>NC_046316.1:16983462-19483462 GCF_009819535.1 Lacerta agilis | reverse complement strand
ACACACTTTTTAATTAAAAAAAATTCTGCTGATAGTTGGAGAGCATGTTCCAGAGGCAGTTCCATTAAGAACCTATTGCGGTAGTGCCACCTGAAAGGAAGAAAGACACAATGTGAAGTCCCAAACCCCACACTGTTTTGACATTTACTTCAGCTAGCGAAATGGGCACAATTCTGCAGGACAGAGTGTGGGAGCAGAACACGCACATACACAAACATGCATGTGGAAATCCTTGTCAGTTGAGGCTGGGCCACCAAGTGTCAAAGGTCGAGACTGGGATTTGTCCTAACTATGCCCCCAAATGTAGCAACTTTCCCCAGTAGAAGTCAGTGGGAGCCAATGTCAATTCTGCATAGCTCCATCCTGTGTTCTATTTCACAGCCCTGCTTGAGTGTAATTCTACTGAGCAGAAAATTGGCAGGGTCCCCACCAGTTGTTGATGCCCTTTTGATTCCAGCGAACCCCTAGTGATGCACTTGCTTTTGTCCTTACTGTACAGTTCAGCACTAGAGACAGATTCTTATTCTTAATTATTACATATGCGGACATTTCCTCTGATAAATGAACACGTCCCCTTTTAAGAACAGAAGCTGTGGGAAACTCATGCTTTCAGTTATTGCTCAGGAACTTGACATAGTGAGTTGTTCTGCCAGCAGTGGTAGTTTTACCCAAATGAAAACGCAGACAAATTCTTCTCTTGTACTGAAAAGATTGTACAAACCTTCAGATGTTCTCGTTGCTTCAGAAAAGAACTTGGCTGTGTTTTACACTGAAAAAAAAAAGATAACATGGAAGAAAGACATATAATTATCTGAAGTAGATCAGATGAAATCATTGCCATTACTACTGAGCAAAATTGTTGTTACACCGAGTGGCCACGTCTAATTGAAGAATTCTGGATTCTTTTGGTGAAAAAGCTTGTTGAACTAAGAAGGATTTCTTGTTGCTGTCACATTAAATTAGCTTTCTCTCTCCCTCTCTCCTGCCAAACCCTGCCTAACAGCCGACTGTCAGCATTGAAATATCCTGGGTGCATTTGTGGAATACAGGACACTACAATCTATATTAAGTTACATATAGGATAAAAAGGTAAAGGGACCCCTGACCATTAGGTCCAGTCGCGGATGACTCTGGGGTTGCGGCGCTCATCTCGCTTTACTTGCCGAGGGATCCGGCATACAGCTTCCGGGTCATGTGGCCAGCATGACAAAGCCGCTTCTGGTGAACCAGAGCAGCGCACGGAAATGCTGTTTACCTTCCCGCTGGAGTGGTACCTATTTATCTACTTGCACTTTGATCTGCTTTTGAACTGCTAGGTGGGCAGGATGCATGCATGCATGTGTAAGAAATGGAAGAAAGGAGAAATCACAAAGGAAGAGAATACACAAGTAGCCAAGTGGTGCAGGGAGAAGTTCAGGAGTGCCAAACGTCAGAATGAGATCGGGCTTGCGAGAAAGATGGTGGTGGTGGTGATGATGATTTTCCTTTGGCTATGTTTGAAGGAAGAGGAAGAACAAGCAAGTAATAGGTGCATGGAGAAGATGGGAAAATGCTATCGGGTGACAGAGAGAAAGCAGAATTGCTCGCACCTACTTTGCCTCTGTCTTCACCCAAAGGGAAAGCAGTGCCCAACCTGGTGATAACAGAATAAACAATGCAAGGAGGAAGATACAGCCCAAGATAGGAAAAGATTAGATGATTCCAGTACTTTTTTTTCTATATATATAAAAAAATGTTAAGGGGTACTCTCATTTTGACTCAAGAAAATCACCATTAAATAGTTCAAATTGGGGAAAGTAAATACAACAAATGGACAAAACTACAAAGAACATTACCTCTGATTCCGTCCTTTCAAAAACCACGAATTTACAAAACCACACATCCACATGCCACACTTCTTTACACTTTAAATGCTTGCTTCTGTCTGAGACTCAGGAAGCACCGTGACAGGAAATGAGGCTGCCATTGGGATAGCAACGGAACTGACGATTCACCGTGCTACAGAATAAACTATTTTTTTATATTAAAAAAATAGTTTCTTCTCCCAGATTCACAAAATGTTTAGGGGTATCCGTATCCCTGCGTCCCCCCAGAAAAAAAGCACTGGATGATTCTGTTATCACAACTAATCCCAAAACACAGCGCTCCCCCACAGGGGGGCACTCAAGAGTACGCAGTACCGCCACTTTTTCCCAAACTTTAAACGTGTGGCACTTATTGTAACAACTATATTAAAAAGCACTGCCAAAATGTATCATCTGTACTACAACACCTCAAAAAAAAAAAAGTCAGAAAGAGAAACAGATTTTCCTTAGTATGACGCAGCACAGCATCTGTAGCTGTGCAAAATTGCAAGACACCTTGACATAGCAGAGTACTTCATCGCTAATTTGTGGAGAGGTGTGTTGATCCAAAATAGATCGGATCATGTAGTTACCATGACAATGACCTTCCAGATGCAAGAATTCCTTTGTCTCTCTTCCAGATTCAGTTACTGACAGCTGTTCTGTCACCAGTGCCAGATGGAATAAAGTTTGGCACTTTAAATGGGAGAAAGATTCTCTTTGCTAGGAACCAATGCCATAGTTTCATTCACTGGTTCTCCTTTCTTAGCTTGTGGATGTTCTGTCTACTCCCCACACGCATACACCCCCCATTTACTGGGCAGTCTATTCCATTCAAGGACTTGCTATTGCTTCTTCTTACAGCATCCCCATGGGGGGGCAATAAACAGAGAAAAGGCATGAATTTACATGTCTTACTAGGATCAACATTTCCAATGTTCTCAAAATAACAGCAGCTCTCAGTACTCTGTACTAAGAGCTACACCCCTTCTCCAGTTTTGTTGTTTTATAGGAGAGATTTCAAAGTGATGGGGAGATATTTCATTGAGAAGATTCACAGCAGTGTCTCAACAGCAGCTTTTTAAAAAATTCAAGAGGAGGTGAAATTCAGGAGGGATTCCAAATGAAATTTCAAGGTGAACATGGAAGTTGTGCTTGGAAAACATCTAAGAAAATTTTAAAAATAAGCAGGAAGCCTTTGAGTAACAGTAGTGAAATATCTGAGGGGTACCTGCTGCATATCCTTCTCTGGGATGGGACTTGTAGGAAAATTAAAGCATGTTGATCGCAGGGAAGTACTTTACAGATGTGTACATCTTCCCCTAAAATATATATTTTGCATGCATTATTCCCATAAATATGCATTGGTATGTGCATTTTTGAACCAAAAAAGCATTGAAAAATTTTGAGAAGTGTGAAATAATATAGCTGCCTTCTGATTTGCCCATCACACTGGGCCCATAACATTAGGTTGGTTCATTTTGAAATGTGGACTGAAATGAATTTCTCCTCCATCCCAAGTTGGTGGTCAGTCTGTACTGAGGACAACACACACAAATGCCTCTCATCAATACTTGATTCCCTTTGGGGAGCCCAGGTTTAATGGATATACTCTCTGTGCAATCAGCGAAGCAACAGTCCCCAAATTTCATCTAAAGGGAAGTTTAATGCTGAATTTGAAAGCTCTTGCTCAGGAGAAACAGCAGGGGAATACTGAGAGAAGCAAAAAGAGTTCTATTAAGATTAGCCAAATTTCTCCAGAGTGGAGTCTGCATATTCTTAAAATAAAAAATTCCTTCCAGTAGCACCTTAGAGACCAACTGTTTGTTCTTGGTATGAGCTTTCGTGTGCATGCACACGAAAGCTCATACCAGGAACAAACTTAGTTGGTCTCTAAGGTGCTACTGGATGGAATTTTTTATTTTATTCTGTTTTGACTATGGCAGACCAACACGGCTACCTACCTGTAACTGCATATTCTTAATTCAAGATAAAATTTATAGAAAACTACTGGGGTTGGTGTGTAGAATGGAAAATGTTCAACTGGTCAGACTGGACCTTGGCTATTTCTGAGGGAGAAATGTAATAAAATCAATGCAGTGGGAAGGAATCTATTATCTATCTATCTAGTGAAGGTAAAGTGACCCTTGACCATTAGGTCCAGTTGCGGACGCCTCTGGGGTTGCGGCACTCATCTCGCTTTATTGGTTGAGGGAGCTGGCATACAGCTTCCGGGTCATGTCACCAGCATGACTAAGCTGCTTCTGGCGAACCAGAGCAGCACACAGAAACGCCATTTACCTTCCCGCCAGAGCGGTACCTATTTATCTAGTTTCACTTTGACATGCTTTCGAACTGCTAGGTTGGCAGGAGCAGGGACTGAGCAACGGGAGCTCACCCCATTGCGGGGATTCGAACCGCCGACCTTCTGATCTGCAAGCCCTAAGCTCTGTGGCTTAACCCACAGTGTCACCCGCGTCCCTGTCTGTCTGTCTGTCTGTCTGTCTGTCTGTCTGTCTGTCATCAATTGCCAGCATCCATCTCTCTCTTTTAACATTTCTAAGGTAGCAATTGCTGCTGCCATCCGAGATTATCTTGGCAGTTTATAACTGTATTTGGTTTTTACATTTCAGAAGCACAAAGGATTTGCTTCCTGAGAGAAAGGAAGAGTGCATGAGGAAAACATGAAGGATCCTTCACACATAATTGTTTGTCCAGCCTGCACATGCCTAAAGAAGCCGGTGGGGAGTGGGGCAACGATTTGATCCCAGTGCTTCTCCATCACTTTACGAGGGCTGTCATGATGGAGTTCTGTATCTCAGGTCTACTACTGAGTGGCTTTGCTAGCAGTTTCAGAGAAACGCATTATGAATGCTGCCGGGATCATCTGCATTTTGCTGAGACTAAGCCTAGAGAAAGAAGCCCCTAGGGCATTCTTCCTGGGGGTTAAACATTTCCCCAAACATGACTGAATTCAAGTAGGCTGGCGCTTTCCTGCTTTCCGTAATGATACAGGAGATATGCTTTGAGTGGCTTTAGCTGCTTCCCCAAGCCCAAACGCACACATTAGCATGAGGAAGGGTAGCAAAAGAAAAGAACCCCCCCCCCTTTGCCAAACGAGAAACACTTTGAGAGCTTTGTCTGAGAGAAGAAAGGAAAATCCTGGCAAACCTCAAACGATTCACACTGTAAAAATCCCCAACCAAGGAGGAAACAGCAAGTACAATCAATTCCACAGTAATCTGTGTCAGAACACTACATTAGGCCATCTGTAATGCTTCCCTGTGGTACTGCTGTGTTTGGTTTCTTATTGGCCTCTCTTAAAACTGCTCATCAAAAGGGCCTCTCCGCTACCAAGAGGAGGGGAAAAAACCACAAGACAAATGAGGAGAGGCTGAACCTTGAAGCTTTCGGAAATGAACGCCAGGAAAGTACAAATTGATGGGCAGGCTGATCAAACCAGAGCACGGAAATCCACAGGACTTTTCCTCCTCTTGCAAGGAAAAAGGCACTAGCAGTCTTGTTTCCCTTCCACAATGAAACCAGCTGCTCTTGGATTCAATGGGGTGGATTGAAGTACAAACTTGGAAAGGACCGTAAGCGACAGACAGTGCTGGTTCTTCTGGCAAGAGCGTCTGTGACAGCTTTCTGAGCAGAGCATCCTATTCATCCAGCAATGATGAGAAGACCAGCCTGTCCCCATTTGTTGGCCAGAGGACCAAGCGCTTCAGGCAATTGAGTCTGGAGAAAATGCCTGAGTTTGTGCGCTTGTTTGTTTCTATGCATGTTTTCTATCTGTCACTCTCAAATTTATGGAACTTTCAGCTGTTGGCACAGAGATCAGCCTTCCCCAACCTGATGCCCCACAGATGGACCACAACTCCCATCATCCCTCACAACTGGTCATGCTGCCAGAGGCCGATGGGAGTTGGAGTCCAACATCACCTGGCTGGTTACCCTGTTCTAGACTGACACCTGAGCCTGCTGGTCATCAGCATGTACTGGTTCTGGTCAAACATTCTCTGGTGAAAATAGGGATGTCCTATTCAATAAAAATAATAATTTTATTATTTATGCCCCACATATCTGACTCTGAGTGGCTTTCAACATATAGTGGAACCTTGGTTTTCGAATGTAATCCATCCCAGAACTCTGTTCAAGTTCCAAAACATTCAAAAACCAAAAACTGAATGCGGAAGCCTCAATACAATACAGAAAACTCAAGACGGAAGCCACGTGCATGTTCAACTTCCAAAAAGTGTTTGAAAACTGAAGCATTTACTTATGGGTTTACAGCATTCGAGTTCTGAAATGTTCGTCAATGGAGACCTTTGAAAACCAAGGTTCCACTGTATATAAAAACATTAAACATTTTAAAGAAAAACCTTCCCCATACAGGGCTGCCTTCAGATGTCTTCTAACGGTTGTATATTTACTTATCTCCTTGGCTTGGGGGTCGCATAAGCCCATGACTGACAAAAATAGGGACATCCTAGCATACCCTCCAACATTTCACCAATGAAAATAGGGACGTCCTAAGGAAAAGCAGGACATTCCAAGATCAGATCAGAAACTTGGGCGGCTTCCAAAAATCTGGGGCTGTCCCTGGAAAATAGGGATAGCTGGAGGGTCTGAAACCAGAAGGTTGGGCCCATCTTTTAAAAGGCTAACAAGGGTAAGAACAGGAAACTAAGAAACAGTGTGTGCCTATCCCAGCCTTCCTTATCCAGATGCCCTCCATGTGTGTGAATGAATAAGCCCAAGGCAGCATAGCCAATGGCCAGGGATGATGGGAGTTTTATACAATATCTGTTTTACACAATACCTGGAGAGTCCATGCCAAGAGCCATTCTCGGAATTTAAATTCCCTGAGACACCTTTGACATGACATGGGTTAACCGAAGGCCAAATGGAAATTAACTATCCAAATGGATATCTAGAAAAATCATGGCCTTTGTTATAAGTTTGCAGAGTTGACTGTGAGCAAACTGTGACCTATGAAAATGATCTCAATGAGACTCTGCTCAAATACACACTGGGATTTCTTATCTATGTAATAAAGGATGCAGACGAGGGTAATTAATTACAAACAACAATTCTGAATAACAACCCTGAGTCACCACCTTCTGAAGTATTCTTGTTTCAGTAAACAGGCCTCCTGGGGGCCATTCCTACAATGTGAGCATCATAATTCAGAGCATGGTTTCTTTGGCCTCATGTCTTCACATCATCGTGATCTAAATCAATAGCAGAATCCTCACCTGAATCTTTTCTGTCTTGCATTATATATTAGTCTGATTGAAATTTCCCTGGCTATGCTGCTGGAGGGGGATTTTTCTTAATGATAAGGGGCAGTGACCCATATTGACTAACACCACCTATTTGGATCTCAGAATTCTTTCCCATTTTCCAGCAACTTTACAAAAAACAACAACAACACCAAAATGCAATCCCCTGCACATTGTTTTGTCAGACATACTAAGGCTGCAAGTTGATGCACACACAGGGCCACCTTGTAGATTAAAATTAACAAATTAATACTGAACTACAGAGTTGCAAATATTTTAAGAATGAAATGCAATATTGTTATACACTTTCAAAACAATCCATTCTTGAAGTCTCAATTGATGTCTTGACAAAATGGATTCCTTGACGCAAATTCTGCATGTACCACATAACACCAGTCTTGAAACACCTACATTGATGCCCAGTATGTTTCTGGGCACAATTCAAAGTGTTGGTGCTGACCTTTAAAGCCATAAACGACCTCGGCCCAGTATACCTGCAGGAGCTTCTCCACCCCCATCATTCTGCCCGGACACTGAGGTGCAGCTCCGAGGGCCTTCTGGCGGTTCCCTCACTGCAAGAAGCGAAGTTACAGGGAACCAGGCAGAGGGCCTTCTCGGTAGTGGTGCCTGCCTTGTGGAATGCCCTTCCATCAGATGTCAAATAAATAAACAACTATCTGACTTTTAGAAGATATCTGAAGGCAGCCCTGTTTAGGGAAGTTTTTAATGACTGGAATTTTAATGTGATTTTTAATCTTTTGTTGGAAGCTTCCCAGAGTGGCTGGGGAAACTCAGCCAGATGGGCAGGGTATGTATAAATAAATAAATAAATAAATAAATAAATAAATAAATAAATATTATCTTTCCACCCCTCCCAACACTGGGAGAGTTTTTCTTTTGTTATCCCAATTCCCACTACACAATTTCGCAATCTTAGCCATTTGTCTTGCTGCAGAAAGTTAGCCTTGAAAGTGAAATCTCGCTAACCTATTTGAAGCAGCAAAAAATTCTTTGTTTAAATACATGGCTTATAACCATCAATCTTCTTTGGATATATGGACAATTTATATTAATTTATACATCTGTGTGAGGATTGATGGATTTTTTTATTGTTAATTTCAGCTGTCAATGCTCCCTTTTCCTCTGTAATATATGCAAAATATATTCAAAGGATTTATCTATTATGCTTAAGGACGTGGCAGAATTCTGACAAAAACAGGAATGGGAGAAAAACCCGCCATTGTTCACTTATTCATCTCATGTCAGAATGGAAATCAGTCCAGGAAATCAATCTGTGTTCATTGTTGCTGCTGCTGCTGCTTCCAGCGCATAAATGATGCGCAATTAATTGTGCTTCTCCCACCACGTGCTTTGTGCTTCCATTGCATGGAAATGAATGGTGTGCAATAATGTAACGGTATCATAACTTACATATTTTATGTAATCAATTATGCAAGTTACATAATTTGGCTGCAGGAGACAGCAAGGCAAATAAAATATTTTTGGTGGAGAACAAACCGCAGCAGAACAGAAACAGTTCTGCTTGCAACAAATACAGGGTTAATGGGAAACAGTGCCTTCTTACATCCCAAGTTTTGTGGTAGTCCTAAACATGCATGGGAGCTAGTCCTATTGAAAACAGGTAAAATTCTGTCTGGGTAAAGAAATTTGAATTACGCTGCACATATCATTACAAATCTCCATTTAAAATCACTTCATTCCTACCCCTTAACCGAAATTTTAAGGCTATGAAAGTGAAGAAATATTTCAGCTGATGATCTTATCAGGACTACTTAAGGCTGAATGGAGTGTGTCATCTCAAGATACACACACACACACACACACACACACACACACACAATCATTCTGCATATTCATGCATAGAAAGGTTGCAGAAAGCATTGTTAGAAGGCAATGCTGAAAGCCACAGATTAACGAGCAGTATTGGACGTAGAAGCCATCTGAAAGGGATAAGGTTTGGGGCTGAATGTATATAGCAGAGAGCTGGAGGGTGTTTTGTTTAATCCCTGCAGTAAAAGAAAGATCATGCAAATTCATAGCATTAAGGCAGGAGGAGTCAGCGAACCACGTTTCATCAGAATAGCAATTTGAAAATCTTTTGTTGGGACTGAAAATTGTATTTGCATCATTGGCATGAAATGCTGCGGAAACCAAAGCAGATGTTACTTTCATATTATAAATCATGGAAATCTCTCTGCCACTTGACAAAAAAACAAAAGAGCATGGGGGGAGGGGCATATCTGGATTCCGTGCAAATGACAAATGTTGAAGGGAATGATGAAGTGCCTTCAGTTTGTTATATGGAGATGCAAAGGACTGTGATGTCCAATAATAACCCCTAACAGGTGGAAGAGAGATGCTCATCCCAGAGAACACAACTCTGTGTGCAATACTCTGGGAGAACATAAGCAGGGCTCTGCACATGCTGTAGTGCTGCAAGAGCACACACAAACTGTTCAGGGTGCCAGGGGAGGATATATTGTTTATTAATATCCTTCCTAACTTGCATTAGGAAGTTCCTTTACTTAGCAGAGTTTACATTCCCCTTTTTACATGCACAGCAGATAGCTGGTTGCAGGCTTGTGTAAGCCTCTGACTATTATACAATTCAGTCTGTCTTCAGACTGTACGTTCCTGGTAAGTTCCCTTGAATCCCTCTTAAAAGAATAAAGACGCCGCAATCTTATTCAAAGTCAATAAAAGAAGTTCACAGTTGGATCCCTGAAGGCAGACTTAGTTACAAATATGTACATGTGGATCTACCCCATATGGGGGGATAATCCCAGTGCTTCTGCTAGCTGAGAGCTAGCAAGGC
Source organism: Lacerta agilis (assembly GCF_009819535.1). NCBI lineage: Eukaryota > Metazoa > Chordata > Lepidosauria > Squamata > Lacertidae > Lacerta > Lacerta agilis. The sequence continues at coordinate 19,473,494 of NC_046316.1, read as the reverse complement.
AGTCCTAGCTATAAGCTGGTCAAACGATGAAGGAAGTGAAAAGGAGGAAGGTGTGCTGCGTGACTCGTCCTTTTGTTACCTGGATGGGTAGGGTCACGCCCATCTTCTATCACATGCAAAAGGAAGGATGCTCCAGCCAGGAGGAACAGGAAGTTTCGACTGGCTGGACCAAACACTCGCTTGCATGTCTTCTCTAGCATTACAAGGAATGTTGTACTTGACTGCTCCTTATGGATTTACATCCCACACAAACACAAAAGGAAGAGCTGATCGCACCCATTTGAGATGATCATCTAGGCTTTACAATTAGTCACTGAAGCCCTGCTCCATGGCCTGTGAGCCAGAGAGGTTAGGCTGACGGGTACCAAAGTCAGGGCCCTGGAATTCACTCAGCCAGGGAATACATATTGCCCTCACTTGGACAGTTTAATTTTTTTTTCTTAGTTGGAATTTCCTTTCTTTCCTTTTAATTTTTTTTATTTATACTTTTCAGGTTTATACATTTTATTAATTTTATGATCATTTTAACATTTCAAAGCTTGGCTTCCTTCCCCCCTCTTTCTGCGGTTCCTTAAATTTATTTTTTAATATCTTCTGCATATCCAAATTCATTTAATTTGCTCATTTATTTAACTACTTTAAATATATTTGTTGTTGTTCAGTCGTTCAGTCGTGTCCGACTCTTCGTGACCCCATGGACGAGAGCACGCCAGGCACGCCTATCCTTCACTGCCTCTCGCAGTTTGGCCAAACTCATGTTAGTAGCTTCGAGAACACTGTCCAACCATCTCATCCTCTGTCGTCCCCTTCTCCTTGAGCCCTTCATCTTTCCCAACATCAGGGTCTTTTCTAGGGAGTCTTCTCTTCTCATGAGGTGGCCAAAGTACTGGAGCCTCAACTTCAGGATCTGTCCTTCTAGTGAGCACTCAGGGCTGATTTCTTTGAGAATGGATAGGTTTGATCTTCTTGCAGTCCATGGGACTCTCAAGAGTCTCCTCCAGCACCATAATTCAAAAGCATCAATTCTTCCGCGATCAGCCTTCTTGATGGTCCAGCTCTCACTTTCACTATAAATATATACTCTTCTGAAAATGCAGGTTATTATAATAATCCTGCCAATGTTTTTATCTGTTTGCAATTTATCTGTAAATATTTTTTTTTAAAAAACCATTTCCATTCTTTTAAACAAATTTGTTATCTTGATTTCTTATTCTTCCAGTAAGTTTCGTCATTTCTGAATATTCCATCAGTTTTTGTATCCATTCTTCCTTGGATGGGTCTTCTTTCCATTTGGGGCTGAGTAGCCTTCTTGCTGCTGTAGTAGCATACATAAATAAATTTCTATACAATTTAGGTAGTTCTGTCCCTAATCCCCACCCCCCAAAAAGAAAGCTTCTGGTTGTTGTTGTTGTTTTTACAAAGGTCATTTTAAACTTCCTTTTCAATTCATTATATATCATTTCCCAGTAAGCTTTGCCCTTACTACAAGACCACCACACATGATAAAAGGAACCTTCTTTCTCTTGACATTTCCAACACTTATTTGATTTAGATTTATACATTTTTGCCAGTTTACTCGGTGTTAGATATGAACGATATATCACTTTCATATATTTTTTTTTCTTAAACCATAACATACTGTAAATTGGCTCTGCCAGGGAATACATGTTGTCCTCACTTGGACAATTTTAAAGAGGAAGCCCACTTTCCATTTATGGTTATACTGCTGCTAATGCTCAGTTTTAGGGGGAAGTAAAGTGGCTTCAATTCCACTCTCCCTTGAGCAATCTAGAAGGCTGAGGCAGGCAAGGACCACAGCCCAGCTCCCTAACTGGACAGGTGGGGCTCGCTAGCTCTGGAAGGAGGCTTGTGGTCCTTCAGCTGGAGCTGGAACAGGTGAGGGTCATATTGCTCATCAAGCCCAGATGCTGCAATCAGCATGCAAGGAACCAAAGGGAAGCAGAACTGAGGTGCTGTGCCTGCTTAACTGCCCATGTCTATGGACCTTAGCTTGGGTGTGCCAGGATCTCTGAGGGACTTTGGACACGTGGATTGACCCTGGACTGGGAACCTGGCATACTGACTCGGCGCCAGGTAGGCCAGGGGTTCAGGACACCTTGTGCCGCAAGAGGATGCTTGAAAGTGTATGGGAAATGGCGTGTGAAATTGCAGGAGCCAGGGAGGTTTGTGGCAAAACATGGGTGGGGCTTTTGTGCCCTTCGTAGTTCCTTGAATTTTTCCATGGCTAACCGCAGCAGAATAAATGATGCAGATCTCCTCCATAGCAAGGAGCATGTCAGCCCCCATGGCGAAGTTCCTTAAGCATTCAGGAGCTCTACTGGACATGGAGCTCTCCCATGTAAAAGCCTTAGTAGTTCCTTTTCATTGGAAAAGCTCATGCTGCGTGTTTTCTGTGTATGGAGCTCTTAGATGCATTCTGTAATCAGAAAAGGACCCTGATGATGGATCCAGAGGATTCCTGTATCAACACGAATAAAACCCCTAAATTCTTTTGTTCCTTTGGGGCAGGGGGAACGGCTTTTCTTCTTTATTTTTTTCATAGTGTGGAATGGCCTTGAAATCCATGTTCACAAGGAAAATAAGCCTATTTTTACTTAAGTGTTGCTCACAACGCTGAGCGAGTCATAAAAACAAACCAGCACAGCAACCTTGAAGTTACAGAGAGAGAGAGAGAGAGAGAGAGAGAGAGAGAGAGAGAGAGAGAGAGAGAGAGAAATGCACTGGCTTTGTGTCATTCCAAATATTGGGGGGGGGGGTGTGTGTGTTGTGTTCATATAAGCTTAATATAACAGATACGGAGCCATGGGCAGTCCCGGGATTTCTTTTTAGGATAATTGCAAAGTAAAACAACCAAAAGCAGAAGCAGGCTAGTCTCGCAAAACCTTTTTAGAAGCATAGGGCCTGTATATTTTCTTTCATTTCTCAGATTCTACCAGTGTAGAAAGTTGGTTGTTGTTTTTTTAAATGAAAGCCGAGACTCTGAGGATGGGAGTGGGGGGGGAGTTTCTGGGGGGTGTTTAAATATCTGCCCTTGACAAAAGCTGAGGGGAAAACGTTCAGTCAGGCTAACGTTAAGGCCCTGCGTTGGACCGTAATCATTAATTTTAAAATATAAATGTTGTCTGTTGTATTTAAACCATAAAACTTGGGAGCAAATTTTATTTACAGCTGACTCGATGTTTTGTCAATGTCACTTAATCCGATATGAATTTTACAGTAAATATATTGCTCACTTGAATCGTACCAGAGTTCCAAGTCAATACTAATAGATCTGTTTTTTCTATGTAAGAGTTGGAACCATCTGGATTTGCAAGAGTCCTTAAGTCAGAAAGCAGATTCAAATATTGACAATGGAAATGGCAATGCTGCCAATATTTTATAGTGCTAGTCCACACCCAATATTCCATTGGGTGTATACCTAGTTCTGCACATATAGTCTCATTGTTGTTGTTGTTTAGTCGTTTAGTCGTGTCCGACTCTTCGTGACCCCAATGGACCAGAGCGCGCCATATAGTCTCATACTGGGATGCAAAGTTTTTGTCTTTGTTAACATGCACCGTGGCTTTTATTTCTTTAGTCAATTTTGGCAATAAAGCTATCTGCCAGATCTTGGTATGCTAGGGGGATTGTAGATGCGTTCAGCTGAATTCACATAGACTGTCCCACTTCCAGTCCAGTGCAGGAAAGCTGGGTTTAAACAAACAAACATTGGGGTGGCCCTGATACCAGTATGCTATCTTTGCCAAAATATAGATTACTACAGTTGCCGTATTTCAAAAAGTGAAAATCCAAAGACAAAAGTTGGTAGGGATCAAAGGTGTTGAGATTTTTTTGATTTTTTTTCAGCTGTTTGCCAGTATATACACTGCCGATTTCCTCCCAGACACAGAATACCGGCTATGTCCAGAAAATTCCAGATGTATGGCAACCCTATATATTACTCTTTTTTCCCCATCACTGTGTCCACAACATACAGTGTTGCTGGCCAGCTTTATGCCAATTCTGGTTCATTTATGCAGGGTTTTTTTTTAAAAAAAAGTCTTTAGATTTATTGCCCTTTACGTTTGCCAGCAACAATACAGAAAGTTTCTGGCTGACAGAGAGCATTTTTCTTTCATGTTTCTGGAGTGATTAAAAATAAACCTATTGGATCTTTCTGTCAACTTTCTAATATGCTCCCTCAGCGGAATTCAGATTTTTACCTTGTTATGTGAAGACCCACGATTCCAAGGTCATACATCTGCCACAAGGGCGCTCTCTCGCAAATGGAATTTCTGTTGCATTTTGAATACATTTAAGAGTCAGTTGAGAGAATGTATTTGTGGCGAGGTGAAGTAGCGCACAATATTGATGGTCAGCCAGTTTAAGTGTTGGAAAAAACTTCCATGTTGGGCCAGCCTAATTCAATAGGTGTTTAGGTAGCTGCCAAGCTAAATCTGAAAATTCCTCAAGGGGAAGTGGAATTATATACACACTCGCAGATACACACACACACACACACAGAGAGAGAGAGAGAGGGGGGGGGTTACAACAGTAAGGTCTGAGGTGTGGAAGCAATTGGTTTTCTTAAATGGAACACTTTGTCTATAGAAATAAATGGAATGAATATATCAATTCATTTGGTACAGATTGGGGAAGATGTAGAGAAATAGGTATTGCTGTGGAGGGAAGGTAAACAGCAGAGTTTGGATTTGATATCCCGCTTTTCACTACCCGAAGGAGTCTCAAAGCGGCTCACAATCTCCTTTCCCTTCCTCCCCCACAACAAACACTCTGTGAGGTGAGTGGGGCTGAGAGACTTCAGAGAAGTGCGACTAACCCAAGGTCACCCAGCAGCTGCATGTGGAGAAGCGGGGACGCGAACCCGGTTCCCCAGATTACGAGTCCACCACTCTTAACCACTACACCACACTGGCTCCATGCGCTCTGCTTTCCGTCACGGTGTTCCGTTGCACCAGAAGTGATTTAGTCATGCTGGCCACATGACCTGGAAAGCTGTCTGTGGACAAACGCCTGCTCCCTCAGCCTGAGAGCGAGATGAGAGCTGCAAACCCAAAGTCGCCTTTGACTGGACTCAACCATCCAGGGGTCCTTTACCTTTTACCTTTTTACTGCCAGCTTCAAGGAGATTGATGGCTACAGAACACAATATATCCCTTCCTACTTGAAAGAGAGGGACTGCCATAGCAACCTTATGCTGACACTGCTTGACTGAACATTTTGGCCTCCTGGTGTTGCAGCCTGCTTGAAGGAGGCATACTGGACATTGTGACTTCATGATTATGATTACTGCTTTAGGGGGAGGGACTAGCCATTGTGATCTCATTCTGACACTGCTTGACTGAAGGGCAGAGGCTGGGCATGGTGACATCATGCTGATGCTGCCAGCTCCAAGAACTGGCTTGGCATGAAGAGAGGGCGAATTCCCGCCCATCTCCTGGTTAAAGGGAGCAGGACACGCTCCCGCAGGCTGGCTGGGTTGGTCGGCCAGCGAGGTAATCCCGCCAATCGCACAGGGGTTGAGCTGTCAGCCCCTGTGCGCATGATTGGGTCGTGATGCCCGCAACCCCACCTCCAGCTCAAGGGCTGAAGTGGCTTTGCGATCTCATGTTGATACTCCTCCTCAGTCATTGTAGACTGCCTCTCCAAAACCAGCCAAAAACTTTAGGGAATCATAGAATAGTTTGGGCTTAGTTTGATGAGAAAAGATTATCAGAACTCGCATGCAACTGCTATGTCTTTGGGATGCCAGACAATGACTGCCTCTGCCCACTGTTACTGCCAACTTCAGGGACACGGGTGGTGCTGTGGTCTAAACCACTGAGCCTCTTGGGCTTGCCGATCAGAAGGTCGGCGGTTCAAATCCCCGCAATGGGGTGAGCTCCTGTGGCTCTGTCCCAGCTCCTGCCAACCTAGCAGTTCAAAAGCAGGCCAGTGCAAGTAGATAAATTGGTACCGCTCTGGCGGGAAGGTAAATGCATTTCCGTGTGCTCTGGTTCCTGTCACAGTGTCCCGCTGTGCCAGAAGCGGTTTAGTCATGCTGGCCACATGACTCAGAAAGCTGTTTGTGGATAAATGCCAGCTCCCTTCGCCTGAAAGCGAGATGAGTGCTGCACCCCATAATCATCTTTGACTGGACTGATCTTTGATTATAAGCAATGATTAACAGTAGCGGAACTGCAAATGGTGGTATCCTTTGCAAAGCAGCTTTCTCACAACAGTCAGGAGAACTAGTGACGATTATAGTGTTTTCACAAACAGTGAGATTGAGCTGAGCTGACACGTTTTACTCAAGGCCAACCCAATGGACAAGGATAATTTTTTTGGGGGGGGGAGTAGGTACAGGACAGCAAATCCCATTCCTAATTATCACAGACGAGGCCTATCAATATGGCAAAAATGCAAGCACAGAGTTAGGTCCTCTTAAAGAGCTCAGAGATCCTGAAAACAAGTTTCATATTGGATTGTGACCACAGTGTGTTAGGAGGCAAGTAAGTACATATATTTTTTTTTAACAGGATTTACACCACTTTGAGTGCTTAAAAAAGCAAAACAGTCAAGCGGTGTATAAATTTTATTAAGTCAAGAAAAGCAATGCTAGCACGATTTTGGGATGTCAGAGCTGCAAATGGGGTGCTGCATTTGCGATTGCCTAGTCCAGTTCTGCAGCTGGGGAAGCATGCCATACTGTACCACTTGTGATAATGCCGAACTGCTATTTTGGAGAGAGATCAGCAGACTGGATCAAGTACTCCTCTGTTTTCTTTCTCAGCTAGACTAATTTGGTGCTATTGCTGCTCACCTAACAGGGCTATGAACACAGAGCACTTGAGCCTGCAGGTGCGCCAGCGTCATCAAGTATCTTTTCTGAAGGTAAATATGCGATTCAAATATATAAATTAATGCCAGTTGCATTCTAAAATTTAAAAAAATCCCCATTGTTTTCCTTCCCATATTTTCTTCTGTGTACCTGAAAGCAATATGACATTTATGTAAAACAAAAGCAGCTGCTTCAATTTACATGGTGCCTTTCCTGTACTGTGATGCTTCTGTCCTTGGACACGTGCCAACAATTTTGATGGATGTCAGTAGTTGTCTGAAGACAGTATTGCTTATTTAAGTATTGCTGGCGGATTCTAAGCTTCTATTCCTTCCCTCGCCCCCACCCCCACCCCCTAGTTGTATCTAGATTACCATGTCCTTTGCTGGCAGTGCTGTTTATTTGTTGCATTTTATTTAAAAAAGGAAACGTGTATGAGATTAACTGAGTTAATTCACCTATACGTGTATCATGTACAAAGGACAGGGCCGTATGTATCACGTACAAGGGACGCAGAAAGCCAACCTCCTCAGTGCAGCAAACATAATGTCAAACACTGTATCTTCCAAATTAATAATCAAAACAGGGGAATTAGGCGATCTTCAAGGATGTCGCCGATTGCTGCTCTGATAATAAATAAGATTTGCTTTGAAGTGACAGTCAATAAAATTGAATGTGCCAAAATAGCTAGGATGCCATCCAGAAGATTTATCTGCTCTGAGCTGCTTGTCACTGCTAACCGCATTCTAATTGCTTTACTAATCTTCGATGGGAAGTCCATGGAAGAAGCATTTTACATCCGTATCTGTTGTGCACTAAATACCAACCAGTTGCTCAGACTCAAGATGCTGGCTTTTACTAGCGTAGCTGTACAGAGCCTTGGTCCCAGCATATTTTAGGAAACACCTGTCTGCTTATGAGCCTCCTTACACTTTGAAAACTCAAATGAATGCAAGAAAATCACAGAAATACAGAATTGTTGCTGGATATTGATAGGCATACGTCAGTGATGGTGGTGATGATGATAAAAGTACACACACAGGCTTTAAATATTTGCAAAGAATGGCATATTTATACATTTTTGCTATCAAATATTTTTGAAGAAATGTATAATGCCACTTACTATGCCGTTATGTGCTAATGGTTAGTTCCTAAATGTAAAGAGATATACAATTTTATTTTTATTTTTATTTTTTTGCTGGCTGCTGAGCAGGGCAATTTGTCTAAATCACAGCTTGCACATGCACCTGGTCACTCCAGCCGTCCTAAATTCCCTTTTCCGGTAGTACGGCTGCGCACCTGATTTCATTTAACATGGGAGTAAACTCCATTGAATTCAATAGGACTTGATTCCAAATGGTGCAACCCGGTGGGATTTACTTCTGAGTAGATATTGGGGCCCTGTTGCTAATTTCTCTCCATCCCATCCTATTTTTAAGGCAATTGGGCAGTGTTTGCTTAAGCATCACTGCTGGTCCTGGGCAGGAAATGCATATGGATTAAAATAAATGGTTTTGACAATAGGCTATTATTATTTACAATATTGCAAATAATTCTTTTAATATGTGGTGTATATATTTTTATATTGTATATTTCCAGTGTTGCAGTAAAGGCAGGGCCTGGGCATATTCTGGCTTTATGCATGTTTTTCTTTACATGAATGGCATTACATATTTGCATCCTTCTTTTCTTCCTGGGAGCTTAAGGTTGTAGTATTACATACACTCCCCGCCCCCCTTGAGTCTTTGTAGCAACTCTGTGAGTTAGGCTATATCATTTTAACATATGTACCTAAGCAGCAGTTCTTGCTAATAGACTGGGGGGGACAGGTGAGATGGCAATCGACTTACAGTATACTGGGCCAAGGAAATTGTGCCATGCTGGATGTGCATAGAGAGAAAGAAGCGGTCAGGGAGGCACAGTTGCGGTGGCTGCAAGCCAAAAGCTTACTCAACTCATGTCATGTCTGGGCAGCAGTGAGATAGAAGCAGGAAAGGGTAGCTTCTTTTTTATTACAATTTTTATTTGATTTTACAAGTGTAAAGATACAACAATTCCAAATACCTATCCATATTTAGAGATTTCTTGGAATCTCCCGACTTCCCACCATCCCTTCCCTGGGTCCTATTGTCAACATTTTCAGCTGCATATTATTTCATAATCCATATTTTATATCTTTCCATATTGTCCATAGTAATTGTTACATTACAAGTGTTATTAGAACCCTGATAATGTTTTCATCTGCTTATAGTGGTCTCCTAAATATATTATAATTTTTTTCCCATTCTTTCTTGAAGTTTTGGTCTTCTTGGTTCCTGAGCTTCGCAGTCAGTTTTGCCAATTTGGCGTATTCAAGTGCAAGTAGATAAATAGGTACTGCTCTGGCGGGAAGGTAAATGGCATTTCTGTGCGTTGCTCTGGTTGGCCAGAAGCGGCTTAGTCATGCTGGCCATATGACCCGGAAGCTGTATGCTGGCTCCCTCAGCTAATAAAGCGAGCTGAGTGCCGCAACCCCACAGTTGTCTGCGACTGGACGTAATGGTCAGGGGTCCCTTTACCTTTTACTCATTGGTTTGACAGCCTTGGTCTGACAGCCTTCTTAGAGAAGGAGTGAAACTGATTTAACCCTTAACAGAGATTGTGTTCACACAAATAAAATGGGTTTCCCCCCCACACACCCAAAAAAGAGCATCTTTCAAATCTCCAAGGGCAAAAATAGGGAGAGTGATTTAGCAGAGACACACACAAGAAAGCAGGAGACTCGGCTACGTTAGTCAAAAAACAACGCTTTGAATTTGTTATAGAAATGCAACACTAGATGGTGCCAGAGAGCAAAGAAAATTCTAAGCTATTTTTACATAGCTTCCTTTCTGTTATAATGATTTAATTTCTGACGTAGTGCTTTTTTCCCTACCCTGGGACTGTCCCTGGTAAACACTATAGGCAAAATTGTTGGGTATTGTCATCCTTCCATTTTTTAATCATCCTGGCCCTGGTGAGAAACTAATAGCGAGAAACTAATAATGCCAGAACATCATTCCAAGACCAAGGCTGCAACTTCCACCCTGCAAAGTGGCCTGTTTCCAAGTCATATCACAGCAAACGTTGCCACACGTATCTTTTGCTTTTGAGGTTGGCATCTGGAGGCGGAGCAAACAATATTACTCATCGGGCCAGATTCAGCCTAGAGGCTGCTAATTGCTGATCTTTAATTCACTAAGAACATTGCCATATGCTCCAAAGCATCTTAAATACCTGCACTTCATATAAGCAAGCAATACCCATGTTCATTATTCACACTGTTTTATATACTCTGAACCTTTAACCAAATCTTTGTGGTATTTTATTTTATTTTTTTACAATTTCCCCTCCAAAAAGGAAAGGAAAAAAAAAAGGAGGCAAACTTGTTAGGGTTTCATCACCAGTAACCCTTAACTGTAACTGACAGACAGAATTATTTTGTATGGGCTTCTTAAAAGTACTGGGGAGATGAAGGGCATTTTCAATTTCTTTTCCCCATGCCTTCCTTCCTGTTGAGAGAAACGGAAAACGGTCGATAGAAGCATTTCATGTTCCTCTACACACTGTAGGGCCATGCTAGGAAGGAAAATGGAACATACACGTTTACAAGCCGATCCCATGCCTTGTCACTGTGTATATAACACACAATTTGCTAAACTATCATTTTGGTACCTGTCTTGCTGCTTAAGTATACAAAGGAGCTGTCAAGTTCCATAATTGGGCCAAGCCTTTTGATATTGATCATTGGATGGTATACCATTTCATACCCTTCTCTGTGTAAGACTCTTCCCTATGTAAATCCCATCACCATTGTAGGAGGAGGTTCTTAATCTGTCCCAGGGGATCAGTGCACAGAACAGGATTTCTGAGGCCAAAATCCATTAGGATAGTTTTATCCTAAATACACCCACGTAAAGCCAGTGAATGCATTTCAATTAAAGTCAAAGAGAAATTGGCAACACATTATATGTAAATATAAACACTGGGGAAGGGGGAAATAAGGAATGGTGTGTGGGAAATGAGGATTCTGCGGAAAACGGAATATGAAAGTGCAGCTTGGCTTTTAAACTTAACTCTGCTCAGAAAAACATTGTTAGATTAAAATGAACTTCACCATTGCTGAATAGGCCACTGGTCTACATAAATTCCGGCAGTCCTCTAGTTAAAGTGTACTACTTTATCCAATGTCCTTTTAATTTAACAGAATAACATAGTTACCATTCAGAGTGAATTTTTGGGAAACAGACTCCTGTGCTTTTAGATGCATGTTACTGGAGATTAATTGCAAGGCTGGTGAGATATTCATCCAGTACCTTTTATGCATAAATAAGCCTCAGCAATCTGGGTACATATAGTCTTGGGTTAGTTCCCAGCTTCAGATCAGGCAGCACTGAGCTAGAAATCAGCTTCCTATATTCCTAAATTATAAATTCAGATTCCAGAATCCTTGACAGTTATGTCAGGAAAACAGTCTGGAGTCAACTATCGCTGACCCTATTTTCCAAACTTCAGCATGCCCTTTCCAGTACAGTGGAACCTTGGTACTCAAATGCCCCTGGAACCCATGGAAAATATAATCGATTTTCCTTCCTGCTTTGAAAAGCCTCTGAATACGGTACATTAGAAGTATAGATGAAATATTTCAAATGAAACTACCAAGTACGTCATACAAAGCAAGGTTTGATTTGCACGCCTTGCAAAAGTTATAAACTTTGGGTCAGCCTTCTAAGTCACATTTTTGGATGAAAAGTGTGTGTGTGTGTGTGTGTGTGTGTGTGAAATGAAATTCGGTCACATTTTTAAGTACCCTACCATTCTGCATAAAATACACATAAAATGTGTATGGGCTCTGCTAAAGTCAAGTTGTAAAAGATTAAACCCTGCCCCCCGCCCCCTGTGAAATTACTTAATGTCAAGTTCAGGAAATATACAACATATGAAATTCAAGATTGCTAATCGGCTGGCTGGCTGGCAGTTTGCATCCTTATCGGCTAGTAGGCTGTGAGAGAAAAGGGCAATGCCGTATTGGAATCCTGAGAGCACCAGCAAATGAAGGGCCTTGTTGATCGAAGCAGAAAGAACAGAGCCAGTTTCTTTCTGGCTGTTATTTAGACTTCAGGATAAAGAAAGAGAAATTATAAACCTCTCTCTGGCGTAGGGCTGGGGCAAAATATACTACTGCAGTCTCTTGAGATTCCTTTGGCAATTACTCTCCTTGCCCTTAAGGGAAGGCGAAACTGGATCTCGCCCCAGATCACAGGGAAGGGAATGTTAACCTTGCCTCAAATAGCATCCTTTTTCTTTGCCGCATAATTTATTCTGTTTAAATTCCTAATAGCATTATACTCATAGTTCAGTTAAACAGGGACAACAATATGTTTATGCAGCTTTGACCTTCTTCTTTCCCATCTCATTTCTTCCCATGTGAGCACCGGAGAAGGCTTTCATCTACCGACACTAAGAATCAAAGCTATGAAAGAACTTTGTTTATAGTCTCTCTCTTCTCTGAAGGGGGGGGGGGGATCCTGTGAAAGGAAGTTCATTCTTTCTTTTTCTTCTTCTTCTTCCTTCTCTTCTTTTTTTCCTTTTCGGCAACCCTGCTAAACATTCTAAAAAAGCACAAAATGGATTGAATGCACCTTGCTGTGGAAACATCTGAAAGCATCAATTGATGTAGCTTATTCATCAAAAGCATCTAAAAGCATGCAGTTGTTTAGCAATCCTCGTGGCGAGATTATAAACCACTGCCTAAATCCCACATTTCTTTAGCTGCAGTGTCAAAATATGGCCAAATTCATCACCACCATTCCAGGGTAATTTACAGATGTGAAGGTTTCAACCGTGTGCTGGAACACACTTGCATGACTTAGGAGAACCACCGGTGGCTGACAAGAAACGTATTCAGGTTTAAGGCTGCTACCCCAAGACGTATTATCTGGGATTAAGCCTGAATTAACCCAATGGGACTTATTTCTGAGTAGACACATATAACGCGGTTCCTTGTGGTTCTGGGCATGACTTTTTCTAGCCATCTTCCTATGAAGGAGGGAATTCTACTGTGCCCATCTGAGCACCAGGAGCAAATGAAGGATGTAAGCACATTGTATGCTGAGATGTCCCTGTATAATTGTGCTAATTTATTTATATCCTTCCTTTCCTCCCATGTGCTTAGGGTGGCATCTGTTCATAGAATCATAGAGTTGGAAGGGACCCTGAGGATCATCTAGTCCAACCCTCTGTTATCCTTAAAATAATCCCATGAGGCAGGTTATCCAGAGATAGGGTGACTTGCCCCAGAAGGTCACCAAACTAGCCTTATCCCTAGGGGTGGGGGATCCCTGGTCAATGCCCCAGCACAATTCAAAGTGTATGTGCTGACCTTTAAAGCCCTAAACATACTCGGCCCAGTATACCTGAAGGAGCGTATCCACCCCCATTGTTCTGCCCAGACACTGAGGTCCAGCTCCGAGGGCCTTCTGGTGATTCCCTCACTGTGAGAAGTGATGTTACACGGAACCAGGCAGAGGGCCTTCTCAGTAGTGGCGCCCGCCCTGTGAAACACCCTCCCATCAGATGTCAAGGAAATAAACAACTACAGTGGTACCTCGAATTACAAACGCCTCAGGTTACAAACGCTTCAGGTTACAAACTGTGCTAACCTGGAAGAGTTACCTCGAGTTGAGAACTTTGTCCCAGGATGAGAACGTAAATCGTGTGTCGGCGGTGCAGCGGTAGCAAGAGGCCCATGCATCTAGTTAAGAACAGTTTCAGGTTAAGAACAGACCTCCGGAACGAATTAAGTTTGTAACTAGAGGTACCACTGTATCTGAGTTTTAGAAGACATCTGAAGGCAGCCCTGTTTAGGGAAGTTTTTTACGTTTGATGTTTTATCATGCTTTTAAACATTCTGGGAAACCCAGCCAGATGGGTGGGGTATAAATAAATTATTATTATTATTATTATTATTATTATTATTATTATTATTCACAATATATTTAAAGCAAGATCCTAAGGCTATAAACAGGCATGATGTCCCCTAAAGAATCCCCGGAAATGTGGTTTGTAAAGGATGCTGAGAATTGTTGGAAGACCCCTATTTCCTTCACAGAGCTCCCTAGGAAGAAGGCTTAATTGTTAAACAACCCCCACTCAAATTATCATTCATTATATCATCTTCATTCCAGGGGGAAAATAGGTTCTGAACTGCAGCATGTTCAACCCCCGTTGACCCCCTCCCCCTAATAGTTTAAAAGCTGCTCAATTAGTTTTAAAACAGTCTGGTTCTCTCGAGGTTTGTGGAGTTTACTTTTGTAAGGCCCAGCTAGTCCCAGAATGCCCCCCAGTGCCTGACAAACCCAAACCCCTCCTTCCTACACTATTGTCTCCATTTATGTTGGAATTGCTGTGATGGAGTGAGCTCCTGTCACTCTGTCCCAGCTCCTGACAACCTAGCAGTTCAAAAGCAAACCAGTGCAAGTAGATAAATAGGTATTGCTGTGAAGGGAAGGTAAACAGCATTTCCATGCGCTCTGCTTTCCGTCACGGTGTTCCGTTGCACCAGAAGTGATTTAGTCATGCTAGCCACATGACCTGGAAAGCTGTCTGTGGACAAACGCCTGCTCCCTCGGCCTGAAAGCGAGATGAGAGCTGCAAACCCAAAGTCGCCTTTGACTGGACTCAACCGTCCAGGGGTCCTTTACCTTTTACCTTTTTACTGCCAGCTTCAAGGAGACTGATGGCTACAGAGCACAATATATCCCTTCCTACTTGAAAGAGAGGGACTGCCATAGCAACCTTATGCTGACACTGCTTGACTGAACATTGTGGCCTCCTGGTGATGCAGCCTGCTTGATGGAGGCAGACTGGACATTGTGACTTCATGGTTATGATTACTGCTTTAAGGGGAGGGACTAGCCATTGTGATCTCATTCTGACACTGCTTGACTGAAGGGCAAAGATAGGACATGGTGACATCATGCTGATGCTGCTAGCTCCAAGGACTGGCTATTGTGATCTCATGCTGATGCTCCCCCTCAGTTGTTGTAGACTGCCTCTCCAAAACCAGCCAAAAATGTTAGGGAATCATAGAATAGTTAGAACCTAGCAGTTCAAAAGTGCACCAGCACAAGTAGATAAATAGGTACCACCGTGTGCTCTGGTTTCCGTCATGGTGTCCCATTGTGTCAGAAGCAGTTTAGTGCTGCTGGCCACATGACCCAGAAAGCTGTCTGTGGACAAATGCCCGCTCCTTTGGCATGAAAGTGAGATGAGCACTGCAACCCCATAGTCACCTGTGACTGGACTTAACCATCCAAGGGGTCCTTTACCTTTTTTCCTTATTGAGGCCACAAAGCTGTGCTTGTCCAGCTGATCCCACATGTGGAACCCGTAGCATTTCGGAGACCTTGTAGGTCCCTTTTTTCAGCATCCTACCTCAGAAGCTACATTGTTGCTTCCAGGACCTTACGATTTGTGGTGTTTGGTCTGGCGAAAATTCTTTGGGCTCTCTCCAACTTCCCCGAGACATTTCACCTGAGGAGAAATCCCCCTCGGTAGCCTTTGAAATTTACATGAAGTGAAATGTTGATGGGAAAGCACCAGTTCAGTGTTCTTTGAAGTTCACCTTAGGTGAAATGTATTGCGTACAATATTCATTCTCAGTCCTGACACTGGCGCCATTTCTTTGCAATGTCATAGTTCAGTATGATTCTGTTACAAAGTATCTGGTGATGGGGAACGTTGGATGACAGATTGATCTGGTAGCATGTTGAGCAGGTGGAAACTGCTGGGTTAATTAACAAATGCTAACACAATGCTATTGGTCATGATAAGGAGCAATAAGCACTAACCACTTATTTGTTGACGAAATCTGGAAATACTCAAGCATTATTGGAAGAAATGTTCTTTTGTGCAGGCAACAAATGGGAACCGTTCTATTAAATTCAATCTGCAACAGGGTGCATTTTTACAAGCAACTATTAGAACTAATTAA
The DNA here is from genome assembly GCF_009819535.1 of Lacerta agilis. Classification (NCBI taxonomy): domain Eukaryota; kingdom Metazoa; phylum Chordata; class Lepidosauria; order Squamata; family Lacertidae; genus Lacerta; species Lacerta agilis. The sequence goes on along the minus strand of NC_046316.1, from coordinate 19,457,640 downwards.
TTGAAAAAATAGGATTTTTAATTACATTGAGCTAGCCGCTATTAGAGCCTTGTTGTCGCCAAACTTTTTTTCTTTTTTTTTAAAGCTTGCCAAGTGCTATTTTTAACTCTGGATAATGATTTAAACAAATATTTGCCTGTTTGCTTTAATTCCGAGGTCAATTGAACACTTATGATTATTAAATGTTATAATTAGTCCTTGTTTCTTCTCTACAGTGTTCCAGGGACAGTGAGCAATACCCAGAGAAAAATTAAAATGCTGAAATGTGAGGAAAATTAGAGCAATCAAATGATTCACAAAAACACAGCCATTTCATAGCGGGTCGGACGCAGAAGTCCAGTGTCCTATTGACTAGAACCAACTGCCTCACGGTTGTAATAACGCTGCCTCTGGCCAGTTAAGTGTCTGCCAGAAGGCACAAATTATGAAATGGAGCAGTGCTCTGTTTGAGCCCACAAACAAAATGGGCATTTTGGATTGCGACCACGGTTGGCTACGCTAGGACATCTAGAGTTTGTGCAGACGGAGAGGTGTTGTTGGCCTAGCAGGGCTGCCTTTCTTAAGACACAGACTCTGGCACTTTGGGTCAACTCAAACATGGACAGCTTTACTTAGGTATACTGGACAGGAGGTCCTGTTTACTGCTTTGGCTGTTCCATGGCACAGTCACTAGAAATAGGTCCATTTTAATTGTTTAATAGCAGCAATCAGCCAGTGCACAGAAGCGGCAAGTTGGCAGAAATACAGCGTCTTTTGTGGAGTAATATGTAAGCTAAAATATGAAGCAGGTTGGCACGTGCCCTCACTAAATGGCATCCTTTGCATGAACCCATTAACACATCGCCTCCAATTACAGTGGCTGGCCCAGATCGATTCCGGGTGTATCAGCTAACATGGCAACTGTACCCAGTTGCTCTCATTTGGTTTAATGCAGCAATCCTGTCAAGAAATTGTGAAAACAACCCTCCCCCGGCCCGTTACTTTTATTATCAGATTGCAGCCCCAGTTCATTAGATTTGGTGAATCTGCTTGTCAAAACATCCTTTCAAGTTACCAGTGCGTCACCCAAGACAGACTTAGGTGACACACTGCACTTAGAGCAACCCTCTATTTTAACTAACCACTATCATCTCCTTTCCTTTAAAAATGAGAAAACATTGTCTTTCATCTCCTTTCCATTTCCACTGTGATGTTAATTGAAAATAAAAAGCTAGAGAAGGAAGGAGAACATCAAAGGGGGGGCATTTACTTGTCCCTTTCTCCTTAGTGGTCTTTCTTAGCAAACGTAAGTATCTTTCTTTTGCAAGGCCACTTGCCTCCCTCTTCTCCCACCCTCCAATTTTTTCACACTGTCGGTATTTATAGGGGAGAAGAAGAAGAAGAAGAAGAAGAAGAAGAAGAAGAAGAAGAAGAAGAAGAAGAGTTTGGATTTGATATCCCGCTTTTCACTACCCGAAGGAGTCTCAAAGCGGCTAACATTCTCCTTTCCCTTCCTTCCCCACAACAAACACTCTGTGAGGTGAGTGGGGCTGAGAGACTTCAGAGAAGTGTGACTAGCCCAAGGTCACCCAGCAGCTGCATGTGGAGGAGCGGAGACGCGAACCCGGTTCCCCAGATTACGAGTCTACCACTCTTAACCACTACACCACACTGGGGAGGGAAGTTGGTGCTTTACAAACATCGCTGGGAGGCTGTAATACTTTCCGTGTATCTGACAAGCCAAAATGCACATTTCCGTCATCTAAAGGGGAGATGGGTTAGATGAGATGATCGCGCACACAGTACAGTTGGCTCTCTGAAGGACGCTTTGGATTGGAAGACGCATACTGTTGTTGGCAAATAGGAGGCAAACGTGGTCGCTTCTTGAAGACCAATCTAGTTCCCAAACCTTGCTGAGGGGATGGTTGCTGCTGTTCAGCTGTAGGTTGCAGTCCTCCACCCATTTACCACAGAATAAGCTCCATTTAACTGAATTCATGTGTGAGCAGATATATAAATACTTGCAATGTTTATGATCTGTGGTAACCCTGTAAGGTTAGTCAGTATTCTTATACCCGTACTGCAGATGGAAGTTAAGAGAGAGATTTGCCTAAGGCAACTTAATAAATTTATAGCTGAGCTTGGAATCCTGAACATGACTTACTGTAGCTCTGACTCCTAGGGAAGTGGGCATATTGGGCCATTTGGTTAATTCAATGTGCTCACTTTTGTGTTCGGTACAGTGGTGCCTTGGTTCTCAAATGCCAAAAATCCAAAAGTAAGTGTTCCGGTTTTCAAATGCTTTTCGGAAGCCGAATGTCCAATGCGGCCATTGGCTATTGTTTCTGGGACACCTGCGCCAATCAGAAGCTGTGCCTTGGTTTCTGAACATTTCGGAAGTCTAAAAAGCCCCCATCAGTCAGCATTCCATGAGTGTTGGGCATCCTCAGTGCAGTGTTAGAAATTGGGATATGAAAGCTAGGAGCTAAATGGCCCCTTAAGTCTAGGTTATGGTGGAACAATGGAATGCCCAGGTGTGCTTTTATAATAGCAAGAATACAAAGCTGAAAATGAATGAAGTGCAGGTAAAAGATTATGTTCATTTTTCACATGATCTAGCCTAACCCCTGCCCACCCCCTAATATTCTTAAGAGGGTCTTTTCTCCAGTCTTCAGAGAGTAACTGGAAGTGGGGAGGCAGAAAAAGGTCCTCCTTTCCTTCCACTCTGCAGTTTCAATCTGAGCAATTAAATAGTCCTGAGACCAACACAGCTACCTACCTGTAAAATGTTTAAGGGTATGCGTACCCCTGCGTACCCCCAGAAAAAAAAACACTGAATACAGTTATATCCCTCTTTTCTTCCACCATGTAACATAAAGTGGCATACATGAGATTTTCCAGGCAATCTCCCGACCAGGCATCCCCCGGACCCAAACCCACTTTCAACATAAAAAAATGCAAATATTTCATATTCATCTTTCTTACTGAAAGGGCTAAGCCATGCAACTGAAAATGCAGCTCTTTAGCAGGTCACATGTTACTTCAGCCACAGTGTATATCGGCATAGATAGCATGTAATACTACTAATTTGCACTTTCTGAATTTACTCGGCCATGCCTCTGTTTCCTGCGCTAGTCTATATTTAAATGGCTCTTTGCCCTTTATGTACCTTCTTCATTATGTTTGGGGATGAATATTCATGGCACTGTTCAGATTGTTTGATTGCTCCCAGCGTTGACCTTGAAAGTGCCACCTGTACAAAGCAGTAAATAGACTGATGAAGCGGTTGTATAATCTCGGAGGTGGGAAGAAGGGAGCATTGTTGAGTGCAGTACACAATTTTTAATAAAGTAAAACAAACGCTTATAAAGTCAGCATGCACCAGCTCTAATCTTGGCCTTTAACTGGAAACATCAGTGGTACCTTTTCTCACACTGCATAGTTCTTCTTTGGAGGAGGGCAAATTGAATTACTTGGCTTCCTGCATTATTTGAATGTATTTTATGGTTGTTGTTTTTTCTATGAAGAAATTCAAACATGGAATTTAAAAAAAATCTTTATTTATTGTTTTTTTTTCTTTTTCTTTCTGTATTTGATGTAATAAAGTTAATAAAAATTCTAAAAAAAAACCAAACAAACATGATTTCAGGCTAATAGTGGAACATCTCAGCAGTGTTCTGTACATTTCTCATGTGTGTGTTGCATGTTCTTTCACAAGCACAATGCTTGTGAAACATGGGCTGCTTATAAACACCATCCCCAGCTCCTCAAAAGATTCCATCAACGGTGTTTCTGAAAATTTTTACACGTCACTTGGGAAGACAGGCAAACTAATGCCAGTGTACTGGAAGAAGCGAAAATCACCATTGTCGAAGCAATGATTCTACAGCATCAACTTCGTTGGACTGGTCATGTTGTGCGGATGTCTGGTTATCGTCTTCCAAAGCAACTACTCTATTCTGAACTTAAAAATGGAAAGCGTAATGCTGGTGGTCAACAAAAGAGGTTTAAAGACTCTCTGAAGGCAAATCTTAAAATAAAATAACAGTAGTATAAACACCAACAACTGGGAAACACTGGCCTGTGAGCACTCCAGTTGGAGAACAGCCTTTACCAAAGGTGTCATGGGCTTTGAAAATGTTCAAACTCAGGATGAAAAGGAGAAATGTTCCAAGATGAAGGCATGCTTGGCAAACCCTCACCAGGATCAACTCCCACCCAGAAACCTATGTCCCCACTGTGGAAAGGATGTGTGGATCCAGAGTTGGCCTCCACAGTCACTTATGGACTCACTGTTAAGACCGTGTTTATGGAAGACAATCTTACCCAGCTATAGGTGATTGCCAAAGAAGAGAAGAAAAAGAAGCATGTTCTTTAAAGCAGTGGTCCTTCAGACATTAAGACTCCTCATCAACCCCAGCCAGTGTGGCTCATGTTAAGGGATGATGGAAGTAGCTGTCTAACAAAGTTTGGAGAGCCACAGGTTAGCTGCTCTTTTTCTAAAGAGCTCAGGATAGATGTCAATAATCAAGGGAGCTTTGGGGGCAAATTCTCATCTCCCTGCTCTTATGCTGACCACAAGGGCTCTCAGTGACTACAGATATGAAGTTGCACAATCACACATATCTGACCTATTAAAACTGTAAACAACTGTGCCCATAGCAACTTGATTCCAGTTTTATCCCCTTCTGAATCTTTAATCAGGCTTTATTAATAGCTATACTTTCCCATTTCGAAACTAGGTAGCCCTCGGGGTCCCAACTCTACAATTCTATGTCCTGAAGCTACCTTGAAGCCATCTTGCATTTTTACCCCAGACAAAGTGCCTTAAAATGACTTGAAATCTGAAACTGTTCAATAAATAGATTTGCATGCTTGAACTAAACGACTCAATGTTGCTGGCATTCTCATTATTCAGTATTTCTAATTGGGGAGCATGCATCACCTTATTGACAGCGTTGCTTGAGGTAACTATGACAAGAATTGAGAAAAATGGCAAACACAGGCGATGATTATTATTATTATTTACATTTCTCAGGCACCGTTGTTCAACAAAAAAAGATTCAAGGTGACTTAACAAAAAAGAAAATATGCACATTTTAAAAAGGCAACATTTTAACACAAGTAATGCAATAAAACAAGGCCACCGACCCATAAAATTTGACACGGTCATCATCTGCAGTATTCTGAAATGCTATATTGTCATAGAAAAGAAGCATTAGAATGACCAGATCTGAAGATTCCAAGTATCCATGAATGGGAGAATATCATACAATCCTTATTCCTGCCATAAATCTCCCCCAAAGGAACTTGCTATTGTTGCACTGGGAGCCTAGAGAATCTGAACTTTTCCTGCTACACAAATCTACTTTTGCATTTAAGGCCTGTGTGAGGTTTAAATACCAGCTGGAATAGCAACTTTTCATTCTCTCACAAAAAAGTGGACCCCACCATTTTGACATGTTCGCCGTCTTAGGAGCCAGAATAGTTATGAATGGAGGAGGAGGAGGAGGAGGAGGAGGAGGAGAATAATAATAATAATAATAATAATAATAATAATAATAATAATAATAATAATTTATTACTTATATCCTGCCCATCTGGCTGTGTTTCCCCAGACACTCTGGGAGGCTTACAGCATATATAAAAATACAACAAAACACCAAAGATTTAAAAAAAGACACCAGAATATCATATACAGGCAGCAAACAAACCAATCAATGACATAATAATACCTGTGAAGCACTTCACTGCTGCATGCATAGCACAAAACAAAAACAGGAGGAATGTCTATCAGTTTCAGGGCTCCAAATATACGATTCTATTCTATATGTATTTATTTTCTTAAATTTATATTCAAGTTGGCAGACACATGAGTTTTCCAGGTGGTTCTCCTACCCATACCAGACCCAGGCCTTGCAGGAGCTCTCTTTGAGATTGTTTCACGTGAACTTTGACGTGGGTGAATTGCATGTTAAAATGCACATCTGGTGGAAAACTTGTTTCTACATGGATGAAAAGGTTCCTATCTACCTCTTTCCCTGATGGACTGGGTTCCCAGGTGAAACAAGGTGGATTTTTCTTTTTAAAAGGGGGGAGTATTAAAAATACAGTCACCCACTGCAGTCTGAAATGGTACAATCCTAATTATTCTGAATAAGTTGGCTCTAATGAATGCTTCCAAAACACAGATCCAAGTGGACATTAGCAAAATAGATTTTTAAGAAAACTGGAGGAAAATAATTCCATTTTTTCTTAGTCATTCCTAAGGCAAAAGCAGATGATTCCATTCTGCCTGGTGCCTATTGCTTTGTTGAAAACAATATTCACATGGATTACCCTGGTCTTAAACATGTCCTGGGGGGTCTATAATCACCTTAACTTCCACCAGAGTAACATCAATAGCTCAATATGATTTCTGTATTATTTCCCCTCACATCTTGCAAGAATGTATTTGTTCGTTTGCTGAATGCTTTCTTAGCTAATAGAAAAAGTATATGTCCTGAAGCAAAGTTAGATTTTAACTATAGGTTCGTGTCCAGCGAGGGGGGGAGGGAGGGGGTAATTGTCCAATATAAACACAATCTAGGAGAAATGGCTGAGGAATAGATATTACTTAGCCAAAAAACAACAACCCTAAAGCTTCAAGTGAATATATGTTTTCCAACTGCATTGTAGTTTGCAGCAGTTTTCAGAAAATTTCCATGACAGGTAGCCAGCCTTGTGAGCCATACAGAAATAACATGCTGCCACATGTTTTAATGCACTGCTAACTTTGAGGGATAGTATTTGCAGGGCTTTTTTTCAGCCAGAACTCAGTTCCAGCACCTCTCAGATGGGCACCATTGCCATTATAAAAGAACAATTCATGGTGAGTTCCGGCACCTCTTTTTCCAGAAAAATAGCACTGGATATTTGTGTGTTGCATATGTTAACAGGGAAGGTAAAAAATGCAAAGGCTGTTGACAATCCTGTTTACACCCGAATGCAGGCCTGTGTATATTTAATGATGGATAGCTGAATGTGAGAACTTACACCAAAGGTTGGGAGCCTGCAACGTTCCAAATATTGTTGGACTCCAACTTCTTATCAGCTCCGACCAGCAAGGCTAATGGTAGGGGATTATGGGAACTGTAGCCCACCAATTTATGGAAGGCCACAAGCTCCCCACCCACCGCTGAAAAGTATTGCATTTGCAATGAAGAATTAAAGTTCTGCCTGGGTGGGCATTATACCTGTAATAATCCAAGTGCAGAACATGAATGTGTGAACAAGGTTCTTGATGGAGTTGCCATCGACTTTTTTACCTAAAGCAAACTTTGAAGCAAATTGAGGGTTCCATCTCAGGCAAATCATCTGAGGGATTTTGAGACAACCAGAAGAAACCAGAGGATATTTTTCAGGGGACTTTTGTACATTTCACTCTCTACATCCAAAACTTTGGAGACTGTTCACATTCAGTGGTATACCATCTAACATTTATTACACACGTCAGCAGCCTTGCACTTAACACTGCTCAGGGATTCTAAGAAACCAAAGAACCAGAGAAGTTTTGAAATCAGTGCTTAAAATCAGTGCAGTTCTGAAAGGTTCTGTCCACTATGTTTATTCAAGACTGCATCAAATTTTATTCAATGGAACTCCATAACTGACATCTCCACATCTTGGGCACTTACCTTGAATTTATATGATAACAGTAACATTCAAAGCTAAATCTGGATGTAACCAGAGCAGGATCTATGTATGGTGTGCTTATAATATAGAGGCATATTAGGGATGCCTGAATAATTCAATATTCTGAGGCAACATGACCTGATTTGCACCTCCTGGATGAATGTGCAGATCTGAATGCAGTTATGCTTCGCTTTCCCCACTTCTTGAAATGTTGCAGTACAGTTCCTTACTCTAAAAAAATCATCAAAGTGCATTTAATCCCACAAATATAAATCCCACAGTAACATGAGACCTGCAAAGAATAAAAGAAAATTAGACTTAACTTGCCTTCATATGTTTAAATTTTTGAGAATGGAAGCAACTTCACTATTCTCCCCAAACATGCTCCCTCAATCTTATTTAATTCAGCTGCATCTGATATTGGATTAAGTTTCCTTGGAAACATTGATCAACAAATCACATCAACACAGCAATAAGTGAGAAGAATAGGACTGATATGTGGCCATTACAGATATTTGAAGACAATTGTGCTATCTTCCTTGATGTACACAATAAGCTTTCTTAGGTGATGCCATTGATTGGAAATAAGAGAGAATGAGCACAGAGCTTCAGGCTCACAGCTTGAAAATGAAGAAGCATTGTTCGTGCAACGTTTTCATGCAGAGACTATGCTCCTCTTAAATATTGCTTTATTTCCTTTTCAAATGAATGAAGAGAAAACAATTTCCTTGGCCTCCGCACCAGTGGATGCTGTTAAATTTCCAGCATTAGAAAGGAGGAAAAGTTGGACACAGTGTACAAAGAGGGGCCACAATCTGAAAGAAATCAAAGTGCACCTCGGAAGATCGTAGCCAATGGCTTTAGCATGCTGAACTCTCCTTTGGACTGTGTCAGGGTGCATTATCCGAGGCAAGAACACTCAATGAGGTTGAAAACTAGGGCCAGTAGGGGGCATGGCCAACGTAAACTCCCGAGGGGGCAGCTAGAGAGGTCTGGGGGGCACATCTGGCCTCTTTGCTTGATGTTCCCCACCCCTTCTGGATGATGCGCCTGTAAAAATGAGGCTAAGCAAACAAACCAAAAACCTCACCCTACTCATTCTCTGCTTTGAAAACCCTGTTTGGCAATGCCTTCCCCCCAAAATATCCCTTCACTTTTCAGCCATCTAAAAAATTATTCGCAAAACTACGTAGTTCCTTAAATCGCTTGAATTCAGTCACATCATCTTGCAGATGAATCAGATTCCACATAACACCGGTCCTGAAAGACCTACATTGGCACCCAATACGTTTCTGAGCACAATTCGAAGTGTTGGTGCTGACCTTTAAGGCCCTAAACAGCCTCGGCCCAGTATACCTGAAGGAGCGTCTCCACCCCCATTATAATAATAAAACTTTATTGCAGCTATAAGCTCATACATAAATAGACACACAAATCATACCTGCCTTACAATCCATGCAAAAACAGCTAAAATAATTACATTAAAATAGAAATAGTAACATAAAATATTTACAAACAGGAGAAATAAATATAAATTCAACCTATGATACTATCAGGAGTTATAGGCCCAAAAGGGGTGGAAAAGAACCATTAGGATTCCTGTAATATGCCATATCGCCTCTTATGGTTCAGAACCGAAGTCAGATACCTTGCCACTTGCAAGGTTACCGTTGGGTTAGAATCCTGGAGTAAAAGGGTAAGCTGGATCTCAACTGGAAGCCCAGAGAATTTTTGGAACAGTGGGCTCAACAAATTTCTCCTGACATCACTGTATAAAGGGCAGATCTCCACCCCCATTGCTCTGCCCGGACACTGAGGTCCAGCTCCGGGGGCCTTCTGGCAGTTCCCTCACTGCGAGAAGGGAGGTTGCAGGGAACCAGGCAGAGAGGGGCTTCTCGGTGGTGGCACCCACCCTGTAGAACACCCTCCCATCAGATGTCAGAGAAATAAACAACTATCTGACTTTTAGAAGACAATTGAAGGCAGCCCTGTTTTTAATGTTTGATCTTTTATTGCTTTTATTAATAATAATAATATTCTATTGGGGGCCGCCCAGAGTGGCTGAGGAAACCCAGCCAGATAGGCAAGGTATAAATAAAAATTATTATTGTTGTTGTTGTTGTTGTTGTTATTATTATTATTTTATTATTATTATTCACCATGTAGTATCTTTCCTGAAATGTTCTAGGGTTCTAAGCTGAATATATTTAATCATGTAAGAGATCAAAACAAACTTTCTTTGTGTGTGTTCCCAAGCCATTCTCTTGGCGCACTTGTAGCAGAGGATCAATGGGTAGTGAGGGGTTGCTTCTTAATCCTTGACACGCCTGAACTTTCAGTTCCAGAGCCTGAGAGGAGGTTTTTTGTTTGTTTATTTGTGTGTGTGTTTGTTTGTTTTAAGGAAATGAATAATTTAATGTTTTGGGGAACATCTGCAGGAAGGGGGATCAGAATAGGGGAGAAGACAGGGTTAAGGATTGCAACCCTGTGTTTCTCCCATAAAGCCAAGTTCTGGCCTGAAACTGAAATTCGTTAAGAAAGAAAGATATTTCCAGGTGTTTAATTTCTTGCACCAAATAGATCTAGTATAAATCACAGTATTCAACTGCCCGCCCCACCCCCTGCATACACAAACACACACTGTTTAATCGCTGGCTATTGCTGTAAAAAAAAAACAAAAATACAATGTAAACAGAAATAATTGACTGTTCTGAGACTGGAAGCTATGATTGGGGGGGTGGGGTGGGGAAGAGGGGGAAAAACTCGAGACATGCCATAAATTAATTAGGATTTAATCTGTATAGACTCCCAACCTTGGCAGGTTTTCCACTTTCAGCATAATTGCAGAGAAACGTTTGGCTCAGCAATGCACTTGGCGGAAAGTGAAGCCGTCTTGGACTTCACAGGTTAAAACTGATATGAACTCTTAACTCAGCAGCCCAACGTCTCCCTTTCCCTTTGTGTACACTCAAGATGTTCTGCCCACTTTCATGTTAGTGCTTGGTCAGCGTTCGAGAACATATGCTAGCAGTGTGCGTGCATACGAGGGGGTTGGCTGGGGGAAGGAATCTTCGTTGCTCTGATCTGGAGAAGATGGTTATATTAACCCCCCGGGGTTTCTTCCTGCAGCTGCTTCCTTTCCATCCCCATCTGGCTCTCTGATCCTAAACCGACTGGACATCAACCAACTCTTGCAGCGCAGCCAACTTCCCCAGGTTTCGGCTTCCCTCGCCAATAAAGAACATCTAACTAAGCATTTGCTTAAATGAGGCTTTTAAAGAAGAAGAAAACATGCACAATCTAAAAATAAAAAAAAGCATTTTTACCCCTAAGGTTTCTCTCCAGCCATTTAATACTTTATCCCTCTTGATCCTGTTATGATACGCATTGCTTATATATCCCAACTGCATATTTCCTACCATGAGCATGACTGCATGTCGAGGCTGGTTCAGATGCAGGTTGGCACTCGCGATGCAGAGAGGAGAAGAAAAGTTAACTCTTCATTCATGGAGGCAGTATTAAATAATAATGATAATTTATTAGTTATACCCCGCCCATCTGGCTGGGTTTCCCCAGCCACTCTTGGCAACTCCCAACAGATAACTTAGTAGCATCCTGTAGCAACCAATTCATTTACCGGTATATTCTATGGGGGCAGCAAATTAACATTTACAGCAACGTCACTGTAAACAGCTGCTATACAGTAGGGGTTAACAAGAAAACAATATCTGGGTTAGTATATGCATGCGTCCGTCTGTTCATTTCAAAGTTTAGCAAGAAGTTGTACTTAATTCAATGAGAGTTTCATTAATCCACATTCTGTATTCACTCTATTAAACAAGCAAAAAGTCAACAGAACCTGATTTGTAACAGAAATTAATAAGAGGGAGTACTGAAACTGAACAGGTATTAACTCTCATTTTAAAAACAGAGATATGTGTGAAAAAGGGGTACCCTGATTATAAACATTGATCTGTAAACTTCAGTCAGTGATCTAGGTTTTTCTTTAAACCAAATGAAGAATTATTCATCACCTACAGCTGCTTAGAAGGCTTGTTAATCCTCTTCTAAGTATATGTCTTTGGAAACTAACCCCGTCCCCGATTCCTTCAACACAAATTAAGTGGCATTTTTATGAAACCACAATCTTGCTAATTTTCAACACAGCTGCCGTGAAATTAGAGCACATGTTTAAGACAGCAATGCCTAAAAAGGACTGGTCCCCATGAAACAGTTGCTGGAGCTGACTATCTGCACCTCCTACTTCTTGCTAAATCTCCTCCTCAGCAAGATGCTCCCCACACTGCCTGAAACTCCATCACGCAGGGACCATCGGCGCTTTTTCCTTTGCTACTGTATGCTTGTGAAACATGGACCACTTATAAACATCATCTCCAACTCCTTGAATGATTCCATCAATGGTGTTTCTGAAATTTTTTACATAGGACTCGGCTATGCAGCTGCAAATAAAACGTTTTAGTCTAAACCACAGAACCAGGGCTTGCCGATCAGAAGGTCAGCAGTTCGAACCCCGCAACAGGGTGAGCTCCCATTGCTCAGTCCCTGCTCCTGCCAACCTAGCAGTTCGAAAGCACCCCAAAGTGCAAGTAAATGGTAAATGGCGTTTCCGTGCACTGCTCTGGTTTGCCAGAAGCGGCTTAGTCATGCTGGCCACATGACCCGGAAGCTGTACACTGGCTCCCTTGGCAAGTAAAGTGAGATGAGCATCGCAACCTCAGAGTCGTCCGCGACTAGACCTAATGGTCAAGGGTCCCTTTACCTCTACCTTTAAGTGCAATAAGCAATGTGCGGTGGTATGCCTTATGGAAAATTCAATGTATTTTTAAAAACAATTAAAAAAAGGCCTGTTTCCGGGGCAGCAAGATGGCGAACAGCACCTAGTCAGCGTGAGCTCTCTGTTTTTATCCTTTAAAGACTGTTTTAATGAGCATAGAAGCTGGATAAAATTTAGGCACTCCATAGCACTTTTTAGCATTTTTAGTTTACTAATTAGGGGGATTCCTTTCGTTATTGTGGGAGATATCTACTGACCTTGAAGCTTTGAGGCGATTGTGTGAAGAGAGAGATGACTCAGCAACCGCGCAGCCCTGCTGATAAGAGGAGAGGAACTGGGAAACGTACTAGAGAATCAGAGGATATAGAGGATATAGAGGAATTGTTGTGCCTGCCTCTTGCCAAGCAAACGAAAATTAGTGAATTTTTCCCTGGGAAAACAAAGGATATTTTTAATATCCCAGTCTCAAACACCTTCTCCCCGCTAGCAGAGATGACTGACGAGGATGTTATGCTGAAAGTATCCCCTGATAAATTGCTCACTAACCCCTCAAGCAACAACATCACTAAATCAAAAAGGTCTAAAAAGGATACAATCTCTGGTATCCAACCGAAAGACTGCATTAGAGAAGGAGAAAGCTGCCTCTCTGATATATTATTTGAACATTCGACTACTTTAGACCTAGTTGCCAAAACAGTGGACTATATCTTTAAATTCATAAGAGACATCCGAGGATCCCTAGAGAAGATTATTACACTTGTATCCTTAAAAGGTAAAGACAGTCCTCCAGATGCCTTACCTGAGGATAGGACTATACAAATGCCCAGAGCAGCAGGAAGGGGACTCTTTTAAGCTAAAAAGCTATGATCAGGTGAAAAGCCAGGTCCCCGACTGGCTGCACTATCATCAGGTATTTGAAACATTTAAGATGGACAAAAAAGTTGGTTTTCAAGTAGAAAAATCAAAACTGGAAACAGAACTGATAGAATCGAACTTTAAGAACCTTTCCAAAATGTATAATCTTTTGCTAGAGTGGCATACGAAAGATGAACTGGTTAAATCATCAATGATAGATTGGGCGAAAGATATAGGACATAATATCATGATGGATGACTGGGAGAGATTGTGGCAAAAAGGTATCAAATTTACTGCTTGTCATAGTTTAAGAGAAAACATAATGAAAATGGTTTATAGATGGTATTTGACACCAGTTAAGATAGCTAAGATGAATACCAAAATGTCAGATGTATGTTGGAAATGTAAACATGCGAAAGGTACCTTTTATCATATGTGGTGGCTGTGCCCAGCGGTAAATGCTTTCTGGGATAAGATTTACAATGAGTTGAAGAAGGTAATGAAAGTTACCTTTTGTAAGAAACCAGAGGCATTTCTTCTGAGCATGACCAACGAAGAGATACCCAGTCAGGACAGAGTGTTTTTTATGTATGCCACAACAGCAGCTAGAATATTATTGGCAAGAACATGGAAAGGGGAAGAGATACCAACGGTGGAAGAATGGCAGACGAAGATGATGGAATACATGGAACTCGCAGAACTGACCGGCAGAATCCGAGACCAGAGGGAGGAGACGGTGTCACGAGAGTGGAAAAAATTTAAAGACTATTTAGTTAAATCAGTAAAATTGAATATTTGAGCAGAGATAAATTAGAGGCTTTAGTAGGGTTATATTTGATAAAACTGGCAAAAGAAAATTTTTGAATGAATGATTTATTTGTTAAATAGGAGTTAAGTTTTGACATTAAGATAAGATTTATAGTTGACTAAGATTATGATTGTGTAAAGTTAAGCATATCAAAAATTCGAGCAATTGTTAAATGAACAAGATATAAAGCTACCTTTAAGATGTTTTTGACTTTGAAGACAGTGGAGGGAATGGGGGAAGTCCCCAAATTAAGAAGTTAGTAACAAGGAAAGTATAAAGATAGGTAATGGTTAAGGTATGTATATGTTCTTTTTTCTTTTTATGTTTATTGGTATTGTTATTGTTATTGTTTTTATTGTTGTTTTTATGCCTTGTGTTGTTGTTTAATTTTGTTTTTTGGTGTTTTATTGGAAAATAATAAAATCTTATAAAAAAAAAATATATACAAATGCCCAGAGCACCTGATTTACCTCACATAATTTCTCAGGCCACCTGCAAACATGAGAATGAACAAACCAAGGAAGAACAACTGTCTATATCTTCTCATAACCTTTTTCTGCAAGCTACTAAAGTCTGCCTAACTGTTTGCCCCTTCAGAGGCCAGGTGATTAACTGGTACTCCAAGAACGATGCAAGGAGGCATCTAGCCGGACTTTTGGGGGTAAATCCTCGCTCCATTGATCTGAAATATATTGATCACATAAGCAGCAGGTCTCATACGCAGAGAGTCCTGCTCTCCTTTGAATCCAAAAAGTTCCCTGCATTTATTATGTCTTTAAGAAGCACTTTAATTAACTTCGGAATCTTTGCTACAAGAGTTTTTACTAATACTAAGATTTGCCCTCTTTTACCTAATTGCTTGCTCAAAAAGAAAGTAGTCAAGCCTGAGGGCCCTCCAACTACCACAATTTCAACTTCTTTGGCCACAGATCTAATCAGCTGGACTGATGCCCCCCTTCCCCCACTGACAAAGGCCACCCATCTGGAGAACTCCATAGAACATGAACTACTTTTATCTTTCTCCCACCTGCCAAAACCAGAACGAGCAGAGATAACAGACAGATTGGATGAGTTACTACTCTGTCTCCGTAACTCAGAGGATCATGCTCAGATAAATAAGACGAACTCCTCCCCTAATCTTGACCAGCCTACACAAGCCCAAGTGAATCCTGCTGTAATGATCTCTAATCCTCAAAATGGCTGCACACTTCGTATGGATGCCAAGTCAGTTCAGGATACAGTGGGAGATTCGACAGCCCTTTGGTCAAACTCTGAGGCAGTGGCAAGGTTGAACGCCCTTTTGGAGGCAAACCGAAAAGGATGCCCCCTACCTGCCATGCATTGTATGTTCCCCTCAACAACCGTAGACCCAAAAGGTCCATCTTCCTCAATTATAGAGCATACCCTAAATGCAGACTCTATGGACCTGTCATTAAGTGACATGCATCAAGACCTATCCCCACAGTTACCAACAAATAAGCCCCAGTCATTGACTGTTGCTGCGGCAAGTGGCGCCCAGAATCTGACTGGCAAGCAATCTACAATTACTTCTTTCTTTCAGCCTATTGCTCCTCCTCGTAGCATGCATCCCCGGGTGGATTCCTCTGCGCTGATTCCGCAAGGGTCAGCATGACCCGAAGGGGAGACCATGAGGACACTTACATTTTTATCCTGGAATGTAGCTGGTATTAAATCTAAGTTGATGGATCCATCCTTTGTCGCTTATATAAAAGGCAGCGGCATCCTTTTACTGCAAGAGACATGGGCTTGTGAGGATTTCTTCTTATCAGGGTACAAGGGCTTCTACCTGAGTGCGAAGCAGGATCCTTTATCACCTGGTAGACCGCAGGGTGGGTTGGCTATTTTTGTCTCTTTGGCCATAAATCTCCAGGCAGAACAAATCAATATTAAGTCGCCATTCATGCTAGGAGTAAAGCTACAAATAGCAGAGGAAGTGTTTGTGGTGATCAATGTTTACCTGTACCCAGTTTACAAGAAAAACCTGGTCGACCAGAGATGGAAGGAAATTCAACTGACACTCGAAACTCTCCTTGAGAAATATCCTGAAGCCACCTTCCTGGTCGCAGGAGATTTTAATGGCCGATTGTCCTATAATGATAAATCCTTATTCACTAAATATGAGAAGTACCCATCATTACCCATTATAACTACAGATCTTTTACCCAGGAATTTTAAAGACAGTGTTGCCACATATGCAGGCTTTAAATGCAGGCAAACCTTGTTGGCTCTTAATTTTTACCTGCTAAATGGAGCTCTCAGCTCTGATTACCCAGCTGAATTTACTTTCTGGTCAGGTTCCCGTGCCTCTACCATTGATTTTATTTGGACATCATTAGATTTGATCCCTAAAATTTCCAACTTTAGGGTGGTAACGAGACTGGAAAGTGATCATTTCCCCTTAGAACTCTCCCTGAACCTGGCTGGAGAACTGGTCACGTATTCCCGTGTGCACTTAACAAACGATCAGTTGCAGATGAGGCCTACTGCCTTAAAATGGACCGATAAAATGGCTCGACGGATAAATGAACTCCTTTGGTCTGACCAACTTCAAGTGACAAGGGACTCCCTTATCCAGGCAGAAGATCCACTGCCAATATATGAGAACTTAGTAGAACTGCTAAAACCAACCATGGCACGGGCCCCGGTAACGAATAGTAACCGTTTTTCTCATAAAAAATGGTTTGATGAGGAATGCAGGTACTTCAAGAACTGTCTATATAATGAATTTTTGGCATATAGGGCATCAAATGATCCCCTGCCTAGTAGTCATCTTATGAACCTCAAGAGAAGATATAAAGCATTATTAAAGGAAAAGAAGCTTGCGGCAGAAAGAAATAATTGGAATAACCTTTTAAAAGCTGCGGAGAATAGAAATCCCTCCTCCTTTTGGCACCTAATTTCCCAATATTTGGGTAGACCATTGACAAGAATAGAACCCCAAATTTCAGCCGACACCTGGGAAAGTTTCTTTTCCGACCTATATGCAGCCCACGCTGTTGGCGGAGGAAGGATAGAATTGGGCCCCTTGCCTGAGTGGGACCCAGTTACCTGCTCTGAAGTGGAAACACTTATAGACCAATTTAAGGCGGGCAAGGCACCTGGAGATGACCTTATATCCATTGATGCCATCAAAGCCAACAAGGATTGGTGGTGCCCACTCTTAGCAGTACTCTATACTTATATTAACAAAACAGCAAATTTCCCCCCAAGTTGGAATTCTGCGCTAATTGTATTAATACACAAGAAAGGTCCGCGCACTGATCCGGCCAACTTTAGGCCAATCAGCCTGCTGAACGTTATTGGGAAGATTTACTCAAGATACTTGCTCAACAAACTAACGACCTGGATGGAGAACAACAATATCATCGCAGAGGAACAGGCGGGTTTTCGCCCTGGAAGATCGACAACAGACCAAATTCTAATCCTGAACCATTTGGCAGACAAGTATGCTGGCAAAGGCCCAAAAGCTCTCCATGTCGCCTTTATTGACTTTAAGCAAGCCTTTGACCAAATTCCCAGGAACCAGCTATGGACAAAACTGGCAGCGACATCTATCGACCGCCGTCTTCTTCTCCTGATTATCAACCTGCATACAAATACCTTCTTGAGAATTAGGTTAGATAATAAGGGGTTAGTTTCCAATCCGGTTGCCACCACTAGGGGGGTAAGACAGGGCTGTTTGCTTGCCCCTGCCCTGTTCAATTTTTATATTAACTCGCTAGTGGCTCATATGGCCAATGCTGCTTTCCATCCTCCAAAATTAGCAGGCCGAGCTTTGAATGTCCTCCTGTATGCGGACGATGCTGCCCTTTTAGCTATTTCCCCCATTGGGCTGAGGAGGATGCTTCGAGCACTTCATGAATACGAGATCCAACATGAGCTCCAACTTAATTATGCCAAGACCAAAATAATGGTCTTTGCTGCTCGACCGAAACTCCATTCGTGGTCGATTAATGGTATTCCCCTAGAGCAGGTTAGCTGCTTCAAATACCTGGGCCAGGTAGTACGATCAAACGGGTCTTTCTTGGCACACAGAGAATATATAGCCACAAATGCATCTAAAGCAGCCTTGCTGATTAGATCCCTGTATGCCAAGAAACAGGCACAAACAGTGGAAGTTGCCCTGAGACTCTTCCAAATGAAAGTCCTTCCACTATTACTGGTGGGCATTGCTTTGGGCTCACGTAGAGACTTTGAAAGATTGGAATCTATCCAGTCACAATTCCTTAGGGCCATTCTCAGGATCCCCCCTTCCGTTGCGGGTGCGGTCATGAGACTAGAGACCGGCTGCCAAGCCTTTAGGTATGTGGCCCTGAAGGCAAAATTATGGCTATGGCTCAAGTTGTGCTTTAGACCGGTGGGTTTGGCCCCCCTGATACTGAAGGATAATTTTAAATCACCATGGGAAGGGGAGGTGGTGGAGGAAGTGCAGAAGTGCGGACTGTCCTCCCTCTATATAGAGTCCATGACTTATAAACACGCTAAAGCGGTGATTGCTCAGAGATTGGGGGATATCGCCAGACACGAGGACATAGCCCGCGTGAAACCTGGGATGTTTCTGGGGGAGCAGGTGTATCGGGCTGCACCAGCCTGTTACCTGGCGGATATCCACTATGTGGAATACCGCAGACTTCTCACTGCGGCAAGACTGAACGTTATTGATTCAGCGGTTTTGAGGGGAAGATTTAGAGGAGTTCCATATGATCAGAGAACGTGCCATTGTGCTTTAGGAGAGGTAGAATCCACAGAACACATTCTACTGAGTTGTCCCTTTTATAACGATTTAAGGCAGTATCTCATAGCCCCATATTTATCTCAGTTTAGCTCTCGTTTAAGAGAAAGGCAGGTAGCATATCTGCTGAATAAGCCCACTGGGAAAATAGCCTTATCTGTGGCTAAATTCCTCTTCCTGGCACTCAAGTGTCGGAAGCGCAAAATCGAATGTCTCGATGTGGGTTATCTGTATGACGTTTACTAGTGCTGTCCTATTTTTAATTTTTAATTGTGTATCCCTCTGATGTTTTTAGTTCTATAATTTTGTATTGAGAAATGTTTTTCTTCTTTCTGACTATCGGTCGAATAAAGGATTTGTATGTGTACAATTAAAAAAAAGTAATTTCAAAATGATTTTTTTTTTAATATGTGTGTAGATTCCACAAAAGTTTGCAACACATTTAACTGAAACACTTCTTGATGTGTCTAGATCCAGCCTGACCTGGGAAAAGACTTATAAGGATATAAGGATATAATTAGCCTTCCCCAACTTATATCATTTTAATTAAATTTTCTGTTCTACAATTAAAATACACATTTTTAATCCTTAAGATATCAATGACTTCCCTTCTTCTCTTTCCATGGTTCATTTTACATATCATAAATCCATGCATATTTTACAAAAACCATACCATTGCATATTCCATTATTGCATCCATCAAAACTTGTTTACACTGTTGAATTTATCTTAATGCTGCCAGCGTTTTCAGCTGTACACAATTATTTCCCATATATTCAATAAACGTTTTCCAATCTTCTTTAAATGTATGTTGTTCTTCTCTTAATCTATTTGTTAGGTTTGCGAATTGTGCATATTCTATCAACTTAAGTTGCCATCCTTCTTTAGTTGGGACCTGGCTCATTTTCCACTTTTGAACCATACATTTTATTCTCTATAACTAACTGGCTCTAATTCTAATGATAGCAGTGCTTTTTTTCTTTAAAAAATGTTTAGGGGTATTCTCATTTTGACTCAAGAAAATCACAATTTTGTAGTTCAAGTCGGGGAAAAAATAAATACAGTAAATGGACAAAAGTACAAAGATTCACAAAATGTATAGGGGTATGCGTACCCCTGCGTACCCCCCTCCAAAAAAAGTACTGAATAACAGGAATTACATTGACAATACAGATCCCCCCTCGCTAACTCTCTTGTCCCAGAAGAAACACAAGAGTCTACCAACAGCTCATACACAAGAAACTTGGAAGTAGCAGAGGAACAATAAAGAACAGAATATATCCATGCCAGGATCCTTAATGAACGAAGGCTGACCTTCAGATTGAGAGCAGCGCCAGCAACACATCTGGTCAAAACAAATATGGATCGAAGAAAGGAGGATTGGATTCCTTCCAGGGAGAGTTTAAATCCTGGAAACAAAATCTGGGTCACAATTTTGCACTGTACACCTGATCTACAGTGAAGGATGACCTAAAGGAATGTAGAGGACTTTCAACAAGACAAATTATCAGGAGGCTGGGAAATAGTTGAATTTGATCAATGGCTTTTCTAAGTCAGCACAGCTCGGAGGAAAACGTACAGTGAATGCTGGCCAGGCAAGAGGGAAAACAGAGCGAGCGTGGAATACATGTTGTCTTGGGAGATGACTAAGGCCGGGTCAGCTGTGGATTCATGACAGAAGCAAAAATGAAGCATCTCTGCGGAGGAACTCATTTTATTGCATGCAGGTATCTAAGTGCTATGTTCAAATCTGATGCTGCCTAGGGATAGGTTGTATCCTTTGTTTAACGTATTTTCAAATTAAAGATTTCTTGGTTTACAAAAGTATGTGCAATGTCTCTTTTTTCAAGTTACGCTTCCTACAGATCAGTTTCATTTCTTGAAACATTAGTGTTACATTAGGAAGAAAAGGGGGAAAGAGGTGGAGGGGGCCATGGTGAGTGGGGGTGGGGTCGGGTGGCGATGTTTCTGTTCTACTTAATGTATGTGTGGGTTTTTGTGTCAGCGTCGCTTGTGTGGGTTCTCTTTACTATTCTCTTTGTTGATGAGAGAGGTTGGGGTTGGCCTAGGGTGTGGTTGCTAATAATAATAATAATAATTTATTATTTTACCCCGCCCATCTGGCTGGGTTTCCCCAGCCACTCTGGGCTGCTTCAAACAGAATGTTAAAATACAATGATCTATTAAATATTAAAAGCTTCCCTAAAAAGAGCTGCTTTCAGATGTCTTCTAAAAGTCTGCTAGTTGTTTTTTTCTCTTTGACATCTGGTAGGAGGGCATTCCACAGAGCGGGTGCCACTACCAATAAGGCCCTCTGCCTGGTTCCCTATAACTTGGCTTCTCACAGCGAGGGGACCGCCAGAAGGCCCTCGGCACTGGACCTCAGTGTCCGGGCAGAATGATGGGGGTGGAGACGCTCCTTCAGGTATACTGGACCGAGGCTGTTTAGGGCTTGTTTGTGATTGGCTGTGGTGAACTTTGCTTTCATGTGTGAGTGGGGTCTGAATCAGGTTAGCCATATTGATTTGTATGCTGTTGGTGGATTCTTGTCATTGTCTTGTTGGGCTGTGTATGTGATAAAAGGGAGCCATACCAAAGTGAAGGCATCTTCTTCCATTTGTCCCTGGGTCAGTTTCAGTTTATTGGTTAGTTTTTCTAATAAGGCTATTTCCCATACTATTTGGTACCATTGGTCCATGCTTACTCCTGACAGGTCTCTCCAGTGTCTGGCTATGATGTTTCTGGCTGCTAAGAGTAGGTGGGTTATGAGTTCTTTGTGATGTGAGTGGGCATTAATGTCTTGGAATATGTTTAGTAGGGCTCTATCCTTTTGAAAACAGAAACCCAAACATGTGCCGTATGAATTGTCAGTTGATCTCACTTAGCTTTTGGGGGTGTTTCAAGCAACTAATACATTTCGGGCTATACAAATGTTAGGACCAGACTGGAAGTTTCTGTTTACCAAGCCATCCTTTGAAAATGGCATAGGTCGTTTGAAAAACAAAAGATGAAGTCCTCCCCATCAGCATATCTGGTGTGAAGCTGTAATGACACCTGGACACCATCTAGGCAGGGTCGCACCATGAGCAAAAAAAGATGGGGTAATTTTAATAACAATAACAATTCCCTTAGAGTCCACTCTAAGTTAAGCGGAAGAATGGAATAATTATGCATGTTTTCAAGGTGAGAAATGATCAAACCAAGACGCAGGCTTTCTAAGAGGTTTAGTAAACCCAGTGGTATGAAACACAGTTTCATATTACCTCTTTGTCTGTGGCCTATTCAGCTATTCACTATTGCTCATTAGAGAAGAGAAGAGATATGTGGCATTAGACAAAATAATTTCTTGCACAACAACTTCCCAGATCTGTGGTTGGATTGGAAACTTGACTCTCTCCCAGATTTTGCAGTCGGAAAATGTTTCAGTGTGTAACCGCAGGAAAGTACAATTGCATAAATGGGTTGCGCTTTTTTTAGAGTTTGCATCTTTAGGATTTTGTCTCATTTTGTCTTATTGTCCACTAGCATGCTGTGACAGCTTTGGGCTGTGAAGCCCTTTATAAATCTGTAAATTAAATAAATAAATTTGCTTTTGAAAAAGAAAGCAGAACGGGAAGCCTGGCGACACCTAGTTAGAGCCACTAATCCTTCCTTTCAAAGCTGGTTTAGAGCTTACCGGTAAACAATGCCAGATTATTATTATTTTTAAAAAAAGCTCTGCACTATAGGGCCCCGCCATTCTGTGAAGCTAGGTTTTCAGTGTTGCCAATATTCGCACCATTCTTATGATTTATGAGAAGTTTCACCAATCTTAGTGAATGCATTTGAAGATTGTTATACAGATTCCATGTGTCGGCCTTCGCTGGGTGCTTCATCTCTAAAGGCAACTCTCTGAGTCCACTCTAAGTTAAGTGAAAGCCAAGCCAAGAATGACCAAGTCCCCCATCTTCCCCAAAGGGCTCTGATCAGGAGTTTGTCTTCATTTGTGTCGGGGGGGCATGTGGGGAGGAGGCCGAAATGTGCCTGCAAGCACCATGCCCAACATCCCATGTGTGTCGGCTCAATTTCAGTCTTTCCCAAACTCCACTTCAGACCTGTCCTAAAATCAGGAACCCTGTCTCCGAATCCCTCACAGACCTATAAATGTCAGAAATGTAGTCAGAACAGCAGGGATGCTGGAGGCTGGGTTTACATGTATGCCCCTAACTCCTTTTCTACTTGGAAAACAGACATGTTCACCCCAATTGGGTGAAGATGGCTAGTACAGGTATATGTTGCCAATCTCATTGGCATTTTCTGTTTACTTCTCCCAAAACTCCTCAGACGCTTTGCCTAAAGAAGAGCCACAATACAGTCGTACCTTGGAAGTCGAGGAATCCGTTCCGGAAGTCAGTTCGACTTCCAAAACATTCTGGAACCAAGGTGCGGCTTCCGATTGGCTGCAGGAAGCCCCTGCAGCCAATCAGAAGCTATGGAAGCCGTGGCGGACGTTTGGGTTCCAAACAACGTTAGCAAACCGGAACAATCACTTCAGGGTTTGTGGCGTTCGGGAGCCAAAATGTCCTTCTCGCAAGGCATTCGGCTTCCGAGGTACGACTGTATCAGCTTCAAATTCCACCGCAGATGAATTTTTAGCGGCACCCTTTCATATCACGTGCTGTTTACTTTGGTCTCCGCTGGAATTTTATTGTGTAGAGAGTAGAGATTCATTGCCTTGCAGTGGAGTTTGTGATTAAATAGCCAAGAAATGATATGCTGTACACATGTCTGTTCCCATAATATGCCTTCATTTATGAAGGCAACACTAATCAAAGTATATTGCTCTCCTGTGCTGATAAATACAGGTTGTGAGTTAATGAGGAGAGCTAGCCAGGCTGGAGCTGAGGGAGCCCCTCAGCATTTAATACATCATGGACTTTGTGCCACCTCACGTCTTCCTTTTAGCCTCTGTAGCTCCTTGAAGCTATCCCCCCCCCTCCTCCTTACCTCTTTGGAGGGTTTCTTTGCCTACAGCCTTAGAGGTGCTTTTGAGATACCTTTTCATCTTGCTGTCTTATCTCTGCCTTGCAAATGCCTACTGTCAAAGGAGAACCTTCTGAGGCACAGTTATTTCCCTGTTATGTGAACAAGGCATTTTTTTTGTCACGCCTTCTCTCTGACGCTTGGGTTCCCAAAGACGGAGAATAACAGCACACCGTGTCTCACTGTGCCGTGCAAATACATCCCTCATGGATGTAAACCAGAAAGGCATCTGGCAACATTTGCAATAGGCCTGGGCACCATTTTCGTTTGGCTCACGGCATGCTGAATAATAGAGAAGCAGCTCAGGGACTGAAGAGCTCTTTCAACCTCAAGGCTCGGGAAACATCCCAGGGTTGATTCCTTTGGAATTAGGTCAGGGACCGCAGAGATTCCTCTTGCTCAACTTGCTCAGATAGTAGCCCCTTTGGAGAGATAAAACCGCATCCATCTTGCCCTTCACAGACATAGAGCAAAATGGCACTAAGACAGCTGGAATTTGAATTCCAGACATTTTTTCCTTTATGAATTTTGATGTGGAATAATCTTTGACTACTCAAATATTATCTGTGCATTTGACAGCCCCTTTCCCCTTTGATTTCAATGTACGAAATCAGATAGTTGGTCTCTGATGGCATTTGATAGTTGGCACGACGTGGCATGTGATGGCTATTTTGCCATAGTTGGGCACCATTTCTGTAGCAAACATGCAGGGATACATTGGAAAGCACATTGACATGGATACATAACCTTTTTTGCATGTTCAGACCTTTAACCTTACCCAAAATAAATTCACACATGACTCAGATATTTGGGTTGGTTTTTGGCAGAATTTAGGCCACAACTTTATTGATTACAACCAAGTGAGTGGTTGCATAGGTTCTGGTTTGACTATCTCCCTGCACCCGTTCAAGGAGTCCTGTCCCAGAGCCATGTTCGTGGGACAGACAAGGATGAACACCAGGGACAGCTGATGGAAGGTTTGCCAATCAGCCGTTCTGATGTCGCCGGGACTCGGCCACTGGCCGGACCCCTTTTGGGGACTGACAAACCATTGAGTCCCTGGATTCCTGTACCGGAATATCCTGCATTTCCATAGGCATGGCCACATCACATGCCACGCCTATCACCTGAACCAGAGCCTATCAGCAACTTACAAGTTGTTACGCGGCAGGCGAAACCCAAATGGCACCAGCCAATCAGCCAAGTGGGGGAAATTTCTACCGTGCCCCTGTCCCAACGACAGACGACGGCATAGCAAGGTCAATTCAAGCCCTAAATATAGGGAGCAGTGGGTGGGTGTTCCTATGCGTTAGGCCCCAAAGAGGAAGCTCAGCAGCCTCACATGGGCTTAAATAGGTCCTGCGTTGCTGCATTTTATGACGCCCCATTGGCCAGATTTCACCCCACAAGGGTTGTGGCCTTGCTTTACAGTTACCCCCACAACACTGGGTCGGGTTGCCGGTCTCACCGCAACATGTGCCTTCTTTAAATGGAGGACCCAATTTCCCCCGACAGGGGCCACATTCCCTCATAGATACTGTACACAAAGCCAGGAATAAAGGGACAGGAGACAAGTATTGGTTTGCCATGCCTGGAAAGAAGTGGTTTGGTGTGGGAAGAGAAGAAGTGTGGAGAATAGGGTTGCCATATTTCAAAAGGGGGGGGGAGTGATTTGTTTTATTGACTTGCCTAAGAGTCAAGCCAAAGTGCCATCTAATAGTCAAAACACTGTCTTTTGGAAATTCCCCCCAGAAGACAATTCTGCCTTTGAAATCCTGGTAATGTATGGGAAAATCTGGATGTATGGCAGCCCTAGTGGAGGGAGGGTCGAGCGTGAAGAGGCCAAACTCTGAACAGTTAACTTCTAGGCTATTCTATAATATTCATGGACTGTGTCTTTTCAGTTGGAATCCCTTTTGGGTGCAATTTTAATTCAATATTTGACCACCTTGAACTCCCAATTGCACACACCTTAAAAACATTTCCTTGCAATGTTCCTCTAATAAGTCTCAAATGATTCTCCTTCCTTATGTCCGTTTTCATAGCCGCTGTAACCCTAGCATGTGGGTGTGTCGCTGCCCTCCGTTTTACAACAGTACGGTGTTTAAAAAGAAGAAATAAATAATCTGACATCATTTGCTATAGAGAACCCAGTGCAAAATAGTTTTTGACAATTGTCAGCTGAGAAAGTTTTGTGTTTGAAGTTTGTCAAAATCAAAGTTGCCAAGAAATGCCAACATTCTAGAGCATTCTGTTTTGAATTTTGAGGTTCTTTGTTTTTAACAAAATCACAATGTGAAATGTGAATTCCTGTGTCAAAGTTGAAATGTCTCTTTCAAAATTAGGAACATTAGGAAACTCAGCTAATCTCTTGAATGTTTGCAGATATTCTGTTATCTGTCTGATTATCCCCCATTACGCCGGAACAGTGAAGAGAAAAGAATGATCTTACCTTGTTTTGCACATAGAAATCCCGGTGGGGAAAATTCCCTGAAACTACAGCTTCTTGCTGAAGATGCAATTTGTTGTTTAAATTCATTAGTGTCTGTGGCTTGCTGCAATAAAATGGTACATTTTATATGGCTCACAAAAGGGCTGTTTTATTGCTCCTGCTTTTTTGGTATTGCCTTCTGGGGATATTATGATCTCCCTCACCCCACAAATCCATTGGAAAGAGCAAGGCATCGTGGTTTAATGTACTAAACTCTGTGCTAGCAGCATCCTTTATATAACAGATAGTTAACTTAGCATGTAAATGTATGGATCACAGAACTCACTCTGCCCATTTTTATTTACGCTCTTGACTGTCTGCTGCAGCTTATAATTATGTTCTTAAATCTCAGGATTGTAACACTCTCCAGTTGCCTTACAATAAATCCACATGTTTATTCAGCTTGGGAAGCACCTTGCCGACACTTTTAGCAGCATGCAAAATACTTATTTCCTATTGAAAATGCCAAATTGTGTGCCAGTTACATAGAATAATCTCCCGTGGTTAGGTCCCATCTCTTTTCTTGCTCTTTTCATGCCCATTCAACGTCTAGTTTTCCCTCTACCTCTCATTTATATCCCTTCAAAGGGGAAAGACTGTACCTCAGTGGTGGAACATCTGATTTGCATGCAGAAAGTCGTAACTTCCATCTTTGGTGTCTGCAGGTAGAGCTGAGGAAAACTCATGCCTGAGGTCATGCTCTACCGAGAGCCAGATGGACCGATGGTCTGTCTCATTATAAGGCAACTTTCTGTGTTCCCAAAAGTGTTCTCAAAAAGTGCTTTAGTTCTGTGAGACAGGAAAGCTAGAAATGGCTGGCGTTGATGTTGAGATTATGTCTAAAGCAAAACTCAAGGGCAGGCTTTGGACTTTTGCCTCAGGTGAAACACGATCAATTCTGACGAAAGCCCAATGACGTTTGATAAGAGCACTGCCATGTCACAAGATGTCCCACAAATCCCAAGTACAGTTGTCACTAGATTTTTCTTAAAGCAAAATAATCTGAGATGAATTTTGAAGTTCCTACCCAGGCAAATATCTGATAAATCCAGTGAGAGGCAAGAAAGAGTTCTGATGAAACAAGTTATAATTCTTGCACGTGTTGGGAGTGTGGGATAGGACTGTGTAGAGGACTCGCACGTCATTCAGAAAGCGAGTTCCTTACAGATGTTGTGTCTACTGGTTTTTGATAGTAAAACCATGGCCCCGCCTTCCCATACTGCAAGATTATCCTCTGCTGAAATAAAGGTAAAGGTAAAGGGACCCCTGACCATTAGGTCCAGTTGTGTCCGACTCTGGGGTGGCGGCGCTCATCTCGCTCTATAGGCCAAGGGAGCCGGCGTTTGTCTGCAGACAGCTTCCGGGTCATGTGGCCAGCATGACAAAGCCACTTTCTGGCGAACCAGAGCAGCGCATGGAAACACCGTTTACCTTCCCGCCAGAGCGGTCCCTATTTATCTACTTGCACTTTGACGTGCTTTCAAACTAGGTGGGCAGGAGTTGGGACCGAACAACGGGAGCTCACCCCATCGCAGGGATTCGAACTGCCGACCTTCTGATCGGCAAGCCCTAGACTCACAGTGCCACCTGGGTCCCTGAAATAGAGGAGGCTATATCAGTACTTGTATTCCACCAACTCTTGAAGACACATCTGTTTAGCCCAGCATTTATCCGATCTCCTGACTTGAATCTCCTACTTCGATTGCTGTTTCAGCTATTATTCTGTTTTAATGGGCTAGTTTGTTCCTGATTTTAAATTATAAATGTTTTAATGTAGTTGCATTACTATGTATTTTGATTATTGGTGGTTGTGTTTTTAAAGTGCATTTTATTCTTCTTATTTTTCTATTGGCTTTTATTTCCTTGGTGTTTCTTCTTGAAATGAACGGCAGCATTAAAAAAAATGGTATTGTTATTATTAATTACAAGCTGAAGTCCATTTCCTGCTCTGACCTCTACTATTTTAAATCTACTGTTACTCTTTTCCTCATGTGTTATGTCTTTCTTTGGATTTGTTTTTAAATTGATTTAAAATGGTGACTTTTCAGCATAAGGAAGGGGCGGGGCTTCAAGCTGTGGCAAAGGTGTGTCTCATAGAAGAATTGCCACACTCTCGTTGCAGCAGTGAATTTTAATACATTTGTTTGGCAATTTGTGTAATATTCCTACATAGAAAGAAGAGAGTTGCAACTTTAGAGAACAAAATCTGGGCAGTAGCAGGCAGGAAGTTTAACCTTTGTTTAACTACACACCTGAATCTATATATGAGTAATAAAATTCTCCATACTGCTTTGTAGAATCATATACACACCCAAATTGGGCTGAGAGAGTTTTGTATGGACTTAGAGAGTATGGAGTGATTTGACCGCATTTAGGATGTAACAAGCATTTTTTTAAAAAAAATCCATTAAGGATAGCCCAATGAACTATTATTTCTTATTAAAAACAAATTATATGTATTAATTTGTTAACTAAAATTCCTCAGGGCCTGCAATGCATAATATACCTTTTGCTACAGGTAAACAAATATGGTCCCTCAGAAGCGTCATTGGGTGATACTTAACTAAAATTCTCTTTATGGCTGGCTGGCTCTGGCATTGTTCCATGAAAAACAAATTAGCTGGCTCCTTGTAAAAATTAGAACATCAGGACAGCCATTTTTTTTCCTCAGAGGGTTGTACCTGCAAATTGCTGATGGTCCTAAGTACCCACAGGGAAGAATGTACCAGCCAGTCTATTTTTGGTCCATGTCATTTTCAGATGTGCTCATTCATAACCCCATTCTAGATTGTTTCCTTGTTAAATTGCATTAAAAAAAAATACTGTGTGAACATTTGCATACAAATATGTACTTTTAACACATTTTCTAAAAAAAAACCCACACATTTTGTTATGTTTCCTGTGTCAGGTACTGCACTGCAAAATTTAGACAAATGTCAAGGGTAATAGTTACAATAACGGCTTATTTATTCGTTTAGTTGCATTCCAGCACCACACATTAATCCAAAAGATGCAGATCAAGTCAATTTGTATCAATATTCACAAATAATAAATCTTCTATATTCTGCCACTGGCAAGACATAGCTTCAGGATATAGCTTCAGTCTGCATCTAGAGGAAACAATGTTTGTAGAAGACACTGTAGGAATGAGGGGGTGGGGAGGAATAACTGATTGTTTTTAGTTACAGGTAGGTAGCTGTGTTGGTCTGCCATAGTCAAAGCAAAATAAAAAATAAAAAATTCCTTCCAGTAGCACCTTAGAGACCAACTAAGTTTGTTCTTGGTATGAGCTTTCGTGTGTTTTTAATTACTGCTGAGGCATGTCTGCATCCAAAGTCGGACAAAAGAAGAGAGAAAGAGAGAGAGAGAGGAACAGGAAGTACCATATGCTCCTTCCTTTCCAGAGGATAAGGGGAAATGACATCACACAGAGTCCTGTCTGCCAATGCTAATTGTATTTCTATGGTCTTAGTATCTGCCTATCAGCAATACAGCACTGGGATTTAGCCCCTTCTCATTCTAACTTGCAACAATATGCATTTGTTAGGTTTGGCAGCTTATCTAC
Source organism: Lacerta agilis (assembly GCF_009819535.1). Lineage (NCBI taxonomy): Eukaryota > Metazoa > Chordata > Lepidosauria > Squamata > Lacertidae > Lacerta > Lacerta agilis. The sequence goes on along the minus strand of NC_046316.1, from coordinate 19,427,698 downwards.
CACATAAACTAACATCATTTTTTTTTTTTTTTTTGTACTTTGTGGTCAAATCTACTACCTCTGTTGGACATTGATATTCCTAGTGTCAGATATTTGTGAAATCCTCTAGAGGAAATTTGCTAATCTTATAAAAATCTGCTTGGCTCCTCTCAAAATTTTGCCAATTTGATTGTGGGGGGGGGGGGAAAGCTCAACTTTTCTGTCTGGAGTTTCTCTTTTTGAAATATGGCAACCCTTTGTGAGACCGTCTTGTGTTGAAAATAGAGCTATGCAGGGATCAGCAAACATTTTCAGCAGGGGGCTTGGTCCACTGTCCCTCAGACCTTGTGGGGGGTGGGCGGACTATATTTTGAGAAGAAGAAGAAGAATGAATTTCTATGCCCCACAAATAACCCAGAGATGCATTTTAAATTCTACTCATTTAAAAACACACTGATTCCCAGACCACTAGAGAGCCTGATTTAGAAGGCAATTGGGCCGGATCTGGCCCCCGGGCCTTAGTTTGCCTACCCATGGGTGTTTTTACATGAGTAGAATGTGTCCTTTTATTTAAAATGCATCTCTGCAATTTTTTTGTGGGGCATAGGAATTCATTCTTCTTCTCCTTTTCAAAATATAGTCCGGCCCCCCACAAGGTCTGAGGGACAGTGGACCAGCCCCCTGCTGAAAAAGTTTGCCGACCCCTGATCTAGAGGCACAATGTGATCTTGCAGGGGGTTGGACTAAAATGACCCTTTGGGCTCCTTCCAACTCTAAAATATGCTTTCAGCTCTGTATGCACACGTTACTGTAGCCATGAAGAGCATGTGTATTTAAAATTCCAAAAGTAAATTAAAACAATGCAAAACAAAGCCTTCCCGGTTTCATCTTCACACAGAACATTACTGTGCATTTAAAGCTGCTAACCATGTCCAATGAACATTTAATTTACCTAATGAGAAAGGAGAGTATTTAAGCTAATGAAGTACGCAGCACTTACTTGCAAATGCAAATAGAGAAAGAAACATTTCTTACCGAGAATAGTTGGCAGAGAGACAGACACAAATGATATGCAGTTGTCCCCTCAGCATTTAGACCTGCCTCTAGCCTCCAGGAAAGCAGATCTACATAGTCCCAAAGTGGTATTTAGTTCAACTGAGGCTTGCTAAAAAGGAAGGGCTAATTGTATGTTCCTAAAGAGCTGGACCATCAAGAAGGCTGATCGCCGTAGAATTGATGCTTTTGAATTATGGTGCTGGAGGAGACTCTTGAGAGTCCCATGGACTGCAAGAAGATCAAACCTATCCATCCTTAAAGAAATCAGCCCTGAGTGCTCACTAGAAGGACAGATCCTGAAGTTGAGGCTCCAGTAGTTTGGCCACCTCATGAGAAGAGAAGACTCCCTAGAAAAGACCCTGATGTTGGGAAAGATTGAGGGCACAAGGAGAAGGGGACGACAGAGGATGAGATGGTTGGACAGTGTTCTCGAAGCTACTAACATGAGTTTGGCCAAACTGCAAGAGGCAGTGAAGGATAGGCGTGCCTGGCGTGCTCTGGTCCATGGGGTCACGAAGAGTCGGACACAACTGAACAACAACAAAGCAGGTCACTAATGTCAGATGAGTAATGTTTTGTAGTGCACGAGTGTTTTTTTCTAATCACCAGTCATAAACTGTCAGAAGCCATGAAACTTTGATAGAAGATTCATAATACTTTGCAGAGCAGAAAGGGTCTGTCCAAACCTGTGTTACTCACTGTCCAGGTCAAAGGCAAAGTACCACTTCCAGAGCCGTCTCATCCATTGGGGCTGGTGGTGCGGCGCGCCAGGGCGCAATGGCCTGGAGGGCGCCTCCGTCCTCCAGCCCCGCTGGCAGCGCCTGCCGGCAGCGCCCTCTGACTCCCGGCAAGGGAGCTGGCCGGCCACGCCACGCCCTCTGGCTGCCCAGCAGAGCGCAGGAGCACAGCTCTGCGCGCCCTTCCAGCGCTTCCGGGACGGGAGGCGAGGGCGGCCGGCTCGCGCTCACGCGCGCAGCCGGGTGGCGCGGCGCAGCCGGGCAGCTCGCGCTCCCGCGCAGCCGGCCGCCCACCCGATGGGGCACAAGCTGCCCAGCCGCGCCGCCCGGCTGCGCCGCGCCATCCGGATGCGCGCAGGAGCGCGAGCCGGCCGCCCTCGCCTCCCGTCCCGGAAGCGCTGGAAGGGCGCGCAAAGCCCCGCGCCGCTCCAGCGCCACGCCCCTCATCCCCCGCTCACCCACCCCCCTCCTAAGGGGCGGCAAGCGCGGGAGGGAGGCGGCGGAGAAGCGGCATGGCGGGGGCGCCGGAGGGATAGCCGCGCCAGGGCGGCAGATCCCCTTAAGACGGCTCTGACCACTTCAAAAGGTGTGGGAAACAGGCAGAAGAAAGCTGGGTAGGCAGGAAAAAACCCAATCTAGACGATAGCCAAGGCTTGATCTGGAAGATTCTCATTTATGTCGGGTCAGGGGCAACCAACAGGCTGTATGAAGGGGGGGAGCCACCCAGGAGTACATCGTATGGTCATTTTTGACTGGGTTTGTGGGTGAAAAAAAGCACTCAAGAAGGCGAACAAGGAAATTCCTGGCTGAATCCATGGTTTATTCTGGCAACTCAAGTGGTAATGTAACCACCATAAAAAAAAAGTTCCGTAGCAACTGTTCATTCCTGCTTATTGCATATGCACTGACTTCATCCTATGACAACAACACAGTAACACAGACTGACTCACCTGTGACATCTCAGCATCATAAAGGAATAGTCACTGTGTTGTTTTTGTGACTCGTGGCACGTGGGGGGGGGAACCCCAGCGTGTGCTGATCGGATTTGCACTGCTAAACAATACAGCTGGCAAATTCCACCTTGGGGACACTGATATCTATGGCAAGATGTTGGTGGTATTATTTATTTATTATTTAAAACATGAAAGGGCCCACACTACACACACACTCTCCCCACTGTCACCCTAACCCATGTAAGTGTCAGATGGCTACTAGAACAAGCAGACAAAGAAGGGGGAAGTTAGAAGGAAAGAAGAAATGAAAGGAAGTGGGAAACTGGGTCCAAAGAGGAAGTCTAGCAGCACAGTACCCCAGGTATCATTCAGAAGAGTCGGTGCTCATAGAAATTAGGTATGTATTGTGGGGGACTTATCAAATATATTTGAAAACAGGGGTGTTCCTTCTTTGTTTGTTTCTTTGTTTCTTTGTTTTTGCACAAAGGTCAAGGGTTGGGCAGAAAGTGTAAACATGTTATAAAACCAAAAGTCTCCATCTTGTTCCTACCCGAGGGGATCCACTTCACAAAAAAACCCAATGTTTGTGATGTACAGCTGGGATCCCAGGTCAATAGCCTTAAGTACTTTTGGTTTCTATTGCAGCAAATGTATTTTAATTATCCTATTGATATCCCCACCTGTTCTCCTGAGCAGTTCAAGACAGTGTACATGGGACCTTCCCATTTTTACCTCACAAGAAGTTTGTGAAGTAACTTGGGCTGAGAGGTACTGGCTGGATTTGAACCTGGGTCTCGCCAATCCTAGTCTGACGCTCAAGCTGCTACACCTCGCTGGCACTAACCAAAAGCCAATGTATAGTGTGATGCAGCTTTGAGAGCCATATAACTCGGAAAGCTTTTCCAGAATGGATCCATCTTTGGCAGGAAAGATCAGGCAATGATGCGAGACCATGCAGATCAGTCAATGTGGAAAGCGGTCCCTAAAGGTATAAAGTTTGAAAACCGTTGCTGCATACTCTTTGCCAAGTTGTTTCAAGCACACAGAGGGTGGAATAAAATATAAATATCATGGCTAGTGCATAAGCATAAAAAGGAATAAAATTGTTCAAATAGATTAATTGCTTTGAATTATGCACTGATCTTTAATAAATATTGTTGACAGGGGAGCAACTAACTCTGCAAACAAGGTCTTGCGGTGTTCTCTGAGACTGCACTCTCAGTTCCAAGGGGATTTCCTTAATGCATCTAAGATTTCAACTGCAGAACCTAGCAGTTGCTTATTTTGCCCAATAATTAGAAGGAGATACCTGGGGAATACATATCCTTGCAGAGGTGGTTGCAGAACAAATGAACATATAAGCAGACAATTTCATGCACACCAGGTGTCTATTCAAGGAGTACATTTATCACACACAAACAAAGTATTTATGCACTCTACAATATTTTTGTTCTCACACATGAGCTGTTATTTATTCAGGGTTTATGCTAGGGTACAAGGAGAGAAAGAACTGCACAACTTTTAGAAGACATCTGAAAGCAGCCCTGTATTGGGAAGTTTTTTTAATGTTTGGCATTTTATTGTGTTTTTAGATTTTGCTGGAAGCTGCCCAGAGTGTTTGCTGGAAGCTGCCCAGCCACATGGGTGGGGAATAATAATAATAATAATAATAATAATAATAATAATAATAATAATAATAATAATAATTTAAAATAGTACAACCTGCCCTCACCTCCACTTTAGAAATTTCTCTAATTGTGTTGAAACTCATTCTTCAAAATTATTTGAATTTGAGGAAACGGTAACATTGCCTTAGGTGGAATTTAGTAGTGATTTTAGTCCCAGGTCTTAATGCTAGCCCTGCAGTTCCTCTTCATCAGGTGAGCCACTTCTGGGGATGGTCATCATACTTATCTCCCTTTGGATGCTTGTGGTTCCCATGCTCATACAGACACAAGGACTGCCCTGTTAGGTCAAACTAAAGGTTCTGTCCATCTGTGTTTCATCTTGCTTTTACTGTGGCCATCCAAGATGCCTCTAGCTAGCTAACAGAGCACAAATGCAGTGCAGATCCTCCAAGTGTCCCTATTTTCCAGGGGCATCCCTGATTTAGAGAAGCCATCCTGGTTTCTGATCTGATCCTGGAATGTCTCGCTTTTCCTTAGGACGTCCCTATTTTCATGGGAGAAATGTTGGAGGGTATGGAATTATCTGACCCCCAAGCAGTCTGAAAGTAATCTTATATAGGGAAGGTTTTTTTTTTAATGTGTAATGTTTTATTATCTTTTTATATATGTTGGAAGCTGGCCAGAGTGGCTGGGGCAGCCTAGTAAGATGTGTGGGGTATAAATAGTAAAATTATCATTATGGATTGGGACGTCGCTATTTTCATCTGGGAAATGTTGGAGGTTATGGCAGTGGTCTCCCCTGTTGTCAGACCTCAGCATTTGTCACCCATAGCTATAAGCATCATATGAATAGATCTTGTTGTGGGGGGTGGGGGGTGGTCTGGCGTTCAGATGACCAGGGATGTGCAAAAAAAAGGTGAAAGTCAAATATTTCTGTAGATATTTATCCACAGCAACAGATAGTGTTTTTCAGAAGGGAATGTTCTTTTCTGAAGGATTCGGAAGAACTTAAGAAGAGTCCTGCTTGATCAGGTCAAAAGCCCTTCTGGTTCAACATCCTGTTTTTACAGTGGCTAAGCAGATGACTCTGGGAAGCAAATAGAGAGGTCAGGGTGAAAGTAAATGCAGAAAAGCACAGGTGGCCCAAGTGCCTACTGTTAATAACAGAATTATCACCATCTGCACTTTTCTGTATTCCATTTCCCCATGGCCTTATTTATTTTCTGTATTCCGTTTCTTTATGGCCTCATTATTCCATGCCCTCCACTACCACCACCAAGCATATACAGTATGTAGCTAAAGCTGAATATAACATTTGGCACATCTGATGCACTGGACTGTAGTCCACGAAAGCTTAGACCGTAATGCAATGGTTCATCTTTCAGGTGGCACAATATTCTTTGTATAGGTAAAGGTAAAGGTCCCCTGGACGGTTAAGTCCAGTCAAAGGTGACTATGGGGTTGCGGCACTCACCTCGCTTTCAGGCGGCTGGGGGAGCCGGTGTTTGTCTACAGACAAACTTTGTATATATGGTGTTTGCTTTGGGAACGGAGATATGCAAGTTCCTTGCAACTCTAATCTTCTGCAGGTTCCAAGAAAAAGACAGTGGAACCTTGGTTCTCAAATGCCTTGGTACTCAAACATTTAGGCTCCTGAACGCCGAAAACCCAGAAATAACTATTCCGGTTTTTGAACGTTTTTTGGAAGCCAAACGTCTGATACGGCTGTTGGCTATTGTTTCCAGGGTGCCTGCGCCCATCAGAAACTGCGCTTTGGTTTTCAAATGTTTCAGAAGTCCAATGGACTTCCAGAATGGATTACGTTTGAGAACCAAGGTACCACTGTATCTACCTGGCTGTTCTTTATTTCCACAACCCGCTGCAAAATAATTCCATAGTATTTTCCCTTTGCATCACACACAAATGCAAACAAGAATTAAGGAAGGAAGAAGGGGGAGGGGAGGACCTGTGGTGGTGGGACTTCACTAAACATATAGTAGATGACTCCAGAGGAGTGAGGAGAAAAAACATAAAATCAGCAGCAGATGCAACTGAAAATACTGCCTCATTTAATCTTCGCTATAAACATTATCATGGCTTCTTGAGATGTGTGTAAATTTGGCCACATATTTATTTTCATTAATTATCATTTTCATGAGGCGGTGGTGTGCCAGATGCATGTTCAAAATGCAGCAAGAAAAAGGATATTTCTCCAGGTGGTTTCTGCTATATTGAGATTAGGAAATGCTACAATTCCCAGTGGAGTAAACCAGCATTTCAAGGTTCTTGAGATTTTTCAACCTCAAAAAAAGAAAAAGAAAAAAGAAATATTCTGCATGAGGTTGAAGGAACTAGATACATAATATACGTAATATCAACTGAAAGAGTAATTGTTTCTGATTTTCCCAAAGCCCTTGTTTCATGGCCTTCTGCTTTAAACACTTGCTCTATTTTCTCAGAGGAAACAATATGCTTTCTCACAAGTTATTTCATTTCGTCGGAAACTTAAGCAAGTCCATTGTGGGGGCATTTCAGGGAGCATGCCAAACACCCCTTAGGTCTCAGACCACGATGTGAATATTTATTTAGCATATGCATGTGTAAGCAATATCTAAGTAGTTTGCAAAAGAGAGCATACTGAAATCAATAAACACACACATAAAAATACAATAAAATAGAATAAAGGTTTCAAATAAGATTCTAACACAATATAGAAGCAGAAACTGAGCAGTAAGATCTAAATATGCCCTTAAGAGTCAGAGAAGGACTTGTATCTTTAGCTAATTTAAACATTATGCACACCTGGTGACTATTATATGTGTACCACGTCAGATGTCTTCAGTGTTTTCAGACTTGCCTTCAATGTAAACATATTCTGTATTTGGAAACCCATTTCTTAATATTTTACCCTATATTTGTATGGTGGCCATGCTGCTCTTGTGACCCATCTAAGATCAGACCATGACCTGGTAGCTGAAGAGGTTTCTCAGGAGCAAAACCTTTTAACGTGAAAATCAGTGATCATTTGACCTCTGTCAATAGCATTGCTATGGTTGCAAGGGGAGGGGTTGAAAAATGCTGGTGAGTGAGCTTCAAGTACACGGCAATGTTGGCAATTAACTCTTGACTATATCCAACACTGAAGCGTGTTGCTTTCCATACTATTGCAATCTCTCCCACCTGCTTCCCAACTACTGACATCTGAAATGGTGCTCTTGCTCCTGTTCCTTTCAGCTGTGAATGGGCTCTACAAAGTAGCAGCTGGAGAGCTACACAAGTGATGCCGTTTTGCTCTCTTACTTTCCTAATGCTGGTTGTGCGCCACTGTTGCTTACTGAAGAAGGGAAGGGTCAAGGCAGTGGGAGCTCGATTTGGTGCAGCATGGATGCAGAAACAGAAGCATCCGATTGACTCCAAAAACTGCAACTCCAGGCTTCCTCAAACTTGGCCCTCCAGATGTTTTGAGACTACAATTCCCATCATCCCTGACAACTGGTCCTGCTAGCTAGGGATCATGGGAATTGTAGGCCAAAAACATATGGATGGCCGAGTTTGAGGAAGCCTGCTTTACCCTATGGGTGGAGGAATTTATTTATTTTTAATGTATCCCCTTGTAATACACAAACATTGCAACCACCATTTCCACTAACCTGCACATTACAAATCAGCCTGCCAGGGGAGACCGTTTTAGCCCATTCTTCCACTTGATCAGCTAGATCTGTTTTTCCCAAACTTGGGTCTCCAGCTTTTTTTTGGACTGCGTCCATCCCTAGCTAGCAGGACCAGTGGTCAGGGATGATGGGAACTGTAGTCCAAAAGCAGCAGGAGACACAAGTTGGGAAGACCCTAAGCTGAATTTTCACATGCAGGAAAAAATATCAACATGGTGGCCTTGCTGCTGCCCAGCATATTTCTAAAACAGTGCGGCCTACAGGGAATGGCACTATGCACTTTTCTTGTTTGTTTGAATTGGCTCTTGAAGCGGTCTATCAATGCAGAATGCTTCTTTGAGAGCTGGGGTCATAGTAATGATGAAATGCTATGGAGACAATGACAGGGTTTTCCACATTTGGGTCTCTGGCTGTATTTGGACTGCAACTCCCATCATCCCTGGCTACCAGGACCAGTGGTCAGGAATGATGGGAACTGTAGTCCAAAAACAGCTGGCGACCCAAGTTTGGGGAACCTTGCAGCTACATTTAAGCATTGCAATGGGAGGGCATTGTAGTGCCACCCCTTCAGACCGATAGGTCTTAAAAATGTTTACATGGCTATGAATATATCCAATTGGTGCCTTTGCACAAACAGAAGGACTTTTGATCTGAGTAAGACACATGCTGCTTTTTTTATTAAAGATTTTCTTGATTTACAAAAGTGTGTGCAATGTCTCTCTCGTATTTTTTTCCCATGTAACATTTTTACAAATAGTTTTGGTTGTTGAGACATTGGCGAGAGAAGGGGGAAAGAGGTGGGTGGGATGGGTGAGGTGGGGTGATGATGTTTCTATTTTCCTTAATATATGTAGGGTTTGGTGTCAGAGTTGTTTTTGTTTTTTTTAAGATGTTAGGACATATGCTTTTTTAATCAAGGTCTTTGCTGATACCTTACAAGCATTTGTTAATAAACCATAGAACCATATGTGATCCCTATAAATAAGCCCATAATTTACCATCACTATCACAGGTGTTCAGCAGAGCAGATAAAGTGGGCAATCTAAGGAGGAAAAACATAAATAACTGGCCATTTTAGGAAGAAAAAGAACTTGTACAAATATTCCCCTAATCTTCTGAGCGGCTGATGTAAAAAGTGGACCTTTATAAAGTGACAAACTCATGTTCCAATTTGAATGGAAATGATGAACATGGGCAGATTTTGCATGATCGGATTTACAAATGAAGATACAACTTGACTGCAGAATTTCAGACCTTTATTGTATGTGGTTTTCTTGGAAGGGCCTAAAATTAGGAAGTGGGTGGGTGGGGGGAGCAAATGTCCAAAGATGAAATGGACTTGATTCAGATTATCACATAAACAGGAAAGTTGGAAGTTATGCAAACTGAACATGGAGTGTGTTGCCTGTCTCTTTAAGAGGTCTCACCTGTAATAGAAACTCCCCTCTCTGGGTTTGGTTCTCTCCACAGCTGAATGGGAACGATATGGAGTCTTTTCTTTGTGGAGCAAGCCCACAGCTTCTGTGCTGGGTGGTTAATCCGTTGTTCACAAATAAATATGACTATTGAAGATCTCCTGACCCCGCCTGCTTCCTGGTGTTAAGACAGAGGTATCTCAAGGTCTTCTCGCACAGTAAGTACTCTTCCCAGACTCATGGGATACTATGTAAAAAGTTCTTGGGGGATATTAATTGTACTGTAGTAGCAATTACAGCCTTTTTCCTGGAGGAATTTTGTGACTTTGTAGCTAGGCCCCCAGCAGGGCTTTGGTAGGCTTGCCATGTGTCCGGACATAGCTGGTATTTGGCCCTCATTGTGGTATCCCACGTCTGAAGTGTGGATTTTGGTGAATTTCATTAAAAATAGCTCAACAACTTTTTGTGAGGTGGGGGGAGATTTTGCAACAACTTTTTTTGGGGGGGTAAGGGGGAGCTCAACCAATTTGCCCCCACAAAGCTCAGCAACGTTGTCATATATTGATATAATTTTTATTAAATTGTCTGTTTTAAAATTCAAAATACTCATTTTGCGTCCTTAAGATATCAGTGACTTCCCTTCTTCCCTTTCCATGGCTCATTTTACATATCATAAATCCCTTCATATTCTACAAAAACTACGGCATACCATTCAGTATTCCATTATTTCGTCCATCAAAACTAGTTTACATTCTTGAATATATCTTAAAGCGCAGCAACTTTGGGGTTAGGGAAAGCTCAACACATTTGTCCCCTCCCCCCCAAAAAAATTGCTCAGGAACTTTTGTGTCCGGATGTTTACTTTTTGAAATATGGTAACCCTAGCTTAAGGAAATCTCCTGATGCTCCGATTCCAGTTTAAAAGAGACTAGTCCTTATGACCAGAGACAGCCAGACCTATTATTGCAAAGAGCAAGATGGCCCCCTTCCCCACTCTGTGTATAGAAGCCTGTGAGAGCGGCAGCTGAATTGCAATTCAACAGTAGCAATGGGTTTGGCGTCCTCCGGCCCACGTGAGGCAGCTGGCTAGTTTAGGGAGGCTGGGACAGGTAGTATCTGAAACATAGCTCTGTCCTCAAAGAGAGTAAGGAGGACAAGGAAGCTGCCACCACTGCCCTCCCAACGCCCCCTGCTGCCTCATTTTGCCTGCTTACAATTTAAGGAAACGGTGGCATTTGAGAAACAGGCTTGGGCACCTCAGGCTGCGACCGGGGCGGAATCTAGACACATATCAAAAAAGCTGTGAAAATGCATTTTGAAAAATATATTGAATTTGCCATGAGCTCACCGTCTCTATCTAGTGTCATGTTTGTGTAATGTGCTTGAAATGTTACATTTGCAGCTGTATAGCTGAGTCTTAGGGTTACTGTCTGTCCAGGTGTTCACAGGAGGAGCCAAAAGTGCACGTTGCGATTGAAGTCCCATTGAGCTGTGGGAACACGGACCTCTCTCCCCGTTCCTCTTTAATTTACCTCGAGAAACTCTTAGTTTGTGCTCCCAGAGAGCATCCCTGATATTATAGGGCCAGATTTGGAATGCGTAAGCCACAAACTCCAGCATTCTACAGGTGCTGCTAAATATGCTTAGATGCTTCTAAACTGGTAAGCCTTTTAAGTCAATTCTCCAGATACATTGTGAATTGGGGCTAATCTGAAATATGCTACTGGGAAATCCTACCTCAGTCTTTTTCATGGATTTCACCTACAACCTAAGATGATGGCTGAGAATGGCTATTTAAAGAGAATATTTTAGTTGACTGCTGCCTATACAAGACCACCGTAGGCACACGGGAAGTGGAAAATCATATTACTGCAAATTATTATGCTTGTTTACTCAGAAGTACAATCCACTGTGTTCAAAGGGGCTTCTTCATGAGTGTAAATAGGATTGCAGCCTTAGTGAAGTTAGGAGGGAAATAGGTGTCATTCAAATGAACACTCTCCCTTGGTTCTTAGGGGTTTATCCATTTACGTTTTTCAATCAGATATACCAAACTAGGTAGGATTTGCATTCTATGGAATGCAGAACAGCTGTTGTTCTGTTTACCAAGGTTGAATTTAGCAGACTCTCATCCTGAATATAAAAACTCCCAAAGTATTCATAACTCAAACTTGGCAGTGGGAACATCCCAAATACTATGCTGTTCTAACTGCGTGGTGAGAACTAGAGACCAAATGCATTGTGGCAATGGTGGACTTTGGGCTGTTGAGTTTCAGTGGTGCCCTGTGCAATGCCAAAATTCGGAACTCCCTGCCTCTCATGCGCCATTGTACAACGTTGTTTTGGCTTCCCCTGTGGCATCTTCTCAGCTTGGCACATGTTGCGAGCAAACTGGCTGTGCTCCCCTAAATGCTCCTCTTACTATTTAAGGAGGCCAAATAAGAGGGAAAAACCTTGCTCAGCTAGGGCAGATGGCTTTCATGTAATTTATCAAATGATGTCAGATGGCAAACACCCTTGTATGTTATCTATTAATATTTTACATGCCAATTATTCCAAGCTGGCCATGAGTTATCAGATGTGCTCAGGGGTGCCAACTTGAAGAAGCTCCGCCCCGCAGAATTGATCACACGATGTGGCACACACACAACATTTGAATGACTGCCCATTAATTTTTTGGGATGGGCAAACCCCTCAAGTATTTTATTGTGAGGCCGAGGGACCTCTGCCCCTATGAGTTCGCTCCTATGAATGTGCTATAGCAGTGGTTTTTGAACATTTCCCAAGGAACCTTCGATTTTCTCGAAGCACATCAATGGTCCCCCAGTAGTGAGGTCAATGATGATGAAGCTTCCTTGAAAGGCAGCTTGCCACAGCTGACCTACCTCTGCAATGTATAGCCCTAATAAAATGTTGGGTGCATTTAGGGATAGGGAGGGAAATTTGGTTTTATTTGCATATAAAAGCTAGCCAAAATAATTCACATCCTGAAATGTCATACCTAGTGGTTGCTAACCTTTTTGGGTCCTAGGTCACACTGAGCATTTTGAGAAGGTGCCGAGGGCACCAATCACAAAATGGCTTCCACCAGTGGTGCAGCTGAAAACAAAATGGCTGCCTCCTTTGAAAGAGCAAAATAGTATGGGAACATAAAATGGTTCAAAAAGGGATTCAATTTTTTTAAAAAATAAGAAATCTGTATTTTATTTTGTTTTGAGAGAAGAAGCAGAACTAACCCAGAGTCTTTTCACAATTAAAGGGACAACAATGAAACATAATAAATCAGGAAATGGGGAGAGGAAAACCAGGACATAACAAAAACATGCATTGTAGCTTTGCATAGTGATTGTAAATAGAACATACAGGGAGAGGAATAAAATGTAGGTTAATCTTCTATGAAACCTCTCCACATAGTAGCCTGGGAAATTGGAGGTTTGGAGGAAAACAGTTTTAAATACATTGTTACATTGTTGCTGTTGTGCTGCTCTAGATTAGAACCATAAAATTATAGGGAACTGATTCCAGGAATACTTCTGAGTGCATGCATGGTCACTAATAAAAAGACACAGTGCTGGCTGGCAAGTATTTTTCCCAATCTTTGAAAAGTAGAAAAGAATTTTTTAAAAAAACCCAAGGGAAATGCACAGAAAATGCATTTTAAAAACTTAATACTTTTTTTAAAAAGTCATTCAAGCAGTAGTTGAACAATTCTTGCCCAGACTGATGTGGTGTTTGAGGCTGAATGTCATCTACAAGGTTCTCAAAATTTGTGGCATATGAGGAAATATGTGCTCTCCCCTCTCTAAGCAACCTAGAACCTTTGAAAATAGCTCCCCATAGTAGGAATGGATGGGTTCCTAAAACTGAAATTGACAGATTCACCCGTCCCATAATGTACTTATGAGGGAGCACACCTGAAAGTTACATGGACCATAAATGGACTGATATATCCCATCTCTGGCCTATCCTGGCTACTACATTTGCGTGGACAGGCAGAGTCCCCCCAACCCCAGGCGACCCCCGAGCGGAACAATGACTCTCAAGACAATGTGCTATGGGATTAAAACTGGCCGCAACTTTATTAAGTTTCAGATGTAGGGAGAGCTTGGCACAGGCAATTGGCGTTTATCCTTCCCTGTCCCCAGCCGGGGATCTGGGAGACTTCAGGGTTATCCAGAATGTGTGGGGATTGGGCTCCGTCTGTTGTGTGGGCAGGTCGGTCCCTCCCCCTACCTGGCCAATCCCCTGGCAACGGCTCCCCAGGTGGGATTGGGTGATTGGCTGAGGTAGGTGGAGACCTCCAGGTATCCAGCCGCGGGGGGGGGGGGTGAAGCCAGCCCGTACTACCAGGAGCTGCACTGGGATCTGGGAGCTGTGCACGGCCACGCAAAAGGTGCCCCCATTTGATGTGGGGAGCGGCCATTCTTTCCTTCCTCCCTTACCTTGCCACTGTTTTTTAACAAATGACCACTTTGCCACATGGCAGAAATGCAGTGAAAGACTATACTGTCCAATGATATGAAGACATTTCTGAAAAGCTTGTTGAACTCTCCTGCATAAACACTGAATGTGTGGCCAGGTGGGTTTGTTTTGTTTTTGTTTTTTTTTTTAAAGCAAAAATACCCTGTTAGCTTGCTAAAGTGCATTGCTGTACTTCAAAGTCACATTTTGCAGTACAGCCTTAAGAGATCTGTAGCAGAACCCCACCACAGTTGATCCAATGCAAAGCCCGTTTCTGATTATCATGGGTGCTTTATTTCCCTTCGAAACATGAATGAATGTGTTAGAAGCCTCGTTTTTCACATGTGACTTCAATGCAAAGGGACATCTGATCACCCCATTCAATCTGAAAAGCACCATCTGTTCAGAGAGAGGTGAGGAAAGGATGCTTTTAGTGATGGCTAATGCACAAATTATTTGCAAACAAGAAGCAAACAGAATTAGGATAATTCAGCGGTAAAAAAAAGCAAACAAAATGGAAGGGTTCACCTTCAGGCATCCTCTAAAAATAAGCCAAAGCTCTGTGGGGAGAAGTTTGAAATAACTTTGAAAGTTAGGAAATAACCTTTTCATTGCTACAACCACCTGCATTACAAACCCTGCATCTGTGCAGCCACAGGCAGGGAGGAGGAGGCAGAAGCAGACAAGAAAATAAGTACAGTGGTACCCTGGTTCTCAAACTTAATCCGTTCCGGTAGTCGGTTCCGAAACCAAAGCGTTCCAAAACCAAGGCATGCTTTCCCATAGAAAGTAATGCAAAACATATTAATCCGCTCCAGACTTTTTAAAACAACCTCTAAAACAGCAATTTAATATGAATGTTACTATCTAATGAGACCTTTGATCCATAAAATGAAAGCAATAATCAATGTACTGTACTATAAAATAAATAAGACAGTATTGTAGATGATAAAAATGAACTGATGATAGTCACTGTTTGGATGGGGGGGGGGCTTTATCCATTTCCGTAGTCAATCAATCATTCAATCAATCAATCAATCAGTAGCTGAACTGGGTTCCACACAGTTACAAAAACAAATTAACTGAAAAATCCTCAAAAACAAAAATGCAAAATAAATAGCAAAAACAAAAGTGCCAAACTTAATCCGTTCCGGAGGTCTGTTTGACTTCCGAAATTTTTGAAAACCAAGACTCAGCTTCTGATTGGTGTAGGTGCCCCGGAAACAATAGCCAACAACCACATCCAGTGGCATAGGGAGCTGCTTTGCCGCCCGGGGTGCCAAACGCGCCCCCCCCCCCGAGGGCGGGGCGCCGCTCCATAGCGCACATACGCCCTGACGTCACGACGCATGCACTGTGGTATCATGCCGCACGCACAGCGCCCCAGATGAACTGCGCATGTGTGGACATGCGCAGTCCACCCAAGATGGTGGGCGCAAGCAGCCGGTGCCCCTTCTGACTGTGTGGCGGCGTGACAAATTTTAAGGCTGCAGCGCGTGAACAGCACCACAGCAGCCTTAAAAGTTGCCGCACCGCGAACCCCGGCTTTGGAGGCCGATAGCCTCCAGGAAAATCTGCCCCACCGTTGCTATTGCCCAACTCCTGCTCTATGCCACTGCTACCAGTAAGTTTCTTTTGGTGGGGGGAATTGGGGCATGATCTAGGGGCTTGCAGGGGTCTGAGAGGAGATATTTGGCTCTGCCACACAGGTTCTGAATTTGTAACTGAGCGGGTGGCAGCAGTGTGGAATTGAGAAATCCATTGTTCAATGCAGGTTGAGTGGAATGGAAGCATGAATGACCTGTTAGCCTGCCCTCTTGGCTACCATTCCTGACAGCTTGCTAGCTTATGCCTTCATAGATAGATAGATAGATAGATAGATAGATAGATAGATAGATAGATAGCCTGTATCCTGTGATGTTTACCTGTGTTGTGCCCACTGAGCTGAATTAAATTGCTTCACGTTGGTCGTCTGCAGCTTTGAGTGTCACTCTGTTTGGTTTCTTTCGGTATGAGTTTTCAACGCTGAATTATGAATGAATCAACATCTGCTAAAAAAAAAAAAAAGTGTGGGGAGGAAAATAAGCAAACAAACCCAAGGCAGGATGAAAGATGAGACTGAATTTATCTGATGTGCATACACCATTAAGCGGGAGGAAAGAAACAATTTATTGATTTGACTCCTCGCCGCATCATTTTTATGGCTCTTTTGGTTGGCTTTGCACAAGGTATTCATATGATGTCACGTAATGCACATCCAATTTACAGTGAAAACAGTCCAAACTGATTGTCTGCTCTTTTGTTTATTTCAATACAATAACCCGCACATTTGTATGCGGTTAAGTGAACACAGCAATCAAGATTACAGTGATCTTCTTTGTAAAGCTTGAAAGCATTGGTGCTTCGGGAGAGATGTATCTGAGTGTCATGAACTTGGTGAATATTATCTCTACAAGCCTCCTATCTGTTCAGGCTTATAACCAACTCCAAAAGGGTTTTATCATTTGTAACTCTCTTACCCATTTTCCATTTCCTTCTCCTTGTATTCTCTCCAGGCTCATTTATTGGTACGTTATATATATATATATATATATATATATATATATATATATATTGGTTTTTTTATGTTGTGAACCGTCCTGAGATCTATGGATGAAGAGTGGCATACAAATCTTGGTATACAGTGGTATACAGTCTTGGTGGCTTTATGGTGTTGCAGAAGGTTAAGATAAGGAGGCCCTGTTCTCACCCACGTGCCTGATCCTGTCACATGATAGAATATTCAGTTCTCTGTACAAGCAGGATAGCTGAGAATTCTGTCTGTACCCCATTTCTCCTCTAGATGTCCATAAGTTAGATGCCTCATCATGCAACCCCTGTGGACTCTTTAGCACCTCAATAAAAACCTCACTACATGAACGGCACACACATGACACAGACAAACAACAACAAAGATTGAGAGGTGGAGTTGCAATATCTGAGAAGGGAGCCAAAGGTGTCCACAGAGACCAAGAAGGGGTTGATCAAGCCATCTTCCTTCTCTCATTCACACTATTTGACCTATTACTCTGAAGGTACTTCTAGCTCAGATTTTCTCTCTCCCGAGCCTCAAGGAGGTTAGTTTGGTCTCAACTAGGGCCAGGGCCTTTTCAGCACTGGCCCCAACTTGGTGGAACGTTCTGTCACAAGAGACCAGGGCCCTGTGGGATTTGACATATTTCCGCAGGGCCTGTGATATGGAGCTGTTCCGCCTGGCCTTCGGCTTGGACTCACTCTGACCCCTTATATGGGATTTGGTTTTATAAATTTTCCCTTGGCATTTTTGCTGGCCCATGTAAGACCAGCATGGATAGCTGGCTCGGGTGAATATCTGATGTTTCTTCCCTCTATGGTCTTGATTTATGGGCTACTACTAAAATGAGGCTGCATTTTAAGCTGCATTTTAAGCCATATTTTAATTAACTGTTTGTTTGTTGTTTCCCCCTATGATGTTTTATTGTAATTTATATTTGGCGTTAGCTGCCCTGAGCCTGGCCCTGGCCGCAGGGGCATAGGAAGTGTGGCGGTCCGCCCCGTGTGCCACTCTGGAAGGGGTGACAAGATAGCCACTGCCTCCCCCAGCTGTAGAGCGGCCAAGGGCGTACATAGTCCGTATAGGCTGCCTCTCGCACAGTGACCATACGGGCAGCCGCACGTGTGCAGTCCGTACAGGGTGCCACTTGGGCGGCAGCCTGTACAGTCGCTGTGCAAGCAGCAGCCCGTATGGAGTGCGCATGGGTGGCATCCCATACGGACTGCACATGGGCAGAATTCCGTACGGAGTGCGCACATGCCGGATGCCACACATGCACAGTCCGTATGGGCTGCGCCACCCCAGGTGCTGGAGAGGGTTCCTCTACCACTGCCTGACCGGGGAGGGCGGGGTATTTATTTATTTATTTATTTATTTATTTATTTATTTATTTGGGTTAACCATTGACAGATCTTCAGCCTTGCTCATGGTCAGTTTGCAGAGCATGAATGGATAAGCTGTGGCCTTCCAGATGTTTTGGAATTCCAGCTTCCATCTGCTTCTGCCAACATGACCAATGGTTCCAACAGCAAGTTTGGATTTGGGAGCAAAGCACAGACTATTTACTACGCACATCCCCATACATTAAGTGAGCGCTTCCTTCGCCAGCAAGTATTGCTGGGTGTTTTTTTGTTTGTTTGCGGGATTGCTAGAGATGGAGGAAGGCTCCATTTTAAAAGGATTTATACACAGAATTTGCTGATTCTGACCAGACTGAACTTTGTCTACATCAGGCTGCCACTTGTTTGAATACCTGATTATGTCTGAGCTGCCCGTGCATTGCATCTTTTTTTTAAAAGATGAACTAATTATGTGCAAAATTTTATGCAGTGTGTGTGATGTGAAGCAAACGACATTCAGTGCTATATTTCTGCAGCATTATACATAAGTATATAGTTAAATGCACAGGTGTACAGAGCTCTTTATGTGCTTGTTACTTTAGGAAACCTGGAGTGTGTCTGTGTAGCATATATCTCTCATTGTAATACAAAACATAAGAATGTCACCACACAGCTCCCATTGGAGGATTTCTATACCACATCACAATCATGGATTTGCATAAAGTCAGAGTGGATATTCTGATCATTTCTATTTTAAACCTAGTAGTTTTATTCATTAAGAGGAGCAGAGCTCCTCCCCCCCCCTCCGCTGTGTGTGTGGCCAAACCCCTAGTGTACATAATATTATAACTATAGCAAGTACAAAAATATAATACTATGTTTTTTTAGTTGAACTAGTTTTTTAAAAAAACACCTTGCTTTTCATTAAGACCAAGGAATGAGATGGGAGTTAAAAAATATATCTGCAATTAAGCACGACATTGAGGTTTTCAGGAAATTCTATCTGTATTTAGGGCAGACCAGGGTTATGCTTTCAGCAGAGTGTTTAGGATTATAGTGGAGACATAAAACCAGGAAAGTGGGTGTACTTTTTGCAGTGATGGTGCAGCAGGTGGGATTTGGGGTTTGAACCCCTCCTGAGCTTGGCTGTTCATTGGGTTGCTTCAGACACGTCACTTCCTCAGTCTAATCTGAGGGAAATCAGTACTATAACTTGTACATCCATAACCTGCTAACATAACAAATAGCAGTAACTGGCAAATTTTGTTTTTTATTGCTGCTTAGTAACTACAACAAATTTTGATAATTTGTCCACTTCCATAGAAAACTAATTAATGTATAATTTGCCAAACCAAGCCCTGTTGATTTTTAATTAGCCATGGCCTTTTCATCACTACTCTCTTTCCATGTGTTGGTTTTTCTTCCCTCTAGTGGCTGACCCCCAAAGTGCAAGCAATTTTGCAAGTGATCGTCATAAGGACAGCCATTGGGTTTATTATCCGCATTGCCAGTGCTCCACCTGATCGGAAGTATAGGATAGCATTTCGGTGGCCAGATCACTAGATGGGGCTATAAACTACATCATAATCTCAATGTATGTCATCAGAACTCGTGTTACGTGGCATAATTGTTAAGGATTACAAGCAAATTCCCATGCAACAAATTATCCACCTTTTGTGCTTACAGATAAGAACAATAAAATCAGTGCAGATTATCCACTACCCTAAAATTGGGGGCAGATTTTTGTGGAACGTTTGGCTTTCCAGACAAATTCCACTCATAACTAAAGGAAAGGGCCCTGTGTATGTGTGGCAGAATGTACTAATTCTGATAACATCCCTGTTTGTCTAATGGTCATCCTGGGCTTATCAAGTGCTCTAAACTCTAATTATTGATTAGGGTTGCATTTGTTGTACAAGGAGCAAGGAACAAGTTCTCTATGTAGTTGTACAAGCCAATGGTGTTGCCTGAAAGATTAGATTAGTGTTATATGCCACCCCTATCTCCTAGCGGTGTGAGATATCAGGGGTTTCAGGCACTTACCCAGGGTTTGTGTTTTCTTCAGAAATTAGGCACAATGGAGATTGTGGTGTCTTTAGGATATATGGTTTTATTTACACACATATATACAACCTGCACCTAGATGGAGCAAGTGCAGAGCATTCACGTCATATGATGCTCTCGCTTCCCCCTTTTGGGTAGCATTGGATTCAAAGGACAGCAAAAAAGCATCCTCTGTGTCTCTCAGAGCCAGTGTGGTGTAGTGGTTAAGAGCGGTAGACTCGTAATCTGATGAACCGGGTTCGCGTCCCCACTCCTTCACATGCAGCTGCTGGGTGACCTTGGGCTAGTCACACTTCCTTGAAGTCTCACAACCTCACTCACCTCTCAGAGTGTTTGTTGTGGGGGAGGAAGGGAAAGGAGATTGTTAGCCGCTTTGAGACTCCTTAGGGTAGTGATAAAGTGGGATATCAAATCCAAACTCCTCCTCCTCCTCCTCCTCCTCCTCCTCCTCCTCCTCCTCCTCCTCTTTGATCCAGCCTGTCATCCTCAGCTCACATGGAGTTCTGTCCCTTCTTTTTGCAGCTAACCAACTCCAAGGACCTTCTGTTGGCCTACATCATTCAAAGTTGAAACCCTAAGCATGGCCTTTGCCTCTGCCCACTAGCACCCAGCAAACAATGGACCCCACTCCCCCCTTGCCTGGCAGTCTTGCCCTCTGATGGTTTCCTTGATGGACCATCACCAGCCTTGGCACATGGAGGGCAAATCAACACTGTTTGGTTATAATGTTTAAAATGTGTTATAAAAATGCGTCACCAGAGGGTGCTGTAAAGCAGCGATCTGTCGTCAATGGAAAATTGCCTTGAGATATTTGTTACATTTCTTTTACAATGTTCTAACAGATCAGTGTAGATCCACCCCAGTTAGCTGTGTCAAGCTGGCTTGGCTTATTAGCATAACTAAATCCAGGGGGCTTCTGTGTTTAGCAAAGCTTCATCAAACCTTGATTAATTTTAACTTTTACTACATCCAGGAATTATGGGGGGGGGGATCTGACACTCCAGAATTTAGGAGAACCTGCCCCCTCCAACCCATAATAAATCTATATCATTTCCATCAGAAATTGCCCCTCCCCCAAAAAAACCACTCTGGAGCTTTATAACTGAGAAGGAAATTTAAATACAGATTTATCCCATCCAAATCCAACCAAACATTCAAACCACTACCCCACACCAGCTGACTATATTGATAGCCATAGGATTAGCATTTCATCTCTAGGAAGTGGACTTGCCTTCCAGAATCAAAGCTGTCTAGTGATTTCAGAGAGGAGAGTACCAGGGAGGTGTTTTATATATGATCCATCTGGTTCAGTATTGTCTACCCTCAATAGCAGTGGCTCTCCATGGCTTCAGGCAGGGATCCTTCCTAGTTGGTGGAAAGTATCATACTGGATTCACAAACAGGATCACATTATGGTGCTGGTTAACAGCAATACATCTTACCTTTCCCTCCCTTTCTGATACATAAATAATTAAAGGGCACCAGACACAGTGGAGTTAAAATATTTTAATGTGTGTTGGGGTGACTATAGCTAGAAATGAGAGTAACAGCACAATCCTATGCATGTATATTCAGAAGTAAGTCCCATTGAATTAAATGGGACTTACTCCTATCCAGGCATCACAGGACTGCAGCTTAGGTGCCATTCTTAACAACCTCCTGTTCTTAACAAAACTAATGATTAGGGTTGATTGATCTGTTCACATCAAACCTTGTTGATTCATGTTTGTGGGAGAAATCCACCCAATGAAACTGCATACGGCAACATGTCCCATTAAACTCAATGAAACCAATGTCTGAGTCAGAGTTGTTTGAAGTTGGCACTTGTGATGGGGAAAATAGGAAGAAGAACACAGAAGAGGGTTATTTTTGGATTTTTACGCTCTTCCCACCATTATTCCAAGGGGATCGATCCCCTGTAGAGTTCTCCATTGTTTGCTATAACAAAACTATGAAAATTTACTTGTTCTCTTTGTAACAGAGATTAGATTACATAATACGAGAACTAGGAGACAGATAGCCTGCAGGTGTTTATTAGTCAAAAGAAGACTGATAACATTATGTAAGGATAGGCCATATTATGAAAATGAAATCCCCGAAGTGATGTACATTTATTGAAAAGGGAAGAACAGAAAATACATCTTTTGTATATATATGCATTGAACAATTCCACTTTCTTGCTCACCCTCTCCTCTTGGGACAAACTTCATTAGATATTATGGGAGAGAAAGTAGATGAATTAACGAGCAAATTAAGTTAATTTGGATATGCAGAAGGTATTAAAAATAAATTTAAGGAACCGCAGAAAGAGGGGGAAAGAAGTCAAGTTTTCAAATGTTAAAAGGATTGTGTGTGTGTGTGTGTGTGTGTGTGTGTGTAATGGGAGAGACTCCTGTCCCCTATCAGATCCTGTCTTGCTACGCTTATCTAAGGTTTTCTTCAAATTCAATATAATATAGCATAATATTTATATTCTGTCCTTTCAAAAGCTTTGCCCTAGATCAGCAGTGGCTCCTCTCTCATAATTGTTCAGTTGGCTCCCTTCACTCACCATGTCACAGGATTGGAGGAAGTAGATCCTGGTCCTTCTCCAAGTTTAGTGGCTGGGAGTTTTAAAATGTATTTTAAATTTTAAAGGTATTTAAAATGTTTTCAGTGATATGTGTATATATATATATATATATATATATATATATATATATATATATATATATATGTATGTAAACATTTGTACCCACTTTTCCACAACATGCCACTTTGAAGTCCCTGAAATTATGATAAATGATAATAAGTTAATAAATAAATGGGTGAGAGCTCCCCAGAATGAACTATATTGACAAGGCAGATACACACACACAAGCAGGTTTTCAATTGGAGGAAGGGGCCATTCGAAATGTTGTCCTATGCCAACCCTGAACAGGAAATAATTTAAAATGTGAGTACATTGCTACATTACAATTTAATTCTGTTCCCTGAACCTTGAGATGCCAATATAAATATGAGTACATTCGCTGGGAAATCAATATGTTTCAATTAGAATAACATTGCCTTTCAAAATAAGCAACAGATCTGTCAATGTGATACAATGTCCCCGTTACCTGGTAGCACTGATAGTTATTCTAACACAAAATAACAACAGAGGTCATAAGCTCCTGATCAGGAGGATATTACGGTTGTGGGTCCTGGTGGCATGAGGTAGCAAGCAGCCAGGAGCTAACCAGGGAAGATAAAACAATCACAAGACAACCACTTTGGGATAATACAGGCCACCACATTATTGATTACAGATGAAAGAAAATCTTGGCGTAGCCATTGGGCATTTATCCAAAATCACCCAGCCTGACTGCTGGATGATTTGGAGAAGGGTTAATCTTGGGTTAAGGATCACCCCGTGACTTACATAAAAGCGGGGTGACTTCTAAGATCACTGTTGTGGAGGATTACTCTAACCCATCAGCCCCTGCCTGGGCATCAAGATGGAAACACCTCCCCCTGGAACCCTTTAACAGGGTACCCCAATCCCTTGGAACAGGTGGTGAGAGTCCCACTCACCCCCCTGATCCACCTTGACTAGGTATACAACCCAGTGCCTTATCTGCCCAATCTGTGACAATTGCTATGAGGAAGGCAAAAACCCCAGACTGGCCCAATTTGCCTGGAGGATGAATTCCTCCCTAGTCTCAAATAAATTTAGTTTACTAATTTATTAATGGACTTCCACATTAGTGTCAATGTGATTTACAAAAAAAGAAGAAGCTTCAAAATAGCATTGTATTTTTTTTAAAAAGGGATTAAAAAACAATAGGAAATGAGCACCCTTTCACTCAACTGGAAAAGCTTGTTGAATCAAAAGGTCTTCAATCATTTCTAGAAATTACAAAAATAGTGGGTACCCGCTGTATCTCATGCAGGGACATATGATGTGCCTAGTTTGGGCAACAAATTAACATTTAAGTGTTTAAAGTTGTAAACCAAACTAAATGATGGCAAAACTGTTCTCATTCAAATAGGTTTTAAAAAGTGGGTTTTCAAAAACCTCTAGGACATTATAACCATTTTGCATTATAAAATATCATGTTTCATGTATTCCTAATTGATGGTTTATGTCAGTATATCATACCAAATGGAAAAGGATTCACTTTGTTCCTTAGAGACACTTGTGATTTCCTCTAGTGACTCCTTTCCATTTATATTGATGAATGAATCCAAAATCTAATTGTTACTCATTGATTGAACCAACTGTGCAAGCTGCTAGTTCTACAAGTGAACAAGCTGATAAAAATATTGCACAGCATAGATTCTCATCCACAAATGAACTAAAAATATCCAGATTGTTTAATCTTAGTATATTAGCACTTATTAGGACCCCATCAGCTACAGTTGGTCATTAACATCTGGATTCTGAAAGTCTGTAACAATATGTCTCTTCGAAATACTAGCACAAAAATCACAGCTTTTGTTTCTATTGTGATTCAAGTAAAATTCACAGTGCTGATCCTCACCTCTGAGGTCCTAAATAGCTTGGCTGCAGTACAATATGATAAGAAATCAGCACCAAATTCTCTCCAACGAAGTACCTGCGCAGTAATTGTAGGTGTGTTTAGATACTGTGGATGAGGTGGCCAGGAGAGTTGTAATTTATATATGGCCTTTCATTTTGAGAAAAAGCACCAAAGTGGTTCACAGACAAATAAAAGCCAACAGCAAAATAACACAAATAAAAAATGCAGCTACCAATTAATAATTATGATGATTATGATGATTTATTTATATCCCGCCCATCTGGCTGGGTTTCCCCAGCCATTCCAGGCAGCTCCCAGCAGGATATTTAAAACACGATAAAACATCCAACATTTAAAACTTCCCCAAACAGGGCTGCCTTCAGATGCCTTTATAAAAAAGGCAGCTACCAATACTTAAACTACATAGTGAAAAAACTACATTAAATCATCCATAATTAAAATAAGACTCGGGTGAAACAATCCAAACTTGAAATGCGAAGGAGATTATGTGTTGAAGTATTTTAGTTGTTATTTTAGAATGTAAAATGCTGTTTTATTTATTGATTTGTTTTACCTTGTGGGCTTATAGCCGAATAAAGTATTATCTATCTGTCTATCAGATCTGGAGAGCAGGGAAATGACAGCTCCACACAGATTCCTGCAGGGCTATGGAGCTAGGAATTATGGGACTGCAAATGATGTCACTGGAGAGTGTTTCCTAGGCTGTCATTTCCACACAGGGATTGGTTCAGTAGTGGATGGTGGGTGGGCTGGCAGTGCTCACATGACCTTGATCTTCTGTGTGGCCCATCGCATTCTCCCAGTACGCAGTTGCAAGACAACATCAAGGTTGACCGTGATGAAGCTTCACCGCCCCTGTCCATCCCAGTATGGGGCAGGGACACAGGCAACTGGAGGTTGGGTGAGTGCCACCATTTGACCCCCACCGTCCGCTACTAGATTGGTGAAATCTCTGGCTGCAAATGGGTTCAAACCCCAATTCAATCTTGAGCCACTACAGGAGGCAGAAATAAAGAACAATAGTAGTCTGGTGTTTAAGTGACTTGCAAACATGTTTTCCCCCCAGTCTGAGATACCTATTCCGTGCCCTTAGTTTGCAATAGATCCTTTAAATTTTATATGGCTTTATATAAAAATTATCTGTTATATGGACCCTAATCATTTCAAATTATACTCTTTGCTTCAGTAACAGCTTGATCTGTTACTGTATCAGAAATGACACATTTGAATTTATTCATGAAAGGCAAGACAATCCATGGTCAACAAGCCCAAGGATGGATCGACCTTAATTCTAAAATGCATATGTAGTTACATTGATGCCGTCACTTTCCATGGATTTTCCCATTAAAATGGGAATAAATATTGGGGGTTATTTTTCAATTGGCTGCTTCATAGGGGTAAACCCAAAGATAGACTTCGATTGCTCAAGCTACGATTAAAAATATATATCAGAAAATCCAGCAAAATGATTCATTGCTACGTTCGTCAGCAGCATTTATCATTCACATCTTCAGCTCCAAGAGCATATAAACTTTCAAGGATGGTCAGTCAGTGGACAATGTTTATATATTACTTTGAAATCAATTTCAAGATAGAACATTCTGAACTTCCGAACAAGGAATGAGGTGTGCAGATGTTACGATGGCTATTCCCCAATATATATAGATTTGATTTATATCAAGGAAAGCTCTCTCTCTCTCAAAACAGACCCCCTCTAAACCTTGCAGGAACTTTGGGTTAGAGCAAATACTACTTGGTAGTCTCAAGTGTTGTAAAAATGATCTTATGAATAAACTAGGGTTACCATACGTCTGGAATTTCCCGGACATAGCCGGAATACTGCAGTCGGAAGCAGTGGAAATCGCAAAAATGTCCAGGAAAATCTGGAGGTATGGCAACCCATGTCGGCAGTGTTGTTTTTGACAATGTTACTTAAAGCTCAACGAAAAAGCACCCAAAAACAGCTCAACAACCTTTGTGTCTGGATATGAAATATGGCAACCCTAGAATAAGCTAAATAGGTTTCATTGCTACACTAAACTCAGGGTCTCTACCACTACTTCACTACATATAAAGATCTACATATGCAAAAAATCCCCATTTTTTGTAAAACAAAGAAAGAAAGAAGGAAACCCAAAATAACAGTGTTCGCATGAGGTATCTGGAACCTTTTTGTACTTCATGCATAGGCCTTCCACAGTCACCATCTGATGATAGGGAATAAAGGGCAGGAATAATACTAGAACAGGAGCCAATACAGGCGTAGGTCACAACTTTCGTGTAAGGGAAAACATTTGAAACAGAGAAAATGGAAAAGACTGTAACAGTACAGAAGAAAATAGATGGGGGGGGGGACAGTCCACAGGTTATGTTATTCTTGCTTTTAATAGCAACTGATGATGTTTATTTTGAAGAAAAAGCAGTCATACGGCCCTGATCTGAAATACCCTCTTGATCTTTTTTTGGGGGGGGGGGCACCAATTTATTACCACGGTGCTCCCTTCCTTACTATGTCCATGAAGCTGCTATGGTGATGAACAGCACTTTTGGGAGCAAATATGAGCTGCCTTGGGTGGCAGTGTAGTTTGGCCTAATATACTGCCAAAGGCAAGATGTTGGAAGGCTATGAAACATGGTTTGTAAATGTTTACAATTTCAGCGGACGTTATGAATCTAGTTCTAGCAGGTTACGGTTCTTTATACCACGGGGCAAAGCGAACATTTGCCACAACTTGGGGTGGGTGGTACTAGAATGTGATGCCCACATTGCTACTTTTCACAGAGAAGACCATGCCCATGAGAAATTTCTCATGTCAGTTTAACCAGCAATCAGAATGAAAACTAATATTCAAAAGTTGGCAGATACTCTAGCTCAGGGTTCAGCAAACTTTTTCAGCAGGGGGCCGGTCCACTGTCCCTCGGACCTTGTGGGGCCCAGACTATATTTTGACAAAAAATATGAATGAATTCCTATGCCCCACAAATAACCCAGAGATGCATTTTAAATAAAAGGACACATTCTACTCATGTAAAAACACACTGATTCCCGAACTGGCTGTGGGCCGGATTTAGAAGGCGATTGGGCTGGATCCGGCCCCCAGGCCTTAGTTTGCCTACCCATGCTCTAGCTTCACCGCTCAGAATGAGTGCAACATTTCAGAATTCAGATACATACTTTCAATGTGGCGGTCTATTCCAAAATTCAAGTGCTCGTTGGCATCTTCTAGGAAATATCAGAGGCTGTCAAACACTGTCAGATATAAATACCATTGCATGCCATCTGACAGATGCTATTGGATGCTAAATACTTTCCATTACTAAAGTGCTTACCATGCCAGTGATCAGGCGGCGACATCAAATGTCACATATCGAATGGCAAAATAAAATATGACAGGGCATCAAATATACAGAGAATGCTTGGCAAATACTGGAATATTCTGAAAAATATCTGGAAAAATTTTTTCTGCGTTAAAATTTGCAGAGGATCAAATTGGTCTCAGCTCTTTTGGAAGCGAATCAAAGCTTTTCAGCTGCTGTTTCGACAGATGATTTGGAACCAAGTCATGGTGTGCAGGAATAAAGTGAATTAATTAGCACTGAGCAGCATGTGTGGTCCAGCAACATCTGAAGTCTGAGATCATGTAGTGATGCTTCCCCTTTTGATGTCAATATTACTAGTTTTTCACACAGGATCTTGGCTTTCAGAGATAAGCAGAGTGATGGAGGGTGGACACAGAGTGCAAGAGTAAAGAGGAAACAGCAGGGATCAGAGAGTAAGAATGAATTGTTATCACAACGGAGAGAGATAAGAAGTGAACTGTCCCATGTGTATGTGTGTGTGTGTGTGTGTGTGTTATATGGACCAATATGTACATGAATCAATATATATGGACGAATGCCTTTTAACTTACTCATACTCAGCCATCTGTCAGGAATGCTTTGATGGTGTTTCCTGCTTGGCAGGGGGTTGGACTGGATGGCCCTTGTGGTCTCTTCCAACTCTATGATTCTATGATTCATACATGATTTGACGTTGGGGGCAAGCAGAGAAATGGCCAGGTTTGCTGATGACACACAATAATTTTGAATGATTTTTGAAGACTATAGGGGACCAAACCACAGCCCAAGTCCCCCCCCCCAAGTCATTGGACTGACAGATGTGTATATGAATGAGAAAGGGCTGCTCCCCTTGGCATCTGGTTGACTATGAGGAGACATGTTTAGGATTGTGGTCTTCACATCTATTTTTCATAAAAACCTGTGAAAGGGAACCAAGATTCCTGGGAGGCTCCTATCGATTGTCTCCCTTCTTTTAACCAATCCCTTGTTATCATAGGGATTGTCAACATGCAGTGCAGTCCTAACCATGCTTGCTCAGAAATGCAATGGGGGGGGGGATGAATTCCCTGTTGCATGTGGAATCCTGTACCAAATTTCCTTGGTTCAAGGCAATTAAACTCAAGCTTTTGGGTAGGCATGAACAATCTTAAAATGTTTTTGTTTTGAGAATTCAGCCTGAGTCTGCTAAGAGTTGCTGCTTCAGCTGAGAACTGATATTGGTGCTGACCACTGCTGTACTTATCAAATATTGAGCACTGCTGTAGAAGCAGGTTTCTTCCTGACAATCTCCCAGGCAGGAAACTCCATACTGAGTCCCTAGTGCTCAGTTACCAGTATACGTAAGAATATATTCCTAAACTTTGAGATGGCCCTACTTCCTTAAATGAATAAGAGAGAACCATTGTCCTGGTTGGAGTGCGAAGGGGAACCCTTTACATTCAAAACTGATGCTTTTGTCCTTTTCATGCCCCACATGAATATGAGATTAAAAAAGAATAATGAGCCTCTTACTGAAATCAAGGTGTAGAATGAGCTGAAAATGCCTATTAATGTGGGACATCCTGCATAATCCATCACTGTTACATGAGGTCATAGGATCAAATAGCAGGATTTTTCTTTTCTTTTCTTTTCATCTTAAAGGGCCAGAAACATTTGATGGCCATTCGCTTTTTGAGATGAAATC
Organism: Lacerta agilis; assembly: GCF_009819535.1. Lineage (NCBI taxonomy): Eukaryota > Metazoa > Chordata > Lepidosauria > Squamata > Lacertidae > Lacerta > Lacerta agilis. The sequence continues at coordinate 19,398,276 of NC_046316.1, read as the reverse complement.
CTAACACCATTCAAGCTACTGCTTTCTCATTGGCACATAAAGTCAAAATATCTCTGCATGAATGTCATAGTCTGTAAGTATCTGAGATACTTAGAGCATATCACTTCTAGTAGTTCAGATACGTACTTTTAACCCAGTATATTCCATGCAATTTCAGTTCCATTTATATTATTATTATTATATTATTTCCCCTTTCGCCCAGCATAAGGGGTGGTGGTGGGTTGTTCTGCCTAATGTGGCTTTTGCTGGGGGGGGGGGGGCTGCAGAGGATTCATAGTACTGAGCTGCCTCACCCAAGGCATCTGCGACGAACCTCCTCTTCACACTCTCCCCTTGTTACTAAGTGAATTTCTAATCAGGTGTTCTGGGTCAAATTTCAATCCACCCCACCTGTCCCTCTGAGGTCCGTCTGTGATGTCAATCCCCTTTTATTTATAATCTGGGGATCTCTTAGTAACGGGAGTTTTCCTGTCCAGCGGCCGTGGCCGGTTATATCCTCTGCTCAGGGCTTCAGGGGTTAAACTCTTCTTTGCCTACAGTTTGGGGTCTCTCTTTCATTAGATCCCTCACTATATCAGTTACCTAAGCCCTCTTAGCAACTCTGTGGCAATACCAAGGTTTCCGCCCGCTAGCCCCTCCTGAGGGAACTCCAAGACACAAACTATCACCCTGCATGTCAGTTTTGTTTTTCACTGAGTTCACCACCTCGTGAGCATACATAACTCACTGGACCAAATAAACGACGATATTTTCTTTTCTTAGCTCAACAATAAGAAGTCTTTATTCCTTTCAGAACATAACGGTTTCAGTAATGTAATCGTTTATAACAGCGTAAGCTCTTTCTTTCAGCATCATATAAACATCTTCAATGTATCCTAACCTACCCTAACCTACCCACCACTATCCTGGCCCCACGCCCTCCTTCTTCCAGTCACCACTCAGTCCCCTCTAACGGCTGCTCCCTCCTTTTAAAGAGCAGAATGTCCCGCCTCCCATGAGGTATCTGCCACTCAAACTGTGGTGCCCATTAACTCATAAAATACCGTGGGTTTCTGAAAATCCCTTAACTTAGGTCCGATTCGTTACAGCATCCTTTTCAGAAAGTTGCTTATAAACCTGTTGAGGCAGGTTTACTTTTTGTGGAAAGTAAGAACAGACCTATGCCAGTGGTGCAGAGTAGGGAAAACTGTCGAGCCGGCTCTGCAATAGTTGTTGGACTCAATTCCCATCAGCTGAAGTCAGTGCGGCCAAAGTTAAGGGATGATGGGAGTTGTAGTCCACTAGCATCAGGAGGGCCAAAGGTTCCCCAGCCCTGCCATACACTAAATCAGACCAGGGGCTTAAGCAATGATTCATACACAGGGACATCATTTCTCGACAAGCATACCTGCAAGGGTTTATTTATTTTGCAATAAGTTTTGAATGTGGTCCTGATGGAAACGTGTGGTGAAGCAGAAGTGCTAATGGCTTACAGGTGGCTGAAAGGATATCACTTGGGCTACAAAGTGAAAAGCGCAAAGATAAAGACAAGCAAAGGAGCCATTTTGGATTGAAACAAAATCGAAAATTCTTTCTAGTAGCACCTTAGAGACCAACTGAGTTTGTTCCTGGTATGAGCTTTCGTGTGCATGCACACTTCTTCAGATACACTGAAACAGAAGTCACCGGATCCTTAAATATAGTGGGGGAGTGGGGAGGGGTATTACTCAGAAGGGTGGTGGGAATGGGTGATAGGCTGATAAGTGTGGAAAACCTGTTGACGACTCTAAACGGCTGCAATTAGTCTTGCAGGGAAAGGCAAGGGGTGAGATGGCTAAAGATGGCTTTGTTATGTATAATGAGATAAGAATCCAATGTCTTTGTTCAAACCAGGTTTCTCCATGGTTTTAAGTTTGGTGATTAGTTGCAATTCAGCCACTTCTCTTTCCAGTCTATTTCTGAAATTTCTTTGTATTAAGACAGCTACTTTGAGATCTTTTATAGAATGTCCTGGGAGATTGAAGTGTTCTCCTACTGGTTTCTCTGTCTTGTGATTCCTGATATCAGATTTATGTCCATTTATCCTTTGGCGTAGGGTTTGGCCTGTTTGTCCAATATAGAGAGCTGAAGGGCACTGTTGGCATTTGATTGCATACACAATGTTGGAAGATGAGCAATTAAATAGTCCTGAGATGGTGTGTTTGATGTTGTTGGGACCAGTAATGGTGTTATCCGGGTTTATGTGGCAGCAAAGTTGGCATCTGGGTTTATTGCAGGCTCTGGTACCAGTGTCCATGTTGAGTCCTGTTTTTGTATTATTGTGGGTGAGGAGCTGTTTAAGATTGGGTGGCTGTTTGTATGCGATGAAGGGTCTTCCTCCCAGAGCTTGAGAAAGAGAACTGTCATTGTCTAGGAGAGGTTGTAGATCTCTGATGATGTGTTGTACTGTTTTAACTTGGGAGCTGTATGTGATGACTAGTGGTGTTCTGTTATTTTCTTTTTTGGGTCTGTCTTGCAGCAAAGACATTCAATGACTTTCACCCCACCATCAACCTGACTATGAACCAATCTATGCAAGAAATACACTTTTTGGACACTACTATAAAAATACAGGATGGACACATAGACACCACCTTATACCGTAAACCAACTGACCGACAAACATATCTACATGCTTCTAGCTACCATCCCAAACATCCCAAACAATCCATTGTATATAGCCAGGCCCTACGTTACAGCCGCATCTGTTCCAACTCTACAGACAGAGACTCTCACCTAAGAGATCTACAGCAAACCTTTTTAGAACTAAAATATCCACCTGATGAAGTTAAACAACAGATCGACAGAGCCAGACTGATACCCAGAGAGAACTTGCTGCAAGACAGACCCAAAAAAGAAAATAACAGAACACCACTAGTCATCACATACAGCTCCCAAGTTAAAACAGTACAACGCATCATCAGAGATCTACAACCTCTCCTAGACAATGACAGTTCTCTTTCTCAAGCTCTGGGAGGAAGACCCTTCATCGCATACAAACAGCCACCCAATCTCAAACAGCTCCTCACCCACAATAATACAAAAACAGGACTCAACATGGACACTGGTACCAGAGCCTGCAATAAACCCAGATGCCAACTTTGCTGCCACATAAACCCGGATAACACCATTACTGGTCCCAACAACATCAAACACACAATCTCAGGACTATTTAATTGCTCATCTTCCAACATTGTGTATGCAATCAAATGCCAACAGTGCCCTTCAGCTCTCTATATTGGACAAACAGGCCAAACCCTACGCCAAAGGATAAATGGACATAAATCTGATATCAGGAATCACAAGACAGAGAAACCAGTAGGAGAACACTTCAATCTCCCAGGACATTCTATAAAAGATCTCAAAGTAGCTGTCTTAATACAAAGAAATTTCAGAAATAGACTGGAAAGAGAAGTGGCTGAATTGCAACTAATCACCAAACTTAAAACCATGGAGAAACCTGGTTTGAACAAAGACATTGGATTCTTATCTCATTATACATAACAAAGCCATCTTTAGCCATCTCACCCCTTGCCTTTCCCTGCAAGACTAATTGCAGCCGTTTAGAGTCGTCAACAGGTTTTCCACACTTATCAGCCTATCACCCATTCCCACCACCCTTCTGAGTAATACCCCTCCCCACTCCCCCACTATATTTAAGGATCTGGTGACTTCTGTTTCAGTGTATCTGAAGAAGTGTGCATGCACACGAAAGCTCATACCAGGAACAAACTCAGTTGGTCTCTAAGGTGCTACTAGAAAGAATTTTCGATTTTGTTTTGACTATGGCAGACCAACACGGCTACCCACCTATTTTGGATTGAGTTCATTCTATAAAAGCTGTTGGTGCTTAGCCGCACACAGAAAACCCTGTTTTGGTTTCAAAGACATCATGAAATGAGAGGCTGAAGCGTGATCGCATGGTAACAAAAGCACAGTGGCAGCAGTTCTAGCCTCCCGTAAACTTCTCACCCAGCACTCTAGAAAGAAAGGAAAATATTGGTTGAACTTTCAGAGAGCAGGAGAGACTTCCGTTGTCTTTTGAACTTCGGTGTTATCTGTGGAAAGTCAGTTTCAATTTTGTACGAAGAGAAATGCTTACCTGGTCATAAGCCTCCTTTTTATGCAAGATAAGAATTTTCACTGGGAAATTATTTGTTAGCAAATCTCAGTGTCAGCTCAATTCTAGAAAATAAGGTTTAAGGTTGTGTTGCTTGTGAATAAACTGTTCTTTGCTACCTGTTTATTAAGGACAATGTTAAAAATACGGCCTTTATCCTTAGAATGAATAGTATAAAACGGTATAAAAGTAGTATAAAAGGTACATATTTATTAAAAAATTTATCTTACCTCCTCTGATATTGTCAAAATACAAACACAGAGAGAGACAGAGTCATAGAAATATAAAACATGGTATTTTTATGATAGCCTAATAGACTAGATCTGAACAGATACCTTCCTCCCTTAGTTCCATCAAGGCCCTTAGGATTAATTTGGAGTGCTCCCTGGGGCTGAAAGGAAGCTGCATTGAAAACAATGGGCTTACTTCTGACCAGACATGTGTGGGTCACACTGTTAAGCATGCAATGTATATTGCGAAATCAGATCCACAAAGGTATACCGAGACAGGTCCCTTTTCTGTGGCTGCCTCTCTCTCAGCTTTGGAATGTTATCCTCAGAGACCTTCCAAAACTACATCCTAGATGTTGCTTGGAAGTGGTACAAGGTATTTTGAATTTTGGTCTCTCTGAACCAGAAGGGTTAGGGTAAAATAACTACCTTGTTACTTGTTGCAAGTATAGTTCTAGGCAATTAGGGTGGGATAGCCTGTAAATCTAACTAATCAAGAATTCAAAATCATAAACTAGGAAATAAGATCGACAAACTGTTCAAAGCCATCAACACCTTTCCTCTCAAATTACCCAAATCTCACTCACACCAAAAACATTATCCACCTAGGCCAGGAAACTACTAGTATAGCCAGTGCTTTTTTTCTGGGGGGGGGGATGCAGGGGGATGCATACCCCTAAACATTTTGTGAAAAAATGTACTTTTGTCCATTTACTGTATTTATTTTTCCCGATTTGAACTATAAAATGGTGATTTTCTTGAGTCAAAATGAGAGTACCCCTAAACAATTTTTTAGAAAACAAGCAGTGTGTATAGCATAGTATAGCTCAGTGGGAATTAATGTGTATAGCATAGTATAGCTCAGTGGGCATTAATGTGCACCTTATCATAACCTTAACCAGACCGGACCCTGCTTAGCTTTGCACCTGAGGCTAGGATGCTTAATCCTTGGCTGATAAATGGATTAAATTTGTACCACAAGTCTGGAGCCCAAGGAGCCAAAATAGGCCGCACAGTTAAAGGAATGCAGAAAGAAATGTACTCATACCAAGCCCTGTTGAGAACATGCAGAGAGAAATCTTTCCACGAAATTCATTTAGAATTATAAATGGTGCTAAGAGTTTTCTAGGAATGTGGCGATGAAAGGATCCATCTACATTTCAAAACAGCAAGACAATGCCATAGAGACTGTAGCCCTGGCATATGTAACTTGACAAAGGCCACACATATTAACCTGAACGCAATTACAGAAAAGCCCCGTGAGCTAACAGACCTATTCATCTATGGTGTGTGAAACTAAGGTCATCTCAAATTACACAATGTAGGAAGCAAGCCAGGCTGTCACTCAAGAGGCTGCAGACGAAAACTACTGTGTATTAAAAGCCTGGCAGCAAAACAATCCACTTCTAATCACAAACCTTTGTCCTCACCAGCTTACAGAACTACTTGTTCATTTGAGCATGGATAGCAAAAAGCTGCTTTGGTTTTAGTTCTAAGAATCAATGGAGGCTCAAGCATGGATGAATGGAAGTTGAGGAAATAGGGAGCTGCTCCTCCAACCTCTGCCCTCAGCCTACAATGGCCTGCCTTCTTACAATGAATCAGGGGTTAAGCTTGACCAGCACTGTAATACCGGGGACTTTTGTTGAAGCCTCATCTGTTAAAGCTGTCCTATCCTGGAATCTTCTTCTGGTGAAGATTCTGTTGTTCTAAACTGCCTCTCCCTTATCATTCAGCACCACGAACAGGTTCTCCCTTTGTATCTTCTGCGTAAGCCAAATGTTTCAGCTACTCCATCCACCATCTCAGGCCTTCATTCTCAATCCTCTTCCTCTGCTGTCATTGTTGTCATCTTCTGCCTGTCCACTAGGAATCACCAACTGACACACGGTGACTAGCGTCCAGCTAGATATTTGCTTCTTCTGCCTTCCGCCCAGCCCCAGCCAATCACACTCTCTAGCTAAGAATTCTAAACCTGCAGCCACCAATCGGAACATGAATCTTCTATGCTTCTTTTGCATACTGGGGGTTCTGTCTCCAACCCCTTCTGTGTGGTCAGTTAAGCTCCCTGCCCCATGACAGTTAAGCCAGCTTTCACCTGACCGGATAGAAGACTTCCCCCATCAAACACATTGCAATGTATATAGCGACAGAATACATTACACAAGCCCCACTAAAACAAACAAGATTTCATCACACAGGGCAATGGCTGTCATTCTTGTGTTTGAACAGTAGGCTATGTTCCACCCACACTGAAGTAACACGTTTCTAACGACACACCTCTCCATCCTTCATCCCAGCCAAGCAAGTGATATTATAATAGTTCAAGGACACGTTACAGTCTGACAAAATCACCAGAGGTGGTGCAGAACAGTGAGAGATGTGGCCTGCAAAGGAGGCAGGCCAGGTAGAGTATGTCATTTCAGGGGGTGAAACTTAATTTTTGCAAATTACTTCAGCGAGGGGTTTTTAAAATATGTGGTCTCTTTGGGGGTGTGAGGAATTACTATTTTTGCCATTGGACAACATGTAGCTTGGTAAGTCTATGTTTGATGAAGAAGCCCATAAATAGCTTGCACGTAGTTATTGGTGAGTTGGGGTGAATCCTAGGAAAGAAACATTTTGGGTGGCAGAGACATATATGAGAAGACCAGAGACAAACATGACTTAGCGTATAAGTAGTTGTATACAGTCGTACCTTGGTTTTCGAACAGCTTAGTTCTCGAACATTTTTGCTCCCGAACGCCGCAAACCTGGAAGTGACTGTTCCATTTTGTGAACTATTTTTGGAAGCCGAACGTCCGATGGGGTTTCCGCAGCTTCCGATTGGCTGCAGGAGTGTCCTGCAGTCAATCAGAAGCCACACTTTGGTTTCCGAATGTTCTGGAAGTTGAACGGACTTCCGGAACGGATTCCATTCAACTTCCAAGGTATGACTGTAGTTGTATACTAGTGAGAGGGTGAATGAGAGTGAGTTGAGACAGTCCTCAGTGTAGATCTAGGAGACTTCATTTCAAATACCTGCTTAGCTGTAATGCTCATTGGATGACCCTTGGCCAGTCACGATGTTCCTGTCCAAGGTTGTTGTGAGGTAAAATGGGACAAACCCCATTTCCTCTTTGAGAAAGGATGGGATACATTTTTTAAAAAAATAAAACAAATACTTATGGATGGTTTATGATGAAACCTAGCCCTTGGTGACCCTAATGCTTATTATATTGAAAATGTTTTCAAGACACTTTGCATCCAGTACATATGTGACTAATATTTAAATGCGCAATTGGCTTAAAAAACAAAATTTTAAAACAAAACAAAATTGATGTTCTAAATGGTTAGAAATGAATGCAAATGTATCATAAAGATAGTAAAATATAATTAAAGTGTCAGCGGTGAAATTTAATAATCCTAAATGAAATTCAGGTAATAAATTAACCTAAAAATTAATTTAGTTTAGAATTTAGCATTGAGTTCATGAGTTAAATAATTATGTACTATTATACTTTTTTAAAAGATTGTAATGAGTAATTAATATTTAAATGCAAAATTGTACTCATAAATATTCAAGTATGAAATATTATATATCTGTAGTAACATACACACTCACTCACACACCCAAATCAGGTTGTAGCTTGAAAGAACTAATTTTAAACGATCTGTCAATAAAATTTATTCAATGTTTTCTTGAAGACAATCCAAGGATTGTGCAATGATTTCTCCATATCTGAGTTATTATCATCTTATAACATCGTGTTATGCTGCCCCTGTTCTAATTTATAAAGTGTCAAAGCATTTAACCATTTGTATCCAAGAACACACACGAAGCAGTTGTTGTGCAGCCATTGGCTCTCTAGTGCTCTTCTATTTTATTTAGCATTTGTTTCCCTTTTCTTTTCAGTGCTGCTTTTTCCATGACACAGTGCACGAAACCACACTAAAACCTTTTCAAAATTAAATGTTGTGCTTGCTTGCTTGCAGAGAGAAAGAAAGAGAGAGAGAGAGAGAGAGCATAAATTTTAAGATTTGAATATGAAAAGCACTGTGGGCACAAGTCACGATTTTGGTGGGTGGCTGGATTACAGGTGGTGTGACCACAGTGCCTGATCTTCCAAGAAGACGTGACTGTCTGAGAGGCCTTTCTTCTGACTTATCTCAGAGAGAAGTCAAGTCTGGACTGCAGTCAAGGCCAGTAGATGAAGTGACTTGATCCTGATAAGTACAGTGGTGCCTCGGGTTACGTACGCTCCAGGTTACAGACTCCGCTAACCCAGAAATAACGCTTCAGGTTAAGAACTTTGCTTCAGGATATGAACAGAAATCGTGCTCTGGCGGCACAGCGGCAGTGGGAGGTCCCATTAGCTAAAGTGGTGCTTCAGGTTAAGAACAGTTTCAGGTTAAGAACGGATCTCCGGAACGAATTAAGTACTTATCTAGAGGTACCACTGTAATGAAAAAGTATATACAGAATAACATTCTGTAAAGAGGGACCCATCAATGTTTGACTGGTAGGATGGGGTGCCTAGAAATTTATGGGGCAGACTAGGGGTGCACCTTCTAAGGCATTGTGTTCCCCCAGTAAACCTGACGGCAGAATAAGGCATGGTGTTTACAATATATCCTTCAGGTTTACCTAAAGGAGTGTCTCCACCCCCATCATTCAGCCTGGACACTGAGGTCCAGCTCTGAGGGCCTTCTGGCAGTTCCCTTCCTGCGACAATTGAGGTTACAGGGAACCAGACAGAGGGCCTTCTTGGCAGTGGCGCCCACCCTGTGGAACGCCCTCCCATCAGATGTCAAGGAAATAAACAACTTATCTGACTTTTAGAAGACATCTGGAGGTATGGGAAGGTTTTAACGTCTGATGTTTTATCGTGTTTTTAATATTCTGTTGGGAGCCACCCAGAATGGCTTGGGAAACCCAGCCAGATGGGCAGGGTATAAATTTATTATTATTATTATTATTGTTATTATTTATTTATTTATTTATTTATTTATATACACACAAGATACTGTATTAGGGGAATGGATGAGACTAACAAAAAGATAAATGTTGTTATGTCAGGTCTACTGCATTATTTCAGCAGTCTTTCCTAGCTCCTCTCACCAGCCTCTAAAGCTTTTAGACTTTCGGATTTTCCATTTAGCCCGAGGTCTTGTACATGTAATCAAATTGTGGGAATCAAAACAAAAAAAAACACCAAAAAAAAACAACCACCCAAATTTCTGGGGATTTGCAGCTCCCTTGTACGCAGCACAGTGGACCATTGATCATTTCACAGAGAAGACTGTTAAGTTAGTTACTAAATCAAAATAGAAAAAAATAAATGATGGGAAATGGCTTTCCTATTCATTTTTTGCATGTGTTCAAGGTGTACAGCCGGCCATAATGCTCTGCATTTATATGGAAATGAAGGCAGCCTAGGGACTGGGTGTATTAATGTTCTTGCTCTAATATAATGGCCCGTGATTTTGTGATGCTATCTGCATCTAGCCACAAGCATCATGCCTAGCCAAGGTCTGGTTGCAATAAGCAAACAAATGGAGTTACCAGTAAAGTGAAGCAATCATTCAAAACACACGTAACTGTTTTAAAAACAAAAACAGAATGTCACTTATGGGTGCCAAATAAATAATCCAAGTCAGGAGTTATACAAAATTATGCTGACGGTCCCTATTAGCAGTGTTTATGAGGGGACAGCCATGTTTCTTGTGTCAAATTCCCCCAGGGAGCAGTGCATTATCACCAAGCCTTGTTGCTCCCAGGGGGACTTGCTCTGTGTTCAATCTAGGCCCATGGCAGCAAGGAGCTCTATGGTGAGAATGGAGACACAATTTAAAAAGGTTTAAAAGGCAGTGCACAACCCTCGGATCACTTCACCACAGACTCTACTGAACGGCAGATTCTGAAGTGCATCATTGATCCAATCTGGGTCAATATTTGCCCGGATTACAATCATAGAGTTGGAAGGGCCCTCAAAAGTCATCTAGTCCAGCCCCCTTCAATGCAGGAATTTCAACTAAAGCATCCAAAACAGGTGGCCACTCAACATCTGTTTAAAAGCCTCCGAGGAAGGAGAGTTCACCACCTCTCGTGGTAGTCTGTTCCACTGCTGAACACCTCTTACTGTCAGAAAGCTTTTCTGAATGTTTATTCGGAATCGTAAGCCATTGGTTCGAGTCCTGCCAATGAATTGCTACAGATCAAACCCCACTGATGTACTCACAACATTTAAAATGCTGTTTAATGGAATCAGTTCACTCATGCAACTATGAGTCATCGAGGGTTGGTTCGCACATAGTTAAGAAATGGCACCGAGCGGTGGTTTGCATACACCAATACATCATGTATAGAACTTTCCTATAACCTCCAATCCCTGCGCAGAAATTTTTGTTAGTGGAGTCAGAGCACACATTCAGTTGAATCATCAAGTGCTAAGAAGTCACTTAAGGGAGGATGGATAGCTCAAGTAGCACAGTGCATGCTTTGCATGCAACATCTCAAATTCAACCCCAGGCATCTCCAGATGGGGCAGAGAGATTCCTTTCTAGAACTCTGGAAAGCTCTTGTCTGTCAGGATAGGTAATACTGATCTAGAAAAAAAACAGTGTAATGATTCAGCATGAGTCAGCACCCTGTGTTCTGCTTAATGAGTTCTGATGATGTACCTGCATATCTAAATTGACAATGCAGGAAGGGATGTCTATAAAATACTATCTTCTCTTTTTTATTTTTTGCAGTTGTATGTTAATCATCATGGATAAGGCCACATTATATGAGAGTGATTTTCAGAATTCTTACATTCCCCCACCCCACCACCAAAAAAAGATGAATCTTTTCAGAAAGTTTAAAATGAGAAAAAGAAGAAATTCTCTCCCAGTCTTTTCGTCAACCATGAGGGAATTTATTCTTGTGCTCAGTCTAGTTAATGCTTCATACTACCCTCTAGTAAAGTTCAAGTCAGAACAGAGCTCGTCTGGGTTTTGCGAGGATAATCCCCTTTGCAAGCCCTGTGCAGGCACCCATCAGAAGGCTATCTGTCTAAGTTCACCAGAGCATCTCATGATCTGGATGTCAGGTTGATAAGATTTCATCAATAAGCAGCATAGAGCTGTCTGATCAATACAAGCCTAGATAAACTCATGCTATTTCCTCCGCCCCATGGGTAAAGCGGAATGGTGTGTGTGTGTGTGTGTGTGTGTGTGTGTGTGTGTGTGTGTGTTCATACTTGGAACTGAAGCACAGCAAAGAGTTCCAAGAGAGAGACAAGCTTTTGGTGGAGAAAATACTTAAATAAGTTAACTCTGTGCTCGTTCTGTTGCCATCACACACAGGTTTTTGCTTTGGATAGTTATTGAACTACTGCTGCAAAGAGATGGCATCTTTTGGGACAGAAAGAGAATTAAAGTCAACTTGTCATCATTGTACAGTGGTACCTTGGGTTATAAACACCTCAGGTTACAAACACTTCAGGTTACAGACTCTGCTAACCTGGTAGTAGTACCACGGGTTAAGAACTTCACCTCAGCATGAAGAACAGAAATAGCGCCTTGCTGCCGCCACGGCAGTGGGAGGCTCCATTAGCTAAAGTGGTACCTCAGGTTAAGAAGGGTTTCAGGTTAAGAACGGACCTCCAGAACGAATTAAGTTTGAAACCAGATGTACCACTGTATCGGACTGATTCGCTTAGTTATTTTGAGAGTGACACCACTTTAACACCACTGGGAAGGAAATACTTTGATTTTTGCTTTCAGTCTGCTCACATCTGTGCTGGCCCTTAGTTTGCCAAGATGGGAAGGGCCATAGCTTGAGATGTGTAGGCCTCGGGAGGGAGAAACACTGGGAATTCCCCTCACCCCCATTTTTGGGTGTGTTTTGTTTCCCACACCTTCACATCTCAAGTCTTTGCTCAGTGGTATAGAGTATCTGCTTTGCATGCAGAAGAGTTTCAAAGCCAGCATCTGCAAGTAGGCTAGGAAAGAACGCTGCCTGAAACTTGGAGAGATGATGATGTTGATAATCATAATCATAATCATAATCATAATATTTGTATACCACCCTTTACCCACAGGTATCAGGGCATTTGGAACATAAAACTACAATATAGAAACAAAAAATACATAATAAAAACAAAAATAACCCAATAACCCCCCTTCTCAACACATTTTATAAGGGACTGGCCGTCAGTACAGACAATACTGAACTAAATGCACCAATTGTCTGACTCAGTCTGACCACTTGGCTCATTTAGTTGTTTATTTATTTATTTATTTTTAAAAACTATGAATGTATCTAAGTGATATACAGCAGAAAGCAGTTAACAGTCTCATTAGAACAAATATACAACAGAAAACCAGTAAAGCAGTAGTATAAAAGCTAAGGCTGTGCACAATGCCCCCCCCAATCTTGCCCCAAATCAATTTGGGGTGCAGCTAATGTTTAGTTATAGCTGTATCTCCTTGGCCCTGCTCTTCACTAAGAGCAAGAGGGTTCAGTCCTGCTGGCTTCTGCTTTGCATGTGAGTGCCCCATGGGGAAGACACGTGTGAGTCTGCAGGATTCAACCCTGATGGGGAACACACCAGTAAGACAGACCTCTGCAGCTTTCCCACCCAGCTTCTGTTATCCCCAAATTGCTCCAGGCAGCCCACCCAATCCAAGGCAACTCAGAGCTCTCCTGACCCCAATCAGCGGATCATCGAAAATGTGCTATTTACCAGTTGCACCATTCATGCACAAGGGGGAGATAGCAGTATGTTGGGAGAATCCCAAGCTTTGAAGAACTTGGGGGGGGGAGCATCTTAGGGAGGAAAAACCCCTAAAGAAGGAAAATACCCAAACAGCCAGCATAGAATGTGTATGTTCAGTAGGCACCCAATTCTGATTCACTGTTGTGGGATGGAAAATTGGGAGGCAAAAGAGGAAATGGAGTGGAGTATTCTGGAAGGAGGCAGTAAGAGATTTTACTTTCTTGGGCTCCATGATCACTGCAGTTGGTGACAGCAGTCACAAAATTAAAAGACGCCTGCTTCTTGGGAAAAAAGCGATGACAAACCTAGACAGCATCTTAAAAAGCTCAGGCTCCAATACTTTGGCCACCTCATGAAAAGAGAAGACTCCCTGGAAAACACCCTGATGTTGGGAAAGATGGAGGGCACAAGGAGAAGGGGATGACAGAGGACGAGATGGTTGGACAGTGTTCTTGAAGCTACCAACATGAGTCTGGCCAAACTGCGGGAGGCAGTGGAAGACAGGAGTGCCTGGCATGCTCTGGTCCATGGGGTCACGAAGAGTTGGACACGACTAAACGACTAAACAACAACAATAATTCTGGAAGGAAGGCATGGTGGGCTGAGTGGTTGGCACCTTCAGGAGGAGCACTTCACAAAGCAGCATTTTCTTGTATGGCCCACTTGTAAAGCTTTATTTGAACCCAGAAGTCTGCCACTTCACCCTACCTAATGCAGCCCTGAGAAGCATCAGGTATTTAGACCTAATTCTGATTCACATTAAAGGCATTTTGCCAATCTGTGTTCCTAAGACTCTTCACGTAAGGTTAAGGCCAATTAAAACCCCACTGTATATCTCCTTTGTCTTTGTCTTTAGAAGAAGTATAGGAATAATCATGGCCAGATAATAGGATCACCACAGCTCAGAGAGATAACACACTGAAAATGCTTGCTAATGAATCTCTGTATCCCCTCACTCCCTGTGTGCTTTCTCCTTACAACCTGCCCTACAGGAACAAAACAGTTTCTCAGCTGCAGCAGTGCCTACAAAGAAAACTCATTATTAGCCTAAGATTTGCAGAGAAGTTTGCTCTGCCAGCCAAGTTCGATGAGTGCCTCCGAGCCTCAAGCAAAAGACCTTAAACTTTTTAAAGTCTCGGTGACTTGCATGAAATAGCTTGAGCTATCGAAAACCGAGATCTTCTAAAGCAGCGATTCCTATACTATGTGCTGAAAGAGAACAGCAAGTGTGCCATGAGAAATAAATTAGAAGTTTCCTGTAAGCTGAAAACACCTCCCCGCAGATGAGACTGCCTGTTGTGTTTCACCATGGGAGGATGCACTGCCACATTCCACCACATTCCTATTTGCACTGGAAGATTAGATAGATGGATAGATAGATAGATGGATGGATAGACAGACAGACATGCCTCTTAATCACTGCAACATCAAATTTTCACGCATTCAGCCTGGACACACAAGTGAGAAAATGCATTGTGGGATAGTGTGCGCAGATGGCATATTGGGGCAGCATCACTCACCTGACCTTTGGTCAGCTGTGTTGCTACTGCTTGCCAGGAGGTAGAGAAGTGCTGGTGGCAAGCTCAGTGTCATACAACCACCAGCAGGAGCACGAGATTGGCTCTGCAGGTGTGTTTCCACCTTGCTGGCTTCCCTGTCCTAGTAAGCAGCAGCAGCACGACCAACTGGAAGTCGGGTGAGCGTCAACACCCCATGGTGTGATCAACTGCTGAGCCTGTGTTTGCCCTACCCCTGAAAGTCCCCATGTGTGCTCTGCCCAAAATGCAAGCTTTCTCCCAAGAACCTGATGAGGTGGACTGCAGCTTGCAAGGCCAACATGCAAGCCCCCTTTCAACCTGCGCACAAAACATGTGAAGGTTGGGAGAAGGTGTGCCTGGCAACCTTGCGGGAGGGCATGCATAGAAACAGGCTTAAATCGGAGCCATGTATAGGACTGACTCCATTCAAAGCTAGCATTTTAGGTGACATCAGGTACTCAACCATTTCTGACTTGTTAAATCTGTGATGAAGGGTTCACCGATGGTGACAGTCTCCACCTGCATGCTGTAGGCATCGAACATTAAATGTACAAATGTAGGTACACACTCTTGGTGTTGTATATCCGTTTCTTGCCCAAGAACTGGTATCAGCTGCCAACTCTTATTATCATGTTCTATAAATCACGAAACTGTTTTTGCAATTTGTGTAATGAGGGGAAAAAAAGGTTGTTTGGAGTTTTTAAGGTGTTTTTTTCTTCTTCTTTCAAATTCAGCATATTCTATAGAAAGGAAAAGCTTGCTGTGAAAGAGCTTAAAGAGGAAGTTAATAGTGCCATAAAATATGCATAATGTTTTAGTGAGAATCCATCTTCTTTTAGAAGCTCCTTAGAATTTAAGGCTTTAATGGGGTTGAGTATTTCTTGTGAAGGAAGAGTGGGAAAGACCGACAAAGAGAATTATCTTTTCATTTTTAGAAAGACATTATTTTCTTGTAATTGCAGCTTTCTGTGGTGATTAAAAAGCAATGCAAAATCTTTTGATTGAATAGATCTGTCTTCTTGTCTGAAAATTTTAGTTCTGATGGGTATACTGCCTTATAAATTTCATTAAAAAATTATTAAAACTTATATGGCTGCCCATTAAAGTCCGTAATAATTGTGTTACATGGACAGAATGAGTGCCATCTGTTTTTCCCTTAGCACAACAGCTGAGTGGTAATCCAATTTATGCATTCCCCTTAATACATTCTTCTCGCTGTTTCAAATAAAATGCATTTTCTCTTTGACAATAAGCTTCACTAATTGCAACCTGGGCATAGGACTGATGCCTCGTGTGTGCGTGTGTATGTGTGTATCAGCATTCATTGCTGCTAACATTTTGAAATGGCCTTTAATTATTTTAATTGCTTTTTAAAAACACTCTGCTTTTTACGTGAACTTCAAATCACCTTTGTTGGATAGTATAGAAAGCTCACACTGAATGAGGCAGGAACTGGAGCTCTTGTCAGGTGTTTGCTTCCCTACCGAGACGCGTAAAAAGTGGGGACACACTGCCCAAATAGGTTTTGAACTTCCTCAGGGAGCGAACACAAGGAGAGCAGGCAGCCTTCTGTAAGATGTTTGCCCTCCAATGTCTGGGTGGTTGTCAGGATACATACAGTAATGTCACAACGTCCTAACACTGAGTGTTAGTACAGCAATGCTGCTCACGTCTGTTTAGAAATAAACTCCATTGAGCTCAGTGGGGCATATTCCCAGGTAGGCATCAGGAGAAATTCAATTCCATTCATATACAAAGGCAAACTTTCTGTTTCCAAAACACCGCTGCTTTTTTTTAAAAAAATGCACTTCTCTGAATTTTGCATTGCAGTTCTCCAGCCAAGCCATGTTTGCAAAAAATACCCACATTAAGGTACATTGTGCACAACCATGCGCATATTAGTAAAAATAACATACAAGAAATGCAATATAAGAGGGGATTTGCTTTTGCAAAAAAAATAGGTAAAGTTGCATACAAATGTGGATATTAGGGAAAAAAATATTAAAATGCTGACAAATTTTCATGATGGTGTTTTTAAAAATCAGAAGCTGATGTGGAAATGTGGGGAACTGAGTTTAAGCTTGGAGGAATGAGAAACGGGGAGATCGAAATTCATCAGTATGCCCATACTCTTCCCAGGTATGTGGATTTAGGAGTGGAGCTCAAAGCTTCAATATATAAAACCTCATTAAGGGAGTTTCTCCCTTTTCTCCTAAATCTGAAATGACATCCCTTCTTTTTGCTTTATTTATTTGGAGGGGTGGAGAAGGAACCCATGACTCAGTTTAGAAGAGGTGGATTACCACAATGTGTTGAGATGGTGGAGGTGCTGCATTAGCAATCTGGACCAGGAGAGAAAGGGGTGAGGGGATTTCCCCTGGTTTTAGATACTGAAGAGATAGGATCAATATCATTTCACTTTGCCTCTTCCCTCTCCCCCATTCCCCACTAGAAGAGAGCACTAGGAATGTTCTAAAGAGTGGAAGCTAGATGGTTTGAATAGAGATTAGTATTTTGAGTTGTTTGAATTGAGATTCATTAAAAAGAGAGGGCTCCCCCCCTTTGCCTAGGCTACAACCCAATACTCAAGTCTCTGGGAGTAAGCCCCATTAACCTCAATGGGATTTACTTATGAGTAGTGGATGGTGCACTCCTAATGTGTTAGTAGAACAATTGCTCCAATCCCTGCTGGTTCCTTGGTTTTGAAATAATTGCATATAATACGAATACAAATTGAAATGTAACGGCAGTCTCCCATTGTAGAAAAGCACAAATAAGTAAATCAACTATTTTACCAGTAGCCAAACAGAAAGGAACTGATTCAAGGAAATAATTAGCTAGAAATATATGAAAAATTGCAATTCTATAGCTAAAGGATGTATGTACATATGCAGCAGCTTTGGTCAATAGGTTGAAGATGAGGTGGAGGGTCCAATCTACGTAGTAGTGTACTGGGTCCAGAAAATCCTTGTGGCATCCCTGGTATGGTAGCAGATGTTGAGGTGGAGCTAACTGCTCACCTGACCTGCTCCCAGTTGAGTTGCTGTTGCATACTGCATCCGAGAGGCGGGGAGAAGTGGCAAGGTCACATGTTACCAACATGCTGGCAGGAGCATCCGATTGGCTCCACCAGCGCATTTGCACCACACTGCCCTTGCCTTTCCCCTCTCCCTCTCTGTCCTTGATTATAGCTGGATGACAGCCAGGTGAGCAGCACATCCCCACCAAGCCACCCACTACTGGCCTGATAGAAGGGCAGAATCAGCCAGCACATCCCTGCACTCCTTCACAAAATTCTAATTACACAGGAGAAATTGAGGCCTGAATAGGGCTTTATCTGATTCAAGATAGGCAGGGATGCCACTCAAAATCTTCCCCTCCGTAACCCCCAATATTCCGTGCATTTTCCCAATTCTCTGTGAAACTGTGTTGTACCACCAGAAAGGTGGTAGAACAAATGTGCACAGAAGGGGGGGGGGTTCCTTTTTGAGCTAGCAATGTAACTTTTCTGTTTGAAGACTAAAATCAGGGGTGGGAGGTTTAAAAGTTCCTCCACGCAGAAATTCCCAGGTGTCAAAAAAGAGCAGTAGACTCGTAATCGGGTGAAATGGGTTCGCTTCCCCACTCCTCCACATGCAGCTGCTGGGTGACCTTGGGCTAGTCACACTTCTCTGAAGTCTCTCGCCTCACTCACCTCACAGAGTGTTTGTTGTGGAGGAGGAAGGGAAAGGAGATTGTTAGCTGCTTTGAGACTCCTTAGGGTAGTGATAAAGCGGGGTATCAAATCCAAACTCTTCCTCCTACTCCTACTCCTCCTCTTCTTCCTCTTCTTCTTCTTCTTCTTGGATGCCACTACTGAGGCCCATGTTTGGTTAGCCCCAAAACTGAAAAAGAGCAAGGTCCCAACTGAAGAAGAATGACAACTTAAGCTGATGGAATATGCACAGCTTGCAGACCTAACATGTAGAATAGGAGAGCAAGAAGAACATACGTTGAGAGAAGATTGGAAAATGTTTATTCCCAACTGAATAGCACAATAAAGCTGTTAGAAAGTCCCTCATAATACTCCAGGTATTCCTGACAACAACAGACAAAAATTCAGGTGGAGTTCACAAAGAATTTAAGGAATCTGTGAAATCAAAAGTCAAGACAATGGTGGATGTGAAACTTAGGGGGACAGTTCTACTATCAGTTACAGATAGTTCCTCATGCCTCTTATTCATGCATCTATCCCCTGATGTCAGTGACTTCTTCATAAAGACATAAAGTAACTGTTTCCACGACTGCTGCCTGAATGGTAAGTTAAGGCTGCAATTCTAAACGCAATTCAGGCTCTCCCATGTTTTCTTGGAGCTGCACATTTGAAGCTCCTGGTGTAAAGGTGTTGTATGTGTGAGGAGAGAGAGAAAGAAAGAGAAAGCAGCTGTGGAGGCTGCAATTTGAACGGAACCTGCATAGAGGGAGATCTAATCCTTTCTCCAGCCTGGGAGCTAGCCCCAGTCAAAACTGGGAATTCCCACAGCTTATTTTACAAAAAGAACATTACCTTGGGCTCCAAACATGAAGCTCCAACATGACATCTCTGACTCTTACAGCTTTGAGAGCAAGTCCAGGTGAATTCTGTGAAATTTACAGAGGATCATGCTGCACATTTCTCATTTGCAATAATGAGAGAGAAAGGAGGCTCTTCAGATTGAGAGTGAACTTAAGAAGCAGAACCAGACTCCGCGATTACACACCAGCTGTCCTTATTTCCTGGTGGTTGTCTCCAGTAAAAATCTTCATTCTGACATTTATATCTCACTCCTGATAGGGGTCGAAGAATGTCAATTTTGATAGCTCTCTCAGTCTCTCGTTTCCCCCCAGTCTTCAGTTCAGTTAAAGCAATTTCCACATCAGTTTGCATATTTTTGTAAAATCTGCAAAAAAAAAGGTCTGGGTTTTCATGCATGCACACTAATTAATGCATTTTTGCTAGCAATTTCCCCTAATATAACACATTGTCAAACATTATTGTCGCTCATAGACATATATTTCTGCACACTCCTTCCTAAGGTATGCCATGTTTGTAGGAGGAGAATGCGTCATAAAATTTGGAGCAGTTCAGATTTTGAAGGAGAGATATGTTTTGATGCAAGTATTGGAAGAGGAAGTTCAAATTATGGGCATGTTTGCATTAAAGCCAAACCAAGCTAATTTCTCCTCTGACTTCACATTATGCAGTTCCCTATGTGTCTGAAGCTGGGTGGTTCTTCCTTCTCATCAGACTTCCTTTCTTTCCTGGTTGTTTCCTCCTCATTTCTTCTGTTTTTAAAAAGTGGTTAACTTAATAGGTAATGCAAAAGGTAAAGGACCCCCGGACTGTTAAGTCCAGTCAAAGGTGACTATGGGGTTGTGGTGCTCATCTCACTTTCAGGCCGAGGGAGCCAGCATTTGTCCACAGGCAGCTTTCCGGGTCATGTGGCCAGCATGACTAAACCGCTTCTGGTGCAACGGGACACCATGATGGAAACCACAGCGCACAGAAATGCCATTTACCTTCCCGCCACAGTGGTACCTATTTACCTACTTGCACTGGAGTCCTTTTGAACTGCTAGGTTGGCAGGAGCTGGGACGGAGCAACAGGAGCTTACTCCATTGTGGGGATTTGAACTGCTGACCTTCCGATCGGCAAGCCCAAGGGGCTCAGTGATTTAGACCACAGCGCCACCCCCGTCCCTGGTTAACTCATGGCAAAGTCATGTGAATGTACCCTAAATATGATTTCCTTGACTATAACCCTTAGGCTCCATTCATAATTGGTTCTAGATCCTGCCACCATCACCCTGCATTGCCAGAGAAATCTCCCCAAGGGAATGCAGAGCTTGACAGAAATGAAAAAGGTTGTTTGACCCAACATAACATATTGAATGGAATGTCACAATATCAATAACCAAACAGATCTGATTCTGTGATGGCATTATTGAGGGCACGAGGACTGCTTGAAAGAAGAGCAATTGAAAGGAGAATGTGAATATTTCCATGCAGAATTTTGAAACATTACTGTAAAAGGATTTGTTTTGGCATTGCTGATAGTGTCTACCCACACAACCTAAGAACGTAAGAAGGGCCTGCTGGATCAGACCCATCTATTTCAGCATCCTGCACTCCAGGTGACCAACCAATTGCCTATGGGAAGCAAGCAAGCTGGACCTGGGTGCAGCAGCGCTCTCCCTGGTCATTCAGAAGCCTGCTGTGGAGGCAATATGTACCTGAAGAAGCCCACTAAAAATGAGTGGGTTTTGGCACATCTACGGCATTATGATGGCATTGTAGCAATGGCAATTTCCCCCCTCTTGAAAGTGTGATGTAACCGGGATTGTGATATGCGACACTGATTCGATTGGAAACTCAGGGGGGGGGGTTCTTTACCCGTCTTCTCAGGCCAATAGCTGGAGTTGCAATATTTCTTGTACCCACTAATGAGAACATTTATTCTTGGATACAGACGAGTAGCTCAGTAAGTGTAGGTGGTGACCTGTGCGTGTATCTTGCCTGGTGGGGGAGACTTGATACCTCTGCCAACATATTATTGAATCTTTAACTCCCACACGGAGTCTCCACTAATTTCATTTACTGCGCAAAATTCAGCACAATGTTCAAAATGAAAAATTTCTTTTATGAACTCTCCATAATGGGTGCCAAAGGCACTTTCTCCCCACCACCCCTCTGTCTGTCGCTCCCTCTTTACCCTGACAGAGTGAGAGCGAGTGAGCTCGTGAGTTATATTCTGGTCTGTTAAATGTGCACTTACCTTCCTGACTCCATTCCCTGGCAACAATATTGCCGCCTCTTAAATATTATGTTGCAACTGAGAAAGATATTACACAGGCCCAACATGCATGTGCAGCAATGCGCCTACCAAAATAGTGGGAATGTGTATGAAAAATATGACCAGAAATCTGGGCAGGAGTTGAGTGGACAAATGATGGCCAGTTCCAAAACTCCCTTGTTCACATGTATCATTATTCCACTTTCTTTTCTTTTTTTAATCCCTTGACCGTCTTGCCTCTACTTATTGCCTCTTCCACCTCACTTTCCTTGCTCTTTTGTTACCTTTTCTCCTTCCTTTGAAGGCACTCAAGCTCATTTGGGTCCAGCCCCTACCTTGACATCCCTAGGAGACTTTGGAGTCCTTAACCACCTTCTTTCCCTTTCACTCCAAGGCGGTCATTTGGCCAACTTATTCAATGGGTGTCTAGTTGCTCCATCATTTCCAAGGGGATTAATTCCACCCTAAAATAACCAAACAAGCAGTAAATATTACCACCTTCTGGACAGATGAGTGGCGAGCAGAGGTCTAACTGGGGAAACAACTGAATACCTGCCAGATCCCTGTTTTTCTCTTTGCAGCTCCCCAAAACAGTTAGCACAAACTTTCTCAGTAACTCATCCAGAAGGACACTTGAGAATATCTGAAGAGTTCTGCTGGATCAGGCCAAAAGCCCATCAACTCCAGCATTCTTTTCTTCTAGGAGCCAACCAGATGTCTTTTATATCACCTTTCCTGCTGTGTTTCCTTGGAAGTACATAAAGGTCCCGTCCACTTTTGTTGCATCTCCCTCCCCCTCCACCACAAACAAACTGTAAAAATATATATTACACACACACACACACACAATATGGATATAGATCAAGATAGATACACTATATAGATACAGTCTCTCTCTCTGTGTGTGTGTATGCGGCCTCACTCTTATTCTTGCAAGGGCTGACCCTGGCTTGCCCTGCTGCCCCAGCAAGCCACCTTCTCCCGCCCTCTCTGACACTTTTCTAATGAACAACTTGTACGGTGCAGGAAGAAGCACCTCCAGATAATCATCAGGCAACGTAATGATGGTTTCAATCACTCTGATGATGTTGATGATGACAGTGATTAAATTGGCTACTTAAAGCATCGTCCTGATTAAAATTATATTAAGAGTTGCCACTATACTGTGTTGTTGATTTCTCACTTCTTTTCATTCTGTGGTAGATTTTTAAAAATAGTCCAAAAATAAAGGAAATGACTAATTTTTACTGCACCCCCCCCCATGCTGCTCTCCTGGAGCATAGCATGAGGTAGATTTTTTTGTCAGCTCGGGGAAAGTGATGACAATCAGGAAGGCAAGCATTTCACGTGTATTTCCAGAGAGAGAGAGAGAGAGAGAGAGAGAGAGAGAGAGAGAGAGAGATATCTGAAGACAATGCTAGTCACACTGACACTGCACTCACTAATTACAAAATGATCACAATGAAACTGCAGTATTTCAAATTTAGCTCTTGAGCCAGCACACGTTAAAATAAATAAAAGCTCACCTAATTATTGTGACATCACCATGTCCAAAATTGGCATAAAATGTTGAATTCTGAAATTTGGAAGAGAGAGAGAGAGAGAGAGAGAACACATTTCTGAGGCACTACTAAATGTCTATTGTATAAGAGGCAACTTAAAAAACAAACAAACCCAGAATATTCATAGACTTAAAGCAGACAATGGCTAACTTTTATCCCCTTCAGATGTTGCAGGACTACAACTTTCACTATCCCTATTTGCCATGTTGGATGGAGCTGATGGGAGTTTGAAGTCCAACAACATCTGGAAGGGGTGAGCCACCCCTGGTTTAAAGCTTTTAGCAAATCTTCTAAGTTCATAGCTACCCTTGTCACCAACCCCTTGATGTATTTGGTCTTTGCCTATTCACACATGCCTCAAGTAGGCTGGCAACATGCACATAGGATGTGTTGTTTTTTAAAGGCTGTAAAAGATGTGGACCTTGTATATTGAAACAAAATTATCTTAAAACCTCCATGTTTTGATGAAAACATAAAGGCTCTCTTTGTCTTTCATTTGCCATTTATACTGAGTCATTTACAGCCTTGAATTGATTTGCCGCATAAAAGTATAAAAGGGGTTGACGACTCTGTGTTTGTGTTTGAGAAATAGAGGGTGAATTTATTTTAATGTTTTGATATTGCATAGCTATTTATCATTTCTCAGGAGGCTTCCTATTTAAAGTGTAATGTGTATATGCAATATGGCTTCTATCCAATGTGAATTTTTCCAATAATTTTCTAAGGATAAAAATAATGTATAAAAATGCATCCAGGTCTCTTCCCTTCTTGCAGAAAAATTATGTGGGAGGAGCACCTTGCTGCAAACAATTATATTCCTGTGGAATATAATTTCAGACATAACCTATATTTAATTGGACTATGTGTATCCCTCCTACCGCCCATGGGGCAGTCTAGTGCAGGGGTCCCCAAACTAAGGCCCAGGGGCCGGATGCAGCCCAATCGCCTTCTAAATCCGGCCCACGGATGGTCCAGGAATCAGTGTGTTTTTACATGAGTAGAATCTGTCCTTTTATTTAAAATGCATCTCTGGGTTATTTGTGGGGCCTGCCTGGTGTTTTTACATGAGCAGAATGTGTGCTTTTATTTAAAATGCACCTCTGGGTTATTTGTGGGGCATAGGAGTTTGTTCATATTTTTTCCCCAAAATATATTCCGGCCCCCCACAAGGTCTGAGGGAAAGTGGACTGGCCCCCTGCTGAAAAAGTTTGCTGACCCCTGGTCTTGCGTAAGAAAACTAACAAGTGCAACTTTATCTTAGAATTTGCTGAATCATTTAGTTTGGAAAGTGTAAGCAAAAGAAATGGAAAGGTAGCTCAGGATCAATTATTTTCCAGGAATATTGAATATTTACCTTGGGCTTTTTTTTGACAAATACTTCTGAAGAGTGAATAGCTCAAAATTGAATAAGGTTAATTGAGAAGATGAGCACTTTATATTAGAGAAACTATATTTATTCAGTTTTGCAAACGTTATTTCATAAGCCTGGGTTTCTTCAGCCTATGTCAAACAAATCTGGGCTGAAACCTGTACACAGTAAGGTGGAATTTTTTTTTTTTTGCCACCTCCTCATTGGCTAGAACATGGTAACCAATGTGGATATTGTTGGACCACAGCTTCCATCATCCCTGACCTTTGGCCACAGGGACTGGGGCTGATGGGAGTTGTATGCTACAACATGTGGAGTAGAGCACATTGGCGACTCCTGGGCTAGAAAGTGATGTTGCCTGGTAAGGCCAAATCATGCCAGATTACTAGCCGCAGAAATCAGTTTCTCCAGAGGTGAAGAATGGGGGTATGCATGACTTGAACAACAACATGACACACACAAAAATAACCCTAGCAGAAAAGGCTTTACAGTGGTACCTCGACTTACGAATTTTAGATGCGGTTTACTTGACTTACGAATTTTTCTGAATTTTTCATTTCCAATGCATTCCTATGGGAAAATGGCTTTTTTCGACTCACAAATTTTTCGACCTACGAATGTGCATCCAGAATGGGTTAAATTCGTAAGTCGAGGTACCACTGTACTTATTTTGCATCTCACTCTTTGTTGCTTCATGGGTGAGATTCAAAAGTGAGAGACTTGCCCTTCACTTTCTATGGATATCCTTTTTATTGGTTTCAAGAAAACAAAATATCACCTCAGTATCACTTTTTAGAACAACAGCAGAAGCAGCAGCAACAACAACAGCAGCAGCAGCATGAAATGCTGCTTCAACTCTACAGAAGCTCAACAAAGGAGGCGGTAGTTGGGGGAGGAAAAGTGAGATTAAAAAACTGAATCCATAATAATAGCGATGCCAGGGAATAATGCCTTTTTAAGGGGCTAAAGGACAGAATCCAGTGAGGCAACAGAAACCTATAAAAACCCCTAGGGTGAGTATAAATAAAATGGATAGCATGCCTTTGGCCCCATCCACTCGAGACATTTAAGGCAGTATCATACCACTTTAAACAGTCATGGCTGAGTCAGAGAGCCACAGGGCTATAGCTTGTTAAGGTTGCTGAGCATTGTTAGAAGAGCCCCATATCCCCTACAGAGCTACAGTTCTCAGAGTAGTTAAACAATCGGTCTTTCTTTAAAGTGGCATAATACTGCTTTAAATGTATATTGCAAATAAACGGGGGTCTTATACCAGTATGTAAAGGAAGCGCCTCCCATCATAGCTAGCTCTTTAGGGGCAGCTGGGGAAAACAAGGCATGTTTTGCTTTGGCTGCTCCTGTCAAAAGAATACGTTTCAAAGATGCCCTTCAAAGGTTTTTTTTTTTTTTGTAGTGGGAAATAGAGCGAGGGAGTGTTGTGTCTGCCTTGTAAAAGCAGAGTGGATTGCAGCACTCAAGGACAAAGATCCAACTAGCACACTTCTGGGGGAGCTGAATTGTTCGCTCAAAGCACCTTCTGAGAAAGAAAGGACGAAAACGAGGGGGGCTGCATTCAGACAACACTTTATTCTATTTTCCTGGTGTTTCCTTACCTGACAATTTTCTTGTTATGTCTGATCTTTCACACGGTGTAAAAGCCACATCTGGTAATGTGTTAGTATCTAGCGAAAGCTCAGTACTCAATTCCATGTTAATTCCTTCCGGGGTGGGGGGAGAGCTGTCTGCAATGCCATTAACCTGGAAAGTTACGGGACATAATTTGGGTCATGCTATTCTTTCCCCCTGTTTTTTGTGGGTGCAAAGGATTTCACCTTATATCAGTTTGGTGATCTGACTTAACTCTCTCTCTTGTTTCTGCATCTTCTGCCTAACGTAAGGCATGAAACCCAGACTTGCTCTGGTATAAGCAGCCGTTCAAGGGGCGGCCATTTTGCCCTGGCCATAGAATGGGGCTGTCAGTTTTCATCTGTGAGCTGGGCGCATTACAAGGTCCAAATTGCTTGCAACGCCTGAGCAAAGTTTCAGCTCCCACAGCCAAGTGGACAAGGGAAAAAAAAAAACGCTTGGAATTATTGTCGCGGAGTGTTTCCGGAGCTATATAACATGCACTGTAGCCTTGCATGAGAGGGCACTGATAATTAATGTGTTTTTAACAGTGGCAAATAGGATTCCGCAAGCTAGCTAAATTTTAACCAAGTGTCAGGCCTGATTCTTAATAGGAATTTTATGAACCGCCTGCACTACATCTTATTGCGCCCAATTTAAACAGCCCCCTCGGAAGTCAGTGCAGTGGTTTGCCACGCCAGAGGGCAACTCGTTTCATGGATGGCTCAACTTAGGGAGATGCCTGTCTGAGCCATCAATCACCCACAAGAATAAGTATCCCTTTTCTAAGCGGGAAAGTGGCAAGCAAGATGCTTGCGTCTTGCCTCTGGGTAGAGATGAAATGAACGTTTACCAGTAAGTCCTTTCTTCAGTGTGGGAACACAGACCTAGTTTTGGGAAATATGTATCTGTGTTGCAATCAATTTCCCTTAATAATACACATTTTTGAAGTTATTTTCACTAATACATAACTTTTGTGCCCTTTCTCCAAATATACTCATTTTTGACACTTTTAAAATGAAGGATAGCTGTGTTTTAGTTCACTTTTTTTTCCAGAAAGTGCAAATTAGAGCTAAACTGACTTCACCCCCATGCCTTCAGTAGCCTTCACTAGCCCTTTGAAAGTGGCATGTTTTTTCAGGTGTGGGGAGGGATATAGTAATGTATGGAACAGATCAGGAACATATCATATGGAAATATTAAAACAAATATACAAAACTGAATCTAAATTCAAAATGCCCTTTATGGGCCTCTCTTGGTTGTTTGGATGTTGGCAGTACAATAGGAATTGCTTTTCAAAATATATATTTTTAAGCAAATTGAGAAGTACAGAAAAGAGTCCTTTCTATTTTTATATACTTACACAGTGTGTTCCAATGTATAATATGCAGAATTAGTTTTTCCTCCAAGTCAGTTAATCTGTCATTTTCAGCATCCAAGACTTTGGTCACATGCTGCACATTGAGCAGACAATAATGATGATAAGAATAATAATAAGAAATAATAATAAGAATAAGAATAATTTATTATTTGTACCCCACCCATCTGGCTGGGTTTCCCCAGCCACTCTGGGCGGCTTCCAACAGAGATTAGAAATACATTAAAATGTCACACATTAAAAGCTTCCCTAAACTGGGCTGCCTTCAGATGCCTTCTAAATGTCAGGTAGTTGTTCATCTCTTTGACATCTGAAGGGAGGGCACCTCACCCCGGGAGCATGTTTTGACAACCAACATTTCTGTTAGCCGTTCCTTGGTTGCCAAAGGCTGGGTCTCCCCTGCCCCCCCCCCCGGTATCAAACCTACGCCTTCATAGCAGAATATTTGAAGGAAGCCAAAAATACGTGAGATAATCTCTTTAAGGACATTCAATACTACTAGCAATGGCTTAGAATTCCTAACAATCTCAGTCAATTGAGAAATAACTCCTAAAATCAAGACCAATACCCTAGAATGGGTCTAAGGGTTTTTTAAACTGAAGAATGTATTTGTAGGGGGGGAGCAATTCAGTGCTCAAATTGTTGGGGAGAAGGTTGAGGTAGGGGCCTTTAATGCAACCCAGAAGCCTTACCCCCTGAAGCCCCTCCAATCTTAGCAAACTCATTAGCCTTCTTAAAAAATAGTAGCACTGCATCACCTGCTAGGGACCAGAAGGCATTGCATACAAACACTTAGGACACGTAGTCCTAATATGTTGCAATGCTTTGTGAAATTTAATTGCAAGCTGATTTGGAAGCCAACCTTGGCTAAAAAGCTGATAAGATAAAATAAGCAAGCAAACAGTTAATGCTAACAGCAGACACTTAGTAAAAAAAACCATTCCCATGCTATACCTCTGGCCACTGCTTGTGAAAAACCCCATGTCTCTGTGTTACTCCATAAATTCCCATCCCCAATACATAGAAAATTAATGTACCAGGAGGATGGCGATAAAATAGGAAAGGAGAACCTGCAGCCCTCCAGCTCTTGCTGGGCTATGACTCTCATCAGACCCAGCCAGCATGGCCAAGATGCAATAACATCTGAAGTTCCCAGGTACCTAGGCCTGGCTCAAGATGCAAAAAAACCAAGATGGCTCCCTGTATGAGCAGAAGCGGACTCTTAGGCATCTTTAGTCCTGGCAATAGGCACCTGAGGGCAGCAGGCTAGCTTATGGGGATGTATAACAGGCACACATATGGTAGCTCTGACTACTAACAGAGGAAATGGCCAGGGGTCTCCATAAGAACTGTGCCTAATGGTAGGACTGGCTCTGCATTCTATAGAAGAGGTCTCCCTAACAGTTGGTTTTCAATGTCTGTAGTAGTTGTTGAGCTTGTGGGGAGCACTCAAGTCACAAAAATATGTAGACAGAAGAGTCCAGGAACAGTTTTCCTACATGGTCTGCTGCTTGTGCAAACTCGGCTTTGACGTGCGATAACCGGAATCTGGCCTTCCTCATAACAGGTGGTGCAACCCAGGTTCACCCTGTGAGTTCTCTGCCATTTCACTCTTGACATGTGGCCCCTATATAAAATGCTGCGAATTCATAGGAAGAAGGATAATATTTACTATTTCCCATAAACATAACTGTACAGAAATCCACTTTATCTGACATAAACCACCATCTGGGCACCACTAACTGCACCAAATATATCAGTGTGTGTGTGTGTGTGTGTGTGTGTGTGTGAGAGAGAGAGAGAGAGAGAGAGAGAGAGAGAGAGAGAGAAATCAGCTCCTGGATGAAGGCAGGAACCATCCTACAAACAGGCAGCCTGGAGCTAAATTAGCTCATCAAGCAATTTCCCTGCTGGTTGCAAAACCACTGTAGTCATAAAAAGAACTTGAGGTGGCGGCGGCAGCAGTAGCAGCAGCAGCGGTAAAGGTCAGAAACATGGCATTAATCAAAAATGTGGGATGCAATGTTAATGGCAAACTCATATACCGTACAGAGTCCATATTTACAGACACAGGAATGCCTCTAGTTTGAATTTGTGTAGGTACCTGATGTGTTCTATGTTCCATCTACTTTGTGTGCTTACAGGGGACAAGGTATGGATGCAATCTTTGGGGCAGACAGAAAGGCAGTAGAAAGAGGGGTTGAATGGAGATGAAGATGACTGGCCAACCAATAGGTGTGAGAGAGGCCTGGTCTCCGGCATCCTTGGTTTTTGTGTAGAAGAGGGATTTTCACCTTATCATGCAGGGATAGCTGGACAGCTGGCTTTTGCTCAGCCTGCTCCAATACAAAGGGTGAAAACTCCTCAAATTTCCTTGCACTTATTTCAAATGTGCAAACCCTGCCCTTTTTAATTGAAGACAGTACAGTCGTACTTTGGAAGTCGAACGGATTCCGTTCCGGAAGTCCATTCGACTTCCAAAATGTTCAGAAACCAAAGCGCGGCTTCAGATTGGCTGCAGGAAGCTCCTGCAGCCAATCGGAAGCCCTGTCAAATGTTCGGGTCCCAAAGAACGTTCACAAACCAAAACACTCACTTTTGGGTTTGCGGCATTCGGGAGCCAAAATGTCCGAGTACCAAGGCATTCGGGATCCAAGGTACAACTGTATATGTTTTGGCAGTTTCCATGCATGTTCCATTTTAAGCTCCACACATTTGTTAGCATTTCACTTTTTGAAGAGTATTAAGTATAAGAGGACAACAACTGACAACAATATTGATTTCCGTGTCTCCTTGTTGCATGGAATTGGATTACATTTTCTAGTTTGAGTTCTGACACTAGGGACAGAAGCCCGTTTAATCAAGGCCTGCTTCAAACCTGCTGCTGGCAGTCCATTGCTTTTAGAACTTTCACCCAAACTCCATGTTACAACACATTATTATTATTATTAAGCTGACATACTTTTATTTTGAAGAGAAAGTAGCCGTGGGGTCCCGTACTGTAACAAACTCCTAATTGGGAGTGGGAGCCTGGATCCATTTCCTGCCGAAACTTCCAATTCCTCTTTTGTCCCCAAGAATGCAGTATTGTGCACTGCAAATATCAGGGGGAAAGAAACAATTCAGATCAGATATTTTCCCTTTATGTACCTGCTCCCCCCCCCCAATCAAAATAAGGGTGGCCGGTTCAAGCACACTCTTGCCAAGTGTCTTTAATGTGTACTTTGGCCCTGTGGCATTAGTCGAGATGCATGAGCCGATGCACATTTTAATCAGTGAAAGGTCTCCCTTCCCACCAAATATCTAAGGAAAACAGCTAAGCAGCGAAGAACTTTTGAGTGAAGGCCCACAGGCAGGGCATAAATATGACAAATTTGGGAACTGTAAGTTGCATCTCTCTGTATTTTATTTTTATGAGAATGTTTCCTCAATATCCTCTCACCGTTCCAGAGAATGCACCTGTGTTTATAGGCTCCTTACCTGGAAAATGTGCTTGTCTGTGTCTTCAGACAATTAGCAGATTGAACCATTGCCATTGATGCTTTATTGAAATGTAGGGGTGATAAATGACACATACACAAATGAGCACCTTCCCCAATCTATCCCACCCCACAAAGACTGCGGGCCTGATTTTTTTTTAAAAAATAATAATAATACAGGGGGGGAACACATAGACAAACATTTTAAAATTTCTTTAAAAATATATATATTCTTAGGAGTAAGTCGCACTGAGTTCAATGGGAATCCAAAGAAGTGGTACATAGTGTTGCTAGCGTTGTTAGATGTTGAATATGTGGTAGAGTATGCAAGACTCTTATCTATGTGCTGGTTCAAATCTAGTTTACTGCAACATTCAGGTTTAAACCCACTGTTTCAAGTTTTTGTTTCCAACAGTATTTGGAGCATTTGTATGTTTAAATGTGTGCATGTTGAATATTTTATCTGAACTAATGTTCAAATAGAGACCACTTAACCCTAGGGAGAGGGTGGCTATGGTAGGACATCCAGTGTTTTGTCACTGATGACTGCATGACTCTTGTGGACCCCAACAGATTTTTCACATGCAAAATAAAGGGTATCCCACACTGTTGTGAATCAGAAGGGAATGATTCATGTCCTCGGAAAGCATCCTTCAGCAATAGGTCACAATATCAGCAATAGATCAGATCCAGCAATAGATCCTTGGTTCAGTAGGAGCGAGATACTTTCTGTAGGGCAAATATCTGTTTAGCTCATGGGTAGGCAAACTAAGGCCCGGGGGCCGGATCCGGCCCAATCGCCTTCTAAATCCGGCCCACAGACGGTCCGGGAATCAGTGTGTTTTTACATGAGTAAAATGCATCTCTGGTTTATTTGTGGGGCATAGGAATTCGTTCACCCCCCAAAAAAAAACATATAGTGCAGCCTACCACAAGGTCTGAGGGACAGGGGACCGGCCCTCTGCTGAAAAAGTTTGCTGACCCCTGGTTTAGCTCTATAAAACCCATTTGCACAAAGCTGAAAACCCCATTTGGACAATCTTTTAGTGGACTTATGGTCACTGAAAGAGACAAATGCTGCATCTGATTTAATCACCGAACAATTAAGAGTTCTCCTCTGCTAACAGATCTGAATTTCTTTTCTCCTTAACTAAAAGAAAATAAAAGAACAATGAGAGTTGCATATTACCACTGCAAATAGTTTTGTTTGCTAGTTCCCTGAACCAAATAAAATGAATTCAAGAAAAAGGATGAAAAGTAGTTTAAGATGGCAGGGTGTAGTTTTTGAAACTTCCATTACTATTGGCTTTGAACTCTCTGGCTTTGTTGAATTGTTATGAGTCACCCCTACTCATTGACCTGATTAGGATGATTATATCTTGGCTTGATAAACCCAGACACCAATGAGCTTTTTGTCTGAGCACTCAGCCTCTAGTTACAGGTAGATAGCCGTGTTGGTCTGCTGTAGTCGAAACAAAATAATAATAATAAATCCTTCCTGTAGCACCTTAGAGACCAACTAAGTTTGTTACTACACAATGCATCCATGGGTGTGTTTTCCTTGTTGTGGGTGGGAGTTGCACCCATTGGCCACAACTCAAGATATCAGTGCACCATTATAGTTATTTAACGAATTTTCCTACCACCAACTTCCTCTTCCAATTACCTTTATGCACTAGGTAGCTCAACAGCTGGGAAATGCCCAGAAGGCTAGAATTTGCCAACAAGGGGCAATTTCTCTTTCAGAACCAAACTGCTTTTGTATCTTGGGGATTTACTTAGCAGTTTCCAGATGGTGGAGCAACTGCTAATGGGGAACTTTACAAAACAATCATGTTGTACATTTTGAGTGTGTGTGTGAAAATGGCACACAGTGGGTTTTTTCATTGAATAGCTTGTTTATGTAAATGAAATGCATACACAAAAGATCACCATGTAGTAGGGTTTTTTTTTTTAAGGAATTGGATGTATTCTGTGTAAGCTTTCCCACCTATTTCAAAATTGTACTCTTCATATTTTACAGATTAGATTGCTTGAAATGCTATGCATATCATGAACAACAATTTGTGCGCATCTCACATACGCAAGCACATTTGAGTACAAATCAGGGGCGCCAACTCCCTGGGGCCCTGGGTGCCCGAGCACCCACAAAATTCCCCACGAAGTGGCCAGGTACCCACAGATTTCGGTGCCAGGGTCATGCATGCTGTATGGCACCCATGGCCCCAGGCACCCACGGTCATGGGGCCAAGCTGACACTCGTGGTGAGCGGGGGGGGGGGGAGAGCATTCATAGTACATACTGTTAATTCAGATTAAGAATTACCCGTGCCTGCATATCTTGACACACCTCCCCTGCATCGAATTTGTGAGATGAAGTTGTATTCTTAACAAATAAGTACACTAGTCTTTCAGATGGTTAATATTAATGTCTCTCTATTCAAACATGCTGAAAACTGAATAGAACAGTTAACATATAACAGTCACACATCCTTTGCTGGATACAGAGAGCATTGCTAACACAAATGGAAGATTTCCCACCGTTTCAGATCTTCATCTCTCATGTTAATTAAAAAAAGAAACCAAGAAACCACATCAACTGACCATTAATACATTGCTGCTCTGCTCTTCCTCCTTTTGAGGATGGCAAAATGATAGAATGCTTTAAGAAAGGCATTGCCAAAATCAGATTTGTTGGTTTTCTTTTCTCCAGCAGAAATCATGCAGTGTGTTTCCAGTAGATTTTTAAGACTGGTTAGAAGGGGAGGTTCTTTGTTTGCTCGCCCCCTCCAGCAAAACTGCCAAGTCTGTGTTCATTGTCCTTTCCTATGATTTTGGGTAGCACCGCAACCCCAACCCCTTTTATCCAATCGTATGAGGACTTCTGACATTGGTTGAAAAATCTAATTGGTGGTACCATTCTGGATCAGATCAGTCAGAGTTTGCACTGAAATACCGCTTTAGTGAAAACACACAGCAAAGATTAGAGCCATAGAAAGTTATGTAAACAAGACAATTCCATCAACATTGGGGGGGGGATTTGTGTGTCTACGGATTTTGAATGGTGTCGGGGATTTGTGAATGGCAAGTAAAACAAATGGCATTTTTAAAGCATGTTTATCCAGTTCATTTGACAGGGAGTAAAATATTGCTTTCTTCTCATTATCACAGGAACATATCTACTGTGCTATTTTAGAAACCTGGCCCTTGAGAAAACTTGGGAATCAAGGTAATGCAATTTTTTTATAACAATATTCTGGCTGCAGATTAGAGTATTAATGTATTCCATCTATATAGTGTGCATATAGTTTAGAAAATATGATCTCTACCATTAAAGAGGAAAGGCTGTTTCGTCTATTTTTTTTTCCATTTTCTTTACTATAGTAATTTTTACAAACAGTTTAAGCAGATGATACTCTTGTTTAAAAAATAAAAATGTACTAATACATAGGTTGTTACTGAACACAAGTTCTTTATTCTGATGCCATATTGTGGTTTGTGGTTAAATAAAAACAATACAAAAGAAATTTCAAGTTCTTAGTAAAACCCCAACTGGCAAGTTTATCTTATTTTTAAGGACCTGATTTTGTGCTCACCCAGATCTCCATTAATATCAATGAATATTTTTCTAAAACCACTTTGGCTCAGTGGATTGCACAATGTGTAAAGGAAGCATCTGGAGACAGATTGCTGCTAATGTGTCCATTCAATTTCAGGGGTGTCCCTACATTTAGGACTGTGTGATCCCAGTTTTAAGGTTGAAAACTTAAGGACAGCTCTGGCCTTTACAATTTGCAGGGAGAACAAGACTTATACTTCCCATTTCCGTGTAACCCCTGAAGGAAAACTGGCACACGTCCCATACCACGAGATGTGCAGCTTTTGCTAAGGATGATACGGAGAAGCAGGAAGTGCCAGAGAGCTGAATTTTCTGTTTTTATCATCCAATGCTGCTCTGCACATGGACAATGGGAAATTAACATACACAAACCGAGCATTTCCTCTCCGAGGGGCCCAAAGGAGCTTTGGATCATGTCCAGTGAAGATGCTTCACTTGGTTATGGATCAGGTTGAAAGTGAATGGGAATATTAGAAATGGAAGTAAATTAAAGCGACAACTGCATATACATATATATATATGCCGAATACAGAAACACACAAGATCCTCCAGGCCCCTGGACAAGGAGTTAATAAAATTAAAATGCACACGTATGCACATAATTGAGCAGTCCCTCTGGAGTTCACAAATGACTTCCAAGAATAACATTCTGACAATACTCGAAATTCCATGGCAAACGTAATGTGGTTTAAGGTGTGGGCTTTTGTTGTGTTGTTCGAAAATAAAATAAAATAGGTAATATACACACAGGCTGCGTATCTGCCACGAGTAACCTTCCTCTCAAGTATAATTTTTTTCTGGTTTGAAATTAAAAGGTGGAGGAAACTGTTTCCAAATAAAAGTCGATGATAGCAAGTGCTGTTGTGAGAAGAAAAAATTCTTAGATTTACCTACTAGAGTAGTGCTCGTTTGGATCAAACCTCCTGGTATTAAAAAATTAAAAATAAAATACCATAAAGTACCCACACTTGTTGAAGTGCTAGCATTTAAGTCTTGACGTCACACATTCTAGTTTTTACAGGGGAGTAATATATTTGCATTAGGGAAATGCTTTAACTCCCCTGAGAAATGTTACTAGACTTACCAAAACCATTTTGGATTCCTGCAAAGTGTCACTGGAGGAGGACCTAAACTTTGAAATCCCCTTCTCCCTTACAACAACCTCCTGCAGTCCTAGCATAGCTGCTATGGCTTCATTCAGAATTCCTTGTTTGTTCGCTTGTGGAACGAATGGCCAAACTGACGTTGGATTTCATTTTCAGTGATATTTTGGTACGGCTCATTCGGATTTGTTTTACAAATCTGGATCAGTGACAAAACTCTTGTGTTAAACAGTGGTCTGTATTCTGGAGGCTGTGGGAGCCAGACTACTCAAAAGGGCTTGTGGTTAGGAGGCATGGGGGAGCATTGGCACTGGGCACAATGGTGTCACCCAAGCGAGCCCCATTGAAATCAATGGAAGCGAAGTAAGAACAGTAACTGTGCTCTTGCTCCCATTCATTTCAGTGGAAGATGTGCTGGTAAAATGCCCAACAAATGTTCTCATGTAGCACTCTTCTGAAATTCATACATCTAAGGTGTTGTGCCAGACTAAACCTTCAAACAGGACATCTGTAAAATTGTGAAAATGTGTTTGTAAGCCCGGAGGAAACAACAGAATAAGGAGTGGGAGAAAACTGGAAGAAAGGAAGAAA
Organism: Lacerta agilis; assembly: GCF_009819535.1. Lineage (NCBI taxonomy): Eukaryota > Metazoa > Chordata > Lepidosauria > Squamata > Lacertidae > Lacerta > Lacerta agilis. The sequence continues at coordinate 19,362,089 of NC_046316.1, read as the reverse complement.
GAAACAAATCAAAACTTCTGATTAAGTGTTTTCCCTCCTGGTACCTCTCTTTCCCTTAAAAAAATATTTTGTTAAAAAACACTGTTATGAGGGCGATAGACTATTTGGTTTCTTCTAAGTAGATGCTCTTAAATTAATGCATATAAATAATTTGTATTTAATTTCCTCTCTTTCCTGTTTAGCAAAGCTTCAAATGCACAGATCCGTACATCCCACCCCCACCCCCACCCCTACCCTACCCCCCACCCCCGGTCAAAGTCACTTGACCGATGCTGAGTCTCTTTTAATTTCGCTTTTTAAGACAAACTGTGCCTCTTGTTCCGATTTCACCACAGGACTCATGGGCAGAAATGCTGTGTTTTCACTTGTACTGTTCTTGGCGTCGGCATTTGACAGCGCAAAGTCCTCCGACCTCCTTGTGTCAGTCAGGATTCGGATCTGCTCCTGGACAGTTTCTAACAATATTTTGACTTCTTGTTGTTCTGCAATAAGACAACTGCTGGCTGGGGCACTCACATTAACAAGTTCAGTGGAATAGGAGTTTTTGCACCATTTGATGCCTGTTATGTCTGAAACGTTTTGTGTCTGCATGCAGGCTTCGTCTAAGCCCACCGAAGGGATGATGGGGACGGAACTGGCCCGCGGAGATGGATAGCCAACCATATCCTTTGGAGCCACACTATTCAAATAAGAGCTTGTCTCTCTTGAAGGCAGTTGCATATTTATTGAAGTATTCTGTGGTGTTTTTAAACCAGTAGATAACCTGGAGGAGAGGAAAGGTATGAGACTTGTTAGCTTTTCTGAAAGGCACACTGATACAGCAGGATGGATAAATTCATTTCACAAAAAATGTATTGGGCAATAGGGATGTGTGAGAAATTGCACGAGTCCCTAAGCAACTGCACTAGACTTACAGAAATTCCTTCACCTTTTCTCAGCTGCTCTGCCTCCAAATTTGCTTCAGATTTAATTCTGTGAAAAATTATTTTTCAGGGACCAGGGTGCCTGAAGGGAAACTTCCTTCCTTTTCCATATATTCAAGTTGTATGAAATCTGGCAAGTGGTCAAATGAGGATCAGACATTTTCGATAAGAGCAACCTCCCCATGGAACTCTCTGCCAGGGAAGATTGTTGGTAAGTTTTAGAAGCTGGTGAGTTTGTCATTCTGTGGGCCAATGCAATGAAACTCCTCCTATCATGACAATGTAAGGTTGCCCAATAGTCATGTCTAAATGGAGATTCCTGCATAGTCAGGTTTTTTTCTACCCCAACACAGGACGGTTATGTTTATATTGGCTTAATTCAATTTATCCTTTGGGTGTTTCACTACTTTATTCCTGGCCTCTATGTACAGTCTGTCTGATCAACCGATTGGCATTTAGCATCCAGTTGTAACATGGTTTATGACAAAAAAAAAGCTCTGTTTGAGCATAATTAGTAGCTAAATGTTTTGCCAAACATCATTCACCCCTTTCCCCTCTGCAGTCTTCATAGCTCTATTGGATTCTGTGCCAGTGGGATCACATTGTTTGGAGCTGGACTTTGGAGTGGGGGAACCTGTTGTGAACTGATGTGTATCAATCTGAATTTGGGGGATGGTTTATCCCTGTAGGTCACAGCATGAGCAGGGCTTTTTTCAGCAGAAACTCACTGGAACTGCGTGCAGCAACTCTCAAACTGGGCCCCGGAAGAGGGAGGAGATGCCTCCCCAAAGCCCCGTTGCACCTCTGGCTCATGAGTAGTAGGGCCGGGGGGATAACTGTTTTCCAACATCGTAATATACCGCCAGCTAAACACCGCAATATATCACAATGTTGGAAAGCAGCTCATGTTGAAGCAGCAGCGGATGAGGCTGGCGTCCTAACACTCCGTTTGTATGCCTGCCTCATCCACTGCCATGGCATGGGCAGGGGGTGGGGAGCCAGCAGGCTTCCTCTCCATCACAGGGAGGAAGAGACAACCTGTTCACATCTCCTCCCCCACCCACCCATCCAAAGGCAGCATCTGCCGCTGCCTTGAGACGGGAAGGCTCAGATGGGGGGGGGGAGGGTGACTGTGCTTCCTTGAGGCTTCTTGCCCCCCCGGCTGAGCAAGCCCCATATCCTCTCCAGCATGTATGAGCCGGAGGGACATGGGGCTTGTTGAGGCAGAGGGAGGAACAAGCTGCATTGTGGCTTGCTGATGAAACCACCACCGCTCCTGATCTGCCTCCAGTGAGGGAGAAACAAGTTGCATTGCATAGGTGAGGTGCCAATACAGCTTGTTCCTCCCTCCACTTCTTTACACCACTTGGCTGAGGAGCATGCTGCTACCCTTGCCTCAGCCAAGCAGTTTTAGGGAGCCCTGAACTGCCAGCGGTGGGGTGGGGCGGGGTGGGGCTTCCCCTCCCCAGCTGTGATTGTGTTCCGGATTGCTCATGAGTATGAGCAGGATCACAGCTGCTCAGCCCTCAATAGAGAAGTTTAAAGGCACCCGCAGTGGCACAGCGCAGGCCCCAGGCAGATGCAGCCTACATCCAGGAGGGGGCGGCATCTTTCTCCCAGAAAGATGCATCCCTGTCCTCCCAGTGGATGGCATCCAGGCTGCTCACCGCAGCCCAAGCCCAGGAAGGTGGGCTGTGTCTCACACAGAGCCTGACAGGCTCCCTGCGCTTGGCTACTGTCACCTGGTTCATCTTCAGGGAGTGGGGGATGAGGTAGCTTGCCCCCCCATCAGCAGGCTGGGGCCAGCTGCATTAGCCCCGGCCCACTGGCGTGTTTCACCCCGTGCCAATGCAGCTTCTTTCAACATTGCAGTTGATTGCCAAACCGCAATGTTGTTTTCAACATCGTCCAGCTCTAGTAGCTTTGTTAAACTGCTCCACTGAGGTGTGGGTAGCCACATGCCCCTCAGCGGAGCAGTTTAAGGATGCCCCCTGTGAAGGTGGCTGAGGCAGCCCAGGCAGCTGCACTCACAGGGCTGCCTTCCTCCTGGGAGGCAGACCATCCACCCGCACAAAGGTGGTTGAGGCAGCCCCTGGCTCATGAGGAGATTCCCCACCAGCCCAAAAACATCCTCTTTGGGCTCTGGGGTGGTTCTTCTCATGGAGGTGCATTCTGGCACCTCCAGCACTGGGCATGAGTATAAATGAGTGACATAAATATGACATGAGCACTTTGCTTGCCTTGGTGCAAGCCTGGTAAGGGCCTCACCTCCAGAAATACTTCACACCCTGAAAAGGTCAACATTCAAAACCTGTTAAAATTCCTGAATGGAGGCCTCCAAGCTAATGGTGGTACAGGAAGCCAACAAAGAGATGGCCAGGGTCAGTTAATCACTCACTATCACAGGAGGGGGTGCCATTTTGTGGTTTTCCTCAGGTGCCAGCATGTTCTGGGGTAACCTTGGCCCAAAGGGAAGGGTATTGCTGAAAGCTACCCAATAAGTTCTGGTGTTCATTGAATTTTTTAGACACATTTTTTTCATCTTTCTCTACTTTCTCGAGTTTTGCTTTTATCTGAAGCTAATGGAAACATTGGCTGCTCCTGTTTGTGTGTGTGTGTGTGTGTGTGTGTTTTGCCTACCTTTGACAAGGTATTGTCTCCTGATCTGTGATCCTTGACTCTTCTAGTTGTTGGTATGCTGGTCCTGTGATCCCATTGAACCTGCCCCGAGGTAAGGGAGGAGTCCTCCGAAAGGCATTCCTGTGGAGCATCCTGGTTCGTTGACCTGGGCTGCAGCATGAAGAGAGACTTCTGGGAACAAGGACACAATAGAAACCATCAGAGCTTTCACCATGTAAACCCATGAAAGATGAAATGCAATATTACTAATTCATGGAGTGCAGCATTTTAACCCTGTTCTTTATAAATGCCAGTTCACAATTCTACAGAATTAGTGAGTCACAATTCTAGCTTTTCGTTCTGCGCTTAGTTTTCTGCTCCTACACCTGGAGAAATAGAATAAAGAGATTGATGCTACAAATGTTGAAAGCGTTTTTGCATTTGTTCTTGTGAGAATGTATTGTATGCTTGTCTGATTCACCCACTGTGGCTAGCCCCGCTTCTAGGGAGTCAAGAGTTCAAATAAATCTGTGGGTAATTCAGACATTTTAATGGATCCCCACAATGATGCAAGGAGCTACAGCAGAGAGATGTCCATAATGGTATGAGGTACTTTCTCCTGCTAATGCCTACAGCAGGAGAGCATTCAAAAGCCACACCCCTGAATCACCGCCAAAGTGGCAAAACAGTGTAAGGAACAGCCCTTTTCAACTGCATTTACACAATTATTACTGTCAGTTAGCTCTTGTCCCAGACTCTGAGCTACACCACCACTTTTCCGTTGAACAAAGCTGGAACTTGGAGCAGGCATACTCCAAATGGTCAAATATACCTAGCTCTTCCTTGAGGTATGTGACGGAAATCACATATTTCAATTAATCAAGCAGCGGCTCTACGACCACGAAAGATAGCGCTTGTTACCTCATACTCCGAGATCTTGTTCTCCGGAGGGCTTATGTATCACAACATCCTACAGAACCTGTGCCAAATATCTAAAGGATCTACTACTCCCTTCCCATCGAAGAGCCTTTATGCTTGCAAGACTAAATGCTTTCCTCTCTGCAGTGACCAAAGGCAGATTCTCACACATTCCATTTCATGCCCGTTTGTGTGTCTGCAATCAAGAAATATCTGATTCAATTGACCACATTCTCTTAGATTGCCCTTTACACAGCAGACCTCACCAACTGATGCTGAGCAAAATGTTGGACCTCCGGCCCACAACTCTGAGAAGAAGCCAAATAACATTTCTCCTGGCAGATCAGGACAAAGATATTACTGCTTTAGTAGCTTCCTTTTCAGCCACAATTTTACCAGAAAGGGTTCCCAATGAACCATCCTTTTGGAAAATAGACAGGGCATAGCAGAATATCCAAATGCACATTACCATAGTGGGACCTTATAACCCTTGATAGCTTCACCCTTGTCTTTTTAATTATTCCAGTTACTTGAAACGTTTTACACTGTGATGCCAATACAGGTATTTGATTGATTGATATACCCAGCTCTAGATCCTCCAGAAGCACCTCTGTAGCAAACATCTTGACAAGTCTAAGATGAAGTCCAGATCAAAAGGACATGTCTGCCATCTGATAACTACCTGGGAAGAACAATTATGAATCCATGTATTTTGGATCAGGACACCACTGATGCTCCAGAAATAGGTGAGAAAACAAGGCCAACTTCCTGACACCACATTCTGTCCACATACTAATTCTATACTAGTTAGGGGTTCAGGGTCAAGTGAGGTTCTCTTAAGGAGGAAACATATCACTGTCCTTCAAGGTAGAGGGTACTACCCCCAGTTAATCTACAAAGCATTCATCACTCCCTGGACTTGGTCAACATCTACTTTCCTCTGCCTTCTTCATTTGTGACAACCAATCAATTTACCAAGACAGTTGACAACCTAGGTTGTCATCAGTTAGATGCTTGAAGTATTGGTTCAATGTGGACACCATGTCTAGATGAAGAAACTGGTTAAAAAACAAAGCCATGCTCACATTTTCCTCCCATTGCACATGCTTGTCTCCCTGTGGAGGCAAACATGTTTATGAAGCACAACACACACACCACTGCGTTTACAACAACTCTGGGAACAAACACTTCTTTTTCCGTATGTTACTAAACAAAGCTGATTATCCATCGCATTATGGACAAGCACTTTCAGAAGCAGATTTTGTTTCCTCCAGCCTGGAGAGCTTCAACAGGAGGGAACACTATTTAGGCAATCAGAATGTGAGATAGAAATCAAAAGGTAATTTATTGCGTGCAACATCTGTCTCAAAACGTGAGGCGGGGGCTTGTGCAAGATCTGTGCACCTGCAGATGCTGCAACATATTTAACGAGGATGCTTCGCGAGAAGCAGAAGTCTTAATCTGGGTGGGAAGATCCCTTGGAAGTCATTAGAACCGTCAGCATCTTGCTTCTGTTGGCAGGTAAGCCGATTACAGCTGTGCGAAACAGAATCACAAGCAATGCAATGTTTCCCAGGGTGCCTTTCATGGGGTAGACAGGGACCTATGCTGAAGCACTTTTATCTCTGGGAGAGAGACAAGCAAATGCTTTGCCACCTCTTCTTTGCCACAGTTTCCAAGAAGAAGAAAAGAGAGAGAATAAAGCACACATTATGTGCTTCCTCTAGGACCAGTTCATATGCCCACATCTTACTTGCTCTGTCTTTGCACTTACATGGGACATTGAGCAAAAGCTCACAAGCTGTGATGCCTTTGGAGTGCTGTATCTGTTACATATATATATATATATATATATATATATATATATATATATATATATATACAGTATTCTCGACAGAAGAATATTTACTTTGTACTAGAGGGGAAAGGGAATAAATGTTCAGATGCATTCAAAGTTTCTGAATGTAATGGTTTCAAATTCCTTGGTTCAATACTAGGGGTTATATTTATGGGTCTGCAAGTCCAACTTACTGCACTTGTGCTTGTAATTTGAGGCAAGGTAGAAAAAGAGAAAGGAAATGGATGTGTCCATTTCAACACTTAAGCACACTTTGTGCTATAATGCACACCAGTTTGTGCGACATTTTGGGGTGGGGTGGGGAACCAAGTACTCAACCAATGCAGAGAATGCTCAGAAAAGCAAAGATATCTGAGATATTTGGTATTTATTCAAGCGGAAAAGGCAATGGAAATTAAGGGACTGATTTTGCACCTCCCTAATTGAAATAAATGAGACTCAACTGTTTAACTATGTGATTAAATCCCACTGATTTTAATGGGACTTGAATGTGTCAAACATCCTCTCTATTAAGCTTCACTGGGTGCTATCCAGAGGAAGCTAAGCTTTCTTAATACTCGCTGAAAAGAATAGGATTGAATGCATGTGGTGAAATGCTTAAGTTCAATTGATTTCAAGAGTTCCTGGTAGGTTCACCACAATTCTTCTTAAGAACCAGTGGGAAAAGAAGATAGTTAAGAAAATAAAGAAAACACAGCAGAAGAAATTAAGCCACAGCACTGGAATTGAGAACGTATACCTCAGTACTAACAATATTTATGTCATAGTAAGTCCACAATTGTTTCAAGTATGTGAAAAGACTGCAGCCATGCACTCTAATGTTTTTAAGTTTAAGCTCCTGTTTGGATTGCTTTTCAGAATAAAGACATTGCTGGCATGGGGTATCAGGCATATTTTTCAGAGAATCTGTGAATGTGGATACAAGTCAGGATACACTAGATTACTCTGTTGTCTAGTACAGAGAAAACACCCAACACAAAGGCTAGAGAGACCAGCAATTTTCAGCTAAGATGAATTTCAAAGGTGTATACAGAAGCTCTTGATTGGACAAAACATCAGTGGAATTATAAAGGAGGGGATGGATGGATATGTCTAGTGAAACTGTGCACAGAAACTCTACAGTTGTGAGACCCAAGCCTTGGTGGATGTCTCACAAATTCCAGGAGTAAATATAATTGGTTGGATCCAAGCATAGTTATGCTTAGAGAGAACCATAGACATCAATGGGATGACCATGTTAATGTTCAAATGAAGTCAATGGGTCTTGTATGGATCTCACCCAATATGACTAGTGGTTAGACTCTTCTGTTTGATTAGCTCTAAATGATGTTTTACATGTGCACCTAAATATGTCACTTGTGAATGTGGTAAATGTATGTATCTCACTTGTACATTCACCTGAAAACCAAAATTGGCTGGGGCTTCCAGAAGGGCACATGCTAGACAGCAAGTTTGCCGCTCTGTAATGTGCAAAATGGCTCTACTTCTGCTGGGAGCCTGAAACATTTATAAATCTTGTTGTAAGTTAGCTTTAGTGATAATTGATATTCTTCATAATTTCCCAATTGACGTTTCCTGCAGGTCAATGACCTTTCACAGAAAAGAAGTTCCCTTCTCATGCCTTAAGGGATATGATGCTTCCATGATAAACCCTGTCAAGTCTTATTGAAATTCTTTAACCTTCCCTCAAAACTCATATTGACATTTTGCTTGAGCGGGACTTTGAATTTGCCCTGAATTTTGCTTTAGGTAGAATCAATTTGGTGATGACTTTTACACAGGCACCTGCATTTTCTAGACTGATCTAAAAATAAATTGCATGAGCAAGAGTTTATCATGATGTATTTACTGTTATCATGCTATATCTCTCTGCTGAGAAGAAGGGATCAAGTAAAAAACCCCAGATGACTAATCTGTCTCTTGTACAGTATCTGTAGCATAAAATAACTTACAAAGCAATTGCACAATGCATACAATCAATGCTAGGCTTATAAATCACTGACGTTCAGAAGTCTATTGCCTGTTCTAAAAAACAATGGTCTGGTGTATTAAATAGTAAATTATAAAATGACAAAAGCAATCACCTATAAATCAAATCAGGCCCATGAATCTGCAAAGGCACATATTTAAAACACCAATACTGCAAAAAGGACTTTCATTACTGCATCCTTATTTATATAAATGAAAGTCCTTTCTTAAATAGTTTAAATACATTAAATAGCATTTCAAGGAATCATCAGATCACCTTGTGCTTACCCTGAAAGTGCATTGTGGATTTTGGATATTAAAATTGAATGCAGAGTTATCCAGCAACTACAGTGACAAGTGTGGAGGTGGATCCACTCCTTGGTCCATTCTGTGTGGTTTCACAAGCACTAGGAACAGTCTCCCCCTCCCCTGATGAGATACCTCTGCCTACAGACTCTGATGGCTGATCCACAGACTGCTTGCAGGACTCAAAGGTCTCTGCAAAATTGGAAACTCCATCACACCGAAAGAGCCAAAGGCTGTGGGAGTAGACACTGGTTCTTTAACTGGCTAAAAGGCAATACCCGGGGTGGGACTGCAGATAATGGTTACCTTAGGTAAAGGTAAAGGGACCCCTGACGATTAGGTCCAGTCGTGTCCGACTCTGGGGTTGCAGTGCTCATCTCGCATTACTGGCCGAGGGAGCCAGCATGCAGCTTCCGGGTCATGTGGCCAGCATGACTAAGCCGCTTCTAGTGAACCAGAGCAGTGCATGGAAACGTCGTTTACCTTCCCGCCGGAACGGCACCTATTTATCTACTTGCACTTTGACATGCTTTCGAACTGCTAGGTGGGCAGGAGCTGGGACTGAGCAACAGGAGCTAACCCCGTTGTGGGGATTTGAACCACCAACCTTCTGATCAGCAAGCCCTAGGCTCTGTGGTTTAACCCACAGCGCCATCCGCATCCCCAATGGTTACCTTACTCTGCTCTAAAATTCAGTTCATGAATCCAGGATTTTGCTGACACAATGGGATGTTTGACCTCATCTACAGGAGCACTATCCATGGTCCTGAATTCCAATTTCGTTGTCTTTTGAATTGCCCTGCCAGAGAGAATCAGGATTTTCTGACCTTCCCTTGTTTGGGCTAGCACACCTCTCCAGTGGTCAGGTGGATCAAGTGTTCTCTCTTGAATTATAGCAACAGTGAAGAACCTCTGACACTCAGATCTAACGAGGTGTATACCATGCCTTTCAGTTTGGCCTGCGAAGCCAGTTGGGAAACAATGTTCACCTGTCAATCACTTGACATCATCAGATACAGTCATCTATTATCTCTGTTCTAAGAACCACAGAGAGAACCTTCCAGCAACCCCCACCCCAGAATTGGAGTGAAGAAAACTGGAATTGTCAACTTTTTTTGGGGGGGGGGACATCTAGTTGGCCAATGTAAGAAAAGGATGCTAGACTAGGTGGGTGATTGTTTTCTCTCAGGTGAATATGTTAAGCAGCCATTTTTCACATTGAGTGCTTTTTGTTTGGGGGGGGGGGGCACTGAGAAAATCGGGTCGTTGGCATCACTGTCTGCCTACAAGAAGATGAGTCATTAACTTCATGAACTGAAATGAGGCAGGAGGGGTGGGTGGGAATCTTCTATCATGATGGTTTCTCAGAATACAATTGCCTCCTTCACTGGTCTGTGACTACAGCTTTGATGACATCCTTAATACTTCCTCTAGGCCTTTTAGAAAAAGAGAGAGAGAAGAATGTGGAACACAGAGAGCAGAAGTAATAGCTGTTTTGCATCTGGAGTGGAACAAATGCTGGACATCTGCTTAATGAACAGATCAAGGCTCCTTCCGTGCCATACACTCTTAAATGTCCCCCTAGTCACTGTGCGTGACTGTGCTGCATATGTATTACAAAACAAATGTCAATTAAGAGTCGCTTCCTTACCTGTGTGGCTTCATAGCCTGGCTACCTCTGTCAGGAGACAAGGCTTCCGGAAAGGACTGAGTTCCTGAAAAGCTAGATTCCATCATTTTTTCCATCACTGGCTCTGGATGTCTGTTTGCCTTTGAATACTGTAGCAAAGAAAATGAGGGGCAGGAAGAGAGATTAATGTTGCATTAATAGCCATGTATATGACTCCGTATACGTATGAACTGTGAGATAATGTCTGCTCATGGCACAAAAGCAGGAGGTGCCAGATTTTGATCTTAAAAACACCGTATACTTCCCAGATCCAGGGAGTGGGCTTAGATTGTGCCAAGGGATAAGACCTGGTGGATCCAGGTGAGCATATTCTGCTACTAGCCACAATAGCTATCTGCTATTTTCAGGGAATTACAGGTGGGAGAGCAGTGTTGTGCTTCGGGTTCTGCTTGTGAGCTTCCTACAGTCATCAAGTTGGTCACTGTGTGAGCCTGAGCTTGGAAAGTTCATTTGAAAGCTAGTTCCAGCTCCAGCTCCTCCCCTCCAAAATGGAATTAGTTCAGTTCCCATCAATTCACAGTTCATCCTCCAGGTCCTTCAGAATTTTACAAGCTGCTCTGTTAAAGTATAAAATATACTTAAGAAGACTCAGAAAGTCTCAAAAGACACACCCAATATAATGAGAACAATTGTGGTATTTATTTCCCCCTGAACACTTGTGATATTTATACTTGAGCAGCAGCAGCACTTTTCAGAGAGGTACATAAATGGTAAATGCACAGAGTTAAGTACGATCAAACCCACAGAGAAAGACTTTATTTGCAACAGATATATTTTATTTATTCCCTAGGTTTCTTGCAAGACCATCAAATGCATGCATAATATTCCTCCTGGTCATTGCAGGGAGGCTTACTAATACTATACCACAGCACAAATGAGACACCACTCTGACCTTAAGGGGTTGGAGTTAGCAGCCACTCAGTCACACACACACAGCCATTTACACCACTGTCACAATCATGCCCCCCCTCCCCCAGAATCTTGGGAAAGAACAATGGTAGGAATTGTACTCGATACCCTTAACGAACTACATTTCCCAAGATGCTTCATTCTGTTAAAGAACTTATCATTATTTATGACAATCAAGAAAAAATAAAGATAAAATTAACCAGATACAATCGTCCTAAGGGAAGTTGCACAGCAAAGTAAGTCTGACAAACCAAAGCAAAATCAGTTCCTTAACATTCAGAACATCTCAAAGTTGTACTTAATCTTTGAGAGCATCTTTGAGACAATACTGGGATCCGGTTTGCCACAGAAACACTTTGTATTTGTCCTGGTTCTTTTGACTTTGATAAATGTGTCAACTTAGACATTAAATCAAATTCTCAAATTGCACCTGTCCATTCATTAACACTAGCTATTATTGGCATACTTGCTATAGCAACCATATAAGGAAATAGTTCTTGGTGTTCTTTCCTCATTGACTCAGCAGTATAATTTAATAATAATAGCAGAGGGTCATATGGGATTCCATAACCTAATATTTTTTATATTAAATCAGCAATCTTTTCCTAATATTCCTTTACCCCATTGCATTTCTGCCATATGTGTTATAGTCTCCTGTTTCTTTCCGACAAGTCTGCCACGTCTTTGGGCAATTCTCATTTCCTTTACTTATGACTTCAGGAGTTTCATACCAACTTAGCATTATTTTAGGATAGTTTCCCCTTATATGCATGTGTCTGGAGAACATGTTTTGCCAGTCCAAAATGTACCCCAAGTCTTCATTTCCAACATCTTGTGCCCACTTAATCATTTGTGGGGGAGGTGGCAGGCATCACTTTATCCCAATATCTAGGTTTTCCAAATAATCCAATTTATGTTCTGCTGAGGCTCCTTTCCATAAGGAACTTACCACAATATGTCCACAAAATATCACCATTTCAAGTCACATAATTCCACAATGAACAACAGATTCTGAACAAGCAGGAATCTGATGAATACAACAAGGGTGGGGAACTTCTCCCCAAGCCACACCCACCTGCCACACCTCTGACATCATATGTGAGGGACAGTTAGAGATGGAAGCCTTCAAAGATGCTCCCAATTGTGTATAGGCAAGGGAGCCTTCCTTTCACCACCGATCAGCTGACTGGCAGTGAGAGCAACCCTGCTTGAATTGGCTGCCCTGTGGTTCTGCAGCTAATCCATAGAGAAAGCAGATTCGGAGTCATAGGCCATCAACTGAAGGTCAGTGGCTTCTAGTCTGCTGGATCAGCTATGCAGCTGCGTTCCCGGTAGAGCAGCCAATTGCTGAAGAGAGAAGGCTGCGTAACTTCATGTCTCACTTGGCTTGGAGTTACTTTTTGTAGCACAGTTTGCCACACTATAAAGGGGGGAAATATGCTCAGTTGATGTCATGGTGATGTCAGGTGATTGGCAGGTGGATGGGGCCCCACCCATCTGTCAAAAAAATCTACTGGTATACAAAGGGGAGGATTCAGAATGCAAAATTTGAATTTTTGAGACAAGCCGTTTTGTTTTTCGTCAACAGCTATGCAAATGACACCGGAACTGAAAAGGTTTCTCTGTCTCAGTTTAAATAAAGCATTAATATTTTCCTCATAAAATAATTAGCTGTCATAATGCTGATTAGAGCTGAAACTTTCATAAACAATAAAGTGAATATATTCTATATGGCAAACTCTGGCAAACAACAGTGTGCATACACTTAATATCTATATATATAAAATGCAAGTGTCTCTGCGTCCAGTCCGTGTGTCTCTGGGTTTGCGCTACTGCGCATGTGCCCCAGGGACACAGGGATTGGACGGAGAGACATCGGGCCGGGAGCAGCGGCGGCAGTTGAAGCGGGGCCGTTGAAATGGAATGTCGGCTCTCCAGAAGATTGGGGAGGCCGAGGAGGAAGGCCACGCTGCTGCCGCCGCCGCTGCACCTTCCCGCGCTCGGCTCCACCACCAGCCAGGCTTCCCGCCCCCCGCCCCCCTGCCAAAGCCTGCTTTAGCAGGAGGTGGGGGGGTGGAGAGGCAAGAAGCGGTTTCTCCACTTTTGCGGAGAAGCCGCTTCTTGCCCGCCCCGCCCCCTGCCAAAGCCTGCTTTAGCTGGAGGTGGGGGGATGGAGAGGCAAGAAGCGGTTTCTCCGCTTTCGCGGAGAAGCCGCTTCTTGCCCACCCCGCCCCCTGCCAAAGCCTGCTTTAGCAGGAGGTGGGGGGTGGAGAGGCAAGAAGCGGTTTCTCCGCTTTCGCGGAGAAGCCGCTTCTTGCCCGCCCCGCCCCCTGCCAAAGCCTGCTTTAGCAGGAGGTGGGGGGGTGGAGAGGCAAGAAGCAGCTTCTCCGCTTTCGTGGAGAAACCGCTTCTTGCCTGCCCCGCCCCCCTGCCAAAGCCTGCTTTAGCGGGAGGTCGGGGGGGTGGACATATGTTCTAGCGCCCGTTATTTTAACGGGCTGAAACCACTAGTGTGTATATATTCTGACAATGCATCAGTATAACTCTATTTTAGTTCTCCCCTGCCTCCAAATTCCTCCAATATAATTTCCCAGTTAAATACAGCTTCTCAAAAATGCAGTCCTTGCTATGCAGAAACTGTGCTATACTGAAAATGTGGTGAACCTCATTAATCCTCAATTTCAACTTTTCCACACAAGCACACCTGACCCACCAAGCTCTTCTGGAGCTCTACTGTTGACCTTCATATTCTACAAGGCTCCCCTTCTTACCAACTGGATTTCATCTTATTTTTCCACAAATTTGTCCTCCGTTCCCAAACTTCCGCAAGCTGCCACCTCTACAAATTATGCTCTTTCCAATAGCAATGAAGGATAGCATGCTTATGACATTGCTTTGTGCAGAATCAGATCATTGGTCTATCAACCCCCAGCATTCTTTAATTCAAATGACAGCAGGGGCTCTCTTAAGTTCTCAGAAATAGGAGTTTTCCCAGCCCTGGTAACTGTTCTCTAACTGGATGTTAAATGATTTAACCTGGGACCTTTGATACATATAAAGTCCCAGGCTAAATCCTTTAACATGTTTCTGCGCTTCCAATTTCCCACCTAGCTGATATTGCACGGAGAGCAAAACCGGACCTACATTTCTTCCTTAGTATTGCAGGAACAACTTCCTCCCTCAAAAAAATACTTCCTCTTAATTGTATTTCACTATTAATATATTTCTTCTTAATTGTATTTCAGTTCAACAATTACTTTGATAAAATACATATTTTTATATGTGCTAATGGCTTTACATACCTATTAGGTCCATAAATTACCATATAGCATATATTCAACTCAAAAAAGCCACAATTTGCTGTTGACAAAGGACAGTTGGACAGATAAAGGGCCCCATTACCTTCAGTAGCTTAGGGCCTCATCAAATCTAAATCCGGCCATGACCATGTGGCTGGGACAACTAGAAATGCCAGCAGAATCCTTCATCTAGTATATATTTTAAAAGGTGGCTTGTCTGTATGTCCACTTGTCTGTTCCTCAGGTGGGGATGGTGGTCATCAACGTTGGGCCACAGGCCACCATTTTGAGTCCAGGTGGTGTACCCAAATGTGACTTGGCTATGACTTCACCTATTTTTTGACATAGGTTCAGGCGCCACTTGAAATATCATCACCAAACTCAGCATAACAGTTCCCAATGTGGGGGCGGCAGCCTTTGCTGATGTTTGGATACCAGGTCCCATTTTTGAACCAAGGCAGCAGACCAAAATGTGACTTTGGGGTGATTTTTGTCATGTTTTTGTGTTAGGCCCAAACTCACAAATTATACTATCCATTTAAAAATCAAAATATTTTTTTTGCTTTCTAAAAATTCCCAGGCAGCATGGGGTAGGAACTGGAAGGAAACCAAGAGAGACTGCCCTCTTTTTCCTCTTAATAGTGTGCTTTTAGCTTTTAAAAAATGCCATGTGTAGACACTGTCCTTGCTTGGGGGAACCTTGTTTCTTCTATGGGATTTCTAGCTAGGTAATAAAGGTAAAAGTAAAGGTAAAGGTAAAGGTCCCCTGGATGATTAAGTGCAGTCAAAGGTGACTGTAGGGTTATGACACTCATTTCGCCTTCGGGCTGAGGGAGATGGCATTTGCCCACAGAAAGCTTTCCGGGTCATGTGGC
The DNA here is from genome assembly GCF_009819535.1 of Lacerta agilis. NCBI lineage: Eukaryota > Metazoa > Chordata > Lepidosauria > Squamata > Lacertidae > Lacerta > Lacerta agilis. The sequence goes on along the minus strand of NC_046316.1, from coordinate 19,346,724 downwards.
TAGCATGACTAAACTGCTTCTGGCGCAACAGAAAACTGTGATGGAAACCAGAGTGCACAGAAACACCGTTTACCTTCCGCTGCAGCGGTACCTAATTATCTACTTGCACTGGCATGCTTTCAAACTGCCAGGTTGGCAGGAGCTGGGACAGAGCAATGGGAGCTCGCCCGGGCACTGGGATTCGAACCGCTACCCTTCTGATTGGCAAGTTCAAGAGACTCAGTGGTTTAGACCACAGTGCCACCCACGTCCCTAGGTAATATGTGCACAGAATCCACGTGTATGGCTATTTGCTGGACTGAAGCAACAGTGAGGCTACCTTGGACTGCAGATCTTGGAAAGTTGTCAAACACACTGTGGAAAGTAAGCCATGAGCAGCATCCATCTTGCCTCTGCAGCTGTCCTCTAGCAACTGGAGTTAACTTTCTGTTGCCAGGATTCCCTGAACTGCCACTGTGACTTGGGGAGAGTGACAGACTGACTACTCCAGGTTGAGCATTATGATGTCTATGTGATGTCTACCTGTTTCTAGCTCCTCCTGTCCAACAGCTGTCCTCTGTGATCTCATGCTTATGACGCCTGCCAGAAGGAGAGAGACTGGCCATTGTGACTTGGCGCTAATGCTGCCAAAACACTGGCCCATGCAGTCCCTCATATGTCCATTTGAACAAGAGGTGCTAGTCTCATTCCCACACATTACTAATTTAATAGGCTAGGGTATTCATCACTATCTTTATCTTTCCTCTTCCCCGATGCAACTTTCAATGGTCCCAAGGCAGCCAAACACCTCCATCTAACAGTCCTTTCTCAGGCATGGGGTAAGTGCCCCTTAACTCCTGTTGTCTGTCCATGGTAGCACCTCTACTATTGCCAGTTACTGCCTGTCATTTCTCCAATGAATGGGAGCCACTGAAGCACCAGCAGCTACTGGCGGGAAGGCAGAGGGCCTTCTCGGTAGTCACACCCACCCTGTGGAATGCCCTCCCATCAGATGTCAGGGAAATAAACAACTATCTGACTTTTAGAAGACATCTGAAGGCAGCCCTGTTTAGGGAAGTTTTTAATGTCTGATGTTTTATCTTGTTTTAAATATTCTGATGGGAGCCGCCCAGAGTGGCTGGGGTATAAATATATTATTATTATTATTATTAGGAATCAGAACCAATTTGAGGTGGGTTGCCGTTATTCTCATAAGGAACAATGGAAAGCTGAAATGAAATGAAAACTAAATACAACTAAACAAAACGAAAGCATGCACCCCATGCACCCCTAAAAGGCAGAAAAGGGGTCCTGTCCCATCCCTTGGCCACTATGGAAATGTTAAATTAAAAAAAAGGTTACTACTTTTATCAGTTAACCTGCTGATATTGCACTGCCTGAAAGTGAAGTGAGCCAAGTCAGTTGACTCCTGCCGAGACCCAGGAGGAGGACTGGCCCCTTTAAGCACTCGTGCTCAGTGTCAGCCCAAGACATTTTGGCACTTGAGGCAAACCACAAAATGTTGCCTTCCCCCTTCCAGGAAATGGTGTGTGTGTGTGAGGAAAATAAAGATCTATATTGGCAGCAAGAGTGGGTGGAGACCGCAGAGCCTCCTATTCACCAAGAGGCCACTGTAGAGGTTGCATTGAGGTAGCGGCAGATCTGGCCTCTAAGGAGCACACGCCAACTGTTGCTGCCATTGTAGTAGAAGTGGCAATACTGGCAGTGATGCATTCCTTGGAGGCTCCTGTGAATCCTGCCACCCAAGGCGGTTGCCTCACCTGGCTTCGTGGGTGAGCTGTCCCTGCTGGTGCAAATGCTGGCTGCCCGCTGATGAGGCTGCACAAGGCCATTTAACCTATGGGTGGGCAAACTAAGACCTGGGAGCTGGATCCGGCCCAATCACCTTCTAAATCCAGCCTGCAGACGGTCCGGGAATCCATGTTTTTACATGAGTAGAATGAGGGCTTTTATTTAAAATGCATCTCTGGGTTATAGGAATTCATTCATTTTTATTTTTTCATAATATACCGGTACTCCGCCGCTCCCCACAAGCTCTGAGGGACGGTGGACCGGCCCTTTTCTGAAAATGTTTGCTGACCCCTGGTTTAACCAATTTACCACCCTCCTGAGCCTTGTGCAATAGGGGCCAAGCCCCTTCTAGCCAGATTTCACTGGTGCGGGAGTGTTGCCGAAAAAGCCTTGCATAAAGTTGTTGCTTTGAGCAGCAAATTCAAGAAAATGTTCCACTTTCTTGCTCCTCCTTCCGTGCTTATTTTCAATTTCCTTTCATGTTTAAAGGCCCATGTTCAGAGCTGGAATCTGTGCATGATTTGCCCTTTCACTTTTGGTCAGAAGTGCTGAGTGCGCTTTGAGAATTGCTTTTGCTCCACATGGCAAGCGACTCAATACCCTGTCCAAGTGCAGCAAATTTGCTCTGGCTACTAGATCAGCTTGGCATTTTGGTACAGTAAAAGGCTTAATTGTGCTATTATTGTGAAAGTGCTTATTGTCTCCTGGCTGATTATATTTGTGCTTGTTGTTAGAGCAATTACTGAAAAGCACTTTTGAGGCATGTAGTTAAATAAATTAATGAATAATGATAGCATTTAAAAATAAGCTTTTGTGCAAATTTTCCAATTATTCACAGTTTCATGGAGAAAATCAACTGTCAAATGCAATTACCTATCCACTCACTAGCAATTTCCCACTCCTACCTCCCAAGGCTGGCAGTCCTAAAGAAATCAATGGAGACAGCATGGTCCAAACACAGAGGAGACTGGCCTCACAGCCAATTTCAACACCTCACACTGTCATGGAATCAGCAGTGTGATCTTGGTTGGTCCTGTTTCCTAGTTTGTTTAAGAGAGGATAGCTGCCTTCAGCTGTGAAACACTTTGATAGCAGGTGGAGGAAAGGCACTACATATCAGCTCTAATAGAGATGGTAGCTAATGGTGACATTTAGAATAGGAAGTGAATCACAGTTCAGCAACAAATCATACATAAAGTCCCAGGTTCAATCTCTAGCACACTTCCAATTAAAAGAGTGCACGTAGCACAGTTGGAAAATACTCCTTCCTGAACAGCAAAACTGCCACCAGTTACAGTAGGTGATAGTGGGTGATTCTTGAGACAATGATATGAAACACAGATGGGTGTTCCCCAGTAGAACTTTGCTGGAAGTGAAAAACTCTCTTCTAATGTTCTTATGTCTCTCAAAAGTGACAAATCTCCATAGCCACTAATCCTGCCCAGGGATTCCATAGCCACTAATCCCGCCCCCATGCAGATACATGCCCCGGGCACCAGCAAATGCTGCAACAGCACTGATCCTGTCTGTTCCATCATGTATACCCTCTGCTCAGTGCTGAAATGAAATTAGGATAATCCATTCACCCCTTCTTCCATATTGATGGGAACTGTGCATGATATACCATGAGGGATTAGGTTAGAAAGAGATGGGGGGGCATTAAAATTCTGGTCCTCAGATGGTACAGAGGTTCAACCTGTGTCCATTAGATCTTGGGCCAGGAAACTGTATTTGTGGCTCAACTGAATGTAGCAGAGAGTTGGAGCCAGTTTATCATTGTATTAAGAGTAAACTTTGATGGAATTCAATGTGGTGCTAAGGAGATTGTTCCATGAGCACAAGCATTTTTGTGTGCCTGACGTAACAATCTTCCCTCTCCTCCAACAGCATGCCATTCTCTTATAATTTTTATAGATTGGTTCTTATTTGCAAAAGTTTCTTAAGTTTCTGTCCATGAGTAGGGAGCTGATGTTTGGAGCAAATAACACTAAGGTGCCTTTTTGGTTAAGGGACGCAGGTGGTGTAAACCACTGAGCCTTGGGCTTGCCGATCGGAAGGTTGGCAGTTCGAATCCCCGTGATGGGGTGAGCTCCTGTTGTTTGGTCCCAGCTCCTGCCCACCTAGCAGTTCCAAGTAGATAAATAAGTACCACTCTGGCAGGAAGGTAAACAGAGTTTTACCTGCTTTGTCTGGTTCACCAAATACTTCTTGGACTGAGATAGCCTGACCACTGTAGACCATATATTGGTAACATTGAGGGTGGATTACTGCAGTGAACTCCATGTAGGGTTTCCCTTGGACCTGGTCCAGAATATCCAGCTGGGGCAGAATGTGGTGGCTAGACTGCTGATGGGGAACACATAGCCGCCAACATGGGACACCACTGTTAAAACATCCCCATCTATACTGAGCCTGGTTCAAGTTCCCTGTATTAATTTACAAATTCCTAAACAGGTCCAGGGTCTTTACTGATTTATAATTTTTGAAAAATGCTTTGATTTTTTATTTTAAAAAAGAAGAAGAAAAGAAATAGGGGTAGACAATGCTGACTTCCAGACTGGTATCTGAGCATAAGGAGAACAAAGGCTCGTCTATCCTGGCACCCTATTCTCACAGGGCCCAACCAGGTGAAGAAAATATTAGCCCTCAAGAATACAGAAGCTGGCTGTCCCTAAATCTGAAATATGTACCTAATTTTCTCTTAGAAAATAAAGAATGAAAAGGCTCTTAAATGTTACATAATTAGGTATGTCTGTTACTTCCTAAATATAGTGTTGCAGATCGTAAGTATTAGTTCCACATCTTACAGCATGAGAAGTATAACGTCAAATGTAACCCTCCTGATCTGAACCTTCGGTGAATCTAGGGAGCTCGCAATTTATTGAGCAGTTTGAAAGAAGAATGCAAATGAGAAAACATGCCATTTTAAAGCGCCGTGTGAAGTGCTGTGTCACAGATGAAAAACACCTCTTGAAAGCAAACATCCATGTTTTTAACCTTGCATGCAGATTTGATAATCAAGCTATTGAAGCTTTCGTTGGCACAGAGGTGAGCGAGGGAAGAGAAGAAGGACTGTGGTAATTTTTTTTAACTGCAGTTATGCAAACAGCTGAAAACATAAATGAGGCTAGCTGAAGTGAAAAGCAAATTTGCAATGCATTTAAAATGGGCTGCAAAAAGGAAGTGGCAGGATTATAGTCACTTTCTTGCATTTACATAGCATGGCCTCTTGAAAACAAGATCCCAAAGGGACACTGAATTCAGCACATATGTACAAAAGGGTCTTTCTGCCATGCAAATCCTGCCTGTCAGAGCGCTAAGGTACAATAGTATACCAAGCTATGGGTAGAAATGATGGGGGGGGGGGGTCCTAATTCACCATGGGGTGGCAACCTATGGCCATAGGCTGTCGGAATACACTGCGTGTTTCAACTTGTTGAAAGGCAGTTTAAGTTTGGTGAGTGGATGAGACAGCAGGGCACACCAGGCTTTGGTTTTCGGGGAAAGATCTGTCCGGGCAAAAGCTCTTCTCATCTTCTAATATGTGTGCCCAAAGTGCAGCCTGTGCTGTTATGCAAAGTAACCTTCAAGTTGAACGCAACCTTCAATTATGAGATAGTCAATTGCAATGCATAATGAAGGCACCCCATTAATCTTGTCTTTCTGGGAGGTGAGAAGAAAGAGAAACGAACTATCAACGCCAGCAAAATGGAGCATTAAAAACTGAGATGGAGAATATTCTTGCTTATGGGCTTTTAATCCCACTACCTCGATGCATCTGTTCATGGATAGGCAGTGGCATTTCTAAGATAAACAACAACAAAAATATTGAAGGACTGAAGTTGTAGGAGTGTGTGTGTGTGTGTGTGTGTGTGGTTTTTGATGGTATTACTTTTAGGTATTTCTATCAATATCAGTACCATGGTTCAAGGAAAGAACCCAATTACTTTAAGAGCATAAAAGGACAGGAGCATAGCTATCAACTTTTCCCTTTTTAAAAGGGAAATTCCCTTATTCCGAATAGGATTCCTTGCAAGAAAAGGGAAAAGTTGACAGCTATGGACAGGAGAAGATGTGGCTGCAAAAATATTGATGGGGAGCTTGGCACTTGGATCATACAACCGAGACTGTGTGATCTGCATTGGTTCCGATTTGTTTCTTGGTTCAGAGTGTGATAGTGTCAACCTCTGAAGCATCATGCAGCCTAGGACAAGGTTACTTCTAGAATGGCCTTCTGTCCAATCTTTAAGGTCACTGCACAGGGCCCTGCTCATAATCACATGCTGATTTCTACTATTGAAGGCAAATGAGCAGGGATCAATAACGGAAGATGACAACTCTAATTACAGTCCCACAATCCAGCCTGGGGCTCTGATTCAGCACCCCTTCAATTATGCTGACCCCATCTTGGGTCCACTCGGGAACCATCTGCCTCCAGATCCAAGTTCTGAATTTGTTCAAGCTAATGTTTAATTTGGAGTTCCTTACATAGCCAGCATATAATTGAAAACCTTGTGTGGAGATAACTAAATGTGTCTTTTCTCATAGCCTGCTGTTTTGCACCATAAAGCTTAATAGTTCCCAAAGACATTGAGCCAACATGGCTGGCTGTTCAAGGCAACTTTTTTTCTACATCCCATTTTGCTCCCTGAAGTTTTCCTATAAATTTTACATCTATTCAGATGCTGGCGTTTACCGTGGCAAACCCTGACAAGACAGCACAATAAAGCTCCAATTTGCACTGTTTTAACAAAGACTGTTGGACAAATAAAATGTTTCTGTTCAGTTTTCTTTCCATCCCACAGCACCACAGGTGCAAATTAGTGGCACATCTGGGGGTGACGAGAACCCAAACCATCAGCATCAAAGCATTCAACCAGTGAATTAAGGATAGAAGTTGGCAAAGTTACTTACATTTTGCAGCTGGACTCGGCTTTCGGCCCTGGTCTCTGATTTTGCCATCATGCTAGAAGCATTAAGGCTGTAGGTTTTCCCATTTCGTGTCTCTTTCAGCTGTTCCTGAATAAGTTTTGTTTGCTTTCTGCAAAGAAGAAAACAAAAAAAAAGATGTCCAGATAAATATGGGCAGTGATTTCTTTTTTCTAATCTCAATTATTTTAATGTGGTTTCTGTTTCCAACTGTCCTAATATTTTCAATGACCACAGACGAGAACCAAAACCTATGTGAAGGCAGGTCCAGGCAGGCCAGAACAACTTGTTCTCAATAATGCAGGGTTTGTGCTGAAATGAGGGATGAATGAATCTGTCCATTTCAGCTTTTCATTTTCCCAATCTTACTTTCATTTCTCCACATTTTCACATCAGCTTGCATTTTTTTTACAAAAACAATGAAAATTCATGAAAACTTGTAAATTCATTTTAAACAACATTAAAATTCATCGGCATTTTAGTGCAAAGTTCTCCTAATATGTACAATTTAGCTGATAAGTGCACATTTTCCAAGGCTTGTGTATATTGACCAGGAAATATGCAATATCTAGTTGTTAATGCACATTAACTACTGAACTTCCATTCATCTGAACATCTGTATTACCAACAGTAGAGCTGTATGCATTTGTGGACAGAGAAACTGGGGAAAGTACTTCAACAAAATGCTAGAGCAGCAAGGGGGGAATTCTCCAACAGTTTCTCAGGGGTGGGGAATATTTTTGTTTGTTTGATTATTTTTCCATTGCTGCTGCAAGTGGTTACAGCAGCAATAAGCATATTGGCAGCCTGGTCACCTTTTGCATCCTTCACAGTGCTCTGGAGCCAGGGTTGTTCGGGAGCATTGTGGGGGGGAATGGAGAAAAATCAGAAAAAAATGTGCAAAGTGCCCTTTTTTTGGTGGTGGTGGGGCACATGTTCTCAGAAGAATACGTCTCATCTTAGCAATAAATAAGCTTTCCCTTTTTTTGCAATTCACACTAGAAGTATGGCTCTATCTGCAACCATGCCTGAAGCTTGATCTATACTTTGTAACAGAATTACCACAATTTCACTGCAAGTGAAATTCCACTGCAGAGTATGCTTATTTGGAGTTCTATTACAAACATCCATTTTAAAAGAATTGGGGGACTAAAGTTCATGGTTCATGGGAATTATATGAATTGCATAGTTAACAAGCGTACATACAACGTCCCTGTTTTCCATTCACATAGTTGTTTTTACAGATCAGTTATATCTGATGTGAGACACTAACTGTCATAGACACTGTGAGGTTGGTGTGGGGTGGGGGGAAAGAGAAAAAAGAAGTGGTTTTTCATTCTTTTATGTGCTTTTAAATTACATCTCTCACTTCTGCAAGCATCAGTCCATTGCTGGCTGTCACTGTATATCTATCTACACACAAAAATTCAAACCCGCCGCCACATCTGTGGCTGATTCAATGGTATGAACTTCCAGAGTGGCTTGACTTCTATTATGATGTCAGAAGATCATTGTGAGGTGAAACTGTTCTGATGTTCTGGCTGGGAACTGTCTATTCAGTTTGAAAACACTTGAGCTAATTTGGCCATACATTTCATGCCCCCGCCCATTTTTGGACCGTTCTAGTAATCAGAATATCTGAGGAAAATAGGAAGCTTCCGTATATTGAGCCAGGTCAGCATTGTCTACAATGACTGCCCACAGTTCTCTAAGCTTTCGGACATGATACATTCTCAGCCCTGCCTAAAGATGCCAGATTGAACTTGGGAGCCTTCTGCATCCAGAGCACATGCTATTGAGCAGTAGCCCTTTTGGGATGATGTGAGCTAGTTTCAGATGCTTAGCTGGTGAGAGAGTGCCATAGCAATTTTGAGACTGCTGCGGACGAGTTTTATATAAAAGTATTTTATTCCCCGACCACCACAGTGGGTAGATGGAGTTCACCTTCAGGTATTTCTCGCCTCAAAACAGCTTCAGCTGATTACTTTTTCCCCAGAGGATGCCCTATCTGTCAATGAAAATTTAGCTTGGAGGAAGTGTTTTTCGAACGAAAAAATGACAAAAGGGAAAGGGGTTAAGCCGCTTTTTTACCCCCACCCTTCTTTCCCTGAGACTTGCAGCTTGCACAGGCCGATTTTTTGCCATAAAAATCCACCACACCATTGCAGCTTGCTGCAATGTACATCTTGAGCCAAAGTGAGCCAGTTGGTCCCAACCATTTTTTTATTTGTTACACTGACTGTTTGAAATGTGGCTCATACCAACATTCAAAGGTGAAAATGGGCAGTCCCAGAGCAATGTTGTTAATGTTTGAAAAACAACAGCAACAACTGACCTGGAAACTCCGAAACTAGATGGATGACGTGGTGGAGAAAGATTGGACTAAATTTAAAGTATATTGGACTAAATTTAAAGTATTTAAATGCAGACAGGTAGAAATAGGTAGGCTACAGATATAGAAGTTAGATTAGATTTAGTAATAGAGGAAGTAATGATAAGGTAATTAATATAAGATAAGTTGATTAGAGTTGTAAGTTAGAATATAAAAAGGTAAGGAAATTACTGAAGATGATTTACAAGGAAAGCAGCCAGAGAGGAGGAGAGGAAGTCAACCTACAATGTTATTAGAAGATTGATAGGTTTAAATAGGTATTTTGGTTTTTTGTTTGGTTATATTGTTTTTTATTTTATTTTTGTATGTAGTTTTTGTGTAGTGTTTTTGTTTGTGTTATGGTAAAAAATCAATAAAAAATTTGTAAAAGAAAAAAGAAAAACAACAACAACAACCAAAAAATGATGACACCTGACAAAATGCTATTGTCAACCTGGAGGGATGCTTGTCCAAAATATGGGGAAATGTACTCACAAGTATAGGGAACTGCTGGGTCTGTTTGTCCATGTAGCTTAGTTTTGCCTGTGCTGACTAGTTTACTGCTCTCCAAGGTCTCCAACAGAGGTCTTTCTCATCACCTAGTACCCGAGTTTTGTAACTATGCTGAAGATCGTCCCTTCTACATGCAATGTATGTGCCACTGAGGACCAACACATGTCCCTCCTTCAGCATCCATTATTATACGCCTGCATTTCTGTCTGTAAATAGAAACCCCTTTCTCCAGCTTATGATAATTACAAAAACCCAACTTCTACATTTAGCCATTGCAATATGTATCTGCCATTGCAGATATTTTTAATTTGATTTAGTGTCCCTACAAAGGTCTACCACTGAGCTCTTGTCCCTTCTTATTATTTCAAAATGTTCATTATACTCATTAGGGGTTGTCAGCATTCACACATTAATGTCAATGTTCACTAAGTTATGGGCATTCCCTATACCAGTAATATGCCTGTATATACTTTGATAGTTCCCCTTCATCTCTCATAATATCAGAACCCTCTAACGAAGCTGAATGTTGGAAGATTCAGGATGGACAAAAGAAGGTATTTCTTCACAGCTCATATAGTTAAAGGGTGGAATTTGCTCCCACAATCCGTAGTGATGATGCCCATCAACTTGGATGGCTTTAAAATTCAGACAAATTCAGAGATGGCAAGGCTATCAATGGCTACTACCCACAATGGCTGTGTATTATCTCCAGTGTTGGGAGGCAGACAGACTCTAAATGCCAGTTGTTGGGAATCGTAAATGGGGAGAGTGCTGTTTCGCTCTTGCCCTACTAGTGAACTCCCCATATGTCTCTAGACGGCCACTGTGAGAACAGGATACGGGATCAGATGGGCCTTTGGTCTGATTCAGCAGAGCTCTTCTCATGTCTTAAGAGCCACCCATCATCAAAAAACTGCAAAATTCAGCAATACTAAATTTAAAAAGCTTCTAGTAGTCTACCGTAACTGCTTGGGTATCAGAAATTTTCACATTTTAGACTCAAGACTCAGACACTTCACAGTCTAGATACAGATAGGGAGCTATGGAAGATTCTGATAGGGCAAGGCCCAATATTGTTGTGACTTAATTAATACACAATTTGCTACCTGTTCATATATGCACATTGACTCCTGGTTTACTGGTTTAAGAACCATGAAACTGTTGCTTGCATAGTTTGTGGCTGATGAACTATGTGCCACAGCAAGGACAATGAGAGCAACAGAAGAAGCTTTGATTTTATTTGGTCAGTGAAGCCAGTTCAATGGGGGGGTGGGGACTGTTCTACTCAATAAAAGTTAAGAAATTAAATAATGCATTTGTAGATTTGAGTATTCCAAGGATGCCAACGCTCAGGTTGTACAATGCATAAGCATGATATCTGAGAAATTTCCTCCTTCAGAATAATTAGCTAAAACACAGAACATAAAATGAAAACATAATGGTTAATCATAAAATAACAGAAAAGTAATCAATGCTTTGTCTAGACAGCATTTTATTGCAATGGGCATAGGTCTAATAGGGGCATATATTGTAAGTTTATACTTTTTTTTGGCGGGCATAAACTGCCAAAGTCAAGTGCACTTAAATTCTACTTATTTCAATGAGGGAATAAAATCATGCCCTGAAATTTCTCCCATTGAAATCAATGGAACTTAACCTGGGCTGCATCATTCTCTGACTGCTAAACTGTCCCCAACAATTGTCCATCATTTACTTTTGATGCGGTATTGGTTCGCCAGAGAGCTTTTGAGTGGCATACATGTTCCTCTTTGTTCACAGAAACAGGACAAGAACAGGAGGTGACATGAGGGAAGAATGATTTTTCCTTTTCAAAGGGCCTAACATTCATCACACAAAAGGCGCTCGGCCCAAGAGACATTCAAATCACTTTTTGAATCACCTCCTCCATTTTCTAGGCCCAGTTCCCAGGACAGCGGCCTAAACGTGATGTTTCTCAATGGCAAAAACGGGTTTGGGTGGCTACTGAAAATAAATTTCAGTAGGTTATAGACTTGACTGAAGTAGAAGTGACATCAATTGCATGAATTCACTTAACATGCATATTATTTGTTAGGTAAATTACTGCCATAAGAAAGCCTGAAGCATTGGGGGGTGGGGGGCAGGAGAAGTATAACTCTTCCTTTCCTTGCTAGGTTCCTGGCACAAATTGCTTCTCCATAGTGGCTAATTGCCTTTGGAGGAAGCCCACACTGTGGACAATGGAGGTGTCTCTTGAAATGCAAATAGCCAACGTGAAGAGTTCATTTTCATCAGAACTGTAACAGGGAAAGGAAGTAAGAGTCAAACTATGGCTTCCCCAAACCTGTAGTCCTGAGGCTCCTCTTTACATTCAAAAAATCTGCAAATTAAATGCATTACTGCAGTGAACATCACATCTAGTTTGGCTCCAAATGCAATTTTAGTGTGGGCTTGAGCATGCTCAATGAAATTTTTGACTTTTCCTCTTTTAATGGCAGACCCTCATGCTATGTAAGAAGCTGCTGTGAGGGGAATAACAACTCAGCACCCATAACAAACTATAGTTCCCAGGATTCTCTGAGCGACACCTTGAATGTTTGAAGCAGTATAATCCTGCTTTAGAGGTATAGCATAGTGCAGATAGGGCCATTCTCTCTTCCTTTCTTTCTAAGCAAGCTTGGACATTCATTATTCACTGCCAGCAGCCCAATCTTGTGAGCCATTGAGCAGTTTGAGCCATATAAACTACCAGGCCCTCTGCATATTCCAATATATAACCGATAAATCTGTCATGAATCAAAATAGATACTCTCGAGCCAGATGCAGACATTACCATACTATGAATTTATTTATTTTATGGATCACAAAATTGTCGCCAGGATGTTCAGCATTGTTTCACCCAAAGCCAGTTTTTGTGATATATCAAAAGCTGGTAGGAAAATGATGCATTTTCATGCCTTTCCAGAAGATCAAAGAAGATTAACCTCTTCAAACCCTCCCCATTCATCTGTGATCCTGTATGCAAACTCTGATAAATGACATTATGAGTGTCAGCCATGGAGATGCCAGGGGTGTTTTTACATGCAGGGGTTTTTTTTGGGGGGGGAGCATGTTGAAGGAAATAATGTCTCTGGTATCTTACTCTCTTCAGAAATAATGCCATGGAGGAAAAACACAGAAGAACTGAAAAGGCATAGGGATGACAGGACAGAGGCTAGACAAAGGCTCTTACTTTGTTTTGAAGTAGAACGCTGCACAGATCATGCCCACTATGACTATGCCAAAGACGATACAGGAAATAGACAGCACTTGTCGCTGGTAAACCTCTTCGCTCTCTGTGGACAGCAAAATTGAAAATTATGGCAACATTAAACAGAAACATCTAGAAATGGGGAACTTATTATTATTATTATTATTATTATTATTATTATTATTATTATTAGGGTGTGTGAATTAGCATGACACGATCTTTGTACCGAGAACAGGAAGTGTGCAGATTTTGGCTTGGAGAAACCATCCCCGACTCAGGATCCCCACCTGCATGCTGTTATGAGAGATGTGGGCCTGCTGCACTGTCCCAAACAGAATTCTCCCCCCCCCAAAGGAGACCCCCGTAAACATGTAATCGGGATTATGGCATGAAGTGGTGCCATTGCATTTTACATTTATGTGCCCCGGAGGGCAGGAAAACGTATGAACTGGTTATATGGCTCATCAGACAGGAAGTGATCCTACACATTACAGGGGAATAGGGTAGACTTGACTTGGGGGGGGGGCTTGTTTGATGTGGCAGTCCTGTATCTCAAGTGACACATCGTCCCAACCTTGGGATGTTATCCTATACCCCCCCCTCGCTAAGGCCTAATGAACTTAAGGGACATGCATGGAACTGTGCTGTCAGTTCCTTATATAAGACGTTGGACTTTCTAGAAAAGGAGACAACTTCTCGTCAAGTTCCGTTCAGGTGACTGCTGTGGACCTTGAAGAAAACGACTATGAAAACCAAGGGCATTTAGCTGATGTGATCATTATCCAATTCTTCAGAAAGCTATATAAATAGCATCCATAGGGCAGGAGGGAGGTGGTGGGTGAAAGGTTGGAAAGCAGGACTCTATTTTTAATACTAGCTCATGTTCATGATTCACTCGTTTCATGACCACAACCCCATTCCTTTAAAAATGTACAGGGTGCTTTTTGGGTTATTTTTTTGCTTTGGACTATGTAGCACTCCTGCCTAAGCCTCCACGTTGTTCCCCCAGATTCCAAGTGTACAAACAACATAAAACACTGAAAGATTTACAGCGCTGAAAAGAAAGGAACAAAGCCAAACCAAAAAGAAACCCCTGCAGTTTGATAGAGTTGGATGAAAGCCAAAGTCTTTCCATAGTTTCTGATGTGCTCCACTGCACAGGAAAATCCTTTATGGGAATTGTGTGGTTTATTTTTTTTGGGGGGGGGGGGAGGGTGGCAGACAAGGAGGGGAAGCAATAGCCTTGGTAAACATCACTGTTGCATAATTAACTTGAAGAGAAGGATGAAATGGAAATCCAGAATATGAGAAAACATTCTGTTCTAACGTGAGGTCAAGCAGTCGACAGTTAATAGGCAGCTGGAACACCGTATGTGGAAATGAATCAATAATTCTTTAAGTGATTCATTTCAATTTCAAAAGGCTTTCTTAATATACCAACTGAGTATCAAATTGGCTGGATTATATTGCTACCTGTTAACATACGACAGGAATTAAACATAAGGCTTGTAGGGGAAATGTATAGATTCAAAAATATGGATGGATGTTACAGGCAAATATTGGGGTCGGGGAGGAACACTTGCTCTGGTCAAGAAATCCAGGCATGCATCTGACTGTGGCCCCATTGATTCCAAATGAGGGAGCAGAACTGAATGAATGAAAGAAAAAAATGACCACTGGATCAGCTGCGCTCATTGAAATGAATGGGGAATCTTTAGGTGACAATGAGGGTCAGCAGGACAGCTCGGACTCTGATGCCCAGGAATCAGTGCTGCACCAGAGTAATTGTTTTTGTTGTTTTAGCAACAGAGTGAAAACCATCCTCCCCCTCACATCAATTTGTGTTGATTAAAAAAATAAAATAAAAATAAAAACCCATGCTTTTCAAAAGGAAAGATCTAAGCATGCATTTGAGTCTCCCATTTAAATCCATAGGTCTGAAAACCATTTCATAAATTGCAAGGCAATCTGCATACAAATTGGATTTGCAACTGAGTTGGAGTTGCAGAAAACCCTTGTTGTTTGGAGCGTGTACCTATGTGATACATGCATTTCCAAACACATGGTTGTCTCATTCACACATTACATTTTTAGGTGCACAATGCGTGCCATTAGAATTGTTTTAGTGAATAGTGCACAATATTTTTTTTCCAACTGAATTATATACTTCAAAAAGGTTTAATTCTTTTAAAGTATCACCAACAACAAAATTACAAAATAAACCTGTTTGAACACAGAAAAGAGCATGTTTCAAAAACAGCGGTGGATATTTATTTTTCACCCACTCAAGTTCAGAACCACAACCAATAATTGTAGTATATATCCAGAGCATACTAGAATCACCCACTGAGTTCAGCAGTACAGTAGTTACTTATTCTCTCTCTCTCTCTCTCTCTGTGTGTGTGTGTGTGTGTGTGTGTGTGTGTGTGTTTCCCCCGATTGCAACTGCAAAATAAGCAAAAGCTTTTTTTAAAAAAAGAAAAATGCACATGGGGTCTGCTTGGCTGTAGTAAATGATGCAAGCACATGGAGGAAAGGATTAGGATACTGATTGTGTGGGAAAGGCTTGAGCAATCTGCCATGACCATGTGGTTGGGTCACTCACAAGCAACCCTCAACCACATTGGAGCTGCAGCTAGAATGTGGAGGGAGGGAAGTGGGAAGGGCAAACTTCCTCCAGGGGTAAGGGCAGCTGGGAGGTAGGCAGGTTGTTCAAGTGGGGGATTGGGAGCTTGGTAAGGGAGAAAGGGGGTGGGTGACCAGAAGCATTCACTAGAGAGGGGTGTCTGGGAGGCGAGGAGTGGAGGAATTCAGGAGGTAGGCAAGACTGGAGGCAAGTAGTGTCCTTGGCAGCTGGGAAAGGGGAGGAAGCAAGCGGAAACACGGTGCCGGGAAAGGCAAAAACACACACATCCTGGTTTTCGCCACCAGGAAGTTGGAGGGTATTAAATTGAATCCCTCACATAGCCTGGGGTGGATCTAGACACAGGAAAAACAATGGTGCTATAAATAAGTCAGAAATTAGATAACAAAAGGGGAAAAATCTCTGTGGAAAATCGTGTTTTAAAATTTCCTGCTCTCTGACGCCATCTGGTGCTGCATGTTTATAGCACATTCAAACCGCTGTTTCTTTACTAGTGTAGCCGAGTCCTCAGTCTAGCTTTTAACTGCCTCTTATGGTCCAAAGGTATTCATTTGCTGGTGACAACCTTCCTTCTCTCCTAGTGGTGGATTTCTCCCCCCCCATCCTTTCATAACCCACTGCTTCCCCAGTTTTTGTGCCCTTTCCTCCTCTTTACTTAGCACCTGCTTCATCACTAGGTCTTCCCGCCTTCCCTGCTCTTCTCCAGCATTAGAAGAACTGAACCAACTGCTTGAAGATGTTTCCTTATCTGCACAATGCAGTACAGATTCCAAAATGCTCATTAATTACACTGGAACTTGAAAAACCAGTGGTTTTTGGTTTTGTTTTATTTTTTACTTGATTGTGTTTGGTTTGGTTCTCCTCACACACTGGATAGCTAGCAAGTGGTATAAAATTGTTATATTAAAAATATAAATAAATAAAGCGGAACCTCATATCTTGGTCTGAACCTTCATTACTGGGGATGTCCTTCACTATGTACCTACACATTGATATAACCCAAAATAAAGAGACGCCCATCAGCTATCACTTTGCAGCAGATATTATATCACGCTGTAACAGAGGAGGAAAGAGAAGGGAGCATTCGTGGTGAGTGCCTCCTCTCCTTGAACTTTCTTGTATCAGCTAGTTATCAGAACATCTTCTGATTAAGAACATGAACCTGAGTTCATCTGTTTCCTTCTCCCTACCTCCCAATCCATTTTCCTTTCACATCTTGTCTTTTTAGAAGGTAAGCCTGAAGGCAGGATCTGTCTTCATTTGTGTGTGTGTGTGTGTGTGTGTGTGTGAGAGAGAGAGAGAGAGAGAAAGAGATTTTTTAAGCTGCCCAGGGAGCCTTTTTTTTTTTTACTGAAAGGAGCAATTAAGAATAAGTAAACAAAAATGAATCAATTTCTTTGAATTGATTATCATTCCTATGTTCCTCAGAGCTTTCAAAAATGAGCATTCAAAATTAATTTTCCTCTTATACGTGTGTGTTCTACTGTGTGCAAATAAATGGATAGAAGAGATTTTCTACACACCTCAGACTGAATCTTTCTATTGTACATTGGCTTCCTCAAGACTCAAGCACTGTTTGCACAGCAGGATCAATATTTCTTTGCTCTTATATATTTTGTTCTCTTTCCCTCCTTTGCGAGACGCCTCCCTTTTCTTCCACTCACCTCTCCCCGCCCCCAACCTGAATCCAGATTCCTCATTAAAGATCCCTAATCCTTTCACCGATCTCTTCAATTGCTGATATAGACCATTTAAATTGCCAGTGACCCAGAGAATCAAACTCTTCTTTCCGTACACCTCCTCATTCCAACGAGCCAAGTGCATCTAATAAACCAGCCGAGAGAATGAGCATTTTGAAATCTTACCTAACTATAGGTGAGATCCAGCAAAATATACGATGAAAAAGTGCGGAGGTGTGATTAGGAGACCTTTGGCAAAGCATCTGGTCCTTAGGAATTACATCTTGAAGAGTTAAACTGTCAAACCCAAACTTTAAGAAATTGATGCAAGCACAGAGTCTTATCAGGGAATGAGCAGAAAAGGCTACATTTTGCATAATCCAAGTAAGTATGCTGCGGGGACTAAACATGCTAACTGCAAATTATGCTGTGTCACATAATTTAAACACACAGAGACACATACACAAACTTAATTATCTCTGGAAGCGGTTAAGCAATTTAAGTTGAGTAATTAATTAAGCAGAATATGGATTCAGTGACTGGTTGACTGTATCTGTTTCACAGATACATATTGTCATAAAATGAATAGCAATGGCAAATGGTTTAGGGAATTCAGAAGGCCCACCCACCATGACATCTGCCTTGCTCATTGTGATTATTAAGCTAGTTCTAATAAATGCATAGCATGGCATCTGGCAAGCTATCAAGTCAAGGTGCATGATTTTCTACTATTTTACATTAACAATTAAAAAAAAGAAAGAAAAACCTTCTCCTTAAGGGATGCTTCCACAGCTACAAGGAAAATGTTGATCTGGAATGCTATCTTGTCACATACACCCAGATTTTGCTTTCCCCACAATTCATATAAAACACAGGATTGTAGTTGACCCTGGATCCCTTCCTCCTCATGTGTCCCTAATTGATGGACCCAACAATAATTCCCCTTTCTGTACAGTTTCACTCCTTTTTTGTCTAACCCAAGAGTTATCTAGTGCTGCAGCCTAGGGCTTAACCTCTTTCACACATGCTCGCCCACACAGAAATAACAGCCTTCCCTGCATACAGAAAATGCTATATCAAAGTTACAGCCCACCAAGTGCCTTTCTCCCTAATGTACCAGTTTTCATGTGAAAGAATTAAACTTTATTCTGAAGTGCAGGGAGAGCAGCATGTGATACGTCTCCCCACGAAGATCTGATGTTGGCAGTGTCCCTCGAGAGCCACAAGGCATGGTTTTGCTGCATGCATCCATCAGCTCAGATTCACCTGTGCCATCAAGTGGCATGCCATTCAGGACTGAGTCACTGCATGATGTGCTGTGCATATATAGTTCCAATCAAAATTATTCAAACCCCATTGCAAATCGGATTTATTATCAAAGTTTACCAGCTGGTGTGTATCTGAAGAAGTGTGCATGCACACAAAAGCCTATACCAGAACAAACTTAGTTGGTCTATAACAGGCATAGGCAACCTGCGGCTCTCCAGATGTTTTGGCCTACAACTCCCATGATCCCTAGCTAACAGGACCAGTGGTCAGGGATGATGGGAATTGTAGTCTGAAACATCTGGAGAGCCAAAGGTTGCCTATGCCTGGTCTATAAGGTGCTACTGGACAATTTTATTCATTCATTTATTTATTTCAACTGCATCAAACCAACACAGCTACCTACCTGAATCTTTCAGCTGTTTGCAATGAGCAAAGTGGAGGGGCCAATATTCTTAACAAGCTTTAGATTACCATTCTTGAACATAGTTGGTATTAGATTGCAAAAATGCCATTTCCTTGTGAAAACCTTATACAGTCATACCTTGGAAGTCGAATGGAATCTGTTCCGAAAGTAAGGATTTTGGATTCTATCCAACTAACTTTTACTCACAGTAGATCCACAGAAATTTATGGCCACAAGTATGCCAAGATGGCAAAGCTTACAGGAAGAATTAGAAACCAGGAAGAGGAGGTCTTTAATAAAGAATGGGGGAAGTTTATAATTTATTTGAAAAGCTATTGTAAACAGCTACATATATTGGTAGGATTGACAGAAAACTTGTAGCAAAAATTTGAACTATGGATTGACAAAAGAGTTATAAAAATAGAGCTATGAAAGAGATGCAGAGGGGGAAATCATTACATTAAGATCAACAATGGGGGAGGGGAGTCAAAAGGGATTATGTATTTAATTCATTTGTTTATGTAAAATAGAAAATGCAAAAATATTATTATTATTTTTTAAAATTAAATTAATGACCATAATTCACGTAGGTCCATTATTTTCCATGCATCTACTCTGAGTTAGTTGAATACGGCCCTTTATAATGAACAGATTGAAAGGAAAAATAGAAGTGAATTGTTTTTAATTCTGCCTTTGAAAAAGAAATGCAGAAAAACCCCCAAAACACTTTGTATTATGACTCAGCTAATTAAGACAGGCAGAATTCCATTTGTCAGTAATTAAAACAAGAAGGACATTTTTGTCCATGACTGTGTGATCTATTAATTCCTTGGCATATTAAGAAAATTTCAGAAGAGAGTGGAAAACGTTCTACAACTCAGTTGTGTCAAAATGCTTCATGGGTGCAAAATCATACAGCTGCAATTCATGGGGTGTGACAGCCCTGGTCTCTCCCGCTGTCAGTCAGCTGATCAGTAGCACAGGCTCATGCCTTTTCTGTAGCTGCCTGAGACACCCAGACCCTCAGATGCAGGGGGTGGCACCAGAGCTTCAACACCCCCTGGAAAGTAACATTCTCAGTGGCTGTATTGTGACACCAGTAGAAGTTCAACCAATCACTAGTCTTATTGAGGCAACCAGATCCCCAGCTAGCTAGCTTGCATTGTGGCTGGTGACCATTGGAACAGATAGGAGGAACAGACACAGGAGACCAATGTTAGGTAGAAGCAGAACCAATGGCAGGCAGAGCAAACTAATTCTACTTTTGTGCCTATCTTCCTCCCTGCTGAATTCTACAAGTTCAACACTGAGACAAGGAGAAGCTGTCCGGATGGGTGCTGGTAGCGCAGTGCTCTATTCACCCTAACAGGCCAGCCTCGGGCAGCGGAAGGGGGGTGCGGTTGGGGCAGTCTGCCCCGGGTGTCATCACTGAGGGGGGTGCCGCCTTGCTGGTGGCCTCCACCCTTCCCCCTTCGTTTTGACAGCTCAGGGGAGGCTTACAATTCATATCATTCCTATGAACCATGAGCTTTTGTTCCCCTGCTCCTGGGCTGCTTCCTGGGACCTCCCCCCCAAGCTGTCAAAAGGAAGAGGGAAGGGAGGAAGGCTGCTGGCAAAGTGATGTGCCTCCCACCCACCCCGCTGCCCGCCCAGGAAGCAGCCTGTCATGGGCGGTTCGCTCCACCCCCCAGGTGTCTTGCCCCCTGAAACACTCACCCCACCCCATGGCCCCACCCCTGGGTGCACAGCATGTGCGCCACTCTGGATGCCGGAGCAGCTAGCTCCACCTCTGGCCAGCCTCTGCTGATTTTGGAAATGATTAAAAGGGCACCTAAAGAAATGCAAACAGGGCACCCTGATTTTCTATGATGTCCTCAGAATGGAGGACAGGATTAAGTGACTCAGAAGCTCCGCAATGGGAAGATAACGGTCAGAGGCTTTACATATGGGGCTAATGCAAAATAGCGCATTGCAGAGCAACAGGGTCTGCATATTCATGGACCCTTTGAAAAAATGCTCAGATGTTTAGGAACAAATGGAGAACAGGGAGGACTGAATCCAGGCCCCAACTCTAGAAAAGCTGAGCAGTGGGATTCTGTTTTTTAAAAGAAGGCTACAGCTGTACAATTCCAGCTGTGTGCATGGGAATCTTGTGTGCATTTCTCCACATCTGGCTAGAGAATGGAATATGTTTGCAGAAGTCTGCTTTGGGGTGCATATTCTCTGAGCTGAAATGGGTCAATGGGAGAATGTGCACCCCTCAGTGTTTCAGCAATAATTGGCAGCTACTTGTGGTCCGTCATGCATGCTGCAAAGATAGTGGGCGATATTCTCCTTGGAGACTAATAAAATATATTGCAAAAAAATAAAATAAAAATGGTTTAGGCACTTCAATATTATACTGACCACAACTATCATGCACATCAACCACTGACTTTAAATTATGAGCTACTGATATAATATTTGAACTTTATTGGCTTATAATGAGTTTTTGAGCTGTGACTAAAGCTCAGGCATATAAATTTAATTCTAACAGAGGCTTTGGGAGGGTTTGCTATTTCATTCTATTATCTGTGCTATCAGTGGTTTTATGTATCAGAAATATTTAAAAGCTAACACTAAAAAAAAAGCTAATACAGACTGCACCCAAGTGGATTTTTTTTGTGGGGGGGAAGCAAGGGTTGGAGGGGAATTATATAGCTATATTGCATTTAAAAAAAATTAAATCCATTAAAAAAAATTCATTTACAGTACCACCTTGTAAAAACATCAGGTTTAAAAGGAAAGCTGAAGTTAACAAAAACAAACTTGTCGGAATCCCTTACAGTGGTATCGCAGTTATCGGTCAAACAACATTACGTTAGAGGTTGTTTTCCGTGGACAAGAGAGAATGTCAGGCAAAAAAAAAAATCTGACATTCAGCCATTATAAGAATGCAATACTGCATGCATTGTAATTAGTAGTTTGGGGTTCCTACTGAACCCAGGGACCTGAAAATCGTAACAATCACCATGATTTTAAAGGTCCTATAGCTCAACAGAGAGTTGTTCATTATTGAAAGACAAAATTCAGGAACCTGAGTGGGCCCAGATGGAGAAAAGAATGGATCCTGGCAGGTAAAGCAGTGCCTTCCTGGAAGGTCTGGATCCTGGCAGGTAAAGCAGTGCCTTCCTGGAAGGTCAGGACACAGCCCGGCAGTAGAGATGCAGAGACCTTGTCTGCAGCCCAGCAGTCAAAACACAAAGGTCACAGAAAACTTGTGGTTCATCTAAGGCAGGAATGGTGAGGATCTGTAGCCCTCCAGGTGTTTTTGGACTACAGCTTCCATAATCTCTGACCACTGGCCATGCTGGCTGGGACTGCCAGGTTGCCATCAATAAATGTTGCATGAGTGGTGGTTCAAGGGACTAGATGTGCAAGGTAAGTATATTCATACTTCTCTGTGCATATTTAACCATTTCATGGTTACAGTTTGCGTACCGATTCTGTATAGCAAATAAGCAATAATGTTGTGCTACATGTTGTGTGTGTGTACAAGATTAGGGAACAGAGCCAGAAAGAAGACGACAGGATCTTATTGATAGACGGGAACAAGTGTTCAAAAGTTTGGCAACCACTACTTTAAATCTGCAGTCTTTCATAACTCCATGCATATTAAGGCCGCTTTAATCAACACAAGCTGTATAAACCCAGGGCTGAGTGAATACAGGAAATGATTGCCAAATATTTGACTGAAACAAGAAATGAATTAACTTTCACCAGGCTGATGCCCCTTTTAATTCTGCAAACATTCAACCTTAGCATCAATTACTTGTGTAAATGATTGCAGGGAGGGGAATCTTCAGCTTGGACAAGAATGGGCCAATCCTGCATTTTAAACTTGTAGTCATTCACCTTTGACCTGCGTTTCTAGACGTGCAGCCTTAAAGTATGGTCATTCATCCAGCCAGACTCAGCATTAAGAGTTCTCAGATGACCTGTACACATTCACGACAATGCAGCTATGTGGTCGTATACTGATGTCAATGCATGCTGTATGCAATCTGCCAGCTCAGCAGCTGGGACTGCAGGTGCATAGCTCTGTGAAATAAGATGCAAATATGTTGATCAGCTATTTGGAAAGGGAGCTTCCTTATACCAGGTCAGGCTATTAATCTGACTACCCAGTACTGTCTGTTCTGGCCTCCAAGATGTCAGGCAGAGGTCTTTCCTATCTCCCACCACCCGATCTTTTTAACTGGAGATGCCAGGATTGAATTTGGCATGCAAAAATTTGGTCTTCTGCTACATTACAATATCTTTCTGTTCCCAAACAAAGCACTGGTGGGTTGTATGTTGTTTTACAGGGCTACAAATGTGCCCTCCTGGATACTTTGCATGCCCGAGTCTGGAACTGATGTGGCTGAACTCAGAACAAAGGAGGATATGCCCCGTTTTACTATGGCAGATGTTGGGAAACAGAAGCTGTTGGAATTACAACCCCCATCATCTCTGACTACTGGCCATGCTGGCTGGATCAGGTGGAAGTTGGAGTCCAGCAATACCTGCAGGGCTGCAGGTTCCCCATCCCTGACTTAAAGGGCAAAAGGAGGGTTTCCCAGACTCTCAAAGCCATTAGGCTCAAAGGAAGCAGGGATCCTTGAGGGCCTACCTGTGTGTGATCCAGCCAGGCCTCTGTTGGCAAGGGAAGGCTCTGATGACCAATGAGTGGGAAGTGTACTCTTGGGATCTGAGCGAAGGCAGAGTTACCTGAGCAGAGGGCGAGGTGAGGCCAGCCATTTTCACTACCATATCTTAAGTGTTGATACCCGGACTTCCGGTTCTCATAACCCCAAAGGCTTGTGTGTTGACTGGCTTGCATGGAACTCACCATCCTAGAGACAAGCTACTGGTTACATGATTTTCTTTGTCTCAGGCATGACATCACGAGGCAGCAACAGCCACAACCCGATTGTATTCCTTGTCTTTCTTAGTGCATAAATCTCGGTCACTTCAAGGATACTTAATAAACCAAGAATGGCTATTGTCCAAATTCAACTACGAGTCCCATTAGAGGAAGCCTATGCAAGGACTTCTGCTAGTGCCAAGTGCCTTAGCTCCATTTCTTGCCTCTTCACATCTCCTCCTCAATATTAGCTCTAGGGGGCCAGGAGAAACCCCAGAATAGCATATAGGGGGAGCAGAGGGGATCTTTCTGTCTGGCAAGCTGAAATGCTTAAGCTAATAGAATGACTGCCATAGCGCTACATTGAATTCCTCCCTAAGTGCCTTGAATGTCTAGTAATTGATAGCATGACATAGGAAACAGAAATCTGGGGGGGGGCAACCTGTAATCAATCCCACTGTGATTAAAAGGACACCCTTCAGTGGCAACCCCCTTGCCTCCACCACCTGGTGTGGCTTCTGCAAGCTGTTGCCGCTTATAGGTGCCATAAGTGCAACAAAAGTCAGATCACATGACACACTTCTGCATGGGCCACAGTCAAGTCCCTGAGATACATTAAATACTCTTCTCCACCCAGGTAAGCACAAAGTAGAGTTCAAGTGCACCACCCAGCCAGACAAAAACCTTCCAGGAGAGTCCAGTTCATGGCTAGTGGTGGGTATGGCTCAGGAGGAGGCATGTTCCAAGAGCCCCAGGGAGTTGCATTTGGCCCTTGAACCTGAGAAATTCCATTGTTTCACACCTAAAACGGCACCCTCCTCCCGATGATAGAACTAACATAAAGTGAATAACCGACCATTATTCACCCCTAGCTTTGCCTCAAGATCTGTCACCTAAATCTTGTTGCAAGATTCAGGACAGAAGAAAGAAAGCACAGCACTTCTTCACAAAGCACACGGTTAAATTATGGAACGCACTCCCACAAGAGGCAGTGACAGCCACCATCTTGGACTGGAGAAACTCATGGAGGCTAAGGCTATTGATAGCAACTAGCCATGACAGCTATGCTCTTATTTTCAAAAGAAATAATGCTTCTGAATGCCAGTTGCTGGAACCCACTGAGGGGAGAGTGCTCTTGTGTTCAGGTCCTGCTTGCTGGTTTCCAGGAGGCACCTGGTTGGCCAGGGTAGGAACAGGATGCTGGACTAGATGGGCCACTGGCCTGATCCAGCAGGCTTTTCTTAGGTTTTTAAGAACTAACTCACCCTCACTAATAGTTGGACCACTGTGGTGGTGTTTCTCCAAGCGGGTTTTGAAAAGCAACCCTAAGAGCTGTTTTGCTTGCACCGTGCATTGTTCAAACAACCACAAACTATTAGAATAGGAATCCTTGTAATAAAGCAATGATGCCAAATAAATAATGTATGAAAAGCACACATTCTTCATATACCATTCTCTGCATTGTTCAATAGCCTTCAGCTATTTGTCTTGCTGTAACTTAACTCTCACTATTCGTGCATAGTTCGATAGTTTCAAAAAGGGTGGTCAAGGGATGAGAAACGCAAGATTGATATTTATATAAGATGAGCAAATCATTGTAGCTTAGGGTTTTCATATCCATCTGAATCTCCATCTCCCGCTTACAATGCAAAAGTTATAATAGATGTAATCTTCAACGTAATATAATGGTCAAACGCAATCAAGGGCTCCGAATTAGGATTTTCAACCCGATGCAATTTTGTACTTGATAAAATTAAGTGAAGCATGCTTAGCATAATCATATATGACCCGATTCACAATTCATTTTATCGCAGGCTGCAGGCTGCAAATCAGTTACTCCAGAGTAATGCAAAAGAAGTCAACGGAACTTTTGTAGATTATTTTGATTGCTACAATTTTTTAAAAAATGTATCATTGACTTTGATTTCAGACAAACCATTCTTAAATGCAAAGAGATGTGGTTATTGCAGGGGAAGTCTGAACAACTGCTGACCAAGCAAGCTCAGAAATGTGATGTACTACATGTAGAATAATAGAAATCTAGACTTGGGAGGGAACTTGAGGATCATCTAGTCCAACCTCCTGCAATGCAGGTATATGCAACTCTCCCATAAAAGAACTGAATCTGCAATCTTGCCTATGTTCTAACCTGTGCATAGGTGCAGGTAAGGTAAATCAGCTAAGCTTGTGTCAAAATGCAGAGCAAACAATATCCCCCCATTCCTATGTCCATGCAGGTGTGAACCAGGAGTCCTGGTTCACTAAAATGTGAATACTCAGACTTCCCCTTCGCTGTTCAGGCTGCACATAATGCTGACACAGCCAATTATGACCCCTTTTTGGCCATTATATTTGGCTGCTGTGTACTAAATTTAATTGTTTGCGTTACTGATAACAATTAGGGAAACAATCCATGCCAAAGTAAGCAGTTTTAAGTCCCACAGGTTTCTGCAGCAGATTTAACTTCATAATTAACTCTCCCATAGTAATCAATGAGACTTAAATGGGTTTAACTGTGGGCTGGATCATGGCATTGTGTTGGAAGAAAAAAAAAAAGGTTTTGAGACACAGGGAAAATGTCTCATTGACCTGCATGTCTCCAGTTTTGTTTAAAGAATGCAGTCCTTGACTCGGTCACCAGGTGGTGTGTGAATGTCAAATCAAAAGCCGAAAAAAATCTGCTCAGCGACTCCAATTAAAAGGAAGAGGGAGAGGGATGGAGGGAGGGAGATTTGTAATGTAATAGGTATCATATGTGAACAGCTTAATAAAATCAGCCATTATTGATTAGTAATGCTGACAATGTCTGTAATCAGTAACAGTGACAGTGTCTGTAATAGTATATGAATTTTTCAACATCAAAATGTTCTCAGGACTCAACAGGGAGTTTTTGACTGACCCAAAATTATTAAATGCAATTTTCAACATGCACTGTCAATGTTGAGAAGACCAGGGCCCTACAGGCAACTGCACAGGTACTGTGGACCTTTAATATGAACCCCTTGCTCGACTACTTCAATCCAGTTCCCCACATTTTAAGATTTTCCTGCATATTTCTCCTAATAAACTTTTGTATGCAGCATTCTATTTGCTGCTGATATATTCATTTTAAGCACATTTCACCATAATATATGCAATATTCAAATAGCTGTGAATTTGGGCAGTTCTTAAATCATTTCAGAAAGTGTGAATTTGTCAGATTTGTTTTAAAATGTGAGCCGAATTTATCTCCCACCCCTAGAATGAATATCACCAGGGATTTTTTATATATAGAAAAAGAGGTGCAGGAACTTGTTGACCAACCAAAGTTGTTTTTTTAGGGGGGAGCACCCCCCAAAAGTTGAGCTTTTCTTAGGGGGGGGGAGCATCACTGCAACAAAGAAATATACATTGCTGACTTGCAATGTCGCCCTCCGCCTTGGCTGCGGCGCAACCTCCAGTGAGCACCTCCACTAATTAGCTGCCAGAATGCAACAAAGAAGTGCCGGAACTCACCAATGAGGTGGCAGAACCCAGTTCCGGTGAGTTGTAGCTGAAAAAGTCTTATCACAATAATAATAATAATAAACAAACAAACAAATTTTTATTTATACCCCACCCACCCCGGCCGAAACTGGGCTCAGGGCAGCTAACACTGAATATAAATAGGCTACAGTAAAAACCAAAAACCAACAACAAGTTGATTAAAATATGAGTTAGAATACAGTTTAAAATGCAGCTTAAAATGCAGCCTCATTTTAGTGGTAGCCTATAGATCAAAGCCATAAGGGGGGGGGGGACATCAAATATTCACCAGGGCCAACTATCCATGCTGGTCCTACATGGGCCAGCAAAAAGAGTCGAGGGAAAATTTATATACAAATCCCATATAAGGGGTTCTATCAAACAAACAAACAAACAAACGGGGGTGGTTTTAGACTGAGTCCAGCCCAAAGGCTAGGTGGAACAACTCCATCTTGCAGGCCCTGTGGAAAGATGTCAAATCCCGCAGGGCCCTGATCTCCAGCGGTAGGGTGTTCCACCAGGCCGGGGCCAGAGCTGAAAAGGCCCTGGCCCTGGTTGAGGCCAATCTAACCTCCTTGGGGCTTGGGATTTCCAAAGTGTTGTTATTTATGGACCTTAAGGTCCTCCACGGGACATACCAGGAGAGGCAGTCCCGTAGGTACAAGGGTCCTAGGCCGCATAGGGCTTTAAAGGTCAAAACCAGCACCTTAAACCTGAACCTGTAATCCACCAGGAGCCAGTGCAGCTGGTGAAGCACCATGACTGAAGAGCATCTCCATCTAAGCTACTACAGTACGAAGCAGATGAGAAAGACCTGTCATAGCATCTACATTTTTAAGACTTCCTAAAAGAAAACTTGAATCTCACAGACAGATGTAGAATTGCCATCAGCATGACAGTTAAAGTGAAATGTGAAGCAAACCTGGGTAAAGAATCTGAGGAATTTTCAGGAAAGGGTGAGAAAAGGTTTAATCAAGCCTTCAGACATTTTTCAGGAGTAGAATCAGCGTATCTCTAGGTTGTCAATCACCAGGTGTAATCTAAAACATTTGAAGCAAACGTGGATGTCTCTTACCAGACAGAACATCTGGGGAATTTTGAGGGGAAACAAATGAGTGAATAGCAGCATGGATGTTTTGCAAACCTTGGCTCTTGGAAGCCCACCTTTCCAAGAAGCAGGTTGCTTTGTTACCGAGAGATGCAGCTTCCAAAAATTCATCAGCAACATTGTTGCATGGTTCTAGAGTTTCACCTAATGTGAATCAAATTCCTGTTTGCTTTCCTTCTCTGCCAAACAAAACCTATGCTCCTAAAGTTATATAATTATATTCCCAGAGTTACACAGCTGAATGCTATGGTGACTCTTCACTAAATGTCTTTAGAGAGTTTCACAGAGCTATTCACACATCAGATAGCAACACTAGTGGGCTCTGTGTCCTACCCTGCCCCATTTCTACACATTGGATGTAATAAGCGAATAACCCCACACCCACCAAATTTTGTTAAGGACCCAGCTTATCAGTAGATTTCTGCATTTTTAGGGCTTCTATTGAGGTGAATCAGGTAACATATTTTGAAGGAAGACAAAAAGGGTGTTTGTTTGTTTGTTGGTTGGTTGGTTTAAAAAAACAGGCTAATGAAATTCCAAATGGAGGATCTGCATATATATATATATATATATATATATATATATATATATATATCCTAGGTACTTAACCGATTTTCCCTAAACCCAATTTCAAGGTTCGTTCTGAGTCAAAGCAACTAAAAAAATGTAAAGGAAAAACCAAAGGGATAAGATTTGCACCATTTCTATGTTGT
Source organism: Lacerta agilis (assembly GCF_009819535.1). Taxonomy (NCBI): domain Eukaryota; kingdom Metazoa; phylum Chordata; class Lepidosauria; order Squamata; family Lacertidae; genus Lacerta; species Lacerta agilis. Next base: position 19,317,686 of record NC_046316.1, on the reverse strand, counting down.
TGGATTATTTGGGAGGGAAGGGTAGCACCTCTAGTTAGGAAGAGATGTTTGTTTGTGAGGACACTTATAAACTGAGCCCAGAGAAGGCACATTTATGCTATGTTCAGATTCTACACAGTGTCTAGTTAATGTCATGAGCCCCCACACTGCTGCCACGAGGAGGCTTGCTTGTATTGGCAGGTCTTGAAACAGGAGAAGGAAGAAACCAGGAAGGGGAACTGGTGGGAATCTGAATGAGAGGTGAGGGGATCTCATTTTCTTTCCCAACTTCAGCTGCTTCAGAATGGGGAGCAGGGATGCTGGCTCTTTTCCCCACCTTCCTGCAGAGTGCAGAGCCTCAGTGGAGGTTAGGGGGGGGGGGATTATGAGCAGATGAGGTGGGAGGTAACACAGGAGGTGCCAATGACTGAAGAAGAAACCCAATAGGAAGGTGAAGTCTTGTTGCCTAGAAAATGCACCACCTTCACAGATGGGAGCAGACCCACCTGCCATGATGGGAGTGCATGCTTGCAATCCCAACTTTGCTGCAAAGTGAGGAAGTCTAGTGAAAATTAGTGCACCATCCTTCATCTTAACAGCTTGGCAGGTGGGATGTAGGACCTTGTTGGAACACCTTCATTGCTTTCATTCAGTTCTGAACTTCTTCCATTGTTCTTGAACTCCTGAATTGTGACTCCTGCCAAGCTTGTACCGTTACTTGCCTGGATAGAGATGTCTTTTTTCCTCCATTTAGAAATAATAGCTGCTGTCTACGTGTGTTGCATGGGAGCATTAAATCATCACAATCTCTCCTGTTTCTCTGTGTCAGTGTTACTCATAAATACAGATCCTGCACCCAATATGACTATAATATAAAACCGTTTCCCAGTAAGTGTATGTAGGATGCACCTTTGTTACCAAACAACCTTAAGCAAAAACCCTAACAATCAAGGTCAGCCATGTTGCTTATCAAAAGAGCACATTCATTTTTCCTCTTTTCCTTTTTTAAAAGAAAATTTCATTTCAATATAGGGCTAAGATTAGGAGATATGGAAGAGAAAAGGGGGAGGCAATCATAAATATTAATGCAGCTGAATGTTTGAGCATCCCGATCAAATGTGCAGTAGTTATGAAAATTCCTTTTTATCATGACAAAGAATAAACAAATTTACATCTGTGTGGTGGAGGGAAGGAGTTTGTAGATTGTCTTCTTTTCCATCACAATCTATTTCATACTCAGAACCTATTTGTGAACACACTGCTAACAAATAATTTCCTTAGCGGAGGGAAATATGCTCCCCCTTTATCGTTCACAAAAGACTGACAGGTGCATCTGTCATGATGGTAATCTCAAATTAATATTCAGAACTATATATTTGGGAGGAGAATTGGGTCTTTTCCACATGCTGCTGCAAACATGTCTCCAGAATGGGATCAAGAGGGGAAAGAGGAGGGTTCGGAAAACAATTAAATACCCCCACTGATCCATCACTTTCCCACTGCAACTTGAGCTCCCCACTTCACCATTTTGTAGCTGTTTGGTGATGACCCAGGTTTCCTGATTCAGGTCTGAAACCAAATATATATTTCAAGGATTAGCAACAAACTGGTGTTTGACTTCTCAAATCCTAATAATGTAGCAATTTTCATGTACACCACTTCTTTGCAAATCAATGTCAGTCACAATTTGTTTTGCTAGTCTACAGGGTTTTTAAAGGGTTAAAAAAACCAGACTGGGTTTTAAAAAGTGAAGGCAGGGCCTTTTTTCATTCAGAACTCACCGGAACTCAGTTCTGGCACCTCTCAGGTGGGCGGCATTGCCATTATAAGAGAACAAGGGAGGCATTCATTGTGAGTTCTGGCACCTCTTTTTCTAGAAAAATAGTACTGGGTAAAGGTAAATGTGTAACATCAAGATGATGTCTAAAGCAGAATTCAAAGCAAAACTAGCAGTTCCTTCCCCTACACAGCAGAAGAAAGCAAGTGTTTCTATGAGGCTGGAGGGATTTTTGCAGTATGTCCAAAACATTCCTGAATTGACTGAAAGTGAATTTTGAAAGTGCATGTGCTTGTTACAGCTCAGGGGAAAGTATCAGAAGAATGTGGTGGGAAACCATTAAAAAGTTTTGATAAAGCGAGAGAAATATATCAGAAGATTTGACATAGTCCAGCTTCAGGCATCTGATTTCAGAGGAGGCATAATTTTTCTATCCCACATCTCTTACTTAGTTGTCCTGGCAACCAATGAAGCTCTAGTTTAGAACCACACAAAGTGTCCATAGCTTGTGGGCAGAGGTTTTAGATTAGACCTTTGTGAAATGGAAGCAACCACAGAAGCACTGTTTAATTGAGGAACTATGCCCCAACCATTTGAAAGGGTAGCATTAAACTGGATTAAATGAACAGATTACATTCACAACCCAGTTTTAACTATATTTATTCAGAAACAAGCCATATTAATTTTAATAGGACTTTCTTCCAAGCAATTGTGCTGCCAATTACAGTAGTCCCTGAATTCCAATTGCTTTTTGTTTATTTTTTCTTCACTTTCATACAAAGCAATCAAAGTGATATCTATCTATCTATCTATCTATCTATCTATCTATCTATCTGAATCTGAAATGCAGCATAGAGTCACCCATATAGCTAAAAGGTACAGCATCCTCACCTAATATTCTCCATTGAATTAGCTCAACAGCTGAGCTCTAAATTTGCTTGTGCATCGTTCAAATCAGTTCCTTCTTGAAGGGATCCCTGAGCTACCAGTTCCTCTGTGACAGAGACATTTAGTAATTATCCTACCCATTCTTAATTGGGGGGGACAAAGGGAGAGAGACTAATTCAGCCAGCCTAATGTAGGGCAAGCTGACTTTGGGTGAAGCTTCTCCACCATTATCAATTCACCCACTAAGGAATCATTGTGGGTTGCCCATCCCATTTCACCACCTGAAGCAAACCAGGAAGGTGCTGTCCACCCCTGCCAAAACCTCACTTATCAGAGTTGCTGGGTTCTGGCGAGATTGCATGGGAACCCCACGAGATCTTGCCAGAACCTGGACACCACTGCAACCACTTCTCCTTGCTTCTCTGACAGTACCCATTGGTGGAATAGGGAGCACCTACAGATATGACCCTTGGATTTTGCCACCCGAGGCATCTGCCTCCGTTTGTCTCATTAATGGGTTGGCCCTGCTGTGGTATCTTAAAAACAGATAAAGCTCACAATTCTGAAAAGGAAAGGAAACAAGTTTCAAAGAAGTTCCAGGTTTCCCTAGAAATCAGTTTGGAAACCACTGATAATGTAAACCAACACGGCTTGGTGAATTTCAGTGGAATGACGTGGGCAAATGAGACCATCCCAATCTCTATTGTTATTTCAAAGAATGGTTGATGATTGACAGAAGAATTTGTCCATTATTTTCTGACACTTCCTTTTCATGCTATAAGTAAAATGTGCACTCTGTGACACATTACTAGAGATGCATCATGACTAAAAATGGGCTAGTGTGCTATTCCTATGTTTCTTTCATGCTGTTTGCTATTCCTCTGCAATCACCACGAACATGCCATATCTCTTTACACATGCAGAACTGCCAGTGAATTCAGTACTGTATTTTGGAAAACTGCTAGAACCACACCGTAACTACTTCATATTAAATCTTGTGAACTATGCTAAAGGAGAAAGCTTTAGATATTTCCTCCTGACTCCGAGAGTATTTTGCCTGTTCCCACCCAATACCTGGGACTGAGAACAGGCTCCACCTGCTCTTTAAAAGTAAGGATATTTGAGGAAATGGATTTCCATGCATTGAGATGCAAACTGACCTGCCCTGTGCCTCTCAAACTTCTGTGCTGGGTGACATGTATTTATTGTTCAGATTTTGCACTTTTCCAAATTTTGTGAAACACTCCTCTGCTCAAGCATAACCAAAAAATTCTTAAAAGCTTATTTTGGGACAAAATGAATTTAAAAATGCATATGTTAACATTAGAAGCATATTTCAACCCACATTTTCATTTGTGTTGTGCTTATCATTATTATATTTATATGGAAATGGGGTGGAATAGGCTTATGAACGAACACTTGCAAAATGGGCACAGACTGGAAATAAAATGATCTATCCATTCCTGTAAAAATTGGCTCCTTCTGCCACTCTGACCATCTAGATCAAAGGATGTCATACTTTCTTCCTGTTCATTATGAATTATGAATGAATGATTTTGATATTATGATACTGAGGTTATTATGAATCTATTAGGAAACTGTTTTGAATTATCTTTTATACCGAGGAGTTGTGTGTAACAATATATTTTGTTTGTTGTTCTGTGTACAGATAGCAGTAAACAAACAGCAGTATGCAAATAAAGAGTATGAATTAGAGATTTCTATTGGGAAGAGACATCAAAAAAACAACATATTATTACCTACTTCTATCTATTTCTAGGGGGTTGTGACTTTGTCTGATGCAGCAAAAACAATAAAATGGAGCATTTTCTGGTCCCTGAAAGCTTCTCCCATGAGAATATGTGTTAATTTTTAAGGTGCCATAAGCCTCTTTGTTGCTTTTACTACCAGTTTGCTTCCCTGAAACAAAGCTGATTAAGAAAATGCTTAAGAATGGAAGCATTAAAATACAAAAAATGCAGTGTGTGTGTGTGTGTGTGTACACACACCTTAGTATATAGTGCATACAAATATGTGTTCATTAGGGGAGAAAATGCTGAATTTTTATGGTTTTCTTATAGCAAAAAATCTCAAGTTGCTGCAGAAATATGGATAACCGAATTTAAGATTACAAAAAGTAGACAATGAGAGAACTGAAATGGACAGATCCTGCCACACCTTATTTGCATGCTGCAGTTTTATCATAGGTGTTGGTTCCCAACCCAATTGACAAGCTGTTTGTCAGATGCATTGGAGGAGAACCTGGGGTGCAATGTGGGATCATTTGCCTGTCAAATAATTTTTGGACCATTTTTCAGCAACAAGCCTGAGGATTTCTTACTAGCTTTCGTCAATCAAGGATGGACAAGCTGTGGCCTTCAATATATTGTTGGATTCAAATTTCCATCAACCTCAGCCATCATGGCTAGTGGTCATGGTTTAAGGGAGTTGTAGTCCAAGACTATCTGAACAACCACACGTTCCCCACCCTTTCATAAACTGACATATTGGATCTTAACATAAAAAGGTAAAGGACCCATGACAGTTAAGTCCAGTCGCAAACGACTCTGGGGTTGCGGCACTCATCTTGCTTTACTGGCTGAGGGAGCCGGCGTTTGTCTGCAGAAGTTTTTCCAGGTCATTTGGCCAGCATGACTAAGCCGCTTCTGGCGAACCAGAGCAGCACACAGAAACACTGTTTACCTTCCCGCCAGAAGAAGGAGAAGGAGGAGGAGGAGGAGGAGGAGTAGTTTGGATTTGATACCCCACTTTATCACTACCCAAAGGAGTCTCAAAGCGGCTAACATTCTCCTTTCCCTTCCTCCCCCACAACAAACACTCTGTGAGGTGAGTGGGGCTGAGAGACTTCAAAGAAGTGTGACTAGCCCAAGGTCACCCAGCAGCTGCATGTGGAGGAGCGGAGACACAAACCCGGTTCCCCAGATTACGAGTCTACCACTCTTAACCACTATACCACACTGGCTAGAGTGGTACCTATTTCTCTATTTGCACTTTGACATGCTTTCAAACTGCTAGGTTAGCAGGAGCTGGGACTGAGCAATGGGAGCTCACCCCGTCGCGTGGATTTGAACCGCCAATGGTCCGATTGGTAAGCCCTAGGCTCAGTGGTTTAGACCCCAGCTCCACCCACATTCCCGGATCTTAACATAGAATCAGCATATTGGTAATCCAATGAAAATGTGCATGGCATATGCAATTTGAATCCCTTATTTGCTGAACATTAGTTTTCAACTTATGGTAAATCAGAGCAAAGAAGTTAATTTGAACAAATCCTAAGAGCTACCTGTTGTCTCATTTTTTTTGCTGCAGAAGCACATGTACAACTCAAGATGACCATCATAAAAAACCATTACAACACACTGTGATATTTAGCTACTGGTGTGTGATTTTCTACAGTGCACCCCCTGGGACAGGTATCTGGAGAACACATGGAAGCCATACCCTCAGAGACGCACAGTCTAACCCAACACTGGGTTTCACCAAGTGAATTGCAACAGCTCAATATAATCAGAAGGTGATTATACAATAAAGAAACTCTGTTACACTCTGCAGGATAAAATTCTTATTTACTGGAAGTCAGGGCTTAATCAGTTTAATCAGCGGCTTACTCAACTAAAGCTTTAGTGATTACTGATAGCAAATTTTAATTGGCAGGGATAAGACTGAAGAGCAAACCCGTTTATTGTTTGAAGCCATTTTACTTCTATAACATTTCTGAATGTAGAGATGGTAAATGTCTCTCTAACCATTGGAGTAGCTTTTGATTATTAAACTGTACCTTTTAAAATACTACTTTCTTCAGTCTGAAAATTTCACTTGCAGTTTTGTAAACGTATTTAATTATTGACTTGACTAATTATTGAAACAAGTAAACAGGCTAACAGCTCTGCTTTACGTAGATAGGATTTCACAGTACTGTAGTCTAAATTTTGCATATGTATCCAATTGCTTAACATAAATCAGCTAAAAGCACCAGTACCTTCTCCAGTGTTTCTCACCATACTAGACAAAGGAAATCCCACTCCTGGGTTCAATTTATATCCTAGCTTTTCTTTCTTTTACATTTTGCAGGGGGGGGGGCTCTGACTTCTGAGCATATGTATGAGCACTTTAAGATCCCACCAGCTTCCCATCATGGTCACTGAGAATGTGGCATGATCTGATCCAAAGAGCCCACCTAGGAAATGTTGTTTGCTCAAGGGGCCTGGCAACTGGTTTACTGACACAGCAGGAACAGCATTGCAGGCGGTGGGACTAGAGGACCTTTGGGGTCCCTTCCAACTCTACAGTTCTCTGATTCTAGTCTGCATGCTCCCAGAGGATGAAAGGTCCTATATCTGCTATCACCATCACAGCAGCTGCTGCAGCAGCAGCCAGGTAAGCAGATGAGGGCGGCAGAAATGGATTGGAGGGAGTTAGGAGTTCTTCTTGAGTCTGGATTACAATAAGAGCTGCAGAACTCAAGAAGCAGAATGCTCACGTTTGTACTGACAGTGAGCATTACAAGCTGGTATATTTTGCATTCTCAGCCAGGGAATTACAAACTTCATAGATGTTTCTAAACCATGCTCAACTAGTTTTCTCTCTCTTTTTTGGCACGGGAGATAATGCCCAAGTGGTGAGAATCATCACCATCATTATGCAAAAATGGTGAGAAAAGAACCATATTAAAATAGCATGCTTTGAAGGATGGAATGACGCACTGTAAAAAGGACGAGTCTTTTGTAGAAAGCTGAAGCCGCTTATTATCGTCTTTCTCTGGAGGGCATGTCCCTGATGTGGGAGGAAAATACACGATGCTGTTAGGACATGGGCTATGTTCCCCTGCATGTTTTTGAGGGGAAGTACCATTTTCTACACTGTGCTTATGCAAGATGAAATTCTGCTCTAACAGAACAAGACAACTGAAAATTCTGGTACTGCAAACATTCATACATTCATAGCTATTGCTACACACAGATACTTAGTAGGTCTCCTTTGTTCATCACCATGGTTAGGAAAATGGTGCTCTTTCCAATTGCACTGGATAAAAAAAGAAAAGAATCAGCACATAAATAGTCCATCCCTGTCAGAAGACCATGGGGTCCAAGGGCTTGCCACCAGCTCAAAACTATTGCTCAGTTTGAGACTGAAAATACGTAACCTGAGAAACATTGCCATGCAGGAGACAACCACAGGGGGCAGCACACATCCATCACTCCTCCTGGGCAGGGATAAAAAGACAGAGCTTTGATCTGTGGTAGCTAATGCGGGAGCCATTATTAAGCAAGCAGTTGTAAACCTACTAGCTGCTGTGCTGTTGTAAGTGCCTGTCACGCTAATAGGAGCTATGCCATTGGATTCCTTTCTGGAGGGCTTGAGTTGTGCATCTAAAGGTAACAGAACAAAAGCACACACACACACACACAAGTACAAACACACACATAGCACAATCTTTCAGAATCTGGGTATATGCCAAAATTTCTTTATGTCTTGTGCAGCAGCAGCTCATCACTGTGTTTCCAAACATCACACCAGAGCAGCACTCAGAGAGAGACCAGCAGCTGAATATCTGAGCAAAAACTTCTATGAGGAATGAGGAATGCACTGGTTCCTCTTCCTCTTCTCTGCTAATAATTTAAATGGGTGGCATAATGATCAGCAGGCTTGCCCAGGACATAAATACATGTTTGCCAAATTGATATTATATTATTAATATTATTATTATTAGTCATTGTTGTTGTTGTTGTTGTTGTTTTAAATTTACTGTTTTGTATTTTGTACATTTGTATTTTAAATGCTCTGTATTCCAGCGTTTTGAATATCTGCTGTAAGCTGCTCTGGGCGCAGCTCATTGTGGAAAAATGGAATATAAGTAAACTCAATCAATTAATCAATGTTTCCAGCACTTTTTTGTTTTTTGTTTTTTGTTTTTACACATTTATAAGAATACATGAATCTGGAATTTTGTTAAGAGTATCGCCAGTTCACATTCTGTCATAAATCAGTGGCCATATACATAATGTGAACTGGAGAAACTGCATTTCTAACCACTTGGAAATGCACTTCAAAGGCAATGTCACTCAGCACCCGTCAGCTGATAGGTACTGAAAGACAGCACTTTGAAGTGCATTTCCAAGCAGTTTCTATTGGAAATGTGCTTCAAAGTTGATGCCTTTCAGCGCTCATCAGCTGATGGGTGCTGAGAGATGTTGCCTTTCAAATGTCAAATTTGGTCCATGGGGCTTGTGAAAATAAGAATACTGGCATACTAGGCTTAAAAAGGTTCCCCACCCCTAGTCTAATGGGGAAAAATTAATAAAAGAAACAATTCAAGTTCTACAGCAATGCACTTTAAGTCAATGGGCACTCAAATTTGCCTTAACCTAACCTATCTAACTTGCTTTTATGGGTCTCCTTCTCTTTGTCTCTCTCGCCAACTCCCCCACAGTATCTTGTCATTTGGTTTTATTAATGCAGGCATGGCCAAACTTGGCCCTCCAGCTGTTTTGGGACTACAACTCCCATCATCCCTAGCTAACAGGGCAGGGATGATGGGAATTGTAGTCCCAAAACAGCTGGAGGAGCAAGTTTGGCCATGCCTATCTTATTGGCTGCAAGAAAGTCAGAACGGCAAAGCTCTCAACCAATAGAAAACCAGCAATTCCTCACTGAGGCAGGGAATTAATATCCTCATATAAACATTCCAAGGCTGATTAGATGGGCTGTTCATTGCAACATCTTCTAACTAGAAATTATCCCCTCCCATACTTATCACTCAAAAGTTATTCTCACATATGTATTTGCAAATGGACACTGGCACCTCCAAATTACCACTATATCTGCCCTTGATCTGAAATGAATATTCAGAAATATTCAAACTGCTCAAAAACTGTGCAGTCCTTAAATGCAATGCTTCAAACCTTGATTTTGCGTGTGAAATTTTGTCTTGGCATTCAAGCAATTTAGACTTCTGGTCCTGTTTTGACCAGGCATGCAATATGAAATCTCATTAACACAGCCAGTAGATATTAAAATGACACTACCTGTCAGTTCTCAAAAATGGGAAAAATTCTTAATAATGTCATATATTATAGACTATTACATGTTGTTAGCTATCAGATGTCAATGATCAAGTACCTAATAGTGGCAAATGATATCAAATGTAAAATACAGGTATCAAGTATTAATCATAAATAATCCGTAATAAAAGTCTACAACAATTCATGGAGAAGGGTTATTTTGGAAGCAAATTTGTTTCTGCTGTAGTCTCCATGCAACCAGAAACAGTAGCATGTGTGACAGTGACTCCTATGTTCCACGTTAAACTGTTAAATGAAGTAATTCAGAGAGTCGGAATAAGGTGCTGTTAACACACGGAAGACACAAAGCTCTGTTTCTCTCTTTCATTTGGCTTGTGTGGCAGTAGAGACAGCAATGAACTGGGTAAGGGCTCAAAAACGGAACTCCATCCAGGTAAAACAGAGAACCTTTGTAGCTGGCTTGACTGGCCAGTGGAGTTAGTGTTCAATATATTCTGCATGAAATTGCACTCCCTCCTAAAAGATCAGGTTTGCAGCTTGGAGGGTCCCAATAGATCCAGAAAGCCCAAATATCTTTCAACAGGAGGCTGGCGGATGAACTGTGATCCCTCCATCAAGCCACAGTATTTTGGTAAGCTCTTAACTGGACTCTTGCAATTCACTGGAGATGGTGCAACTTTTGAAGGCTTCCCAGAATGTTCGGTCAGTACAAAACACCACAACTAGGTTACTTACTCAGAAAAGCTACAGCAGGGGTTGGCACAATGCATTATCAGAGTTCAGAGACACATTCTGGTCAAGCATAAATACTCAGGGGTGAAACAGGGTCACTGAGGGGGTGTGGTGTGGGGAGACCACCAAGGGCCAGATAGAGTGGTTTGGAGAACCACATTAGACTCCTAGAACTGAGGGTCTCCACTCCTGAGCTACTCAGAACACATTCTGCTAGTGCTGAAATTGCCTATCAGCTCATTTGTGGCCCAAATTCAACGTGCTGGTTATTAGCTATAGCAACCTAATGGATTGCCAAGGGAACTTGAAGGATTGCCTTTGTATTGCATGAGGATGCCCAAGTTCTTCTATTGTCGTCAGAGGCCATTCTCCAAGTCCTTCTGCCATTTGAGGCTATGCAGTTGATGACCAGGTTCCCAAAGAACCTAGCCTGGCACAAATTTTGAGACTTTCCATGTCTTCTTGAAACCAGGCACATCCTTTCAAATTTGCTAAGTATTTCCAGAATGCTTTTGACTCTGGATATATGAGCAAAAGATTGGAGAGAGGGCATGCTCGATCCTTCCCCATGTATTTTAAATTTGTGTCGCAATCTAGTAGCGATGCTAGAGGAAGTGGATTTTTGTGAAGGCTAAAGAAAACAGTCTTGATATACTGATCCTAATTGCAACGCCCTTGTCACTTAGATGTCATACTTCTACAAAAACTGCAATAGTCATGCCTCATGTTACAGCCGCTATGGCTTATGTCTTTTTGGGTTGCGCTCCGCACCAAACCCGGAAGTACCAGAATGGGTAACTTCCAAGTTTCGGTGCTTGCGCATGCGCAGAAGCGCTAAATCACACTTTATGCATGCTCAGAAGCACAGACGCAGCAGCGTGGGTTGTGAACCCTGCAAGTTGCGAACGCGCCTCCTGCACGGATCGTATTCGCAACCCAAGCATCCACCGTACAGGCTCAAAAACTGTTACCAAAATCTGTTGCACTATGTGCAATTTAAGATAAAATAACTTTAGAAGTGCTCTGGTCCATGGGGTCACAAAGAGTCGGACACGACTGAACGACGGAACAACAACAAACTTTAGAAGTGTGTACATTGGGATAAAATATGTATTTAAATGCATATCTGTGCAGATTTTTAAAATAAAGATCAATGCAGAAACAACAGAACAAAAGCAACCTATTAATGAATTCATGTGGAATTGTCATCGATCAAAAATACAATGAACAATCCAGTGAGATAAATATACAGGTTATCTTCAACCAGTTTTTATAAAAACAAAACAAAACTTTGTAAGGTTGTTTGTCTATAAAGCTACAGAATAACGACAGAGCTGAAGCTACGAGACTTGGATTTTATAATGAAACAAAATTCATTTGTCCTCCCCTAATTTAAACAGGCAAGTTATTTATTTAGAGACTCTCCAGTTTTCTACTCTCCCCGGGAAGCTAGACCCCCATTTTACTGACTGATGGTTGCACTTCCTCAGCAGAGAGAGGCAATAACAGCAAGCTACAAACCCCTTTCCCACATGGGGAGCTCTTGGCTTTGAACTATTAGAATAAATGGAAGCCCATTTTGGCTTTTAATTATTTATACAATTTAATTTTAATATAAGAGCTGGGGGGAGCAATTAGATCTGGAGTGCAGCACAACACATGTGCAAAGAAAGACAAACACATTTCTGAACAAGGAACCATTTTTTTCCCCAATAGCGAGAAAGGCTTAATGTTTAGAGAGCAGCCTCCAACGATTTAACAGTTCAGGGAACTCGAACAGTAGCAGGCCACACATATTGTGGCATACAAATCTTGGAGTAAATTGCAACAAACATTCTTCAGACTAATGGAATCAGTAATCTGCTGATGGTTTTAATGGTTCTTAAGCAGAAGAGGGGAAATTCTCCCTTGGATTGGTTTGCATTAATAGCTGGAGCAATGAGTTTTGTGCTAAGTTCAGATGAAAATGAAAATGTGATGTTTAAGAAGCTGAAATCATGCAGATTTTCTCTGCACAAAGCAAGTCACAGAAATTATGCAAAAGTTTCATATACATAAAAGCACACAGCCAAATCAATCAAAACATTTACCTAGACACAAACTACATTCATGATCTTCATGCATATTATTTATCTCTATGGAGATATGTATTTATTTATGTAGAACATTAGTGTATTAATCTGCAAGGCCCTTAGCAGTATGCACCCTGGATACCTTAAGGAATGACTTTGGGGGAGTGTCTTAGATGAACACCTTATATGTACCATACCAGAAGCCACAGGTTCAGTCTCATGGGCCTGACTCTGGTGAACTTTCTCCCAGCTGAGATTAGACAGCCCTGCTTCCCAGCTGAAATGTTGTGCTTGACAAAGAATTATTTCAGTATTTCTTTTTTCTTTCTTTCTTTTGCTGTTTTATGACTAAGTTCAACTGGTCTTATTGTCCCTTGTAAGCTTTTTAATTTTTATGTACTCTACTTAGAAACCTTGATAATGAAGCAGTAAAGAAATAATTAAACTTTTTAAAAATGGTATTTTCTGATGATGGGCATTCTGAGGATTTAAAAAAAATCTAAGGACAATTTCTGAAGCCAAATGATTTTCTGATGTTAGAGACTGTCTATGTCTGTGGCCTCTTAAGGAGGGTGCATTGGAGCCCTGGGCCATGACATATTGTGCAAGGTAGGGTAGGCTGAGAGTGAATGACTGGCCTAAGCTTAAGAACTGAGTGGGGATTTGAACATGGATCTCCCTGGTTTTAGTGTGATACATGGAAAGATGCACCCCAATGGCTTTCAGTAGTCAATAATATTGTTCTAGACTGCAGTGGTTCACAATTAGCTTTGTACGGTGAACCCAGTTTTTCAAAAGCCAATTCATGGACCCTCTGCTTTTGAAATTTTTGATACCTCTGTGGTATATTTTGATATGTGAATGGTGCCATGGACCTCCTGGGTGGGTTACACAGACCCCCTGGGGTCTATGGCCCACCAATTGGGAGCCACAGTTCTAGAATGTTGTGGATCAAGGCTGGTCTATACGCTGGACAAAAGTGTTTCCTCACTGAAATTATTTTACAGTAGCATCCACATGCTGGGTACCACTGAAAATATGCAGAAGAAGAATACCCTTGATGAATGACAATATCTAGAATATGTATTTTTAAAGGCTTTAATACTTTCAAAGGAAGTCGGGGGGAAATGTGAAGCAAGGCTTTGGAGGAAAACGTATCCCCAAAGGGAGATCATTAATATTTTTTCCTCATTTGATAATGTTGTCATGGAAACAGAAGAAAAGGAACTCTGTATGAACTTCATTTCAATGTATTCAGTTGCCTGTTCATTGTCACCCAATCACCATAAAAATGGGGCAGGCACACCTTGCCTAAGAGTGTCATAAAACATCTTAATCAAAACAGGCATTAGGAATACTAGGGAACAGTTCCTTTTATAAACAGCCCATCAAATGTAAAATTATAAAATGAGGGTGCAGGTAAAGTTGAAGGTGATCTTGTCATTTCCACTTCAGTAATGTATTATATTAGACTTCATAGATAAAATTTATTAGCAAAAAGAATGACATCTCCGAAGAGATGAATAGGGAAAGATGCAGAGGCAGAGATGATGGAGGCAACAATGCTTCTAAATATCAGTTACTAGAAATCACAGAAGGGGAGAGTGCACTTGTGCTCAAATCCTGCTTGTGGGTTTCTCACAGGCATCTGGTTGGCCACTGTGAGAACAGGATGCTAAACTAGATGGGCCATTGGTCTGAGCCAGCAGGCTGTTCTTTTGAGAACTCTGTCCCCTTAAAAGAGGCGATAAGGGAAAATCTAGCAAATTCAAATCTCCAGGGCCTGTTGAGCTGCAACCAAGGGTGCTAAAGGAACTTGTGGATGTTATCTCAGAGACCTGTCTATAAACTTTGAGAATTCTTGGGTGAGGTCCCTAAAGGCGAGAGGCAGGCAAATGTTATTCCTATCTTCAAAAAGGGGGGGAAAGAAGACCCAGGTAACTATCGACCACTCAGCTTTCTCAACACCCCTCTGGGATTGCTTCTCCTGCCCTAAGTTATGAGTCTTTCCCTTGCTTTGTCCTGCAACACTACTAGATTTTGTTGCTTCCCCCAAATCTGGCTGTCTTTCTCCTACCTACCCAACATTGCCCAGTTTCTTCCCACCCCCAGCACACCTCTGATTCTCCTGCTCCAAGAGAAGTGCTTTACTTCCCTCCAAATGAATGACCATTCACTTATATAGGAGAAAGTAAGGGGATGTCCTCATGGGTATCATTAGTACAATATAGTGACTAAGTTTTTGTGTACATAATCTTTCATTTGGATTATGAAACCAAATTGAGCCAAGAACTCTCTGGGTTACCTGGTGTTCCATGATGGGACCAAACAAGGGGAGAAAGAAAGAAAGAAAGGATAATTGTGTGATGCAGGAGAAGACTAAAAGTGAGAGAACAGTAAACATGAAGTGAATAAGTAGTATATCAGAGAGAGCTAGAGCAAGAGGCACACACAAGAAAAAAAGGAAAATTGTTGTTGTTGTTCAGTCGTTCAGTCGTGTCCGACTCTTCGTGACCCCATGGACCAGAGCACGCCAGGCACGCCTATCATTCACTGCCTCCCGCAGTTTGGCCAAACTCATGTTAGTAGCTTCGAGAACACTGTCCAACCATCTCATCCTCTGTCGTCCCCTTCTCCTCGTTCCCTCCATCTTTCCCAACATCAGGGTCTTTTCCAGGGAGTCTTCTCTTCTCATGAGGTGGCCAAAGTACTGGAGCCTCAGCCTCAGGATCTGTCCTTCCAGTGAGCACTCAGGGCCGATTTCCTTGAGAATGGATAGGTTTGATCTTCTTGCAGTCCATGGGACTCTCAAGAGTCTCCTCCAGCACCATAATTCAAAAGCATCAATTCTTCGGCGATCAGCCTTCTTGACGGTCCAGCTCTCACTTCCGTACATTACTACTGGGAAAACCATAGCTTTAACTATACGGACCTTTGTTGGCAAGGTGATGTCTTTGCTTTTTAAGATGCTGTCTAGGTTTGTCATTGCTTTTCTCCCAAGAAGCAGGCGTCTTCTAATTTCGTGACTGCTGTCACCATCTGCAGTGATCATGGAACCCAAGAAAGTGAAATCTCTCACTGCCTCCATTTCTTCCCCTTCTATTTGCCAGGAGGTGATGGGACCAGTGGCCATGATCTTAGTTTTTTTGATGTTGAGCTTCAGACCATATTTTGCGCTTTCCTCTTTCACCCTCATTAAAAGGTTCTTCAATTCCTCCTCACTTTCTGCCATCAAGGTTGTATCATCAGCATATCTGAGGTTGTTGATATTTTTTCCGGCAATCTTAATTCCGGTTTGGGATTCATCCAGCCCAGCCTTTCGCATGATAAATTCTGCATATAAGTTAAATAAGCAGGGAGACAATATACAGCCTTGTCGTACTCCTTTCCCAATTTTGAACCAATCAGTTATTCCATATCCAGTTCTAACTGTAGCTTCTTGTCCCAAATAGAGATTTCTCAGGAGACAGATGAGGTGATCCGGCACTCCCATTTCTTTAAGAACTTTCCATAGTTTGCTGTGGTCGACACAGTCAAATGCTTTTGCGTAGTCAATGAAGCAGAAGTAGATGTTTTTCTGGAACTCTCTAGCTTTCTCCATAGTCCAGCGCATGTTTGCAATTTGGTCTCTGGTTCCTCTGCCCCTTCGAAATCCAGCTTGCACTTCTGGGAGTTCTCGGTCCACGTACTGCTTAAGCCTGCCTTGTAGAATTTTAAGCATAACCTTGCTAGCGTGTGAAATGAGTGCAATTGTGCGGTAGTTAGAGCATTCTTTGGCACTGCCCTTCTTTGGAATTGGGATGTAAACTGATCTTCTCCAATCCTCTGGCCACTGCTGAGTTTTCCAAACTTGTTGGCATATTGAGTGTAGCACCTTAACAGCATCATCTTTTAGGATTTTAAATAGTTCAGCTGGAATATCATCACTTCCACTGGCCTTGTTGTTAGCAAGGCTTTCTAAGGCCCATTTGACTTCACTCTCCAGGATGTCTGGCTCAAGGTCAGCAACCACACTACCTTAATAAATGACTATACAGTATATAACTCCAGAGTCACTTCTAAATTAATAGCAAGCACTTCTTGAATTATCAGGGCCATTTATTCCTCTCATTTTATTTCACTCTCTGGCAAACCTCTTCAATGGGTCAACAAACCAAAGATTTGTGTTCTTGAAGAGTTTGATAATAGGGTGGCTAAAAGGAGAGACACGGAAAATTCCATATGATTTCAATCTTTTCTTCCTCTCCCTTTCTGTCTCTCTCTCACACAAACATACTTGATAGAAAGGAAACAAGTCAGTGTTTGGGTCACAGTGATATCCTGCTGGACTTCTGCTGTCTTACACAAGCTGCCCAGCATGCTGTCGAGCAGGCTTTCTTATGAGGAGACCAACTGGTGCAGTTGCCACCCAGATTCCCTTCATGTCCTGGAGCTGGACCTGTA
The DNA here is from genome assembly GCF_009819535.1 of Lacerta agilis. NCBI lineage: Eukaryota > Metazoa > Chordata > Lepidosauria > Squamata > Lacertidae > Lacerta > Lacerta agilis. Next base: position 19,300,752 of record NC_046316.1, on the reverse strand, counting down.
TTTCTATATTCCTCTTTGGCTGCAACCCTACACATATTTATCTGAAAGTAAATCCCTTAGAACTCAACTTGGTTCACTTCTGAGTAGACGTGATTAGGATTGTGCAGTTAGGCAACCATTTGTTTTGTTCTCCAACTGGCTATTCTTATATCCTTGTTTTTTTAGAAACTGAGTTTACTTGCTGTAGAGGACATGCCTACTGTCTGACTGGAGAAATGAACTCGGGTATTTTTGTTGTGGGGTGAGATTTTCTGCAAACTTCCATAAGGTAAGATGTACTGGAAGCCATGAACAATCTGACATACCTTGGGAACAGCTCCTTTGGTCATTCACAAGGCCTCTGTGTTGGGATACATAGAGTGCCGCGACACTCTGGCATATTTATTAAACAATGTACCTTCAAATAATCATTTCCACATTGATTTTTTTGGGAGGAAACACTTGCAAATTTGCCACGTGCCCCCTATGCATCAGTGAACATTCTAAGAAGTCTTCTGAATGTACATTCAATTTATGTGGAATACTGTGACTTCCTAGAATGTATCCAACACTGCACTGTGGCTGCATGTTGCTTGGGGAGATTGGGTTTAGGAATATAAGAAGGCATCGTTTTCTGTTCCATCCTACATTCATTGCCTGCAACCTTGTTTCTGTTCTGTCACCCAAAACTATGCTATCCATTCTCACTTTCTACAGTAGCAAAATTATGTCAGTTACATCACTCATAAAATCAAATTATGTCATTATGCTATTTCACCCCATTCATATCAATGCAAAGGAAACACAATGGAAATGAAATGGGGGGGGGGGGTTATGCTTAATGGGATAAGCATAATCACTTATGTAGCATTTGTTGACTAAAAGCAACACGAAAGTGGATAGTGATTGTATTTGCTGTACTGATTTCCTTTCCAGACATGGGACAAATAAACAAACACCGGCCACTTCCACTTCTGTTTCTGCTTCGATGGAATTATCCAGCATCCCTAGTTGTGGTAGGCAATGTATTTCAGGGAAGCTTGGCCAGCATTACTGATCTTCTCGCTAAGAAACCCCTAATATAATTTCAAGGAACCCCAGTACTCAGTCTAAAAGACACTGGCGTATCCTGGATTCCAGGGTAATTTTAGTGCAGGACCATCTAGCAACAGCAAATAATACTGGACAATGATGACGTTCATCTGATCAAGTAAGGTTTTTCAATCAGATTTTGTTGTTCTCTTGTTTCATAAATGAAAAACACAGCAGTGGACTTTGGGATCCCAGTATAAGAAAAGCAGCAGACTATGCAACACTGAAATCAACCCACCCACATGTAAATAAACTCTTCAAAACTTAGTAAGATGGTGCCCAAGTCTACATACAGCCAAGAACTGAAAAGTTCAAAGCCTATTTATCTAAAAACTCTAAAGCTCCAACTTTTCCCAGCTTTCAGAATATTTGTATGTCCCATTCACAGCTGTATCTGAATATAAAATCTGATAGACAGCGGATGTGTTTTTCCTGGATTTGTGATAGCATATGCAGGGGGAAATCACTAAACTAGAAAAGTCTTGAACAGCTCAGGGTTCATTATACGAACAAAAAACCCATTTCCATTTAGTTTTAAAACTCCCCTTTGAATAGCAGAACAAATTCTTATAGTGCAGGCTTGGAAATGGCTGATAGCAGATGGAAATGGAGAAATGGATATTCACTCATTTGTCTTGCCTGCTAAGAATTTTGGATTCCAAGTGAAATCGTTGTCTGTCTGTATTTTTTTTTTTTTTGGAAGATACATTTCCTGAAGTGCATGACAGCAGATTTAGAGTCCAATCTACATTCCACTGGAGACAATGGCAAAACACCCATTGATTTTAATAGATCTGGATTGCACCCACAGAGAGGAAAATGAAACTACCATATGATGAAAGACACCATATAGCCTAAAGCTAAAGAAGCTACTTTCAAAACTACAGTGCTGCTCAGGAATTAAGAAGTAAATTAAAGCTATCTGCTTTGGATAAGGAGCTACACAAACTTTTCATCTTGCCTTAAAAATAAGTCATTATTACAGATCATGGAACAATTCCACAAGATTCCACATAGCACATAAAATATGGAATAAAGGTAAAGGTAAAAGGACCCCTGACTGTTAGGTCCAGTCGCGGAGGACTCTGGGGTTGCAGTGCTCATCTCGCTTTATTGGCCAAGGGAGCCAGTGTACAGCTTCCGGGTCATGTGGCCAGCATGACTAAGTCACTTCTGGCGAACCAGAGCAGTGCACGGAAACGGTGTTTACCTTCCCGCGGGAGCGGTACCTATTTATCTACTTGCACTTTGACGTGCTTTCAAACTGTTAGGTGGGCAGGAGCTGGGACCGAGCAACGGGAGCTCACCCCATCGCGGGGATTTAAACCACCGACCTTCTGATTGGCAAGCCCTAGGCTTGCCACCCATGTCCCAAAATATGGAATACAACTACGGAATTCTCTTCCACACTATGTAGTGTTGGCCCCAAACCTGGATGGCTTTAAAATTTTACTTCTGTTGGAGGTACTATGTCTCAGTTACTGGTGAGAGTATTGTTGCACTCAGGTTCTGGTTGTGGGCTTCCCATGGGCATGTGGTTGGCCTCTATGAAAACAGAGTGTTTGGTCAGATCCAACAGGGAACTTCTTACTTTTTCACGATTAATGAACTATCTTTGATTCAAACGCAATACAAGTGGTATTTTTTAGATTTTCCAGAAAAGCCTGGAGAAGAAAAAACACAGAGATGGATCAAATGTCCCATCTTCCCCTGCAGAACCCTCCCTCATTCTTAAACAAAAAAAGCCTTACTTGTGAGAAAGGAGAGTGAAGTGGAAACTACAATCCCATGCCCCCTAGCAGGAGCATCATTTTTAAATTAAGGATAGGGCCTATAAATACTGATTCCTTTATTTATCCCCATACTATTCCCAAGAGAAAGTTGTCGTCGTCATTTTTTTGCCTCTAAAGGGGAGTGTGGGGAAAGTCTGACAGGCAGTGGGGTTGAGCTTGTCTCATATTTGGAGATGTCTGGGAGCCCAGGTCAAACGGAGGTGACATTATTGTCCCAGTACTGAATGTGTTCACATCCTTACATGTAATGGGCTTAATTTGCAACATCTTGTGCAACATTTCTCTCTCTCGTTGTTTTTGTGTGGGAGTGGGGGTAACTGTATGGAGACCTTTTGCTTTATTTGGAATACTTAATATGAAACTGCAAATTTGCAATTTCATTCCCAGAAATAGAATTCATGCTTATTTGCAGCATTCCCAAAAATGACCATATAAAACCACAACTTTTGATGCTGCTGAAGAATGAGCATGAAGATGGAAAGAAGATGAGATAGAAAAAAATGCAGAAATGTATGTCTTATTACACAGTATAGCAAGTTCATAGCTTAACAATAAAGAAATAAAAGGCGGCGGCCAGCATAGTAAATGCAAGGTGTTAATGTATTCATTCATGCATAATGCAAGAAACATAAGATTACAATTCTGGGTAAGATTCCCCCCCCCAAAAAAAGCAATATGGAGACTGAAATAAAATTATTATCATTATTTTTAAAAAGTAAATAAATAAGTTTACCATAATGAATTGCAGAAGAGCCCTCTACAGTGAAGTAGACATGCAATCCTTGTTCATTAGAATAACTGGGGTTTTGCCATTTACTCCAATGGAACAAAGACTTCAAAAACCCAGGTCTGTGATAAAAAAATGCCCTTATAAACAATAGCTGAAGGAACAGCAAAGAGACAATTCCTTGAACCAAAACCCACAGGGAGAAAGACCAACTAAGCTTCACCACTAAGCTATCAACACAAGGGGCATTATTATGTTAGTACGCTAAACACACGCACAAAGTACTGAAGGAAGAAATGAAGAGATTGAAGAGAAGAAATTGAGCAGGCAATAAACATGACAAAGGGATAGTAGACTTGATGGATGGTGTTCACTGCTGGAACCATACAAAAAGGATGTTGGAAGTGCAGCGCTCTGAAACAGCGTTATGGGTAGAGAATTCCAAACTAAATGATTAACATGTTATTACTGACATGTTCAATATTAATAAGAATTAGATTTCTTTCACAGATGTGGATTGCAAAATACGTTCGAGAGCCAAAGAGTTTTGGACTATCTTAATTTTTGCACAGTTGATCAAAGGGCCCCAATTTTAGCCTCCCCTAATCCGGTGCCCTCTAAATGTTTAGGCTAGAACTCCAATCATCCCTGACCATTCACTATGTCGGCCAGGAGTGCCAAGTTGAATAAAATATTGGAGGGGGGGCATAAGCTCCACCCCACATAATCGATCACATGTCACAGCACACACACACCCCATTTGAAGGGCAATGCCCATTAGCTTTGGGAGGCGGCCCCCTGAAGTATTTTCTTGGGGTGGTGAAGGCACCTGAGCCACTGGGAGTTGGCTCCTGCGACGCTGGCTGGTGCTGATGGAAGCTGTAGTCCAAAATATGTGGAAGGAACCAGGCTGTGGAAGGCCGATGTAAAAAGTTACACATATGACCCAGGAGCATAAGGAGAGCCAAGTGGAGGCAGATCAATGGTTCGTCTACTTTACTATCTTGCTTCCTTAAGCGGCCTGGTTACAGGCTTCTGGGAAGCTCACACTTAGGATACAAAGCAACCATTTTTTTGTCTGAAGATTGTTCCAGCATTGGGGTTCCCCAAACTGCTTGTGATTGGGATGAGTGGCACACTGCCAAGTCCAAGGAGATTACTGCTGATCCTGCTCACATATCTTTCACATACCTGCTCCTCTGCCCAATTCTGTCTGCTTCAGAAACACCAGCTGCCAAGGAGGGGAATGAGTTAGGAAGAACAGGGTGTAAGGGAATACACCTAAACTGACTGAGGCAGGAGAAGATTAAAATCAAATAGAGCAATCAAAACAAATCAATACCCAGGTAAAATAAGAGGAATGCATGAAGCACAGAGAGTGAATGTAAAAATGAATTGGTTTGGAATGAGGGTATGATATGAAGGAGAGAATCTGCAATGCAATCCGCTCACAGAATTAGCAGTAGGGGGGCATATATAATCAATAATTCTGTCTGCTTTCTATATCATTTCAGTACATGCAATGTTTGATTTATGTAGCTATTGCATTAACTAAACATCCACGTCCATCCCTTTTACAGAGCAAATGAAGATCTATCCCTCTGAATGTGACACCATACTTATTTTGTTGTTGTTGTTGTTCAGTTGTGTCTGACTCTTTGTGACCCCATGGACCAGAGCACCATTTTGTCCTACTTATGTTAAAAGGGGACATTGGCTCGGCTCACACACATCAAGCTCAACCAAACCCCAGCTTAACATGGACATGCGAGTATGTTGGCTCCTGGAGAGGAGATACTTTCTGCTTCACTCCTCTTGGTGGTTTGACTGCTGTACTAGGATGTCTGGTGAGGGAGTAGGAGGCCCCATCTATTTCCAGAGAATAGCTTGCCACCTTATTCTCTACAAACAGAGCTGGGCCTTCTGCCTGGCAGAGTAAGGCAGTTGCCCAAGGCAGCTGATCTTGGATGTTTTGAAAGAGCACTGAAATGGCTTATTGTATATTTCACTCCCAGGGGATGGGACTTTCTACCTCAGGTGTCACAATAGCTTGGTCAACCTTGGTCATTATGCACCTTAATTTGGGGTGTGGGGGCATTTGCTGTTCCACGTCATGCAGCAAAATGTCATTGGGCTAGTCCCCAATAAAAATGTTTCTACAAAGAGAGGATGAGCAAGTCCAACAAACTGAAGGACTGAGCCCCCAACTCCCCACACCAGAGGCAGATTTAAGGCAGTGTGTCTGGTTGAACTGCACTGGGTGTCAAGGCTAGGGGGTGCCCCAGGGCATAGCAATTATGACATAGTGAATTGAGCAGAACAGAAGGCATGGTGCGGGGGAGTGATGCTCTGGGCCAGTTTAAAGATGGTGGGCTGTTATGTGCATTGTTGACTAACAAAAAACATGTAGCTACACGAGCACTTCACACAGTAACATTGGTTTCAAAGGCTTTTAAGTGGTCATAAACCTATTTGCTCAAGCTACTCATCCACCACTACCCCAGGTGACCGATGTGAATGAGACCTACTGTATTTGTATTTGAAATGGAAATTTGAAATTTGAAATGGAAGTCCATCAACCTCACCAAGAAGCTTGCACAGGTACAGACTGACATCTTCTTTCTAACTAAATGCAAGAACCTGGACATTATACCTAAGGGTCTTAGAATTAAGAATCCTCTACAATCCACTTATCCTACTGAATAATCTTATCTCATTATACATGACAAAGCTATCTTTAGCCATCTCACCCCTTGCCTTCCCTGCAAGACTAATTGCCACACCTATCAACTGATCACCCATTCCCACCACCCTTCTGAGTAATACCCCCTCCCCACTCCCTCACTGTATTTAAGAGTTTGGTGACTTCCATCTCAGTGTATCTGAAGAAGTGTGCATGCACATGAAAGCTCATACCAAGAACAAACTTAGTTGGTCTCTAAGGTGCTACTGGAAAGATTTTTTTCTTTTGTTTTGTTTTTGTATTTGCACTGGCATTTATGCAGAAAAGCCTCATTTCTTCCTAAAGTCTGAGGCTTGTCCTGACATTCTGCCACGTGGCCAACCGACACGGTACACAAAACTGCAGAACATGATCTTTATGATGCCATTCACCAAATTAACAAGGATTCTCTCTTTCTTTTTGCTAGCTGCTAGATAATGTAGTCTCCGTGAGATTGATTGAATATCCATAAGAGCTTGCTTCCAGCTGCATTCTTTGCAATGTATGTGGGTTGCAGCCAAATTAACTCTTGTGGAATATGTGAGCTTTCTGTACCAACAGCTATTAGTAAGCATCAACACTGAATGTCATAGGCATATTAATAATACAGAATGGCTTAAACACCTTCGCAGAACGATTACCAACAATAACCTGAAATTGTAGTGCCAAGGGTGTGAAATGTGGGAGGTACTGCTAACCGGCTAGGCCTGTGTTTCCTCACATTTCAAAGCAAGCATAAATGCATAAAAGATTACCTCAGCTTTCACACGCAAAGATACCTCTTTTCGTGTGTCAAAGCAGATTTGCGCAGAGCCCCCCAGTCATAAATAGCAATGCCACTTCTTCCCTCTGAATTCTGGCACTCTTGGATCTGCCTACTCCCATGTTGAAATTAAAGAGGGCGTAGGCACAAGGAAGAGCAAAGAACAAGGTGAATGGAAGATAAGCTCCACATGGGACAAAAAAAAGAAAAAGAAAAAAAACTATGAACGCTTGGAGTGTGAGAAAGGTTTTGACCATAACTCAGGACCACAGAGCTCACACATGGGAGGAGCCCTGTAAATGTTCAGAAAATCGGAAATGTTTTGCTCAGAGTTCCCTAGCTGAAACCCAACTGAGAAGTCACTCGCTTGTTTTCCCCCCTGCCTTTCTGTTATTTTTATTATATTTATTTGTTTAACTTGCTTCAATTAGAAATATATAAAAGGAAATAAAACTTTTAAAAAATGTTTTTTAAAGACAGAATTCAATGTATATGTTTCAATTCAATAAAGGTGAGAGGCTATTGCCCCCCCCCACTGTGTTATGTATTTTTGTGTTTTTATATTGTAAACTATGCTGTGATTCTCAGATGAAGGGTGGTATAGAAATTTAATAAATGAAAATTTCTCAAATTCTGGGGTGGGCCCGTGCAAAGGGCAAGGTTCTAGGGAGGGGGAAAGAGTGGCTGGGGCAAGCCAGCCAGATGGGCAGGGCAGGGTATAAATAATAAAATTATTATTATTATCCTGCAGCAGACAAAGCTCAAGGCACTTACCTTCCACCAGCAGCAAGGATCTAGCATTGTAGCCAGCAATACTGCTATGAGAGCCATGAATGTTCTGCCTTCAGGTGCAGCTGCCTAATGTGATTAAGTCACAAAACTACAGGTTGGGGCAGCTTCATTTGCAGTTAAGTACCCTCAGGCAGCCATTGGATGCACCTGAAGGCAGCAAGGGATATGTTTGTATGCAACTGTATGCAATTCTGCCTAATATATGAATCTTTGCAAAGCAATTGCCCATAATACAATGAATATGTTTATTTTACTTTTATTAATGCATGCATTTTAATCCACACTTTAGCCTAGTCCATGCATTTTTTACACACATTGCTTGGCTGGAGAACTGCATTGCAAAATTCAGAGAAATGTGACTTTCGAAGGATGCCTGTTTTCATTTTCATGGTGTTTTAGAAAGTGCAGTTTAGCTGGGTTTGCTTTTATATGCAAACTGAATCAAATTTCTCCTCTATCCCTACCTGGTAGGCATAGGTGACCAGGAATTGCAGAGAGGCAAGTAAATTGGATGGGGGGGGGGGGGAGGAAGGGATTTGTCCAATTCTCCGCAACCAGTCCACTTGATTTCCACACTGGCTATGGAGGAACAGAAGGCTTTCCTTAAGTTCTGTCCCTCCAGTTTGCTAGAAGACTTTTTAAAAATTATTATCACTGGTCAGCTAAGAGTTTAATATCCTATATTTCCATGGTGGCTGTGGAAAGTGGGTTTGCCCTTCTGCCCCCAGCATAAAAACACATCCTACCAGCCTTTAAGTAGGGGAGTAAACAAAATGTAGCCCAGTAGCTTTTGTGGGTTAATTAATGAATCAATATACTACTGACCATCAAAATTATTTACAAATCTGCATTAGGAGGAGCGGCATTTTTCCAGCATTCTATCGCACTAGGAACCAAAGCTTCTGCAAACGTTATGAGGTTAAGGAAAAATAAACACAAGGGGGGTACACAGGGATGAGCACACTGCTTTACCTTTCTCCATCATTGCTTCTGTAGGCCTCAACTCACAGAGCATGATTGTGTGAAGTTGGTGCCTCTATGCATACAGGAGAATTTTCGGGAATCCAGAATTTTCACAGATACTGTTGGGTCCCTGCTTCACATAGTCACTTCCCTTCAACTGAGACTTCTGGGATCTGTTGATGGCAGGGACTGCTACTGGTGTACTCATCCCCACTCACCCCTCTAAGGCATCTACACTTCATGGAAAAGCCTGCAGAAAGCTTATGAAACTCAACACAAGATGAGTCTCTGAAGAAAGAGGTCTTAAAGACTAGATTCAAAAGCTGTCACTTCAATGGTACTCTTTTACTTATTCCCATGCAAGTACAGATTGCTGTTGTTGGGGTAACTGATTGGTTTAATCCAGACATCCCCAAACTCAGCCCTCCAGATGTTTTGGGACTACAATTACCATCATCCTTGACCACTGGTCCTGTTAGCTAGGGATGATGGGAGTTGTAGTCCCAAAACATTTGGAGGGCTGAGTTTGGGGGTGCCTGATTTAATCCATATGTTTCTGCTGATACTTGATCATTCGGAAATGTTCTGTTTTATTCCTCCCCTCTTAATTCCCTGTACATTTTGAAATCAGTGAACTTTTTTGCATTGTGTTTGGTCAACCTCTGAGAGACACTGTAGCATCAAGGGTGTGAGGTTGGAGTTGGATAGGGGAGATGCATACTAAAAACCACACTCTGCCCTGAATTCCACAGGGTGACATTAGACATATCTCTTTCTCAATATAGGCTGCAATCTTAACCCTGTTATCTGAGGGTAAGCCCCACTGAATTCAATAGGACCCAATGCTGAGTAGAGATGGGCAAATCCATCAATTTTGGTTTCTCATTTTTCCATGCCAAGCCTACATTTAAATCTATCTTTGCTGAACAAATGTATTGGATAAAGAAAAGACCAGCACAGAGGCAAAGATGCCATTGTTATGGCTTCATTAATATCCCATGGAACTGCATCTTATAGTAAGTAAAATGTTCTTTTGTTTCTCTAAAACTGATTAACCGACTTAACATTGGTGTATTCATTTTCTAGGCATTCATATTTTATGAACTTGGCAATTTAACTCATGTTGCAACCCCAGTTTTTCAACGGTTGTATCATTTGCAGTGACAAGAGGAGCCATTCTAACTGCAAATGAGAAAAACTTCAAAACGCCCCTCTCAACATTACAGTAAGTCTGAGCTAATTTGTTCTTTAGCAATGACTCCTAGTAACTGCACTTCATGGCTAATATCCATCATCTCAGTCCACTAATCCAAGCAACCAATGGATTAAGTTTATGGAAATGCAAAGAGAGGGGAAAAGCAAAGGCTTGGGAGCAGAGAAAGCAAACTAGAAGGGAGATGCAAGGAGAGAGGATGAGACTTCTTACTTCTTGCACATATTCATTTAGATATCACATTTATTTATTAGATGTATCCAATTGTCATCCAAGGGCTCATGGTACACTAAGTTCTCTAATTACATACTCTCAGGAATACTACGTGGAAATGGAGGGGGAGAGAAGATGTCTGAGGTCACATCCACAGCATAAATTTAAAGCACAAGGCTTCCCCCCCCAAAGAATTCTGGGAAATATGCCTCTCGCATAACTACCATTCCCAGCACTCTCAACAGCTTAGTTCCCAGGATTTCATGGTGGATCCAATGTGCTTCAGATGTGCTTTAAAAGTATGGTATGAATGTGACCTTGCTCAAGGCTGCCCAATGAGTTTTCTGGCCAAGTGGGGAACTGAGTTTCCCACATCCAGAGGCCGGACTCTGGGCCAACATTTCCCAAAATGTTAAGACTTGGATCATAGGGTTCCTCCAGATTAAATTTGGAGGGGCACACTCTTCCAACGCTTTAAAAAAATACACATATATTTTCTCAATCAGTTTACTAAATGATGGACAGGCACCCTCCTTGCAACGTACAAGATTGAGAGTTAATTTTTTATTTATTTAAATTTACTTTGTTTTCGTATTGCTCTTCCTCTTGGTCGGGAGGCTTTTGATTTATCTACTCCTCCCACATCAGACAAGTGTCTGGAGTGGTGCTCTGAAATTCCCTTGTGCCTGGCAGCTGCAGGTTGCATCAGGGAATCCTGGTACATTCTTCTTACCTTCTTCAGGATGAAGGTACTACCCATATACTTGCAAACAGAGAGAGGATTCAATGCAAAATAGATCCTCTTCAACCAGAGGGTCATAAAGCTGTAGGTGCATCCAGCATAGCACATCAATTTTTCAAGGCACATTTCAGCCACTTTCATGGTACGCTAGTGTCCCATCCTGAATTGTATGTTCACTGTGGGACCCATCACAGACACCCTTTGCCCCATACACATAGCTGTCAACCTTTCCCTTTTTCCAGGAAATTCCTGGAAACAGCAGGGAGGGTTGACAGCTATGTATATAGCAGTGGGGAACAGCAGGGAGGGTTGACAGCTATGCCCATACATTAAGAGAAAGCAGGCTGGAAAGTCTCTACAACAAGGGCTGATTCTGTCTCATAGGCTGGACTGCCAGAGATATGTGGAAAAAGAATTAAGAGTTGTACCAGGACATTCATGCATTAAGCGTAGGACAGCGCAAAACCTTCCAAAGTATTTTTGTGAATATTTACAAGTTGTCGAAATGTGATATCAGATGAGGCACCTGCGATTGGTCATGAAATCAGATGCACAAGTGTTGAGAAGGGTAGGATTTTTCAAGATTTCCAATTGTACTGTATGTGGTTCACCATTTGAAGACACAGTGGCCTAGCTTAATTGTGCATGGTTCATCAATCTAAAGCACAGACTGAACTGTATTATTTCGAGATTGGAAGTGATGTTTTATAATAATAATAAAATATGGAGGAACACCATATCCTTTCTCTTGTTAAAACATATCCCCTCAACAACAACACAAGTTATAGGGATAAATGGATATATTGATATAATTGTTCTTCTATTCAGAACCAGATATTCAGATTCAGCTTACTGTGAACCTACCCATGTTCAAACAGACTACTGGATATATTTCTCCATTCATTAGACAAATCTTGTATAATCACTTTTTTCATGGATCCATAATTACTTTTTATAACTGTCACTATATTTCAGTGCTGGGGGAAAAGTTCTATTATCATTCCAACAGGCATTTTAAGTAATAGTTTCTGTTGTACAGTGCTTAGAAACTATGGTGTTAAGTGGTATATGCATTGTAGAAATAAAAAGATATTTGGGACAACTGTCAATTTATAATGTGGAAATGTGCTTTGTAGGTTGCTTGCATAAAGATGTGGGTGGTAGTGATGATGTAAGGAGACTGCAGAATAAAGAATTGAAACCAAGAGAGAGAGAGAGTAGTTTTATTTAGACTCAGCACACACATCAGCAAGCAGCAGCAACAACATTAGCCACATCACAGCACACTTTCTTCTCTTGCATTCCACTTCCTCTGAAAAGAAAAGAAAAACATTCTTTAAAGCAAACAGTTGACTAAGACTTTTCAATTTCAATTTTCTAAATTGTTTTTTCCAGTTAACAACAACAACAACAACAACAACAACAACAACAACAACAACAACAACAACAACAAAGAAGACTCCTGGTGGATGCATATTACTTTCATTTCTGTCCCATATGCAGTCACAGTGCCCACTATTTCTAAGCTGAAAATCCTTCCCTCCCCAATTCACTGATTCATTCTAAGCTGGCAGTTTTGTGGTGCATTTCAGTGACTTATCCCCCAAGTGGTTTGGGGGCACAAGATTACTGGGTAGCGTCATCATTTTGCATTTCATTGTTTTGTTAAGGTGTTGATTTGACGCTGCCATAAGCAGTGCTGGAAAGTCGTGTGAGAGTATTGCTGCAAGGGAGTCGAGAATGGCAAGCTGCCATTTGGCTCCACTGCCATTTGGATCTCCTTCCATCCCACCCCCATGTCCAAAGTTTGGGCTGGAAAAGCTCTCATATTAGAACTTTGGGCTTGCTTTCTCCTTCCGCACTTACCTGCAGGAAATTATCTCCTTTCAGAGAGCCATCAGTGGCTATTAGCCATTATGCCTATGCTCTGCCTCTGCAGTAAGAGGCATTATGCTTAATACCCATTGCTGAAATCCATAGGAGGACAGAGTGATTTGGGCTTGAATTCTACTTGCGGGTTTCCTGCAGGCATCTGGTTGGCCATTGTGAAAACAGGATGCTTGACTAGATAGGCTGCTGGACTGATCCAGCAGGCCCTTCTTATGGTCTTACGTGAAACAAGCATGGGCTTTATATGAATCTGGTTGCCTCTTCCCAAGCCTCACATAATACCATTGCATGTGGTGTTTGAAATAGTCCTAAGGTGGTGCTGGTCTCTTATTCACTTGATTACAGGAATGATTAGGTGGAAGCCTGATCAGTTAAAATCATTTAATCGTGTGACACTGTAAAGTGAACTCGTGTACATTATTCTGGGGCTTACCATTTCACTGCAGCTGGGTGCAAAATGCAAGGTGCAGTTGCTTTCTGGCCGAAGTATATGATATGACACTGGAGAATTAGTCCTGGATGCGTGAATGTAACCAAAATGTCAACATCTTCTAGCTTCCTATAGGAAAAAAAATCCTGTGCCCCTAACAGCAGAGAATAAAAATTAACACATTTAAACTGAAACATAGCAGAATGTGTACAAAAGAGGCTGTATCTCTACTTACCTTTGTAGGAAATGTCACATCCCAGGAAAATGCATCAGCAGCAACTGCGCTGCTTCTCTTCTGACCACGTGTCTGGGACTGAATATTTCACCATGAGTTAAGCAAAGCCTTAACTGAGAAGAAATGGCACTTAGAGAAGAGTCAGTGTTACAAGATAGGGGCAAGTCTTCCTGTGATCTTCATGCTTTCAGAGTTCTAATCCAGAAACCCACTGGCCTCAAGAATACTTGTACAAATGGAAGAATGTTAATTTGAAGCTCTTTCATTTCTAATTTTTCCAATCCTATATTCATTTCTCCACATTTCCACATCAGTCTGTGAATTTCGTTAGAAGTCCAGTCATCAGCTTCTGTGTGCAATTTTTTCCTAACATAAACTATTTTGTACATGCAGTTTTGAAAAAAAAATGCATTTCTGTAAGCAATTTCCCCATATATGATATTGCAATGTTATATTCATTAATGTATGCATTTTTTAAATCATTGCTTAGTTGGAGACCCGCAACATAAAATCTGGAAGTGTGTGAATTTCAGAGGATAATCATGTCTAGGTTCATATACAGTTTCAAGAAAAGCAAATTATACAGTTTATCATTAAAATGTAAAGAAAATCAAACCTCTCTCCCATCCCTAATTATGTCGGTTGAAATCCAAACTCGTCCAAGCAAATGTGTTCATAATCTAAGTACTTGGTGGCTTCATTCTCATAAATCCTCACCAGTGTTGAAATCTGAAACTCATTCTTAAAACACATAAACCACTATTCCTTAAAAAAGCACCTGAGACAATGAGCAACGTTTTTTTAAAGCCTGTATTGATTTCATTATTAATGGAGAGCTGGTGTGATTATGTGAGTAGGCTTATGAGAAGGCCTGTGAAGGAGGAAGTTCCTAGTCCGCTGCTTCTTCTGCCAAGAACTCACCTGGTGGCCTTAAGTACATAGGAAGATGTCTTATACAAAGTCAGACCACTGGTCCACCTGGTTAGGCATTGTCTACACTGACTGGCAGTGTACATACAGGAACAATAACACCCCACATATGAAAGGGTTCCACCTTTGAACACTAAAAACCACTATACAACTGCTAAGTATTACTACTAATCTCTGCAGGAACGGCTTTCCAACTGTTGAGGCTCCTGCAGCCAATGGGAAGCTGCACACACCTCCTCTGTGCTGGAAGGAGCACCAGAAATAGCATTTGCACATGCCTGCATGTGCGTGCACACACACACTTCGGCCCACCACGGCATTTGTGGGACCGTGAACCGGCTCAAGCCACAAAAAACTTTGCTGACCCCTGACTTGGAGAATGCTCCTGATTGGTTCCTTTGAAGGTGACTCACCTTACATCATATTGACATCTGGTAAATGACAGATGGGCAGCCCCGCCTACCTGCCAAAGTGATCTGCAGGGGGGCAGGGTGAGGTCAAGTTCCGGCCTGCTGGGGGGGGGTCTTGTTTTTCATTCCTGGACTAAATGCGTATTCCCTGATCTCATGCTTGGTATCATTTTGGAGGTCTCCCTGCCTGTTAGCTGGAATTCCCTCTAAACCCTGCTGTCAGGACTGGATTTTCAGTATTAACAAACATTCTGAGAAATAGATAACATAATTAATTGCTTTTAGCTGTCATCATTCCTAAGTCATCTATCAAGCACTGTGCAATTTTTTTGTACACCAGAATTAAAGTGTTGTTAACATAATGTATTTGTTACCTTCTAACATGAGTCCCACTTTTGTGATATTGAATTCTTAATTATCTAGAGAAAAAAAAAACTATGTAATTCCAAGTGTCATATCCTTGGAATTTCTAATGTCAAATCCTTTGTACTGTTACAGACTTATCATGCCAGACTGCAAGATGGACAAAGTAGCAAACAGGGCAGGCAAATATATTTAATGTCTTGTGCAGCTGAATTTTTGGTTGCAAAATAGCATATTTGAAGAGTTTTGCTGATCTCATCATTAGCAGAGGCAAGCTCTGTGGCTTAGTAAAATTAAAGTTTGACCATAACCATTGACGTTATAATTCAAGGTGACCAATTAAATTTAGCTAAGCATAGCATGTACTTTCAGAGCCTTATTCTCAGTATTACTGTGGTAATGTTCACTTGCAATCATCAGTGTGCTTAGAAATGGGGGAGGTTGGTACACATTAGCCAAGGGAGGAAAACTAAAGAAAGGAAAGCACTGATTTTCACTTCTCCCCCCCCCTTCCAGAAGTGCCTGCAATTTTTTTTAAAAAAATCCTTTCCCTTTTCTCCTACCCTCACCTTTTTGCATGAAAGCTTTAGCAGAAGTTTAGTTAGATATATCTGGTGGTGGGGAGAGGGGAGGCAATGGAGTTTTTTTGTAGGCAAAAATTGCCCCTCCAATGTTGAAGTCTTAATATTGCATTGAGGTTGTGTCTTGGTTCTTTAGGAAGAAGAAGAAGAAGAAAAAGAAGAAGAAGAAGAGGAGGAGGAGGAGGAGGAGGAGGAGGAGGAGGAGGAGGAGGAGGAGGAGGAGTTTGGATTTGATATCCCGCTTTATCACTACCCAAAGGATTCTCAAAGCGGCTAACATTCTCCTTTCCCTTCCTCCCCCACAACAAACACTCTGTGAGGTGAGTGGGGCTTAGAGACTTCAAAGAAGTGTGACTAGCCCAAGGTCACCCAGCAGCTGCATGTGGAGGAGTGGAGACGCGAACCCGGTTCCCCAGATTACAAGTCTACTGCTTTTAACCACTACACCACGCAGGAAGAAATGGCCTCCTCTTAAATATGAGGTTTTCTATTTCTATTTTTTTTTATTTTTAATGAATGTCAGCATTAACACCACCTCCCCCTTTTAGCTTTTCCCCCTTCATTTTTATTTTGTTGCAAAAACCATCCCTTGCTGACTGTTACCCTCGTTTTCAGTCACTTCTTTGCATGACCAAATAGTGCTGATCTCGTAACATTATCCCACTCACTAAGTGATCTCTGATCATAATCAGTTGATCAGCTCAGAAAGTAGGAAGAAATGGTAGGAAGTGAAAAGGCAGTACCAAAAAGGTTGAAAGGGAAAAAGATGAATATTCACACAAACAAACCTGACCTGGGAGCTCCTCCATCTATAGGGCGCATATGAGGTTTAATCAGTGCTAAACTGACAACTATCCCTTCTCATGGAAACTGGATTCTGAACGTTTTGCTGTTGACAGTTTTGTTCCTCATGTAGTTGGAATGTTACAAACCATCACATCAGCTCAGCTAATTAGTGCCAGAGGCTTCATTGTCAAAAATACAATATAGCACAACTGACATTTCATTATTTGATCATAAAACTCACAGAACAGACCCAAAGAGGCACCTCCCAACATAACCCGGAATAATTTTCCAACATGGAACATGAAGGATTCTGCTGGATTTTTCCTGAGTGGCACTAATAAGATTCAAATAAACCTTTAGGAAGATTTATATATGCTAAGCTCTATTTCAGTAATCTTGACATTGTAAAAATGCCAGATGCCAGTTTGTTCGGCGGAAACACCTGCTGAAGTGCTATATTCATGCTATGGCAATATTTAGTTTAGAGTCACACATGGTCTGACTTTATGCCTTTCGTGCATAAAATTGTTTATGGTTTATGCTGTTGACATTGGTTTGGTCACAGGCTTAGGAGGATGCTCTTTCAGAATAACAATTACATTTCAACTGCCAGTGAAATGTTCCACCCTGCCATGGTTCAGAAAGGATTGGAATAACAGTGAGTTTGTACAGTCCATGAAAGTGGTAAAGATATTTGCATCAGCGAGAAGAAACATGCAAATTCTGCTTTTAAAGAGCTTTCTCTTCCCCACTCCACGATTTAACGTTCTCTTGCTGTCGCTATTAAAATTTAAAACATGCATTTGAGTGCCACCCTTTGGATTTAAGCCATCTGCCCCCCCCCCAAGTCTCTAGAAGTGAAATCTCTGCGGGGAGGGTGGATACTTCTTGATTCCTGTGTTTAGGCACAAACAAATGCATGTGCATGAACCCTGGCACATCAACCATTGCCCTTTCTGCTAATTCTTACACTGCTGCTAGCAAGATTCATTTTGAACTGTTCAAATATCACGGACAATTGTAGTGTTTCTAGCGTAATATTAAAGCAAAATAACATCTCTCTACTTTTTTATTTTTTTATTTTATCTCTCTACTTTTTGATAAGATTGTGACTGTGCTGATCCTTCCCTGTCCCAAGTTGTCCAAACACAAAATACCAGTGCACTGCTATTCAGATACCTATTACCTCCTCTCCAGATGGCATTGCCATGGGATTGGCCAGGTAAGGGGAGGGACTACCTAGCCCACACAATAGAAGGTGTAGCTTACCAGGAAGCAGCATTTGGGCTCCAGAGCTTCTCCCACCTTCCACTCCCTCAATTAATGCTTATTTTGCAGGTTAACATCTTCTCCACAGGTACACAGGTGCTGCTATGTCAAGGGCACTGTTGAAGGGCCGGAAAGGAATTTCCCTGCATTGGCAGGTTTTGCCTTTCCTGTAGCAATTCGTCACAACTTTGGCGGTTTCAGGCCTTGGGCGGAATCCTTTAGTCATCATCCTAAATGGGAGGGGCATGGGGCGGTGACTCCACACCCCCAGAGCAGCAGCGATACCAGGGTTCCCATTAAAGGGGTATTGGGGGGAGGCATTAACCATATGCCGAGAGGTTGTCATTGCTCTCCCCACCAGTGGCTGCAAATGGGGGGCAGGCTATCTGCTTGAAGATATGTTCTCCAGAGCTAGCCCAATCCCCGCACATTCTGGATAACCCTGAAATTTCCCAAATCCCCGGCTGGGGGCTGGGAAGGATAAACGCCCAATGCCTGAGCCAAGGTCTCCCTACATCTGAATCTTAATAAAGTTGTGGCCAGTTTTAATCCCATAGCACGTTGTCTTGTGTCATTATTCCGCTCGGGAGATGCCTGGGGGTTGGGGGACTCCGCCTGTCCACACAAAAAGCACAACCAGATATGAGAATAAGTGTACTATTCAGTACTTTATTTATATTAAAAAAAGGAAAACCTGCAGTCAATGTTGCTTCCCCAAGCCATCTGATTTAGAAGCTAATGCAGGACATATTACAGGCAGAGAAGGGGTATCAGTAATAGGGCCTTTGTTTCTTTTTGTGCGGAGGGGGAAACTCAGTGTGGGACTGTAACTATAACTATAACTAAAACCCTAAGCATGTTTACTCAGAAGTAAGCCATCTTGAAAGCAAGGGGGCTTACTTTTGTGTAAAGCCATTTATGATTGGATAGCACAGTGTTAATAAGTACTAAATCATAATCCTATTTTAATCTACTCCTACTGTCAAGGAGATTAGGAATTATATATATATTAGGATAGTATAGTTTTACTATGTTTTTATATATGCTGGAAGCCACCCTGAGTGGCTGAGGCAACCCAGTCAGATGGACAGGGTACAGATAAATAACAATAACAATAACAATAAATACTACTACTACTACTACTACTACTACTCAATTATTATTTACAGGTTTTCCCTCCTTATCCTGCCTTTGTTCATTCACTTGTCACTCTTGCCTCTCCCATTCATCCATTCTCTCCCTTCTCCTCTGCCTTTGCTATTTTCAACCACTGTTTGCAGTGTCGTCAACATACTTGGGATCTCTCTCCTTTTCTCTTCTATATTTCACACTTTCTGTAGCACACACTAAATTGGGAGATGCAGCCAGCCATTTTCACTTCATAACAAGTGTGCTTGTGTGATACAGGTGTTTGCAAACAACTGTTTGCCACATTCCCATTTTGCATTTTCATATGTACAGTTAGATAGGTTCAATGTATATACACACATATACAGTGGTACCTCGGTTTACAAACAGCCCTGTTTACAAACTATTCGGTTTACGAACTCCACAAAACTGGAAGTAGGTGTTTTGGTTAGTGAACTTTACCTTGGTCTATGAATGGAAGCTGAATGGTGGAATGACACCAGCGATGGGAAGCCTCATTAGGGAAAGCGCGCCTCGGTTTAAGAACGGATTCGATATAAGAACGGGCTTCCGGAACGGATTAAGTTCGTAAACCAAGGTACCACCGTATATGCTGTGGCGCTCCCAATGTTAGTGCTCATGTAGGGCATTTCCCCCCTGCATATGAAGCTTCAAGGAGTCATTGCTCCAATGACGTTTGCCACGTGAACATAAAACCCACGTTACAAATGCATCACCCTTGCTTTCTCTCCCTCGTGATGTGGGAAAGTAGTTTGAAGTTTGCTCACATCACATATTTGGAAACCCTCTACATTCTGAATTAAAGCAGTGCTTTTCCAACCTCTTTATCTTCGAGGAACTCCTCCCATATCAGCATCTAAGAAACCTGCATGCATTGGCCATAGAAGCATCACATATTGCAAGGGATTCTGGGAATGTTCCAGACTTCACAGTTGGTTCTCATTGGGTGACGGGTCAGGTCTGCTGTCTGTTTGTTGGGTCTCAACAAAATAAGATAACGTTCGAGGCCACACCCTACTCTCTCATGTCACTGTACACTGCTGGGGAAGATTAGAGGAGGTGAGCACCCTGTTTTCCCAAGGAAAGTTATAAACACCATTAGGGATGCGGGAATAATCTGCTGAACTCAGATTCCAAAGTAGGCTCACCTGCTTCAGTTCAAGTGGATCATGACTTTGGTCAGTTCACAGCCCACTTCAGAATCCACAATATTTCTGATTCCTTTACAAGGACGTATGGGGGTTGCTCACTGCTCACCCATTCCTCTAAAAATGTTTTTCTTTTCTTTCTTTCTTTTCCAAAATAGGGTAGCCAGCCACCCACAGCCTAGAGCAGCTAATACATGGGGCTCCTTGCTGCTGCACACTTTGGGAGCAGATGCAGTAAGTGCTCTGGCATTTGATGACACCCCATCTCTCTCCAGAGGAACTTCGTTGGGGGAAAACGTGGTTCCCCCTCCCCGACACCTTTTTCTGTCAAATTCCCCCTGAGAGTGGCAAAACGCTAGCACGTTCCATCTCTCTCTGTGGGACTTGCTGCTGTATTCTCACTCAAAGTGTGAGGCATCAAGGAGTCCCCCACACAACCCACTCCAGGCTGTGAGCTACTTTATGTCCTATTTGGAAAAAAGTTTAGAAGAAGATTTTGTTTTATTTGAGGGATGGAAGCAGTGTGCAACCCTCAGAGCACCTTGTAAGAACTTCACTTTTTATGTTTTGCAGGATTTTCCATTAAAAATCCACCTGGAAAGTCACATGAATTGCTGGGATGGACAAGGCTTAAATGGGCCCATCCATCCCTTTGCACCATTACACCATTAATAAGAAGTCCCCAATAAAGGAATCTCAGGGTTTGTGGAACATTGGTTTAACGTATTGCAAAGGATTATATGTGATAATCTAAACATATCTTCAGAAAATACCCAGTACCCACTACTGCTGGCTCCCAAAATGTCTACCGATAAGCAGTACGTGGAATTATTACTATTATTTTCTGTGGGAAATGAAAGCTGTAGTCTTCTATACAGTTACTCGCAAGTAAGTCCTGTTGAATGCAGTGGGACTTACTTCTAAGAAGACATGCACAGGACTGCACTAAAGAAACATTTTTTTTTTTATTTTTTTGTAGAAAACAAATATCATAGAAGCCAGTGTCCAAACCCTTTCAAATAAGCTAACTTCCCGCTCACAGTTTAACAGCTGTTTGCTCTGATTTTTATAAGGTTCCCTCACGAGTGTGTCAAAACAATGCTTTACTTCATGTCACCATTAGCATAGCTGTAAACAAACTGAGCCGGTGGTGGGAGAGTTTCTGTCTTAAATAATATGGGTAAGTGACATATTTCGCTTGTGATTTTTTTCCCTGGAGAATTTTAGCTGACTCTGTGCCTTGTACATTTCAGACACTCTCAACAGGGATTAGGCAAAGTGTCAGGGGAAAACAATGACAGATCTGTGTTTTCTAACCCAGAGAGGCATTGGCTTGAGATTGCTAACAACAACAACAACAACAACAACAACAACAACAACAACAACAACAACATATTATCTGCTAGGCATTCACTGACACATGAGGTTTTGCCCTACAAAACACAGCCCTCCCATTGGTTTCTACAATCTCACAACGGTTACATATCTAAGCTATGAGGATTCAAGTCTTGTAAACTAAAACACCACAGCCTAAGACACACTGACACAGGTATTAGCAAGTGCCTGCAAAGATACAGCAGTGTTTTACAATTTGGGCACATCTATTTTTTTTTTATATAGAATTTATTAAATTTTTCAAAACACACAATAGAAAAATACACAACAACATAACTACACTATAAAAAAGAAACCTAGAAAACAAAACAAAAAAAATAAAAACAATCGAAAAAACAATACAATGCATAAAAGACAAAAACAAAATTTTTCTAACTTTTATATTCTTGTTTCTAATCTTATTATAGAACTTCCCCCGTTCCCTTATCTGCGTTCTTAATGAATCTATTTTAGCAGTTTCTTAACCAGTGTAATTCACAATCATAATAATGCTTATTAGTTAAAACCTTTGTTATCTCTATCCCAAATTCTTAAAAATAACACATCAATAACAACATCTTGTTTAATCATATTATAATATCTTCTTCTACTATTCACTCTTTCCTTCTTATATCCTAATATCTAACATTCTATAGCTAATGCCTATATTTCAGCTGCTTACACTCAAACAACCAGTCTTTCACGATATTTCAAATAGTCCTTAAATTTCTTCCAGTCTTCTTGCACCACCTCCTCCCTCTGGTCACGTAGCTTCCCGGTCAGCTCTGCGAGTTCCATATAGTCTATTGTCTTTATTTGCCATTCCTCTACAGTCGGTAACTCCTCACTCTTCCAGTATTTCGCGATTAAGATTCTTGCGGCCGTTGTGGCATACATAAAGAACACTTTATCTTTTCTATGTATCTCATGGTTGGAGATGCCCAATAGGAAGGCCTCTGGTCTTTTAGGAAATGTGTATTTAAACACTCTTTTCAACTCGTTGTATATCTTCTCCCAGAAGTCCTTAACCTTTGGGCACGTCCACCACATGTGATAGAAGGTACCTTCTACTTTCTTACATTTCCAACATTCATTACTCAATCCATGATACATCTTAGCTAATTTAACTGGTGTCAAATACCATCTGTAAATCATCTTCATTATATTTTCTTTTAGCAAATTACATGCAGTAAATTTTATACCTTCCCTCCACAATCTTTCCCAATCTGAAAACAAAATATTATGTCCCACATCCTTTGCCCAATCAATCATTGCGGATTTTACCAGTTCATCTTTCGTATACCACTCCAACAACAAATTATACATCCTGGAGAGATTTTTGGAGTTTGTGTCCAAAAGTTCTGTTTCCAACTTAGATTTTTCTACCTGAAAGCCAACTTTCTTATCTATTTTAAAGACTTCATTTACTTGATAATATTGCAGCCAATCATACACCCCTTCCTTTACTTGGTCATAGCTTTTTAACTTAAAGCTTTGACCTTCTTGTTGTAGTATATCTGCATATTTCAACCATTTCGCAGGCATGTTGGGTCTTTTATGAGCCTTCGCCTCAACTGGAGAAATCCAGTTAGGGGTCTTTCTCTCCAATAAGTCTTTATTACGCAACCAAACCTGGTTACAATTTGGGCACATCTAACTTCCTATTCTTGAAAATCAACTGCAATTCCTATTCTAACAGATTGCACTAAGAGCCAAGCATGGCTTAGAAGACCATTTGTGACATATTTTTCTTTTCTTCTGGAGACTATTGAGTCAAGTATCATCCTCAGTTTCTCCACCTGAGAAAAGGGTGCAGAATTTCAGGATACAGTTAATATAATTTGGAATGGTTTTACTACCGTTAGAGGCAGCAAGGGGTTTGGTTCTAATCCTTCCATTACTCTACTTTTAGCCCACTGTTTCCTTCATCCATCAATATGAGCTAGCAATAGAGTCTCATCCAACATTATGTGAACCAGAATTTCTCAAAGGGAAGTTTTCAGAGGCGGGGAGAATGCTGGAGTATTTCAACTCTATGCAACTCCATCACTTCAACTTTATTTGGAAAGAAAAGGCCCCGTTGCTTTGTTCTTCAGATGTTTAATCATGTGTACTTTTAGAAGGGAAATTAGAGAAATCTTGTTCTGTTTCTCTTCTAATGCCTAAAACAGGTTGTGTATACAGATTATTGTCTCATGCCTGGTGATTTGATCCTTGGAAGGAGGCCTGCTGAAGGTAGAAGAAAGCTGAAATCCTACACACACTTACCTAGGAGTAAATCCCACTAAAGTCAATGCTACTTATTTCCAAGTTAACAGCTATAGTATTGTGTAGTAGAAGGCCCTTGTTGTTGTTCCTTTAACCAGTTCTAAGAACACAGTGGGAAGTATTTCTGAGTAAATATGCATAGATTTGAAATACATGCCCCTTTTCCAGTCCGCAGCTTTTGATCTTCAGTGCAGTGCCAGCCACTTGCATCACAAGTCAATGTGGTGCCCTCCAGATCCAACTCCCATCGACCACAACCAGGGTGAACAATGGTCAGGGATGATGGGAGTTGCTGTCCACCAACATCTGGAAGGCACTATGTTTGCTACTCCTGGCATAGCACCAGAATTACAGAGTCCTGGCTTTGTCAGATGAGCTGAACTGTAAAGTTGCATGAGCTTTGATCTGATCTCTTTATCAGTATTTCCAAATGCTAAATGTCTCAGCTTCATATAGTATTCGTCTATTCCCTCTGCAGCTGGCCATGTTGCTTTCCCAAGCATACATATTTTAAACTCAATGTTGGCTTTAGGGTCCAAATAATCTAAAGAGGCATTTTACGGCTGCTTGGAACTTCTCCTCCTGCATAATGCAAGAGACAAAGCTCTTTTCCTGGTATTTACCATAGCAAGAAAGGCCAGATACATATTTTACAGTCCTATTGTCCATTTTCTTCCTCACCTTGTACCTGCAGTGCTATCTGAATGTACTTCCCAACATGAGGACATTGGCAGTCCTCAAGATGCCACATTGGAATTGGAGAACTGACACCTGCAATTTGCATCTCTTCCGTTCCCCCAAAGAATGAAGCCATTTTCTTCAGTCACTTGTTTGCTTTCCCAGTCCGTTTCTAGGCTTGGATTTCTCATCTGTTCTGATGTTCAAAAGCACAAGCAGCCCACCTTTCAACATTTGAAAGGAAGAGCCAAAAGTCCAAATGGCTTTTTCACAACTCAGCCCCTCTTACAGTTTTGCCTCTTCAACAGCAACCCACACAGAATATTGCAGGGGAGGAGCCAAAAAATGCCCCCTACTTCCAATTATCCATTTTGCAAAGATATAGGATTTGTTTGCTGGCAATGGGAGGGCTGGTAGGGGAGGGCCTGTTGTGTCAGGAGTGGGCAGATCCCATTTCAAGTTGGCCCAAGACTCAAAGGAATCTGGGATCAACTCTGAAATAGACCACACCCTTATGAGAGAGTGGTTTATGCCTCTTGAGCCTACACCTACCCCCACAGCCAATACTGCTATGTTTTACCTCATTCACCAGATAGACTATTGCAGGAAACCCTCAGTTCCCTTCAACTAACATCTTTGATCCAACAGCCTTCAACTTGCTTTCTTTTCTCACCTCCACTTCTTCTGCTGCCCTCCTCTGAAGTGACAGGCACACCTTTTCAGAACATGCCACTGTACAACCACTGTTACTGTCCCTTCAAAACATGGCTTCTGTAAAAAATATATGGCTGACCAGTGGCTATGAACTCATAAGGTTGAGTTTCAGTCTCTCCTTGTAAAATAGAAGGCTTTGTTTTATATGGGCACTTCTCATTTATCTTCAAAAGGATTTTCTAAAGCTCACAATACATGTTGCAATTCCCTCCCTATACACATCCCTCCCCACCATGGTTTTTTTTGTCACTTAACTTTTATCACCCTGAAACTTTTTCAGCTCAAAGTGGCTCTCTCACAGCTGCTTTTTCATTTGTGAGGAGAAAGATGCAGGGTTCCGTCATCTTTCCTTTGCTTTCTACTCAGAGATGAGATGGCAACTCAGAGAGGAAGGTTTTGAGCTGATATTGACAGAAGAGGAATCTAAAGGAGCTTCTCCCCAATCTAAGCCTGAGATGCCCGATAACTCCCGAATAGTAGATTGTTGTCACAAAACTTTCATTTAAATGCAGCAGCTTTAGTCCTTGTCATGACAAGTCATGGCAATGCTTGGAATCTGCACAGTGCCTGAAATTCTTTCACAGAGTGTAACACAATAGATTTTTGAGGATTTAAATATCAACAGCAAATTTAAAAGAAAATTGAAAGCTTACCCATGAATTCAATTCCTAAATGGTGAGCTATACACCAAGGAAAGCATGTAAAAGAAGGACAAAAGAAAAAGAAGGTAAACATTAGTAAGGAGCCATTGAAACCAAATACATTATTACAAGCTGTAAGCACAAAGACATTTGAGCGTCACTCATGGACGTATCAAAATTGCTAGGATACTCCCACATGACCTAGAATGCTAGAATTTGGTGCACATATAGTTCAAAAGCACTCCTGTTAATAGACAATACATATAATTGGAACATTTGTATAGCTCTCCATAAAAGCAAGCATACCCCAGCATTGTTACGGAACTTCCATACTAAATCCTACATTTGTAGAATTCGTTGCACATACAGTCAAAAGATGCTGCTTCCTGGAAAACGTTGACAAATGAATATGAAGTATATCCCCCAAAAGTTGAAGTTTTCAATGTCTCCAAAAATATATATTTTAAAAAATATATATTACAATACAAGGCACCATGATTAATAAATACATTTAGAAATGACACACTGTAGAGAACATTGGGGGCATGTGAGACAGCAGGGGGGGAGAAGAGGAAGGGGAAGCCCTATTATTTGTGGAAGAGAATTCTGACTTTTGCTTCACAGGATATCACTCATTTTAGAGTCCTTCACATCAACTAAAAGCTGGAAAAAGATTATCCAAGACACTATGGTTACTTTACTTGAAATGTCTAGAAACAGTGCAATTATACACATCTCCCTTGGTGTTTTGTTTTTCTTCTTGTTTATGTATTTCATGCATTGTCCAAAATGTTATTTTCCTTTCCTTTCCTTCATTCTGGAGGAATTTATACTTGCAGGTATGGGAGCTGTTCCTTTGAATGACTGTACTTTAATCATAGTTATCATTGTTGTTGGCTTGACGTTTAAACAACTTACAATTGCTAGGCAACCTCAGAAATGCAGGGTACATCATGAGAGCAACAATGCAAACCTCAAAAGCTTTTCTCATAAGTGTTTCACACAATAGTTCGGCAACGTTGGTTCAGCAATGTTCAGATGTTTCAGAATGTCCTGTACTTTCCTAAGTAGCTAAAAATAAATGCCACCTGGCAGAGAGACCTTCAGAACTCTGAATACTGATCATGTATGCTTTACAGTATATGGAATTATTTAAAATAGAACATTGCTTATCTCACAAGAAATAGCTCCAAGTGGTATCAGGAACCTTCAGAAATAAATATCTGCTTACATTATATAAGTTTTCAGCCTGGTTTTTAAACTGCTATGGCTACAATCCAGCTGGAAGTTTTCATGTAAGGCCCACATCACACACCAATCCTTTCCTGACTTGCAATTTTCACACTCCATGTCGCCCCCAGCAGTAGCTTTCCTCCCTGAAGATTTCAAATGGATGTAAGAGCAACACATTATTTGAATTTCTACTGGGTAAAAGGATTCATTTGCTTTTGATCTAGATCTCCACTTCAGCGGGACTTGTTCAGGATAACAAACCTGTGAATTGTTTTCAGGACACGTGCTTCTTAAAGTGTATGTTTATTTTATAACAGACAAACATCACCTGGAGAGCATCCAGTTAATAAGAGATGGACCAAATTTCATTGTGTCATTCAGACTATCAATGGCTACAGGTGAGCCCCTTGCACCCACTGAAAAGTTCACCAGGTTAGCTCCAAGTTATATAAATCCAGTTTCCATGGTGTTTGGATAGAAAATAATCATAGTGATGCATAATTTGCCAAACATTTCATATTGGCCACTGATCATTCATGCAAATAGGCTTGCTTCTTGCTGTACTTTGATCATACACAAAAGCATACACAATGGCTCTGTTGGATAGCTAGAAAGGGCTAGGCATACCTTTCACTGAAATTAATGGCTTTCACCCCAGACCACTTAATCCTACACTGCAATGTTCGAAAATATATTTGTAGTGGTGGTGAGGCTGTGTGCAATGATTGACTGAAATGGAAGAGTGGCTTAGGACTCTTAAGACTCTTGTTGGCTTACTATGATGTCAAAGAGGAGACAGGCCAAAAATCCTAGGGGTGGAAGTGTAAGCAATAAGCTGCCTTGAAAAGGAGGACCAGAGGCCCCAGAGACATGGGTCAAGGTAAGGCAGAAAAGAGCTGGTAGAAAGGCGATGGGACTACAAGCAGGAGAAGTATAGTACACTGGGATCCATAATTAGATTCAAATTAAGACACTATATATTTGGCTGCAAGACTTGTGTCCCATTGATTTCAGTGGGACTTAGTCATGCCTAATTTTTTCTGGATTGTATCCCAGAGATGTGGAGAATATCATTTAAACACATATGAACATGTGAGGCCCAAACTATGGAACTGTAAAGGGATAAGCTCTTATCCTGTGCACTATGGGAAGAGTCACAGCTCACCTGAAGGGCACAGGCTTGGCATGGAAAAGGTCCCATATGCCATCTCCAGTTTCTCCAAGATTGGGCTGAGAAAGACTCCTATCTGTGGAGAACTACTGCTGAATAGATTGACCAACGGTTCCCATAATGCAGGCATAGGCAAACTTTGCCCTCCAAATGTTTTTGCCCTACAACTCCCATGATCCCTAGCTAACAGGAGCAGTGGTCAGGGATGATGGGAATTGTGGTCCCAAAACATCTGGAGGGGCGAGTTTGCCCACGCCTACCATAATGGTTATTTCACCAGCCATTATTTTAAGATTATAGAAATATGTGGCATTCAAACACCCAATGTGTGCTTGAAAGATAACACTCAACCGCATTATGATACATGACATCCACATAAGTGTTTGAGGGGGGAAATATGCTAATACAGTACAATATTTATTGTGCATGGTTTATTTGGTTTGGTAAACCAGCTGAGATACCAGCAGTTTTCTTCCTTTCCAAAATATGTTATCTGATCTCCAGGAAATGAGAAATTCAGCTATAAAGCAAGATCAAGCTATGCTCCTTTTGAAAGTCTATGCAGAAGAGCTGATAAAGAAATTTTATTTTCAAAACTGGGTCAAATACGTAATGAAAATAACAATGCTTTTTAATGGCAATCTGCCATCTCCTTCAAGGGAACAGTGATGTATGATAACAGAGAAAGGAATACTGTTGTCTTTTCTGAAAAAAAAAGTGAATGGGAAGTTGTGTATGCCTGTGAAAGCCTATGATAGGAGTGCTTTGTCTTAAGAACAGGCAAACAAGCAGAACTGAAACAATGTTCCCCAGTCATCAAAAGCTGAGCATCTTTGTTTGATCCCAGGCATTAAAAGGGAGGAAGAGGGTGTCACCAGTAGGATATAGGGATCCTCTTGAGAAAGCAATTCTACCCCATCCCAAAATGCCTCTGGTCTTCTACAAACATGATGTCTACTCAAAATTCTTCCTAAGGTCCTTCACATTTGCTTGAATTTTGCTGCAGATTAAATTTCAGTGGAAACTCTAAGCAAAGCGTTCCTGCTCCAGGGAAGGCAGGAACAGACACCCATTGGCACTAGAGAAACAACTCATGAAGGTTAACTAGATAGTTACTGAAGCTGCTTGATAGTTTGATGTCAGTGGTGGCTGGTACTCACTAGGAATCTTAGGGTGGAAGGCAGAGAGGTCAACCATAGGTTTATTCGGAGCCAGTGATAGGGAGAGTCAGCTAATTCATATTTTGGTCCTGTTCCTATGCTGAATTCTCCAAGGGCAAAACTGAGACCAAAAAGGAGGAAGCTGACAGCCGGGCCCAGTCCCCATGGTGGTTTTTAGATAAGAAGGAAGACAGTTGGGGATGGTCAGAGGTTGGTGGAGCAATGCTCCATTGACCCTAATGGACTAGTCTCCAAATGCATGTCTCACAAGTCTTCTCTCTAGGCGTATGGGGCCAAATAAGGCTTTTATTTTGGAGCAGACCTGTTTCTTTTTAGATATAGGAATAACTAATGCCCATGATGCAACAAAGCCAAAGCCCCTTAGATGGAAGAGCAAGAGTTCCGACGAGGCATTTTTATAGGGAGGGAGTAAACCCCTCCTACTATTTTGCAGTCTTCATGGGGAAAACATAGAGCATTGCAGGAGTATTCATAGGTGGCATGCCACTTGATTATCAAATGCCAAAAAAATAAAGAACAATGGATAGCCATTGCATACATTCCCTGTTCATGAGCTTCCATGGACATCTCAATGGCCACTTGTGGTCTGGCCCAGCAGTGTAGTTCTTTACGTGCTTTCTTCAATTGCCAGCAGAAAGGCTAGAGTGACAGCACTCAGGTGACACATTAACTCTACCATGCAGCCAGGCTGTTCTTCATGGAGCTCTTTGTGCAAACAATGTGAATTTTCATTCATGCAAATTAGTCCTAAAGTAGCTTGAAGCTAGTTCCACATACCCTTAAGGGACAGAAAAATCAATGCAGGGAGGAAAATCTACTACCTTTTCTTCCCATATAAGGTGGTTCGCAGTGCTTTAAAAACTGACACCAACAGAGCTGCATAATATAGTCCCCGAAGAACCCTAATGGAACACCAGAGGAACAATGGTGGCTGGAACAGCTTCCCACAAAAACCTTTCTTTCAAGGTTCAGGGCAGACTAGAGGAATAAACTATTGATTTCAGCTCCCTGCAGTTAACACAGCGCAACTCACTTGAGTCTGCTCTTTGCTGAACAGCTGGAGTTGAAAGACCATTTCTAACTTTGGAAAAGAAAAGTTAATGGTCAACTTTACATATTGTGAAATGTTAGAGATATAAATACAGTGGCGACAAACACTTCAGGTTACAGACTCCGCTCACCCAGAAGTAGTACCTCAGATTAAGAACCTTACCTCAGGATGAGAACAGAAATCGCACTGCCATGGCGTGGCGGCAGCGGGAGGCCCCATTAGCTAAAGTGGTACCTCATGTTAAGAACGGTTTCAGGTTAAGAACAGACTTCCGGAACAAATTAAGTGCATAATCAGAGGTACCACTGTAACTGCTTACCTGAAAGATTACAGTGTTTTCCTGCTATCTTTCATCAGTTCAACAAATTATTCTTGTTTAATAGTATTGATTTAAGGTCTCATTACAACCAGCCAATGAGATATGTAATCTATTTGGGCACTACATTCATTTCTAAAATTGGACATGTCCTGGGCAAAATCAAAACTAAATGTGAGGTGGATTCAAATAAGCAGATCCAAGTGAAGCCTGCAACAAAATGTTGCAGTGTGAAGTTTTCCAGTTCAGGGTTCCAGCCAGCCTGCTGTGCCTTCTTTCAGGATCTTCCCTTTCCAATACTTCCCCACTTTCTTTCTTCTTGCAACAATTAGCTTTCTATAGTTGGGTTTTTTGTTTTTGTTTTTTGTAAATCTGAACACTTTGTGGCTCTTCCCAAAGCCCACTAATACCTCCCTCTTAAGTGAAGATGGTGCCATTTTGCCAGCATAAGAATCCGCATTCAGAGAACAAGTTTGCTATTAGCATAAATGATTTTTGGCTGGTGCTACTTTTAGCACAGGTTAATGTCCTTAGTGTCCTTCAGTATGACAGAGCTGCATGTCTGGAGTGGACCCCCAAGTTGACATGTCCAATGCAGCCAATATTATTTAAGTCTAACATAAAAAGAGATCAGAAACAAACTCTAGTGTTGTTGCCACTGTGCACTGAGTTGGGACTCTAGAATCCATCAGCTGGGAGTCCTCTGTCTGCAGGCAAGAACATTATGCTAGTGTTATTGGATTAATCCCTGGCTTTCACTTTCTTCCTACTCACAGATGAAATGATCACATTAATGATAGTAAACCTTCATAGGGAGGCAGACAATTACAGGATTTAATGTATCTATTTTAAAGCAAAGCTCATATTTTGGCAATGATTCCAAAACTGGGGTGTTTTATTCTAGGGTGTGTATACACACAGCTATAAAGTGCACTCATTATATTGTTTGTATTTTTTGGTGTTTGTTTTGAAAGCACCTTTTGGTAGAACAGTTGTAAGCCATCTTGCATTTTACAGAGGTGCAGTGATACAAAGCACGTCTACTAAAATGCTTGTAGGACTTTTAATATTACTTGATGTTATGTGACATTTTCAGAAGACCACTGTGATCATCAGGAGATTAGGAAAGATGCTCAGCAATTATCCCTTTTGGTGCCCAGGCACAGGCTTGGATTAAGCATCTGATCTGCCGGTATAATATTGTAAAGTTGTAGGCTGGAGTCCTGAAAGACTTTATCAAATCCTGCTAGAGTTAGCACTGCTGAAGGAATGCAAAAGAGAAAAGCCACGAGCTGTGATTGATATGTGGCTATCTCCGAGACACCAGGGGGAAATCACATGCTGTGATAGATGCACCTGCAATCTTATGACTCATCCTTTTAATCCTCGTGGGAGGGTTTTAGGTTCTCTAACGTGTGACTCATGTGGGCACGAGTTATGCACCAGTTAGCTTCCTCAGTAGGATACAGCCTATAAATATGAGAGCTGGAGGCACTGCCAGGGAGAATCCAGCACAGACCAGAATGGTTCTATGTGTTAACCAGCTAGAGGTGGGGAGAGGATTATTTACTGTCATGTCTTAGGGTTCTCAGTTTTTTTCCCTAATTTCCACCCTCATTTTGTCTCAATTTTCAATCTTCAGTTCATTTTTTCCCATTTCCACATCAGTTTGTGATGCTTATTTCTTAAAATCCTCATAAGAACTCATTATTTCACTACCCATTTCTCCTGATAAACACAGTTTTCTAGGCAATTTAGCCTAATACACAAAGGGCTCGCAAGCAATTTCTCCTAATGTAATGCACTTTTGTATTTTATTGTAAATTTTTAGGCACACTTTACCTTGGTATATGCACTTTTTGCACCCGTTACTTGGATGGAGAAATGCGTTGCAAAATTCTGAAATGCGTATTTCAAGGGGCAGCTGGTTCATATAATGTTTCATGTAGGGCATATTTGGTAGACCTTTACTGTAAAAAAATCTCCTCTACTGTGCTCCGCAAAATTGTGCTTTGGGCCTCCATCTTCCACTGCCCTGCTTTTCTGTAGCTTATAATGCAGAACCAGCCCCTCTCACTTGTTTTTGCAACCCCGCCCAGCTTCAGTACACCTAAATTCCCCACTACTGGTGTGGGTGGGAAAGCAAGCAGCCTCCACAGCTTCTCCAGCCTCATTGTACTGTTTTCAGTATTCTGGTTGGCATAGGTTAAGGTTGGGGTCAATGTAAATATCATCCATGTTTATAAGGGACTGGAGGGGGTGAAGTGCCATGCAGAAAGCAGCATGCACTCTTGTGGCAAAGGACTTGGGAGCGTTAAATGCTCACTGGTATGAGGAAAATTTGCTACCATTCACGTGAAAGGCAGAATGCAGCACACTTTATCCTGCTGCTTTCAGATATGGCAGAGGGGCCCTTTGTCTGCACGTACAAAACACCAAGCAAAACATTTTACCTCTTGCCCTCCCTTCAAGTTCTTTAATCTAACTCTGCTAATTGCTTTCCTCAGATTCCGGGATGAAGATGAGAAATGAATATTAAAATAATAAGTGAAAATTCAATTACAAAATTATAATGTGACACTATTCCCCAGTCTATCAAAAGATTATTCAGTAAGGAGAAAGCAAAAAACATCCAGCCCTAATTTAAAGCAATACATGCTATTGTTTTCACAAATGGGTATAAAAATTAGCTAACCAATTGAAAAATACAAAGGGCTTGCCTCATATACACCCATCAGGTTATCAAAGTATTCATCCTGAGATTATTATTTTTAGTCTGGGTAGCTGCCAACTATCCCCACATTATTCCAGATGCAGACTGTAATTATTTCCTTGGAGAATATCACTCAAACTTCGAACTCCTCCAGAGAAGGGTATCTTGGGGCCCACAGCCTCATTTCATGTGGGTGGGTCAAAAGAGGGGCAGGACAAAGGGTATGGCAGAAAGTGAGAGAAAAAGAGGCATCTGCTCACTTTCGGCCCTGGTCCCACCCACAACTGCCTGCCCATCACTTGCCAGACAGCAGCCTCTAAGAAATTGCTCCCAAAGAAATGCAACCCTCAACACCACTGTGCCCATCATGGTGTTAGGCAATCAGTTATTTGTAGAAGAAGACTGATCGCCGAAGAATGGATGCTTTTGAATTATGGTGCTGGAGGAGACTCTTGAGAGTCCCATGGACTGCAAGAAGATCAAACTTATCCATCCTTAAAGAAATCATCCCTGAGTGCTCACCGG
Organism: Lacerta agilis; assembly: GCF_009819535.1. Taxonomy (NCBI): domain Eukaryota; kingdom Metazoa; phylum Chordata; class Lepidosauria; order Squamata; family Lacertidae; genus Lacerta; species Lacerta agilis. Next base: position 19,266,697 of record NC_046316.1, on the reverse strand, counting down.
AAGGGCAGATCCTGAAGTTGAGGCTCCAATACTTTGGCCACCTCATGAGAAGAGAAGACTCCCTAGAAAAGACCCTGATGTTGGGAAAGATGGAGGGCACAAGGAGAAGGGGACGACAGAGGATGAGATGGTTGGACATTGTTCTCGAAGCGACTGGCATGTGTTTGGCCAAACTGCGGGAGGCAGTGGAAGCCAGGAGTGCCTAGTGTGCTCTGGTACATGGGGTCACGAAGAGTCGGACATGACTGAACGACTGAACAACAACAACAGTCACTAACAACACTACTCTATGCACACAGTCAAGGTTCTTGCATTAGTCTCCTTGCACTCTCCAATCTGAGCTAGAAAACCATGCTATATACCTTTTTTATGCCCTTTCTAAAATATTCTGTTCTTTTCAACCTCAGTTCACCCATGAGGTGGGCTGGGGCATCTGGAGAAACAGGGAGAAGCAGCAACTTCCGACTAGATCTTTTCACTTCTCCTCCTTCTCCCTGTCTGCCTGACACTTCTGGAGAAGCGGCTGTGGTTTCTGGTGTGATCCTGCTGATCTCTGGCAAGATGTCACCGAAACCCAGAACCTTGCTTCCCCAGAAATCAAGGCTTCAGTAGGGATAGGTGGCAGCGGCAGTACCATCCCATTTTGCCTTAGACAGGACAGGCAGCCCCTGGGCAGTATGGGTTGAGCAGGCTTCTGGGTTGCTGGAACTACTTTGCTGTTTACAATAACCCCAAATTCTACCAACTAGAGCCAGGTGCAAAACTGGATTCTAGAATGAAAGAACAATGTGCCTCTGAGCACATAGCGATGCTAGCAGAACTGAACTAAGCTCATTGTCCTTTCACAAGGAAGCCAGCTCCATTAAATATTCAGAATAATCTTAACCAATGTGTCTATTGCTTATGTTCCTTTCCATCACACAACCACAAACAATATTCCTATTGATTTTTTATAGAATCCTTCTTGGACTGCATGAGATGGACAAGCCTTTTATTAACCCAGGGCATTCTGAAATACTGGCTCAGATCAATGAATGGATTTGTTGCAAATATCTCATAGCCCCCAGGAAATTACCCTCAGAACTTGGTGTAGCATGAGAAGACACCAGGATAAACAAAGGGCTTACAAAGCTAATAACTCCAGGTCACTCAAAAAAGAAAAAAAGAAAAAACCCAATTGTTATACTATTGTGTTGCCACCTCATTTGGACTGGGGGTGTTATAAATATATGATATTTTACAGTGCCAGTGCCAACAGGCCATGTCCCAAATCAGCAGAAAGGTTGATCATCATATCCAATACAAAACGAAAACAAAAGCTAGTGACTGCAAGCTGTTGTGCAATAGGGTTAATATGATGCACAACAATTCAGATCTGCATTAAATGGTTTACAGAAATGTGTGTGCTATGAATGGAAAATGATGCACAATTAAATCATTTTTATTAAATTTTCCACCTTGACAATCCAATCCAATCACTTTAAATATTCCAAATTATACATATACATATCAATTAGTCCAAATATTCTGCCAAATTATATTAAAAAACGGGACTTCCCATGCTTCAAGTTCGGAGGGCTCTGATCATCATCTCATATTTCTACTGCATTCCATAGTCGAAAATGATGCACAATTAAGCCACTTGCAAATGATAATAGGCATGCAGCTAAGGGTCCTAAATATATGATAATGCTGGACAGGAAAGTGGAAATATCAGTACCCAGTGATTTGTTTTATGCATCCTTAGCTTCCAGCTTCTCGTATCAGCCCCAGGAAAAAAAACCCAGTATGGGCCTCCTCTTATCTGGCCATTTTAAACTCTATCTATCCTGTCTCCCAGAATCCCACATCCAGCTATGCCACAGTTGAGAAAACTGTTCAAAAATAAATACTCTGTTGTTGTTTTTACTGTGCAGCTATTACAAACAAGCAGAAGAAAAAGAAATTACCTACTGGCATTCGTGGCCCTGACATTTTGTATTCCAACACCATGTCAAATTAACAGTTTACTTGAGAGAAAGACCCCCAGGATTTCAATATATTGCGAAGGCAAAGAGGGGAAAGAATTCTTTCAGTGACCTTCACAAAGGTTTCCCCTTCCTTTTTAGAAGCACAGCTAAGCAAGTATATTTAGATAAATATGATGTTGATTTGTGCAGAGATTTTCCAAGCAAAAACAACAATTAAGAAGTCAACCAATGCATAGAAAATGTGTCTGGTATTGGATTATGATCTCTCTGAAACACAAATTCATATTTTTGTTCACATGGGGCCATATGCTCAAACTGATTTTTAAAAATATGTCTATCAGTCGTGAGTCTTACAAAACTGTTATCGACAACTACCAAGCAATTGGAAGTTTGGGCTTTCCAATCACTGGCCCCAGTAAATTTCTTAAAGCTCCTGACCATGAAACGTATCAGGCAGCTCTTTGATGATTTCATAATAAACAGCATGTTCTTCCTCCATAGTGAAATACTGTTTTCCAGAAATATCAGCTCCTCAAACCATTCATGTAAATTGGCTCAAATAGCCAAAGATCCAAATGGACTCAAAATAAGCTATATTAACCTGTCTCTTTCTATTGACATCTAGTATTATTTTCATGTTCAATGATGATGTTAGGATGCTGGGGGAAAGGAGGTCCAGTGTCAATTATGCCTTTTCCAGCAAGTATTGGGTCTTCTTTCTATTCCCCAGAAGTGGGGAAGGCCCAATCCATCCCAGAAGCAGTATGGTAGAAGTAGAAGCCTGATGACCTTATCTTATGCCCAATAGGGATGGACAGATCAGTCTATTTCTGGTCCAAGTCAGCTTTACATCTGGAAGTCTGCTATTTGGGGAGGGAAGGAAGCAAGAACATTGTAGTTGTTTTGCATGAATTTTTTTCATGAAGTCTGCATTCTTGTATGCATTTTACACTAAAATATGCAATTTTCGTCAAGTATTTTTGTTCACACAAATTTTACATGCATTTTGATTATTATTGTTTGAAAAAGAAAGTTAAGAACTATCACAAAATTCAGCAAAAAGCAAAAATGGAAGGATAGCTGCACTCCAAATTGTGTATTAGTCCAGAAAAGACGAATCAAGCCAGTTCACTTAAAATATATATTTGCTATTTACATGCTATTTTAAAAAATGAAATAGAAGATTTTTGTAAATAAAAAATGTGGACTGAACAAAATAGTCTAGCATTCCTAGTAAACATCGATCCCAGAGATCTTTGTGTGTGTGTATGTGTGTGTGTGTGTGTGTGTGTGTGTATATATATATATATATATGTGTGTGTGTGTGTGTGTGTGTGTGTGTATGTGTGTATATATATATGACACATCTAGTGACTGGCCTATCAATTTATCTGTATTGGGTAAGAAATCAGACACCAGTTGGGGCAAGGGGCAATGTCTGGCCATTACTAAGAAAAAAATCTAAAAGATGAGACAAGAATGGAGAAGAGGAGTGAAAACTGACCTCCTCTTCTCACCAATACAAGCCACATTCTTTATATAATTCCAGTTACAGGTAGGTAGTCGTGTTGGTCTGCCATAGTCAAAACAAAATAAAATAAAAAATTCCTTCCAGTAGCACCTTAGAGACCAACTAAGTTTGTTCTTGGTATGAGCTTTCGTGTGCATGCGATACCTGAAGAAGTGTGCATGCACACGAAAGCTCATACCAAGAACAAACTTAGTTGGTCTCTAAGGTGCTACTGGAAGGAATTTTTTATATAATGCTAGACTTGGCTTGGAAGTATATCAAGCAGCAATTTGTATCTGGACTACTAGTAGACTAGTTATCCTGTATTAAGTCCATTTTTGTGTTAGCTTCCAGAGCCATTATGGTCTAATCCACTGAGCCTCTTGGGTTTGCTGATCAGAAGGTCAGCAGTTCAAATCCCCACAATGGGGTGAGCTCACAATGCTCTGTCCCAGCTCCTGCCAACCTAGCATTTCGAAAGCATGCCTGTGCAAGTAGATAAATAGGTACAGCTGAGGCAGGAAGGTAAATGGCATTTCCGTGCGCTCCAGTTTCCATCACAGTGTTTCGTTGCGCCAGAAGCGGTTTAGTCATGTTGGCCACATGACTCGAAAAGCTGTGGACAAACGCCGGCTCCCTCAGCCTGAAAGTGAGATGAGCACCGCAACCCCATAGTCGCTTTTGACTGGACTTAACTGTCCAGGGGTCCTTTACATTACCTTTACCTTCTGCACAGCACCACACCTTACCTCCACTTAACAGAAAGCTTCCCAACAAGTATTCTGTATTAAAAAACATATGCAAGACATCATAATAGATTGTGAGATCTATTCTGTACCAGTATATCTACTCTTCCTCAAGATAGTGTTGACACTGGCTCAAACCAGTAACACAACATCACAATGATTTAATTAAATCCAGTACTGCACCTTCCAAGACAAGTCTTTTTAAAAGGTTGTACTTATTTCTTTTACAGAGAAGAATTGAAAGGTGTGTTGTTGCAAGAAGTCTACACCCACCCTTCAGAAATAATTCACTACACCAGTCATTACGGAACATTCAACAAACATAAAACCTTTTGATCCTATTTAAAATGGTGGGGACAATTTTATTAAGATTGCCAAATGTTCTCTGCAAGACAACATTGTTTCGCTTTAAACAGAATGTTTAGCACATAATGCATGCATGTTGAATTAACAACAGAAATATAATTAAGAGATTACATTAAGCCAACATTTTACTTAAGACTGGAGCACAGGGTGCAATCATGTTGATTGTATTGTAACAAGGAGGGAGGGGGATATTATCCTCATAGCATGCTTTTCTAGACAATTAAAATGTGTGAAATAAAGGCTCCGATTGGTAAGTCTTTACAAACTTGGAATTGTTAGTAAAGGCTGCAAGGTTTTATTATGGTGCTCAGAGCAGATATGTCAAGCTGTGCAGGGGGTTCAAATGAGGTTCAAATGAGGAATTGGGTGGTTTAGCCCCTTCTGTGTGTGACCAACATGGCTGATATTAAGAATCTCCTTTAAAGGAACAGGATAGAAACATATAACCAGTTTCCCCTCTATCATCCAATAACATTTTGAAACTAGAAAACTTGGGTGGTTGCTCATTTTGCTCCTTTCTGGTTTGTAGATAGCAATGTAATGGTGGTGGTGCTTTTGAATGGAAGACAGATTCAGCTTCCATTCAAAGTGAGCTATTCTGGATTTAAAAGCACCTATTGGTCTTAATGAGGAGATGGACGGGCTGGTGAGGCATTGAAGGTAGTCAGTGTGGAAGGCACAATAGATTACAAACCCTGAAATGCTAAATAGTCACAAAAAGGTAGGCCAGTATGCTTTTGTTTATATGTGTTATATTTATATATTATCATTGGCAGGGGATTTTCCCCTGAACCAGAACTCAGTTCCGACACCTCTCAGGCGGGCACCATTGCCATTAAAAGAAAATAAGGGTGGCGTTAATGGTGACTTCTCACACCTCTTTTTCTAGAAAAAATAGCTCTGTTCATTGAATATGCTTAACCTTTTTTGGATAAATATTGGTGATATCCCTTGAAAAGAGGATTCTGTTAACTTGCAAGCTTATAAGTAACTACACCTGCCTGTGAATGCTTAGAAACTATTTTTTCTTTAAATGGATAGTGGAATTTGTGAGTTTGGAGGCATCACACCAAAAATCAGATGAAGTGAATCCAAAGTCACATTTTAGTTGGCCATCTTGACTCAAAATGGTGCCCAGCATTGAAACAACAATGAAGGCTGTTGCCCACACCTTGAGAACCCTTGTGCCGGGTTTGGCGACAACATCTCAAGAGGCAGCCAAACCTATGCCAAAAAAAGGCACATGAAGTAATTTGGAGTTCATGTTAGTATACACACCATTAGAAAGCAAACAAAGAACTCAGGCCAACAACTACCATTCAATAATGAGAATAATCCCTATTCACAACTCAACAGTAAACATAAAAAATGAGAAACATACAACCATACAATTTATATAATGATGCAATTTTCAAGAGTATATGTCCGATCAAGAGGGCAAACTTTATCTTTAAATGGTTTTCACAAACTGAAAATTTTCAAATGTAATGTCTCAGTTCAATAATATTTAATCAAATAGTTCAGGTTCCAGTCCCATTAGAGAGTCTTTTGATGCAAAATGTCAATGCAGCTTTGATAAAAAGTCTTTTAAGGCAAGGTGGGTTCCACAATGATCCAAAGCCAGGACAGGGTCCTGTTTCAGTGTCTTTAACCTTCGTCAGCCAAGTTTGAAAAGGTCAACGTGTATGCAATTATTCTCTGTCAAAAAAAAAATGGGCAAAGTTACACCAAAGTGACTTTGGATCTGCCATTTGATTCAAAATGGTGCCTGGTGTTCAAATGGTGATGAAGAGCACCACCCCCACCTCAGAAACCCTCTTGCCAAGTTTGGCGACAATATGTCAGAGTTATCCAAATGTCAACAAACAAATCAACGAACAAATGGACATACAAACCACTTTCCAAAACATATACAGTGGTACCTCAGTTTTTGAACGTAATCCATTCCGGAAGACTGTTTGAGTTCTGAAACGTTCAAATCCACAAACTCAATAGCCGGCAGCTAGGCCTCAGGATCTTGCACTCAGCGGAAGCCGTGTTGCATGTTCGACTTCTGAGGTGTGTTTGAAAACCAAAGCATTTACTTCCGGGTTTACGGCATTCAAAAACCGAAATGTTTGTCAATGGAGATGTTCGAAAACCGAGGTACCACTGTAGTAGGTTGTATTTGTAGTAGGTTGTATTTGATCGGCATTCCATACTGTGAACTTCCACAGTTTCCCATGTCCAGACTGCAGTGGTACCTTGGGTTACAGACGCTTCAGGTTACAGATGCTTCAGGTTACAGACTCCGCTAACTCAGAAATAGTAACTCGGGTTAAGAACTTTGCTTCAGGATGAGAACAGAAATCGGGCAGCGGCGGTGCAGTGGCAGCGGGAGGCCCCATTAGCTAAAGTGGTGCTTCAGGTTAAGAACAGTTTCAGGTTAAGAACAGACCTCCAGAACGAATTAAGTACATAACCAGAGTTACCACGGTACTTCTGTTCTTATTATTCCAATCAGCAACCATGAAATAGATTTCCAAGAAGCCACATGTTTTATTATTTCAGTCCTCTTGGATTTTTATTTGGAGGGAAAAGATTGAATTGGCCAAGATGTCAGAGGCTCTAGTGCCTGGGATGTAAGCCTAAAGCAGAAAAATATCATGGAGCAGGAAGTTATTAAAGTATCAGGTATACTATAAAATAAAATGATATAGAGGGCAAAAAGCTGTACAAAAACATGTAGGAGTTGGAGCCAAGGAGGACCACAACCATTGCAAAGCATATGAATATATCTGAAGTCCAATCATGCAAGAAACCAACTCTTTGGCAACAACAACATAGCCAACAGCATGCGTCAAAAGGTAACTTACAGCACATCCCAATGCATATTTACTGAGCTCCTCCTGGGCAAGTGTGTATAAGACTGCAGCCTTAACAGCACACTCTCATGAGATCTCAGTACTTCAAAGTAGAATAACTTCAAGATCCTATTAAGGATCCTATAAAGGGTGGAAGTCAAGAAAATTAAATGTTGAGAGAGTAGAATGAGCAGAGGCAAAAGTCACCAAATGGTGAGTAGCAACTAGCCTAGAGCAGTGGCATATATTTTTCAGCCCAGTTCCAGAGGCACATGTCCTCTAATACCACTACTCTATTCCTCCTCCCCCTGTGGAGGAAAATGACAGAATAAGTTCCTGGAAGAAATGGGAATCATGGGAATGGGTGACAACAGAATAAGTTCCTGGAAGAAATGGGAATCATGGGAATGGGTGACAGGCCATTTTGGAAACACATACAGAGAGAATAATGGGACACAGCCGTATTCAGTGCCATCTTTACCTGGAGGTGCAAGGGGTGTGGGGCACCTGGGCGCCGAATTCTGGGGGGTGCCGAATGTATACCGGTCCCTCTCGATTGGTGGCAGTGAAAAGCAATGGAGCAAAAGTCCCCATCCCCCTCCTCCATCGCTCTGTTACTCCGCAGCGTCAAATATTCCCAATGAGTCAGGAAACAAAAGCAGTTTTTCCCACTGCATTGTTATTACAAGTGACTTCCCCTCCCCGCAAAAAGCTCAACAAGTTTGAGTTCACCCCCCCCCCTAAATAACTTTGGCCTCCACCTCCTCCCAAAAGCTCAATAAAAGTTAATTTGGGGGCGGCTAAACTAATTTTGGGGCGCTGGGCGGATCTTTGCACCCCGGCGGCACATATGCTAAAGACGGCCCTGGCCATATTATCAGAAAGAAAGGGCAGATTCTCACAAAAACGTAAGTAGTTATGTTCTGAGCATGTACCAAAAAGTGTCTCTCAGCCTTGCCAGCCTGGTCTGATTATTGTTGACCTCACAAGTTTCAAGGAGGGATATCGGCTCAAAATGCATCTCATTACCAATTACAGACAAAGTAAGGGCACTAGGGTAAGAGTGCCTAGATCATGGGGAAGGGGGAACTGTGGCAAGTTATAATTAGCATTGTGAGCCTGTTATTTGTGAAGTTGTTGGCATCACTAGACATGCATATCTTTTCTGGGACAGATTTGGGGGAACTAATTCCCTGCCTGTTCCTTAACCTCTTCAGTCTCAGGCCAAACTGAACCAAAGCCTAATTAGGTAGAACTTCAGTTCCTCATCCCTTCTTATCTGTCTCTCTCCAGTCCCTTTGTTATCTTCTTCATTGTAGAATTTTGACTATTTCCTGGAAGCAGGGACTTCCTGCCCGCCTTTTGCATATATTACTCTCAACAGTACAGAGAAGTAATAATAATAATTCCTTTCACCTTCCCTTCACCCTACTTTCTGAGAGAAATAAATCGCAAGACTTCTTCATTGTGCAGAGTTTTCACCTTACAGTAATTAGAAGCCTAATGGACAATGATGCAACACCCATTTACCACTTTTCAATTAATATCTAGGTATCAGAGAAGCACACTTTTTATTACTGGCAGAACTGTTAATTATCCCAAAAACATTTCCACATTTTCATTTTATGCCTAAAGCTTTGTGAGAATAAATGGGCGAGACATTTCTATTAATTTCAACAAATTGGGGGGCGGGCGGAGAGGGAGAATCCAGCAAGTTCTCGTAACTATGCTATAACAGGTACTGTATTATAATTGATATGCAGCGGGCACATATTAGGAATAACAGTGCTCTTGCAAAAAAAAAATCTATTAAAATTGTTTGGATTAAGAGGTTTAGAATCGAAAGAGAGCAGAAGTGATTAAAGGCAGAAGTCTGAAGCCACCTAGTTAAAAAAAGTAACTGCCATTGAAGACATTCCATTAGAGAACACACTAGACAAGTGTTTCAAAAAGCATGGGGAAAATGCAGAGAATACTTCACAAACCTGGACTTGTTTTGATTAATGTTTGTACTGAGACTTTGTGGATATTTAAGTTATAATTAGAAAAATCTTAATAATTATTCATAAAGGAAACAGTTTATAAGAAGTAAATAAGGGGGCCAGATACAGGATAATAAAGGAAGTCTTTTATTTGGTTGTTTGTATTGTTGTATGTTGGGACCCAGGTGGCGCTGTGGGTTAAACCACAGAGTCTAGGGCTTGCTGATCAGAAAGTCGGCGTTTCGAATCCCTGTCATGGGGTGAGCTTCCGTTGCTCGGTCCCAGCTCCTGCCCACCTAGCAGTTCGAAAGCACGTCAAAGTGCAAGTAGATAAATAGGGACCACTCCAGCAGGAAGGTAAACGGCGTTTCTGTGTGCTGCTCTGGTTTGCCAGAAGCGGCTTTGTCACGCTGGCCACATGACCTGGAAGCTGTACGCCGGCTCCCTCGGCCTGTAAAGCGAGATGAGCACCACAACCCCAGAGTCGGACACAACTGGACCTGATGGTCAGGGGTCCCTTTACCCTTTACCTTTTGTTGTATGTTATGTTCACTATATGTTATGTTCACATTTAATGAGGGTAGATTTGTGTATTGGGGGTGGGGGGTTTGTGTTATGTTGTAAATAAAATTCCAATAAAAATTTAAAATTTAAAAATGAAGACATTCCGACTATTTCTGTATTTGGTTTGAGCTCTGTAGACCTCTGATGTACAACTGGATTTCCAGTTTGAAGAGCGGATGGAGCCCCCGGCCACTATTCCCTTCTCTAAGCTACTGTCAAGATCGGGCAGTTGACTTCTCTTCTATACAGTGGTACCTCAGATAAACCAGAGCAACAATGTCACAGTCAAGCCAAGAAGCTTATGCACATAGCTCTTTAGTTTTCATAGCAGAATAGTATACAACCTTGATCAGGTTGGATTACAGTACTGACTTGCTTTGGAATAGATGTAAGAAAGCACTGCTGCTTCAAATTCTGGCCTTAGATGTGAATAAAAACAAAATGTTGTTGTTTCAGATAGTGCCAAGTACAGAACGACGGTGCATGTCAAGTTTCAGATATTTTCAGATGTTAACTGCTACTAAAAAAGCAGTTTTCAGTGATATTAAATATTTAATACTTACCAACACATCTGCAGGTTTTTTTAAAATATTTTGTTGGAAGCTGCCCAGAGTGGTTGGAACAACCCAGTCGGGTGGGGTACAAATAATAAAATTTTTATTATTAGGGATCATATGACATCAAAAAGGGATTTTTAAAAAAATCAGGGATCAGCTTCACTCAGGAGTTCCTCAGCAGGTACTCCTTTTGCAGATGACTGAATTCACAGTCAGTGCCAATCAGCTGATCAGCCTTGCCAGCAAGCCCTGCTTGCAAATAAACAATTGGGAACTCACTGTAAGCTCCCAATTGTTCCATGGGAGCCATGCTCTTATTTGCTCCACATCTATGATGTCAGGTCTGTGGCAGGTAGGTATGACTAGGTATTGACTCTGTTGGCCAAATTGAGACGTGAACTGGGTCTAACTCATTAGGCTTGCAGGGCATAGGTTCCTCACCTCTGACCTAGTGCAAGGAAGCATTCTGCAGAACTCAAAAACTATTCTGTGATATTTTACTTAGCCTAATAAAAGGGTTGCCTTGATGCAGATTTTGGAATTAAAAACAATTTGTCTGGCTTCTGGAGGCAGTCTATTTAACACTTTGTACTGTCCTGCTGTGATTTTTGAATGAGCTGATGAGAAAACCTTGGCATGTCCAGGAGGAGATAGAAGTACTCACATAACCAGAAAAAATATGTCCTATTCTGATAGGGCTTAATGGCCATGCTGTGCAACAACACCTGCTAAGAGATAGGGATGTAGCAGTCAAAAATGGATTATCTTCTCTGGAGCAGGGAAGACACTCGTGCTTCAGATTTTTATTAAGGGCACATTCTTAAGACACAAGTGAACTGCCAAGGGGGCGGGGTGCTTCTTCTTCTTGTTCTGGTTTTTAAGATTGAATATATAGCGTGTCCTCCAGAAAAGAGGGCACATGTTGCGGTGTGACCTGGCCACCTGACCTGGTGTTGTGGGGGGTAATCTGGAATCAGCCACAACCTCTGATAAGTCGGGCCCGTGTTCCTGGGGTGCAATCTGACCAATAGGGTGCCACGAAAGAGCAGCAATGCGGGACCTATTTAAGCCCATGTGAGGCTATCGCATTGGAACACCTGCCCACCTCTCCCTAGATTCAGGGCTTGTGCTTGACCTTGCTATGCCATCGTGTGTCGTCTGCCATTGGGGCAGGGGCACAGCAGGAATTTTCCCCACTTGGCTGATTGGCTGGTGCCATTTGGGTTTTGCAGGTGTAAGTTGCGGATAGGCAGGTGACAGGCGTGGCACGTGATGTGACCACGCCTATGCAAATGAAGGATATTCCTGTAGATGAATCCAGGAACTCACTGGTTTGGCATTCCCCGAAAGGGGTCCGGCCTGCGCCTGTGTCCAGGGGATATCAGGTCAGCTGATTGGTGCTCCTTCCAGCAGCTGTCCCTGGTGTTCATCCTTGGCTGTCCTATGAACGTGGCTCTGGGACAGCACTACCTGCAAGGGTGCAGGGAGATAGTCGTACCAGAATCTATGCAACCACTCACTTACTTGTAATCAATAAAGTTGTGGCCTGAATTTCTGCCCAAAACCAAACCAAATATCAGACTTTTGTGTGAATTTATTTGGGGAAAGGTAAAATGTCTAAACACGCAAATATACAGTATATATACAGTGGACGCTCGGGTTGCGATCGCAATCTATGTGGGAGGCGTGTTCGCAACCCGCAGCGTCTGCAACCTGCAGTGCTGCATCTGCGCATGCGCGGGTCATGATTCGGTGCTTCTGCACATGCACTAAGCACGATTTAGTGTTTCTGCGCATGCATGAGCGCCGAAACCCAGAAGAATCCCATTCTGGTACTTCTGGGTTCGGCACGGAGCACAACCTGAAAACACGTAACCCACAGCGCTCGCAACATGAGATATGACTGTATATATCTCCCCAAAAATGGATTGTTTCAAGACAACGCTTTGTGATGATGGTACACCATTTTCATGATGCCAGATCACAGCACTTCCTCTCTTGACTTTGGACTTTGTGGGGGGGGGGAGGAATGGCATCAAAATTAGATCAGAATTGCCTTCATTATCTGGACAACAGACTCGGTGGTGGCAAAATAAATAAAGAAACAATGTGGAGGAAATTTTGTAAAACCTACCCTGCACTAGGTTTTGGCTTAGCCCTAATTTAAACAAATTGATGAAGAGTTTCATTTGTTTTGTTTCCATTTAACTGAGCTGAATTAGAGTAAGTTTCTGTAGCACCATATGAAGCACCCTTTTGTTCAATTCTTTACCACTTTACCATGCTTCTTCTAATGCAAAATAAAGGTATTCTCCAATCAATCAGTCGGCTTCTCTTTCATAAAAAAACCCAAACAACCCCCCTTTCCTAGCACTCATTCTGAAATTTTCCATGGAGCTAGTGCTTTTTCAAAGAAGTACATTTGCATGTGTGCCTGTTTCTGTTTAATTGGCACTTCACAGTGTAAATTTAACTTGGGAAAAGTATCATTAGGATTAATATAAAAGCTAAAATCAAAACAAAGACCAACAGGCTAGAGAAGTTGGCTAAAGCGTATTCAGCTTTGGTTTTTTTATGTAACAGGTGTGCATTTAATGAGACTAATGCAGCTAAATGGGAAATCTAAAAAAAAAAAAAAAACAACCCAGCAAGTAAATGGAGGAAGCTTTAAAACAAAAGTTTTATGCTACATTATCTCCTCCTGTTTGCCGCTTCTCTGTTCCAACAGACGATTAGAAAACATAAAACAATAAACCAGCCATGTGTGGCTTGACATGTCAGTGGCAATCATCCCATTACCATCAAAACCCCAAGACATTTGTGCATAATCTACTCATTAGCATTTTTTATGGGAAACAAACCAGTGGAAATCACTTCCATTTCTGTGCCTCAGCGAGTGGCATGTAAAAATAAGCAAGTTTACAGGCTTACTCAAATGCAATCAGATTCCTCTCACATGTTGAGTATGGGGCATGTATACAGTAAATACCAATTCCAGGGTTTCACATCAAGGTCAGCAGCCCCTGTTGAATAGGCAGAACTGGCCTACCCCAAAGGCTGGGACTCAGCTACATTGGCAAAGAAAATGCTTTACTGTATATGCATTGTAACACTGTGAGCCCAGATGGCGCTGTGGAGTTCCATTTTTGCCAACCCAATTTCTCATACAAAGTTTACAGTGCATTTAACTGAAATGCTTCATTGATGTGTCTAGATACAGCCTTGGTTGAGGGGGCTGCCACAGGCAGCACTGCCCAACGAGTGTCACCTCCATCCTGCCACTCAATTTTGCCGGTGGAGTGGGGAGATCGCCTTCCCTACGCAGTGTTGTGGCAGGGCTTTGCACAGGCTTTTCCTGAAAGGAGGAGCCGAAGCAAAGCACCACACATTTAAGTGAAATCGTGTATATTTGAAACACCTTTGAAAAGGCCTGCAAGCATCCTATTCTGCCCTCGCGCTACCCCTGCCCTGGTCTTTTTTGTGGTGTTTCTGGGTCACTTCCAGGTTCGGAGTGATGCTCATGTGCATGGTCACACACATATTGGACACGCCCCAAACAGCGACTGCCTACAATAGTAACAATAAAGCGTGTCAATGTTTCCTCTCTCATCTCTATGAGAAGTAGGTATTTGGTACCAACGATTGAAGAGTGGCAGGTGAAGATGATGGAATATGCAGAGCTGGCGAAGCTGGCCGGGGAAATCCAAAACCAGTGTGATCAAGCTTGCCAAAAAGACTGGGGCAAATTTATACAATACCTGAAGGACAATTGTAAACAATTAACAACACTAGCAGGACTGACTTAAGAAGACTTGTAATGGTGATGACTCTACCTGTTTACATATTCCTTAAAAAATTGTGAAATTGGAAATGGTGTATTGTAAACAGGAAGAAGCACAAATGTGATGACATAGTAAAGAATTAAGGTAACCATGACACAGGAGGTGGGGAAGTCGATCAGCTCATATGAGCAAAAATTAATGTGAAAAATGAGGAAGTATTTATATACTGTAAAATGGAAAGATAATAAAATATTATAATTAAAAGAGAGAGAGAGAAGTACACCCTTGTGCCAATTAATTGAAACAAAAAATGTAATTATTGTACAAAACTCACATATACATGTACAAAACTCACATATACATACATTAGCAACGGATATGACCTCTGCTATTTTTAAGCAGCATTTGAACACGGTTTGGCATGGAGTCAACGAGTTTCGAACAGTCACTGTTAATTTTTGGATCCCTGTACCACACTTGAATCAGCACCTGAATGAGCTTCTCCATAGTCGTGCAGTCTACAGCACGGAGGCGACTTTTGTATATAGCCCATTCTCAATGGGATTTGCGTCCGGGGAATTCCCTGGCCAATCAAGTACCTATATTTGCTGCTCTGTCATGAATTTCTTCACCACTTTCGATGTGTGACAGGGGGCTGGGTCCTGCTGCAATATCCCAGTACCGCCAGGATACCTCTTTTCCAGCTCTGGAATCACTCTCTTTCGTAGAACCTCAATATATTGTGGCGAGCGCATCATTTCTTCTATTGGCTGCAGGCTTCTGACACCATAATGATCAACTGACTTTTCGTGTTTGTTTTGAGTACAGGATTACGAGTAAGATAGAAAATATGTTTTGTTTCAATTAGTTTGCACAAGGGTGTAGGTATTTGCATTCCCTCCCACCATTCATTAAGTTAGTTGTGCCATAGTGTTCTGTGCGTGTATCCGATGCTATTCCACATAAGCAACCACTTTGCAGGACAGGTGTCTAACAACATATTGCCCCCTTTCCCCTACCACAACCAGCCCCTGCAACCAGAGGCCCCTAGGCTAAATCAATCTGCTTCCAACCCTACCACTCCAACCCAATTGCTAGGCCATTGTGATTCAAAGTAGGGCTGCCATATGTCTGGAATTTCCTGGACATTACTGGGATTTCAAAGGTGGAATTGACATGGGGGGGGGGGATTTCCGAAAGGTGCCGCTTTGTCCTGGATCTAATTTTCAATAGAAAAATAATGTAGTTTTTAAAAAAATAAATATGGCAACCCTAATTCAATCCAACTTATCCCTCACCCCCTTCTCAAAACAGCCCTTCTTCGCACACACAGAAACCCACCAACAAAAGTTGTTCCTTGTTGATGAGGTCAGATTATGTGTTTTCCAGTAGGTTTCAACCCCTCAGCCTCTAATTTTACTAATTAAAAATTGGCTGTACTATAGATTCACAGTATAGTGGGACGCCATGACAGTATTTCACCCCATCATTCCAGCATATTGTTCTCGTGAATACATAATCTCCAGCACAGCATCTAACCAATTAACATTGCTGGCAGCAAATTTGTATATAATTTGCAGTCCGGCAATAACGCTTAAATAAAATACAAACTAAGCAGGCCAAGTGGACAGCATTTAGTAGAGGATGCAGCCGTGTGGAATGTGAAATTCAGTTCAAGACTGTCAGGATTGCCTGCTGTTACCTCCTCCTTGTGTATGGAAGGTGCCCTTTGGCAACATAAGAATGCACACTCTGAGAATGAGCTTGTTGTTGTTTTAGTCTTGATTTCAATTTTAGATGTAGACATTTGGTTTTGATTTGGTTTTCATAATTCTCAACAGCAGTGGTGCAGAACATCTGGTTCACAGAGCCGTTTTCCCCAAACCATGCCCATCTATCCCACACCTAGCAACAGGTGGGGTAGGTGAAGACTGGTGCTTATAGCAAGCCTTGCAGGGAGATGCTTCCTTTGCCTGTATGGTTTAGAATCAAACCACTCAGGTAAATTTGGTGTGGTCTTCATTCATCACCATCAGCAGCTGTTTGTAATCCATATTCCGTTGCTCGTGAAATCTGAAATCAAACCGGGGGTGGAGGGAATACAACATTTTCTATCCAGACAGCTTGCAAAGGAAAACACTTCAGCTGGCATCATGGTGACGTTGGGTGGTTAAGTGGAAGGAAGGTCTAGCCCACTGGCCCAATCAAGTTCCCCACTCTTTGTCTAAGAAAACAATCCCAACTTTTCTCAAGCTGCCTCTCTGATCCTTTCCCATCCCCAATAATTAACACCTGCTAATTCCTCAGTAGGAAAGTCACTGTCAGGTCAGACAGCAGGCTGACACCATAGAGAGAGATACTATCACTGGCATCCAGAAAAAGTGATAGGAATGAAACACACACGCAAAATGAGACTGTTTACAATGGCAGTATGATTCGGGAAGCAAACCCCAGAGGGGAAAATTTTGTACCCAAATTAACACACTGGAGCTCAAAGCAACAGTCATTCGTGGTAAAGATTCCATAGTGCCCCACCTGCGTATTGCCAAACTGTGGCCCCGGGTCTGTGGCAGGATTTCTTTTGTGCACTTGCAATACAAGTTTCCCAGGAAGGGTGCTAATCCTTGTAATTCCTGCTTTACCCCCTCCTGCCCCTACCCTCTGACTTAAAACTGCTGCAGACTTTACATCCCAGACCTTGCAAGGGCAGGCAGCTGTGACATAATAGTTAAATGGAAATTAAATCTTTCTTTCTTTCTATTTAGTTTTAGTTAATGCAATAGCCAAAATCAAATTGACTAATTCCATTTTCATCATTGCATTAACTAAAATTAAATGCACATCTCTAGTCTGTAAGGATGCAGCTCCATCAAAGCAAAATAAGTACTGGCTGTGATAATGGGCACAGCTTCCTGGGAAACTGAGCTTTAAAGGGTATTTCTGCACCTTTGTGATTGATAGGACTAGCCTGTAATCAGATTGATTTTATCAGGGCTCTCCAATCCTGGTGCTCTGAGGGAAGGATGTTGAAGTAAGTAACTAGTTTTGCTCTTCCTTGTTTCTTGCTCTTTGCTAGTTTTGCCTCTTAAGAGCAGCAGTGTTGAAAATTCTAGTAGAGTTAGTTGAAAGCTTTACTTTTGCCTGGGTTTCAAGGCGGCTTACAGATAAAAATAAGAACATAAAAATCAATTGAAGAAGAATTAAACATAGATAGAAGCAAAACTACACACACATACACACACACACACACACACACACACACAGAGAGAGAGAGACTTTAAAAAAAATCTATTTAAACCATACAAATAATTTCAACAAAAACATTATGGCACAAGCCTTTTCATCGAAAGCTGTCAGTTTCTAAAAGCCTGTTGGAACGAGATTGGTGGAAGGACAACAAGGAGGGAACCACCTTCTCTAGGAAGGAAGTTCCAAAGTGTGGGGGCAACCACCAAGAAGGCCCTCTCCCTCATCCCTACCAAGTGTGCCTTTGAGGTTGGCAGGGCTGAGAGAAGAGCCTCCCCTGAAGATCTCAAAATCCAGGCAAGTTCAATGAGGCACTACAGTCTTTCAGATACCTTGGACCTAAGCCATAGAAGGCTTTATAGGTCATATAACATGTGGATGATTCTTTGGCATATCTATAGAGGTCCCTCAGCAAACAAATCAACATGCAAAGCGTTCCCTCATGCCTGATAGCCAACTAGGTTACGGGAGCACATTCACAGCAATATTGCATACGTTTATCAGTACTTCTGAGCACCAACATTACTATTTTACTATGTACAAAACCTTCCCGAGTATATATTCTGATTAAATGCCAAATTCCTTTTGTCGCTGAATAGTTTCTCTAGTAAAAATGCTCCAGAGTGTCTGACAGAAGAGTGATTTCCCTGGTGGTAGCACCCAAACACGATCCTTCCTTTGTTCGTATTCCCTTTCAGATAAAGAAACTTGAGTTATTTTAAGATTTCTCTAATGGCACATTAGCACTTCCAGGGATTCCCCAGGGTCCCAATTTACTGTTTAAGTAAAGCACTCTCAAATGCACACATGCCTCCATATCATTTCCATCTGATGACTTTGCAAACCAACGACATAATTCCTTTCAGCCAAATCCATTCCTTCAGAAATAACTATAAACTCTTGCACCAAGGCAATTTTCTTAAGAAACTTTCTGGTATAAACTTCACTTTAAAAGACATAAAAATAAGATAACAATGGTAAGCGGTACACCTAATTTATTTATTGTTAACCGCCTGCCTGTTTTTAAACTGTCATGTGGGTGTATTAATGGCCCAAGCCAAAAATGAGGTGGGTAAATAGTTCCTGGATTGTAAAAGGTAAAGGTAAAGGACCCCTGGATGGTTAAGTCCAGTCAAAAGGGACTATGGGGTTGTGGCGCTTTCAGGCCGAGGGAGCTGGCTTTCCCGGTCAGGTGGCCAGCATGACTAAACTGCTTCTGGTGCAACGGGACACCGTGACGGAAACCAGAGCACACGGAAACGCCGTTTAGCTTCCTGCTGCAGTGGTACCTTTTTATCTACTTGCACTACTGCGCTTTCAAACTGCTAGGTTGGCAGAAGCTGGGACAGAGCAATGGGAGCTCACCCCGTTGCGGGGATTCAAACCACTGACTTTCTGATCGGCAAGCCCAAGAGGCTCAGTGGTTTAGACCACAGCACCACCCGCATCCCATGTGGACTTTACCACATGAGGCTCCAGGAGATTTTACAAAAAATAAAAATATGCCAGTCTCTTTTGCCCCCCCCCCCATATTTTTGGGAGGGGGCGGGCTTCCCCAATGTCCAAAAAAATCAGGGGGCGGGAGAAGGCCAAGCACAGAGTCAAGCACAGCTCAGCTTCAGTGACCAGCTCCTTCTCCTGACAGAAAGGAAGGCAGAAGCAGCCCCCTGGCGGGATGACCATTTCACAGGGGTAGAATAAATTCTCCAACTGTTTCAAGAATGGGGCTTACCATTAGTAGTGGGAAGAGCACAACTTCTGAAAGACGGGGGGGGGGTGAACAAAAGTCAAATCTCAGAAAATTTCTCAGGATTTTGTCCCCCGAGAAACTTTGATTCCACTTTAGCCAATAGAGGCGCCCGACAAAAGCAGCAGAAGGCGTCCACAGCCATAGGGAAGGCTGCATCACCAAGTGATCTGACTTATGTTGTCATTAAAGTTAAAACCTACTTATTGCCTTTTATGACTGCAAAGAAGATGAGCTGCCACAGTGGCAAATGGCAGGGAGCTTGGGTATTATTATGATTATCCATGTGCAGCTCAGAGTCCCTAAGAAACAAATAATGTCGAGGTAGTCATTTTATGCGGCTCGGATTCCATGCAAAACAGGTAAAATTTACATCAAGTGCATAAAAATGCTTTGGAAAGAAGGCAGGAGCAATAATTCAGCCCTCTGCCTGCCCCGCAAGGAAGGGAATAAGATAGAGAGGGAACATTCTTTTTCAAGCTGCACATAATTGGAATTCTCTGGCCACAAGAGACAAGTTTGTGGAATCCAGCCATGATAACTAAATGGCAACTTTGTGTTCGGATGCAACATACTGCCGATGACCAGACACAGGGAGCAAATAATATGGGAGAATCATTGTCTTCATCTTTAAAATCAAAATGTGTAGGCTCAGCTCAGTGGTCTCAGTTGTAGGTTATAAAGGGCAGCATATAAGGCAAGTGGGGTGCTTAGGTTCTAATAATAATAATAATAATAATAATAATAATAATAATAATAATAATATTTATACCCCGTCCATCTGGCTGGGTTTCCCAAGCCATTCTGGGCAGCTTCCAAAAATATAAAAACACAGTAAGATGTCAAACATTAAAAACTTCATGATACAGGACTGCCTTCAGATGTCTTCTAAAAGTTGTCTCCTTGACATCTGATGGGGGGCATTCCACAGGTTGAGCGCCACTGCTGAGAAGGCCCACTGCTGAGAATTTCCTGTAACTTCACATCCAGCAATGAGGGAACCAACAGAAGGCCCTTGGAGGTGGACCTCAGTGTCCAGGCTGAATGATGGGGGTAGAGACACTCCTTCAGGTATACTGGGCTGAGGCTGATTAGGGCTTTAAAGGTCAGGACCAACACTTTGAAATGTGCTCAGAAATGTACTGGGAGCCAGCGAAGATCCTTTAGGACCAGTGTTATATGGTCCTGGCAGCCACTCCCATTCACCAGTCTAGCTGCCACATTCTGGATTAGTTGTAATTTCCGAGTCACCTTCAAAGGTAGCAACACGTAGAGCATGTTGCAGTAGTCCGAGCAGGAGATAACCAAAGCATGTACCATTCTGGCAAGACAGTGTGCAACAGGTAGCTGGGTCTCAGCCGGCGTACCAGATGGAGCTAGTAGACAGCTGTCCTGGACACAAATTGACCTGCGTCTCAAGACAATCTGGCTTATGGAACTCTCCCCAAGCTGCATTCCTTGTTTGGTCTCTTTTGCACCCCAGTTTTGACCTTGGAGCCGTGGCACCTGATCTGTGTTGGGGGTGACTCCCCAGCACAGGGTTGATCCCGCTGGGTTCCTATCATCCAGTAAACGGGCTGCCTGATGCTGAATAGATGCTCAGTGCCTTAGCAAAAGCTACCTCATGCCTGTAATCAATAAAGTTGTTGCCTAATTCAACCCAATACCAATCTCCTGTGCTCATTTTCTCACTTCTCCCTGCACCGGCCACAGACATCATGTTCCTGGGGTGGCAATCAAAGATACTCATTTGAGAGTCTCCCACTATTGAAAATCTTGAATTAAAAGGTGGCATATAAGCAATAAATAAACAACTCTGTGATGGCCAGTATTCTGTAAGTCTCAACCGCCCAGTGAGTCAAGTATTACGATGAATGTTACCTGCCCACAAATCTCCTCTGAATTTCTAAAATTGCAAGACCATGGCAACATTAAGCATGGGTGGAGTGTGTACATGATTGGGTCTTCAAGCTGTTAGAGCCACTGCCACACAGGATGTCTTTAAAATGCCAACACACAGCAAGGGATTGTCTGTTTCCATAGTATTTTTCTTGTGATTCCCCACTGCGTTCGAGCAAAATCTGTCCAGCATTAGCATTTCATGTTCAGGCTGTTTATCCACAAAAAACGGATTTGATTTTTCCCCCCCATGCAGAGCTGAATCATTCTTGAAAATCACATGTGAATTATTATTTGCCATCGGCTCAATTAAACATAAGCTTCTGCATCCAGTTCTATATTTAGTGAATATATTCTGAAATTTGCTGCCTGTATGGGGGTGCATATTGGCAACAATAAGCATGCAGCTTTCATGTTTCAGAAGGAGCAAAGCACATACATTGGTGGTACTCCTTTTCCACACCTCAGAAAGCTGATGTTGTATGCTCTGCACCCCAAATGTGTGCAAAACAGAGAGAGTCTCATTGACACCTAGCCAATGTACAGTATGTGATGCTATTTGTTGTATTTTTCAGGAAGTTCTTGTCCTTGAAAGGCATTTGCAAAATATCTTAAAAATGATCCTGACATAACAGATGTATCAGTCTCCTCCAAAATCCTCACTCAATATAGCTCCGAGCACATTGGGATTGTCTGCTAATCACTGTTTTGTATTTCTTTCTATTTCTATTTTGCCATGTTTAGCACACAGCTTTCTTAGAGATGTTGACACTTTTGCTAAATGTATCATTCAAGCACGGTTCAAGGTGAGATATGCCTGCTTTTTCCTTTCCTTTTTAAAAAAGAACAACCCAAGAGAATATTGCAGGTTGTCCAGAATTTCACCATACTTACTCACTGGTGCTATAAGGGCTGTTTCAAGTGTGAAGATGTACAGTGGTGCCTCACAAGACGAAATTAATTCGTTCTGCGAGTGCTGTCGTATAGCGAAAATTTCGTCTTGGGAAGCACGGATGGGGGAAGCGCTGTTTGACAAAAAAAAAAAATCGTCTTGCGAGTCGCGCCCATAGGAAAATTCGTCTTGCAAGTCACCCTTTCGTTAGCGAATGCCTTTCGTCTAGCAAGTTTTTCGTCTAGCGAGGCATTCATCTTGCGAGGTACCACTGTATATAAATCCAGAATGCCCCTTGAAAATAGTCAGATGAGGGTCAAATTCACATGCTTTTATTTCCAAATCTCCTGTGCAATGATGATACAAAATTGACACACATTCAAAAACACATTAATGGAAATCTCATTGAATAAAAACTAGTCTCTACAGTTGGTCAATTCTGACACAAGTATTTTTGGAGGAGGATGGCAGAGAGAAATAAGTCCTACAACTCCAAGAAATAGGATGAAGTTAAGGAGAGGGGAAAGGAGGGTTAACAACAGGCTATTCTAAGGTGCATTTCCAAAAACACAGAGTTGTTTTGCAGTCTCTTTGCTCATGTGTTGAGGAATATTTTTCTGCTCTGCCTCATGAAAAAATAAACATTTTAGTGTGAATAAAACATACTGCGGCACTATGGAGATAAGTAATTTTCACTAACTTCTGAAAAGAATGTACAAGCAACAAAGGAAGTTTTCTTTTTTCCAGAAGATGTGTGTGTGTGTGTGTGTGTGTGCTGGCACAAAACCACCTCCCTCACTGAAAAAAATACCCCAACCCCTGCCCTCTGACATCTTAATAAACCCCTTATCTCCCTTCCAAGTGTTTTTTTTAAAACAATTAGCTACTAATTGCAGATGGTATAAGAAAAGTTCGCACCTTATACTTAAAACAGAAGCCTGCCACCCCCAAACTTGATGATTCATACAAATGAATATGTGAAATTCAACTCCCTTCTTCAACTGCCTTTGACCTTTATTGCCCTTTTAGGAGTTTCAGATGTATGAATGCATTTTTAAGGCACCAATTTTGAACACTGCATATCCACACACGGAAATCATTCATAAACTAGAAAAGGGGGGAGGAACCCTTGCACTTTTATTTTTGTACAGGAAATCCTTTTGGCATTATAGTATTATATCTGCTATACATAGCCAGACTGTACTGCAACTGCCAGTGCCTACAGCATGGGAAATTAATGGGAAGTGGGGGAAATTACGATACAAATGATTTTGACTGCTTTTCAAATGCAATCTGCACCCTTCAATCCAAATGTGGACAGCTGATCCAAATTTACTAATAAATGTAAATAGAAAATAAAAAAGCAGCCTCCGGGCAGACAGCTGGTTCACAGAATGCATCTGTACATTTTTTTTTAAAAGAAAACCCCTGTATTTACATTGAGACTATTGATGATTTCAGCAGCCAAAGACTACCACAATGTGCATAATGAAAAAAGGTTATTTTTTAATGCCAACCTCAGTCAAAGAATATTTGCATCACTGTGCACAGAAATATGCATGTGTATGACAGGAGGTTATCCAAGGATCAATCACCAAAACAACCACTCTTTAGGTAAAGGTAAAGGGACCCCTGACCATTAGGTCCAGTCGTGGATGACTCTGGGGTTGCGGTGCTCATCTCGCTATACTGGCCGAGGGAGCCGGTATTTGTCTGCAGACAACTTCCAGGTCATGTGGTCAACATGACTAATCCGCTTCTGGTGAACCAGAGCAGCACACGGAAATGTTGTTTACCTTCCCACCAGAGCGGTACCTATTTATCTACTTGCACTTTGACATGCTTCTGAACTGCTAGGTTGGCAGGAGCGGGGACTGTACAACGGGAGTTCACCCCATCACGGGGATTTGAACCGCCAACCTTCTGATTGGCAAGCCCTAGGCTCTGTGGTTTAGACCACAGCGCCACCCGCATCACCACAGCGCCACCACTCTTTACCTCAGAATTAATACTATTTATTTCTTTAAAATGAGTGGGAGTGCCCAGATTGGTGATTTGTAAAAGCCCACAAGTACTGTGATATTTAAATGCACAGTTCAATCTGTGAGTTTGGACTCATCACGCCCCCAAAAATGCCCGGCACCCAAAAGTCAATGAAGACTGCTACCTGCACTTTAGCAATCCTCATGTTGAGTTTGGTGTCCAAATCTATTCCAAGTAAGTCACATCAAAGTCATATTTAAGTCCACCATCTTGATTTAAAATGTCACCCAGTATTCAGTGACAAAGTCTGCTGGCCCCACCTTGGGAACCCTTGTGCCAAGTTTTGTTATTATACCTTGAGAAACAGATGAACCTATGCAAAAAGAAGGAAAAAAGTGCCTGCCAGTTTCTGTAGTTTATCTTAATAAAATGGAAAGATAATTTCTTCATATTGTTCTTTTGTGATACTTTATGTTTCATTGTACCCATACATCGCCTAGATATTTTATATAAGGGAGCAGCCTATAAATATTTTAATCATCAAATCGGACAAATAAATTTGGGTGAAGATGGTCCTTTAGACAATCTTCTTCCAAACTATTTAGGGTTTTCATGATTATTGCCAAATAGAATCATGGTTATATATCAAGGTCAGCCGTTATCTTACACAGTCAGATCAGAAGTACATAGCATGCTATTAATATTTGGGTTTGTTTTTTTTAGCAATTTAATATTACATTCCATGTTTTAAAAATTTTCCAATAAATTGTGAATCTTAATATAGACTCTGATTAACAAATGCCTTATAGAAAATACTTCATTCCCCTTATTGTGACAATGCAGAAATAAGGATACTCAGATCCATCGCTGAGGGTAATGTGAACTGCTCAATTTTGTGCTTCTTTCCTATTTGACATTTTGTTGTTTTGTGCCAGGTTCCAGTCCCTGATACCTCCAGTTAAAGATAGCATGGCTGATAAAGACCAGCACATGACTGATTATTGAAAAAGCTGCTAACAGTCAAAGTAGTTGGTTCTGAGCCAGATGGACCAATGCTCTCAGTCACTGGAGAGGCAGCTTCATATAAGGAAGTGAAGGGAAAGTAAAGAAGAGGGCTTATGCTCGGTCCTTTTTCGCAGCAACATGGGGAACATTTCACAGGCATACAGAGAAACTTAGCAGATGGAAAAGCAGGAGCAGGGCATTTAATTTGTATTAATAGCACAGATTTAGACATCTTTGTAATGTTTACAAAGGCAGACAGAACGTCTCTTGGAGCTATGAGTAATGCTTAATATCCTTGAAGTGATACATTGATCAGGATGCAAAAATGAGATTTTATTCTGTCTTCTTTTTTTAATGAAATAAACAAAAAAATCCTTGTCCATGTTGGCAGCAGATGCTTCCCTTGGGCCTGCAGAATTACAACTGAAGATTATGGGGTTACCATAATGAAGGTGATGGGACGGGAAATAAGGTTCCCCGCAAAAGTTTGCTGCACTGTTGATTCCCACTCCTCTAAGAACACCAGCTCAAAATATTTCAGCTTTGGTACAGCACAGTAATCCATAGGAAATCAATCCAATATTATTCAGAGCCCAGTTGCTTTGTTAATCACGGTAATCTTACTCCAATAATAATTTTAAGCAAAAGAAAACATTTCAATAATTGTTTCTGTACTTAAGATAATAAGAGTCATCAGTTCATTTTCTGAGCAGAACATATGGCCATTTTATGAACAAAATGCCTTGTTATCACTACGGGAAAATGAGGCATTATGCC
The DNA here is from genome assembly GCF_009819535.1 of Lacerta agilis. Classification (NCBI taxonomy): domain Eukaryota; kingdom Metazoa; phylum Chordata; class Lepidosauria; order Squamata; family Lacertidae; genus Lacerta; species Lacerta agilis. The sequence goes on along the minus strand of NC_046316.1, from coordinate 19,240,828 downwards.
ATATGAAGCTAAATTAAACATGCAATACAAAAAAACAACATTGTGGGTTTGATTTAACTAAGCTTTATTCAGAGAAGACCCATTGAAGTTAATGGGTCTAGCTTAGCCACAATTGTCCATTTCAATGGGTTTACGCTGAATACAGCTTAGTTGACCACCATGCTGCATGCTTCGCCATGATTCTAAAGGCTTTTCACTGGTGTGATATTCTTAATAAAGAATGCCTCACATCTCCATTTTCATCAGTCTTCATTGGGCTCTTTTGAGGGGCTGGGGGTATCTGCTTTGGGGCTCTTCGTTTTGTGTTTGTCTGTTTGGTGATCTGAACTTCTCCATAGCTCACTATTTTGATTTCAAATCTGCTAGCAGTCAGCCATCTGAGCTTACAATTATTAGAGAGAAAGTGGCATTGAATATATCAAAGGAATTCTGAGGAAAGAATTTGAGGCTTGAGAAAGTAGGGGTTGAAAGTGACAACTGAAGGAGCAGCTAAATTGTTTTCTTCTAGGCTCAGTGTGCAAAGCAGTTTTAGCTGAGTGTCTCCAAGGACTGATATGTTGGAGAACTGGAACCTTTATGGCCTGTATAAAGTGATTATGATCCTGGGTTACATAACTGGATTGGGTTGCCTCTCTGCCCTCCCCACATTCTATACAGTGGTGAAACTACCTGCTCCGGCACCGGGAGTGGCGTACATCCGGGGACATGGCTGACGTGGCGCACACGTCCCAAAGGGCGTGATGCACCGCCCACGGGGGGCGCATCATGCATCGCACATCAAAGGGGTGCACGGCAAGCGGTGCATGTTCCAGGGCATGTGCAGCACGTGGCGCACATCCTGGGGGTGTGCGGCGACACCAAGTGTCCCAGGGTGGGTGCGATGTCACCCCCCGATGGCACCCGGGGCGAACCGCCGCCCACACCCCCACCTTCGTCCACTAGTGATTATATATGCTATAAAGACTTCCCAGTGTGGATTGATATATGTATACAGTGTTAGAATTTATCATTACAACTTTAGTCTGTTCTATGTGGATTAGTATTCAATCAATTTTATAAGATTATTTCAATCTCAGTAAGTTTTCCATTTTTGGTTGAAAGTGTGTGATGAAAACAAAGCAAAAAGTCTGAGATTGAGACCTACATTTAATTCCTCACTTTTTGAAACCAACCCACTTTGCTACAGTGCATCTCACGCTGTCTGGGTTACAATAAGGATGGAGGATTTATTGATTTATTGTGGGTGAGGGGGTCCGCTCTACATTCTGCACATACTTAAAGTCAGATTTGTATAGACCACTTTCCCACAATGTAGGCCATGAAATAACTCTAAGCTTTATACATCCAGACCAAAAGAGACACACCTGAAATGCATGGCCAGGCAAAGTAGGAATTCCCGTCCCTCTTCTTTAAGTGTCTTATTCTTGCAGTGAAGACTGCTTGGTGATACTGTACATCATTTCAATTAAACATTTTAAATGTCACTCACTGGTAGCTCCCCGCACTTTACCCACCTTTGAAGTTTCATTCATTCAGAATGTCTGACAAGGTTGTGCAGTGAAACATGGAAAGAACAGGAGACTGTGTGCCAGAAATGAATGAGAAGACATTAACCCTTACACTGCCATTCAATTTCTAAAAAGGCTCATCTTTTTTCCATTTTTTAAAAAAATGGTTTAACAGGCATTTTATTTGGGGGTGGGGGTTTGCTTAGGGATGGTTAACTGTTCTATGAATGAGCAAGGGACCAGACAACGAAATTTCCCATTGCCATACAGTTAGAAAAAAGTAGGCCGCCCTCCCCCTTTGAGAAATGTTGCTAATATTACTTATTGGTGAGGAACAACAACAACAACAACAACAACAACAACAACAACAACAACAATAACAAAACAACTGTAATGAGTTTTAGTTGCTCCTGATAAACACCAGAAGACTTAACAACAAGCAGACCCAAACCCATAGTCAGCAACAAGATGACTATAAAACAGAGTTGGGGGAAAGTTTAAAATAACATTTTCTTTTTTAATATAAAAAAACCCCAAAAGCCTTTCTTTTAGGAATTCTAGGTGCTGAAATCCCAAGGGAGCAGAAAAGACTGTTTATGTATGCAACCACGACTGTGCGGATGTCACTGGCCCAGGGATGGAAAGAAGATAAAGTCCCTACCAGAGAAGAATGGCAGATCAAGTTGATGGATTATGCCGAAATGGCTAAAATGACCAGAAGAATCAGAAATCAGGAAGACCAAAATGTTAATAAGAAATGGGGGGAATTTATAATTGATCTTTAAAACCATTGTAAACAGTTAAAATCGTTAGTAGGATTGAAATAACACTTGTAGTTTAATGGTGAAATTTGGACACAATGGAGAGGTAAAAGATCTGGATTGTTATAAAAGATGCGGGAGGAAAGGATTAACAACAGGACCAACAAAGGGGAGGAGGGAAGTCCGGGATGTTCTCTGGAATCTCATTTCTATGTTGTATGTTGGATATGGGACTGTAAAATTTAAATCTGAAAAATCAAAGAGAGAGAGACAGACTACGTGGTGGCGGCCGGGGAGCTTTCTCCATCATGGGAAGGCAGGAAAAGTGAAGGGCTGAGACTGTTCCACAAGCTGTGTGTGCCTACCTGACCTGTTGGATGTGTTATGGGATGAGGCCTTCAGGATCTCCAGCCATCAGTTTTCAACCTGAGTAGCTGTGCGATGAAGCTCAGGATCTAAATTAGACCATATCCCTCTATAGGACAGAATGACCAGGACCCTTTGCATGCTATCCACATACAAAGATCCAGATTGCAGCCTATTACCTGAAATTAAATATTATGCAAGTTGTGGAACAGATCAATTTCACTGGTGTTTAAAGGCCATAGGAAAGGAATTACATCATTCTGTGCTATGGCCTCAGCAGATTTTGGCCAGCACAATGAGCCTAGATATCAGTGTTTTCAAAAACTGATCCAATGTTTGAACATCAACACCGGACAACTACTTGCCACAGCAACCCATCATTAATCTATCTAATTCCTAGCCATCTGTACCAGTTAAACAAACAAAACCTCTACCCACAGCAGAGATGATTCTCCTGGACACTGTCAGCAGCCCCAGTTAGAACAAGAGCTATGCCAGCTCTTCCATCACAAGTCCATTGTGAAGTCATGTGAGTGAAGTCACAGCTATGCTGAAGATAAAGCATTGTCTAGCTCTGTAGCTCTGCCTTATCTTTGTGTAGAGGTCATGGTCTTATGACTCCCAAGGGCAAATACAGTGAGACAGTAGGAAAGGTGAGTGAAGATGAAACTCACAAACTCAGAATGCCTGATGATGAAAAGAAGTAGTACTGGGGCGAGGAGGAGGAACTTCCAATGGCTTCTGGTATGTTTCTGAGCACAATTCAAGGTATTTATGCTCACATTTAAAGCTCATTATGGCTTAGCGCCCAGGAAAATGAAGTTATACATTCTCAGTTCTACTTCTTGAAGTCATATTTGGAGTTGGTGACCAGAGAGAGCCATCTCAGTGGTGTTACCTTGCCTGCAGAATTCTCTCCTGTTGCCAACATAATTGTGTTTCTTTGGCATCAGGCAAAAGGGTATTTAGTCTCTTGGACTCTTTTATTACTGAATTTTTTTACATACTGCTATACCATAAAGCTTCGGGATAAAATATAAATAATGTTAAATAAGAAAATAGAAAGCAGGATTTTCTTTTATCAGTCCTGAACCTACTGCCCGCTGCTTAGCTCTATTGAGCAATCCCAAGTTACAGTTATGGGTGAGGAGGAAGAGAATCAGCTATCATACTGAGTAGAGTACATGATGGCTCAACAGACAGACCTGCAGTGAACCCTTGTTCATGAGTCCAGAAAGATCTTTATTTAATAAGAGGTGACTGTCAGATGTCATTTCATGAAGAGAAAACTGTCATGTGAATCAGACTTTAAAGAATGGGAAATATGGCTGGAAACAGACAAAAGATTTTGAGAGAGTTGAAGAGAGTATGACAGATGCACTGTTACCCTTAGGACATACAGACTTTTTCTTAGCTCACTCTTGTCTCTCATCAAATAAATTTTGAAACTGGCAAACCTTCGTTACCTCTGGTGATAGTGGGATAAAGATGTGTACAAGAGGCAATGATTTATGTCTCAATACAACCTTCAGTTATTTTGGGGAGGGGTGTTCTTCCTTCTCCTGACTTGGTGCACCTTATTTAGAGTTAATTCCTACAAACAATATTTTAAAACGTGTTGGAATATATTCTCGCCTTAAAACAATTTACAGCTCCATCATTGACAGCATACTCAAAGCATGTTTTGCTCAAGATGATTTCATTTTCCCCAATTACCATGACGCTTCTGATTCTGTGTGGAGGAAGAATGGCGTATACTCATTCAGAGAAAAATTGCTTGCTACCATGTTGCTTACTCGAGTGGGAATTTCTATTACCCTGTGCAATGGGGAGGGGATCCTTAATTTTTTTATATGTCTGTAAAATAAATTCAGATTGTTTCCTTAATAGAAATGTCACTCTCAATAGCCGAAAGATCTCTTCAAGAAGGTGGGGTGCTTTTTTGAAGTGTACTTTGAACCACCAGCATTAAGATTGCTATCTTTGAGAGGAGAAATGGCTATTTTAGTGAAAGGATTCATATTTTCCTATTTGAAATATCCATCTGTTCCACAAATGCAAGATACAGCATTTTAGCAGCAAGCATAGTTTATTTACTCCCTTCCATCTTTAAAGATATTCATCTTTTTATACATGAGCTCCCCTCTCTATGCTATTTGATTCGGCTGTTGAAAATTATCCCGATTCACAGTGAATTTTGTACCATAGAGTTCCATAGTGACTTATTTCCTATGGGCCTGATTGGAGCCTGTTCTGGACAGACACAGTGAAAAGGCCAAATCCAAATTGCTTTATTGCTTAGAAAAAGACCATCCTCAGTCATACAGCGGTACAATGGAAATCGTGGTATCACTCAAAATAAGAATAACATAATCCATTGCAATAGCAGTGAAAAGAAAAAGTACCGGCAGGCTAGCATCAGACCCTGCTGAGAATAAGCCAAAACCCTGTAAACTCTTATATTTGGTTGAGTAGATATTTAGTTAATAAAGTGCTTTTTTCTTAATTGGCCTATTGCCTTCAGAAAACACAGTTTGATTACCTCCTGGCTGTTTTAAAGCTTAAGAGTAATCAAGGTTTCGAGACTACATAATCAAAGGCTTGGTATCAAAAGGCACTAGAAGCTGAGTCACTGATTAGCAGTAGATTCAAGCTGGACCAAAAGTTGCTCAAACAAATCATCGCTGACTTATTGAATTAATTTCTACATCATGATGGTGGTCACTAGTTAAGCCTGCTTTTAAAAAATGATTAGATAAATCTCTGGAGAACGTAGGTCTATCAAGAAACCATTAGCCATGACACATGAGGCCTGCAACAAAACGTTGCAGTGGATCCCATCTCCTAATACCAGTGTTTGTGTTTAATTGAGCTGGAATTACTGCCAGATTTGAGGTCATTGGGCAGGTGCCTTATGGGGGGCCTTAAATATGAGGTGGTTGAGGGCTGCTTCGCTGTCACCCCCACCCCCACTTCTCCTCTCCTCATTCCCTTGCTAAATTTAAAATTTTGTTGCTGCTGTAGCTGTTGATATGACATTAGCATGGACACTCTCCCCTGCAGTCTGAGGAATGGAGAAGTCTCCATCTTAGAACACAGAATTATGGGTGAGATGAAACAGGAGAGTGATGGCGCCACTGCTGTTTTTGCCTCAGCTCAACGGCAGTAGTGGTCTTCAACCACATCACCCAGAATGCCTCACTCTAAGGGAGGGTCTGGCTAGCAATCACCACCTGGCCTTATTTTTTTTGGGGGGGGGGGCGCAATAGTGAAATGGAATAATCATCTGTGCAACAGTCCCATTTTCTGATATATGTCCTTGGTAAATCACTGCCCCCACATCCAATCCTTATTATTACAGCTGTTTGTGCCATGACAGCTCATGGTCTGGTGACACTATCTTCTCCTGCAGTGGTTCTCAAACTTTTACTCTGGGCCACACTTTCAGAATAAAAATTTGCTCATGGCACACTGAATTTTTGTTAATTAGAAATACATTGGAAAACAAAAATATCTCAGCTAGGAGTGTCATTAGTATCATTTGATGTTCTTGCTCTCATTTTGAAAACATATCGTATCCATATTCTTTAAAGACAGAGATAGAGATGATAGATATACTGTATATATACATGGAAATGTTTAAATGTTTTTTTGAGGGTCCTCAAATCTTCCTGCCTCTCTTGCCATCCTCTCCTGCCACACCCTTTGAGAACCATTGTTCTACTGGTTGGGATTTCTTCTTCTTTGGCGATCACTCATAGCTGAGTAAGATTGTCTTCCATAAACACAGTTTTAAAAATGAGCCTGTAAGCGACTGTGGAGGCCAACTCTGGAGCCACACGTCCTTCCACAGTGGGGACATTGGTTTCCGGGCGGGAGTTGATCACAGTGTGGATTTGTCAAGCATGCCTTCCTCTCAGTTGGGATTTACTGCACATGCAGTAAATGGTGCTTTGTGTTAAGTGCACTTCTGTATTTCAGGCATCAGGAACAGTGGCAGCTGCTAATGTACACAACAGACAATGGAGGAAAGGCAGCAGAAGCTTTGGCTTCCTGCTCTTGATTTTGGTGATTTTATAAGAACACTTTGCAATGGTGTTGCAGTGGAGGGGCAGTGTCAGACAAGTGCTCACTCAGAAAGTACCAACCATCAGCCAGGTTAGAACAGCTTGCCCACTTAACCTCATTTAGGCTCAACATTTTACTGTTCAAAATTTCAGCTTAGCCCTAGTGTCAAAGACCGAGGCAGAACCTCGAATTGTGAAATGTTGTAGGTTTGGCTGACTTTCCATTCAGCAGTGTTTCTATCTCCTCCCTTCATTTTTATCTTAGAACTTTAAAGGTATTCCCCAATCCCTGCAGGATAACAGCTAATTATTTCAATAAAGAATTGCATTTCATTACAATGCTGTTTTCTGCAAGATTCAGATAATCCTCAAAAGCCAAGGCAGTGCAAATATAGAAGGATCGTGTAAATTCAAGGAAAAATACATACCAGAATCCCATGATGTACCGAGTCCACAATTTCTCTAATGAACCCCAAGTTTATTTCAGTGAACTTGAATCTATGCCTGAGCAAAGTCCCCATGTGAAAGAAGAGGCATAACCATACAAATTGCCTTAATAAGCATTGTCAAAGCAGCAAAAAGGTTCAATGTGAAGTATGAAGATAAGAGATGCTCACTCAGATTTAAATAAGAGCTGGGCTCTGAGTCAGTGAGCCTCAGAGTTCCTTTCATGCAGCTGAATGCAAGTTTTGAGAATGGAATATTAGTCATTTGGGGAGACACTATTCTCTGTTGTATGGCCCACGTTGCCATTTATATGAGACACCTGAAATGAATGGGGGACATTCAAAACTGAAAACACAAATTCAGAATGGTGTGTGTGGGAGAACTTTATGCTCTGCAGACTGAACTCCACATTATAAAACTTTTTTAAAAAAAATCCTGGGAAATAAACATTCAGGAAGGTGTTATTACAGTATGCAGCCAATCACATTCTGATGATCTAAGTAGAAGTGCAGTCAGCTGAGAAAGTATGGGCATTCTAAATGAAATATAAAGCGTAAACTTACCCAAAGTGGTTGTCCTATTGATTTTAATGCAGATGTTTTCCATATTGCCCTAATTCTGTCTGCACTGGTTGCATTGGGCCCAATTTAAGGTGCTACCGTTAGTGTGTAAAGCGCTAAATAACTTAGGATTTGGGTATTTTATGGTAAAGTTCAACCCTGAGCTCAACTGAGGGGGCTTCATTTGCAGGTCTGCTGGTGAAAACCATGGTAACATGGTTGCTCACCATGTTAGGATACTCTGGCTGTCCTCCTAGAGGCATGTCCAGCCACAATGATGTTGACTTTCTGTCACTTAGTGAAGATTTCTCCAAAAACTTTTTGGGGGGAGCTGATTAGTCTACTGTGGCCTTTAGATTGCCCTATTATTGCATTCATTAGATTATAGTAAATTACACCAATAATCTTAACAGCATTGGGGTTTTAATGTATGTATTGTTTTATTATGACTGAAAGCTACTTTTGGACCTTTTGTTAAAAAGCACTGAAAAGTAAAATATTTTATCCAATGCTGAATGTGTGAAGTTTCATGGGCCCAACCCATTGACAGATCTGCTCTGAAGTGTCCTTCTCTAGAGCAGATTTTGAGGCTGGAGAGAGGAGACAAGGGGGGGGGGATTCTGTTCTGCATGCAGAATGAAGGCACAATAAATCAATCAATGGAAAAGAAGTCTGAAAACATTTTTATTTATTTTTATTTATTTTTAAAAACCCTATAAAAATCTTTACAGGTATCTCGGGAAATAATTATGGGACAAAGCAATTCCTTAAAACCTTTCAAATGGCTACTCTAAATATCTAGTAGAGAATACAACTAGTACCCCCCCCCCCAGTAGCTGGTATTCTGCTCAACATATCAATGGTTTTTTTTCATTGACCTTGACTCCTGTTTCTGTGGCCACTTTGCTGAGATTTGACTGTAAGTGCTCACTGTTTCATTCAATTACAGCTTTAAATTGGTGATTAGCCAATTAATCCTCACAGAACCCGGAGGGATTCAAGTGTTATTGAAATCTGCAAAGTGTTTTTGAAGATATCAAAGAAAATTCAAGTGCAGCATCCTCAACGTGAGTAAGACCATTACAATAATGAACTTATTTGAAGGGCAATCCACAATAACAGCTGCCGAGAAACGAAGTCCTTTTACATAAAGAAACACACATTGTGTTGGCTTCATGGAATCCTAAGTCAGCTTTAAATGTAGAATGTGCAAACCAGGTCATACATATTTGCAAAACAGAACACTGCATATGTTTATGCAGCAGTTCAGAAGTAGTCAGAAAACATTTTAATATGATAGCTTTCTGTCTAGACACTTCAATCCAGTAACTGTTTCGTTCAATATTTTTGGTGTTTCAGTAGCCAACAAAAAAGATGGGCAACTATTACAGCCAACTTTAAGTTTTGAAGAAAAGAGGAAATCCAGCGGCTCATAATTTTGAGTCAAATGGGTAGGACTTGTGCCTTTTTCATATGTATATACTTGAATGAGCACTTTAGGGGTTGGTTTATTGCTGTTTTTATACTTGAGTATTTTGAATGTAGAGTTTGGTTTTGGGGGTAAATTTATTTTGGTATGTACTTCCATTCAAGGAGTGATGGGGTCTGTTTTGGACATGTTTCTACACCAAGACAGACACATCAATCTTTGCCCAAGCCTGAATGGAGTTTGGCCTCACCATCAGCCTCACAAAAACCAGCATCCTGGGTCTAAGACGTCATCGGCACTCAATGCGTCAGCACTGGTGACATGTTTGAAGTAATAGACAATTTTGTCTTCCTCTCCATCAATGCTGAGCTGGACTAGTGCCTAGGTAAGGCAGCTACAGCAATGGCTTGCCTCTCCAAAAGGGTATGGAATAATGTGATGCTAATGTTCAATACCAAGATGAAGGTCTGCCAGTGTCACAAGATGAAGGTCTACCAGGCTTGTGTGTTGAGCACGCTGCTTTATGGAAGTGAGTCGTGGGCAACTTACACCCTCCAGGAGTGACATCTCAATGCCTTCCATATGTGCTATGTGGAAGATTTTGGGCGTCACATGGCAGGACAGAGTCTGGGCATCACATGGCAGGACAGAGTCTCTCCCAAGCTCACATTCCCAGCATGCTTTCACTTCTGTCTCAGCAATGTCTACACTGGCTTGGTCATGTACACAGATGGAAGGTGGAAGGATCCCCAAGGACATGCTCTATGGGGATCTGGCTTCAGGCACTAAGCCTGTTGGCAGACTAAATCTGCATTACAAATATGTCTGCAAACATGACATGAAGGCTGGCAGCATTAACCTGCCATATGGAAATCCTGTTAGACGATCGTGGTGCTTGGAGACAGACACACATTATTTGGCTGGAGAACTGCACTGCAAAATTCAAAGAAGAGCAAATCTGAAGGATGGCTGTGTTTCAAAAAGTGCAAATTAATTAGATTCACCTTTAAATGTGAACAATATCTAATTTCTTCCCCATCCCTAGTGGTGAGGTGCAGGTTTCTGTGTCTCCTGCTACCATGTGCCAAACTTTTAATGTGATCCACAGCATGTGCACTCCAAGTAGGCCCTGAATACACAAACAAAAAATAAAAATAAAGGATGGTACTCATTAGTAAAGTCTAATCACACAGTGATTTAGTAGTGGTGATTGCTTCAGATTGCACATTAATGTTGGTTGGATCAATGCTTCCAAGGACGAGTGTTAAACTTTCTCTTTGCTAGCTTGGTGTGAGAGATATCCAGAATGCCTTTGTGAAATCTCACTGTTGTTATCTCTTTTTTGCTTTTCTCAGAATGATCCGGATGCTTCCTTCCAAAGAGGAAAGCCAAATTTACATCGAACTTTTCACTTGCTATCTACGTAGAATTTTTCCCCCCCTCCAGTCCCCGAGCACAACAGAACTTCCACTGCTGATCAAAGTTTCATATACTATGTCCAAACTATTGTCAATATTGCTGGAAGGTCTGGGTTGAACTTTTCTCTTTCATAGGAATGTCTAACAATGTGGGTGGTGGTGGAATATCATTGCCAATTACCACCAGGATATTCTGTATGCTAGACAAAAATAACTCCAAAAGTTATGCTTTGAGCCTACCTAATGACCTTGGATTCCTGCAAAAAGGCATTTGTAAGAAATGGTATAAAGTAAGGTTACCAGATTTTTTTCAAAGAATCCGGGGACACTTTTTTTTGGAAAAGAGAAAAAAAAAGTTATTTAAAAAGTTATTTATTTATTTAAAAAGTAGTATCTTCTCTTCTGTGGTCTCCTCTGTCACACAGCCTTCCTCTGGCACCCAGCCTGCTCTCTTGGAGTGCTAGCCACCGTGGAATAGGCTCAGGTCGGGCCTGGGCTCGACCACGTGTCCATGCCCTCCCGGTGCTCTTCTACCTCTCCTCCTCAGTGGCAGCAGTGGCGCAGCAAGGTTGGGCTCCCCTCTTTTTCTCCTTCCTCTTTCTCTCTCTTCCTTCTCCTTTTCCTCTTCTTCTTCTCCCTACATCAGCTCTGGGGGTTTTACAGACCCCGGAGTGCTGCTGGGTGGGTGGCTGGGCAATCTCCCTCCTGGCTCGATTTGGGTTCTCCCAGTTGACACACCAGGTGTCCCTGGTTCCTCCTGGCAACAGCAGTCTCAGCAGCCAGGAGCCAGCCTGGTAGTGCAGTTGGCTCTGGCTGGCTTCAGGAGTTGCTCGCTGCTGTGGCGCCCACCATTTTGCCTCACCAGAAGTCCCCATATGATGTGTCTTGTGCCGTTGAACCAATCACACAACATTCATCCACTACTAATAAATCTACAACACTTAAAATATAAATCCGGGGACATTAAATGAAATCCAGGGACATTCCTGGGACAGATTTTGTCCAGGGACAGATTGGACAGATTTGTAAATCGTGGGACTGTCCCCAGGAAACGGGGACATTTGGTAACCCTAGTATAAAGTGGTGATGATGCATACAGCATGTAATTGGAAGTCTCCAAAGCAACCTTACAGATAGCAGGGGATAATAAAGTTTGGGACACTGCTTTATGTGCAAACTTAAGCAAGCAATGAAATCTAATTGTTTTACAAAATAAATATGACACAAAGATTCTCTGTTTGTTTTCCTGTGTGGAAGGCCTTTAAGATGCTGATCAAATTCCAGTCAGTTACAGATGCCTGTATTTTTTTCTGACTAGGATGTATATATGATATATAACTTATATATGCTATAGTTAGGGAGCTAGTTGTCCCAGAAGAATAATATATTAAGGACTGCATAGGCGGCATTTCTTTATTCCTTGGGTGAGCTTTTTGTACTGGTGTGTGATATATATGTGTTTTCCTTGCTTATATTTTGAACTATGTTTCAAAATAAAAAATGTATGGGGGAGGCAGGGGAAGAGAAGACACCAAGGGCACACATAATTTGACTAAAACCCTGCCATTTTCAATTTATATTATTAATTTGAGGGTCCCAGTTAAGGGGATGGGACGTTTTTGTGCTTCCTTCAAAATTCCTCAGATTCCTTGACTATGCAGGAGTCTGCAAATCCACCTTTTTCACTTTAAGTTAAACTAGACTGAATAGTGGGTCATATTTTTATACCCTCAGTGCTCAAGTGACTCTGTGTCACCCTGACTTACTTCACTGTTGTGAGGGGAAATGGTCTGAAAGCAATGAAATAGAGAATGTGCTTTTCACGTTGTCCTTATTTGTTCAGAGCCACTCGTATAACAGTTCTTTACAGCAGAAACAGTTAGAAGTTAATCACACTGTTTAACTGGGGTGGTTCATATGTTGGCAAAACTAGTAATTTTCTGGGGCATGACTCCTCACAACCTCACTATATTCACAAAACAGCATGTGCTATTTTCTTCAGCTGGGGCTTGCAGAAGAGCCTCTTTAAGACAGGTCAATCAAGTTGGCTCAGAATCAAATCAGACCCAACAAAGCAAAGCACATCAGGACCTGGATAGCTCCGAGTGAGCTTTACTGGCTGAGCTGTAGGAGATGTTGTCTCAGCAAAGGACCAGAGTCATCTGAAGAATTAAGAAGGCTAGCAGGACCCGTCTTCCAATAGTTGAGCTGTATGCAATCCCTAAAGGGCTTGCAGCTGACTCCAGCATGGCTGTGGATCAGGAGATGCTACAGGGGAGTCATCTCCAGAGTATGAGGATGGAGAACCATGTTTTCTGGCTTGGATGGTGTAGGAGTAGTTCTGAGGCCCTCCAGAGTGTAAACTGTGACTCAACCTGTGACTCAACCTGAGTCTTCATCGGGTGATGCTGGAACCAGGGTGCAGGGGAAATGATGGAAACCTACTGCCATTTCTGTGATTATTCTACCCATTTTTAAATGGGAGGTTCCACATATATGCATATGTGCCTCATTCATTTTCCACTTCTTACATGAGGTGGCACATATGCCATTGTGAGTAAACCATGTGTGTGTGTGTGGGTGTGTGTGGGTGTGTGGGTGTGTGGGTGTTTCAAAATGTAATCAGGCCAACTTGATAGTAGGGTGCCAACCATTTAGCCTTTGCCATTTAAGAAGCATTTAAAGGGAAAGCGGGGCTGAGTTCATGGAGCTGGAAACTAGAATAACTAGGTAGGCTGCTAGGATCAGGCCCAGAATGGCAAGTTGTAGGATTCAGTGTGCAAGTTCATAAAATGCAAGGGAAGGGGGGGGACTGCCAAGCTCTCTATCCACTATTATCATCTAGTTCCATGATAACAAAGGAACATTCCATGTTGCTTCCCAGGTGTCAGAACTCTGAGATGTGAACTGAGTTCCTTATGCTTATAGACTGTCACTATGCCAAATGAGTTGCCATGAATTGTGTGTGCTCAAGCCTAAAGGTTATACAACGCAACCGGCAGATAGGACCAACAATTTCATGTCCCTGATTTAACTGAACATTTTACAGGGTTTGTCCTTACAAACAAAAGATCATTGCTCCCATTCTGAATCATCTGCCCAGGACAACCCAGGGAATCCATAAACTGGTTGTATTTTGAACCCAGGTCTCCTTTGTAGAAGTCCAATTATCTGCCCACTGAATGACTATGACTTTTAAAGCAATTGCTAAAGGTGGGGGAGACATGCTTCATTTACAAGCTATCTTTCCGACTTCCAATAATACTCCATATTGATCACCACAGGTAATTTCAACCCTTTCTGTAATGAAAGGTCAGTTCTCTGTGCTTTGAGACTGGGAATGCTGTCGTAGTAATACTGGTGCATTATTTTATAAATAGTCAACTCATTACTGTTTCATTTGAGAAATGCTAACACTTCAAACTTTCCAGCACCAATCATGCTCAATCTAGACTCTAAATAAAACAAATCTGGAAAGTATCCCAGGGTGGGCCTTGCCAGAACCACTGTTCGCAGGCCCCAGCTGCAACATTGCATGCTGAAGCTTTAGATTTTCTTTGCTCTGCTCCTCTGAACTTTACCAAGGTTAAGGCAAATTGGAGTGGCTTTGCTGCTAACAGCAACCAGGCCTGTGAATAAGCACCAACTTCTCTGGAGAACAGAATCAACGTGGACCATGGTGCTGGGGAATGGAAATTTGAACCCACTATAACATAGGTACCTGGTAGAGCAAAGTTTAGTTCTTTGGCAGAGCCTCCTCTTGGTTAACAGGTAAGGTCCTTTAGGAAGAATGCCACCAAGGAGGATGGGCTTAATCTCTGCTCCCAGACTGAGTTCAGAGCCAGAAAAAAAGCTCATAAGCCTTCACAAGTACAAACTACATATAAAAACACAAGACACAACATTCACTGGTATAAGATCACTAGAAGCGCTTGGCTTCTTTCTTTTCTGCTATTTTTATTTCAGCTCATCTATGTTAATTTTGAATTGATTCTGACAGTCTAGTGAAATTCTCATGATGTGAAGAAACAGCACACCAGTGTCCACATTAAATGACTTGTGAGCTTGGATAGCTCAGTTGGTTAGAACATGGTGTTGATAATGCCAATGTTGCAGGTTCAATCCCCTGTATGGAACAGCTGCACATTCCTGCATTGCAGGGGGTTTGACTCTATTATTCTATGTAGATATACTCTATGTAGATATTACATACCCTCCCAAAATTTTACATATTATGTAAGTACCTCAAGCATCAGTATGCAAGCTCGTTTGATTTTTTTTACATGCTGTCAATTTGATTTTGCTGAACCATGTGTCCTTGTTTGTTTTTTTTTAAAAAAAGTGTGAATGACCAAAGAGGGTGGGAGTGGAGGAGGAGAGCACAAGAGCACAAGAGTGTGGAAGCCTTTTAAAACTGCCCATGTTCTCAGTGATGCTGCATAGAAATGATGTTCATAGATTCTTTGTATGATGTTTCTTAGTTGCCAATATAATGCATGTGTGTCAAACACAAGAAACATCCATTTTTAAGTGTGTGTTTGATGGGAGAGAGACGACACTAAAGCATCCATGAAGAGCCAGCTCCTTCCATTTTTAAAAATTGGAACTTGAATATGGGCATAGCACTTAAGGTAGATGAGGCATATCTTTTTGAAAACTCTCTTCAGCTTAATTGCCTATATATAGAGTGCTTTCATGGTTATCCCCAAATGCCATCTCCAGGTGACCTATCTTGCTTATATTCATTTCCTTGGGCATCAAGAATTATGACTGCTGAAATGCTGAACTTCCCTGCTTTGAGGCCAGTAAATGTGATCTGACAAGTTACTGGAACAATTTCACCTTCCTATCAATCCAGAAGTGGAGAAAAGCATATTAAAAACAGCAGGGTCAACAGTAAGGCACCATGGTAAAGATGCATGTATGCTCAGAAACAGTCTGGGTACAAATAGAAAACAGGCCAGCTTTAAAAGCTGAGTAATATTTTTTTTTTTTTTTTAAAAAAAAACCTTCCAGAGTTGAGGTACCAAACTTCATTGCTGAGCTGTGGATTCAAGACACTTCTAAATGAAGTAAAACCTGGACAGAAACCATGCTGGACAGATACACCAGAGGTTGATAGTGCTCTCTTGTTTTGTTTTAATCTAATTGCTAGGTGGTGTTGATGGTGGGGAAACAGCCCAGAAACTGCTAATACATTGGAAAAAGCCTTTACATTTACATGGCAAACCCAATTCCTTTGAGGAAAACAGGTTGCCAGTGCAGATGGTGCCTTCGTTATCTTGGCAAGTGCTGCGGCATGTGTTCTTAATGAAACCAGTAGGACTAGTTGGGCGAAATGCGAGTCCAGAACCACAAGGGTTCTGCAGCAGGATGCATATGCTACACTGCGCTTCTCCTTGATTCATGAAGATTGTATGCCAATGTTGACTGAAGTCTAAAGAGGCTATTTGTTGGAAGCCTGCTTCATGCAGCTGATTGTGTACGTAACTTATGGAAGAGTGGTGAATCTGCACGCCTAAATGCTGATTCTCTTCAGCAATTGTCCCCCTTGATTTTTTGCTTCTTTGGGGTCATCTTCCCAATCCCCTTCCTCTTTGTATTTGTCACACACATATATATTCAAAACACATTTATTCAAAAGTTACGATACAGCTTTGTCCACTGCTGTGATATCATAGAATGATCACTCCAATCCTCAATCACTCATGACTGTCATGATGATATCACTGTCATGATATACATGATATACATGACAGTGATGAGGGATTGAGCATTGGAGTGATCATTCTGTGAATGTGAATGTGTGTGTGTGTGTGTTTATGAATGGCTATATATATATATATATATATATATATATATATATAGTCTATATAGTCTATATATAGACTATATATATATAGTCACATATATGATCCCACCTAATTAGGAGTCACATGGTAAATGGGATGATGCCAAAATACTATTTTGCTAACCTGGCTTGGCTACTGAATGACATCACTAACAGCAAAGAAAGCAAATAAGAAAATATTTTATTTTATTTTTGCCAGTGTCACAAATCTTAGTAAATGGGAGCAATTATAGTAGGTAGTTTCATCTTATACCTAGTTCCCTCCCTTCAGGTTGCAGGCTTCTGAATTTTACCTGTGGTAATTTGTCTGTAGCAGAGTGTTTCTATATATTGGGAAATGCTTGTGGAGATACATATCCATTGTCTACTGTCTATCCCCCAGACCTTACTGGCAGACGTACAAGTTTTGTCTGTGTGACGTCTGTTAATGGAGTACCCCCCCCCCCCCGAAGGGTCAGAGCCAACTGGAATACTCACTGGAAGAAAGAAGCTCATTTTGCTGACATAATGTCAGACACAAGTGAAGAGTGGAAGTCAATGGTGCATGAGAAATATTAAACTCAGCATTGACTACCACCTCCCCTTCAAAATGTGATTGTTGCAGAACGGTTTCCTCCCTACTGCCCTTAAATAAGATTTCTGCTAAAAGATTAGTTCACACTAAAATCTCATGTCAAATTTTGTGTCAAAGTCTTCTTGCAACCATAACCGAAACACATTTGTTTCCCCCAGTTATTCTCTCTGGAGTTTTGTGATGAATATCCACTAGGTAACTCTAAGTAGATGAATATTCTGTATCTGTTTTCAGGACTTGGATATTAGTATTGATATTAGATATTGAGTTCAACATTTGGGTCAGGATGCACAGTGCTTTATGTATGTGTTTTTGTGTGTAGGGACATCAGCAATTTTTACTTCACCTCCTGTGCTTTCTTGGACATCACTATAGGTTTTGTGCTAGCTCCTCTTCTGAACAGCAGCTACTGTTACAAAAAGATAGAAATCCCCATTCAGAAGAGCACTCCAGTGTTCTCAGAACAAACGGAGGGCCATACTCAATGGGTGTGCTCCTAATATACATGTGCCCAATGACTTTGCCCTGCTTCCAACACTCATGAGGTCAGCAGAAGGTCTGAATAGGGAATCTATGCATGTACAGGGGTGTGTGTGTGTGTGTGTGTGTGTGTGCAGAAGCTTCTCCAAGTGATGCTGATTCCCCCATTGCAGAAGATTAGTAATTGCAAGGAGTCTACATGCACTGGTTCCTTGTTCAGACCTTCCACCGAACACCTGGGGCTGGAGAGCAAAGCCAGTGGGCAAGTTTTTGTTGGGCATGGGGCAATGACCACATCACTAATCCCACTTATCTGTGTTTGCTGAATACACAGAGTGTTTTTCTGAATAAGGCTGCAATGGAAAGACTGGACAGGCAACCAAAACTGACAATGGAGAGGAATGACATTGCAAATACCTTCAAAAACCACCAGGTTCAAAATTTCATAGTTGAACGCCATCCATCCATCTCTCTTTCTACCTGCATTATCCTTATATTTTCCCCTATAGTACTTCATGAGTTAATTTCTACAACTGACCCAAAATATCAATGTCAACCCTTCTGATAAACAGTTTCAAGGCTGTACTCTTTCGGGATCAAGCAAAGATAGAAGTCCAGGTTTTAAATTGGATTCCTATGATGTGTAGAACCCCAGTCAATGTTGCTTGCTGTTCCTATTTTACCTATGGGGAGTACATTCAGTGAATCCAGCCTACCTAACAGCTTCCAATCTTATACATCCATGAAGTTTTAAACAGAGGGAAACACAGGCTGATTTGCCCCAGGTCATCTTACTACAACAGTTAAGGGCGAAGGAATAAAGAAAAAGGCCACAATGCGAGGCACAGGACATACAATACAGAAGAGCAGGTCAATAAACTTTGGCAAAATGACAAAGAGCAGCAGCAAGAAGGGGGGGGGGACCCATAAAGAGGAAGAAACAAATCCCAGCCTTCATAAGGGAAGAAGCCCCAACTTTCAAACACGAACCTCCTGTTTTGTAGACTCAAAAAACAGTGAAGACTCAACACTGGACTTCATTTTATATTTGAAAAAAGAAAGAGTAAAACTACTAACTGAAAGACTTTGTTGAGTACATGTCACAAAGGAAGTGGTGGCAGCAGAAGACTTCCACATCCTCTTTTTGAGCTTCTGGTGTAATATGCTAGATTGCATCTCTCTCCTCACCCCAGTGAGATGCATGTGTTCAAAATTTATTTAGTTGCTTCTTCCCTGTTTTCTCATTCTCAGGACAGCTGACCATAATATATTGTTTAAAAAACCAATCCCCTACAAAATACTATCTGAATCCCCTCCAACAAATGTAGCAACAGCAGAAACTCAGTAATGAACAAACAGGCCCTGTTCAGATGCAATACTAAACAATGGTTTAAAGTTGGCTGGTTTCAACCAAACAATAGGTAGGAGAACTAACTAGTTTGTCCAGGTTCAGACATAAGACTTGGTTGCAGTTAGTCTAAGACTAAAGGGGGGGGAATTGAACTCCTCCTAGCCACATCAGAAGAGGAGGAGGAAGAATATGTTAGCCTGAGGTTCATGGTGGCTTATTCCCATAATGATAAATCATGACTTACTGTAATGTCTGAATGTAACATGCATACAATAAAACCAAACAGTGATATATTTCCAACTATACACCATTAACATGTAAATAGTAAACAGGTATAGAAAAACAAATCCCCATAGTTTTATCACCAGCAAGACCAAGAATTTGAAACCAAGACAGGGTTATACTGAAGAAAGACAGTGGCTATCTCAGTTTTTAGTGGGGTAAAGTGAGGACCTCTTCCAATACATCATCCCGGATTACAAGCACGTTCTACCAGCTATAATGACAAGCAATTTGCTTGTATATATTTTTAAAAGCTGGTGTTTTTTTTTCAACTCACATCAACCCAACCATAGGAAATTCTAGCTGGGGCTAATGGGAACTGTAGTATAGCAAATTCTGGAGGGCACCACATGCACTGTTGGAGAGACAGTGGCTAAAGGAATATGTTATTCTGTATAGCTTTTCCCCAGAAAAATATAACATGATGAGGAAGACTCAAGACTATTTCATTATACAAAATACTTTACAAGTTCCTGAAATGTGTTTTGATGTAATTTTGACAATGAGCAAAAGGTCACATCATATGGCAAAGGTTACCTCTGGCATATAATAAAGAAAGAAGAAGGAGGAGGGAAAAAAGAAACATTTGACATACTTGGATCTGACAAGATTGAGTCGGTTTTCGGCAAAAATTGGTCACAGCGGACTCCTTGGTAGCCCTCTTTGCACCTGGGAAAAAGGGGAAAAATGACAAACATACGCATGCGGTAGTGACAGGCTAATTGCAAGGCATAATTCAACTGCAAACATTGCTCAGAAGACTAAGACAGAGCTAAAACGTTTTCAGCACCTGGAGCAGCAGTGTGAGTGGTTCCTAAACATTCTACCTCCAATAAAACCTTTCAGCATCCCCTCCCCCACTGAGGAACCCTATATGTCTGCCACAGGACCCAGCATGTTGCAAAGGATCCTGAACCACTGCCTAGGGTGTACACTTGGTCCACACACTTGGCCAAATTTGTGGGGCCTCACCTTTGCCCCACTTCAACTGAAAGGTTACTACATTTTGCTGCTTAGGGCGGAGCAGTAAATGGTGCCTCCCTCCCAAAAAAATATCCAAGGTGCATAATATAATACCCATAGTACCCAAGGCCAGTCATATTATTTTGGCACGTAGAGAGATGTCACAAGCACCCTTCCCCATCCATGGCAGGAAAAAGAACAATAGTTGTAAATAAAGTACTAATAAATCTAAATTAACTAACTCACAATTTGCTGCTCTTTCATGACAACACAAATGGCCACCTCACTCTGCCTAGTGACAGGGTACCTTAGGCTACATCTCCTTCACAAATATGACCAGCAGCCATAGAAGCTGCTTCAGTGTGGCAGGACCCCCACTTGGGTCTTTGGTATGGCATCAACACCACTATGTTATGGCATTGAAAGGTTAAGCTTTCTGGATATTAAATATGTTTTCTAAGACCATTAGAGATTTATTTATTGTCATTGTCCGTATATACACAGTATACACAACAACGAAAATCAAACACCCAAAGACCGGATTTACCATACACATTTGCACATATCTCCAACACTCTCATCCTTATTAAAACATAATCTATTAAAACATAACATAATCCAAAGTATAACATAACCTATTAAAAGCATAGCATAACCTAAAAGCCTGTCTCATTCCTTACTACTCACTACTCACTGCTTACTATTACTTACTACTGACCCTGAGATCATTATTAAGTGCAATCAAAGCTCTTGGATAGAAACTATTCAGAAGGCGTGTGGTTCGAGTTTTCATTATCCTGTATCTTCTGCCTGAAGGCAACAGTTCAAAAAAGTTGTGAGCAGGATGGGTGGGATCTCTCGGGATGTTGTGTGATATCATAACAAGAAAACGGTGAAAAACTGGTTTTGCTCTTTTAAAGAATGTGCGTAATATTACAATAATTTCATAATTTGCCATGAAACCATTTTTGTTTAAAAAATTATCATCGAATCATAATTTTCCCTTTTTAAAAAATGAGCAGGGGTTTGAACCCAGGTCTCAGTGGTCCAAGTACTTGATGATGCAAGTTATCAGCAATGGGGAAAACAAGAGATGTGCAATTCATGGATGAACCAGCCCCAAGATCACTGCAGCCCTTGATTTCTTCATTTCTCTGAGATTTTTTTTCCCCTTTGACTGTTTTGACGTTTCATAGTAAGACTGATCTTTCACTGGTGAAATGACCCCCTAGCAATCTGTTCAATCTGTTTCTGCCCATGGAGGCAGAAGCATACTGAGGCTACAAATATTCGGAAGTAAAACCCAGTCAATATGGGAAATCCTACTCTGACAGCCATAAGGATTTCTAGCCATTATTGCTTGATTCTTGTCTGGATTTAGCTTCAATTGACTTATCCACAGACAGTTTCTAAACACAGTTTGACACTTAGTAAGAGAGAACTTGGGCTGGAGGAAAAAGAGAGATATTTGGGTGTCACCGGAACAATGATATGGAATTTCACATCTCTGTATAAACTCACCCACTTGTGTCAATATTAAGAGAGAGGCAGAACAGAATTTTGTGGGTCAGGACATTGAAAGGGCTTGGGAGAATGACAAGAAGCTGTTACGTTTGGGGCTGCATCAAGACTCATTCACACCATCCTCAGACACACAGTGGTCACCAATATTCCTTAAGCATCTACTACCTAGCCATCCCCAACGGTCTGAGTATCTAGACTGTCCAGATGGCAATTGTCAACTATGGAATACAAAACTACCAGCATCACTAGGTATGTCTCTTGAAAATAATTCAGAAATTAACTCATCTAATTCCTGGGGGAGGGATAATGCTTTCCTTGAACAGCAGAATTTTCATGTATAAATGGTGAAAATTGAGAGAATTTTCATATATATGCTTTTGCTAGTTATGAGAAAGGGCAAAGGGTTATGTAACCTTTGACCACAGGAATTTAGGCACAATCACTCCAAATTCTGGCTTCTAGAATTTCACCAAATTATTGGCTATCAGTTTTAATCCCACCATCTCAATCTTGATATCTAATAAAACTTTGCCCCACATGCATACTGCAAATGAAAATTGAGGTTCTCGGGATATACAATGGTTTCAACCCAATCACATAAATGTCTGTGCTTGAATGGCAGGACTGCAGAGCTGCCTACTGCAATACTCTTGAGCATAACACACAAGTGGTGTTTTCAAGGTGCGAAAATATAAGAGCTCCTCTTTCTTGATTTGTATGACCTTAAGAAAATAAACACTCCTACGGTCCATGCTGAAGAAGATAAACACAAAAGATAGAAAAGAACTTTCAACAATGTGTAATGGAAGATGGACATGGGGCTACAGACTCTTGGGGTGAAATGAATTCAGCATGCTCATAAAATATGTCAGGCAACCCTGACCCTCTCATGTTCTCCAGTTGAGACTGCAATCTGAGCAAGATAAGAGTTTCCCCCATTTATTTATCTGGCTGTGGTGACAACAGAGTCAGGTAGGGAAATAGTTAAATAACTCTTGGTCCCTGGCATTTGAAATTACATTTCCTAATATCCCTGCTACCCGCAGCAGTGCTGTGGTAGCATTTCAAATTTCAGAGAGGGAGGGAAAGGAACCTCCCCCCTTCACCATAAAGCAGGGGTTTCAGCTCTCACAGAGGAGCTGGAGGGAAGGACCCATCATCTCCTAATGCCCGGATTGACTTGGAATCAACTCTGCTTTTTGGTTGTTTCCTTGGTTCAGAATAGACCCAGTTCAGAATAGAACAGATGTGCTTGGCCATCGCTACACACGTTTCAGGGCTCCTTGTCTGGAGACAAACTTGAAAGAAGCAGGAAGACAGGTGCTCAGTCTGAGAGCTCAGTCTATGCCAGAGTGCCAAATTGCTCAGAGTAAGGCCAGTGTCTGTAGCTTTGTAGGACCAAGTAAAACCCTCTTGCTTTTGTGTGTCTCCTGCTTCTTGCTGAGCTGGCAGTTGGCTCCGAAAAACTACAGCATAGTCCAGGAAAAACCTTCTTCTGGCAAGTAACTGTTATGGCACAAAGCATTATAATACCTGGGTTTGAACAGCAGCACTGCCAGTTCAGGGCCTGTGACATTTTCAAAAATCTTCCCATTTTTATCTGCGGCCCGTTGAAGCATATGGGAAAGTGAGTATTCGAAACAGTAAAAAAATAAAAAATAAAATAAAATACCACGTTTAAGGGATTTGACTCACGCAGAATATGAACATGACATTATGTCTGGCTGTGGGTGGTCTCATCAAAGATGATAGCTCTGCATCCTCTGAGTGATTTGACTGAGAAATTTCTCACTTCTACTGAAAGAGCGTTCACACCTACCAGCCCACTTGCAAATTTATACCACATAAATATACTGTTTAAAAACGCTAAATCGGGTAATTATTAGGGTTGTCTTACCAGAAATTATAGGGGTTTGCTGACATAACTTATGTCAAGAAGAGTAAACAGAGTCCACCCCCCCCATATGCGGCGGCAGAAATGAGACTGCAATTTTCAAACAAGTTGACAAAAAACTACTAAAATTTCCCCCTTTAAAGATGCACTTGACATAATTTGCAAGTGAAGCGCTGAAAGTAAAGAAATGTTACCAGTATCTGCATCTATATCAATGTTTATTTACTCAATTTTCGTTCCTTTCCTTTCCTTATTGAATTAGCTTAATTAAATGAAATAAGAGTTGAAAGTAGGTCAATATTAAACCTTCCATGTAATTTTTATAATTTCCCTATAATCTATTCAATTTAAATGAATTTGTTTTTTATGCATTTTTCTGTATTTATTCTTACTTCTCTAAATGTAAATTTTAGAAGTGAAGAAAAGTATATTCTTTATCCTCCCATTATTGAGGTAACAGATGTACTACCTGAGCTCAAATAAGGGTGTGCGTGTCGTACTAAACATGCAAATTATGGGAGGATGAGGGGGAGTGGCATCCAATAGACAAACAGAAACTTTGAAGACAGTTCCTAAGCAACAGACGTAGGATATTTGCTGGTTGATCATTTTATTAGATCTGACATACATAATTGATTTTAGGAATGAATTACATTTGCGGTGACATCCATAAATTCACAATTCTGCCATTAAAGAAAATAGTAGCCTGCCTGCCTGCCTACGCATGCCTATGTAAGTGTACAGACATTATTCACCAGTTTTGATAGCTGGGTTTTTATTTTAAAAATAAATGAATGTTGTGCTGCCTTATACATCTTTTGTTTTTGTTTTTTGAAATAAGGTGGCCTGAAAGTATTCAAAAGTGGCAATTTAGATGAAGCAAAAATGTTTCCATACATATGGCGTTATAGTTCATATTAGGAGGGCCGAACACACCTGGTGTGCTAAGTGGGACGATGTCACAATGCACAACATGAATGATTATCAATTAAAAGCACACATACAAAAAAAAGCCCTCAACAGGGCCTTTGGAGCATGTTCAAAGACTCTGATACACCTGCCCCCTGTGACCACACAGTTCAACTCACATTTCCCTTATGGAAAAAGATGCAACCAGTGTCATTACAAAAGTAACACCCTATACTGCTAGCCAGAAATGTGGAGAGATGCTACACTGAATCCTTTCCCCAGTATGACTCCCCCCCCCCCAATTTGGAAAAGGGTGACAGGATATTAAGTGGCAGAGGTAATCATAGCAGAGAGCAGGATTTGGGCAGTAGGCCATGTCTGTGCTGAGTCTGCTCAGAATTAACATTACCTGCTCTTTTTGCAGAGTGTCCCTGGTAAATTAGCATCTTGCTAATTTGGTTGTGATTTCTAGCGTTTACATTGACGACTGCATGTGTGGAGAACTGATGTAGATTTCTGTCTGTTCATTGCTAGACATTTTTTATTTTATTTTCCCAGGCTGCTGAAGTGCACAAGTGCTTGTGCACAATGATGAACCGCAGCACAAAAAACAAATCTTGATGTTACTGTTTCTACAAAGACATCAAGATTCTTTGGTGCGCCCAGCACTTGTTGCCTCAATGCACACAATCACTTCTGCCCATCAGGACAAAAGAAGCAGAAGACATCCCAGTGGGCAGAAGGCATTGAAAGCCATGGAAAGCTGCACAGGCACCAGTAGTGGAATTAATTTTAGAAACTCTCCATGCTACATTAGGAGGGCAGAGCAGCCTGCTGGCCAACCCACAGAACAATACCAAAATGTACGAAAGCCTACACATCCCAAATAGATGATTTAAAATGGGTATTAACTGATTAATTCATCAGCTTCGGGGATTTAGATTCTTTCTGAAAACCACACACTGAAGGATTTATTTCAAAGCCGTTCTTGCAAGAAATACTGAACTGGTATCAGGTGTGATTTATGTGGTCCAAAAGCAACATGGTGCTCTGTGCTCCTCTCTATTCTTATTCAGATGGTGTGGTTGGCTGGGTTTCCCTGTCACCATCTAAAAGAGATTATTCAGCTGGTTCTCATTCAAGCAACAAAAAGCTCAAGCCAGACCAGACTGAAGTACAGTGGTACCTCGGATTACACACGCTTCAGGTTACATACACTTCAGGGTACAGACTCCACTAACCCAGAAATAACGCTTCAGGTTAAGAACTTTGCTTCAGGATAAGAACAGAAATCATGCTCTGGCGGCGCAGTGGCAGTGGGAGGCCCCATTAGCTAAAGTGGTGCTTCAGGTTAAGAACAGTTTCAGGTTAAGAATGGACCTCTGGAACGAATTAAGTACGTACCACTGTAATGTCAAGGGAGAGAGCACAACAAAACAAACAAACAAACACACACCCCTAGCTCCTTTGATGGAGGAAATGCCTCCTGTTACGTCAGCTTCAAAGCCTGCAACCCATGTGACAAGTGTAAAGGTGAGATTGCAACCACCCTCCTTAACTGCCCCCCCAAACCAAGCAGCACAGTTCCTTCCTTGATTCTTCTGTCCTCACCCTGCCATTTTCTCCATTTCCGAAGGTATAGAATCCTTATTCTAAGGGAGGTGGAATCAGGGGCGTAGCAAGGGGGTGAGGGGCGGGTCGCCCCGTGTTCCATAATGGAGGGGGTGACAAATTATCAAGGAACAATTTATTTTGATTTTTTTTTAATGCCTGCAACAAAGGTCTTATCTTACTATACTAGGGATTATATGGCTATATATGAAATTTCATGCATATCGGTTAATATCTTGACTCTCCTCCACCAAAATAGCTGTTCACTTGGCTGTTTTCCTATGTCATGAAGGCTGAAATTTCAGTTCAGAGAACACTTACTGTTCCCAACCCTGTGGAAAGCCATCTAATTAGACTTTAATTTGATTTTGAGGTGTTTTTAGGAGGTAATTTAATTATTGTTTGATTTTATACCAATGTTATGTATCTGATGTTTGCCACCCTGAGCCTGACTTTGCCCAGGGAGGGTGGGATATAAATAAAAGTTTTTATTATTATTACTTGTTATTATTCCTTTGTTAGAAAATATGAAATAACGTAAAACCATTTTTGCGGGGGGGGAATCAATGGGGGGGTTGACAAGAAATTTTCCGCACTGGGTACCACCTGACCGCCTTTGGGGGGGGTGACAATTTTTTTTGCCCCCGGGTAACAATTTACCTTGCTACGCCCCTGGGTGGAATAAAGAGGCAGTGGGGGGAAGGGGAGCAGGAAATAGGGGTGGTCCCAACACCAAACTCTAAATGCTCCAGGTTCTGCACAAGGCTGGAGTAAGGCCCAGCCCATGCTAGTTCCATGTGGATGTTTTAGCAGGAATCAGCACCATACCCGTAACCAACACATAACTTTTTTATATATAGTTAAGACAACAGAAAATGGTCAGTTCCCCTTTTCTTCTCTTGCTGTACAGAGGCACCCACCTCCCCATTTCCTCCAAGAGTGATCACATGTCATGAAGTTGCATCACTCCCAGGGAGCCTGTTGCCATAGTTTCATTGTTTTCATCACAATGGTGGCAGGAGCCCCTTCAGTTACTTGGCCAGTTGTAGGCAGCTGTAATTATTTTAAAATGGGGAAAAAGCAAGAGGAGACGGTCATCCCTTGGACTACCCCATATGGAACCCACAAGGTTACCAGGGGATTTGGCAGATTTCCAGGCAGGAACTCAATCCAATCAGCACATTTGGCAGATCTGCCTATTTACAGCTCTATGAAACAGTTCCATTCAGGTCAGTGACCTATTGGCCTCTGAAAAATGAAAAGTTCCTTTAACATTTATTCCTGTCTACCAAAAAAAGAAAAAGAAACCCCATATATTTTATTGCTATCATCTGCACCAATGTTATAATCTGTTCTCAACTGTGGCTTTTTTTTTTTTTACAGTTCAGGCTAATTTTTTAATGTTATTACTTTCAAATTTGGAAAGCTGAAACATGTAATTAAGACAGCATCATTCTGAAATGCTGCTTCCTGTTCATTATATGTGCAGCTGCGAATTTGATGAATGTCAGGGAAATATGCCATCTGAAAGATCGGTGCTGGAATTTTAGAGAAATACATAAAATAGCAATCCTCAAGGTTTTCAAGTGGGATTTTTTGTGATTCTGTGTTTGGGACTCTCAGCAATGGAACTAACCTTAGAGCAGTAGCAAAGCAGAGGAGCTTACTATTGAAAGCACCTGATTAGGAAAATAGGGGAGAATGCTGAACATGTGCCCAGGCCACAGGTTTCTAGAATAAGTGAACAAAGTTGTGGTAGTTGTAGTTCATATGGTCAGTTGTGATACTCATCTAATAGAAGTGTGTTCAACAGATGTGGCTATAAACCAATGTATTCAGGATGCATGATGCATGCAGCACATACATGTAAATACCTACAAATACAGTGGTGCCCCCCCTAGACAAAAATAATTCGTCCTATGAAAATTTTCGTCTAGCGGGTTTTTTGTCTAGCGAAGCGGCAATGACAGCCGCGCTCCGCTAAACGGAAAAAAAGATGAAAATTTTTCATCTTGCGAAGCAGCCCCATAGACTTTTTCGTCTAGCGGGGCAGCTTCCGCTAGACAAATGCCATTCGTCTAGCGAGTTTTTCGTCTAGCGAGGCATTCGTCTAGCGGGGCACCACTGTACCATTTTTCCAACTTGGGAAATATCACAGTAATCAAACCTACACGCTATGCATTCATCAGCTCCCATACAATATGATGTTACGTAAGCACGGGACATGCTCCAGTCTTGCAAAAACAATTTCTGCCCAGCTAAATATGTGAAGCAGTCTTAAGGTGTATCATTTATAGACTGCCCAACTCTACAGAATGATTTCCCAAGAACCATAATTTCAATATTTATCTAGATTTGTTTTTGTCTTCCTGATAATAGTCTCTGACATTTCCCAGACACTATTGCTCCTATCTCCCTGTTCTTGCACAGTTTGACTGTGTTAACAGGGGGATTTTGAGTACGGAGGGAATTATACATATAAGCTCTTTTGGCAACTGTCTCCTTGCTGCCAGGGTTGTTTCTGGAAGACTGCACTCAAGAATTATCAATGCATAAAGCAGAGCAGATTAAAATGATTAGAAGAAAGACCTGACATTGATCAGCTGGGAGGATGTACAGTAATTGGTGGTGGTGAGTTAGAATGAAAGAAGAAAGATTCAAACAATTAGAGAGATTGAATATACTGTGCTGCCAAAGTTGGGGGGGAGGGGAACGACTCCAAACAGAAGGAACTGCATTTATCAGTTCCAAATGCATGGCGAGATCTATGAAAGCTAAGACTGCCAAAGACAGATTCTGGCTCTAGTGAGTCATCATGAAAGAAAGAAAGGAAAGAATAGTGATAGACAGTAAGTATGACCAGTGGTGCTAGAAGTGCACTGAGTTCTGCGAGATTTCGAAGCAGGGATATCAAGCATGAAAACCACCCTGAGATCTATGAATGGAGGGTGGTATTAAAAAACAAACAAACAAACAAACACAAAAATGAATAACAGGGAAATTCGGCGTTTCCTCCCCACCCCACTTCAAAGTCTCTTTTATTTAAAGAGAAAATGTATTTTCTATTTAGGGAGGTAAAAAGCTGAAAAGAAGTCAAAATTCATTTTAGATCAGGACAGAAATGTGAATATAGTGGCCAGTTGCAACACAGCAACAAACAAACAACAACACAAAGTACTCCTGCACCTTCAATAGTTGTGGAGAATGAGGAATTTCAGACCCTGGGTGCAATTCTAATGAAATTATTAGAGGAATTATTAGAGGTTCCGGAGCCTTGACCTTTTTTTTTGCATCTGGCCAACACAGTGAAGAACGATTGTTGTTGTTGTTGTTGTTCAGTCATTTAGTCATGTCAGACTCTTCATGAACCCATGGACCAGAGCTTGCCAGGCACCCCTATCCTCCACTGCCTCCCACAGTTTGGCCAAACTCATGCCAGTCGCTTCGAGAACACTGTCCAACCATCTCATCCTCTGTCATCCCCTTCTCCTTGTGCCCTCCATCTTTCCCAACGTCAGACGGGACCAAATATAGTCCTTGTTAAATAGCATCTAAACAAGAAAACCCCTAGCATTCAACTAATAATGACCCAAGTTGCTGACCCTCTGCTATTTTTTTCTCTCCTAGTGGCATGAGAAAAACACACCTTTTGCAGGATTTAATCCAAATATTCTCCACCATTCCCCACCCCACCCCCCTACAGTGCCTGGATTGCAACATCTGGGGCCTGAAAAATGTTGGTCAGCCTACCAGCTCTGATGCTGCTTATGGAAAAAGGAAGAAGTTGTCTGAGTGTGACCACTAATGGTGAGGCCCACTCACAAGAAATTGTGGGGTGAAACTGTTGAACAATTCCTTCCTCCCTTGGAAATATTTGTGTTCTACCCCCTCAACTGAGGTTGAAAACAGCTTTCACTCTGTCAGAATCACTTGGGACTCAAGCCAGGAGTCTCCTGGTCTGTGTACTGCCACACCTCATGATGAGTCAAATGTCTGTGGAGCAGGTGAGAACATTATTGTCCAAATAGGCCACTGTGTGGTTCTCCACCCTGCCCTCAGTCTGCCTCTGGAAGCAGCTAGTTTAATCTCCTCCTTACCTGGGTATGAATAATTCTAGTTCAGGTAGAAGATGCTACAGTCTTGTGTGGTTCCTAAAGTCTCTTTCTGGGTGTGTCTTTTTGTCGTCCTGCCTGCGTGCCTTTCTATCTTCTAGTTTTGTTACCTGTCTGCCTCACAGCCATGGTTCTGTCTTCCTTGTCCATCTATCTGCCGCCCTTACTGCTCTTTTACATTCTTGTTCAATTCTCTTTTAGATGGACCTCTTGGTTTGGATACTGGCCTTTGATTGCCTCCACAGACTGATCCATCACCCCTATTCTGCTTCCTCAAGTCCTATGTTCCCAGGCCTTTCTATGGGATGTGTCCCATTGCTCCCTTCTGATTTTGACATATATTTATGTGTATCATGCAGCGGTGAGAAGAAGCTCCTGTGAACATCTGAAAGCAGATAAATACAAGGTTCTGTGCTTACACTGGAGCCACAAACACACAGGGATGAAATCCCCTTCCCTGCTCGAGCAGGTTAAGAAGGTAATGATTAGGTGGGCTTTGGATATAGGGGAAACTATTAATTTATCAGCATGGGAGGAATTATGGAAAAAGAATTGGAAATTTACAGCCTGTGAAACATTAAGGGGGAATCTAATCAAGATGTTTTATAGATGGTATTTAACACCTGCCAAAATAGCTAAAATGTATAAAACGGAAACAAATGTGTGTTGGAGGTGTAAGAATGCAAAGGGGACACTCATACATATTTGGTGGACCTGTGATAAAATCAAAAGTTTCTGGGATGTAGTATATGATGATTAAGAAAAAATAATGTTTAAATACAACTTTGTGAAAAATACAGAAGCTTTCCTACTAGGGATAACAGATAAAGATATAGCAAAATAAAATTATATATATATATATATATATATATATATATATATATATATATATATATATATATATATATATATATATATATATATTTCTATGCCACAGGTGTGGCAAGGACCTTAATTGCCAGAAATTGGAAGAAAGAAATCATGCCAACAAAAAAGGAATGGCAGGATAAACTATTAGAGTATACTGTATTGGTCAAACTAACAGAGGCAATCAGGGGCCACCCCAGACAAGAATTTCAAAAAGAATGGGGGAAATGTAGAGAATATTTTATCAACCAGTGCCCCCAAATAACCACCTGGACTTGTTTCGATTAATTCCTACAGGAGGATTTATGGTTCTTAAGTTACAATTTGAGATAACCAGTAATAATTATCTATACGGGAAACAGTTTATAAGAAGTAAATAAGGAAGCCGTGTACAGGATAAAGGAAGTCTTTTATTTCTTTTTTATGTTTTTGCTTCGTTATAAGTGTCTTGTTAAGTTTGTTTCGTTTTAGATATTATGGTGGTAGATTTATTTGTTGTTGTTGTAGATTTGTGTTGTAAATAAAATTTATGTTTTTTTAAGAGAAAAGAAAAGAAATCCCCTTCGCTAACTGCCCAGGAGAAATTAAAACATGAAAGAAATGACAGGTGTACTTGAACGGTCTGCCTTTGGTTGGCAGGTGACAGACTGCGCCTTGCAGGCCCCGTTTTTACACAGAGTGCAGCAGTTTCAGGCTGCAATTCATCAAAATTGACCTGTTAAGAAAGGAACTGTAAGAAATACTTAGCAATACTAGTAAGGTTAATTGTGCCAGCCAGTACTGATTAGGCTCAAGTGCGTTGCCGAAATGCCACTCATACAGGTGCAGGCTTGACTGACACCATTTGCGAAATAATGGGGAGCAAGAGGGGTAATCAGGTCTTGCACATAGGATAAATCAGCCGTTTAGTAGCAAACCCCCTGAGAAACACAGTTTCGCCTGACCTGTATTTGCAATCCAGTCTGCACCGCAAAGAGCATGCCTGGCACTCTGTTTCTGAAACTCAGCTACACAAATGTCACGCTATTTGTAGACTGCTGCAAAAGATGCATGCTTGCTATATCCTATATTTGACAAGTAAGTGACTAAAATGGATCCATATGAAAATATGCCATTCAGCAGCTACTTAAGAGACGTGAGGCCTCACCATCTCTTGAGAGATTTCACTACACCTATCTAAAACTCTTTTAATTTCCTCAGCTGCTTTGGGTGAGTGAGGAGGGACCCACAAATATATTTAAAAGTACATGCATGCACGCAATTAGTGTGTGAGGCACTAACTTGCAACATCTGACTCCGCTTCAGACAAGCATTTGAACTCTGGACAGTTCACAGGCATGCATTCTAGGCTCCTGTAGGGTTGCAGGGGAACACAGCTGAAAAGAGCTTCAGGAGCCCATACAAATATTGGCAGCAACAATATGGTTAATTTACACAAATATCTCTCACAGGGCCTTTGCTCAAAATCCCTGCTCCCCTCAAAACCTGTTTCTCCCCTTTTAAAATAAAGACACCACCAAGGAGATTCATGGTATATATTTACCTATAGCATGTTATTCCAATGTGAGTAAAACGTATTTGCTGGTATATACTTTCGGACATCAAAGATGTTTGTCATTGCCAAGCTTTATATAACAGGAGTAGAATTCATATGAGGGTTATTCTCTCCCCGTTCTCGAGTTGATTAGACCTTGCATACAAACTCTTTATCACCATGAATGCTGAATGGAATGGCTTTTCTTTTTAACAACAAACAGTAAAAAATTATTATGTTTCTAAATCTTTAACCGCCAGCTATTTTGGATAACATACACATTTAGAAATTGTCCTAATCTTACTGCCCTGTCCTATATAAAAGAATAAAAGGAGATGGTGCCCTCTTCTAAAAGACATGCATTAGTACCTTTCAGGCACTAAAGCGCAATCGTGGTTGTTATCAGCATTGCAAAATGTCATCTAGCAGTGCTATTCCTCTGTAGGGCTAGGGAAACACACTGGGTTTCCTTCCAATAGTGACAGTAGACAATTGGGTCTGCTTCAATGACTGCCACCTTTTTCTTTTATAGTTCTGTGCAAAGAACTATACATAGCTACTTGCCTGTGGCAAGAAATAAGAGCTTCCAGGTGATCAGGAAGCTTTACCAAAGTGTAGCTGAGGGTAGCTGCACCAGTTGAATTTCTACCTATTATGCAGCTCTTAAAGGCATGGATTCTCTGTCAGGAAACAAAACAAAAAAAGTCAACTGTATTTGTTTTTATAGATTTAATGACTGAATTAATTCAAGTTAATCCAATTAATTCAATTGAATTAACTGAAGTCTTGGATTTTTAAGGACTCTTGTGAATGGACTCAACACCCTCTCCAAATATATAATAGCATAGTTACTAAATCTTAACTATGCAGAAAAGGAGTTTATAATTCACTATCACCCAACTGTGGTCTAATAAATGCCACATAAAATGAGCCAGTCCTATGATCCCCTACCTCTATAAACAAATACTGTTTTAGGAAAGGAATTCTGTATCATTAACTTGTGCACAATATTTGATTCCCATTAACTTACAATGGATCTCAGAGTAACACCTTTCTGTTAATATTTACAGGAAACTAAGCCCCATCGAACCCTGAAGGGTTTGCTTCCAAGTAAATGTGCATAGGATCAGGCTCCAAGTCATGGGCAAAAGTTGAATATTCAACAAACACAAAATAAAAACTAGGCATCACCACTGCAGGGGTATAACTTGCATATTCATGCAACCCACAACATGCCACAGTATCAATTTACTTAATTGGTAAGCAAAGAGGGTAAAACGAAACTCTTGCCTTTCCATTTATTAAAGGGGGAAAGAAGGAGAAAATTAATGCAGTAGGAAATATAATCTGTTTTCTCAGAGAGAAAAGCCATTATGATTTGTGTTTAGAGATGTGTCATTTCCATCTCTGAAGCAGTGATTTGGTTATGCATCTTCATTCACCAACAATTTCTCAGCAAAATGGCAAAGCTTTTCAGACACAGACAGTACCACCAAACTCAAAGGGAGAACAGAAATCAGCAGACATATTCCGTTTCACATGATGTTCTAAGTGCAACATGGTTAAAATTCTAGCTGCAGTCAGGGCTCCCCCCCCAGCTGGATCTCTGTTCTGGCACCCCTCAGGTGGGCACCATTGCCATTGTAAGAGAGCAAGGGAGGTGTTCCTGGTGAGTTCTGGCACCTCTTTTCTTAGAAAAAATAGCTCTGGCTGTAGTTATGAGGTTTAGAGTCACCACATTATTTTTTTTCACCAGCTTGCAGATAATGATTTTATTTTCCAACTCCTCCAGTTAGAAAAAAAGTTGCACCCTGCTCCCTTCCAAAGTGCAGCTTGGCTTCCCTCACAACTTGGCCACTGCCAGGCCAGCATTTCTTCTCCTCTTTCCCAAACTTATATTGTGATGGAGAGTAGGTGGGAAAGTCCTCAGAGGACTGCAACCAAGGAGACTTTCATTCCTCTGCTATTTACTGGTTTATCTGGGCTCGGAGGGAGTCAATTGGGCCACATCAGGCCTGACAGAATTTTCCAAATCATTGGAAAAAGGTTGGAATGATCAACCAATTTCCAAATCAAGAAGTGCGGAAGGATACCTAAATAACACTATCTACAGGTTGCTAGCCCTGAATAAGTTTTTATTAGGCTGTCTGCCTTCATCTCCCTGTGTTCACTTCTGGCATGATATACAGCCTGAAATGGAGGGAGAGGAAGACCCTGGTAAAATTGTTGTTCATAACCACCCAGCATCCATGGGATTAAACCAGTGGTGTCAAAACTTTTTTCAAAGAGGGTCAGATCTGATGAAGTGAAGGTTCCGCGAGGGCCGACCAAAGGGCCAACCAAAGTTGTTAACCTTTTTTAGGACTGAAGTTGCTGAGTTTTTTTTTTTAAGGATTTTACCCCTGAAAATAAACTGCCACAGGGGCCGGATTAAACCGACCGGCAGGCCGGATTAGGTCCCCGTAACGGACTTTGGACATGCTTGAGTTAAGCACAGAGATATTGTGACATTGTAAAGAAGCCAAAATATCACAGCTGATTGCTTTAATTTTTTAAAATGTAAAATTACATTCTTATTTTAACAAGCTCATTCTTAAGAGATTTAAAGCTTAATCTACGGATTGGTCTCATGAGCCATATCAGGAAAAATTAAAGAGCGTTGATAGCGATAAGTAATTTCTTTTCAAAACTCTTTTCAAAACTATCTCATCCCACAGATAAAGTTAAAGGTAATTAAAGTTGCACAATTTCTTACAGCTTTGTCTTTCAAAGGCGCATATGCATCCCCATACCCCTTGCAAATAAGGGGCTGGGTGGTTTATCCCAGAAAGTTTTTTCCCCTAGGTCAAATACATATGGGAACTTTTTATTTGTGCCCTTCCTTCCTTCCTTCCTTCCTTCCTTCCTTCCTTCCTTCCTTCCTTCCTTCCTTCTTTCCAGAACTGTGTGATTGCAAATTCTTCAAAACTCTGAGATATGAAAACATTATCATTTTTCACCCCTCCCTTTTGAGACAAGGCAGAATAAGGCAAAGGTGGACACAATATTAAAAAGACAAGTCACAGCAGGCTCTTCACCCACAGTATAAGCCTGGCTTCCTCTAAAACTTGCAATTTTCATGTGGGTTCATGATGGCACCTGCCACATCTTATGACAGCAGATTCCATAAACTAATTACATCCTGTGTGAGGAAACAATTTCATTAGGTGACCCTGAGCTCTAGTATATAAAAATGTGAGAAAAATGTGTCGCTATCCACTCTACATGTACCTCTGTCCAATGTACCTCCCAAACCCAAATTTTTGAAGATGACCGCCTGTGTGCATCCCTGGGCCGTTTGCTTGGGAAGAATAGCATGTAGAGTACCACCCAGGCGCAGAAGAAGCCTTCTGGCCACCCGGGGCTGAAGCGCGGAGGCACCCCCTTGGGGGTGGGGGCAGCGTGACGTCACGACGCGTTGGATGGACTGTGCATGCGTGGAAATGCCACGCATGCCCAGGCCATCCGAGCCAGCTCTGCTGTTCCCGGGCTGGCACTGCTGCAGTGCATCCACAGTCACTGCTCCCGTGGCGACCGGGCAAGCTGCCGAACGAGCAGTGGCTCGTGGGGCTGCCCCATCCGTAAAGCAGCACAGACGGGGCAGCCCTATGACCCGCCACTTGCTCTGGAGCAGCAGCGCCAGCCCAGGAGCAGCAGCGATGGCCCAGATGGACTGGGCATGCCCGGAAACCCAGGCATGTGCAGTTCATTCGGGCTGGCGCTGCTGCGACCGGGCGAGTGACCGGCGGCTTGTGGGGCTGCCCCTTCCGTCAGTAAAGCAGCACAGACAGGGTGCCAGGTGGCGGGGCTCGGTTTGGGGAGGGGCCACCAAGTGTCACCCCCCTCCCCTGGAACCCGGAACGCCCTGCCCCCTATGCCCTGCCCTTCCTGTGCCACTGGTACCACCTTGTATACATGATTCCTCAATCAGCTAGAATTCTTCCATGGGTGCAGACCTGTGTGTGCATTGTATGTAGGCACAAACATCTCCAATACACATATCATGCTTGGAATGCAGTCATCAAAGAAACAAATCAAACCAATTGCTTCAGTAAGTCAAAGAAAGCTTTCTACTCGATTATTTTGCTGAAACTCCCCCCCCTTGCCTCTCTATGAAAGTATGTGGGACTTTTGACCCTTTTTTCCTAGTCTGATTCTGAAGCCAGAGGAAACAAATGGGAAATCAGATGACAAAAAGTAAGCGATAGCATGCATATGGCTTGGAAACAGTCCTTTACGACAAAACAGATGGCTGCAAAAAAAGAGGGGAGTGAGGAAATGGTTCTCAAACATGGCTGATATTATACTAATCAGGCTATTAGAAGGCACCTACAGAAAATGATATCATTATAATATTAACATTTGTAAAACATTGTGTCACATCTATTTTCCATCAACTTCTGTCATTATTATTCACGTGAGGATGTGAGGTGCTGGGTTTTTTTTTTTGGGGGGGGGTTGTACAGTTTTGGGTTTTTTCATATTCCCTAGTTGTAAAGGCTGTGGGGTGTGTGTGTGCATGCGTGCGCGTGTAATAGAAATCTAAGGTCCTTTTCAGGAACTGAGGCCTGAGGTGATCTCCAGCTGGACTGGGAAATGGCCTCTGTTTCATCTATGTCTGGCATACTAATAGTTTCTTGTGCGAGCCAGGAGATCAGATGTGAAATGTGCCTATAATTCTTTGGTATGGTTTTTCCATCCTTTCAGGGAAGAGGTAGAATCTCACATATTGTCATGTGCATTATTCGCCTGGCTCACAGAAGATGGAATTCACAAGATGCTGATTGTGTGCACTCCTGAGGCCTAGTTGTGGTGCCAGGTATTAAAACGACAACTTTGTAGGCTCATATGTCATAAAGGTTATAGAAGCAACAACAACTGATAAAATGCATTTAGCGGCAGGAGAAGCCACAAACTTCTGATACCTGCATTGCCTCGTGCATGCAGCTTTATTGCTTATTCAGTGGTACCTCAGGTTACATATGCTTCAGGTTACATACGCTTCAGGTTACATACACCGCTAACCCAGAAATAACGCTTCAGGTTAAGAACTTTGCTTCAGGATAAGAACAAAAATCGTGCTCTGGTGGCACAGCGGCAGCGGGAGGTCCCATTAGCTAAAGTGGTGCTTCAGGTTAAGAACAGTTTCAGGTTAAGAACAGACCTCTGGAACGAATTAAGTACGTAACCAGAGATACCACTGTCTATTCAAGGCTACATTTACTTGTGCTTCTCTCAACATGGTTGCTCCCATGTTCCACAGTTCCACTACTTCATATGTTTACAAATCAAGTAAACAGTTCCACTACTTCATATGTTTCCACACACAGTTCCACTACTTCGTATGTTTACAAATCAAGTAAATCTTTCAAAGGTGTGTGCGTGCACACCAAATACCCCTTACAAATAAGGGGCTGTGTGGTTTATCTTCAAAACAACTAAATGAATCTGAATAAATTTCATTTAAAATGGACAGCATTGTCACCCCATGACCAAATACTGGATTGCTGCTTCACATTTCACAAAAACTGCCATCTGTGGGCAGGAAATTTGTTAATTAAATCAAGATTTTGAGATCCTTAAGCCATCTGTTAAGATATTTTGTTAAATTGCTTTCTTCAGTCACGGCAAAAATGTGCACAAATGAGCTGCTTGTTCCTGATAGGGGGATGCATCTTAAATGAAACAAGCTATGCACTCTTGGAACATTGCTAGCCAATGATCCAACACAGAGTTCAGTTGCTAAAGAGCCGAAACAAAAAGATACTTTGGAGGTTGAATTCAAATGAGTCTAAGGTATTGCTCTTTGAGTAGAGCCTTAAAGGTAATGAGAGTCTACTGATGAAATTAAAATCAGTGAATACACCATGGTGCCTCAATCATTTCAACACACAAATCAGGCTCCCAATTCTATAAGGATAAACACAGTTAAGAACAATTGCAGATTTTTAAGAGACCCATCAATGAAATTCAAACATTTAGTTTGTCAGATAAGACTAGATAAGACTACTGCTCCCAAAATACAGTACAAAGAAAAAGGGACACACAAACAGCCTGTTGTGTCCAAAATCTTTTTGTTTCCAATTTTTATTCCTTCACATCAGTATTCAATGGCTGAATGTGCCATACTATAGAGAACAAGCAATATATTCCTTTTACAGTGGTACCTTGGGTTACAGACGCTTCAGGTTACAGATACTTCAGGTTACAGACTCCGCTAACCCAGAAATAGTACCTTGGGTTAAGAACTTTGCTTCAGGATGAGAACAAAATTGTGTGGCGGCGGCAGCGGGAGGCCCCATTAGCTAAAGTGGTACCTCAGGTTAAGAACAGTTTCAGGTTAAGAACGGTCCTCCAGAACAAATTAAGTTCTTAACCTGAGGTACCAGAGGAGAAACAATAGACTCCTAAAACATGGCAACATTTCCAATGTCACCAGTCCAATTTCTACTGCAGATTTCTGTCTCAAATTTCAAAATTAGACATTGTTTAGACATTGTTTTCATTCAGGCAGGTGAAATCTCCTAAGCTGCCATTTACTTTCAGATATTTTCTACTAATTACTATCCACCATTGAATATAAACTCTTAATGCTGTAAAACACTAAATACTAACAAATAAAATACAACAAATGTTGGGTACTCACACTGTGAAATATTCAGTAATATCTGGCACCTGTTTGAATATCCAGGGAACACTCAATGAATAAATTCAAATGGGTGTTTTGAACAGCACTATTAAGGATTAATTTGTTCCAGTTTTAATGATGATCAATTTTTATGGGTAATTCCAAAACAGTTTCCAGGAATGGTGTGATTCCAGGAAACACATCCTCCTCAGCAATGGCTTACAATAAGCTATATGTGCTTAATTTATGTCTGTAGGATTGTTCATTCTCCTTTGCTATATTGACTCAGGGCCCTCCCTACCATACAACCTGCTGCAGGCCAAACCATGAGTCTTAAGAGGCTGAGGTGGTTCAGGCACATCACTTCTGATGTACAGCAGCCATGGATAAACTGTAAACACTGTAAAGATCTGTGCAAGAGGAAAGCACCAACATAATTTGTCCTGGTTTCTGTTCACAAAGGATTCAGCTAAACAGCTGCAAATATAATGTTTTAGGTGTGTTTTAAGTGCATAACACAAATGTGACACTAGAAGGCGCTGGTGAGCTAATGGCAAATTCCATATAGGTTTTAGAACTTAAAAACAAACCATTTTCACAGTGTTGTTGTTTTTTTTATCTGCATAGATCCACTGTTTCATTATATTGTTTTCAGCATCTGCTAGTAATCACTCCTAAGATCCCCATAGCTCTCTGATGGGCCCTGCCTCTCCATTTTTAAAATTGGTAAACCTACTGTTAGGACAGGGAAAATTAGACTGCTTTTTGGTCTGTGTGGCTTTTGTGTGTGTTCAAACATTAATCAATTTCATCACATTTTAAAAAAACGCAGGATACTTCACATTATTGTAATTTCAAAACGTACTTTAAATGTATTTCCTTTCAAATAAACAATTCTCAACAGGCTTCTCAAAACACACATTTTAAAAGGAATTTTGATACTCTTCTTGAGCCAAGAAGTGTAAGAACATTTGGAAAATGAGAAAAATGGTGGATAACTATTTGGTGGATAACCGATCCATTCATTAGTCTGGGAGGTCAGATCAGGTCAGTTCATATTGAAATTGACAAAGATCAAATTCCTCAAGCAGCCCTCACACAGGCTTGGATAATCAGCCCTGCTGCTATTGCAGCTATAAAGGACAGCAAAATTGTGAACATGTGGTTTAAAAACAAACAAACACAGCCAATATGATTAATAGAATGTCTGTTAGAGAATTGAAAACAACCCCCTATGCAGGAATCACACTGCATTGTGTAAAATCCTGATAAATTTCAGTGGCAGCCACAGCAAATATCTCTAATAAGCTAATATGCACAGCCAGTAACAGCAACCAAAAGTACTTCTTAGCTGGTGCTGTGGCCAGCTTCTTCCTATGAGAATAGAATACAGAAAGGCAGGTTTTCTGTAAACATAACCCTTGTAATGTTTTACTGCACTTGTGGGTGCT
Organism: Lacerta agilis; assembly: GCF_009819535.1. Lineage (NCBI taxonomy): Eukaryota > Metazoa > Chordata > Lepidosauria > Squamata > Lacertidae > Lacerta > Lacerta agilis. The sequence goes on along the minus strand of NC_046316.1, from coordinate 19,200,202 downwards.
CTTGCAGAAGAGTCCAGCTGTCTCTTCAGTTTTAAAACTCTGAGCAGGTGTTACCCACTTCATCTGGCTGCAAATGTTCAAAAGTTGCAAGTCATGCTAAAAAAATCAGGGATGAAAGGAAGGGCTTTGAAATTTGTCCTTCTGCAGAGAACAGTGACAAATTTGTAGAATTTCCTTCTGCTAAAAACACGACTGGTGCCAGACATATTTTGCATTTCCACGCCAGGTCAAACGCTGCCCAGACATTTATGAAATGTTGGCTAACTGCTGTAATTTGGTGCTGTGGTTTTCAGATTGGAATTTTAGTTGTGTTTTGCTTCTTACATGCTCTTGACTATTGGAAGTGCTCTTCTTTTTATCCTGTAGAAATGACTGAAAATTTTGCAAATTCTTATACAAAAGGAATGACCTGATTGGCACCTCTCATATTAATACCTATCCACTGAATTTTGCACTCCTCCATATGTTGCAATCAGTGCTAGGCAGTTCAATATATGCATTTCAGTAATTTTGAGATAAAATGCACATTTAAATTCAAGGAAGTAAGTGTCAAAATACATATTTAGGGTTATGCCCAACTAAATTATATTTAAATTAGACATGATGTAAAGAATATATCTACTTGAGTCATGCCCATTAATTTCAGAGACTATACTCTGTGTAGGGTTAGCAATAGATGCTATTGTATTCTAAACTATAGGACTCAAACAATTTTAAAGAAGTTTGACCTAATTAAAGAGCTAAATGTATATTTAAATATATGTGTTTGAGATAATTTTTGTTCACATAAATGCAGTTTAATGTGCAAACAGACCTGAATTATGTAAAATATGCAAAAGTCACATAGGCAGAAAACAGACACAATTTGCCTACCCCTAGCTTAGTGCGGGGGGGGGGGGCTGTAGCCTAATAGTGGAACACATGCTTTGCTTGGAAAAGGTCTCAGGTTCAGTCTCTAACATGTCCAGGTTGATCTGGGAAAGATTCCTGCCTGGAAACCACACCAGTAGAAGTTGAGAATACTGCACAAGAGAGACTGATGGTCTGATTTTGTACGTTCCTTCCAATCGTTCAGTTACTTTATTTGTCTGCCACCTTTCCAAAATTAAAACCATACTCAAAGTGGCATACAACATAAAAAAAATTACATAGCTACAAACGTAACAAAAGTAGTCGTAAACAATAAACACAACATCTAAAAGTACGAAGCAAATTGAAGTATTTCTACATAAATCATAAGATCTAAAAGATACAATAAATAACATAACATAACATAACATAACATAACATAACATAACATAACATAACAACATAACCACCAGCAGCAACTGCCTCATAACAAAATAATACCTGAGCCCAAGATTCCAGTGGTCAATAGATTCCTCCAAAATTACCTCAGATTTTGTTTCAGCAATATTGACTCACAACACAAGTGAATAAGTGTCTCAATGGAGTGCACCCCTGGGGGTGAAATCAAACTGCTGCATTTGCAGCACCCAAGTGTATATGGAGGTCCTGGGCTGACCAGATGACAAGAACCCTCCCCCCAGCATAAGAAATGGGGACGGATCCAGAGAGTAAAATCAGGTCTGCCTTTGAGATGAAAATATCATCTAGCTAGCTTCCAAGAATCCGTTCAATAGAGTACATAATTTCCCTCATTCGTCCCATTCCCAGGCCCAGTGTACAAGTATTCCACAAACATCACATTGTCCTTAGCTGCTGAAGCTCATCAGTGAAACCACACGCTGCACAACTTTTTCCAGCTGAATCCACCTTTGAAAAAACATCTCACTGGGAGATGTTGCAGCAGCAGACAATAAATCTGGTAAAGTTGGAGTGGCGTTTCCTTTAAAGTCCATTAAAAATCCCAACACCCAACAACAGGGAGGCTATTAATAATGGTGCCACAAGATAGAAAAACACTCCTGTGCTGGGCCACACATATTGATTGTTCCAAGGCTACTGATTGAGAGTCGATCATGGCTTACTTACTGAGAAGATGAAATGTTTCAGTTTGTCAGCAGGTGTGTTAAATTGAATGTTCTCCTATTTCCCTGACAGGAAGTGGTTATTCATGTTTGCTGGCAAACAAGGAACTCTCACTGTCTCCATGTACCTAGGAGAACATTTCACAGACCCTCACAGCTTGCTTATTTATGATTATATCATCCCAGAGGGTGTTTTTAGCTATACACTTCATCAGCTAGCAGGACCTAAGTCAACATGGATGTGAGACAGTGTAGGACACACACACACAAATTACCAACTCCATGGGTCATATTTGAACAACAAAATCTTAGCATGCATGTTGTGTTCAGTGATGTTTACTCCTACCTAAGCATGCATAGGAGTTCAGGCTAACTTTTTTTTGTTTTTGTTTTTTGTTTTTTTACCAAATTGAGGTTGACAGAACATTGCTCTCACATTCACAATGGAGCCGCTTTGTAATTTTTCCAACTGTTACTGCAATTATCTTGTTCCTGCAACTCAGGAATAGGAATAGGGAGCCTGTGGCCAGCAGTAAAAAGTGGGATGTGGTGGGATGTGGTGGCAGCACCTACCTGACTGCTTGTATATTGAGTTTGTGCTGCTTACTAGAAGGGAGAGTAGGAAGGGCAAAGAGGCAGGCAGGAGGTGTTGAATAAATGCATGAGGAAAACCACCAAACCTGGGGCCAGCTCACCCATGAAGCAAGAGGTCACAGCCACCTCAGTTGGCAGGTTCCCCAGGGGCAGCAGATCCTGATGCAGATCTTTATTCCCTCCCATGATTCTGACATTCATTCACTGGGCTATTGACACAAGTGCACATGACACTATGGAGCTTGAGGCAACCCCAGGTTCATTGGGGAGCTCCACACAATGGAACAAACATGGAGACGCCTGGACCGCAAGCCACATATGGGTCAACTCTCCAGTATGGCTGATGTTCAATATCACTCTATATAATAAGGTTGTAGCTGCTGATCAAAAATGGTGTAACCTGTGTATCCCTGTAAATGTTGTCATAGGGCATGGAATGGATTGTGAACTTTGCTTGTATTTATTTGGGATGTGGGGGGGGGGCTTCATTTCAAAACAATATCTGGATAAACTGATCAAAAATAGATGGGCCTATCCAGAGCCGTCTTAAGGGGATCTGCCGCCCTGGCGCGGCTATCCCTCTGGCGGCCCCGCCATGCCGCCTCTCCGCCGCCTCCCTCCCGCGCTTGCCGCCCCTTGGGAGGGGGGTGGGCGAGCGGGGGATGAGGGGCGTGGCGCTGGAGCGGCGCGGGGCTCTGCGCGCCCTTCCAGCGCTTCCGGGATGGGAGGCGAGGGCGGCCGGCTCGCGCTCCCGCGCGCAGCCGGGCAGCTCGTGCTCCGCGCGCAGCTGGACGGCGCGGCGCGGCTGGGCAGCTCGCGCTGCATCGGGCGGGTGGCCGGCTGCGCGCAGAGCGCGAGCTGCCCGGCTGCGCCGCGCCATCCAGCTGCGCGCGGGAGCGCGAGCCGGCTGCCCTCGCCTCCCGTCCCGGAAGCGCTGGAAGGGCGTGCAGAGCTCCTGTGCTCTGCTGGGCAGCCAGAGGGCGTGGCGTGGCCGGCCAGCTCCCTTGCCGGGAGTCAGAGGGCGCTGCCGGCAGGCGCTGCCAGCGGGGCTGGAGGGCGGAGGCGCCCTCCAGGCCATTGCGCCCTGGTGCGCCGCGCCACCAGCCCCAATGGATGAGACGGCTCTGGGCCTATCAGCTTCGTAGAAAGATCCAATTTCTGGGCTACACTAAGGCTTAAAAGTGCTCTTCTTACACTTCATTCTATGACATAATAGGGTAATTCTTATTTCCGTTGAGACCCTTTTATGCTTCATATGTGAATGATCCTCCGGGCAACATAATTACAAAATTGTCAGGCAACAAAAGCTTTAAATGTAAATAAAACCCAGGGAAACCTATTCTGGATAAAAAGGATTCTCTTCTAACTTGTTCCTTTTTCAAAGGCAAAATAACAATTTTATAATGGGGACTACTAGTCATTGTAGCATTGTGCTGAATTTGTATTGTGAACACACCACAAAGACGTAACCGGCTGTATCAAAATAATATTCATGCAATGTGCAAGCTCTTATTGTGAATTGTGCAAACCTTTGTTTGGACCACATAAACACAGAGACACATGTGGATAAGTTCATATCTGGTACTTTGTGATCGATAACGTTCATTAGGACTTTTATTCATTTCACTATTACGTTTCTTTGCTGAACTTTGTTGATCTCTACATGTAGACCATGTCTGTGAAGAACTTTTCATACAGAGAGAAATATATTGCATGAATATTATTTCGATACAACCAGTTGCGTCTTTGTGGTGTGTTTGCGAATGCTTCCACGTAACCTAGGTTTGATGTTGTCTTGCGAATTTGTATTGTGTACTAGAACATTTAGATATTTATTTTGGATATCTGATATGCATCTCTCCAACACAAGTTTTCAAACCACTTCCAGTATCAAAATACAAAAGATCAATACCTGAGATTAAAAAGTAACAGTTACAGCACAATGCAGCAGGAACATATTCAAATGAAAAACAAAAACAAATTATCTAAAAGACTTGGGAGAATAAAAAGGCTCTCAGCGAAAAGACAATAGTTAGTTCTAGGCAAACCTTTTTGAGTAGTGAGTTCCCAACTGGGATATCACCACAAAGAAGACCCTGTCCCCAGGCACCACTGTCTCACCTCACTCAAGGGCAGTGGTTTTGGAGTAGTTAAGCATCAGGGCTTTATTGAAATGTGTAATATTGTTTCCTTGTCAGTATTTCTAGCACAGTTGAAAATGTCTTCCTTTTTCAAAGATTTTTCAGCACATTTAAAAATGTCTATGTATCCATTTACACTGACACCTCCTGCCTTTTGTCAGCTGAGCTCACCACATAATGTTCATTTGCCCTGAATGGCATCATTGCATAACAATAATCTAACTGGATACAAAGTGCAGTGAGGCTTGGGACCATACTATGGCATGCACTCCCATGAAGAAAATCCAGAACTTTCAAGTGGTTGCCACTGTTCTAGTAGCGACAGGCACATGCTCAACAAGAATCACATCACACCTGTGTTGAAACAGCTACACTACTGACTAATTTCATTGAGACCAATTCAGTGGGTTTGTTTTGATCACTAAAGACTTAAATAATCTCTCTCCTGTGTATTTCTGAGAACATGTCCTCCCATATGAGCATTGCTGAAATTTTAGATGAGGCCCAATATCAAGCCACAGTCAATGAAGCAGATGAAAGGCAGAAAAACTCAGGATTGTGGAAGTAACATGTCATTCATTTTCTATCTCTAGAAAGAAGATGTAAACAAGTATTTCTGGTGTGAGCCTGGTTTTTGTTGTGGTTTTCTTTGTTGCCTCAGCTAACCTTATACTGCACTGTCCATTTAGATGAGAAACATTGTGTGATGCTCCTTCTCTCTCTTATTGAATCATTTCACATAATCAGAATTATCAGCAAAGATCATGTGGCTGTCATTTATTATTTGCTGGAGAAAAAGCAGTTGAGAGGCATTGTTGCCTCAGAAAAGCAATGAACAAGGGGGGGGGGGGATGAAGCCACTGCTAGTCTCAAACCTGGAGCCTGGAGGATTAGACACTACCTTCCTGCTACTATGGTATCAAGGCTGCTGGCCAGGGGAGGTTACGATAGGTAAATCCAGCCACAAAACTCAGTCTTTCCAGTCTGGGAGGTCACATGAGTGGACATGACAGTCTGGTGTCACAGCTAGCAAGTATAAAGTCAGGTTTGTCGACTTCCTTAGTTTCAGCAGCTTGTCACCAAGAGAGGCCACAATTTTTCTTCTATGCATCAGATTTATGGCCTGTCCTTGGCCCAGGTGTGGGGAACCTGTGGCCCTCCAGATGTTGCAGGTTTACAACTCACATCATCCCAAATGGAGTCTAGCGACACCTGAAGAGTGAAGGATTTCACACCCCTAAGCTAGGCCCTCTCCAACTCATCTGCCTGAACCTTGTCTCTGTCCTAAGTGCTCGGAGGATGGGTTAAGCTCCTACCCACAAGCTCACAGACAAATGTCCTACTCTCACTTTGCATGTCAGCAGCAAACAAGAGGTTGGGAAACCCATGTTTCCCACCACCAAATGTGATGTTCTACCCTGAGATAATGCTTTTCTGTTAGTTTAAATATGCACAATACAATCAGTAGGGAGATTTACTCAGAATCTAGTCTCATTATATGACTTCCAGGTAAGTATGCATAGAAGATTGCTGCCTAAAATTATAAAAGCACCACTCATAATCAGCCAATGCAGCACCAAAGATTAACCAGAAAGAAAACAAAAATGGGTCAAAACTTGTCAAACAGCAAGCATTCATGCAAGCTGAACAGCACACAAACAACCTAGAGGAAACCATCTATAAGAAGAAAAACGCTATTGTCCCAAAAGACAACTACCGCTGATTATAAACGTCGTGGAAAGCATATTCAAACATGATGAAAAGCAGCCACATATCTACAAAAAAGGTTCTGCCAAAATAATAACAATAAAAGTTTTGAGAAATGAACCAGCACATATTAATGAACAGCAAGAAAGGGATTCACACCAAGAATTATTTTCTGGTGCAATTCAGATAAGGATGTATTTCCCACATGATCTCAATGAACTGTGTATTAAAAATGCATAAAGCTCTCTTCTAAAGGGATAACATTCCATTAAGGATTCCTAGTGGGTACTTGAAGTTTTTGCTTCAAACAGCAAATGGAATTATTTGGGTGGTGACCCCTTCCAAGACACAGAGAGAAGAAAAGTTGTTATGAGATGGACTGTGTGATTGGCACACAGAGACTGTGAGGAAGCTAGCTCAGCCGCAACAGGTAAGGTGGGTGTGGGGATTGCTGGAAAGGGGAGAGGGAAGTAAAACAACACACTTCTGAGATCCCTTCAGTGAAATGTTCAACTTTATCCCCATGACTTGAGTTTCTATTGGAGTCTAATAAGGTTGCACTGGGACATGGGTAGTGCTGTGGTCTAAACCACTGAGCCTCTTGAGCTTGCCAATCTCTTATGATTCAAATCCCCGTGATGGGGTGAGCTTTTGTGGCTTGGTCCTAGCTCCTGCCAACCTACCAGTTTGAAAGCACACCCAAAAGTGCAAGCAGATAAATAGGTACTGCTCCAGCGGGAAGGTAAACGGCATTTCCGTGCGCTGCTCTGGTTTCAGTGTTCCATTGTGCCAGAAGTGGCTTAGTCATGCTGGCCACATGACCCGGAAAAACTGTCTGTGGACAAATGCTGGCTCCCTCGGCCTGTAAAGCGAGATGAGCGCTGCAACCCCAGAGTCGTCTGTGACTGGACTTAACTGTCAGGGGTCCTTTACATTTACCTTTATGGTTGCACTATCAACCTATGGGCCTACCTGCTTACAAACCACTTATTTGCATTCCAACACAATCCACCAAGACAACAGAACCCAGCTTGGGACATGACAATGGGAGTTTTATGACTGACAATGACTTGTGTCCCTAACATGACCCTCACTTCTAGGTATCACAAAGGAGTGTCAGGTGCATATATAAGGGACCACAGGTGTGATTGCTGTGTATAACTCTTTCATATATGCCCCTATCCAGTGGGAATCGTAGCTTTTGCACTGTTTGGGGGTTTGTTGGGGAATTACATTTGTAGCTTGCGACGTGTGAATGTGCCTCCATATAATTCCCCTTTTCACATCACAGAGATGAAACACAAGCCAATGACTTTGGCCCTTGAGGGGAAAATAAAACCACCCTCTCTGCACCGCTGCACAGTGAAGTGGCCACACACACTTGAAAGTAAGCATGAACAGGGTTTTACAAAACATCATTCCCATCTACTTTTGATCTGAATGAACAAATGAAAAATAAACCTAATACACTGAGGCAGTGTGACTTCTTGGGGAGGGGAGTAACTATGTAATTTTAAAAGCCCCCTTTTGTCAAGAAGGTTCAGGCAAACCTGGAGACCATATGTTTCAAGCTTCTAGATGTGCTTTCTAGTTTTTGATGAATATGTCTCTGTGGGGCTGTTTCTGTCAATGGCAACACTTTTTAATGGCTCAGAATTTGCCTGCTAGCAGCCACCTGGTAATAACATTGCTACAAATTACTAGGGTGCTCTAGAGTTTGGAGGCAGATTAAAAAGTAATTGAAAGGGTGGGCTAAATTCAATTTAGCAGCCATAAAACCTTGTGTTAGGCATCTCCTTCTGTACCTTACCTTACGTTGAACTGATTTCAATTAGAAAGTTCCATTAGTTAATCAGATTGGTCAAATAGTGATTGAAGGGAGGGGGGAGCTTCATATACTTGAGTAATTTCATGGCACATGGCTCTTTTGTTACCACATTTTTAAAATCTGAAAGTGTATCGTGTTTTGCTCTGTTTGTTTGGGGTTCCCCCCACCCCGCCATACTACCAGTTTAGGTCAGCTTTATATGTATTTTCTAACATTGCAGCACACAATATTTTCTAATATTGGCTGTGATCAACAAATCTCTTTAATGGGTCCCGATTAACAATCATGCTACATGTACTGTAGTGCACGGCACAGTTGTGAGGTTTCTGCTGTTAATGATAACAATATGGGAGTTTCCAATTAAGGAAAGCATTCCCTTTTTGCTTGTGCTTAAAATTCTGCACAGCTCAACAACACAGCGGCCAATTTTCACAAAGCACCGTGGGAACAGTGACCATTGGTTGATCAAGAAAGGAGTGTGATTTGGTGGTTGCGAGTGTAAGAGGCCAGACTTTTAATCCTCACTACGTCAGGAAACTCACTTTGCAGGGTGGTTTTGAAGAGATAATGTGGATTTGGAGAACTCCTTGAAGAAAAAGTGGGGTGGGGAAAGAGAGAGAGTATAAAAATGCACTGCCCAGTATGAGAACCAAAGAACTGGGGGCCTTTTGGGGGAGGGTGACAATATTCATGGGTGTCAGGTGATAAGACTTTTTTACACTCGCATATAAATTCCCTTATACCATCAGATTATTGATTTGTTTAGCCCCATTCAGCCTAGCCTTACCAGCAGTGGTTCTTCCAAGGCCTCACAGACTGTTTTTTAAAAGTCTTTCACAGGGCAGAAGGGCCTTAGCAGCCCCTACTGGTTGTCTCCCAGATATGATGCACATTGTAGGGTGGCCCCTGACATTGGTCAACACCTATTATCCATCGATCAGCAGGAGGTTGGTTGATTGCTATATAAATAACAAATGCCTATGCCAAAACCTGCATATATGTGTAACCAATAAACTTGTGACCTTGCTTAATCCCGGCACTGGTGTTTTGTGCCTTATTTGATGTCTTAAACTGTGTTCACCCCTCTCCCTACATGGTTTCTCTGCGCCTGGGCCTGCAAATCCTTGCACTGACATGACATGGCAGTTGAATACCACTCATGGTATATGTGTCAAATGTGATATGTACAGAAAATAGAGTTTGTGTTGCGCAACAAGTCATTCTATAACACAAGATACTCAAAGGAAATAGGTCCAGAAGCAAAAATGAAGCCCGTAAAGTTTTTCTAAGACTGATGATATTTGAGACACCACCGTGAGGGCGATCTGGCTGCAACATCTGTCACCCCATTGATCGCCAGGGTTGATTCAGCTGATCTGGCTGGCTAGGCGGGTGTCCCCTTCCTCCCTCACCGCTCCATGTGCGTCCCTCCCGAAGCTGCATGCTCGGTGGAAGAGGACGACCATCCCAGATATAAGGAGTGTACAATTCTTCGGTCAAGGGTATACGATAGCTGTGCTCCCCTGCTAGAACCTCCAAACAAGCTCAAGATACTCAGAGGTGTACCTAGGGATTGGCAAAGCCAGCACAAAAATCACCTATCAGACCATGGAGTGTATGGCAAATTTGTGTGGCATCGTGCTGCCACTGTTGTAGAGAGATCAAATGGAATATACATTTCCTGTTCTTCTTGCACCATGGCACAAAGGCGAGCATTTTTTTTTTTTTGCCCTTCCCCCTCATCTCACCCCCACGCCAGACACTTAGAGTACTTGGGTTGTGTAAAATGTAGTAATTTCTAATGTGGCTATTGCAGCAAAGTGTTTTATGGGGGGGTGGGGTGGGGGAAGCTGATACAACTCCTTGCCAATAGCATAAGGGACCCTAGGTATGCCTCTGAATATAGTGTAGTGTATTAAATAGTGGATTTTGCTTGTTGCTTTTTCAAAACAAAGCTGTATTCCATATTGTTTTGACAGACAATGATCAAAGGTTCAACATAGATCAGCTCAATAATGCTAAAGGTATCAGTCTGTTTTATTGTATTGATTGGAAGGGGGTGCTTTTGGGATTCTCTTGTACTGAAACATTATGCATAAAGACTATTCTAGCAGCTCTGTCAGTAACGCCTTGAGGCATCCACACTCAAAAGGAAGCCCTCAGTTTCACCCGTGACTTTGACTTTCTCATAGTTTGTTAGTCCAAAGCTTCAGAGCTTGTGAAATCCCAAGGGTCTATGTTCCAGTTGCTGCACCGTGCCAGGAAAGGCACACCATAAAATGCTGAACATTGTTAATTTGTTGTCTACAGAGCTAGAATTAATTTGTGCGCATCAGAATTCTTATGCAGCTATATGAAAAGTTTTAGCCTGGTGTGTTTTGATCAGGTGAACTATGAGAGTGGGGTGGCAAAATATGAACCTGGGTTTTCCTGGCTTGTCACTACAGTGTACAGTGGTACCTCTGGTTACGAGCTTAATTCCGGAGGTCTGTTCTTATCCTGAAACCATTCTTAACCTGAGGTACCACTTTGGCTAATGGGGCCTCCCACTGTCACCGTGCCGCGGCAGCGCAATTTCTGTTCTCATCCTGAGGTAAAGTTCTTAACCCGGGGTACTACTTCCGGGTTAGCGGAGTCTGTAATCCGAAGTGTTTGTAACCCGAGTTACCACTATATATTTTATAGAGTTGGGCTGCAATGGAGCCCACAGTGAGATTCTTGTATGGGTCACCCGTCATGAAATGTATTGTGGGTTGACACTAGCAAGAGGGCACTTTGGGCTGTGGTGCACAGAATATGGTATGCTTGGCTCCATCACTGCATGCTTTTAAATAAACAGTAGACACTTTTAGTTTTCCAGGATATTGCTTTTCTTATGGATTTTACTGCTGCTGCAGCGTCAACCTTATTGTAAATTGTTTTAGTTGTTGCATTATTGTTGTTGATGGCTGCTTTATTGTTTGTAAACCATATTGATTATATTCTTACATTAAAAAGTGGGACAGAAAATTGAGGTTATGAAAAATCTTACAGCTAGTGTTCTGCGAGCACAACAGAACAACTCCGAAACAGGGCAAAATGAAAACAATGCTAGTCTATCTACAAAGGACATTGCATTTTCCCCCCTGCCCAGTTAAGTTAGAGGTAATTTAATCTGTCTGGTTTGGAATATATGTTATGTTTAAAATTACACAAAAAACACAAAAAACCGACAAGCAAAAAAATAAAATAAAAAATTCCAAGAGATATTCTTCATTCAATAGAAAATGGCACTGGGTTACCCCTGCTTTCCCAAAAATTGTACCCGGTGGATGCACATTCTTCAGATTTTTTTTATTAGCTAGTAAGTTAAATTTGTATCCCTGTTTTCCTCCCTGAAGTGTGATTCAAGTTGCAAAAAACCACAACACAGCTAATGCAGGGGGACTCATGGAGCCATGCAATAACAATATACACACTTTTGCAAAGTAATATTGCCTAAGATAATATTGCTGATGTTGGGAAAGATTGAGGGCACAAGGAGAAGGGGACGACAGAGGATGAGATGGTTGGACAGTATTCTCGAAGCTACTAACATGAGTTTGGCCAAACTGCGGGAGGCAGTGAAGGATAGGCGTGCCTGGCGTGCTCTGGTCCATGGGGTCACGAAGAGTCGGACACGACTGAACGACTGAACAAATTGCCTAAGATAATGCATTCTGTGTCTTGTTTGCAGCAATATATGCATTTTATGTACACTTTGCCCAAGTATATGTATTTTTGTACCCACTACTATTCCAGAGAACTGCACTGCAAAATTCAGGGTAGTCTGAATTTCAAAAAGATGGCTGTGTTTCCAAAAGTGCAAATTCGGTAGGTTTGCCTTTCAGTGTGAACTGAATCAAATTTCTCACTCATTCCTAGCTATGAGTCAGTTCATGTTCAAATCTACCTTACATAGTCATGAATTGCTTTCCCCACTTGAAGATGTCATATGAAATCAAAAAGGTTGTATGCAGTGTAGTACAAAGAAAATGGTTTCATCAGTAGAAACATTTCTGTTTGACAACAGAAAAATCTCCCTTTGTTCTGGGCGTTTTCCTGACCCTCTGGAGCAGATTTGGGGAGGGCTCAGGGACACACTGAGAGAGAAGTGCAACAATTTAGTTGAATGCAACCTATAACTATCTGATCTTTATTGTTATTGTTATTTTCAAATAATTGGATCACAATGAGTGGCAACTCCGTTCTGGTTAACCAAAACACCAAGCCTCTGACATTCCTGCTCTAAAAGGAAATAAAATCAGAAATAGAAAGGCAGGCACAGGAACAAACAATTTAACCTTAGACATAGCTGCGCTGCATTTGAGAATTATCTTTGCTACCTTCCAATTTATCTACTGAAGGAAGATGTCACTTAAAACACTTCACTATTTAAAAAGTCAGGATAGTAATAAAGCCAAGGAAAAGAAAAGAAAAAACAAAACAGCCATTTTGTCAGTAAACACCAGAGGATTGAACTGGCAAACTTAGCTGAGAGAAATTGTATTTGGAGAGTTAATCCTCTGAGGGTGGAGTTAATCAAAGTTGAACTTCTAAGTGAATCTACAGAGACTTCTTTGCCTCCTGTTCCTGCAAATCAAACTGCAGTGTGATTCAGGTTGTGAAACCCATTGCAAAGCTCATACCATGGGATTAACTGAGCCATGAAAGAGCATAACCCACTGCTGTAGAACTGTTAAGTCTTTTCAAGAAGGAATCAGTCGGGCTAACAAGTTACTACAGCAGTGGAACTATACTGTCAGCAGCAAATGCAGGTCTGTTCTCTTCCCATTCTCCCATAGAAACCCTGCCTGCCTGGCTTGTTCAGCCTAAATGAGGTTCCCAGATGTGTACTTGTTGCATCGAGTGGAGAAAGGGGGCACCATGAGAGATGCAGATGGCATCTGAAAGTTTAAGTACTCCCACCTGCTACCTCTCCACTACAAATTCCTCATCTGGAGAAGCAGTGGCTAGAGTTTGCCACCCAAGGTTTGCCGGTGGCAGTATAGCTAGCACCAAAAAACATGGAAATGCTTTTGCAACTATTGCCAACTAATATTTCCATGTTTGTTTGTTTTTGCAATAGTTGGCTACAGTATCATCAAATAGTCCATTCGTTTAACGAAGATTAAAAAAAAGGTTTTGAACAGAAAACTTCTAAATTGCAAAGCAAACTATTGCAGTCATATATATATATATATATATATATATATATATATTCTACAATCTACTCATTGAGTGGGAACTGAAAGATGAAGTAATAAATGAAACAACAATAAAGTGGTCACAAGATCTGGGCAAGACAATACACATAAATAGGTGGGAAAATTATAAAGGGTTGACATAAATTTCACAGCTTGTTATTTGATAAGAGAAAATATAATGAAAATGTGTTATTGTTGGTACCTCACCCCAGTAAAATTGGCAAAGATCTATAAAAAATATTCAAATCTTTTTTAGAGATGTAAAGCAGAGGTGGGAACAATGCACCATAAGGTGATTAAACAATTTTGGACCAAGATATATGAAGAGTTGGAAAGAATATTTAAGAGCACAATTCTCAAAAAGCCAGAAGCATATCTGTTAGGCTTAATAACCAATGATATCCCCAAAGATAAAAAGAATATATTCCTCTATGTGACAGCAGCAGCTAGATTACTAGTGGCAAAAAACTGGAAAACAGGAAAAATACCAGAATTATCAGAATGGAGAATTAAGATCTGTGAATTTATGGAGATGGCAAAATTAATGGCATCAATTAGGTGTCTGCCCCAAGCTAAACATTAAGAGAGAGTGGGAGTGTGTAGAGATATATATATGAAAAAATATGGATATGGAAATTAAGTTTAACATAAATGTAAAAGGAAAGACTCACAAGGATACAAGATGATATTATATAAAGGATATGACTATTAAGTATAAATAACTGCTAACACAACAAGAAATAATAATACAAATGCCAATAAGATGAGGGGAAGTCGGTTGGGGGGGAGGGAAGTAGAGGGTGGTATTTGGAAAATTATTGAGAATGTGATATACAAGTAAAATGATTGTCTTTGTAATTTTAATTATTTTGAATGATTGTGGTTGTAAGGTTTTTCTCCCTAGTTTTTACTTCTATTTCTGTCACAAAAACTTTAAATAAAAAAAATAAGATTTTTTTTTTTAAAAAAAATATGGAAATACTTTGAGAGAGCCTTCTTCATGCAACCACCATCATGTGCTTGAATTCATGTAATGTATGAGTCAGTTCCTACATAAACATACTCATCAGCATCAAAGTATATGGAAATGGCTCACATACCAGAAGGAGAACATTCATTTTACTTCGAATACTATAGTTATCAGTGGGGAACAATTTGCAGGAGGGAATGAGAAGGCATCTAGTGTACCTGGCCATATCAATCAGATTTAAATTTGGAGCATACTTAAATGTAGATGATCTGCAGAATCACTTGCATAACATGATTATGCCATTTCAGACTGTGGGTAGGAAACTGCGTGTTTAAATTGCACTTTGATATAAATAAAATAAAATAAAAATTGCTCTTTTAAAAAATGATTCAGTGCACATAGAAAACTAGCATACCAGGGAGAAAATAAGGCTGGAAATGTTGTTCCTGATATGCTAGTTTTCCATAAACTCATAATTTTGCTATGGAGGTGAATTCAATACACACCGGCAATCACCTGCAGTGAAACCACCCACAATTCTTCATGCAGTTCAGCTATGAGAGATAATCATGTAGCAATTCTTTTTAACATGCATAAATTCCATGGCTGGAAGCATCAACAAACATTAGGAATGAGGCACATTGGGCTGCTCCCAATTTGTTTATTTTTAAAAATGTGAATGGGCTTTTGTGAGTCATTCTCATATAGCAGGGATAGCCAATATGGTCTGTTGTGAATGACAACTTCTTTCATTCCAGAGTTTTAATGATCTTCCCAAGGTTTCCAGAAGAAAGGCAAATAATCCAAGGAACAGACTATCACCCACTTATCTTGGGACATTTCCCAGTTCCAACAGTTCCTATGTTCACCAGCCTCCCTAAGCCACCAAGCATAGCCAAGTTCTGTCTCCTGACCCACAAAGTGTCATCCCTACCAAGCTCCCAATCAACTCCATGACCTATAAAGCACCACCCCTTAGCTTCCAGGCTCTGTTTCTACATCTCATGATCTCAGCCTAAAGAAACCTGATAATTTAATGCATAGCTGTGCTGCTGAAGGGCAACCACACCAGCTTTTTATATAGGTTGGGCCCCTGGCAATCCTCCACGGTTCTTCTGAGGTGATCTTTATTCCCTGGTGCTGAAAGAGCAGAACAACTGGTCAGCTGTGTGCTTAATAATACAGTCATACTTTGGACGTGGGACGGAATCCATTCGATTTCCAAAATGTTCGGAAACCAATGTGCAGCTTCTGATTGGCTGCAGGAAGTTTCTGCTGCCATCCAGAAGCTGCAGAAGCCCTGTCAGATGTTCGGCTTCCAAAAATAGTCCACAAACTAGAACAGTCCCCTCCGGGATTGCGGTGTTCAGGAGCCAAAACGTTTGAGAACTAAGCTGTTTGAAAACCAAGGTGCGACTGTATTGAGATATGTTGAAAATTGGGGGTTGACTTTTCTGTCGATGCTCCGCTTTTATGTAATTTCCTTCCCACTGAAGGCCACACGTGACCATCTTCCTTGATTATGGGGGCTGTTCAAAACAGATTTGGGGGAAAGGGTGTTTGACCTCTTATTTTGAACAATACTGCTTCTGTGGTTATCTTTTAAATGCAGGTGCCATTTAAATATTCTTGCAATGCAACACTATCTCAGAACAAATAGTCTACCAGTCAAAACATGGCATATCAAGTGTCAGGATATAAGCCTAACAAGCAATTGCCCTGTGCCAGGGGTCCCCAAACTAAAGTCCGGGGACCGGATGTAGCCCAATCACCTTCTAAATCCAGCCCGCGGACGGTCCGGGATTCAGCGTGTTTTTACATGAGTAGAATGTGTCCTTTTATTTAAAATGCATCTCTGGGTTATTTGTGGGGCCTGCCTACTGTTTTTAGATGAGTGGAATGTGTGCTTTTATTTAAAATGCATCTCTGGGTTATTTGTGGGGCATAGGAATTTGTTCATATTTTTTTTCCAAAATAGAAGATAAAACAGCTTTGCAGTAATCAAGTAAGAATTCAACCCTTTCCCATTTCACATAGTCTCTGCTCTGTGCTGCCAAGCCAAGGATATGGGGAAGAGAGGCATGTTCAACCTGTCAATATGATGAAGTGCCATAAAGGATAACATCTAGTGAAACACTGAGAAGAAAATGTTGTTTGTAGATCTATTTCTCAAACCCTAAAACTGCAGAAATAATTTATTTCTGTTGTATAACTACTACACACACATGTCTTCATGGCTACAAATTTTTGCACTGCCATAGAACCTCTGCCTACTTTGGAGAAATGAAACTCAACAGTGGCATCTAGCGGCTGTTCATTCTTGACAGAAACAACCTCACTGTTTGCTTTGAACTGTCTCCTAGAATACCATCACTTTCTGCTTAACCTAGCTAAAATACAAGCAATTACTAGGAGAACCAAACAGGTATTTAAAACCAGATTCACTATTGTGCTAAGCATTTTCTCAAAATTTTTATTGTGTAGACAATTGCCATTAAAATAAAACTCCCCCTCAAACAAATACTGTAAAGACAATCCAAGAGTAAGTTAAAACGTACATTTTCAGAAATGCAAGCTGTCAAAACATTAAATTTGTAAAGTTCTCAAAATAATTTAGATTAAAAGAATCCTCTTGGCACTCAACAATGTTTTGGGTTTAAGAAGTAACCCATAAGTTTCTCACAAGCATATACAGGCAACTCCCCATTTGCATTGGGGTTACGTTCCAAGGCACCGCATATTTATGTGAAATAGTGCATATTGGAAGCCAGCCTGCAAACATCTTCTAAACCTCTGGAAGTCCTTGAAAAACCCTTAACCCCCCCCCCCACAACCCTTACTAGAGAGGCATGAATAGTGACAATGGTGGCCCTCAGCCTTCCTCATTATTGAAGGACAATGTGGAAAACAACAGCAACCTTGAAGTGCTTGGCCATAGGTCAGATTCACTGGCTGCTGATGGTGGGGCTGATGGTGTCTTGCAGAGAAATATGGTGATGGGCAGCTGGCACTTTTGTCTCTTCAGCTGGTGAGGGTTTGCTTGGGCAGCCTCCTGGTCCACATATGCAGTTTCATCACTGGTACCAATGTTCTTCAAACTGAAGCTGCGCTTGAAGTGGACCAGCCAACCAGAGCTGGCATGGAACTCATTTGCAGGCTGCAAACAGCCTGAGAGCTTTCTTGCATAAGGTGCTGCTATTGATTGGAATATGCTGGTGGTTCATGTCCTCTAGGTTCAGTGCATTGTCTTCACCAAGGCATCGTCCCACACCTGGATGGTGACCTTCACAGTTGTAGGTGTACCTGCTATCACTGATGCCTGGATTTTCTTCTCCCGTATCTTAATGACACATGCTGGACTCATTCCTGTCATATGTCCCTGCTGCAACACACATGGTCATGCCATCTCATAAACAGTCCAGCACTCCCAGTTTTCTTCCAGTGTGGGCACCGCTCACTGCTTCTTGGGTCTGTCAGCACCAGAGGAAGATGATGGTAGCGTGCATTTAGGTGCCATCTAAAAAAAAGGCTAAAATATTTCAAGAAACTTTCAAGAAACCCTCCAAAATTGCTCCAAAAACTCAGAAAACCTTCACCAGACATTCATCCTCCTCCAAAAGCTCTGCCAGAAATCTGCCAAATTCCATCACAATCACTACCTCCAAAACTCCTCCTTCAAACTCCAACTCTCCACAGGCCTCAAAGATCAGTGCAAGGGCTCCTGAGATTGCACTTGCAAAGGCTCATGCATTTCATACATAATATTACTGAAAATAGCATGCTAGAATGAGATTAAAATAGGTACAATCTAAAGGAGGAGGAGAAGAATGAGAGTCCTCCATTTGTGCTTATATAGTAATTCTCATAGAAGCCTTTTGTGTACAGTACACCAGAATAGAGGAAGGAGGAAATCTAGGAAAGGAGATGGCAGGAGTCAGGCCAAAAGGAAACAAGGGAAATTAGGATTATGAGAGGGTGAAGGAGGTCTCAAAAATGAAGGGGGGGAAAATGACATATCCAGAAGGAGAAGGGAAATAAAATGGGGGAGAGGGAGGGGGAATGGAGACTGACAGTCTCAGAGAGTTGAATGGAGAGGACCAGAAGCAACATACAAGATACTGATAAAACCATTTGGTTGCAAGCCTCTATTGTTACATGACAAGTTTAGATGTGTATGATTCCTTGTCTTTCTGCACATAAATATTAGACGAGAAGTGCACCCATCCGTGTGTTTGCAAGGAGCTGCCTGAGACTAAGAAAGTATGGTAAATATAAGAAAAGGCCTTTCAGACAGTAGGCTGTTTACCAGACTGTGCTTCATGAGGTCAAATGGCCAAAGACCTTTCCTCATGGGGGCTCCATTTCCCAGCACCCACACAAATGTTAAAAAATGACAAATGTTTCAATGTACATTGGCTCAAGTAATGCTGGAGGCTGGTGACAGCTGCAATCCCTCACTAACAGAAATGCAATTCCTAAAACCTCTATGGGTCCCTTTACGGGCCCTTGGTTGAAAAGTGAATCATATTATCCATGCTATACTATCCCTCACAATGCACATTTTATAGTGTAATAAGAAACAATCCTCTACAAGGTGGGTTCAGAAAGTAGCATAAAAATGGCCACCCACACCAAATGTTGACAATTGCCATCATCTTCTACAAACAGTCTCATATAGCAAGCACCTCATAAATACAGTAGTACCTCGGGTTACAGATGCTTCAGGTTACAGACGCTTCAGGTTACAGACTCCGCTAACCCAGAAATAGTACCTTGGGTTAAGAACTTTGCTTCAGGATGAGAATAGAAATCGTGTGGCGGCAGCAGGAGGCCCCATTAGCTAAAGTGGTACCTCAAGTTAAGAACAGTTTCAGGTTAAGAACGGACCTCCAGAACGAATAAAGTTCTTAACCCGAGGTACCACATCCATAGTTCCCCACACCCTGTCATTCACATACACACTAAAGGAAAGACTGAACA
The DNA here is from genome assembly GCF_009819535.1 of Lacerta agilis. Lineage (NCBI taxonomy): Eukaryota > Metazoa > Chordata > Lepidosauria > Squamata > Lacertidae > Lacerta > Lacerta agilis. The sequence goes on along the minus strand of NC_046316.1, from coordinate 19,180,766 downwards.
TTCTGAATCACACTCCGTCATGTAAGAGGTCAGCAACAATGTCTCTAATAATAATAATAATAATAATAATAATATTTATTATTTGTACCCCGCCCATCTGGCTGGATTTCCCCAGCCACTCTGGGCGGCTTCCAACAGAAATCAAATACAAAAATATCAAACATTAAAAACTTCCCTAAAAAGGGCTGCCTTCAGGTTTTTTCTGAATGTCAGGTAGTTGTTTATTTCCCTGACCTGTGATGGGAGGGCGTTCCACAGGGCGGGCGCCACTACCGAGAAGGCCCTCTGCCTGGTTCCCTGTAGTTTTGCTTCTCGCAGTGAGGGAACCGACAGAAGGCCCTCTGCGCTGGATCTCAGTGTCCGGGCTGAATGATGGGGGTGGAGACGCTCCTTCAGGTATACAGGACCGAGGCCGTTTAGGGCTTTAAAGGTCAGCACCAACACTTTGAATTGTGCTCGGAAACGTACTGGGAGCCAATGCAGATCTCTCAGGACCGGTGTTATGTGGTCCCGGCGGCCACTCCCAGTCACCAGTCTAGCTGCCGCATTTTGGATTAATTGCAGTTTCCGGGTCACCTTCAAAGGTAGCCCCACATAGAGCGCATTGCAGTAGTCCAAGCGGGAGATAACCAGAGCAAGCACCACCTTGGTGAGACAGTCCGCGGGCAGGTAGGGTCTCAGCCTGCGTACCAGGTGGAGCTGGTAGACAGCTGCCCTGGATACAGAATTAACCTGCGCTTCCATGGACAGCTGTGAGTCCAAAATGACCCCCAGGCTGCGCACCTGGTCCTTCAGGGGCACAGTTACCCCATTCAGGACCAGGGAATCCTCCACACCTGCCCTCCTCCTGTCCCCCAAAAACAGTACTTCTGTCTTGTCAGGATTCAACCTCAATCTGTTAGCCGCCATCCATCCTCCAACCGCCTCCAGGCACTCACACAGGACCTTCACGGCCTTCACTGGTTCTGATTTGAAAGAGAGGTAGAGCTGGGTATCATCTGCATACTGATGAACACCCAGCCCAAACCCCCTGATGATCTCTCCCAGCGGCTTCATATAGATATTAAAAAGCATGGGGGAGAGGACAGAACCCTGAGGCACCCCACAAGTGAGAGCCCAGGGGTCTGAACACTCATCCCCCACCACCACTTTCTGAACACGGCCCAGGAGGAAGGAGCGGAACCACTGTATAACAGTGCCTCCAGCTCCCAACCCCTCTAGCCGGTCTAGAAGGATGTTATGGTCGATGGTGTCAAAGGCCGCTGAGAGATCCAGCAGAACTAGGAAACAGCTCTCACCTTTGTCCCTAGCCCGCCGGAGATCATCGACCAGCGCGACCAAGGCGGTTTCAGTCCCATGGTGAGGCCTGAATCCCGATTGGAAGGGATCCAAATGGTCCGCTTCTTCCAGGCGTGCCTGGAGTTGTTCAGCAACCACTCGCTCAATCACCTTGCCCAAGAATGGTAGATTTGAGACTGGGCGATAGTTGGCCATATTGGCCAGGTCTAAAGATGTTTTTTTAAGAAGCGGTTTAATGACCGCCTCTTTCAGCGGGGCTGGGAAGGCTCCCTCACAGAGGGAAGCATTCACCACCCCGCGCAGCCCATCGCCCAGCCCCTCCCGGCTAGCTTTTATAAGCCAGGATGGGCAAGGATCAAGGAGACAGGTGGTTGGTTTCACTCGTCCAAGCAGCCTGTCCACATCCTCGGAGGTAACAGACTGAAATTGATCCCACGCAAGTGGACTAGACAGGACTCTGGCACTCTCTCTAATATCTTCAGAAACTGCCCCCCCCCCAAGAAATATGCCTCTGATCCAATGTTACCCACAGAATGAAAGAAAATATTAAAAAAATACTTTCAGCAAACAAATTTATCAAATTAAAGGAGAGCCTTATCATATGCACTCAATAGATAAATTTAATGTGTGAGGGTGACATTGCAGCAGCAGGCTTCACCCCAACCTACACTCATCTGCTTCAACATCTGCAGTACATGATCACCCACATCTATAGGAATTCATTCTACGCAGAGATAACAAATAAAGGAGATTAGGCAGATATCCTCAGGAAGAATGGTAGATAATTTGTTGCAAGGAAGCCCTGTGGGCAATTGACCTAACAGAGCACAATACTGTGTGATCTCATCCCACCTTAACAGACACACATATTTGGTGAAGATTCTAATACGCATTTAAATATCTGGGGGTGGAGGGCATGTTTAAAGATATACTAGATGAGAAGCAATAAGACAGCCAACATTTTCAACAGGGTGACTAAAAAAATGGCAATGGGAAAGAGAAACTGTTACAAAGAGCCCAGACACCTAATTAACTAAGTGTTCGTAAAGGGGGGGAAAAAGTTACATATTTATTTCCAGTATGTTACTAAAATGTTTGGTAAAATATACCTTTCAGGACATAGAACAATAACAGAGGAGAGTGGTTGTATTGGGAATAGCACTTAGCTTCAGGCGGCCAGCTCTATTTGTCAACATCCATTCTGAGCATGCAAATACTACTGAGAATGTTGGTACAACTTATACCATTTGGAAACTTGGGAACGCAAGGATGATCGAAAGCTTTAATCACAATTTAATGCCACATATTTTGAATACAGTCATATCCCAGTACTTCTAACAATCACATTATAATGCATCATTTATTTATTTATTTTATAAATATCTACAACTTGGATAGCCTTGCTTGCTGGGCTACCACAAAGTAAATGATATGAAATTCTTACATTCCCATATTGGAAAATTGCTGGCCTTAATAACTACCAGAGCTAATCTTACCCTATTATGAAATAATTATAATTGCTGTTATTGCTTAATATTTATTCTTATTATGGTAGGTTTTTTTCTAGCATACCAGAGGGAATTACCATCCCAGATGCATCAGATAAATAGGCATTCATGTCCAGTTGAGGCTGGGTCGCCAGAACCAGCACAAGACATTTTGTTGCCTCTGGAATAAAAGACATGATGATGCCCTCATTCCATATATAGAAGTCACCTATGCAGGCAGTTCCATTACAATGGGATAGCACAACTGAAGGCAGCAGGTGAATCGCACACAAAGCTCTGTCCTCCAACATTTGTTGCTGCTCTCTTAGCAACTGTTGCTCTGCATAATGACAAGGGCAGCCCTTCTGATGGAATTCCTCCTAAAACGGAGGTGGTGAAACTACACAGTGGCTTTTGGGCCTCCAACTGGCGGCATGGGGGCTAGAAAGACCCCCTGCAATCAATTGGAAAAGAGTTATTTCTGGCAGGGAAGGGCAAAGCAAAGTCATTTGTTCTCAGAACAGTAGCTGGATCCATGCTAGTTCCCACCTTACTGTGTGTGGTGTTCTTCCTGGAAGCGAAGGGATACTTACTTCAAAATAATACCTCAAATTTCACCCACCTTCTCTGTCATGCATGAAGCGCCCAACCCTCTAATTCATTGATATCTACAGGGTAGACTCAGGGTATTCTAAAGCCTACTGACAAGTTCACATGTCCTGCAAATGGAATGTGGTGATTTGAGGTTTTATGTAGCCTCCAATTTTATAAAGATCAAGCCAGCTCATGTCACAAAGCTCAATCGTTTGTGAACTGCTGGTGCTTAAAGCCAAAAGCTAAACATTCTCTTTCAGCAACGCATTCATCCTTTGTCCCACAAACCTGTTACTATAGTGACTGTTTCTCCAGCGTAGCTTGCTATGACATTTTCAAGTGGTTAGCTGCTCTGTAATTTATGACTAGATCTTAGGAACTGTTGCCCAAACAGCCCTTATCCCACTGCAACAGTTGGTACGACAAAGCAAATACAGTAACTAAATTAGTTCCTTCAAAAATTCATGGCAAAAGGTTTTCCTCCCCAATCCCACCCCAAGATTGTTAGGGCCAGCATCTCAAAAGGAAAGAAAGAAAAACCAGCTCTATAATACAAACTATATATATTTTTACAATGTCCTTGAACATAGCTCAGGCAATAGAGTTTTAAAGACATATCAATGTTGCCATGGAAGATGGAAAAGCTTTCATTTGTCACAGCCTGTTTTTGTTCTCTTCCCAAAACATCATCTGTTTAAAGGGATGTAAATGTACCAAAATGGGCTAGATTGGTAGACAGAGTAGCATTTTATTTTATTTTTGTCATAGATAAAACACATTGGCCTGGTTCACACAACCCACTAAACCAAACCTTTGCTTAGCCTCCCTGATCCTTTTTGCTATAATTATTTTTCTGCCTCGAGTCAGCATTGGCAAATTCTAACTAGTCATGTGTCAAACTTAGGCCACAACTGCTTAGCTATTGAGTGAAACAAGATGGGAGAGCTGGATTGATGCTTTGAAACCACTTAGATATCATCCTAGTGGTATATATGATGCTTTAATATAGATTTTTGATGACACAAGCCTAAAAAGGTTTATCTGGAAATACTTCCCAATTTGAAGCAAAACCCCTTGCTGATGCAATTTGTAAGTTCACGTTTGTGGTATCCCCAGTAGTGTTGCATGTGCATGTTTACCAGAGTGGCGCGCAGGCACACTCACCAGGCAGTGGGCATGTGCCAGAGGGTACAGGTGTGCCAGGGGGTGGGGCACAGAGAGTGAAGGAGGCAGCTGCAGCATCCCAGCCTTTGACGCCGACCCCACCAGAGTGACCCCACTCCAGAGCAAACCAGCCCGCCTGTGCAAGGGGGAGCCTGGTCAGCTGATGTGGAACTTAGCAGGTGCAAAGCAGGCATCCCCATGCCAGTGCCCCCAGCACAGCCTTTCCTGGTGCTCTTCTCTGCAATTATTGGTTGCTCTGATGCTGGGAGAGGAGTGCCAGACTGGGCTGCGCTGGGGGTGCCTGCTTGGTGCCTCCAGAAAAATCTGTGTCTGTGGCCAGGGCCCCTTTGGCACGCGCACACACACACCCCGGTACGACCCTGGGTATCCCTTGTTCTATGGAACAACATCCTTTTTGTAATCCATCTTACAAGCAAGAGACCGCAAAATAAAGAAGCTGATTTAAATTCAGCTACAATTCAATTGCAAGTGACAAAAGAATTGCTTTTTGGGCCGCAGGCATGTTGAAGGTTTTCAACAAGCTTTGATAGATGCCACTGAGATTGCAAAGGAGCTAGAAATACTACCAAACATTGAGATGAACAAGTCAGAAAAAGGTGAAAGAAATTGTAGTTTGAGTATGAGGCCCAAAAAGAGGCGTCACTGCATCCAAAGCAGAAATTCAAAGCAGGTTTCTGGTATGCTGTCCTAGACATGCTGAAGAGAGCTTCCAATGGCTACGACAATATAACCCCCTATATGGTGTCCTGTATGATATATACAGTACCAACGGAAAAAAAATCTATTGAAGGTGTAATTAAGGCCTACAAGAATCTGGAAAAATCATTGATGCTCAGTGGAAACAAAAATATTGATGATGAGTATCTGTGCTGGTCTATAGCAATAGCTCAAAGACTTCCCAAGTCCATGCTGCCACAAGGAGTATTTCTCTTCATGCTATAACAAAAAACTGCTGGATAATGTGCCGAATGTCTTCATTGCTGTAAGTTTCCCTCTCACACTTCCAGTCAGCACGAAGATCAGCCCAGCACCCCAAAATTTAGTTTAGCCCCCAAATTAACTTTTATTATGCTTATGTCAGACACCACACTTACGCCTTATCTCTTGTTTACGAAAGAAGGGAAGAAAAAGAAACAAACTTTTTTATTTGCTCATTTATTTACAATATACTTATACTTAAGTATACAACACCACCACACTTAAACTTATAAGTATTGTTTAGGCACCTACTTAGGAGAAACATCAGTCGTGTTAAAGGTGCCGCTGACCCCGCTGCCGCATAGCAGCTCAATACAATACGTAACATATTATTTTGATGTAAGAGTTAATTTCGTGTGCATGGCGCCGTTGTGAATGACAAGCACCGTCATTGAGTCTTTGGTAAATGAGCGCTCAAAGTTGAAAGTCCTTTAGTGAAACAGTAGGTATACATTTCGGTAATACCAAGGTATATACTGTATGTATTTTGCTTTTCTTGCTTGATCAAAATTATTATTTCATAACCCAAAATTATTATTTCACCCCCCAGAATTCGGTGCCTGGGTGCCCCACACTCCTTGCACCCCCGGGTATAGACGGCCCTGCTTCCAGTGTCAGTGACACGTGGTGAACCCAGTTTCTCAAAGCTCAAACTTATAAAACAAACTTATGCTCAAAAAGGCTAGTAGGCTTGGCAACTGTATCAACTGAACATGCCCAAGAAACAGCACTTGAGCTAAAGTAATTTGTGACAAAATTAGCAAAGGAAAAGGCATGCATCGTGACATTTGTATGTACCCGTTAGTGGAAATTTTATGAGACTTAACTTTTAACATCACAATTTACAAGACTATTCAAAAAAGATTTGTGTGCTAAAACATTTTCTCTTGTATTTGAGAAACATAATGGAAGATGGTTGTATTACTTGTTCGTGCAATTTAAAATAAATTTAGCAGTTTCAAATTTTGTGTTTTTCTTTTTTTCTACAAGACACCTATTTTTGAAAACTGAAGTAAGCAACAACAACAACAAAAATATGGGGTGAACAAGCAGTTAGCCTTGCCCAGAGTGCAAAATAGCCTGGTATCAGCACTGTCTGTAAATGATGATACATAAACTAATAGGCAGGCTCTTTTGGAGATACTACTTGCTTTGTCTCAAGCTGCAAAAGCGGCAGCCCTTTAACTTCCTCTTCCCCAGTATGCATGCCAACAGAAATTCTGACACAGTTCTCCACTCCTTATAGACCTTGTTTGCTGGCTTCTGAAAATGGGAGCACACAAGATATCTGATAGAGAATCTGTTCAAGGCTGTGGTCCAAGATGTTTTGTCACCTGAGATGGACAAAATGGCACTTCCTACCTCTCAATTCCACATCCAGAAGCCAAGCAGCCCAGCAGTTAAATTTTACTTCATCATTGGCAATGGGACAGTGACCTTCATCACACAAAAGGAAAACAGACCAGCTTTGGGGTTTCAGGCCACATAGAACACATAGCTTCCCCCCCCCCAACTGTTCACCACCACTCCCTGGCCCCTACCAAGCATCTGCTGCTTGAGGCAGACCCCCACCCTGTCCAATGGTAGGATTGGGCCTGATATTACTATTCACATGAGGGTGGTGAAAAGCCCATGCCGATGGTTATGTAGGAGACTGTTGTGACCCTTCAACCTTAGTTTAATCCTAAATATAGTTGATGCTAAAGAAAATCACTTGCTGGCCTGGGTTGTGATCTTTTTACGGGAAGCCATGGCATGACTGTAATTTGGAAAAAATGTAATAGGCATGTAAAGTTACGTCACTTTCAGCTTACGCCACACTTATTTCCAAACGTTAGAGTCTTAATTCCCTCTCAGACATATCTTCTTAGAAATTGTTGATTCAACATAATGGAAGTGTTTCATTCATTTGCATTTAACAGCATGTTCATGGAGGTTCTTTAAGAGCTATTTAAAACCAATTAACCAATATTACCATGTCAAAGGGAATTACATTTAATAAATTTTCTACTTTATTTAATTTTTGTTTCAGTAATTTTTACTAAGATTTGTTAAATCATAGGTTTCAGAGTCAGGGAATCCAAAAAGCATACAGCAATGGCGATAATTGCTAATCAATCTAAGGCATGGTGTCCTCCACCAAGGGTCACAGAGGCATTCTACGAGTGCCACAATGCTTGTTATTTCTTGGGGGGGGGGGTGATGTGTGTGGATCAATTTACCTTCTTGGCTTTTCCCAAACCTCAAGCCTATCTATCTCACTAATGAATGGCGAAGTAACTTCAAATGGTATCCATAAGAGGAGAAGCAGCTGCCTTATTTTAAGGGAATAAGAGCCTATATGCAGTCATTCACAGCTCAGTAGAGCTGGTTCACACAAGCATATTCACAGTTGGAGGAATGCAACATCCTCAGGTGACTTGCATGTGAGAATGGAAGCCTCAGTACAATAGGGAAACTCAAAACGGAAGCACGTTCGGCTTCCAAAAATCATTCTAAAACTGGAGCAGTTACTTCCGGGTTTTTGGCGTTGGGGATCTGAAATGTTCTAAAATGGAGGTGTTCGGGAACTGAGGTTTGACTGTATTTTATTATGAGTTGGCAATCACTACATCCCTCTATTAAATAAATACAATAGTCAGGCCAATGACTGATTTATGTACGTCCAGATGTGGCCAGGAAATGGGGCATAATGGGGCGGAGCAGGACTAATGCCCCCATGCAGATCAGCTGCTATCTGTATTAGGATATGTGAACACTAAAATGCTATTGAATTTTCCCAAGGGTTTAAAAAATAAATAAATCACAGATGTTGAAACATGGAGAATTGAAAATGAGAAATTGTGAAAAACTGAAATAGACTGATTTGCCCCCCCCCCCCCGGAGCACACCTTGATCATCTAGTAATGTCATCAAACATTAAGGTTACTGCAATTCCCCTACACCCACACAATTTCCCACTATTTTCAAAAGGGATTCCCCCACCCCCAGCAAACATCAGAATTATCAGCATGGCACTAAGTGAATCCACAGAAAGAAAAGGGGAAAGGGTAGCTGGAGCTAAAGAATAAATTCTGAGGGTGTTGGGAGATGCTGGTTGATGAATACTACAATATGAAATACCGAAGGGCCTTCTTTTAAGTGAGTATCTGGCTGTGATACATGGAATGCTTGGAGTTACAGGTATATTGGCCTCCAATGCTTTTGCCCCGCTCTTAAACAGTGGTGCATGGAGCCGCTTCGCCGTCCGGGCTGCGGGTGGGGGCGCCGCCCCTCACCGCCACCAGGAAAACAGCAATTTGGGCAAGGCATACGAGCGGGTGGCTCCAAGCGGGTGGAGGCAGTGCCCCTTGACGGAGGCAGCTCCGCCTCGCTGCTGCCACCTTGTTGACGCTGACGCCTCGCCGCCACTGGGAAAGGAGAGAAGTGGGCGAGGCGGACTTGTGGGCGGCTCCAAGCGGGTGGGAGCGTCGCCCCTCAACAGAGGCAGCTCCACCGCCACTGGGAAAGGAGTGAAGCGGGCGAGGTGGACTCGCGGGCACCTCCGAGTGGGTGGGGGCGGTGCCCCTCGACGGAGGCAGCTCCGCCTTGCCGCTGCCGCCTTGCCGCCACCAGGAAAGGAGTGAAGCCGGGCACGACCAGAGAGTTACTGTGCGAGCAGCCACCGCACGGAAGTGGTGCCGGGCGGTGGCTTGCGAGTCGCGGGGGGTTGCACTGAGTGTCACCCCCCTCCAGGCTGGAACTGGCTGGAACAGGGGGCGTGCCGCTCTCAATGCCCCCACCTTCCTACGCCACTGCCTCTACACATGGATCATACAGAATTGTGCCCACAGTCTCTTTCTTACCCATCATGGCTTTTTAAACCACTACTTGTTATCTGTTAACCAAACAAGCTATAAGATGTCTTTTTCAAGCCTGATTTGCTATCTCAAAGTTTAAAAACCACATTGAGCCATGTCTCACTTCTGCTACAGACCCCTATGAGCTTGGCAGAGAACTGACTGGCCCAGTGATGTAGGGAATCTGATTGAAAACCATGAAGCTGCCTGCAATTTACATTTGGCCTATTCTGTGAAGGCCAGGCTAATGGTGAAAAGAACATTTCTACTCTCCCAACAGCCCAGGAAAAGATTGCCCAGGAAAAGATTGCCTCAACATTAAGCATCCATTTTACAATTTGCTGCCAACATTCATCGTGAAGGGGGGGAAATGCTTTACACAAATAACATTTTCTTTTCTTAGATATTCTTCTTTGTAGGCATTTGGGAAACACGCATCAGCTAGGGCTATTTGTATCACATATATTGCTTCTGGCTAACAGAGAAATGAACACCATCCTTTATAAGAGTCTGCCAGTTTGAAATAAGCAGAGACACAAATTCATCTTTGGATCAAGCAGATTAAGATTTATTTGGTTGTTATGCATTGCTGCTGCTAAGAGGCAAGTTCTCTCCTCTCCCCCCCCCCCACTTTTTAAAAATCTAGCTTGCAAACTTGAAACCACAGATTCCAGCCTTCGGTTCCAGGTTCATCTGCACACATATTTACTATATGATCCAGTTAACCTTAACTTGCTCATTTGTCAATAACTGTCATATTTCCAAATACATGAATGTGATTGATAGTACCGGTATTTTCCAATAAATAATGTTGGGGGGAAACCTAGCTGTCCCAAGCTTATTTCCAAGTGCAGGCAGCTTCTCAGTTCTTCTTTTCACCTCCCTATGGCCAGCAAATAAGTACCGTAAGTTTTCACCAATCAAATTGAGTTCTTTATTGTGGTCTAAAACTCCACATCACCTGCAAGCAAACACTAGAATGCCACAGATATTCTAGCAAGGATAAGGTTAACTTCCTAAGAACCAACACTGTACTTCCCCAGCTCATACAGTTTTACAAGATCTGGCAATTTAGTGCAGGCGATACAGCAGGGTGCTAGCAGGTCAACTCTCAAGTTTAAATATTTCAATTTTATATGGCATACTAAACAGCTCTTTGAGTAGCTCTTTTCTGGCAATGCCAGCAGCCACTGGACCCCACAGCTTGATCTGCAGTATAGGAAGGTGATGGTTTGGTAAGTGAGGGAAAGCATTTATCCAAAGTGACTTCTAGCACTTTCTTTCTAAATTCACATCCTACACCTACACAGTTTTCCAGGCAAAATAGTCCTGAATAATAAATAATTTAGGTCTGTTAACATATGTAAATAATGACCATAAAGAAGGCTGATCACCGAAGAATTGATAATTTGAATTATGGTGCTGGAGGAGACTCTTGAGAATCCCATGGACTGCAAAAAGATCAAACTTATCCATCCTTAAAGAAATCAGCCCTGAGTGCTCACTGGAAGGGCAGATCCTGAAGTTGAGGCTCCAGTACTTTGGCCACCTCATGAGAAGAGAAGACTCCCTAGAAAAGACCATGATGTTGGGAAAGATGGAGGGCACAAGGAGAAGGGGACGACAGAGGATGAGTTGGTTGGACAGTGTTCTCGAAGCGACTAGCATGAGTTTGGCCAAACTGCGGGAGGCAGTGAAGGATAGGCATGCCTGGCGTGCTCTGGTCCATGGGGTCACGAAGAGTCAGACACGACTGAACGACTGAACAACAACAACAACAATTAGAATCACAGGCCATGCATATTTCTCTCTCTCTCTCTCTCTCTCTCTCTCTCTCTCTCTCTCTCTCTCTCTCTCACACACACACACACACACACACACACACACCCATCAGGGCCTGTATGGAGCTAAGAAAGTCATGTTTGAGTAAATCAGACCTCAGAAACAATTCTGCAGCAGGATAGCACACAACTCTGTAATCCAAACATAGGGGGGATATGTCAGGCTCCAGTTCTAATATTTATAGCAATCTCGCCGATTCAGAGATTCTGCACTACCTGATAACTGCAGGAGTTGATTCTGCGCTCCATTTATGACCGAGCCAATACATACCCCGCTCAATTTCACCACCCTTTTTTGGCAATTTGCATATACTCTGATTTAGTTCGTGACAATGACACTTAGATAAATTGCATTGGCTATGAAAGGACACCAAAGGGACAAGAGAAAGGGGGCCAAGCAATGGTGGAGACTATAGTTGCTCCCAGAACCAGGTCCACAAAAAGGGTTCTGAGGGTTGAACATATGCCAGCATCTTAGACCCAAATTCTTGAGGTTCCCGATTCAAGCTCCAAATCCTTTGAGAACAAGGGGTAATGAAAATATGCAAAAAGCACTACCTCAAATCTATTAGTTTCCAGGAAAGTACTTATTACCTTGCAGTAAACAAACACATACAGCAGCTTGCATTTTATAGCTAACGTTCATGATCCAAATCTGTTGTTTCAAGCACGTGGACAATTTGCCAATTGTGCTGCTACTTTAAAGTGAAGAATCCACACAAAAATGTATTATGGAGGAATCCAAGCGGCTTCTTTAATCTCCAGCACTTTCCCTAACCTTTGCCTTTTAGAGCTTTGTAATGATGGTGAACAAAAGTTATTTTCTAAAATAAAGAGAGAAGGAGGTACAAACAGTGATATAATTCACACTTTTTGGAGACCATCATGTAGTGATGTTGAAACACATACTGTTCTGGAAATTACACATTTTATCCCTACCTACTTGCAAGATGGTGTACCAAACCATTTTATTCCAAAAAATGAAATCTGGGGAAATAATGTAGAAGGATAAATCTGTAGAGAAACTAGAGTATATTGGGGTTTTCACAGATAACAGAGCCATTTCCCCCCCCCTTTTTTTAAAGGAGGTGCCTTTTGAGGGAAAAAATACCTAAATAAAGATATGTTTCTCATTTCATACAATGGCACTTCAATAACTTAATAATAAGTAACTATTATTCATATTTCTTTTGTCTGGAAGCATACGGTATCACCTTGGTGTTGTGGTTAATTAATTACCACCTATGCAGAAGTGGGGGCATTTTAGCTGTTTTCAGAGTGGGGTGGGGCAAATGTTATTTTTATGTAAACTGCTCAAATAACTTAGTTGAATGGACAGTATGTAAATGTAACAAATGAATATTTAATTCAGCAGGAATCTTTGTTTCAGCTTTTAAATGCCAGCTGAAAACCTTTCTATTCTGCCAGGCTTATGGAAGCAATTAAGAATATATTTTTCTGCAATAGTTATACAAGTTTAACTTTTGTATATAATTTTGCTTGTATGGTTTTGTGTACAGCTGTGAACCGCTTTGGGTTTTCTAAAAAAATGAATTAGCAATATATAAAGATTTTTGTAAATAAATAAAATTTGGGAAACAGTAAAATTTATGTGCTGTCTTAAGTATTAAGTATTAAAAGCAGCACTGGAGTAGTGGCTTGGGGAATATCTTTCCTCTGATCAGTTGTTTTATCCTTAAACATGATATCAAGCTATACATAGCAGTGTTAGATTGAAAGACAGCCTATGGGTACAAGAATTAACTTAGCTTTTCATTTTGTAACCTTAATCAAACCAATCCCTTGGCAGCATAAAAGTGCAATTAAAAATTATTTGGGAGAGCTTAATCTATCATTAGACAATCTATATGTGAATATTCTGTATATATAATCAGACATTCACTGTATTATTGTAATTACACTCTGTAATCCTCAAAAAGATATTTATCATAATTTAAAACTATCTGGAGTTAATTGCAGGTGTCAAGGGGTCCGAAATTAAATTTATAAAGGTTTTGCAATATTAACCAGAATTTAATGGATTTACAAAGTAAGGAATGAGTGACATTGGCAAATGCCTTTTTAAATTGTTCCTCGCCGTCTTCCACACCCATACCTATTAAAAATTAAGGGAACCAAGGCAAAATGAATTGAACATTAAGTGTTCAGTGAAAATCATGCAAGTGGTTTAAGGTTGTCAACTGACGGGGGGGGGTGTCTTTTTTATACTACTAAGGTTTGGTTTAGTTAAGGTTAGATTAAATTGTTTTTTGTTTTTGTATTTAATAGCCTGGCTTGCTCTTGTGCCTTTAAAATAAACTTGACCTATAAATCAGTAGATGATAAATGTATCACCTTCTAGTTGCTGCTGATCCAGCTACTGTTAAACGCACAAACAGATACAGGATCCAGATGAAACACTAAGGTGGGCTCAGAACTGCATTTCCCTTTGAAGTCTCCAAATATGAAATGTGAAAATGAAAACTGTTTTTGTGGACTGTACAGACCAGAGATGCTACATCCTCCTTTTTGACAATGACAAGAATCAGGGAACATGTAAAACCGGTTTTAAGGCACCTGCACTGGCTACCTATTAGCACTTGGGCCTATTTCAAGGTGATTTTCCGTCTTACACAACCTAGGTTTTTGTGTAACTCAAGAAGGGCTTCCTCCCAAACTTCTCTTTGTGTCTTCCTGATCATGCCTTGTCCTGCAAACTTTATTTTGCTTCCTTCTTGACCAGAGTTTGCACTGTGGGCGTGTGAAGCAAACAAGGCTTTCATGGGTGTGGCTCCGTTCTTCTAAAGCACACTACCCCAAGAAATGCCACAGGATTCATTAGAGATTTATTTATTTATTTAAGAAAAAGAACAACCGAACAGCTCTAAAAATTGTAAGAATCAAACAACATGTTTAACACAACAGCAGCAGAAAACCCCACTTCAAACATGGACCGTTTAAGAGAAGCAAGCTAAAAATTAATTAACAAGGGGTGAAAGCTGGATCTAGACTTAGTTTCTGTAAAAGGAAAGGGTGCTTCTGTCAACAGAAGGCTTTTGATTCCATGGAGGGATCCTGCTTGTCACAGCCTATGATCTAGGGACCTTGCAGTACATAGCAATGGGCTACGATGAGGACATATTTCTGACATATTTGCCAGTGGGAGAACAATCAATATCTTATTCAGGGGTCTCCTGGCCAGAGGATGCAGCCCTGACTCAAATCCCCATAGTGCCTGTTTCCTCAGCCCTGCAAAAGTAAAAGACTACAAAATATGGCAAGCATCCTTCAGCCAGCCAGCGTCTCCAGGAATGTGGAACCTGCCACCTTTTATGTTTTGTGAGCCTACATAAGGTTTCAGATCAGTGCTTGTTTCTGCAGAGGTATATTCTGTATGCCTCCAGAGAATGGTTCAGTCGCTAGGGCCTCCTTGGAGCTGTCCAAGGTTCTATTCTTGCTCTTTGGTATGACTTGGCTAAGTCCATTTCCTCTGCAGGTCTCAATCTCCCATGAGTGGAGGCAACTTTTGTAAATCTAAATATTGGTGAGCAACTAACAAATATGTTTTTTATTGTATATCACTTAAGATATGTTCCGATTTACATTTTTAATAAAGGGTGCGGGCAAACAAAATCAAAACAAGGGCTGGCTTAAGCAGAACTCCACCTGCCTTGATTCTATTCATACATATGAGCTCCCCTGGTTTAAATGATTGCTACACACACACACACACACACACACACACACACACACACACACACTTCAAGCATTGCTACTCAAGGTGAAACACATTCACATTGGATTTAAAAATAAACAAATAAGACAACTTTCTTTGTTTCTGTGCAGCTGGATTTCCCCCTCTTTGGGTTGTGTGCCAGCATAAACTAGGCTAGCAACCTAATAGTTAATTCTGAAGTCCCAATTAGCTCAATAGGATTTATTCATAAGTAAAGACGGCACGTCAAAGTCAAAGTGCAAGTAGATAAATAGGTAAACGGGAAGGTAAACGGCGTTTCCGTGCGCTGCTCTGGTTTGTCAGAAGTGGCTTAGTCATGCTGGCCACATGACCCGGAGGCTGAACGCTGGCTCCCTTGGCCAGTAACGCAAGATGAGCACCACAACCCCAGAGTTGGACACGACTGGACCTAATGGTCAGGGGCCCCTTTACCTTTACCTAAAGACTGCAGTAAAGCAACTACACATCATGGCAACAAATAAGAGCATCTCCTCTGCTACAAGTGAAAGGAGCCATCACTGTCCTTAGTTGTATTCTTTGCCTTCAATTGTCTGTGTGATAATTGTGGGCACCAAACATTCCAGTCCTCATTCAAGAGTTCATGACAGCTACTTTATTTGTAGACATCTGTACATCTTGGATATGTTGAATGGTAGTTGTGCTCCTCATTTTATCACCCAGTGACCCAGTTCTGTTCTCACTGCTTCAGTCTTTGTTATCTTGATTAATTTCTCATCATCTACAAACCTTTCCTTGACATTCTTAGATTCTTTTTGGGCCATATCTGAAACGTGACCTAGTTGGTAAGTATATTTCCTTAAATTTGTGGGACAGAAATCTCTCTTCAGATTATTCTCCTAATGGGAGAAATGCTGTTCTTTTTCATGAATTATTAGGATGGTTTAGCTTCCTTAACAGCCTAGCCTGGGCATTTAAAATAAAATGGTGATGTCTAAGATAATTATTGTTTATTAGGTTATTTTGCATTATATTATATTTTCTACGTTCTGAGTAATAAGTAGTCAGAGCTATAAAGTTCCATAATATGTTAATGTGTTAAAATGGAAACTCCTCTAACAGCATCCATTACTTAATTTCTTATAAATATAGCAATCATAATCTCTCTTTTTCAGTTTGGGATAAGCAAGATTTAGCAAGGGAATGAGTGGAGCATGATCTGATGCAGGGACTATCAATGTTATTATTTTCCAGAGGGGGGAACTCTGTCCTCCACAGGGCAGGGAGGGGGTGGGAGACAGATTGTAGAGCTTCTACAAAATGATGGTGTAGACAGGAGAAAGTATTCTACTAGGAATCATTCAATAAAATTGTGTCAGGAGATTCAGGAAAGAGATAAAAGAAAGTACGAAATATAGTACTATACATAGTGCCTTGATGGAATTCACTGCCACATAATATGGTAATAGTCACTAAATGACAAGTAGATGTGTCTGACATTTGTTTGCCTTTAAAAAAAAGTGGTCAGTTCACAAATGGAAAAGGCCAAGGAAGAAGCTGTCCATAAAGAGCCCGGTAAATCACTAACCTGTATTTGTACTGTTTGCACAATGTTTTCTGCATTTCTGCCACTGATCTTTTAAACAATTACCAACTTATTTAGGAAGCAGCACATGGTCTGCTGGATTTAGGTTTAGATTTACTGCACTAGCACTGGAGAGAGATTGATTGATGGCAGCTTATGTATGTGCTGTTTGGGAGAAGTCTGGCTGGAAGCCTAAAATAAATGGAGTATGCCAGCAGGGCTGTAAGGGTTTTGTGAACCAATGAATTTATCCCTAGGTTTCCAGGATGTCTGACTATGTAGTAAGAACAACTCTGGTGAAAGCTGTCAGAATACATCCATCGTGAATGCTGATAATTTCCAAAGGCTCAGAGCAGCAAATGGTACAAAGGCAGATATGAAAGGCAGAATGTTAACACTCTGCCATGATCCTCACCATTCACTATTTCCCCTGCAATTAACACTCCTAAGGGGAGGATAGTACAGTGCATGGTTTGCAAGCTGAAGATCCAAGGTTTAATCCCTGTCATCTCCAATTTAAAGAATCCCAGGTAGCAGTTACTGGGAAACATCTCCACTTAAAGCTTCAAAGGAATAAGGTTGCAACCATACTCCCTCTCCACAGAGGTGAGTAAATGATCCCAGCATGGCAGGATGCAAAAACAAGTGATCAGGATGGGGAGAACCAGATTGGGCTGGTTTACTCTGCTCCCTCCTCTTCCTTGCTAGTCAGCAATACTGTCAGAAGACAAGGGCCAGACTCTACATATAAGTTGCTGTCATTCAGTGGCATGTGATGGTAGAGGGGGCAAGGTAGGAGGAGTCAATGTCCAAAAATAATTTCTCTGGGTCAGGCTTTTGTACTGTGCCCATCTCTCCCACAACCCCTTGTCTCATTTTTTGGGTGTGTGTGTGTGTGTGATAGATTGGTGGTGTCCTTTCTGTCCTTAGGTAAAGGTAAAGGGGCCCCTGACCATTAGGTCCAGTTGTGTCCAACTCTGGGGTTGCAGCGCTCATCTCGCGTTAATGGCCGAGGGAGCCGGTGTACAGCTTACAGATCATGTGGCGAACCAGAGCAGCGCACGGAAACGCTGTTTACCTTCCCGCCGGAGCGGTACTTATTTATCTACTTGCACTTTGGCGTGTTTTCGAACTGCTAGGTTGGCAGGAGCAGAGACCAAGCAACGGGAGCTCACCCCGTCGTGGGGATTTGAACCACCGACCTTCTGATCAGCAAGCCCTAGGCTCTGTGGTTTAACCCACAGCGCCACCCACATCCTTAAGGTCTCTCTATTTAAGCACATTGAGTTATAGGCGATTTGATTTGTATTTATAGCCATACATGGCAGTATGGCACATATGTATAATAATTACACAAGACTACACTAACAACTGGCTTTTAAGTGTTGCTTTCCTGCCTCTGAGATCTAGTGGCAATGTTTCAAAGGTCTCCAGAGGCAAGAGGCTTTCTTGTCTGCTTCCTGGTGTTCAGGGGACTGCAAAACCTATTCCTGCTGCAACAGTCCTGGGGCTCTTTAATACCTTTGCATCCCACAGTTCTGCTGCAGGACGTGGAAGGACATAGTGTCATTCAAAGAACACCTTGTGATCGGCAAGCCCTAGGCTCTGTGGTTTATAAGCAAGCCCAATTCCCCTGGTTTTGGAGGGTGAGGTTGCACAAGTTTCCATTTCATCTCCAGCTTGATTGGTGCTGAACCTCTGATTTCAAAGGATTCTGAATGACCCAGGTTGTTCCATATAGCTCGTTGTGCCCCAGACAGGCATTTACTATGTGCCTTCAGATCGTGTTTTACATGGGAGCTTACTGGGAGAGGGCCCCATACTCTTGTACTGTGGGTTAGCATAATAGAGTTCATCTTTGTGAAAACCAGTGCCACTGCACCCAAAGCCACCACCACTTCCAATTAAGAAGTTACATTTCTTCTTTTTCTTCACTTTAAATACATTGATCTGCACGGCTGCAGCAAAAACAGAAAAGCTTATAAAATAAAGGTTGTCTCAAAGTTACTGGAGCATCAAATTACTACCTCTTCCACCTGAACTTAATGTTAAACCGCTTCCTTAAAAAAACAAAACAAAAAAACCTTACTTAATTCTGCATATCTGTCGAACAAAGATAGTAATCCGAGAGGTCGCATGCATTGTTCTGGTGCAGTGACTACAGGAACTGAGCCAGAGCTAACACACTAATTTGAACAAGAAAGTCTGTACCCATCGACAGGAACCGATAACGACTCCTGGCACACATTTTACATGCTAGCAACTCCAGTTCCTTACAGTGCAGAGCTTGCTCAGAAACGCCTCCCCCATCATTATGTAATTATAATTTCATTGAAAAAGATAGAAAAGGGAAAAGATAACCCATCCTGAGCCAAAATAGCCAGTACTTCGAGTGCAATAAAAAGTTACTCCTAACAAATAAAGTGGAATATATTGTACAATTAAATATTTAGTACAGCGCATATAATATATGCAACATTGCTGTCCATGAACATCTGTTATGCTAAATCTCTCAGAAAACAACCACCATTCTGCAAAAACTAGGTTCAAAAGGTGCCTATTAAAATCCTGCTTTAACACTTTTTTCGTATACACACACACACACACACACACACACACACACGAGCAAATTGATTCTAATAGAATGTAAAGACCAACAATTGCCTGCCCATTGATACAAAAAATAAAATAAAAATGCCACTAAACTTTTTCCAGGGACACTGCACTCATGTCAAGTAACTGCCACTTTTTGAGTCAGTCCTTTTCAATCAGAAACTGCCTACATTCCTGTCACCTTCTTCCTTTTATTTCTCCCCCATCTTCCTTCTTCCCCATTTTTGTCTGCAGGAACTGGACTGTTTGTAAAGAAGGAAATTATATTTCAGTGTGCTGATAGCCGTGAGAGGCTTCCAATTATCACCTTGAAAATATAGTATTTGAATGCAAAAGATGGCTACCCACTGAATCCAAAACACCAAAGTTCTTCTAAAGAAAAGAGAGAGCTTATAGTTGTGAAAAGAAAAGGAAAATCTGATTTAAGCCTAGTTTTCATAAACAACAAATGAGGTAGTAAGTCTACGTATGACACTAGTATTTTAGGAATTCTAAGGTCTCATATATATAAATCATATGTTCATAAGTTTACAAGGCAAACACATACATAAGTATATAAACCATGTGTCTGAAATAGTACAGGAGAGCAATCCTGAAACCATTTTGACTCTCCCAAACCGACCTCAAATATTTCTCTGCGAGGAGGAAGGAAATGGAAAAGCCTCTCCATTGTCTTTTGCTTACCTCTTAAGGGTGTATTTGTGTATGAAAAGGGTGAGCCTGTGACCTGGATTCAGGAACTAAGTACCGGTATTTAGCATCTCAAAAGGAATGGCCAAGCTGAACAGGTAAAGCAATCAAGTGACCATTATCAGTATCCTGCCAGACAGGATTTCTGTTGCAAACCGTCCCCTGTGATGTATTTGTGCTGTAGCCCACCTCCTTCTGTGGTGTGTATATGATGTTTTGGGGGGAGGTCTTGAGCTACAGGGTGGCAATTTCAAAAGTCTATATAAGGGCTTGCATACCATTGTTCTGGGTCCCTCCTGCCTCCTGTGTGTGGTTATGAGCACCCTGTTGCAACAGTTAATAAAGATCATTTTTACTAGCTGCCTTGCTTCTCAAAATTCTCTGGTTGGCCTCTGTTATTTTCTCCTTCTAATACGGAACCTACATAAGGTCTCGATAGGGCTCTTGGATACCCCAAAAGGGGAAAGGAGCAGGGTTCCCCCCCCCCTTATAACTGTTTGGCGACATTAAGCAACATTATACCATTGCTAGCTCCAATTTATGCCCCCTTCCTTTCGCACCAGAATATCTATTATACGCCTTACTGAAGATGACACTTAACCACCTGATCAGATAATTGTTTTCCTAGTTCCTCAGAGTCTCACTGGGGAGAACAAACTGCAGTGGCGGAGAAGGGGGAACATCACCTTTCCATCTTTTTAATGCCATGTAATCAAAAAATCTTAGACACACAATTAAAAGTTACTCAAGTGAAGCTAGCCATAGACCACAATTTGCTAAATAATTTATACTGAAATGTTCTTCCTTCCTCATATCTGAGATGTTCAAGACAGGCAGCCAGAATCTTTTACTTGAGTCTATAGCATCTCCCCAGCCCCTGGTGAAATTATTATTTGGACTTACTTCTTTCACTATAGCAGGGCTGTTAATAGCCATATACTGTATTTGGTCACCCACAGTCATAAGCAGACAGGGAGGCTTCATAGCAGTTGGGTTTTGTTTTATAACTTACAGGTTCTGTGTGGGCTAGTAACTTTGTTGCAGACAAGCCATTTTTTATGAGGGCTGTACCTTGGTGATGGAGAATCTGCTTTGAATGCAGAAGGCCCATGGTTTAATCATCTGCATCTAGGGTAGGAAAAGACTCCTCTCTGAAACCACAGATTGATGACATGGAAACAACCATGCTAATGCCAGCTGTTTAATTCAGCATCTGATGTGACCATTCATCTATTGCAGTGGTGGCCAAACTCGGCCCTCCAGATGTTTGGGGACTACAACTCCCATCATCCCTAGCTAATAGAACCAGTGGTCAGGGGTGGTGGGAATTGTAGTCCCAAAACATCTGGAGGGCCAAGTTTGGCCACCACTGATCTGCTGTGATCCTATTTAATGCACTGGTACATGGTTTCTACACGCTCAGCACTTGGTGAGATAAAACCACACAGAAGTGGTATTTGTTTAGAGTCAAGCCCTATTTGTCAGTATCTGTCAAAATTATAGTGCCACAAAGTTTTCTACTACCTATTTTTGGTGCTTTATGCTCTCCTCAGGGAGGCTCACCTGATTCTTTACGTATCTTTCGGCGTGAGGAAAAAACCATTTTTCTTCTCCCAAGCTTTTGGCTAATTAATCAATCTATTATGGTCTTTTAACCGGGAGGGGGTATTGTTTTTGTTTGTTATTATGGTATGTATTTCTGTGTTTTTATAGTGTAAACTGCTCTGATCTTTGTATAAAGGGTGGTGTAGAAATTTGATAAATTATTACTATTGTTGTCATCACTATACTCTTTAAAATGCAACATTAATTTGAAAAGTGATGCAATGGTAACACTGCATTTATGAAGTGAGAGGTGAAGGTGAGTTTGAAGGCCTGAGACTTCAGAAGAAGTCTAGATAAAGTTTTAATGGATGTAATAATACTGAGTATCATAAATTGCGTGAAAACAGAAGGCAAAGAATTAGAGGTCTTCTCTACAAGCTACAGGAAAAAAAATCTTTAACCTTAAGCTAGGACATTGCCTATGATTTGGACATCCCATGTGTCAGAGAGCAAAGTGAGCTGCCACATCAAAACCGTTTCCCCACCAGGCTGAGAGGAACAAACACAAATATATACAGAAGGAGGAAATCTGACTCAGCACAGAAATGCAATTTCTCTGGGACACATACTTGACACTGTCAGCATAAAGATGACATTGGGCGATGCTGGGATGAAAATGAAATTGATTTTTGAAATACGGGATAGAGGAATTACTTCGAGGTGACTCTCTTTCTCTCTTCCTGGATGATGATTGCCACTGGAGACAGCATGTCTGCTTTTGAGAGTGAGGTTCCATAGATTTTATCCTAAGTTCTTCCATTGATCTGCTATGTGCCTTTTGCTCAGTCAGATGATACCTCACCTTACCGCTATGTAAAATGTTGATGTCAATAGATCTTTACCTTGGAGGAGTCTTTTGAGATTAACGAGGGTTGCATTTGCAAAATATTTTGCTATCAAAAAAGCACTCAAATGGTAAACATCATTTGCATCTATAAAGTTCCTTTCCAGTTTTGCTGAACTGTCAGAGGATGATCTGCCAAAGGTACCTGGACGTTGCTAGTGCACAACTTCATATGCTGCAACATATTTCTCCTATTCAGGTGGGTGGGAGAGGTGTCCCCTAGACAGCTATATATATATAATAATAATAATTGTATATATAATTCTGCATAAATGAAAATAGATATGGAAACACTATAAAAGAAACTAGAGTTGCACCAAATGTTTTCCCATTTTAATATTCAGTTCAAAAAGAGAAATTCAAAGAGGACATAAATTGGAGAGGGGAGTCACTGAGATTGTTCCCTTTTTCACATAGATGAGGACAAATAAAAGCCAATTGAGAGTCAAGAATCAATGAAAATCAGTAAAGAGGGGATACTTCCAATGCTACCAGAAATGTTCAGCAACACAACCACTAACACGAGTATGAATTTCTTGTTTGTTTTGTGCTTCCATATAAATCCTTAACAAAAATGTTTAGTCATTGTGGCACCATGAGAGAAACCTCCTGGGGGGAAAATCTAAACTCTTTTGGCTTCCCTCAAACTTCCTCAAAAGTTTGACCCGAGGAAGAATCCTTTAATTTGAAATTCTCTAAATGTCCTCCCAAGTAGCAAAGACCTTTTTACTGTAATTCTCTCTCTAGTCAGAAATCTAGGGAAGCAAGAGGGATAGTAAGATTCTCCTCCTCACCATAAGGCATGTTCCAGATGAGTAGATTACAAGCAGTTATAACAGGCATTTAATCAGATGTTCATCTGGATTCATTCAGTCTGGATCAAGACCAATCCAAAACATTTTGTTGCCTGATTCAAATATCAAATTGGAGCCTCCATTTCACATACAAAAGCTTACTGGATAGGCAATTGAATCTTATATTGATACTGATGATAGGACAGCATCCTCCTGAAGGCATCAGGTTAGCTTAGAGGGCACATGCAACCTGTCCTCCCAACATCTTGCCACATATATTTTCCTTGACTTATGAAACAAGGCAAGGCAGTGCTATAAGCTAACAACAAACATTAACTTTTGACTTAATACAAGAAATGCCAATCTTTATTTACTTTCCAGTTCATTCTATCCCACTTAGTCTCTGCAGTTGGCCACATCCATTGTCTCCTTGTTCCTTGCAGCCCATCTCTAAAGGAGCCCTAATAACCATTCTCCAATCTCCAGCACCTGCCTTATTTTGCCAAATGGTAGGGCCAGTCCACAATCTGGATATAAGACCACTGAAGTAATGTAAGAATTCCACCCAGGTTTCTTCCACCACATCAAAATGACCAGGTAAACAAAACAAAACAAAAATAAAAAAGAGTGACCTTGAATATTTTTTTCATAAAATGCATAAAAAACTCCAAAGCAGTTTACAAAAGAATCTTCCTTTTAGTTCTTGTTAACAATGCATGTTTACCATCAATGCTTCTCTGGAAGGAAGTGAATGGAAGGCAGCCTATTGGTAGCTTAATGCCTACCTGGACTACATGAATTTCTCAAGTCTTCTCATCCTGGAAGTTATGTAATATATATATATATATATATATATATATATATATATATATATATATATATATATATAGTGATATGCTAAGTGGTACTAAATAGATACATCACAGTATCCATGGAAAAGGAAAAGTATTATCATATTTCACACCATTAATGTGTAAGGTGTAAGGTACTTTATAAAATGTAATAAACCAAGAAGGCAGTTGTGTGCATCTAAAGAGATGACAATGCCTTTTCAGTACTTTTTTGTGATGTCAGAAAATCTGAAGAGTCTCCATTTTGAACTGGCTTGCAGCACTGGAATGCAGCAAAATAAATTTTCTCAGCATACCTTGTTTCATGGCGTATGAGGTTTCTTTCCCCTTCCTGGAGGCATTTTTGGAAATCTCCCTACTTTGTTCCATGTCGTGGCTCAACTGTGAGCTCAGCCCTTTCAAAACTCTATGCTTATTTCTAGCATGCAATTAACCAAAACAGTTAACAACCATTTTTCTTTCAAGAGCATCTTAGAGCAGATTCAGCTTATCAGTTCACTGGGCTATTAGCAGATGTAACCAATATATCCACTTATGTTAATACCCTTCTTTTTTTTGACTGAGCACAGTAATGCACAGTGACAAAGACTTCATTCCCCCCCTTTCCCTTTTGCTTACCAAGGTGCACCTACATTCGAGGAAATGGCAGATCGGGTCCTCCATTAAATAGGGCACGTGTTGTGGTGCGACCTGGCCACCTGACCCAGTGTTGTGGGTGGGTAATCTTGGAACAGCCACAATCCCTGATAGGTGAGTCCCACGTTGTTTGGGTGCAATCTGGTCAATGGGGTGCCTTCAAGAAGAAGCAACGCGGGACCTATATAAACCCATGTGAGGCTCACGAGCTTCCTCTTTGGGGCTTTCACATCGGAACACCCGCCCACCTCTCCCTTGCGCTTGATCTTGCTATGCCATCATGTGTCGTCTGCTTTTGGGACAGGGACACGGTAGGAATTTTCCCCACTTGGTTGGCTGGTGCCATTTGGGTTTCACCTGCTGCATAGCAAATCATCACAACTTGTGGGGTTGTGGATAGGCTCTGGTTCAGGTGATAGGCATAGCACGTGAGGTGGCCACGCCTATGCAATGACAGGATATTCCGATAAAGGAATCCTGGGACTCACTTGTTTGGCATTCCCCGGAAGGGGTTCGGCCCGCGCCCAAGTCCAGGGGACATCAGGGCAGCTGTTTGGTGCTCCCTCCATAACCTGTCCCTGGTGTTCATCCATGACTGTCCTACAAACATGGCTCTGGGACAGCGCTGCCTGCATGGGTGCAGGAAGATAGTTGAACCAGAACCTATGCAACCACTCACTTGATTGTAATCAATAAAGTTATGCCCTAAATTTCTGCCAAAAACCAAACCAAATATCTGACTCCTGTGTGAATTTATTTCGTGGAAAGGTAAAAGGTCTAAACATGCAACTGCCAGCAACCAACCAACCTAAATTAGTAAAAGAATTTGCTCACACCTTGAGGAGAAGCAGTCCTCATCAATCTCCATCACAAGCAGCCCAGATGGAAACCATCACAGCTGTGACTTGGTATAATTCATGCTACTCTGCAAATCTTTTCTATTGATCTATCTGCTTGGTGTAATCTCTGTATTGAATTCTCTGATGCCCCTCATTACACTTCCCTGACTTCTACAATGTCCCATTTCAAAATGCAGCTGTGCCACTGATGAATGAAGAAATGGAATGCCCAGACCTTTCTAGTGTTTCACTATTACAGCTGTCTATCTTTTTCACATGGCTACATACAATCTTCAGCCAAAGCAAGCACACATACCCCTAGATGTGAATTAAAAGTACTTCAGGTGTAACAGTTGTTTTGGTTATGGATGTCACAGTCTTGGTCATGCTATGTAGTGACAGCAGGTTGGTGTTCCCCCTCCCTCTTTGTCACCCAAAGAAATTCTTAAAAATAGCTGAAATACATAAAAGATTCTCATCAATAAAGTGACTCGACTGCTCTAGAATATATGCATGATTTTAGTAGGAAATTGATGCTAAGCAATAGCCTGGTCTGATGCACAATAGCTAACTAGATCTGTAGGAAAGAAATGACCTTTGTGTAGGTCAGATGCTAACATAATCTATTCTGCTGTATCAATTCTATTTGCATTCCGTGGAGATCAGTGAAATCTCTGGTTTGCACAAAACTAAGTGAAATGGATCACTCCAGTGCAGACCTTACCTGGCAAAATGGCTGTACAAACAAACAAACAGGTCTTAAGATGAATAAAATGCAAAATGGGAAAGGCACAATTTGCATGTCCTTCCAAGAAGTGTGTGTTACCTTCCCATGCATCTTAAAACTAGACTGTTGCAATGCATTGAAGTGAATAGGGGCCCTTGATCAACCCTGCTGGGGTGAGTGGGTGCAGAATTCAATATGACTTGTCTCCAGAAATTGCTCCACTCACCCTTCTAATAACAGATAGGATTAACATAGCACTGTCCATGATGGCAGTGCTGAACACATCAATGCAAACAAAATAGGCAAAGCAAATTGAAAAATATTGCTGCGATGAACAACAAAATAAATTTCAAACATCATGTGTCCCTATTTCTCTCTCTCATTTCTACCTCTATATCACAGGGTTGCTGATTGTCCCCCTACCAACACCGTTACCACATGACCAATTCAGGGAAGAACATTCAGCAACACATGGAAGGCTATCCTTTGTACACATAAGAGGCTTGTTTCAGCCCACTGTGGTTGCAAAGTCTGTGCATGGAGAGATCCCCATACATCATGACACTGTTTCCCTCTTTATTATGCACACATGACCATTCAGTGTGCCATGTCATAATGCATAATGAGAGATATGTATTATCAAATTTATTATACATATTTCTATACTGTCCTTCAAACTCCCGGTATGGGCTACATATAAGGAATACACAAAAGCAATTCAAATGCAGATAAAATAATAAGGACCATCATAAAACAAACTATGAAAAAGGCAGCAAGTTCTTAAGGGCATAGACAAGGGGATGGAAGGAAAACTTCCAATACATGGATATGGCAAACTGGATTCTGTGTATATATTTTCAGGCATTCAAAACACATCACAGATTATTAGCATTCAGATGTACACCCTTGTGCAAATTAATTGAAACAAAGCATGTTTTCTATGGCACATCAATCAGTCTGTCAAGCACCCACAAAAGAAGGTGTTTTGGGGGTGCTTCAGTTATTATGGTGTCGGAAGCCTGCAGCCATTAGAAGGAATGATGCGCTCGCCACAATATATTGAGAATTTGTGGGCTATATGCAAAAGTTGCCTCCATGCTGTAGACTGTATGACTATGGAGAAGCTCATTCAGGCGCTGATTCAAGTGTGGTACAGGGATCCGAAAACCAACAGTGACTCTTCGAAACTGGTAGACTCCATGCCAAAACCGTGTTCAAATGCTGCTTAAAAATAGCAGAGGTCATATCCATTGCTAATGTACTTATATGTGAGTTTTGTACAATAAACTACTGTACTAAATCCATTGTTTGTTTCAATTAATTTGCATATAGTCCACAAAATCTCAATGGGATTTACGTCCGGGGAATTCCCTGGCCAATCAAGTACCTGTATTTGCTGCTCGGTCATGAATTTCTTCACCACTTTCGATGTGTGACAGGGGCTAGGTTCTGCTGCAGTATCCTAGTACTGTCAGGATACCTCTTTTCCAGCTCTGGAATAACTCTCTTTCAAAGAACCTCAATATATTGTGGCGAGCGCATCATTCCTTCTATCGGCTGCAGGCTTCCAACACCATAATAACTGAAGCGCCCCCAAAACATCTTCTTTTTGTGGGTGCTTGACAGACTAATCAATGTGCCATAGAAAACCCGTTTTGTTTCAATTAATTTGCACAAGAGTGTAAATGTTGATAGTTGCCAATTTTTGAATTTTCCTTTTTACACACACAAGTGTGTGTGTGTGTGTGTGTGTGTGTGTGTGTGTGTGTCTGTGTCTGTACAATACATATATATTGATATATACTGTCCAGAAATAGGATGGATGATTACTAAAGGCCATCTGAGCACAACTCTATTTTGAACAAGCAAATGACGGAGAGAGTTACTGACTTGTGTCACCATTTGCTGAATACGTTTGGTTCATCCAGCTTCAGGGTAATTCAAATGATATACATTTAACTTTTACTACACAAGAAAGCTGCACATAAGAAGAATTTCCCAAGTACCTTGCCCTGATTAGTAATTGATTACCTGTTTCACATTACTGTTTTCAATATTCATTCTTAATGATTTCATTAAATGTGCAGGGCTCGATAAGCCTCATTGCCATAAAGGAATGGGGTTTTCATTCTGAGAGGGAACTAGAGTGGACAGTACAAATCATCCTGCCATTGACTCCATAATATTCTTTGACATGGGTAGATACTGACTTTTTAACTAGTTAAAGTGTAAGTTATTATACCCTGTGGTGCTAGGGCTCATACATAACTTGACTGTGGTTTACTGAAAACAGAAGCAAGAGCTTCAGATCTCTTTGCAGCCATGGCAGAAGATGGGAACAGGGAGCCCATGATCCCAAGACTCATTCACATAATGATAATATGTAATTTATTGTTGCATCCAAATGCAGTCCCTCTCTTTCATGTACACTTTCTATTTGCAATTGGCAGATAATTAATATTAAAGCAAACAGCGTATAATGTCACGCTAAGGATTTGTGCTGCGCTGAATTTTCACGAGGTTTGATTTTTTTTTCATTGCATAACTGGTCTTTCAGGAGAGCGAAGCCCCCATTCTTGTAAAGAAGTTTGAGGAAAGAGTGGCAGGGACTGACCTGTGCACTGCACAGTGGATTGCCCCCTTTAAAGGGCTAGTGTAAAGGAGGCTATCCATACAGCAATCTGCATCCCTCCAACTTCTTTAACAAAATATCTGCCAAGGGAGTAGAAACAATGCAGCTAGCACTGGGGATTGTCTCCTTTTAAACTCCAAAAATGCTTGCCTCCTTTCAAAATGCTAAAGTGATACTATCATTTTAAAAGGGGGAAAGGAAGGAAACATTTCCATCCCTTTTCCAGACATCGTACCCCAAAAAAGATCACCAAAAGTGGTAGAAAGTTTTTTAAAAAACTGTAAAGGGAACTATTTTGGCAAAGCTGTAGTGTGGATTAATGAGATAATGTCAGGAAAGCATCTGAACACTAAAGCAACAATGACTAAGCTTTTCAGCAAGTGTGCCACATAACAAGTCCAAGGAACAAAGTACACATCCTGATTCACACTGCTATACACATGCAACCAGCATGCCTTGGTGCAGTTCTAGTTCTCGTCTCCTGAGCAAGAGAGAGATAGGAAAGAGACGAGACCTAACTCTAGACCCATACACCCCCAGACTTCAGTCTAGAAACACGACAACCTCCCACTGTTTGTGGTGTTTTGCTGCAAGTCAGTCCCCTATTACCCAAAGTGCTCTATAAATGCCACACATTATTAAACTGGGTAAACAGCTGGTTATTTTTTTTGTTTCCTTTCTGTCCAAAAGTCAAATCTGTAAAACAGGATAACAACAACGATGTTGGTAATGATAATGATAATGCTACTATCCATCACACAAAACTCTGTGGAATGAGCTACTGAAAAGCAGAGCTGGAGTCTCTGTTTGATATTGTAACGGATGGTGCCCTTTTTGGAGGGTGGGGTTAGGGCAACTATAGTAGGCAAAGAAAGGGATAACAATAGCCAGGGCACTGCAAAGCTGCAATTCTGTAATTTACCTCTGAGGAAAATGAGTAGGATTGACAAAACATCCAGGTAGGGACTGTAAAAGCAGCCCAAAGAGCACTGAGTATGTGTAGTGGCTATGCCATGGGTAGGCAAACTAAGGCCTGGGGGCTGGATCCGGCCCAATCGCCTTCTAAATCTGGCCCGCGGGTGGTCCTGGAATCAGCGTGTTTTTACATGAATAGAATGTGTGCTTTTATTTAAAATGCATCTCTGGGTTATTTGTGGGGCATAGGAATTTATTCATTTTTTTTCTTCCAAAAGGTCAGAGGGACAGTGGACCGGGCCCCTGCTGAAAAAGTTTGCTGAACCCTGGGATATGCAATGTTATGGTGACTGCCTGTTGGACAAGCTAAAATACAACCCTAACAAAATAATACACGAACAGCATCAATAACGTATCTTTGAAAAGTCTTTTCTACTTTGCTTGCAATTCCTTCCCTAACACCGATTTTGCCTTTTTCACTGCCACAGCTCTTCAAACCGACAATTTTCATTGAGACTGCCACTGTGACCAAGTTTGCTTTCCAGATAATCACAGCTAGTTCCTACCTCATCGCTACAATTAATTTTGCATTTAGTGACAATACATCACTCCTGGAGAGAAGGTACCAAATACCTTCAGGAACATACTCTCAGAAAAGAACTGCCAAAGTGTAGCTATGTTACATACCAAATAACAGGCACCAGTGACACTTAAAAAGTGATAATGAATTCAAAGGTATTACCACCTACTCCACATTCAGTAAACTCCAACTGCTAATTTTTGAAACTGTTTTCAAACAATGTTAGCCACAATCCAAAATGAGCTTGCAGTTTCTTGAGAAATACTGCTGTTTGATGCATTTTCCCTCAAACCAGGTTCAAGTCCAGCCAGAAAACTTGACATATTCACTCTTGGACTATGAATCTCAAATAAGCAACAGGCTGGCAAATAGTTTTTTTACAGACCCATAAAGAAAACAAACAGCAATATCTTATTGCACAATGTATCACATAAATAAGCAAAATTTAGAAACTATTGATCAATGCAACATTAGACTAACCTGTGCTTTTAAATGGCAGAACAGCAAGATCTGTGCTCTTTCATAGGAAACCATATGCAATTAAACCACTCATCTAAGTTCCACATTTATTTCTTTATTTAAATGTAAAAAACGAACAGAAGCACACATAAGTATATGCGCCTTTTAAAATATTGTATAGGTGCATGCTCACATCTTTGGCATTGTGGTTGATAGTCACATAAGTCTTACTGAACGTATAGACCTATTGAAATAAAGGACCTGAACTTAGATACGTTTCTCAATTTCAATGGGTTTACTATGAGTAAAATGTTGTTGAACACTACCCTACATTATCCTTTATGATGGAAAAGTAAGTCATAGGATTTGGAAAGGAGAACTGTGCAGAATTATATGACCAATGATAAATTATTTGGAAATAAGAGGTGGGATCAAATCTGCTTTTGGAGGACTGTTTCTCCAACTGGATGGAAGATTAGAGGTATGTGAGACAGCCAGCAATACACCCCTCAAAAAGATTCAGTCTTTTGTTTTGCCCCCAAATTCCTCACATATTTTACCCAGAAGCTTGCTACAAATTTTGCTTTAGGGGAGGTGCAGCAATCATACACAATATCATAAAAGCTTCCTCACACTTTCTTTCATATCCATTTTTGGTCTCTCTAGGAACCACCCTTCCTCAACAATGCAAGCAGAGCGCTCATGGTTTGACTACCAAAACAGTGAAGGTAGTCAACAGCTGGGGCAGGTCTGCACAACTTGAGAATGAATGCAGCACAGCAGCCTTGGATGAGGCCTGCCAGGTGATTGACAACTTCCCTGATTTTTCATCCTGGGCAGGCAGCAGAAGCAGAAGATTTATAGAGTTGCTGATGGGTACTCTATAAGACTGCTCAGCTGAAATCAGCTTGGTGAGCCATAAATTGTTTCAGACTGACCTAGGATGTCATCTTGGGACCATTGCCCAGGACAAAACCTCCACGCTCTATTGCAAGGATCATACCTGCGAGGTTTTAAATAAATCCAGCCCTAAATGGGATAAACATGGACCCCCACCTCTCCAGCATGTCAGGGCTCTCGCAACATTTTCCATAATGCTTCAAAAAGAGAAATTAAAGGTGCTTTACTAAGAGTTTAAAATGTGTTAATCACCATATTTTCTTGCACTTTAATGATTATTTCATTAAATGGCAAAAAGACACAAGTCTCCATTAAAATCAATAAAGAAAGACAGTACATTGGGTTCAGACCAAGTTACCTGAACTTAGGTCCCACTGAAATCAATGTGAAATGTTATTCGTGACTAATTTGAGTCATTGGTTTTAATGTGAATTAAATTAAACTAGTTTAGTCGGTGTCCAAAAATAAAAATGAAGATTGTAATCAAAATTTCTAAGGGAGGGGGAAGTGGTAAACAAGCCCCAAGATCTGTTACATTTTAAACAGAACGAGTGAACAGGGCAACATAAAGCAAAACCAGAATGTGAGCAGATAAGCAATAATATAACATACAGAGCTCTTTCCCAAGCTCTGGGAGGAAGACCTTTCATTGACTACAGACAGCCACCCAATCTTAAACAATTCCTCACCCACAATAATACAGCAACCAGACTTAACATGGACGCTGATACCAGAGCCTGCAATAAACCCAGATGCCAACTTTGCTGCCACATACACCCAGACAACACCATTACTGGCCCCAACAACGTCAAACATACCATCTCAGGCCTATTTAGTTGCTCATCTTCTAACATTGTGTATGCAATCAAATGCCAGCAGTGCCCTTCAGCTCTCTATGTTGGACAAACAGCCAAACCCTATGCCAAAGGATAAATGGACACAAATCTGACATCAGGAATCATAAGACAGAGAAGCCGGTAGAAGAATACTTCAATCTCCCAGGACATTGAATACAGGATCTCATTTTTTTTTAAAAAAAATAAAAATTAAAACAAGTTTTTATTGAAATTTCTTTAAGATAATACAAATAATAATACAAACACAGTCTACACAATTACAAAAGACAATTACACAACCAAATCATTACATATATTTACACAATAAAGTAAAAATAAAACTCAAAAAAAGACAGAGGAAAAAATAAGAAAAAGTTAAAATGACTTCCTAAAGTTCGTCTTCGTGTCTCCTACTAAAGTTCTCGTCTATGCTTTGTTTAGTAAATCAAGTTTGTTACAAAATATCTTTATATACTTATCCATCGTTATCCATAATTACCTTTCCCTGTATGTCAGTCATTCCAAGCAGATCACCAATTTTGTTTCTACTCCTTCTTTCTTCAAATATTCCTCCACATATTTCCATTCTCCTATAATTTTTTGTTTCGAAATATTTCTAATTGCTGCTGTCATTTTTGCCAACTTCATGAACTCTACTAATTTTAGGTGCCACTCCTGTATCGTTGGAACACTCCATCCACAGGCCTCTGAACTGTTTATTGAACAGCAGCCCTCCAAATTGGTACATGCAAAACCATTTCTGAAACTGAGCACACTCTCATAAGTGGTTTATAATGGTTCAGTACACAAAAGTGTTGGTGAAGGTTTGAGGAAGGGCAATCCCACTGGGAAAATGCTCAAACTCTTGAATATGCCTAAAATAGCCGTTAGGATCCTGACCCTGGACACTATCTTTTGTGACTCATTCATGCTCCCTTACTCACTTCTCCGCCTGCAATTTTTTTTTACTGATCTCTCTCTATGCTTCTCTATATCTTTATCAAAGACACCAGGGCACCCGAGATTCCCTTCTGCATAGCAATGCTGTCAATTTTATCACATAGGTTTCATTAAGAGAAGTGCACCATAAATTATTAGCTACAGTGTGAAGGTCCAAAATGAGCCTAGTTAGATTGCCTTGTGCACTGTGAAATGTCTAGAAAGTCGACATAATTAATTTATGGAATATTTAACATGCCCAAAATAGAGTTGGAGTTAATACTCACTTAGCACCAGTATGATTGATATTCTGTGAAAATGGACAATTGCCCATGAGGATTCCTCTCTCTCTTCAAACAGAGCACAAACTCTGACCTTGTAGCTTGTCTGATCTCTCTCTTGAATCTCTTTACATGAAAAGCAAATTCAAAATAAAATAATAATAAACCCTGCAATTGTTGCTAGCCTTTAGCCGAGTTCCTTCATTCCTGACAAGCATAATAAATTTGACATGCTGCTTCTAAATTCACTGCCTTTCTGCAAATAAATCTTACTTGGGCCTTCCTTGTTTAAACCAATAAGCTACCCCAGGGGCATGGATTCCAGTGTGAGCACCTCACATTTTACAAATGAACAGTTAATGGAACTACAAAAAGAAGAGGTTACCCCAAGGGAAAGTTATTGTGGAAAGAATCTAGAACAATAAATACCATGTCCCTTTTTTTCCACAGGAGGTGCTTCCAGGAGGTGCCTCTCTCATTATGGGCACAGGTCTATGCTACAGTTACTATTTTGAATAGGGAATGCACATCTAATGGGGCCCCATACTGCTTTCCTGCCCCCAAACACCCCTTGCTAATATTTGCCTCCAGAAAGTGGTTTAATCAAAACAACATATTTGGTTGCAAATAACAGCTGGAGGGTGGGGGTGTCAGAGGTCCTGCAGCAGATTTTTCATCAAAATAAAAGTGGCCTGTTTCAGAATACTTTTTAGCAAGGGGGTTTATCATACCTTGCCGTTTTACCCCACGAGTTCCACATGTAAAGTCTGTATTTCACTTGAAAGCAACTGAAAAGTTTGTTTCTCTAGTCCCTCAGGCTCTGAGGGGTCTATTAAAACAGAACAACCATTTCTCTGGAGCTTTAACGAAAGACAAGCAAAACTGTTTGCTGTCCTTCTCAAACCTTTAGACCAAGGAAATCATTATTGGGAAATTTAAATTAGCATGATTCCTTGCTATGGCGTACTGAGGCAGCTGCCTCAGGTGATCGAGTGTGGCAACATTAAAGGGTGTCAAATTGCCATTCTTGTTATTTATTCTTCCACCGTGTGGGAAGGCTTCACTTGGCATGTTGCCTCAGGTTCCAAAATGTTGTCGACTGTCCCTGCAGACAACCCTATCAGACAAGCCCAAAGCCTTCATGGTGCCATGGGGCAGGTTGGGGAAGTGAAGTGAAGGTAATTTTGATTGGTGATTAAAAAAAAACAAGGGGGAGGAAACAAGCA
Organism: Lacerta agilis; assembly: GCF_009819535.1. Classification (NCBI taxonomy): domain Eukaryota; kingdom Metazoa; phylum Chordata; class Lepidosauria; order Squamata; family Lacertidae; genus Lacerta; species Lacerta agilis. The sequence goes on along the minus strand of NC_046316.1, from coordinate 19,145,897 downwards.
AGAAATAATGAGGAAAAGACAAATGCCTTTTAGATAGGACTGCTGCCAAAATTAACTTATGTTGCATTTCTGGTTGAAATGTGAGGTCTTTACACTCAACCATCATTTACCAAATGTTGCTTGCCATCTCAAATTTGGCAGGTCTTTTCACAAATCAAAGTCCAGAAAACAGAAACTTGATTTAATGCTAAATTTATTTCTAAAACAGGCCTGGAACTTAGTTTTGTGTCCTGGTTTCACTCTATAAATGTTTCTTACCCTAGTGGAATTTATGGTCCCTGCACCAATTCTGGTAGGAATCTGCCTCTGAAATGTCCCTGGCTCTTAAGACCAGTTGGTGTATTGTATTTATTAGGATTCTATATGGCTATGTTCTTCTGTTACCAACATAACATGCAGAACAGGTCATCCATGGTTGGAGGCATCATTCTTCTGAATACCAGTTGTTGGAAAACACAAAAGGGTGTTCTTGTGCTCAGATCTTGCCTGAGGACTTCACATAAGCTTCTTATTCTTCTTTGGTGATCACTTGTAGCCGAGTAAGATTGTCTTTCATAAACACGGTTTTAACAGTGAGTCCATAAGTGACTTTGGAGGCGAATTCTGGATCCACACATCCTTCCACAGTAGGGACAAGGTTTCTGGGCAGGAGTTGATCATGGTGCCAAGTGTGCCTTCCTCTTAACACATTTCTCCCTTTCACCCTGAGTTTGAGCATCTTCAAAACCCATGACACCTTTGGTAAAGACTGTTCTCCAATTGGAGTGCTTGCAGGCCAGTGTTTCCCAGTTGTCAGTGTTTATATTACATTTTTTAAAGATTTGCCTTGAGAGAGTATTTGAACCTCTTTTGTTGACCACCAGCATTATGCTTTCCATTTTTAAGTTCGGAATAGAATAGTTGCTTTGGAACACGATGATCAGGCATCTGTACAACATGACCAGTCCAACAAAGCTGATGTTTGAAGAATCATTGTTTTAACACTGATGATATTTGCTTCTTTCAGTACAATGGCATTAGTTCGCCTGTCTTGTGTAAATTTTTTTGGAGACACTGTTGATGGAATCTTTCGAGGAGTTGGAGATGGAGTTTATAAGTGGTCCACATTTCACAGGCATACAGTAAGGCTGGTAGTACAATAGCTTTGTAAACAAGCATTTTTCACATAAACACACGGTTGGTGACTGTGAAAACAGAATGCTAAACTAGACAGGCCACCGGCCTGATCCAGCAGGTCTTTCTTACATTCTTGGGTCACTATATTGTACTTCCATATCATGCAACATTTCTACATCACTGCAATTCACTATGAGGATATGAGTGGCACCAGCATGGAAACATTTTCTCTGATGCAAAGATACCATTGCTGGCTGGTTGTATTAAGTTATGTATGTTAACTGGGCTAGGCATAAGAAACATATTCAGAAAGGATTGCCACACAATTTAATCCTGGCCAGACACTTTTGCCCTGGAATTGAAATCTGATATGTGACTTAATTAAAGGTGATATCCTTCCTCATCTCCTGGAGGCAAAATCACCCCATCTTCATAGCAAAACTCCTAAATATTTGTATTCCTTACTATAGCTTCTCTGTTAATTTTTTTTAGAATATTTTCAGTAGCAAAAACGCTAGGTTGAATGACTGATACACACGAAAAATCAAAAACTCAAAATGCACAACAACCTCTCCTCCAAAGACCTTTTGTATGTGTGAATTATTAGTTAATAATGTTGAGAAATAATTCTGCTTGAAGCACTGACTTAAAATTCTCCTGAGCAGGAAAGCAAAACAAATGCCAAAACAGGCTATTTATAATGTCTCCGGAAAACCTTCAGTCAGAGGCTCACTTCTCACAGCAAAAGAAAGGCATTCTCTGCCTCCCCATCCCACACATGCTGTAAGTGCACAGATCACCTCAATTATTGTGCCATTTCAGTGGGTATCACGTAACAACATACTGTGTCTGACTGTCATTCATCACTAATAAATAAATAAATAAATATCCAGGGAAGTAAACTGAGCCAAAATCAGGAAAGCTGCAGAAACATTTGATCCCTAGATAATTAATCATCCACAATAAGTGCTGTGATTATTCTAGCAATAATGCCTGACTTACATAGGTTGCCTCCAAATGATCAGCATTTTGTGGAAGGGATTCAAGTGTATACTAGGAATTTAGCTTTGTGCAATTAGAGTGGATTAAAGTGCCCCAAGCTCATCTAGATTTCCTTTTGCATCAAGGTTCCAACACACAAGTCTGGAATTTAAAGCTCTGTGTCTGAGCATTTTGTTTTTTGTCCCAGCACTTTCTCTGTGTGTCATAGTCTTGTTGGAAAAAATGCTCACTGGGGCCGGACAGCGAACCCCCAGAATCCCGGAGCATCTCCCTGGCCCTCTCTGGCTGGCATTCTCCCTTCAGTCGAGAGCGCTGACAATCTGCAACTTTTCTCTCATGAAAAGAGCACACAATGTCTTCTGGAATTTCTCAGCAAGAAGAAAGACTCATCTGTAGGTCTAGATTACTTTACTTACAGTCTTATAAACAGAGACTCCATAATCACGTCTAGGTTCTATGAACACCAGTACAAAACTGCAACACTGTAAAAATGAAACTAAACGGAACAATAACAACACTTAGGCAGAAGAGATAAGACCAACTTCCTTTCTCACACTCTAACTCAGACATTCATGTGACTCACACAAATCATACCAGCTGTTGCTGTAGCAGCCGAGGATAGATTAAAATCCCAGCATACTCCCCAATTTTTAGGTAACCGATGCTGCATAAGCAAAGGCAGCATTAAGTGACATAAACAAACAGCTGTCAAACACATAGTATTCCCCTGTTGTACCAGTTCCACATTTGGAACTACCTGCAACTGGATTGACCAGGATAGATAAAAATCCCAACAAGTCTCATTGCAGATCAGCATGAAACAAAACAAAGGCTCTGGCAGTGGAAAATTCCTCTGGACCAACTGATTGTGCAGAGTCAGAATCCGAAGTCAGGTCCAGTTCTATGGTCAGGCGAACACCAATCTGATCATGGCGTCAAGATGAGCAGGAAGCAGCAAGGTAGGGCCAAGAACTACACTGAAAGCTCTGCTTAAAAAGGCTAAAGCCTACTAGTATTCATCAACACCTTCTCCTCTGAATCCTTGAAGGCTGATCAGCTGCAGGTAGAGTCACTCCACCTTCTCCCCCTTCAAACTGCTGTTCAGAAGGTATAGCTGGCACTAGGAAAATACATGTTTTTACCACTGAATTGGAGCAATCAATTGGGTTTTCCATGGATTGCTATGTGCTCTGGTTTAGCAGTAAAATATGAGTTTTCCCTGGGAAAATACCGGGACAAAAACAAAAACAATTCAAAGCATGGGCTTGTGCCTTGAAACTGTAGCACGAAAGGAAGTCTAGATGAGCCCTCCATCTGCCCAGTGCAACAAATCCAATTCTTCTTTGTAAAATGACTTTTTGCGGTTAGGGAAGTCACAGGGAGATGCGCAGAAATCTATGGAGTGAACAATTAACAGGAAAACACTGCAGAAGCAAATTAGGTGAACAGTCATTTTCATATAAGCTCTTCCCAACAAATCCGAATAAATGCTTAATAAAGAATGGACATAGGCTAACGTTTGCAATTGCTTTGTGCAAGCAAATCAGGATGAATGCTCAATAAATAGGTCATAGTCTCCTCCAGACAATCTATTTATAGAACATTCCTCCTGACTCACTTGCACAAGGTAAAAAGGTTCCTCTCTTAATACCAAGAGCAAACAAACATAGGTATTTGGACAATTAACGAACTGGAGCATCAAAAAGGTGATGGTGGCGTTAACTAATGTTTTTGCATCACTACTGTGTCCAGTACCCAGGGACTATCTGCACTTTAATATCACAGTAAGAATGGAGGAAAGAGATTGTTAAAGGAGCCAGAAAAAACTGTAGGGACTGCTTAATGGTATTGGCAGTGGATAATTACCTTCTCTGTTAGGAAATTACAACTAAATAAGCAGCGTTAATTATTAGAACATAGCTGACAATTTCTTTGGAAGGTGAGAGACATTTTGGTAAAATGGCAGGCCCTCCTATTCTCTCATCCACCCACCTAGCCATATGGAAGATCTAAACTAGTTCTTGGTGATCTAGGTCTCTGCAAAGGAAACAAATGACAGGCTACAGCAGACTTTTGGAGAGAGAGCTTGGGCTGTGTGCCTATTTTAGGGTTTTAGCTGTCTCTCCTGAATATCTGAGATGGGAGCTGTAGGCTTTTGTTGTCCGGGTGCTTAGCTGTGTGCGTTGAGCTTTGCTCAACCTGAGCATCTGCAAATAAATGCAAATATTACAAAATGCCAATAAGCTTTCAGTGACCTCCTTCAAAGGAATGCAAACACATCTAAGCACAGCACTAACTTCTCACCACTTAGAGAACTGGGGCAAGTATAAAATTACACTAATGCACTCTTTTTTTAAAAAAATGCAGAAAATATCTGCATATATAATCAAAGTAAATCCCACACCCCCAAAAAAACTAAAGGAAAAAATAATGCTTTCATGTGCATTCAGTGACCTCTCTGTATCAAGCAATTTGGCACAAATTTTCATAGATATTATCAGGTTAGGCAGAGGCTAGACTCCATTTACGTTTAAGAATGAGGCACAATATTTTTGAGATGAATATTTCAGAAGCCAAAATGGTCAGGTTCTCAAAAGGTTTTGCCTATGACCTTTGATTACTTTCTGGAAGAACTTATTATTGAGTTGAAGGATACATTTTTATGTAGTCATTATGTTTTGGCCATTATAGAGAGAGAAAGGGATAAAAAGTACAGAGAAACTATATGGAAGGGTCATAACCTCCTGAAAATGAGCTGAAGAACTAAAACAGCCTCTACTAGGATTCAAGACCATCGGGGTAGAAGCTCATCAAAAAGATTTTGCATACCCCTTTTTGGCTCTGGGGGCATCCTTCACTCAAAATTTTCAGTTTGGTTCATCCACAGTTTCCTACAATTGCCCCAATGATTCACTGTACTTAAGCAAATGTCCTAACTGCAGTTTCTGCATTTTTACAGGTCAGGAAGTCTTTGGGCATAACCCAGTGAGAAATATTCCCACACAAATAAGAGCTGTGCAGGCACAGCAAACTTGCATGCTTCTTTTTTTCCCCAGTAAGCAAGAGAACATCTCACTACATTGTAGCATCTTATTGTCAAGTCTGCATCTTGTAATGATTTTTTTTAAGCCTCACAATCAACTGGTAATCTATACCAGCTCTGACAGACCTTTTCCTGGTGATTATGAGCAATAGGGGGCATATGTTGTTAATATGATTGGGTGGAAGGGCATTACCAAACAATTCATTACAGTCACAAACCATATTTACCATATGTTTATTACAGGCACACACACACACCAATTCTGCATGGGTTGCATTTCAGACCCCTGTATGCATAAATTGCATAAAGAGGGGAGCAGTACCTTCTAAAAAGCCTTTAAATGGCTATTTTCTCCTGCTCTCCAGCACTCTCTCCAATCCAGACCAAAATATCTAGAGTGGGATCTCTGAGGATGGCTGGAGGCTGTGTGGAAAGCAGCTGCTGCAGCCACCACTCCACTACCCCGCATTTCAGCTGTTTGGCGGGGAGGCTGAGCAATGTTAACAAAGCCCTCCTGCATCTCCAACCTCTGGGGCTTCCCTCCACCTTCACCGACATCCTCTTCAGGCTCCAGGGAGGATCTCCTCATGAGCCACAAGGACTCTCTCCCACCATTTCCTGCTATGATTCCATTTATTTATTTATTTCCTGGCACCACATGTACCTGTATATGTGGTCATGCATGAGTAGAACATGTGTGTGGGGGCCTGTAGTTTCTATTGAGCATAGAAAGAACTGAGCCAGATTTTCAGTACCATAGACAGCGACATAACTTGACTAGGAAGATACCAGAGTTTCAATAGGTCTTAAGAACACATTTCTTAATAAGCCTCTCTCTGGACTGCTTGTATGCAAACTGCAAGAGTGAGACACACACCACACAGATCTCCCCCCTCTCTCTGATTCCAAGTGACAAAGATATTCATTAAGTGGAACTTTACTAAATTCACTAGTTAACAAAGTGGAAGGCAGAATGTTAAAACATGCAAGCATAAATTTTCTTCTCTATTTCTAAATAGTGAATGTCTGCAAGCATCAAGCTCTGGCAATTCCACACTTTGAGATATCATTAATAAGTAGAAGACAGCAAGATTTATCACTGCAAATCTTGGTCTATTAAGCTTTAAGTCAGAGTACTGAGTCTTCTTTAGCCAGTGATTACCCCAAACCATTGAGGAGAAACCTAATACAGTATACAAATTTTCTTTCTCGGAAATAGGAATCATAGAGCAGTAAGTGAATATAACTAAAGGGAACAGCAAAAAAGTACAGACACAATTACAAGTTGAGGACATTTATCCAAGCTTTATATTCAATTGATCATTTCCCCACTTCCATATAAGGAATGTTAAGCCAAAAAAATTTATCTAAGAAAACTACATTGAATTCTTTCCAATTGAGAATTGAAGTCACTTATCCATTTGGAATGCTCAAGTTAAGTTGAGCCAAGGACTTGGCAAGATTAGTCAAAACTTGGCTTTAAAAGCTTGAAGGAATAAAACAGCCACCTTGTGTAAAACAAAGAACAACTTACCCTTTATTGTGAGAGATTGGTGTATGTGTCTGCTACCACTGCTAATTCGTTATATAGCAGGCACTGCGGTACAGTACCATAATTGTTACAATTATGGGAGTGAGTTGGTGGAATTAAAAAGTAAAGGGGGTAAAATACTTCTGTAGGTACTTCTGCAAGTAGAACTTTGCAAAGTTTGGTTATACAAACATCTAATGAAAAATAACAAATGTTTATCTATAGAAGTTTTATTTAATTTAGACCATAGAAACCCTCTCACATCTAAGTCAGAAGCTGGCTTAAGATAATGAGAGCAGAAAAAAAGTTTGCTACCAAGAACTGAGGTATATTTCACCAGCAAATGGGCAGGGGGCATTGGTTAAAGATGGTAGCTTTTCACATTTAAACCAGTTGTTCGTTATAAAGGTCAAATACAATATCTTAAAACACTAGAAGAGAGTCAGGTCTTCATTAATCAAAGTATATCGGTGACAATTTATGATGCCATTAGGTGAAGTCTAGGGGCAGTGCTAGACTTAGATTCCTTTTGATAATAAATTTAGATTCCTTTTGATAATAAAGTGCTAGAGGGTGCCTCTCTCTCTCTCTCTTTTTTTTCCCTTAAGTTGAGCCAAAAGTTTTCCATGGATAATTTTCAGCTCAAAATTAGGGGCTGGTGTTCCTGAAAGGGCAGCAATTTCAATAAGAGAAAACATGTTTGAAGGCTTCCTAGGAAGGGGCTTACTCTTGGTACCAGCAGAAAAAAATGAGTGGGAAAACAGAACACAAAAACAAAACACTGCTGCTGGTAAGGCCCCACAAACCCTTTGAACAGTTTTGCTCCCCATGAAAAATGCTGAAATGCCCCCTTCCCCCTGTAAAAAAATGGGGTGGTAAAAACTGGGTGTGACTTTTTGGAAAACGACACAAATACAGATATTTTGCTCTTTGAAGCAAGCAGGCTAGATCAGATTGGAAATGCTTTTTCTTTAAGAACATATTTTATTGATTTTTCAAACTTAAACAGAATTACAGAAAAATAACAATAAATGAAACTCCCTCCCACCCTCCTGATCTTATATGGGAGAGAACATGCATTCAAAGATTCTTCCAGTTCATGGCACTCTATGCTACCTACTTCTAAACTCTCTACAAACTTAAAACTGACCATTATCTTTCTTTTCTCAAGTATTCATCACAGACCTCGCCCCGCAGGTAAACTGCTCTGTCAGGAAACAATCTCCAGTCACTTGGTTCTACTGAGGAAACATCAACAACTTGTTCCTATTAGCAAGTAATCAGATGAAAAGAACCCTGCAGACATCGGACCACATTGTTTATATACTTTCTTTGCTTTGAGTTTCTTTGAGATGTTGGTACATGTTACCTGTAATGATTTTCTGGGACTGATTTATGAACATCTTTGTGGTGATTTTCGTTCCTCTGTTGTACTGCTAACAAGTTTTTAATTTATTTTACAATAATTTTATTTTACGTTAGGTTAGAAACTAGTTATTACCGTGGGCCTATATAATTCACCCTTGCCAAATATAAATAACTCTATGGGAATAGTGAAGCACTTTTTACAGCTAAATTTTATTCCTAAATCCATGGCATCACAACATAATACAATACATAATTATAGGGGGGGGGACTTTAGCATAATCATAACAATAAAGTGCACAACATGTTAAAAGAGAAAATCCACAAACAAACTAAATGAATCTAATATGAATCTAACAGCCACCAGTGTCTTTGTAATGAATCTAACAACAACAAACAACAACAACAACAACAACAACAACTCTAGAGAAGGGGCTCCCTAATGTTTAGTCATAATCTCCTTTCATGTAACTTGAATCCATTTATTTGAGTCCTACCCTCCAGAGCATGAGAAACAAGCTTGCTCCATCCTCCATGTGTCAGCCCTTTAGATATTTGAAGATGGCTACCATATCTCCTGTCAGTCACCTCTTTTCAAGGCTGAACATACCCAGCTCCCTCAACTGTTCCTCACAAGGCTTGGTTTCCAGGCCCTTGGTCATCTTGCTCACCCCCTCCACTACACACATTCCAGAATGCCAATATCCTTCTTAAATTGTGGTGACCAGAACTGGAGACAGTACCCCAGGTGCGGTTTTACCAAGGCAGAAAAGTACCGTAATATTATTTCATTTCTATTAACACAGCGTAGAATAGCATTATAAAGCATGTTAAGCTTGTGGTCTACTAAGACCCCTAGATCCTTTTCACAGTTACTACTGGCAATCTTATATTTGTGCTGCTGGTTCTTCCTGACTAAGTGCAGAACTTATATTTGTCTCTATTGAAATTCATTTTGTTCTCCAATCTATTACATTCATCTTGATTTCCAATTCTCTATTCTTTGACATTAGCTACCCCTCCCAGCTTGGTTTCATCTGCAAATTTGACCCCCTCAATTCCTTCATCCAAGCCATTTATACTGACATTGGACAACAATGGGCCCAGGACAGAGCTCTGTGGCAGTCCACTTGTAACTTTATTCCAGGATGACAAGGAACCATTAGTGAGCACTCTTTGGGTTTGATCAGTCTACCAGGTACAAATCCACCTAACAGTTACCTCACCCAGCTACATTTTATCAGCTTCTCCACCAGAATATCATGGGGGACTTACTGAAATCAAGATATACTACACCCACAGCATTCCCTGATCCACCAAGCTTGCAACACTTTCAAAAAAGAAATGAGATTCATCTGGAATAGTTTGTCATGCCAGCTGCTGAAATTCCCTCTTCTGCACAACTATCAAAGGTTGCATCTAGCCACTCTACTGTACATGCATGATACCCTTTTTCTATCACGTACAATGTAGTTCAGGTACAATTTTGATTACCATGATTACCCCCCACTCATGGTTTCACAAATAAATTTTACAGGAAACCAGTCTGAAATCAAAATGGCTGTTTTATTAAATACATTTTCAGTAGCCATAAACATTCACAGCAATCAGGTTTCTACCAATAATTTGGATAGGCAGATAATACAATTGAAACAGTCTTCTATCACATCCAGCATGTGTGACATTTAATACTTTATATAATGTGTAATATATTTTCTGACACTAACCTAAGAATATTGAAAATCCACACTATCAAGATGAGTCTGGGAGCTACCTAGTAGCATCAATTTAAGATAAGGGTTGTGGAATATATACTGTTTTTATTATGATTAGAAATGGCAATTTCATCCTCTGTGAAGCTATCCAACCTCTTACTGTATGAAACAATATTGTCTTCAAGGGCAAAAGCAATGTAAAAAATCAGGAGTGCAAGAATTCCTAGGACATTGGTGGTACATATATTTAAAGGAACCATACTTTGAATTAAGGCAATGGCTGAATGGGGAGAAATGCTGGCAGAGCGGTCTCATCCATTGGGGCTGGTGGCGCGGCGCACCAGGGCGCAATGGCCTGGAGGGCGCCTCCGCCCGCCAGCCCCGCTGGCAGCGCCTGCCGGCAGCGCCCTCCAACTGCCCAGCGGACTAAGGGAGCTGGCCGGCCACGCCACGCCCTCTGGCTGCCCGGCAGAGCACAGGAGCGCGGCAGAGTGCGGGAGCATGAGCTGGCCAGCCACGCCGCACCCTCCAGCTGCCCGGCTGCGCTGCGCCATCCGGCTGCCCCGCGGAGCGTGGGAGCGCGAGCCGGCCGCCCTTGCCTCCCGTCCCGGAAGCGCTGGAAGGGCGCGGAGCCCCGCGCCGCTCCAGTGCCATGCCCCTCATCCCCTGCTTGCCCACCCCCCTCCCAAGGGGCGGCAAGCGCGGGAGGGAGGCGGCGGAGAGGCGGCATGGTGGGGGCGCCGGAGGGATAGCCGCGCCAGGGCAGCCGATCTTCTTAAGACAGCCCTGAATGCTGGTAACACTCACTGACATATTTCTACATGAGCTGTGAGTGAGCCAAATAAACAAGGGTGTGCAGCTGAGGTACGTAACAGTAAAAATGGAGAGAGAGAGCCTTCATTGTTGTTGTTTATTCCAGTGGATGGATACAGCCTTTTTGTAGACATTAAGCAGGCCAAGTCTAAAGTTAGGAGGGTGATCTAGCTCAGCAGAGTCAATATTTCTGCTACCACAGGCCCTTGTCTATAAATGCATATGATCCCACATGAACACCCAAGACCCATAGCCTAGAGCTGCAGTGTACTACAGCAAAACTGCAATTTCCAGAAGATGGGAACAGGAATGAGGCAGAAAGTCAGAGATTAACAAACCTGATTGTGCAGCTTAGTACAAAAATAGGTAGAATACATACATGGACAACAGCCAATTTGAGCTGGCAATTATTTGGTTAAATCTAGAGAGGACAGAATAATGGGAACACTGGATGAAACAGAGCAATGTAGGACTGATATAAGAAGGTGAAGGAGACAGGAGAGCTAGATAAGCCAGACAGATGCAGGGGGAAATGGTACAAAACAACATACCGGTAATGAAAACGCTTTCTTGCTGAACAGAAGAAAAATTACTTCTTTAAAAAGACTGTTCTTATGTTTTCTCAATATATATGAAAGGGGATATATAAGAATGAATAGGCTTGATTTTCTCACTGTGGATGCTGTGTGCAGAGAAGAAAAGAAGAAATAAGTGTACAGGGTCATTTGGATCTTTGAATATGAGTTCTTAAGTTTAATGACTGTGGGTCCACTAAATGCTTTGTTCTTACAGTGTCTTTCTCAATTTTTCCTGTATTTCTCCCTTCCACTTTAGGCCTCTCATACTCCTATCAGTAGTGCACTGGCAAGGCTTTGATTGGACTAAAATGTAATAAGGCACTTCATGTTCTGGAGGTCCCATGCCTGAATTGAGTGTGGGAAGCACTTCTTTATCAATGCCAATAGAGGCCTTACAACTTCTTTTCCCCCTTGTGACTAATTCTGTACCAGCTCATCTTACCATGCAAAATGGGGAAACACTTAAAATGGCACAGCATGCACTCTTGGAAACAATTAAGTTGCAAGAACATTCTTTTGGAGAACGACTTATGGAGTGCCTCTTTTAAAAAGTATCTCTTGAACTAAGCCCAATCTCCTAAACTTATTTTTACCTCTCCCTCACCACACACTTCTAAAACATCTGTTCCACACTGTAATGTGCAGTGTTCATTGCTGTTTGCTGATGTGTGTGGGCTCTAATCCAACACTAGCATTACAAAGTGGAAGACAACAAGCCATCTCTCATCTCTTATAAAACCACTAGTGGTTTCAGCCCGTTAAAATAACGGGCGCTAGACCATATGTGGTGAATTATTATTATTTTTTTAAAAAAACTCACTTTTTAAAAATATTTCTTCTTTTTTTGTGTGGGGGGGTTAAGTTCAATTTTTATAAAATTGAGGCGCCTCTTGAGTTCCTTCTCCTGCTCCGTGGGGTGGGCTGTCACAAGGCGGCTGCAGCAGCTGTGGGAACGCGGTGTCCCTCTTCGGCCTCTGGAGCATCGGCACTCCATGGGGCGGGCTGTTGTACGGCGCTCCCTGGCCGCTAGTCCTCGGGGCCCCGAGTCAGATGGTGGCTGCTGCAGCCAGGACCGGTGCTAGGGCTTCTGGTGCCCTAGGCAAGACCAATCTTCTGGCACCCCAACCCCCTGCCAAAGCCACCACCCAGGGGTGGTGGAGAGGCAAGCAGCAGTTTCTCCACTTTAGCGGAGAAGCCGCTGCTTGCCCGCCCCACCCGCCCCCCTGCCAAAGCCTGCTTTACCGGGAAGTCGGGGGGTGGACAAACCCGGAGCCAGCCAACCCCTGCACGCATGCACGCACGCCTTGCCCACCTCCACCCCGGGAGCCCTGAGAGTGGGAGATAGAGGCGCCCGAGGAGGGGAGGCACTCTATGGCCAGCGCAGGCCCTCCCCGCCAAGGGCTTAGCCTCACCAGGGACGGAGAGGCGGCAGAGCCGAGCGTGGCGGCCGGGCTTCCCTCCCTCCCCTTCCCTATCTCGGAAACACGGAGAAGCTGCAGTGTCGAGGTTACCATGCAGCGGCTGCTGAAGTGCTCTAAGGGGAGCAGCCTGCTAGCCTAATTCTCTCGCGGCTTCTCGCCCACGGCCTCCTCGGGGGAAAGATGGCAAAGCCAGGGGATCGTCCGGCCGATGTGCCGCGCCAGGAGGAGGCGGAGACGGCAGAGGATCCTGGGCAGGCTCGTGGCGGCGGGAAAGGCCTCCTGGGGCAGGTACAGAGCTGCTGGGGCTCCAACGGGGACGGAGAAGTGGCAGAGCCGAGCGGGGCAGCCGGGCTTCCCTCCCCATCTCGGAAACATGGAGAAGCCACGGGGCGGGCCGCTCCCGGGCTGCTAGGCCTCGGGGCTCTCGTTGTAGCGGCGGGAGCGGCAGCGTGGCCTGCCTTCTCGGCCTCCCCTCATCCTCTGGAGTGCCGGTGTTCTGATTCAACCACCCCGCTTCAACTGCCGCCACTGCTCCTGGCCCGATGTCTCTCCATCCAATCCCTGTGTCCGTGGGGCACATGTGCAGTAGCGCAAACCCAGAGACACAGGGACTGGATGCAGAGACACTTGGGTGTTATATATATAGATATGCAAGGAAATAACATGAGAACAAAGCAGCAGCTCTTCCCCAAATCAAACTGGTATGATGGAGCAAGTGAGGAATGATCCAATCCCCCCTAATCCAATGTGAATCACTTCATAAAGAGCATTAACACACCTAGGTCTTGGATTCTGAGAAGCCACAGGCTTCTTCCAGAATCCTATTCCTCCTGGGGACCTGGTGCCCTCCAATCAAGCCCTCTGCACTTTTAAAGAGGAGCCCAGCCCACAACTTGAGAACCACCACCATCTTGCAGCATTTTGGGCCACTCGTTCTAAGAGGTATTACATGTATCTATTTATCTATCATCATCATCATTTTATTTGTATGCCGCCTTTCCATAGTTAAAACAATGCTCAAGGCGGCTTACAACATGACAAGATTTACATAAATACCAACATAACAAAAATGTTAGGATTTCTTACGAGTAGAACAGAGACACATGACCAACTAGCATGTTTCCTCCCTCCTGGGCAATCGTTCGGGAGCTTCAAAAGCTTTCTTCAGCCCGAACATCACAGCGACTGATGCCAAGAAATATCAGCATGTTTACGGATCCACAGAATTTGCGCAGTTGTGTAACAGAACTCAGCATTTTGGCTAATCTACTTTATTTACATATAAACACACACAGAGCACTGCAACACGGCTCCCTCTCTCTCTAGCATCACACAGCAAAGAGAAAGAACAAAGGACAATAGTCCCACTTCACGGAACACAGTAACACAAACATTCTGTCTTTGTTGTGGAATCAAAACATATACTGTCATGTGATAGATAACAATCCCATGACTGTAGACACGGGAAATGGATCTCCAACATAAGCAATAAATAAAACACATCAAAAAGTACACAACCAAATGGAAAACAATTCCCACATTAATCATAAAATCTAAAACTAAGAATACGTCATTAATATCAATCACAATTTAAAATGACATAGATAAAAAATAAAAACAATTTCAAAAACAAAAACTGAGTCCTCTCTGTCCAGCAGCAGCAGCAGCAGCAGCAGTCCTTTATGGAGCCTGTCAGGCCCTGCCCCAAGCCAGGTGGAGAGAAGCAGGGCAGGGAACTTGCCATCCAGAACTTGCAAGAACTCAGTTCCAGCACCTTTCAGGTGGACACCATTCCCATTATAAGAGAACAAGGGAGGTGTCCATGGTGAGTTCTGGCATTTCTTCTAGAAAAATAGCACTGTGGTACATCCATTGTATAATTTGAATTTGTTGTGAGGATTCACTGGTGTGGGGAAAACTGTATCAAATTCATTATAAGTTAAACATTTGATGATTTGGCTGCAATCCTAAACATACTTTTACATACCTGGCCTTTCTGTACACTGCTGACAAATACCAGGATGGTGAGAGGATGGGGCAGGTCACAGGTGATGTTGTTTGGGTACATTGGCAGGAGGGCAGAATTGGCTCCATCGATGTGTCTGAACCAGTCTGATGCCATTGCTGCCAAGTTTTGTTCTGGTGGGCAGTAGTGACCCTGTTGCTGGGATGCCAGGTCTGCAACAGTACCTTTGCCTACTGGCCACCCCCATTTACAAGGAAATAAGTTTTATTAAACTCTGTGGGATTTACCTCTGAGTCAACATGTATAGTAGGACTGTTCTCTTATTGCCCTTATGCTTTTAGTAAAAGCAAAACATTTGGAAGCGGTGAAAGAAAAATGTTTCCATTGATGTTTGATTAATGCACGGTGTATAGTTAGCTGACAGAGCTGAGGTTTTATCTCTCTACAGATCTGTCATCTGTTCAAAAGACCGAAGTAAAAAGTCTAGAGAGAAATAAATCTTTGTTTGATTCCAACACATTTCACAACTTTCCCTGACTTTTCATAAATTAATCTATTTGTCCAGATATTTTGCTGAGAAGGCAGCCAGGGTCAGACTCTGGGATTAGATGGTCCCATTAAGACCTGCTGCAGTTTCCTCTCTGATGCTCTGGAGGGAAGATTTTCTTGTGCTTAATAATTCTTTAAGTAGATTTGCTTGCAATAGTGTCAGCATTTCTGCCTTCAGAATTTTCCAGGATATTTATTATCATCATATTCAACCTGCAGTGCCACAATTCCAAAGCATCTATTCCCCCCACCCCCAGTTAAAAAGTCAATATATCCTTTTTGAAATACAGGCACATTATCTTTCTTTATCGTTTCTCTGCTCATGGGGTGAGAAGTCAGTTGTGGTAAATATATTTTAATTGCATTTTTTAAAGAACGTGTTATCCACAGAATCCCTTTCTTAGCATTTAGTTACTTCAGCAGTTTTTTGTTTACCATTCCCTGACAAATATCACTGTCTTAACTAAGCATTATGTAGACAGTGATCCCTTGCACCCTGAGAAACTGGAGAGGTTGGATCACAGCCACTGGCTTGCCTCCAACCTCTTCATGTACAACCAAACTTCTCAGCATAGCCTGCAAATATACATCTTGTACGTACAAAAGCTCTACACAAGTTTCTAGGACTAGAAGCCCTGCAAAAAGAAGAATCTGCTATCATGCAGAGCGCCTCTACACATAAATTCCACCTCCCCTTATATATTCAGTGTACACAGAGTCTTTGTCTCAGTAAGACTCTAGTCCATAGTGAAGAATATGAGTATGAATATGAGTATGAGTATGAATATGTCCACTAACTATGTGGACCTATATTCTGGGGGCCCTGAAGCTGTTATGGGAACCCTTTCAAACCATCAAGAAGAAGAAAGAAGCTAACCATGGTTATCTTCTTCAGTGGGGTTGTTCCATGACAGATCACCACTACTGACGCTCAAACTTTGGGACTGTTGAAATATACACGGGGGGGGGGGGGAATCAATTTGAATCTTACAAATCAAATTGGATCTAGTAGACTCAAAAACGTTTTAGCAATGGGGACTAAAGTTGTTTGGGGGCCTCTTCGGGATTGGGGGCCCAGAAGTTTAAGCTTCATTAGTTTCATATTAGTTCCACCCCTGAGCAATGGTCCTTCCCATTTCCTAATGTGACATTTATAAAGTTATAAGATGACTGACACAATAGACCTCTATATATTTACCCATTGAAAAATGAAAGTGTGAAGACCAGTTACACAACTTCAATGATTATATGGTGAGGGGCACGATGGCAGTTTTTCCACTCATGCCATTGGGCCTGCTCTCACTTAGATAAATTGCCCCCATGTCACTGAACAACCCTTTACCCGAAAGTTTCTTTCCCTTTCCTCTTAAAATTCTAGCCCCGAGGATACTGTGGAGGACCTTTGTGAGGGGATAATTATTATGTTGGTGTCTCAGACAGGTTTTCTTTAAATAAACAATAAATATTTATTTAAGGCAAGACAGTATATAACACTTAGGTTACTTCAGGAACACAGTGCGATTTGACTTGAATTCGTCCTCAGTTGTTTTTTTTATTATACGTTTGGTTCCTTTATACGGTGATACTTTCTTTCAGTTATCCACCCCCTTTAACAATCCTGCTCCTGAGGTACTTTAAGTAATAGACCAAAGGGTTCTCCACACCTCCTTCCTTCACTGGGTTTGGGAGTTTCTTCTTTTCCTTAGAAGAATCTCTCCCCTCCAGACTAGATTTGAGTCCCAAGTAGGCTGTTCCTTTCCGGCTCCTACTTCTCCTGGCTCAACCTCTGCCTCCTAGTAAAATTCCAGTCTATTCCTCCTACAGGACACCACACTCTGTCCTTCACAATACGCTTCAAGTGGAAGTTGTTTTTTCCAGAACCAACTCTGTCTCTCATTCACTCTTTATACCTCAACCTGTATCCCTACCTATCTCCCAACCTCTCCAACCTCAATTCCAACCCACCTCAACCAACCCTCTCAACTCCCACAACTACCTGTCACTCTTCAAATCACCTCCTTTTAAACTCTCCTTCCTGGAACCACAATCCATGAGAGGCTGTCATTCGTTAATCATTTGCTGGCAGGAAGAAAAAAAAGAAACACTTGTTGATCCAACCTGTCCAACAAAACCAACTTTTTTGTCACATATGGCACCAACAAATAGTAGACTGACAATGAGAATTCTACAGATACATTGCACAGAACATCTACCTAGACTGCCATACTGAAATATAACCAAAGGCTTCAAAGATTGCTTAAATCTTAGATCAGCAACAACTTATTTACCTTCTCAATTATGGTGGCTAACAAAGCTGGTTGTGTTTGACGTTTCCTTCATGTATTATCTGAACACATTTCATTTCAAGTCTTTTTTAGATATAGTTATATACTTTGAACAATGAACACCTTTTTAGAAAATTACTTTCAAAGTCAAAAGCTGTTTTTCACAGAAATCAAGCAAAGCATATCGATCCTGTCAAAGGGTTGTCTTCCATGGTGTACAATGTAATTTTTGTGGGGACTGAATGAAGAAGGGCTTTTTTGTAATATGGAAGGGTTTAAAATTTCCATTCAA
Organism: Lacerta agilis; assembly: GCF_009819535.1. Taxonomy (NCBI): domain Eukaryota; kingdom Metazoa; phylum Chordata; class Lepidosauria; order Squamata; family Lacertidae; genus Lacerta; species Lacerta agilis. The sequence continues at coordinate 19,128,221 of NC_046316.1, read as the reverse complement.
ATTGTGTGCTTTAAATCACAAACTCTTTTAGATTTCTCCTGTGTCAAAGGAAAGTGTGCCAGATATATAGAACTAAAAATATACATATTTTTTTTTTTAATTCTTCCAAGAGGGGTATGTTGATTACACACATCAGGATTCTCAGCACAGGTGTTGTGATCATTCTGCTTGCTAACATAATCCTAAATTTGTGCTTTAAAAAGAAACCTGCTGTAATATTTTTTGAGGTAGAGCTTAATGGAGAACTGCAGAGGCTTTGTTGATTAGTAGTTGATGCCAGGCTACGTGTGCATGTATATCTGGTGTGCCTTAGGAGCTGCTGTAAGTGTATGCTTTTGTCAATGAAGTATTAACTCTCTGCTGTTTGTTTTCCTTGGCTGGGTGTGTGAAGGACACTGTGCCTTCCTGTTGCATTGTGACAAAAACAAAAAGGTGGTGATGGGCATATGACTTAAAACTCTCAGTGGAGATCCTTTGAACACAGTGCCACAAGCACTCACAAAATAAACAGTACACATTCTTGCTAGCCACTTAGACAATTTATTCAGAGACAACAGAGACACTGCTTAGTGGGAGGGGGGACAGCCCCCAATTCCAGATGCAACCAGTAACAATTTAGCAGTAGTCAGTGCTCCCCTCCCCCCAAAAAAAAATGTTTATGAGTACTCTCATTCCGTCTGAGGCTCAGGAAACACCATGACAGGAAATGAGGCTGCCATCAGGGGTAGCAACAGAACTGATTATTCACCTGTTAGATTCACAAAATGTTTAGGGTTCTTCCCATCTCAGTCTGCCTCTCCATTTCCTATCCCTTTTTCTTCCTAATGATCTGGAATGCCTAGCATCAGGCATTCCTGAAAGTTTCCCAACCTGCCAAGTCAGGGATGAACTCTGTCTGTCGTGATGCTCATCTCCCCTTCTCTCTCTCACGCACACAACACAATTCAACTGGTTGAGCCCCATGGTATTTTGGGTACCAGACAACACCTGCCTCTCCCTCATGAGGATGCTCCAAACACCATCTACCACCCTCCGGTGCCCCCTCCTAAACTCCCCGCTGTGGACCATACTGAAAATAAAAGCTGGGAGGTCACGCCAATGCCTGCTGTTCTGTTGCTTAACTTCAGCTTGCCAAATATGTCCCTCAAACTGCCCAACTCTGGGAGACTCTGCAAGTTGTCAACCTGTTGTTTGGGTTGCTGCCAACATTTCAGTGTCTGTCTCCATTATCCCTGCTACTATTGATACAAGGCCATTCTGGGGTACTCACTCTGCATCAAAGAGCTGTAAAAGCTGGGACAAGTGCCTGTCAGCACTCCTCCTATCATTGCTTGCTACCCATTTAAGTCAGAAGGATGCTGCTGGCTGCTTTAATGACAGTGAGACTGACCTGAAGGAGGAGACTGGCCATTGTGACCTCATCCTGATGCTGCTTGCCTGAAGGATCCAGAAACTGGAGTTACATGTTTGGGTTAGAAATCGCCATCACTGTATCTTCAGAACAAAAGTTTAAGTCTTGAAGGAAAATAACTTCTTTTTAACCATCTATTCTAACTTGATCTCTCTTATTCAGTATGTGTAGCTGATGGTTTGTATCATCTTATTTACACTATGAAGCACAGAACTCCTATTTAGCCTGGAAACAAAAAGTAACATTCATAAATATTACAGTGAAAATGCCACAAAGGTTTTTTGAAATACAAATGCCAAAAGAATAGACAACTTTAATATGTTGCATCATTATGAAATATCTTGCTATATGCCAGATCGAGACAAGAGTAATGATAGGCACAGAGTTTGACAGACGAAGAATTAAACAGATGTGCCCTAAACATTTTTTACTCTGATGGCTGCATTTAACATGACATGTTTTTAAAAAGCTAAAGCTCTTGCATGTAGAAAGAAAGAAAGAAAAACAAGCAGGAACAAACAGGAAGAAAATATTCGCTCTATATTCTAAAACGATCTTGAGGAATAATCTGAGCAAAGCAAAAACTATGTTACAGAACAACAATGAATAAGTCAGCTGGTCTGAACGTAGCAGGTATCATAATAAAACAACAACAGCAACAACAGTAATAGATATCACGTGACTATTAGGACTGCAAGGTTAAAATTTCAAATTGGCAAAACATATTTATGGGTGTCTTTTTGAAGGAAACTATGTACAAATGAAGATGCTACAGCTACCATTCATGTTGTTAGAATTAAGGACCATAATTAGCATGTTATTCTAAATGTCAGTTACGCAAAAGGTGCAAAATAGCTTCTTCTTCTTTTTTAAAGTGATCTGAATTCACAGATCTGTCCATGAAATTTTATTTCAGCAATTAAACTTGGCACCCGCCAATCAGCTAAAGCTTTGATTTAGGGAAAGTTTAGGGGAGGAAAACCTCAGGCACAGGAGTAAATGTCCTCCATCTGATCCTCACAATTCTTCCAGGTCACGTCCTCTCTCCCAGGCCATACCCCCCCCCCCCAGTGGTTCTGCTGCATGTCCATCTCAAAAGCTTTTGCCTGGTTGGAATACCTCCTAGAATTCTTGCTTGCATGGCTGGAGAGATGTGTCTGTCTGTAGAAACCTCTGGCTTCCACTTGGTTGGAATGTAGCTTCCTGTACAAAGGTTAGAGTCGCCTTTGTTTCCTCACCCACTTTTCCCTCTGCCCCCACCCACTTTTTGCCTCTCAGACTGCCCACCACAGACATCACCCTGGAAGAGTGCCCATGAAGGAACGTGTCCCTTGAACTGAAAAAGTTCCCCAACCCTGATTTAATTGACCAACATACCAATTAAACAGTATGACCCTAGATGTTAATGATCACAAATGTATCCTTCTCTCCCACCAAAACATAATGGCCTCCCTTTTTTCCCTTACAACTAATTTGAAAAATTGGTCAGGAAACAAAGTGGCTAGAAAATCATTTCCTGAGAAATTTCAGCTGAGCCCTAATCATATCCACATCTCTCTCAATTTTGGGTTCACTTTAGAGGATTTGATGCAAGGGGACCAGCTGTCTCCACTGCTGTACCTTCCATATTCCCTTGGGTGGCCACGTGTCCCACTTTTCAAAAGCCAGTCCTCTACTTTGAAGGGCTGTCTGAGGACAGTCCTCACATGGTTTGTTTGTGAATCACCTTTCAGATAAATTTCAATGTGATTTACAACCATGCAGTGTAACAACTAAAAATAGGTTTTAAAACAATACGAATCAACACCCAAGGCAGAGATCTGAAAATGTTTTCATCCAGGTGGAAAAGCTTGCTCAAGCAAAAGCATTTTCAGTTCTTTCCAGAAGCTACAAAAAGTAGGTCCCTGTCTTTTCTCAACAGAGATGCAGTTCCTGCTACATCTAATGATAGTCACAATTCAAAAATAAAATAAAAAAACTCTATACAAATAGAACCATAGAATTGTACAGTTGGAAGGGACCATTCAGATCACCTAGTCCAATGCCCTGCAATCCCGGAATCTTTTGCCCAACACTGGGCTTGAATCCACAACCCTGAGATTAAGAATCTCATCCTCAACCAACTGAGCTATAATTTACTGCATGAGAATTAGTGCCCTCTTTGGTCTTCTGTTTTGGTGACACTTTTTTTTTGGGGGGGATACTTCATAATTGGCCATCCTTGTCCCAGAACTGAGGTTTCTGTTGTACCATGCACCGTTCCCTTGGGGCACTATAATGTTCTTGCTGTCCAGCAGTCTGCTGTGGCAATATTCTCGGCCATAGACACCTAGCAGCAGCCTTTCATGCTGCGGGTACCCCTTTTACTTTGCTACAAAGTAGGCTTGTGGGACAGTGTTCTCGAAGCGACTGCGGGAGGCAGTGGAGGATAGAGGTGCCTGGCGTGGTCTGGTCCATGGGGTCATGAAGAGTCGGACACGACTGAACGACTGAACAACAACAAGGCTTGTGGGAAAGGGAAAGGGAGAAAATGACTCTAGGATGATGTGCTTGGGACCACTCATGCCCATAATGATGTCATAAGGGAAAACAATCCTACCATTTCTATTACTTTAGGTGGGGAATTATTTGTTTTAACTGAGCTCAATCAGTATCAAGAAGAGGCTAGTATATTGTGAATCAAATCATGGAGGGAAATGCAGGAAGATTTTATAACACTGTATTTGTTTAGCCAGGTACCCTTATACATCCTGTATGATGCAACAGAGATTCAAAGACTCAACTTGTGCTCCTAACATAGGGTTTTGACTGTTTTCTGATAACCAGTACTGACTGACAACTGGAACATTTGCTGAAGTACTCGCAAGAGTGGGGTGCATATGGACATCTGCCACAAGATAACTGAAGAAAACCATTTTACTGGAGCAAAATGACAGCAATCCTGGATTATTTAAATGTTTGCATTTTGGTTGTAAGAAAGGATGTGTGTGTTAGAAATGTATTGCAGCAGCAAATAAACAAAACAGGAAAAAAACCAGGTGATGGTTCAGGCATAAATGTGCATTATCATTTGATGCTGCCATAAGCAAGGTTTTCTTGAATAGTTTTTTATGCTGACAGATCTATGCAGTTATTTAAAATTTTCTTCAGTAGCCAGCCATTTCAATGATTTTCTGTACTATTGCTTTTAAAGATTTTTAATGTTTTCATATTATTGTACACTGCCCTGATATTTTAGGAGGGAACAATTTACCGGGTATACTTATTTATAAATACATAAGAATCATAGAGTTGGAAGAGACCACAAGGGCCATCCAGTCCAACCCCCTGCCAAGCAGGAAACACCATCAAAGCATTCCTGACAGATGGCTGTCAAGCCTCCGCTTAAAGACCTCCAAAGAAGGAGACTCCACCACACTCCTTGGCAGCAAATTCCACTGTCGGACAGCTCTTACTGTCAGGAAGTTCTTCCTAATGTTTAGGTGGACTCTTCTTTCTTGTAGTTTGAATCCATTGCCCCGTGTCCGCTTCTCTGGAGCAGCAGAAAACAACCTTTCACCCTCCTCTATATGACATCCTTTTATATATTTGAACATGGCTATCATATCACCCCTTAACCTTCTCTTCTCCAGGCTAAACATACCCATCTCCCTAAGCCGTTCCTCATAAGGCATCGTTTCCAGGCCTTTGACCATTTTGGTTGCCCTCCTCTGGACACGTTCCAGCTTGTCAGTATCCTTCTTGAACTGTGGCACACATATGTAAAACACATATGTAAAACATCCCCAACTTTTATCATGATCAATTGTGGACTGGGCCAAAGTTACACAATGACAAATACCGAAGCCTAGTGATTCCAGTTTGTGATGTTGACTCAACTCTGTTTGTTTGGGTAAACAAAGAATTCAGAAGTGTATTAACCACACTCCTTATTCATTTCCCAACAGAATGACCCTGCTATTGTTTATGGGGTCAATAATGCCACAATGAAACCGGCAGTGCAGTTAAACTAATATGTGTGTACTTGTGTGAGTTTTCAATGGATTTTTTTAGCCTTCCATGAATACCTACATCCTATAAACAAGCAAATGAGAGGAAAGCAGCTAACACTTGTCCCCTGCATGATGCCATCAAACTTAGGTTATTTATGAGGGGAAAGATATTTGGCTGTGTCCCCCACTTATCCAAATAAAGCTTCTGTCCCTATCATGTTTGTTGTATCTAATCACTACAATCATGCAAATCTAATTTAGAAAGCCAGTCAACTGCAGCATAACCTATCATCCGCTCCACTAAAGTGTTCCATGGGCATTTTTTATTATTATCGTATAACTCCTGCTTATATTTACAGTATCTAAACCACTGCATTTCTCTAGGGAAGCCATTGACTCTCAGCCAAAAAACCCCCACACCCAATATGCAATAAGGACAATAATGCCGACCTTCTTTTACAGAGTTGCTTGAAAAAATAATTACTGAGGCAATGTATGTGAAGCATTTCAATCACAACTGGGCAATCTTTTCACTAAGATCTTGTATTGGATCCTCACAACCCTTTCCTCAATTCTGCCTTGGGAATGGCTGCCCAATAATTTTGAAATCCCGATTTCTAAAATGGTAGCTGTGTGAGTCTGTCACAGTTAAAACAACAAATAATCTTGTGCCACATTTGTTTTCAGAAATAACCTGGCCTAGTAATACTATCTTTCCAGGGCTAATAGTTCAGCTGCAATTAACTATCATTAACATGCAGTTTTGAGAAGCGTCTTTGAGGTGCTTTTCAAAAGTCCTGCTTCCAGCAGTCTCAAGGACCTGTAAAGCATAGATTGGTACATGTCATTGAAGGTGGGTAAAGGTAAAGGGATCCCTGACAATTAATTAACTCCAGTCGCGAATGATTCTGGGGTTGCGGCGCTCATCTCACTTTAAAGGCCTAGGGAGCCGGCGTTTGTCCGCTTCCACAGACAGTTTTTCTGGGTCATGGGAAAGCATGACTAAGCCGCTTCTGGTGAAACCAGAGCAGCGCACGGAAATGCCGCTTACCTTCCTGCCAGAGCAGTACCTATTTATCTACTTGCATTTTGATGTGCTTTCAAACTGCTAGGTTGGCAGGAGCTGGGACTGAACAACAGGAGCTCACCCCATCGTGTGGATTCAAACCGCTGACCATTCGATCGGTCCTTTCCTAAATCCATATTTTCTCTTGTTAAAAGGTGAGGTTGGAATTACTGGATATATTCCTTTGACTAGGCAAATATTCTTCTGCAGTGGGGTCATTCTGAGTCATTCCTCTCCAATCCATTACAATCATACCTTGGAAGTCGAACAAAATCCATTCCAGAAGTCCGTATGACTTCCAAAGCATTCAGAAACCAAAGCGTGGCTTCTGATTGGCTGCAGGAAGCTCCTGCAGCCAGTCAGAAGCTGCGGAAGCCCCATTGGATATTTGGCTTCCAAAAACAGTTCACAAACTGGAGCAGTCACTTCCGGGTTTGCGGCATTTGGGAGACAAAATGTTTGAGAACTAAGCTGTTTGAAAACCAAGGCATGACTGTATTCATTTTATTTCTTACATTTCTGTACCACCTTTCCCTCCAAGGAGCACATGGTTCTCCTCCTCCCCATTTTAACCTCACCAACTTGCAAGGTTGGGAGGCTGTGGCTGGCCCTAAATTTGTGACTCAATCAGGTTCGTGGCTCAGTTGGGATTTGAATCCTGCTCTCCCACATCATAGACAAACACTCTGATAATAACATCATGCACTGGGGCTGCTGGAGGATGGCATGCTGCCTCCTAGGGCATTTAATCAGTCTTTGGAAACTGACTTTGACTCTTAGAACCCTGTAAACAACACCACTATTATGGAACTTACTCCCATGGGTTCCAGAATTTTTAGAACAAAACAAAATAAAAAATATATAAAAAATTCCTTCCAGTAGCACCTTAGAGACCAACTAAGTTTGTTCTTGGTATGAGCTCTCATGTGCATGCACACTTGTGAAGAGGCACAGAGTGTTTGTGTGGAGCCGTTTAACTAGAAAAATCCTATGCATCCCTATGTATATTTATGAGCAGCTGTGCCAATAACTTTCCTACAAAAGAAGGAGCCAATAGCTAGAAAGGCAGGCATATTCTCAACGTAGTAGAAACAACAAAGGCTGGCAACAATCTAAAAGATTAGAAAATTAACATGTAAAAGCCATACTGGTACAGTACCTTTATTTACCCCATCAGATGTATTTGTAATAATATTGAAATAGTAATTTCCTTTGGCAAGTTTTGTTATTTAAATGAAGATGCCTTCACTTCTTAAAAGAAAATGATAACAAGCATCAGGAAGTCAAAGAAAATAATGCCTAGATCTCGCAGCACTGCAAAAGGCTAAACAAACATAATGGAGAATGGCTCTGGTGGTATAGTATGCGGAGTGAGTTAGGACTATTGATTGAGTTGTTAAGCAAGTAAGGAGAAGTGATTTCTGAAGCCTGGTAGACTGGAGGCCTGGCAGACTGGAGGCAAAGAGATGCCAGGCAGGCCGATAGGTGGGGTTGGGGATTCTGAGACTAGGACATTCCAGCTATTAAATGGTGAAGAATAGACCGCTTCGGGTGGCACATTTTAGGGTTCTACTGAAGAAGCATTGAACTGTTAATTATTCTATTATTATTCTGCCATGAGTTGGGATATTCTGCTTCAGGCACCAAAATATATCTGGTCACATCAAGGGTTAAGGAATCTCCTTGAGCAAATGTTACACAGATGGAAGAGCCAAATCTTTAAAGGACCTGGTGACACACTTTGTTGTGAACCACCCTGAGATCTATGGATGAAAGGCGCTATGCAAATTCAATTAAGTAAATAAATAAAACAACTAGCCTTCTTTTGTCACCCGAGCTGGGCTGATAACTGCACTCCTACCTTCTGGTGGACTGCAAGAGTGGTGCTGAAGCTCATCAGAGAGCAGGCTAGCAACTCTCTTCTGACAAGTTACCATGACAAAAAGAGCCATAAAGCTGTATTCCTGGATTGAGACCCTTGGTGCCTTACAATTTTAATGTCTGGTATAGGGTTTAGGTAAGTTTTCTGCAATAAGGGGAAACATATTGGTTGAGATTTCCACAGGGAACACTTTATAAAATTACTTCCTCCTCCTTAACTGCAAAACAGGGGCTATCTTTTAAATTATGGGCTGTTGAGAACTATGATTTATGTCAAGGAGAAGCTTTACAAATTCACTGGCCAAACATCACCTTTTGCTAGAGATTTTACATACACCAGACAGTACTCAGATAAAGCCCTTTTGAAATAGAGGACATGCTGGAAATTATTTTCACATGAAATCTCATCTGATGTGATGCATTAAAGTACAAGCATATATATTTTCAAGGCTCCCATAAGAATATGGACATGATTTTAACATGAAATATTTGTCTACAATTTAGATCATCTAATATAAACACACATTTTGTCCTTAAGTTTTTGAAGACATCCCCATATACAAACAATAGCTTATATTCAGAAAGTTTAAAGAAGTCAATAGGCTGTGTGGAGATACATAGCTCTGCGTTTTGACTACCTTCATTATTTTATTGTTTGTAACCTACCCATAATTTACCTTAAGTTCTATGGGACGTACAACATATTGGTTTGAATTTCTGGAGTAGGAAAAATTCCACTAAATTTCCTGGGTACCAGATTCCCCCACCCCACCTAATTTCTTGAGTTAGTAGCTGTAGGAGATTACTAAATGCTTGAAGTCTTTACCCAGGTGTGACACAGTTTAACAATGTAAAAAATGCAGACTGAATCAGTTTCCTGGCTGGGAATTGCTTGGAGAGAAAAACCATCATGTAGTTCAAAGGAAGGTAATGGGTGATGTACCCAGTAACCTTGTGCCAAGCAGCAGAAGAGTGTGAGCCCCTCCTCCCATGAGAGGATAGTGAGCAGAGACAAAGGATTTCAGTGTTTGGTGATGTAAGCTGGGAGGGGGAGGTTGCCAGGGTTACAGGGGGCATGATGTCACACAAGAAAAATGTATCCTTTAAAACAGAGGTTTGGAGGAATGGGGGACAAAACTCCATGTGTGCTGGTTGGGAGACACTGCACTGAGAAACCAGACAGTATGGCTGGCTTCTGCTCTGGACTCAAGCTTTTTGAAGCTATGATGGGAGCAATATGAGACATTAAGAGCAATAACATCTATATGAAGCTGCTGGGAGAGATCATCAGGGGGTTTGGGATGGGTGTTCATCAGTATGCAGATGATACCCAGCTCTTCCTCTCCCTCAAATCAGAACCAGTGAGGAAAATGAAGGTCCTGTGTGAGTTTCTGGAGGTGGTTGGAGGATGGGTGGCAGCTAACGGATTGAGGTTGAATCCTGACAAGAAAGAAGTACTGTTTTTGGGGGGACAGGGGGCGGGTGGGTGTGGAGGACTACCTGGTCCTGAATGTGGTAACTGTGCCCCTGAAGGACCAGGTGAGCAGCTTGGGAATCATTTTGGACTCACAGCTGTCCATGGAAGTGCAGGTTGACTCTGTGTCCAGGGCAGCTGTCTACCAGCTAAATCTGGTATGTAGGCTGAGACCCTACCTGCCCGTGGACTGTCTCGCCTGAGTGGTGCATGCTCTAGTTATCTCCCACTTGAACTATTGCAATGTGCTCTACATGGGGCTACCTTTGAAGGTGACCCAGAAACTCCAATTAATCCAGAATGTGGCAGCTAGACTGGTGACTGGGAGTGGCCGCCGAGACCATATAACACCGGTCCTGAAAGACCTACATTGGCTCCCGTTCCAAGCACAATTCAAAGTGCTGGTGCTGAACTTTAAAGCCCTAAACGGCCTTGGCCCAGTATACCTGAAGGAGCGTCTCCACCCCCATCATTCAGCCTGGACACTAAGATCCAGCTCTGAGGGCCTTCTGGCAGTTCCCTCACTGCAAGAAGTGAGGTTACAGGGAAACAGGCAGAAGGCCTTCTCAGTAGTGGTGCCCACCCTGTGGAATGCCCTCCCATCAGATGTCAAGGAAATAAACAACTATCTGACTTTAAGAAGACATCTGAAGGCAGCCATGTTTAGGGAAGCTTTTAATGTTTGATGCTTTATTGTGTTTTTAAAGTCGGTATCACCCACTTTGGCAAACACTGCCCTACGGTTTCTGCCGTGCCTCATTCCAAAGGAATACCAACCCTGGAATCTTGCTACCATTTGGCAGAGATTGGGATAACAACAGAGAGAAATGTGCTCTTAAAAGAGGCCGAATCACTCATTGTGGGTGATGATGACTCACAATGCAATAGTATATTAGAAATACAATCTGTCAAGAGAGAACTTTGAACATATGAAATTGTCTTACTGTTGACCTTCAACCTGCAGTGGTTTTTCCAAGGTCTCACCTTTCTCCTTGAGATCTAGTTTGCAGCCCTGCTATCAGAGTTCCTTTTAAACTGTGTTGCCAGTGATTGAGCCCGTACCTGTCTGCAAACAAGACAGATGCTCTACCAAAGTTATGAGCTGTTTGCTTGTTTTATCAGCTACATCTCAGACCAAAAGGGATAAAGACACATCAACTCTATTAGAATATATAAAGAGTAAGATATATTGCACAGCAAAACTTGTTAGCACCTCATTAGGACAGATGGTACCAATAAAAAAAGAATAAATAGCCTGGAAGCAACACAAGAAGAGAACCTGGAGAAAATCCACCAGAACTTATTACAGAACAATCTGTCTGAGGAGGCGGCATTTGTTGAGCAGAGAATGGAACCAAGGAGTTGAAAGTCACACTAATAGGAGTAATTTTGAACCCTGGAGGACCTTCAGCCAAATGATGAAGCAAGACCTCAGATAAGCACCACACAATGCTTAAGTGTATGATTTAAGGCATGTGCCTCCTCTTCTGCATGTTATTAACCTTATCTCTCAGTCGCTCTTATTTCTCAAGACTATTCAACACCATCCCAGTAAAGGGGAGGCCCTTTGATTTCATCTTCAAAAAGAGCTGTGGGGAGCAAAGTTTGTTTTCTAAGACTGATATAATGAGCTACTTTCTGGACCTCCCCAGATCATTAAAATGTTCAGGCGAGCTTTTGAAAACAAGCTCTTGGATTTATCTGCCTGATCTTCTGTATCCTACAGAGCTGCAATTCCAGCTGGTATATCTGAGATGACAAGGAACTTGATCATTTGCTTGCCTTTATCTAAAATGGTCTCTGGTGGATGGTTAGAAGGGGAAAAAAACTGTTCATGAAAATGGCCATATTATTAAGCACATCAGGCTTGCTTCAATGAAGTCATGACCTTTGGTCTACCTAGTCCAAGATGGTCAATTTCAGTGTTTTCTCAAATTTCTGATGCTATGATAGCATCAGCTGTAGCCTCCTAACTTAACCCTTTCTGTGGTCTTCACCACTGCCATCAAACAGAAGCCATTATTTTCTAGTAATTCCCAGTAATTCCTAGTAACTGCTTCAACTTCTGTAGTTTTTAAAGGCCCAGTCAACTCACTGTACCCGACAATATGGGAATGCTATCAAGTATGTGATGAAAATGAAGGCATCAGACTAAGATTTAAGCAAATTAACTTTTACTAAAAGATTTTAAACAACAGCAATTTAACACATATTGGGCAATATCTAATTTTGGCAGCTCACTCATGCAACAGCGATTCTAATATCAGGAGCTTAAACTAGGATGCCTCTGAATGTGCCTACAAGGAACCATAGTAAGAATTATACTCAGTGAAATATCCAAGTTTCCAGGGTTCCTTTTCTTTCTTTAAAACTTTGTGTTTCACTCATTATTATTTGCGTACTTAAACAGTGATACCCAAGAGGGCATATGTATACTGAACAAAAGTAATAATCATAATAATAAATTAAAGCTTACAACTTTCCTAAATGACAGGATTGCCACTGGCCTGCAGCTGATGGGTTTAAATCCACAGATAATTAAATTGTGACACATTTCTAGTCCAAAAACTGTGATACACAAGGCATCATAATGGAATTATGCTAATAATAAAAGCAGAATTGTAATATTAGTTTTTTTTTAAAAAAGCTAAATAATGGCAGTATTTTGTTTTCTAAAATCATTTAGATACAAAGAAACAAGCACTTGCGAAACAGTGCCTGGGAAGAAAACAACATGTGATGAAGGCTGGCATTCTTCCTTTATTGGGTATTATAATCTGCTAAAGGGATTTATTTGCAGTTATGTAATGATAACAAGCTACTAGTTCAGAAGTATAGCAAACAAACATGTTCTTTTACAAAAACACACCTTAGAAACAAAAAAAAATACTGTTCTGGTTTTGGCATCAAAGAGACCTCAAACAAATCATTAATACAAGCATGCAAGCAAACACACACACACACACACACACACACACACACACAAAGATGTGCTCTCCCTAGCACACATTCCCAACCTGCTTGCATTCCTGTCTTAGTCACGTCTACACTGGCTTGGTCATGTCGACAGAACGGAAGATAGCAGAATCCCCAAGGACACGCTCTATGGAGAGTTGACTTCAGGCACTTGGCCCATTGGCAGACCAACTCTGTGCTACAAAGATGTCGCAAATGTGACACAAAGGCTGGCAATATCAACTCTGCTGCGTGGGAATCCTGTGCAGATGACCGCAGTGCCTGGAGACAGAATCAGGTCATGCATCCATAGCAGTGATCAGAGGAGGATTGTCTGCTGGGAGGAGTGAAGAATGAAGAAAAGCCATGGTGCACCTGCAGCAGCACAACTGGATGCCTTCATCTGTCTCATGTCTCTCCTCTGTCCATCACCACAGCCACAGCAGATGTTGCAACTCTCCAACAGTTTGACTTCACCTCCCAAGGTGCCCCCCTCCAGTATTTCCCGAGACAGATGCCAACAAAGAGTCATTCAGCTGGAGGAACATTGTATCATGCTTGGTGGGGATGTGATAAAATTAAAAAGTTCTGGGGTAACATATATGAAGAATTGGGGGGGGGGATGTTTAAATTAACATTTGAAAAAAGACCGGAAGCTTTTTTGTTAGGAATTGTGACAAAAGATATCCCCAGGGATAAGACAAAAAAAAAAAAAATGTATGCAACAGCCGCCACAAGGATTCTGATTGCAAAAAAAAGGAAGGGAGATAAACAGTATCAGAATGGCAAATTAAATTCTGCCAATTTATTGAATTGGCTAAATTGACAGCAGCAATCAGATCACAAACTAATCGAAATCTAAAGAAAGAATGGGTATGTGTTGACGAACACATGTACTGATATGTTTAGACTGAGATCCACAAAGTTAAAAGGAAATAGAAACACAATTTTAAAGATACCGTAACAAAGCTAATAACACCAAACACGGGTGGAGGGAAGTCACAGGAGGGAAAGGGGCAGAAATAAGTATTTGGATATATGTAAGCTGAATGTATTGTTAAAGTGTCAAAACCAAAAAAATAGGTTTATCTATTTTTGTGCACACAATTGTACTATTGTGACGTGGTAAGAATGAAATGAAATATTTAAAAACAAAACAAAACAAAACCCAAAGAGTCATTCAAACCCCAAATACCTTGAACATGCAGCACACCGTCCTATCTACCCTAAATTTTAATTTAGGTCTGTTCCCCCCCCCCAAAAAAAAAAGTAAAGCTCTTAAATTAAGGTACACATAGGTCCTGTGTAGGTCCATGGATTCAATTTCCAGCATACACAGACACAGAAGGAGCATTCAATGGATAGACCAGAATCATATAGAATAACATGTATGTTGTGACATGCAAAAAATTACCTCCTCCTGTTCAAAAGGGGGGGAGGGGTAGTTAAACATGCTGTTGGCAAATATGCTCTATAAGCAGATTTTGTTCATACTTTAGGAAAAAATGCACACAGGGGGTTTGTTTTGTTCTTTAATTCTGGTTGGATTTTGCTTAACTTGCCCCATAATTGGACTCATGCTGCAAATGCTGGAAAACCAAATAAATTAATATATGATTACAGCAATATGCCTACTGGAAAAAACCCCACAAAAACACAAAAAACCTATTCAAGCACCACTGAGGAATAATTAGTAATAATTGCAGCAGACAAGCGACAAAATTCTACTTAAAATAATTTTAACAATTTTAAAATACATACAAACATCACTTTTCATTGCCATGGTTTGATTATATGCAGGCTATAAATTGAGATATGTATAACAAGAGTAACATCTAGCATAAAGAAAATGTTGAGTCCTAGAAACAAAATTCAGAATCTACTCCTAATGCAGAAACCTGCCTGCTGCTGATGGTTGGTAGATAACCCATAAGCCCAATATTTGCTTGTCTACTAATTAGCTATGGGTCTCAGCTCAAGATACATTAAAGCCCATTAGCAGACTGAGTCCTGCATACTTGTAATATCATATTCTTCCATATATAGATCTTAGATCATCAGTCAAGGCTGTAGATAACAGATCAGAGGACACACACTGGAGGTTTTTTGGTTGAAGTATCCACCCTCTTGAACTGTTTCCCAAAACTTAGGATGCTCTTCTTCTAATATTTTTTTAAATTATTTTTATTAAAGATTTTCAAAGGTAGTACAATGTCTCTCTCAAGTTTTTCCATATAACATTTTTATAACTCAGTGTTGGTGAGCTGTAGTATTTCTATATTCCATGGATTTCAATGGAAGATGTTGAAGCACATGCTTCATTTTAACACTAAAATGAATTGGAGTCTAAAGCAATAAACTTTGGCTGGATGATGTTTGTAAAGAACATTAACCAAACTGAGTAAATGCAATCTGAATAAAGCTGAGTAAAGTGGGTAAAGGTTTTGAATGCAATTCTACCATAATAGCACTGATTCTCTATAATGGTTGGTCCAGTTTACTTGTAGCATCTTGACTCTGTTTGACATCCATCAAAGGCAACACTCTTGGAACTTTACTTTTCTTCTAGAAAATTCCTATTCTACAAAGGATTCTGCACTGTTCTAAAATCTCACATAACAGACCATAGTGTCCCCCATAGGATGGCAACATTCAAACACTTTCCCATCTCACAATCTATTTTTTCCTTCTCTTTACTACCATTTGTTCCATCGTGTCTATTTTTAGGCATTCTATCCCATTCTTCTCCATCTCATCAAACATCTACTGTACTTGCAAAAGTCTTATAACACAGACTTGAAAATACTGACTCACTCAGTCACCAATAGCAAAGCCAGCTTTTCTCTTTTTTTACTTGATCTTTATTGATTTTATACAATGACTCACAGTTGTAATTCTCCATCAGTAGTGTAAATAAAAGAAGTTCTAAAAAAGGAATAAGGTAAAGTTATTCCCATATTGAGACTTCCCTCGTTCCCAACCTGGGAACAATTCTATATCAGCTGCCTATTAAACAGCATCTATTTTGCAATTATCCAATACTTCTAAGAATTATATCACATTACAGGAGTCATTCAAAGCCTGCCAAATATTTTACATGTTTACAGTGATCTTTTAAACATTGTCTGTATTTATCCCATTCTCTGTTAAACTTTTGATCTTCTTGATTTCTAACTTTCCCTTTCAATCTTGCCATCTCAGCGTACTCAAATAATTTCATCTGCCATCCCATTTTTGTCGGGATGTTTTCTCCTTTCCAACATTGGGCTAACAGCATTCTCGCAGCCGTGTTGCATACATACCGTAAATAATCTCCTTAAATCTTTTGGTATCTCTACACCTATAATACCCAGGAGAAAGGCTTTTAAACTGGGGAAGGATTTTAAACTGGACTGTGCACTTGTTTGTAAGGTTGTTACAACTCTAACCAATATGGATGCAGCCAGATTATCAGATGAGGTAAAGCAAGCATGGAACTAGGGAAAACCATATTAAGTCTGTCCTTTGGACATGCAAGGTGATAGTAATTCTATTCCCACCATGGCAATGCTCATTTGCACTTGACGTTGGTGGCTTACATAGCAGTAAAATGAGACAATAAAACCCAATTAAAATAAAACTGTAGTTCCCCATACTAAAACCACAGTAGAAACAAATTCAATTAGAGTAGAACAGTAAACAACCCCAAGAGGGACTCACAACTAGGGTCTGACACAACTGTGCCTGCTTCACATATGTTCATTTATAATTCCTTTCCATCTTATTACCATATTAATATACAATTAAAAAAGAAAATCCACACAAAAATGTGTATTTAAGGATATATATATTTTAACAAAATACACATTTTTAAACATATTTTCCCTCATGTTACGCATTTTCAATAAAATTGCATCACAGAAGTTTGATAAATACAAAATCTGAACAATAATTGTGTTCTGATCTGCACACATTTTGGGTGAGGGTGGTGTGGATCAGACCAATTTGTATTAAAATTTGCAAAGAACAGATTCCTCAAGCAACCGTTACTAATACGAGACAACATCTGCCTCCGCCATACTTAACAAATGCCAGCTTGAAAAAGTGGTTTCTACACAACTCCCAGAAGGTTCACACCAAGGATTTCACTCCACAACCTACAATAAAAACTATAACAATCACCAGTTGAGGAAAAGCCTATTATTGCTGAAGGATCTTGACTGACAGTACACTGAATTCATTCTGCTAGAGCCCATTCTGCACTTTCTTCTGAATCCAGTGTGTTACTACCCTACCCACAACATTTCCCCTTTTATTTAGTTTTAAATTTACACTCACTTTTTGACCTTCTGAAGGTTTTAATTAAATCTTCCCATAAGGCAAAATAGGGACAGTGATTTGGCACCTCTGGCAAAATAGGGGCAGTTGGGACAAGTGAAACATATCTTGATTAGCATATGCGCATATGGTACTTGGGGGGTATATCCCACTGATGAGTGTAAATCCCACGAAGAGGAACTTACTTCCTAGTAAACATGCAAAGGGTCAGACTGTAAATATAATAAAAGAATACAATAAGCCATAAAATATTAAAGCAAGGTCAAGAGATGTGGGACGGAGGAAATGAAGTAGCAGATTGCTAATTAACATTTTTATTATCTTGTACAGAAGCAAGAGAGGGCTGCATGTAATTGCTTTTCTAGGAAGAGCCATAACGAGCGAAATTCAAAAAATGTTGCATCCTATTCTTAAATAGCACAGCTCTTTCAATTAAAATGTTCCTGGCTAAAGTGTCCTAGATAAAGGAGCTCTCGGGACACATTCTGTAATGCTGCTTTGGTGAGGCAAATGGTGACTGTGCAGCACAACCCTAAGCATGTTTATTTGGCAGCAAGTCCCACTGATTTCAATCCCTCCCGACTTCAAGGGAGGAAGACCACTTCAGGTGACTTATTATAAAAGAGGGCATGTGTTGCTGTGCGACCTGGCCACTTGACCCAGTGTTGTGGGGGGTAATCTGGAATCAGCCACAACCCCTGATAGGCCACTTGACCCCGTGTTGTTGGGGTGCAATCTGACCAATGGGGTGTCGCAAAAAGCAGCAACACAGGACCTATTTAAGCCCATGCAAGACTACTGAGCTTCCTCTTTGGGGCTTTCGCATCGGAACACCCGCCCACCTCTCCCTATATTTAGGGCTTGAGCTTGACCTTGCTATGCTGTCGTGTGTCGTCTGCCGTTGGGGCAGGGGCATGGCAGGAATTCCCCCCACTTGGCTGAATGGCTGGTGCCATTTCGGTTTCGCCTGCCACGTAGCAAATATTCATAACTTGTAAGTTGCGGATAGGCTCTGGTTCAGGTGATAGGCGTGGCACATGACGTGGCCACGCCTATGCAAATGAAGGATTTTCCGGTAGAGGAACCTAGGGACTCATTGGTTTGGCATTCCCTGAAAGGGGTCTGGCCCATGCCCGAGTCCAGGGGACATCAGGAAGGCTGATTGGCGCTCCTTCCAGCAGCTGTCCTTGGTGTTCATCCTTGGCTGTCCTATGAATGTGGCTCTGGGACAGCACTGCCTGCAAGGGTGCAGGGAGTTAGTTGAACCAGAACCTATGCAACCACTCACTTGGTTGTAATCAATAAAGTTGTGGCCTAAATTTCTGCCAAAAACCAAACCAAATATCTGACTCTGGTGTGAATTTATTTGGGGGAAAGGTAAAAGGTCTAAACACGCAACATAAAATGGCAGAAAGTTGTCCATTGCAAGGATTGCGGCTGTCTTTTTTTTTTTTTTTTTTTTACATCGGGGAATTGAGGGGGAATTCTGCTTCAGGTAACAAAATGTATTGGGTCACCTCTAGCTAATTTCCATGTGAGAACTCGACTGATACTAGAGGTTAAGTGAGTTGTCATATATCTACCCCTGCACATCGACTGTGCTGCTTCACCCACAGATCAACTTTCTAATCTGTGCATGGGTATTCTGGAAGCGAAATCCTCCTCAACCCTATTTGGTATGCTCTGTCAGTAAGTGGAGATAATGGGCGAATGCCTTGAATCCCATTTCCCCTCAAAACCGAGGCCAAAATGAAGGGATTCTACAGCACCTTCTGTAACAGTATTTTCAGTGCCTGCTGCTTCGAGAGTTCCCATTTCAGGATCTTGGAGTCTAACTACATGTTGGGGTGGAAAACATAGCCATAAAGGGCAAGGTGAGGGAGCAATTTCAAGAAGAGAACTGGGAGGCAGGCTGGGAGCCCAAAGCCTTAACCAACCTTTTTACCCATAACCTCTCCACCTAGTGACTTTTTTCATAGACTTGTTATGTGGCTAGAAATAGGCCTGGTGATGAGGAAAATGTCTGGGAAGCGGAGTTTTTTTTTGGGGGGAGGGCAGTAAGGAGCAAGCTTCAGGAGCTCTCTCCCACCTTCTTCTTGAAGTCATTCCCATGCCCAGTGCTCTGCTGTTTTATAGAATTTCACTGTGATCATTCATAACATGCAATTATACCTCATGTGAAGGAACTGAAACATACAGACCCTCCAAGTGTCCCTAGTTTTCAGGGACAGCCCTGGATTTACAGAAGCCATCCCAGTTAGGATAACAACAAATTATTATTATTATTATTATTATTATTATTATTATTATTATTATTATTATTATTAATACCCTGCCCATCTGGCTGGTTTTCCCCAGCCACTCTGGGTGGCTTCCAACAAAATATTAAAATACAATAGTCCTTCAGATATTAAAAACTTCCCTAAACAGGGCTGCCTTCCCTATTTTCATCAGAGCAATGTTGGAAGGTATGGAATTATGCGACTCCTGAGCCAATGAGAAAAGTAACTATACAACCTTTAGAAGACACATGAAAGCAGCCCTGTATATGAAAGTTTTTTAATGTTTAATGTTTTACTGTTTTTATATATGTTGGAAGCCACCCAGGGTGCCTAGGGCAACCCAGTCAGAAGGGAAGAGCATTATTATTATTATTATTATTATTATTATTATTATTATTGACACCCCCATTTTCATCAGAGAAAGTTTTGGAGGATATGAACATACCAGGCACTATTGGTCTTCCAGCCGCAGTGGGACTACTCTCAGAATTTCACCACTTGCAAGGTCTCAAGGACATAAGTACCAAGGCTAGGAGGCAAGAACTAGTTTATCTACAATTCCTGATAGAACCCAAGAAATATTTGGCAGTCTTCCCCCATCCACTCAGAAGGGTATCCTCTTTGGATATAATGAGACAGCAGTACAAGACGAATCCAATTTTTTATTCTTTGGAAGATGCCTGAATCCTCTCCTGACACCCTGGCAGCCTGTAATGTTTTAATGATGTGGTATAAAGTGATTCTTGACAGTTCCACTTAATCGGAAAACCTTGGATATGGTTCTGAATAAGTAAATACCTACAAAGTCAAGCCATTAAATAATGAAATTACATTTGCAAATACTGTACCTTGTCCTTTGAAAATTTCAAAAAAGCTATCTAAAAAAATGTTAGTGTGAAAGGAAGTGTGCAGGACCTGGAGTTGTGACTGTATCTATTTTCCTTGCAGGTACCAAAAAATTAAGCTGGAAACCCCAAAATGGTCTCTCTCTCTCTCTCTCTCTCTCTCTCTCTCTCTCTCTCTCTCTGTGTGTGTGTGTGTGTGTGTATGTATGGGACACAGGTGGCACTGTGGGTTAAACCACAGAGCTCGGTCCCTGCTCCTGCCCACCTAGCAGTTCGAAAGCACGAAGTGCAAGTAGATAAATAGGTACCGCTCCGGCAGGAAGGTAAACGGCGTTTCCGTGTGTTGCTCTGGTTCACCAGAAGCGGCTTAGTCATGATGGCCACATGACCCGGAAGCTGTACGCCGGTTCCCTTGGCCAGTAAAGCGAGATGAGCGTCGCAAACCCAGTCATCCACAACTGGACCTAACAGTGAGGGATCCCTCTACACACACACACACACACACACACACACACACACACATATCTCAAAATAAAATACAATTATTATTATTATTATTATTATTATTATTATTATTATTATTATTATTATTATATTGTATTCCTGACTGAGAAATACTGCAGTTGGGCTTTGAATGTCACTTAGAATTATATGATTGATAGCTCAGTTTTTGAACTATAGATAACATGAAGAGGTGTTGCTAGAAATGTGGGTCAAGAAAGATGCAACATATTCCGTGGAAAGGCATCAAACCTGAAATAATCTATGATATTTGGCAACCTTGTATAATGTTTAACCTTCAAAATTTAAAGGCCAAAACTTTGCTAAGCTTTGAAGTTCAAGCAGATTTATATATTCTTATTGTGCAGGATTGTGGGGAGCATCCCGTTCTCATTGTGAAATCTCACTGTGGACTTGTTTACATTAGCAGCCGGCTCAAATTTTAATATCTAATTATTAAGCAATTATTAAGCAATTAAACTGGAAATATTCTGAAGCAAAGAAAAGAGTCTCTAAATAATTAGGGGACTCTTTAATAGTCTTTAACCCAGGGTAGCAATTTTGAATTAGGGGTTACTAGCAAGCAAATGTATTTTTTATTTAGAAAGCCCCATAAGCCAGCTTGGGGATATATGTTTTTAACATAGCTTTTTTATCTGATTTAATTTTATTGTTGTTTTACCTGGCTTGGCTTTATGGCTTGTACTTAATATGCTATTGCTGTTTTATTTATTCTGTTTTGTTGCATTTATAGTTTATTTGTATTTGGTTTTAGTTGTTCTAAGCCCCATTAGGTGGGATACACATGTAACTAATAAATACCACAGTAAAATAATAATAATATCTGCTATCCAGTTATCACAATGCATAGATGTGTTAACTTTTCCATGAGTGCTATTTCCCAGACTTCTTGCACTATTTTTGAATGGACTCATTATAAGCTTTTCCATAATCAGATTATAAGGGTTCTGCAACTGTTAAAAAGTCAGTTTTTAAAATAGAAATAAAAATAAAAATACAGTGATGTTGATTTTCTCCAACAAATAAATTTAGCAGAGCTAGTTCTGGTCTTTTCTTTACCACTTTCTCAATTATTTTTGCAGTTTCTTGAAAGAATAAATGCCAAAATGTTGATTATTTATTTATTTATTAAATAATAATAATAATAATAATAATAATAATAATAATAATAATAATGATAGGTGAAGGACCCTATTTTTCCACACACCCTCCAACAGGTATATACATTAAATTAATATATACAAGATATTCTGAGTGGTGTAATTTTGGTACAATCTTTATGGATATTTCCCTAAAAAGAGTTGAAGTTTACTTAAATGGAAGCTCACCCCAGAGGAAGGCCCATTGCTCACCACTGACGATTATAGAGTTTGGATTCCACCCATGTCTTCTTGTAATTCATCTAAAGGTTTGTAAGAATTTATATACTTATTAGCTACTAGTTTAGAGGCTGAATCAATATGTGCACCGTGCTAAATGGCATGTATATATTTGGTCATCAAGTGAATAATTGCTGACCGAGTAGGGCTGCTCTCTACAATCAATTTTATATTTCATATTTTCTGCTTTGAATGCAGCAATATTCCCCTATATTATCATTCACAGGACTGATATTTGCCAATGGTCCAGGGATCTGGACATAGTTTTAGGGTAGTGTTGTATGGCTGGGGGCCATTTCTATTGTGCATTCAAATAACCCAGCCTTTACATAGGAAGGGCAAATGGTTGACATCTGAAATGTATAACCATTAACACCATTATGTTTTGTAATATCGGTAATTTAAGAATCATAGTGGGGAAATGTCAGGGCAAGTTGCATATCAGCAGCTGAACTGGAGCTGCTTTTCAAACCTAACTGTTAGTGCATCCCTTAAAGCAAACCAAGGAAATCAATATAATCCAATTTAGAGGCTGATTTGTGTGCATCTTGCAATGAATTTGAATATGCCAAGGGCTAGTATGGGGATGAGGCAGCGTATCATAACTGAGAATCTATAGGAATGAGTGACCAAGGTACACGGAGGGGGGGAACATAAATTTCCAGGTTAATACAGGGTGGCAAATGTAGCACTGTTGGACCTCAAGTGGAAAATGGAGAGATACCAAGGGGAGATTAAAAAAAACCTGTTTATGTATGCAACAACTGCAGCAATAATTCTTTTAGCCCCAAAATGGAAGCAGCAAGAGGTACCAACAAAGGAAGAGTGGCAGATGAAGATGATGGACTTTGTGGAGCCAGTGAGGTTGACTGGGAAAATCCGAAACTAGCCTGATCAAGCACTCCAAAAAGACTGGAATAAATTTAGACTTTATTTGACGGACCATTGTAAGCAATTAACATCACTAGCAGGGTTGCCGGAAGACTTGTAAAGGGGGGGAAAGCATTATTCTATTCATAATTACTAAAATAAGAGATAATAGTAATGTGTGAAAGATGGATTGAAAAAGGTACAAATGCTAAGATATAAAGAGTAACTTGGAAAACCATGTGTGGCGGGAGGGAAGGAAGTCGACGAGCTCTAATAGAGCAAAAAATGTAAAGTAGATAATAATGATGTGGTTATATATTGTAAAATTAAAACCGTGTGTGTGTATGTGTGTGTGTACACACACACACACACACACACACAGTGGAAAATAGATAGCTTAAGATGGTGTGACTGGCAGGTCTTTCAAAATAATAGATAATGCTAGTACTTTTTATTTATCAAGTCCTGGATGTGAAAACTTTGTGGTGAAAGGGGAAAAGAATATAAAATAAAGGGGGAAAGAGAATATTAAAAATAGTAGGGTGGGTGGTAAAACTAAATATCATTCTCAGGTGTCAAATGCCAGAGAAGGAGGTGAAGCTTCATCTTATGATGGAAACTGCATAATGAAGATGCCAGAGGTCCCTGTGTGAGGAAACAATTTCACACTGCTGTGTTCAAGAGGACAAAAATCTACAAAGAGCTACAAGATGTTGAAAACATCTAAAGAATTTCCTCAACAGTTTATTATATCAGCAAAAAATAGCTGGAGAAAAGCACAGAAAAAATAATCATACACTGACCTAACCAATGTGGCTGAAAGCATAAACAGAATGCCTATATTTTAAATAAGCCACTCTTAATGGTCCCAGACTCAAGTGGGGGAGAATTGTATAATGTTTAGAGGATAGACTGCTCAGAAGGCCTGAATGGGGCCTCTCACTGTTTCATGAATAATCTGGAATTGACCTGTGGTGGACTTATAAAAAGAAAAAGGGAAACAAGACTGACCACCACTGACTGCCTCTATTTTTGAAAGTCTGTGAGAGAAGGGTAAAAAGAGGAGGACAGTTTCTCTCTCCTGAGCTATCAAAGCAGAAGGGATGAGTTGTTTTGACCTGCAAAATTATCCAGGACGTTTTCCTCTGGAAACTCTTCAGGCACAGAAAGGAAACAGCTCTAGGATGAGAGCTGCTTCCTAGTTTTGCCTAAAGTGAAATTTTGAGGCGAACTCAGAGGTTCCTGCTTAGGCAAAACTTCAGAAGAATGTCAAAGGATGCACCAAAGAGATCTGACAAGACTAGTGAAATGTTTCTCTGCAGGATCTGAACACAGAAAGAAAAAAAATAAATTGCTTAGCGGAAGCCTGCACTTAGAAAGTCGAACTCACCTTGGGCTATTAGGTTTGTCCTCCTTTCGTGAAATAGAAGCATTTCTAAATAACTTCTATCCTGGTTTTCTGCATTATTTATATTATTTTAGCCCTTTGCCCTTCCAAAATGGTATCTCTCACAAAAATAAATAAATAAGTAAAATATTTCCCTTTGGATTTTAAAATCCTGACGGGCAATAAGCAGAATTCATACAGAATTCATGAGTAGGCTTATCAGTGCATGTATGCCCAGGGGGTGAGGCAAGTGCCACAAAAGGTATTGGGCCAAGGCCAACTCAAGGCTGTCACATGTATATTTCCCTGCTTAAATAAATAAATAAATAAATAAATAAATAAATGCAGCCTTAGGGGACGGCACATTTAAGTGAAGGAATGGCAGAGGAACAGGCAGCTTCTTAACACTTTCCCCTAAATATATTTTACCCTAAGCTAGACAAATAGGCATCCTTTGTCTCTTTTCTTATGGTGGAATCATGGGGAGAATGAACAGATGGCCAAAAGGTTAAGCAGCACATGGAAATGTAAAGAAAAATAAGGGACCTTTTACCACATGTGGTGGACGTGCCCCAGGATAAAGGACTTCTGGGAAAAGATTTATGGGTTTGGATAGCTATGTGTGCCCCTTGCTTCTTCTTTTTAATCCCTTGTCCAAGAAGTGCACAAAGCACATAGTCAGCTGTGAATTTACTTGTGAAGTATTTTGGTTTTGTGCAAATCTGAGGGATCAAAAGAAAAGAAAAATTCCTCTGTTCATGAGCATACTGGGAATAGTTATGAATACAGCTGGAAAAGAAATGAAAGCATTGAGGAAGTAGTAGGCATGAAAGGCAGTAGCAGAATGTGACATTTGATCTACCCTCCATACAACAAATAATCTGTGACCCAAGTAGAGTGGTTTGGAGCCTGATTTTTTTTTTCAAAGTAAGAGAATATTCCTGTATCAAGTAAGTCCAAATTTATGGGGGAAAGCATAGAGACTGCTGCTGTAAAGTCATGCAAACTATGCAAATCAAATGGAAATGCAAACAGCTACAAACATACAGTAAACTCTGGTGTGGAGAAGCCCTAAGAGACTAAGAGTAGTCAGATGAATCAAGTTCAGGTTACGTCAGATACAACCAATTACAGTCATCAGGGATAAGCAGCAATTATTACCTACTGTGACTTCTACTTGTGTGGTAGGTTGTTTGAAATAATACCTCCACTAAATCAAAGTCTATTCTTTTTCAACAGAAGGAAGTTTATCAACATGAAAACACAACCAAGGATGCATGAATGTTGCTGGTCTTATAGAAACTATTTTCATTCCTTGAGTTTTTTCAGATGTATCATCTGAGGATAAACCTTTAAATTAGTTACAGATTTTGCTTCAGGCAAAATCCATTGAGAATTTAGGGAATATATAGCACCCCTGGAAGAAGAAAAAAGCCAATTTTATTCAAACTCTTTTTGGCTTCCTTCAAAATAAATAAAACAAAACAAAATGTTTTGCCTGAGAAGGAGATCTAAATTTGTTCCAACATTTCCTTTAGGTGAAATGTCGATAACAACTCTGAACTAAGCACCTTTCTAGACTGTGTGAGCTGACTCAACACTATGTACCCAAGCACTCTAAAACACAAACACCCTAAATCACTCAGTGCATAATATGTCATCAGCAAACACTTCTTCATCATGTCCAACCTGTTCAATCCATCATTTCTAATCCATCAAAATCAACTATCAGTTTAAAGAATGACTGTATGATGAGAGCACATCCAGCCAGCAATTTTCAAAGTGTGTGGAGTTTCCGGGAAGGACATGTGCAAAAGGCCTCAGGTTCAATCCTGAGCATGTTCAGTTAAAGGAATTCAGGTTCGGCTGAGAAAGAATGAAGAGAGCCACTAAGTCAGAGTGGGAGCGCTGAGGTACATGCAACAGACACCATGACTTTTGTTTTTCTCTGCAGTGTTTCCTTACCTCTATAGAAATGAACGTCAAGCACATCTCTGCAATGCTTTCTAAATTTACCAGGGGGAGAAATCAGTAAATCATCCTCATGTCTTTTGACTTTCAGTTAAATGCTAGAGAGCTGAAATGGCACACGCTTGGAAATGCATAGGAAGATGGACAGACAGATGGGAAACTCCCTTAAGAGCTTTATCAGCCACCTGCCATCCTCTAAATGGAGCTTGATAATTAATGTGGCTCTAGTGCCAGCAGGAAAGACACTTCTTCCATGGTTTCAGAGGCAACATATTAGTCGATTTAAAGGGAAAGTTTGCTGCACTTTCAGCTTAAGATTCCTAGACGGGTCTTTTTAAGGAGAAGTTGTTTTTGAAGGCAAAAAGAAAAAAGAAAAACTCTTGCACTGAACCTCATTTAACTTTGAAAGCCAGAGCTTAAAACAAAGCTAACATGGTGAAACCAAATCCAAAATTTCTCGTTTGTCCTGATGACATAAATGAGTAAACTGAAGCAAACTTCCTTTGCAATTGTTAAAAGTATGTGGAACTGGTAATCATTCCTGAGATTATTTATACGGCATGTTTTAAAAATTATCTTCTGTCACCTGAACTTTTTCAGCATGATAATCATGAAACATTAGAAGCTGATGTATGAGCATGTTCAGGGCTTCTATTCAGCCAGAACTCACAAGAACTGAGTTCCGGCGCCTCTCAGGTGGGTGTCATTGCCATTATAAGAGAGCAAGGGAGGCATTCATGCTGAGTTCTAGCACCTCTTTTTCTAGAAAAATAGCACTGAACACATCAATGAATAGAAACAAGAAGGATGAGCATCAAGCTAATACTTGCTGTAAAAGAGTTCCAATAAAAAATATTTCGGTCAACCACAACATTTTGATAGCACTCTTCCAGCTAATCAGGATGACTTGGAAGGGCTCCTTTGGTAAGTGATGCTACATATTCAGAAAATCGTGGTTGGCCTTTACACACTACAAGGTGAAGCAACCTGCTTCAGGCAGCACCATGAGTGGAGACAGGAGATGAAGGCTGAAATTGGTAACTAGGTGGGGTGGGGGGCTGTCCACTGGTTTTTTTCCCCTAACCTTACTTATTAATTAGTTCACTATTATGCCAGTACAATGAGTAAAGGGTCATGGGCAAGACTAGAAAGGCTTTATTTTCTAGGCAGCCATAACTGCACTCAAGAAAGAATGCCTGGTCTGAATTTCAAAGACAAGTGCATTCTCCCAAAAGAACACATACAAAAAAAGCTTATATATCATACAGTTCAGTACACCCTAATGCAACATCTCCCTGTACAGTATATAGGAATGATGGATGATACTACCGGTACTTTATTTCAGTTTGCAGTTTCTTATAATGGCTTATAAGAAACTTAGTAAACATTTTGAGTATGCAGTAATGGATGTTCATGGGGGGGGGGGGTCACTTTGTAAGACGCCTGAGCCTTCAGGATGGAGGAGAGACGAAAGGAAGAAAAAGAGGAAGGGAATGGTAGAGTTAGGGCTGATATCTTGGAGAGCTACTGCCAGTCAACGTACAAGGTACCGTGCTGAACTAGATGGACCAATTCACTGAGGGTTTTCAAATGTGCAGGGGGGCATCACAGTTGCCTGCTTCAGACATTTGCCTTCCATAGGTTGAAATGCAACAGAGGTGGCGACAGGGGGGGGGCAAAGTTAGTGTGCCTGCCCTATTGCTCCCGGACATACTCACTTCCTGCTTTTTGTAACACCTAAAGAGGGCTTAGGGGAAAGCTGGAACTATTCACTGGCTTTCAGCAATTCTTCTGAAAGTCCTTGTATATTCATTCACATTGTCCTCCCTCTAACTCTCAATTGGCTTCACTCGCCATCGGTAACTTTGCCACTTAGCCGAATCTGATCAGCTATGCAGCATAGCAACATCATCCCATACACTGCGTAATTTCTAATTGACTGGGATCACTCATGTGAATCCAGTGAGATGGAAGCAACAGCAATAAGCAGAGAGAGAGAGCACAAAAGAGAGAAAGTGGGGGGGGAGAGAGCACCAAAGCAACTGCAAAAATTGAGTGGAAAATGGTCCCTCCCCAAAAAGGTGAACATTCTCTCTCTCTCTCTCTCTCTCTCTCTCTCTCTCTCTCTCTCTCTCTCTCTCTCTCTCTCTCAATATTTATTATTTAAGTTTTACAATGTTTACACCTATTATAAATTTATACCGTACATACATGGGCGTAGCCAGGATTTGTGTTAGGGAGGGAGGCTTTTGGTGGGGGGGGGGGAAGAATCTCAGATTAGTATTGATTTGTATTGATTTTGATTTAGGGGGGCAGCAGCCCCCTGGCTACATCCAGGCATACATATAGCATAGACTTGCCTCCCCCCCATCTGTGGTTCATTTGGTTCATTTCCATTTGTTTCCTTTTTCTGCTGCATATTCTAGTAACTCCTTGTTATTTTTATACCATTTTCTATTCTGATTTTAAAATTTCTGCTCTTATTATTCTAAGCCTGCTAATGTTTTGAGCTGTTTACAATATTTTTTTCCATATATTCCACATCCCCCCCCTTTATTTCTTAATCAAAGAGTTTTGGAGGACTTCTAATTACAGCCTGTCAATCAACATATGATAATACTCTGCACCGTCCCTAGACCCAATTCACATATGTAAGTTCCTGAGCTCACCAAACCCTCTGTGAATTTTTAACAGGTTCACTGCAATATTTACCACTGTTAACCAATCTTCCCACCTAGTTCCCCACTTCGCAAGCAAATTTTGAACTGAACCAAGGGACGTCTAGCCAATCACTAATAGTATTCATGACTCACATAACACTTATGTTTAACATATTTTGCATACATTATTTCAGTAATCCTTAGAACAACCCTCTCTATTACACACACTCCTCACACCTCTCTCCACAGCTGGGGAAAATGTTGCCTTATGTTCTTCATGGATCATAAAATTGGGGTGGTGGGGTTGGTTCCCCCCTCCCATTAAAATAGCCCCTTTCTTCTTCAGGAGCACCTCCACTATATGAAAGCCCAGGAAACAGAAGTAACCATGTGGGCCTCCATAGACACCTCTGCCAAACACTAGAAAATAGATTTATGGGCCTTGGGCAATGCAGCATTTTAGAGAAAAGTACTTCACCAGGTAGTCAGTCTAGGGCCTTGCTCTTCTCCTGCCCATACAGGTATATACTATGACTCTGCTACAATTAGGATTGTCATATTTTGAAGAGCAAAAAAAAGGGCACATTTGCCGACTCTTACTTTTAACTATGGATCGCTATGACGACTCTACCCATGAAAAAAGAGGACATATGGCAACCCATATGACACATCCCATACTAGAACTGCCCTCCATGAACCTCCAGGGGAGAATGGAAATACTTACCATTAATTTTTGTATTCCCGGGGCTCCTGGAGGGCAGGGCCCACCTCTCATCGGAGGTCAGGTCATGGAATGTAACAGTAACAAAAGGACCATGAATTCTTAGGATAAGACACCAGGGTAGGCTGTTTTTTCTCCTGCATCTGTTTCTCAGGTTGGTCACACTCTGGAGCACCATGGACAGAGACCAAAAATTGAGAAAGCACAAAGTGGACACCTCAGGACGGTGTCAAATAAATCTATGGGTAGTCTGCAATAGGGTTGAGGGGTCTGTCTTGCTCTGCCAACTGGTCTGGAAGGGGGAGATGACTCTTCCCCCCGGAAGATTCCAAATTGAACCCTACCTACCTGATAGAGAGGATGATCCAGGAAACAGGAAACAGCTGCCAGTGGCAGACTTTGGGCTTTAAAGTTCAGTGGCACTCTGTTCAATGCCAAATTTGGTGCCCCACTGCCCTTCCCTTGTTTGTCATTGTTGTGGTATCCCCTGTGGCACCCTCTTGTCTTGGCACCCAGTGCGGGCAAACTGGCTGCACTTCCCTAAATCTGCCTCTGAAGCTGCTCTTCCTGTTTCCTAAGCGCTTGCCTGCAATGGCATTGCCTGAAGAACTGCTTTTAAAAAAAACCAAAAAAAAAAAAAACCCAGGAGGCACTCAATTTAGCAATGTCCAATTTAGTACCCAGAAAGAGCCACACAACTGCCAAATGGCGTGTGGATGAGGAGCAAACAAAAATAAATAATTTTTTTTTTAATTAAAACATAAAGGCCACATTTGTGGCAGGGGTGTTGTGGGGGAGCTGGAAGCAGGCTGTGGGTTGGCCAGCTCTGCTATATATAGCTACTCAGAAGTAAATCCCATTAAAGGGACTCATTTCCAGGTAAATGGGTACAGCCTGAATCTCCACTACTGAGTTTCATTACTGCCTCAGCTCCATTCTCTCTTTCTATCGGCCAGTTATCTATCTCCAACTGATCATCCACTTCGCTCAGTTGTTGCCCTTTGCTCCTTTTTAAGGCAGCTAAACTCTCAACAGCTACACAACCTACAATTTAATTTCACCAAAGGATTTAATTGTCGCAGTCCCTCACTCCTTTGGAAATGCCAAAAAGCAGGATAGATGGTAACTGGAGTCTTTTAACGTATTAAATTCTTGAGGCACTTGGATGTAAAATGCAAGGGGTGCACACAATGATTTGCTTTATGCCTCCAAACCACAAAGAATAGCCTTTTAAAGAATAAAGCAAAATATATTCCTTAAAGATACTGTTGTCCTCTTTGTTATGCCACTGAAGCAGTGAAATGTGTATCATTCAGACAGGCTGCCCTAGGGGAGAATCTATACAAAATGGAATTCTAGCTAATAAGTTTGAAAAATGTTCACTAACTGGTACCCAACAACTGACCTGGAAGGACCTTTTTACTGAAAAGGAAAAATAATAATTAAGAAGAGGTCATTTAATGGTAATGGTACAATATTGCTAAATTTTGAGAAACATAAGCATAGCTCAGATGTCCTATATAATGTTTATTATACAAAGGCTTTGTGAATGAAGCCCACAGTTGATGTGCCATTTTGTGTTAGCACTTGTACCAGTGCAATCTTCTGAATGCTTGGAGGAATGTCAAAATGATCCATATTTGCCTTATCTTGCTTGTCCCCTTCCCCAGCTGGCACCAACCTTAAGATCATGCATCAGGACCAGCATCAGTGGAGAATGGACCATTAGGGCCAATGGGTACTGCCCCACCAACCTCAGACTGCCATCAATGAGCTCCTACCTACTTGCCTTCCTGCCTAAATCTGGTCCAGGAGATGGAAGTGCCTGCTGTCTTTCTCCTCCTTAACTTCATGGGGACAAAGCTAAATTAGTTGGTTCTGTCTGTCCTTGGCTCTGGCTCCACGTATTATTGGCTGTAGCTCAACCCAACAGACACCAGACAGAATTGATCAGCATTTAATATAGCCTTGTAAATATGCCCACAGAACCAATATTAGCCTGAAAAAAATATTTTCTGCTTTTAAACAGCAGGGTAGTCAGAGAAAGACAGAGAGAGGGGGGGAGGGAGGGAGGGAGGGAGAGAGAGAGAGAGAGAGAGAGAGAAGAAAGAAAGAGAAAGAAAGAAAGAAAGAAAGAAAGAAAGAAAGAAAGAAAGAAGAAAGAAAGAAAGAAAGAAAGAAAATATAGTGGTACCAGTGGTTCCCCGGAAGTCTGTTCCAAAACCAAAGTGTTCCAAAACAAGGTGCACTTTCCCATATAAAGTAATGCAAAACGGATTAATCCGTTCCAGACTTTTAAAAACAACCCCTAAAGCAGCAATTTAACATGAATTTTACTATCTAACAAGACCATTGATCCATAAAATGAAAGCAATAATCAATGTATTGTACTATAAAAATAAATAAGACAGTATTGTAGATGATAAAAATTAAAATTATTATTTTTTCTTACCTGCACTGATGATAGTCATTGTTTGGATGGGGGTCTTTTACCCATTTCTGCAGTCACACAATCAATCAATCAATCAATCAAATCAGTAGCTGAACTGGGTTCCAAACAGTCACAAAATCAAATTAACCAAAAAAAGCCTCAAAAAAATAAATAGCAAAAACAAAAGTGCCAAACTTAATCTGTTCCGGAAGTCCGTTTGACTTCCGAAATGTTCAGAAACCAAGACACAGCTTCTGATTGGTGCAGGTGCCTCAGAAACAATAGCCGGCGACCACATTGAAAACCGAATACTTACTTCCGGGTTTTCAGTGTTTGAGGACCAAGTACCACTGTAGCAGGTTTGGTTTTGATGGTTGTATATGGAGAGGGGCTGTTGACAAGAGGGCTAGAACTATTCTTCAGGGTGGGTGAGGTGTGCCTTCCTGATGCTTATCAAAGATTCTGGTCTTGACCTGCTCATTGGTTAAAGCAGCTACCAGACCTTTACCCTGCTAAACTAAAAATTGCCACCAGCCTTCCACATATCTCCCCCTGCCCCCTGCCCCCAACACCTTTGCTTCAACCTGTGTTGGACAGTACAGGAACCAAGTCTCATAACACGTAATTGAAACAAAGCCTATAATACAATACAATAGCATTTCCTTGTATCCTGTTCTTGTTATTTGTAGGGATGACAGATGAATTAATTCTTGTTACATTTCAAAGTTAACTGACCTGATCTTTACCTCCCTGGCTAACCACAGTTCTCCCTTGGATTACTTGCTTCTCATTTTACTCGCTCATCAGCATCATTTGAGCTTAGTTATATCAGCACATAACTAAATTACATTGGCTACACAGTGTGTCATGTCAGCATGCCACTATATATTCTGCACATGGTCTAGGAAGGGTGGACATTGAAGCTTAAGAATTCTTCCATGCCCCAGCACATATAGTACATGAGAAATCAAAATGCACTAATGCAAGCGTGACCAGGCTTTAGGGGGAAAGGGAGTTAGACTATGCCAGCATGGCATACTTTGAATCATATTTTTGTTTCGAAGATGACTAGTTTTGATTTTGTTTAAGATAGTGGTATCTGCCCAGAACCCTTGAGATGTGCCACTCTGCCAGGATATCTGCCAATAGCTACAAAGAGATTCTATCTATATTGTAATGCATCAAAGGACTGTGGGGTGCCACCACCTCTGTGGTACTGAAGATCTCCAGACACATGGGTTTGTCAGACCAAAATGTTTTGGCCTGCCTTTGCTTGGGTGGCTCTGATCCCAGGGAGAGCCAGGGACCTTGGGTAGAAGAAACAAAGACCTAACAAAAGAGGAGAGTAAGTGCTTGAGAAGACTGCAAAAGGAGAAGGTAGGGGGGGAAGCAGGAAAATTAGCAGTCTTGGGGGATAGTGGGGGGAAAGAGAACACAAGACAGAGAAATCCAAGCTGAAAAATGGGAGAGAGAAGAAGTGCACATGACCAGGAACTGTAGGAGAGAGGAAGGCTGAAATGTTGTTGTTGTTGTTGTTGTTGTTGTTGTTGTTGTTAATTTTAAACAGCTTTGACTGAAGGATTCTAGCAAATCATGAAAGCTTCTTACCATTTAATGCAAACCAACCCAAGGAGCGTTTGTTTCCATTATCAGCTTGCTGAAATTATCTTTCATTTTATATGTGCTATTGTCATCACACAATCATACAAAACTGAATCAATCAGAGTAGGAATAAACAAGGAACTCATTTATGACCAAAGTCAACCAACATATTATACTGGGAGATGGATGTTGTCAGCTATTTTTTGTGTGCGTAGTGTGTTGGAAATTACCCTCCACCCTTACAACAGCTAACATCACTAGAAAAAGTCATTTTAGGTGCAAAATTGCCCCTTCATTTTCCTTTTCAATCTGCTCTCAATATCAACATTCAATTCAAGCCTGAACATTTTAGCACATTAAGGTTGGCAAGTAGTGTTATTTGGGATTTTCTTCCCCATTAGCCATTACTTGCTCTTTATCTTACTCCTGTCTGTGCTATATTCGAAGACAACCATTTTTGTATGCCTTTCTAGCAAAGAGGGAAATAATTCAAGATGAGCTAAAAGACAAGATTATCATTTGGCATAACCTTGACAGAAATCAACCCTTCTACTTTTCCTTTTTAAAAATAAAACAGGATATTCTTTTCTATTACACACAACCACAATGCTTCTGAAACAGTGCAGATAAATAAGATAAAATTCATCATGGTGTATATATTGTTGCATGCACCCTAATCTCAGAGTGGTGAGAGACTTCAGGGGTCCCAGCAAGTATCTAGGGTTTGTTTCCTTCAAATGGAAGTCAATGGAGTCCTTAGGATATATGGTTTTATTTACACATACACACAACCTGAGCATAACATGGAAGAGCTCACATCAACACTCCAACAGTTCTTGCATCCCCATTAGTTTTCCAGGGAGACCCCCAAAGAGAGCCAGTCAAGCCCCTCTGTCTCCTACCACTTCCCAGCTTCAAATCAGACTAAAAACAAAGGACTAGCTCTCGACTATTGTTCTTCTACTTCTAGCATGAGGTGACAGACAGGTAATGGGGGAATAATTCTGTGATAACCATTAGATAGCTGTTCTTATGGCAACATGGCTAGTTCTTTAGTTATGCAGTTGGGATGCTTAACCAACCTAGCTAGGGACATTATCAAAAGAAAGGGATTTATTTGACCAGTTCAATGGTTCCCTTCTACTGCAAACCATAACCTTACAGATAGAAAACCAGAGGCTTATAATTGTATATTTGTTGTTAATCCAATCCTTCTTGGGAAGGCTATAATCTCTAAAGGTGCCTCCAAAATATCTGAAATAAACAATGACTTTGTTGATGAATAAAATAAAATCTAAAATAAAATAAAGCCCAAGGGATGTATAGAAGGGATGACATTTAACTGTTAATCACATAACTAGAATAATTCATGGTTATGTGGAATGAAGAATAGCAGCCAGAATGTAATGCATCAGCCCAAAGATATGCAAAGCAATGCAAGCAGTGGAATGAGCCTGTGATGGTTAAGGAAGAGACACTGCTTAAAAGTCCTAGACTGAGTGTAGATTGGTTCCTGATTTTGTTTTTTGTTTTTTAATTATTCTATTAAAAGTTTCTTAGAATTAGTTTACTGCACATTCTGTTGGTTTTGGTCCAGTTGCGTTAGGTTACTATCAGACATATTCCAGCAGGTCACCAAATTGAACTGTTGGTGTTCATAGTGACTTAGGCTATGCACACACAGTGTGGTGGAGAGAACTGGAGGCATCTCTGTGTTGTTCACTTACTTGACCTGCCTGGGATAGGACCATTCTTCCATATGCATGCACAGTGTGGTTTTGTTGGGCTAGAAGTCACGCTTAATAACATGTTCCTTCACCTGCTCTTGACTTGAACCTTCCTAATATATTCCAGATTGTGTTGACTCATTAGTATTTCACATCATTTTGTAACCCTTCTTCCGTGCCATCTCACTTCACCGCTCCAGGAACCACACATTAAACAGCTTGTGAGCTAATATCATGCATGGATCTCACTTACTGGCTGTCTTGCTGTTGTTGTTTTTTAAGGCAAGTGATAAACACTGTGGGAATTTTAGTTGTGAGTGATGAAGAAAGAGGGCTATTTCCCATAAATATGAGAAATATTTAATCACATCTCACTATTTTTTCAGTAAATTCGTTGAAACCGTTTAGGGAAGATAGCATTTTAGTATTATATGTATAATGAACAGTATGCAATAAAGGAAGAAATTATGGCCTGCATCCATAGAGCTGAAATTTAGGTTTAAGCAATGGATTTATGCATGTCCAGATGATGTTTTTAACACTCCCCATCCTGCCATGCCATATCATTAATGGCTGGCTTTTGAAATTTCCCTCTATTTCAAAAGCAGGTTGCCACACCACATGCGATGGTAGTGAGAAAAAGTATATCTAAAGCTCTTGGGATTAGTTTCATTCTTTATATTCTGACCATTATTTCTGCACAGGTCCACAAAGGTGACATTATTGCTGTCATTCCATGGACCCTTATCTGGAAGTAAGCTCTATTGAATTTAGTGGTGGGAGTTAGCTTTGAGTAAGCATGCAAAGGCTCAGGTTGAAGGTGCAAACACATTATGTCAGCAATGCGAGAAGATGCTGGAAATGAGACCAGAAGCCACAGGGCAAAATATGGTGCAGAGCCAAAGTTAAATTCATAAATTAAATTCATAAATTCAGAGCAATTGGCGAGATGTGGCTTGCTTATCCATGGCCAAACTCAATAGAAGCCTTCTGCATTTGTGCTGATGCCCCATAAATTCATTCAAGAACAATACACACATACTGGTAGAGTGTGATTTTGACAAGTGATAAAACATGCATCCCCTACTGTTTTCCCTCAAGAAATATAAGCATAGTAGACATTATCTACCCAGTGTAGGAGGGGGGGGGGTTAGATCAACCACCTGGGAATCTTTTGTCCACATTCCAATCCTATGTTATATGAAGGAGCTGTGAGTGTCCAACAATGTCCAAAATTACTAGCAGACTTTTGATGACATAGACAAATGATAGACAAAATCTATCACCTAATAATGACATTGTATAATTTTTATCCTACTACCTCTCAGGGGCACCCCAGGGAGTGGGGGAGCTGCGCAGCTTTGCCGGTGGCCTCCCCTTTCGCTGCAGACTGCCAGCTGCGCCCCGCCAACCATCTTTCCTTCCTACCCTCCTTGGCCCACCCCCCTCTGCGGGCAGGCACATTGGTGCTGCTGCTGCTGCTTGTGCTGCTCCTCAACTCTGAGGCTGTGGCCAAGGACGGGACATCACCTCCTCATCCTCATCCTCATCCTCCTCTCCCTTGGCCATAGGAATCCCCTCAGCGACTGCACGCCAAGCCGCTGTTGTTGTCGTCTGAGGAAGCGGCAGGAGCGGTGGTGGCAGGAGCGGTGGTGGCAGGAGCGGCTCCTGAGGGGCCTCCTCCATGTCACTGGTGCCCGCCGCCCCACCACCACCACCACTCCCCAGGGCACAGGCGGCGGCGTTGCAAAGGCCTCCTGCTCCTCGGGCCCTCAGGCCACTGGGCAGCAGCGAGAGTGCCCCAAGTTCTAAATTCTGGTTAAGTGAAGGGGTGCCGGAGGGATCTTTGAACCACGGCGCCGGATATGCTTAAGACAGCCCTGCACACACACAGCTTAAAACCAAACAATAAAACAAAAGTGAATACACATAATGCTAAAAATGTATCTCATTAAAATAAAAAATTAAACTAACAAAATCTGCAATTAAGAAAAACCAAATTAATTAATGATAAGTAAAAACATCCCATCAGTTGCCATCAAATTCCTAGGAGCAGACGAAAGTTTCAATCTGGTGTCTATTGTTATTATTATTATTAATCATCACCATCACCATTACCACCACCATCTTCATTTGATAATATTCAAAATATGCACAAAATAAGGAACTAGAGGTGTGCACCCTAAAGGTGTCCACCTGAAATTAGTAGCTTGAGGAGAGACTCTAATTAATTTATGAGAATGATGTAACATTATATGGTTTTAACAAAATAGGAAACAAAATAGGAAATTCTTTCCAGTAGCACCTTAGAGACCAACTGAGTTTGTTCTTGGTATGAGCTTTCGTGTGCATGCACACTTCTTCAAACTCAGTTGGTCTCTAAGGTGCTACTGGAAAGAATTTCCTATTTTGTTTCGACTATGGCAGACCAACACGGCTACCCACCTGTAACTGGAATTATATGGTTTTGACTGTGACAATTTATTGTAACAAACTTAATTTCTGCCATAAGCACTCCACACACTAGCAGAGTTACCATGAGCCTGATTTCCCTTCAAATGAAAATCTCACAGTGCCAAGCACCACCACTAGCCTGGCAAATACTGTTCTTCCTAGTTTTGTCCTGCAAAGAGCATCTGTGTTCAAATTATATTTTATGACCTAGGGGATAACTGTTTGCAGTATTGATCCAACATTAAAGTGGTAATTTATGCACCCTGATTCCATACTGGACCGCAGCAATGGTTTATTTTATTGACTTTCTGACTGCTCCTTGCATATATTTTACAGTTGTAGAGAACACGGACAGCAAGGTCATCCCAAACAACAACCATTTCGAGACTCATTCCTTTCTCTCAACAACTCCTGCCCTGGCCATTAGCTATCCATTTAAATCCTGATCCACCGTGTATTACTGCTGCATCTATACAACAAAGCATATCTTGGATCAGGCTGTCCATTTTGCTTTGGTTTGTTTATAATTTTATCAGCTGGAAGTACTATGAAGTGTGAATATTTTGGAGAACCTCTTCAGAAGCCTTTAATGGCAAGTGGATGTAAAGAGAAGGAGTAGCCTCCTAGAATTGATCCAGGCTTAGCTCATACATACAATGGAGGAGGCTGCATAAAAAGCCATGCTTGATCTAGGTAAGATTCATATTCTAATCTGAAGTTCTCTCTCTAACTGTGGGCAGACAGATGCAAAAACAGGGAGGTAGAGAGGAGCCCCACATGTGGAACACACAGTCAGTGAGAAGCATGGCCAGTGAGCATGATCCTGCTCTCCCTTCATATTTATGGGAGAGCAGCCACTTGCAATTGGTGTGACACAGCCCAGACACCTCATCTGCCCTTGGGGAGAACTAGGCACAATCAATTGGCAGAAACACTCAAATCTATGACAAAACTTTCAAATTCACGGGATTCAGGTTAGTGGCCCAAACACTTTCCCTTTATCAGTTTCCATTTAAGTAGATCAATTTTTAAGCTGAAATTTGATACAATGTTGTTGTTTTCAAGTGCCATAAAATATTAGTTTTCATCCCTTTGATAGACGACTTATCATTAGTAAGCCAGCTGAAATCCGCTACATGTCCTCTACTATATTTTATTGATGTTAGACAATCTATTCATTTTGATGGGAAAAGATTAAAATGTGAACATGCTCTCTTGATTCAATTTTCCCATATCAATGCAGAAAGTGTCAAGAGACTAAATGCCATTCTCTAACATCAGCTTCTGGTTGCTAAGTATCCATCAGAGAAGCATCAAATTGTAATCACTTGCTCTTGGGACTGCTGCTGAAGAGACAGAAGCAGGCATTGTCTTGTTGTTAACACAGATAATAATGCTGAGTAGCAATTTATTTCCCTCTTTGTGGTGCCAGTAGCCTCATTTATGAACATCTTTGCTTACGAAACAAAGAATTTCACATACCATGCCATGGTAGGATGCATTAGTGACAGGTTTATCTCAATGGGTTGTTCACATCCTAGCTATGAAGATGCACGCAGCGCTTCCAATAAATTTCAGAGGAATTTCCTCTTACTTGTTAGCTAGAACAAATGTCACCCAGAAGTGCCAGCAAAATTTCACCTAAGTATGCATTCAATTTTTCCTCATTATAACTTTTCCATAGATTTTGGAATTCCAAATCACTTTACATTAGAAATTATCCATGGTGCTGTCCCTGCTCCCTGACAAATAGTGACCACACTTTGCTATATCTAGGCCATGAAAGCATGTGTCATGATACAATTTTGAGTATTTAAGGTCCTGCAACTCTTTCTCCATATTGATGCCATGTTCACATCCCTCAGTTCTCTCATGTCTTTCCCAAAGAATTATTTATGTGCACATAGGTATTGACTAAAACACCGGGGGGGGGGGGAATCTTGCCATGACTGGAGTGCAATTGCACAAAGGTTCTTTTGTGCATCTTACTCAATAGGGTTGGTGAGCCAGGGTAGCACTGGAAGCTTCCATATTTTGGACATTGATGTCCCCAGCCCACCCAAAATCTTTCATAGTCAGCTGTCTAAGCTGTGCATTCTTCTGCTTCTTGAAAGAGAGGAAGAGACAAGAGACATTCAGGGCAGAGCAAGATCTCCCCATCTTAGTATGAAGTTCCCCACTCTAGCAGCTAACAGAAAAGGCAGCACTTAGGAAGGATACTATGGAGAATTTGGGGTGAGGAAATCAGACACCTGTGCATGCAGTTTGGCAGGCATTAGCGACTCTGAAGAGGCCACTGCACTGGCAAATGTCATCCAATTCTGTCAGAAGTTGGTGATTATGCATTATAACATTGTTGTTGAAATTCTAATACTTCATGCAAGGCAAATAGCCTATTATTTTCCAAAGCAGATTTGGACTCAGACCTTAAGTTGAAGTGGAAAGTATCTGAAGTACTTTGGACCAATATTTTACAAAGCACTGCATCAGGATCTGAGCCAAATCTTGTCAACACACACCTCTCTCTCTGTATTATTGCTTGTTGCTGATTTGTTTTGCCTTTGTTGAAGAGCTCTTCCTTATTACATGCTTTGAGACAGAGTCCAGTTATTTGTCTCATGGAAACCCAAGCAAATCTTAACTGTAATTCCTCTGTGTAAATTCCTACAGAAGGAGAGTTCAATTTTGTGTTTCAATTTTGAAACTTTGAAATTGCCATGACAGCTCCAGTTCTTCAAGCCTGATACTCCCCTTCTTTGTCCTCCTTCCTGCTTATCTTCTCTGTTGTCAGTCTCTATACTGTTGAGATTTAGATTGCAAGTTCCTCAAAAGAGGGGTATAGTTGTGGCACTTGGTAAACACCATGTACTTCTATGGCAGTATATAAATCATTGTCATCTTTCAAACATAAATGCTAGGAAAACATCACTATGGGTTCAGAGACACCATCACAATAGTGAATACAGTTCAGTAATTATCAAGGATACTAGGTTAAATCAAAATCCATACTTCTGTCAGTAGCATTTTTTTAAGTAACAACAACAACAGTGTCTCTCTTGAACATTGGAAATACACACACACACAGAGAGAGAGAGAGAGAGAGAGAGAGAGAGAGAGAGAGAGAGAGAGTTTGGTGTTTTAACCATGTTATGAAGACTACAAATGTACAAACATACAAACGTTGACTGACCAAACCCAGAGTGCTCACTAATAGTTCCTCATCATCCTGGAAAAAAACAGTTACAGGTGGAGTGCCACAGTGTTCTGTCCTAGGCCCATTGTTATTCAATATCTTTATAAATGACTTGGATGAAGAAATTGAGGGGATGCCCATGAAATTTGCAAATGACACCAAACTGGGACAGGCAGCTAATGCTGCATAAGATAGAAGCAGGATTCAAGACAACCTTAACAGATTGGAGAACTGGGCCCAAACTAACAAAATTAATTTCAATAGGGACAAATGTAAGGTTCGACACCGAGGCAGGGAGAATTGGCTGCACAAATATAAAATGGGGGACATCTGGTTTGGCAGTAGTAAAGGTGGAAAGGATCTAGGGGTCTTAGTAGTCCATAAACTTAACATGAGTCAACAGTGTGATGCAGCAGTTAAAAACCCAGTGCTATTTTAGGCTGCATCAACAGAAGTATAGTGTCCAGTCAAGGGAAGTAATAATCCCATGTAATCTCCTTCCTTGGAGGTTTTTAAGCAGGGGTTGAATGGTCATCTGTCCTGGATGCTTTGATTGAGATTCCTGCATTGCAGGAAGTTGGACTAGATGACCCTTTGGGTCCCTTCCAGCTCTACAATTCTATGATTCCATTAAAAAAAACTCTTTGTTCCTCAGACCAATAAGCAAGACTGAATTAGAAGACTGAATTATAGAGGTCATGAAGTACCACCAGGCCATGCCAGAGCTTCAAGGGAGATTCCCTCCTGGTTTGGTTGGTCACCTTGAAGGCCCACCCCTTGGCCAGATCTGGGTGGTAAACATAAGGCTCAAGCCTTACCTTTATTTTATTTTTTGTACTAGCTATTGAAGACCTGCTGTGGGCTATGAGCCCCAAGCTATTCACACAATGAAACAGATCACCATAACTTCCATGCAAGCTGGGCAATGATAGGACTTTATCACTACCTCTACCATCACCTTGAAATTATAGATGCACATAGTATTTTGGCTTTTAACTATCGTTGTTTTGGTTCACTTTTCTGTT
Organism: Lacerta agilis; assembly: GCF_009819535.1. Classification (NCBI taxonomy): domain Eukaryota; kingdom Metazoa; phylum Chordata; class Lepidosauria; order Squamata; family Lacertidae; genus Lacerta; species Lacerta agilis. The sequence goes on along the minus strand of NC_046316.1, from coordinate 19,086,056 downwards.
AAGACTTTTCCTGCAGTAGGGGAAATGTTTAAGAAGAAGAAAATACTAAAGTATACCTTTTGAAAATGTCTCCAGTTTACTAGATATGAAATGTTAATTTTTTTGGCCAACAGTCATGTATGCATGTGAATACATACATACACACTCCTAGTTTAATGAAAAACATTCGAACATAACCTTCCTGTAGACTGCAAGAATTATCACAAGGGGGGCATACTGAAACATGGTTACTTTGTTTTAATCACATTTGGCATGAATAAAATTCTGGTTAACGTAAGCATTTTATATCTCCAGAGGCAGAGATATGCTGGCCTTTTAAAAGCTAGCTCATCAGTAAGGCCAAACTGGCAGCTGTGTCGCTTTACTTGAGGGCTAAAGGACCTGGAGTATCAAACCACTTGCAAAGTCAGCTCTGAACCCTTTCAGACCTGGATACCTAGAGTGCAGGCTGGTCACGATGTTTTGGCACATCATCATCCTAGTAAATCTTGGGAAACTGGGATCACAGCCTGTTCCTTCCAGGCTGCTACTGTCTCACTGTAAATTTGAAACCAAGTCATGCTAATGCTGGGTGTGTGGAGCTGACCAAGGTTCTGAACTCCCTTGGCTTACTACAATGCATTGAGCATTGTGCATTTGAAACCATAGATGAGTCCAGTTTGAATGCACTTTGTTCAAACAGATTTTATGGTCCTTTCCATGTTTGTTTCCCTGCTTGCATGCTGGTAGTAGTGGATTCAGATGAAGAGTAACCAGAAGTAGGGGAGCTCATGGGATTCAGGCCTTGTCAGTCCACACTAGGGATGGAGGAGAAAGTAAGCCAGTCTACATTTCAAAGCAAAGCAAGCAAAGTAAACAATCCTGGACTTATATGCAGCTCTGGATGTGGCTATCAGTTGGATTGTGCACCTCTGAATTTTGCAATGCCATCTAGGCTCAAAAAACGAGTGCTTTTAAAATGAGACTGAACAATCCTTTAGGGAAGTTTTTAATATTTAATGCTGTATTGTGTTTTTAACATTTGATTGGGAGCTGCCCAGAGTGGCTGGGGAAACCCAGGCAGATGGGCGGGGTATAAATAAAAATGATGATGATGATGATGATGATTGATCACATATGAAAAATACATGGAGCAGGAAAATACTGATCCATCGATCTCTAGCCCACATTCATACCCCCCAAAAACATTTCCCTAGTACCCATAGCTTTTTTTCCTGGCTCCTGCCATTCAAATGCATAGGCTATTTCCTCTACTATGTTAAATGAATGCTAAATTATGCTGCTTGAAAGTGACTGCTTTACATAACCCTTCATAAATACCATAATTCTAGTTCTAAATTCCTGTCTAACCTTCTAAACTTCTGTTGTTACTGCCATTTTCTCTGTGGCACTGTCATGTTGGTTTCTTGGTTTGTGTGTGTGTGTGTTACAAAAAATAATTTTAATCTGCTACTTAGTGAGTCAGAGTACACAAGTAACTGGTAACTATAACAACAACAACAACAACAACAACAACAACAACAACAACAACAACAGTTTCACTATATTAGAGAGGCAGATGACAGCAAAAAGCGGTTGTTGTTATGGGCAAGAATTCCAAATATGTCTTGTCAAACAGTTTGGTGGGCTAAGCTTCAACCCACCTTTGGCCAACTGAAATGCCACTCCAGTAGGGATTCCTCTTCCTTTCTCTGCTATTCTGCCTATTGCAGGTTTTCTGAGACAATGACAATAGTATTCATTTATACTTGTGAAATATTGAGGGGTGCTGAACATGCTCCTATGGCATCATGTAGAACATGCAGCCTATTAGATGCAATACAGCTCTATTTACAAACAAACCGAGAATATATGGCTAAGGTTTGCTGGCTTGGATGTGAAGTCCAAGGGAAAGACAAGTTGACAGGACTTATACATCAGCTCCAGAAGCCTCTTTCTAGATTAGAATTAAAATGATCCCAAGTGACAGTCTTCAAATTAAGAAGGAACATGGAGTGACAAGGAAGACAAAACGCCTTCTGAAATTTCAGATGTATTTTTGTGTGTCTGACCCAACCCTTGCAGCAGTAGTATTCACATTCATATGATATCAAGAAGACAGAACAAGAAAAATAGATAGAAATGTAAATTTCTCAGCTGCTAGTAAAATTTGTAATTGCCACCTGCCAGGAAACTTGATAGTGAATAACACAATAGTTTTCTATTAAGCACTGAGTACATTAATTGGCAAGGTGGTCAATACAACATGCGTTGTAATTGCTACACATTGTCCAGGACGGGAAACCTCTTGCTGCAAATTATCACATCTCCCTTTGTTATTCTGAAAGCCTAAATGTTAACATCCAAAGCGAGACCCACAATTCTAACAATACAGCCATGCATAGCACTGAGCTAGCATGGTTGAGAAATAAACAGCATTAAACTTTTCCATTTGCCATGCACATAACTCTGGTCTGGTGTCTCTCTTTGTCTCTCTCCAAAAATCAAGGTGATTTTTAGTCATGCAATTCCCACCCTCTCAACAAATTGGGTAAGAATCACACAAACCAGGCTTCCTTGTGTCAGCTTCTCACAAGAGGGCCCAGATTACACTGGGATGTAGGAGATTCGAGTCCTGTAGAGAGATGTGCATATCATTCTTCAAGCAAACAATGCCAGTGCTCTCCCTGGCTGAATGTATTCCAAAATGACCATACAAATGTATGTGTGTAGATACGTGGTTGGTCAGCAGAGAAATCACTTAACATGTCCACCCAACTGCAAGATGTTGATGCATGCAGAACATTCCTGAAAGAGCTGACACTCATGTACAATGCCCTGAGCTCACTGAAAAAAAGGACAACATGCAAACATACTACTGTACACACATTCAGGGGGCTTTAGTTTCGATCTTTCTCTGCATTATATACAATATCTTAGGGATTTCTCCAGTTACAGTCATACCTCTGCTTACGTGAGAGCCAGTGTGGTGCAGTGGTTAAGAGTGGTAGACTCGTAATCTGGGGAACCAAGTTCACGTCTCCGCTCCTCCACATGCAGCTGCTGTGTGACCTTGGGCTAGTCACACTTCTTGAAGTCTCTCAGCCCACTCACCTCACAGAGTGTTTGTTGTGGGGGAGGAAGGGAAATGGAATGTTAGCCACTTTGAGACTCCTTCGGGTAGTGATAAGTGGGATATCAAATCCAAATTCTTCAAACTCTTCTATGTATCCCTCTGGTTACATAAGCTTCGGGATATGTAAGTGGCAAACCCTGAAGTATATTTCCAGGCACTCTACCGCCATGCTTGCGTGCACAGAAGCAGTCCCTCCGGTTGCAGAAACCTCAGGATCTGACCAGAGCTCCGGAACGGATCCTGTCCACAACCAGAGGTACCACTGTACTTGAGAAGTGCTTGCATCTGGCATTGCCACATATCCCAAGCTCTGAGAAGGGGAGGAATAAAGGACAAAATAAAAAATATAGTAAGCCACATTCCCTAAAGTGCTGACTTCTTCACCAACTTCTGGTCAGAACTAGTTTCTCTGAGGGCTGCAGGAGAAAGAAGTGGTGGTAGGAGATGCAGAGTCCCTAGCTTCACAGCCTAAATGGACCTGTCAGCAAGTTCTATCATCCTAGACACCACTAAGTTGAAATTGTGGGTGGGGAGAGCAGGCTGTATCTCTCAAAGGTGGCATATTTAACCTTCAGTCTCGAGCCTTAATTTAGGCCATATAAAGGTTCTGAGTTTGAGAAAAAACAAAAGTGAGTTTGACAATAGTGTTGGGTTTTATTGGTAGAAAACCATGCAGACACATTTTTTCTATAACTAAATTTCATGTAAGGTATGTGAGAAGTTATAGCCAAGTTCACCAATATTAAGAAAATGTGGAAGTGCTAAGTAGCTCTAGGCATAATTATCCATTTTTATATAATTGCAGGAAACCTGTGCTTCCTAAATATTAATTTGATCTATGTCTGCTTGTTTGACTGGTTTTCTATAATGCCAAAAGTGTAGTAATTACCACTCAGAGTATTCGTTATTTATCTGCTATCCAATTTGAGCAAATGGAAAGGCCATTTAATCATCAAGTTACACAGGGAAAGAAACATACATATAAAATGGGCATGGCAATTGCTCTCTGAGGCCCACTCAACCCTTTAATGTTCTAGCTCATTGTACACCCTCAATAAATAAAATCTTTGGTGTGCATTTTGAGAGTTGGAAGCAGAAATGAGGTTCCATAAGTTTCACAATCTTGGGTGAACTTTAACAGGCGCTTCCAACCTAGCTGTATATGACCAGGCAAGAATGGAGTTACAAAACAAAATAAACAAAAAAATAAGACGTGGCAAATATTCTAGCTATGTATGTGTATTTATTTATTTATTGACTAAAAAAATCTATACCACCAACACTGAGAAAAGTATCATGGTTCAAATTCTGATAGAGATAAAAATGCCCATCTGCTCATGTCCCCCCATCACACACTGTATGACAGGGTTGAGGAACCAGATCAAATGTGGTCAACACTCTACATGCCGTATTTGACAGGACACATGTCTGTCAATCACCTGATGTCACATCAGGTAGATTTGACTCCAGCTGATGCAGTGTGGCTAAATGTTAACAGCATGAAGCAAACTGCACTTGCAAAGGAACAATTGGAGCATTAGAACGTGCTCCCAGCTGTTCCTTTGGAGGGGTGACCTTGTATTCTGCAAGCACACTTTAAGATTCCTGATTGTGCTTTGCTGCTGCAGCTTTACTTGTCCCTCACATGACACCAGGTGACACACAAAAACAGCTTCAAAGGCCTGGATTCCTAATTAGCTCACAGATTAGCTGCTCACCACTCATGCTGTGTGAGTAACTAGTGACATGCTCATGCAAAAAGAACTCTGCACTGGTGTGAAATCTGAATGCTTCTTTGCAATAGGCAAGTCCCCATACGCATACAGCAGAAAGCCGCAGTACAGATCCACACTGCAAAGCACTTTAGAGAGTTTGCATTTCTAGCTTTCTCTCCTCTCTTTAGCAGCAAAGACAGAGAATGCCAGAATCCCTTACTTCACACACACACACACCACACACACACACACACACACAGAGCAAAGCCTATCTTGTAGTCCAAACATATGGGATGAGTGTACATGGGGAGCAGATCTGCAGTTTATTAAGGAACACTGGCAAACCTCAGTGAATTTAAATTCCCTGTATTTCTTGTTTCAGGGTATTCTAAGCATGTAAACAAGACTTCACTGATTGCTATACAATTTCCAGAGGCAGCTTTCCCCTCCATGCGATATTGATAACACTGGCCATGAACCATTAGCATGAGCATGTGCCAGCTCTTCAAGCTTGCTGGCTGTAACTTGTTCAGCAGGTGCTCCCATTGACACCTCCTTCCCCACAAGCCATTTGTTTTCAAAATTCCTCTGATTTATTCATTTTTCATTTAAAGTGGCTTGATGCTCGGCACGGAGAATGGCCAACCAGAAAAAGGCCACCAAAACGCAGGTGCACTCAATGGATTATGGTTTGTATAACAATTTTATACTGAAATTTGCAGCTAATCCAAAACTAGTCCCCTTGTTCCTTTTCCTTTATACTTCCACTTTTTATTATTTTGGAAAGCAAAAAGGCACCTCTGTTTCCCAGCACATTTTAGCACTTGTCCTGAACACATTTCTTTTGTTTCATTGCTGTGCTTCTCAGTGCAGAGAGATGTCATTAAGGAATATAAGAATGCAATTACTTGCTTCTTGTTTTGCACCGCCACAACCAAATTTGGCACCATATGTGTAATTTCTACAGCTAGGTTGAATATTCTCTATTTTGATGTTTGAAAGTAACACAGGCAACACAGCTGAAAAATTACTTTTCCAAAAAGCAAAACCACTTTATCAGGGTTTGTGCTGTTTCAAAAGTGGTCAGTGCTTTCCCCCCTATGCTGCTGTCATTTCCTTTGCAGGTGTTGTTTCTCTTCTTTGCTCCTCATTTGCCCACACAAAGGTTTAATCCAAAGTTTGTGCTGACCAATGCAATACTAAGTCAACGTGGTAACACTGGGCTGCATCCAGGGCTCCTGCTGCTAGCCCAAGGGCCGTGTGCAAGGGGAGGTGTGAGTTTTAATCTTGCGCAACAAAGAAAACCAATGTGTCGGGGGATTCCAAGTGTTGCTCATGAGTAACGACAGAGCCTTCAGTAGCTAAAACTATTTATTGTGCATAACAATTTACAGTGTGGAGCTAGTTTCAAAACATGACCGCTCAGTCACTTGCAGAATCCAGAAGTGCCCCCTCTCCTGTTTGCCGCCCAACACCAAAGTCTCGGCACCCTAAACGAAGTCTGTGGTGGCCCCCTGAACCCCTGATGCGGTGCTGGCACCGGAAGCGGCCGCTCTTCCTCAGATCCTCTCTGGCTGGCAGTGCTGGGTCTTTGCCCAGAGTCTCCAAGCCTCTGAAGCTCCTCCTCCCTTGAAGAGAGCTCAGACGAGAGGCTAGAAGAGGAGGAGGAGTCTGTCAACAGAAGCGGCTGGGGTTCCCTGTAGCGTAGAGAAGCCCTCCATTCGCAAAGAGCTGCTCTCCCAGTCCTCCTCTCGAGCAGGACCCTCCAACCAGCCCTCCTCTTGAGTAGTCCTCCTGTCCCTCTCTTCCTCGAGAGGACCTCTCTCCCCTTGCTCCTCCAAGGAATACCCTTGCCCCGGTATTTAATTCATTGCATTTAATTCATTGGATTCTAACAACTCTGCATCTGACAATCATGAATGGTATACAGCAATGCACAAAATTACTACATTAAAAAAAAGCCAAGGGTAACTCTTAACCGTCATCTCAACAAGCTCTGAGTGTCATCTACAGCCTTGCTGTTTCCATTTCTCCAAAAGGCCTGAATGGAGGAAAAACACTTTAAAATTATGGCAAAGAGACAGTACAGTGGTAACTTGGTAGTCCAAATGGCTTGGCTCCCCAACAAATTGGCTCCTGAACGCCACAAACCCGGAAGTGAGTGTTCTGGTTTGTGAAGGTTTTTCAGAAGCCGATGTCCAACACAGCTTCCACGGCTTCCAGTTGAGTGCAAGAAGCTCCTGCAGCCAATTGGACCCACCCCTTGGTTTTCGGACCATTTTGGGAGTCAAATGGACTCCCGGAATGGATTAAATTTGAGAACCAAGGTATCATGGTACTGTATTTCTTAATGGGAAGGAATTCCACAAATTGGTAGAATATCACCTTAAACTGGGCAATGCTACCAGCCAAGCCTTCTTCACCAATCTAAAACACCAGCCTGAAACATACAGGGAAAGATGCCCTGCCACATATTTAGGTCCCCAGCCATTCAGGGCTTTGTTTGAACCCTAAATTGGCCATAGTAATGTATAGGTAGCAAGCACAGCTCCTGTAGGATCAGCATTATATGGCTCCCCCTTGGGATACTAATGGAATCTCTTCACATTCAATAAAGGAAAAAGGCTACAGGTAGCAAAGTTAAAATGTACTGAATATATGCAAATATAAAATATACTGTGCTACCAATAGAGATTTTCAGTATACACATATATAATCTTTCATCTTACTGACATGGCAGAGGGATTCATTTTGCATGCACCTACAGCCTTTTATAAGTCATGTGCACCACAACCTGTTGTAGCAGATGATGGACAGTTTCTAACAATGCTCCGAATTGCCTAATAATTTTATGCAACATAATTGTAAGTCTCTTGCCGCTGCGTCAGCCCTTGCTTTAGCATCCGCTGAATACAAATGACGAGGGAAAGAGCTTTTGCTGAGCTTTATGGCACATAATTAACTCCTCTGCTACATAATGCACAAGCAACACAAAAGTAGCATTTTGTTTCAAAACATAACAAGGAATGAATCTTAACCAAAATATTTTACCTCCTTTTCTGGCCTTCCTCACCTCCTTCACAAAGTTGCAAACATTGAATTTTTTAAGCAGGGGGGTTTTAAGCAGAGGTTGGATGGGCCATTTGAGATTCCTGAATTGCGGGGGGGTTGGACTAGATGACCCTCAGGGTCCATTCCAAGTCTACAATTCTATGCTTCTATGAAACAGATCAAGAAAGGAATGGCATTTAAGGAATGACAGACAGCAACATCTGCTTTATGTGTTGACCTTTAAAGCCCTAACGGCCTTGGCCCAGTTATACCTGAAGGAGCGTCTCCCACCCCTATCATTCTGCCCGGACACTGAGGTCCAGCGCCGAGGGTCTTCTGGCGGTTCCCTCACTGCGAGAAGCAACGCTACAGGGAACCAGGGCAGAGGGCCTTCTCGGTAAGTGGTGCCCGGCATGTGGCGAGCCCTCCCTTCAGATGTCAAAGAAATAAACAACTACCTGACATTCAGGAAGACATCCTGAAGGCAGCCCTGTTTAAGGAAGCTTTTAAGTGTGACATTTTAATGTATTTTAATCTTTGCTGGAAGCTGCCCAGAGTGGCTGGGAAAACCCAGCCAGATGGGCGGGGTACAAATAAATTATTATTATTATTATATTATTATTTATATTATTAGTATATTATTATTATAGACTAAGAATGTAGCTGCCTTATCCTCATGCTTCAAACTGTCTGAAGCTGGGTATCATTCCCCCAAACAGCTTGGTGGAGAAGTCAATGAAATCAGGGTCTTCACTGTGCAAGGAGCATTTCCTTCCAGAGTATCACTTGTCAAATTTTTGAAATGGCATCAGGACCAAGCTTCTGTGGGTGTGAACACCCACGCACACAGAGTAACCTAGTCCATCTCAGGGGATTGAGGGTGGGCATTTAAACATCACCAAATTAAACAGATGAAACATCAAGAAAAGAAAGAAAAGCTTACCGTATTGGTCCGAATACAGCTGCACCCGCAAATAAGCCGCACCTTTAAAATTCAAGGCTTATTTGTGGATGTGGCCCGCCTCCGGCACTACCACCTGAACAGGGACGACTGGTGCTCGGGGCCCCACTCCCCATGCTGGCACTCGGTTCTGAGCGCCCTGCGTGCCCGCCTCCCGACACTACTGCCTCCTGGCACTCCCGACACTACCTTCCCAAGCCGGCAGCGGGGGAGGCTTGGAAGTCATGGGCAGGCGGCGCACCATTGTCCCACACTCCTGGGCTGCTTCTGGGGGGGAGCCGCACTGCTTTTCTGGCGGCCTTCCCCCTTCATTTTGACAGCTCGGGGGGAAGCTTGGGAGTCGCGAGCAGGCGGAACACCATTGTACCGCACCCCTGATGGCCCTCCTGGCAGCTGTTTCAGCAGTGATACTGTAAGGTCGCAAATATAAGCCCCACTTTAACTTTTCACAATCAGATTTTTTTTGGGGGGGAGTGTGGCTTATATTCAGTCCAATACGGTACATCCAACAAATGTGTGATATTGGGTCTTAGGTATCTGAGAGACAGAAGCCCCAGGAACAGGACCTGAGGGAAATTTAATAAGTAGTGTGTGGGAAGGTTGAGCTACAAAGAAATGTCCCACATCCATAATAGCAGTTAGACAGATGAAGTCGAGAGCTGACTGTTGTACAGGCCAAGTCCAAGCCTGACCAGTCAGGGAAAACCAGTGGGCTGCCTTGGAGCACGGAGTCTAAGGGCCTATCCACACTTATTTTCCTTCACTCTCTCCAGGCATGGTCAGTGCTTTAAAGCTCTGTGTCTGAGTGCCCTTTCCACTGCCCCCCAGCACTTTCTCCGCAAAATCCCACTCTTAAGACTCAGACTCAAATGATGTTTGCTCCAATTGAGCGCTAAACAGCAGGTTTTTTTGGGGGGGGAGCACGGGGGCAGGGAGGACATAGAGCTTTAATGTTGGGGCCATGCCTGGAAAGAACAGGGCAAACGTGTGGATAAGCCCTAAGAGCTGTAGGTGAGGGACATCATAGTCTTTCAGTCAGGAGCTTAAGAACATAATGAAATGCCTTCAGGATCAGGCCAATGACCATCTCATCCTGGTCTCTGACCTCTTGCCTATTGCGAATCTGATCACAAACTGCCCTGGATCCATCTCTTACCTATGCCATATTTGCTCACAGACCAATTGAGACATGACCTCAGACTGTCTTGTCCCTGCCTCTCACCTGACTCTTGGCTTTGGACAACCAATTGCGTGGACAAGTGGAGACCCCCACCCACCCCGGGCGACACCCAGGTGGAATAATGACTCAATACAACGTGTTAAGGGATTAAAATTTTGGCCACAACTTTATTAAACTTCAGATGTAGTTTGGCTTAGGCATTTATCCCTCCCAGTCCCCGGCCAGCAATCTGAAGCTGAGTGAGAACTCTCAGGTAAGTTCCATCCACTATTGTGTGGGCAGGTCAATCTTCCCCTTACCTGGACAACTGTCTCCTGGCAACGCCTCCCAGCTGGGATTGAATAACTGGCAGAGGCAGGTAGCCACCTCCAGGTGTCCAGCCTGGGGGTGGGGGGCCAATCCAGGCTGTACTGCCAGGAGCCGCATGGGATTGTGGGGGCTGCACGCGACCACGCAAAAGGCGCCCCCCATTTGATGTGGGAGCCATCATTACTCAGACCACAGCCTTGGACTGACATGGATACTGCTTCTGCTTGACCCACATTGATGTTCTCTCTGGCAAGTAACCTAATGACTCATAGCTCAGTTGGTTAGAGCATGATAATACCAAGGTCGCTGGTTTGATCCCTATATAGGACAGCTTGCATATTTCCTGCATTGCAGGGGCTTGGACTAGAAGTCTTCAGGGTCCTTTGCCTTCCAACTGTACAATTCTATGAGTCCGTGATTCAGGAACCTTGTGGGAACAAGACAACACTCCCGACTGTTGCCATTTTATAACCACTAGGGTTATTACATTTAGAGACTTTATTCACCACAAGAAGCAACTTCTGCTGTAGCCTGGAGCAACCACTATTTGAAAATAACCCCCCCCCACACACACACACAATAGAACAAAACTCTCGACTCTAGATATTGTAACTTAAAGTACTGCAGAGCTGTTTCCCCCCACTGCATTTCAAGTAGCATTTGCACATACTGAATACAACACAAAGGAGATAGGGGTATCCTGGTCCAATGCACAGGACCTGTTTCCCCATACCTGCAACACCCTCCAAACCACTATTCAAGGAAACTGTCCTTTGCACATGTGCTGTCATCTGCACATGCCCAATGACTGACTTAACTGTACACACCGCAGATGAACCTTGGCTTGCATATGTTCAAATCAGATGGAAGCTGGTTTGAGGTAAAACACATCAAACAGGAGAATTTGTCAAGAAACTCTAGGATGCATATGGATCGAGGCTAAGATAACATGTACTTGGCTTCAAACCCCAGTGATGGGAGTGTGCTGGAGCTGGAGTTAATGGCAATTTGTTCACAGCCTGTGGAAAGCCTCCTTGAAGTTAAGTTGATCCACATAAGTGCCCAACCATTAATTTCAATTGGTTTACTTATCTGCTGCATTCCTGCCTCCAAGAAATTTTAAAACACATAAATATACTAATTTAATTCCATGACAAGTATATAGGGCACATAAATAACGAGTAATAGTATTTTATGGGCTCTATATAAGTGGATGCTAAGGCTGACCTCTGAGTAAACATAGGTAAATTAATAACTTCTTATATCATAGGAAAATAAAAAATAAGCCTATCTTGGCACGGCTTGCAATATTTTTCCCTCTTGTTTGGTCTCTGATAATTTTTCATGGGTCTTAAATTTCCTCAGTGCATAAGAGAAAGACCTGCGGCTCACCTTCATTTATGCCAGAGCTCACAATGCTCTGGGCATATGATTAAACAATATAATCACTGGCTAAGAAACTATGGGAGGCTGCTAGCTATAAATCAAAAAAACTCCTTCAGAATTTGGTTCTTCTTACACTTGCAAGCTAGGAACAGCTTTTTACAGAGACCCTATTCCTCTGACTGTAAGCCGTTTTAACTGTTTCAATTCTGAATTTTAAATTGTTGTACCCTGTCCTGAAATTTGCTGGTGGTAACAGCAACAATGGCAGCTTAATATCCAAAAATCTTAGGACTTCAATCGCATTGTTTTCAGGTGTCCTGTCCCCATCAGAAGGACAGAAACACCCTCACTCTGCTTTCCATTCTGGGCCAGTTCAGGGTGAAAATACTATCCATACCAATCTGCTAAGCTTGTGACTAAGAATAAGCAAGTCTTTAATGTGTTCTCTTAGCTTAGAATCTGCCAAGGCCTGCAAACCAGGGGGCATCACTTTCTTTAAAATGGCCTATGAACTGTATGTGGGGCTGGATCTAGACACATAAAGAAGCGCTTCAGTTAAATGTGTTGTAAGTTTAAACAGGGAAACAGATACAGAAAAATGGGACACCACAGCACCATCTGGGTGCACAATGTTCTATCACATATACAACACATATAAATTGCTTTTTTCGTTACCAATATAGCTGAGTGATGCGTGAGAAGCCACAATTGTTGACACTTTCTAGATAAGGGACAGTCCTGTGGAATGAGTGACGTATATTAAGAAAGGGAAACATCTGGCAACCACTATCCCATAGGACAATGTGTTAATTAAGCAATTTACTATCTTCTCACTTGACCTTGAAAATAGAAATCACACCAATACAGCAGCTGCTTTTCTTTCTATGCAGAGAAGAAGGAACATTTGCACCTAGCTTTTAACATTTGGTTGCTAACTTTAGGCATTCTACGGGCATATGCTACACTAAAAATATAGCTTTATACCACTTCAACTGACTTATCTTTTCAGAGTAGCAGAGAAACAGTTTGAGCAAACTTCAGCCTGACCATTAAATACCACCAAGGAAAACATTTTCTGAATTTTCTACACAAGTAATTGAAGCATCGCTTTGTGCCACACACATACGCATATAATACCGCTTCACCCCTTCCATTATCTACAACGGGCTTTCTTACTGTAGTCGCCTTTTTGAAAAATGTATCAAATGTTATTTATTATTATTATTATTTAAGAAAGACTTTCGCTTAACATGTTGTACTAATGGCTCTCTGTATTTACTGAAGCTCCAAAATGCTGCAAAATTACAGTTCTTAGGGACAATCAACGCTCCTAACAAACCAATTATTTAGGCAATATTGATATGGCATGGTACCCTATCCTGTGAGAGCCAGTGTGGTGTAGTGGTTAAGAGTGGTAGACTCGTAATCTGGTGAACCGGGTTCGCGTCTCCGCTCCTCCACATGCAGCTGCTGGGTGACCTTGGGCTAGTCACACTTCTCTGAAGTCTCTCAGCCCCACTCACCTCACAGAGTGTTTGTTGTGGGGGAGGAAGGGAAAGGAGAATGTTAGCCGCTTTGAGACTCCTTCGGGTAGCGATAAAGCGGGATATCAAATCCAAACTCTTCTCCTTCTTCTGTGGTTAGTTACAGCTTCATCACTACCTGAGAACAGGATTGCTATTAGTGGGATGGATTCAAGTCCTAGATATGTCTGTTCAGTGGAAAAGGCACATGAATCAATTTAACTGAAGCTACCATTTAAATGAGGGTGCTCCTCCATGTTACACGTACCCATTTTTCCAACCTTTTTAAGGGATGGAGAGCAAAGTAAAACAGAAGAAGATTGGACTAGGCTAGGCAGCACACACAGAGCCCATTGTATTTATCCTTTCTGGCTCCGTGTGTCTTCCTGTAATTGATACAATATTTGTACAAGTAATAAGTCATGTAGAGGATGAGTCAAAGTGAGTCAGCTAGCTGAATGAGTCTGCACTTTTCAGCATTTTTCCAACACTGTCCTGCTTCTGCTCTCAAGGACCTTTGTCACATGACACTAATCAGCCCCCCCCCCATGTCTTTAATAGGGTTGTCAACATTTACTGGTCGCTGCCACCTCTTGTTTGCCTTTAACAACTGGTTCACTGGACAGGATTAGCAAGGTGCTATATTGTTTCCCATACCCTACAAAAATCCTGGTTGATTTCTGTACCTTGTATGGCTGTTAAAGACACAGGAGCAGGGCCCAGCTGGGGGTCTTCAAGTTAACTGGCAAGCTTAGCCTTTAAAGGTTGCAATAGAAAAAAGAAGATATTTAACAGACACAGGGCACACAGAGTAATGAAGCAGAGCCCTAGTTTCCCCTCCCTTCCTCTCTTGATGAAGCCTCTCCTGTGCCTTCAGAAGCTGCCCATCAAAAATCCAGCCATTGTGTACCACAAGAGATATTATCCCTCTCCAACTATTTTTACTCATCTCCTGTGATTTCTTCCCCCTGTCTCCATTCACATATTTAACTTCTAACCTCTTGGCTTACCTGAACTGTAAAACACTTCAAAGCTGACAGGCCTGGACTGTGAGGAATTTGATATCTCTCTCATGTTCCCTCTCCAGTCCTTTTTCTGTAACTCACAGAAACACACCCTAACTGTCGTCTTCCAACTGACATTCTCTGCCTGTCAATCACTCAACATTCCAGCCACCCTTCTCCCTTGAACATAACCTTCTTTCAGAACAGGTTCATACGGCCAACCCACACTTAACATAAGGCTACAATTGTGGCCCTGTCATCAATTAAACAAATATAGTCTTGCTTGACAGTTCCCAGGACAAGGGACATTTCAGAGAGCTAGGTAGTAGATTCCATCTGGGAATTGTCTTCCCCATCCCTTCCTGCTAGAAGTTCCCCTGGGAGTGCACAAGTGAGAGGTAGGACACTGGCCTCTGCCACCAGTTAAAGGCCACTGGGTAATTGCAAGCCACCTCAAATATTTCTTCCCTGTAATAATATTTTTTTCCCAAATAAAACCATCCAAGGACGAAAGTGATGTGTGCATGTTTTGTCTTGATGGATCAAAGCAAGGCTTCTTTCTTATCCCCTCCCATTCTCCCCCTCCCCTATTCTATCTGGCTTTTTTGATGATGAGACTATTGTTTCTGCTATTGTTATTATTATTATTATTATTAGCCTTTTGGCTGTAACGTGACAACCTCCTTACAATTTTATTATATAAAAAATGCAACATTAAAAATAGCTTACAGTCTAAAATCCAACACTGGGGAAATAACAGGGGAAGGGGAGAGAGGAGGGAAATATTCACTGGCACATGTTCAGGCTTAATTACAATATTGCAGAGCAATCAGGGGGACTGTCATCTTTTAGCATGTACAGCATTGAGAAACCTGTACATGCTTTATAAGTGCTTGCTATGTTACACAGATTGATGGGATGTGACTGGATTGCACATGGCTCTTCTCCATCTCCCATCACCAGGGAAAGCCCCTCAGACTTTGTGGGCAGTTCAAGGAGGCAAATGTAGGGTCAAGAGCCAAGTGGGATCAGACTATCCCCCTTTGGGAGGAAGGGCAGAACATCAAATTAATCAATAAATATTCAGAATTGAGTGAAAGAAATGTCCCACATGGGAAACAGAAGCTGCAGGCATCTAACCTTAAGAAATGTAAATTACTAATGATTAAGTTGCCAGTAGGGCAAAGCCATTTGGAAAAAAGGCTTTTGTTCTAATCAGGGCTAATGGATCACTATCAGTACTTATGCCTACTTCAGACTCAGTAATTTGTTACTTCCCTTTCAGACACCTCCTCAGTGTATGCATATGAGAGTAATTTTCTTTTAAAAGAAGAAGGACATTCTTCTGGAAACTACAAAGATCCTGGTTTTAACAATTCTTGCATCTTGTAACAATTTCAAGATTTTACCTGAATGACAGTTTTTCCAAGATATTGTGTTTCATTCCTAAATGAAAAAAAGGAAAAAAAGCTTCTACTCACAGGATAAGCTTAGCTGTTCTCCTAAGGTGGAACTCACAGCCAATTCTACAAAGATGCAAAAACCCCAACCACCAAACCACAAACTACTGATATACTGTACTCAAATACAGAGCTGTTAGTCAGAGGCATGTGATTAAAGCTCTGTATAGTCATTAGTTTCTGTGTAGAAATGGAAGCACAATGGAGGAGATTAGGGTTGCATTCCAATATATGTGCACAGGTTCCCTAAGCATGATCAGTCCTGTGTAAAAAGGGAGGATAGCAACTACAGTTAGGCTTTTTTTTCTTTTTTCTTTTTTTTGGCAAATGACACTGGGTAAAGTTATAGAGATCAGGGGGCAAAACCAGTAATTGCAATTCAACCCCCTATCCTATATGTTACCTTCTAAACAAAGTATTGATGAACAAGATTAAACAAATTGTAGAATGCTGGGATGCTACAAATGTAATATAGCTCACCCACCTAGTGATGCTAAGCACATAGGTATACTAGAATTTTATGCTTGGCATTGACAGGATATAAGATGATTCCCTTGCCCAGTATGCATGAAAATCTCACCCTGGACTTTTATTTTATTTTATTTTATTTATGATGGTTATAAATTGTGTGTTTTGCCTAAAGGCACACAAAGCAAAGTATAAACCACTAAAACTATAATAGGCTTCATTTTTAAAAAAATCATCACAGCACAATACAATTTAAAAACAACAACCCAGCACTGATAAGATGACAGAAGCATCAGGTAATAAAAAACAGCAACAGCACGCAGCAGATGTAATAAGGGAGTTGGCCATACAGATCTTCTTTGGAAAGGTGCATCAACAGTGAAGGCCCTGATCCTCACTGTCACATATTCTACTTGACAAATAAAATAAAATAAGTACAGTGGTACTTCGGGTTAAGAACTTAATTCATTCTGGAGGTCCGCTCTTAACCTGAAACTGTTCGTAACCTGAGGTACCACTTTAGCTAATGGGGCCTCCCGCTGCCGCCATACGATTTCTGTTCTCATCCTGAAGCAAAGTTCTTAACCCGAGGTACTATTTCTGGGTTAGCAGAGTCTGTAACCTGAAGCGTCTGTAACCCAAGGTACCACTGTAGTAGAGCAGACTTCCAAATGTTGTCATAGACAGCTCCTTAATCACACTTGTGTGCATTGATTAAATGGTTAACCTGAGTCTTGAGCTCAAGTTACCAGAATGATTGTGGCTTAACAGGACCTCAGCAGCCTCTGCTCCCCAGTTTCTCAGCATCTTTCTCTTCATGCTTCCTGGAATGAGCCATGCTGTGAATGGCTCCCAGCTGCAAGAAAAAACAAGTGAGCTGAAGTTCTCCAAAAGGGAGGTTTTAACAGAAACAAGGTTCCCCCCCTTTTAAGTCATTTAGAACCTTTTTCATCTTTATTTTTCCACCAATGGATGGAGACTTGTTTGCTGTCGCTTCTGGAAACTCAATGAGTAAAATATTCACTTATTTGGAAAGCTAAATATCTGTAAAAAAAATCTAGTCCAAGTATTTTTGTGGGAATGTTTGTTTAAAGGTGGATGGGGGAATATGTAAAATCTAACCAAGTTTTAATCTGCTTGGAGCAATCATCATTCTGCTTAACTCTACTCCAGAGTTAACTCTTCCAAACCTCTCTCTCCTACACCAAATACTCACTTGTTTGGCCACCTATTCCAATTAAGAATGAGACACAAATGGCTAACATGCATGGACAAGTGAGGTAGTATTTTTTCTTTCCTATGTGTGCTAGTAACTCCTGTGGACTTATATGCAAGATTGCTGCATGATAGATGACCTCTCTAGAACCTGTATTACAGATGGGACACTTATAGTAAGCATAATTGTTTCTGAGAGGAATACAGGGAGAATAAACCTCATGCTGTATCTGCAACAGCACAACCAGACGCCTTCATCTGCCCAGCTGAAACAAAACATGTCTCTCCTGTGTCGGTCTCTACAGCTACATCAGGCATTGTAACCTTCCAACAGTTTGACTTCACCCCCCAAAGACACACTCCTCCATTGTCTCCCAGGTCAGACAAATGCCGACAAATCTCATTTCCCCTTTCTATCTTAAATTCCATGCTCCGTCGGTTCATTAACTTTAGCCTAGAAGATTTCATGCCCAAAGTATTTATGATGTGAAAACTCTCCATTGTTGATTAATTTTCACTTTCAACATGCACCTCTCTGCTATCCATAGTCTCCTTCTAACAACAAATGTGCTAACTTTACCAGCAGAGTAGGTTTTATTTCCAAAATAAAAACACAGTCAGCAGGTTTTATTCATGGCAACAATAAGCAATATGTTGCAGATCTTAAATAACAACATTTCCTTATGGATTAATCCCACATTCAAAAACCTATGTGCATGCACGATAGCATACAATGTGTGCAGTTCATTAGCATTGCTATACAATTTCCTCATCGTTCTATTCAAAGAACAAAGCCTCGGATAGTATTTCATTTCTATTTTAAAATACTAAAGGACCTAATTTTAATTTCACAAAGCCCAGCATATTTTTACTGATAGTACTTGGGGTGGGGGAGAGAAATATACCACCAGCAATGAAAATGGAGCAAGGTCTCTCTGGAGAAGAGTATGAATATCTCACTGACAAAAATTCAGCTTATTATAAGATTTATTGGGGACTTTATCTTTGCTGGTTTTACTTAGTTATTCATCATGCATGAGGAATGACAGTCTTTAACTTTGCACTTTATCTAAAATTCATGAAGTCTGGTTTCAAGGAACATGTTGCATACATCACGGCTGTCTCATACATTTGCTCTTGGCTGAGAAATATTCCATGGCACTATTTCTGGAAAAGTAGATTCCTCACCAGGCATGGTCTACCCATGTAGCAGCACATGGTGGTAGAGTCTTGAGGTGCTAGAATGGACTATACCATTTCAAAAGGCAGGTGTTACTTTTATGTTCTCCAATAGATTTATCCTTGAAAGTGTACCCTTCAAGAGTCTACCATTGAAACAAGAACACCTGCATAATTTTAGCATTCTATATCCATAATCTGCAATTGTATAACTTCTAAAGCAGTGTGTATAATCTAACACTGGGCAGTGTTACAGAACAGCTGCAACTAAAAATTATTCAGTTATTTTTAATAGCTGGACAGGTAGGCACAAGGAGATGAAATAGGCCTCACAAATAACAATTGTCACTATGGCATGCCTCAGTGCTCATGTGTATATACTTATGTGCATGTGCATTAGTGTCAAGATGCAATTGCCCTTTCCTCACATAAAAATTAGGGAGATTACGAGTTCCCACACAAGGAAATTCACAGCCTCTTACAGGGAGTCATGTGGCTGAGGGCTTAAAACCTGTCAGCTTCCCACTCACCATCCCTCTCTGAGTATTAATACTTCACTGGGCTCTTGAGTTGCCAGTAAACAGAGCTGGAAAGGAACTTTACTCTCAACCTCAGCTGGCTCTGGGTTAGAAGGTTTTCACCTTGCATAAATGAGTGGCATCATTTTGTGTTAAGCGTTCTAAAGCTTTTGTCACAACAATCTGTGGAAATGGCACTGAGAAGGATCAAAACAGTAGGAAGGCCTTCCTAAGGTGTATTGGGAAGGATAAGATCAAGGCATGTTCCTAGTTCGGGTGGGGCCTGGCCTTTCCTAAACCTCTCCCCCAGTTGCCCAGTAGGATCCTGGATGATTGGACTGCCCCACACCAGGATCCAACACTGGTTAACTCCCAAGGGTGTAATTGATGTTTCAAAACCATTGAGCAGGATACCATTCCAACAGCAAGTGCTAATTGTAATGCGAACTCAATCTTTGCCCTACTGCCATGCCAACTCGGCTTAACTGCTCTATAATCAATAGAGTTGTGCCATGAGTTCACCTAACAGTCTGGTCTAATGCACATCTTTCCCACTGCACTCACAACCCAGAAAATCTGTTACTGTTACACGGGATGATAGGCGAGGTCACATAGTTCCAGGCCTGATCTACTGCACACACCCACACCAAATACTTTTTGTCATCTACATTACAAACTACAATCCCTTTCTGCAGCAACTACGTCCTGTGTGATGTTCCATGTAACTCCCATTAAAAGAGAGGTGGAGTAGTTAGGTCTCTAGCCTGCCGGCCCTCAAATCTCTAAAAGCAAGCATCACTCTAAGTCACACTCCTCTCTGGCTTCTGTTGATTAGATACATGGCTAGTGCTGTCACTTAGTCCATGTAAAGATTTGGGATGGGGGGGAGACAAAAGACAACTCCTTTCCTAGGAGTGTGTCTTATTTTAACACAAACTGCAGGATGAAGATAACACTCTTTCCACTCCCAAGCCCATTCAGCACATTTTTATCATAGCCAGATCAATATCTCATTGATACATGCTCTGCCAGAAAAGCTGTAATGTTGCATTCTTCCTCCATTCAGTAATAATAATTGATTTAATGCTCTGAGTTTGAAAGCTATGGCAACACACATAGTGATTTATAAAGTAAATGGGCTATTGTTCTAAATAAGTTCATATTGGATAGACCTCAGGAAGAGTGCAGCTAGGTAAAGTAGTTATGCCTTTGGCAAGATTTTCTGGTTAGCAAGTTATGCAGGCACATAAGCAATTTAGCACAAAAGTAGTAGCCATAATTTATGGCCATTGCACTGTCAGAATCCTTTGTGTAATTAAGGACACTACATGAAAGGTAAGCAGGTACGGTTTAATGTGCTTCACCTCCTCGTAGGGCCAGACAAGTAGTTTTCAGCCAGTCTAAATACGTAACTTCTTTTTTTATTCTCATACCTAAATATATGTGAAATATTTCCCTTTATTTCTGTTATATTCTGGATATGTATGTTTTGCTGGATGGGATCCAATGTTAGTCGTAAGTAGACCCATTTCCCAAGCAATGGTTCAGGTCCTAATGTAGATTTGAATCATTGCAGTGCGTTTCTTTTAAATTTGTAATGTTTGGATACACAAGCACTCCTGTAAATAGTCACTGGCTTAAAGCCACACCACGTTTTCAATCAAGAAACAGGATTCAAAGTGTATGCATTCTACTCTGATGGAAACGTGAGTCATTATATGGTCTAAAATTGGCTTAAAACATCTTATTTCCTGCTGGGAAATAAATGACTTATGCCTAGCCCTAGAGTCTGTAAAGTTTGTTGCACACGTGCTTGCATATCCATTCTAGAACTGAGTGGACTTCTTTCCCCTTTGTCCTTCATTGTTTCAGTTTAACTAGGATAATTTCTAAACTCCGGTATCAGATTGTGTACAGTGCCAGATCTTTCAGGGTTTTTTTTTTCCAGGGGTTGCTCCTCTTTTTTATATCGAAGACCGCATTGAATCATGGCCAATCCTCTGAAGGCTGCAAGCTAAAAAGGGTATGGATGACGTAGAAAGGTGGATTTGATCCTTTATTGTTATTCCTTCTTCCATTAAGCTATGTGTATTCATCTTTTGCCACTGAAGTTTCATTCCTTTTTGCATTCAGCTCCCCATTCACCCCTTATTCCTCTTATTTCCTTCCATCCCCCTGTATTACTCATTTTTGCATTAAGCATCCAATATTCACCCCATTTATTTTATTTTATTATTACTTTATTATTTCATTTCATATTGCTTCCTCTTTCTATTTTCAACCAATTTCTCCCCCTCATTATTACTTCTTCAGTTTGCTCAATATCGCCCCCTCCAACAAGGTAACCGTTCTTACTAGTTGAGATCAACAGATGATGCTCACTGCTGAGTGCAGTCTCGTTATGGTGATATTACCATTATTGCAAACATGCCAGATGAAAGAAAGCAACACTATTAAATGGGCTGGCAAAGTCTTCCCAAGCTGGGGTACGTAGGGGGACATTCATTCCTTCATCATTTTATTTGTATGTCGCATTTCCATAATTAAAACAATGCTCAAGGTGGCTTACAACATGACAAGATCTACATAATTACCAACATAACAAGAGTCATAAACAATAAATAAATCACATCAAAAAGTACACAACCAAATGCAAAACAATTTCCACATAAATCATAAAATCTAAAAATAAGAATACAGCATTAATATCAAACACAAGTTAAAATGACATAGATACAAAATAAAAGCAATTAAAAACACACACAAAAACGAAGCCCTCTCTGTAACGCAGCAGCAGCAGCAGCAGCAGTCCTTTATGAAGCCTGTCAGGCCTCACCTGTTTGTAATAACCACCAGCAGAGGCTTCTCCCCTCCCCCCTTTTAAAAATGTCCATGTGAATGGACACTTTGCCCATAATGCCCCTGTGGAAGGATGATGCAGCATCATTCCAGGGCATTTGTTAGGGGGAACTGCCCCTAGTTTTATCATACTGTTTTATTTGCTGCTGTTGCAATTTAAAGGGAGGATAATTTATCCTGAAAGGCAGTGAAAAAACCCATTAAATAATCATAACCAACGCAACACCCCTGGCCAGGCAGCATGCCACAATGCATCCTTCTGCATGGGCCTTGTCAGTCATCAATGGCAGCACCACTGCTCCCACTTTCTTGCAGCACCAAAAAAGGCACCTGAAATGGTGCTGCTGGCCCTTAAATTTTAAGTCCCCACTCCGCAAATTAGGAAGTTTTTGCCATCTTATCCCCCTGCCCTCAAAGTGGAGAAATTTTTGCAGCCAGAGAATGGGACTGTGGTGGTGAGGAAACGCTTTTGATGCATCACTATTTCATTTCATATAGATAGATAGATAGATAGATAGATAGATAGATAGATAGATAGATAGACACACACACATACCAAGGAAGAAATTAAATGAAAATTTGAGATGCATCCCTAAGCCAGTCAGTCCATTTTTAGTTAATAATAAAAATAATATTGTATTCACAATGTTCTTGATCTTGTTACATGACACTTATCGGCAAATGTATACAAACAGTACTCTCATGAGAATCTGAAAGCCATGGATGTTCACAGCATCCTTTTTTACATTTTGATTTGTAACAGATTTTTCAAAAATGTCTAACAACACTAAAATTAGAAGTGTATATCAAACGACTGTAACAGAAAAGGAAAATCTCATGTCATCTCTTATTTGTCATGTTAATTACACTTCCACATAATGAGCTTGACACTGGTTTCATAGCAAAAAAATACAAGCTTTCAAATTAATTTCAAAGAGCCATTCTATGACATACATCATGCAGAATGTGATAGAGATAAGAATCTGTAGTTTACTATATTCAAATCACAGAAGGGTGTGTGTCATATTTGTGGAGAAAGGGCTGGCTGTAACTGATAGCAAGCATCTGCTTTGCATGCAAAAAGTCTCATGTTCAATCCTGGACACGTCTGTATAGGATGGGGGATGTCTCCTTCCTTAAGCACAAGAGAACCACTGTCAGACATCTATGTAGACATTACTGAACTAGATGGAACAATGGTCTGACTCAGAACAGCTGAGATAGATTTTTTATCTTTTGAATACTCCCAGGAGCATAGCAAGGTAAATTGGTACCCGGGGGCAAATAAAAAATAAAAAAAAAAATTCCCCACACACATTTATATTATTAAAATAAGGAAAAGGGGACTTTTTTCAACGCTAGGCTGGGCCCTGGACAGAGCCACAGAGGCGAGGGGCAGGCCAGCGAGGAGGGGCGTCACGCCAGCCACAAGCATGATGCCTAGCTGGCCCGCCCCTCGCCTCCATGCCGCGACACCACCCAGGGCCCATCCGAATGCTGAAAAAAGCCCTTTAAAAAAGGAAATAAAAGAAAAGCAGGCGGCTGGCCAAGCAAGCAAGCAAGCCATTGAGTGATGTTTTCGGCTTGGCTTTGGAGGTGCCGACTGCATGGGTGGGGCCCCGCCCCGAGTGTCACCCCCCAGGGCGGTATCTGGGGCGGCCCACCCCCTACACCCCCTTGCTCCACCCCTGAATACTCCACATAGTTTGCCCTAAGCACAGGACCAACACTATGCTAAATCTCTATCCCAGTAGTGTGCTAGTTTTATCTACAGTGGTACCTCTGGTTAAGAACTTAATTTGTTCCAGAAGTCCATTCTTAACCTGAAACTGTTCTTAACCTGAGGTACCACTTTAGCTAATGGGGCCTCCCGCTGCCGCTGCCCCGCCACCGTGCGATTTCTGTTCTCATCCTGAAGTAAAATTCTTAACCCGAAGTACTACTTCCGGGTTAGTGGAGTCTGTAACCTAAAGCATTTGTAACCCGAAGCGTTTGTAACCCGAGGTACCACTGTATGCTGATTTTTATTTTTTTATTTTTTTGTGGCATCCATATTAAGAATTCTTCTCCCTCAGCTTACCTCTCCTTCTTTCTGAAAACTTAGAAATTCATAAAAGGAGGGAAGGTGTGGGATGAAAGGCTATGAGATCTGGCCTGCATATGTTGCCAAGGAAAAGCATTCATAAATTAGAAAAAAAGTAAAGAGCTATACATAAAAGGTAAAGGACACCTGGATGATTAAGTCCAGTCAAAATTGACTACTGGGTGCAGTGCTCATCTCTGCTTTCAGGCCAAGGGAGCTGCCATTTGTCTGCAGACAGCTTTCCGGGTCATGTGGCCAACATGACTTAACCGCTTCTGGTGCAACAGGACACAGTGATGGAAGCCAGAGCGCATGGAAATGCTGTTTACCTTCCCACTGCAGCGTTACCTATTTATCTACTTGTGCATACTTGTGCTGGTATGCTTTCTTCTTAGAAGGCTTGCAGGCAGCATAGAGGCAAACATAGCCCTCCTCACAGCCTGTGCTTGCGAAAAGTTTGGGAACTGCTTTTGCTTCTGTCAAGTCTGTCCCCAGACCCATAAATTTACTTTGAGACATGGGAAGGTAATATTAATTGGGCACTTGGAGTGCCCTTTCCTTTCAGAAACATAGACAACTCAGTGGGGATAATGGCATCACTTGTGCTGGAAAGAAAGGAGAGGAGACAATAGGATGAGAAAGAGGAGCTTGAAGAAAGAGTGGGTGAAGAATACTTGAGGGAAAGGGCCAAGGACTGTGAAGCCAAAGGTCTCTAATGGGGGAGGCACGTCTGAAGAAATGTTACCTAAGATTAGGAGCGGCCATATGGAGGAAGAGGCGGCAGGGGCGCAAGAAAGAGCTTGGTTAAAGGAAGTGAGACAAAGTAGAAGGGATGGTGGAGAACCTATCTAGTTCACAAAGAAACCAAAATGCAGCCACTGTTCAAAATTCACACTTATCCACATTTTGCAATGCAGTTCTCCCATCAAGCAATATGTACAAAATGCATACATTAGGGTGGTGGATGCATTGAAAAGGCATACATTTGAGAAAATAACAATCAAAATGGGTAATATTAAGGGGAACAGCATGGAAAAATGGCTACTTTCTCTGGGAACCACAGCCTAATGAGCCAAGGGAGCACAAAGTTTCTAGCTCCAGAGCCTAGAACCTGGGAGAATGCTGCTACTGTATCTTCAGGACCTAGAACAATAAGGGCTAAAGAGCAGTGTGCATTTGGGTGGTGTTCAGAAATGAATTTCACAAACTAATTTGACCTAACCACTCAATTCTTTGACTGCAGCCTTCAAGTTTTTCTTCCTTTGGACAAGTGAAAATTGCAAGAACTGTGGCAGAAAGCAGCCCAAGCATCACTTTGGCCATATTACTGTCTTAAAAGCTCTCTGAGCTTTATTCCACGTGGGCCCCGATATTGCTGTCATGCAGAGAACGGTGCAGGGCAGAAAGATGCAACACAGTTGGAAGATATCAGCTGAAATGGAAGACCCACAGCTAACTCTGTCTCAATATGCAATTACCAGTAGCCAAGCTAGGGCAATGAAATGCAATCAGAGGCAGAAAAATATAGGGGATTTATGTCTCTGCTGTACAGCTCAGAGCTTGCTGCTCCACCAGAACAAAACATGTGTATCTGTGTGGCTCCATCACCTTCACTGAGTAGAGATAATTTCAATAAGGAGGCAGGGATGAGCAGCAGTTGATTGTGGGGAGGGGGGGGAGTTGTAGAAATATGTTTACAATTTCTTTGTATCACAGATCTTTTCTTTTCGCGAAAAGATCTGAACAAAATATCAGGGGAACAAGTAGGGTTGTTTTGTTTTGTTATTTAAGTTAAGCAGAATGTGTTGGGAAAAACATAAGAACAGGAATAGACAAAGTTGTCTCTTAGACTATTGCACCGCTACTTCCTAGCCCCTACTTGGACACTTTAAAGTGGTACCTCTGGTTATGAATGGGATTCCGTTCCAGAGCCCTGTTCGCAACCTGAAAGGTCCGTATCCTGAAGCGCCAAATCTGCGCATGCTCGCCGTGCGCTTCTGCGCATGTGCGTGATGTCATTTGGCGCATCTGCGCATGTGTGAACCACCAAACTCGGAAGTAACCCATTCTGGTACTTCCAGGTTCGGCACGTTCGTATCCCATGACGAACGCAACACGCAGTGTTTGCAACATGAGGTACGACTGTATTTGAACCAGCTCCTTGATGCATTCCAATCACACGCTCATGTCTATGGCTCCTTGGAAGGCATCTCATTCCATGTTCTGTATTGCAAGAACCAGGGAAACAGGGAAATTAAAGAGAGATCAAGTGAAAGGAAGACACCGAAAATATGCTGTGCAAATAGATGGCCTTTTAACAGAACTATAATTTTCTACACACGCTGGCATTTTATGTATGTCATAACCTTGCTTTATTTTTGTTACATGCAAAAGCCATTTCAATAATATAGAAACCGCCCCCTCTTTCCATTTAATAATCACAGACACGGTATTAATGCTACAGTTGCTTATAATTACTGCCCATCAAAGTCTGTTTTTCTTCCTCTGGTGTTCTTTCATAACCAGTCCACCTAATAGCTTTGCTGTGCCATTATGTGCATGTGCCTTTTCCTTCCTAAGGTCAAACAATCTTGGTTTTAAACACACGTATCAAATTAAAACACAAAAACAAAAACCAGATACGTCAACTCCAATTTGGCCAATAGGATTTAGATGATAAATAAATATGTCCACGAAATCAGATTAAATAATCAACCAAAGGTTTTCCCTTCACATACCATCAGGGATGTCACGATAGTCTACCAGGTTCAATTTCAAATGTAGATGTTGACATTTCACTAGTGCAGACAAGTAACCTGATTCCACCCCCCCCCCCAATATTTTAGTTCTTTACTTTTTCCTCCAAAGATGTTCCAACACTAGTGCAAGCTCAAAGAAAACCAAGCTAAGGTGTCACAGAGCATGAACATGAATCAGAATACAATTCTGATGTCTGACCTCACAATGTTACTCAGCATTCTGATGGTAATTCAAATCTGCATTCTCATCTACAGGCAGAATAAACTGTCAACACACATGTGCTACCTCACAGCTTAATGCACATCAGTTTCTCTAAATCTCTTCTTTTTTTGGGGGGGGGGGGGTGACACAAAAAACCTGTGTGAACATAAGTTGTTTAGGGGAGAAAAAGACATTATGCAGACTTTCTGTGGATATCCAAGACCAGAGAAGACAAAGCAGAAAACTCCACAGAAATGAAGGGGCAGGATTTGCAGATCTCCATGAATACCAAGCCCAAGCTATCAACAACTTTGAGTCTTGAACCAAGACTAGTAATGCTACCTGTGGCTGTGTACACAATGAAGTCTCAAAACTCAGAATGCAGAAGGGAACAGGAGTGTGGAAAACGACCCCTTGCAAATGGCAGGCAGTATGAAGCCATTGGCCACAGCTTCACCTCAGTGATCTCAAAATTACCTACTTCGCCTCAATGGTAGGCTCTTCACAAGCAGATTAATTTAAGCTAGCTGCTGCCAACAGCTACTGACTTGTGTGGCATGCTAGTGTTAGGTTCATCCTCTCCTTTACACCTTGCACATGTTCTCCCATCTCCTACTCCTGTGGAGTCAGTTGCCTGGGTGCAAAAAGTAATTTCAAAGGTGAAAGCAATGGCCTTAATTTATTTCACTTGAAAGAAAGAGAGTGTGTGTCTTCTTTGAAGCCCTGTTAGTGAAGTAACTAAGTAGGGCTGTTAACTGTCTTTGAATCCCCACCAATTATCTAGTAAGGAAAAGACTGTTGAGAAAATAAAAGTATAGGTGGACCAGGAAAAGACAGAAAAAGTATTATTAAGAGATACCTACTGAAGAACTCACCAAGTTTATTCAAGTCTTCTTAAGCAAGAGTGTATGATGTTGCCACAGTGTATGAAATTCCCAATAGATGGGGCATTTATGATTGGGTTAGAGACAATGAAAATACCACAATATCATGCCCCCATGTATGGATAGGGAAGATAAGCATTGCTAAGTGGGATGATTGCAATGTATCCACACGTAGACACATAAACTAAGTGAGTGCTCCTGTTACAGTGGTACAAGAGAAGCAAAACAAAAAGCAGTACTTTCCAAAATGTCAGATAGCTGTAAGCACACTTTGCTCTAAATTATAACTGGAAGCACACTTCACTCACTCAGTTTAAGACAACTCGCTGAAAGTAAACCCAAAAGACAGGCAAAGCCTCTTGCTTCTCAGCTACTGGCTGCAGATTTCCATAGTCCGAGCCCACGAGGCAGTCCAATGCAGAAAAAAAAACTCCAATGGAGCAAATTGCAAGTATAAATCCTTTTACAGTAATCTATTTGCAGTTGACACTGCTGATACATCATTTCCACACTTGACCCAGAGTCTCTTTTGAACTCCCAACTTCATTTGGTCTAGGGGTGGCCTTGCATTATAGCTCAGTCACACCAGCTCAGAGGAGTTCACCACAGTATTTTTGTCTTGTCACTTGTCTAAGCGTGTTACCTGACTGGAGATGCAACAAACAGCCACCTCCAAGGACAGGCCATCGTGTTGCATTCCGGGGGTGGGGGGGGGGAGGATCTGGGGGTTGTTCACATGTTACAGTCAACAAGTGTACACAAACAGTTGAGCCGTATGCTTGTTCAGCTATTCACATTTAATGTTCAACAAGTTTACAACCTGTGTACTTGCGTACACAAAAGCTGAGCTGTACAAATCAACAGGGATGCACTCTTTCACATGAGCAATTGCACTTGTGCAGAGACAACTTGTAATTGTGTATGGTGTAATGTGTGAACAGCCTTCAGTTGTATCCAAATGCAGTCACAGGTGAATCTCTCTCTCTCTCTCTCTCTCTCTCTCACACACACACACACACACACAAAGAGAGAGAGAAAGAGAGAGAGAGAGAGAGAGAAACACACTTTTAAATTTATGCACACAGTGTGCAACATACTCATAGTTCTCTCCTGACACCCAGTCTGAAACTTCCCACTCTAAATAAACAAAGAGATAGATATATTTTGGATATGGAAACTGACTACTGGAAACTGAACCTGAACGAGTTTCAAAAAGCACACAGTAAAATCAAACAGGGACAGCAGGGGAGAAAAACAATGAAAATAAGTAACAGATTTGCTTCTCTGTGGAAATTTATTTGCATAATTACATCCCAGTGAGGAAGTTCAAAAAACGGCAGTTCCCAGGCACTCTGCAGTTCCCACAACTGCAGCCGAGCTAAACGACTTTACATGTCTGAACAGCAGCATACAACTAAACTTGAAACGGCAAAAAAATGAGAGCTTTGAGATGGTGCCATCCATTCTGATTAGAATCAACGTCAATTCCCTTTGCCTTATTAAGAGTCTGAAGTGACTCAGAGGCATTTGCTTCCAATTCTCGTAATATGGAGCCTTTTAGGTCAACATGTTGGAACCATGGGGGTCTAAAAGAAATCCAATGTACAAAGACAGGCATATTTTGATTCCTCCCCTACAACCCTTATGTCCTCAACAAGCTTTCAAACATTTTTTAAAGTCTTACTTTTTCCAAACTGTCAGCTGAAGACAGCCTTTTGACTGCCAGGATAAGACAGACCACAAAAAATGGCATAAGTTAAAGCTACCTCTACATGAGTACTTGACAATAACGGTATTATTTATAGCTTCACAACAAATCTATGGTCATGGTGTTCCACAGATCTTTAGATCTTTGAATGTCAATACCACAGCAGTGGAACTGTTCCTTCACATTCTATTCCAACCACATGGCATTATTTAAACACCAATATAAAACCCTAGTGCCAGACTAGACCATTTCTTAGGGTAATATAAGCATACGTAGGCTGTTCCTGTTCCTGTTGTTGTTTTTACACAAACTGACAGTATCAAGGGGCAGGGAAGGATCCAGATTAGGAATCAGAGGGGTAAAGGGATTCCCCCCTCCTGCTACAGTCCTGATTTCAATCAGGAGACCTCCATGCCAACAATTTCCATGAGGAAAATACCATGCTACTGTTGAAGTGAATGGAAAAACATCAAGAAGAGGAAATGAGGGTAGGCTCACATGCTCCCACATATTCCTCCCTCAGTGTGAGATTTCCCCACAGTGTGTTATAATTTTCTTAAATCACACGCACCATTTAAATTATTAATACGGGATTTTGATCTGCAATAGTGCTCTGTGTGTGTGTGTGTGTGTGTGTGTGTGAGAGAGAGAGAGAGAGAGAGAGAGAAGATTTTTAAAACCCCACAATCCTCCCAGCCTACAACCACGCCTTGCACTGTGCTGGACATTTGTGTTGAATTTCTGTTGAAAACAGTAACAGTCTGCACTTAGCACAGATACAGAGCTAACATATTGTCTAGTTTGGCCCTTAGCACACCCACATTGTCTTTTATATGGTAACATAAGTGACCCAAAAGATGCTGTCTTTAGTGGTTAAATAAAAATTGCCTGGCACAACATTTACTAAACACTCTGTGGCAAAATTCCTGGCCTGCCTCCCTTGTCTATAGACCTATAGCTTCAGGTCATCCTGCAGTAATTGCTTTCAGCAGAATCCCTGTTATGCCCTGGGGCATCTCCCGGCCAAATTTTCTTCTTGTCCACAAGCTGCTACCCATTTCAATAAGCAATGGTGGCCACTCTAACCATTTGATTTCACTGCTGCCCATCTTAAGAGGAGGAAAAGATGTTGCCCATTTCAGTGAGAGACACACTAAGAAATGTGTCTTCATACTGATGCTGCTGGCCTGAGGAGGAGGGGGCCTGGCCATTGTGTCCTCATGTTGATTCCACTTAGCTGAAGGAAGGGTGGGCATTGTGACCTCATGCTGATGGTCAGCAGCCAGACTGAACCATATGCCCTCCTGAAGGAGAGAGAGAAAGACACCGTGCCTCCTTTTCTGTGTCTTGCCAAGCACCTGAACAGGAAAAAAACTGCCTTTTCCCACTTTGTCAACAGGTTTGTGGCTGGAGGGTGGTGGAGGTGGCATTGAAGTTCCCAATTCCTCAGAGTTTTTGAACTGAAAATATTACAGGGACTGGAATGCCTTGAACTCCAGCAGTTAAAGCAATTTGATTATTACTAATAATCCTCAGAAAATTACTAATAGTTCTCAGAAAATTGCTCACTCCCTATGGTCAGAATAGGAGTACAGTTTGAGAGAAAATGGCTTCTCATTTTGCCCTGTCTCATCTGCTGCAGGTTGACTCTGGAAGTCAAAAATTAAAAGAACTCCAATTTCTACAGCAGGTTGACTCTGGGACACAATTATTTTGTAAGCTGCTTTAGGTGGGAAATGTTACAATGTGCAATTGAATCTGAATGAATAATTCCAACCAAAATTAACCCAGCAACTATTAGGAATTTTTCACACCAGAAGGAGCATTCTAGTCAACAACAACAACAACAACACCTGCCCATCTGACCTGGTTGTCCCAGTCACTCTGAGTTGTTCCAACATATATAAAAACATGACAAAACATTCAAAAACTTCCTTATACAGGGCTGCCTTCAGATGTCTTCTCAAAGATGTATAGTTACTTATTATATTGGCTCAGGAGTTGCCTAAGTCCATACCCACCAACATTTCTCAGGTGAAAATAGGGACGTCCCAAGAAAAAGTGGGTCATTCTGAGATCAAATCAGAAATTGGGACAATAAATCCAGAACTGTCCCTGGAAATTAGGGACACTTTGAGGGCCTGTGAAAGACCTCACACATCCAAAAGTTTGCAAGAGCCTGTGTTGTTGCTGCTGTTGTTTTAAATCACTCTGAATATAAGAAACACCTAATATGACATCACCAAGCTGCTTTTGAAACTTTCTGCAATTTCTGCAAGCTGCTTGTTGACCCATCAGGCAAAAAGTCGGAATATAAATAAATAAACAACAGCAATATTAATTGACATGCAATGGTGCTGTCCTGTAACTCAGGCAACATGCTAAGCTTCCCCCCTCCTCAATCACTTATCAACATGTTTGTAAATTATAATGTCAACCCACAAAACAAGTGCAAAGGTCTCAAGGGAACGCACAATGTCTTGTTTGCATGGTCAAGGGATCACAGCCTATTCTAATATTCTGATTCACGACCTATTAACTTGTGGGCCTGATTTTTGTTTCCTGCAGAATGGCAAAATGTATAATCATTATATATTCAAGGCACCTCAACAAAACCTTTGCTTAGCTATGTGCATATTATTTAATTCCTCACGGCCCCCTTTTGAGGTTATTAATCTGGATGACTATTTGAAATAAACAACGGAAAATCAGCTCTGAGTATTACTCCTCCTGTCTTTGGGGCATTACAAGTCAATTGAACTGTCTAAATGAGTTATGCCTGGAATTAAAACATCCATGCCTTAGATTCCACCAGTGCAGCCCTGCGCCTTTAAGGTAATCCTGTGACTGCAGAGTTGCACCTTCATTGGCAATTCATAACCCGCACTATGTTGTGTGTGCAAGCTTCAGTGCTTACAAAAATAGGAAGGGATTCAGCAAATTAAAATGTTTAGTAAACAAAGTTGTCCAAAGGGAAATCATTAGCAAAATCAGATCCTCTGAAGGTGCTCAGTGGAAAGTAAAATTGCTTCATTACATAAAACACTAGACACAGTGCATACTGAGTTCAACACCTGTCGGTGGGGTAGGCCGAAAGAGGAACAAAGGATTTCTTGCTCCGTACAAAAACATATTGTTTGTCTCAGTGGGCAGTAAAACTTATATATCATTATAGCTGTATGTGCAGATCTAGAGAAAGGCTTATTTATTTATTTTATTTTGGCAAACTTTTCAAATCCCAGAATATAAACAATAATAGAGTATACTGTACGAAACAAATTAAAAGCATTAATTAATATTGAACAGGGGAAATGAAAAATTGGCTGGAAAACTCAATTCTCCCAAAAACATTGGTTGTATTCAACTAAGTTTTAATCAGAATAGATCCATTGGAATTAATTAACATGACTAAGTTAGTTACATTGAGTAACTAAGAGTAAATGGGTTTACTCTTAGCATAGCTTAGTTGAATGCCACCCTATATTAGTAGCCAAATGAAATGCAATTCTGCATGCATGAACACATGATTCATGGTGTTCAGTAATTTATTACACTATACATAAAATATATCCCTAGACAGTTCAGGTGCATTTAGGCAACCCCCCCAAAACAGACATTTGGCACATATAGGCTGTGCTTGAATGTAATGGTAATTGTTTTAGCATTCTTAAAATAAGCTGCAGCTGAAGCGTCACCCTCCTTCTGCAGCAGCAAAGAGACATTTGGATGTTTTTGCCTCCATTGCAGAGTAACTATAGCTTCTTATGACATGCAAACCCAGACAAATTCCCCAGTAAAACTCTATTTCCTATTCCAAAATTCAGTATTTCTCATTTGACAGTTGATCTTTGATAGTTGACATGCAACTGGTTTTAGTAACTGAAAGCTGACATGCAATGGGATTTAGTATTCAAGTGTATTTTCTTGACTGCATGCAATGATAATCAACATGCAATAATAATTAGTATTTGATAGTTCACATGCTCTTCCTTTCTTGTTAGGATGTGACTGCATTGCACTCAAGGCAGTTTACAACTTTATTTTAACCACATTTGTTGTACTAATTCAACACATGGGAGAAACAAAGACCCCCAACAAGTCACAAGTGCTCAAACTTTCATATTTTGAATGAAAATTTGACCTCAATATATAGCTTCCGAATTTGAATTGTTTTGAAATTTCATGTCCACAACAAACTTTCATTAGGAAGAAAAAGTTGGAAGAAAATAAAAATACTAGCGGGCATTGCTAGAAATACTTGAGAAATACCATCCCCATCAAGATTTTGGTCCAAAGTGATTGTCCAGCTATGGAGTTGTGTTCATTCTATACTGCAGCCATTCAATAAAGACAGGACCTCCCCCCTCCATTACATCAATCACAAAGATGCTGCCAGGAAAAGCTTCAGGGATTTATTTAGAACAAACCATAGGGTTTGTCATCCCAGCATAGTATGCTTTTATGTGATGGCATGGATATAAGCAGTGAGAAATTGTAAATGTTCTATTCTGGGTGAGGATTCCTCACTAGAGTAAACTATTTCATGGCAGCATCCCAGTGGACAGAATATAGTCTGCTGCTGATCTTGGTGTAACCCACCCTGGGACCTTCTAGTGAAAGGCAACTGGTTATAATCATAATCATAATCTGTAAGACGACCAGAGTGTCTGGGGAAACCCAGCCCGATGGGCAGGTAATAATAATAATAATAATAATAATAATAATAATAATAATAATAATAATACCTTTAGCAACAATCATTTTTAGACTGTAAATGTGTGTGGGGGGAGAGACTGTGTTATTTTTCTTGATGTGTACCAGGGACTAGGAGCCTTTCCAGCTGAAAAGCACAATATTAATGCTTTGAATAAATAAATAACAAAATGTTTGTTGGCTGTCCTTGCCATATTTCTGTGTAGCTCTCCTTCCCTTCCCATATCTTGGTCGGTGTCAGCCTAACAGATTGTGTTTTTCCCTCAGTGAAAGTTAACTAACCTTGTGATACTGGCTTGCCAATTAAGTGCTTTTCTCTATCCAGTAATGTCATTCCCGTTCCGTTTGACCTACATGTTGGAAGCAATCTACTGTAGCGTTATGCTTTGCACCATTTCAAGTCGGAGTATACCAAAAAGCCAGTATACATGAAACAAGACTATATCGGATTATTACCATTTACAGCATTTTATAAAGTGAGTAAAAACACTTAATTTTTACAGAAGGATGGAATGTCTGTTTGAATGTTTAAGATTATGTTAGCACTTTTTTTTTTTTAAATGTCTCTTTATTGATTAAAATCATAACAAATAAAACTTTATCAAACAATATCATCCAATATCAGACAGTTTACACATATACCTTCATACATACATATACCTTCCTGCATACAACACACATCTTACAAACACTCATTTATTCTCGCATACCTTACATACCCTCTTACTCCATTTGATATCATTCACTCTCGACACTTCCAATTATCCTCTTTGTATTTTTTTGTCAAATCTTTCTTTAACATAACATACATTTTTGTTTCTCTCTTATTTCTCTTATAAATATCTCAATATTTTCCATTTACTTACTAAGGTTCAATCAAAGTCTGCTTCCAGGATTCCGTTTAAGCCACATTCCCTTAAATAGCACTTTTTTCATTGTATTTGATATACCATATTTTATTTCAGTATTGTAATCTACCTTGAGGGCCACTTCACCAGTTAAAGACAAGATACAGTTAGTGAGTTAGTGAGTTAGTGAGTTAGTGAGTTAGTGAGTTAGTGAGTTAGTGAGTTAGTGAGTTAGTGAGTTAGTGAGTGAGTTAGTTAGTTAGTTAGTTAGTTAGTTAAAGTGAAGTCCAACATTATGGCCACAACCCTACAGAACAGAAGGGATGCTTAATTCCATTGATTTCGATGGTCTTAAGCAAACCTAACTTTGTGATGGCTTGTGGCCTAGATGGTAGCAATCCAAAAGACATGCACTGATGTTTCGTAGGTACACATTTTGCCTCCCATCCATTTTTTGTTCAGAGCCAACCCCATGCACACGTGAAGCTTCTCCAAGACTTTTTTTTAAAAAGGTTTTGAGGATTGGACATGAGCTCTTTAGAAGTTTATTAATTTGCATGTGCTATTTTCTATCCCACCCTCGGCCACATCCCCTATACACAGTCAGTGTAATATGTTAACCAGAATGCTAGACTTTTCCCGGAGAGACCAGCCTTCTCACTTGTCAGGAAAGCCCCCTCCCCACTGCGGCCAGCACTGTGGCCACCATCGCAGGAGCTTTTAGAGTACAGAGACCCACGTCCGTTGTTTACAAGCTCCTCCTCCCCCTCCCCCAGTGGAAGCTCGCATGCTTCACATTCCTCAGGCAGGGAAGGAGAGATAGAGACAGAAAGGCAATGCAAAGGCTTAGAAGGGGTTGGAGAGCCGGAACACCACAGGGAAAGCAGAGATAGAGGTCAGGTTCCCATGCTACGTGGTCGGTCACAGAGAGGGAGAAGGAGGGGCTTCAGGCTTCCGAAGCTGCTCTGTTGGAAGGGAAACCGAAAGAGTTCATTCCTGGACACTGATGAGTAGGGAAAGGACGTTTGAGACTTTGCTTTGCTGTATATAGCTTGCACAATAAAGAACTTAGTTTTTTAGAAGTTCTTTGCCTTGGACTGTTACTCATGAGCAACCACTAAGTGTCCTTACATCACTCATAAGCTCCATCCATCTCAGTATTGTCTACACTGACAGGAGATACCAGGGACTGGATCTGGAGCTTTCTACATGTGAAGCATTTGCTCTACTCACGAGCATTGCCCCTTCCTCTCAGTTTAAACTCATTCACAAGGTTGCTGTGAGAATAAAATGGCCAAGCGCCAACTATGGCACCCTGCTGGAAAGGATGATGGATGATAAAGCTCTTGTGCTGTCAAAACCTTCAAAAAAAAAAAAAAAGACCCTGAGGGACTTAATAAGAATTGAAATGGCATTTTAACAACAAGTTCTAATCAAATTGCATATTTGGTTCAAGAGTTAGATTACTCCTCTTCAATCCACTTGGAAGAATCCACTTTAAAAAAAAAATAACCTAAGGAGCTAGGGCGGGGACATATAGGCAATCTATATTTAGCTTCTCAAAGTCATAACTTTGTGTTGCTTTTCTTCCCCCATTTTAAAACAATAACAGCAGCAGCTTTGAAGGAACTTCATATTTCAGCATTCATTTCTTGCCAGACAGATTTTTATTTTATTTTTAAAAACTGTGCCCAATGGTAGATTTTCAAATGAGTTTCCCTAGGTGCTTGGACTCAGATTGGGGAAATTGTTAAAAGCAACAACAAAAATAGTATATCTGGGTTTTTTGTTTGTTTTTTTGTTTTTGTCACTCAGTGTATTATTTCACCTCCAATTAGCTCCATTTTTACCATTCCAGTCTTATTGTGTGCACCAGAGGCGGCTTCACTTCACCAGCTGCCTCTGAAATAATGCATGCTGGAGGTTTGAAAAAAAAAGTCGCTCGCTATAAACTCTATTTAAAATCCTCATTTGAAAGCGACTTGCTGACAATGTCTTTTGTCAGTTGCATTGTTTTGTCCTTCACACTTTCTTTGAAATGCTGAGGAACGCCGCACACATAACACACAGTGTATGTGTGAATACAGACAACCATTTACCACAGGCATCCCCAAACTCAGCCCTCCAGATGTTTTGGGACTACAACTCCCATCATCCCTTAGCTAACAGGACCAGTGGACAGGGATGATGGGAATTGTAGTCCCAAAACATCTGGAGGGCCGAGTTTGGGGATGCCTGATTTAGCAGGTGGGAACTTCCAGTCTACATGAGAAACTAGGAAGCTTATGCAGCGGGAGGAGGATAGGAAAGGGGGTGAAGAAGGAGCCTCTTCCCATCCTCTGGAGCCTCCTGGGAAACCCAGCAAACCTGCTGCACCTGGAACTAAGTGTGGAGAGTGCAGGCAAATGGGACACAGCAGTGGGCAACCCTGAGGAAATACCATCCACCTTGGGCCTATAGCATCCTGCCAAGCAGTAAGTAGAGTTTTACCACTCCTCTGCTAATCCATTTTTTCCAGTTGGGTATGGATATGTGGAGAAATTCTCCTCATTCAGCTGCATGACATAAACAAGCTGCTTGCCAAGCAGTTACATGCACAGCATGGTAAATTGCTGCTTCATAAATGATTGCCTGGCTTGGCCACAGGATTCAAGGAGACTCACAGACCTATGTAGATCTACTCAGCATTAAGCCCTGCTGAGGGGAAAGGGAGGCCATGATCCCTATTGCTCACAAACATGCCAGCCACACTGTACTGGCTGTGCTTCAGAAGCTATGTGGCACAGAATCAGCGCTGTGTAGTGGTTAGAGTGAAGCTCACTGAGGGATAAGAGTGTCTCGACCAAACCCAACTCACAGGACTGCTGTGAGAACACAGTAAGGGTTGCCGAATTCTGGGAGGTGCCAGGCACCTGCTGCTGAAGCCGCCTAAGCTCTTAATTATCTACCTGTTAATAAATAATTTTGATCAAGCTAGAAAAACAAAATACATATATACCTAGGTATTACCGAAATGTATACCTACTGTTTCACTAAAGGTCTTTTGACTTTGTGCGCTCATTTACCAAAGACGTGCCACGCCAGTGGCGGCGCTTATCATTCACAATGGCGCATTTTAATTTAATCACAGTTCAAGTTCATTTAGAGAAATCGTTAAAAAAATGTTTATTTTCGCTAATTGTTGGCATTTTCTTCCACTAACTACTTAGTACTAAATGCATTTCAGCATGAAATTTTAGTTTTCCATTTCCGCAAAAATGCGCCTAGAGCACACACTATGAATTCCGCGAGCTGCATTTTTTCCTTCATTTTACGACGAATGCTAAGCGAGAAACACATTTCTTTTTCCTCCCTTCTTTCGTAAACAAGAGATAAGGCGTAAGCGTGGTGTCTGACATAAGCATAATAAAAGTTCATTTGGGGGCTAAACTAAATTTGGGGGTGCTGGGCAGATCTTTGCACCCCGGCGGCACATGTGCTAAAGATGACCCTGAACACAGTCAATAGTTTTTCTCCTGTGTGTGCCACTTTGAGCTCCTAGGAGAAAATAAACAAGCTATATGAAATGCACAACTAGTGGGCATATCTGTTTGGAGGCATTTGAGTGGCAGGTGCAACCCCAGTGCTCTTCTCATGCAATTGTGAATGCATGAAGGGGGGGGGGGGGCTCTTATGATGCGTAAGATAGTTTTACTGTGGGGTGGGGTGGGGTGGGGTGGGGAAGAATACTGGGAGAGATGGAATATGGAAATATGCCCTACCCAGAGAATTCTGGGGCAACCAAACATCCTGACTGGAAAATAAGAACCCATCGTCCTGCTATACATATTCCTGTAGGAAATTGTACAAGAAAGAGAACATTTCTTTATCTAGCAAGCAGCAGCAGAACTGCTGCAGCAACAGGACGGCGTGATTCTGCTAGACCCACCACTCAAAGGATGCAATTGCCCGAGTGAACATGCCAGAAATTTGGAAAAGGAAAATGAAGTGTAACAACCTTGAAAATACAGCAAATAAAAGACAATTCATGGTTGATATTCATCCCTGCTGGCACTTAATCAATAGAATCCATAGCCTTATTAATACAACCAGTGCCAAGCATCTGCTGATAGAACACATTCACTGACTGAACACATAATGGCTATATTCATTTTTATTTAATTATTTCCTGCCAATATTGTACCACCTGTTGTTCTCCTTACTGAGAATAGGTAAAAACAACACACACAAACACAAAATCTGCTTGGAGGAATGCATTCACTTACGGCGACGTTGTAACTGGATGGGGGGGGGGCAGGAACCAACTGGCTTGTACTCAGTGGGTCCCATCTTAGGGCTGGGTCATGCGCGAATGTTCCTCAGGCATTTTGGAATATTAACAAATATTAACATGTATTCATCACCACCACCCCGATTATAAACATCCAGTCTTGTTTATTGAGCCACAGCTAGTATGTCGCTGCTGCTCTCTGCCTGAGAGATACTCTGTCTCTACCACGCCCCTGTTGCTCCCACATCACAGATTCTTTCTGCTCAGTCAGAAAGCATGTGGGTTGAGGTGGTTTGGAGAAAGGAAGGCCCTTCCCATCAACCCCTGCCCTAGGCTTAGCAGTATGTCTGACCTGGCTACAAATACAACCATTTCCCCAAAAAGTGCCTATAAAATTTTATGATAGGTTTAGCGAGTTAATGTCATAAATCGCCACACTGCATGATTCAGAATAATTAATTTAATAAGTGTGTCATATGAGGAAAGTAAATAAAGGGGGAGAAATGAATGATCAGTGAAGCATACAGGATTGAAAGAAAGAAAAAAAAACAAAATCACCAGCCAGCACAGAATATTAAAAGCTTGATGGATTTTTTCCCCCTTCCTCCCCTGCCCCAAATCTTCCTTGAGCTATTTCTTAAATTCCATACAGCAGCGACGTGCAGCTTCTTTGGTGGGGCATTCTGTTACCCCAAAACCAACCAGGAAACCAGAAACGTGCTTTGACATACTCTGCCCCTGTTATGGATGTTCATGATATTAGGTCTGCAGGTTGCCATTCAACCATTCTTTGCATGTGCTGCCCACTAATTTTTGCTTTCATTCAAGGATGTCCTCTCAAATGGTTCATTTGCTACGACATAAGGATCCAGACCATAACAGTGGTAAGTAGAAGGTGCAATCTCAAGCAACAGAAACTTCAGGGAGTAGATTCCAGAGGAGATGCCTTTGATGGCAATCTCAATAATGTAAAGGATACAACAGCAACATGTTAAGAGTTACAATTAATGCAGGGTTAATGGTAGGCTAGAAGGGGGGCATGCTATATGTATACCCCTAAACATTTTTTGAATCTAAGTTTGGCCTCGTTGAGGGGCAGTATTTCAATATTAGTGGAAAATGAGAATACCCCTAAACATTTATTTATTTATTTATTTATTTATTTATTTATTTATTTATTTTTAGAAAAAAGCACTGTGTGTATGTGTGTGTGTGTACAAATAGACAACATCCATGAGGGGGCATTCATTCTGTTTTCTAGGAACCTGCAGCACACAGTTAAATTTCATGTGTTTCTAATATCATGATGTCTATGGATACGGGGTCCCATACAGTCCTTCAGTGCTGCAAAACTTCCAAGAACATTTGGCTCTGGCTCCACCCACCATTGGCTTTGGTACCCAGGTGCAAAGTGAATTTTGTCACACAAATTCACACACATCCCACTAAACTAACCATAATGAGGCCCTTCTTTGTGTGCCTCTTATGAGAGATCTGAAAGGTGGCAACATGAGAATGGCCCTTTCCCCCCCAGTGGCTCCCCATCTGTGGAATGTTCTCCCCAGGGAAGTTCACATGGCACCAGTCAAAAATGTTCCTTTTTATCCAGGCCTTTGGTTGATTCTCATCCAATGGCCATTTTAAATGTGTGGGGGTTTTTTTTGGGGGGGGTGTTATTTGGTTGTTTTTGTTGATATTAAGTAATCTGTGTTTTTATATAGTGATATTATCTTGTGAACTGCTCTAAGACCTGTGGGTGTGGGGCATTATATAAATTTAGTATGTACTACTATACTACTGCTACTACTACCACTCTGGCAGTAAGAACTTCACTATTTAGAAGCATTTGTATTCAGAGAATACAGGGAACCTTTATATTCAAAATCTGAAAAGTGCTATTAACTGTAAAATATAGGATAACTCATACAAGAACCATTTTCAGACACTTTTTTTTAGTAAAAATGTGAGAGATCTCTTCCAAATCATGATTGTAAAAGTTTGTGGAAGAGTGATGAAGGGATCGGAGGGTGGGGGGGGGGTGTTTTGGAGGTTGTTTCCACCATGTGATCTGTCAGTGCTAATCATGAGCATCTTGTTGAATATTTCAATTACAACAACCCAAAAATCAATTATACAAGACATAAGACATAAGATATGGGTAGGGCTAGTTTTATAAAGAAGCAGCATGAATTAGTCACTTCAGTCACCAGATTTCAGACAGGCACTGTTTTCCAGCCTTTAGCTAACAAGTGACTCCACAGCAGGGATGCGGGGCCACCATTTTGACTTTTCCTTCAGCTGTGGAAATGTGAAAGGCAAGCGTTGCCCATGGGCAACTGTGACATTCCTTTGAAGCTGTCCCTATCTTAATAAAAACCTGCCTAATATATATACAGAAACAAGGCATACAATATTCTACACCAGATATATATATATAATTTGTTACTAATGCTCTATTTGCACCTGATAACTGCAGTAAAAAGGGATCTGGCTTATCTGAATAATTATATATTGAAATTGCTGGAAAATATGACATCACAAAAAGGGAAAGTCTGATCTGCCCCCTTGTAGGAGGCTTGGTACTGAATATAAATTGAATGTTTTGCTGTTAACCAATATCTTGCATACAGCTCATCCACTCTGCAGGTCGAGGGCCCATTCACAAATCTCTTCCCTAGAAGCCCCAAACTTCCTGAAGTCAACCCTGCATATAATGTTGAGTATCACTAACTAACTGTACTGATCATTAGAAATACTTTTTCTATTGAAACAGGATGTGTTGTTAACAAAATTCCTCGCTCACTTTCAAACATAATGCAAACTTCAATCACAAGCAGATTATTATTATTATTATTATTTTAAAAAAACCAGCTTCTACCTGCAAAATGTATACAGTTTTCCCCTGTCCTCACACTTCAACATTAAACATATCCTCCATGTTTCGAGAGAACTTCTTAGCGAAGTTCATTTTTAAAATCATTTTAGGCAGGTGATAAGTCTTTGCTGTCCTTTACAAGTTTCACTGATAATTACAAAAAAAGAAGACCTGACCTCTTGTGGTTTCTGCTCATTTATGATCAAGAATAATATTTTAAGTATTTTCCCATTTTTCTCCCTCCTGGGATGCAGTGGTGATTTGCACTGTTATTATTGATGCCAAGTATATTAACACTTACCGGCAGTGTTTGTGGGAGCCTGTTAGGGTTTCAATGACAAAACATTCCCCATCGTTGAGACAGTATGCAAGATCTTTATCTTTGCATGGCTTAAAGTGCTCAGATTGTTCGGTGGAGTATGTTGTGGTATCTGGAGAGAAAGAACAATGGAGAGAAAATGCTGTCAGTATGAGATCAGTGATGAGGACATAAAGAAGAGCCTGCAGGATCAGGCCAATGGCCAACATCCTGTCTACACAAAGTTAAATTGTAAGAACGGGAGTACTTTCAGAACAGCATCTAGCAGATAAAAGGGTGAGATCCATCAGAATACAGGGTCTACTGTACTGTAGTTCAGAGACAGAGTGCATAGTTTGCATGCAGAACCTTCAGGCAGGGCTATGAAACACTGCAAAGTCACTGCCAGTTAGTGTAAAGAATGCACACTCTCCAATGTTTCTCTGATGAAAATAGTGATGTCCCATTCCACAGTAATAACAACCACCCTGAGACCTGCGGGTATAGGGCAGTATACAAATTTTAACAACAACAACAACAACAACAACAATTTAATTATTTATATCCCTTCCATCTGACTGGATTGCCCCAACCACCTTCCAACATATATAAAAACATAATAAAACATTAAACATTTTTACAGCAGGGGTCAGCAAACTTTTTCAGCAGGGGACCGACCGGTCTACTGTCCCTCAGACCTTGTGGGGGGCCGGACTATATTTTGAAGAAGAAAAATGAATGCATTTCTATTACCCAGAGATGCATTTTAAATAAAAGGACACATTCTACTCATGTAAAAACACGCTGATTCCCAGACCGTCTGCGGGCCAGATTTAGAAGGTGATTGGGTCAGATCCAGCCCCTGGGCCTTAGTTTGCTTGCCCATGCTATATGGGGCTGCCTTCAGGTGTCTTCTAAATGTTGTCTAGTTACTTTTCTCCTTTGCTTGGGGGTCACATAACTCCACAGCCTCCTACATTTCTCAAAGGAAAATAGGGACCACCCTAAGGAAAAGTGGGACATTCTGGGATCAAATCAGAAACCAGGACAGCTTCTGTAAATATGGGACTGTCCCTGGAAAATAGGGATACTTGGAGGGTCTGGAGAAGCTGAGATCGGTAAAATATTGACTAGAAATAGTTTTCAATTCAATCCCTTTTGGGCTGAAAACACCTCGGTGTTATGTCACACACTCTACAAACAACTATGACCACTCAATAGTGATAACAACAGAGATATCAGTAAAAATTGAAAGCTGCAGACACTGGACTTCTCATCAGAGACTATGTAGTAACCCTACTAACCCTAGTCAGTATTATCCTAATACTGGAGTCAGCCAGATTGCAAGGTGAGAGAACTTTTAATTACCACCACAATCATTTCATTTTGTTGCTTTACTCAACCCTTTCAAATTGTGATAACTTGCCAAGTTGAGCACATCCAGAAGAGTGTAACTGAAATGTCATGCAACAGGAGAGAAACCAGGGCCCTTTTTCAGATGGAATTCACCGGAACTGAGTTCCGGCACCACTCAGGTGGGCACCATTGCCATTATAAGAGAACAAGTTCATGATGAGTTCTGACACCTCTTTTTCTCGAAAAATAGCACTGAGAGGGACTACCGACTACCAAACAGCAAACACCAGGTAAAAAAAAATATGGCTACTTAATGTGGAAGAGACCGTTTTTAAAAAGCTCTCTCCAGA
This sequence comes from Lacerta agilis, assembly GCF_009819535.1. Taxonomy (NCBI): domain Eukaryota; kingdom Metazoa; phylum Chordata; class Lepidosauria; order Squamata; family Lacertidae; genus Lacerta; species Lacerta agilis. The sequence continues at coordinate 19,041,767 of NC_046316.1, read as the reverse complement.
GTTTGCTTTATGTTGCATTCATTGTAGTTACAAGATGAAAAGGTTTCCCACACAATATGATTTGTTTGTTTCTCCCAAGACCACACATATTTTTGTTACAACATCATTAAATTTTGAAAGGGGATGCTTGGAACATGGCGCTCTAAAGAGAACCAGAGCAAGCACATTTTTAACTATGAAAGGAAAACCACTGCAGGGATTACCGAAAACACAGGTTTCAGTTTTACAAAACTGATCTCCTTCAAGAGGATTATTGCAAAACCTTGTCCTCTAAAATGTGAACATGACACAAGTCACTCCGTATGCTGGGTCCTACAAAAGAAAACATTCAAAAATATATGGGATGGTTCTCTTGTATTGCCTAACTGATGACTTTTCAGTGCTCAAATTACAGTCACATATCAGCTCTACGGGAACTAAATACCCCCTTAAAAAAGTAATAATCAAATGTTGCAGGTGAACATTCAGAACCAGCCAAGGATCCAGCCCCAGAAAATCCAGCACAGAGAAAACTAGTATGTAAGAGGGGAGGCTACAACAGAACATTTCCTCTCACATGTAGTAGTTGTCAGGGATGCCAACAGAATTTCTTGGGCCCAGTACATTGCAGGTGGATTGGGCCCCTTCATTCATTGCCAGCCACCAGAATCTATTGACAAGATCTGCTGCTTATGTGCATATATTAGCATAGCATAACCTGCCTCAGAAGGCTGTTGTAAATAAAAAAGACAGAGAAAAGGAAAACATACACAAGTTTAAGCTCCTGAGTAGAAAAGCAAGATACAAATAGAGATCACACAGCACATAATTAAACTATGAAATACACTCCCATTGAAGCCTCTACTGTGGGCCATGCCCATATGGAGAAGTTGTGACCACTCTTCATTATGCTCAAGGCTACGTTCAACTTCCTTCTCATGTTGGCGTTTACCTCTCCCGGAAAAATCTAGAAGCAGTCCTTCCCTTCACTGCCTATAGTCCCTAAATACTCAGATGCAACATGAAACTAAAGCTAGGCTGCAACCCAGGAAGAATGGAACCAGGGAGCATTTCAAAAGTGTTGGATGGAAATGGTGAAAGGGGGAACACACAGGTTTAGTGATACCACAGCAAGAGGATGTATACCCTGAACATCTTAGCTAAAGTCACCAATTTCCATCTCCTGGGTGCACTGAATTTTCAGGAAGGGTCATTTGCAAACAATGTTCTCATTATTTCCACAGTTGCCACAGCCTAAAACCTTCATTGCACATGCCTGAACAACAGCTACTTTGCCTCTCCATCCTCGATTAAGTCAATGCCATTCTGTACGTCAAGATAGCTTTTAATTTTCCATTACCCATTTACCATGAATTCCTTCGCCAAGCTAAATAGTAAGAAGTTACATTCTATTTTTTAATCAGCACTTTTAAACTGCTGCACGCTCAACATGCAATACAATGACAATCCAATTCCATTCAATTAGATTTCATCTGACAGCCACTCTCTGGTGGATATAACACCATATTACGGGGGTGGGGGTGAATCCTACTTCTGGAAATGTGAAATTATAGTAATTTCAAGAGCATCATTCTCTTTATAGAAGGGCAGCAAGTGCCCAATGCCCCGGTAGTCATTCAACTGTAATACAGTGCTTTCATTTCTGCATTACAAAAATAAGCTTCACAACCACTGGAGATTTATGCAAAAGATGGAACGTTACCAAAAAAAAAAAAAGTGGTGGGGGTGGGGAGAAAACCAGAAACTGCCAGCACAATTTTGTGGTATATATTTCATAAAACGGGAAACAGGCAAAATTTTAAGTATACTGGAACTGACTTTTAAACAAAAAGAGCTTATTCCTTATTTTTCTTAGAGAGCTTTGAAAGTAGTTTCTGTTGTGGCTGCAGATGGACAAGGAACTTTAAAAAGGGATGAGAGTAGTTTGACAGAGGGGTTTCTTCTCCATATAAGTATTTCATTTCATTTTATCCTTCCAGTATTGACTCTGGTCAAAACAAGTATTCTAGGGATTCGTGACAATATCCCAGAAGAAAAGGGGAGGGGATTAATTGGGGTGCTGTGGAGGGTTGTAGGGTTAAAAATTAACTATGTGATATCTAAATCCCTTTATGAAAATATTGCCCCAAAGGGCAAATGCAGATCAAGTGTGCAATGCGGATGACACCTAAAATTTAAATTTAAATCAATCAGCTGCATGGGGGTTCAGATTCCAAAAGAACCTAAATAATGTGTATGCCTTATGAAACCTTACTAAATATATGCCCACTGAAATAATTAGTAAAGAAGCTGGACAATCTTAATTGATGTCCTTCTTAGGTGGAGTAGTGGAGGGGGTGAAAATCAGTCCTCCCCCAGCTGTTATTTATGTTTCAGGTGCTTCTGATTTCAATTCTAGAAAAAGTACATGGGAAATGGCAAACTTTCAGGAATAACTTTAGTTTTCAGAATATTTTCATAATGGACAGCTTGCTTGTAATTTACTGTAGAAAAGGACAATCCACTGGGGGCGGGGTGAGGAAAGTCCACATCTGAAAATACATATATTATGAAGCTTTGCAGTTGCACCAATTAAATTATATAATACTAAAGAGAATCCTTGGATGGAGGTGAACTGACAGGATCGAATAATTTTCCCTCGTAGGCACAACCTCAAATCCACATGACTGCAAAACTCTGCAATATGTTTTGGTGCATAAAAAGCATGGCAATCTAAATTAATCCCAAGTAGATCCCCACAATACCCAGATCTGCCCTTCTACAGCATGGACAAAGTGGCACAATTTAGGAACTGGGAAGCGGCTGTACCAACTTTGGAACATCTGTATGTCCATCCATTGAAGTACAGCAGATAGATGAGTATTCATGACAGAGCAAGAAGCTGCCTTATCCTCAGACAGAACAGTGTGCCACATACTTCACCCCTCTGACTGACAAACGTTTTCAGCCCTTCCGCACAGCCCCCACTCCCAGACTTACGTGCAGATGTCACCCTAGGAGAGGGTTCTTCTTCCCACTGGCTCTACCCCTTAGCCAACCACCATTCACACAGAACCTTCATTCACAAAGATGGAGAAGCAGAACTCAACTTGACTCTCGCCTCTAGGTGACATTCTAGCTCAAGGTCTTTTTCAGCTTAAAGACACGGCAACAGGCAGCAGCAGCTCCTGTCTTTCTCCCTCTCCCTCTCCCTCTCCCTCTCCCTCTCCCTCTCCCTCTCCCTCTATTCTTGCACACTTGCATCAGGGCAGGAGCCAGCCTGCATGCCCTTATAGACAGCCACTCTCAATGCCTTGACCACCGACAACATGTGCTGTGCAGGGAGACACCTCTCTAGCCTTGTGTTAATCCGCAAATCCCTAAAAATATGAGGCCAAAGCACCTTAGGGCAGTGTTTCTCAAACTTGGGTCCCCAGCTGTTGTTTGACTACAACTCCCATCATCTCTGGCCACTGGCCCTGCTAGCTAGGGATGATGGGAGTTGTAGTCCATCAACAGCTGGGGACCCAAGTCTGAGAAACACTGCTAGGGACTGCCTAAGATGGGCATGATTTAAGGTCAGTCTTCCTATTTGGTTACAGTGGGTAGACCTGGGGCCATCTTAGTAAGGGTCCCTGGTCTACCTCCCATTTGAGATCCACAGTACATTGTTGTGAATACATGATAAATGGGTCAAAATAAATTCTACCTAGACAATGTTGAAACTGCGGTGTTCTATTCCTGCATACATCAGAGAAAATATATATATTTAAAATCCACAAAGCCCATTGACACATGTAGTAGCTACAATGTGCTCAGATTGTTGCAGGGGTTGTATTCATCTGTGGTAGGAGTGCCCAAAGTCAGTGAGACTTTGGAATGATGTTCACAAGGAGGTGATCACCAAAGCTTACTTGGTGTTGTGCATATCTATTAGGCAGAGGCGTGACTCATCAAAGCATACCAACATCTTTAAAGTGTAACGTGAGAACCATCCTTCACACTGAGTGACAGATGGAAAACCCTGTTTTTCACTCAGTGAATAATACCATTCTTTATCATTCTCACTTTTGATATGAAACAAGCATTTAAGGAGAACAGGTTTATGCCAACAGTGGCATGGCACACATTTTCCAAATACTAAATGAAAGAAAGGGTTAGAAATGTAGCTAGATAGCCCCTGACAATACATAGCTGTGTCTTGTTTACCAAAAGAGACACAAATATATCAGCTTGCCACTGAATACAAATGAGAACATTTTTAGTACCCGCAAAACACAGGCAATTTCCTCTATATTTATGCATTCAACTCTATGCAGCACTCTTAATCAAGCTTAGAATTTCCCTGTGGCAGTTCCATGGACAAGAAAACAGAAATGACATTGTGCAGAGCAGTAGACAATAGTGATTACCCCAGTGTGCAGCTTTATGGATAAAATATTACCTATTTAATCTCAAGCTCCACCTACTCTCACCCACTCAATTCATCTTGAAAGGAACCCAATTCATCTTGGTAAGATGCAAAATTCACTTTGAACTGATGGTAATGGTATCCCTCCACTATCAAAAAGTAATATAAATTATCAGTCTGTATTTTTGCCATCATGGAAGCTTGGAGGACACAACAGGCAGGAAACTAGACACAAACTTTGTTGTCTCTCTTCACCAGGGACAGCAACAGGAAACTCTTGACTCTCTTCAGATACAGCTATGCCAGTGCCACCTACACTAAACTATATCATAGATTTGACTATGTTTGAATCACATTTGGGATGATAGCCAACTAAATCATACACAGAGTAAATCCACAGAAATCAGTAGACTGAAGGATCTGAAGAAGTGTGCATGCACATGAAAGCTCATACCAATAACAAACTTAGGTAAAGGTAAAGGGACCCCTGACCATTAGATCCAGTTGTGTCCGACTCTGGGGTTGCGGTGCTCATCTCGCATTACTGGCCAAGGGAGCTGGCGTACAGCTTCCGGGTCATGTGGCCAGCATGACTAAGCCGCTTCTGGTGAACCAGAACAGCGCATGGAAACACCATTTACCTTCCCGCTGGTGTGGTACCAACTGGTATTTATCTACTTGCACTTTGACATGCTTTTGAACTGCTAGGTGGGCAGGAGCTGGGACCGAGCAACGGGAGCTCACCCCATCGCAGGGATTTGAAACGCCAACCTTCTGATCGGCAGGCCCTAGGCTCTGTGGTTTAAGCTACAACACCACCTGCATCCAATAACAAACTTAGTTGGTCTCTAAGGTGCTACTGAATGATTTTTTTTCTATTTTGTTTCCACTACAGCAGACCAACACGGCTACCTACCTGTAACAGTAGACTTGAGTTACCGATGTTCATTTTTTTCAACAGGTCTACTGTTTGACTAACATTGGATAGCTAAAGTTAGCATTATGCTCAAATAATGTTTTAAAATTATTTACCCCCTTGTATGTCTTCTACTGCATCATTACAGATTATAAGGAGTGTATTCATCTTACTGGGGGGGGGGACCACCTGTGTAGTTGATACTGATTTTGGGGGAAATACAGCTGAAAATTCTATTGCTGCAAATAGGCACTGTAAGACTAGGAAGATTTCACTACCTCCCACCACAGCTAGTTGACTGGGTCTTTATTAATCTTTTTGGTGAATTTTTGGGAGACAAAACTTGTACCTCTGCACCAGAGTTCTTTGGGAAGCTCCTCTACTGTCACTGTCATTTGTGTCTGCCAGTTTCTCTCCTTCCCTACTCTCCCAAGCTTATGAAACTGCAAGGAAGGACAAGGAGGAGGGAAAACAGCATGGAGAGAGCAGGCAAAAGCCAAGGGTATTTTAAGGCAGGAGTAACCAAAATGGCAGCTAGACATTGTAGATCACATAGATCTTCCATCATCCCAGGCCATGGTGAATGGGGCTGATGGGAGTTGTAGTCCATTGGGCACCACATTGGCTACCTTCATTTTAAGGAATTCTTTACTCTGGAATTATGCAGAGCAAAGAGAAGGTCTGTGTTTTAACTCTTCCTGGTGAAGGAGTCTGTTTTTTATTGTTATTATTGCCTTCTTCATTTATTTATATTTATTTCAAACTAATTTTGAAATAAATACAACAATAATTGTTGGAATGTACTCATAATAAGACTAGATCTATTAGGAAGTGTATACTAATATGCCTCATTGTGGTTCAGCAGATCTCAGGGGAGGACATTTGTGTTAATAATCTTGACATCAAATGGCATGAATTATCGTTTTAATTATGATAACTGATTGTAAAATTGTGTTATTAAACCTTCAACAAAGTTGTTAACAGAAAAGAGAAACAGAGAGCTTTTTTTCCGCCCCCTTGGCTACAGACTCCCCCCCCCCCAAAAAAACTTTTGGGAAACCCTGAGAAGGAGGGTAGCAGGAAAACAAAAACGGGAGGATTGTTACCAAAGAATCCAATCAGTGATATATCTTATCATGTTCTTTGTACTTACTGAGATCTTCTGGAAATCCTTCAGAAATATTTTCCAAACAATCATCATGACCTTTCTTAACCTTCCCCCCTTTCTTTACTAAAAGTAAACATACTTAAGTTCTTCTCATATGCCTTGGGGAACTCTTATACCCACAAGGCTCAATGTCCTTCACTGCTGATCCTGGTCTGCTAACAAGGCTGGAAGCTTAATTTTGACAATTTTGGAAGGTTTGCTGCTACATTCATCACTTCATTCCAACTTGAATCCAATTGTAGCCTATGTGTTTTGCTCTCAGCACAAATTTTGTTACGTGTTTGCATTATCTTGACGGGTTTGGCAGACACTTGCACCTTTTTTTCCTTTTTTTTTTTAAAAAGGGGGCTGCATCTTGACATTTTGCCTTGCCAAAAGTAGTAAATAAATATTTCATAGCCCTTTACCATTAGCATTGTGTGCAAATGGTGGGGCTGGATGGCTGCCATATTTCTCTTATCAATATTAACATCCCCAATATTTTACTATGAATGCAGCCATCATAATCATCTGTGGGCATTTATTTCTATTTACAACCCACCACAGGCTCTGTTCTACAGTTCACAGTTATTATTCTCAGAAATGAAATGTGCTAATAGGGATTGCGTCTGACAGAACAGAGGGTAGTTTTAGTGGTGGCTTGTGGGAATCATCCTAGACATCAGGGGGAAAGTTTTAATGTGCCCAGTGCCTCAAAAAGGCCACCATCGGGGGGGGGGCTGAGGGTTTCAAATAATCTGTGGCCTGAGGTGGGACTCTGTGGGCCTTCCTGAGGCGGCGGTGGGTCTCCCTCCTCCTGATGCATGATGTCAGAGGTGCATGCCCTGTGCCCCAAAGAGTGGCTTGCTGGACATCACTGCAGAGAGTGTAGAGAAAACAGAAGCAGCATTTAGGCCAAGTACAAAATAGCTGACCACTTTTGTTCTGTATCTCCTCCTCCTAGCATTTTAATGCTTCTCCCAGAAACCCTGAGATGGCAGCTAAATTCTTGCAACTCCAGGTCAGAGCCTCAGATCTGACAACCCCACCTGCAGAATGTGTCCCTGAACTCTGAAAATGCCTGTTGATTGCCTGGATGGAGGACACAGAGAAGTGTGTGAGTGTGCGTAGAAAGTAGCCTGCTGTGCAAAGGGACACTCATGGCTCTGCCGACTTTTGCCTTCCACTGGCATGTGACCCCAAAAGGTTGCTCAGAAGGCAATGAGGCCCTCAGGTGAGAAAGTGTCCTCCATCTGTGCCTTAGACATTCAACAAACTCACTGTGTCAAGTATCAGCTGATTACTGGCTTGTTTCCAGGGCCGATTTCAGCTGCCTTTTATTATGGCAATATCCTAACAACAATGTCCTGGGCTCTTCTTACATTAAGGAAAGCATCTCTTCCCAGTTACAAGCATAGCAAGTAAACCGGCGTGATCTAGGGATGCCCCCTATTGAGATGCTGCTGGTTATAAAATGCTCGCTGTCTGTTCCTATTACTGCAGCAGTCACCTCTCCCCTGATTGCTTCCTTCAGTGCTACAATAAAGTTTAAAAATCAGAATAACAAGGGGAGGAGCAAATACAGAGGTTCTTCCCACCTGATGATATCCTTGCATGCAGGACAGCAGTTTTAATGCAAAAACTTATAGATATCATAGAATTGTAGAGTTGGAAGGGACCCTGAGGATCATCTAGTTCAACCACCTGCAATGCAGGAATATGCAGCTGTCCCATACGGGGACTGAACCTGCAACCTTGGCATTATCAGCACCATGCTCTAACCAACTGAGGATATGACCCTACATGGTTGCAGCTTGCAAACCAGACCATGTTAGCACAGGAAATTCCACAAGGGTAGTAGATGAAGGGGCAGTGATTGGTCAGGCAAGATGAAGCTTTGTACCCTCAACCACCTCCTTCAGTTTTTCTCATGGTTACAGGTACAAATAAGGGGGAAACATATGTTAGACTTATGGAGCAACTTGTATGGATTAGAGTTCATTTCATCAAAAGCATTGCCGGTTTATGCTATCCTCAGGTGTTTGAGGATCCTCTAGTCCACAGAACCTTATGCCATAATAAAATTATTAATCTTTAAGGTGCCACAAGATTCCTTTGTTGTTTTTGCTGCAGTAGACTAACAGAGCTACCCTTCTGAAGATCAGGTAAGAAAAAGAAAACATCCAAAGTAAGTCTCAGGAATTTGTGAGATTTTAATCAGGTAGTATGAGGAGGTGGCACAGAGAAATTTACAGTGAAAACCTATGCTTATCTACTCATTGAGGTTGTTGGGGCTTACTCCATTGTAAGTGTGTACAGCATAGCAGGTATCGTCGTATCTTTTATACGCTTGATGTAGAAAAGCATCCCGTTGTTAAAACATGTGCAGCTGGAATCTTTTTATATATATATAAAAAATCTGTGTGCAACCTAACACCCCAGAAGTGTTTAGTTGCAAAAAAAGCTATTTGTTGTCAAAGACTTGTTAATAGCTTATCTCAGTGACAATGTTACCCTCTTCCAGAGAAGCAGAGAAGTGGGTCAAGGAATCTGCTTCAGAGAAAGGCATGGTGGAGATAAATAATACAATTTTAACCCTCAGCTGGTTCCATCTTCCAAGGTAAAATGTCTAAAAAATTATTATTCACTACAGCATCTATCATTCTGACATCGTAATGGTATGGGAATATACAATCAGGCTATGAAACTTTTACATTATTCTCAGAATCCTTTCTCATAAAGGGATCCATACATCATTCATTTTATGTTATGTGTATTTTTTTAAAAAGAAACTTGTTTCCACCCCTTTAATCTTTTCACTGCCTGAGTCTTTTACTTCAGAATCCCAAGGGAGATAGAAGAACAGTGGAGGAGAGTCTGTAGTATCACTGTGAATGGGTGTGCTCAATATAACTTGCTCTGATATTTATTTCTGCTGAGCAACATGAATAGATGAGTTAGAAGGGGGGTTGCCAACATGGTGATCTCCAGATATTTTTACACTACAACTCCCATCATCCCTGTCCATGGACCATGCTGGCTGGGGCAGATGGGGACTGGAATCCAAAAATATCTGAAGGACACATCTGTTTCCGGATTAGAAACAGATTCCTTCTTTGGTGGCTGCAAACCTGAAACAATGGCAGCAGAATCGTCTCTTTAAATGGATCTGCACCAATTACATATAAAGCAGAGGGTTACTAAACCCTCACGCAATTTAACTTTCTGCAATCCTAAAGTATCACCGGAGGCAGGAGAATTATCATGGAGTGCAGATTGCAGGGAGACATACCACAATCAGGGAGATGGGTTAATTCAGACCCTGACTTGAAATGGGACAAATGCCACACCCACTCTGACCCTGAATAGGAAGTTAGTATCAGGAGCAACAAAGTTTAGTGCAAATTGTACGTACTAGGATGGGCACCAGCTGGGCATGCACTTCCTTCATAATAAGAAATCAGGCATATTCTGTCCTCAGAATCTCTGCCATAAGCCCAGCAGCATGTTACTAAATTTGTCTGGAAATGTGCCATCAAATCCCCACAGGTGACAAAAGATTCCAAACTCAGCTTATGTTTAGATAAAGATGTTCAGCCTGCAGAATGGAATCAAGTGTAGATTCAAGACTTTGCGAGGTATTTTTACTCTTGAGAATCTGGCATCAAATAAACTTGTGTAATGTAAGATCACATCGTGCTCTGTAGTTTTAAATGATCCAGAGTAGAATGAGGTTAAGTACAACCCTGGAATGGCAACATGCAGAGCAAAATTATGGTAGAACTACAGTGCTCTGAGTGCAATGACAGTGGAGAAGCAGCATAAACAGTGTAATAGCAGTCTGCAAACTATCTTTCTTCTCTGGTACCTGTCATTCCACTCTGGAAATGTATTTGGGGGGGGGGGACATTGACCTCGAGGCAATGAAATTCTGATCTAATAATAGTGTGAATTATTCAAAATGCAGAAGAGGAATCTCAGTATCCTTGCCTTCATGTCGGATACTGTATCAGTATTAACAAATTGGTTGCCACTGTTCCAGATGCTTCTATGACGATACTGAGCAATTATCACAAATAATATTTCTTCCTGGGTAATTAAATGCAAGAGACAATACCTTTACAGATGTGCATCTGTAAAGGAAGAATCATTAAAAAGGCACATCTAACATCTGTTTCCTTACTAGGGATGGGAGACAAATTCCATTTGGTAAAAATTTAAAGTCAAATCTATCAAATTTGCACTTCGTGAAACAAAATGCAAACTGAAATACAGCTATCCTTCAAAACGTGCACTTGTTCAATTTTTTCCTTAATAATATTTTTATTAGTTTTCAATTACAGTCCAAGCACTTGTTCAAATTTTATGATGCAGTTCTCCAACCATGTTTACAAAAATGCATATTGTAGGGGGAAGTGTGCATAAAAATATGTGGATCAGGCCATGGCTACTAATGTTCAACAACAGGAAGCTTCTAAATGTCCCAGAAAGACAGCTAACTTAGAGTTGTCCAACAAAGGAGTGGGCTGGCAGGGGGTTCTACTTCCCCATCATTCAGCTACACAGTCATGCTGCCCATCTGCCAGCTACAGAAGGATTGTGGGGAACTTGGCTTTTGAGAGTCGCATATCCATTCTGAAGAAGGTGTAGGAAGCTGAAAGTCTTTTTTTTCCTAATCAGCATGCAATATGTGATATTTGGGAAATCTTATTACCGAAGAGGAAAGAGACTATTTTAAGACGCCTACACTAGGAATATATCTAGACTTGTGGCAGAATAAGGTGAAAATGAGCTAGTAGAATCAGCTGCAATGGGGAAATCACTGTGACATTCCAGGATTCTCCTGCATGGGCCTGGTTGCTCAGGGTCACTTGCTAAGTCACCCAGTTGCCCCATTGAATCTAGACATTCCTGACTGGTCCACACAATATCCGTTTCCATCACCTACTGAGTTAAAGAGAGCAGCAGGACACTTCTGAAAACTTTATTCGCATAGCCAACAGCCATTGCAACAAAAGATACACAATGTACAATTAAAAACAATAGTAGGTAAAAAGATCGATCAAATGGTTATGATTGTCATTCAAATAGTGGCCCTTAATCTCATTGCGCCCTCAATAAATCTAGCAACGTTTGTTGTTGTCAGCTCATTTTGATCAGATAAGAGAAAGAACAACGTATTCGCAGATGGACGGCCTGGGATAGTGAGTAAGAGTGGAGTAATAAATTTGAACCTCAGATCTTTATAGAGGGAGCATGACAGGAGGACATGATCCACTGTTTCCAAGTTGCCATTTCCGCAGGGGCAGAGTCTTTTTTCGATTGGGATCTTTTGAAATCTGCCCTTGAGTACCGCTGAGGGCAGCACATCCAATCTAGCTAGCGTGAAGGTGCGTCTAAATTTTGGAATGGTTAATTTGTGCAAATAAGATGGCAAAGAATCAAACTGGGAAGAGGAAAAGAAGGCGTACCAAGGACAGCGTTTCTTTATAATCGCCAGATTATTTTGTTGCTCAAGGTCCTTTAGACACTGACCAATTAGGCTCTTTGCCCTAGTGTGGCCCATCGTTAGGAGCTGATGTGGGTGGAGACCACAGGAGAGAAGTTTTTGACGCACCAATTTAGACCACATGCTTTTGTGAGAGTCTTGTAACACTAAGGGTAGAAGGCCGGAAGGGTTTAGGTTTATACGGAGTCAGTAGTTAAAGGTTCTTAGCCAGGATCAAGTTTCTACGGAGGACACTTCCTTTATCTCTTGGATGAAACTTTTGTTTTTTGTTTTTTGTTTTAAGATCCATTTCAATCAGGGTTGAGGCTCTGTTTTGGTACAGCGATTGACTTGATCACTCTTTATGATAACCTCTGTCAAGAGAAAGGTTGGTGGGGCAGGGAGAAAGATTGGGATCTCTCAGCAGCTTTCTTTTGGAGTTGCTGTCTGAGTTGAGGGTAGGAGGCATCATTCTGTTCCAGGTCTACTTGGATGGCTGTTTTGAGACATATTGTTTGTTCCCAGAGAGCTTTCAGTGTGGGGTTCTATACAGTTCAGTTCTAGCACACACACCCTTGATGTCTACATAAAATGGCTTAGTGGGATCATCCAGAGTCTTGGACTACATCGTCAGCAATATGCTGATAACCCATAGTTCTACTTCATAGTTCCTTTACATCTGTAGATTAATCATCATCATCATCATCACCACCACCACCTCCTAATTACACTACATACACAAAGCATGTGGGGTGGGATATCCTAAACTCAGAATCCACACTGGCCAGAACATAGGTAGATAAAATTGTAAACAAAATTTTGTTTAGGAAGCATCAGATCAAGGATATGTACAGAATAGTAAATAAAGAGTTCTAATATCAGAACCTAACAGAACCTAGTATTTCTCTTCACAGCCATCACCATAACTTTAACCTCATTCTCTCCCTCAGTTCCTTCCCCTTCACTCCCTTCTGTGCCTGCTCAGATATGTCTTTGTACAATTCTACACACAACTGTCATTCTCATCCAACTGCCATCACCTGCCACTCACTCAGACGTCACCAAGCATTCCATCACACCCTCCTGCAGCCATTCTTTCTTCCATTCACTCTTCTATTATAGTTACATGTTTAAATCTCTCTCCGGCTTAACTAGCTGCAAGCAGAAAACTAGCACAGCAGGGAAAGGGGCCAGCTACAGCCTCTCCTTGATGTGGCAGTGGTTTTCATCCTTCGTTCCCTGAAAAGAATAGGACAGCACTAAAAATGGCATCGCTCACCTGAGGTGGCACAGTCCATTCTACCACTTTGGGATTGTGCCACCTCATTCTGCTGCATGTGTAAATTTAGCCTTAGAACAGAGCTAGGGGGGAAGAGATATTCTGATTTTTTTATAAAGGAGATAAGCATTTTACACACTGCTTCAATTGTTATCCTTGTTTCCTAGATAATTTAGCAAGGAAAAGAAACTTCTACAATATTGAATGGAAGGAAAAGCTGATAGCACATTTTACCAGATGCTACTTACATTATTGACAAAATATCTACAAGTTTCAAAATAAATACTGTGCACAGATTGCTCTGTCTGCAAACTGCACCTCCAATGGCAAGCAATTAAAACTAGCTTTAGACATTTCTGCTTATACACCTACACACCTAGACTTATCGTTTTCTTTGCTTACATCAATCCACATACTTACTCACATTCAGAACATCAGTTAATAATTTGATAATGTTTTCTCACAGCACAAAGAGCTGCATTTTTTTTAATACATGATGTTTCTTGGAACAATTCCCTTTATGTATCCTAGGGTAGTCACTTTTGCACTGCAAAAGAAGAGGACATGCATCACCCTCAAATAGGATGAAAGAGGGCAGATATTTGCATAAAAATGCATTTTCTCATTTCTGTGTATCCACGAACATTTAGAAGCAATGACTACAATTTCGATAGAAATACAATGCATCTCAGAAAACATAGTCAAGTGACCTGTGTGCAAGTGCCAACAAACTGCAGATGGACAACTTCAAGACCTCTGGGTCTTCACTCTCTTGGAAAGAAAAGCCCTTCAAATATAGGATGCTTTTCAAATAGAAGGCTGTCCTCTGCAATTTTAGGCACATTGTATGTCCATTGCTGGATTTGAGTAAGAGAAACTTAATAGATTTCAGGAAACAGAAACTGAAACAAGTGCTCCACCTTTTGGAATGGCAAAATTATAAGCAAAGTCTTGCTTCTTAAGGTACTTTCAAAACCAAACTCTTGCTTCTTAAGGTACTTTCAAAACTGAGGACTAATCCACAACCATCTCATGCTGTTCAAGTGTCTTCAAATGGGGAATCAGTTAGAAACATTCCATATTACTTGGGGGGGGGGGAGCATCAAGAGCCAGATGATGCACTTAAACTCTGGCACAAGTTACAGAAGACCAGACAAAGCAAGAGACAGACAATTAATCAAAGTGTGATACATATTACTTCAGCTGACAGGTTTATCCCAGACAACTCTGTAAACCAACATAACACCATCACTAAGGAATTGATACCATTTCTAAAAATGCATTTGTTATTTAATTAAACCAGCTGAGGGAGAGGGAGAAAACTCTCTGGGTGAAACAATCTATATGGCAAGAACATTTACACACCTTTTAAATACCTGAATATGCATGATCAAGTCATCTTTTGAGAGGAACCCAGCACAGCAGTAATTTTCTGCTTTTGAGGTTAGCCACAGCTACTTCCCAATTAATAACCCTGTGAGTCTACACCTCATGATGATTAAACTCAATTCAGGAAATCCCAACTGAAATCTCATCTTGGTCACGACTTACTTAAGAGTTGTATCCAACTACATTATATTCAGATTATATACATTATACACAAAGTGTGGGGAATGTGCTCTGTTACATCAAAGATCTGTTACATTGATAAAGGGTTGCTTTTGTTTCAGTGGTTGCTCTAACCAAGAGGATTAAAGTTCAACACAGGATGAACATGATAGTTAAAGGAAAAGGAAACCAAAATATTTCAGGAGGAAAAAGAGAAGCTTAACACATTTCAAGAAATAGAGACGAAAACAAGTGTTCCACCACCCTTTGGGCTGGCAAAAAGTTTGGGAGGAGAAATACTTCTGTGTAAGTAAAGAAAATAGTTGGAGAATAAAGAAAAGTTAAACTGACAGAGAAGCGATACATTGCAAGAAATAAAAAGAGCTAAAATGCTGTGAGACAGGTGAAGTACTGTGGAAGAGTTTAGAGAACAATACTGGAACGCTGTAGAAGAAATAAGCCAAGAAAAAGCTGCAAAGGGACCCAGATGCTGTACTGAGGAATGCAAATTGTTACATATTGGCTTGGTTAGTGAAGCAGTAGTCTACATTTATTTGGATGTGTTTTTCCTCTGTGATCTTTATATTTAACTTATGAATAACTGTTCAAGCTGTAGCCAAAATAAATTTGTGAGGTCTTATTGCCCTCCCCCCCCCATTGCATTCACCACTTTATTTGGTGTAACCAGCTGGTTAGTCTGGTTTTTAAGACATCACAAAGGTTAAAGGGCTGTTCAGTGGAGGTAGCTGGAGGGGTGGGGTATTCACTTGGTCGCAGCAACAGTGAAGTAGGGGAGGACAAGGAGCTGGTCTTGGTTTCCTTGCTTGTTCCCTCTCTCATGGTACAGACTACACCTTCTGCCTTCGCATCTGAACACTTGAAAATTCAGTGCAGCAATGCCAAGGTGACAATGATGGAGGACTTAAAAGCTATCAGGTGGCCTAACATCATGACCACAAACCTGACACCCCAAACAGCATTCCTCTGTGAATGGAGCAAAAGAGCCACTTCTAATTTGACATCCAACTGCAGCTGGCCGATTGGGGTGGGTGGGTTACATTTTGCATTAAGTACATCAGATACCTCTGGGAATGAGGCTAGTTCAAAAATTGTTTTAAAAAGAAGGAATAAGTAAGAAACTCCCCCTGTTAGTTGCAACTCCCCCCCCAAAAAAACATTCTTGCCTGACCCCTGAATAATTTCAAACATGAATAATTTCAACCATTGTAACGTGGTCATTCTCTGGACCGGTCCAGAAATAATTCTATCCCAACTGGTGCTCTGGCTTTTAGTAGAAATTCTTATTGGAGAGGCATATAGCCTTTTCAAAAAAACACAGTGCTCACAGCATATGCTCCCACCCACTTCTAGTCCCTTGCAAATCAGTAAGACAACCCCATCACCAGAAGCAGGGAGCTTCCACAGCCTTAAACAAATGGCTGTCATGCATGGGCACATCATGTGCACCAGAACTACAGAAGCATCACTGTTGAATCTTGACATTCCTGTTTCCAAATCGGGAAACGCAGATCAAATTTTCATCGAATTGGGCTACCATCAGAAAAATGGATTGTGACAGGATTTTCAGTCAAGCTTTGGATTAGCTGCTTCAGTCCTAGAAGCCAGATTAGTTTGTGCCAAAATTTCAAAACCTATGCCCTGGAGATGGTGCTTGAAATAGCAGCCAGAATCTAATCAGGTAGTTTTGTAAGATTTCATTTTGAATGACAGCAGTCTCCATGGATCTCCTATTCATTATATATCTGCTGAATTCCTCTCCCCGCTCCTTCCTTTTTCATAGAACTTGGAACCTGAAAATAGGTAACTTGATAATCTCTGCAATCAAACCAAATGGAATTTTACATTCTGTTTAAATGTTCTGCACTTAACTCTTCTGCAAGCCTGCCCCATCAACACTATTATAATTCATGTATTGATTAAATGTGTTTAGAGCAGAAAGAAAATAAAAGGATATACTTTGCGAGTACAGACTTTATGGAAGCAGTACCTGAACTTTGATGAGGAACACTCTTTTGCCAGTCAGAATTAATATGTGAGACACATGCCACTGTTACCTCTGAAAAGGGTTATTTTTAAAAGCAAAAATTGAAGGCATCATCCAGTTTTTAAAATGACCTCCCCCCATGTTTGTTTATTAGTAATTTACCTGGGCATGCTTTCAATTTATGTAAACTGCTTGGCAGAGGCACTGCCTTGGGTTCCAGGTTATAGGTGCTCAAGTAGTGCCTGTGATATAACATGACATTGTGATGTCATGATGTTGTGTCATCACAATGTCACATGGCAGTGGCAGGGCAGCTTTTCTGAGGCCTTGAGGGGTCTGGGAGATTAAATCCAAGACCTCGCGAGATCTGCAAACATGACTTCTGGTTTCTACCAGATGTCACGTTCAGAGGCCTGGCAGGGCCTCCAACATCATCTGGGAGGCCGTGTCGGGGCTCCGATGCAAGTACCGGTAACCGGAAGTCACATTGGAGCTCGGTATTGTTGTGGAGTGTTTTCTAAAATTCTTAGGTGAACAATTAAAGAAAGAAATAAGCACAGTCTTCTCTGAGGGTGAGTAGTTTTGCTGCATCTCCCTAATGCTACTGCTTGGTTTTATGGTTGCCATATGTCCTCTTTTTCCAGGACATGCCCTCTTTTTCATGGGTATGTCAAACGAGAGTCGTCATAGCAATCCATAGTTAAAAGTAAAGTCAGCAAATGTGTCCTCTTTTTTGCTCTTCAAAATATGGCAACCCTAAATGTGGCAATAATATACCCAGGTCTCAATCACACCATACATTCAAAGCACTATTAACAGCCATGGCTTTCCCCTAGAGAATCCTGGGAACCGTAGCTTATTAAGAGCTACAATTTCCAGCACCCTTTAAAACTTATTTTTTCCAGGATTCCACATTCTATTAAAGTGGTATAATAGTCCTTTAAATGTATGGTGTGGATGTGACCCCAGATGATGCTAGGGTGCATCCCCCAATACTTTTTAAACTTGCAAGCAGGGCTTTTTTTCAGCCAGAACTCACTGGAACTCAGTTCCGGCACTTCTCAGGTGGGTGTCATTACCATTCTAAGAGAGGTGTTTATGGTGAGTTCCAACACCACTTTTTCTAGAAAAATAGCACTCCCTGCAAGGCTCCAGAGCGACAGAAGAAGATGATGAAGATGAAGATGGTGAAGAAGAAGAAGAGGAGGAGGAGGAGGAGGAGGAGGAGTTTGGACTTGATATCCTGCATTTCATTCCCCTTAAGGAGTCTCAAAGCGGCTAACATTCTCCTTTACCTTCCTCCCCAACAACAAACACTCTGTGAGGTGAGTGGGGCTGAGAGACTTCAGAGAAGTGTGACTAGCCCCAGGTCACCCAGCAGCTGCATGTGGAGGAGCGGGGACGTGAACCCAGTTCATCAGATTATGAGTCCACTGCTCTTAACCACTATATCATGCTGGCTGAAGCACTGCCCTCACTTTGATTTGGTGTCTTGATGATGCCACATGAAGACATTTGGAAGTCAAATGAGAGGGCAATCCTTTATTCACACTGGAGAAAGTTTGGGTGGGGTGTCCCCACCCAGGGGGGACAAGTTAAGTTCACCCCACACTGCCAAACCGACCCCCAAACTTTGAGGCCGGTAACCAAGTTTCCTCAAAGTGGGTGGAAATGTGATGGAGGAGATGACAGGGAAGTTATTAAGTTAGGAAGAAGCAGTGCAGTTTCAGTGAGGATCAAAGATTCTGTGACTGGCAAGATATATCAACTCATTAGGCCTATTGCTGTTCTAGGGCAACAGCACTGCAGTTGACACCCACACATAACTGACATACTCTGTCATATGCTTGAAATGTTGAGTGTTACCAAACATCAGGCAGATGCACAATCTTGCTGTTAGTACCATGTAGATGCTATTAGTTATAGCTGCTGACAGCTGACAGCTATCAGACTGATTTACATTTCAAATCTTATGGCAGTAAATCTGATAACCAAGGTTAGCATCTGCATGGTAGTTAATCATTTTTTTTCCCTTTCTCACAGATATTTTGCTTGCTCTGTTTTTTTAAAAAAAGCTTGTATGCTGAGCATCAAATTCCTACAATTTGATGTATGAGGCAAATCTTTCCCAATTAGCTAAACTTTATCTTTTCAGAGGGGAGAGAAAACTTTTTAAAAAGAAAATCTAAGCGTTTGTTCTCTGGCATTAGCCATGATTTTATGGCATCAAACCACATGGCCCATGTTACTTCAGGATTAGGCACAAAGACAGAGAACAGAAGTCTCTGCAGAGTGGCCAGCAGTTTGTAGATGTATTTTAACATTTATTGGCCACCTTGCCAAAAGAAAATAAGTAATAATTTCTGTCCGAGTAATAAAAATTAGCACAAAAGCAACAATAAAACTTAATGAACAGCGCTGTCATGAAATATAGGAAAGCAGAAAGTTTTTATTTCACAGTCCGAAAGCTGACTGGGATGGGAAGATGTTTCCCTTGCCTCCTGAAAGTGTGCAGAGAAGGAGTCACAAGAAAGACCTTAGCCTGAACCTCTTCCAATTTAGTATCAAGGGTCTGAGGAATTTTAACCAGTACAAGGGCTGTCATCCATCTGGATTTTCCCAGACATTACTGGGATTTCAAAGACAGAATTGATGCCGCGGGGATCTGGCAAGTCCATCGTTGATGTTTTTTGGCGTTTTTGTAAATGACTTTCGGGTTTTCGGGGTGTCCTGGTTTTTTACTTTTTGAAATATGGCAACCCTATCAGTACATTCATTAATTTATCAACTAAGCTTACATTTGTTTCCATATTACCAACTTCAAAAAAGTGCTTTATTTGTGTACTGAGGGAAGTGAAATTTATTTACATATGAATAAACAAAGGGTGCTGCAAGAAGATCAAACCTATCCATTCTCAAAGAAATCAGCCCTGAGTGCTCACTAGAAGGACAGATTGTGAAGTTGAGGCTCCAGTACTTTGGCCACCTCATGAGAAGAGAAGACTCCCTAGAAAAGACCCTGATGTTGGGAAAGATGGAGGGCACAAGGAGAAGGGGACGACAGAGGATGAGATGGTTGGACAATGTTCTCGAAGCTACTAACATGAGTTTGGCCAAACTGCGAGAGGCAGTGAAGGATAGGCGTGCCTGGCGTGCTCTGGTCCATGGGGTCACGAAGAGTCGGACACGACTGAACGACTGAACAACAAGCAAAGGGTAACACACATTGATAGACTAAAAGGCCATAATTTATATTTTCTTTGTCATTCGTGATTACAGTAATACATCAGAACCCATATTGCTCGACAAAATAAAGAAGTCTGTTTTTAAGTTATAGCACCATCATTTACAATTTCTCTCAACAACTAATCAATTAAAGGCTACTTGATTGATTACCAACTGAACCCAAAACATCAATGTGGCACAAAGAGAGGCCTCCTTTGCAGAACACACACAAAAGTTGCATATTAATAACGTTAAACACCACACAATGGTAGGGACCAGAGATGTACAGTATTAAAATCTCAACCGAAACTTAACTGAACTCAGATTCAGAGGTGAGACACCTGTGTAATACAAGGAAGTCAAAATACAGAACTTGTGATGTTTCTAGGATGAGCAGAGCATTCTGCAAGTTAAATTGGAGGCTTCAGGAAGGAAACTTTTCCCCCCCCCATGCATTTTAGTGGTTACACTTGGAGCAACCATTCCCCTTCCCCCTTATGTACTGCATTCTACAAATGGATAAAAATCAAAATAGGGGCAAAAAATATGTCCTTTGTAGAACTTGTCAGGTGGCACTCCTGCAGTTAAAACTAATATCAGAAGCAATTCTAACAAACATTAGTTTAAGTCACAAAAGTGCCTCCTGAAATCATATGGGAATCATTTAGATATATGCATCTACCGACAAGAAATGGCATAACAAGTTTTATGTCTTGTAACGCACAAAAATAATCCTGCCACCTATAAGTTCCCTATCTAGTAACACAGATGTTCTGGGCACAGGGATCAGTCAACCAGAGAATCTGGGGAGAGGTTTTGAGAACACAAAATTAGAGATTTTGCTCTTTAAAATATTGGATCAGGCCAAAGGCCCAATTGCCTCTGACTGGAAACAGAACATAACCAGCATGTATTAATAGACTTATCTTCCATAAATATGTCTATCCTTCTTCTAAAGCCATCCAATTAACAGTTTTTCTTAAAACTGTTAAGAACAACTGAATATGAAATCTAATTGCTATCAAAACTAAAATTTAGTTATTTTTAAGGCAGATTGGTCCCAAAACAGTAAAGATGGAGAGCTCCCACCTGTTGCAGGAAATATACTGTCTCCTCCCCTTATCATTTCCTACCTAACAGGAGCGGCACTGATAATGATCCGCCGAATGGTGTGGTTCAGGTCCGGAGGGGAAAGATCTCAGGCATTCAATGGATGTCATCCTTTCTCCCCCTTTGTCAGCTGTAGAAGTGACCTGCAAGCCGGAACCCATTTCTGCTGGTTGTGAATTTGCATGGAATTAGACCAATCACATTTTAGCTTTCTTATACACTCCAAAATTAAATAATGTTGCAATCTGCACTGCATTCTTTGGCTACGGCAGTCTATAAATCTCAATTAATAATAGGTTGAGTTGTTTTCATTTTCATATCTTTTTTTTAAAAGAAGCATTCAGATAAGAAATGACAGGTACATCTTTTAATAGCACTAGTGTTGCATTAAGGTGTAATCAAAACTATTCATCTTATCAAGCTACTATTATGTAACTTAAACGGTTATTAATGTATCCTTGGAAATGCCAACATATATTTTCCCCAGAAAATTCAGTTCAAAGAAGGAATATTATAAAACACTTTCTCTAGTTCTCTTATCACCTCCCCCCCACACACATTTGTTTTGAAGTATCAGAAAAGTAATACTGTACATTGCTTCTGGGGTTTACTTTTTTGTATCTGATCACTTGCTTCAGAGAAGTTACTTCATGCGCAGAAAAGTCAGAAGAGCAGACATCTAGCACAGCATTCTCTTGCTAAGAGCAAGCAACCACTCAGATGTCTCTGAAAGCTCTCAAGCATCACATCTTCTGTTGCTTATCCCCAGATTCTGATACTTGCATGTGTGCCCTCTGATCATGGAAGTTCCACTTAGGATCACAGCTAATAGCTTTAACAGGCCTGCCTTCCGGGTATTTCTCCAATCTTTTCCTTAAAACTATTGAATGTAGAGGCCACAATCACAACTTCTGGTAGGAAGTTCAGAGTGTGAATCAATATTAAAAGGACAAGAAAAATCCTCATTTGCGTGTGTGTTAGGCACAATATTGTGTTATTCTGTTTCCTTTCCAATTGCACGTTTTTATTAAGGGACATCACACACTATGTTTACACATCACCACAACAACTAAAACTACAACAACATTCCCTCCATATTGTGCAGAATAGGAGTAGGGAACCTTTAGCCCCTGGTCATAATTAGGACCAGCAGATCTCTCTGTTTGTCCCACAGAGTGCTATTTTGACCCAAGGGCCGGTTGCCACAAGAAGGTCATCTTGGGGAGCAACCTCATAAAAATGTAAAATGTGTTTTTAGCAGAAAGGGGGCTTAAGAGGTCCCAGAAAGTCATGGGAACAAGCAACAGGGACTGTCAGAACAGATGCAGCAGTAGGGGCTGTGGGGGTTAATAATTTGGAAGGAAGGCGCAGAAACAGCAAGGACTGTGAAGGGCACAGTGGGATAGGAATCACTAGACAGGACCTTGCATCTTGCAGCTCTCATGCGGAGGAGAGGGGATTAGATTATAAAACTTCCCACAGAACAGTGGAATAATTGGCTCGTTTTTGTGGAAAACAACAATTACGAGGGAAAGGGAAATTATGTAGGGCATGAGGGACACAAGATGGTCTGAAACCCATATGCAAATTGCACTCCTTGGAGGTATCAATTTGCTTGTAGCTAGATATAGGCCTTCTAATGTTAAATTATGCATACAAGAGACTGATTTGCCACAGTGCTGCTTCACACAGAGAGCAGAAGACAAAATACAGATGCTTGCCTCCACAGCGTTTGGAAGCCACAGTATCTAATTCACAATGCAAACAGCATTGTTCTATCTGCTTATGGTTTTCCAGATGCTCAGCCTGAGAGAGAGAAGCTACTAAACTAAAATTAAGATTACTAGGGAAATACTGGAGTGCCTGAAACAATTATTGGGGTTAATGGGTTTCTTAAGGAACATGATACCATGCACACATGGCTAGCTTACCAGGAAAAGGGGGAATTTGTGCGTTTATAATATTCACACCATGGGAAGAAATCAGACAAAATGCTGTTGAAGTTTAGCTAGGCAAAAGAAAAGAAAAAGTTTATCACTTCAGGAAAACTATTCTCCCCTTCCCAGTTTCAGGATAAAATAATTGTTCCAGGACCCGTAATTATGTTGGTGACAGCATTGCACCATCTGGAGAAGGTTCTCCAGCAATAATATCATTTTGGCATCTCTGATTTGCCCCTGCCTACACCACATTTAAAACACTATCCACGACTTTCCCCAAGCCTGTTAAGGAAGGTAGAAATAAAATAACATATAACTTGAGGTACCTAAAAATCCATACCTTTTGTCCATGTCTCAGAGGTTCCTGCCCCTAACAACAGACCACAACACAAAACTCAGCACAGGATTGACTTTCACATGTGAGTGTTGTGAAGTATTTTTCACTGTGCCTTGAAATACTTCACCACATAATATGACCTATGGCCATTGATCCTATGAAACACTTGCTCGGGAAGTAAGCCCCATTGAACACAACTGTCATAACTTTTAGCTGCAGGGAAACATCCAAAGAACTGGGGTGTTTGAAGTCTGGGATCTCACCTCCTATTGCTAAAGTTGAGAAACATGCTAAAAGGAAAGCACACTTAGCAAATCCACACCGTGATCAACTCCTGCCCGGAAACCAATGTCCCCACTGTGGAAGGACGTGTGGATCCAGAATTGGCCTCCACAGTCACTTACGGACTCATTGTTAAAACCGTGTTTATGGAAGACAATCTTACTTGGCTACGAGTGATCGCCAAATTAGAAGAAGATTGCTAGAGTGGAGCATTGCATTGTTGAGGGAGCTTGTAATAGCACTGTTGATGGGTTTTATAAGCACACACCATTTTAGGTACCTCTTCAGTATCAGAGAATGTGTGACATACATTTTAAATCATGATGATGCATGATGGGGCCTAGAAACATAGAATAGAATCATAGAATTGTATACCCTCCAAGTGTTCCTATTTTCCAGGGACAGACCAAGAATGACAAGTCATCCCGGCTTCTGATTTGATTCCGGAATGCCTCTATTTCCCCCTCCAGAGCTGCCATGCGGGGAGTGAGATGGGCTGGCACTTGTCCTGAGCAGCGGCAGTGGCAGCAGCAAGGCAGCATCCCATGACCTCTCCATGGCCGCTGCTGCCAGCCTCCTCTCTTGGGCAGCTGGGAACAGCTGCTGGAGAGTGAGGAAGAGGAGATGCTGCCGCCACTGAGGCCCAGCCCCACATGACACACTGGCTCTGAGGGGCAGGTGTGGATAAAGTGTGTGCTGTGCCCTATTGGTGTAGTGGTGGTGGAAAAAATGGGGAGATGAGGAGGGTCAATTGGGGAGGAGTGAAAAACATTCCTATTTTCACCTGAGGAATGTTGGAGGGTATTGTAGAGTTAGAATTGTAGAATCATAGAATTGCAGAGTTGGAAGGGACCCCAAGGGTCATCTAGTCCAACCTTCTGAAATACAGGAATCTTAGCTAAAGCATCCATGACAGGTGGCCATCCAATCTCTGCTTAAAAACCTCCAAGGATGGGGAGCCCACCATTTCCCAGGGGAGACCATTCCACTGTTGAACAGCTTTTACTATCAGAAAGTTTTTCCTGATGTTTAGTCAGAATCTCCTTTCTTGTAATTTGAATCCACTGGTTCAAGTCCTACCATCCAGAGCAGGTTTGTTCCCTCATCCATGTGACAACCCTTGAGATATTTGAATATTGCTATCATATCTGTTCTCTGTAATTCTATAACAGCTTGGTACGGTACAGCCTCCAAGAGAGACAAGAAAAGGCTCCCACGAGCTGTAAGAATTGCAGAAAGGGTAATTGGTGTTAGCTTGCCTTCAATAGAGACTATTTATGCTACCCGAGTTAGGAAGAGAACAGAGAGAATTGTAGCAGATCCTTTACATCCCGGTCATCATCTACTTGATTTACTTCCATCTGGACATCGCTACAGGACTTCATATACAAAATCGGCCAGGCACAATAATAGTTTTTTCCCTTGTGCCATTAAATTGTTAAATTCATAGTTGTATAGCTTAAGGGGAGGTAAAATATGGGTGGGGTTTCTTTGCTTCTTTGTATTGTGAGAGGAACAGTGTCTGTATGTTTACATTGCAATGTAGCCGAAACAAATTCCAAGTATGTTGGAAAATGTACTTGGCCAATAATAAATTATTCCTATTCCTATTCCTATTCCTATCTCCTCTCAGTCTCCTCTTTTCCAGGCTAAACATACCCAGCTCCTTCAACCGTTCCTCATAAGGTTTGGAAGGGACCAAGAGGGCCTCACAATACATACATACATACATACATGAATAACATGATGCATGAGAGGTCAGGCTTTACAGAGGTGATATAGTATACCCATGGATACCCTGAGCTACTTTTCAAATGCTTGGCAGCCATTGTTATATCAGAAAGCATGTGGTACACTTGCAGATACTGCAAATGTGTGATATTCAGCACACACTTTAATATGTGTAGATCCCCTTCAAAAGCATCACAGAAAATAAATGGCTGACTCTCAGTGAACATTAGGAGACTCTTAATTTCTGCACTATGTGAAATAGTTCCAACTAGCAGCAACTGCAGCCAACAGTATTTTTCAAAAAAATTCCCAGTATCTCGGCTTCTGGTAGAACACTCTTGACAACCCCCCTCCCTGCCTTTGCAGTCAATCCAGATAAACCAAAATAGTACCCATTAATAAAAAATAAGCTCCAAAGCCAATTAGCCCAAGTCCTCTTTAGCAAAACTTTCCCAGGATTTCCATCTGGGAGAAAGAGAGTTCTTTGTGGGTACAGCTATACACATAAAAGTTCTCGACACACATTATAATGAATGTTCACAGACTGGGGGCACAGCCTGTTGACACAATATTGCTCCCTCCCTCCATGCATATGATCTTTGTATTTGGCAGCCAACTCTATGCAACTGGTGAGACACAGCATCTGCTTACAGTGAACTATCTATGCCAAAAACAATTTTAAAAGATGCAGCTTTCTTGCACCCAGGAAATTTATGAGTTATGCAAACAATTGGGGGTGGGTAGGCCAGTTACTGAAAAGGATAAAAAAATAATAATGTCCAGACTTATTTACTGACATATGTATTTTAGCACATTCTTCAGCATGTGGTCCCAGGGTGGGTTTCAACATAATTAGAACAGCAGCAATTGTAAAGCTATCAAGAGCAGACAAAAATACAACACTAAAGTTGAGTCCTAGCTACACGAATCGCAGCAATGCCCAATATTCCATAAACAATGAGGCAAACAGGTAGGTCTTTGCCTGGCACTAAGAGACCAAAAGCTTCAGTGCCAGATGTGCTTCCAGGTATCCTCTCCAACTGGATTCAGCTACAAATAGATAAAACATGCATCCAAATATAAAATGTGTACATATTCATTTGCCCAGGCTAGAGCTTGGAAGGGAATGTTTGCTTCAACAGTGAAGCAGCTCAGAGTGGGAGTTTGTATAGGAGCTGGAAGCTCCACTCCTTCCTGGCTCTCAGGAAGACCCTGATCCAAGAAGGTTATTCCATGCACTTCCTTCTCTTCCCATGTTACCTCATGTGTTCTGCAGCTGAGGCCTTGAAACTCCTGCTTGGCTCACTCTCCCCTCTACTCCTGTGGCCCTGAGGGACGGGCAGAAGGGTCTGAGAGCTACCCAGGCAGCTGGAGTGGGGACCCCAAGTCCTGGGGAAGGGATGTTTGGTTGGAACAGTTCTTTGAGGTCACTGGCAGCGTGTAGATATTATTATTATTATTATTATTATTATTATTATTATTATTATTAATCAAAATCTATATACTGTCCATAAATCTTAGGGTGCTTCACAACATACAATTACAACATAAAAATCAAATAAAAATCAGAGCAAAACAAACTACTAATCCCCCCCCTTCCCAGGGTCAATAGGAATCCCTAAGAAGCTGGCAAGGCAGATCTTCGGGGGGGGGGGGGTTCCTACTTCTCCTGCTCCTCCTCCTGAGGATACTTCAGTTTCAAAGTTTGAGCATGACTGAACCCTGAGGGTAAAACACTTGCCTACAGCTTAAATCATATCCTCACCACACACAACAAATCTATGTATACAGCAAATTCAGGGCATATCAGAGCTAGCCGATCAGCAAAGAGATCAGCTGGTTATTTTGCATACAGGCTTAAACAGATTGCTTTTCATAAACTTTTTGAATAAATAGAACGGGATAGCAACAGCACCCCCTAGATTTAGGGCTGATTCATGTATTGTACATTAGACATTCAGAGTCCAAGCTTTCATATATCCTCATACACCCTTTCTCGTGATCTGAGGTGTCAAAGACAAATGGTTGCTGGATGTATTGCACCCAAGTCACTGCCACAGGCCTGTTTCTTCATGCTCAGCCCAGGTGGGAAAGATGGAACTAGAAGCCAAGGTCCTGAGTGGAGAAGGAATTTGTTGAACAGGGCTTCAGAAGGGAAGGGAGAAGTGGACAATGCTGAATGGGGAAGCTGATTTGTAGGGGAGATGTTAGGAGTTCAGATTGCTTCAAGAGAAATGAAATGAAAGGTAAGAGGTTTGGAACCCTCCTCCTTGACTGTGAAATTTAATGGACAGCAGTCAGTAATACTTTTATGTAATCCATCATAACCCTGCATAGTGCAATAGGAGATAGGAGATTCAGCAATAGATTTTAACAGCAATATTTACATAATATTCCAGTTAATTATAATAAAAGATAAATAATGAATCAATGGGCCATGAATTAAAAAGTCATCAAATACTAGAATGAGCCAGAGTTGAATTAAAACAAGAAAAAATGTTATAATCTGAAGTCTAAGTTTCTACTCTAGCTAATTTCCATTTTAAAAAAAAATGCAGGATGTTTTGATATTAACATTCACCTGTTTTGATTGACATGAATGCAAAAGGTTTCCGAGATTCTATGACACATTGGCTGTCAAATTCTATCAACTGCTGAATGTCTGATGTTTTCAGCTATTGACATCAACTGGATACTAGCTGTCAAACTGTATCCAATGTTGTCACAGAAAGAAAAAAGGTGGATACCACCTTAAAGAGAAATCTGACACCACCAGATGTTCCTAATTCAATCTACTTTTAACCTCTGCAATCTAGTTTGAAGCAGCAAGATCTAATTCACTATCGCACTGACCTTGGTGGTAAAGCAAGTGTCAGAGCAGGGAAAGAATGAATGTTCGTGAATAATATATGCAGCATTTGGGCCACCAGAAGGTTTTCCTTAATGTGGAAGTCATGTATGTGTCCCTATGTCATCCTTATTCTCCATCATCATGTATAATTCACTAAGCCACAAGCAAGAAGACACTTTCTGTTTGGGCTGGAACTAGTGCCTATCTCCTGAGCTTTTGATAGGAGCACACAACCTCATTTTTAAATGCACACCTCTTTTTTCTTCTGCAATGCCATTGTTATCAACAGGAAGAAGATACTAGAAACTTGAGTCTACAGCAGATATAGGAAGCCAGCTACACTTCTAGCTGGGAGGGTAGTAAATACTACATCCACCAGAAGTGGTGGATGTAGCACCCTGGACAGCTTCAGGTGCAGTGGTAATACTTAAGACTGAGACCTTCCTCCTCAACTTCTGTGTCTCAATAAGGTTTGGGTGCCATAGGTATCTGCCTCCAGATCCCTATCACAAAAGTCTAGATCATGCATGAATAATCTTATCTCAGAACCAATAAACTCCACCCTACACCTTTGTTAGGAATAATAGTTTCACCAGAACACATAGCAGAAGACATAAGCTCTTATTTACAAGTGCCAAGCAGACACCTAGCATTTACTCCTTTCCAAATACAAGAACAGCAGTGCAGCATAGATGGTTTAAATACTATTTACAGTTTTAACTGCCTTCTCATCAAAGTGCAAGACTGTTCAGAGAGCATGTGAGCCCCTCAGTACACAATAAATGGTGCTTCCAAACAGCATGCACGACTTTTCTCTGCTTCCATGCCGAGGCATCCGAAACAGCCAGCTTGGAGTCAACAACATTTTATGCTGCCAGAAACATTTGTGTTACTGCCAATTAATCTGTGGTCGAGTAATTGGAGAGTGAAAGGAGTGGATGTCAGTCTAGTTATAATGCTGTGCCTTTATATTCAATGAGTAATGAGATCTGTCATATCTACAACTACCAATAGGAGGGAGACAGCTGTGGTTATTAGCTACTTATGAGAATAAAGCATATTTACTAGTAAATCCTCACTTAAATCATTCCTGTTTCCAGAAATTACACTCTCCTTATTATTAGCACAAATGACATGGAGGTCACATCAATGCTAAGGGTGTGTAAGGCCATCATCTTTATTTTTCTCAGAAAGAATTTTGACAGTCCATCCAAGCTGAACACTGCTAGTGGCATATTTTCTCCCCACCACACTGTTCTAGATATGAGCAGTTCCCGATACTGTTTTCAATCTTAGAGCAGCTGAAGAGATCAAACTGAGTTCTCCCCAACCAGTTAGCCATTTGCATGTGTGGGTGGTGCTATTTTTCTAGAGAAAGGGGTACTGGAACTCACAATGAGTGCCAACCTTATTCTCTTATAATGGCAATGGCGTCCACCTGGGAGGTGTTGGAACTGAGTCCCAGTGAGTTCTGGCTCAAAAAGAGGCCTGGTGCTAAGTACCCTGGCAGTGTGGGGATAAGTCAGTGACCATGAGAGGCAAACACGAAACAAATTAGCTCTCGTCCCATGTATAATTAAATCACAAGGGAAATGTGCTTTGTGTAGTGATTTGGTGGTCTGGCTTCTCAGAATGAGCTTGATGGATATTTCTCAGGAGAATTCTAGTTCCTTGAGAGTGTGAGTCAGACCAGACTTTGGGTCCATGGCCTTCCCAGTTTATCAGAAGCCATGGCTGGTGCTAGCAATTGGGAATGTTGAACAGTTGCTGAGATCCAGACCACTTTGGAGGTCAAATTGGCCAAGAGCCACTGCTGTTGCTTCTGGGACACTCTCTCAATTCCATGGTGACATGGCCAAATCAGAGGGAATGATTGCCCAGCTTCTTCTGTCATACCCTGCCCCCCCCCTCTGAATAGTACATCAAGACTGCGACAGAATGAGAGGGGCTCACTGATGTTATCCTGCCCAGCATATCACAAAACCTGGCACTGCAGATCCTGTTAAGCCTCACAACCCCAGCCTCTGTTGCAGCTCTTGCTTCAGCCATAGGAAACCACGTTGATTCATTCATATTGTCATGGCTTGGCTTAAGAAGGGTTAACCTAAGTCCTGCCCTTGTAAAGGCTGGAGTGTCAGCATTTTTTTCTGCCTTGGGCTACTGGAGCAGCTGAGCGTCTGGAGACCTGAAAGCCATTAATTCTCTCCCCCCCCCCGCCCCCCATGTTGCCATTCTGCAGTTGGCTGGTGCCTGTGTTTTGTGTATATGTATGCGGCTGCCATGGATCATTACACACTGTAACCACTCCTTTGAAACCATTACAAGATCAATGCCGAGCTGGTTCAAGGATACTGCTAGGTGTTTTGATTGGGCAGAACCTTAGTGTGCTTTGCTAAATGAGGCACAACAGTATGGATTGAAATTGGGGAAGGTGGAATTAAAACTCACCAGGAGCAGTAATAAAACCTCTTGGGTTTTCCCACTCCTCGCCAGCCTTTATGATTATTATTTCTTTATAATGCTTTGAACATTTAAAAGATTTTTACAGGCTAGTCTGCCCTATGGTGCAGCAAATGTCTTGTTTAGTGGGCAAAGTTCCCAGACAAAAGCAAAAAAGATGCATTGGATATTACCGCTCTTCCTGCTTGCACGGTAAAAATGTCATCCCAGTCTACTATTCAGCTTAGCAATTCAGACCCCATGGTACAGGCAGCAAGAAAGAGGCCTTTGAAATTACCCTTAATTATGACTGCTCAGGCAAATTGTAAGTTGGGAAACACAGAGACTAATTCTTCAAGTAACGTTTAGAAAAGCAATACTACAGTGTGGTCTAGGGGATAGAAACAGAGAATTTAAAGATCTGAGCTCAATTGCTATGCGATCCAGTGGAACTGCTACATAGCTCTGGTGAAACCATTGTGTTTTGATCTGAATTCTCAATATTCAAAATTGGCCTTATAACAAAGGTAGGTGTGGCAACTAAACATAGTTTGGGGGAAATTAAAACGTGAAAGTAATTGACCATGTTTCAGTTCATAGGGCTATAATTTTATGTGCGCCACCAGGTTAACCAGCTTCATTTCATGGTGCTGAAACTTTTCTTCTTCTTCCTGGAAAATGTTCCACAAGTCAAGTCTAAAATGTTGATGTAGTATCACTAAAGCGCACTTAGATATCCGCCCAGCAATCCATCTACCCACCCACACATGCCATGCAACATCCTGTAGATGGGTGTTTGTCATTAGCCTATTGTGACTATTTCCTGGCTCATGAGAGGCAGGCAGGAGTACAGACCTGGCTCTCTACCCCAACCAGGGCCATTTGCTCTCTTGCTCTGGTATATCAGAGTGATGCCCCCTCGTTCAAAGGGCAGACCCCAGAGCAGGTCCAGGGACAGATCAAAAGGGTAAGCCCCCAATTCTTTTTAATGGAGCCATCACAAATAGCTTGGGGCATGTATATAGAGGAATCGCATTGCCCTTTGTCTTCCTGGCAACTGTCCTGGAAAGCAAAACCACCAGGCAGGTCAATTGTTGTTGTTGTTGTTGTTGTTGTTTTCCTGATCAGTTGGTAAGGCTAAGTGCCAAGACACTCTGATGATTTGTGTTACTTGTGGCTCCCATCCAACAGGTTAGTCCAGTCCCATCTCACATTTTGGACAATCACTTTGTGATTCTAGGTATGCAAGAACCCATGGGGAAAATCTCAATTATACAGTGGTACATCGGGTTACAGATGCTTCAAGTTACAGACGCTTCAGGTTACAGACTCCACTAACCCAGAAATAGTACCTCGAGTTAAGAACTTTGCTTCAGGATGAGAACAGAAATCACGTGGCGGCGGCGGGAGGCCCCATTAGCTAAAGTGGTACCTCAGGTTAAGAACGGACCTCCAGAATGAATCAAGTTCTTAACCTGAGGTACCACTGTACGTATATACACACGCATCACAAATAATGTACAGGGCTGTAAAGTTTGGAATATAAAATGGGGGAAATAATCAATAGGAAAAGCAATCAAGCTCTGGAAAGGCTTGCCTTAGACAAAATCACACAAAATAAATGCCTGTTTACATATCATTACCAGTATCAGATTTTGTCTAAATTGCAGACATCGATATGGTTTGATGTAGTTAGTATTATTATTTGTTAAATTTCTATACCACCCTTTATCTGAGGGAAGCTAACAATATAAAAACACAAAAATACATATCATAATACCAAGCCAAAACAATAACCACCACCACCCCGCCACACATATACCGTTTAGAAGGCCATAGATTATTTAATTTGCCAAAGGCCTGGGAGCTGAGGAATGTTTGTGCCAGGAACCTAAAGATATGTACTGAAGGCAATGGGTGAGCCTTCCTGGGGAGAGCATTCCAGAAATGGAGAGCCACCACAGAAAAGGCCCATTCTCATGGTGGTTTTAGATGCTGATTGAGGAGTCCAGGTCAGTTCACAGTCCTTGAGGTGTTGTGGTCCTGAGCTATTTAAGGCTTTATAGGTCAAAACCAGCACTTTGAATTTAGCTGCCAGTGGAGTTGGGTCAGGGTTGGTATTATATGCTCAAACTGTATTCCCAAACTCCAGGTGGTCCCACTCAGCAGTTTCATGCAGATGTTAAACAGCATGGGGGATAAAATGAGGCCCTGAGGAATCCCACACTGAAGGCTTCACAGGATCAAAGAACACTCCCCAAGCATCACCCTCTGGAAACAACCATCCAAGTAGGACCAGAATCACCACAAAGCAATGCCAGCCACCCCTAACTCGGACAGCTGCTCCAATAGGATACTGTGGTCATTGGTATCAAAAGCCGCTGAGAGGTTAAGAATTAGCAAGGGCACATTTCCTTTGTCTCTCTTCCAACAGAGGTCATAATACAGGGTGACCAAAGTAGTTTTTGTGCCAAAACTGGGCCTAAACTCTGATGGAAATGGATCTATAAAATTAATTTCCTCTACAAGTGCCTGTATCTGGTATACCCACTCAACAACCTTGCCCAAGAAGGGGAGGTTGGCAACTGGCCAGTAGTTACTGAGATATTTTGAATCCATGGAGAGTTTCTTGAGAAATGGTTTTACCACTGCCTCTTTCAAGCAGGCAAGGGCAATCACCTCCCTGGCCCAGCCAGATGTCCCCTCCCTGCTAGTTTTTATCAATCAAGGGGTAAAGGGTCCAGACCACAAGTAGTTATCAAAATGAGATAGCTATACTAGATTCCAATGCTAAATGTTTGGTATAAATATTAAAATGCAGATATATACCTGGAGAGAGTTGGGGGGAGGGAGAGAGGGAGAGAGAGAGGCAGGGCAAGATTTGGCTGATATGCTTGTTTCAAAGTATTTGCTATATTTAGCTCACACAAAGACAAAATTAGATCCTGAAAATTATTTCCCTCCGGCTCTGCCCAAATGTTTAATTCTATGAATTGTTTTAAATTTATGGTATGAGCGACCTTGAGCTACTATAGAAAAGCTACGTAAGAAAGATACCGTGGTCAATTATCTCTCTCTGCTAAGTTCTATATATAAAAATAGTACAAATCACTGTGAATCAAGTTCTTCCCTGTAGAATTTTAATCAGGAAGGATGATGTTCTGCACAAGCCTTGTGCCTCCACATGATGCTGGGCCATAACTCTCACAGTCCTTGACCATTTGCCACATTGGCTGGGGCGAATGGAAGTTGGATGCTGACATCTGGAGGGCACCAGGCTGTTCTATACATTATGGCTGAGCTCATAGGTTGCTGCTCTAACAGGAGTTGATGAAGGAAGTCCCCTCCTGACTGTTTTAGGGTTCTTAGCGAAAGGCAGCAGGATAGGCTTAAGGCAGGGCTTCCCAACCTTGGGTCCCCAGCTCTTTTTGTTTGTTTTTTTATAAGAATTTTATTGGTTTTTTACAAAACAAAGAACAACAAAACACATACAACAACACATACACAACAATCAAAACATAATGAAAAACAAATACAAACCACCACTAAAACACCAATAATTCTTTTTCTTGCTTAAAACAAAAACAAAACAAAAAAAAATTCTTGTTTTGAATCTATACAGGGTGACTTCCCCCGTTTTCTCTCCTTTGGTTCCAATTCTAATTTACTTTAATAACTTCTCATCTCTAAAGTTTAAATCATCCAAAAAATCTAAACAAACTTCTTAATGTTTATTTTTACTTCAAAATACAACCTATTACTTCTTAACTCAAATCATACATCTTATTTCACTTAAACTGCTGCTAATAAAAAAATTCACATATCTCTTCACTAGTTCAAAATCTTAAATTCTTAACACACTGACTTCAGGGTACCATAGTAAGCCATCCTAATTATATTTTAAATACTCTCACCCTATCCCTTTTCTAACCGTTTTCCTTCGCCATCTCGGGGTCTCCCCCAGACATTTCTCCATCTCCCTCCAACATCATTGTCCAGAATGTCCTCTTTTTCTTTTTCTATAAATCCACAGGTCCAGACGCAGTCCATAAATGTCTTTGCAGGGAACTTCAGGGGGTCCCCAGCTCTTTTTGGACTACAACTCCCATCATGCCTAGCTAGCAGGACCAGTGGTCAGGGATGCGAATTGTAGTCCAAAAACAGCTGGAGACCCAAAGTTGGGAAATTATGGCTTAAGGGTCAAGCCTACGAATGTTTCACCTCACGTTATTGTTGTGGATAGTTAAAAAACAAACAAACCAATCCTCCTGTCAGGCTGGGAATATCCTGTCACTCACCCAGTTTAGGATATTCCACCATTCTCCAGCAGAGTTTCTCTTCTTTCAGCAAAGGAAGCTCCTCATGTATATGTCAAACAAAGCTTCAGTAATAAAGGAAATTGTAACACAGTAACATGCTAGGAGAAACTAAAACAACATCAGGAGGCAAGGAGGACAGTTGGCCTCTCCAACTGAACTTCCCTGAACACCCGAAGGGAGGGGCCGATTCCGGAGCACAGCACAAAAGCCCCGCCCACCAAGATGACAGACATCCTGCTAATCAAATGAGGCCCCAGGGTTTTGCTTACCTGTTTGTTCTCACGCTGTTCAGAATGCAAGAACTTTGCAAAGAGTGGTAGTCCTGCATCTTGCCATGCAGGAGCCGATTTTCAGGCACTCCGTATATTATGCATGTCTGCTCAGAAGGGAACATCTTTGTGTTTTTAAATGGGTTCTACTCCCTGGTAAGGGGGTACAGGGTGGCAACCCAGGTTTAGGATTGGTGTTTGGGTTAGATCAGAGTTCTTGTGCCTTTAACAGCTCTCTCCCCCCCCCCCCAAGGAGTACCAGGTTGAAGAGAGGCAACAATGACTGTGCTCACTCCAAAGGCCCATGGGGCAGCCATTTTGTAAATCTCGGCACTCTCTCAAGATCCAAAATGTGTCCCGTGACCCAAAAAGCTTGGCGACACCTGACCCATGTTATGGTAGCACTTTGGGGCAACACTGTCCTGGGGGGTGGGTAGTGTAAAAACACTCAGCACCCACCCCCCATGCATGGAAGATACTATATAAAGACTCAACAGATGACTACACTCTGACATCATGGCTTTGGACTCCCAAGCACTGAACTGCAGCAGGGGGAGAGAAGAGGATGAGCCAAGGAAAAATATATCTCCCATTTTCACAGTACACGGAAGAAGTTTTGTGGTGTGCAAGGAAGTGACCAAAGAACCTCCCCCCCCCAATCATAACACATTATTAGTACTGTACTGTTTTCGTGCTGCTTATGGACACCATTGCAATAGCACAAACTGGAGGAGAGGTAGCTGGACTATGCAGTCTCCCTTTTATTGCTATCTCTTTATCATCTGTGTGGCAGCAAAAGCTATGGAAGATGGGCTTTGGCAATGCAGAGAGCAGCAGTGAAATGGATACAAAAATTATGGCATAAATAATGCCACCATGGCTCCCGGGGAATAGGATAGTCTATAAATCTAAATAAAAGAATGAACAATATGGATGGCGATTAGAATCCAGTTTCTGCTACTTACTTTATATGCATTAAACAAGAAATGAGCTTGTGTAATCTAAGCCACGAATATGTAAAGAGAAAACACTCTCTCTCACTGTATATTATTTCAATACATTGATCATAATAGGTACAGAAAACTTAAAACAGAGCAGCGGTTGGGGGTGAGGGTAAGCATGTACATGATACAATATTGTGGATTTAGATAGGTGGTTACATGGGTAACAGGATCTCACCAAAACATCCCGATGAACAATGTTTGTATAATCTTTCCCTGTCCTTTTAGACTAGACCCAGAATGATTCCCATAATTCCAAGACACATGGCAAATGTAGTGTATGAACATGCCAGCCTGGCATCTGTAAGAGGGTGGCAAGCTTGGGTGCTGTTTGGACCACAGAACCAACAGAAGGCCCACCGCCCTACAGCACCATTATGTTCATTCAGTTTGCATGCAGCACCCAAGGTTAGGTGCCTTGGAAGGAGGGTGCCTTGTCTGAGGGCCCATAGTTCTGGAGTTCATTGCCAGTGTGTCAAACTGAGACCTCTCTGCCATAACCTTAGCATAGACAAACATTGCTGTGTGCATCCTGCTCTAGTAACGTTAGAAAGTCTGTGTCAAATGTAAGAGGAAAGAAGTCCTTCACTGAAACAGGATTGTCATCTAACTGAGGAGAGACCAGCCTGAAAGTTTGCTGTTTCATTTCTGGTTTTCGGAGCACCTGACAGGAAAGCCAAGGGCGAGCAAGCACCTGTTTTTCTATCTTGCTTTTTTGGAAGGTGTATGATGAATGGACTCCTTTCCTTTATCACTCTTGTAAAGCAGAAGGTAGGCAAAAGAAATGGCACAGCAAATAAAGATGTGGGAGTTGCCTGGTGTGCAACAAAAAAAAACAAAGCTTCTACTGGGGAGTCTGCACAAAGCTTAAGGGTCATTTTCATACATTTGATGTCAGCAACCTAAAGTGATGGTTTGCATGTGTGGAACAGCCTTCCCAGAACAACCAAGGCACAACATCAGGAAGAACTTTCTGATAGTAAGAGCTGTTCGAAAGTGGAACAGACTCCCATGAGAGGTGGTGGACTCTCCTTCCTTGGAGGCTTTCAAGCACAGTTTGGATGACCACCTGTCATGTATGATCTAGTTGAGATTCTTTCATTGCAGGGGGTTAGAGTAGATGACCCTTGGGGTCCCTTGCAATTCTATAGTTCTATGGACTTTCTGTTACATCAACAGCCATGCTACAGAAGAGATACTGTCCTGCCCCAGCAGGTTTTGTTTACGTAGATTTCTTCTTGCTTCGGGCACTGAGACTGTGAAGCACAGCACTTGGAGGAGAGAAGCTTTCAGCGGCTCTGTTGGGAAGCTTCTTTAATGCAGCTCTTAAGCACTAAATCAGACAGATCATCCACCCGAGTTTCCCTTGCCAGCTAGGAAGATAGATTATTATAAGGAATTTAAACAAACAATTCCCATTGTCCATCTGGCACAGATCTTGAGAGCCCTACCTTGGAGCTGATTCATATCAACTTCTCAGTGTTAATAACTTGGAAATCTCTCATCTTATACAACCTCTTTGAAGTGAATTATTATTCATTTATTCTCTTTTCTGCCAAGCTCTCTGGATGAGAAATACAGGATTGGCCGAGATAGAAGGAGGGAGGGCCCCCCACTTTTCTTATTTTGCTCCCTATGTTTAGACCAAAACCACATTGCAACTGAAATGGAGTATAATAGCACTGCGAAGTTTAAACTTCCTTTAAAATAGATGTTTATAAATGAAAGAATGATTTCAGTTGCTGCTAGAAATTCTACACTCTTATCTGTCACAAATGCTTGAGCACAAATTTAGGATGATTGGTGACAATTTAGAGGGGAGTCATGCAAGTCCATCAGAAGGGCAGTCTCCAGCATCCTCATTTTTACTGTATAGCTCACAGGACTGTAGATGACACTTTCATTAGTTTATATTAAAATTGAAGGTATTTAATAGACTATATTTAATATGCTACCAAGGCAACATGGGTTCTTGACAGCTAGCAATAATATATATAAAAAATGTAACTTTTGTAAATATTAAAACCCACACAATTTATCAGCCAGTTAGAGCCAGTGTGGTGTAGTGGTTAAGAGCGGCAGACTCATAATTTGGTGAACCGGGTTCGCATCCCTGCTCCTCCACATGCAGCTGCTGGATGACCTTGGGCTAGTCACACTTCTCTGAAGTCTCTCAGTCTCACTCACCTCACAGAGTGCTTGTTGTGGGAGAGGAAGGGAAAAAAGATTGTTAGCCGCTTTGAGACTCCTCCGGGTAGTGATAAAGCGGGATATCAAATCCAAACTCTTCTTCTTCCTCCCCCTCCTCCTCTTCTTCTGCCAACCAATATGACCCAACCAGTAACAGCCACCAGACTCTCAGAAAGACCAAAATAATATCTGTTATCTAAAAGACATCAACAGCTGGCCTCCATAAGCAGAGATGTCCTTAAAGAGAGTCCTATCCATGCCTCCTGCCTTGTGATCATATGAACTGTCCTAAGGGTAAGGGTGAACAATACATACTCTTACTGTGACCATCAACCGCCTATAAAACACTGGTGTGAATGAGGATGGTGAAATGAATTGAAGGGCTCAATTGTCATATTTGCCTGAGATGGGACTTGTGGGATAAATCCAGCCTCATAAAGCAAGCATGCTTAGCTCTAGTTATTGCATCAAGGGGTTAAGACCACAGAGTAAGCTGTTTTGCCAGACATAGCTAGGTGACACTCCCTCATATGGGGAGCAAGGGTTAACAAAGCTCTTTTTTAACTCTCTTCTACCACATGAATCTGTCGAGAAAGGATGTCTGGGCTGAGTGCTCCAAGCCCGGACAGTATGTTTAGAAACATTTTACTCAATTTTGAAACTAAGTTTTACTATCAACAAAATTCAGGAAGCCTGGGACTGAATCAATGTAGAATCTTGTGGGTTGAGTGAATCTCACTTCTTTTCATCAGGACTCAGCACCGGTCATTGGATAGGAGACCATGATTTCACTTGGGTTATCAATAAATATTGTTAATGCCAACAATGGTAGCTCTAATGTGTAAAACATGACTAACCAATGTGGTGTTCTCCAAATGTTGGGCTACAACTCCTATCACCCCTGAACATTAGCCATGCTGGCTGGAGCTGTTGCCAAACAATATCTGGAGGGTACCACATTGAGTACCCCCACCACCACGTAAAACACATCCCAGAACATAGGGCCTCCTCCTAGTAAAGATCCCAGGGACAAGTGCATTTTGGCTTCCTTAGCTTGTGTAACCTTATTAGTAAGATGAATGCCAGTTGCTAAACGCCCCCCCCCCCCAAATATGGTCTGCATTCTATTACAAAAAGTAATTAAGATTTCCCGCAAGTCACAAGCAGAACAGAAATGTGGTCAGGCAGATTAGAATCGTCCATGGATGCTCAATAGGCATTATGCATTACCATCTCTCACAGTGCCTCTGATTTACACTGAGTGGTGGACAGCTTTTTTGCAATTGTGATGAATAAATTGCTAAATCGCTGACCCAGATCACACAATCCTGTTCTCATCACTGGCCTTTTGCTAACTGGAGAAGCTGCCACCCAGCTCACCCCAGTTGATGGGGATAATGGGCACACCACAGCAGCAAGCAGCAACCGCAGCAGCATCTCCTTATGTAACTAAACAATCATCTGTTCTGAGAGGTATTAATAAAGGCCAATGGCCAGAGTTAAGCATCTAGCATGTAATTAGAGCATTTAATTAGATGAAAAAAGAAAGTCAGCAGTAGCCAACTCGAGCACAGTAAGAGAAGCTAATACCAGACTACCAAATCAAAGATAAACCACATATATAGTTAAATAGTGGGAGGGCTGCAAGAATACTTAAAAAAAAAAAAAACACGAGAAAAAGAAAATACTATGCCCTGTAATAAGGGGCAGGACACAAAAAATAAAGCAAGTTACGAACCCTTTGCAAAAATATTTCTCCAGTGGTTTGTTCACATGGATATGGACATTTCTTAACTTCACTTGATTATTCGGTAGCCCACAGGATTCCACTGAAAACCAGAAGATGAGATGATACAGTGTTTAGTTGTCGTGACTCCTTCATAAACTCAAGCTGTTGTTCATTTACAGACCTCTAACA
This sequence comes from Lacerta agilis, assembly GCF_009819535.1. Classification (NCBI taxonomy): domain Eukaryota; kingdom Metazoa; phylum Chordata; class Lepidosauria; order Squamata; family Lacertidae; genus Lacerta; species Lacerta agilis. Next base: position 19,001,382 of record NC_046316.1, on the reverse strand, counting down.
TTTCACATAGGGATGTGGGTGGTGCTCGGTCCCTGCTCCTGCCAACCTAGCAGTTCGAAAGCACAAAGTGCAAGTAGATAAATAGGTACCGCTCCAGCGGGAAGGTAAACTGCGTTTCTGTGCACTGCTCTGGTTCGCCAGAAGTGGCTTAGTCATGCTGGCCACATGACCCAGAAGCTGTACGCCGGCTCCCTCGGTCAGTAAAGTGAGATGAGCGCCGCAACCCCAGAGTCGTCCGCGACTGGACCTAATGGTCAGGGGTCCCTTTACCCTTTACCTTTATCATTTCACATGGCACTTTGCAGAGCAACATAGTAAAGAAGGGAGGTCCCTGCCCCAAGGAGCTGACAATCTGCATGCTGACGAAAACAACAACAAAAGAATGGCAGAGGCAACAGTAAAACTAGGCAAATATGAGCAAATGCCGTCATATGCTCAGCTGGAGACTATAAGGGGTTAAACTACTGCATCATGGAAGAAGTGGGTCTTGAGGAGAGATTTGAAAGGAAATACAAAGAAGTGATATTGGGTTGGTCATTATGGAAGACATTGCTGTAGAGCAGTGTTTTTCAACCTTTTTTGGGCAAAGGCACACTTGTTTCATGAAAAAAATCACGAGGCACACCACCACTAGAAAATGCTAAAAAAATTAACTCTGTGCCTATATTGACTATATATAAAGTAATTTTTCAATTTTTCCCACGGCACACCAGGCAACATCTCGCGGCACACTAGTGTGCCGCGGAACAGTGGTTGAAAAACACTGCTGTAGAGAGCAGTGTATGGCAGTAACTGCAGTCTACAGCCTTTACTTTCAGATCTTATCCAAGAAGGTAAGATTACATTGAGAACAATTACTAATCCCAGGGAAATAACTCACACCCCTGATTTTGCTACACATTACATTGGGTCATGAGACACCACAGATGAAACTTGCTGGGGGGGGGGGGTTATTAGGAGAAATGCCCATATCACAAGGGTGTTCTACATCAGGTACCACACAGTAGACCAGTAGCTAAAGCACAATGGATCACCTCCAGGTGAGCCTTTAAAGCCTCTGCTCTACACCAACCTCATTTTCTAGAGACCTCTGGAGCCTTAATGAGCCGGCCCTTTGGGTTGAAGATGGGGAAGCTTTCTCCATTCCATAGCACCCCACCACCACTCCCTGCACCGCTGGACTGGTAATGTACACAAGGAGGCATCTGATTATTCATGATCAGAGGAAGGTGAGGGTCCGGACTCTGGCCCTGTAGGCTCTGATGGCCTGAGAGGATCCCCTGGGGGCTCCTGTCCAAGTGCTTCAGGTGCAATAGTCTCTGATGTCCAGCAGTCTACTATGAGCCTTGAACTTGACTGAGCTCCCCATCAGGTGCTCCTGCAGCCTCCAACTCAGTGTCCAGATCACTGATAAATTCAAGGGGTCATCTCCCCACTAGCCTGAAGATGGGTGCTTTTTTGGTCTTTTACTGGCCCCCCACTTAGCACACTCACTTGCACAGTTCAGCAAACATGGGAGCCTGATAAGTCGGGCTTGGGGGATGGCAGATTTGAGGGTGCCAGCTCAGACACTGGAACCGCCAGCTCCTTCCTCAGGCACACGTCTGTAGAGGTTCAGATAGGGATTGGGACAAGCGTAAAATAAAAGCCATGGCAATCACATCATTTCCTACCAAATCTGATTACCTTCTGCACAATTTGTACTGTACTTCGTTCGCTATGTCTGAAAAATGTGAGGGTTTCTTAAACAGAGGGGGCGGGTGTATTTTCGTGACTCAGGTTATAGATTTCATTTTTCTCAGTTTCTTAAAGTATTCCTCCTGCAATGGTCATTCCTCAGTTTTGGCTCGCTTACTGTCACAGCAAAGGTGACTGCTACATATTTCCTAATGAAGATAAATATCCCTTTCCAATCAGACAGCCATGTGACAACGTTTTTTCATAAAAGTACTGAGAAGGCATTGCACCACAAAGTTACTTGTTAAATTTTCTGACAGGGGCTACACACACACACACTATACCATTAAAGGACACCCCCCCCCAAGAATTCTGGACCTTGCAGTTCACCCCTCACAGAGCAATAACTCTTAAAATATATATATTAAAAACACATTTACTCAAAAGCTTTGTTTAACAACTCCAAAGAACCCTTAACAAACCACATGACCTAGAATTCCTTGATGGGGGGAATATGCTTTGAATGTGCTTTAACAACAGTGTGTACACAGTTTCCTCCATTCCTAATCCATTTCTCTTCTACCCAGATTTTCCTCCCAGCTCTTCTATAGGTCTCTCCACACTTTCCATCTTTTCCCTCCACAGTTCATCAAAGACATATCTACTCTCAGGCATCTCGATGTTTTTCCAAGCCCCACTCTCGGTTACATTGCCAATTTATTCCCTCTGTCCTTTTCATACAAATGGGCAAGAAGAGTCATAGAAATAGCAGGAGATATGCCTTATATGAAATTAAGGGAAGTGTTAGGGAGTCAGGAAGATTGCAGTTGAGGCCTAAACACAGTGTGTGGGGGGGGGGGGGGTTAAATGCAAATTACTGAGAAATGGATTAACAGGAGGTTTCAGAGACAGTAAAATTAGAGAAAGTAACAGTTGAGAGAAAATAATGAGCAAGACACTAATATAGACACTTGTCCCAAATAAGGGAGGGTAAAGAGAAGCTATCTCCTGAGTTTCACTGCAACCTATTGGCGGACAATCATAGTTCAATCCAGGGCTCTTGGCAAAGGCTCAAAAAGTAGTTTCAAAATGCAGTTATAGCTAGCTGCTGCAGCCATCCGAATGGTTATCCAGCAACTTCAGGCCTTGTGTACAAAGGCTAAGAGTTGCATCTGCGGCTCCACCCACATTTTTTTGCTCTGGCTCCACCTACCAGCAGCCTGGGGGCCTTCTTGATAGTGGCACCCAGCCTATGGAATGCCCTCCCATCAGATATCAAGGAGATGAATAACTATATAACCTTTAGAAGACATCCGAAGGCAGTCCTGTATAGGGAAGCCTTTTAATGTGTAATGTATATATAATACACACACACACACACACACACATATGTTGGAAGTTGCCCAGAGTGGCTGGGGCAACCCAGTCAGATGGGCGGGGCATTATTATTACAATTATCTATCCCTGCATGAGAGGTATGCTGAGGTTGAACTGCCACACCTTGTGCCAAATCCCTGTAATAGCACCACACTAATTGTTTAGAGGAGGGAAGACCAAATCTGTCCTGAATATATATGAATGCAGCTCAGCCCCATGAGAATCTCTCTGTCACTACTAATGAATCAAGTTTTTATCCGTGGCCCATTCCCCTAGGATCAGGCTCCCTTGGCAAATTTGTGTCACAGTTGTAACCATGCCCAGAATTTCCCATGTGTATCCTCCATATTATCTCCAGTGCTATGTGGGCAACCAGCCCCATAACATTGGGACAATTTGCAAGACTTTGCTTATTAAAACAATCTACTGTGAAGCCTGAATATATCTGAGCCTCAGCTAACAGAAAACAAAAACTCAGAGATAAAAAAATAGTGGTTGCTTTGAGCATAATTTTAATTTACCAAATACCAGATCCTAAGCATTAAGACTCTCCTGTTTGTAAACAGGCAAAGAGAATTACCGGAAGGCAATTAGAGACCATGCCAGTCAATTTACTAATTGATGTTATTTGCTTAACATTATCCAGCGAAACAAAGGAAGCAGTGCTATACTTAGCAATATCCACTAAACAACATATTTGTATGGTCTAACAGCAGTCTGGGTCGCTGATCAATGATCAATATAATGTTCATATACTGGGGAAACCGGAGAAGTCTGTCAAGAACAACTGTAACAGAACAATTCCTATTTTAGGTACAAGCCCTGCTCTTCTTCTTTTCCATTTCCTAAAATATAAACTTTTTTTTCCCTTCTTCAGTCAACTGCCATGAAATTTCATTGTAGCAGAATTGTAAGTTGAAATCTCACCTGTCATTTAGGGGATTCTGGCAGCACCTTGACCCAGCATGCAGTTTTGTCTAATATCCCATCCATACCAGAACCAAGACCTTACAATATAGGAATGGAATACAATGAACATAAACTCATTTATACATTTTGGCACTGATAAATAAAGTCAAAGAGGGTTCTTCAAATAAGCGATTAGCAGGTGTTACAATTCCAAAGTTTTTCCCCTCCCTTTGTTAAGCTATTTAGCTATCCTCAGCTGGAAAGTCAGCTCCTGCATCACGAGAATCTTCCACATCTTATTATTAAATTGCTTTGTATTTGAACCACTATTTGTTTTATAAAATGGCATTTAGCTGCTTTCTTTTTTTGTGCTGAAAATTTTCATAGGCTACCAATATCATATTAAAATTTATAGGGGCCGTGGGTCGGTAGTGTTTGGGAGAGGCGGTAACTCAGTGGCAGGGAGCAAGGTTTGTACGCTGATGAATGTCCCAGGTATTTTCAGTTTAAAGGATCTTGCAGAGCTGCAAGAGTTTCTGCCTAACACCCTGGAGAGAGTGGCTGATAAACCAAATTAAGTCTGTAGTATGACCATGCCTCTAGTGTACTAGAGTACATGGGGAAAATCTCAGCATTCCGTTTTGTGTTCACTCCTCCTTTAATCTCAAATATTCTTTCATTGGCAAGTGACAAAAGCTTATTTTCTTCCATTTCCGTCAGCACTGTTGATTTAGCCAGCAGCATACCTCTAAGTGCTTATAAAAATCAGAGGCTCTTATGTTATGAAAATGCCTTTAGATTTCATAGAGCACTTAAAACTGTAAGTAAAATGCTTTGAGACAGCTCCGAAAAATGCAGAGACTCGCTTGTAGATTTATGCCATTCACTATGTCAGCCTCTAAACTAAAACATTTAGCACTTAAAAAGAAAAAGGGAAAAGGGAAACTGCAAGTGCAAGTCTGGAAAGAGTGACAGTTCCATTTAAATGAAAAGCAAGAATTTAAAGCAGTATAGCCACAGGTCTAAGAGCTTCTGCATAAGTGCTGCATCTTTGCACCATTTCCACTATTAAAAAGTATACCCAAAGCTTTATGTAGACAATGATATAATGTTGTGGACATGCCCCACATTGCAGACAACATAGATTTAAAACGAGACAAAAGAAGACCTTTATACTCTATAAACACTCAGTGTCAATTGAGTTGTGGAGAAGGATAACCCATGTGTATCAACATGCACTAAGAAAGTTCTATGCCATGTGGTCACTGCTATGGAGTAATTAGAATGCCACTAGTGGAGTTTTTGCCTATCCTCATCAGAGAGCTTGATAAAATTATTGTAAGGCTGAATTTCTCCTTGTGTGACCAAGCATTGCCTATGAAGTAGTATCAACTCCTAGTAGTCAGAGCCTACCAGTGGAATGTCCCTTTTCATGTGGTTTTAGTTTCTCAGAGAGATCTGAGTGGTGACAACTCATAAGGTCTTCCTGCTTCTTCTTTGTATAACAATATGTATTACCGGTAGATAGTAGCAAAGGATAGATATCAGCTTCTATATGGCTAAACAGAGAGCACTGTTCAAATCCAAGGATGCTCAAGATCCAGCACAACACTGTCTTTGGCAGTGGGGAAACAACTTCATGAACAGAATATAAGGGGAGTATCCAGATAATGGTGCTGGAGGAGACTCTTGAGAGTCCCATGGACTGCAAGAAGATCAAACCTATCCATTCTGAAGGAAATCAGCCCTGAGTGCTCACTGGAAGGACAGATCCTGAAGCTTAGGCTCCAATACTTTGGCCACCTCATGAGAAGAGAAGACTCCCTGGAAAAGACCCTGGTGTTGGGAAAGATTGAGGGCACAAAGAGAAGGGGATGACAGAGGACGAGATGGTTGGACAGTGTTATCGAAGCTACCAATATGAGTTTGACCAAACTGCGGGAGGCAGTTGAAGACAGGAGTTCCTGGCATGCTCTGGCCCATGGGGTCACAAAGAGTTGGACATGACTAAACGACTAAACAACAACATCCAGATAATAATAGTGTGAACAGCATCTAGGCTAGGGGTCAAGTTTGGAACAAGACAGGCATAGTGAGAAGGGCCAGTGATTGTCTAATGCTCACCACTCCTGTAAGAGCTCCAAGGTTATGATTCCAGACTAGGTTAAATGATCAGCAATGCAGGCCAAGGCATGTAAGAGGACTATCAAGAAAGCAGATCTCTACAGAGCAGCTGGGAGACAGATTGGATGTGACAAGGCTGAAAGAAGTAAAGCTCTAAGAAGGAGCCAGTAGCTCTGATCAATTGGATCTTGACTCTGCCTACTTGCCTGCTTATGAGAACAGAGTGCTTTATGACCTAGCATATCCAGTTATGTCAACACTCCGGACAAGCCAATCAGAAATAATGACATGGCAACCTCAACAGACTGTTCCTGGTTGATGAACCACAAGCATCTTGAGACATATTGCCCAATGGGAGACTTAAAGTGCAGTTCTGCAGTCCGACACTAGACTGCTTTGGTTACAGTGGAAACTGTGTACCGGTAAGTTTGTTATGTGTCACCACTCAGCTGATAATCAGAAACTCAAGGGAGAGTAATTGAACTCCGTCTCATTTGCAGTTTTCAAAAAACAACAACAACTTGAGATTCTGGAACAATTTGTACATCACTCAGCACATTACAGAGCTGCTTCTACACTGTTCTGGGCTTATTTGAAAATATCACATGCATGAAACTAACAATGTAGCTTCTGCCCATGAAATCTTCCTTCCTATGTTACTAGAGAGCATGGGAAAAGTCACATTGGAGTCGCTCCTCTGAAAAAATATATACTGCTATGGTCATAAAGCGAGAATAAACATTGTCAGTGTAGCAGGCAGTGATGAATGGATAGAAGATGCTTACTTAAGTGAGTGTTGGTGGTTTTCATTGGCTGGGGGTTACTAGCTACCAGATACAGCACATCGGCTTGGATGGGGGCTGAAGAACAACAGTTTGGCAGTTGTGCTGTAGCTGGAGAAGGAGGTAGAATTAGATTTTGCAATGGGCTGATAGCAAAGAGCTTTGGAAGACTTAAGGAATGTGCTATTGCCTTTTGATGTTGCACTGTTCCTGGGTGGTAGTCTGCTGTTTTATCTCAGCTTACTTGTATATATGTAAATTGATATAAATTACACAATACCATAAGTATCTGATCCAAATCACAAGGAAACTAGACCCTGCAAAGTGAGTGACTCAGAAACCCTCTTACCAGGAAAGTGGGGAACATTGAAATGTATATATATCAGGTCTGTTTTCACTCCTTAAGATGCAATCAAGCAAATGTGGTCAACTTGTTCCAGCAGCTTCATTATGAAAGTACAAGCAGACAAATCCATAGCAACTGTTCTTTTATTGACATAAGAATTTATGATACTGCATTTACTTGGTTGTCTAGAAATTTCTCTTTCTTTTTAAAATGACAAAATGATGTTGTTTGTTCACCTACATTGGTATCCTGACATCCTAGAAGATGAGACTCAATTTGAAACTGCCAAACGTCCCCCCCCCCCCAGTCATTCCTGGAGAAATGTATTAATTCTGAATCAAAACCCTCAAACAGTTGTCCATAGGCAAAGAAAATCCCTATCTGCAGACAGTAATAGTGGTTTCTCAGTGTAAAAATGCATATGGTGGCTGCAAACCAGTGGCTGGCTTATTATACAGTCAAACTTGTTCTTTTAATTGGCATCAAAATTATTCAGGTACAATAGGAGAGTGTAGAGCCATACATCTCAAGAGTATTGGCCATCATCTGAGCACAAATGTATATGTATGTTATATGACTGTGGAGTCTTACAAATATATTTCCCAACAGGGCATGCTATGGCTTGCATCTCTGACCTAGGGAGTAGGATTGTTTTCCCGCAGAAATGAGGGGAAGAGAAAGGGTGATAGCCTGAGAGGTGCTCTGGAGGGCTGGTGACGCATTCAAGAGATGGAGAAGAAGCATCATGACTGCAGTTTGAAAGCAAACATAGCCTTAGTTTGTTGCTAGGCAAAGAACCTTTATGGGAATGGCCCTTGGGAGAGAGACAGGAAGACTAAACATAGTGTTGAAACAGCGCAGGCCTACTAGTACCAGGGGCATAGCAAGGGGGGTGGGGGGCGGTCAGCCCCGGTTTCCATAATGGAGGGGGTTACAAATTATCAAGGAACAGTTTTATTTTGGGGAAAAATTGATTTTTTTAAAAAAAAAATCCCTGCTCCGAAGGTCTTATCTTACTATACTAGGGATTATATAGCTATATATGAAATTTCATGCATATCAGTTAATATCTTGACCCTCCTCCACCAAAATAGCTGTTCACTTGGCTGTTTTCCTATGTTGTGAAGGTTGAAATTTCAGTTCAGTGGAGCACTTACTGTTCCCAACCCTAACCCTGTGGAAAGCCATCTAATTAGACTTTAATTTGATTTTGAGATGTTTTTAGGAGGTAATTTAATTATTGTTTGATTTTATACCAATGTTATGTATCTGATGTTAGCCACCCTGAGCCCGACTTTGGCTGGGGAGGGTGGGATATAAATAAAAGTTTATTATTATTATTATTACTTGTTATTATTCCTTTGTAAGAAAATATGAAATAACGTAAAACCATTTTTGCAGGGGGGGAATCAATGGGGGGGGTTGACAAGAAATTTTCCGCACCGGGTACCACCTGACCTTCCCATGCCTGGGGGGTGACAAATTTTTTTTTGCCCCCGGGTACCAATTTACCTTGCTACATCGCTGACTAGTACATGGTCAAAGCTTAGGCTTTTGCATGTTTAACTCAGTTCTTTTGTGCCCCTCCTTCCCACCCCTGATGTGGTTGCAAGTTTCCCTGTTTACTTACCCGATTAATATTTATTTTGGTTAGCTGTGTGTCAGCGTGTGATTGCTGAAACTCACATTGCTAACAATGATTGTACTTGCACGCTTATGTATATGTAACGTCGTGTAACCACAGTAGACACAGGCACATACTCAATAGCCTCCCTCCAATGTCTCTCTGTGCTGTGGTGGATAATTTTGACATATCAATTCATTGCCCCACTATTCTTCATGCAGAGAAAGGCCAGAATTTACTGTCAGAGGAAAGATACCCCAAACAGTGACTGATGCAGAAGCAACTTTCTAGGTGTACGTGAGATTCATTGAATCACAGAACTGTAGAGTTGGAAGGGACCACGAGGTTAATCTATTTATTGTGTCTCCCATTTTAATTCAGAGAAAAGAGTGTTCCAGCTATCAGAAATTTGAGGAAGGAAAATCCATTGTTAAAATGTTGGTAGTACATGTGCCACCCTCCTAGACAGAATAACAATAATCTGTCCCATCATAGTCCTCTAACTCAATCAAATATCCTCAACTATACCAATCTGACATTATCTGGATAAGTCACTGTCTTGAAATTCAAGTTATGGAATGACACCAAAGTGCAGCAAATTATAAAACTGTCACCCTGTTTTTAAATATATATATTATTGAGAATGTTCTTAATTTTGTGAATGTTCTTGCTTGACATATATACCGGTACATGGCTGAGTGCTGACAGTCTCATTTTGGTGACCATCAAAGTCCCTGGTGTCTCTCTTGAGTTTCTGGATAGTGGCAAAGTTGGGTGGTCAACCAACATTCACCCACATATTAACATAACAGTGATAGCCAAATTGCAGTTGTTGATCCTAGGATAATTTTACAACCTGTTTCTGTCCTGAAGCCTTTGGCTTTGGATGGGCTCAAAATTTAAATCTGGAATCCTCTAATATGCTACTTCAGTTATTTCATTCATCTTTCGTTTCCCTTCTTTTATGTAATCATGAATGGTTCCCACAGGCTCCTAACATTTGAGGACCAAGCAGACAATTTGATGTTAGATCCAAATGCTTTTATTTCATGAATCTCGTAAGGGTAATTAATTAAATATTGCCAACTATGTAAATCTTTAATTTAAGGACTAAAAGAGAACAAAATGAAATCTTGCCATACTTAATTATTAATCCCCTCCAATCATCACTGAGATTGCTGTAATTAGAGAAAATGAGACAACAATAAAACCATTATAACAATATATTATGGTTTACTTGCTTTGTTTAGAGTGAATTTGCTCCTACATCGCAGCCACAACAATTCAGATAATAATCTGCCTAAAGTATTATGTATTGCAACTGAAGTTTCCCTTGTCTGTTACTAGCATGTTTCTGCAACTATAGATCACTGCCCCACCCCACAGACAAACTAATAAACACATATATATTAATAAATAATAATAATAATAATAATAATAATAATAATAATAATAATAATAATAGAATTTATATTCCACCCTTTCTCTCCAAGGAATCCATAAATTGCTGCTCTGATTTATGATTAGACCTCGGTGGTCTTCAGTGACCTGTCCCTGGCTATTTTTCTCTGAAAAAAACACTAACATTACTATAACAGTCAAATACATCCAAATGGCAAAATTCAGCGCTTTATGCTGCAGTTGTTATTTTGTTTCCAGAAGGGAAACAGTAAGTTGTAAATGCCTGAAATTTGGGGGGGCTGTGTGGGTGGCAATTTGTGAAAAAGTTCTAGAAGGACTACCCTCTAGGTCTACTTAAATGTGAATTGTAGAATTAAAAGTATGCCATGGAGATGCTTTGGCCCACACAAAATTCAATGAAGATTGCCCTGCTTTCCCTCTAAAGAGTTCAGAGTGGTTTACTCAGGACCATTTTCTAGCCGTCAAAGGCAACCTTCTCAGCCTCTCTGACCACTGCATGCAGGAATTTAACAAGAGCTATCAAAAGGCTATGCCAGGTAATTTCAGAGAGAGAGGTGATGGCTGACCTTATCAAATTCTATATTGGTGACAGGTTGATTCATCAAAGTCACTCGTAAAAATGTGGGGGTTTGGGGGTAGAACATATTATCTTCAATCTAAAGCAGTTGCAATGACTTATTTTACTGCGATTACTCTATTACCAAGATGCAATGGAGGAACACAACAAGAGGCAGAACTCAGCATGCTAGGCTTAGATTCAGTGATGAAATTTGTCTCCCTGTACTGCCATAGGCTGCTTCCCTGACCTCAAAGTAATCAGAGCATGGAGGTACTGCAACTTCCAGTTCATCAGCCATCAGATGACACAGGAGAGGTTCACTGCACTCTGGAAAGCCTCTGATATGGGTCCAGAGTCACTGAGAGGTACCAGACCCACAGCAGGGTCCCCAGATTATGAGCTTTCTTAAAAAATAAATGAAAAAGTATTTGGTCCTCCTAGAAAGGAAGTTACAAAGAGAAATGTGCAGGTGCCCTTCTAAGAGATTACTGTGAAATGAGCCTGCCTGCTTCCATTGGTCAGTGTTTTTAACATATGAATGAAATCAGGGCTGGGAATTATAAGGGAGCAGTTTTGATAACAGGCAAAAGAATCACTGAGGTCCTAAAGAGCTTCTCCCTCCCCCCCTTCCCTTGGTGCACTTTTCTTGCTTCTGCCTCATTTTCTAGACTTGAAATGTCTAGTTTGCTCCTCCTTTTCCCCTAGCGACCAGGCTGTATCTTTCCAGTGATGAATTCATCTGAAATCAAGTACTCCTTAGAAATTATTTTCTGCAAATGTACAGTGAGTGAAGGCGGATTTTAAAGAAATCTACCACCACCAACAAATGGTAAACACAAAATGCAAAAAAAAAAAAAAAAAAAAAAAAAAAAAAAAATGCAGAGAAGTCTCCTCCAAGCACTTCTTTTAAAAATCACTGTATAAATAACTTACAGTACAATGGTGTACAAGTCTACTCTGAAATAAGTCTCTTTGTGTTTAATAGGGCTTACTCCCAGGGAACTGGTTACAGAAATCCAGCTTAGGCTTCAGTTTAGCATTGACATTTGGGGGAAAGCAGGATTGCTGTGCTTTTTAACAGCTCTACGACAGGCAGAAACAGGTTATACGTTTTCTAGTGTGGAAACACAATTATGGAAAAGCTGTTCACATTCTGCCAGACATTTTTATTACATATGTGGCCATTGATGTATTATTAGGCCCTCTACTCCCATCTGCAAAAGAGGACACACATTTGCTATTTATTTATTTATACATACATACCCCACCCATCTGGTTAGGTCTCCCCAGCCACTCTGGGCGGCTCCCAACAGAACATTAAAAACATGATAAAACATCAAACATTAAAAACTTCCCTAAATAGGGCTGCTTTCAGATGTCTTCTAAAAGTCAGATAATTGTTTATTTCCTTGACATTTGATGGGAGGGTGTTCCACAGGGTGGGCACCACAACAGAGAAGGCCTTCTGCCTCGTTCCGTGTTGCGTATAGTGAGGCATATGCAAATTCTATGCAAATCAGCGCCCCCTTTTGGGTCAAAGGGCCCAACCCATATGCAATGTACCGGGCCCAGAAAATCCTGCTGGCATCCTTATCTGGGTTCACAGTCTGAGCAACTGTATCCAAAGCCAAGGTTCTGTCAGATTGCTGATACCTGCTTGCCCACTTGGCATTTCCTTTGCCACCAAACTGCCAGGCCTGATAGTGTCCTCCCAGCTTCCTCAGCAACTCTTTTATCAGTTCTGCATCGGCAGCATCGCCTATGCTCTCCTGCACCACCATCATTTTTTCAGTACATTTGCTTGATTTTCACCATGTGCCTGCTATCTATGCTCTATCTGGCTGGACACAATGGTTGAATCCTTTTCTCTTTGGACTCAGCTGATTTTTTAAATCTTTCCAAAGAGCATTTTAAAAAAAATGAATCTCCATCCTTCTCCCAATCCACTTTCCCCATCTCTGTCATTACTCTTATAGCATGGGTTCATGATCATAACAGCAACACCATTTTCTTGGTGGCAGGCTAGCGTAATAGAACGATGATCCTCTGTATGAGGGTTTTTAAAAGATGTCCTTTAATGTACTCTCAATAACCCTGACTCTGCTGACAAGAGATCGGGGAAGTTGTATAAAACACAGCATCAGCTGATCTACTCTACAAACTGCAGATAGTCTGAGGTTCTTTTGGGGTCACATGGGGGCAACAATAGCAATAGCAGATCGTGTTGATGGAGAACTACCACTAAGCAGAGAATAGAATAGAAATAGAAATACTTTATTGTCACTGTACCACATGTTTACAGTGAGATTAAACAAGCCCCCCTTCCCCCCCAATCTCTCAGTCCTTGTTACACTTTATGTGCTGTTGTACAACCACCAACCCCGAACGTCAGATGCAATGTTGCTCTCTTCCATTCAGCAGCCTCACGGCCCACAGGTCAGCTTCACATGCATTCATTCATAAATCTGTACTGTCCTGCTTTGAATCAGTTTGTGTGAACTGCAAATGAATCATTTACTTCAAAATGCTCACTGAGCAAAATTCTTGAGCATCCCTATTAAAAGGTGCTTTGAAGGTTCTGTGATCTCTGGTGTCTGGTATGATTGCAAATTGGATGGGCAGCTGTGTGTTGAGATTCCTGCATTTCAGGGGGTTGGACTAGATGACCCTCGGGGTCCCTTCCAATATTATAATTCTATGATTCTATGAAAGTCACATCAATGGTCCACCTAGTTCAGTACTGACCATCCAGTATTTCAGAAATAGGTTTCTCCCTGCATTACCTTCCAGGCTAGGGATTGAACCTGGGATGTTTTGCATGCAATCATCTGTTCTACAACAGAGCTACAACCTTTCTCCAAAGTGCTTTATAATCAGTTCTACTTAGCCTACCCAAAAAAGTATCCTAGATTTTGTCTTGATAGCCTCCTACTCCTTCAGGGCTACATAAATTCCACTCCTCTCTGAACTGCCAGAAAACTGAATGACAGAATTGATTATAATCTTTATCTCCTCTAGATTTATTTGGTATTTTGAATTGTAGGGTTGAGGCATCTAAAAACTACAGCAGATATTATTGTGGCTTTCAGTGTTTCATGTACTGAAAGGTTATACCTGTGTTCTTTGGATCTAATATGAATATACAATTCACTGCCTTAGTCACTTGAGGAAATTAATGATCATTACTTAAGCTAATTAGCTGACACAACTGAACATAATTAGCTAGCACTACAAACTGAACAAAGAATGCAAGATCACAATAAATAATCACAGGTATCAGAGCAAATATTTAATTTACTATGGAAACTGGCTCCTAAAATGTATTTAAGTAGTACTCACAAGGTAAACCAAATGCCCAAAGTGTTCTGTATTTAAGGATTTAAAAAGGGGAGAGTTACATGCTAATTTTTTGTGTTGGGAGATCATATTCTGCTTGGTAATTCCTACTGCTGCAAAATAAGCTGAGCTGTGAGTGGGGGTGCTGCAAATATCTGTGATCTTCCACTTCCAGTTCTGTGGCACATAAACAGGTTTGAAACTACAATAAAATCCATACATACGTGTAGCATCTGAACACACAAACAGTTATGAAATTAAGAGGCAGGGTGGTACGAAACGGAGTGAGACTGGGATAGAAAAGTTCACTGCAAGGACCTAGGTTTGAGAGAACACAATACACTGCAATTTTCCAAACTAATGATCTTCAACCTATTAGTAGAGCTTGTTGGGCTTAGTGGAGCAATGCACTGAGAGAGCCATATAAAAGAGACTGTCTTGCTGCGAGGACTTGACCCATTTTACTACAGGGAAGCCTGAAAGCACTCCTAAATATGGGACGATCTGAACTTCAGCACGCACTGACAACTGTAAGCCATTTTCCCCCTGGACTCTGTCCAGCTTAACCAAGGTAGACAACACATGGATCAATTTCTTTTCAAATTCCACCTTACAGAAAAATAGACAGCATCCCGAGCAAAAGAAACTAGCTAATTGTATTTTATTTGTTCCTCACAATTACAGCAGGGATTTCCAATGGGATAAAATAGCCAGTCCCATGGGTTTTATGCATTAAAAAAGTGCTAGAAACGGGCACTGGAACAATGCATCATAAAAACAGCTATGGGGACATGGGTTGCAGTCTGCAGGTGTCTAACAAACATCTTCCTTCTATGAATCATTCAGGAATATCTGTCCAAAGGCACTGTTCTTGCACAAATTACACTGAAATGAATGAAGCTAGATCTTGGATAGCTCAGTTGGTTAGTGTGTGGTACTGATAACTCCAAGGTTCTAGGTTCGATCCCCGTATGAGACAACTGCATATTCCTGCACTCCAGGGGGCTGGACTAGATGATCCCCAGGGTCACCCTTCCAACTCTACAATTCAATGATTCTAAGTAGAAGTAATAGTCGGCAGGCCACTGAATGTAATGGTGCAACAGCCTTTGATATTTGCTTTTAACAAACATGCACTCATTTATATATGCACAGCTATACTTACATCAATTGCCTGAAGCCCTATTTAGTAATCTAAGAGAAAAACAGATCCCTCAGGCTGGGAGGGTGCAAGCTAAAATGTCAGTGTCTTCAAGAGTCAGATCAAAAGAAGGACTTTCAGAGGACAGCTCTGTGGTTATGAGCCACTAACATAAATGCATGGGTGGCAGCAAAACTTGCACAAGGTAAAACTCTCCATCCACTAGCAGTGGGGTTCCAATGTTTGGGCACTCTTGCTTGCCCACAATTTATCAATTGCAAAACCGTGGCCAACTTACGGTTTAATGTGAGAATGAATGAGAGAGGGCTGTGATGCAAATAAACGGAAACAAATATATAACCATCAGTTCCTCCTTGGTTAGCCTGAACCTGTTTTGTGCGGTGAAACTGGAAGGAACAGCAAAACAAAAACAAATGTAAACATGCCTTTTAGGGTCTGCGGAGTCTGCTCAATTAAATGACAGTATGGGCTGCAGAAGGGATGAAGGGTGATTCCTTCATCAGATGGGCACCAGCCTATCCTTACATCAGGGAGATTAGAACATACAAGGTAGAGAGGGCATCCTACTTGCCCTGCAGAGCCCAGTCACAAAACAACCCCAAGCACTGCCTATAAACAACCCTTTGCAGACTAAATGGATGAGCAATGAATAGGTATCATTGTACGACAAAATCAGATGACCAGGGCTCCATACTATCTTGTGTTCAGCAAAGGAAACTACGGCTAGTCAGTTCCCTCTAGGGATATAATCTTACCATCAACGTTCTCAAATTCTCTTTGCTTCAGTGGCCAGTATTTGGCCATACAAATCGGAGAACGGGGCCAGGGAAACAGTATGAATGGGGCAAATGATGCAGAGAAAAGGGAGAGATGCTTTCACATTTTCAAAGGCAATAGCATTAAGAACAACATACGCTGCACACTGAAATTCCATCCTTCGAGTGAGCAAGAGGAGAATGCCCGTTATGGCGCCACAGAAAGAACGCTGGAGAAAACATACATATAATTTCAAATAGATTCCATGAAGCCCCCTTAAGAATCATCTCTTTTATTTCTGTTTATCATCCTGGGTGTTGTGATATATAATGTTATAGATTTGTGCCATATAATGCAGCTGTTGAGCATCTGACTAGCTGAAAGGGGCTATAAAGCAGCTTTGTCTATGTGCTGCATATGTGAAGCAAGGTGAATGCCCTTCCTTTTCTCTGTCTTCTCACTTTGTGCGATTCCACAAAGAGGAAGCTGTGACTTACCATCCAGAACACTCGCTAATGCTTTACGTCTCCCACCCCTGTAATGCAGCTCATATGTGTTTTTGTTTCTTTTAAATCCATTACTTATTTGACAGCAATATATTTACTCCCAAGAGCGTGCCACTTGACAGATTTTTAAGTGCAGGTAGGTAACAAAGCCTAATACAGCTTTTAAGACAGAGGCTACAGTATCAGCAAGGGAAGAGGCTGTATGTACAATATTATTGATAATTATTATCCTTACAGTACACAGCATCTTAACACAGAAAACCCCTTTCTCCTCAACGACAATCAAGTTTATATCAACACTGTCATTTTAATTTCATAGAACCATAGACTCATAGAACTGTAGATTTGGAAGAGACCACGAGGGTTATCCAGTCCAACCCCCTCCCCCAACGCAGGGATCTTTTTTGTCCCACGTGGGGCTCGAACCCACAACCCTGAGATTAAGAGTCTCGTATTCTACTGACTGAGCTATCCTCGACTCTGCCTTTCCGTCTTCTGCAAGAGTCCCCAAGGCGGCTCACATAAAACAATAACATTCAATCGCAATGGGTAAATAATTAAAGCCACCCAATCAATAACAAGCACAGAGCCGTCTCATCCATAGAGGCCGGTGGCGCGGCGCGCCAGGGCGCAGGGCACCCCAGGGGCGCCCCCGCGAGTCCACCGCCATACCGGGCTCCCCCTCCCCAACCCGCCCCCGCCCCCACGGGCAGGCGGGCGGGCTGTAAGCCGCCCGCCCTCGCCTCCCGGAGCCCCAGCTGGAGCGCTGAAGCGGCGCGGGGCTTTGCACGACCTTCCAGCACTCCAGCTGGGGCTCTGGGAGGCGAGGGCGGCCGGCTTGCAGCCCGCCCGCCCTCCCGCCGGTGCGCGAGCGCCCGCCCGCCCCTCATCCTCCGCCCGCCGGAGCGCGGGCGCCCGCTCCAACGCCACGCCTCTCATCCCCGTTCGCCCACCCCCCTCCCGAGGGGCGGCCAGCGCGGGAGGGAGGCGGGCGGAGAGGCGGCAGGCTGGGGGCGCCGAGGGATCGCTGCGCCAGGGCGGCCGATCCCTCTAAGACGGGCCTGAACAAGCATCTGCAAAATCGATGAACACAAAAATAAACAGCACAGCCCCCCCCCCCAAAAAAAGAGTGATTGGCAGGAGAGTTGATCTCAAATTGAATATAAGCTCTCTTAAAATGAGCTAATTTAAGTGGATTTGGATCAGACCTCAAATTCAAATAGCTCCTTATTCTGAGTACTATGCTTTGGCATGCTCTCATGGATTCCAAATTTTAAATAAACAGCAGAGGCTAGAAGCACTTCTAATTTCCATAGCAAAGCTTTCATGGTGCTGCAGCCTATGACGGTCCCTGCCAGTCCACCAAGTGGGCAACTGCAGACTGAGTAGTCTATGCAGCTACTGGGACACTTTGAATGTTTAGCTTTGCCCTGGAGTTTGTAACATGTGAGCAAGCTCCCTGTACAAGGCCTTAGAGCATGGGTAGGCAAACTAAGCATGTTTTTACATGAGTAGAATGTGTCCTTTTATTTAAATTGCATCTCTGGGTTATTTGTGGGGCATAGGAATTCGTTCATTCCCCCCCTTCAAAATATAGTCCGGCCCCCCACAAGGTCTGAGGGACAGTCAACCAGTCCCCTGCTGAAAAAGTTTGCTGACCCCTGCCCTAGAGTCACGGGAATTGGCATCTCAGAGTGCTACCCAACAATTGGCAACGAGGCTATGAATTTATTTAAGATATTGACTGACAGCTTGCAAGACCACTTGAGAACTGAGATCAAGAATAGCAGCTCAATAAGATCAATGGGATCTTCCAGCTGGTTCGACAAAGAGTGCAAGCAAGCTAAAAGCCAGATGAAGAGAGTTTACCGTAAATATAGGAACTCTATTTTCCCCCTCTTAATTAGTGAATATGCTTCCCTCAGACAGAAGTACTGGTATAAACTTCTACTAAGATGGAAAGAAAACAGAAAGCAGAAAAACATGCTTGGCATATATTAATAAGGGACTCTCACGATAAGGACATTTCCCTCTTCTGTTGCACAATATCAGGCCTTCTGGATAATGCTTTTAATGTTCCAGTGTATGCTATTGGACCCAATGAATGGATGCTTAGGAGGCTTTGTGCCTAGATTTCAAGCCTCCAACCTTCCATGCATGTTATTCTGATTATATAGTTGTCTGAGAGGACTGTACCACATGAATGATTGAAAGAGCTCTTCATATCGCTTGACTTATTCATGGTTTATTCCTCAATGGAACTCATTCACTCTCTATCTCCAGTGCCACCATCTCTATTTGGCAGCATTCTATGGGCACCCCATTCCCCACCGAATAAAAGCTCCATGCTGAGTTTGATCTATATGCACAAGACAGCCACAAAAACAAGTTCTGCTTTAAAAGAAATGGAAGGAAGCCTGAAACATCCCCTCCATCGCTGCAGTCCTTAGGCCAAATGTTCCTGGGGTATTCTCCCTGCTTTGTCCTACTCTGCTTAATCTCCATCTCCTTTTAATTCTTCTGTACATTTTAATTTAGCCCGCTCTGGGTGCCTTGAACATTTTTCTATTCAGTGAAATAGTATGCCCGCTCACCAGGTGGGCATCTCCAAGCACTCTTAGCTCTGTTCTCAATGGTGTATTTTTCATAGCAGTGTGCCTGCTTCTGGCACCGCAGGGGTGGGGAAACACATCATTAGAGAACATTTGAATTCAAAAGATGCATTAGGGGAAGCAAGACAGCTGCATTTTACTGATTATTTTGGAGGTGTAAACAACTCTGATGATACCACTGCTGTAATTTGTTGCACAACACAGAAAAGGGAAGAAACATACACGCTAAAATCTGACACACAGAACTATAGGAATATAGTATTTTCTTACAATTGAAATGAAAAAGAAAAAGAACAGTGAATTACTGCTTGCTTTATATACATTGTTCCTGTTTGGTAGACCAATAGTGGCTGTGGCCCGGAGTGTCCTTTTCCTCATCAATTCCTGAAGAACATGCATTTAGCCACCATTATATATACTGTGGTAGCAACATCGCAATTAGATGTGGCTGCTTTTGTAAAGTGTTCAGAAGCTACAAGAAATGCAAAATGCTGGAAACCCCAAACCCTAATGCTGGAAGAAGTTCCCAGAATAATAATTAAAAAACAAACAAAAAAAAAACCCATAGATCTAAGCATGGATCTAAATACCATGCCAGAGGGGCCCTGGAGACAGAAAATTTCTGTGTGGCAAGATTATTTATTTATTTTATTTCTATGCAGCCTTTTCTTCCAGGATGGTGTCCAAAAACTGCTCTTGCATTTTATATTGTTTTAATATTGTTGTGATATTTGGGTGACTGGACGGGACAGGGTTAATAGATTCGGAAGAAGACTGCCTTGATGGCTATGGAAAGGCTGGCAAGTAACTCTGTGGTTAGGGAAATGATAAGTAAATGGCCCACAGTGAATAGAAAATTGTCAGTAGACTCTATTATTATTATTATTATTATTATTATTATTATTATTATTATTATTTGCCCCCTTGGCTCAGTGCCCTGTGGAGGGGCACTGCCCGCATTGCCATTGCAGTGCTTAAGTTATGCCTCCACCTTTCCTCAAGCTACACACACACAGAGACAGACAGACAGACAGCAAAAGTTCCCTAAGCCTCTAGTGACCTCCTTCCAAAGGAAATCCAACCTGGATAAGCATTGTGCCTCTGTGCCACACGGAGTGCAACATCAGTGAGCCTTTGTGAGAGCATTTATGCTGAATACACAGGCTAAAAAACATAAGAAAGTGTCACAGGGAAGTGGGGGGAAGCACCACACAATTCTTTGGATAATATAAGTGGAATGGCTGCACTGAATGACAAAACAAACTGAACATGTTTTGCATTGTAAGCATGTATATCTACTTTATTTCTGAGAACTGTACCATTAAAGGACACCATTAATATTCAGGATGAAACTAGACATTTAGCAGCTAACATGGGACTAGGATTGTCATCGCTATGCTATGCAATGCACACACAGATTTTAAAGGTAGTGATGTACCAAAATTAAAATGGCACACACATGTGTGGTGGCATTGGTTTCAAAGAGCCTCACTGAATTAAAATGGTCATGCTTCCCAGTTGCCTCTTTCACCTTTACTGTGGAGAAAGCCATACATTTACACATGTGTGCACCATTCAAAATCGATGGCCCCAAGTGTGTAAGGCTATTTAAATTCAGACACTTTTGAAACTTTTTAAAAGTAGCAACACAAGATTTGGTTCTCTTTCTGGCTGCCCATTTGCTCTCTTCACGCAAGAAAGACTTGCCAGAGTCAAACAACAGTTCAGACATCAAACAGTTTAATCAACATCATCGTCCTTTCCCAATCTGTGAGCAAGAGTCCCTGCGAGAGGAAGAAGTGAAGCTGGGGGGAAGTAAAAATGGTTTTGTGACCTGAAGTGTTAGTACAGAAATATGAAAGAGTGAATGCTTAGCTGCTGTACATTACATAGGCTCCCTAACACATGTTGCCCGGACTGCACACTTAGGCAGAGATATGCCTTGTATGGAATTCTTGGATGGCCATTTCAACCCAGTAGAATCAAAATGAGAATGAAGAAACCAGAAAAATGGGGAACCCCCATGCAAATAAAGCATTAGGTGAACAGGACCTATAAAAAAAGGAAAGTAGATAGACATGAGAGGAGTGGCATGCAATCATTCCCTGTTCTGAGGAAGATGAAAGCAGAAGGGAAAGCTATACCAATGTTCCTGGGGCTTTCTTTCTAACTATTCTGTAGATGGCTACCAACAGTGGCAGACGGGTACTATGGTGCTCCGTGCAAGGCAAAAACCTGAAAACTTTCCCCCAGTCCTTGCACCGCCATCCCCAAAGTGTGTAAGCCGGCACACAGCTTTGGGAAGGAGGCACAAGGGCTCTGGCGGTTCCTAGAGCCCTCCGACCTCCTTCCCTAAGAGGGGAAAGCACTAACTAGGCCAGGCATCCCCAACATTCAGCCCTCCAGATGTTTTGGACTACAATTCCCATCATCCCTGATTACTGGTCCTGTTAGCTAGGGATCATGGGAGTTGTAGGCCAAAAGATCTGCAGGGCCGCAGGTTGGAGATGCCTGAACTAGGCTTTGGGAAGGAGGAGGGAGGACTCTAGGGCCCTGTCAGAGCCTCATGCCTCCTTCCCAAAGCTCAGTGCCTCGCTTACTGGGCTTTGAGATGTCGCTCCCTCGGTTCAGCATCCTGTGCATGCACACTGCTTGCACACCCTTAAATTCACCTTGGCTACCACTAAACTGGGACACGGGTGGCACTGTGGGTTAAACCACAGAGCCTAGGGCTTGCCAATCAGAAGGTAAGTGGTTCGAATCCCCACGACAGGGTGAGCTCCTATAGCTCGGTCTCTGCTCCTGCCAACCTAGCAGTTCGAAAGCACGTCAAAATGCAAGTAGATAAATAGGGATCACTCCGGCGGGAAGATAAACAGTGTTTCTGTGCGCTGCTCTGGTTCACCAGAAGCGGCTTAGTCATGCTGGCCACACGACCTGGAAGCTGTATGCCGACTCCCTTGGCCAATAAAGCAAGATGAGCACTGCAACCCCAAAGTCGTCTGTGACTGGACCTAATGGTCAAGGGTCCCTTTACCCTTTACCTTTACCACTAAATTCCTAAGTTCCTGCAGGGTCCCATTGTATGAGAATTTAAGATAATTCTCCCCCCTTCCCAGGGTCTCAAAGGGGTAGTCAGCAAACTGGCCACTGGGCCAAGCCTTTTATCTTCCCCCGGGTTCCTTAGAAGCCCTCTTCTATAGAGGGAAATGGCCTTGCTTCTTTGTAGAACACATTGCTTGGTGCTCTCTTCAGGGTACATATGATTAGTTCTCGGGAAAACAACAAACAAAGATTCGTTGAGAAAAGTATGAACTTGCTGTGATTTTGACAATGAAGCTGAAAACAAAAGAATACTAAGAGGTAAGGGTACTACGAATATTCCTTAGTATCCATTTCCCCTGTGGGGGGGGGGAGTATATTTTGATCAGTAGTGATAGATCCACGAAAGGGGTCAGAGTAACTGTGCAACAATTCAGGCTGACATTATTCTGTGTTTTCTGTAATTTTGAATGGGGAAAATGTTTCATCAGACTCATTGATTTTTGCAGATGCTGTTGCACAAAGCATACACATTCAGAAATCGCAAAACTAATGGATATCCAATAACTGCATATTCGTTTTAGGGGTGAAGTGTTGCCAACACAGTGCTTATATTTGGGGCAGGAGGCACTGAAATATCTACAAAAACCAAACTGGATGGTTCCACGCTTCCCAATTAAAAAAGAAACACTTAAGTGATGCAAGACTTTTCCACCTCACATTTGCCTTCTGCAGCTTTTGCCTCTGCTCTCTCTACACACTTGCCAAATCTGGGATCTGGCATCTGGGCCCCATAAGATATTCAATACAAATGAATTAAACATGGAGAAAAGTACAACTCATGCCTGCCATCTTCAAAGTTTCATTTGCTGGAACTGCCTATAATTAGCATGCCCGGATGTTATAATAGAAATTAAAATATTTTAAAATTTCACAAATGTAATCTGGCTTCTGTCAAATTACCTACTCCAATACACACAGGGGGTTGAATGGATTTCCTGTCACTAAAAAGGTTCCCATAGTGAAATCCTTTTATAAAGGCTTCTCTGCATTAGATGCTAGCTATTACATGATCATTTTATGATAAAGATAAAAAAATTTTGATAAAGAGCCTAGACCCTCAAACTACTTACCACTGTGAATGTGCAAACTGGTCCATAATATGTCATTTTATTCTAAAAGCATATATATTTCTTCCATATTACAGTGAAACAGCGAGCGCATACTGCCATTGTACCACATTCTGATATCTAATGTGTGGCAAAATCCTCCTTCCTGTCTTTGTAGGATGAATTTGCTTGCAAAAAATGCACATTCTTAAAAAAAATGTGTACAAAAGATGTAAATAAATATTAAGGAGAAATGCATATGAAAATGCATATCAATTTTCATGTGGACTTGAAAAGATATCAGAAACATATGCAGAAACTAGTGAATAGAAACAAAAATTGATTGATTTATCAAACCCGACCCCAGGGAACATGGGTTGTCTGTCTGGGCTAAGTGTTTGTTATGGCTTGGAGCAGCACATATTATCTCACAGGATTCGAGTTTCTAGTGGTCAACCAGTAGTCACTGCTAGACGGATCTTTCCCAACTTGGCAAAAGGGGAGAGGGATGAAGGAGACGCATAGACGGGAAGCCAAACTGAGGTCTGTGGCTTATGAGCTGCACACAGGAGGTGCTTCACTGCACAGATGGTCTTCTAGCAAGAATTTATAACTGGTACACAGAAGAGTAATGATCAGTCATAAAGGGGAGAGGTGGAGCACTATAACGGATGAGTGATACTGCTTGGGGCCTCAGAAAACCTGTTGTTTTCAAGGGAAAGTGGTGGCTTAGGGACAAGGCTTCATTTTTGCTCGCAGAGGCCCATTGGCTTGAATCCATCCCGCACACACAACTGACAGACACAGCAATATCCACAATATTGCCAGTGTGGGACAGTGGAAAGTATGAGATGTGGATTCGGAAGGCCTGAGCTCAGATCCCCTCTGAACTCTGAAAACTCCCTTGGTTAGTTCGAGCTAGAAACTCTCACACACCCCAACCTACCTCAAGTAATTTGTGCTGTGTGGTTAAAAGTGTGCCTGTAGGGGGTGGGGTGAATGCATTGCCCTGAGGGAGAGAGGGAGAAAAATGAAATAAACAGATACACTGAATTTCTGCTCTGTCCTGTAAACCTGGAACATTAATTGGCTCAATAAAGTTTCCTCAAATGTCTACATACATCTTCCTGATCTGACCTTGTAAAGACTGAACTTTTAGCTCAAAGCAATTAGGAACACTAGCAAACTTATACTTTCACCACAGAGCCGTTATCTCTGAGGCATATTACTTGTAATGATGCATACCGCAGGCTGAACAAAGAGATTTACTCACCCAGTACTCTGAGCTGTTATCCAGTTCTTTAAAATAGACCACTCTAAATGATATGGTCATTCAGGCAGCTCCTCTCATTAATCATTGAGAAAGTACAATCTCATAGTTCATAATCAACTCTCTCTATATATACAGAAAAACCCAGGTGACCATTTCTAAAAGGAATGGAAGAAGGAATTGATACAGAGCTCTAAAACGAACAATGAAAACTGGATTATAGATCAGATGGGAAAGAAGGTATCTTTGGGGATTTGTCTTTTGGGGTAAGGCCCTTTCAGATTGCCGGCAGACAGCTAAACTGGGGTGGTAAGTACTGTAGATGGAAAAGGGCATCTGTGCTGAACGACACATCAAAAGAGTGTGGCAGTGAAGAAGAACGTAGAGGAAGAAAGGGGGAGAAAAGCTGCTGCTCAGCTGGAACAACTGTGGACACAGGGAGCCTTTTCTATCTCTGGAGAGTCATTGGGCATTTTTGGAACCCTGACTTCCACATAGGCAGGGTGGAAAGGTCTCCTCTCTTCACACAGTCACCTTCCTTGAGTTGGAGCCAGCACATTTCTTCTCACATTTCTCCCCACTGCCCCCTACCCAATCTGGTAAATTCATCAGATTCAGAACACCCTAAGAGAGTTTTGTGAGTCTAGGATAGTTAAAGGACAATGCAGAAGAGGGAGAGGTGATTCATTGAGCCCCTAACAGCTTACCCGGTATACTAGCATGGGTATAAGCATTAGGTTTGCAGAGATTGCATACCAGATTAACAAAAAAAAATACGTACATTCACATCTGGTGGCAGTGTAACAAAATTAAAACATTTTGGGATATAGTGTATAAAGAACTTAAGAAAATGTTGAAATATTCTTTCAAGAAGAAAATAGAATTGTTTCTATTGGGTATGATGGACAGAGAGATCAAGACCAAAGATAGGCATATAATCATGTATGCGACCGTCTCAGCAAGGTTGTTAATAGCTAGAAATTGGAAATCTCAAAAAGTACCTAGCAAAGAGGATTGGCATTTAAAAATGCTAACATATTATAATTTGGCATCCAAATATGAAGAACTAAAAGGAATAAACGAGATAGAGAGAGAGAAGTGGAAATTATTCAAAGAATATATGAATTTGTATGTTGAGAAGGCCAATCTCTTAGTAGAGTATTAAAGACCTAAATAATAGAACTTAATGATAAAGAAGAGATAATAGAGCATGCAGATGGAGGAAAAGAAGATATTAATACAGTAAGGAGTAGACTGAGAAGTAACAAGGGGTAGGGGGGGTGGGTAACTATAGAGGGTGGGGTACGAGGAGGGAAATTAAGGGAAATTAGGGGAGATATAAGATATATGTTTGTGCTTTGTTAATGTTTAGTTAATCTATGTACTTATGCTATGTATCTTTGCTATTTTCATGTATTTTTGTAATCTTTATTATTATTATTATTATTATTATTATTATTATTATTTTTCTTTGTAAACTTTGAACTTAAATAAAGTCTATTTTATTTTTTAAAAATACCCATGTTATATTCCTCACTCCCACATCCCAACCAATTTGGTACATCTCAGGCAGGGCAGTGGAGGGCAGGGAGAGAGTAATACAGAATGGCTTGTCCTCCTGATCCACCCCTTGTGTATGAAAGAGCTCTCTAATGGCTGTTTCCTCCTTATATTTACCATACAAAACAAAATAGCAAAGCTTTCTATGCTCCGTGCCATCTGTGTTCCAACTCCAAAGCCTTATAATTTATAAAAGCGTGGAGAAAGTGCAGCAACACTACTGTCAGCATCTGATTGCCTCAGAGTTCTCCATCTTCACGCTTGCCCTGAAAGTGATCTCCGCCAACAGAGATTTGGCTTCTTTGGCTGAATCTTTCCAACAAAGTTCAGTGTGTTTCTGGGAATCTCCTATTCCCACCCTTGTGGTCTACTTTGATTTCTTGTGCCATTGTTTACCCAGTCAACAGCATTTGCCTCCAGGCAGTACACATGTTACATATCTTTTGATACCCAAAGCGGGCTTTAATGGATTTTCCCAGTCACGGAATGTACAACATGTTTTGATGTAAGCACAGTAATCTGTGATCTCAGGTTTAATTTTTGATAGAACCTTTAAAGTATTCAGGAAGCTTGGAGTGTCAGACTTATGGCAATGTATTCTGGTGGTATTCATATCACACCCTGGATGCATGCCAGATACTTCACCATTCCCCCTGCTTCCAATGTTCAGGTTGCATTGTTGCTTGTGCAGCCAAAACAGCACCACCACCCCACAAGAATGGGTCATCAGCAGGCTTTGGATATCCCACAGTTTGCAGAAGTACAAACATATTAAGGGCACGGACACCGTAAGGCCAAATAAAGCAATGAGGGCTGAACCTGTCCATTGCTGACAAAATGCTGTCTGATGGCTGGGGAGGGGATCCCTCCCACCTGAAAACTAGGAGGGAGAAGGAATGGAATGGAGTATCCTAAAACTCATGGTCCTTTCCAACTCTATGATCTTCACATATATTTTTTCTAACTCTCACCTCTCTTCTTGATCTTGTTGAAAAGAGATGGGTGGTGGTGGTTTTTTTTTTTTTTTACCAGTTCTGCTAAAATACAAACACTCCTCATATATTATACACATATTTCCATCTCTGTTCAGGTGACCTCTGTGGCAAGGAGTGGCTATTATCAGATTGTCACATCAACAGTACCCTTTCCTGGACAGGGGTAGCTTCTCGGGCACAGCAGCTGGGTGCAGGGGAGACTATTACAGAATGTTGTGTCCTCTCCAGAATGCAACACCTTATCAAGGCGTGGTGCAAATGCAGGACCAACCTGCTGCTTCTTGATGGTGTGTTTGCACCACACCAGCCTCTCCACTGTTTTCCCTACTCTCTTTTCCCTAGTAAGCAGCAATAACCTGCTGGGAAGCTAGTGTAGCGGCTCTGCCCCACAAAGGACCACATCTGGGTGTCTCCATTCCCCTCTCCTTTCTCCTTATGTTTGAATGCAAATTGTTAGTCCCTGGAGTGGGTACCTGGCCTCCTATACTTTGTAAAAGCACCGTTCACAAAGTTAGTGCAATAATGAAATCCAAAAGACATGCTAACCACCCTGTGACCACCGATAATCAAATTTACTACTTGAGCTGAAATATGCAGACAAATATGTCTTTCAACCAAATCTCATAACACATTGTTTGTTTGTGACAGGCTTGGTCAATCGACATATGCAAAATGAAGTGGAAAAGAAGAGGTAGAATGAAGATTGCTAATGCTCTTTTATATGAAAAACTCCCTGCAATTACAACAAACAAAACAGCAGGGAACAATCAGGGCTAGAATCTCCCCACCCCTACTTTCTCTTTAAATGGATATGTTTGTTGGTTTTTACCCCACTTGAAATTGTCTTAAGTGCAATCCACTCTACAATGTTACGATGCTACCATCTCATTCTGCTATATATCTATACCATGCTGTAGAATCTAATCAAGACCATCAATTAAAACAGCAAGGATCCCAGAAAGTATCCCAGAATCAGTCTATTCATGGGCAAATGTTTCTATTTTGACAATATTCTGAGGATAACTTTCAAATTTTCTATGTCCTTGTGCAACCTTTCCTTTAGATTATATGGGACTTTTAAAGGGTTGCTGGTTTCATTCCATGCTGTATTTGTCTCCCAAGGCTTATCCTTTGATCTTACCTTTTTTTTTGTCCCACACCCAAACTACTGGCATAGCAAGAAAGCAATTTTCTCCAGAGTCAGAATTAGTGTTGCATGATGAATTATTCCATCAGAGAAGATGCCTAGTGATGCACTATATACTTTCCCAAAAGGCAGCATACATTCTCTTTCACAGTGCCCTAGTTTCCCCATATGTTAGCTCAGTATGCTGTCACTATACCATCTCATTGGCTCTGATTTCCTCATACAACTTGCTCTACAAACTTCCTTAATAAACACAGCCAGCTTTAATCACAGGAACACATCTTTTGGAGCTCCAGGAACACATTTCTCCTACAAATAGCAGTTGTCTGTATTTTTCTGCCCCCAGATTGATAATTCCACCTGCAGTCAAGGCTGTCTTCCCACTAAATATTTTTGGTTAATTAACTGGTCAAAAGGAAGATTGCCCAATCAACTGATTAAATATGGATATGTCTACATTTAACCCAAACCTCCATGTTTCAAGATATTAACAAGCATGTAAAGTAAGGAACAATGCAAAGAACAGAACAAAATCATTTGGCCCTTTCATCTAATCCCTTATTACAGAAATCAAAAGTAGCAACCTAAAGGTTTTGCCGCTGCCTCTTAACTTTTAAAGACTTCATTATGTACAATATGGAGGGATGTGAAAAACAGATTCTTTTATTTCTGCCGTTTTCTCTCCTTTTTCTGACCTACAATCTCAGATATCTGCAGAAACTCCCTGGAGTGGCTTGGGTAGCACTGCTTCCTAAGAACCAGAAACATAAGCCAGAAATGTGTTTGAATGTGCACACAAGTGCAGCCATCCTCTGGCTATCTCATTACTTTAATAGAATGTGTGTTTCCATAATGCAGGGATAGACTACAACTTCAATCATCCCTGACCACTAGTATTGTGGTTGGGACTGTAAGGAGCTGGGAGTCCTGCAACACCTGGGAGCCAAATATTCCTCACCCGTGCAATAATTATTAGGAACATATGACGGTGACATATAGATCCAGACCACTGGTCCTTCAAGCCCAGTACTGTCTACACTGATTGGAAGGATATCAGGCATCGGTCTTTCCCACTGAGCTATGGGCCTTCCTGACCAACTACTCAACTGCCTTGTGCAAGAATTGGCTGATAAATAGCTCCAGACAGAACATAAATCAGACAGAAACAAATGTTTCAGAATAACTGGCTACAGTAGCATGGTGTCAGGGACTGGGCAGAGGAAGAATGGTGAAGACCGCCTCCCCAGCTTGACCCTACCAGAGAAGAATGAGACAGTTCAGAATTGCAACAGGGGTTTGAGGAAGGTCACAGCTCAGAGGCAGATGAGGGGAAAAGCTGGGAAATAATGGGGGAGGAGGAGGAGGAGGAAGAAGAAGAAGAAGAAGAAGAAGAAGAAGAAGAAGAAGAAGAAGAAGAAGAAGAAGAAGAAGGGGAGAGACAGCTGACAGACTCAGTGTTTTTAGAAAGCATTCCAGACCCCACCCCACCCCACCCAGAACCTGGCAGGCTTTGAAAGTAGGAGAGCAAAGAGCTCAAAGGCAAAAGGCCCTTTCCAACTCCCATAACGATGACTCATGAGGAAATGGGAGAGACAGAGGGGGTGGAGTTTCACTCAGAGCAGCACCATTACTCCAAGAGGCTGCATTTCTAAGCCCATCTCTGTGAATATTGAATAAAGAGCATTGGTAATAACTTTCCTTGTCTTATCCGTTCCTGGAAACCTACCGTGGGGGGGGGGGGGGCTGGATCCTCTGATGCCTGACACATATTTACCATACAGTGGTACCTTGGGTTAAGAATTTAATTCACACTGGAGATCCGTTCTTAACCTGAAACTGTTCTTAACCTGAGGTACCACTTTAGCTAATGGGGCCTCCCACTGCTGCCACACCGCCAGCGCACGATTTCTATTCTCATCCTGAAGCAAAGTTATTAACCCAAGTTACTATTTCTGGGTTAGCGGAGTCTGTAACCTGAAGCGCCTGTAACCTGAAGCATCTTTAACCCAAGGTACCACTGTATATGGGTCGGACTTATCCAACTTGACATAAACTTTGATCTCCCTGATCCATGAGTTCCCATAGTGGAGTACTCATCAAATATGTCCATGTCATCCTGACTCTTAGAGGTATAATGCAGTCTCCATCCAAACTAATTCAGTAACACTGTCCAAAGTCACAGTATCCACAGAAAGGGCAAGGAACTCGGTATCACATCTGGCCCAGTGATTTTCTCCATCTCAAGCAGTGAAGTAATTCTACGAGCAATCTTAGTGCCTTACGCCAGCCACTACAAGGTGGCCTCTGGTGGGTGTAATGGAGGATCTGAGGCAGGAAATTCACAACACTGAACACAAATCACTCCTGGCCTTGTAGACCACTTGACAATAGGCTTCTTCAGACCACTAGGCTTTCAGCGTCAGACTTCTGAAATTGCTTTTGATTTGGCTTTTGTTGCCCATGAAAAAGAAAACCCTCTTCCTCCTCTCAATGTCATCTAGTTGTAAGGAGAGAAATTTTGGTGCAGTCCCCTGAGGCTAGCTGATGAGAGCTCACCATATGTTTCTTCACTTCTTCTGAGATTGCTGTATGTTACATTTACAGAGCGGTTTCCGAAAGCCATATCAGACTTCTTCGGATTACATTAGCAGATTGCTAATGGTCCATTGTGTCAGTTGCCATATTTTAGCAATATTTATTAAATTGTTATGAGGCATGAAGTTGCTTGGCTTTACCTCTAAGATGATGAATGGGAGGTGAGAAGATAGATGGGTTTGTTACTCTGTGCAAGCATCTTGTAATTTGCTCATTTGTATTGTTCGTGTGTTTCTTTTTTCTTTTTTCGTCTGCAAAAACAACTGAAAATGTAAATTTCCATAATGTTTAGCATGTCCTGCAGCAGTTACAAAATGGAGGCTTATACAGAGGTCAGTTCTGAATTTGGATGAAGACACAGGAAGCAAAGTTCATTTACATGTTGTTGTTGTTGTTGTTGTTGTTGTTGTTGTTGTTGTTGTTGTTGTTGTTGTTGTTTTACCTTGGTGTAATGTGTTCTTTTGGGGTTGACCTTGAAGGCTGTAATGTGACTGTAATGTAGAGGGAGACTGTCAGGAAGTCCTGGAAGTCCATATTTCAGCTAAGACACAAATTTAAGAAAATGTGGCTTGGACAAGAAAAGCTGAGATCCTATGCAACTTAAAAGCCATCTTTTTTAGGGATGGAAGGATTAGTTAATTTATGTTTCAATAAAAAGTCAATTCCATCCCATTGACGACAGATTTAGTCACGATTAAAATGGGCACATTTATGTGTGCACTTTCCCCTACAATACATATTTTGTATGCATACCCCCCCTAGAATATGCATTTGAGTGCATTTTTCCTCCATGCAATACATATTTTTGTATGCATCACAAAATTCAGAAGAGTAAACAACGCATTTGCTAACTGTGTTCCAATCTGTGTATAAGGCTGGGAACTACAAATTAGGTCAGCTCACTTTGAAATGCAGACCAAACAAAATTCTCCTCCACCCGTGTACTGTTTATATTACATTAGGTGAACTTCTTTTGAGTGTACTTCCTGCATATCAAAAGCATATGGAACATATTTCTGAAAGCCTGATTCATACTCTGCAAACCAGTCATGAGAAGATATCACAGCCAAAATATCAAAGCTAACAAACATAGAAGTAAATATCAAAACTAACAAACATAGAAGTAGCTTAGTAGTATCTAGTCCAGTGACTACCTTGTCTATATTATGTTCCCAACTGGAAAATACCTTTGGGCACTCAAATGAAGGTAATCACCTTTCCCTGCTTAGCCCTATTGCCCTATCCAAGTAGATCTACCTAACTGGGCAAAGTTTGAATCGGTTTTTTCTGTCATTCTTTTTATTTTATTTACTTTTACTTACAATCCTTTTACTCCCCCACCCCCGGTTGTAAATTTGCAAATAAAATACAATAAAAGAAGAAGAAGAAGAAGAAGAAGAAGAAGAAGAAGAAGAAGAGTTTGGATTTGATATCCCGCTTTATCACTACCCGAAGGAGTCTCAAAGCGGCTCACATTCTCCTTTCCCTTCCTCCCCCACAACAAACACTCTGTGAGGTGAGTGGGGCTGAGAGACTTCCAAGAAGTGTGACTAGCCCAAGGTCACCCAGCAGCTGCATGTGGAGGAGTGGAGACGCGAACCCGGTTCCCCAGATTACGAGTCTACTGCTCTTAACCACTACACCACACTGGCTCTCACAGGATAGGGTACCATGCCATATCAATATTGCATGTGCAATTTCTATGTTTCACCTCATAGAAATTGCACATGCAATTACCACATTGATGTTGTCTTCAACTAAAATCACCCACTATCTTCTAAAATATTTACTGCTGACCAGTCCTGACCTTGGGCATGTGTGAAGTACCTGACAGGACCAAAAAAATGGAGAAATGTCAGAACAGAAAAAATGATAGTTCTAGAAGTGTCAGGCAAATCTCAAGAACTGCTCTGTGGGGCAGATTATATCTTTCCACAGGCCAATCTGTCCATAGCATTTCCAGGGAATGTGCTAACATATGCCATAGAAAGTGGGCACTTCTTGATTTCACCTGAACACACCTTGATACATCTATGTTTTTGACTGGGTTTATAACAACTGAATTTAAATTAAGCAAAAAAAGAAATGGGACACAGGAACGAAAAACAGACTATTTAAAGGCAGCATCTCTCACAGACTATGTGATAATTATAAGAGAGAAGTTGTGGCAACCATGTTTTCTAGTACTAGCAAGAAGAAAGTTTCTACTCACTCCCAACTAATTGAGAACTAATTGCATGTTGGTAGAATGGATTTCCCAATTGGTGCAATAGATTAAAATGTATACCATTGTATTCAAAAGTAAACCGAAACGAGTCTCATTAATGTAAATTAGAAACAATTTCTGCACCGTATGTGGTAGTCTATTGACTTTCCCCCACGTGCATCTTGAATGCAATGACAACTGAGAGAATATAAACTTTTCTGCTGGCAAAAGAAATTGACGGGATCTTAATATTTACAGCCTCTGCCATAGAAAGTCAATTGTAAATGAACCATCAAGCGGGCAGAGGAGAACTGTATTGCTTTCCAATAGCTGTCTGTCATTTGAAGTTTAGCACTCATCGTTAGATAGTGATACTTTGAATAGCTAGATAGTCTAGCCTTTATGCTGTCTGACACAGAGTTGGTGGCTTAAGCCCAACACTGATGGCCTGGAGACATAGCTGCATCCAAGTCAGGCGGACCAGTGACTGGCTGCAGAGATGAACCCGTCTTAAATAATAATAATAATAATAATAATAATAATAATAATAATAATAATTTATTTGTACCCCGCCCATCTGGCTGGGCTTCCACCAAACATTAAAATACATTTAAAATAAGCTACCTGTGAGTTTGGCTTCTTTGCGCACCAGGGATCATTTGGAGGCCTGTACGTTTTGGGGCATATGGACACATTTGCAAAGGGGGGAAACTGCCATGGGCACCACTCACAGACCCTGCCATCAAGCAGACACGGTAAACTATTATATTGGCTGCAACAAAATAGAAAATTCTTTCCAGTAGCACCTTAGAGACCAACTGAGTTTGTTCCTGGTATGAGCTTTCGTATCTGAAGAAGTGTGCATGCACACGAAAGCTCATACCAGGAACAAACTCAGTTGGTCTCTAAGGTGCTGCTGGAAAGAATTTTCTATTTTGTTTCGACTATGGCAGACCAACACGGCTACCCACCTGTAACTGGAATATTGGCTGCAGTACAAGGTTTCTTTCAAGTCTAGTTTCAGCAGGGCTGGGGGAACCTCTGTGTGACAGACAAGGTATGTGCACCCATGATGGCACCTGTTGTAAAGCATTAGGTATACTGAAGGGGCTTGTTCAAATCAGAAATACTCCCCAAAGGAAGTCTTAGTTGAGTCTCTATATGAATTATAATCATAAATTGGCATATTAATAAAACAATGGTTTTAGAGGGAACGGTATGCAGGGTCCGCCAAAGGCATTTTGTTGCCTGAAGCAAAGGACAAGATGGCAAACAAACACACATGTAAGCACACATTCAGAAGCCAACTACAGACCATCCAGGTATCTCTATTTTCCAGGGACAATCGCGTATTTACAGAAGCCTGCCATTGTCTGATTTGATCCCAGAATATCCCCCTTTTCCTTAGGACGTCCCTATTTTCATTGGAGAAATGATGGAGGGTATGGAGTTATGCAACCCCCCCCCCAAGCCAAGGAGATAAGTCACTATACAACCTTTAGAATACTTATGAAGTTTTTAAATGTTGTATTATGTTTTTATATACAGTGAACGCTCAGGTTGCGAACGTGATCTGTGCGGGAGGCGCATTCACAACCCGTGCAGCTGCATCTGCGCACACACCTGATGCAATTTGGCACTTCTGTGCATGTGCAAAGCACAATTTAGCACTTCTGTGCATGTTCGAGCACCGAAACCCAGAAGTAACCCATTCCGTTACTTCTGGGTTTGGCGCTGTGCGCAACCCGAAAGCACACAACCTGAAGCGGCCGTAACCCGAGGTATGACTGTATGTTGGAATCCACTGGGACAACCCAGTCAAATGGGCAGGGTATTATTATTATTATTATTATTATTATTATTATTATTATTATTATTGAATAGGACATCCCTATTTTCACCAGATGAATGTTGGATGGTTTTTGAATTTCATTCAGAATTGTTGACTCCTCTGCCACACATAAGGGCAGCGGGTAGCTTAGGATGAAGTACTATTTAGTACACATTGCTATGTTGTCAAATGTCTCCACACCATTCCACAGTGCCCATCCCCTGAGGGAGGCACGTCACACTATCTATTGGTAGGGCCAGCTCACTTTATTTTCAGACGAGTATTGCAGCAAACACCTTTTTAGGAATATAACTTCCTCCAGCCTGGAATAAGAGAGAGGATGAATCTTCTAAGTTGGCACCTGTCATCTTAGACAGGCCATCGTTTGGTGGCTGCATGCATGCTTTGTATAGAGAATCCCTGGCAGCTCAAGTTAGGGTTGGGGAGACCAAGGGGAGCCTTTGTCAGGCAGTGTATGCCAGCCTTTCTCAACCTTGGGTCCCCAAAGGTTGTTGGACTACAGCTCCCATCATTCCTAGCTAGCAGGACCAGCGGTCAGGGATGATGATAGTTGTAGCCCAACAACATCTGGGCCCCCAAGGATGAGAAAGGCTGGAGTAGACAATACACAGTGACAAAGACGGCTTTGTACAAAGGCAATTTCCTTACGTTGCCACCTACATTTTTACATAATACATAAGTACATTAAACACTGCACACATTAAAAATTAATATTTAAAGATATGATCCCCAGTTAACTGGTGCCTTTTTAGCAAATAATTCAATAAACGTTACAATTCCCAATAATTAATATGCAATAGTCTTTTTAATGCAGGCAGACTTTTATCGCTGAGTGCTACTGGTCCTTTTACCGGGAATTGCTGACTTACTTTTGAACTACACAGATATTCACAAGGAATAAATTGGGATGTAAAATTGTGAACTGGTATGTGGATAATTTTATCATCTGAGCATTTCACTTCCCACACATCTCTTTCCACAGCCTCTTTTTTTTTTTAGTTTAGTTTTATAAACGATTTTTGTGCTAGTTATAGAGCATTATTATACTCATCTGAGGGAGAAAAAACTTATTAGAAACCAATAAAAATGACACTTAATGACTTCCAGTACAGTGGAGCTTATTTCTTCCAAGATGCAATTAGAGCACATAAAGGATTACATAAATATTTCACTGCAGCTAAAATGATAAATACTAGATACACTTCAACAAATCCAAAAACATTAAGGAGTCACAATCCTTTATAGGCCAAGAACCTTCCTGCTACAAAATGAATGCTTATTTCTAATATTTCAAACATTGGCATACATTTTAAAGAAACATTATTAAAACTTGCAAAAAAATATAGTTCCTTATTATCCATTCTTGGCCCCATAGCTGAATGCGTAAGTTCAATTAAGGAGAGAAACCTTTGTAAAAAGACCTTTGTAGATGCAAGAGGCTGGCCTTCCTCCTACATATCTCCTCATATTTATTTATTACAATGTTATCCTGCCTGAGATTCTGCCAGGGATCTCAGGGCAGCATGCACGGGGCTGGCCAAGTTTATCCTAAGAACTCTGGGAGGTAGGTTACTGTTACAAGTGAATTGCTGCACACAGCCAAACCATGGTGTGCAGCCTCTCGGAGAATAGATTATGGCTGTTTTGCTCCTTTCCTCAGTCCTACTGCTACTGCACTGCTGCGAGATAAACCAGGGGTCAGACTAACATAGTTCCCAAACCTGGGATAATGGTTGCTCTTCAAGACCCCCAAGCCACCCCCCCAGGAGAATAAAGACACAAGGACACAGAATTTAGGTTAATGTTAATGGGCAAAATGTAGGCCACAACTTTATTGGCTACAGAATGTGAGCGGTATTGGCTTAGGCATTAGCATCAACAGGCTATATCTGACTCCTGCCCACCTTGCAGGAAGTCTGGAAGGGTAAACCACCAGTATGGGGAGCCCCACTGATGTGGATTGACTCGAGCCCCCCTGGATTCCCGCTGGGGTCGTGGCATGGCCCTAGCCCCTCCCTGGGCTTCGGACGAGATCCACACCCCTGGATTCCTTTAATGGAATACCCTTAAGCATGGAGGGACAGGTTATGGCCGCACCTCCCCTCCCCCCACATCGCTATTCCAATGCCTAATGGCTGGGTCACCCTCAGCGTGATGGCAAATGGCATGGCTGGGTCACCCTCAGCGTGATGCGGGACGCTATCCTGCACCACGCTGAGGTGGGGGTGGGGCCTGGCGGCCTGAGCGCAACCCGGTCCCACTCAGAAGTGGAACTGATTTCTCTCACTTCAGAGAAGCCAGGGACTGTCGCCAAGGTGTGCTCTATGGCTTGCCACTCAGGGTTTGTCTGGAAGAGACAAAATACCAGCCTGGATACAGACAACATGCTAGGTCAAACCACGACTTTGCTAGCAGCATGGTCCACTAACTATATGGTGGGTGAGGCAGGATATAAAGTCATTTCCCCTGCTTTTTCATAGATTTCTCCAAAAGCAAACAAGGGAAGTGCAGGAGGTCTACCCTTTTTCTGAGTGGTTCTTATTTCACAGCAGGTGATTAAATGTTACTTCAAGTTTGGATGCATCTAGATACAGGAGAACTTCCTTTGTCCGACCCTCTGCTACAATTTTGAGGCATATATATGCTTTTATTTGGCATATTACAGAAAAAGCTCTGCACATCTCACCTCTTCAGGCTTCCCTTTTGAAGTGGTGCTTGAAGGAAAGGTGGCCTGGATAAAAATCAATGCTTTTTGCTTGCAGCCAAATTTACTGCAGTGAATGAAAGCCAACACCTATTGACATTTCTGGCAGAGAATTTAACAAAAGAGCAGCTCAGGAAAATAAGAGAGTTTTCTTCTTCTTCTTTCATACCAGTCTGAGCCTAACTGCTGAACACAGCATATAACAGTAGCAAGGAAATCATTACCAAGCTGCAATAGAGTGGAGAAGACTTGGGATATTAATTTTGAGCAGGTGCATTATTTTTGTAAAAAAAAAAAAAAAAGCCCCACCTTTGATAGCTGGAACTAGAATGCTCTTGAATTGGGTATCAAACATTGCTCAAAATGGAAAGCAACATAAAAAGTTAAATATTTAGGAATTTGGTTAACAACAAGAAATATAAATATTTATAAAGATAATTATGAAAAAGTTTGGATTGAAATAAAAAGAAATTTAGAAATATGGAGTAGAATGAACCTTTCCCTACTAGGAAGAATAGCAGTGATAAAAATGAATGTGCTACCAAAAATGCTCTTTCTTTTCCAGACAGTCCTAGTAATGGTTAAGGATGATTGCCTCAAAAAAAATTAAAAAATGGCAGAAGGAGATTACTAAATTTGTCTGGGAGGGCAAAAGGCCAAGGATTAAACATAAGATACTTACAGATATAAAATAAAGAGGAGGCTTCGCTCTCAAAGACCTTAAGTTATACTATGAGGCTGCATGTTTGGTATGGATCCGGGACTGGATAAAACTGGAAAAGAAAGAAGCTTTAGATTTGGAAGGTCATGACCATAGATATGGATGGCATGCATACCTTTGGTACGGGAAAGGAAAGATACACAAAGGATTCTACAATCACATAATTAGGAGATCATTAATGAGAGTGTGGGAAAGGTATAAAGACTTAATATAACAAAAAACACCTTGGTGGTTATCACTCATTGAGGCTTAATTGCTCAAGCCGCTTGGCAAAAAAGAAAAATGGCCTACATACAGAGATTTACTGATAGATCGAGAGGGAAAATGGAAACTAAGAGTATGAGGAAATAAAAGGATATGTTCAGAGTTGGTTACATTATAGACCATTAAATGAAATGTATAAGGAAGATAATAAAAAGGGTTTAGTTATACAAGTTCGAGATTCCAAAATGAAGGGGTAGAGGAAAAGGTGAAGTTGTTGAAGAATGCCTATAGCATTTAGATAGAGTGGTAAATGAAAGATGAGGAGGTTAAATAGTAATGATTAAATCGGCCCAAGATTTTGGGTATAACAAACAATTTGAGGACTGGGAAAAGCTATGGAAAGTAAATTTGAAATTTACAGATTGTTCTTTGTTGAAGGAAAATTATATGAAAATGATGTATAGATGATATATCACACCAGTCCAAATAGCAAAAATGTATAAAACCGGGAACAAGATGTGTTGGAAATGTAAAGAAAAAGAAGGGACTTTTTAATCATATGTGGTGGGAATGTAGAGAAGTTAAAAAATATTGGGAAATGATTTATAATGAATTGAAAAAAAAATGCTCAAAAGAACTTTTGTTAAAAAGCCAGAAGCTATTTCATTAGGGATTTTAGGACAAGATATACCAAAGAAAATAAGGAACTTATTCATGTATGCTACAACTGCGGCGAGAGTTTTGCTAGCACAAGGATGGAAGAAAGAAGAAACACCAATGAAGGAACAATGGCAAGAAAAATTGATGAACTATGCAGAATTGGCAAAATTAACAAATAAATTGCGTGAAAAGGACAATCGGGACTTTATGGAAGAATGGGGACTTTTTACTATTTGGGCTATTTGAAAAACAACAGAGACTTAGAATCATTGGCAGGATTTGAATAAACATACATAAACTTTATTAGTAGAACATGAACCTGAACAAAAGGAAAATAACATTTAGAATTGTATAATATGCAGAATCAATATTGAATTAACAAAACAGTTATGGGAGCTGGGGGAATTCCTGGAAGGGGGAGGGGGGAGTGGAAATAAGTGGGAAAATATATTTGATTGTAATGTTGATAATTTGTATAGATTTAAATTTTTTGAATAAAAATTTATTTAAAAAAAGGAAAGGAACACAATATACAATGGTGGAATTCTACCTGTTGATAATTCTAACTGCAATTCTAACTGTTGATTAGAACTGGCTCACATAGCAATTTTATCTCTGCACCCGTTTCCCTACCAAATTTTAATCAATATATAATTAAGATTTTGCTCAGTTTCACTTGACAGAAGTCTCAAACAGAGCTTTCTGATAACTAGACACCAGTGCCTTGCTTCCTCCATTATCTTGTTGGCCTGGCAAAGGAGAAGTCTGTTGGCCTGCTTTCTAACCAAAAAATGCCATGAGCTAGAAAGTGGCAGTGTTGCAGCTGTTTGTTTAGCAGTTGTCAGGTGACAACAGAGCTTGACCTGGATCCTCTATTTTAGCCATGTAAGTGAAATCTGAAAAGCTTCCAGACTGTCTATAGCTGGGTACCTCCTTGATGTTTACTTTGCCTCAGGAGCACAATCACTCACATGTATTTCACAAATATGAAGTCGGACCATCTCTGAAAATAAGCTGCCTGATTAAAATATCTCTTTCACTCACACCTGCCTTTGCTTTTTTCCTGA
The DNA here is from genome assembly GCF_009819535.1 of Lacerta agilis. Classification (NCBI taxonomy): domain Eukaryota; kingdom Metazoa; phylum Chordata; class Lepidosauria; order Squamata; family Lacertidae; genus Lacerta; species Lacerta agilis. Next base: position 18,961,058 of record NC_046316.1, on the reverse strand, counting down.
CTCAGAGTGACATTTACACACAGATTCATCACTGCCTAGGATTAAATTGTTATATTTCTACCGGAGCCCATCTGGCGGATGATTTAAAAAAAAACACACAAAAAAACACGCCATGCTTTCTGAAATCGTAATAACTCTTACTCATCTTCTTATAAGGATGATTAAAGGTGCTTTGCTCTTGTGCCTCTGCACTTTAGGGCATTGTAATGTGACACCAGCATGAAGTGTTAACTGCCCACTCACACTCTGAAACACGATTCTGAACTTTGGGGGCAAAGCTCTGTGCTGTGCCTGTGACCCTGTACTGGCTACGTGCTAATGAGGGCACTTCCGGATGACTCCACCTTTGGTTTGAGATCACTTAGGACTCCAGACTGACACCAAAAGTACTGAATAACAACATTGTATTTTGGGTGGCATGGAATGGGTCACTTGTTGTCAAAACTGAAACACACCATCAAGAAATAATGTCATTCAAGACAGAATGTGGGGGAAGGATACTGAACTACACACACACACACACACACACACACACACACATTCTCTGTGGATACGGAACAAGATGGATCTAATTTTGATTTCTAAGTTACCCCAGCAATGGAAAGATGGACATTGATTAAAAAAGATACTCGGAAGAGTATCTTCCCAGTCTTTTGAAACTAATAGGAAAAACCAGCATTTCCTTATGAATGTATTGGGCAAATGGAGATGTTTCTGATTGGCACTAATACCCTACCTATCATCCTTTGCATCACATATACAGCATTAAGCACTTATTTCATGCTCATAAAATTAAAATGTATTGAGCATAATGATCCTCTCTTTTAATATTAGCTGACACCTGTTTTTACTGCATCAAAGCCCTTTAAATGGTGTGCTTATTAAAAGAAATTATTGCTTTACAAGAAATGTCACAGGAAATTTTTATTAAGGGTTTGGGGCTTTTATTTTACTTTCAAACATATCTCACTGCAATGGAAGTAAAACAATATGCACAATCAAAGGTATGGTTTAAGTTGGCTGTGATGTGATTGGCCAGCTGGAAGTGAGAGCTCATAGCATCTCAGGCTCTTCTTTCTCCGCCAGATGGAGAAATATTGTTGCTGTCTTTGTTGGCAACACCCAGAGTGGAGCATGGAGATTTCTTGTTTCAAAGCAGACAGTGGTGGGACCATCACTATTTCCCAAGTCCCGTTTTTATTTTATTTTTGTTAAGTATTTGCTGCTTCTGAATCCTGATTATTTTCTCTCTCTGACATGCTGTTTAAAAACCTTTAAATATTATCTTGTGCTTGGAAATGTCATTCTTTGGAACTAAGGTCCCTTTTCTCCAGGTTTCTGCAAATTAATTTTTCTGAGCAAAGGGCAGATGCATCTTGTGTCTGGTGTACTAGCATGCAAATAAAGGGTTGGTTTACTTCACTGCCTGCAATTTATCACACTAGAGCTCATAAATATTTGCTTTGAACTTTTGGTAAGGTATTATAGGACCATTAGACTTTTCTGTAATGGGTCGGATCCAAAGATCTGTGAGCAGTGCAAACAGAAAGACGGGGAGGTATCATGGACTGGTTGGACGCCAAGGAATGGTGGCAGAAACTAACTGGCGAACCACCAAGGGGAGAAGGCTCAGAGCTTGGGGAGTGGTGGCGGGACAATGATGAAGGGTCAGAGGGAGAAGACTGGGAAGAGAAGGCTGAGGAGGCAACAGGATTTAGGGAGCTGGAAGAGTCAGTGGCAGAGGCAAGTGCAGAGGCAGAAGCTGAAATAGGAGGGAGTGAGGAGAGAGGCCAAAAGGCAGAGATGAGTTGGGATAGTGAAGAGTCACAGGTGTCTCCCCCTCCTACTGCAACTAGTTCCCCTAACCCCTTGTCTCCCAAAAGCAAAAGAGGCTGTAAAAATGACAAGAGGAGAGATTGGTGACATGCAGACACAGTCTGAGTGCTTGGGAAAAAATCATGGATAGGAGGTACTTAGGAAGCTGTTGGGTGGTGGGGACCTTCAGTCTCAGAAATTGCTTCATGTGGGCAAGACCTACGACCTACTAGAGATGAGTTGCTGTGCTCATTAGGACCCGTGCCGAATATATATATATATATATATATATATATATATATATATATATATATATATATATATATATTATATAAACAAATAAAGAGTTAACTCCAATTTGCACAGTGTGATTTACTGCTGGCTTGCTCCTGAGAGGAGGGGATTCTTGCCAAGTCCCCCTTCCACCTATAGCTCCTTGTAAATCTGCTCCAAAGAGTTGAGGGACACTCCAGAACAGTGTGGAAAGCAGCACAGGTAAGGGTGGATGAATCTGTCCCTTTCGATTTCTTGCAGCATTTTTTTGCTCCAATCAAATCTTGACACTCCTTCATTACTTTGCAATTTTGCTTTAAAAAAAAAGTCCTCATGAGAGTTTGCCAGCATTTTAGTGTGTGTTTCTATTCAATTTATCCCATGATATACATTCTGAAGTGATTTCCCTGAAGACAATGAATTTCAAATGTTCTTTTTACTAATACATTGATTTTTGTGCACAATTCCTCCTAATGTATGCATTTTGCACATATAATTTGGATGCATCACAAAATCCAGAGAAGTGTGAATTTTGAGCGAGGTCTGCAACATTTTGGTTTGTGCATTGTTTCAGAAAGTGCAGATTGGATAGTTTCATCACATTAAAATGCAAACTAATTTCTCGTCCATCTGCAATTGCAGGGGGAAATGGACAAAAATCACCTCCCTTTTCCCATTCACTTAATTACACCCCCATTCACAGATGAAATATATCCAACTTTTTGCAAGAAGGCAACTCTAGATCCATCTGGCAGTCTTGAACTAGAAGAACATTAAGAGCAGCCCTGCAGGCCAATTCTGTTCCAGCATCCTGTTCTCACAGTGGCCAACCAGATGCCTGTGGAAAACCCAAAAGCAGGACCTGAGCAGAAGAGCACTCTCTCTCCCCACAGTTTCTGCCAACATCACCATTACCTGTACATTTAAATTCTTGAAAAAGAGATGACTGTATTGTAAAGAAAATACCAACTGCATACAATAACCAAGGGGAAGCCTCCAGCAATGTGTAATGGGGGTGATGAGAGAAGAAATGATCCCGAGTGATAATACGAGCATTTTATGCAAGAAAACTCTTCCGGATTTCATTTGTGAAATGCAGAAGAACGCTCTCTGTGCCTTTCCCCTTTCTCAGGGAGAGACAAGCACAGGATTTTATGCACCACCACTGTTGACAGGAATCCAGAAGGACAAGGAGGGGACAGGGTGCAACTGCCAATTGGACATATTGAAGGAAAAGGTGGTAGTCTTGTGCCCTTCTGGGTGACACAGAACTTGCCTCCATCAATCACATCCTACCTCCTCAAGAGCAACTCCCGGCTTCCTCTGGAATATTTGCCCAAACACAAGCCCCCATTGGAATATGATATGGTGAGGGGGACAATCCTGATGGTTTGACTGTGGATTCCTGGCCGAGATACCAGAAATTAGCTCCAAATGAAATAGGTAGTCCTCTCCCGAGAATCAAAAAGTATACGAACACTGTTGAATGGGTTCCCACTGATAAGAGGAATTGGAAGCATTTTTAGACGAAATCAGGTATCTCAACAAAGTGGAAGCGGCAAGCACAGAGGCTTCAAGGAATTGGGGCTAAAACTGATGTTATGGAACATAGCAGGTTGGTGTTCAAAGCAGGATCATAAACAGTTGATGAATAATTTTGAGCAATTTGATATTATTCTGTTATAATAAACATGGCACAATGACTCTATAATGGTGTTTGAGAGAGACATATATAGATATGTATGTGTGTGGTGGAAAGCGCAAGAGTGTGTGGCACAGTGCAAATCCAGTCAGAACTAGCAGAGCGGGTGCAAGTGGCGTGAGCAGCAGGGACAAAGCCCCCCCCTGTTGTTATTATATTTGTTGAGAGCTCCTTTTGAGATTGATGACTGTAGAACTAGATATTGACATCTAAAAAATAAAAATTTGAAAAAATGTAAAGACAAACAAAGCTATTACAGAGATATGTTTGGGGCTGGGGTAGAAGAGGCAACAAGGCACCACATACAGTGTCAGAGTAACATGGCAAACCCGAAAGTGTATTCTTCCGGGTTCCACTGCATGCGCATGCACAAAAGCACTCTGTGCACCTCACACATGTGCAGAAGCATTCTGCGCACCTTGCATGTGCACAGAACTGGAGCCTCTGCTTACATAATTTTCAGGGTGTGCATGGACCCCCAGAACGAATTAAATTTATATCTGGAGGATGCACTGTATTGCAAATGGTTCAGTGTATCCTCCCCACCCCACACCCATGTAAAGTTAGGATTAGACGGGGGACAAAAACATGGGTTGGCATTTTGATGCCCATGTCACATGGATGCTGAATATATCTTGTATGCATGAGAAACTTCAATCCCACAATGCCCACCTGTCCGGAAGCACACTTCATTTCAGAAACCAACTGCGAAATCAGCCAACTGGAACAGGATCTCCCGCACTCCTCCTAGAATGCATTTCACATTTACGTATTCACACGCTGCATGCAGAACTGTAAGGAAGCTGTCGCTCGAAAGCACATTGCCAGCATTTGAATTTCCTTTTAAAAGCAGTTCACTAAAACACAGCAGATTATTTCCTAAACCATCTGATTTATGCATCCTGTGCTGTTTTTAAAAAGGCATATTAAAGAATTAGACAAATAATTTACACCTAGTTGGCTTCAACAGATGTTGCAGACAGGGTGGAAAATAATGCTTATTTACATTGACAGGAGATATTAATATAATGTACGAAGATGAAAGGAAAGCACTTACAACCCTAACAGAACCTGGAGTGCAACTTTTATTAGCTCGAATAGTTTCTAATTTGCAAGATCTGCAGAATAGGATACAGTGATGCTGCAAGGCTTCAGGGAGAGTGCAGGCCTATGTATACTTGTAAGAGTAATGCCCACTAAATCTATGTATAGGATTGTGGACAAATTGTGTGGTGGGGGAAGGTCATTCATCTTTATATTGTATCATCACATGAACTAGTGCAGTGGACTAGACACTGTCTAGGAATGACAGAGAAGTTTGATTCAGCTTGCATTTAAAGCAAACCCACATAACTTGCCTGTTCTAAAACAAATTGTGAACCCAAACACAGGCATCCTTAGGAATTCTCACTTCTCAAAATTCTGCAATGCTGTTCTGCAGCCAGAGGTGAATTTAGGGCAGCACGACCAGTTCCTCTGCACTGGGCACTGAGCCTAGGGGGCGCCGCAGGGCATCACAGCTATGATGTAGTTAATTGAGCAGAACAGCAGGCAAGAGGCGGCGGGGAGGTGGGGAAGAGATTTTTGGCTTTCTCAAGGTGCCACTGATATTTGAAAGACCAAAGTCTGCCCCCGCTGCAGCAAGGCAATGTGTACAAAATTGAATAAAGTATAGAGATATAAGCACATTTTATTAATTCTCAACTCAAATACTCATCAACCATCCTCTTAGCATAGGAAGACAGCCATTACTAGTTGAGGAAATAATCTGATTCTCTACACATGCACAACTACAAGGTCATTTCCAAATGCCACTGGATTTAGGTGTTGTTTCTGTCCATAGAGGACAGAATATAAGAACAGCAGTCCTTATATTCCTGGCTATCCATTGCAATCCATGTGACATGGCATCATAAATGAGATGACAGACAACTAGTCAAAGCCCATATAGAGACTGCAGCTTCATCCTCATTCAACCCAAAAGGCAGGAAGATATCCTGAAGGCAGTTTCTTCCAAGTGCTCCCAACCTCACACATTATAATTAGGAAGGAAGCGCAGGATATGGAACTTTAGAATGTCTAATGTTGCCTAAATAATAGTTTCATATTCATTTACAGAGGCAAATTGTTTGAGGAGTATGGGCTACAATAATGTTTTGCAATCAGCTCACTTTAAGTGTTCATACGTTGACATTTAATATTTCAACAGTTCAGAAGGACAGTTTCATTCATGCATCTACATCACTTGATTTATTGATGGCCAGAAAGCTGGATGCATGAGCTGACCTCAGTGAAAAGCACTGCATCTGAAATGGCCCATTTCCAAATGCAAGGCATCAGGTGAGGAACATGCTGATATAAACCATCAGTTGTATCAGTTATGAAAAGAGTGGATTATTGAAGGAGGAGAAACAGGGGGGTGGTGGATTGGTTTGGTGTGCATGTTAGGAGACAACAAAGAAGGTAGCACCCACCAGAAAACCTTTAAGATTTTCTTAAGGAATATGTCATGGCAATAATGACTCAGGGAAATCAAACACACATAATAGCATCTGAATAGTAATAGCATGTGAAACAACCCTTCCTTGGCTACAATACACTGAAGGAAAATTTGCTGGGAAAACCCTGCATATAAAGTTTTTTTTTTCTCTATATCAGGGAGAAGGTTTGTTTATGGAATATGGAGGAATATTCAAACATATCCCCCCCCCCAAAAAAAATAAAGTTGCTAATGGAAAGGGGAGTTCAGAATCAACACCCACAGCTTCCCACTAATACAAGGAGAGCCCAGACCCTTCCAAATGTGTGCTTGAATTTGATTTGTCCCATGATGGGTTTATTCTCCAATACCAGCCACCATCCCTCTCCTCCCAACACCAAACTGTTTCTCATCCCCAAGTGCCTTGGCAAAGGGGCAGGAATGGTTGTGACAGCACTCTGTTGTGTCAACTAGAGAGCAAGGGGCCCTGGAGGGCTAAATTACCTCCAGGGAAATTTAGAAGCTTGTCAGGTAGGCATGCCAATCCATTGGGACATCTCTGTTGCTTCTGTGCAGCTCTGCACTCCTGGCCTCATTAAACTTGGACCACTGCCAGTCTCATTCTTCCTGTCATCTAGCCTGAGCATAATGGCTACTGTGACTCATCACCTGTTCCTGAGCTTGTATGTCTTCTCTGCTTCAATAAAAATCTTTCATTTACTCTCCTGTAAGAGATCTTCTCATCGTGGTCAGTGCAGGATCCAGGACAGTACCATGGTTACAGCTGCTAGCTCAGCAGCATGGCAGTATTAACACAAGAGGAGTTCATAGTAGGGATATGTAGGAGTCACTTTTCAACATCTTTCACTGCAACTGTCACTAAAGACTCAGAGGTTTTATTCACTACTCTTCCAAGCGTTCACAAAGAGATATTGCAAAAAGAGAAAGAAGAAGAAGAATGGAAATTGACACAAGCTAAATTTGTCTCTAAGGTGCTACTGGGAGGATTTTTTTTTTATTATTATTTTTTTGACTACGGCAGACCAACACAGCTACCTACCTGTAACTGGAGTTCACACATTATTTCGTGCACTTCTCCAAAGACCTACACAATTGGTTATTTCTGCAAATTAACAATGGCCTCAGATTGTCTGAATTCTACTTTATTCACCAATTCTGTCAACAAAGACCCAGAGTTACTAACACTTCTTTTGTCCTTCTTCCCATAAACTAATTCTCTTTAAATAAATGGCAACATGGATTAAAGCAGTAGCAGTGTTGTTGTTTATAATGGAACACACACACACACCATGTTAGATTCAGCACCATACAAATGTGCTCACTCCTTTTAAAATAAAAATAACCCCCTACACTTTATAACTTGTGTGCAAGATGCATTTCCAGTAATATACAGTGGTACTAAAAACTGTATGTCGAATCTTCAGGGACCTTATTTCCGCTATATATTCACTAGTGCTTGGGCTTGGGATGCAATAAACTTTTAGTGGTATATGAGACAGCAATATATCTTATGTGTTTTTTGGAACTGGGAGAGATAAGCCTGATATTAACAGGGCTAAAGACTAATGATGCTTTAACAGAACCAATAAAGTAAAGGGAGGTAGTGACCATTCTGCCCACACACACTTCAACTGAGCCATCTATTAACTCTTTCATGCATGCAGAACAAAAGGCTCAGGTTGCTTCTAGCCCTTGTATATTTTTCTCCTCCAGGTTAAGAAAAGTTTTGGTAGCAACTCGATAGGGAAAGTTGAAGTAAATTTGAGAGTTCCTTCTCGGTCAGAATATCCAAGGAGTTTCATGTGAATCCAAACACATTAGACAACCTTCTAGATTTATTAAAATGCCACAATGATAAGCACAGAAGCATTTTATCAAAGAGAGATAACTGACTCTGTGGATTAATCAAGCCCATATCATTTAGCAACCGCATGGTAGCAACACACAATTGTCTAAACAGTGTACATACCCAAGATGCTGTAGGTATAACTGCAAGAGCAAGGTATCGAAACCCATACTTGTGGGGGGTTTGGGTGCCCCAAACATAGCGTAGTGTTTGTTTCAATATCCACAATCCAGGAAGGATATGATGGGCAGGCATTTAAAGGGCATGTAGTTGGCCTCACTGCTGCAATTATCAGCTGCATGAGGTGAAATTCAAAGGCAAGCTGTTTAGGAAGCATCCTTAAGAGGTTTTAGCAATCACTTAATACCCCCATTGAAATCAGCTTCACTTGAAAATGTTCTACTTTGGCCAGATTGTGTTCAGTCTTTGAAAGTGTGTGCTGTAATTCATTGTGGAGTTCACCCTCTGACTTGGAATAGTTTACCATATGAACATTCCTTGTGGTTATTTATTTGTGTCATTGGTTTGGCCATGAAAGTGAAATCCACAGCATGAAAACATATATTCTAAGAAACCAAGCCAATGAGAAAAGCCAGCAATGTCTAACAATGAGCTATGGGAGACTGCCCATCCAAAGTTTTCTATAAGTCCAAAAGAATAATATAAAAGGGGAGGGGGTGCATGCATCAGCTGTAAATGGCACGTGTTTACTTGTAAAAGCAGGGAGGCAATTTTTTTTCCTGATCACTGGGTCTTCTGTACTTATTTATGGAGAAGCCCAGTTTCACCCATTACAGAGCAAACCAAACCAGATCTACAATCAATAGCAATTGGAAAGGAGCCACAGTCAATCCCAACACTCTGGGGCAAGTATATCTTTATGATGTATATGTTTTTCATACACCTGATTGACACATTCATGCATGTATTCACTCAAAAAAAATATTCCGTAAAATAGAACTTGGATACATCCTTATGACATCTCTCTTCCAGCTACCTTGGCTACCTGCACTAAAAAGCCCTTTAAGATTTTGGACTTTTAACTGGCTTACACTATTCCCCTCTGCTGCTAACAATGGTGCATCATATGTGCATGAGGTGAATAACTAGGCTGCATATGATTTTTTTTTGTTCCAACCATCCAATTATGTATTACTCCTCTTTCAATAAACCTTTCAAAATATTTATCCCAGTTGAGGTCTCTCTTGGCTTTGAATTATTGTTGTTGTTTTTACATATGTTCTGTTGTTGTTTTAAACCATTTTATATGTATAATTGTTTTTAATTCTTTAATTGTTTTATATGTGTTATTATACTGTGAATTGCTTTAGGGTATCTCATGGGAAATGATTCATAAATGAAATAAAGTTTTAGAAAAGCTAAATAGTTTTTAATAAAAGCTTTTTTTATTGGGTAGTATGTGTGTGGAGAGTGTTCATGCGGCAGTATAAGTAAATGCCCTGAAGGCAGATAAAAATTAACACATTCAGTTAAACCTTTTCTAGATAGTTTCCGTAACCAAGCCAATAGTTATCAATGAGCATCTCTCAGATTAATTTCTGCGTTACTTTGTTGTTTTCTACTTGTTCCTTTCTGCTATAGGCCACACTCAACATTTTTCTAGTGTTGTTGCCCTCTCAATTCCCAAATTCCAGTCCATCACTTTTTCTTATTAAGACTCTTTAACTATTTTTCAGCTTAACCTATATAAAATATTTGCACCCCTCCCATTTTTTATTCAATCAGAAGGACAGCAGAGTCCTATTTTAGTTTCTCTGCAATTGTCAGGTTCCTAGGTTGAACCTTTGACCCTCTTATGCAAAAGTTCCTGAGAAAAACGTTCCCTTGAAAACTTTTGACTCCCCAGTTCAGAATTTTCCCTGGTGTACTTTTAACCTTTTTGTGCACATTTGTCCCACTTGTACAGAAGAGCCTCTAAAATCAAAAGCAACCATTTTATAACAACCACATGGAACACAACATGATTGAACAGTTTCCTTCCTTCCCTCTTCATGGCATTATGCTAGTTAAACTTTTGTGTTTCTGCCAATCTCAGACTGTGAAGTCAGAGTATTTTTTTTCCTATTATTTGATAGTCACCAATTTATCATTTATTCAATACATGCTTCTTAGTTCTTCCCAGCTATATGCATATTAATGAGCTTGTCTGCGATACCTTTATTATGCTATCAGACATCCTTTATTATGCAGTCAGATGACTAACTGCAGAAACACTTGATACTGTTATGTTTGTACTAGTAAAATGCTACATCTGAGCCCAAGCCACTTCTCTATTAAAAACCCTGATATTGAGATTTCAGAAGCCTTCATTTCTTCCTTTCAAAGCTGATCAGATAAAAGAAAAAGCACCGGTTTTAGCAGGACATTTAAACAGAGCAAAGGAGAGGCAAAAGGACGAGAGAGGAATTAAAATGTCCTTGTTCAGCTTACTGTACACACTTCAACGGATCAGTGATCACAAATTTATGATCACTCGAGTAGAAAAGTGAAAAATGTGACAGTGCAGTCAGGGTTATTGGGATCATGACAGAATAGTACAGGATGGGTTATTTTGCCTCCTTACACTTACTGCTAAAGCAAAAAGGAACCATTGGAACTGAAGGCATATAGAGGTACTGTGTATCTAACCACATTAAGGTTGCATAGCATAGAATAGATTATCTAAGGGCATAAACAATTTGAAAGTTCCATAAATACCCAGGGATTTTAGAAGAGCATAATTAGCTGGCATGTCTTGTGGTTATACTCCAAATCTTCTTGAGTAATTACCTATCAAGACAAACATAGCCCGTCAGCCATGGATAGCAACTAATCAGAGCTTACTGTAATGTTCTGATTTTGCTGACTGCTGCCAAGCACCCACAGATCACAGTATGCAAGAACCAGCATGCTGTATTAAATAGAGGGTCTAGAAGACCCAGTTGCCAACAAAGGTCCGTATAGTTCAAGCTATGGTTTTCCCAGTAGTAATGTATGGAAGTGAGAGCTGGACCATAAAGAAGGCTGGTCGCTGAAGAATTGATGCTTTTGAATTATGGTGCTGGAGGAGACTCTTGAGAGTCCCACAGACTGCAAAAAGATCAAACTAATCCATCCTTGAAGAAATCAGTCCTGAGTGCTCACTGGAAGGACAGAACCTGAAGTTGAGGCTCCAGTACTTTGGCCACCTCATGAGAAGAGAAGACTCCCTAGAAAAGACCCTGATGTTGGGAAAGATGGAGGGCACAAGGAGAAGGGGACGACAGAGGAAGAGATGGTTGGACAGTGTTTTCGAAATGACTAGCATGAGTTTCGCCAAACTGCGGGAGGCAGTAGAGGATAGGGGTGCCTGGCGTGCTCTGGTCCATGGGGTCATGAAGAGTCGGACACAACTGAACGACTGAACAACAACAACAAAGAAGAAGACCCAGATTCAAATCGCCACTCAGCCATAAAGCACATTAGGCAATGTGGGGCCAGTCACCAACTTTCAGCCTAACTTACCACACATGTAATATATTGCCATTGCCATTTCTGAACACCTGCTTAAATGAGATGCTGAGTGGCAGTGGCAATCCATTTATCTATGTATGTTTGGTCTTATGAAACTCCAAAGTGAGGAACAATGGGGCGGGGAGTAACAGAAAAATCAGTTGCAGTTAAAGCCTGTGGGTATGCACAAACCACAAGATTCAGTTCACACCCCAATTTGGCACCAGAAAACAACCTGATTTGGTTTGAAGTGCTTTGAAGGTTTGGTTCAATTTCAAATCCAAATCCCAATTTGGAAAAACAAAAACCTTTGTGCCTTCTCTACTATGGGGAAATAAAACTTGTAACCCCCCTGCCCTTTGCAGGCATAGTAGTACCTCTTGAATGGATAAAGCCTGCCAAATTACAGAACAATGGCTTTTGCAGCTAGATACCTTGTCTTTAATGTTTTAGTTTCAGCAGAACTGTATGTGCATTTCCAGGCATGGTAACAACTTCTGAGCAAATAAATCCTGCCAAATCTTAGGCTGATAGCTGCTGCAGTTTTCCTGCAGAAACAGCCTTTATAGCTATGGGAGTTGTGGGTGGGATGGGGGGTTGGTTGGTTGAAAAAGGATTGACTTATTGTTTTGTGGATAATTTTTATGAAAATAGCACACATCGTAGAGGTTCCACGTGCTAATAAATCTGTCTAATTTTAGAAGGATAAATGTCGGGGGGGGGGGAGATTGCACCTGCTAGGAACTATGACAGGAGGTAGAACTGCAAAGGAATTTGCTGCCCTCCCCATGGGTCTGTGGGCAACTATTTTATTATGAAAATGGCATACATTGTAGAGGTGATCCAAGGAAAGTAACCTTGGTTTTAAAAAAATCAGAACAGGTGCAAGGGAGCTAAGATGAACTAGGGAGGAGGCACGGAGAGCCTTAGATTTGCATTCTGCACAAAAGTCACAGAAATGCACAGAGCTGATTTGACAGGAGTGGGTGGGTAGGCATGTAGAAGAAAGAAAGACTTGCATATCCAGCATGTTCCACGCGAGCACCACTAAAAGAACTAGTGAAGATAACAGAGCAGACAAGAGCAAGGTGATACATTATTGCTGGACCAATCCTGCCTGCTGTATCAAAGCTGCTTGTGCACCACCAGCTGTTCTGTTTTGATTTGTTTTCAAAGCCTAGCTAATTTCTATGCAAGAGTAACACACAATATATATATATATATATATATATATATATATATATATATATATATATATATATATATATTACAATTCAGGGTAGTAGATCTGAATCCAGATAACGGAGGGCTTTAACAGATACACTGAATTTTGTCTGGAAGCCTATATGCAAAACCCACAAAACTGGTGATAACCACTTTGCAAAGGCAACAACTTTCTGCCCCGGATGAAGCTTCTGAACACACTTCAAGGCCAGCCTTATGTAATCATAGACACCAACTTGTTAAGTGACAGATACAATCTTGATTGTTTCAGTAATTATGCTGTTAGCCAACTTAATTTGCATGAAAGAACCAAATACAAATTCTCAAACATTAATTAGCATATTAGATGTACAACAAAGCCATTTCCCTTCCCCGAAGAAATGGAGCTGCAGGCTGGACACGGTCCTGCACCGTGCACGGGGGTGTGGCTAGCTCCCATGTCATAGGGAGTCCCCTCTGTGCCACGCCCTAGGCCGACCAATCCGGTCATGCCAGGGGGCGTGGTGCACAGCATTTAAGAAGCCCGCAGGTGGGAACATGCCCCTTTTTTTCTTGTTCCTGCTTGCGCAGTTCTGATCTCCTTGCCTTCTCCTCCCACGTGGCGCCAATGCTGGATCAACAACTAAAACAACAAAACAAGTCTCGACTAAACAACAACTAAAAAAGTCTCAAAAATTTTCACAATCCCTTGATTTCCATATATCAATACCAAATGCTTAGAGGAAACCCAAAATAATTTGTTGGGATATTTTTGAGAACTTGGTATTATTCTTATGCAACAGGCAATTGCTGTGTTCACACAACTCTTTTCCCTCACCTCTAAAAACTATACATGGCTATCAAAAAGCAACAGAAGATGCTAACTGAGTTAAGGTTATGGGTTTTCTAGCAAAGGGCTGAGGCACCTCAAACTGAAGTTAGTGGCAGACTCTGGGCTTTCAAATTTCGGTGGCACCCTGTGTGACGCCAAAGTTTGGTTCCCCCACCTTTCCCCTTCCATTCTAAGTCATTGTTGCAGTGCCCTCTCAGCTGCGAATGAACTGGTCATGATCTCTTAAATCCATCTCTGCTGAAGTGCCAACCAAAGGTGTATACACATTCTCCAGAAGTAATTCCTAGAGGTAGACCAGGCAGTCTGTGTTCAGACAAAAATTAAAGAGGGGAGTAATCAAGGGAACAGGTTTCAATAGTTCCCATGGCTACCTGGACATCTAAAAGAATATATTTTTGAAATTCAGAAAAGGCACACAACATTGATTGCTACCGATTATGATTTACAGCCTAAGACACACTTAAAAGCAGGGGCCTGACCTTTGATAGGTGTGTACCTTGACAGGTGGGCAGAGCTACCTGCCTGTCAATCATTTGATACCATGACACCATCAAGTGACTGGTAGTTGTGCATTCCCACCTCCCTGTCAAACTTGACCCACATGGTAGGGAAAGAGATCTACTTTGCCAGTGTGTTCCCCACAGCGTATGCGCTGGTGAAAAAGCACCCAGCAGGATTGCACCCTGCCAATCAGTTGACATCACCTATTGACATAAGCTGATTGATAGGTGGGTGTGGTTTGGAGAAAATGAGCTTGTGAGGCAAACTGGAGCCCCGGATTTAAAGCTGCTCCTCAACTTGTCATCTCAAAATGCAAAACGGGGGGGGGGGTGGCAGATAATAATGAGTAATCCAGTGTGGTGCCCAAGTACTTCTGCCTTCATTAGCACTTTTTAAAGACAGCAACCAGAACACACAGTATAGCTGCATTATGCTTGCATTTCAACTATGACAGCATCAGCAATTGAAATAATAATTTCAAGCAAGGGGAGCAGCCTACAAAATTCCAATTATTACAATACTGAGTGGATGACAACAACAACAAGAACAACAACAACAACAACACGTATTTCCAAGGGGATGCACAATGGGCTTTTCCTACCAACAGGATGCATACATGTCAACATCTTTGGGGCAACAGTAGTAGCACATTTATCCTAAACACATACAAAATCTGACATAAACACAGGCCATTTTGAGACAGTACAGTACCTACCAGTCTTAAACCCTACAACAATAAATATTTTTAATTGAATTTGTAGAAGCCAAACCCAAAATAGAAATGCAACACTTAAAATAAATATAATATAAAGGGTCGTGAGTAATACTGTGTTGTAATTTTGTGTTGATTAACAGATCAATATTTTGCTGTTGGTCCATCAGAACTGTAACGGATTCATTATCTGTCTGCAGAATTCGTCTTAGCCAATCTAGTCTTGCATAGGTTTTGCTGTGAATTCCAATGTGATCAACACCTCTCAGACTAATGCAGAGTGTAATCATTCTTCAGATGCCACACTTTTCTGAATTTTCTGATAGCATTCTTGACTCAAAAACTGCACCAACATGTATTTAAACAGGATAAAACATGTTCAGAAATATGTACGTTGAGATACAAATATAAAATACGCATCTAAACACATTTTTTTCATTCGGGTTTTTATATATTTATAATGCAGATTAACATGGAAATGGGATGAGATGGATTTATAACCACGTTAACTGCGCCATATGGAAGATCATCCCTGTTAATTTACCCTAGGCAAGACACAGATTCTCAAATAATATTGTTCTAACTGACAAGCAACAATAAGTTTTGCTTATATTATGGGATATAAAATGTTACCCTATCCACTCAAGTGTTCATTGCTATGAGTAAAAGATGCTAAAGTTAATAAGAAACACGACTCCCAGAATTTGAACCTTTAACATGTACATCCCTTCAGATACCTGGAGATTGCTCTAAGGCAGGAACAAAACAGTCCCTGGATGCTTACTTAAGCTAGTTCCTGTCTTTTGTTTAGGTTCCCCATTTCAACCATGAAGCCCTTCAAGTGGGAGGGAGAGATCAGAAGAAGCTGAGAAAGTTGGACCAAGGTGCAGAAAGAGACTAGTATTAAGTCAAAGGCAATTTTGGCATCAATATGGGAACACACCCCAAGAAATATGGATGGAAACTTTGCTACTTCTTAGTAATGTTCCTTATATCACTGGTTTTCATGGAACTGTGAGTTCTAATACTGGAAGTGTGCTTTTGGCTTGCAGATGACACTGTTTCAAGCAGCTCCATCATAAACAGGAAGTCAAATTAACAGGAACTCGTTAGCCTTGAGTTATGTCGCTCTTTATTGCAATATATTTTAATTAGCGTTTACAAGACAAGCTTATGAGACGTAGTGAAGCATGGGGCACCCAAGATAGGTGCTTATGGCATTCACTTCTGTCTGTTTGATAATTACGGTGATATATTGCACACTAAGCAGGTTATTAGAGATGTTCAGAAGGGATATTATCTTCACTCTCCAGGAGGGATTTTATTTTTGCATGCTGTTTGGAAGAAACATGCAAATATATATTTATCTATTTCACCAACTTGGGGCACAATCCGCCAGAACCTGGACATAATTGCATTGCCTCCTCCTGAACCAGATCTAGCACTCGGAAAATTCCTTGTAAAAAGGAACTAGTTCCAAGTTCATCCTGTCCAAAGTGAAATTTTACAGAAGGAACTAGTTCCGCTCAAGTTTTCCATTCCTAGAAAGTTGCTTCTCTGCAGTTTTCTCCAGAATTCAGAACGTTACAAGCGCTGTGGTGTAGAATAAAGACCAAAATTAAATCAGGGGCTACATATGTTTGACAGACAGAATTCCAACAGGTGAAGCTTTCCCCATAATTGTATTTCGTTGCTAGGAAAGGCTTACACTGTTTTTATTCGTGCGGGCCACACAGCTCTTAAAAGTGCAAGGCAACATTCACTTTGCTCCTGTAACTACATCTCACAGCAAGCTGCTCCTTCTGAGACAGAGCAAGTATCATCAGAGAGAGGAAGATACAGGAAATAGCTCTCATTCCTTCCGTCCGATTGCTTAGAGACAATGATTAAGTGACTTCTTGTTCACTCTGCAATTTGGGGAACTACCTTAGGTTTTTGAAGTAGTTCGGTGCATTTCGCTGTTAAATCGTGCAAGGCTGATGTGACACTAGCACCCTGAGAGCTTCCCAGCCCCTGGGGGTGGCAACCAAAGAAGTGGAGAGTAGATAGAGAAACTCTTAGCACAGAGGCCTCAAGCAATACTACAGTATGTGTTTCAAGGCACCGACGGTGGGAGATGGATGGATGCTGTTTTCAGGGTCAAAAACAGGGTTTCACCACAACATCTAGTTCCAGCTTTGGCTTCTTTTGGAAGAATACAAAAGATCCCTTCTCTCTAAGTCAACTCTGTAAACAGATCCATAATCACCAGTGTTACAGAGGCCTGGCTAGCCTCAATCAGAAGTTGGGCATTTAGTGCTTCCATTCTCATGCTGGGGAACACTTTTCCAGCACAGCTTTGACAGGCATAATCACTTTTCTTCTTCTTCCACATTTAGGTGCCTCTTGAAAATTTTTAAAATGCCAACAGGCCTATGCAATTGTCTAAAATATCCCTTGGGGCACCAGTCATTTTAATGATGGTGTTGTATTGCTTTTAGAAGTTTTTATTTTGTACACGGCCCTGCGAGAGCATGGTATATAAATATTTTTAAATAAATAAATAAAAATAGCCCAGTCTTTAATCAATACTCTTCCTTGATTTCAAGCCCACAAATACTTGACTATAATTTCTTCCCCTACTTGTCCCCAGCCCTTGCAATTAGTTGGGATGAGTACTTGAACGACAATTTTACTTTTCAGTCAAAGTAAATGACAACCCCAACACAGTCCGGGAGACTACTAAATCTTCCGTTGCCATTTCCCTATAAAGAATTAATTGTCACAAATCGTCTCTTGAAGAGGAATCATTCATGGAATGATTAAATTATCAAAACCCACACGAAGATGATAATATCTAGGTTTCCATGGTAAATCATTAGATCTGGGGAATGGCAGCAACATAAGTTATCTGTGGTCTGCAATTCCAAAAGTGGATGAGAGAGAGACTGCATCAGAGAATAATTGTGGAGTATAGATTTAAGCAATTTGGCAGAAGACATTTGAAGGACAAATGAGGCTTAGCCAAAAGGATGTGTGTGGGCACTACTCTGAGTTCTACAGCTGGGGGAACAGCTTACATAGTGGATAGCATCCAAGCCAAATGATGTGTATTTATTATTATTATTATTATTATTATTATTATTATTATTATTATTAATATACTGCCCTATAACTAGGGGTGTCAGGGCAGTTCACAGTAGTAGTAGTAGTAGTATATTATGTAATTATTGTGTAATATAATATATTAATACATTAATATTACTCTGCTGTGTCTGCAGAGTCTAGTAACTGTCATCAGTATTACTATCATTATGATATACCGTATTGGCCAAAAAATAAGCCTCACTTTTCCCCCAATTTCCGATTGTGAAAAGTTAAAGTGTGGCTTATATTTGCAAACTTACGCCGCTGGCAAAGCGGTCCCCCCCTCCCCGGAAGCAGTCCAGGAGCGTGGGGCAATTACACCCAGCCCGCCTGCCACTCCCAAGCCTCCCCCAAGCCATCAGAATGAAGGGGGGTAAGAGGGTAAGGCCACCAACAAAGTGGCGCAGATCCATCCCCCCCCCAAGAGTAGCCTGAGAGCACGGGGCAGCAGCGCATAGCCTGCCCGCCGCTCCCAAGCCTCCCCTACACCAGCTGAGAGAAGGGGGAAGGGAGGAAGGCTTCTGGCAAAGTGGCACAGCTCCCGCCCCCCAAAAAAGCAGCATGGGAGCGCGGGGCAATGGCACCCATCCTGTCCGTGACTTCCCCCAAGCCGCCAAATTTTAAAGGTGCAGCTTATTTGAGGGTGCGGCTTATATTTGGGCCAATACAGTAATTAATACTGGAAAATTGCTCCAGTAGGAAGCAGAAGAGTAACTTGCAGGCACACTAAATCCATGCATACAGCAGGAGCTACAGTGCCCATCAAGAAGTGCAACAGAGGGTGCCACAGAGCAGCAGCAAACTGGCTGAATTCAAGAGGAACAAAATGCAGGGAAGTGCAAACCCACAGAACAGAATAGGGAACATTTGGTCATCATTAGAAGGCAGCTGTTTAAGACATCAGTAACTTCAGCTCTATCCATTTGGTAAGGAAGGAATAAAAGGTAAAGGGACCCCTGACCATCAGGTCCAGTCGTGTCCGACTCTGGGGTTGCGGCGCTCATCTCGCTCTATAGGCCAAGGGAGCCGGCGTTTGTCCAGAGACAGCTTCCGGGTCATGTGGCCAGCATGACAAAGCTGCTTCTGGCGAACCAGAGCAGCACACGGAAACGCCGTTTACCTTCCCGCTGGAGCGGTCCCTATTTATCTACTTGCACTTTGACGTGCTTTCGAACTGCTAGGTGGGCAGGAGCTGGGACCGAGCAACAGGAGCTCACCCTGTGGCAGGGATTCGAACCGCCGACCTTCTGATCAGCAAGCCCTAGACTCTGTGGTTTAACCCACAGCGCCACCTGGGAAGGAATGCCCCCCTTTAAACTATACAGCAGACCTGTACAACTGGTAACATATCCCACCTGAGGACAGTCGACCAGGTCTTCACTAAAGCACTTAGCATTGTTGCTTGCATGGAACTGAAAAGGGGGGCATGTCAAATACATGGTAAGACCCAATCCACACTCAGAGAGCTGCATGCATCTTGATGGGTGGGCCACAGGTTGCGCAGACTGACTGAATGAGGAAAGGCACTATCTGCATCTTAAGGATGAATTCAAGGTCAAGGAAGGGATACCTCATTTGGTGGTCAACAGAAGAGTGTGCAATCTGAGTTGGCCACCTATAGTCAGTCATTCATCTACCTAGCTAAGTACACACAGAAATTGGATTACCAATTCCCCTATGGAGAACAAGCAATTGCTTCCTTTGTTGACCGCGATGCCATCCCACAGTTGGATGAGTAAATAGCTTTTGATGAATGCTGCCACCAGATATGAAAGAAAGGCAATATCACTTGCCTAGGGAACAATAACTGTGTACTGTCACCCTATAAACACGGATTTATTATCAAGTGCCTTTGATGCTTTTTGTGTCATCATGGTTTAGTGGATAATGTGCTAACTACTTTATGATACTTCTACGTTTAGGAGTTTATTTCAAGACAATGCTGTCAGAGAATGCTCATTTATCAAGTACAGAATATACCCATCCCAAAAAAATGCAAATAAAATGTCCTATGTACCACAACGTATGTCTGCATTTCAACAGCAGGCACATTTATCAGTACGTTTTCCACGTAACAGCAGATTTGGCGGGGTTATAACTGCATTAAAGGCATCGCGAAAAGACAGAATTGTCACCAAATGAACACCCTCAAACCTTTTATGGATAAAAAATGGAGTATTTCACACTGAACATTGCCTAAGCAGCACCCACCACAAATTACACATTGCATGATTGATCAGCGAGGCCAAGAGTAGAAAAACTTTCTTCAGCCCAATGGCTACTCTTCCTTGTGGTGAACCTTCCACAGTCCACACACTAGTGATGGTTGGGAACAGAGGCAAGAGTGGGCAGTGGATGAGAGCTTTACCTTTGAAGAACAAGTGTCATGGAATGGCTGGACACAGAGGAATGGTGGGAGGCAACATCTGGGGAACCCCCAAGGGAAGAAGGCTCAGAGCCAGGGGATTGGTAGTGGGATGATGATGAGTGGTCAGAGGCAGAAGAGTGGGGGGAAGGGAGGTGTCGGAACCTGAAGAGGTAGCAGGGCTTAGTGAGCAGGAAGCATCTGTGGCAGAGAGCAGTCCAGAATCACAGGCAGAAGAGGAGGCTGGAGAGGAGGGGAGCCAAGAAGCAGAAATGAGTTAGGCTGGTGAAAAAGCCAGGGTGTTTCCCCTTCCTGCTGCAACAAACTCCCCTCCTCCCTGTTCTCCCAGGAGCAGGAGAGGTATTAAAAATGAAGCCCTCAGATTTGCAAAAAATGGGTATCCTTAATGCAGGCATACAGTACATCTATAGCAGGCTTCCTCAACCTTGGCCCTCCAGGTGTTTCAAGACTACAATGCCCATCTTCCCTGACCACTGGTCCTGCCAGCTAGGGATCATGGGATTTGTAAGGCCAAAAACATCTGGAGAGCCGAGGTTGAGGAAGCCTGATCTATAGTGCAAGAGGTGCAAGAGGTCATGGAAACATGCCCCCAACCCTCAACTATTTGCTAGCTACAATGTAAAAGTCAATAATGTACAGGTCACGACAAATTTAAGGAAGGAAGGAAGGAAATTATGTCCTGTCAGCAACAAACAATATTATTTCATGTACAAAAAGGCAGACCACAGATAACAAATACTACTGAGAGCCAGTTTGGTGTAGTGGTTAAGAGCAGCAGACTCGTAATCTGGGGAACCGGGTTCGTGTCTGCACTCCTCCACATGCAGCTGCTGGGTGACCTTGGGCTAGTCACACTTCTCTGAAGTCTCTCAGCCCCACTCACCTCACAGAGTGTTTGTTGTGGGGGAGGAAGGGAAGGGAGAATGTTAGCCGCTTTGAGACTCCTTCGGGTAGTGAAAAGCGGGATATCAAATCCAAACTCTTCTTCTTCTTCTTCTACTGTTTGGTTTTCCAGTTGAGTCTATGTGATTCCACAAAAGGGTTAATTCCATTCCAAGCAGGTCATGGGAAATGGTTATTTATGGGTACGGTTCTTGCCAAGTTTATGACACATCTTCCTTACTGCCATCCCTCATAAGAGAAGGGAGTAAGGTGAAAGCAGGAGCGTTGCTTCAGTAGCTTTTATGCCCAAGCAGAGGAGGCTGCATAGCAGCATCAAGTCCAAAAATATATGAGTGGACAGCAGGTAAAAGACCTGGTATATGGCTTTTGTGAAGTAGGAACATCCCCTGAGGGTTTAAGAAATTGTGGAATACATTCCATATAAAAAATATCATGACATCCTATTAACGAGAAACCTTGAAAATAGAGAATGTCTCCCTCCACCACCGCCATCATCCCAGAACTTTGCCATATATATCCAAAAGTGTTAACCATTTAGATCGCGTAGAAGCCTTGGCCTTCAAAGAAAACAGTGCACTCGTAAACAAGTTATCAATCATAGAACTTGCCACAGTTCCAACTGGTTAGTCATCATCCCATACAGACTGTTATAGAGCTGTTTTATCCCCTTGCTGGTGTGTTCCATCAGCTCAATTTTAGAAGCACGTTTTATTGCTGGGAAATGGATTTTTCTAAGATATGTTAGCAACTGTTACATGATTTTATTACACTTGTATCCTGCTTTTAGTTTGGGAAATCTGGAGCAGGTTGCCTGGGACTCGATGTCGGTCTCTCACATGAGAATGCATCAGGGTTAGACTTCCTTAGCTTTAACAATCTTTCCACATACTGTATGTTGTCTCAAGTCACTGCCTGTCCAATGAAAAGCCAGCTCTTCATTAGGCTTATCAGGGCTGAAAACTACTGTGAGGTTTCTTCCCGATCACTGTCTCAAAATTATAGGAATACAATGTTGTTCATACAGCCTGCTCAGAATAAGGTTGTTTTTCAAGAGTGGAGGGTGGCGGGGGAACCTGAACTTAATTTTCCTTAAGCAGCGTGACCTTCAATCTGTGAGCACAAAACTCTGGTAAAGGCAGAAACAATTAATGATATAATTGGCAGAATCAGCAAAATTATCAACTGGTAAACAGACAGTGGATAGCTGATAATCACATTCTGTAAATTGCTTTACGTTTGTAGTGTGAACAACCTCCTGCGGTTTTTAAAAACTGAATTATCAGCTGCAGCTGCAGCCTAGAAAATTCAAAAGACCCAATATGATAACACTGGTCTTTTTCATCACTCCACAGTTCCTTTCGATGGAGAAGAGAGCAATTTAACATTTTATGTAACACAGTTTTGCTTTCCTGACTACCACTTGACAGCTTTCATCATAAACTCAAACAGCAAAAGCAAGTGATACGAGAGATTTCCCAAAACAAAACTCACAGATAAAGGGGTCTAGTTAATTACTTAAACTCGCAGCATTTCTACACGGTGCAGATGGCTTAAAAATGGATTAGATGGATAAAGTTGTACTTTGCAAGGAAGCAAAATAAAATTCCCAACGCTTTTTCGAATGTGCTTCCCTTGACTTCCATAGAAATGGCAATCTGGAGACAGTGGGGCTGACTGCAGAAGATTTCACAGGTAACAGTATGATCTCATCTTGCATAGGGATTACATTCTAGCGTTCGTGCGTATACACAGAAACGTGTATACCCAAACCACCCCCACATGACCATCCTTACCTTCAAAGCAAGGCAGAGAACAATTTGCTTAACATATCTGTATAAAGCTGCTGAAAGTAGCCATTGGGACCTTAGAGAAAAGGTGTAACCTGTATGTTGAATTTCTACATTACATCTGATTCAGGAGAGGCTATATGAGACCAAGACCAGTGTGTGGATGCAGTGGTGGACTAGATGAGAGTGAAAACTCTAACAGATGCCTGGTGGGTGGGTGGCTCTCAGATCCAGGAGATGGTCCAGTTGCCTGCCCTGCATGGGGTTGCAGTCCCTCCGAAGGAGCAGGTACATAGTTTGAATGTACTCCTTGAACTATAATTGTATGTCAGCTATGGCCATTCCTGGATACTGGCCACTGTTGGTCATGTGTTGGTAACTGCAAGACTGAATTATTGCAACATGCTCTTTGTGAGGCTGCCCTTGGGACTGCTCCAAAAACCTCAGCTAGCATAGAAAGCTGCAGCTAAACTATGACAGGAACAGACTACCACCAACACATTATGCTGGTGTTAAATGACCTGCACTAGCTTCCCATTTGCTACTGGGCCATGTTCAAATTATTGTACTAGTGCACAAAACCCTGAATAATTTGAGCCCAGGATACTTTCAGGACCACCTTGCCCTGTACATCACAAGTTGAGATCATCGCAGGATAACTCCATCAGTGGTTCACAATGGGCCAAAACTCGTGTCAATGAGTTGTGCCTTCAGTGTTGTAGATCCAATTCTATAGCACAAATTACTACAAGAAGTTAGACAGGTCTGAGTTTCAGACACCACTCAAAACTGTTCTGTACCCTGCATGCTTCTCGAATGTTTCCTCCACACTTTTAAGAGATTATAAATGCCCAAGGTTTTAAATTTTGGAAATTTATGTTTTAAATATTGTAAACGGCCTTGGCCCAGTATACCTGAGGTTACAGGGAACCAGGGCCTTCTCAGTAGTGGCGCCAGCCCTGTGGAACGCCCTCCCATCAGATGTCAAGGAAATAAACAACTGTCTTTTAGAAGACATCTGAAGGCAACCCTGTTTAGAGAAGTTATTAATGTTTGATGTTTTATCGTGTTTTTTTAATATTCTGTTGGGGGCTGCCCAGAGTGGCTGGGGAAACCCAGCCAGATGGGTGAGGCAGAAATAAGATATTATTATTATTATTATTATTCCTATTGTTGTAAGCTGCATTGAGATTGACATGGTGAAAAGCTGGATATAATTTTTGAAAATCAGGTTCTCCTCAGGTAGAGCATGTGTTGCAGTGGGGGCTGGCAAGCCACCTCCCTTGCAGCTGGGGGGGTAGTTGGCTGGCCACAGCTTTGATAGGACCCTGGGGTGTTGCTGGGGAGAGTTATATGTTGCAATTTGTGATGGACAGCCCAGCGTCCTTTATATTATCTTGCACGCAGAGTGATCCTTCTCTTGGCTGTGTGCTTCGGATCACCCACCCTCCCTCCCTCTTTCTTAGGCCTCTGCATTGACCTTGCAACTGCCTGTCATGGGGTCGTCTGCTTTTGGGGCAGGGGCCTGGTAGGATTTTTTTCCATTTGGCTGATTGGCTGTTGCCATTTGGTTTTCGCCTACTGCAGTAGCAACTAGTCACAACTTGTAAGGTTGGCGGTTAGACATTGGTTATTATGTTTGTTACTGGAGGGGTGGTTGCCCCTCCAAATGATGATGGTGTGTAGGGAATTCCGTTAAAGGAGTCTAGGGGCTCGACATGCTTTTGTCCGAACCCCTGGTAGGGGGACAGGGCCACGCAAGAGCCCCTGGGAACCTCCGGGGAGAGGGAGGGCTCCACCCCCAGCCTCCATATCTCTCCCCAGATGGGATCTCCTGTTGCTGACTGGTGGTCAGCTCTGTCCCTTCGGACAGCTAGTCAGAACCAATGCCTGTGCAACCACTCACATAATTTGTATTTAATAAAGTTGTGGCCTAAATTATTGCCAGAAACCCAAAAAATGTTTATGTCTGAAGTGTGAATTTATTGGGGGGTGGCTTGGGGACCTCAACACGCAATGAAACTTACCCATCATTGCCCTCTCCCCCACATCTCAAGTCTGCATGATATTCATGAGTTGATAATAGTCTTAAGTGCTTGAAACACCACGCTGTAGTGTAGACCAGTGTTCTTCTACCTTGCATCTCTAGATGGTGGGGGCTACAACCCTGGCCACTGGCTAAGGCGAGTGGGAAAGCTGGGAGCTGTACTCCAAGAATATTTGGGGGCTTCAGTGTTTCAGTTTCTATATAGAATACTTCACCTACCTTTCCCTGCAGAATGTTTTTTGCGCAAGCAGATGATCAATGCAAGGTCTGGAATGGATGGCCTTGAATTTAACCAAGGGTATTCTGCAATACTAGTTGGGCAGATCAAAAAATGGTTCCATCACAGACATTGCACATGTAAAGATGCGAAAGCAAAAGGAAATAAGGCCTTTTTTTCTTTATATCAGGAGTCTAGTTGGTGGCTTGGAAAAAGAGGTGATTTGAAAGGTGTAAGCTTGTTTCCAACCCAAGCAATTATCTCCCACAGTGTATTGGGAAAGCTGTAAACCTCTTTCACCAAGCAAATCAATACGCCATTTAAGATAATCACCTGTTAAATTTATTCATACACAACCCATCTAAAAATATTCCAGCCGAGTTTCATTTTTCATGTGCAAAACAGCTTTCTAAAATCTGGGGGAAGGAAAGTGTGTTTGTCTTTCTTTTTTAAAGCCACAGCCCTCTGTCCACTTCACTCTCCTCTCTGTGCCTACACACCACTTTAGTTTCCTGCTCTAAACTGCTTTCACATCAATATTTGCCATGAGAACTCATCCTGCCATGGAGGATAATGCTATCATTGGCTACTAGCTCTGATGGCTGTGTGCTACCTCCACATGGGACGCCAAACCAGTGAGTCCCTTGATTCCTTTACCAGAATAGCCTTCATTGCATAGGCATGGCCACGTCACGTGCCACATCTATCACCTGAACCAGAGCCTATCCGCAACCTTACAAGTTGTCACGATTTGCTACGCGGCAGGCGAAACCCAAATGGCACCAGCCAATCCACCAAGTGGGGGAAATTCCTACCGTGTCCCTGTCCCAAAAGCAGGCGACACACGACGGCATAGCAAGGTCAAGCACAAGCCCTAAATATAGGGAGAGGTGGGCAGGTGTTCCGATGCGATAGCCCGAAAGAGGAAGCTCGTAAGCCTCGCATGGGTTATATAGGTCCCGTGTTACTCCTTTTCTAGAGCACTCCATTGGTCAGATTGCGCCCAAGCAACGCGGGACCCACCTATCAAGGGTTGTGGCTGTTCCAGGATTACCCACCCACAACACTGGGTCAGGTGGCCAGGTCGCACCGCAACATGTGCCCTCTTTAATGGAGGACCCAATTAAATGGAAACATTGACTGAAAATTATACCGGAATTGCCGAATAGTTTTGATAACGCAATACTCTACTTTTGTAGCACTTTTAAAAATGATGCTTTCTTATTTATTTCTCACTTCCAATGAATCAGTACATATCTGCGTACCAAGGCTCAAGCTATTTTGCTTCCTTGGGTTAATAAAAGAAGAATACCCTGCCCTTCCCTCCATATCTTGTAAAGGGGATATGATTCCTACCTAAACATCCCTCCCCCAATTGCACACTTTCTTCTGTTCTGAACTATAATTGAGTAGGGCCAAGGGAAGGAAGTGCATTCGACCAGGTAAGCCTCAACTACATTCTGAAATGGTGCATCCCAGACAGATGCCTTGCCACCTCATTGAGTAGATATTAGGCATCGCTCTGTCTGAGATCTTCCAAGACATGTAAGACCCTCAGACTAGTGATGGATGGTCTTTCTTCAGCTGCATTTGGGTCAGCAGCTAAGTTGCTCAAATCTTAAAAGGGCCCGACCTGCCAGGAGAAGGATGGTTGTGCATACAACAGTGGGGACATTATTACACCATCCCAAGAGCTAATAGCTAACATACAAGGGCTAACATGCAGTAACTTCCAGCTGAGAACATCTGCTCAGAATGTCCTAGGCCATACTGGACTGAAATTCACACTATTTAAACACACATCACATGACAGAATTCCTGATACCTTCCACTGCAGCAATGACAAATCTTAAATGAAACAAACGAGACCATTGTGAGAATATGATTCCCTCTGCTTCTCTTTATGAAGCCACACCTTAAACAGATACAATGCAAAATATAGTTGTAAAGAAACAGACAGGATACCAGAGCCTCTCTTCCTCTTCTTCTACAGATGTTAAACTGCCATGCAATAAACCAAATCAGTTAACCCTCATGCAATAAAACCAAATCTTTATTTAATCTCTCCCCCTTCTCAGAAAGGGATTGCTAATATACTGCATCCATCTGTAGACTGATTGTCTTTAAGAAATGATATACTATTTAAAACACACACACACACACACACACACACACACAGTCTATTTAAGCAGTAAAGGAGGTCACTCCTCATAGAGTTGCCATAGTAACCAATGACTTGAGAAAGGTGTTGCTTGATCTGCTTCCTTAATAAGTGTGGATCTGCACACTACTGCACCCCCACTATATTTCTAGCAAAGGTGCCTTAAAAGGCCTTGTTCATTTTATTTCTAATGCCTACAAGTAACTCATGCAGTGAGTTGAATACTGAAAGCCATTCTTGCAGGCAGACGAGGGTGGGGGACCTTGAGTATCTTAAAAGCCATATACATTCTGCCACAGTTCTCCTGCTCAGAAAGCTGCATTGTGGCAGGGAGGAATATGATGTAAACATGGCAATGAAACCTTACAGTCTATACAATGGTTAGCATGAGTAAGCGTTTGACTTTTCACCCCTATGGATGTTGCCCTTCAAAGCAAACCCTGCATTTGAAAATGACATATCCCTATTAGTTAGTATGGAAAGACTCTTTCGTTTTCATTAGTGATGAAACAGAAACCAGGGCCACCCCATGAGGTGGGGAGAGGCAGCCACTTTGGGGGGGGGTGAAAGCCCAAGAGGTGGTGCCCCACCCCTCGCACTGCGAGCAGAGAAGCGGTGCAGGCAGTGGCGCCAACTTCCATCGAGAAGATTTGCAAGATTTTCCATGGTCTTAGAGAGGTCTTGCAGGATCTCATCAGAAGTCAATGCCACTGCTGCCGCCACTTGCCAGTGCTGCTACACAAGCCATGTAAGGGGGACAGTGGTGGGGTGGTGGCTCAAAGGGCCACAATAAATGTGATAAGGTGTATTCTGGTAAATCCTTGAGTGTGCTTCTAATAGAGAAGTTATGGTAACCCGTTGCTTTATGAAACTGATGATTTTGCAAATTGCTACCCCCCTCCCAAATTGGGGCAGAAGTACAGCTAATATGTGAATCACAAAGATACAGCTCATAACTAGAACCTAAGTTGCTATATGGTGCAAATGGCTACAAGTAACACAGGTTCCCCAACATGCATACTAACACAATGTAACAGAAATTAGAAATGTAACAGAAAGTGGTGGGAATCAGAACTGAATCAGCAGAAATTGCTAACTCTTATGCGCATGTGTATTAAACATGAAAGGTACATGATTGGTGAAACTGAAATCCTTTGTTTGAATGTTATAAATACACCACCCGGACCCTTGGACGGGGGTTACAGTTTTGCGAAACAATTCGACTTTAACCTACAGTGGTACCTCGGGTTAAGAACTTAATTCGTTCTGGAGGTCCGTTCTTAACCTGAAACTGTTCTTAACCTGAGGTACCAATTTAACTAATGGGGCCTCCCGCTGCCACCACCGCTCAATTTCTGTTCTCATTTGAAGCAAAGTTCTTACCCTGAGGTACTATTTCTGGGTTAGCGGAGTCTGCAACCTGAAGTGTCTGTAACCCGAGGTACCACGTATTGCCTTTGCAATAAACGTTGGACTCCTAACTCCTCTATCTCTGAGTTTTTATTGGTGGTAAACTAAGAAAATAAGCCATTTTGGCTTACACATGGGGACAGTGACAGCGGCAGCATGCCCCCACTTTAGTGCTGAAATGGGAGTCACACCCCTGGGAAAATGAACTCCCTCAGACAGGAGAACCTGGAGCTTATTGCAAGTGGAGCCTCAACACTTTCTGAATTTTAAGCCTTATTTGTCACCAGCTTGATCAGCACCACCCCTCCCAGCCAGCAGGAAACTCTGCTCACTCCTACAACCCATTTCCCCTAAACATATCATTGTGAAAGAGGTGGGGAATGAGCAGCAGTATATTAATCTGTAAGGCTTTAGACACACTCCAGGGGCTGATCAATGGCAGAGAATTTAGGGAGTTAGTGCCCAATGCCTCCCAATACAGAGGGCAGGAGGAAGCACTGGAAACTCATCTCCTAATGCTTCTCCAAGGCAATGTGAGTCAGTCAGGTCTTAAGAAGGAGGCCTTTCCCTTTGTTGCAAGCACTCCTTGGTGTTAGTCTCTCCACTTCAATTGAAGCAGTAAGCATTAGGAAAAGGATGACTGGGGAGAGGGCTGGCACCAATAATATGAGCTAGAACTACTGGGAAAGCCTCAGACTCAAGAGGTCTCCAAGTAAGCTCAGAAAGATCAACTTATTTAGAAATTGTGTCAAAGGAAGCGAGTCGTCATTGGACTCCCTGATCAGCTCCGTAGCCAGCAAAGGGAACTTTGTGCATCTCAATCGCCAGTCTTGGCTTCCAAACAGCTCATGGCCTTTCCCTCGAACCAACGTTTCCAAGTTTTCACTTCTGATAACTAATCCTCACATATCAGATAAGCTGGGAAACGGCTCTAGCAAAAGTTGCCTGGAGACTTCGTTTTTGGTGGTGAGCACCTAAATAATAATAATCATATAATTGGTTCCTATTAGGAAAAAGAAAAAAATATCTTGCAGTAGTGCAAAGTAATGAAGAGAACGTGAGGAACAACTGCCTAATGTGGGGTTTCGGGGAGGAAAAATAAAAGCTTCTAAATGTCAATGTGAGTTTGCAGTTGAAGGCGCAACACTGAAAGTAGTAACCATATTACTCTATTGCAGAAAATAACGTCAAAGTCAGTTAAGGCACATGAATAGGGCCAACGTAAAAAGTGGAGATTACTAAAAATAACTGCTTCAGATTAATATTCAGAGAAAGGAGGGTCTGCCCCATTAGAGAATACGACTTTGTAAAACTCAGTAATTTACAAAAAGTTTAATGTCGCTAAGTTGAACTGGGGCCTCCTTTCTGCACTGATTTGTTTCACCCAAAGCAAAGCCACTGAAACATTCTTTATAGTTCCCCAAATTTACATTTCACAGAAGCAATAAACAGCACACACAAAAGTTACCGCCACCCCCTCAAGAAATGGGAATTATTTCTCATATGTTGTGCTTGATTTTGAACTCTCGTTGCGGGTAATAAAGGAGGGTTAAACCTCTGTGTCATTCTGTCGCCATCACCCAACAGCTTCCTATTCATTTTTTTATTGACTCCTTAGCAATTTTTTTAAATAAAAAAATCGCATACATATTGAAAGCAGCTTAATGTTATCTCTGCCTCTGACTGGGTACAGCAAAGCTATAAAAAAAATCTTTTTAAGGTGATAGCACAAAAGCTGCATGCTGACAATGTGATTTAGATCTGCTTCGGAGCAGAAAGGAAATGAAAATCCTGTTCAAGTTGAAGCTGAAATAATGAATCCAACTTATCGGCCAGTGGCTAGAGAATGTGGGGGGACAGTCCTGTTACTGGAAAGGATGTGGTTTGGAAAATGACTCAGCGCCTTATTATTTCAGACCTATTGAAAAACAACCAGAGAGCTTTCTTTCCATTAGTAGGCCTCATTCATCTCCTAAAATGTCAAACTCAAAGCTACTCCCCAATAAGACAGCAGTAGTGCTATGTGAAATTGTTAAAAGAATTATTCCCCCAATTACCAGATTTCAGAAAAGCGTTTCAATTTTCAGCTTACCCAACATGCAGTGCTCTGCTCAACGGTTAAACATAGCACCAAAACAGCTACACGAGTGCAGGCAATCCTTGTTTTGAACAGGAGTTACGTTCCAGGGGACCCCCCCCCCCATGTGTCAGTGGGGCCAGCGTAAAGTGTTCCATTCCCCCTTTTAGTGACATTTTAGGGTCACTTCGGGTTCAGCACCATGCATGTGTGTGCAATCGTGCAACCAATCAGTCATTGCCTGTAAAGGGTTGCATACATGTGTTGTTGGTCAGTCGTTCAGACGTGTTCTGACTCTTCGTGACCCCATGGACCAGAGCACGCCAGGCACGCCTATCCTTCACTGCCTCTCGCAGTTTGGCCAAACTCATGTTAGTAGCTTCGAGAACACTGTCCAACCATCTCATCCTCTGTCGTCCCCTTCTCCTTGTGCCCTCCATCTTTCCCAACATCAGGGTCTTTTCCAAGGAGTCTTCTCTTCTCATGAGGTGGCCAAAGTACTGGAGCCTCAACTTCAGGATCTGTCCTTCTAGTGAGCACTCAGGGCTGATTTCTTTGATAGGTTTGATCTTCTTGCAGTCCATGGGACTCTCAAGAGTCTCCTCCAGCACCATAATTCAAAAGCATCAATGTATGCATAACATACATTTTGGTTATTCCAAACATGACTATGCCAAGTGGTGGCTGTTGAGAAAGCCAAGGAGACATCAGTAAGTGGAGCCAGAGTCAATGAGTGTTGGATCAAGCTATTCTAGCTTTGTCCTCCTCTTCCTCCCTGTTGAGTTCTACATGGGTCAAAACTGAGGCTGAGAAGGAAGTTGACAGCCAGTGCCACCCCCTAGATTGGGTGCAAGTGAGAAGCCAGGCATGCGGTGTTGGTGAGAGCATACCGAGGTTGGTGGGCAGGTGCCCATTTGCCCAGTGGGCTAGCTCCCAATGTCTATGTCCTCTATAGCATGCAGCAACAAGTACAGAAAAAGCTGAGCTCATAATCATTTCCCATTGTTTCAACCTTTTCTAGCCAAGTATGTTTGTGTGTGCGCTACTAAATGTGACATTTCTCAGGAGGTCGGCGGTTCGAATCCCGCGACGGGGTGAGCTCCCGTTGCTCGGTCCCCTGCCTCCTGCCAACCTAGCAGTTTGAAAAGCATGTCAAAGTGCAGGTAGATAAATAGGTACTGCTCCGGCGGAAGGTAAACAGTGTTTCCGTGCGCTGCTCTGGTTCGCCAGAAGCAGTTTAGTCATGCTGGCCACAGAAGCTGTCTGCGGACAAATGCCAGCTCCCTCGGCCAGTAAAGCGAGATGAGCACCACAACCCCAGAGTCGTCCGTGACTGGACTTAACAGTCAGGCGTCCCTTTACCTTTACTATGTTTGTGTGTGTGCTACTAAACGTGACATTTCTAAAGGGGTTGGGGTGTTGTTTGGGGTGGGGTGGGGTTTTGGGGGGGTTGGGTTTGGGGCGGTTGTTGCTGTTGGTTCCTCATACCTTTTAAGAGTTATGTGGAAATTGATCAGCTTGGTTTTGTGTTTTTAATGCTTTATTTGTTACATTGTAGTTGATGTTGTTTTTCTTGTAAGATGCCTTGAAAATTTCCCTGTGGAAAGGGGGCACACAAATAAAATTACATATGTATGTATGTATGTATGTATGTATGTATGTATGTATTCCAGTGCAAAATAGAGGTTTCTCCTTGGAATAAGGCCTTTTAAGGAATGCAACAGTTTCCATAAGATTCTATAAAATCCTAACTAGCATTGAAAATGCTAACTGGTGTGCTTCCAATGCTTCCAAATATAATGTTGGGAGAAAATTATTTTTCAATGTTACTGGATGGCGCCAATTGAACCTATCCAAGAAAATGAAAATTACTGCATTTTTAGCCCACTGACCATTGTGCTTCCACCTTTATCAAGCTCTAATTTTTCAGAGTAAAATGTGTGTGTAGGCTCCTAGCTCCAAGATGAGGCAAGAGCCTACACTGTTTTGAAACCAATTCTGTTTTATGTTTTGCTATCATGTAGGAATAAGATCTCAAGCGTTCCAATATCTTCACAAACGCATACCCTTTCATCTCATGCAGGCCATTAAAACAAATATAAAATCTGCTAGCTCAGTGGTAGTAATGAAACTCAGCACACATTGTGTACATGAAGTGTCAGTGGGCTTCCCCAGAACTGGTTTTCTCCATGCAGCCTGAGGTTACCCAGCTCCCTTTCTGCCTCCTTGCAGATAAAGCCTGCCTTTAAAACTAGTTAGAGGCACAAAAGAGGTTTGCGAGCCATGCCCTATAATTAAATTATCAAATTCTGCCCAGGCCTGTGTTGGCACAGATTGCTTTCAGAAAGAGGCCAACCATCCAATTGCATGCTGTGCATTAAAGCCGTGTTTGAAGTAGGGACACTTGGATCCTCCAGTCTATAATTCACAATAGCAGGAAACCAAAAGGCAATTCATGACAATTGGCAGCCTGTCATTTCGCCTCTGTCTTTAGAACTTCAGTTATGGTGGCTCAGGATTAGGACGAAAGTTCAGGGCAGGATCACTATGCCTTCCTCCCCCTTGCTAAAATGGAGACCCAAAGTTATAACAGCCACACAAGACACAAGTAGATAAGCGTTGCTTTCTGCCCTTATGTGATCTTTTGTGGTGGAGAAAATGGTACCCATAGGATGGTCACTTACACACATGCAAAGGGGGCAGAAGAGGACACAAATTTGCACATGCTAATTTATATGCATAGATGCAAATGTATAAATAATTATAACAATCTGAATAGAAACACAACTCACATGGCAGAGCATAAATAAGATAAAAAGAAATCAAGGAAAGGAATGCCAGCAAAGCAAATCAGAAAACATGTCCTCAAAATAGCACAATGGGTTATCTCAGTAATATCAATCAGGGATGAAAAGCAGGTAGAATCTTGGTTCGTTGCAAAATCTTGGAGTAAGTGGTTCTCATCAGTCATAGATGTATACACTGTGCTAAAATTCACATGTTCAGATACTGATGTGTTCATGGTGTGTGGGAGGGAGAAGAGTGGTGGTGGTGGTGTGTGTGTGTGTGTGTGTGTGTGTGTGTTGTTTCTCTCCCCCCACCACACCTTATTCCCTGATGGGACCACAATGCAGGTTACAGACAAAATGAAAACACAGAGAAAAACAACTAAAAACAACTAACATTGATAAAATTAAACCTATAAATATATAAATCTTCTAGAACCATACAATAATTACAATAAAAACAGCACAGCAGCCACCTTTTCATTAAAAGCAGTCAGTTCCCAAGCTGGTTGGAACAGAAAGTCTCCACCTGCCAGCGAAGGACAACAAGGAGGGAACCAGTCTAGCTTCTCTAGGGAGGGAGTTCTAACACCTGGGAGCAGCCACCATGAAGGCACTCTCCTTCGTCCCACCAGGCACACCTGTGAAAGTGGTGGGACCAAGAGAAGGCCCCTCCCCTGGAGAACTCAAAACCCAACCAAGTTTGTATGAGGGAATATGGTCTTTCAGAAAGCGTGGTCCTAAGCCTCGTAGGGCTTCAGAGTCATAACCAGCACTTTGACTTGTGCCCAGAAACAGACTGGTAGCCAGCGGAGCTGTTGTAGCAAAGGGAGCAGATACCATTGTTATAACCGGCCCCAGTCAACAATCTGGCTACAGCACTTTGAGCCAGTTGAAGTTTCTGAGCACTTCTCAAGGCAGTTCCCAACAGCTTTTCAGGATCTGTAAATACTTGTATCTTATCTGAGACCTTCAGACATGTCAACCTACAAGATCACCAACATCTGCAGTGATGGCACGTAAGGAAATTCTTACCATATTTCTCTTCAGATGGAATGTGAAGCCAGTTTTCAAAGACCTGCTCCGGCAAAGTATCTGATTTTGAGATAAGTTTAAAGTGGGGGGGGGGGGAGATAATACTTCCTCAAGATTTGTGAAATGTGGTGGGGTGCCCGAAAAGGTTTTCATCTCTCTACCAAGCAAGGATTCTGTTTTCCAATGCACATCTATAGTATAAATGAGCCAATTTTCATTATGACAGCAGACTTTTCATTTCTATGCCATTTTAGGGACACATAACAGCTTCTATCGAGTTCCCTCTGAAGACCTCAAAGATCAGCTGTAGTTGCCACATCAACCAGTGATGATGACAGGTGTTCCAAACCATTGATGTCACCAGTCCTCCAGTGACAGCGATGGATCTAGGAGCACTCCTACACTATGCACCTGCTCTTCATGGCTCTGATAACCACCCATCCACAGAGTCTCTGACTGAATTAAGAACCAGTTATTAGCCCTCATCTAGCACATGACTACATCTAGGCACAGTCTAGGACTTGCATAGCCTTTATTGATTTCAACGACAGAGAAGCAGAGCTGGCTGTCATAAGCATACTGTGGACACTTTGTCCAATATCTCCTAATGGCAATCCACAGTGGCAAATGGAACAAAATCATACCTCATGGGCACTCTGCAGATCAGCTCCAAGGGTCTGAAGCACAGTCATCCAATACTACTCTCTGGAACAAGCCCCACAAGTAGGAGTGAAATTACTATACTAACCCCAAAATGATGGACGTGGGTCCACGAGGATACCATGGTCACAATATCAAACGCTACTGAGCAATCCAGAAGATTCAACAGAGTTATACTCCGGAAGATCATACACTGGCGCACCAAGGCCAATTCTGTCCCCAAAGTCAGGCCTGAACCCAAACGGAAATGGTCAATATAATAGTGCTATCCAAGTATGTTCGTAACCCAAGGTCACCACACTCACAATTACCCAAAAGATTGTGATCCGAGCAATAGTTGCATAATGTTCTTGGCCCAGGGTAGGTTTTCATTTCAGGCATGACTGTACCACCATCTCTCAAGGAATCAGGGACCACCTCATCATGCAACAAAACATCAATCACACCCTGGACAATGCAGTCAACCCTCTATAGCTTGCACTCAGGATCAGGCACAGGTCAAGAGATCATGAAACAGGCTGCACAGATGCATCTTCCCCATATCTTCCGGCATTAAGAGCTGCAACTGATCCACAAAACTGGAAAGGACGATATATTAGACACCTAAGCAGACACTGTGATATAATATAATAAATAAATAATAATAATAATAAATAATATAATAATAATAAATATATCCTGCCCATTGGGCTGGGTTTCCCCAGACAACTCTGGGCAACTTACAACATATAAAGGTAACACACACACACACACACACACACACACAACATATATATATATAATTATATATATGGTAACAACATATAAAACACAACAAAACATCCAACATTAAAAAACAAGACACCCTATACAAGCAACAAACAAACCAATAAATCAATAAAAACCACTAACAACAACAAATAGCATAACTGCAACAATAAAAACAGTTTACAGTTATACCCAATTAAAGTAACCACCAACCCCAACTAAACATTTAACCAACACTAACCTGACAAAAATGAAACAAAGGAACCAAAATTAAAACCGTTTAAAACATTTTAAAACATTTCAGCCAGTTTTCCCAACCCAAGAGTTGTTCCAGAGCCTCCCAGGAGCCTCTTTTAGCTGTTCAGGGTGAGTGTGGGGCCCCTAGGCAAGGTGGAAATGGGCCTTGCAGCAGGGAGGGGGTCTTCCTCCCTCCAGCACTCATGGCAGCAGCAATGGTGGCACTCAAGTCTGTAAGGTGGTGGGAAATTTGTCCTCAAAGTGTTCCACAAAATCAACACAGCAAACCTCAGTGGGCTTCATAAGGGTTAACTGAGGTAAATTATAACAGTACACTTGGATAAGCTCTGCTGGATGACTACTAGAGGACACAATGGAGGCAGAAAAGTAGGCCTTCTTCAGTACATTCATCACCACTCAGTAGGCACAACCATGCTATTTTATGCATGTTTAGTCACTCTCAAAATTAGACTTATGCTCTACCTATCTCCAGACCAGTTTCATTGCCTAGAGTTCACCAGTAAAAGAAGGGGTTGCTTGAACTCCACAGCTTTGGAAAGGGCATTATGGTGCAAAAGTGTTGATGGCATGCTGTTCCTTTCCATTCCAGACTAAGGACTTGGCAGAGTTCCCAACACTGGCTACTGAACAATCCCCCGGAACATTCAGGAATCCACTGGATTTCTTAAGTCTCCAGCAACAGGTTCCCTGCTCCTGTGGGGTGGAATTGGTGCTGTCCGAACACATTTCACCAGGCAATGATCTGATCATGACAACAGGATATTTTCAAACTCCTAATGTTTGGCTCAACCTCATGAAACCCTGAGCCAAAGACTAGATTGTGTGTCCTATTCTATGTGTTGAACTTGTGGCAAACCAAGATAGTACTTTGGTGGACAAGAAAGTTATGAAGCCTTGTGGCAGGGGCATAGGAAGGGGGTGTGCGGGGGGTGTGGCCTGTCCTGACTGTCATCCTTGGGGGGGGTGACAAAATGGCACACTGCAGGGGACGGCACTGGCCTGCAGTGTGCCCGAGCCACACATCTCTCCTGGGAGTGACGCAGTGGGTCGGGGGCTCCATGCTGCCCGAAACGGTAGCATGGGGCATGCATCCACCAGGCGGACGCCATGCATAGATCACTGCGGCACCCCCGTGGGCGGATTGCCCCGCCCCCTGCCGCTCTGGGTGCCAGAGCAGCTAGCTAGGCCCCTGCCTCAAACTATCCCTAAAATGGTGTCTCAACATGACCTTGTAGCTGTCCAGAGCCACGCGCAGCCAGCTCAGTCACAGCATTCATCTGGCAGCATTCAGGCACTTACCAGATTCACATATGCCTTAGGGATGCCTGAGGAATTCTATCTTTAGAAATTCCAAAATGAATGGACCTTGTCCATACGTCATGGCTAATCAGCACCACTTTTTGCATGTCCCAAATGCTTGGGCACAGTTCTTGGCTCAAGGAATCTATCAAAAATTTGATAGATGCATATTTATGCAACATACTTAAATTTATAAATTTTGTGGCAGTTTTTTTAAAAAAATGCAAAAAGGGAACAGAAAAGACTTATGAGTAAACAAATTGAAAGCTAATCTAGACTGGGGAGGAGATGCCAATTTGTTCAATTCCTGCATAGATCCTTACTTGCTTATGTTGCTTTGTGGCTATTTTTGAACCCAGTATCAGCAAGAAGGGGGGAAAGTGTGTACTATTGGCAAAAAGTGATGGCAGACATTTAACTGAGGGTTTTTTAACAGTTAATTGGCTTGCTTTTAAATTGGCTTGCTCTTAATTTACCAGTCAATTCAGTAACTAAATTAAATACCATTGTCTGTATACAGGTTAGGGAACATTCAACAAAGGTAACAAATTCTTCCATCTAAAGGAGGAAACAAGAGGTATAAACAGTTTATTTTAATTGTTTGTATTTTTTCCATTGAAGCCTTCCTATTAATATTATATGCAGCCTGTGATTAATAAAGAATTAACTGCATGGGTTACTGCTCTCAACAGTGAGAAAATGACAAAGCAATTTCCCAGTAATATCATTTCTACCTACCCCTCATCAAGCCCTGTTTTTACACCAGGTCCACTGAAATGAATCTGTTCTACGAGACTAATGAGCAGGGATGAACCTCTCAGGTAAATACAGTCGTTCTGTTCAATTTATGTCTAGATGCCATATCTAGATTTGTCCTGTTTCCGTGCATGTGGTTCAGTGCTTTGGATGAAGCCAATCAGGTCTGTTGTTTACTTTAGTCCTTAAGAGGTTTTTAGGCTGGAAAGTGAAAAACCGGGGAACAAGAAATACTTAGTTATGCTTGCCGAAGAGAGAGTTCCAGGTTTTTTATTATTAAATGCAGAAGGCTTAGCACAGCAAAGATTGCCTGACCCCCCTCTGCATACTTATTCTTTAAATGAGATTTTATAAAAGCTCTTCCATAATACAGTAAGATAAAAGAAACAAATCTAAATCAAAACAAAGGCAGAGAAATAAAAAGGAAGGAAGGAAGGAAGGGAAGAAAACACAGAGTCCTCTCTCAAAAGTAGCTCAACCCTTATCACCCACAGAAAGTAGTGGGCCCTCCCAGCTTTTACCTGATGGCTTTCCTTTCTTCTCCCAGTCTTTCACCCTGTAAAATCTTCATTTCCCTGTCTCTCACTTGGTGCCTTCTACCACCTTCAATGCCACCCCAATAATGGCCCAGAGCAGAAGACACCAAAGGAAAAAGAAGAGAGGACACTATTCAGCATTTTGCAGATTTACAGTACGTCCAGTTCCCAAGATGGGGGAGTTCCTGGATAGCTGACTAAGTAAAATGCATCAGTCTACCAGTTTGTTCAAGATTGACATATACAGTCTTAAACAACTTGAAACATGCATACCTAGTTGAGAGTCTTCCCTGTTATGTACCCTTTTTGGGGGAGGCCCTGCCAACTATACTATCTTGGGCAGACTGTCATTTAATGATTTCTTGGAAGCAGGCCTTTCCTGTGATAACAGAAGTTCTCTGGAATGTCCTCCCTATTGCATTATAGGAGGAGGCACCAGATATGAGGCACTTCAAATAAAAGTTGAAACCTCATCTATTCTGACGAACTTTCCTCAGCTCTTATGATGTTTTTAAACTGTGCTGCTAAGTTTTGTTTTGTTGGGTTTTTTGTTTTGCCTTTCTGGGATTTTACTATTTTATTTTGTCTTTTAGTTTCGCTGTTCGCTTTTCTCTCACGCACGCACGCACACACAAACACACATTAGTTATCATTTTGTAAACCACTTAGAGATTTTTATGAGAAGTAGAAACACATGATACACTGAAGAGCAAACACACACATAACAGGGGAGATGATGTAGTCAATTATAATCTGCTTTCACAGAAGTTTGGAGTTATGTTTAAACCACCTGATAGACTGGTGGCTTTGAATACTGTAGCTCAGCCTTCCTCAACCTGATCTCCTCCAGATATTTCAGAATACAACTCCCATCAGCCCAAGCCCATTCTGGCTACAGATGATGGGAGCGGCCTTCAGAACACATGGAGGGAACCAGGTTTGGGAAAATTGCTGTAGGTCTCTGTTGGAAGTAATGTAGGCCAAATCAGAACCCATCGTTCCTATTGAATGGGAAAAAAACAATGGGAAGCGTTTTTTAAACTCTAAAGATTTGGGTGCTTGCTACATACTGTATTCATTTGAGGCCTTCTTTCATCCTCTGTTGATTTGCAATGTCATTGTTTGGATATATCTATATCTATACACCCACACATGACGTTCACATCTAATGGGTTGCAGCAACTCAGCATCAGCACATTTTCTTTTTTGATTAGATTTTTTTTTTTTTAAAAAAAGAAACAGGTAAGAAGAAAATGGGAGAGTGAGAGAGAAGGCAGGCCAGGCAAGTAAAATTAAAGAAGACTGACACACGTTACCAAAAAAGTAGATCTCATGTTTCAGTCTGGGGGAAAGGTGGATCCCAGGTCTGAAAAGGCTAGCAAGTATAGCCAAAATAATGCTAGGGATAATTATTGGAAATGTATTCCTTCACCCCTTGATTTCTCTGAGAGTATATGGTCCCAACTTTCTGCCACTGGTTCACTTGTCATAGCAAAGAAGAGTTTGCAAAGATGGAAAGCAAAGGCAGATGCAATGAATAAATGTCAGAACGCACCCCTCAGCTCCTTCTTCCAACACAATTACTTTCAAGTTCCTCCAGCTGCCAGACAACATCTCCTTGCCCAAACTTCACATCAACTAACTACTACAGTAAGTGTCCAAAGAGCCATAAATAAGTAGCTTTTCAAATGAAGTGAAAGATGCTGTTAGACTTTCATATGAGACAAGACTAACAACTCCTAGTAGAAAGCTCTACTACTTAAAAAAAAGAAGAAAAAAAAGCCAGTGGCTATAATCTCACTACTCACAGCACCTATGGATAACATCTGTTTAAAATTATATGAAGACACTGTTATCACTAGCAGCTACCTATGTGTTTACATAAGATTTGCTTTCAAAAGTAAAGATGGTTAACTGTCAATATGTTATTTCTTCCGGAATAGAATTTTTATGTGGTAGAGCATTCTGGCTGGCACAGGGGTTTCTCAGACTCAGTGTGTGTGTTTCCTGAAAGATAATTGCACAGGTAGGAAATCGCTTCGGCTGCATTCATCCCGACCATTTTAGAAATATACAGCTGTTTTCCCTTAGAACCTGACACAATAAAATAAATAAAATAAAAAATCCCCATCGAGTTTGATGCCAGAAATATATCTCTGTTGAAGATGGCAATGAGTGTCCCCCTTCTGCACTCAGTTTGAGGATGAGTTACAATAGCACAACCCAGCCAGGGATTTGATACTAATAAGTCACGTGGCAGACTCCAACTCATGTCATAAATCATAAGCCACATATACAGCTCAGCACGGGGTGGGGGCACATATTATGCACAAATTGCAGAGAGGCAAAGTATAAAGAATGAAAAACAAGGGTGAGGAGCTTTAAAAGGTAAAATGTACTTACATCAACAAAATCCAACACTCAGACATGCATACACCCACACCCATACCCTCCATACATACAACCTACTCAAGAATAGATTAACACAACAGCTGAGTTTCAATGCCCTGAACTGTTAAGGTTTTTCTATAACCCCTCAGGGGGCATCCTCAATTTTGATTAAAGACACAAACTTTAGCAACATAAACTGCAGATTTCCAGTAAAAGCTTTACTCCCCCTCTTCAAGTATTGCATGCAGCAGAACACTGTGTATGAGCCCTGGCTTATACTTCTGCAAACATGCAAAGCTATGGGACAAAAGCACCAGAATCATTTATAATTACCACTGGTGGCCGTTTCCGGTGAGCTCTCGCTGAAACCTTCCGAGATCTCATGAGCTCTGAGAGGTCTCACTGCCACCGATATGTGGGGGCTGCCACACAACCCAGGTAAGGGAGGCAGTGGCGGCAGGACAGCACTTTCCTATTTTACCTCAGGTGGCAGAATGCAACTTGCTGCTCCCGGCTTTTATCTATCACAGAGGCTGCTTCTCAAAAGTGGCGCTGCACTAACACAAGGAGGAAACACAACATGGTGATCTTAGATTATCACTCCCTCTAACAGCAAACTTGGGGTCAGCTTCAAAACAAAACAAAACAAAACAAAACAAGGGAATTGCTTCTACACACTTAGAGGACTGGGAACACAGATAAATTTGTAAATGAAAGGAAAAAAGAAAATTCACCAACAGTTCAGTGCAAATTTAACCCAATATACCAATTTTTGTATGCAATCTATGTGCAAACCATTTTAGAGCTAGCCTAGCCACGCTGAAGCTTTTCCCCATTCTGATTGGAGCAACAAGAGGAATCTGCTGCTCCTTAGTCTATCTTCTTGTCACAGAGCTGTCTTGCCTTTCCTTGCCAACAGCTTTTTCTCAGCTCCAGGACATCATCATCATCATCATCATTAATTGGATTCATATACCGCTTTTCATCCTAAAATCTCAGAGTGGTTCACAGAATAAATCAGCAAGACTAAACATACAGTGGTACCTCGGGTTAAGAACTTAATTCGTTCTGGAGGTCCATTCTTAACCTTAAGCCAGTGTGGTGTAGTGGTAAAGAGTGGTAGTCTCGTAATCTGGGGAACCGGGTTCGCTTCCCCGCTCCTCCACATGCAGCTGATGGGTGACCTTGGGCTAGTCACACTTCTCTGAAGTCTCTCAGCCCCACTCACCTCACAGAGTGTTTGTTGGGGGAGGAAGGGAAAGGAGAATGTTAGTCGCTTTGAGACACCTTCGGGTAGTGATAAAGTGGGAAATCAAATCCAAACTCTTCTTCTTTTTCTTAACCTGAGGTACCACTTTAGCTAATGGGGCCTCCCATTGCCACCGTGCTGCTGCCGCACGATTTCTGTTCTCATCCTGAATCAAAGTTTTTAACCCGAGGTACTATTTCTCGGTTAGCGGAGTCTGTAACCTGAAATGTCTGTAACCTGAAGCGTCTGTAACCCGAGGTACCACTGTACTAGTATTGAACATATTCTGATGTCAACATGGCTGCCAAGCACCCATAAACTAGTTGAAAAATGGAGGAGGCTGTGAGGCCTCACACAGTTGGCCCAAAATATTTTTCCACTTAAGGCAAAGCGGCAAGTTCCCACCCAACCTCACCCCACTGTGCACAGTACCCTAGGCCAACAAAGTTACTATGTTCTCAGAGGCAAAAATCCTCTAGGCATCTCTCTTCCT
The DNA here is from genome assembly GCF_009819535.1 of Lacerta agilis. Classification (NCBI taxonomy): domain Eukaryota; kingdom Metazoa; phylum Chordata; class Lepidosauria; order Squamata; family Lacertidae; genus Lacerta; species Lacerta agilis. Next base: position 18,917,837 of record NC_046316.1, on the reverse strand, counting down.
CCCTTGAAGTAAAAATGCAAAATAAACATAAAATCAGGGTTTGCTTACGCATAGGCGCTAGGGGTGCAGGGCACCCAGGCACTGGGCTCTCAGGGGCACCAGGCCAAGAGTCTAGGGCCCGAGAATTGAGTTTGGGGAAGAGCCTTGGGGGGGGGTGCTGGGCATATCTTTGCACCCCGGCACCGCATATGCTTAAGACAGCCCTGCATAAAATAAATAGCTAACAATTTGTTGCCCTTTCATAACACCTAAAATTAGTTCCCTGAGGAGACTGCCTTACTTTTACTAATGGTAGGGCTGGCTCTGCCCTCTCACCCATCTACTCAGAGCCAAGGGAAATGGTTCTGGCAGGCAGGGGCGTCGCTAGGGGGGTGCGGTGGGGGCGGTACGCCCCCGGGCGACAGGGGCCACAAGCGGCGGGTGGGGCGACAAGCGGCGGGTGGGGGCGACAAGCGGCGGGTGGGGGCGACAAGCGGCGGGTGGGGGCGACAAGCGGCGCCCCTCCCGCCACTCCCCAGGCAACGCCTGTCACCCCGGGAGCAGCAGCGCTGCACGGACGGGGTGCTCCCTCGGCCGTGCGCTGTTGCTCCTGGGGCGACCGGAGCTAGCGGCTGCGCATGGGGGTGACAAGCGGCAGCCCCTCCCGCCATTCCCAAGCGCTGCCGCTCCCTCCGTCACCCCAGGAGCAACAGCGCACGGCCGAGGGAGCACCCCGTCCGTGCAGCGCTGCTGCTCCCGGGGTGACCGGCAGCGTGGGGAGTGGCAGGAGGGGCCGGCGCTTGTCAGCCCCACGCGCTGCCGCTGGCTCTGTCCCCCCGGGAGCAGCAGCGCACGGTGTGTGCGGTGCTGCTGCTCCTGGGGCAACGGAGCGAACGGCAGCACGTGGGGGGACAAGAGGCAGCCCCTCCCACCATTCCCACGCGCTGCCGCTCCCTCCGTCACCCTGGGAGCGGCAGCGCACGGCCCGACGACGGAGTGCGCCTGCACGCGCAGGCGCACTCTGTCATCGGATCGCCGCTTCCACAGCCTCCTTTTGAGCCGGAGAGCTTAAAAGCGAGCTCTTCGGCTTAAAAGAGGGCTGCAGAAGCGGCGCCGGCACCCCCGGAACCGCCCTGGGGGCGGAGCGTCATGACGTCACAATGTGATGTCATGACGCCCCGCCCCCGGGGCGTTTCCTTTGCCGCCCCGGGTACCGCGGAGCCTTACTCCGCCACTGCTGGCAGGAGTCTATCCCACCAAATATCTGATCTAGGAAGAGAGAGATGCATGACACTGTTCGAGAGTAAGATAAGGAGACAGAGTCCACAGAACGAATGTTAAATGAATTTTTAAACCAGTCTTTGGGTATTTGTTGTTTGGTTTTGCTTTTTGTTTTTTAAAAAAAACAGTTGTGTTGGGGGGAAAAACCCCAGGACACCAAGTGAAAGGCATTCAAGAGGAATTTAGGAAGTGCCTTTTGAAACACTATTAGCATTAACCAAATTCACACCAGTAATCTGGAAAGGAAATTTGATTTTCCTCTTATTCTGTATGTCAGCATGGTCTGCTTCCAGCAAATCAGACTCCCCAAACCCCATGCCATATGCCAAATGAAAACAAATAAATAAATAAATCAGGAAAATACTAGTCGAAAGGAAAACCGCAAGCATCAAATCTGTGTAGGAAGGCCTTAAATAAGAAATCACACTTTCTAATAAAGTTGTCTGCCTTACTGTATCCAATAGAAGCTTGAAGGTTTGATCTATTGCTCCCAACAATCTGTCCTTGGATTTAGTGCAGTGACCTCAAAAGCAACTGAGGTGCTAGCCACCAAGTCCCCTTTTGGGATGTTCTCCACAAGCATGATGGAAGAGACTTTGGAAATGTTCTTTTAAAAAGCTGGATCCAATTCCCCATTGATGCACTGCTGTCTAGGATGGTGCTGGGCAGATTAAAAGAAGAGGCAGGATATTGACAGGCAATTACAACTCCAGAATGGAGTACTTTATTCACCTGCAGTTCTCAGTTCCAGACCTTCAGCAGAATGCCTTTTCACTCCACATTCTTAAGCCTTTCTCATCAAAATGTAAACTTAAAAGGTCCTTTAATTTGGCAGTTGGAAGTTAAAAATAAACAGTCTTCCATATAAAAATTCAAATCACCCATACCATTTTTTTTAGGGTGGCTTTTTGGCATTTTCATAGAAATGTATAAAGCAGACAACCATTTCAAGATTCTGTGTATGCAAGTACCGTATCTGCTTCTTTGATCTTGTGCTCCCCTGCCCTCCCCCACTCCCCAAAATGGGTTGCTTTAACAGGTTTTCATAGACCAGCATCCATAGACTAGCATTCACCTCCATTTTATAATAAAAAACAGAGGAAAAATGCAGGAATTATATGTTCATTTCATTCCATTCTATCTGCCACCATACCCACCACATGTTAGGGACCAGGTCCCCTAAATTATTTCAGTTCCCATTAAATCTACATGCAAAGAGACTGTTATTTTGCTGTTTTGCAATTCATCACTCAGAGGTAGTGGTTTTGCTGCTTTATGGCGCTGAAACTGCATTTCTAACATAGTCTGTGTTCTGCTTACCTTCTGCAACAAACTGTGCTGCATTTAACCTAGCAAGCAAGTGGGTGTGCATTTCAGATTAATTCGACTCTGCTGTATCAACTGGCATTTGTTGCAGGAAAAACCATATTCTGTTAAATGAGTTTATACTGTTCATTCCCTTCATTTTCTTTTGCTACAGATGAACATTGGAGGGTGTGTGTAAAACTCTCTGTGTTAGAAGTCTATTCACTACACAGCTGCTCATGCATAGATCTTTTTTCTTCCTCAAAAAATGCTTTCATAGATTGTAAACATATTTCACATATAATGTACACAGTCAGTCTGATAATATGAGAATTACACTGGAAGGCTTATTTCCCCATATGTATTTACTCTAAAGGTAGACAGACAACTGTTGCCAGGCACCTCCTGGGGCAGGGGAACCTGTGGACCTCTCAATGTTGTTGGACCACAATTTTCGTTATCCCTGCCCAATTGACATGCTCATTGGGACTGTTGGGAGTTAGGTTCCAACAACATCTTAACAGCCACAGTTTTCCAATTCCTAGGTTGCTTCAACAACAAGCAAACCCAGACTGGGTCTTAAAATGGACTATAGCTTCCTCTTCACAATGAGCCCCACCGGAACTTTTATTCAGTGGAAACTCACCAGAACTCAGTTCCAGCACCACTCAGGTGGGTACCATTGCCATTCTAAAAGAACGAAGGAGACGTTCATGGTGAGTTCCTGGACCTCTTTTTTCTAGAAAAATAACGCTGAGTCCCACCCCTTTGAGTGAAGCCTCTTAATCTTAAAGGAGTGCAAGAAATTTTGACTGGCAATCCAGAAGAGTCCAGGGCTCTTCTACCACCTCTGAGATGGAGCCCGAGAAGGACAATGCAACATCTTCAAGTGGTGGCATCACAGGCCCCTCTGAAGCTGAGATTCCTGAGGAGGCAGGGATGACACCTTGCTGTGTCTTCCACCTTCTAGGTAACAAATTTATGTCCCTGGGGGAATGGAATCACTCTCCTTGCAACCAGCTGCAGGATCCACACTTTAACCCTTACATTGCCCACCATGTTGGCCTGAATATGCAGCCCAAGTGTTTCCCAGCATTTTGAGGGAGGTTGAAGATGCCCTGCAAATACGGTACTTGATTTCACATTCAGTGGGGACACCACAACTCTTGGGTGGGGATTGGTTTACCTTTAATAATAGATGGGTGAGGATGTTTTTCTTCTTACTGGAAATAGAAGCATTTTACCACAGTTTTAAGTGGCTAGGCTGCCCCCAGCAGCCCAATGATGCTCTCTTCTAATTTGTGATAAATGGAGCAGCCATATTTATTCCCCAGCCCTCTGGCAAAAATGACTCCTGAGGAACAGTGATATGTTATGACTTAAAACAGAACCCCAATGCAACACGTCTGTTGAAGTCTATAAGATAAGCTCCTTTTGACATTCTTTTTCCTTTTCGTACTTCAAAGTTCCCCATTCACCAATGGCACTGCATAAAGAATTTTTTTAAAAACAAACAAACAAACAAACAACAACAACCCAAAAACTTGGAACTTTTAAAAAGGAAAACAATAATCAAAATTAAAATCATATTCAAGTTATTTGTCTCTACATTATGAAAATCTGAAAAATCTGTGAGTCATGCAGCAGTTGCATCCTGCATAATAAGTAAATTCTGTATGTAGCAGGAGATTGATCTAAATCACCTCCAAAGTCCCTTCCAACCCTATGATTCTATGAAAATCACATATCTACTCTTGCAGAGCAGTGTTCTAATAATGTAATGCCATGTTTGGGAAAGCGAAAATCTATGCACACATAAGGAAGATGCTTCATACATCTCTACATATTGCCAATCCTTTATTTAGGATCCTGAAGTTGGTGTGAATGCATTTCATCTTGGTCAAGGAGCTAGGAATGACTCATTGGGATTCAAGTGAGATGCCAAAAACCGCCATCTTGTCCTTAGCATTTAACGGCCTTCAGGAATAAAGGACAGTCAATCCCAAAATAGCACCGTCTTATGCATTAGTAATGCAGAAGAAATTTCTGTTAGCAGTGTGTTTACACCTTTTTCAACTCCCTGTTATTTTCAGATAAACTCCCTGCTGGTTTGTGCCTCAGAAAGGTTCTCTAGCCCCCAGATTTATTTTTCACACTTTAGCTTGATGCACATCATATGAGCGAATTCAACAAGAGTTAATAATAATAAAGGACAAATGCACCCCCCCCCCAGTTTCTCACGGAGACAGAAAAGTGAACTACCAACAAAAAAACAGAACTAAGATTCATCACAGTTTTTCTTACATGTATTCAAGACATTTGTGAAACAGTCAGTAATGACCTCTTCTGCTGGCTGGGTAGGAACAGTGAGATTGCCCACAGAGTCAAAAGTGGGTATATCACGTCCACTAATCTCTGCTGGGGGGCGGGGGGGGGGGCTATTCGTAACTATAGCTGCAAATCCTAAGGGCCAAACCAGACATTATGCAATCACTTGTATACAATTTTTATATGCATATTTTACACATGTTTTTTTGTGGCATCTGTCTGTCTCAAGAGACAATGGGGTGCCTGTGGTGGCGAAGAAAAACTGCTGGAGAATCACAGCATCTGCTGTGGCTGGTAACTTGTAACTTCCATGTTGTTTTTGCTGCATTAGCAGCACCAAAGTGTTTTCCAGTGTGGATGAAGGTCCTGGGCTGCCCAGATGACAAGACCCCCCCCCCCCTCAGCCTCACTGGTGTGGTCCAAAGGAAAGCATAGCAAAGAGTACCAACAAATATCACCAGCCCTTCCCAAGCGACTATTTCAATCAGAAGGAACACCTCATCACAGAAGCTCTCTGTGTTCATGCTTGATAACATTTTAAGAGAAAGAAGACCAGCTTCCACCATACCAAATGTGTACCAAGCTACAGGTCTAACAACAGAGATCCAGAGACCTGGGCTGCAACATACCTAGTCCAATCCTGGATTTTAGAACAGCTGTCAGTAGCCACATTCCCTCCCCTCCTAACCCGCATGCATCAAAGGAGGGCAACAAGAGTGCTATGGAAAGCTGCCTGCAAATGCCAGCTTCTTCAGATGACTCAAGCCATTTGTTTAATTCACATCCTATGAGGGAAGACAACATGCTTGCATGGATGCCTTGCTACTTTGTCATGCTGTATTTCAGGCAGTTTTTGAAGGGGGTGGGAAAAAATAGTGAATAATTCGCCTTTACGTGTTTGTTGTATTATTTAACAGGAGGACTGCTTATAGAGCTCACAGGAGTCAAATGTAAAAGCTTACAAATGGTGAATCTAAAAAGTTCCCAATGTGAACCTTGTGCAGGCTTCCTATCAAATAGGTCAAGGTTAATCTGACAACACTATTCAAAGCCCACTTGGCAGGAAATAAACTCCGTCCCATATAAAAGTTATTTACCGCAGCACTTAATTTTCCATGCTTCATTTCTGGACTGTGCTTGGCCATTAAAGATTAATATTCATAAGGAGAATGGAATTATTCATTAGATTTAAACATGACTGTATTTCAAAGGCATAGTACCCATCAGCACTTTAAAGGCTACAGTGTATATGGTTCTATCTTCCTTTTAAGCCTTAGCGCAGTTGAACTGTGCTGTGTTTTACTCTTCATTAATCAACACATCGGAAGATAATTTCAAACAGTAAAGAACAGCCACTTCAGATACAAGGCAATATACACCCATATCTGATATATATTTAAATAATTGCTTCCTGAGTTCTGCTCTCAGGACAAGGGCCAAGTGGACACTTGAAGGAGGAAGGGGAAAGGTAAGCAATTCAATTCAAACTTTATTTGCGTAGCCGACTGGCCATAGCATCTATAAGACCAACACCAACAAAAATACAACAAATATGGTTACCAATAAAACCCAGACTCCAAGGACCTTCCATTGATGTCTTGTTGAGTGGTCATCATCAATTTTGTTCTCCTTAACTACTTCTGCCCAGGCCTGGACTGAAAAAGAAGCTTTGCCTGCCTTTTTGCACTGCTAAATCCAACGCCTGTCAGCTCACCTTAATTCTCAAAACACTGATTAAACGTCAACACTCAGGAATCTAGAAGAGATCAGGGCACCCAGAAACCCAGAGGAGTCAGGGCACCCACAAACCCATAACAATACTAAGACAAGAAATTAGCATAAAGAACTCATCATATAAGACAAATGAAACTATAATTAAGGTAAGTATGGCCCAAATGAAGTCAGAACTAATAAAATGATGGGCTGATTAATACATTTTTAAATTGAGTATTTATACCCCACCTACTAACTGAAGTTCTTGAAGCAGTTACAATAATCTAAAACACAGAGACAGAGAGAAAATGATACAGTTGTCAATACAGCAGGTAAAGGTGTATTTAATGTTGCCTTGCTTTTCACCAATGTTCCAACAACTGCCATTCTGCAGCAGCTGAATCTCATGGCCTAAAACTGACTCTTGAAATGGCTAAATGTTTTCCACACAGGCCAGGAGTTTGGAAATGAAGAATACTAGTTTGGCTCTGATGAGCATCCACAGGGAGCAAGCACAGCAACTTAAGGAACCATCATGGAGAAGATCTTATCCTGTATCTCTTAAGATGTTCTTTCTCAAGGAAAGCAAGATCTCAGCAGAGCTCCCCAGCAAATCCTAATGGTGGAAAGATTTTAGATGGGAAAAGATGTTTGACTTGTGTACACTGATCCCTCAACTGATGTATGATTCTACAAGCAATATTCACTGTCTTGTATTGGGCATAAACACAAACAAGTCAACCAGTGATGTTTATATAAAACCGGGTTACTGTCCACACAACCCCCACGCCTGGCTTCGACTAGTCCTTCGGTTGTGCGTGTGCCTCTGTGTTAATTCATAAAGCCCTAAGCAACTTGAGTCCAAGTTTATTAAGAATCACCTGATAATTTATGCTCAACCTCAAACACTAAGTTTTTCTTATGGGGCACTTTTGTTGGTTCTCCACAGCCCCAAGATTTGGTTGGCTTTTACTTGGGACTGAGCCTTTAGTTTGGCAGAACCTGCTATGGGAAAAATCAATCCTCAAAGAAATCAATCCTCAAAAGACTCACAGAATTGGGCCATTCCATTGCCACGGGTGGGACACTTTGACCATGTTTTTTGGTATTCACACATGTGTAACAATGTAAATATACATAAAAATTAACCACCAAAATTTAAACTATGTTCTTAATAAGATACTGAACATTTTACTATTTTTTTATTATTTTAATGGATATTTTTGACAATTTTATTAAATGTTAAAAGTGTTGTCTCGGGTGGGACAAAAAAAGGACATGGAGCTTGAGATAAGTTTGATTTATGGAAAAACTCTGTGAGTTGGGAGGTGAATCAATGATAAACTCAGCATATCTATTTAAATCAATGTTTATTGGTTACAACTATGCAATCAGGAATTAAGTTTAAGAAATTTAACGATACAAAATTAAGGAAAAAATGCTGTCACGGGTGGGACAATCATCAGAAAACTTTTAACTTGAACACTTCTGTGAAGACTACGTGGGTGGACTTTTGAAAAGAAGGTCCATAAAATAAACTTCTTTTGTCTTTAGCTTTTAAAAAAATGGTTAGACTGCACGTTTGGAATTTTCCTCACCAAAGTCCAGCGCTCATCTAGCATTCTTATCAGGCTCATTTTTCATGAAATGGCCCAATTCTAGAGTTGGGCAGTATCCTAAGGACCATCTAATCCATGGTCGGCAAACTGAGGTCCATGGGTCGTATCAGGCCAAATTGCCTTCTGAATCCAGCCCGCAGATGGTCCAGGAATCGCTGCATGGATCTCCAGTGTGGACGTTCTTTCCCTCTCCCTCCCTCTCCCTCACACGGCAGAGGCAGCACCTCCCTCCCTCCTCCTGGCTTCTCCCTGCCCTGCCTAGAGGAGGAAGGGGGCTGGGCTTTGTTGGTGGCAGCCCCTCTCCAGAGCCCTTTCACACACCGCTCATCGGCCCTCTGCCGCCACCGCTGCTAGCCCGTGCCACTCGCATGACACAGGAGCCACGGTTGGCTGAGTGCCCCTCTCAAGCAGCCACCATTTAAAGCAGCCACTCTCCGGAGCCCTTTCGCGTGCCGCTCATCATCCCTCCGCCGCAGCTGTTCATCCCCCCCCCCCCAAATAGTCTGGCCCCCCACAAGGTCTGAGGGATAATGGACCCTGCTGAAAAAGTTTGAGGACCCCGATCTAATTCAACCCCCTGTAATGCAGGAATATGCAGCTGTCCCATACAAGGATTGAACCTGCAAACATGGTGTTATCGGCACCACACTCTAACTAATTGAGCTCTCTTTAGATGACTTCTGAAAATTCTATTCAGAGAGGCATTTGGAACACTTGCTGTTGTTATTTTACCATCAAGTATTTATTGATGCTTTGATTGAACTGAATGTAATGTTGTGGTTTTTATACTGTATACCACATTGCTGTATTTTTATGAAAGTGAAGTCTATAAATATGTGTTTATAGGCTATTTCAGTGGGATAAATATTTACTTTTTCTTTCTTTTTTTTAAAGTCACCCCACTGATATTTCCTGCGGCTGTTGATGCCCCAAACACCTTTCTTAGACTGTGCTGCCACTTCCATCCTGGATTGTCACATGGGTGATTTCATCAAATCAGAGACCATGCAATAAAGCAGATTTCATCAAAGCACTATGTAGACCATCAAATCTTGCAACTGAGCCACTTGCTGAAGAAAAGTGCAACAGGGATGGATGGTCATATAAATGAATGATCAAACGCATTTGCAAGGAGTGCTGAAAATATACCAAGAAGGCAGCACTTCTTTGCAGTTAAAAATGTTTGCCAAAAAAAGAGCCGCTCTTAGTTTAAGCTCAGCTGTAACTTGGACCACTTGACACACTGATTCATAAATAAGTTTTGCATACATTGATAAAGGAACATTCATACCCATGAAATTAAAATGCCATGATTCATGTGGGAAGTGGCTCTCTTAAATAGTATACAGACCCATGTGCATCTTTTCTCCCTTGTCCAATATCACAATTACTGTAGTTCTTCCTTGCCAGTTAACCAGCTGATTATTATTGTCTTCCAAAGCATTGGTAGGATTCTATTTCAATCTGTGCAATGTCTTGTGAACTTGAAGAGTTCACACACAGAGCTGCTTGGAATATTTTGGTTTTTTCTAAATGTGAACCCAATGAATCAAAGGCAGAATACACCAATCAATATTAGCTGACAAAAGCCATTATACAGACCAAACTAGTTCTCTGTGGTGTGCCAGACTGTTGGCACAAAAGAATTAAATATAACAACTAGAGCTTTTTATTAATTTCTTAGCAACCTGTTCAAGAAGCAAAACACAAAACAAAAAGGCAAAACACACACAAAAGATGCAAAGGTTGCCATATCCACTGGTGTTCTGAAACCTTTATACAACATTAGCCAGCAAATGATATGTGCATTCAGTCCTTGCCTGCATTTGATAAGTGAATAGCCCATGATAAGGGTTTCAAATTTCATGGCTAATAGGTTTACTGATTACTAGGAATTGTTGGTATTTAAAAAAAAAATACTCAGCCAAGGTCATTATTTCTCTAATGGAAGTTTGAATATTTTGCTGCACTTTCTCACTTGTCACCACGCCACTGGCATGCTAATTAACTATCTCCATGCAACACTGGCCACATTGGAATTTGGTTAGTAAATGCAGTATAAGGCACGTCCAACTCCCAAGAGACTGCAATCTACTCCCAGTATATAAAAAAACTGGCAGTGATCTACCCATTGTCATTGCCAAGAGTTGTTAAGCTTTTCGGGGGGAGCATTGCCAAAATGGTTGAGCTCTTTTTTTCCTCCTTTTTTTCTTTTTTTTTCTTTTGTGTGTGTGTGTGTGTGGGATTTGATCCTGCAATCGACCTCCAACACTCCAGCGACTGACCTGTTGATCGCAATAGACCTGTTGGACATGCTTGCCGTATATAATAGAACCAGTTCTTGGGTTTCATCACTGTCACTCTCTAGCATGACTCAAAAACAGAACCCCCTGTGGTGATATGAAAATGAAGGGCTGTGGCTAATCAGATAGGAGCAGCTACAGTTCCCCAAGCGGTTGAACAATCAATCCCACTTCCCAGGGAGCTCTGGAAATTGTAGCTCTGTGTGGGGAATCTGAGATCTCTTAACAACCCTTCGCTTCCTTAACCAATTACAGTTCCCAGGGTTATTTGGGGGTGGCCATTACTGTTAAAGTGGTATAATTGTGCTCAAAGGAATGCTGTGGTGCAGCCAGAGTACATGGGGTTCGACAGGCTTGTTTAATACAAAGCAAATATTTGGCTTCAGACAGGGCCTTCTCCAGGTTTGAAGGTGCCCTTGGTGTAGAGCATGAGACTCTTAATCTCACGGTTGTGGGTTCGAGCCCCATGTTGGGCAAAAGATACCTGCATTACAGGGAGTTGGACAAGATGATCCTCGTGGTCCCTTCCAGCTCTACAATTCTATGATTCGATGATTCTAAGTAACCTCCGGCGGAACCCTTCCTACGTTGATTGGCTCCAGCCATAGGTCACTTGATAGCTGTGGCAGTTGGCCACAATATTCCATTTTAGATTTCCCACAATGCCCCAGACGTAGGGCAACTGTCAGTGCCAATGGGGTCCCCATAAGCTACCTGAGAGTGCTTGATGCTGGTGCCAAGCTTGGGTTTTAGATAACAACTTCATACAGAAGAGAAGGTAAAGAACATGTGTTGTTGTTTCATTGTTGTTGTTGTTGTTTAAAAAATAAACTATGAATAGGACAATTGTCTATCAAGGCATGATCCTGCCACCTCCTACACATCTCTGCAAAGCCAAACAAAATTAAGGGCATGAGTTACACACACAAAAATTCACTAAATGACAGTCATTATCCAACATGAGTATGTATTTTTAACAATTACCTTCTGTTTTTGGAAACAGTATCTGGTGTTTGGTTCCAACTGAACCGGAGATACAGCATTTATTTTGGGTGATGTACTTAGGCCAAAAGAATTGCACAAATAAGACAAGGCAGGAACATGATGGAAAAGGTGGTTGTAACATAGAGCTAATAAGAGAAATGGCACAAGAGCAGAGCAAGGGTAAGAGGAGTCTGTATATGGGTAGCACGCACACACACACACACACGCACACAAAGAGTTTGTAGCAAAAACTGCCAGCACCCTAAGAAGAAGAAGAAAGGGGGGGGGGAGTTAGTTTCAATACAGCCTCCAAAGAAATCAGGTAGCACATTTGTCTTCCACTTTAACTTCTTTTTAATAAATAAATGAATGTGGGTCCATACCAAGGATTATAATTTTTGCCAAATTAGATTATTCACATAGCAGCTTTCCTAGCAAAACATATCTTTGAAACAGCATCCAATTTTTCATGCACTACCTTCCCTCTAGAAATGGAAGTATCTTCCACCGACCTGACAAAATTAGAAAATTAATGGCAGTCGTGGCTTTCCCACTGTCACTCTAAACTCCATGAATGTTACAATTTTTGTCCCTTGTTTGATGTACAATGGGGGGAAAATTGCAGTATAGATGTAAAGCTGCCAAAGAAGTAATAAGAATCCAGCAGATGATAACTGTGACTCAGGATGTAGGCGGCATAGATTAGGGATCTGAATAATTAGGTTCAAGCTGACAGGAAAACGATGGGGAAACAGGCAAGGAACAGGGACACAAACAGGGAGAATTCAGGACAGGAAACAGAGGGACAAAGTAAGGCACTGCCAAGGAGCTTGGAGGGAGTTGCTGGCCAAGCTGTTTAGCAGCTTTGTTCCACACTGAGCTGAATGGAATTTCTCAGAAAAGATTTTCTGTTAACATTTTCTGATCATTTTCGTTTTCACCTCAGCCCTGGGGGGTGGGGGGGGGAAGAATGATTCTTCAGAATATTTTCTTCTACACCACGCCATTTTGGAAGATGTAAAATGGCAGCCAAGCTGTCAACCTTGGAGAATTTCATCACACCCTGGAGAATATCTGGCAACTTGCTGCACCCCCATTTGGGAGGAAAGTAGCATTTTCACAAAGCTGTAGTTCTGTCCCCCTTTGCAAAAAGATGGAGCGTGTAGACCTAAAAAGCAGAGCAAACCAACAGCATTTTTGTGCGCTTGCATTCAACAGCACAGTGAGGCTGAGGAGAGATTCCAGGCAAAGAAATGACGAGCCATCTCAATTACTCAAATAGCTAGGGTAATTTACCCCTGACTTTCCCCATCCTGATTGGGAAGGTCCAACAGGGTTCTTTGCATGTTCAGCTAAACATGCTTAGAAATTCCCCTATGACAGGAAACTCTGTGCAGTCAGGGTTCCCAATTGTGCAAGGATTCTAAACACATCTAGTCAACTGGGCCAAAAATCTGTCTTGAGACCATTCCACTCAACTCATAAAGCTCAAGATAGAGGGAACTGATGTCTATGTCGCCTTCACAATTTACAGCTCTCATTCATTTACATTTTGTTTGTTTGTTTGTTGTTTGTTTCAATGCCTGCAGATGACTAAGTGAGGCTTCCCATTATATTATTCGAACCTCTGCATTGGGAATCCCTTCCTCTAAATCAGGAGGCAAGCTCAGAAAAGTGATGCATGCAAAAACACAAGGAGTTTATCCATCCAAGGACAAATAATTATTGTGCTTTCACACTCTCAAAGAAGAGCATAGCCTGGTCATGTACCACAGAAGCAGGCTTCCAATTTCAAAAATTCAGAACTCTGGGGAAAGCTGACCTATACAGTAGAAGGGAAATTCACATTTTGTGAGAATTTGATCCATTACTTAGATTACTGTGAATTTTGGATTACCAAATTTGTTCCATTATTCTACTTATGCAAATGCAATTACACACCATCTTAACCAGGCATGCATTTTCAAATCAAGAAACAATTCAGGGTGGGCTACTTCCTTGGAGATGAATTACAGTCGGATAACAATACCCAAGTACAAAATGCATGTGTATCACAGTCCGCCATGAAAGATCCATATATAAATCCATGTATAAAGCACAGCTTCTTCTAAATAAATAAAACAACAGAGACAGAGGCCCGTGCAGACATGGTTCTCTCTACATGAGCATACTCTTCATTAATTAAAATTTATCTGAAATCCGCATCAGGAAATGTCTCACAATTAGCAACCTTAAGGTCCAACATAAAAGGGCCATGGTTCATCAGTTGTTCTTCCTTTTGTTACGAAGTTGCTCCTTGAAAGCACATTCAGCCCCTTGCAACAATGCAGTCGTTCCCTCCTTCCTCCCCAACAAATGAAAGGGTCAGTCATCTCATTACCTGAAACAAAAACCCAAGTGCAACTAGCATTGTTAGAACCCTTAATAACAAGAGAAACACTGCAGAGGAGAGAAGGGCATGAGAAACAATGGCATCTCACTCATCATTTCTAACACTCGCTGAAATCCAATCAGTTGGGTCAATAATCAGGGGACCTTGAAAAGACAAACCAGATCATTGTTAGAATGTAATTAATCCAAAAGAGTAGATGCATTTGGTTGTTACTGAAAAGACTGAAACTGCATTCCCAACAATCCTCTCAGAGAGGGAGTTATTGGGCAAAAGAAAAGGCAATTTATTTTTTTGCTTTTTGTAAGATTTAATTATGCCTTACCCGAAAAATACAACAAATTGCAATGCAATTCACTAAAACAAGAGGACAAAATATGTCATTTTTTAATCCTGAATAGCAAGGCTGAAATAATAGCTATATGCATTAATTACCACTGATTTCACTAATTAAGGTAGCTCTCATTTTGGCAAGATGTCACCAATATGCAAAAGACATCCGGTCTCTTTTGTTTACCGCAGTATATCCTAAAGTGGTAGTCTAAGTTTTGAACCAGTGTTTTGGGGTAGTTTTGGAATGGATTAAGGTAACAAGCTAACAATCTAAATCAACTGAAATACTGTTAGTTGGGTGTTCCGATTTCATTCTTCTTCTTGTCATCTTAGTGTTGGTCTACTGTAATGTACTTAAAGATAGCCAGGAAACTTCAATTTGGCCAGTATACTGCTGTCCAATTATTATGAGGAACTAACAACCCATATTGTAGAATGGCAGCTTTAGGTTTCTTTCACAAGCTGCTAGCTAGCCTTCAATTGAATATGGTGGCATTAGCTTTTAAAGCCCCAAACAGCCCGTGGGGCCAGATCATCTCAGGAATTGAATCCTCCCATATCAGCCTCCTTGAGAACCATTTAACCTATGGGACCATTCATTTTCTCCCATCCACTGGCAAAAAATCTCTTCATGGGGACAAGGGAAAGGGCTTTCTCTGTCATGGCACTAGACTGTAGAATAATTACCCAAAGAGGAACATCTGCCCCATTCTTTCCCCACTTTTAAGCAAGTACAGTTACGCATTCCTGGGAGAAAAGAGGGCATGCATCACCAGAGGGGATATGTTAGTTTATATGTACCGATGCAAATTTAGAAAAGTTGCTCTAATTTAACCAAAGAGAGATAGGATAGATAGATAGTATTATTAATATTTTGCTTTCCCTCAAGGTGGGATGCATAGTTCTCCCCCTCCCCATTTTACCCTCTCAACAATTCTATGATATAGGTTAAGTTAAGAGACAGTTGGTGGCCCAAGGTCAGTGAGTAAACTTCATGGCTGAGTAGGGGGTTTGAGCCCTTGTCTCCCAGGTCCTGTCTAATCTAACTACATCGCTAATATGCTGGCTGGGGTTTATGGGAAATGCAATACTAATTTCTAGAGAACCAGGATGGCTAAAACTGCAATAGGCTGACTGGCTTGCTATTTTGCATAGTATTGGGTTTTGCAAGACAGAGCCCCATGGAGAAGGATTCATTTGTTAAATTTGCACACCACCTTCACCTGAAGATCACTCCCCTGAAGGAAGTGGTGTGTACCTTATTCCTAGATCCAATGCTAAGTGGCCCCTGTGAAGTGAGGGAGCTCAGGATCCATCTCTGTACACCAAAAAAAATCCCTTTCTGCCTATCTGGTTCAGCACCAGGAGCATCCCAGCAGACTGGCCTCTTGGTGAGAAAATGGATTTTTTTGTTGGTGACAGCAATTCTTCACCCCAGCTCTCCAACCTATACTGGTGGTCCACTGAGTACCTAGGAGGACACAGCTGGGTCAGGTCTTTCCTGTCCAGTTCATTCATCTAGGTCTCATTAACATATACCAAGTTGGCTGCCTCATCCATGGTCAAGTCATGGATGAGAGTTGTCTTACTATGGACTGACTTAGCATTCACCAGCACACCACCAGATGGGAAAGCTGGTTGGCATGACAACCCAAATCTTGTTGCTTAGGTATGGTCCAAAAGGTGCCACCATCTTTATCATGTGACATGTATAATCGTTGCACCCCTTTCATAAATCTATTTATAATCAATTTTCTAGCCCAGAGGTAGCCCAGCACAATGCCCTGCAGATGTCTACC
Organism: Lacerta agilis; assembly: GCF_009819535.1. Lineage (NCBI taxonomy): Eukaryota > Metazoa > Chordata > Lepidosauria > Squamata > Lacertidae > Lacerta > Lacerta agilis. The sequence goes on along the minus strand of NC_046316.1, from coordinate 18,901,804 downwards.
ACAACTCCCGTCATCATTGGCTGAGGCTGATGGAAGTTGTAGCCCAAATATCTAGAGGGCACCATATTAGCTACCGCTGACCTAGCCCATACCTTTGCAGATTCCATGTGACTTGTGCGGATTTACCTATAGGACTCAGAAAAGAATAAAACCTAATTTTTTTAGCTAGCAGACAGCTGAGAAAACTGATAACATATTTACAGTGGCTTGCAAATTAGAATGCCAGGTCACTCGTAAACCTACCCTGGAGAAACACTCCTAATAATTACATTAATTAATTTAGAGATGCCCAATCTGAAGTTACAAATTACATGTTACTTTATTTATTTTCTGGCTAGGATTTTTATGGTATTTAGACAGTACTAGTTCTTATGTTACATCAAGTGAGAAAGAGAGACATTCAAGCTGTCTTTTCTAGTAAGGTCTGAGAGATCGGCTAAGCCAGTTAAACAGTAGTATAGTTAAAAGAAGGTACCACTTTAAATTCATTCCAGGACCTTCCGTCCTCCTCTGTAATTAGATCAGCATGCACTGCACATTAAACAGCAGTCAACAGAACAATTACTGCCAGAAATGGCTATGGCTTTAATAGAACAAATGAGAGAAACAATCAGCCATTGGGTAGCATAAATGGAGGAGCCATAAAGCTGTAGTGATTCTCAGAACCCCAAAATGGTATTACTGTCTGACGATGGGCACAATACAGAAATGTTAGCCCAAACAAACTCTGTTGAAATCCGTGGGACTAAAAGCATACACTGTAATACCTTATTGATTTCATTGCAACTTAAGCACCTAAGATTGAATCTGTCAAAATGACTATTAAGCAACTGTAACGAATTTAGTGCTATGTAGCTTTGCTTATTGTATTAAAGCTTACTGCTCCAGAGAAGGTTTCACAAGGCTGACTCTTGATTTGGCATATCCTGATTTGCTACGACTTGCATTATCCTGACATCAAGCCAGAGGTACACAAGCCACAATTCTCCCATAAACCAAAGGCTGCCTGCACCACTGTTTAAAGTAAATTTGCGTGCACGGTTATGAAGGACAAAATATGCATTAACCATTGTTTACAGTAATGCACTCACAAAACAAGAGTGCAGGAAATCACTCCAAAGAAGGGAAGTTGAAAAACAAAATTTGCTGATGGCCTATATTAGTCTAACACTGGCTTACTTTGTTCAAATGAAGATGTGATTGTTTTTATGATTGACCACTCTGTCAGCTGAAAGAGAGAGAAAACAGCTGAGGAAATACAAGCAGACTTCAGCCAGGATCTAAGATACAAGAAGCCTGAGGATCAAAGGAGGAGGGGAAAGGTAAATATACCTGGAAGCAACTGGCAGGAGCAACACAGTCTCAAGAGCACTAAGGCTGACAAAGCTTACTTATTCATACAAAACACCGCCTGCAGGTTCTGCAATGTGATTTACATCCCTCCAAGATGTCTTGATACAGCATGATGGTGAAACATAAACAAGTGACCGGCAGACACAATTTAGGAACCATAAAATCTTGACCACCTCCCCCAAAATGGAACCATCAATCGCAAACCACTTAATTCAGAGGACCACAGCCTCTCTGATACAGTATAGTAGTTATTGCAGTACAGATGTCATATGATCATTTTAAAAACAAAGAGAAAGCTTCTAGATCTAGAGATGGTGACACCTTAACATTGTGGGATGTAAAAGGACAGGGGCAGTCAAACCCAACTTCCTTATATGGAACTCTACAGTTGGGGGTGAACTCTACAGTTGGGAGCTTCCAACTGTAGTGTGTATGCCGAGTCTCCATGTCGCTGGTCAGTTGTGTTAATCTCTAAGACAGTTTAAAAGTAGCATTATTAAAATGCACCGTTGGCACTAGGCCAAAAGTATAAAGAGGGACTTTCTCTCAAAAGGAGAAAGTCACCATATGTATGTTATTTAGTAACTTTTAAGCCTGCCTCTAGGATCCTTATGTGACTAGATGATGATTACTTGTAAGTAAACGTTATACACTTTACCAAACACTGTGAAGTGTCTTATTGAAAGAGGGATAAAAAGGGGAAGACACCAGGACAATATTTTAAGACTCTAGCGAGTCTATGCAAACTATCTGCTGCGCATATGAAGTAAAAAGGGAATGTTAGCTCTGCTGATATTATCGAGCTTGTAAACGCAAGTTGGGATAGGATATCTAAAACAATATATCCTCTCCCACATCCCTCAACATTCCCACAAAGGGTTAGCGGGCCCAGAATTGCTATTTATGTGTATTTTAAAGGATTGCATCGGATTGCAATTTTGAGTTGAGTGGATTTTCCTGGTGAGCACAAGGCCTAAAGCATCCATTGTGCTGAAAAGGGGAATTAACTACCCCTCCCCTCCCTCAGTGTTCACAGTAATCCAAGGCAGTGAAGATTTGTTTAGAGATTTTGCATTTGAGATTTTTGAAAAAAAAAAAAATTCAAAAATTTTTGGATTTTAAGATGGCTAGTGCAAATTTTGATAGTGATACAAAACTAGGGGTGATTGTGCTGAGTGAGAATAATTTTATGCACTGGAAGCAGCGCTTAATAGCATATCTAGATGCAAAGCATGTTTTGGAGGCTGTTGAAGATCCCATGCCTACTGGCACAAGTAGAGAGGATTTAGCCAAGATAGCAGCTTGGAAGCGCAAAGAACAGTGAAGCTAGGCATATAATTCTATGTGCACTTCGCAATGAGCATCTATCATTAATAATAGTAAAGATGATGCATCTCAGATCCTAAAAGACATTGAACGCATGTATGGAGAATCTTCCAGGAACTCCTACAGAAGCTTGATGTATAAATTAACCAGATTGAGACTGAATTCTAAAGGAGAATTCACAGCGCACATCAGCAAATTTACTGAGATTATTCAAAGATTGACCTCACTCCTAAGCCTTTTGATGAAGAAACAAAGGTATCATTTTTGCTAGCATCCCTAGGACCGTGTTTGATCCATTTGTCAGTCTAATGGACCATAGAGAAGGTCTAACTTTCAAAGACTTGACCAGTCATTTAAGAGAAGAGTGTAGAGAGAGAGCAGAGTCTCCAGTAAGAAATGCCAGAAGCAAGGACAGTAATTATGCGTCCAGGCAATTTACAAAGTCCAGAGAAATGCCCAAGAAAATAATTTGCTACAATTGCAACAAGGAAGGCCATATTTCTAGGAACTGTAAAGCTCCTCCAAAAGCAAAGAATTCCCAAACCTCTCAGCCAAAATGGCAAAAGAAGGGGAAATTTGAACGCACTATGCTACTTCAAGAAAGGAATTTAGCTGTTCATAACCGTGAAAATAAACGTAATATGTGGATTTTAGATTCAGGAGCCAGTTCACATTATTCATTTAAAAGAGACAATTTTGATGAGATAAATGAAGATGAAGAATCTGAAATAGAGATAGCAGATGGCAGCGTTATTAAAGCAAAAGGTGCAGGTTCCATGGACTTGAAATTCAATGTAAACAATGAACCTGTTAAGACCAAAGTTGCTTAAAGTTTTGTACGTTCCAGAACTAAGTGCAATTTACTCAGTGGTGTCCAGTTTGGACCAGAAGGTTTCCAAATCACATTTGGAAATGGAGAGTGTAATGTGACTAAAGATGGTGAACTGTATATTCAAGCAAAACTTAATTAATGGTGTTTATGAGATTGATATTTCAGAGACCCGTCTGCAAACGTCGCGCATTCTAGCCAGAAAGATGAAGCTGATATGCAACTATGGCATAGGAGACTAGGACACAGAGACACCACCACCATTATGACCTACAAAAAGGTGATCTTGTAAGAGGTTTACAGGTAAAAGAAAGCAAAAAGGCACTGACAAAATGCATAAGCTGCATTACTGAGAAGGCTGTGAAACCTTCTTTCCACGTTGTGCAGAACAAAGAAGCACTAAAGTGCTTGATATCATATATTCGGATCTATGTGGTCCAATTAATGTTCCATCACTTGGCAACAACAAGTATATTCTAATTTTTATTGATGATTTTTCAAAATATTGTGTTGCATATTTCATCAGAGAGAAAAGTGAAACAGTGGAAATGTTCAAAGAATACATTGCCATGGTCAGAAACAAGTTCCAACGCGCTCCAGCTGTGTTGATGACTGACAATGGAGGTGAGTACTGCTCACGTGAAATGCAGACTCTCATGGCCAAGGAAGGAATTGTACACGTAACTACAATCGCTTTCACGCCTCAGCAGAACTCCATTGCAGAGAGAAAATTTAGATCCATTATGGAAATGACAAGGTGCATGCTAAAGGAAGCATCCTTGCCACAGAAGCTGTGGGGAAATGCAGCTGACACAGCAGTTTATTTGCAGAATAGATTGCAACAAAAGGAGCAGAGCGTACACCATTTGAACTTTGGCATGGCAAAGTGCCTAATTTGTCACACATACGTGTGTTTGGAAGTCTGTGCTACTATCACGTGCCCAAAGAACACAGACAGAAGCTAGACTCCAGAGCACAAGCAGGTGTCTTTGTTGGATATGCATCTGGAGGGAAAGGCTACAGAGTATTGGACTTAAAAAGTGGCAAAACCAGTGCGCACCATGCAATTTATTTTGATGAGCATGCGATGGTTAACACAAAGAATACAGTTATTGACTGTTCCAAGGAGTCAGAATGGACTCAAGAACTTATTGACTTTCCTTCTGAAACCCCAAGAAGTGCTAATCTGCGTTCTAATGTCATAGCACCCCCTACAGGGAATGCACCAGAACATGCAGAGGATCAAATTCCTACTGGCTTCAGAGATGAAGAGGACGACTTAGACATGCCACCATTGGAGGAGGATGAGGATGTTGATGCGGTTCCAGAACCAGAGATCAGACGCTCATCCAGAACCAACAGGGGTGTTCCAGCACCACGGCTGTCCTATTTTGCAGGGTCGGCATCTCCACAGGAACCTTCCACATGGGAAGAGATACAGAAAATGCCACCTAAGGAAGCTAATCTCTGGAGGAAAGCCACGCAGGACGAAATGGATGCATTGCATCAAAACAAGACTTGGACCCTCACGGAACTACCTCCGGGTAAGAAAGCCATTGGCTGTAAATGGGTTTTCAAGATTAAGAAGGGGTCAGAAGGGGAAGTTCAACGCTACAAAGCTAGACTTGTGGCACAAGGATTTTCACAGAAATATGGTGAAGATTATGATGAAACGTTTGCACCAACTGTAAGATACAGTAGCGTGAGAATGCTTTTAAGCATTGCAGCATCCAAGCAGCTGAATGTAAAGCACATCGATATTGCCACTGCGTTTTTGCATGGACAGATTTCCGAGGAAATTTATATGAGACAACCCAAAGGTTTTGTGAAACCACATGAGGAACATTTAGTGTGCAAGTTGCAGAAGGGACTGTATGGTTTGAGACAGGCTGCTAGAGCCTGGAACCAGAAATTGCACAAAATGTTAATGCAACTTGGCTACAAGCAAGGAAACGCTGACAAATGCTTGTACAGTAAGTCAGGTAATGGACAATTCTCATATATTTTGGCATTTGTTGATGATTTGATTATTGCCACAGAAAATGACAGAGACTATGCACAAATAGTACAACACCTGAGCAAAGAGGTGGAAGTCAAAGAACTAGGAGATGTCCAGTACTACCTTGGAATTCAAGTGGAAAGAGAAGAAGACGGCTCATTTCTTCTCAGTCAGCGGCAAAAGGTCAGTGAACTGATAGAGTATATGCAGATGCAAGACGCAAACCCAGTTGCAACGCCCATGACCACCGACTTTCTAAAGAATCAGCAAGATTCGAAGCCATTGCCAGACAACAGTGAATACAGGTCAGCGATTGGTAAACTTTTGTATTTGGTTACCACATGCAGACCTGACTTAGCAAGTGCTGTGGGGATTCTTAGCAGGAAAGTGAGTTCTCCCACTGAGCATGATTGGGCTGGTGTTAAGAGGGTGGTCAGATATTTGAAGGGTACATTGAATTGTAAATTAAGGCTACCAGCTGTCAGAAATCCTAAGTTAATTGGGTACACTGATGCTGATTGGGCTGGGGATAATGCTGACTATAAGTCAACAAGTGGTCATGTTTTTATGTTTGGGGATGGACCTGTTGTATGGGGCAGTTATAAACAGAACTGTGTAGCATTATCTTCCACAGAAGCTGAATATATTTCTGCATCGGAAGCGTGCCGAGAGATTGCCTGGCTCGAGGAACTCATCAAGGACTTTGGTTTGGTGAGAAAGCAAGCTGTCAGTTTGCTGGAGGACAATCAGAGTTGCATAAAACTGACACAAAGTGAAAAGTTCCTTGCCAGGACAAAACATATAGGTGTGAGATACCATTTTATACGTCAGGCAGTTCAGGATGGACTTGTGGAACTGTCGTACTGCTGCACCAATGAGATGGCTGCGGACATCCTGACAAAACCCTTGCCTAGAGAGAGTTTCCAGAATCTACGAGTCAAGCTGGGACTCTGGGTGGTTGAATAAAGTTGAATTTGCCTGAGAAGGGGTATGTGGGATGTAAAAGGACAGGGGCAGTCAAACCCAACTTCCTTATATGGAACTCTACAGTTGGGGGTGAACTCTACAGTTGGGAGCTTCCAACTGTAGTGTGTATGCCGAGTCTCCATGTCGCTGGTCAGTTGTGTTAATCTCTAAGACAGTTTAAAAGTAGCATTATTAAAATGCACCGTTGGCACTAGGCCAAAAGTATAAAGAGGGACTTTCTCTCAAAAGGAGAAAGTCACCATATGTATGTTATTTAGTAACTTTTAAGCCTGCCTCTAGGATCCTTATGTGACTAGATGATGATTACTTGTAAGTAAACGTTATACACTTTACCAAACACTGTGAAGTGTCTTATTGAAAGAGGGATAAAAAGGGGAAGACACCAGGACAATATTTTTAAGACTCTAGCGAGTCTATGCAAACTATCTGCTGCGCATATGAAGTAAAAAGGGAATGTTAGCTCTGCTGATATTATCGAGCTTGTAAACGCAAGTTGGGATAGGATATCTAAAACAATATATCCTCTCCCACATCCCTCAACATTCCCACAAACATCACATGGCAACAGCCTGGAAGGCAGTATTTGACATCACCCAGGAACAGCCAACACAACACTTCTGGATATTCCATCCTCATTGTTCTGTAACTGCCACTTTGGCTACAGCATCCTTGAGTCACATTAGGTAGGCATTTTGCTAAGAGAATTCAGTAACTCTGTTTCATTAGTCACTGTAATAAATATATGATTTTGGTGATTTAACTGCAGCCTACCAAGGCAAACTAATCTAAAGTGCTGTATGATGCTTTAAAATGTGCATATACATAGCTTAATCTCATGTTGGCCTCACAACAAATGTAAAGGATATGACAGAGTGACCCCTGGGACAATATTTGCCACAGTCCCATTGTGGGGGAGACCCCAAGGGTCCCAAAATTGTGATAATTGAACCCCTGGATGTGACAGCTAATAGGGAATTTATGATAACCTATCACTTGAAGAACCTGCTGAGAAAGCTTTATGACACCGCTGAAAAAGCATTTCGCTCTGCAAGATTGCTGCCCCTTCCCATGGGGCAGAGAATAGCTAACACGCTTATCGTAAGGACACAAGCTATACACGCAGGTTCACAAATACAATTGTTTTGTGTAACACAATGTATTCATGCGAAGGCCATACAGACACGGTGGGAATCAAAGCCATGTCAGCAGAACAGCCAATGCTTATGCTAAGCTTGCACAAGCACACAAGCATGAAATATATCCAGTCTGAAGGCTGCTGTCCTAACCCCTCTTACTTGGGAGTAAAGCCTCGGTGAATTCAGTCAGACTTAATTTCTGGTAAGTTTCTCTAGTACTAAAGATATACCCACATAAGTTCTCAGAAGACAACACAAGAAATGGCTTACCATCATAATTAATTCACCCGCTTATCCCAGCCTCCACATTTTGCAACTATCTTCTAGAAAAGCAAATCTAGTCCATCATACCATATAACTGGGGCAACATTTAAGCCCTTCATGCAGCCACAAGAAAAGAAGATCTTGAGTCCTGAAACCAGTTCTGAGCAACCCATGGCAGCCTCCACTCTCCCTCTGCAAACCCCCACATCCCCCTGTACTTATTTCATCTGCCCCACCACCACTGGAGAAGGGAAACAGCTGGCAGGGACACAAGGGCATTCATGACAAAACACTCTTGTTTCATCAAAGGTGATAAAGGATTGTAAAAAGGGATCACATTTTTTTTTAAAAAAAATTAAAGTTCAAGCCGTTTGGAATTACTGTATCTAGGCAAAAGATCCACTTTGACTCTAATTGTAATAAGATCTTTTTGAGTATGTGTTGTGGGGTCTCAACCTATTTTTCTGTAGCTTTTGTCATCCGCCAGTTGTCTCCTAATTTCTCTCATGTAATCTTTGGAATCCATTATTACTACAGCTCCCCCTTTAATGTAAGGTTCAAATGCATCATCATGCTATTGTTTCCTTATCAGAGTATTATAAAAGTCAATGCATACAGGGGCATCATGGGGGTGTGGGGTGTGGTCCACCCCGGGTGTCATGCCTAAGGGTGTGTGTGACAAAATCCCCCCAGGTGAATCGGCGTTGCGGCACTCGCACTCCCCGGCGGGTGTATTTTCAGGATCGGTGCAATCAGCACTGCAAAAAATCTGCCCGCCAATCAGGCAAATACACCCAACAGTTGGCGCTTGCACACACACACACACACCAATGGCAGTGGGCAGTTGCACCCCCGGCAGGCGACAGCTGCTCCCCCGGTGCCATGAGAGGATCTTGGTGGCGGCCTCTTGGGCAGGTCGTTCCACCCCATGGGTGGGTCACCCCGTCCCCGCCGCACTGGGTACCAGAGGAGATATCTACGCCCCTGAATGTATACCAAAAGGTTTGTGAATAAAAAAGGCTCCAACCTTGTATCAGCACTCTGAGGAATTTAAACAAAAATGGATTGCCATCATTAATAAATGCTCTGGTGATTTAATGCTTTTAGTTATAGGAAAGGAACGGAAATTGGAACAGGAAATTGTTACATTGACAAAACCACAAAGTATGGGGGCTAGAGTAGCCCTTTGAAAACACATTCTAGGCACTGTAATCACCGGTGGTGAACATGCAGCACATGGGAGCCATCTGGGGGGAGCGAGGGCCCCAAAATTTTTTGATGGAGGGAGCTGGGCTATCTCAATATGTGCCATGCACACACCATGCGACGTGCTGCCATCACTTGCGCAAGCAGCATGGCGTGCGGATGGCATGTCAGCACATTGTGCAGCATGTACAAGTGACATCAGCACCACATGGTGTGCCCGCATAACATGAGCATGTCACTAAGCATGCATGCATGGAAAGGGCATGGCACATGGCACCAGCCCTCTCAAACGTGGGAGCAAGCCAGTGTGCCTGATGCAGCCGTTTGCCTGCCTTCTTACTCTTCCATCAACTATCAGGATAGAAAAGACTATCATTATCGTTAAACATTTCAGTTCTTTAATTGGTGAACGTATTCAAATTCTCTGACAATTTGTAGCATTGCCCTTTAAGGTTGTCTGCCTCTTAAATGCTTGTTTGTATGTTTGCATACAAGAACACAGTCAAAGGAAGAGAGAGAGAGAATTTGACTATTTAAATCTTAAGCTATCCTTTGGTTCATAGTAATGGCCGTTCAGTGAAAACATATTCTCTCTTCGAAAAGTAGGAACTGCCACCATTAATATCATTAAGTATCCAAAGTTTCTATTAAATGTTCCATTTAATTTCAAACAAACTTTTTAATTGAGTAATTTGAATGCTTTAGTCTTGTTGGCATCTTTGTTTTGTTTTTGGAAGGCACCATGTACACTAATGGTGATGTATAAATACTTAATTATAAAAGAAATCCAGCCCACAAGGCAATTTAAGATGCAACATTCCATTATTTTTCCTTTCGCAAATATTGTTATGGAAAGCTTAATTATACTTCAGGGGTATGTCCTTGGGGTTATTTCCTTATAAAGAGGCTAGTTGTTCATTATTAAAACATACATACATACCCCAATACATTTTTGAATCTGTAGATAAAGAAGCGACTGAAGTTTAAGGTTGGGCTTTTTTCTTTTCTTTTTAGCTTATCCTGCTGTAAAACACAATCAGAATTTTTTGTTCCACTGACTGCACACCAAAATTGATTAGAAAACTATATGACCAAAAATTCAGATTAGGTTCCACAAATACAAAGGCTATTTCATTAATGCATTTCATCTCTCACTTTGGGAACTAATGTGGCAATTTAGAAAATGCCATTTTTTTGTCCTTCAACAGATGATTGCAGGCAATCAACATGCTGTCTGTCTTGTATACTGCCATTTTTAATATATCTTCCTATAGCAAGCAAGGAAAACGTCCTTGAATTTCTTAGTGAAACGGCAAGATGTTTATCAGATTTATTCGTTAACGTCAGTTTCCACAGTTTCAGTCTGCTGCAGAGCGTCAAACTATACAATCACCCATTAACGATAAGAAGCATAGCTAGATACACACACAGAGAAAGTATTGAACGGGTGACCTTTGTGCATTAAACAGAAACACTTTGAAAGGCAAAGGATGGTACATAGCCAGATCCTTCTGCTCAGTAAAGCACAACACTGTAAACAGAGAGAGTTGGAGATCACCATGAGGACAGGCTTCAGTTATGTTCTCCCATACGCCTCTCACCGTCCTTTGGCTTCTTCAGTCTAGTTATTTCCTCAGCTTCTGACTCAACTGCTTCACTTTGTTATCACAGCGGGCCTTGAGTTGCTATGGCTCCTTTGATTTCCATTGGCTTAATTCCTCTGAGGTCACAGCAGGACTGGAAATTGTAGACGAAAGTAACTGATGTTTAGAAGCACTTGGGTATACATGCAAGCTACACCTTATATGCACCTGCAAATCATGCCGTTGGCCCTTATCCCATTCATTCCAATAGGACCTAGACAGTAGCAGCCCATGAGGTGGGGCAAAGCTGTGGAACTACTCTTTGAACATAGTTAAGCATTGCTGAAGCTTACTGGGATGAGGACAGGATAGATCATGACAGTGGAGAGGTTGAGACTACACAAGCACACTGGTGGAAGCACTGGATTGGCTCTGCTGGTGCAGCTGTGTAGCCCCACTATAGTCCCCCCCCCCCTTCCAGGGAAACAGCAGCAATGCCAGCATTGAGAGGATGGCTCAACCCATCACACAGGCCATTGATGCCCTAGCTTTGCTTCCTTAAAAAGATGGCTACTGAAAATAAGCCTGCCAATAAAATAATGTAAAGGTCCACATCATTTAAACGAACCTGCGGTGTGACCTGGAATAGTGTGCATAGCTCTGAAAAGGACATTTTAGAGTTGGGAAAGATGCAGAAAAATGGCAGCCAAAATGGTCAGGAAGCGAAAGAAATTCCCTGCAAGGTTTACTGTATTATTGTTATGATATAAAAGATTGAAGTTAGTGTTATGAAACGTCCCGGGGGGGGGGGAGGTTGTTAGACTGACCCCCAGTCAGGAACGAAGCTTGCGTGCCCTCCTGGCTACTCGAGTCCAGGGGCACATTAGTAATATATGATTGTTCCCCAGCTTGAAGAACAACACACACAAGCCAGTAAGGCTAAAACTACTTTATTGCAGATAAAATGCAGAGTATGTCTCTGCTAGCCAGCTCATGATTTCAGAGCTGTGCATAAAAGTGTCCAGCATCTCTTGAGCCAGAACCGAAAGTAAAGTACAACAGTACAGTAAAAACATCACGTGTGTGAGAAAGCTGGTAGGACTGGTAGCTTTCCCACAGGATAAAAACAGACACAATAGTCATGCTGACCTCGCTGCTGCAGCGTTTGCAGCTCGGCTTGTAATAATATCACAACAGTTAGGGTGGAGCAAAGAGATAGAACAAAAACACCACGGAAAATGGGATGGGAAGTCGATAAAACGAAAGAAAAATGTATTTTTATGTGAAATTTGTGGAAACTTAGTATTTATTTTTATTTTTTTAAGAAGGAAAGGTTACAACGTCTAGGGCTTATTACTTTTAGAAGAAGAAAAAAGGCAAGTTAAGAGGAACATGGACAAGGTTTATAAAATTATGTATAATGTGTAGGAACTGGATAAAGAGATGTTTTTCTCCCTCTCATATAAAACTAGAAGCCAGGGCCACCCAATGAAGCTTCTTGGTAGGACATTCAGGACAGACAAAAAGGAGTACTTAGTGCATGAAACTTGCTGTCACAAGATGTAATGATGGCCACTACCTCAGGCAGTGAGAGATTTTACTTTCTTGGGTTCCATGATCACTGCAGATGGTGACAGCAGTCACAAAATTAGAGACGCCTGCTTCTTGGGAGAAAAGCAATGACAAACTTAGACAGCATCTTAAAAAGCAGAGAGTGAGGGATTCCCATTGCCCAATGCTAGTGCTGTCAAAAAATTAGACACATTAATACTGGAAACATCACAAGAGCCCCCCCCCCCCAACACATATAGTGGCCATGAGGGATTTGAGAAAATTTACAGAAGGAATTACCTAAAGATTACTGAGAAAGAGATGCCTCATAGATCTCAAAACGCAGACTGATAATCCCAGAATTCATTTACTAGCCTTTATTTTGCTAAGGCCCCAGAGTCTGAACAATCCTTTAAGCTCTAATTTGGCAGCTGGGGGGGAAAACGAGCCAGAAAGCAGCTGTTTGTAAGGATTGCGAAAGCTAATGAGGCTGATACGAGCGACAGCAAGTTGCACAGGTAACAGTGTGCCTCCGCCATTAGCTAGGTGGTGCTGCTGCCGGTGGGATTGTTTCAGGCTCTCGTTCTATCCCGGTAAATCTGATCAAGGAAGGTAGTGGACGAATCTTATACTACAGGCTGCTGACAGGCCTTCAAGTGATTAAACTTATTGTGATCTTCAAACTGAAGCCCCCCTGCGAAGAACTGCCAGGTGGTCTGCACCGCCACATCTGTCACAACCAAGCTAACATCTGCCAGTTCTTCCACAGAGAACTTTCTGTGGTCCGGCCTCAGATTCCTCAAGAGGCCCCCTTTTAAAAAAAGTTATGTGACAGATATCACACACACACAAAGTTCTATATAAGGATGCTTTCCACCTCTGCGCCTTGTGCAACTGATTCCTTCCTATGTGATGCGGTGCTTTGCTAGTCCTGTGGATTTGACAAGGACATAAAAAATGCTACAGTCCTGAGGATCACCCCCCCCCCCCGTGAGGTTGCCCAAGGCAACCTTTATTTTTTCTTCCTGCAAGGCTTGCCTTGTGAGTTTTAGCTGCAGGTGCCTGGTGGAGAGGAGAAGCAGGTATCCCTGTCAGCTCTGCCTTGCTGCAATTTTTTTTCCACCAAAAGGGAAGAGAAGAGGAAAAGGTAGAAATGTGTGTAATTTGTCACCTTCCTTCCATCTTCCTACACAATGCTATCAGCATGTTTGAGATGCTTATCTGCAAAAGCTTTAAGTTGTCATCTCCATGCCGAGCCAGATCTTTGTTGTGTATTACATCTACGCTATTATCAGTTGATTCAATATTTCATCTGCATGCAAGCCTAGTTGCCTGCTTTCTATTATTATTTTTCTTCTCCTGTGCAGTTTTTGGAAAGAATGCCATCAAAACTGTCTCATGCTTGGGATGCTTATCTGCAGTATCACATCTGCGGTTTTCAGCTGGATGAGAAAAATCACAAATATTCATTGTGTCCTAGGCACAGGGACACTACTGCAATAAAAAAAAAAAGACTTGTGGATCAACAGAAAAGGAAAGATGGGGTGTAATGGGGGAGGGGAGAGCTATAGAAACAGAAATTTCATGCTCAAAATTACAGGGAAAAGAAAGAAAAACTGAGGAGTGGGGTCAAAAATGCAGCAGGCTTGCGAACACAGATGTAGAAATAGTAACTGAAACTAGTTACTATAAGCAACACTGAAACTAGGCTAGGGGAACAAGATTCCTAATACTGTGGATACATCTTATGGAAGAATGCAAAATAGGCAAAGGTTGTGTACTATAAAAGAAAAGTGTGACATTACACAATCTTTTCCTTCCAGTATAGAATTGTTGTTGTTGTTCAGTCGTTCAGTCGTGTGCGACTCTTTGTGACCCCATGGACCAGAGCACGCCAGGCACGCCTATCCTTCACTGCCTCTCGCAGTTTGGCCAAACTCATGTTAGTAGCTTCAAGAACACTGTCCAACCATCTCATCCTCTGTCGTCCCCTTCTTCTTGTGCCCTCTATCTTTCCCAACATCAGGGTCTTTTCTAGGGAGTCTTCCCTTCTCATGAGGTGGCCAAAGTACTGGAGCCTCAACTTCAGGATCTGCCCTTCCAGTGAGCACTCAGGGCTGATTTCTTTAAGAATGGATAGGTTTGATCTTCTTGCAGTCCATGGGACTCTCAAGAGTCTCCTCCAGCACCATAATTCAAAAGCATCAATTCTTTGGCGATCAGCCTTCTTTATGGTCCAGCTCTCACTATACATTACTATATAGAATACCGGTAGTTAGAATAGTATAGAATAGTTACACCTAATTTCTACCCAATCAATCTTTTTAAAGGCAACAAACAGATGGACAGTGGCTTGGGGAAGGCAACAGGCTAGGCAGAGCAGTATCACTGCATTTTTCAAAGGCCCTGTGCAGGCAAACCTAACACAGAAATGCACATTCAGCCATTATTTTTGCTGAGCATGAGGGAGGGGATGGGGAATCAAAGATTGGACACGAAGCCTCTGAGCAAGTTGAACAGCAAGGCTAACCACAGAGGGGGATTTAGGGCAGTGGGACCGGTTCCCCCACATTGGGTGCCGGGATGAGGGGGCGCTGCAGGGTGTTGCAATTATGACATGGTGCATGCACAGAACGGAAGGTGAGAGGCTGGGTGGCACTGAATTTTTGTTTCATACAGGGTGCCACTGAAATTAGAAAGACCAAAGTTTGTCCCTGCTGCTGCTAACCGGTCCACTCTTAAATCCATCCAACACTGGTTCTCAGAGATAGTGGTACGGAACTGGGAACCTGCTCTGGGCGTGTAAATTTCTAGTTATGGCACCTGGTGAAGTAGTCCCATTAAGATTGGCACGGCTCATACTTTATGGAACTTGCCGAGCTGACAGCGAGACTACGCGGCCAAGGAGAGGAAATGGTGCAGGAAGATTGGAAGAAATTTAGATTGTATTTAAAAATAATATTGTAATGTTTAAATTTTATATCCGTTAGGGAAGTGGTTAGAGGTTTTCGGTAATGATGCTGGAGGTGGATTCTATAAGATAGAATGTTATAGGGAAATAACCATGGGTGATTGCTAATAATGTAACTGCCAATAAAGACGGAAAATGAATTTCAGAAGGAAGAGATCGGGGGTAGTCACCCTAAGATGTTAGTGGAATAATGCTAGGAGTATACAGTATAAGAAATTTATGTGTTGTTTGTTTTGAATTTGTTTTGTTTGTATTCTTATAAAATGAATAAAAATATTATTAAAAAAAAGATTGGCACAACTCATATGAAGAGACTAACAATTCCAGGAGTTTGGAATCAGATGTGAATAATTAGCAAGAAAGAAGTGGAAGGGTGGTGGTGTCATACAATTTTGAGGCCTCATTTTGCCAGAATGCCCTAGTTGCTTGGCTTTCATTCATTCATGTACAGTCATACCTCATGTTGCGTACGCTCCGTGTTGTGTACATTCGGGATACGCACTCCTGCACCCTGGTTTTCCAGAGATTTGCCTTGCTGCAGAGATGCACATCTGGTCTGAATTTTTGTTGCTGTCCAGCTAAATTGTGGTGTATCTGTTTTTCCACATGCAGATTCACTATTGGCCGGCTGAGGAGCCAAAAACATACCAGTAATTTCTGATAAGCACTAATGAGGAGAAGAAACATAAGAACTGCCAGTTTTTTTTTGTTGGGTTTTTTTCTTAAAAGGGATTTATTTGACTCAAAGCTTGCAATCTTGATTACCCAAACTGTGACATAATAACCTGAACATGTGTGAGGATTTGTAGCTAGTCCTTTGGAACATCAAGCTAATAGCAGCTGCTTATATAAGATCCCTTCTTTGAAAGCAGAAGACTAACCTTCCACACAGTACAGTGTGTACTGTCTCAAATCACCCCCATTAGGGTTCTTTTTGGTTTGTTTAATCTTCCCATTCTCTCTCATTTATGAGCCACACTTCATAATTGTACTGTCAGTTTCACAGGAATCATTCTTTACCTTACAGCATGCAAGTCAACAGAGCTGCAAACAGCTCAAAGGGTGCTTCCAGTCAGTTGCTATTTTGGGGTTGAATTCAATCATACTGCCAAAATTAAGGTTGTGCAATTAGTTGATTTGATGCTCTTGTGCAACAAACCTACTTTCTACGATAAGGAGAACGAGGGGAAAATACACTACAAAGTGTGAAATAGCAATTGCTTGATGCAACGTGACATAATCAGTTAACAAATCTAGAACAATACTCAATGACCAGACATTTAACCTTGCCACTAACCTTGTGCAAACAGGTAAGGGTGAATGTTCAATAAAGAGGTGACCTGGAAGTGACCCAAGTTTATTTCTTCCTTGGGATTGGTGACATGCATAGAATTATCATTCTACTGTGCTTGGGTGAAGCTGAAGTGGGCTCCATTCATGCGTTAACCACATTTCTACATAGGAGCATGTCAAACAAAAAGCTAGGATTGCATGATTGCTGTTAGACAGGGATACATGTCGCCTGTATCCCTCCAGATGTGATTGGATTAAAACTCCCATCAGAACCAGCCAGTGTGGTCAAGGGAAGGTGAAAGCTGGATTCAGCAACATCTGGAGGAGCATAGAGTCCCCATTATTGCACTAGACATTTCAAGAGAGGACTGAGTTGGGGATAAATTAGATATCCTCCCCCAATCTTGAGCCAATTCAGAGTCCATTGCACTACCATTTATTCATTCCCCCACCTTTTCCCCCAAACCAGGGCATAAAGCAGATTAAAAAAATTAAAGCAAACATGGATAAACCACAGAACGATCATAGTTAAAAAGTAATTAAACTATAATGGAATTAAAATGATGTGAAAAACCAATCTCTTAAAATACAGATAGTAAAAGCACAGCTAGTAAAAATAGCACAGCACTATTAAAAAGCCCGTTCCTTGAAAGCAATCAGCTCCACAAAACCTGCTGGAATAAAACAGTCTTCACCTGCCAAGTGGAAGGACAACCAAGAGGGAACCAGTATAATTTCACTAGGCAGGAAGTTCCAAATGTTAGAAGCACCCATCAAAAGAGCCCTTTCCTATGTCCCCACCAAACATAGTCGTGGTGTGACTGAGAGAAGAGCCAGAGAGAAGGGAGAGTGATGGGGACAAAATTCCCCTTCCCAACTTTCCATAAGCCATAATTCTCTCTTACCTAGCATTGGTGGCATTTAAAGTACCAGGGAGATAGATGCTAAAGGGGTTTTCTCTGCTGCTGCTACCTGAGATGCAAGAGTAGAAGGAATGAATTATTCTCCAGCCCAGATTACAATTTAAGCCCAAGAAAAGCTATTCAGTGGCATAGGGGCAGAAATAGACGGTATGGAACTTGTTATGTCACGTTCATATTCAGAATCAAATAATTCCAGAGTCATATTGTTTTACCTTGGGGAAAACAATGCAGTTTTTAAAGACTTGAACTGTGGGTCTAGGTGCACGGCTGTTCCCCCAGACTCATATTTGCATGTTGGAAAATAAACCGCTATCACAAAAATGCTGTCTGTGAGCTTTCGGTGCTCTCTCCGCTCAAAGAAACCAACCTTATATAATATTGGATGCCCCAACCACTCAGGGAAGTGGGGTGCTCTGCACAGAGACATTTATACACCAGTACACCCACTTGTCTGCAGGTAGAAGAGTGCCATAACAGCAATCTTTTCTATGATGAATCACCACACTAAGTTTCCAGAAATGCCACAAATCACAAAAGCCAAAGGTTCACGTGAACTCAAGTTCTATGCACTCCATCAAGTCATGTTTACTGTCATCAGTGTTTTGAACACCAGAAAAGAAGCAACGACTGTTGACCAGCTTGGCCGCCTACTTTAAAACAAAAGGCACGTTTGATACTGCACATTATTGAGACTTGAAAGAAGTGTTCGCCACGGCTGGTTCTAATGGGCTGTAGCACTGCCCTGTACTAGCCACAGATAAATGAAGCAACAGATCAGTGTGAATCCCAAAGGCAACAATTCTGTTATCTGTGGCAAAAACAAAACAAAAAACTAACAACCCTCCTTCAGTGAACACAGCAGCTATAACCTAGATGCAAGTCTCGGAAGGGCTTAGATCTAGTGTAATACCAGCATAAGCATCAAAATGTTTCGTAAGTTGAAAGCCAGTTACGGAACAACAGATTTGCTGGAAGGATCTCTCTACCAGCAGTGAAGGGGCAAGCACTGATGCATACCAGCACGTCAGACTCAAAAGGAAGAAGACACACAATGTGAGCAATTTTCTTTTGCAGAATTCTGCATAAACTTCTGCATGAGATCTCAGCATTTGTTAAACAACCAAGCAAACAAACAAACAAACAAACAAACAAACAAACAAACAAACAGTTATAAATAGACAAAGCTCATAAAAAAACTAGTGGGAATGTTTTTCCAATGGTAAATTTTACCCAAAGGAGCAGGTGTGCAGCCTGGGAGTCATTTTGGACTTGCAGCTGTCCATGGAGGTGCAGGTCAATTCTGTGTCCAGGGCAGCTGTATACCAGCACCATCTGGTACGCCGGCTGAGACCCTACCTGCCCGCAGACTGTCTTGCCAGAGTGGTGCATGCTCTGGTTATCTCCCACTTGGACTACTGCAATGCACTCTATGTGCAATGCGCCCTTTGATGGTGACCCGGACACTACAATTAATCCAGAATGCGGCAGCTAGACTGGTGACTGGGAGTGGCTGCTGAGACCACATAACACCAGTCCTGAAAGACCTACATTGGCTCCCAGTACGTTTCTGAGCACAATTCAAAGTGTTGGTGCTGACCTTTAAAGCCCTAAACGGCCTCGGCCCAGTATACCTGAAGGAACGTCTCCACCCCCCATTGTTCAGCCTGGACACTGATGTCCAGCTCTGAGGGCCTTCTGGTGGTTCCCTCCCTATGAGAAGTGAGGTTACAGGGAACCAGGAAGAGGGCCTTCTCGGCAGTGGCGCCCGCCCTGTGGAATGCTCTCCCATCAGATGTCAAGGAAATAAGCAACTATTGGACTTTTAGAAGACATCTGAAGGCAGCCCTGTTTAGGGAAGTTTTTTAATGTTTAATGCTGTATTGTGGTTTTAATATTCGATTGGGAGCCGCCCAGAGTGGCTGGGGAAACCCAGCCAGGTGGGTGGGGTATAAATAATAAATAATAATAATCAATTTAATAATAATAATAATAATAATAATAATAATAATAATAATAATAATAAATTTTAGATGGCACCAAAAATACATGTCCTACTTCTGCAGTTATACAGCAGCCTTGCAGTTATACACCAGCCTTGCGCTCAATGTCAAGGTTCAAGGAAGAGGCACAGGGAGTTTTGGCTGAAGGTTGACTTCAGACAGAAAGAGAAGGGGAACCAAAGGAGTGCTCAGCCATGAAATGCGCTGTGGTGACCTTGGGGCAGTTCCTACCTTTGAGCCTAACATAGGTCTTGGGTTCATGGTGACGATAGAGGGGATTTACAGAGACATGCCGAGAGAGAACATGTCATAGAAGTGAGAGTGTATGCATGTGTGTTGAAAGATAGCATGTGTTAAGCAAACACTGGAGTTAAAATTGTAGCAGTCCTTACCACCAATGCTTAGTAAAGTAGCCCTCAGCAGGATTTGAATTGAGTACTGCTGCAATATTTACTTGAAGACCAATATTTATCCTGCTATTCAGCCAGACCCCCAGAGCAGTTTGCATTAGATACATTACAAACAAGACAGTTCCTTGTTACTGTGATCCTATATGCATTTATCTGTGAACAAGGCATATTTATGTCTTTGGGACTTTAGTCTAAGCAAACATGCATATGGAATTGAGTTGCACATCTTCAATTTAAAGCCAGTTGTGTGAACACAATGGACTGTCAACAATTATAAGCACAACCTCTGTGTATTTAACCATTTCCAGAGCAAAACACTAGTGAAGCACTGATCATTTCTCCTGCATTTTTGACCATTCCCCACTGAAAAATGAGAAAAGATATTGCATTCCAAAAATTATCAAAGAAGAAAGTTTGGTACAATTCTCATTGTTAGGTGAAGGGTTTTCTGTCGTGCTTACCTTACTTTCGAGGTGACTACATATTGCTTGTGTGTGCCCTTTCTTTCATTCTACACAGCCTTCTTGAATGCCCACATTTCTTGAATTTGCTTTAATACCTTCAGCTGGGCTTTACTGTAAACAGGGGTCTGTGAGGAGACTGTCTTCTGCACACCTGATAGCTATTTCTTTTCAAGTGAAGGAGAGTTTTGTGTGTGTGTGGAGGGGGGGTTATAAATGAAATCATTGATAAGAGGCTTTTTTTAAAAAAAGAAAGAAAGAAAGAAAGATAAAAATGAAGGCCTTCACTTAAAATGAAAATAGGAACTGCACTGATCTCACATGCTCAGTAGTCAACCTCTCTGGCTTCCCATGTTTTAATTAAAACTCAAAGGAACATATAATCTGGGGACTCCTCTCATGAGCCTCTTACACAACAGGAAGTGCAGGCAACTGCAGGAATGTTCAACTGTTTAATGGGAAGATCTTAAGACTGACCAACCAGTCAACAACCAAAATTATACAGAAATCCCAATAAAATTAAAATTGCCCTGAGGAGAGGCAGAAAAATGGAAGCCTCCTTCCCAGGGAAAGATAATTTTCCTAGAAAAAAGGAGGATAGGTTTTAGCTCAGCTCTGCCATATACAAAGCTCGTGACATAACCGGGGTAATTCCAGAAAATGGAGGTCTTTCCTGACAGCATTACTATTCACCTGTGGAATAACAAAAGTTGCACAGAAAGGCACTCTTTGCTGCTGCTGTGCTATTTTGGATTCTTCATGTGGGAAGTCCTCCAAAGCTATTTGAAGATAGTAGCAGAAATTCTGCAGCATCACAAGGTCATTCTGGGAACTCTGGTTCATAGAATCATGGAGTTGGAAGGGACCCTGAGGGTCGTCTAGTTCAACCCCCTGCAACACCAACAAATGGCTGCAAAGCAGCAGCATGATGTCAAATTCTGAGGGGAGACTTTGTCAGTCAAGAGAAGTGGCACTTTCCCCCTCGCAACCCCCTGTTCAAGCCAGTTTCCTCCCAGCTGGGTTGTGGGAAGAGCGCAAGTGGGGTTGTGGGGCTAGAGAGGGGCAGATGGATAGATGCCAAGCCCTTCTCCACAACCCCTAACTTCACTACAAATCCTGTCTTCTCACTGCTAGTCTGAAGCAATTCAGCAATTGCCAGCATTCTCAGAGCAAACATTCTGTTGCCAAACGTGTAATTCTGCCTCTCTATATATTTAATTTTGGCCAATAATTTGTAGAGAAAGTAGGAGGAAAACAGAGCACATAAAACACAGTATAAAGCATTCAGTACAGTATTAAATAGATAACTAAAAACAATGTAAAATATAAAAAGTGGGAAATATGAAATAATTATATTAAAATGGTAAAAAAGCAGAAGGATTAATAATTTTAAAATTAAGCCTTTATAATTTTTCAAGATATTTCTTGCTCTTAAAGGAAAACATCCAGGAAGGGTACACTATGATGTTTTACATTTTAAAAAGGTTTGTTTTCTTGCATGGTTCTTAAAATTATACCACATGATTTAATTTATTGATTTATTAATTGATTTATTAATTGAGTTATTGGGTCCTCTTGAAGAACTACAATAAGTTTTTGCTTCAGTGGAGCTTACCTTTTGTACATGTTTGGGATATAAAGAGAGCCAAGGGAGTTCATTATTATTATTTTTAACTGGGGGGGGGGGGAGTTGGAGAAGTCTTGTGTTTAGGATTTAAACCAGTGAAAATGCAGACAGTAATGGCTCACACAATCCCATAGGGGCACTCCAGACAAACAGGAAGAATCTATAAAATAAATATGCACCCTCTGGCTACGCACAAAAAGGGCACACGCAGCGTACAGTACATCTGCGCATATAATCCACAGGCTTTACATGCTTGGCTATGCAAGCCATCTCATAGAAGAATTAAAATAGAAAGAAAATTTGGGGCTATGGAAGGTCTCAACCTTCCACACTGAACATCACAAATATATACATGGGCTTCTAGTCATGACAGAAATCCTGTAGCAGTACACATGGGTGAAATGGTACACATGTTGTTTGGCTGCAGAATTGCCAGTATTTTCCCATTTAATCCAGAGTTACCATTTTCATAGAAAGTGAAACGAAAAAGCTGAAACACTGAATCCATATTAAAGGGGTGCATGAAGAATATAGGATGGCATTTTGATGAGGCTGTTTTGTGGATGTTGTGAAAAACTTGCATGCATGAGCAGCACCGAGTCCACAATAAATGGTTGTGGAATTAACCCTGACACCCATGCTTAAAAGATGGGGTTCAGTCGCCATAGCAAATGAGCACTATGATTCGATTGGATGGGGAACCTCAGGCCCAGAGCCCAGATGTGGATCTCCAGGCCTTTCTGTTTGGTTCTCAGGACCCTCCTCAGGCCACTTTCTCCTATGAGCTCTGCTTCATACCCTCCCTGAGGGATTTTGATGGACTGGAACGCATCCTTGAACTCTTGATGATGCCACTTGTTTCCCTGGCTAGAGGTTAGAGGTGTGAGTATGTGTATAAACTAGGCTACTGTACTGTTATAAGTTTATGTGGGGGCATGGCTCCCCTTAATTCCTGGGTGCCAGATCCTCCCCATAATTATTGGATTTAGTAAAAGTTTTAATTAATCAAGGTGTGATTCAACTATTCCAAACATGGAAATCCCTGGGCTCAACATGCTAAGGAGCCAGGCCAGGCTGGCAGAGCTTGTTGAGTATGGGTCCTTAGAGGGACAAAGGAAGATGATGGCCACTCATTAACACACCAATTAAAACCATCAAAGAGGCAAAAGATTTGCAGGACACAGAGGGGGGAGCCCACCCTGAGCTATGGGTAATCAGCAAAAGACAATATCAAAGTTGGGAGACTTTCCAGTGTTTTAGTGGGGGGGGGGGGTGAGGTAAGTCACCAGAACCAAGTGTCCCATTTGCAAGCTGGAGCATGAGGCAGGCGGTGTTTTTTATGTTGCAGAGAGGGTCCAACATGATTTTTGGGATGTCTTGGAAGCTGAGGCTGCAGTAACAGAACACAACACTCTTGGGATGTGAATGCTATGAACTCTTTCCATCTTAATGCAGGTTGTATATGTGTGTGTGTGTGTGTGTGTGTGCATAAAATAAACCATTCAGCCATCCACACAAACACATTCAATTATGGGAGTCAAACATGTGAATTGCTTTATGCATAGAAAGTCACTAGACTAAAGAATTCCTAAACATTAGTTCAGTTCCCCATGAAAAGCTGTTTCTATATCCAGTTTAACAGAATCATTTTTTCTCTTGTACTTAAAACATGTTGAGTACCTCTGTTGATTGCTTGTTTGTAGGACTGGGACACTGAGCACCTAATTAAGCCTGGTAAATTAAACCCTTTGTTTAGTATATGATTGTGATATGTAACTTAAAGAATATTTTTGTTCAAATGAATATTTCAGCAATTACTTACCAAGCACCAAGTTTTATGTGTGGCTAAAGCCACAATGTTTTATTATGCTGACTTTGTATTGCTTTTGTGATTAAGCATTTTCTACATAGCCTGATATCTTCCTATATACATAAAAATGAAAGGCTGTCATCACGCAGCCTGCATTGGAGGATGTGAAGTGTCAAAGCACAATACAGGATTTGCACGAATCCTGTGGGGAAGGGGAGCAAAAGGGAAGGCAGGCAGTACAACACTAGTGGCCATTTGCATGTGAGTGAGATGGGAGTTACATTTATGGGGTAAAGTGGTAGTTTAAAACAACAGCAGGGATTTGAATAAATCAGGGAAGGAGAAACAATGAGAGGGGAGAAAGTGGTGATTTAAAACAATGGCAGAAGTTTGAATAGAGTGAAGGGGGGGGGAAATATTGGGGGACGGTCTAAAACAGATGGGTAGCACCAAGAGGACTAGAACCCAAAAACCAACACAACGCCTCAAAATTATGGTAGAAATGAAATTGCTTGCTATCATATACATTTTGACATATTCTCCCTTTCAGGGGCTCTAGCGGAAAAAAAAGAACATTTGAATTTTTCATGCGGAGGAGTATTAATTTGCATTTACATAGAGCTTACACGTGAATGAGATCTGTAAACCTCATAATCACTCTATTGGATCAGTCATATTATTCATTATCACTCAATTACAGGTAGCTGCATGTTCTTAAGTACATTGTCAAAATCAGCAGAAGCAGAAACTGTTCAAGGAATAAAAGCTTTTTTTAAAAAAATATCAGGAACTGAAATTCTGCATTTGACACCAACATGCTGCACACAGAGAGCAGCTTCAGGCGCATGCTTTCCGCATTAAAAGAGCCAATTATTGTCTTCTGGTGCAGTGTTATGTTTTAAAACACGTTACCAGAATTGGTTTCTCAGGAGGTGCATTTATGGGAAAATGCATATGCAGGGAACAGCAAGCAGCCTTTGGTGTGGTAGGCAAAAATTCTAAGCTACCCAGGAGCAAACAATGAGGAGCAATGCTTACATGTGGCACATGGGCATTAGGGGAGTCAGACAATGGGTTGTGCATAGCTCTGTGTCTTCCCGATGAAGTGTGTGTCTGGATTTTTAAGCCAGACTCTGAGCCCTTCTGGACATCTATTTTATTGAGCAAAAATCAGCATTTGTGCTTATTCATAAATGGTGTTTCCGTGCACTGCTCTGGTTTGCCAGAAGCGGCTTAGTCATGCTGGCCACATGACCCGGAAGCTGTATGCCAGCTCCCTCAGCCTGTAAAGTGAGATGAGCGCCGCAACCCCAGAGTCGTCCGCCACTGGACCTAATGGTCAGGGGTCCCTTTACCTTTACCTAAAGATCAAAAGATGGCTTCAGCCCCAATTGCTTACCACCTTTTTAATGGATTCAGTGTTGATTTGCAGATTTGTCTACAATGATTCATTCATTTGGAGAGAAATGAGAAATAGCTTCAAACTAAAAGTAAGTATTTTTTTTAAAAAAAACGATTTAAAGAACTAAACTTTGAACTCATAGGTCCTCTTGTGTAACAATATAAGAATAATGGTATTTAATAAAAATCCATTGGATGGTGGTTGGGAGGCGGGGATATCTCCAACAGCCTCCTCTCCAATCTTGCAATGCCTGGTGTGAACAGAAGTCTAATCTCCATAAACAGACTTCGTCTATATATAGCATGAGTGCTGGTGGACCGTATCCAGCCACACCATATATGTGTACTGCTAATTTTAGTGAAATAATATATATATTATTTATACCCCGCCCACTCTAGGCAGCTTCCAATAGAACATAAAAATGCAATAATCTATTAAAAATTAAAAGCCTCCCTTAGCAGGGCTGCCTTCAGATGTCTTCTAAAAGTCTGGTAGTTGTTTTTCTCTTTGACATCCGGTGGGAGGGTGTTCCATAGGGCGGGTGCCACTACTGAGAAGGCACTCTGCCTGGTTCCCTGAAATGAAAATTATTGTCTTGTTTCTTCAGTTTTTGACAGACAAAGAGGTCTTGCAGGCTACATACAAGGCAATAGGAACCCATGCACTGAGACTACCGGTATTAGGTCATTTAATTTAGCAGTTATGGGCAACTGATGGTTCACAGGATAGATCCAGAACCCCAAATGCATTATCTGGCCCCAACGGCCTCATCCAGTTTTAATCAGGATGTGATAAATATATATATTGTTCACAGTTTCATTTGTAAGCTAGAATGAGTTTACAATGACCTTACAGCTATGAGACGGTAGCCTGGTTCACACAACACCAGGGGCGTCGCTGGGGAGGGGCGGTGGGGGAGGTACGCCCCCAGTGACAGGGTGAGCAGCGGCGGGTGGGGGTGTCATGCGGCGGCCCCTCCCGCCACTCCCACGCGCCGCTGCGCCCTCCGTCACCCCAGGAGCAGCAGCACACGGATGGGGTGCTGCCGCCGCTTTTTTTCGGCGCGGGGGGGGGTCGACCAGCGAGGGGGGTGTCACGCTTGTCACCCCCTCCTCGCTGGTCACCCCCCCCGCCGAAAAAAACCGCGGGGGGGGGCGGGGAAAGCCTGGAAAGGAAGCAGAGCAGCCGCGTTTAAGCGCCGCTCTGCTTCTTTTCCAGGCTTTCCGCCCGCTTTTTTCGGCGGGGGGGGCCGACCAGCGGGGGGGGTCGCGCTTGTCACCCCCTCCTCGCTGGTCACCCCCCCCGCCGAAAAAAACCGCGGGGGGGGGGCGGGGAAAGCCTGGAAAGGAAGCAGAGCAGGCGCGTTTAAGCGCCGCTCTGCTTCTTTTCCAGGCTTTCCGCCCGCTTTTTTTCGGCGGGGGGGCCCGACCAGCGAGGGGGGGTCACGCTTCTCACCCCCTCCTCGCTGGTCACCACCCCCTGCCGAAAAAAAGCCTCGGAAAGGGGGAAATCCCCCCTTTCTGAATACACGTGCGTCGTGACGTCATGATGACGTCACGACGCACGCGTCATGCCCCTCCCCCAGGGGGGTGCCTCTGCGCTGCCGCCGCCCCCAGCAGCGCAGAGGCTAGCGACGCCACTGCACAACACAGTATGCCATGTGCACATTGGGAGCTCATATAACCAAGTTTCTCACCAACAATGAACTATAAAAATCTGGTCGCTTATCCTTTTGGGTCCAGGGGGTGGGTCGGGACAGGAAGGGGGCAGCTACAACTAGAAGAAAGTCACATTGTGGGGAATGCCCAGTAAACAAAAAGGAGGCATTTCTAAAATTGGAAGACAGGATACATTTACAGCAGCGATGGCTGCAGATGCTTGATTTGTTTCAGGTTTCAAAACACAGATGAAAATGGCACTTTTGTGAAGGATCAGTCAGTGTTAGCCATCTATAATTTGCTTAACAATGAAATTCCGTTGGGTCTGGGCTTTCAGAATAAATCAGATTAGATTCAGCCAGTGCCCCCTTCTGACCTTAAATCACCACATACAAGAGACTAGCCACATTACTGCATCCAAAACAGACTGAACCTTCCGTTTTGTTCTGTTTCATGTGCTAATTGGAAGACTGTGAAATTATGGAACACCAGCGAGAAATTATAGATGCAGAAATAACAGACACAAAAGCAACCGCATAACCAAAATGAGAGAGAGAGGCAGGGACTCCTTTCCAGTTTCACAAGCAAAACCCTAATTCAATTGCAGCCAAGGCCATGCTTGTATTATATGTTTTATGCAGGCTGCTTCCCATTCCAGTTGGCTCTTTCCTACAGAATCTCCACATTATAATGTGTGCCCACCTTGCACAGCTCTCGTCATGTTTATACCTGGTGAAATAGGCCACAGTTCTACAGCTGGTGGGGGGGAGGAGGGATGTGGCAATCAACCTTGATTTGTAAAATTGTACAATAAGAGGCTAAGAATTTTTCTGATAGTTCAGATAAAGAATTCTGAAACCAGACATTGGTGGCCCCGCCTGGTTTATTGTTTTATTTATTCAACAAGATTTATTGACTGCTTAATTAAAAAAAATATTTGTTCAGCATTTACATAACAAGTGACAACAGATGAGGACAGAACAGAAGGGGAAATGTTGCCCTAACTGATCTTTTCCATTCCCCAGACTTGTCCATTGAGTCACACCTGCTGATTCAGACCAATGGGTTGTCTAGGCTAGCATTCAACTTTCGGCAACAGCCACTGGAAGCTCATGTGAGTGGCAAGTGGCAATGCTGATTCCATCTTGTTTTGTCATAGTATCTGGTAACAAATGGTATCCTTCTTCTCTATAAGAGGGTCTATAATATAGTTATCATGGCTAACAGCCACTCATTTAGATATTTCTCAATAGCCATCTTGTCATTAAAAAAAAAAAAAAAACTGAGAAAATATTCTAGTGAGTCCCATCTAGCTTTCCGCTGCAGCATGGCTCTATTGCTTGAGTCATCCAGTGTTGTTTGCTCAGGCTGTGTACACATTAGCAGCTTTAAACACAGCTGTGTCATCGTTTTTCTGAATTTGGATCCAAGTTGGTTGAGAGAGCACACATTGGAGTCCAACATTTCATGAAAGGATGGATATAGAATAGATAGGGGTCATGGCTAACATCATGTGTGCACTGCTTCCCAAACCAGCACGGAAGCACACTGGGTGTAAAACAGGAGTATGAAACAGCTTTATTTATTCCAGGTATATCTTGCCTTTGGTCATGGCAACACACATGGTCATCCCCTTCATTACATCCTTACAACCACCCAGTGAGGTGCATTAGGTTTCCGGTCTGCTCCTTCTCACTCCTTGCATAAAGGGTTGATACCCTTTGGCTATGTCAACTTTTGTGTCCATCACCACAGTTCTATAAAAAGCGCAAGAGAAAGGAGGCAAAACGGAAGCGTGTGAGAAAAGATTGCTGTTGATTATTGTATCATAATCTATGACAACTCACAACACATCAGACAGGAGAAACTTTCCCCCACTGCATGATTATGCCTTAAGCATTCAAATCTTGCAATGTTTACACAAAGTACCAAGTAAAATGGAAGTAGCTGAAGACACTAAATATTCAATATGTACAACATTAGTTAGTCAAATGCATTTTACAGAAATGGCCTAAAGGCCAGCTTATACAACATGGAAAGTATTAATGGATAGTGCAGCACATTTTATGCTACTGAATAGAACCTTTTGAACTGAATGTCATTTGTTGAAAAGATAAAAAAGCATACTTGTAAGGATAACAGAAAACAAACATTGCTCCCCCCTTTTTTTCTCTATGAAGGGTCACTGCTCTGGACACAAGACACAGATATGTCATCTGTATTCTACACACATTTTTAAAAATGAATGGATCATCTTTGCAGTATGAACACACAAGGCTGTCCAGAGACAAAATCCTTGACAGGTGTCTTCAGCCAGTAAAGGTCAGCCACTGTTGACACGGAAAGGCAACATAAGAAGATAAATGAAGACTTAGAAATGCTATTCGATCCCACAGTTAGTACCTGGAGATGTGAAAAAGTTTTCTAAAGAATTTGTCCAGAAGAATGCTTTCAAGGAGAAAAGCACAGGAAAGGCGGGTGAGTGGGAGAAGAGTTTAAAGCTAAAGACTGTGTTATAGAGTCTATTGTTGCTTATTGTGCTCATCTTCATCCAGCAGAGTTTAAAAATGCCCAGAATCAACTTGAGGCATTCATATGCTAATGTACAGCTAGAGTCATCATCTGCTTACTTGCTACTTGGCATACAGAATTTCATAGTGGGAGAAACACATGGTTGCATCCACCTTGGTTCTCCTCAGAGTAGACCTATTGAAAATAATGGGCATAACAAACTTGGACCCATTAATTTTAATGAGTACTTTTAAGTATAACTTAGTCAGATACAACCCACAATCTATCATCCTTACAATGCTCTGTTTTCCCCAAGGTTGATGGTCCTCTCGGAGGTGAAAGATCAATAAAGCTGCCCAGCTTCCATTAGGAAAGAGAAAGCTGAATATATTTTTTTGTTTCAAGAGCATCTGCAGCAACCTAACACACCCTGGGAGCCACCAAGCCAAACACAATCCACTTGCCACATACAGTGACCTTCAGTGGCGTGGCATGGAGGGAGCACAGGGGCAATTGTCCTGTGCCCAAATTTGTTAGGGGTGCAAAATTTCAGCACCCGGTGCTACCTCAATGCAGCTGTGCACTTCTGTAACTGGGCTCTGTTGAAAATGGCTTCTCCATGAGAACCAGGAAGTGATCTCTCCAGACAATGGGGCAACTTTTCTTTTCTTATCTTGCTGGCTGCAATCTCTGGGTGACGTGCATGCCGTACTCTGCCTGGGTTCCACCCACCCACCCCCAGCTGCTGGCAACCCATGCTACGCCAGTGGTGACCTGCTGGTTACTGCCAGATGAGGCAGGAATCAAGCACGAGCTTTTCCAAGTTTGGCGAGTCACCGGTGTTTCAGGCCAGGCCTACAACAACGAAAAGCTCTTCATGCATCAAAATGAAGGAAGCTGGCCCTGCCCTCAGGCATGCAATCTAAGGACCATCCTCGCCACTATGGCAAGTGCCCACATCTCTCAACTCCGAAAAGTAGCGATCCATTTCACCCCTCCCTGAAAATTAACAGAACCCTGCCCCTCAAATCATCACTTGTGAATGCAGGAGCAAAAGCAGAGTTGATGTGACATGAGATAAGCCTCAGTTCACACAGGTAAGCCTCAGTCATCCAGTGTTGAATAATCAAGTGCAGAGAAACCAGTAGATGGATGCACATGTGTAAGCTGGTCCATTCCTTTTCTTTTTTCTTTTTTTAAAAAGGGAGTTGTGCAGTCTAGCTTCCATTGAAAGCGGTCGGCATTTTGGCATAAAGCTGATAGGAGATGGAATGTTTCATGCCAAGCAATTTCAAAATCAAAACAAACCAAATACAAAAATTCAGTCCACCTCCAGATGGCTTGTGGACTCATGTGGAAATGCTTTTTGCTCATAAATACTTCTGGATAGGTTAGATCAGAAAGTGCAAGAACTACAAAGGACAGCCCCGATTTCCCACATGCCCTCCTTTTCTGATGCTCTTTTCGGGTGGTTCTTGAAGGCCCTTGTGTTCCTGAATACATGCACACAAGCACACAATATCATGTTGTATCTTCTCTAGAACCCCCAAGGGAGAGTCCAATGAGCACAAGTTAAAAATAGAAAGTGATTTAATTGTCCTTAAAGGAAGACCATACAGCCAATAATGTAGAATGTTTGACCACCCCTGAAGCCAAGGAACCAGGGAACAATTGGGATGGAGTAAATTCCCCAGTCATCCCCAACCTTTGTGTTGTAGTCGCACATCCGATACACATTGGCACTGGAAGGGGAAACTGCTTTCACTCATTGATCACAATGTCTGTATGAGTGCAAAAGGGGGACACAATCACTCCCTTCTTTCGGTTAAAATCACCGGATTTAGCGCAAGAGTCATGCAGCATAATGGCACAGATTACGCATGGGTCTCAAACAACAAGTGCTCTTTCAAAACCAAAGATGAAATATTCTAAGACAATCCCGTTAGGTTTTGAGTCAGCAGATCGTCACAAGTAGAATCCACACACATTTGATATATTGCCCCCTAATGGCATTTGAAATAGTACAAGAAAACATGCAGCAGCAGTGTTTTCAAAGGAAATTATGCAGCAGCACTTTATGTGTATGTATAATACATGATACTATATTTGTACTTCCACCAATGCAACCAAAGTTTCCATTCAGAAAGTAGCTGCATAAACCAAAAGGAAGGTAAAGGTTATTTCAGTTACAATGTATAAAACTGACTGATAGCACTTCAAGATCTCATCTATCCATGTAATGTGAATATATCTTGCTCCTGAACAGGGTTTAGTGGTGGAATTTAGGTTTTCTAAACTTCTCGCAGAGAATTTGAGGATGGAGCTCACTTTGAAGCCAAGAACAACTATATTGACAACTTCAATCGCACCTTCCGTTTCATTTCTCTTACACTGCCTTGCCATTTTAAGAATCTGCAGAAACTGAAAAATAGAATGGCCTTTATTAAGGTGAATCTGATGCCTTCAGCTGTTTTAGAAGGAAGCTTCAGAAATATGCCATATTCTAAATGTACCTGTCCTTGTGTTTCAAACTAGACTGCAGTCCTTGTACAAATGATTATATACTGTATTGTCCTTTGTATAAGGAGTTGAGAGAACAATACATCTCTCTGCAGTAGTTGATGAGAGGAGAAAATGCTTAAGACAGAATGCTTTGTCCTGTCAGGGAGATTCAAGGATTGAGGTTTTATGCTTTTATTCACTTAGGTTTTACATTATTTTCTTCAGATTTGCACATATTAATTTCTTTTCTATGTTTTATGTTAACATTTGTTAAAAGACAAATGTGGGTTTTTGTTTGTTTGTTTGTTTGCTTGCTTGCTTGTTTTAAAAGTGGGTCACATTGTGATTTCCCAGGGCAATCCAACATTTTAAGTTCATTTATGTTATATACCAGTGGTGGCGAACCTATGGCACGGGTGCCAGAGTGGGCACGCAGAGCCCTCTCTGTTGGCACGCGCCATCACACCAGCAGTGCCGTTGTTTGGGGTTTTCAAATTGGCCAGCAGCTTCCCCCCACACCTCCTTAAGCAGCTATATTCCTGCCTCCCCACCCCCCGCCATTGGTGGGATTTTTTTACAGCCAGCAGGCTGTAGTTCATGTGATTGGTGGCTTTGTCAAGGGTTTTCGTTGATTGGTTGCTGCCTGCGATCCTTGAGACTATGTGTTGTTTCTGCTCCTTGTGCCATAGGAAGCGTTTATAATTCGTGTGAGTGTTCTTCTCCCCCCTAAAAAACAACTGTGATCCAAGTCCCCCCAAAAGCTCTGCTAGTCTTGGCAACCCCCTCACCTCAAAAAACTCTGGGCAATGCACTCCCCAAGCTCTATGTGTTGTTTCTGCTCCGCATTTATAATGAGTGTGAATGTTTTTCTCCCCACCAAAAAAAACACTACTGTGATCCAAGCCCCTCAAAAAAGCTCTGGAAGTCTTGGCAACCCCCCCCAAAAAAACTCTGGAAATGTCCCCCAAAACTCTATGTGTTGTTTCTGCTCCGCGTGCCATAGGAAGCGTTTATAAGGCGTGTGAGTGTTTTTCTCCCCCCCCAAAAAACAACTGTGTTCCAAGCCCCCCCTCAACAACTCATTTTATTATCCCCCCACTCATTTTATTACAGTATATTAATTATTATCCCATATTAAATTGCCGTGTTGGCACTTTGCGATAAATTAGTAGATTTTGGGTTGCAGTTTGGGCACTCAGTCTCCAAAAGGTTCACCACCACTGTTATATACAGTTTAGTTTTATTTTGGTCTGAGTTAACTTCTACTGAGCTTTGTGTTACTTTTGTAACTGTTAAACTTTTGTTTTCAGTTGGCCTGATGACTAGATACAAGTAAATGAATCTGATCTGAAAATTTCAACTCAAAAACTTTCTCAGGGAAAAGGAAGAGAATATGCTATGGGTAGCCAGCAATCCTCATGCCTATTTGATAAATCTCACTGGCATATATGGGAACTCTAGAACATATTACTGAAAAATATATCCATGCTTTCAAAAGAGCAGGAATAGGCAACCTGAGAACTGTAGCTCAGTTGCGTTCTTCAAATGTGAATCGAATGTGGTTTAAATGTAGTGTGGACCTGCCCAATGTTTTTCACCATTCAGACTCAGTGCAAATTTCCTGTGTTTGAGGGATGCAAAAGAACAACAAGGCCAGGGATGGTTAAATATTCACTGTGTCTGTTGAACACAGCTGTGCTGTAAAAACCGGTAAACTCAAAATGAAAACCATGCAGGTAATTGATGTAGAAATGAAGGGGCTAGGAGAGGGGTGGGATACCAGCAGCACTGTGCAAACAGTGAAAAGACCTGTAAATACGAGATATGATTTGGTACTCTCGTCACACAAAGTCTGTGTGGCACAAGCCAAAGAGAGAAGCCCAGCTTGCATAGGTGGAAAGGAATTTGACAGATGTCTCCCTCAGCTGAACAAATAGTTTTCATTCCTTCCCAGAATGGAACATAAAGGCCACCATTCTCATGGTGTGATTATTCTGGTGGGTTTTAAAAAAAAAAAAAAAAAAAAAAAAACAACTTGCTTGCTGGACTCACCTTCCCATAGAGCCTCTTCACCGTAGCAAAGGAGTTAAATGGAAAGATACAAGGGTGGGGAGCATAGCACATGCATTGTGTTCAAAACATCTCTGGTGCACTTTGTGGCATTAGATAAAAGGATTCCTGGTAACAGGACCAGGGAAGATCCTGGAGGGCTGCTACTAGTCAGAGGGCACAAATGGCTGTGGCAAGGTCTCCTTTGGTCCAGAAAGGACAGGTGAAATACAACACAAAACTTGAAAAGGGTGCCCTACAACATTTGTATTGGGGCACCAGATTGAGGAGTGCTTCAAAACTAGGCAACTTTGCTTTCAAGGGAAGTGGAACCCTTGAAGCGCTGTAAATGGGTGGGAACCTTTTTCTGGCTGGGGGGGGAGATTTTTTAGTTTCCCCACCACTGGCAGGTGAAAGATGGCAGGTGGGCAGTCACATGACATCATAGTGACACCGGATGTTGCTTCCCTTTGAAGCCCCAAAGCAAGTGAACTGTGAACCTCAAAGCAAGTGAACCATGGGGCTTTCCAACAGCCCTATGACAACATTGTTGTGTGGGGCTGTATGCAAACTTCCTTGGTTTGAAGGAGAAGCTTAAGTGGGGTCTGTGTGTGCGTTTTAATGCCTCCTGTACACCTTCCCAGAGCAGTGCAGGGATGTGAACAAAGGATTTTCAAACACCCTGCCTCCTCCGGTGTTTCTCCTTATAGTTTTATGTTGTGAACTGACCTGAGATCTATGGGTATAGGGTGGTACACAAATTTTAGCAACAACCTCACTGGTTTGAAGGAGAAACAAGGGGTGGTAGGTTGAAGGCACGCTCCAATCCTGTCAGCTAATGAAATGGGGCTGTCTTTAATGCCCCCCCCCCACTTCTCCTTCAGACCTCTAGGTATAGGGCAATATATACATTCAATAAATAATAATAAAATAATAATGCTGAGGGAGTTGAGGGCATGCTCTGATCTGCCCACCAGGTTGGAGCAAGCCTTGCTGGATCTTAACCTTTAGATACATGCACAGATAACAAATGGAAATACATGGTCATAAGGATGGGTAACTTTTGTGTGATTTGAGGAATGAAACAGAACCATCGTTTTCCTTTCTTTTTAAAAAGGGTGCATGTGTGTGTGGGGGGGTGTGTGTGTCTCTGACCTACTTAGTTTAAGATTACAGTACAGTAAAAGATGCAACTGCTACATTTCTTAAAAAAAAAAGAACTAGTAGACCTTTTAACCTTTCCCATCTTATTTATAGTTACTGGTTCTAATCTATTATGTAGGAATCCCACCTTTTTTTAAGGTTTCATTTAAGCATTAAAGTGCATTAAAGGTTTAACTGAGAGTTTCAGGGCTCCTCCTCCTCCTCTACTTCCCCCAACAGTAAATGTGTTTTAGGCACATCAGGGACATTAAAAAAAAAATATTTTTACATATATTTTTTTCTGGTTCATGTGAAGCTGAAGAGCCATTAAAACAACATGCAGCTTTATTACAAATCTGCAGGGGAAAAAATTTCAGATCGAAACAAAATAGTAAATTCTTTAATTTCAGATCAAGTGTGTGTGTGTGTGTGTGTGTGTGTGTGTGTGTGGTATAGTTATGAGAGAGAGAGAGAGAAATTCTAGGGTGAAGTCAGTGATAATTTGTAACACAAAGAATGAGGGATCCTATGTCACCTTAAAAAGTAATGCATTTATTGCAGCAGAAGTTTTCATGATCCAGAATTATGGATGGGTGAGAAATTTGATACAGCTTATGTATAAAGATGAATCCAGCTAATCCGTGCAAGGCTGGGATCGAGGGGTGTGTGGCTGCAGCACCCCCACACTGCCCTCCCCGAGTGGCCTTCCAAGGCTCGGATCCAAGGAGGGTGGCACAAGGAGGGCATGACAGCCATGACGCTCGGGGCTGGTGTTGCTCCAATGGTGGAGGGGTCTTGGTGGGCGTGGTGGGCTCCATTTGTCCTCCGCCCCTTGCCCCACCCCCAGTGTGTGCACACTCACCCACCCACCCCAGGCAGCATGGAGAAAGGCTCCTCCGTTGGTCAAGCCCCACACTTTTTAAAATTCAGGCAGCCAGCCGTTTCTTTTGTAGTTTCTCACATATGTGGGACTTCAGGATTAAATATGCTTCCCCAATCCATTCCCATCAATTTGCACTGTCTAGGACATGTTGAAATGCATCAAATTGCACAGGAAGAGGTATGCAGAGAGACCTTGGTGGAACAGCTATGGGGGAAATTTTCACATGCAAGGAACAGTTATGGGAAGGGTCTGAGTGCAGAAGAGGAAACAGAGAGCTTCTCCTGTTTGCAGTGTAATGTGAAACCTGTATTACATACAAAACATCTAGTGTTAAAACAAACTGACAAGATAAAATTCATCTCCCTGCATTTGTAGCAGTTAAGGCTGTCCACTGTTATATATACCAAGAAATTTCATCTCCAATTCATAGTATAACCATGTTAAAACATGTAAGATATTGTTTCAATTTTGCTTCAGACTCGGAATATAAATGGAGAACAATATTACATTCTTGAAAATTGTTTTTTGATGGCAGTGGGGAGAAATGTTTTATAGGAGGGCAGAAACCAGCACTAGACAAAGGCTCTCGAGAAATGCAGACAGATTTATCCATGGCCTCTTCCCATGTGGCAAAACTATGGCCTAAGAAATGTGTGATGCTCAGGGCTTGCAAGTACAACAATCTGTAGTGCTATTTTCTCCACACTACCAATATTGCGAAATAACATTTCCCACTCATTTTCGACAGATCTAAGCAGATGGCTTATTCTACAGCCCAGGGTTTGGTGATGAAAACTTCCACAGGCTCAATTCATAATGAACTAGGTGCAGTTGGGCCGAATTTGGATGGAGCCTGAATTAGCTTATTTTAAGGTACATCTAGGGCTGGGCGATAACTGGTTTTCAACATTGCAATATATCACCAGTTAAAATTGTGATATATTGACATATCACAATGTCTGAAATAAGGCATGGAACATTGGCTAGCTTCAGTTTTTCCCACGTCATGGTTTTGCACAGCGCGTGCACACAAACACACACACACACACACACACCATGATTTGGGATATATTGCCAGGTCAAAAATTATGAAACTGATATCACGATATGGGCTTCAAACCGGTTTTGGACAATATATCAATATATCGCCCAGCCCTATTCCAAGCTCCAGGTTTCATTATGCTCCTTATGTCATCAGGAACACAAGAAGGCCTACAGGTCTACTTCCACCCACATCTGGGGAATGGATCATAATCTGGAGGCTCCTTTGCAAACCACTGCCTTTGTCCTTTATCTCTCCCAACAAATTTATCTTGTAGAGGCAACAAGAAAGGCAGCTGCAGCAGCTTTGGTGCAGCAACAGTGTCTTGGGGGCTGGGGTTCCTGGGAACAGCCATTTCCCGGGGGCTTCCGAGTCCATGGGAAAGAGCCATATTTCTGCACATATAGGCATTTATCTGTTAACAGAGATCTATTTCCTGTACAGTTTGTCAAGATGGCAGCCTGTTGACTTTAAGAAGCATGCAAAAAACATTAATTGGAAGTTTCATTTGCTTTATTAAACATTTCAGTGAATTTCTCAAGAAATGAAAGAGAAACTCCCATTTCCAGTTGTATTTATTCATCTAAATAGCTTCCACTTTGGTAAATCATGGATCGAGAACTAATGTCACCAAGTTGTCAGACCTTTCCCATCATTCGGAGATGTACGTTACCCAATGATCTCATGTATTTCATTCAGGGAAACAACAACAAATACAGCTTATTTTTGGCAGTTTCTGTGATTTAACCTTTAGAACTCTAATCTCCTGTTTTAATCAATAGAACAATGGTCAAGCTACCAGTCCGCCCTGCTGTCGCGACCTGACTCTCTGGTGAACATAGCATTTGACAGAACAGCTAATTATGTTGTACCTTGGTTATAGCCAAACTCTGACAAACTATGTTTTAGCTGCAAGCCTATTGACACATTAGAGAGGTGCAGTGCAATCCTATGCAGGTTTGCTTGGATGGAAATTACCACTGTGTTCAGTGGGGCTTCCTTCCAGTAGCGTAGGCATAACAATGCAGCCCAAGTCCCAATGAAATCAGTAGGACCTGCCTTCAAGCAAACAAGCATATTGAGCTTTTACTTACGTTAGTCACCTTGTCCTTGTCACTTAAATGTAAATTTAAAGTCTTGTTTGCTAAATGCTGAGGCAAGTCAGGTCATTTTAATTAAGAGGTCTCTTATTTCTAATTATTGAATTTATGTTCTCCCTCATTATGACTTCTCTCTTTTTCGTTCATTGAGTCAAGCTTAGCATGGGGTAATCTACTCCTTATAAAAATCACTATTGTTCGTTCGGATATGGTTACTAACATTCTTAAATTCCTGTAAAGTCATTAGCTTTTAAATTGATCCAAGCGGTCTGCTTGCTGACTGATAGCTGCCGAGAGGCTTGGGAGAGGAATAATACACACTCTGAACCCAGAGAAGCAGGAAGTCCTTTCAGCTTCAAAGCTCCTGTTCCACACTCCTAACATGGAGAATTTGAATTATTTGCTTTGCATTGTAAACTAAGAAGGCAGCCTCAAGTACAAGACATTCCTTGGGCTATGAATAAGAGAAATGCTAAATTCGTGAAAGCATTTAGGTTAGATGCCCAGTGATTGCAAAACATATTTCTTATGGCTGCTGCCGACCTACTGCTTCAGTAAAAGCAGCATTTAGGTTATGTGGCACTATTCCAAGCTACAGTATGTGAATACATTTCATTACATATATGTATGTTAATATGCATGTACATTAAACTGAACGTTTATTTAGTCCTTCTAAGGAATTCCCTGATTATTGGTCCTCACTGGGCTTGCAAAGCGGCTCTCATTAACATTCATAATCAAACTGGCAAATCCAAAAATGACCATGCAGTTGAAATGACAGCACAGCAGCAGGAAACACCACCTCTCCATCTCCCCACTGCAAAGCACAGAATGTATTTTGAAACCAAAATGTTTTAACTACCAGTAGCTTCTAAAAGACAAGCAACAGATCATCCACATGAGTTGCTCAAGAAAGGGATCTCTAAAATGCAGGGTGTCACAACCAGGAAGCTCATGGGTTGTTCCATCCCAACTTTAAAAAGAAGGCTACTATACTGCAGAGAACAACCCAGGCACTCCTTGATGGGGGAGTGAAACATTTTTTTTTTCTGCAAAAAGGAAAAGGAAAAAAATGTTCCACTTTAAGACAAGTCCATCCCAATCCCCAACCCCTACTCCTCAATCTTCAAATGGGTATAAAGAACTGTAAAATGAGAGATTAATTTTGGCTCAGCCTTCCAACCCCTTATCTGCTTTTGTTTTATTACTCATTTACTGTTGTAAGCAGTTCTTTTGTTTTATTGGCAGAGGGTGATGGGAATTGTAGTCCAAAACTTCTGCGGAGCACCAGAGATGTGTGAAGGCTTATTTAAACAATTTATATATTGCATTTCATCCTATCAGGATGTTAGTGGTAGAGTATATGGTTTGCATGGAAATGGTCCCAAAATTCTATCCCATAACCTCTAGGTAAGACTGTTGACAGTTGCTGACAGTCAGTTAATGAATTAGGTCTGCTTGGAGGTCCAGAAAGGCTACTTCCAGCTTTTGTAGGCCCCAGCCACAGTGGTGCAGGGGCGTGGTGCTCATCCTGGGGGCGTAGTGTGCGTCCTGGGGGTGTGACATGCTGCCCACAGGGGCGTGGGGCGCTGCCTGCGGGGGCGTGGCACCCAGTGCGGGGGTGCAGCCGCGATGTCACCCCACTGGGATCGCACTGCTGGGGTGGTGCGCTCCCCCTGAACTCCTCTTCCTCCGCCACTGCCCAGCCATAGTGAAAAATGGCAACACATGAAAACAAAAAGAAGGCACCCCCAAAAAGAGAGTGTGGTTTGTTCATATAATCAGCTGATCAAACCTGCATTTATATGTGTGCACCAGAGAATCTGATCCTACCATTGAGATTTAATTTAGAGCCATGGCAAAGGAGATCAAGTGTCCCTATTTTGCAGGTTAGTGCTTTTTTAAAAAAGACATTTTTTCAAATAGAAGAGAAATTAAAAATAGGGGACAAAGCAAGACATAGTTTACCAGGGAGAGGTTGGAGGCATTGGCATCTGCCCCAAAACAACAACAATGGGTGGATCTAGACAAGGTAGGAGCTCATGGTTTGGAATGCTAGTTATCTAGCTGCTTCCTGGATTTAACGAAGAAATACTGTAAGTGGATGGAAGGACTGTGCCATCCCATTGCAGCCACCAAAACATATCTCAAAATCTGCTAAGCTTCTCTTGTTGAAAGTTTAGCAAAACATAATCGAGTTCCTACTCTACATACATGCCGAGTTGAAAGCCAATCACAGACCTGCTGCTCCTGCAATTATTATGCACTTCACTACCTTTAACACTGATTATATCTAGAGAGGTAATTACTCATATGGAGAAGTAAAGAAGAAGAGCTCTTATCTGACTTCCCCACTAAACTGTAATTGCTTACAATAGCATGCAACAATCACGGGAAGAGGTAGAGGCCCTTTAATGTTTGCAAATAAAATAGCATCCTACCTTAGGAGCTACAAGCCTCTATGGCTTTTTGCTGTTGATTGTTTGTTTGGTGTTTTTTATTTTTTTTATTTTTTGCAGTTTTCAAGGATACCTCTTTCAAAGGCCATTAATTTTTTTTTTTTTAAATACAAAATGCGAGTACCATTTTCTGAGAAAACTGCGACGTACAATCTTGGCAACAACAGAACAGGGAAGCAGAAATAACATCTCTCTGTTGAGTCTCATTATCATCAGCTATTCTCAAAAGCGAGGTTGGGAGGGCACATATTAAGTTTGTGAGAAAGCAGTTCCTTTTTTTAAAAAAAATCTATTGATTGTAGCAATATGGTTACTGTTAGGGCTACATTTTCAGCGCCTGTTCATGTCTCTGTAGGGCAGTGAGTCAGTGTGTTTGGCTGTTAACCAGAAGCTTGTTGGTTTGAACCCATTCGGGGATGGCTGGGGGCAGGATTTCTGCATTGCATGGGGCTGGACTAGATGATCCTCTGGGTCCCTTCCAACTCTACAATTGTATGGTTCTATGTGTTATCTAAAAGTGGTTCCTTAGTGTAGTGGCTGAAAGACTGAGCTGGGCACCAGCAAGTCCCAAGTTCAAATTTTGCCCCTACTGTGAACTAAGGAGGCACACATATATGCAAGAAACCAGCTTGCTTACTTTGAACAAGGAACTGCACAACACAACACAAGACATACTGCTATATACAGAGATACAAAATAGGTAACAGAAAGGCAGCTGTGAGGATAATGTATATAGAGCAACACGGAGAGTTAGCAGGTGCTTGGCTGACATCTCCCTGATGGGTAATGTAAAGTAGCCTAGCCAAGTCAGACCAGCACCCATTTAGTCCCACATTCCTTCTTCCAAAAGAAGCTGGCTGGATGCCTCTTGCCACTCACAAGCAGCTGGGTGTGAAATTGATCATAATTTCAATGGTTTCATAATTTCAGAAACCAGAAGAGTCGAGGCAACAGTCTGTTCAGCACCTTCTCCCCCATATAAATTGTCAGGCTGTGAAACCGAGCCCAGGAGGGTTTTTATACAAGCCCAATATGGCCCGGATATAAGTAGCTCAATTCCTTCCTTCTGGCTGCCTGGCTGCTTTCTCCCTTCCTGTCACTGTTAGGCAGCTGCTGTAAAACAGTGAGCTCAGCTCGGACTGACCCTCCACTTGTGAGCAGTCCTGGTGGAGCAGAGAATAAGGTGTCCAGGCCCTGCTGTTAGCTCAAGCCCTCCAGGACCATCCTAATGCAGGAAAGGTTAAGTGTCTCTGGAAGTTTAGAGAGGAGAAAGAGGTGGTATGTGTAAAGCTTTATGTCACTGTGAATGGCACAGACAGAATGGACAGAAATATTTTCCCCTCCTCATCGTTCTAGAATACAGAGAGTTAGGGAATGAAATGGGTTGGCAGTAGGTTCCAAAGAGATCAAAGGAAGTATTCCTAGACCCAACGACACAATTTAAAGAAGCCATTGCTTCCTAGTGGTGCAGCAATAAAACTGCTTATGCATTTGCAAAGCTAAGCAGGGTCTGGTATGGTTTCAAATTGGATGGGAGACTGTGTGTTGAGGCAGGGGAATTGACTAGAACTAGATGAACCGCAAGGACCCTTCCAAATGTACAATTATATGATTGTATGGGGATTCTATGAAATGTGCATACATTTCAGTGGCTTTTTAAAAAATGCTTAAACAAATTCAAAGAGGATAGATCTTTCAAGATGTGTTATTAATGATTGCTATATCCAAGTTCAGTGTCCACTGAATGTCAAATGCTAGGGACATCCAGAAGGAGAGTGCTATTGTCCTTAGGCAACTTATAGGCCTGTGCTAGAAATCTAATGCTGATGGGGACAGATCCTCAGTACGACTGATCCCTCAGCACTCTTCTTCTACCTGCCACTTATCCAAGGACACTCTTGACTACATGCAGCACCTTGCCCTGGTCATAGAAATAGTTGACCGGCATCCCAGACTCATGTATTAATTTTCATAGCCCTCAGTTAGAAGAAAGGATGTAGGCTGCACCTCTCCTCATTCTCATTAGGAAGATTGTCGTACTGGTGCAGTCTCAGATTTTAAATGACTCAAACATTCTGCAAATGGGGATAATGAACACTATAAATCTGACATTTACAATGCTTTATGTGATTTCCCAGCAAGTTCCTTTGTCTCCTGTTTATGATCAGGAAGAAAGAGAAGGGGCAGTCCCCCTCAAGCTGCAAGAATATGCCAAAAAGATTACTGTTTAACTTTGTAATGTGTGGTTGTGCACGTACTTGTGCACCATAGTATTTCTTACGTAAATATCAATGCCATAATCCTCCCAACAACATAAAACGTTATGAATACACATTAATTACAGTGGAAGAGTTTAAGCGTATGTTTAGTAAGAAATTTTAGGTGTTATGCTTTTCAAAAGTGCTCTGCAGCAATATACGTTCTAATTGTTCTTTGGTGGAGCCCCTTTAGACCTCCAGAAAAATCAGGTGCTAAAGCCTCTTCCTGCCCTTCCCTCCTTTCTTGCTTCCTCCGCCCTCACCACACCTCATGCTGCTATTACAACAGCAGCAGCTTTGGCAAGGGCAGAGAGGGATTGGCAAGAGTGTTGCCCATGTCCAACACCTCTGTTCCAGTGGGGAAAGGCCTCCAGTGGGGAAATGCTTCACAAACGGCCCCCCTGCTAAGCGCAAGTGCTGGTTGCAAGCACCAGCTCATACTCCTCCTGTGCTCGGCGGTGGCAATGCTGGAGGGGGGAAACGGAACATTCCTGGATGAAATCAGAAGCTGGGATTGTTTCTGTACTGCTGTGAATGTCCCGGGAAAACTGAAACACTTGATGGGTATGCGGAAGACAGCTGGAAGCTGTTTTCCCTAGCAAGCTATAAGAAGTTTGGCTCAGGAAGTGCAGGGTGTGTTGGTTCAAAGCACCTTGAAATGTAATTGGTTTGGAGTCCCTGCAGCCCCTCCAGTGATCTGTCAGTGTTAAGAAGGGTAGGCAGTGATGGTGTACCAGGTTAGATGCAACTGTTAAGCAGCATTTGCACAAGGAAGGGACCTCAGAGGCTCTCTCCAAGTCTCCGCCTCTCTCACAGTAAGAACCCCCCGAACAGCACACAAGAGGAAGTGAGGGAAGAATGTTGTGTTAGGCAAACAGAAATACTTCAGCTGATCTTCTTTGTGCTGCACTGAATTCCACCCATTATATTAGGGGGAAATTCAAAAATTGAATATTGAGGGAAATTGCATACAAATACGTGTATAACCAGGAGAAATTTGCCATAAATTGCAGGTTTTCACAAGGACTTTAAATTAAATCACAAACTGTTATGAAAATGTGGGTTAATAAAAAATTAGAAACTGTGAGAAACTGAAATGGACAGATTCACTCCTAACTCCTAGAGAGGGACTGCTGCTCATATAGATGCTAAATGTATTGTGTGAACTAGTTCTTGGTGACTTAAAAGTTAATAGTTAATATATGAATGTTGTAGATCAGTTTTGTAAGTGTACTCAAAAGTTATTTGCCCACCCCAGCAGCTTACCTAAATCAGTCATTTGATCACTGCAGATGGTGTCAGCAGCCATGAAATTAAAAGACGTCTGCTTCTTGGGAGAAAAGCAATGACAAACATGGACAGCATCTTAAAAAGCAGAGACATCACCTTGCCGACAAAGGTCCATATAGTTAAAGCTATGGTTTTCCCAGTAGTGATGTATGGAAGTGAGAGCTGGACCATAAAGAAGGCTGATCACTGAAGAATTGATGCTTTTGAATTATGGTGGTAGAGGAGACTCTTGAGAATCCCATGGACTGCAAGAAGATCAAACCTATCCATTCTGAAGGAAATCAGCCCTGAGTGCTCATTGGAAGGACAGATCCTGAAGCTGAGGCTCCGATACTTTGGCCACCTCATGAGAAGAGAAGACTCCCTGGGAAAGATCCTGAAGTTGGGATAGATTGAGGGCACAAGTAAAAGGGGATGGCAGAGGATGAGGTTGGACAGTGTTCTCAAAGCTACTAACATGAGTTTGACCAAACTGCAGGAGGCAGTGGAAGACAGGAGTGCCTGGCGTGCTCTGGTCCATGGGGTCACGAAGAGTCGGACACGACTAAATGACTACAAGTGCTTGAAAGAAAAAGAATCAACAACTCTCTTCAGATTTTGAAAGTTCCCTGCCTGTTTGCTTGGAGCTCATTTATAGTCACTACAGGCAAACAGGAAAGCAACCATGTAAGCAGTTATTGACAAACCCGCTACAAAATTCTATCACAAGCTGCAGATATTGGAGAAAAGGGGGCGATTTTTCTTTTAAAAGGCTGTTCCTCAGGGCCGTAAAACAGCAA
Source organism: Lacerta agilis (assembly GCF_009819535.1). Lineage (NCBI taxonomy): Eukaryota > Metazoa > Chordata > Lepidosauria > Squamata > Lacertidae > Lacerta > Lacerta agilis. Next base: position 18,856,999 of record NC_046316.1, on the reverse strand, counting down.
AGAATAATAAAATGCTAGTTCCTCTGTATGAATGACTTAATCACTTAACTTCTCTTAATTGCTTGAGCAAACCATACGATTTTTAAAATTCATTTTACATTTGCAAACATTAACAAAGCTATATGGATATATTGCTGAAGCTGATAAACAACCTAAGTGATGGTGCCAATAATCATTTTGAAAAAGAGATATGCCTCCATCAAACCATTCCAAGAGGCTGATTTGCATCCAGGCCTGCTGAGAACCCCTTGCTCCCTGCTGTCCTCCATCACCATAATGGAGAGCAGCAATCCACACATTGCAAGGTACCAAATCCATATAACCTACTTTTAGATAATTGCTCAAAAGAGATAGCATGACAACACAAAACTCGCTCACTCTTTTTTTTTACTACAGTGGTCCTACGACATGCGAAGAGTTCTCGTCTAGCAATATGCACACACATAGGCAGAGAGGAGCTGATTCAGATGGAAATAATTAAAATGATATCATCGTTTGATGTCAATTCAAAAGCATCTCCCCCCCCCCTTTGTTGGCAGAAAGAAAAGCAACCTAACACCAATAACGCAATGGTGCTCCTAATGATATACACCTCTCAGACTCACCTTTCATTAAAATGGGGACAACAATCGAATTAAATTACGTAGCTCCTGCTTTTCTTTAGCTACTGGTAAATAACACAACATTATTCAGGGTGGCTTGATCAAACTATATTTTATCACTAACTGGGCAGCTAAAGACAAGTTTCTCAAGCAATACCACTGAAAGTCTATCTGCCTCCCTTGCACCTTCCCCAGATGTGATTCACTATCATATCCAAACAGAAATTTTAAAGTGCTTTTTTGCAAATTTACATCTTTGTTTACCCCTCGCAGCGGCTGTAAAACATCAAATGCCACCAGTCCCTTTTTACAGATAGAGAATATAAGGTTGCATGGGGCTTTCTGCAACTTTTAATTGTGCAAAGGAAGAAGAAGATTTTATACCACCTGAAGGTAAGACTTTATTCTCTGTGGCAGCATTCCTGGCTTCTGATAATCCACCCCCACCAGCATACCACAGAAAATTATTCTATGGTTTTGCAAATGTAAAAATTGCCATATTCTTCTTTACCCATGTTGTTTGTCACATGACGTCTCTGTGTGTCATTTAAAATTGGTGACGGATCTAGAGAGCCACTGGATTGTATGTTGTTGTTGTTTTGTAAATAAATAAATAATGGAAAATCAGACATGGTGCTTCTCCTCAGCGTCCCTGCAGACCTATACAAACATACGTAGGCCTTCTCGGTTGTGGCGCCCGCCCTGTGGAATGCCCTCGCATCAGATGTCAAGGAAATAAACAACTATATGACTTTTAGAAGACATCTGAAGGCAGCCCTGTTTAGGGAAGTTTTTAATGACTGATATTTTAATGTATTTTTAATATTTTGTTGGAAGCCGCCCAGAGTGACTGGGGAAACCCAGCCAGGTGGGTGGGGTATAAATAATAAATTATTATTATTATTATTATTATTAGGCAGTTACCTAACAATGAGTTAAACCATAGGCCCATCTAACTCAATATTGTCTGTCATAGAATCATAGAATTGTAGAGCTGGAAGGAACCCTGAGGTTCATCTACTGGTATTTTACTTAATTTATTTTTTGCAATGATTTTTATTGGATTTTCACATAGACATATTATTTACACATCTGATTATTACATCTTATTTTTCATACTTATATACATATGGTTTCTGAACTATTTGTTACTTCAAAAAAAGAAAGAAAGAAAGAAAGAAAGAAAGAAAGAGGGGGAAGGGGGAAGAAAAAAAAGAAAAGAAAAGGAGAAAAGAAAAAGACTTCCCCACTTCCTTCTTCTGTTGTTTTTGTAGTCATTCTTAATTTGCGCAGTTTGGACTGAGGTTCATCTAGTCCAACCCCCCGCAATGCAGGAATATGCAGCTGTCCCATATGAGGCTCGAACCTGCAACCTTGGTGTTATCAGCACCTCACGCTAATCAACTGAGTACTGATTGCAGAAGTTCTCTGGAGTTTCAGACAGGGAGTCTTTCCTAACCCTACCTGGAGATGCCAGGGATTGAACCTGGGAGCTTCTGCTGGCAAAGCGGATACTCTATGCAGGAGCCACAGCCCTTTAGGGCAAACATGTGTGAGCTGATGGTGGGAAGGGGTCAGGGCACGTAGAAAACCCTGACCTGAACATCCCCGTGTGTGATGGCTCCACTTTTCACCTTGTGTCGGCACTGGAAGAGAGTGCATCACACATGGAAGGCTATAGCAATAGGCAATACCAAAGCTAGCTAATTTGGCTGGTCATGGCTACATAAACAAGGAGAAGACAAAGCGTAGCCGTGAAATTCACTGACTGCACCACTGGTAAGTGTCACCTGTAGCTTGTCCCCTACTGTTCCCCCATCAGGATAGCTTTGAAGTAAGGCCATGCCACCAATACTAAAGGTTTATGGCAGATTTGCAAATCTGGATCATTTACAAGTTTAGCCTTTTCCCACCCCCATGAGTTCTGGGAGCAAAACTCTTCAAAGTAAGAAGCAGCTACTCTCATTGGTGGTTCCAGAACCACCTTGGTCAAAAGAGATCAATACAGATCCTGCCACATAGTGATTGCAGTTATGACCATCCAAAACGTCCGACAGACCATGACAGGGATCCCTCTTTCGACTGCAGGGCTACAATGTCATTTAAAAAAAGGAACTTGGTATTTTATTAACTTAATATTAATGTAGCTTATCTTTTTATTTTTATATAACCATCATAAAGTGACCTTTAATGTATATTAATGTATCTGAACTGATAATTAACTTAGGTGCAACAAAGCATATTTTTATTACATTTCACTTTACACAGAGATATGCTAGTGTTGAGTAATTCATGCACCGAGATGGTGCCAGAGTATTTGTGTTTATAGGTGCAAAACCAGGCATGTGTGCGTCTTGGCATAATATAACCACAATTCAGCTTATAGACATTATTCATACTCAGTGCTTTCCATAAACTTCTCATCTTTTTCTTTCTGACAGCCTGATCGCATGTAGCATCCTAATAAGAATTCAGGAGCAAGATTCCTGGCACTGATGTTCAATATTAACTTTCAAAGTGCAGCCTTGCTATTGTTTAATATTTCAAATGTTGCCTTGTGTTAAGTGTAAGATCGGCCAGGAATGGCAAAATAGAGGCAAGCAGTCTCAAAGAAGGAGACTAAATCATAATTTCACTCACAACCCTCAGGAATATTTGTTTGTTTGCTCATTATTCTATGTATTTTAAACATTCATATGCTGCTCAAGTCATCCAGTCACTTTATGAGTAAAGGGGGGGGGGAGAGATACTTATATACCAGTAAGTGAATCAATTTTTACATTCATATCTGTAAAAGAGCAGTCAGTGGCAGAACCAATTCTGGGATGTGGGTGAATGGAGGAAGAGGTTAGAATTATTTCACTTGGTGATATTTAGGACAAAGCCATACTACAAACTTCTAACTTATTCTACTTGGCTATCATGGTTTCATGGAATTGCAGTTTGAGAAATCTGTGAGTAGGGCAGGCGTCATTTGAATAGAAAGCTGTAGAGCCCAGGATTCTCCTGTTGAAAGAAAACCACTTGGAATCTCTGAGACCACTAAGTTCTTTAAGAAAAGAAACCATAACGAATGTTTAAAACAAACCATCAGTGTTCTAGCGCACATTGTTTGGTGGTCCCCACTTCATTCCCCTTCCACTCCTAGCTAGCAAACCACGACCCTCGACTTGTTGCATCATCCAAATTCATTGTTCTTTTCTCTCCTTACAATCGTAGGTGGTAGCCAAGATTTGTTGTTACCTTACTGCTCATGGTTGGTTTGAAACAAGCCATGAATTGGGGTTCAGGCAACATGACAAGCCAAAACTTGCAGTTTGCCGCTTCCAGAGCAGCTTGGACAGGGATCAGGCGAGGAGGAAAGTGAGAACTTTTCCTCAGTTGCTGTTTTGTTTTGTTTTAAATGGTATATTAGAAAAATAAGTAACTTGTCCTCAACACCACCTCTATACCTGAGGGCTGGAAAGTGGTCAGTTTAAATCCAAGTTGTAAAATGGAATCCAAGGGGTATCCAGAAAATTTCAGGCTGATTAGTATAACAGCCCACCAGAAAACTGGTGAAAGGTGTTATTAAAGCATTAAACAGCATGCAGAAGACCAGGTCTTGGGGCCAATGCTGAAGCTTCACTGGTGCAAAGGACTTCTCTGTGTGTGCCATAACTTCTTCTCCCTCTCCTGCCCCTTCCAGCACTCAGTGTGACCTCAAAATTCAACTCTGGGGACGGGAACCCTTCAAGGCAGATTTTGTGGAAATGGTGGGCTGGGAAGGGAAACAGAAGTCACATTGCACCCATATAATCCTGCTGGAATAGCACTGAATATCCTGTCTCACCAATCTCAAGCATATAGACAGATGCAGTCCAGTCAATACAAAGCTGAATTCTCCTACTTTCCCTCCAGGAGGAATAGGGCAAGAATTTTAATGTGGTTCCAATCCACACACACACACAATATATATATATATATATATATATATATATATATATATATATATATATATATATATATACACACACACACACACACACACACACACACACACACACGAGAGAGAGAGTTCTCTGCTTTTACCAGACTCTTTGCTGTCAGGCTTCACCAACCTAGCTCAGTAGCTGTCTAACTTATTTCTCTGGGCCACACTTTCAGAATAAAATTTTGCTTGCCCCACACCAATTTTTTATCGATAAGAAATACATTGGGAAAGAAACAACTCCTAGCAGTGCCTAATTTATAACACAGAACACAATTGTTTTATAATATAATAAAGCAATATTGTGAAAGTATAAAAAATGTAGCTACATAAGAACATGAATCATTCCCCAAATATAATTATAAACTAGCCTCTTGCATATGTACCATAAGTATGTATACAAACTCAATGTGAGGTGTGAGCTTGCTTTTGCCAGGTAATCTCATTAGGTCTAATTTGAGACTAACTCTTTTCTATAAGGTTTTATTAAAGCTTTTTCAAAATACAATAAAATAAAAACTTAATCTAATTAAAAACAAAAGCAGAGAAAGAAATAGGAAATAAAATGCAGAGTCTTCTGTCAAAGGTAGCTCTTAACCCTTGTCACTCACAAAAAGCAGTGTACGCTCCCAGCTCTTACCTGAGAGCTTTCCTTTCTTCTCCCAGTGAGACAAACAAACTCTCATCTCCTCAACACAAAGAAGCCTTTCTCTTTTCTGATCTTTCATATTCGTCAGAGTTGAAAATCCCCATTCACGACAATATGTCGTGGAGAACTCTAGAAGAATAAGCAGTGCTCTTGCTCTCATTTTGAAATGCTCTCATTTTGAAATGATATTATGTTAATATAAAAGAATTACTTTGATACTATACTATACTATACTATACTATACTATACTATACTATACTACACTGAAATGTCTTAATGTTTCTTTGATTGTCCTTGAATCTTCCTTCCACGCCTTTTGGGAGCCACTAACCCAGATGCATGAATAGGTGTTGGGATGGAAGCTCCTATTTCCTGTAACCTACCTTGCCTTTCTTCCTTTTATCAATTTCTTTTGAACACTTCCCCTCCCCTTGTTTCAGATACTCACTTCATTTTCCACTTTGGGTTACCCAACACCAAATGACACCACCAGATAAAACCATTTATAAGCACGTTCAGTCACAGCTGAGTGGGATGATGTCCCATAGCCATGGAGTGGTATGGAAGGATGGGCCACCCTGCAGCTCCCAGTTACATAAACAAAGCCAACTAAAGCCCACCATCCATTCATGGTAACCCAACGAGGACTCAATAAACTAACTGTGCTTTGTTGCCTGCATAGTATTGTGACCAGATGCCAGTGATCTAGTCCCTGGCTGGCCACAAGAGGTGGTTGATGTGCTCAGCTGAGCTTGGTGGGTCACAACAATTAATGCAAGTCTACTGTAACCTTTGTCTCCTAGAAGCAGTGTCTAAAAACATAGCTCCCTCCAAAGCAATGTAAAGGGCAGGCATATTTAAGTATGTTCAAATAGGGAGGACTTCTCATGCTATTGATATGTGGAATACTATGAATGCACACTCTTTCTCAATTGCAGCTGAAGTGGCTTTGCTGCTCTAAACTCGTAAATAACACTCACCAAAATTGCATTTCCATTCCTTCCTAGAGGCAGTTGTTCAAAGGAGTAAACATACCCCGCTGATCTTTAATCACTGCTCAGCAGTAATGAGGTCATCTATTTCTATAGCTAGCTGGCCAACTATCAAAACCTAAATCTTGCAAATACTGTACAAAGCCACATGCAAACAAACAGCCATTTGATGACTGGGCAAATATTTCTTAAGACTTTATACTACAGAGGAAATTGTCACCGTTAGCACTTGTGCACAATAAATATCTTATTGTTAGCACATAAACTAAACTGAACATGGAATGTGCAAGATGAATCTGCCCTCTTTTCTATGCCATTTTTTTTATTCACCAGGTGCGATGAATATTCATATAGAAGAAAAAGAGGAGGAGGAGGAGGAGGAGGAGGAGGATTTGATATCCCACTTTATCACTACCCGAAGGAGTCTCAAAGCAGTTAACATTCTCCTTTCCCTTCCTCCCCCACAACAAACACTCTGTGAGGTGAGTGAGGCTCAGAGACTTCAAAGAAGTGTGACTAGCTCAAGGTCATCCAGCAACTGCATGTGGAGGAGCGGAGATGCGAACCCGGTTCACCAGATTATGAGACTACTGCTCTGACTCAGCAAGAATCTAAGTTTCTCTCAGTTTCTCATTTTTTCCATAATTTTCTTAAATTCAGTTCTCCACATTTCCACATCAGTCTGATTTTTTAAAAATAAAATCCTCCTGAAAATTCATCAGCATTTTTGTGCACATTTCTCTGAAGAGACAGATTTTTGTGTGTCATTTCCCCTATTGCACACATCTTTACAAAGCAATTTCCCCTAATATAATGCACTGCTATATGCATTTATGTGTGTGGTTTACCCTAGTTATATGCATTGCTGTACATATTATTTGGAGAATATTGCATTGCAAAATTCAGAGAGGTGCAAATTTACATAAGTTTTCCACAGAATGTGAATCAATTCTGTTTGCCACAGAATGTGAATTTCTCCCCAACTCTGCCTGCACTCTCTCTTTCTCTCTGATGGAGCACAGGAAACAGAAGTAACATGGCAATTCATCCTTTCCCTCAGAAATCAATGGGGAATTTTGGAGGGATGACAGCCGTACTTTGCAGCATCTCTCCGTTCTTTTGAGTGCAGCCCATGTTGCAATCCTAAGCATTCTTACATGGCAATTAGCCATACGGCAGTTAATTGCACTTACTTCTGCATCAGCTTATTAGTTAACCACTGAATACTTAGACCTGCATCACAATTGTTAGTAAAAGGTTGTGGTTTCATTACAAATGAGAGTGTTGTTGCCAAAAATCTGAACTTATCAATTTTGGAGTACGAATTGGTCCAAACGTGACCCGTAAAATGCACACCTGTATTATGAATTGAGCACCATTTCCCACAAATGCTCCCACCACGTGCCCTCCAAAAGCCCTTCTCCAGCTCAAAACACAGAAACGAGATTCTGCAGATGCATGGCCAGTGGACAAGCCAGCAGCTTTATGGGCACTTACGGAAAAGTCATATCCCTGACTCTCACAAAACACTTGTAATTGGTTGCTGGGGAAACTGCAGAAACTACAAAGCCAACTACTTTGGAGGTCCACACACAAAACGTATTTATTGTGAAGCCTTTACACTCTTGCCATAAAGCCCTTACTCTCTTGCTAATTGCTATGAACTCTGTGTCCGGACCCCATACAAATCTAAAGCTCTCTTGTTATGAAGCAAGTGGCAAGGAAATGCGGAGTGGCTCTTCACCAGGGCTGATGCTTAAAGCTACAATTACCAACACTGTAAACTGGAAGAGGGGTTACAGAAAATAAATGGTTCTCTCCCCCCCCCCCAAAAAAAAACATGTCAGTACTTGCTATGAAAAGTGTTAACTACCAGCTCGATTTCATATCAAGCTGAGGAGGAAGATAAGGAGGTATCTTGACCTTTACAACACAGCAGCAGCTAGGCTTTATTACACCACAAACACACACACACACTTGTCCTGTTGCAATGGGGGCAAGTTAAGGAGAGTTCACCTCTCACTGACTTTTGCTTCTTTATTCTGAAATTGAACCAATGCAGAGAAGGACAAGCCTCGGGGCAATTCAGGTTGGTACTGTCTAGTACAGGGGTTGTCAACGTGGCACCCACAGGTGCACATACATCCAAAGAGGTCTTCCCTTTCTTCACATTGCTGGAATTAGGCTTCAAAGAAGCATTCTGATGTAACAATGGAAAAGCCTTTGTGTGTGGCAGTGTGTGTGTGTGTGTGTGTGTGAGTGAGAGAGAGAGAGAGAGAGAGAGAGGCGGGGGGAGAGAGAGAGAGAGAGAGAGAGAGGCGGGGGGGGGGGAGAGAGAGACAGACAAAAAGTTTCTTTGGTATGTAAATAGGTCCATAGGTTCCCCAAAAGTTTGGCCACTGCTCATGTGGCAGGCCAGCTAAGAGGCCCTGGAATCACAGGTTGTGAGGCAGCTCTGTTATGACAGACATTTTCCCCCAACCAAGCCCTCATGTGACAGCTGCAATCAACCTCATGAGAATTATGCTTGTGCTATTAGGAGCTTTAAAACTTCAGAGAACATATCAGAACTCAGATTGTCTGATCACAAGCTGCTTCCCTCAATAGCTGAGCTGTACAAATCAATGTGTGCCTTCTTTCACACTAACACTTGTACATCCCTAGAGAGAACTTGTACCTGTGTTCAGTGTAAAGCATATAGGAACCAGGCATACTATGTTCCAAAGCCCTCCAGTTCCCTGCCTCAGAATGTGACTTGTGATCCATCTTCTTTCCCCACATTTACCAAAATGTGTGGTCAAGACACATTTGTGGTTAGCACTCATCAGTCTCACTCACAGCAGGATCGATGAGGCTGGAGGTGACATAGCCTCCCATGGGCAAGAGCTGCAAGCCCCACTTTAGATATAGCAGCACAAGGAAATCTCATTGGCATGCATTGTCTTTTCTCTGCTTGCATGTAACACACGGGTGCAGGTCCGGGAAACAAATGCAGCCTTCCAAGGCTCTGCCTCACCAGACAAAACTCCTCTTTTCAGGCAATGTCTCCTATCAGAGCTGCTTTGTTTCCTCCTTGCGTGATTTTGCCTGGCTGGAATGTGTCCTTGAACTCTGATAATGCCTCTTGCTTGTCTGGATGGCAGATATAGAGGAGTGTGTAAGTGTGTGTAGAAGCTACCTTACTGTACAAAGATAATCTAGCATTTGTAACTCTGCTGTCAGGGACTGGCTAGATGAGGAAGAGTGGTGGGTGCGACCCAACCAAGAGCTCCACAGGGATTACACACATGATGATGACTTAGACCCAGGATTGTGGTGGTGGGACACAGGGAACCAGTCTATGGAAAGGACAAGCTGGAAGATGCTAGATGCAGAATGACTGAGTGATCAAGGGGGTTCAGAAGGAGGAGGTCCTTCCAGGACAGGGCTGGGTGCTAAGAGTCTCAGTATGAGCGCAGACTCAGACAGAAAGGAGTTAAGAGGTTGCCCCTGCTGCCCAACAGCTAGGCAGTCCCAGTCTTGCTGTGATGGCCTGGGACTCGGGCTCGGACTCAGAACCGGAGGAGGCTCAGTCCGCGTCGGATCCTCTGCCGCAGGCATCAGCTGAACCTAGTCTGGGGCCTGATCCTGAAGAACCTCAGTCTGCTCAGGTTCCCCTGCAACAAGCACCAGCTGGGCCGAGTCAGGGGCCTGAGCCTGTCCTGGCTCCAGGTGCCGAGGATACCTCGTTGTCATCAGCTGGGGCATCAGAGGCTGAGGCGGCCCCCGGGTCTAGTAACCCTCTGGAGTCTCCTGAGCTGCAGAGACTAAGGGCTGAGAGGAGGGACTTGAGTACTTGCAGGAGGAGTGCTCGCCTTCAGGCGAGGCAGGGTGGTGAGTCATCAGGGGATCGGGTCTAGCCATTACCTCAAGATAAAAAGGTGGTCAGATCCCGCCCCAGGTTTCGGGAGCAACGTCGCTGCTTGCCAGATCCTGCCTGTGTTTCTGACCTCGCCTAGTTTCCTGCTCTGCACCCTGCCTCAGCTTCATCGGACTGACCCCTTGTTACCTCCTTAGACTTTGGACCGGACCAAGAACCCACCTCTTGGATTACCCTTGGACCAGCACACCTGCTGGCTCTCCACCTCCCCAACACACTGCTTGAGGGGAGTCCTGCTGAGCAACAGGCCAGGCAGGCCCAGAGAAGAAGTCCACCCCTCCACGGCTTTCTACATCTGCTTGGGAGAGTGAGAGGCTAGAGGGCGAAGGCAGGGCGAGTGGTCAGTTAAAGCAATATCTGCAGCTAGGTGAGATGAGCCAGAGGAACTCTAATGTGTTGTTTAGTTTCTGTGAATAAAAGCTAATAGCATTCCATGTCTCAAGTGGGTGGGTGACCTGTACTTTCCTGACAGCTCCTTGACACCTGCCCATTTTCATTTCTGGGTTACCTTCCCAAGTTGACAAGCTCTACCTGCCCCTCACTTCCCTCTACAGCACAGGCAGAAATCACCTTCTTGACCATTGGACCCACTACTGGTCATCTCTGCTCACTCCCATCGACTACCCTCACCTGGTTTAGCTAGGTAGCCAAAGCTGTTTCCTAGATTGTGACGGCTGTAACGTTCAGACAACCTCTAGGAGTCACAGGTGAAAGCTGAGTGCAAGGTGGGGACCAAAGATGGACAAACTACCCTAGAAAGACCATGATGTGTCCCTCACCAGAGGTACTCCTCCCCCCCTAATATCCCATATATCCCAACAGTATTCTACAATATGACTGTGCTAAAAGCTCACCCTAGGAATCATTCTGCTTTTAAAAAATAATAATTTGTGGGTGTTATCTAAGACGCAATCATTTTTTTTCATCTGCACAGCTGCACATACGCACACAGTGCAAGCAAGAACAAAACAAAACCCAAAACCCACAGACATATTTGAAACTGATAGAGCTGGAGTTGAGGGCAACAGGGAAATATCAGCATGGGATGGAGTTCTGTGTCGCCTTAAGGAGGACTAATCATTCAGTCACACAAGCAATTTTCATGATGCCTTGTTCAATAAAATAGAAGTGCCCTCCTATCTTGTATTGCCATGGTTACGGGAGAAGGGAGCGAACGTATCTGATACAGGCAAGCAACTTCCAACTCAAAAACTCTCAAAACTACTCCCTTTCTTCCGTTATTATTTTACCACTTTAAAAAAGAATCCAGAGACTTGTCTCAGAAAGGATAACACATACAGAGGAAGGTGGAAACTGACTAATAAGAACAGACTTCAGGGGGCTCTTAGCATGGTGCTGTTGATGGCCCCAGAACCTCCCCAACACATGCACACAATAATATGCCCGCAATGCAACTCTACTTTTTGTTGTTGTTGCTGCTGCTGCCAGTGCCACAATAGCACCAGCAACACCACTTACAGCCACCCTCACTGACTTTCAGGGTGGCATTTTAGTGGTAGATTTCATCAATGTATGGGCGAGGCGGGGGAATTTAAAAGGTGTTCTGGGGGGAAATTGAATGGTGAAAAGCCATGGCATATGGGAGCCAAGCTTGACACCCATTCACAAGCAGCAGCACTGTTCACCCACTGCTAAAATGGCAGTACAGGGACCTCATGAGGAAGACAATAAGGTAACAGAGCTGGGTTGGGCCAGCTGGGGCCCTTCTGAGCTGCTAGGGTCATTGGCCAGTGCCTGACCAGGGACTGGAAACCAAAAAGCAGAAGAAAAGTTTGGTTAACTCTGTGGAAACATTTTATTCTAATATGCAACTAACATTCAGCATTAATGGATTTCAGTAAGTGATCAAGTAGAAAGTTTTGTTCACCATCTCAGGTGTACCATGCCATTGATTATACAGATTTACAGAAAATAGAATCAAGATGGGGACCAGAAGAGTTAAGGGCAGGGTAATTTGTCCTCAGCTGTCACCCACATGTCCTTTGTTTGTTTGTGAGTCAGTTTTCGTAAGTAGGGTTGACAAGAATACAGATCAAGGCCATAATGGTTCATTTATTATTTCCGTGAGTGGGATATGAGAGTGTTAAGCAGAGCGGAGGACCATCAGACCCTGATGGAATAATTTATAGGATGACAGCACCGTACAAACAGGAACAGTTTAGATAAGTGTGTTGCTGCCCGATATCACTCCTGTTTATAGTCGGACCATTTGATATCAACAACATGCTGGCATTCTAATGAGGAACACAATAAGATGACACACAAAGCATTAAAAACCCCTTCTCCTGAAGATGCACCAAAAGCTCAAGTTTGCGAATCCTCTGAAAAGCAGGGCCTTCAAAAGCTTGACTTTACAAAACCACCCAAGCCAGGATCTTTTAAAAAAAATCCTAGCACAGCAAGTATGTTTCGACGAGGACTGAAGATACTGAGTCAGTGGATAAACAGCAACAGGAGTCCATATAAAATCTAGACTGGTAGCCCACACTCAAAAATGGACAAGGAACCTCAGGCTTCTCTGTCTGGTCCTCAGGCCACGTCAATCCCCAGGCCATACTACTTTCCCTCAAACCACACCACCTCACAGGCCCCCTTCTGCACCTGTCTAGAAAGCTGAACTGTGACAATGCCTCTTGTTTCTCCGATGGAGGATGGAGAGCTGTAGGGGAGTTGTTTAGAAACCTCTGGTGTATGCCTGGCTGAGAAGAAGCCTATAGTACAAAGGTAAGAGGACCTTTGCTCTTTCCACTGCCCTCTGGCCCCAGAAGGGAACGTGGGCCAAGGTAGGAAAGGGTTTATCAGTTCTGTTCTAAAAGGGAAAAGGATGCACCCAGTGGCTGAAGATCAGGCCAGCAAATGTAAGCACACTGTTGCCATATCAGTTATGAGCACATTTCCTTTGATTGGTTAGTTGCTATGCATGCAAATAACAGGGGAGGAGTGCTTTTGTGACATCAACAGTTGCTCCAACAACCTTCACACTCAAAACTGAGCTCTCTGGTATTTTCCTGATGTTTGAGCTGAGGGCAGGGACTGGTGCTATGACCATTTTTGTCACAAAGGCCAAAGAAGAGGGAAGCAATGTTTATTCTCCTACACAGATCCCAAAAGTAAAGAGCCACTGTGGTTCTCTCCCCTGTGTGATAGATTTTTAAGCAGAGATATCACCAAATTTCTCCTAACTCTGCGGCATACCGGCATTTGGCACATATTTGGCAAAACATCCAAAGAAATCTGAAGAAAGCAAAAGGATTTGGTAAGATGCTGCTTCCTACCAGAGTAGTGGGCTATTATTATATAAGTTTTGCACTGGCCCAGAATACTACATAATGATCTTAAAGTGCAGCCAAGCCAAGCCCCAGCTTCCCAACAGTAATCTCTTTCCTTCCGTTTTGAAAGCTAAATGCACTTGTGTTTCCAAGCACCAATATAATTGCCTCAAGTAAAATACAACTTGGCAAATAATTTACATTGCAAGATGGTGAACACTTAAGTGCAGCAATAAGCTTCCTGGCATGATCAACTAATGCAATCTTACCATTACATGGATCTGCATTGCAAATTGCTGTTTGGAAATCATAATATATTTGTTCAAGAGAAGCTTAAATGGGATGCTTGGATATTCAGTAAAGTCTGCTTGCTTTATCATTGAGATATATAACATGCACAAACACACACTTTCTAGGAAAGCAAGACAAAAGTTTCCCTCTTGAATTAATGTTGTTGAGAAACTTACGTTGCAAGTATGCTGCCAGGGCCTTATGGTTTCTCTGAAAATTATATTGTTGTGCCATGCCTAGAAATTTTAAGGGCTTGTTAAGCTTATGGATATCATAATTTCACCTGAAAGACCCAGTGGGTATTCAAGTATGGTAGAAAAGGTTTTAATGGTCCTTAATGGCTTAGAATTTTAGGCCTAACCCTGTTCCTGACCATAGCTTCTCACCTGCCACTAAAGTCTCCCCTGAACAGCCTCCCATCTGAATCCCTTTTCCTTGTACATCCTGCCTTTTAGCTCATAAACCTGAGGGCAAGGATTGACTGATTTCTGATCTTTGTAAGCTGCTCTGCAAGCCTTTTCTTGGCTGAAGAGCCGGCCAAAAATGCTTTAAGCAAATAAACAAAACAAATGAAACAGTACTTCCCTTTGTCCATTCCGAAGCTACTGTCAATCAATTTTATTGGGTGGCCCTGAGAACTAGACTTTTGGAAGACTGGCAAAGGTATTTCATGCCACATCATCCATATGTTACAGCATCATCATCACGTAACACAGGGGTGCCATTGTGTGTCCCTTCCTGTCTATTCCAAAGAGAGACAAAGCAGTCCCAACATCACAGGGCAGTTGTAATGCTCTTTCCCACGAGTTTGAAGGAGGAGGCTGCAATCCAATGCACAGTGACCAAGGAGGGAAGGGAAAAGTTCAGCTGCGTATCATTGGGCTGGATGCATTTGCTCAGGATTTTCTGTCACTAGAGGTCAGGTTTCTCCCCAGCATCCCTTGCGAGGCTCACAAGCAGAGCTGCAGCAGCCGGGTGTCAGGAACTGGCAGGCTCCAGGGAGTGGGTGTAGCCAGAGGATGATCCAGGGGATGTGGGTAGCGATTTATGGGGTTTTGTGAGGAATGACAGGACGCACCAGGAGCTGAGGGAGAGACAGTGCCTGAAGGGAGGGGGCTGGCAGAATCCCCTCTGTTTGCTTCCCCACTGTCCACCAGGACCAAAAGGGACTTGAAGTCACAGTGGCAACTTCCATGTAGAAGTTCCAGGTTGCTTAGGCTCACACTGTCAGGCGAAGGGTACTTAAGTTTTGCAAGTGGGCATAGTCCCACCATTACTCAAACAGTCCAGCTTGGAGCACAAGTCTGGAGAGGGGCACCAGCTACCTAGCCACCAGAGAGGTGTTTGTGTGTTGAGTGCACCAAAGAACTAAACTACTGGCTGTTTGTCCTCCTTAGGCTAGGTGTTCTCAGGACACCAGTTTTACAACTTGCTGCAGACAAGCGACTGCCTTTGAGATGGCCGAAAGAAGATGGTGCTGCAGGAGGAGAAATCTTCCTCATGGCAGAGAACCAGCCCAGGGGCTTTTGTTTGTCCATAAGAACTGAAGCA
Organism: Lacerta agilis; assembly: GCF_009819535.1. Lineage (NCBI taxonomy): Eukaryota > Metazoa > Chordata > Lepidosauria > Squamata > Lacertidae > Lacerta > Lacerta agilis. The sequence goes on along the minus strand of NC_046316.1, from coordinate 18,841,735 downwards.
TTTCATCTCTGTTACTCATGACAACAAAGGAGCTGGTGAGGGTTGCAATGATTATTTTGTTCACATAAAGAAAAACAGGGTACAAAATGGATTATTATTCCATAGTGTAAAATGGATTACTTTATAGGCTCCTGACAATATCTTTCATGTACAGTCATTTGTCTAGTTTATGAAATTGTTGTCCATATCATTTTCTCCGAAGCTTTTATCTCTTATAATGGTATTCAGCCAACCCTCAAAATGACTGCTTTCTCGGATGCTCTTTCTATTGCCGCTGTGCTCCAGGACTTCTGCTTAGAAGCCTCGCCAACCTCTTTTCTATCTCCTTTCCACCCTCCATTCATTTTCTACACTGCGTTGGCTGTGATCCAGAGAAAGGAATAAGGTGGGTCAAGAGAGAGAGAAAGAAAGAAAAGAAATTGTCTCATGGAATGGCAGCAGGAGGAGGAGGAGGGGGAGGAGCCAAAGGCAAAAAGAAATGAATGATTCCCTAACTGAGCTGTCCCTAGCTGTTGGAGCTGGTGACCTGCAAGATGAGAAAGCTAGCAGGCTTTGACCTTGAATATATGAATGGAGAAGATCAATCCCTGTGCTATATAAATAATAAATGCTAATAACTTTCCATAAATAAATGCCATCAGCTATTTATTTGTGCAGGGGGTGGGGTGGGGGAGAAAGGATTTTGAACACAATGAAATGCAACCCAATGAGCAGCTTGATAGATGGAGAGGTAGAAAGAGATCTTGATGCAGCCTGCAAAGATCAAACAAACTGGTTGAGACTCTTTTCTTTTCTTTCAGCTAGTAAGTGTGGTTCGTGTAAACCTGAGACACATGATTAACTACAGCATAGATCTAGACTATTTGAAGCCACCTATCCACATCACATTTCAGTATTTTGTGACAAGCCGTTTCTGGAGATGCCAGGGATTTAACTTAGAACTGCCTGCAGGCAAAGTAGATGTTCTGTCACAGGAATAGGACCCTTCCTTAGATTCTGGGCTTGAAGAGGCAAGGGAATCTAGGAGAGGAGGAATTGAGGCTTTAAAAGACAGCAGAACAATGAAAATGGTGTGGGAGGCGGTGTCAGAAAAGTCTGGGCAGTCTAGTTGGGCGATGGAAAGAAGGGAAGGGCCTAGGGAAGGAGTGGAGGGGGCAACTGAAAGAGGAGAGGTGTACATAAGCTGAAGAAGTGAGCAAGCTCACATAACAATTTGAAATAAGTAGACCAATAGCAGTTAATATGGTGCCTCCCAGATGTTTTGAACTACAGCTCTCATTAGCCTCAGCCTGCATAGCCAATGGTCAGGGATGCTGGGAGCTGGAGTCTAAAAAACCTGGAGGGCACCAAAATGGCTGCTTCAGAAGCCACAGAAGCTAGTATCTATGGCCAACTAAAGGTAAGAGTAGGTACTGAAAGTATGGGGGATTTTTACAAATGCAGTGCTAAAAATAATTATGTTCATATGCTTTACAGATATTCTTATCACACAAAGGCGTGCCACTGAAATGAAGGTCCTATTGAAAAAATAAAGTTCATCAGTTTGGCTCTTTTCCTTAAAAAGGGTAGTTATAACTCTGTCTTATAGGTTATTAAAGCCAGCAAAAAGAAGCAGTACTTATTTCAACAGAAAATTTGCCAACATTTGGGGGCTATTTTCACATAGTATATTACCCAAATTTTGTTCCCTGCTCTGCCACATCCCCTGAACAGTGTGTCAGTTATACTGGGCAGCCATGGGGAAAAACTCCTGGCAAAGAATTAAAGTACTAATCAGTTTTTGCTAATTGAGGTTACCTAGATCATGGTATACAGGGACAACAAATTACAGAGGTGACTATGCCATTCAAAACACATCTGTTAAAGTCAAAATTAATGGATATGCAAAATTAAGTTCACTTTCTTATCGATTTCCCACAAGCTGCACTCAACTCTAGAAAGAGCCATCAAAGATGGTCATCAATTAGATGTCAGCAACGAATGCCTTAAAAAGCAAACTGCAAAACTTCCAATGATATAGTCCAATTAGATCCCAATTATTTGCAAACTGTCATTGGAGTCAGTGATGGGAAAGGAATTCCTTTGATCCACTTTTCACAGTGGACTAACTTGATGCTACCAAACCCCTTGCAGATCACAATGCAATTCCCAGTCAGATTATGCACTTATCTAGATTTTGCATTTCAGTTTTGGTGCACAAACGGTTCATATAAAATACATATTTATGCAAAAAAGTGCACAAAATGCATATTTTATGGATGAATGCATTGAAAAGTGCATATTCTACCTAAGAAGTGAACAATTTTAATGCAAAAGCAATCACATGATGCAGTGTGCACACACTATTTGAATGGCAGTGCCCATCAACTTGGGGGGGGGGTCAGACACCTCAAATATTTTATTGTAGGGGCCGGAGCCCCCACGGCCCCTAGGAGTTGGCCTCTATGTTCAGAAGAGACAGCTGCCTGCAGATGAACCTGCAGGTGAATCACAGCACAGCACTTTAGAATTGCCAGGAGGGTGGAGAAGTTGCCCCACCATAGCACCCAGGTTTCTCTGAGTTTCGGAAATCCACCACATGTGTGTGCATGCAGTGAGTGTGTATGTGTGGCACTGTAGCAGTCTGAGATTTGTCCAACCTTCAGGCTGAAAAGGGTTAGCCACTTGTGCCTTAAAATTCCTTTCCATAAACTGAAAACTTGGAGTGAACCCTTTCGAAACTTTAATTGCAGGCAACCCTCAATTTGTGCAGGGGTTGTGCTCCAGGGCATCACGTGCAACAGCGAAGTGCATATAAGGCCATGCTTACCCCCTTTTGGGGGGGGGGCACTTGCACATCGCTGTGATGCACACAGTGGCGGTCGCACATCAATTGGACATGCACAAATCGGTCATTGCCTGTATATGTATGTGAAGCTGAAAAACAGAATGAGTTCCTCGTTATCTGCTTAAAAAAAATATCCAGTTCTTGCCTTCACATCCCCCTTCATCTCGCATTCATGAGGCCTAGAAATGTACTTCAGAATACAGTAATCAAAAAGATTCAAAAGTATCTTTGGGGCTGCAAGCAAGTTACAGAGTAACACCTTGTCCTTCCCTGTTCTGCACCACACTATACATCAAAACTTATGTGTCTTCTCCAATTTTTCACCATCTAGAAATGCACTTCATGAAATGATACATACTTTTAAAATCTCTTACACACATTTGTTGAGGATGTTTGAAGGCTTTTAACCTGTGGTAATTGAAAGTACAACAAAATGTACTTTGTAATGCTACTGTAGGTGCTTTGAATAGAAGTTAATCCAGATATGAAATACATAAGTTAATGCTGGAGCAAGAAAATGGCTGACTGAAAAAAGTAGGTTGTACAGAAAAAGCTGGCTAATGGCAACTCCTATTTGCTAATAGGCTCCACCTGCACTATATATTTAAACAGTGCTTTTTTCCCTTAAAAATGTTTAGGGATACTCTCATTTTGACTCATGAAAATCACCATTTTATAGTTCAGATTGGGGAAAATAAACACAGTAAATGGACAAAATACAGAGATTCACAAAATGTTATGGGGTATGTGTACCCCTGCGTCCCCCCAGAAAAAAGCACTGAATTTAAAGAAGTATCATACCGCTTTAAACTGCCATGTTTCCCCAAAAGAATCCTGAGAACTGTAGTTTATTGTTGGTGCTGAGAGAGGCCCCAATTCCCCACACAGAACTACAACACCCAGACGAGTTAAACAAACAATTCTTCTTCTTAGGGAACTCTGAAAAGTGTAGCTTTTCATAGAAAGGTGAAGAGTGAACAGTGTATATGGTCACTGATGATCTCACACTAGAATCACGGAGCGATGCTCTTCCCTTTAAAGCAGAACCCTTCCTGTATATTTCATCATATTATGTAGTATAGTGACGAAATTTAAGCCAGAACCCTGAACTGTAAAGTTCCTTCCTCGCCCTATATAATTGCATCTAATTTTTTTCAGCTGGATTTATTTCTGGGATGTTGTCTATATTTGCTTACACTGGGCTTTGTTTTGTTTTTGTTTTTGTTTTGTTTTTTTTAAAAAATAGCTTTGAAAGAGCATTCGATTCACTATGCTGAGAATAAAAAGCAGCCATGTCTTACATAAATACCTTTATATTTCTTGTTGCACAACTTAACTAACACCTCCCATTAGATGTTAGCAATCCTCCAGGTGAGGATCTGTGATGTTGTTGCTGGGGGAGGCTTACCAGAACAGAACAAGTACATACAGTAGAATCATTTGAGATCTGATATCTGTTCTTCACGCAGTTGGCTGGGAGCCAGGGCATCTCTCTGCAGCCTCCAGATAAATATAGATTTGTGTATACACACTGAAGAGCTAAACTCTGGAATATGATTCTTCTTCAATTCTTCCCACCATCTTTTCCATCTATGAGTATACATCCTCATGTAAAAGCACAACTTGTAGAATGTGGTCAACAGCGATTTTTTTCTTCACATGACTTTGGCACCATATTCTTAATTCTGCTTTTGTTTGCTAAAGTTTACTTTGGTGATTTTAAAAGAAATCATGAAATGTTGTCTTCATAACCTACTTGCAGGCTTCTCACAAGCATCTGACTGGCCGCTGTTGGAAAAGCAGGATACTGTAGTAGATCAGGAATGGCGAATGTGTTGCCCTTTAGATATTGTTGGATTACAACTCTCATCAGCCCTAGACAACATGGCCACTGGTCAGTGGTGATAGGAGCTAGATTCCAACAGCCACGTTGGCTAACCCTAGGCTCAATGGACCCTTGCTCTTCTCCTGCAACCTGGGATGGAAGAAGGCATAAATTTCCATTCCAAACTGCAGTTGTCACATGCAGTACCATTTCCATTCTGCTACAGTTCATCCTCCATCAAAAAACACATTATTCATATGGCTGCATGCATGCTGTGGTGGTAGCATGTAAATTAAGTATTTTATGTAATTAATTAGGAGACTTGTGGTACATACATTACATTATCTTTCCATTATTCCACATCATTCACTTCAGTGCAAAGGAAACACAATGAAAACAACAGAGTGGAATCTACTCACTTACATATCGTTTCTGGACTCAAAGCAACATCAGTGAATATTAATCATATTCACTGGATTGATTTTCCATTCTGAATATGGAGTGAATAAGCAAACACCAATAAATTCCACTCCCAGAATCCTCTGGTATCCTTATTTGGCCTGCACATTCATAGAGGCCAACAGGTTATCTTTAGGATAGACTACCTTCCTTCAAGCTAACTGGAAGAAATAGAAGAATCCAGGAAAAGGATAAAAATGAAAAGAAGTGCACAACCTCCAGGGCGAGGTATGCCTAGAAATGATAGAAAACAACAAAGTTTTCAACTGGCTTTACATTTATTGGTGGGGGTGGGGATCACAGTAAACATATATTCAGAGAGTTTGGACAAGGGAGAACAACTTTCCATTTACAAGATTGTTTTTTTCCCAATGATGCAGTTCTTATAAAACATTAGGCACAAATCAGGGGTGAAATTTTTACTGGTTTGCAAGCAGGGATGAAGCCGTGTGTAGAAATGAAGTAGACAAAGAAATTATTTCTCCTGTGATATCAGCGGGACAACTTCTGCAATTAGCTGCTTTGTTTTTAAATCGAAAAAAGTGAGATAGGCATTAACAATAGCGACTGGAAACAGAGATGAAGTGTGAGCGCATGCCTTTTCTCCAACAGCGTTTCCCACAGTGGCTTTGAAAGATGCTCTTTTTGCATCGACATCTCACCTACCATGAAACCTTTTGGCATACAAGAAGATATGAGGGCAGGGTTGGCTAACCTGCAGCCCACAGCCTATATCTGTTTAGATCCATTCTAGTCTTGTTTCAGGCCTGGCCGTGGGAATGAGTTGTCCTCGGTGTCCCTGATGGATGAGCTTTCTAGAGAGCAGGACAAGGTGAGTGTGACCATGCTCCTGCTTTTTTGATCTCTCATTGGCTTTTGATATCAGTGCTTTCTTTTATGCATACAAGTGCAAGTCAATAACTATATATTACAGTAACTGTGATGGAGAGGATCGGGAAATGCAAGCTTCTATTCTTTACAGATTGTTCTATGAAGAGCAAAAGACAGAATTTTCACACCTCACTGCTGAAGCGTTCTGCATTTCAGAGAAAGATGAAAAAGGGAATGAAGGTTAAAAAGCTGGGTCCTAGGTCTGAAAAGGTTGAACTCTACAGCAATAGAATGACCAGCCCACAGCAGTAAGCTAAACCAATGAGATCAGTAGCATCAAAGGCCACCTCCCATTTTCATGACAAATGCTTTGTGACACCTAGTGGCCTCCATTTGAAGGCCACCTGCAAACTCTGCCCTTCCGACTGGCATTGATTACCATTTGTTGCCATATCGGGTAGTTTAGCAGGAGAAAGCAAAGAGTTCCCGTGCTCTCGTAACACTGAGCCATGATTGAGCTTTATGAGAATGAGCTGCAATGAACTTTGCGTTCTCTGGCTCCCCCTCCTTTGGCACAGCTACAAGGAAGAGATTACTTCTGCTTCAGATTAACCACATTTGTTGAAACAAGCCTATTTCATAAGCTAGGGTCTGAAGCTAGCCTATTTCAACAAACCGTTGTTAAGATAAATGGCAGTTTGTTTGAGTTCAACAAGCTGTACTTAATCCAAAATGGAAGTGAGAGCTTCTGAACTGCTCTTCACAGTCACACTGTGCAAATGCATCCTTGCTTTGAAAACTAAGCCCATATTACATGGCTTCAGCACCTACAAACATCAGAAGCGACATTAACCCATTTTGAAAAGGAGCAGTGCAGAATCTGAGAGACTAGAAGGATTCTTTATTGAGTCTGACTTAGGTTTATTTCTCTTAACTTGTCAGAAAGGGGCATAAGCCTTTTTCATACTTTTACTAAAGATAGCTTATTAAGTGCTAAATTTTAGCAAATACAGGATTTATCTGCCCATTTCAGCAGGCACCTGCATTAATGTTCCCACAGCAAAACACAAAGCAACAAAAGAGAGTTAACCTTTTATAGCTTCTGTTTGCTCTGAATAAAATCGCTTTTCTTATTAGTGCGGCTAAAAGCTCTACCGGCAGTAAAGTTTTAACACACAAACTGCGCATTCCATTTTATTACTGTGTATACTTTCTAAAAGCATGCCTTCCCGTATTGCCGCAAACATTTAAGATCACATCTAATACTTTAGATTTTAAGTGACTATCCAAAATGAGATAAATAGTGCTTCAGGATTAAAGGAACTTAGTGTAAATAGCTGGTGACAAACTGAGGCGGAACTATACATTGCTAAAGATACCCTAAAGATATCTTCCATTTCCATTTTCAGGCTGAAACCAATTTTTTTCAGATAATAACAGTCATTTCATTATGTGAATACTTTCCCCCCAATCCTATCTGATGTCATTGTTTTCCCTATCTGCTGTGCCTTTGTTATTACTTCAGATATGGGGAAGCACAGGCCTGGAGGGTCACATGTAGCCCTCCAGATCTTTCTATCTGGCCACACCCCCTCTCCCCAGGCCCCATTCCTCACCTGCCCTGCCTCAGAAGATCCATGAGTGCTTGTGCCTGCCTGTAATGTGCTCTTGATCTCTGATAATGCTTCTTGTTTGGATGATGGAGGAGAGAGATTGGCTTGTGAGTGTGTGAAGAAACTAGCCTACTGCACAAAGGTAAAATGTGCATTTGTTACTTCTGCCTCTGGCTCCACCAGCCACTGGCATGTGGCTCCTAGAAGGTTGCTTCGAAATGCCTTTTTATCCTAGCAACTACATGGGCAACTGATATGAAAGGTTTCCCCATCTTAGGGAGAAAGTTATGCCTTTGTGACATCATCTGCAGGCATTACACCACTCCCCAGCAATGGACAAGAATTCTGAGATGTGGGGATTGGTGTATTGGCTAGTGATGTCACAAAGGCACTACTTTCTCCTAGCACAGCCACTGGGGCAGGCTAGAGCTGAGCCCGACTGAAGGGAGGACAGGAAGGATGCTGAAGTCTGAAGTAAGGATGAAAGTAAGCCAGGGGACAGAGGAAATGTCTCACCAAGGGGCTGAGAGCAGGGATCGAAAGAAAGAAAGATGGGGTGAAGTCAGCTGAGAAAGGAGGGCTAAGGAACTTAGGATTCCTGTCCTGTTCAGCTTCAGTCCATCTTTATGATCACCTTTCCACATGAATTCTTAAAATCTGGGAATTCATAAAAGGTACTAGAGGTGCCGTATCACCGAACATTATTTCTTTTTATAATGTGAAGCAATTTCTGTTTGTTTAAGCTGTGTTTCAATGGGTATTGTGTAATATATTCTGTCAGTTGTAGTGTCATGTACAGTATAATGTGTTGGATGGGGGAAGCTTTCTGTCTAGCCAGATGGGAGTTGGTTTAATAGTCACCTGGGGGCCAGAATGGCTGGGTACTAGCCAGTCAGAGTCCATCCATGTTGGCTGGTGCTTAGTGTTCATGATGGACAGTCAGAAGGAGGCCACGGAGCAAGAGGATTGCGGAGGAAGAAGAAAGAAGACCTGAGAGGGAGACGGGGTGGCTTGGCGGTGGCTGAAGACTTGCTGAGGTAGCCAAACCACTTGGCTCAGGCTGGAGAGAAGATTCTGGAACCTATATACAGGTACAGTGTTGCAGGAGAAGAGGTGAGAGGCAGCAGAAACAACATGCACTTTGGAATACCTGGCTCTGGTTCTGAGCCTCGGTGTTTCAGGGCACCTTTCCGACCCACGAAGCTTCCTGAAAAACTGCCCAAGTAGTTGCAATAGTTCTTGCCAATGGCTTATGAGGTTTCATAAAGAGCTGCGATCAGACAAGGAAACTTCTCAGTGCTGGCACAGAAGCACTTGGGACCACAAATGAGTTGGATTAAATCAGTGCTTCCCAAACTTGGGTCTCTAGCTGTCTTCAGACTACAATGCCCATCGTTCCTGACCACTGGTCTTGCTAACTAGGGATAATGGGAGCTGTAGTCCAAAAACAACTGAATACCCAAGTTTGGGAATCACTGGATTAAATGAAGCATCAGTGCACATGCGCACCCACAGGCATGCATATGCAAGATGACTTTTTCTTTTACTTCATTTGGATAAACCAAATAAGAAAGAAACAGAAAGAGAAACAAAAGCACTTTTTATAGTGGCTTAAAGGGATGAGAGCAGGTCAACCTGAGATACACAAGAAAGACAGGAAAGGTTCAAAAGTAAATTTGTTGCAATAGGTAGATTATTAGACACCCAAACTTTCCCCAAATATTAAAACAACACCAAGCATGGATCTATAAAGCCTAATTCATTGACACACTTCCAACAGAGCTTTACACTGCTCTTCTGGCTCACAGCACTGCCCCTTTCCAAGAGAAACAAGTCAACTTGTATTGAAAAAATGTCCTTTCTCTTGCATGAATAATATATAGCTACATTAACTTTTCACCCCAAAGCGCATGAATAAGGTATTAAAGGCGACTGATGATAAAATTGCTGGTAACAGCAGTACAGAAAGGGGAGCTGTGTAACTGGCAGGATGAACAGTCCTCTTGCTTATCACCATACATAACTAAAAGATGAAACCAACAGTTTGACTATCGTTTTTATACATATTATTTTATTTATCGCATGTGCTCAACCAATCCCAACTTTTCCATAGAGGATTGGAGAACAAAATTAATGGATTATTTGGAACTAGCGAGACTGACTGCAAGGATAAGAGACCAGAGAGATCAACAAGTTCAAGCTGATTGGAGTAAATTTCTGAAATATTTAGAAGTCTATAATTATGTAAATCACTAACAGGTCTAACAGAATACTTGCAACCTAGCAGAAAAGTATGATTAAAGATGGAGATATTGTAATAGGGGAAATAAAAGTTGAGATTTAAGGGAAAGCGGATGAATGATGTAAAATAAGAAAACTAAAGTAGAGAAGGAGGGAAGTCAAAACTCGGCGGAGTTCTTGTAATATTGTAAAAACTGTACGTGACAAATGTGTGTTAAGTTTTGTTTACTTTTGAAAATAAAAATATATCTGCAAAAAAAACAAACCATAGTGCATCATTATACAGTGGTGCCTCGGGTTACAGACGCTTCAGGTTACAGACTCCACTAACCCCTCGGGTTAAGAACTTTGCTTCAGGATGAGAACAGAAATTGTGCTCTGGTGGCGTGACGGCAGCGGGAGGCCCCATTAGCTACAGTGGTACCTCAGGTTAAGAACAGTTTCAGGCTAAGAACGGACCTCCAGAACGAATTAAGTTCTTAACCCGAGGTACCACTGTATATCAATTTGGAGCATGATAAGAATATTCCATTATGTCCCACTGGACTCTACAATCACCAGAGGAGGGGAAAGCAGTTATTCCCCAGAAGAAGGTTTTATTACAAGTACCCAGTGAGCTTTGTGTAGCACACCTAACTGAGGTAATCATATGCCTGGAGAAACTTTGTGAAATACATATTATTATTATAACTCAGAATTTTACAGGGACTTATAGCAAAACTTCGAGGAATCTGACTTTATTCCATTTTTTTCCTCCATCAACCCATGTGGAAAAAATAGCTGCATTTTCCCAGGTTCTGGGTGATTTGTGTCTCAGTGAACATCCCACCCAGTCTACTATTTGTATGCCTGACTCCTCTATGTGATTTTTGCTGTACGGCGGTAACTTGAAAACACAGCTCCATAGAGTTTGCTTCACATGCTGACCATTGTGCAAACCAACTGTCTACCCAGTTACAGTGTTTTTCATCCAATCAAGTAAAAACTGCCAAACATGTGCAAAACCGCTTAAAAGAACACATGGCTCACCCTCCCTAGGAGTGCATTTTCCAATAGCCATCAAGCCTCAAACCATTGAAACACAAGGATTTTGGACTCATTGTCTAAATGATCTTGCTATTAGGAAACAGTTCAGTATGTTCTTATCTTAACATATTTGCCTAGCTTTTGACTCACATTGGGGGCACAGTCCGCATGCCATGAAAATCAATGGGAAAGCTACCATTTTCCTGTTTTGTTTTGTTTTTAATCCACTCTTACATGAAAAGCTTCCACTCCTAAATGAAAAGCTGGAATAGCCAATGTGATGCTGCCCAGCTGATGTTGGACTCCAATTCCCATGATCCCTAACCATTGGTGATGCTGGCTGGGCTGATGGGAGTTGGAGTTCAGTAACATCTGGAGGTCACTCTGGGCTAAAGCATTTCTCTAGCTTGCCCAAACCATTTCCTATGTCCACTAATGGTCCAAATCTCACCCCACCATTTATTATATTTGTTTAGTTTTTAGTTGTTTTTTTTTTAAGGTTACAATTGTGCTTCAGCTTGTTGTTCCCTACTGTGGCCAAGGCAAGGCTCAACTTCAGAGTAGCCTCAAATAGCCACATTTTTACCATCATGCTGTAAAAGGAAAGAGGATCTCCAATAATTGCGTTATCAGAACTCGTTTCAACACATGATGGACTTCATGATTTTGATAAATTTGCACAAATGTGGCGGTTACAGAATTCACTCTCAAAATGAGCTGGAAAGAACATTAGAAGCCATCTAGGACAAGCCATGCTGCTCAATGCAGGATGCAGCTACAGGAACTTTGGCAAATATTTAAATAGTCCCCACTCAAATAGCTCCAGTGAAGGAGAGAGACTACTACCTCTCATGGAATTTTTGCTCCACTGTTGAACAGCTTTTACTGTTCTAAAGTTTCCTCTCAAATTACTCACTGGAAGCAATTTTGGATCCTTCCACAGGAGCAAAACTGAATGCTTGGATTTATGGAAATGAGGAGGGAGATCAAAATTATTTACAAATAGCAAACGAATAGCATCAAGTAAAGAATGTGTTGCCTAATGAATTACAATTACAGTTGTATTGGTATTACAAAACCAATCCAATAGTGATGAATGTGTGGCCAAAAGAATACAGTGGTACCTCGGGTTAAGAACTTAATTCATTCTGGATGTCTGTTCTTAATCTGAAACGGTTCTTAACCCGAGGTACCACTTTAGCTAATGGGGCCTCCCGCTGCTGCAGCACCGCTGCCGTGTGATTTCTGTTCTCATCCTGAAGTAAAGTTCTTAACCCGAGGTACTATTTCTGGGTTAGAGGAGTCTGTAACCTGAAGCATCTGTAACCCGAGGCACCACTGTACTGGGATTCTCTGCCAAGCCAAAAAAGAAGGGTCTCTTGATCAAGCATAACCCACAAAGCAACCTTGGGTATCTTTGTGTAAACAAGATGCGGTGACTCAGCAGACATCACACCTAAAATCTAAATGTGTTTTACAAGCACACATAATTTTATTTCAGCGAGTTGGAACACAATAGAAAACAAGATTTTAAAGGATTGCTAGAAAATAATCTCCAGTGAAATAATCCCAATGTAATGTACTTTTAATTAGTTAGATATAATCTTGCCATATCTTTTTATGAGATTGTCATTAAGAGAAAAATACAAATAAAGCCCTCTGATAAATCCACAGCTGCTTTCACACTGACAGAATATTCACAGCATGCAAGTTAATATTTTACAAGAGTTATTTTCTTCTCTTTAATCCTATAAATTTCTTCCTCTCTTTAAAGGCTTCGTCTACCTACATTTGAATCCCTCTTTTTAATGAGCCCATCAGGAAAACACAAACACAGAGAGAGAACCACAGTCACATACAGCTGCCAAAAATACTGCTAACATTAGTATAAATACATTTTAATGATCAGAATGGTGCATCTCTGTGTACATAGTCTTTCATATGCAAGCAAGCTGCAAACCAGAAAGGACAAGAAGCAGCCTTTAAATGACACAGTTCTGGGAACTGGGTCGCTTCGGAAGAAATGAGCTGTAACTGGCTGCTGCAAAGTGCTTCTTTTTTTCCCTGTGAAGGGTCGCCAGGGCAATGCCCAGGGGCATCCATTTCTGAATCCAGACCTGGGCTGGCGATTCTGAGAAACAAAACCCATGTTGTTCGGTAGCTTACTAGTTTAAATCCCATATTTAGCCCAGGAGATCTCTTGTACGAATTTTGTGCTCCTGAAATTGATAAATAAAAATAGCAATAATCAACCAGCACAAGCACATTCGAAGCTTGCCAGACATTGAGGCATATCCAGTTACTAAAACTGTGCACATGATTGTGGATCATATCCAATCGAAAAACTACAAAGATGGAAGTTATCCAATGCGTCATTCAATGAAACCTGAAGGCTCAAACCGAGACCATGTTCATCACACATCACATTAAACTATGTTTTAGCATGGGGGTGGTCAATGTGTTGCCCTCCAGATATTGTTGTACTATAATTCCCACCATTCCCAGACAAGAAGGCTAATGTCCATGGATGATGGGAGTTGTAGTTCAACAATATTGAGGGGCACCACTTTGGATACCCCTGATTTAGCATGAGCCGAAACAATCCTGAGGATGCCTCAGGCTTGTGTACTGCCACTGCCATGCAGCAAAGAGCACTAACAGCAGCACTGGGGTTTACTTTTCCTGAATTTCAGCTTGTCTTGTTATCTAGACATGGGCTTGTTACTATAGTGAACTATGGTCAGTTTCGAAACAAGCCAACTTCGAGCAGTAGTTTTCAAGCTATTTGTTAAAACTAACCAGCATTTTTAATAATCCACGAAACCCAAGTCTGGATGAAACAATCTGAGGCTGAGGGAAAGCTAAATGTCAAAGTTATCCTCGTAGTAGGAGAAAACAGAAGGGGGACATGCAAAACAAAGGCTTTCTTTGGTTCATTTCAGCTCATGCACATCACACTAAACCATGGCTTAGCCATACTTTGTGCAAACTAAGCTACTATCTCTTAGGTATTCTGAAGCATCATCCACAGTTTCCTAACCAATCTCTAGGCACCAAGCTTCAACTAAAGCAATTTTAAAGGCAAATTTAGAGGTCCTTCCTTGGGCAAACATTCTTCTTTGAGTTTAGTTTACCTTGAGGTTGATGCCTCATCTCAATTCTAATTTTCAAGGGATTTGATTCTCCCCTTTTTTCCATTTTACTCACTGCACTCAAGCAAAGTGCTACAAAGTAATGCTCGTCATCTCAACTGCATTGAATCAGATGTTACTTCCTCCATGCAGCTATAACCAAAGATACACAATGTGAAGGACCTCAGCGAGTCTGGAGTCATCCCACATTAACAGCAAGAGTCCCTCCAGAGTTGTGTGTTCATTTGTGGGTGTATTCTGCAGCATTTTATTGATGCAATAATAACGCATTAGAGATGGATTTATACTGGGATGTCCACATATCATTCTGCCTACTTAGTTGTTCTGCAATGCTTCTCCAGTGTTACCATATAAATTGCCATTTGGAGGGGCACTCCTGCACTGTAGCACAACAAAGGTGAGACAAAAAATAATAATCAAAAATAAACTGCAACATTTGTGGTTTAAAATCTTAAGAGATTTCAGGAGGAAGTTAGAGGGAATGGACTATTGGAAATGAACAGTACCAAAAGCAGGATCTCATATAACTGTCTGAATACCACCATGAGCAGAAATCATCCTAAATGCCCAATAGAAAGGATGTCAGGAGGGACACCAAGAGATGTATCTGCCAGAGTTTTCTTCATACCACAATAGGTTTTCTTTAGTTCAACAGACTTATCTCCTTTGACAGGGAGCACTGATAAAATTATTTCCATGCAATTTAGAAATCAGGAAGTGATACGACTCACTGCACAATGAGCCAGGCAAAGTAGAAAATCACATTCTGCTCACTGATGACTTTAATTAATATCAGGATTTTCAGTGGTATACATAAATTATAATCCTTGTACAAAATTTCACCCTTGCTCTTGTTCGTCCTCACACTACCCACTTTGAAGTAGTTAGACCAAGGCTGAGAATTTACAATTTGTCCAAGGGTACAAAGAAAACCAATAGCTGAGGAAGGCTTTCAAGTCTGAGCTACTTGGGTGGAGTCCAATTTTCCTCCCAATGACAACCGTCTTCAAATGTTTTATTTGTCACTTCACAATTTCACAACCAGCACCAACAGAAACAATGAAGAATTGTATTAAAAATGTATCTAGACATGCTTATCCCAAATGTTAGCAGTATCACACCAAATGATAAGGACCCCCCAAACATCAATAACGCTCAATTTCCAAACACCACCTGTAGTCAGAGCCAACAAATCCAGATGTTGCTGACCTAAAGCTTCCATCACCCTTGACCATTGACCTTGTTGGCTGGAACTGAAAAGAGTTGGAGTCTAACAACATTAGCTACCTTTGTCCTACTGAATGATAATACATTCCATCTTTAAAGGGATACTGGTCAATCTCATGTTTCAGCAGATGTGTTATTCAAGGGAATTCTGATCCCATGTTGAAAGTAAAGCAACCCCAGTTAGGCAAAATTTAGATGAATCGTAAATTTAGATGAAATTAAATTTAGATGATTTCAATTTCATGAATCGTTAAGAAATAAGGGAATCAGTTCTAGCCCCCGTGAATGGTGAAGATACTTTTCACTTGCACCAGGACTGCTTCAAAAAGTGTTAATCCATATGGACAATTTATACAATTATGTGATTGGGGGGTGGGAGCGGAAAAGCTTATAAGTGACAATTATTAGTTATCTAAACATGAAAGTTTACTTATGCCAGAAGGCCTTAAACTGCTCTTCAAACTAGATCTTTATTATTTGGGTAGTATCCCCCTACCCTCTCTGTAGATAGAATGGAACATCCACCCAACTCTTTAACAGTTAAAAAAAAATCCTGTAAGAAAACAACTACACCCCTAGCCTTGTTTAAAAATTAGTATTTTCATTGGAACATAGGGATACCCAAATATTTCTATGGACAACCTTGGGCATGCCCAGTGATGTTTGTGGCTCCCTCCCCCTTTTAACAGCAGGTCCCCACCCACATGCCCTTCACACAACTTTTTTTTTTTAATCCTCTTTCAAAATGAAGTTTCACCAAACCAGGACCTTCAATAAACTGAAGATCAGTTGGGCTCAGATTCAAAAAAGGCTTCGCCTTTCGTTCAGGCCTTTCCCTTCTGAAGAGTTACGAAAGTCCTTGGTGCTTTGCGAAGATGGATTACATCTGTGTTCCACATAACAGCCCTGTAAGGTAAGCCAATGTTGTTTGATCTTGTATGAGAAGCTGCAACAAGGAGGCATAGCTTGCCAACGGGCACCTGGTGAGTTCATGGCATGGTTCACATCACATACTCTTTATCACTACACTGAATGCATGTTGCTAAGGGATAGGCTGATGTAAACAAAATGCAATGCTATGTTGAAAAAGAAAATGGGGACAATAACACACTGCCTATGTTAAGTGTCCTTTAGCCACAGGGCAAAGTAGCAACAACGAAAAAATTCAAGTGAACAGCCATTCACAGGAGAGCCCCAGGAACACAGCTTCTAGTGTAAATGCAGTTATTATAAAGCCACCTCCAACCTAAGCCAGTAGTACTGAAATTTCATAAGGATAATCCACTCAGTTAAGTTTCTTGCCCCATTGAACCCTGCCACCGCAAAGCCTTTATCTTTGATACTATTAAATGAAGGAAAAATTACCATACCAATTCAGAGCAGTTTATCTCGGCAAGATTCAAACAAAAATCCAATTTCTCCGTGTCAAAGCTACTCGAAGTTTTAGAGAGGGCATTAATTTTCCCCCTCCCAACGTAACATAAAAGGCGGGGGAGAGATGAGGATAACCGCACATACATACATAGCATAGGGGAAAATCCATTAGTTGCTATTTGTTTAGTAGCTATTACTGGAAAGAGTTCAATGCCAAACAGCTGGAATAATTTAGTGCTACTTTATTTGCAATTCTCAAGTCATTCATCCACAGACCTATTTTGACAGGGGTGCTGTTGTTTTTAGCATTGTGTAGCCTTTCAGAGGGGCTTGTTCTTAAGATTTCCAAACATTACATACAAATAAAAACCAACTTAGATATTTTTTGTATCCAAGTTAAGCTCAGAGTAGATCCACCGAAATTAATGGGCGTATGTTAGTCGTGTCTATTGTTTCCAATGGGCCTACTCTCTGAATAAGACTGACTTTGGATAATGCTATGTATCAGTTTACAAATAAATGGAACAGGAGTTCAATTAAAGGAAAGGGTTAGAAATAAATTTAAGGAAGGTTAAAAAATAAATGCAGGGAGGGGAGAGAAAGAAAAGCACCCTAATAAATGTATAGTAGTAACCCAGCTGAAGTTAATATGTTCTGGTTTATAATTTAATGAAGCATAATTATCTTATGTACCATATTTCTCTGCCTATAAGATGCCCCCATGTATAAGGCACACCCTATTTTGGGGGACTCAGATTTAAGAAAATGGGGGGAGATGGCCCAGAGTATAAAACACCCCCTAATTTTTGACATTATTTTTAGGGGAAAAAACTTAGTCTTATAAACGGAAAAGTTTCATAAAATTTATATACCACTTCTTCATAAAAATCCATCAAAGCAGTTTACTGTCTGCATATGTAATGAAAGTTAACCCAAGTTTCAATTCTGTGCACGCCTATCTAAGTGAACTGCATGGACTTAGTTCTGAGCAACTATTGTATGATTGGGCTGCAAGTGAAAACTGGGCCGACCCAACATGCAAACAACAAAGGTCAGCCGCAAAGTCATTTTAAAGAAGAATGACATGTTGCAAAAGGTTTTGAAGGATGCAGTACATTTAAGGGCACACCTCCTGTGGGATCTCTGTCAGAGAGGGTCAGTCCCTGCTCACCTTGCAATGGCGGGCTTTATGCTCTCAAATTTCAGTGGCGCCCTGTGCAATGCTAAAATTTGGTGCCCCCTGCCTCTTGCGCTCTGTTCTACATCATTGTTGTGTTGCCCCCTGTGGCACCAGTGCTCAGCGCAGCCCAACTGATCACATGGCCCTGAAACCACCTCTGTTACCTTTTCAGAATGGAGGACATGTTTTGCTCTCACTGCAACAGCCTCCTCAAGTGTAACTGTCATACACTTAAATGGAAGAACATAAAGTGCTACTCAGGGGCAATACTAAGGTACGGGCTAAATTTGTTCCCTGTCCCGGGTGACCCACCCCTCCCCCACTTCAAACGGAGCATGTACAGCTTCTCCATCTATGGCCAAATCTTGGGTTCTGTTTCTTGGTGATGCTAAATTGTGATGAAATACCAAGAATAGTCTTTTTTTAAAGGGAGAGATCATAAATTATATTGGTTTTTATTGCATGCAAAGAGTAAGAAAATATTAGTGTTGCAGAATCCAAGGTCATTTTGAGACATCACAGTGCTATGGGATATAAATCATTCTAAACTGATTTCATTAAGATCCTGATTGTATCTTAGAAAACAGCAGCCCCCAGCTATCCTGCGTGTGTCTCAATCACCTCAAAATAGAATAGTGAAAAAATAACCTTTGCTGTTCCCATAAAGAGACCACAGAAGACTCTGCAAGAGAATCAGTCTGTCTTAGGTCAGCTGCTTTGCTTTACGAGTCCTGAGAATGATCCGATCTGTGAAAGAAGCTCACTGCTATTAATGCTAATTTAATGGTGTGCTATTATGCAGTGCTACAGCCCCTCTATCTGGTAACAGCCAGCAATCAAGCCTCTGTTTATAATGAGTTAGAAATCTAAAGTTTCAGAGGAGTGAGGGAGAACCAAACTGTTGTGAATTGTGTGTGTATGTGTGTGTGTGTGGGGGAGGTTTACACCCAACTGATTTCATGCCATTGAGATTTTAGAGAGAGAGAAAATGCATTATGTTAAAAGTGTCCCTTGAAGCTCAAGGGGATATTGCAATGACGTCAGAGCTTTTGAAAACGACCATTTAGGTCTGTCAGTACAACAAAGCCAAAAGGTAAGTTTTCAGTAGTAGACACGCATCTCGAGAGGGTTACTCATCATCATTAAAAATAATAACCAAATTTCAAGGTCTTTAAACAAGTCATGGCTGGTGGATTAGGGAACCTCAAGTTGATGTGGACAAGCTCCTCTACTTTGGGTGTATCAACTTTCCCCCCTTTGTCTCACTCTCTTTCTTACTCAGTAGAGTAAGGAGGTGCTCCTCAAGTGGCAGCTTTTGGGATAACAAAGAAAGAAAGAAAGAAAGAGAGAGAGAGAAAGAGAGAGAGAGAGAGAGAGAGAGAGAGAGAGAGAGAGAGAGAGAGAGAGAGAGAGAAGAGGCAGTATCTTGTCGTTCAGACCAATTTTGTAAAGTGTTACTTAGAAAGAAGTGCCACTGAGCTTGATGCAGCCTTCTTCTAAGCAAGCATGTATAGGCTGGCAGTCTCAAGCCCCAAACCTCTGAATGTTTATTCAGAAGGAAGCCCCCTGCTCCCCAAGACCACTTGCTCCTAAATAAGTGTGCATAAAATTACAATCCTGTACACCAGGGGTAGGGAATTGCCACTTTGACTAGAGAGTGAGACTTCCCACCTGTCAGTAACTCAACATCACTTGACACAAGGTGATTTTCCAAGTGGGCCCGAACCTCAATGTTTAAAATCTCTGATAGAGAACAAGGATCCAGAGATCACGTTAAAGGTGGCCAAATTTTGCGCGGTTGCCATAAAACTTAGGGAACAAGCTGTGCTATTATAAAGACTAAGGCCTTAGAAGCAAATTATAGATAATATTGTAGAGATTAAGACTTAAACCATATTTAAACTGCTGCCACAATTGTATTGTTTATCGTTATATTGATTGTTAATTTAAACTTACTTTTATTGTGTTTCTGATCTGCTTAGTACAATGTGTGAGTCTGGTCTGGGACCATAATAAATTCAATTTAATTCAAGGGTGATTCAGCTTCAGAGGGAGACTCCTCAGTCTTCCTTTCTTCCTTTGCAGATGCAGCTTGAATTTGAGTTGAGCGGCGGAAGGATTTTGTTCCTTTGAAGCCGTGGCTCAAAATGCTGGAAGGTTGTTCCTCCTCGTTGTGTACCCACATTGCATTCTCCTGCCACTGTTCACATCAGAGTGGAGGAAGGGATGCCTTCACCTATTTATTTATTTCCACACACCAAGTGAAGTTTCTATCTGCTCCCATGCTGTCATCTGCACATGGGCAAAAGCCGCCCAAAGTGTTCACACCACAAAAGAATGGCAGTTTCCATTTTGGAATCAGACACAAGCTGATTTGAGGGAAGGCACACCAAAAAGGAGTATTTCTCCAAAAGCTATGGGATACAGAGGGATTGTGGCTAACATCATGTGAACCTGGCTTAAAAATACTAGTGGTGGGAACATGCTGGAGCCATAGGAAATGGTGATGTGAACACACCTTTAGGGTGTGCTCCCAATTCTTCCTTTTCTATTTAGCCTCTTGGTTTTACCTTCCTGCACTCAACATCATAGCATGCAAATCAATGGACAGGTGGGGATGGTTTGGACTATACCACACTGAGGGCATTAGGCCCATGGGCTGCAGGTTCCCCAAACTACACACACTTCACATGGAAATAAGCCCCATGGAACTCATCAGGACCTACCTCTGAATAGGTATGTATAGAAGAATCAATTGGAGCAAAATGCACTAGTGATTCAGGTGTGTAGACTTATGCTAAGAATTAAGGACAGGGTGCCTCTGAGCAAGTGGTTAGTACCAGAACCAAGTTCACGAGTTCTTTCATGCAAAATTTCACTTCTGCTTCTCACCTAAGCACTGTGTTTCAGTAACTTAGTACAGTATGTAGATTCTATATAATGCACACTATCTTATATGTGGGTTTTAAAGAGACTTAAAATCTAAAATTGGGATTTTTTTTTGCACAAGTCCATCCATTGTCAAAGTACCTCCCCCCCCCCCCACATGCACGCATAGAAGCTCCATCTAAGATAGGTTTGCCCCCATTCCCAGCAAGGAAAAGAAAACAGCTGGTGAAAATTTGCATAGATTAATTATTTAAAAGGAACATGTAACTATTTTGAGATTGCCCACTACATCGCATTGTGATATAGGGCAGACAGATGCAGAACAGGAAAGGAGCTTCTGCACCTTTATAAGCTTAGCAAGCTACACAACTGAAATCCCTGCATCTATGCAACTATTAAAGGTGCAGGAACTCACCTATGCAACTATTAAAAGTGCAGGGAAAAAAGAACTTTTCTTCTTTTGCATCAGGCCATCCTTATTCTGGAAGTACCAGGAATAAAACAGCTGGCTGATAAAATGCCACCATGCCTTAAATAAGAGATTGATAATATATTTTGTCTACATAGTGCCCTTTTCGAGTGTATGAAATATTTCACATACACAATGTCAGCACAATGTCCCACTATGTTTGGACAGAATATTGGCCTTACTGCAGATGGAGGAAGATGCTGAGCAATGTTGCCTTGCCCAAATGCAGCCTAATCCTATGCATGCCTGCTTACAGTAAATCTCACTGGGGCTTCAATGGGTCTTACTCTCCCAAGCAGGTTTGTTTAGAATTGTAGTAGGCATAGAAATGCCATGGCAGAGGTGAAATTTGAACTGGAGACTTCCTAGTTCACAGACAAGCTCTCTGAATGTGAGTCTCTCAGACCCAGAGATTATGTTTTTAAGCTTTAAGAACTTCAGAGCAGTGAGATAGTAGGCAGCATTTCTACCTCCTGGTGCAGGGCTCAAAACTATCCATTTGCTTAACTTCCCATTTCCTTCAGTTGAATAAAGCAAAAAACCAAATACTGGCCCAAAGCAAGCACACCAAATGTTGCTATTTCAAATCTTGCCTGTTCCCTCACTGACCAAGCTTTGAAGGAGGGTTATGGCCTAGATGTTATACCTAGGTGTTCCTAGGTATAAGGCAGCTTCTGGTTTCTGTTCCATTACCACCACCTCTGCCTCAGGGTGCCATATGGATGTAATGCCTCAGGTACCAAAATGCCTTGGGCTCTCTAAAAGATTGCATTGTAGGCTCAGCTGCATATAAAGAGGGGGCAGCTCCACCTCTTGGTAAGGTGCCCTCTCATGGGCCTTCTTCAGCCTGTGGGATGCATTATCTTCGGGAAAACATTCCAAAGGGTGTATGCTAGTGATGCACTGGATCAGGAGCAAAGGTGAGTGGAGCAATGAACACAAAATGTACCCTTGTAAAATATGCTAGCTTCTACAGCCACCTAGAGACCCCTCTCTGTCCTTAATCCAAGGAAGCTAGAGGCATGAACAGCCTTCAAGGACACACCCCAGCCAAACAAAAAACACCAAAGGAGGGCTGTCAGGGGGTGTGGCCTGAGAAGGGGCGTGGCCTGGGGAGAATCCCAGAGGTCAGGTTTAGAGGACCCCCAGGCCTGAGCTTCCCCAACCCAACCCTGATGCAGAAGAATCCAGGTTTAATCACTGGCATCTCTTGTTAAAAGTAGCCTATATTGAGGTAGATAAAGTGGTGGGTTTTTGATTTTTCTTTGATGCAGCAGCATTGTCCGTTCATATGCAGATCAGTAATGTTTCAGACAAGAATTTCACTAATACGTTTTCCAAGGAGGCAAGGTTCAACTCAGAATGGGCTTCAGTACAGTCATACCTCGGGTTGCGAACACTGTGTGTTGCGAACATGCCTCCCGCACGGATCACGTTCACAACCCGAGGTATGACTGTATATATTTGGATGTGTGTCTACTAATTTAATTAGTCTGTTGTTGTTGTTGTTGTTTTAAAAAAAGCTTTAGTGTTTGTAATCCAATGTGTGTGTGTGTATGTGTGTGTGTGTGTATTCTAAGGAGAAATATGTTTTTTCTGCTGTTTTTTAAATTCTGAATATATATATATATTCAGAATAAAAAAAACAGCGGAAAGAGAAAAACATATTTCTGTGTAGAATTCCAGAATGTGTTAATAATTCCTTCGCATCAGGGCCTAACCTGCTGTCCAATGAAATAAATGCCTTGGCTTCAGTTCGGTTGTGATCAAGGTCTCACCACACTGGTAAATGATGTGTCAACTGAACTGGGAAGTGTTTTATGGGCTGTGAAGAGAGCAGACTTTCAGCAGTGTGTGCCTTCGCCTCTGAGCGGTTTACTGTCCATGTAAACCTGCTGCTGATCATTCCCCCTCAGCCCTATCATCAATATTTAAAAATTAAATGTCTCATTAAAATACAACACTATCTCAATAAAACTCCACTGAAATCAAAATATTAGATTCCTCCCCTTAAAAATCCAAAAACCCAATCCTGATTTCTTGAACATGTGGTATCACAATCAATATCATGCTTTATCTATGTAATAGCCGTGTGTCAACATTCTCTCGCTTGTCACACTCTTCAAAGCCCAACATGCCAACACACTCTGGTGTTTCCAAGGCTCCATCACACATTCTAGCATAACACCAAGAAACAGAAGCAATGGCAGGGACAGACAGATGAAAGGAATGGAGATGGTGTCTGGTTCTGGACATAGCTGCAAAGAGGCAAAACCAATCCCAGGCTCTGGGCTTCCCTGGGGGGCAGTCGTAACCTTACATCAGTGCACCCTTATACTTTATGTCATAATAAAATGAATGGTTCCTAGGTACTCCTGAGAGGCAAAAACAAAACAAAACAAAAAAACATTGCTCCTGGGGCTTCCCCACCAGCTGTGTTTCTGCCTCCATGTTCAAGAATCCCATGTGAGGGGAGGAGGGCAATGTGTCTATGTGCACTCTTTGCAAAACACCCACAGGGGCCTCTGCAATTTAATGGACATCTTTCCACACACACTCTTCTCATAATAATGATGAGCATTTACTAGCTGCACATAATTGATTGCAGTAGGTAAGCTTTATATTTCTGAATGAGAACAAGAAGGAAATTAAAGCAACCTCGGATAGCAGTTCAGGCTCATAGAAAGAGCTTTCTCTGTTCTATTTCTCAAAAGGGTATTGATTACAATTTCTGGAACATTGCTCTATTTTGGCTCTTCTGCATTATGTGATCCAGCTTTGGCTGCTCTTTGTTTCTCTGCTAGGCCATAAATTAATGCAAGAGGAAGCAGTTTCACTGCACTGATGAATTCTTGCTGGAGACTTAGTCTGAGTATAATATTTCAGTTTTACATAGCAACAAAGTCACAGTAGAACCAAAAATATCAAAGGGGGGGGTGTACTCTAAGGCTATCAACTAGTTAGTTTCCTCAGTCAATTGACTGTTTTTCTTGTGTCTGATTAAACAGCATCATTAACAGATTAAATATTACATTATTATACCAACTGCAAGTGATCTTCTGAGGAAATGAAAGCAGATTACCGTTTCTCTCAACTAAATAACGCAGGCAAGTGTTTGGAAAATTAACTGCAGCACATCAATTGACTGAGGAGCTGCAGAGGCATATACTGTATGCAGCAACAACAGGATAAAACAGGGGTGCTTCTAATTTCAATCCAGTAATCAATTTTTTTATCTGCAGTGCATGAACCTGTCGATTTATATACTGATTTGATCAATGCTTTCAGCCCTAGAAGAGCATATATTATGGGGACGAGGGAATCATTTCACTTTATAGTAGGAACTCTTAAAATAAGGTTATTTCTTTTAGTTTTAATATGGTTTCTGGTTCAGGATATAGTTGGTTTCTGGTTCAGGATTAGTTCCCTATAATCCTGGAGTCCCTGGTCTTTGTTTTGTGTTTTTCATGCCAAGGCTCCCTTCAGTGGTTCAAGACACACCCTTTTGAGTTTCTCTCCCTTTTGCTGCACAGAAGGTGGAAAATCATCACCCCCTCTTCTAGCACAGTCTGCACTCTCATGCAAGGACAGTGAATCATTTGCCTTCCCAATGTTGTTGGACTTCAACTCCCACCATTCCTGACCATAAGCCATGCTGGCTGGGGCTGAAGTAAGTTTTATTCCAACAACATCTGGAGAGCCACAGTTTCCCCACTTCTGTTCCATTTCCAATCCTGTAACACTCCTACCCCACCCCATAAAACGGGACCAGTTGATGCTGAAATGCCAAGTTGTCACTGTGCAAATGGAATTCTCCTGTTCAGGAACTCTTATGGAAAGATTATGTTTTCCAATATGTACAATCAGAAATATTTGCAGAGATTGGGGCAGAGGGTAGGTGGGAAAATAAATGTCAAAGAATCACAAAAAATGGGCATTTTACCGGAGTTGGATTGAAAGGAGGGAAGCCAACCCAAGCATACAAGCTAGAATGAATAGACTGTGTACATGGATAAAGTTTTGAAGAAGGAAGGCCTGACCAGGGGGGAGGGTTGGAGGGGAGGGGGGAAGGGGGGGAAGAAGAAGATGGTAAACCGGATGACAATTCGAACCTCCCCCCCGAAACCATATATATTAATGTTATATAGTTATGCATTGCAGTATGAATGAATTTTGTTTTTTATTCTTTGTTTTATAGAATATATATAATAATGTTAGGTTACCAAGCAAATTTAATAAAAGTTATTTTTTTTTATATAAAAAAGGAACTCTTATGGGGGGGGACAAAAAACCCTCCTCACAGCTCTAGTCACCCCCCCCCCCAGTATGACTATGTATATGAATATGTTTTCTGTGTTAGGCTGCAAATGCAGGTCCAGTGAGAAGCTATTCTGCCAGGTCTGCTGCCCTCACTAAGCCTCCTGGCAAGGAAACATTGTATTGAAATTATTATAACACACTGCCAATACAATATCTTTGCTTTTCCATCCAGTTTGTACTGAGGGCAAGTGCTCCTAGTGTTCCACCCTAGTGATGCTACTGCTACGCTCCCAGCCTCACAAACACAAAATACTTTCTTCCATATTTCTCTTGTTACCATATACAGATGGGTGTGTTGCCCTGAAAGAAACCAAAGCAACTATAGAGTCCATTGTTTGTCTGTTCCCATTCTTCACGTCTACAACTTAGGCCTCCTTTATACAAATTTAATAAATAAATAAAATTGTGGCAGCTTCCAACAACCTTGTGTCTTCCAGATATTGTTGGACTACAACTCCCATCAACCCCAGTCAGTGCAGGCCAGCAAGAAGGAATTATGAGGAAGAGTTGAGAGAAGTTGGTATGTTTAGCCTGGTAAAGAGGAGATTGAGGGGAGTTGTGGTAGCCATCTTCAAATATCTAATGGGCTATCACATGGAGAATGTAGCAAGCTTGTTTTCACCTGCTCTGGATGCTAGGACTTGAACCAATGGATTCAAGTTATAAGAAAGGAGATTCCGACTAAACAACAGGAAGAAATTTCTGGTAGTAAGAGCTGTTTGACAGTGGAAGAGACTCTGAAAAGAGGTGGTGGATTCTCCTTCCTTGGAGGTTTTTTAAGCAGAAGTTGGATGGCCATCTGACATGGATGCTTTAGTCGAGATTCCTGCATTGGGGGTGGTTGGACTAGATGACCCTCGGGATCCCTTCCAATTTCACGATTCTATGTAGCCCTACAAATTCTGGAGGGAACAAGTTTGGCAAAGTCTGCGTCATTGTGGCCGGTGTCTCCTTTTGAGTCACCCTGCCCTAATCTATGTGCTAAGGAATAAAATTGAAATAAGATTCTGAATTATCTCCAAGGGGGCTTATTGCATATGGGTCTTGCATGTTTCTACAGATAAAGAAGAGTGGGTGACTCTGAGTAAATGATTGTTCATTGTTCATAGCAGCTGTAAGAGAAAAAGGCTGGGGGGGGGGGAGATCCTTAAAAAACCCAGCAAACGTCTCAAACATCACTTCACATGAATTCATATCAGGAACTACCCTTTCTAAAACGCCAGGAAGACATTCACAAGGCCTACCTACAATACGATGATTGTATGCCACTTTAAACCACCACGGCTTCCCCTAGAGGATCCTGGGAAATGTGGTGCTGAGAATTCTGTGATATATCCTGAACCTTGCCCTTCCATAGGACTTCCATTTTCAACAACAACAAAAATATTAGTAGTTAAACAGAACATTGCATATTCACCTTTAGTATGTGCCTTTCTCCCATCAAGACGATCACACAAGAATTTGCTCAGCATTCTCTTATATATATTCATATTCACACAATACTGTAGACCCAGTTTTTATATTTTATTGCTGCTATTATTATTACTATTATCAAGAAACAGAGCCATAGGAAGAGCAGAAACAGACAGCTGAGTCCAGAAACTAATGTATTTGAATGTATTCCTTTTTATCTACGTTTCCCCCCTTTCCCACAAAAGGCCTTAAAATGGAAGGGGGGGAACTGAGGATCAAAGTGAGTGAAAGATGCAGATATCAGGTCAGAAGGTTGAGCACCCACCAAGGAAAGATTACAATAACACTTCCTCTCTGTTCCCACTGTATCCTGATAGAAAGATTATGTGAAACAGAAAATTGTGCAGCTTTGGGGAGGGTGGGGGGAGGGAGAAGAATTCCACATGCCCTATAAATTCCAATCCTTTTTTATGTAATCTATTTAATCTCCCGTTAATGATAATCACAGGCTATCAATGTGCTCAAACAGGGTCAATTTCTGGTGGATTTGCACTTCTTATATTTTGTGCTTTAGCAAAGCTGCAGGGGGGCAGGGAAGAGCAAAGAAGGGGGGGACACAAAGGTCTAAACTCTGATTTAAACTGTTCTATTAGCAAGATCTGTAGCAAGGATTGCTTGCAAATATAAACAGTCCTTGAACATATGTGTGTCATGGTGTGTGTGTGTGTGTGTGTTGCAGAGAGGGAGAAAGAGAAAATGGGCTGGTTAGGGTGGGTAGTAGGTCCTGCCAGCTGACAGTCATCTATTAAGCAGGTTCTATAATCTAAGGACTCAGCAAGGTTAGAAAATCATAGTGGATTTACAGACAGAGTTGGATTGGGGGAGGGAATTAGATGAGGGGGGGGGAAATGGGCTGCAGGGTAGCATTTCCAAATTTCACAACATCCTGCCTGTCCAGCAGCAGACAACAAATGCATTTGGGAAATACCAGATAGGTTTCTGCTCTGAAGGAGCTTCAAACGCAAGAGGGGGCATAGCGTGAAAAATCAGGCAGTCTCTGGAGGGAAGCAAGGAGAGGAGTGAGGAAGGTGTGTTTCTGCATTTCAGCTTCATTTTCTGTAAAGGAATGAACACCCTCCCCAAATCACAAAAAGGACACTAGTCAAATGCAACTTAACAACCTTCCAGCTGCCTCTTGCCTGTTGACCACAGGATATATTACCTCTCACTGACCATCTCATGTACTCTATCCTCTTGGGCTGATTCCCCCAGGTTAGTTACACACACACACACACACACACACACACTTTGCTTGATTTCCTCAAATCATAGCATCCTTTGGCTCCCACTTATTGCTCTTCAGCCTAGATTATGAGCAGCAAACAGCTTTAAAGGAATATTTGAGACAGAACAAAGAGGGAACCAATTATTTAAATAAGCAAACCCATCAGATCGGGAAGAGAATGCAGGGCAATAAAATTGCTTCAGAATGGGATTTACAGTGCAAGTCTATGTCTGCCTACTCAGAAGTAAGCTCTGCTGAGTTCCATGGAACTTACTCCCTGGTAAGTACAGGATTCCCATCTTCATGTAGCAACCCAGCTTCTATCTTGCTCTACCATATCAAAGAAGAGCAACATATACCCAGCTATGATCACAGGCCCTCCGCTCCTTAAATAGTGGTACCCAGAAGTTGGCTGAGCAGAGAGAGAGGATTGTGATGATGTTTGTCCTAGATAACCTTCACAAGAGACTATACCCAATCCTCATTTTCAAATGAGAGGGGTGAGGAGAATGGATTGGGAGGAGGGGGGTGTTAGTCCTGGAAACCAATAGCCTAGTAGTCCAATAAGAGGGGGGAGGAAAGATTCCCCACCCATCCACCCATCTGCCTAGGAAATCTCTCTCTCTCTATATATATCTATATCTATATCTCCTTCACAGATGCACTCCTTTGATGAGGCTGAAGCGAGCCTCACAGGCGACTTCCCTGAGCTGATGCATATATTCATGGGGTGTGCTCTCTCCTCCATTCTCCTGAAATGGAATTGGGGCTCATTATTTTGCAATGGCGCAGCACCCTGGGGAAGGGACTGTGGATCACAGTTGGGCTGGAAAGCATTTCTTGTCTCCTCTTTTCTAAAGGTGGGAGGGGAATGCGAAGGTGAAGACAAACACACCAGCACAGAGGTACACACCCCTTGTCAAACAATCCTGAGCACAACCTAGCCAAAGCTCCAGTCCAAAGCACTAGCTCTCGGTTTTAACTTCCTCTTCATCTCCTTATAAGCCACAGAACCATCAAGGTCAGCGTTTTTCTGTCTCCAACCCAGGCCGACTGACAAGAGCCCTTGAAAGGACCACTGATGATGTCCCCAAACCTGCTACATTCCTTTTTCCTCTTAAATTGGGTGTGTGTGTTGATTTTGCTTTGGAGGGTGGGGTAAGGCAAAGCGAGAAATGGAGAGGTGGGGGCTGGCTCTTTTCTCTCTCTCTCTCTCTCTCCT
Source organism: Lacerta agilis (assembly GCF_009819535.1). Taxonomy (NCBI): domain Eukaryota; kingdom Metazoa; phylum Chordata; class Lepidosauria; order Squamata; family Lacertidae; genus Lacerta; species Lacerta agilis. The sequence goes on along the minus strand of NC_046316.1, from coordinate 18,812,382 downwards.
CTCTTGTCTTGTGAATGAATTCCACCTCCAAGGGCCCATTAAGAGAGTTACATCTCCATCATCATCACCATCACAAACACCCAAAAGAGGAGGGAATCTCTCCTGAAAGAATCCAGGCTGGAAGAAAAGCCCAGACAAACTTCAAGGAAGCCTGTGTGCCTTTGGGTATTTGCACCAAGTTACAAGCACTCGAAATCAGGTCTAGAACAGAGACATTTCACCAGCACCCCACCCCCTATATACGCCAACAACCCGGATTCCAAAAAAAAAAAGGGAAGGGGGAAGCCTTCCCCCTATTGACGCAAAGCAAGAAGTTTGGTCTCACTTACGGTATTTGGGGCTGGTGTTGGCCTCTGGCGTGGTGGTGGTGCTGGCCTCTTGGAAGGGGGATAAGGTCCAGGACGGAGCAGAGTCCTGAAGATAGGTCTTGTAGGAGGAGGTAGTGTATGCCGCAGTGGGCCAGATGGGCAGCGGCTGGGTCCCAGGGGTACCAGGCGCAGGGCGGGAAATCAGGATGGTGGTGCTGAAAGGGACAGCGGTAGTGGTGGTGGCAAGGACGGTCGGGGGCGCGACCGTGTGGCGCGCCGTGGTGGATCTCGGCAGGCCGGCGCGGATCGGGCCCCGGGTGCCCGGGAAGCGGGTGGGCGCCTTGGTCATGGTGGTGAGGCGGGTACTTATCCGATTGGGTGTCCTCGACGTGGTGGTAGTGGCCGTGCTGCTGGTGGTGGTGTCCACGCTTTTGGGCGGCGTGGTGGGCTGCTTGGAGAGGAAGAAGGGGTCCTGCTCGATGCCTTTGGAATCCATAAGCTCGGTGGGCACGTACTCCTTGACGGAGCCCACCACGATCCACTTGAGCAGCATCAGGCTGAGCCCCAAGCCCACGAAGCCGATGAAGAGGGGCACCACGCACAGCCACGTCTGCTGCCGGTTCCACACGATGCAGTCGCTGCAGCGCACCTCGCGGGCCGCCGGGTCGGCACCCCCATCGCCGCCGCCACCCGCGGGACCCCCGGCTCCGGCCGCCGCCCCCTCCTCGGCACCAGCTGCGGCACCCGGAGGAGAGGAGACCCCTTCGCTCATCCTCCTAGGGGCCTGGCACACCCTCCCCCCGGGGAAAGAAAAGGCATCGGGGGGGAGCGAGAAGCATGCGGAGCAAAGGCGGCGAGGGAGGGGGCGCGCAAAGGCGAGAAAGAGAGCGAGCTAGCCACAGAGGGAGGGAGGGGTGGGGAGGGAGAAAAAAGAAGATCCCACAGAACGGAGGGGGAAGCTGCCGTCAGTTACCGAAAGGACATTTCCCCATTCAACCTAGAGCTCTGTAACCCCCCCGCCATCATATATACATCCACAGGCATTCACACAACCGCTGCTGAATCAGCTGGAATGGCCGAGCTCTCCCCATCCTCCAGCAGTGCTGAAGTAGCCTCCTTTTTTTTACCTTCGATTCCCCCCCTCTTATCCCCCCCCCAAAAAAATGAAGAATCCGCGGCGCTTCTTCCCGCACTAATCCAAAACAGCAGTCCCCAAGAATCCACCTCCTTCGATGATGATGATCCTTGGGTGCTGGGGGTGGTATTTTTCTCTCTCCCCCCTTCTCGTTCCTAGCCCAGAGATCCGCATTCAGCAACAATCACGAAACCCATTTCTCCATACGGAAGCGGGAGTGGGAAAAACAAGCTCCTCCAGCTCCTGGTTTTGGGTGATGATGTTGAAGATGCCCCCCCTTTCCACCCCCCCAAGCAGAAGCAGCGGTGGCTGGAGCAGCAGCGGCGACATTCCTCGGCTGCTGGGCTTTCTTTCCTTCTTCCCCCCCTGCCCCCCCACCTCCTTCTCCTCCTCCTCCCCGAAGCGACGGAGCAGCAAACTGCACCTGTTATTCAGCAGCCCTGCAGCCAACCCTTGGACAGCACTTTAAAGCGGAGAGACCAATCCGAAGGCAGCGCGGAGGGAAAGGAGAGCGAGCAAGCGAGCGAGCCGAGGCGCAGACGCGGCGGGAGAACCGGGAGCCGCTGCCGCCGACGCCGCCACCAGCCCGGCATTGCTGACAAGTCCAAGGCGACATCCAAACTGGATCCGGATCCGGGAGGCGGGGGGAAATAATAATTAAAACAAAGCTACTCAATCAAAGGAGCTCCCAGCAGTTACATTAAGCGGGGAAAGGGGGTGGCTGAGGCGGAGGGGTAGGAAAAATCACACATACTGTACACCAAAAATATATATTCCTTGTTGGGAATAATAATCCTGCTGAGAGAGGCAGCCAGGACTGTTCCACGCGGGTCTCGGCGCCCACTTTGGCCGGGCAGGCAGCCCTTTTTCCCGGCGGCTGAGTGCTCCTATTGCAGCATGTTGGGGGTGCGGGAGAGGCTGGTGCGCTGACAGTAGGGGGGCGGTGGCGAGGATACCGCCTCCCCGTGGCCAAGCCTCGGGGTGGTTTCTGTATTGCGCGCAAAGATAACGGAACGATCGGGGCAACCCCCCCCCCTCGGGATGGGAGGGGGGAGATCCGGTAAGGAGTAGGGTGGGTGGGTAGGTGGGTGGGCAGCCGTTGCCGCCGCCGCCGCCGGGTCGGTTCCAGAGCGGCTGGCGTTCCGGGCGAGTCTTGCACTCCTACTGCGGCTGCATGCCCAAAGAGGCGCGCGGGTGCGCGGAGACGGGGAGGAGCCAGCAGGGCGCGGCTGCGGCGGCAACACCTCTGGCGCGGAATGCCTGCCCGAGCGGGTGGCTCGAGCGCCCGTCCGGGACTCGTAAAGGCGCATGGACTATCGTTGCAAGGACTAGTTGCTGTAGACCGCCTTGGGATGGTAAAAAGGAAAGAACCAACTGATAACGCTGAGTTCACTGGGGGCAACTCACTAGGCAACAGGGGTGCAAACTTGAACAAAATATTTTTTTGGGGGGCGGGGTAAGCCCCACCCCACACAATCGATCACAAGACACGGTGCGCACAGATCATTTGAATGGCAATGCCCATCAACTTTGGGGGTGGGAAAGCCCCCGCAAATATTTTGTTGGGGAGGGGGCAAAGGGACCTCGGTCCCTAGGAGTTGGCTTCTATGGGTGGCGAGCCGCTAGCTCTCTTTGCCCCCACTTCTTGCTTTAGCTGAGATTGCAGGGGGGTTGAATAGATGATCCTTGGGGTCCCTTCCAACTCTACCATTGTAGGATTCTTCTGCAAGGTAGGGATGGGCATAGCGAGTGATTTCCTTTCCTGAGACGTTGTGAAAGATTACCATAGGAAGGTATTAATTATTTATGTTAATACCGCCTACAAGGTCGCCTAAAAAAAGAAAGCAAAGACCTGTAGGATCGGGCCATCAAGTCCAGTATACCCTGCCTCCAAGAGCCAAATGTTTATGGGAAGCTTATAAACAGGAAAGGAGGGCAAGAGCATTTCCCCCATTCATTCTTATGTCCTAGCTTCAGAACACGGAGATTCCATTTAGCAACCGGAACTAATGGTCATTAATCTCCATGGCTACTTCTTTTTAAAAGCCATCTAAAAGGTCTTAAAACACTGTGGCATTGACTTCCATAAGTTAGTGCTATGCTGTGTGAAACAGGGGGTGGTATTCAAGTTGGTTTTACTCACAGTAGACCCACTAAAATTAAGGAACCTTACAGGGCTCACCCACACCTCTATCCTGTGATCTCTAGGCATATGGGTTCTAGAAGTTTTTCTTTCCTCCCACTACTTTCTCCCAGGGAAACGCACTGCTTACAGCTGAATCGTGAGAACAGCATTAATCGTGATTTCTGTGAATATGTCACCGGGCAAATGGAAGAGTTGATGAGCCCTTAGTCATGTTCATGAATTTCAGTGGTTCTATTCTGAGTAAAGCTTGGTTGAATGCCACCCAATACTTCCTTTTGCCTGTTCTGCATTATCTTAAGAGGTCTAGTTTTACAAGGAAAAACTTCCTCTATCCACTCTAATCACACCATTCATAAGTTTATAGTGTGTCCTCCTTCCCTTGTCTCCTCCATTCTAAACTAAAAGTCCAAAATGATGTAGACGTTTGGCACAGGACATATATTCCCACCCCAAATAATTTAGGGTGCCAGATTTGGCACATTTCCTAGCTCCATTGTAGCTCTTTGGATATGAATTAATAAAATTGTACATGGTATTTCAAAGGTGGGTTTACCATAGATTTCTATAAAAGCATTACAATACTGGTAGTTTTATTTTCGGACAGTTCCCAGAGCTTGCCCTTTTCACTGTCATTGCACCCTGAGGCTGTGTACACATTACACAGTTGTTGTTGTTGTTGTTGTTGTTGTTGTTGTTGTTGTTGTTGTTGTTTAGTCGTTTAGTCATGTCCGACTCTTTGTGACCCCATGGACCAGAGCACACCAGGCACTCCTGTCTTCCACTGCTTCCTGCAGTTTGGTCAGACTCATGTTGGTAGCTTCGAGAACACTGTCCAACCATCTCGTCCTCTGTCGTCCCCTTCTCCTTGAGCCCTCCATCTTTCCCAACATCAGGGTCTTTTCCAGGGAGTCTTCTCTTCTCATGAGGTGGCCAAAGTATTACACAGTTACACAATCCTTATCCAGTGCACTCTTCCCACTGCTGGTGTTTGAAGCCATGTACATACTGCATTAGCCACAATCCATATTTATCCTGTAGTTTCTTGAGAAATACTGTTGTTTGATGTGCTTTCCTTCAAACCAGCTTTCACCAAATTTGTAAACACAAGCCATATTCACTTCACAGTTAACTTGAGATGTGTGCATTTAAGACAGCCATTGCACATGTGCAGATGACAGCTTCACAAATGGTTCAGGGGTGGGGTTGTAGGCATGGGGAAGCCACATAGGTCCTGTGCACCAGGCTAAGACACCCCCATCCATTTTCTAGTGTGTACAACAACGTGCAAATGAAACTTTAAATGCAGCAGGGGAAACAGCCTCACTTGGTTTTAAGCCGCTAATGTGTATATAGCCAGATTTGTTGTTGTTTTATAGCTCTCCACTATAACATGGTACTCAGCACTGAGCCTGGGAGATAAAGAGCTCTGTCTGCTCTTCAGAGATCATTCTCTAGAAATCAGGCAGAGTGTTTAATCTCCTGATATAAGCACTGAGCACCACAGTAATACTATGAGACTAGTCTTCCCGTGGCTTTCCGAACCAGATCTATGTGTCCTTTCATCTTGAAACCACTATGTTTGCATTTGGTGAGGAACATTGTCAAAAACTTTATCTAAGTCCAAGCATATATCTACAGATGACCCCATCTAAGTGCTTGCTGACACTTAATAAATAAATAAATCCAGAAAATGTGATGAAGCCGGGCTGATTCATCCTCAGCAAAGCTTGTTCTTCTATATATTGAACAATTCTGCCTTTGATAATGCTTTCTATTAATCAATGTACCACTAGTAAGGTGGACAGTTCTGTTATTTCCAGGTCCCCCCTAGGTCTCTTTAAAAAAAGTGTGACATTGGTTAACCTCTAATCCTTTGGTAAAGAGGCTGGTTTTAATGATGTGCATTTTTTTTGTTAAAACTGAAGCAATTTCCTCTCAGTTCTTTAAGAGCTCTTCATTGAGTGCCATCTGTCCTCTGTGATTTTTAATTTGCACTTTGTCAGTTAGCTTTAGAACTTTATCATTTGTCACTTCTTTCTGACACTTCGTCAGATGCCCCTGCTCAAAAACAGCACTTCAGACATGGCAGTCTGTCCATCATCTTCCATGGTGAGCACCAATGCAGCTTGCCTGCAGTTCTCTTTCTGCCTTTGGTACTCCTTTCAGTCCATTGTCTTCTGAATATCCTACTACCCCCTTAGCTAATTTACTGCTCTTGTTTTTAAATAAATGCTTGTGTTTTTTGTCTTTAACAAATTCCTCTTCAAATACCTTCTTTGCTTTGCATGCCATCAGTTTGCATTTGTTTTGATGCTCTTTTTTTAGTTTTGCATTTGAGCAAAACTTCAACATCTTAAATAGCTTGCTGTTTAGGGCCATTCCGTGAAAAATGAGCCTGATAAGAATGCTAGATGAGCACTGGACTTTGGTGAGGAAGATTCCAAACGTGCAGTCTAACCATTTTTTTAAAAGCTAAAGACAAAAGAAGTTTATTTTATGGACCTTCTTTTCAAAAGTCCACCCATGTAGTCTTCACAGAAGTGTTCAAATTAAAAGTTTTCTGATGATTGTCCCACCCGTGACAGCATTTTTTCCTTAATTTTGTATCATGAAATTTCTTAAACTTAATTCCTGATTGCATAGTTGTAACCAATAAACATTGATTTAAACAGATATGCTGAGTTTATCATTGAGTCACCTCCCAACTCACAGAGTTTTTCCATAAATCAAACTTATCTCAAGCTCCATGTCCTTTTTTGTCCCACCCGTGACAACACTTTTAACATTTAATAAAATTGTCAAAAATATCCATAAAAATAATAAAACATTAGTTAAATGTTCAGTATCTTATTAAGAACATAGTTTAAATTTTGGTTGTTAATTTTTATGTATATTTACATTGTTACACATGTGTGAATACCAAAAAACATGGCCAAAGTGTCCCACCCGTGACAATGGAATGGCCCTTTAGTGTCAGACAATGCCTCCTGCCCAAACGCAGCACCTCTCACTACACAGAGGATACAGATGGAGAAGAAACACAGGATGTTCCAATTTTTTGGGGGTGGGGTGGGGGAGGAAGTCAGTACTTTCTCTTGGTCCCTCCCTGCTTGAGAATATCCATCCAAGATGGATTTAAGGGAGGGAAAGCAGTTTGGTCGCACTGGCTGTCAAGCCTCGGGGGTGCTGCAAAGGGTGTTGCAACTACAATTTAGAATGGAGTGCAAGAAATGGTGGTGGGATAATTTTTGGCATCACACAGGGTGCCACTGGAATTTGAGACCCCAAGGTCCACCACTGCTCCTGCCTTCTTCAGACACAGAGCATCAGCCCTCAATAACATCCTTTCACAGTGTAGCTGCCAGTGACTGCAAAAAACAACAGTGACTACATAATCACATGAGCACTGTTCCAGAGTATTTTTCATTCTTATGTATATTATATCAATTCGAAAAAAAGATTGGTTAATGAAGAAATTACACATCTTTCTACTTGCGAGTGTTTGTTGAACTAACTGGCTGATGAAGAACTGAACGAAACAGTAGTTGCTATCCCGAAACACTGTTCAGCAGAGTTCAGAGTTGGACAGCAGAATTGGACATTTGCTAATTATACAAAGCTTCACAGCTTGATCTCCGCCGGGTAAAGCCTGGCACTGTGACTTATTTAAGGGCTTTCAGAGACTTCAGTTTGATAGTTTTGATGTTCTGAATTATTTCATAAAGTTTTCCATATTGTAATTGTTTCTGGCCACCGTGTTGCTTTTGATATCGCTGAGCTGTATTGTGCAACACAGGGGTTCGTTTGTTTGTTTACCCAACTACAGGATAGGCCTGGTTAGCCTATGTAAGGCCTGAGATGCCCCAGTTCTTTGCTAAGACACTACGTTCCAAAATTCAACCAGCAGGACCACTGGGAAATGCGCATGGTCCTGACCTACTAGAGAAGATAGGAAGCTGCCTTAAACTGAGTGAGACCTTGGTCCATCTTGTTCAATATTGTCCACACTGTCAGTAACTCTCTGACTTTTCAGGCAGGAGTTCTGCCCTTGGCCTCCATGGAAATGCTGTGTACAGGACCAGCTCTGTACAGCAAGCAATGTAATATATGAACACTACTAAACCAGAATTTAAACAGAACCAACAGCAGTCAGAAACAGTAGCAACAGTGCAATGTTCACTCCCACAAGCCTATGCAAAAAAAGTCTTTAACAACTGCTGTACTATGTGCCCAGCCATTAGTGCTTGCAGAACCCCGGCCATTGCAGTTTGTACCAGTCTCAGCTTCCAAGCTGTCTTCAAGGGCAGCCCCACATATAGGGCATTGCAGTAGTCTGATCTTCAGGTTATCAGAGGATGCAGCACTGCATCCACACTCTCTATGTTTTATTTGCCATACAGGTGGAACTTGCTGCAAAATGTTGCAGTATGCCTTCACCTTCAACCATGGGTGCTCCAGCCAGCCAGGAACAGCCTGCCCCAGGATTCTTCACTCCATTCCCCCATTTTTTTTCCAACTGACAGAATTTCATGGCTAATGAACATGCTTATTCTCCATTTGGCTGGGATATGATGACCCCTTAAAGGCTTCATAATAGTGATAAAGATTATATATACTTTAGCAAACCTTAGGGGAATCCTGAGTATGCTGCTAATACTATCCTCTTGTTTTTCATTGACCCCATTTTGGCTCCAATCTGGTTGGCAAGCATTACTTGATTTTGCTTTTAGAGCGTGATTGGCATCCTCTTGGACTTCTTCATAGCCTTTCACATCTGTGGTGTACTCTTCCTTTGATCTAAGCCTCTGTTATAGCAGGGTTGTGGGGTTTGTTTGTTTTTTTAAGAAAAACTTCCAAGCTTCTTGAAGGGATTTGATCAGCCAACCCTCCCTCTCCCATGTCCTTTTAACTTAAAAGACCTAATTATTGAGAAATTCTGTCTTCTTCGATAAAATGTTGGACTTTCTCGCCAATTTTCCAGTCTCAAGTGTTGAATTTGTTCCCAAGTGATTCAGGAACACATTTCTAACAAGATTCTGAGCACTGCTCAGTATTAAATCAAGAGTCTCCTCCCCTCTTGTCAGCTACACAACTAACTGTTCTCAGGCACAATCATTTATCCTATCTAGAATTTTTGTTTCCTCCTCATGATCTGAGTGGACACTTTACCCAGTCAGTGGGAGGATAACTGATATCACCCATTATGGTGATGTTTCTTTCTTGCTGCCTTCTTACTCCATCGGTACAGATGTCCAGAGAAATGTGGCAAAGCCTAACCAAGATCCCAAATTCACCATGCATGAGAATGAGTGACAGAAAAAAGTGTGTATGTGTGTGTGTGTGTGTGTGAGGGTTCTTTTCTTTTTGTACAGTAGCAATATAGATGACCAAGCAACCATGTGTCAAGCTGGTCATCCATACTTACCCTATGCTATGTTAGGTCACAGGACAGGCTGATGTGTGTAGGAGTACAGCTTGATGTAGGATCATAGACCATCTGCCTTATTTGAGCCCTTGGGTTGGGTTGGTGATGTTCATCCCTGGTCATGCTGTCTGGGGCTGATGGAAGCTGGAGGCCAACAACATCTGGGAGAACACAATGTTGATGGCTCCTGCCTTGGCTCCTACTTTTATTTTATTTTGGCTTACAATCGGCAACTATAACAACTACAGCAACAGCACACAATGTCCCCACCACCATCTTGAAATCAGTTATTAAAAATGGCAAATTAATCACTTTATTAATAGTAATAGCTGCTCTTTTGCTGTGCAGCTGTGATGCATTGGTTGGCAAGACAGAATTACTTTGGCAAATGTCTCTAATCTCTAGGGCATTTCTTGTCCCTTTTTTCCTATCTTCAGAGTACAGGGATGCAGCAGAAATCACAGCCTCTGATTCCAACTGCAATCCTGAATCCACTTCCCTGGGAGTAAGCACCATTGAACTCAACAGGGCTTACTTCTGAGCACACATGCATAAGGTTGCACCGCCAGTCATGGCTGTATACGGAAAGAGAAGGTGGGTCGTTTGCATGTGTTAAATTTCACCCCATTTATCAAACGGAAAAATGCCGCTTTTGTAACCGAGGTCAGCTACTTTCCTCTGATAGCTTCGCTGTTAGAAGAATCTGAACCTACCTAATGTATTTTGGTAATTCACCTTTAGTTCAGTTATGGCAAGTTATCTTTGAACTGCGTTTTATTAGCCCCAAAATAGGTATCCTGAGAAAGTGAAATGCAGAAAAATGGCCATTTCATAAGTTATTCTATTTTCTTTGAAACTTTTTCCCAGCGTAAAAAGAAGCTCACTCCTCTGTGGTCACACACCAATGACATTAACAGATGGTATATCTTTTCCCTATTGTTCTCCCCATTCTTCCTGAGCCACTTGGCTACTCCCCTTCATTGGAGATCAGAACTATGTATGCCACATACCTGTTATACAACCCTGACACTAGGCTGCTGTCCCAAGGTATAGTGTTGAGTGCTGTCCCTGTTACCAGTGCTGAAACAAGATTCCAATTGGCAGAACAGGCAACTCCTCCACATGAAATCTGCCCCCCCCCCCGGGGGGATCTTTACCTCAGGTAACAAAATGGCTTGGGCAAGCCCTCGTTCTTCACCCACCCACCCCTATGCCGCTTCATAGATTCTACCAGACATTGTCCTCACACATTCAAAGTAGAACTAGCTCTGCCAGCTGGTAAATGAGTTCATAAACCTGTTTCTTGAGGACTGGACCACTTGAGACTGAAGGTAGGCATGTACCACTGTGTGTCCCTTCATCCAAATAAATGTACAAATCCTTACCCATAAATAACTAAATTCCTGAGAGAACCGCTTTAGAATACTCTTCCTAATGACGTTCCAGCTTTCCATGTATACCATCCCCACACCAACACACGTGTGACAGGATTCTAACTTATTTTCCTACCTGCAGTCGGAAGTGGTTCAGTCCACCAGACACATCTGCTCATCTACTGTTTCTGGGATCTCTGCCACAGTGCATGAGTTTGACAATAAAGATGATCCTTAGCAAATATCTGTTGTGCAACTGTTGCCCCTTATGTAGCCATTCCTTTTTGCTGGATTTTTCAACTTAGTTTAAAGAGACTGTGGTATTTATTTCCCTCTACACTGAACACACTCTTATTACAGCATGCAAGAAGCTAAGGAGATATGATGCTTAAATAACTTTTTTTTCCACAAGGGCACAAATTATGGTTTGGGTTTTTGTTTTGTAAATATATAATATTGCAGGGTTTTGATGTAATCAAACACCATATTGCTTTTTTGTACCCGTATATGATGCCTTTTGAATGCTACATATTCTGGTGGATGACGGACAACTCAATTCACTTTACTCTTATTAGATTATATGTGCTGAAAATGTGCACATGGCGCTATGTTGATAAACAAAATAGAGGGGGAAACTATATATTTTTGAGTTCATATTATTCCTTTATGCACACACACACAACAGTGCAACATGCCTATCTATTATTGCATTTTCTCAGTTGGATTAATCACAGCAATTTGTGGCAACCTGAGGGGCAGATTCTGAACTGCAACATTACTTTACTAATTGCTAGTTCTTTTATGTATACATATTATTTGATTAGCATAGACTTGTCCAGAGCAGTCTTTCTTATAAATGCATGGGAGGCTGTTGTGATATTTCCAGCATGTACCTCCTGCTCCAGGCAATTGTCTTTTATGCATTGAGTAAACCTGTACAAACTCTGGTCTGTGAGTGCAGAGTGCAGAGTCCAAACTCACAAAGTGTACATACCATTTTTCAGGTCTAGACCAGTGTGTGGAAAGACTCAGATTCTTACCATTAACTGAAATCGGGTCAAAATTTCAATGATTTTTAAAATGCACCCCGGCAATGTGCTTTTTGTTTTGTTTTTTGTTTAGTACATTTTTCCTCAAAGCAGAAATAATTGATGGGCAAACAGTGTCAGTGTTGTTGTTTTACCATAGCTGTGAGGTTTATAAAACTATTATTTTTAAGAATAGTTAAAACACCTTAGATCTCAGAACAAACCATTTGTTGATCCTTACTATTGATGGGCAAATCTGACCATTTTGGTTCTTTCAGTTTCTCATCCTTCCAGTCATAAGTTTCCAAGTTGTTGTTTTTCAGTCCTCCTGAACATTCGCCAGCATCTTAGTGTACCTTTCTCTCAATATAGTCATGTCTGTATGCAATTTTGCCTAATATGCACATTTTTGCAAATGAACTTTCCCTAATATGATGGATGTTATAATGTATTTTATTTTCACTTATGTGCACAGAATGAGCACACTTTACTGCAGCATATGGATTTTTGAGAACTGTATTGCAAAATTCAGAGAATTGTGAATTTCAAAGGCAACTGTGTTTTGTTTCACATATTGTTTTGGAAAGCGTGGATTATATAAATTTGACTTTAAATGTGAATTGGAACTCTCCTCAATCCCTAAATCTGACTCACCAATGGGAGTGGAAGACTAAACTCTCTATCATTCTTCTAGTAGCCTTTTATATTCTCCAGCAGCCTCAGGGGTCAGTGTTCTCGGCGCTGCTGACCTGAAGTGAACGTCCAATGGCTATAAAGAATACATTGCTCTTTTTTTTTCATTTCCCTTCTCCTGCCTCACTTGCACTGTAGCTCACCATGTGGTGATAAATTCTGCCTTGTTTAGTAGGCTACCTGAGCACTGTAGTGCCATGCTGCCTGGCAGCAGGTGTTGAACACTGCTAAACAGCAGACTCTTGAGTAAGAATTCCAGTGGCTGAGTTAAAGAGCGTGGTGGCAATTTGGAATGTTAGCAAACTGCCAGTTAACATTATGTCAGGCTAGTACAGGTGGCAAAGTGAGTGACAGTTCATTTCAGACATGGGAGGGATGCCCACATCTGAGGCTGTGAAAAAAAAAAAGACTGAATATCCAATTCCATGGTCAAGCTCACGGGATTAAAAAAAACAAACAGCCATTTTCTGTAGCAAGCAAGTATCATGAACATCCCTTTAAATGCATCATGGCGCCACCCTTAACCCCCCTCTCTTTATTTCCTCAGCCTCAAATCACCCAGGATCTATGTTTCCAATCCCCACAGTGTCGCACGATATCTCAAATTATAGCTGAAATAATGCCAACTAGACATCTCTATGACTCAAACGTTTGCTGTGCCTCTCTAGAAATAATGACACTGGCAATAAGAATGAAAGAATAACCAAGAGCCAGATTCAAGATTGTTGGAAATCTCTTTCTATGGGCTATTTTATATTAGCAGCAGAATGATGTGCTAAAGCTTTCCAAGCAATATATTCTTCAGGGTGCAACTGGAGCCTGAGCATTTGAATGGTTCTGACATGGATAGAATTTCCTCTACATAGAAAACAGAAAATTATTGGACCAGGTCCTTCTACCTGAGATGCTATCTGTGGAAGACACTAATTATTATTATTATTATTATTATTATTATTATTATTATTATTATTATTATTTCATTATTTGTACCCCACCCAACTGATTGGGTTGCCTAACTGCTTAATTATTTACTATTTATGTATATATAGTCCATCTTTCACAAAAGAGACCCAGCTTAGAAAAACAAAATCAAAACTGAAGTTAAATGATAATGGTAACATCGGTCCACATAATTACTATACAAATAAAACAGCAGCAGCAGCAATAAAAATCCAATCCAAAGTACCTTCCCCAAAGGCCTGAAGAAAGAGGTGTGTTCCCACTAGACAGTGAAATGACAACGTTATAGTGAGAGATACTTCTAATGGGAGGGCATTCCTGAGGCAGGAGTCCCCTTCTGAGAAAGCCTGCTAATCCAGAGTCTCATTGGTTGTGGCAATTAATAACAGGATTGCCTCCATATATCTTAACACACAGGCAAAATTATATGGGAAGCTTCCTTCGGATATTTTGGTCGTGTAGGGCTTTAAATGTCAACACAAGCACCTTAATCTGACCCAGAATACAATAGGCAACCAGTGTAGTGTTCACATATTTTGCTTAAATGTGAACATCCTCGTGTGAATCAGTGAACACTACACTGGTTGTGTAGTTTACATATTTTGTTTAGATTCACATGTTTTTTGCTTATTTGTGAACATCTTTGGGCACTCACCAGCAGCTTGGCCATAATATTTTGCACAACTTGCAACTTCGTCACAAGACAAAAGTTCTTGAGAGCAGAATAAGCAGTAAGCTCTACAAGGCCTACACAATCATTCAAGCCTAAGCCTGATAACTGTTAACAGCAAACTGCTAAGTCACTGTGAACGTGACTCATCTTGGGTGACGACTCATTCTCCCTATAAAAAGTAGCCAGCCTCTCTGTGGGCTTCAGTCCAGTTCAAAGTGTCAGTGTGTGAATGTATAGTTGTTGCAGACAGAGTGGCTCCAGGACTCCAGTTTATCAGTAACTAAGACTATGCCTCTGTAAAGAGTCAGATAGTTGCTATGAGCACTCTGTGTATGCTCTTTAACCATGCTGTTTCTGAACAAGTTTATTTTCTTCAGTAAAGTTTCATTCTGTTTATAAAGAAGACTCTGCGTTGATTAATTTACCGTTGCGCGACAAACATCTGGACCATTTTCAAAGGTGGACCCATGTAGAATGCATTGCAATTGTCCAACCTGGAAGTTACCAGGGCATGGAGCTATCTCTGGCCAGAAATTGTTGTAGGTGCAACAGCAAGAGCTGGGTGTAAATACACCTAAGGACCAAGGCCAACTGGGCCTCAAGGGACAATGATGCTTCATGGGGCACCGGAAAACTAGGTGCCTGCTCCTTCAAGGGGAGTGCAACTCCATATTGAGCAGATTGATCTATCATTTCCCAGACCTGAGAGCTGCTCACCTATAGAACCTCCCTCTTGTCTAGATTCAACTTCAGTTTATTAGTCCACATTTAGCCCGTTACTACCTACAGGCACTAATTCACCACCTGCACTGTCTCCTGATTCAGATGAGAGATAAGCTGGGGTATCATTTGAATATTGCTGACCTAAAGGCCACATCACCTCTGTGCTAACCTTTCCAATTTCTTAAATGATTTAACAATGAGTAAAGTTTAGAGCTGTCAACTCCTTATGCACTCATATCTCCCTCTATATTGTAGTGTGTGAAACTATGCTTACAGTGCCTGTGTATGATCTGAGTGGTCTAGGTTAATTCACAAGACATTCAGAATGGCATATCTCAGAAAATAGTTGTATTTTGGAAGAAGACAATGTGCCTGAAGGGAGTATTCGGTGCCATGTGCCATATACTAGTCTTTAGATAGTCTTTAGATTCGTGTTGGCAGCTTCACTTGGGTGAGAGTGATCTTTCCCGACAAGGTGCTTGGAAATTCAGGCTTTCCAGGGAAGAACACCACACTGAAAGAATGAGTGGAGGGAAACCCCTCACAGTCAAAATTAGACTGCCATCTTCAGCCTGTCTCCAACTGAATGTCTGTATGTGCAGCACCTCTGTAAATAGAGAGCATTGAGTTCAACACCCTTTGGATCTGTGACTTCCTCTGTGCTGATTTCACAGAAGAAATGGATAAATATATGGGAGAAGGAAGACACTCCATTTATTCATGCTAGTTAGACAGAATCCTTGCGATTCAACAGATCATAATGATAATAATTTAGGAAGTGAAGGTTTTCCTGGCAGAGAGACAAGATGGGGGAAAGCTTTGCCTGCATATTGATTTCATTTTTAACATCTTTTATGGATTTGTTAAGAAGTGAAAACATAAGGAAAAGAAAGAAAACAAAGAATGAAAAATGTAAGCCATAAGACGCCGCAGCCTGAAATGACGAACATACATGCACATTCACCTGCATGTTAATTCCTGAATGTTAGGCAGCTGTGAAGTAAGGCACAGAAGCAAAAACGGTGGCCAACCGAAGTCCTTCTAGAAGCTCATGTAACATTTTTAATCACCAGCTGTGGCAAGAAAGAAAGAACTGGGCAGTATACCAGGACATATGGCTGTGAACTTGAGGCAAACTGGATGAAGATGTCATTTCAATACTATATTTCACACTGCGCCAAGAGGAAAGATTCAGATACTCTTGTCTTCCAGCATTATATTCTGCCATGGGTCATCTCCCCCCCCGCCCCCCGGATAACAGTTCTTCTCTATAAATAATGGCTACAGGCTTTTCCACTCTCTCTGGAAAATATATATATTGCTGACCTTGTAGAAATCTCACTGAAAACTCTATAGGGGACAGTAATTGGGCCAAATTTTGTACTCTGATGCCGAGGGCATAAATACATAGCTCCATAAATATCAAAGGAATAGTAATTACTTTGCATTTATATAACACATTTCAAATGTTCAAATGCACCTCACATCCATTATCTCAGTTGCTAATCCTTTTAGCACCAACCTGGTCAGGTAGGTCTGTATTATTGTTTCCATATTATAAAGTAGGAGGAAAGGCTGAGACTGAGAAAGCAGTGTAGATCTTAGGAGTTCTGTGAGAGAAGGACACGAGGTCATCTGGCACCTCTTTCATCTGCTACTCCCCTTCTGGAAACCTTAAGTTCATACTAAGCCATGGATTGGCTTTGCATTATGTGAGAACCAGCTCTGTGTGCCTTCCCACAGTGCACCATGACCAGCAAACAGAACCTAGAATGGTATTTTGATGGTGAAAGGGGTGGGTCTATGCAGACAGAAGCAGGCTTAATTCCCAGGGACAGGGAAGAAGGTTTGGCCCTATCTACACTGGGCCCACGTGAGCTGTCATGTCCTTCTCAAGGTGCCCTCCAGCTGGAGGATGGGTGAGAAGAACAGAACAGGGCAGGGTACAAAGCAACATGGGGAGGGGTACAGGGCGCTGTGAGCTGTTGTGTCCTTCCCAAGGCACGCTACAGCTGTAGGGCAGTGTGAGAAGGATGCAACAGCTGATGATGCAGCAGGGTGTCATGAGGAATGTGCCCCCCCCAAGCTGTCCGGTGTGACTGTTCCCTGAGGGCCCCCCTCAACACTATGCTGCTGTCTGGCCTAGATACAGTAATACCGCTGGTTACGAACTGTCCTCCTTGCAAATGCTTCGGGCTACAAGCTCTGCTAACCCAGAAGTAGGTGCTCCTGGTTGCGAATTTTGCTCCAGGATGCGAGCGGAAATCGCACGCCGGAGGCGCACGCATAGCGGGAGGCCCCATTAGCGAAACCATGCCTCAGGTTAAGAGCAGTTTCGAGTTGAGAACGGCCCTCCGGAAAGAATTAAGTTCATAACCAGAGGTACCACTGTAGTGTGATTGACTGGGGGAAGCAGGGGAAAAGATTTGGAATATTAGGCCTGACCCCTCCATCTGATTGCAGGGTGTGGTGTATTAGAGGAAAAGTACTCTCTTCCCTCCCCCAATACCTGTCCATTAGACTTAACAACAGGCCTTCCTCCAGTAATATAGCAATAATAATAAAATAAGATCTTTTCTAAAAGGGAAGGAAATTGTGCCGTCATGAGGTTTGATCCAAAGCCCATAGAAGAAAATAGGAGCCTTTCATTTAAATTGAATGAAGTTCCATCAGGCCCTAAATGCACAAGCGGATATTAATATCCATCTATCAGTGTTCAAGCTGAAGGGTATGGAGAGAGAGTGCTCTTACCCAGCTTTAGAGAGTTTGCCTTCTCAAGATAATGCTAAAGTAAGCCTGATAAAGATTATCATTATCTTGGCCAATAAAAGATGCTTCCTGTGACTGTGAAAAGTTATTTTTCTTCTGGGAATAGACCAGATCATAGAAGATAGCTAGCACAAAGCCAAAATTCCCAAAGGAATAGTTTTCTGCCCCCATTCATTTGTTACTGCAGTGTTGAGAGCCTCGAAACTGCTTCCTGTGATCCAGTCCCATCACAAACCCGGCCGTTATTTTCAGCTTCTGCATCATCACTCTACTCAGAAGTTCTCTGGCCTTGCCTCTTAACTCATGCCAAGCTTTGCTGAAAGAAGCTGTTCCGAGATTCTCTTGTAACTTCTGACCTTCTCTAGCAGATTTATAGTGAGTGAGTGACTCTCTTTCTCTTTTTGTTGATCAGAAATAGTGAGAGAAACCTGCGCCACTTCTGACTTTCTTAAAGGCTTGGTGCCAAGTGAGAGACATAACCCCACACTGAGCAAAGAGTATGTGCCAAAGTTGATGGGCATTCCGATTCAAATTGTGTGTGAGCACCACATCATGTGATCAATTATGCAGGTCAGGGTTTGTGGTAATACGTTTTTGGGACTTCCCGCGCTTTGCCGCTTCACAAAAACCTTCCGCGCTACTGCACGGAAGAAAAGAGATCCGGCTAGTAACTGCTGCCTGGATCCCTCCACGCTTGCTAGAAAGCGCGCCAGGAAGCTTCTCAGTAACAGCCGAAATCTGTTTCCCGCCCAGAAACACAGACTAATGCAATGTTATGATTGGTTTGTGCAAATGCTATGACGCTGTTCAGTTTATCAATAAATGGCCCCCGCTCTCTGTTAGCTGTGACAGACACACACAGAAAACGTACGACAAGTAGCACGAGACAAGCAAAGAGAGAACAAGTAATGCGAGACAAGCACAGAGAGAAACGAAAGAGAAACTAAGGAAAGAACGCGCACAGAGAGTAGTTGGGAGAGCGCACCCCAACCATTGACTGCAGTCTCTTTATTTCTTACTTTTATTTGGCCGCTTTCCTACTTATGGCCGCACCTTTTGCTATTCTTTTCGCTGCCTATCATTTCCTCTTCGGAACCTTCAGAACTCCAGACAACTTCTCACGACCTTCAGTAAAACCTCATAACCAGCGGACCCATCATAACCAGTGGGAGCAGGCTCTCCAGGATTACTGGCTATCTCAGAAGTTGGTTATCCCCACAAGGGTTTGCCTGTCCCCCCCCCCAATATTTTATTAAACTTGGCACCCCAGACCACTCTAAAGGCCTGTTGGCTCCCCAGACTGCTGCAAAAGCCTGTTGGCACAAAAAAGGTTTTCCAGAGATGCTTGGAAGTCAAAAGCAAGCATGTCAAACTCTGCTGAAAGTGTTTCACAGCATGGGACTGGTGACACTAAATGCCCAACTTCTAGTGGAGGCCAGTCAGTCCTCTTTAACACTGGAGACAACTAACATTCCTCCTTTGTCAAAACAAAATAAAAAACAAAAAAAAATCCTTCCAGTAGCACCTTAGAGACCAACTAAGTTTGTTCTTGGAATGAGCTTTTGTGTGCATGCACACTTCTTCAGATACTTCTTCAGATCATTCCTTCTTTGGATGATCTAGCAATTGAGCTGGGATAAAAGGGCTCAGGCTGTCCTCAAGGAATCCTGGGCCCAAGTTGTTTAACACCAGAACCTTGATCTTGGCCTGGTAGCATATGAATAGTCAGTGCAAATGTTTTAGCAGATGCTGTTGGGCATCTACCCCATCATCAGTCTAGCTGATGCAGTCTGGGTAGTGATAAAGCGGGATATCAAATCCCAACTCTTCTTCTTCTTCTTCTTCTTCTTCTTCTTCTTCTTCTTCTTCTTTTTCTTCTTCTTCTTCTTCTTCACCAGCTGGAGCTTCTGAAACGGGCCTCACATAGAGTGCACTGCAGTAACCCAGTATTGATGTTACCAATACATAGACTATAGTGGTCAAGTTATCCTGATATTGCTGTAACTCACATGCCAGATGAGTGTAGTCCTCACAGGCTTCCATGACCCTGCTCATTCACATCACTTTGGGGCTGGGAAGCACTTAAATCTTCCTCTCTGATTATACAGGTGGGTCAGGTACCTTATCCACAGGTCTTACTGCAGAAGGGCCACCAGAGATACTGGAAGTGACTAGTGTTGGAGTCAGGAGGCCACATAAGGGCTTCAGACTTCATAGCATTGTGATCGTCATCAATGGAGGAACTATCCTGGCTTGGACTTCAGCCAGGATATGAACACCACTCCCTTTCATGGAAATATGCCCACTTCAAAAGGCAAGGCAGAAGTTCTGTTTTCTTGGTGGTGGTGAATTTTTTGAGAGGGTAGCTGTTTACCTCACTGGGTCTTACCAGGAGATGTGTCCAGTTGTGGAGACTGCCTAGTGCCACTTTCTGCTGGAGCATTTCATTGGGATATAGCATCTCTCCTGACCTAATACATCCCAGGAAGCGTGTTCTGTGGGAGGTTGTGGAATAAAGTCCAATCAGGGCCCAGGCCTATTAAAGCATGCCCATATTTTATGTAGCTGGGAGCTCCAGGATGACTCCGCTGACAAGGATTGAGCCTTCAGATACCCCAAGCATGACCTGAACACTTATGTTCCTGTCAACACTACAATCTGAATTTTCACCCATAGATGCATTATTCATAGTATACTTTCAGCTCCACTATCCTCTATTAATATCAGTCTAATCAAATGGGCCATTTGCTTCTTTAAAAGTCATTAAAACATTGCAAAATTCTTCCAATACAATTAGAATATCTTCTTCTCATGCTTGAATAATGCAAAACCCCACTAATACAATTAAAATATATCCATCTTGTGCTTGCACATACCGGCTTATTATAATATAAAATGTAGGCCTGGAAGCCCTATTTGAAAGTGAGCTGTGCAACAGATGTTTGCCTTTGCCTCTGGGTTCCCCCCTTCCCTTTTTGTGAATTAAAATAGAACATACTGAGATAGACAAAATATGATGTATAATTATTCTAAACAGAAACCATTCTTGCCGACACTTTTACATGAAGCACACAAATATGGAATTCATGCCCAAAGCCCCTTGGTTGGAGAAGCATTTCCTCCTTTTGAAAGATTTTGTTCTAGATAATCACAATCAGATAATGGGTCTCCTTTCTTTCCAGCATTGCCAATGGATTTTGCCTATTGTGAAAATTTTGTATTCCTGCCCAGGTGAAACGTCTGAGGCACTCGACAGGAAGCAAATACAGTTTCAATAGGACTAGTGAGATTTCTCAGTGCAGGAGGGGATTCTCAGACACTGGTGATTGCCTGGGAGTTTTGATTAAAGCAACATGTCAAGGTGAATTTGGAATCAGGAATATCAAGGGAGGGAAAGGAAAAAGGAAAAGGAGGTATGATAGGACTACCAGCATTTCTCAGGGAGATCCTGTACACTTCTTTTTCAGAGAATTGAAGCTGTCATTCCAGCAATAATATTTTCAAACCTTATGGGTTTTTTTTGAGGGGGGGGGGTAATCAGGGCCAAAATGAAGGTGTTTTTTTTTTAAAAAAAAACAACCTGTAAATAGCAGGTATGTGTGGGGAACCAGTGGCATCACAAGGTGGGGGCAGGGGCGGTGCGCCCTGGGTGCCATATCTGGAGGGGTGACAAGAAGGCACACTGCGAGATGCTCTCCCTCTCCCCCGGGCACGGCGGCACGAGCAGCCATTGCGCAGCTGCAGCCGCATATGGAGGATCCTCCGCCGCCACTGCAGCCATGAGCAGAGGATCCCGTCACCATCCATATGGTGCTCAGGTGGTGCTGGCGGCAAAGCACCATGTACAACATATGCGCGGTGTCGCACGCATGCACTGTATGCAGCGACACCGCACATGTGCCCAAGTAGCAACGCCACACATGCATCGTACGTAGCGACACCATGCATGCGCCGTGCGTAGCAGTGCAATGCATGCACAGCCGGCTTTTTGCCCTGTCCCGGATGTTGGTTAGCCTTCGTTCACCCCTGGGGGGGGACTCCATGTGCAGGATGGAGAGGGTGCTTTAACCCTTTGCTCCCTGTTGCAGTCCCAGTCTGGATTACCCTCCTCACCCCTTTGTTTGCTATTAAGATAACTTCCATTGGAACAAAATGGGAAGTTCCCTTCCAGTGCAAATTACAAGCACTGGATTGGGTCTACATTATGGGGGAAACAGTAGGATCTGGCCCTCCACACCTGCTATTTACACTTTAAAAACTATACTGCAGCAGCCAATTGCCTGCACGCTTGTTGCATTCACTTTGTGACCACATATTACATACCACTGTATTCTATCAGATACAGCTTTACATGCCAAACTTAGTTGAATACTGCATACTATAACTACATGCCAGTCAACAATTACAATGAAATCTAAAGTACCACTGCATGTCCATGATCAAATACCAAATAGCATTTCATGTCAACTTTTATATATACACACCAGCTAATTATAGTGGAAAAGTCAAGGTGGCTAACAAATGTAACATTAAGGCGATTTAAAAATACAGCGCTAGTTAAGGAAAAAACAGCAGTCAGAATTGTACTGAAAGCAGCAATTAAGCTAAGTAGATGTTACAGAAGAAGCAGGTTAAAGCACACACGCACATACAACCCACACCCTGGGCCACTAACTGGTAACTAAAACTCATAAGAATTCGTGTCAGGTGAGTGATATTAGGAGGACATTCCAATGTGAAACCATTACAACACAAAAGATAAAGTTTTTGGTCACCATCTACCTCCCTTCAGTTGTTGGGAACACCCTCAAAGAAAGTCCGCCCCAGCAATTTTGTATGGGAGCAAGTGAACCTTGAGAGTATACGGCCAAACATTTTCACAAGCCCAATGATATTTGGTGACCTTCAGCACAATATTTGTTGGTTCAGAGAATCTTCAAAATTTATGAAGGCTCATTTTGTGATTTTGGGGAGTAAACACATTTTAATCCTAACAACCCTACTTCCTCAGGATAAATTTAATCAACTACCCTGACCCAGCAGCATCTTGGCAAAATCCATTTTTTTTTAAAAAAAAAACCCAACAGTTTAGAGGTCTTTTCTTCTAGTAAGTGGTATATAGATTTGGTTAAATAAATAAATAAATAAATAACTGCTAACTTGGTAAACAAAAAGTCCATAATTATGCAACATTGTCTTTATCTCTTACAAAATGTAAGATTTTATAGCCCTAGACAGTCAGGAGGGGGTGTTGTGTTGCCATTCATATACTTGCTGGATTGCAGCTTCCATAATTTCTGAACATTGGTCATGATGGCTAGAAATGATGGGAATTGTGTTCCCACATCCTAGACTTAGTATATTCTGCATTACACGCATACTACTGAATAGCGGAAGATTCCCTCCCCCCCCCTTACTAGCAAACCTAGAAAATATCAATGTATAACTTTGTATAATATAATGCTGATGGTGTGTGCATGGCTTATTAATAGGTTATAAGATTCTTAATAGGTTATAAGATTACCGTTTTCTGGACATATGCAGTGCATACCTTCTCTTGGAGTTACCAGAGCTTTCTAATGTAGCTGGTATGTGAGCTTCCACTCTTGGTGATGTGTAGAATTGATGTTTTCATTCCCTTCTGCTGGCAATAACTATGGACTTGCTCCCGGTCCTATCAAAAAAGTATTTTAATTTGGAAATATTTCCTCAGCACTGGAATTGGACTCATTCTTTCAACATTTACTTCCTTCGGGTCTTGACTTATTATTCAGAGACCTCGTTTGAAATCCTCAGCCTGCATTGCAAAATGTTGGGGGGCTGTATCATTTCATGGTGTGGTTTTGTTTTGAGAACTCTGCTTGACTAGGTCAGGAGGCATGCCAAATATTTCAAGAAAATTTGCCTTCTGTTGAGTCTGCAGAGCCAAGCTGCATAATTCTTGGGAGAGGCAAATCAGTCTATTTCCAGTCTGTGTGACTTTCATATGTGATCACACACAAATCTGCTCTGTCCTATTCCTGGATTAATCTGCAATTTACTTTCTTAAAATCTGAATTTAAAAACATATTAAAGCATGTATTTTAAATCACATTCTCTTGTGAAATACATATTGGAAATTCTGTAAAGTTGGAAACCAGTGGATGACAAAGTTCGGAAATGTACATTAGTCCAAACAGAGCAAGTTAGTTCATTTGGAACTCACAAAGATTGGATTTGGCAATCCATGTTATGCAATTCATTTTGAGAAAAGGGCGGGGCATGGCTTCAGTTGTTGTATACTGATAACATCTGGCTCCCCATATGGCTGAGAAGCATTTATTGTGATATCAGGACTAGTAGATACTATACCAGGGATGGGGGGGGGGACTTGTGGCTCTCCAGATATTGCTGAACTACAATTCCCATCACACCCAGCCAGCATGGCCAGTGATCAAAGATGATGGGTGTTGTAGTTTAGCAGCATTTGGAAGGCCACAGGTTGCACACCTGTTTGCTACATTTATATTGGCAAGTGTGTTAACTATAGTTGGTGTGTGTGTGAGAGAGAGATGCACGCACTGCAGTTGCTGACTGGCAGCTGAGTGTGTTCACTGCATTGTATGAATGTGATATGGAAGTCCATCTTATATCTGACAACGTGTTCACACATAGCAGTTGTCACTTAGATAGATAGATAATTTATTACAGTTGGAGACCAGCTTATAAAACACACTTGGGGGTACAATCCCGGAAGGAAAACAAACATTTAAAACATTGTACAATGGTAAAATTAAAATTCATAAATGCAATAAGCGTATAGACACTTAAAAACTTTAAGATAAGCTACCACAGGGAAATGACCCAGAATCGCCCATGGGACCGAGTTTGGGGATTTTCTTAACGAACTAGTTTGAATCGGGGGGTGGTCTGCGCCTACAGATCTGTACACAGAATCTGGTGACCATCCAGGTCGTCTTCTGATCTTTGCCTAAAAGGAAAAGGTCGTATTTTTGCTTTTCCGGGAGGTCAACGAGCCTCACTGGCAGGGGATCAATGGTCTCACTACATGCCTCTTCATAGAAGGGACACCTAAAAAATAAGTGCTCTGGGCTTCCTATTTCCTCCAATGAACAGGCGCAAAGTCTCTGAGCATATGGGACTTTTTTATAGGATCCTTCTAGGACTGGTGAGGGCCTTGCAGTTGTCACTTGTTGTTTCAGTCATCAAGTGATGAACATGAATGTGTGAATCAGCCCTTGGTTTGGTGTAGTGTAGTGTAGTGACTAAAAATGTAAGCCAGGATTGTGAGCCATACTTCATATCTCCTCCATTTGTGAATTTGCTGGATCGCCTAAAGCAAACTAGTAACCTTTAGCCTTCCATCTGCAATATGGGGATAAAATATTGACCTGCCTTGGAAAGATTATCAAGACATGCATGAAGAGCCGTCAATATTCTAATGTCATTCCCAAATATGTCAAGTGTTATTACTATTAATTGTGATATCAGAAGCTGGTTTATTTGAAAGATCAGGAAATATGAACATTCAGGCAGGCCACATGAGGTTTGTCAAACAGGCCCAGATTTCATGCTGGGGAAATGAAATTAGCTTTGTACAGGACTCAAGATCTAGATGTCAAATCAATCAAATTATCCTGGAGCAAGGAATATCAGGTGTGGAGACCTGTGCAGGATCAAGACAGAGGACAGAAAGGGCAAAAGCCACAAAGGACTGAATGCAATTAAGCACAAGGATATGCCAAAAGGGTCTGAGTCAAGCAATCTGGAAGACAAAATGTAGTTGATAGCTGAGGGCTGAGGTATATTAACTGCAGAAAGTGCTATATGGCTCTTCATCAGAGGTAATAATGAACATGGATGTTGATGGAAAGGTTTCGACATAAAATATAGAGCAAACAGAATAGCTACATCATCTAGCTGTTCTTATAACTCAGCCCATAAAATAGGCAGATCTAGAGCAACAGCTGGCTTGAAACTATTGTCCTGGATTTGTGGGAGACTTTAGGTCAGCATCTATATTCATGATTACCACTGAGCTCCCAGGTATTATTTGATGTCATATAATCTGTGCTCAGTAACTGAGTATGCCTTGTATTCCAGGGGAACCAGGAACAAAGAGGTGCCACAATCAAGGATACGGCACGGCATTGTTATGTAGGCATCATAGAGTGGTTGTTGTGTAGAGGAATATTAGGCACAGCCTGATTAAATGTTTGCACCATGTCATTCATTCAGTGTTCTCCTAGTAAGTAGCTCTGGAGGAAAACTGGTCAGATAAATCAGTGATGGGCTTAGGTTTGTATTACCATTGTCCATACTATCTGGAACAAGGAGCTGGAGCAGATGAGATTATTGTTCTATGAGCAGGAACTGTTTGGTGCAAATGAATCCCAAACTAACATAGACCTTCCAACATTTCAATGCTAAAATAGGGGCATCCTTATACTTGATAATACTCCTATTCCCACAGTTCCTTGGCAGTGGAAGTTGGCAACCCTCTCTACCATGTCCCTATATGAGTTACAGTTGGGGGGTCAGCTTTACTGAGGGCAAGTAAGTGGGTTACATCTCTGCATTGGAAATGTTTGGCGGTTGCTGCAAATATGTAATCAAATCTTCCTCAAAAAGGAGGAGGCATTGAAGGAGGTGAGGTCAGAACCTTGACTCATCCAGGGATGCAGTAGGCAGCCTCCTCTATGGATGACAGTTGGGGCTCCTAAGAGCCTTCAGCTATTTAACTATTTCCTCATGGTACACTGTTTGTGGATTACAATGTTGCAGCATTATATTATAAAACTGAAATTGCTTTGCTGGAGGGGAGGAGAAGGGCAGAGGCAGCAGAAGAAGGCAGGTGGAGGTTGACCATAGAGCTTTTTGAGCTTAGTGCTTATCCCTCTTTTGAGGACTAACCTTTTATTTTGGCTCGCTGTTGGGACATGATTATTATTTTTGCATTTGCTTCCATAGCCAGAAGCAAAAGGAAAGAACATTGATTTTACAACAAACACTGCAATTAGAGTGGTAATTTGTGGTGGAAGGGGAGGGAAGTAACCTTTTTGTTGTTTTCCTCCTATGAGTGTGTCTTGTGTTAGACCAATCATGTCAAAATTTCTGTAGGCTCCCACCACGCACCCTTAGCTGCCTTTACCCCAAGACCAGAATGATATTTGGGGATCCAAGAAGGTTGTTGAAGGAAGACAGAAAGAGCATCCAGCCTACCTGTCCCTCCCCAGAAACCAGCTTAGCCTGCTTTTCTCTTTGAACCCCCCCCCCAATATACACATGTGTAGCATGAACCAAGCAACAAGGCACATGAGGGGTTAGAGTTCTCTGAGAGTTTTGTAGAAACAGAGCCCCAGGGCTCTGACAGCCAAATTTTATGAAGTTTATTAAGACTAAAAGGAAAGAAGGGTGAAAAAAAGTAGAGGCAGAAGGTTACTTCAAGAAAATGACAACATAAAAAGGTTTTAATTCAAGTCTACCTATCCTATTATTATCTACTTTCAAACTGACTTCTGATCTCCTCATGCGCAAAGGTATCAGCACTCCTGGTCAGTTCAGAGGAGCAATTCTGAAGCATTTTGAGGGGCAAAGATTGTATGGCCATGGTTCACTTTTAAGGGGTTTTGGACCCAGGTGGGACTTGACTGACAGCTGGCTGTTTTGAGCCAATAACATGTCATGTCACATTAGCCAGGTAGATAGCTTGACACCTTTTGTACAGACAGAACCTGTCCTGTGCTCTTGTGTATTCAGGCAGAGATGTGACTCCTCTACTAAGGTAGAAGAAGAGGGCCCGTTATTAAATTAATCACAAGAACAGGCTTGCTGTATGGACACCTACAGAGTTCCACTGTGCACAGCACTCTCAGACCAAGATCAGTAGATACCTACTTTTCAACACTGCCCCTTGTGTGTGTGTGTGTGTGTGTGTGTATGTATATATGCAGTGCTATCCTTGAGTGCTCTGCAATTTTTATATATATATAAAATGGTGTTATCTGTATTAACCTCCCCATCCCCATCTCCATCTTCACACCTCAGCTACTGAATGAGTCCATAATACCATAAACAATTATGCTCAAGAATGGTTAAAGGCAGACAAGCCTTTCAGGGGAAAACTCCCTCAATCCATTGCATTTCATCCCCAAATTAAATGCTTTGTAATGGACCACAAGCTGTGCTCCTTGGTATAAATAATGCCCCGACTTCCTTTTATATTCATCCATCGTTGCAAAATAGCTCAATGTGTTTGAAAATAGCATTAAATGAAAATGTGTCTGTGAAGCAAAGGAACTGACTGTGAAGGGAAGTTTGTTCACAGGGGAGCTATGGGGGCTTCCACTCTTGCTCAGAGGGGTCGGCATTTTTATCCTGTGGATTAGCTGGCTAGTTTCAGAGGCATATTTCTTCTTTCATTTGTATTTAGCCCCTCTCCCCATTATAATAATGTGGGAAACAGGTAGAGAAGCATTGGACCTTCCTATAACTCCTTATTGTTTTATAGGGGACTAAGCTTCTGCAATAGGGACAAGGGATGGGGTGGGGGAGAATTCAAGTCAGTTTTATTGCAAATCTCCCTAATTTGCACTTCCTGTAACAATATATGAACAGAACCATAGCTTTTAAATTTGCTGTGCTTTTCAGTCTCCACAATATTGTGTACAAAAATGTGTATATTAGGAGAAAGTGATTATTAAAAGGGAATATTATTAGTGGTAATAACATACAAAAATGCACAGAAGGGGGAAATTGCTTGCAAAAAGACATACAAGAGTGTCCATATTAGGAGAAAGGGCACTAACATGCTGGTGAATTTTTGTTAGTTTCTAAAAGTTACAGACTGATGCAGAAATGCGCAGAACTGAACCTAATTTTGGGGAAATGAGAAAGCAGAAATGGCAGATTTCGCATCCATTTTCCTTAATAGGCTTCCTGCCTGATTGAGAACCCTGAAAAAGCAGGTGTTCAGCTCCCATACACATGGGGAGGGGCAGGAACAGTGATAGGGATGTGGAGGGGGGGTGCTCACCCCTCCTCTTTTCCAAGTGGGATGGTAATCATGGCTGACAGGAGGGGCTTAACAAGGCTAACTTGTCACATTTTTGGTTTGTTCTTCCTCCAGGGGAGCATAAAGCTAGTGCTGAAAGTTGTCCAGTTTCACCTTGCTAACAGCCTTGTGAGTTTGGTCACGCCAGTGTGTCACAGGGCAGTGCAAGAATCAGAGCCTGGCACTTCGTCAACTCTTCCAGTGTAACTCCATCCATGTGCTGCAAAGGTGACAGGGGCAACTGGCAACCTGACTCTATAACTGTCACCCCACCTGTTCAGACCACTATTATATCACCTTAAACAGCTTCCCCCAAAGAATCCTGGGAACTGTAGTCCTTTAAGGACACTGACACTTCTTAGGATATTCTTACTCCCCTCCCAGAACTGCAATTTCTAGACTAGTTTAACAACCAGACCTTCTTCCCAGGGAACTCTGGGAATTGTAGCTCTGTATGAATGTTTCTGGTGCTGGAGGAGACTCTTGAGAGTCCCATGGACTGCAAGAAGATCAAACCTATCCATTCTTAAAGAAATCAGCCCTGAGTGCTCACTAGAAGGACAAATCCTGAAGTTGAGGCTCCAGTACTTTGGCCACCTCATGAGAAGAGAAGACTCCCTAGAAAATACCCTGATGTTGGGAAAGATGGAGGGCACAAGGAGAAGGGGACGACAGAGGATGAGATGGTTGGACAGTGTTCTTGAAGCTACTAACATGAGTTTGGCCAAACTGCGAGAAGCAGTGAAGGATAGGCGTGCCTGGCGTGCTCTGGTCCATGGGGTCACGAAGAGTCGGACACGACTGAACGACTGAACAACAACATGAATGTTTTATCTAGGGGTTGATTGCATAGTGTTGCTTGCTTGTATTTATCCAGGTTTGGCTGGTTCTAATGGCATCGAGTGGATTGATGATTGAGGATACAAAATTGAATAATGTGAATGCTTGCAGTGTGGAGTGTGTGGTCTGAAAGTGTGATAAAATAGTCAGTTTAAATTGATTGGTTTAATATATTCCTGTGTTTGATGTGTGTTGATCATGTAACAGTGTGCTTGAGTCGAAATGAAGAGTACGTTTTTCTAGCTGTACAGTAGTTTTTTTGAAGCTGTAGTTACATTAAGTTGCTATATACCGTAATTGGATTGGTTTGTGCAACAGTATATTTGGAATATTTTAGTTCCTGATGCTTTGAGGGCATTTTGTTTAGCTGTTTACTGTATTGATTATTATCATTTATTGTATTTTTGTAGCTGATTTTTTAATGCATGTTTATTTTGATACTAAATAAGATGTCCTATTCAGTTGTTAATTGTGCTGTATAAAATGCTGTATAGAATCCCCCCTTTTTTCTTTTTATTTTATTTAAGAAGTTTTAAACTATAGCATACTGTGCAACTGTCCCATTTTAAGCAGTATATCCCAGTAATGGGTTCTGTTCTGGTTCCTATGCAGTCACAAAGACAAATTATTTCTTATAATTATTCTCTGGAAGTAAATGAAAACTTCAGGGCTGAACATCTTCTGTCAAATGCTGAGCTTCAAAACACATATTTACTAATAATGAAAGGGTAGTGTAGGATTTGAGAGGTTTGATAAATATTTGAAAAGCATTATATGTCAAACATTTCTAATAAACATTAAATTACTAGGTTGCCAGATACATAATTTGGCCCTGGTCTTCTGCTTACTAGAGCTTGCCAACGTACAGTGGTACCTCTGGTTACGTACTTAATTCGTTCCGGAGGTCCGTTCTTAACCTGAAACTGTTCTTAACCTGAAACACCACTTTAGCTAATGGGGCCTCCCGCTGTCACTGTGCAGTCAGAGCACGATTTCTGTTCTTATCCTGAAGCAAAGTTCTTAACCTGAAGTGTTATTTCTGGGTTCACGGAGACTGTAACCTGAAGCGTATGTAACCTGAAGCATATGTAACCCGAGGTACCACTGTACTAAAATCATGTTTTTGATACAAGATGCATTTTAATCATGACCCAAAGACTGTCCGACTCCCCAAAGCCTTCATCCAACTGCCAAAGAACTAGCTTGAATGCACAGCCTTCTCTTTGCTTGGCAGTGCTTTGGGAGTGTCAGAAACAAAGGTGGGACAGGTTTCCTCCTCCCTTTGCCTCTGTCTCACCAGCATGATAGGATGCAGGGGCTATGGTGGTTGTAGTTCTTTCAGGGGCTCCTCCAGTTATCCCATGCAGTGTCCTAGGAGAGCGCTGGGTGCCTGCAATTGTAGAATCATTGCAAGAATCGTGTCCACTGTTCATAGTGCAGGCAGGATTTGAACCAGGGACTTCTTTGGTCAGATGTCAGTCTTTCAGCCATATCGTGACACTAGCTCCTAATGATCCCTTTAGCTTCTTCTTTTTTCAAACCAGAAAAGCTGGTGTCACTGGCATAAGGCCCAGCTGAGCATCCAAGGTCTCCACTGCCACTTCTTCAGAGCTTGCCAAAAGCTGCCCTTCGAATGGCAGGGGCCTCTTGAAAAGATTCTGGGCCTGTGGGTATTGAGTCATTTCTGTCCGTCGCTGTCTGTAGTAAATACCCCAGAAAAAGGCAAAGAAAGCTGCTTTTGAACGGTTGGTAATTCAAGTCAAGTGACTTCGACAAATGGGAATTTCCCTGCCTTTGCTTCTACTGTAGCTGTCTGAACCAGAGGTAATATGTTTCTGCAGAGATATTAGTTCGCTTGCGAGTTCATGACAAACATTTTTATTTCACCAGCGTGCAGGCATGTGATTCCTTTATGCAGCGCTACAGTTCTAACAAAACAAGCCAGAATAATGAACTGAGGGGAGAGTGATGTTTCAATCAGTTTAGGCCTCTTCAGAGTCCTTGCAGCTGTCACAGCCTCAACTGTGCACTCACATGTACCCACATGCAGGAGGAATGTGAAATGCTGATGATGAAAGCGGAGGGAGGGAGGTGTCATTATGCTTCGCTGCAGCAGACATGTGATTTGACAGCAAACATAAAGATTCTCCTCCTCCCAGTTCCTCAGCCAGGTATTTCTTTCTTTCAGAGGGATGATATCAAAATGCTACCCTTTGTGAAAAGACAGGCTTCCCCCCCCACTCCACACACACACACACACTGAAAAAAAATGCTGGAAGAAGAATCGCAGAATTGTTAAGTTGGAATGGATCGAAAGGATCACCCAGCCCAACCACATGCAGGGCAGGGATTTTATAACAATGTACAGCCACTCAGCCAATTTCTGTGCAAGGAGAGAAGTCAGGCGTACTGCAGGCAGGGAGCCAATCGGTAATGGGCCAATG
Organism: Lacerta agilis; assembly: GCF_009819535.1. NCBI lineage: Eukaryota > Metazoa > Chordata > Lepidosauria > Squamata > Lacertidae > Lacerta > Lacerta agilis. The sequence goes on along the minus strand of NC_046316.1, from coordinate 18,780,812 downwards.
ACGATGGGAGTCACCACAAGGGGGGACACCACAGGGAGTTACCCCTCGGTTGCCACCTTTTTGAAATGCCATTGGGGGCCAGTGAGTTTGCCAATGTCAAAGTGGCAGGTAGTTGGTGGAAGGACCCAAAATAAGAGGCAGGGAAGTGAAGATAGCCCAAGGTGAGAGTCTGAGAGAGGAAAGGAAAGCTCCCAAGTGAGAGCTGGGAAAGTCCATCATTTTCTGTAGAGGCTGGAATTAAGAGCTGTCTTTGGATAGAGAGAATAATCTGTATTTGTGCACTGTCTTTGTATTTGAGATGGTGGCAGAGGAAGGGGGTACGGTGGGTGTGGACCACCCTGGATGTCACCACTGGGGGGTGACAAAATGCTGGGCGACACTCACCGCGGGGCGTGCGCAGGCTCCGTGCTGTCCAAACGGTCCGCCCGCTGCCTCCCCATCAGCTGTAGGGCGGCTGAGTGGGAGGAGGCAGGCAGACTCTGGATGCCCTGTGGTGCGCCCTGCCCCTATGTGCGGCTCGGCCCACCCCTGGGTGTGCCGCCCTACAGCTGGTGGGGAGGCAGCGGGTGGCTGATTTTCTCCTCTACTTTTTCGTTGCTGCTGCTGCTACACATTTTATTATTTCACATTACAGGCAACCCCCGATTTGTGTGGGGGTTGCATTCTGGCTCATCTCATGCAACGGTGGGGCACGCATGAGCACCCACAAGCCCATTCTGCCCCCTTTTCCAGCCACTTCCAGCTCACCGTGATGTGCACGAGTGCAGACGCTTGTCAACTGAACACATGTAAATTGGTTGTCACCTGTATTAGAATTGTACGTATATAATTGTTCTGATTTTTATGTTGTGTAGATACTATGCTACTTATCCGCATGTGTGTTCTATGTTGTAAACCACCCTGTGGTCTTTTGATGAAGGGTGGCATATAAATTTAACTAATAAATTAAAAATAATAGAATAAATGTATGCCATAGGGATAGTAATTGTTGTGTGTGTGTGTGTGTGTGTGTGTGTGTGTGTACACTGTATACAAGTTGCCTTCAGGAGTTTGCAGTCAAGATATTCTGTTTCCTCCAACTCCCTAGGAAAGTGTCTAATCCCATTGCCCACAAAACAAGGTGTGTGCTGATTTTTTTTGAATGCCTAGACAAAGGATGTTTATCCCACCACAACTTATACAATGATAACAAGCAAACTGGGATCACAAAAAAAATGAAATACAGTGCTGTAACAAAAAAGATTTATGTTTTTTTAAAAATAGATTTATGTTATAAACCTAAAAAAATACTAAATGCATTTTGACCAGAAGTTCTCCTTCAGTGGTCACCGTTGCATGAATGTGCTGTTTGGCATATACACATATAATGAATGCAAAAGCATTTTCAGGAATGAAATTAAGCTATTTTAAAGAGCTGCATAAATCAAAAGTAACAAAACCTGTAAATAACCCATAATAGGCGAACAAACTTAAGCTCCAGTGGCACAACCAGCAAAAAATCTGCTACTGCTAGTCTCTAGGTATTCGTGCAAGCAAGGATTTGAATCCCCTTATGTTTGAATCCTAACATTACTTTGCCATGGTGTCGACTTAACTTATATTCCACTAGAGTAGGCTTTCTCAACCTCGGCCCTTCAGATGTTTTGAGGCTACAATTCCCATCATCCCTGGCCACTGGTCCTGCTAGCTAGGGATCATGGGAGTTGTAGGCATCTGGAGGGCCGAGGTTGAGGAAGCCTGCACCAGAGTAATGGGACCTACAATGAATCCTCAAGAATAGGATTGTCCCTTTAGGCTCCCAGCTTTGTCCTAGAACACATAACTCCCTTCCTAATACTGAACTATTGAAGGAACAACAGTATTTGCCTTTATAACCCACTTTCCCTCTATATCCTCTTCTTTGCAGAGGTATAATATAGATTTGTATTAGTTAGTTGCCTTCTTGCATCCATATCACCCACATAAGTGAGCAAAAACAAGTGAGCCAATCGGAGCAGGTAAGAGTCGCAGGAAAAACTTTAGGTTTTAAAATTCAGAAAGAAAGTTACCCTGTTGTCCTCTAAAGTTCAGCCTTGAGAAAAAGAGGGGAAAAGGTGGTAGATAAAAGGGGTCTTCAGCAAAAGTTAAAAATTTAAAAAGAGTGCAAGTCATTGGCTGCTGTTCATGTCACCATCTTAGCGCCTAACATCTACATGGTGCCCTCAGATTATAGTTCCTATCATTCCTGACTATTGGGGCTGATTGGAGCTGGAGTCCTGACAATAGAAGGAAGGCAGCTCCTTGACTACCCCCTGAGCTATTGGTACACTAGTAATCAGCAAATTTGCCCTTTCCCTAGGTCAAGTTGAAAAGTGGTAGTAAGGTAATGCTCCCCTAAAGTATGTATTTAATACCAAATGTAATTGAACTGAACGTGCAAATAGATGTTTCCACAGCAAGAAATTGTGAGAGTCAGCAATGTAAAAGGAGTGTATTACAGAGAGCCAGTTCCATCTAATTGTATCATTCTGTTTTAGTCGTGAATGCTTGCGCTAGAAATAGTCTGAGAAATATTTCCATCTTCTCTTTTGGCAAACGTCACATGTTTGGTGCGCTCCATCCTTTTAGCTCATCATCTGACTAGCATCCCCTGGAACAGCTCTGCTGGTCTTTGCTTTGCGATTGGTCATGTGTAAACACTGAGATTTTCATGGGCATCCATGTCTTCGCTCCGGGGTGAAACATTTTGCCATTTCTGTGCTATTCTTTGCAATGGCTGCGAAGCATCACCTCCCGAATTTCCATACATTTGTAGTTGTCACAGGCAATTTTCAGTGTCTTCATGGTTTTTCCGCCGTGCGAATATCTCAGCTTCTTTTTTTTTTTTTTTTGCAAACGCGGACATACCGTTAAGCAAGTTAAAAAAATGTTTCATTGTAGTGCTTGAGACTCAAAATGTGATGGCAGGAAAAGTGCTGTGAAAACATCGACATGCCATTAATATTATGCATGCCTCATGAAAAGAATCTCTCTACAATAGCCACTTCCCAACATTCTCCTGTCGTCACGCTCGCTCCTCAACATTCTGTTGTATTATATCATCACAGTCTGCCATGACAAAGGTGCAGTTCCACTGGGAGCTTACTGCTTGATGTACTCTTACTACGACTGCTGCACTGTTCACACTTGACTAGTATTGAATAAATTACTGCTGAAAGCTCAGGAGTAGTTTACGGCTTTTCAGGAAGCTCCGAATTAAAGTTGTGCACAAGTGGCCTCTCAAAGTTCATCGTGGGCAGAGAAATTGGGGGGGGGGGGAACCATTCCACTGGACAAGCAGATATGCTTGCTCTGATGTCAAAACCTCTTCAGCGCTGTGTTGAATTCCATCCTGCAACTGCATTTATGTTATGCTCGTTACCCCCAAGGTCCCCAGGTGGGTCACGGAAATGCAACATTTTAAAACAAATAACCACCACAAGGACAGAGTGGATCCTAAAAATATACATCTTTAGTGCCAACAGGCAGGGTAAAGAGGTTTAGACAAAACTGTATAGTGAAGGTGTCTGGTGCATCTCTATAGGGAGGGAGCACCCCACCTTAGGGGCTGTCACAGACAATACCCTCTTCCCAGGGTGCCATTCTGCCACATAGGGTAGCAGAAGTAACAAAAGGCTCCCTTCTGCTGATCTAAATGTCCAAGAGGGTCAGCAGGGAAGGAGGCGATCTTTCAGATATTTGGGGCCTCGGTCATTTAAGGCAAAGAAGGCAAGTTCTATATTTTTTTCTGCCAATAATTTATCACATGAACATGTGATTTCTGCAACTTTATTGATAAAGCTCAACCCCTATGATTAGCTTTTTGCCATATTGATCTGGTTATGAGCTTTTTAAAAAAATGAAAAAAAATGAAAATTCTTCCTCTTTCCATTTTTTTCTCCATTTTTTTTTTTATAGCCTCTGCACTTCTTTGAGTTGTTTGTAAATGAACCCATCTCTTTTTTTTCTATCTCCATTTGAGAGGCCTGGCATACATGCTCACCATGTTGTCCTTTATGTGGTAGAAGCCTGAGCATCTACCTTCCACACAGATTGTCATGTGTGTGAGAAAGGTATTCTGCATTGCACAGACATAGAATCAACACAATCTCCTTAACTGCCCTCTTCACGCGGGATTAAGTACATTGTAGAAATGGACATGAGTATCTTCTCCATACAAAGAATGGCATCTGCCTGTCTGAACAAGGCTTCCCATAAAGTATTGATCCAACTACTAATCCAAACAAATTATCTTTTTACATTGCTACTGTGAGGGATCCTATTCCCTCCCCTTTCGATACTTCCCCAACAGTCTCTCCCTAAGTTTCACTGACAACTAGGATGAATCCTTCAGTGTTCATATGGGAGTTGTCTCTGGGGTACCTCAGGGCTCTACGTTTGAATACCTCTTTTGCCACCTATGGGATCTCCCTACCAGGGTTCCCAACTACTGCAGTTTGCCTTCCCTTTAGGCAAATAAGTGGCACACTTGGCTTCACTGTCCAGCCCTCTGTATGACAGGAGAATAAGCAAACAGTTTCCTCTTCCACAGGAAAGCTTTGTTCTCTCCTCTTAGTCACACCTCTTAAGGTACTGATACACTGCCACAGTCAGCAAACGTTTAAGCACATTTAACTTTATTGGGTAACTTGAAAACATGGATGTCTCGGGTTATTACTGGTACAAATCTTCTTCTCATGTAGTTCAGCTTTGTTATAATATTTCCTGCATCCTTTTAGCAATGGTAATGACCTTTTTCCCATTCCCCAAAGCCTAACCTCCCCTTTTCTCTCTCTAAAACTCCACCCCCCCAACTGCCAAACCCCCAACTGCCTTTCAAGGTTGTTCCCCCTCCTTTTAGAATGCCAGCTAGCTCCGCCTCCCAGGGAACACCTACCTAACATAGGAGTGATAGGTTAACCCATGATGAACCTGAATCATCAGCAGGCATTATTCTGCCACAGCTACTAGCACAGAAAGTTTGAGGAAGTGGAAAAAATGCTGAGTTTTTATAAAGGTCTTTCTTCCATTGAGGCCGATATGGGGGTAAATGATTGCGAGTTTAGTATAAAGCTGAGGATTCTGTACAGTGACTAACGTAAGAGAACAAATGGGAAATCACATTAAAAGGGGGAAAGAAAAGCTCAGAAACATATCTAATGACATCAACTTATGCAAAATGATTGTGCTGTATGAACGAACCATTGTAACACCACATGGAAACAACTCTCCCCTTCATAGTTGATACTTTTCTCAATGTTACCACGAAGAAACATAAATAACTTTTTGGAGCAGTAGAGAGTACATGCATTGTATGCAGAAGTTCCCAGATTCAATTCACACAGCAGCTGATGTGAAGGAACTCTGCCCTCTGAGAACCTGGGTAGCCATTGCTAGAGTAGAAAATACTGAGCTATGTGGACAAATAATTTGATGTGTATAGAACAGTTTTCTGAGATGATCCTTTGGATGAACTCAGTTACAGCAATATTACCGATAGTGACTTTAATCTGTGACTAGAGCTTGGACAAGGGTGGGGTGAAATTTGATTCTGTTTCCACTTAAAGGGGGGGTGATCAAATCTGCACTTTCCAAAGCAATACGGAAATAAAACACAGCCAACCTTCAATATTTACACTTACCCAGTTTTGTCATGCGGTTCTCCAACCAACCAGTGCTCACAAAAATCTGTATTCTGGGGGGGAAATGTGGATTAAAAACGAATGTATTGGTGAGAATAACCAAAACACACACACACACACACACACACACACACACACAAAGATGCATTATATTAAGTTAAATTGCTTGCAGAGATGTGTATATTAGAAAAAAATGCATTATTTTGAGAAAGACACACTAAAATGCTAATGAATTTTCACAAGGATTTTTTTAAAAATGCAAATAGCTGCAGAAATGCAGATTTGAATTTAAGAATGAAAAAATGATAAAGTGACAGAACCAAAATTGAGAAATCCTGTCATCCCTAGGCTTAAAATTACTCCCCTCTACAATGAAAAGCATGTCAAATGGGAATCGAATCCTCCATACAGATAGCCAATTTGTGTGGCCTACTCAGCTTTTCTTAAGGGGAAAGAGTCAAATGAATTGGTTATCTGTACGGTCAGACATCCATGTGGAGCATCTATGTCAAATGTAGCATTATCTGTGTGATGGAGAAGATTTGTGCCATACCTCTTTTCATCACAGAGACTAGCAAAGGCCTGAGCTTCATGTGTGCAGTTTTTGAAGCATGGGTGTCCCCCAGGTCCAATGGCAACATTCCATATGCCAGACTCACACTGATTTTCCCTGGAGGGAAAAAAAGGATAACACATATTTTGCACACAAATCAAACTGAACTACTGTAATACACAGTAATGTGAAAGGCGGTGTGAAAGCAATGAAATGATTCAACCCTTAAACGGAAGACAGGAAGGAAGAACATCAGCAGTGCCATTATGAGTTCCAAGCAACGCTATCTCACTTACTGGAACATTATTCACATGAATGGTCAAATCATTAAGATAGAGATACAGCCCTTGATAATGTGAACACTTTGTGTTGGCTCAGAAATTGAATTATCACTTGTCAGGAAAATGTAAAACAGGAATTGCAGGCTAGCATAATATCTCTGTCACAGCTTTCCCAGTTTGAAGACTCAGTGGAAGTAACAAAGGAAGGAAATGGATGCTAACGCTCAGCTCACGAAGAACAGCTTTTGAAGGAGGAGTTAAAAGTTAGGGTGGAGAAAATATGTTGATGTATGCATTAACAACTGCATGTGAGTTCATATTTTGTAGTAGAGGCTTCTCTGTCAACTGACAGGACACACAGCAAAGATGGAAAAGCAGCACAAAAACCGCTGTGATAAATGATACAGATCATTAACTTATAGAATTCGTTTCTACAATGTGTTGCAATGGTCACTAGCTTGCTCCGAGTATGGTCAGCCCCAGGCTCAGACAGCATGGCCCAAGTCAAGGATAATGGGAGTTGTAGTCTAGCAACATCTAGAGGGCAAAAGGTTTGTCACTCCCGGATTAGACAAATTCGTGGGTGACAGATTTATCAACAGCTAACGTTTGCTGGGATGAGCAGAATGAAGGTCAAATCTCCTAGGCAACTAGCTTTTCGCAAATGAAGTTGCAGAATGAAGCATCTAAACATAGTTCAACTATATTGAAAAGATTCCTGCAAAGTCACAATGAATGAGTAGGAAGCTAATTAGTTTCTTTATGCACAGCCTTACCAAATTATGTTATTATTTATTATAATATTTGATTAATATTTGCACACTGCCTTTAAAAGTAAATCTCTAACAAAGCATACGAAAATGATATAAAATATGATCAACACATACATTCTTTTTTATATAAAGCCAAACAAACCCGTAGTTTCTCATGAGTAGCAAAATTGATCAAAGCAGTAGAAATGAGAAAAGGAGGTAATCGGGAACCCAAGAGCATTCTGAAAAAAGGGTCACCTTGGCATGGTGCCTAAAATTCTTTACCGTAAAACAAGGCAAATTAGGGAGTGAGTTTCACAGCTTTGGAGCCACCACAGAAAAGACCTTCTCCCATATTGCCACCCAATATGGTGGGGCAGCACATCAAGTAGGGCCTCTGAGGGAAATCTCAACACATAGATGGGTGCATATGGAATTAAACGATCCTTATGGTACCCTGAATCCAGGCAGTTTAAGGCATCTCCAGCAAGTATGGGCAGTGAACAGGGATGTTGGGAGTTGCAATTCAGCAACATCTGGAGGACCGCAGCTGTAAAGTTTAGGGTTTTGAGGGTTAAAAAACACAGCACTTCAGATTGGGTGTGGAAACATTAGGAAGAAAAGGGGGAAGAGGTGGAGGGAGCCATGGTGAGTGGGGTCGGGGTCGGATGGCAATGTTTCTATATCTACTTAATGAATGTGCGGGGGTTTGTGTCAGCGTCACTTGTGCGGGTTCTCTTTACTATTCGCTTGTGTTCCTTTGGTGGTGAGAGGGGTTGGGGTTGGTCTAGGGTGTGGTTGCTTGTTTGTGATTGGCTGTGATGAACTTTGTTTTCATGTGGGGTGTGTGTTTTGAGTCAGGTTAGCCATATTGATTCATATGCTGTTGGTGGATTCTTGCCGTTGTCTTGTTGGGCTGTGTGTGTATGATAAAAGGGAGCCATACCAGAGTGAAGGCGTCTTCTTCCATTTGTCCCCATGTCAGCTTCAGTTTATTGGTTAGTTGTTTTCTTTTTTCTAATAAGGCTGTTTCTCATACTATTTGGTACCGTTGGTCCATGCTTATTCCTGACAGGTCTCTCCAGTGTCTGGCTATGATGTTTCTGGCTGCTGAGAGTAGGTGGGTTATGAGTTCTAGTTAGTTACCCTGTTAAAACACTTTTGTATTTACTCAACCCCGGGTAAACCTCACCAACACTATAGCTGACGACTTTTTTTGTTGGAAGTCTGTTTCAATCCCTACTGACCTATCAAAGCGCAGCTCTGCTTTGGCTGCCATGTTCCGGAATCTTCTTTGTGTCTCCTACCAGGCACCAAAGAGCTCAACATTCCAAACTGCCTCTCAATTCTTCTCCCTCAAGCCTTTTAGCAGGTTTTCCCCTCTTCTCTTCAGTCAGAGCCAAGTGGTTTGGCTACCAAAGCAAGTCTTTGGCAAGCGAGCAGCTCTGCCTTCCTCTCTCACGTCTTCTTTCTTCTTCCTCAGTCCTCTCACTTCCTCCTCCTTCTGGCTGCCCACCACAAGCACCGGCCACTACATACTGACCACGACTGACCAGCACCCAGCATATATATTCACTTCTTTTGCCCCACCCCCAGCCTAGCCTCAACCAATCACACCGTCTGACTAAGAAGTCTAAGCCTGCAGCAACCAATCAGGATGCGTGTTCCTCCTTTCCTTCCATTGCTTGTGGGAGTTCTATCTCCAACTCCCCTCAGTGACAGTTAAAACAGCTTCCCCCTGAGCTGGCTGAAGTCTTCACATATCAATAGCCGTCACAACTTAATCAAAATAAGCAGGATTTCTTCACAGAGCCAACCAAGTCGTTGCAAACTTGAAGCTACATGCTCCATGCGGCTCCGTCAACACCCCGGTTGCAATTTCTATTTCTGCATTTGTTTCACAAAATTGACGCATTGTAAACAAAACCCTCAGAGCAGCTTGCAAGAGATAAAACAGCAGAATCGAGAAACCTTTGCAGCCCTACTTTGAAACAGGCAAAAGTCACAACACTAAAACAGATTAAAATTACCTCAGCTTTCTAAGCATCTGGATAGGCTTGTCTAAACTGGAACGTTTTAAGCAGGCAATGGAAAGAGCAGTGTGAATGCACCTGTTTGATCTCAATAGGCAGGGAGTTCCAAAGGTGCTGCCACACATGTTGATTGAGTTCACAAATTTTAAAGGCAAGGCTATATAGAGAGCATCGCAGTAGTGTAATCTAGATATGACTAAGGCCTGCTCTGTACCCTTTAAGTTAGCCTTCTGCCCTCAAGTGCAGTGAAGGACTTTGCCCCATCTCCTGCATTGTAAACTGCCAATGTCCTTTTAAAACGTGGTTTTTTTGGGGGGGCATGTTATTCGGTTGTTTTTTATTTTGATTATGTATTCTATGTTTGTATATTGGAAATGTATCCTGTGGACCACCCTGAGACCTGTAGGTATAGGGCGGTATATACATTTGATAAATAATAATAACAACGTGGTGCGACAGCAGTACTTTGAGATCAAACCTTCCAGGAAGGAACAGATCAATCTTTTTCTTAGATAATGTTCTGGTTACAAGTCAAGGAATGGGCACTGGAGAAGTATATACATTTCCCATGAAAGACAGTTTCTTCCAGACCTGGTCCAAGCTACTGAAAGGTGCAAGATTCAGCAGATTCAGCAGAGATGCTTTCCTCCTCATGGAACATGTTGCTTCCTATCATGTTACTATGAAGGTGGTTTGAATCCCCCCCCCTCTGCCTCTCTTAGTGGTGGGGAATTACCGGTATTATTATTATTATTATTATTATTATTATTATTATTATTATTATTATTATTATTGACGAGAGGTGTCTGTGGAATCTTTTAAGCTTACAGAGGGCCCATCAGGTATTCAGGCCTTCCCGCCAATAGCACATAATCCATGCACTCATCGGAGTATACATAAATGTCCATTAGAGCCAATATGTGCAGGAGTAATTGAATATAAATGAAACATTAGATTCCATCACTAATTTGAGTTCGCATACATTTACAGCCAGCATTTCCTTGGTTCCAGACTTGTGGAAAGGTAGCAGTGTTGGGAATCTTGTGTTCTTTTATCCTCTCGGGGGAAAGAAAAGCTTTTTCTTGTGCAGTCCCGGGCATTGGTTACTGAACATGAGCAGCAAAAAAAAGTATAAATATAAAGAAAGTAGTTTCTGAATTGCTGTGGGTGCTCTGTTGCATCATCGCCCCCTGTGGTTTCTCATCAATTGAGAATATTAAAGATGCTAAATATAAACCACGTTCAAGTTGGCAAACACCCCAAACCAAAAGGTAAATGAAGGAGCAGATAATTAGATTTTGGAACAATTCAAGCCCACTCTGATGTGTAACCTGTTCACAAGCAAGGAAACTAATCAATTATGTCTGGGAATTTCAAATCATTGCTTTTGAAAAAAATATGCAGCAAGTTACTGTATAATTTCCCCCTGCTTTTTGCTACCAAATTCAGATTAGTTTTAAGCGTGGGTTCTGCAGGTGAAGTGAAAAAGCCACGATGACAGCCCTTTGTTCTAGGTTAGGATCATTTTACAAACAAAGTAAAATAAATAAAAATGACAACTCAGTTTACACAAACCTGGTAATGAGCACTCACACTATATTGTGGGTGCCTTTTGCAGGATCGCGTGCGGTGCTATAGTTCCCAGGGAACTTGCTAGTAGAAGGGGGCTGGCCTGCTTCTCAGTATATAATTCAGAGGTTCACGCCCAGCCTCAGCTTTAAGTTTTGTTTCCTGGGAAGTGGGGTCAGACCCATTATAAACGGGGAGGAGCCGGTATTAGCCAGGTAGATGGCTCTGGAGATTCAACCTCTCTACCCTCCCTTTGTTAATGTTTCTTGTTTACAGGTTAACTTTTTCTTCCTGTTTAGCGGGTGCTGCTACGATCTTTGACTGGTTGCTGTTGAAGGACCGGGAAGAAATTTTCCGGCATTGGCAGGTTTTGTCTTCCCTGTAGCAATTTGTCACAACTTTGGCAGTTATGGCCTTGGGTGGAATCCTTTAGTCTTTTTCTTCCCTATATGGTGTGTGTGTGTGTGAAGTGGTGACTCACCCCACTGTGGCGGCGATTCCAGGGTCCCCTCTTAAAGAGGTTACATAAATGGGTGTCACTGGCCATACACTAAAAGGTCGTCAGTGAACTACCCTGCATGTGGGGATATGGGCTGGGCTGCCTGCTACACTTACATCTCGCAGAGCACCCTCATATCCCATTTACCCTGATGTGCCCGAGTTCCCTGGCTGGGCGGCTGGGAGGGATACACGCCCAAGGCCTAAGCCAAGGTCTTCCTACATTCAGAAGTTTAATAAAGTTTTGGCCTAATTTTAATTCCCTATAACATTGTCAGAGTCTTTATTCCTTCCTTATGATCCCTGGGGGCTGCGGCTGATGCTGCCTGGTCACGCAATAGCCCAATCGGAGACCACTTTAGCTATGATTTAACCATTCCACTTGACATTTTTGCTGCCTCAGCTGATAGTGTTCTGCTAGTAAATCTCTGTTATTGCACCAGATTATGTGATATGGTAGCAGTGTGTCCTGTGTTGTGGTACCCATATTAGCATACTCAGAGTGGTCATTGTATTAATACTTGTGTAGACCCATTTAAATCAGTGGGTTTAAGTAATTTAAGTCAATGATTATAACAGTTGATATAAGGCAGCTTTGCCTCTCCAGATGTTGCTAAAGAGAACTCCCATCATCCCTGATCATTGGCTATGATGACTGGGGTTCTTGGAAGTTCATAGAATTTATAGAATCACAAGAGTTGGAAGGGACCCGAAGGATCATCTAGTCCAACCCCCTGCCATGCAGGATTATGTATCTGCCCATACAGGGATTGAACCTGCAACCTTGGTGCTATCAGCACCACGCTTTAACCAACTGTGTTACATATGGAGTGGAGCGATGTTGCGCCCATGACTATTATTGACCAAAAGGAAAGATTCCAAGCAGCTTTTCAGATAAAAGATTCCTTTTATTGTTTTTGTCATGACAAAAGCAATGATGCAGGTGGCTATTGCCCAAAAATCTGCATACCCCCAAGCACATGCAGAGGTGTCTTATACTCTTTACAAACTGCTAATAACCCAACCCCTAGCATTCCTTCTGGCCAATCAGGGTGGGGGATACACCCATCTGGCCGTCTTACATGTTTCAAGCTGCTTTAGCCATCAGGAGGTGCTATATACTTATTCTAGCATTTAACTGCCTAGCCGTTGACCTTTGCCTGCACCTGCATCCTTATAATAGCTAAGGCTATTGCTGACGTCGGTCATGGGGTCAGTTCTGCGGTTAACTAGTCTACGGAAACTAGACAGTCTCTTCAAAACAGGAAGTTTGTGGTTAGCTGTTTTGCTAAACTGCTGATCTGCTATGTTTGCCTAAGAAGCTGCAATGTAAGGATTTTGGCTAGGGCAAAGTTGAAGCAAAGTTGAATCTCTAAAATGGAGTGGGGGCATCTCCGAAATGGGGTTCTGGGGCTCGTATCTTGGTGCCTCAGCGATGCGGGTGGCGCTGTGGTCTAAACCACTGAGCCTCTTCGGCTTGCCGATCAGAAGGCTGGCGGTTTGAATCCCTGCAATGGGGTGAGCTCCTGTTGCTCTGTCCCAGCTCAAGTAAGCCTAGCATTTCAAAAGTATGCCAGTGCAAGGAAGGTAAACAGCCTTTCCGTGCACTCTGGTTTTCATCATGGCGTTCCATTGCGCTAGAAACAGTTTAGTCATGTTGGCCACATGACTCGGAAAGCTGTCTGTGGACAAACGCTGGCTCCCTTGGCAGTGGCAGAGCAAGCCGATAGAGCGCATGGGGAAGTGCGTGTGCCATGCACCCAAGGGTGGGGCCAGCCACACACCCATGGGGGCAGGGCGAGCTGGGGCAGGATGCCCTGCGGGGCCTCCAAGGAGTCTGCCTGCCTCCTCCCACTCAGCCACCCTACAGCTGAGGGGGAGGTGGTGGGTGGACTGTTTGGGGCAGCGTGGAGCCTGCAGGCCCCCAAGCTGTGTCACTCCCAGGAGAGACGCATCACTCGGGTGCACTCGAGAGAAGAAGAAGAGTTTGGATTTGATATCCCGCTTTATCACTACCCAAAGGAGTCTCAAAGCAACTAACATTCCCCTTTTCCTTCCTCCCCCACAACAAACACTCTGTGAGGTGAGTGGGGCTGAGAGACTTCAGAGAAGTGTGACTAGCCCAAGGTCACCCAGCAGCTGCATGTGGAGGAGCGGAGACGCGAACCCGGTTCCCCAGATTATGAGTACCACTCTTAACCACTCCCCTCAGTGGTGACACCTGGGTTGGCCCACCCGCACAGCACCCCCTTTCCTCCACCCATCCCTCGGCCTGAAATGAGATGAGCGCTGCACCCCATAGTCGCCTTTGACTAGACTTAACTGTCCAGGAGTCCTTTACCTTTTTACCTTACATATGGCGTGCCACATATTTACCATCCTTCATGTGGTTTTAAAGATAAGTGGAAATCCAATGCATTTCTTTTAAAAAACTGAAAATAATGTTGTTTCATTAATCTTCCTATAGTCTGAATTTGTGTTGTGTGTGTTTGTGTGTGTGTAAGCAAATCATTATTATTATTTTGCAAAGTTACCACCCAAAATATATCAACATTGCCAACTGTTAGAAATAGACTTGACAGGCATGGCTTCCCCCCAAAGGACTCTGAGATTGGTAGGTTTGTTAGAGAGCAAATGTAGTTCTTCACAGAACTACAGTTCCCAGAGTTCCTAGCTTGGCAACCCCGATGGTTGAACAGGCTTGGGTGTTGGTTTAATTGTATATAGTAGAAATACCTTCCTTCTCTCATGAAACTAACCTTATAAAGAATTCCCCACCACTCGACAAAAACAGTATTTATGAAGTTGAGTTTTCTGCTGGTGTCTGCCAGGATTATTATAGGTCTCACATATCTCCTACTAACGTGCTTGTTCAGTGTTAGGTAAGAAGAAGCTAGCATTGTAAAACTAATAGCTGTAAAACAGGCATCCCCAAACTTCAGCCCTCCAGATGTGAGGGCGATCTGGCTGCGACATCTGTCACCCCATTGATCGCCAGGGTTGATTCGGCTGATCTGGCTGGCTAGGCGGGTGTCCCCTTCCTCCCTCACCGCTCCATGTGCGTCCCTCCCGAAGCTGCGCGCTCGGTGGAAGAGGACGACCTTCCCAGATAGAAGGAGTGTACCGTTCTTCGGTCAAGGGTATACGATAGCTGCGCTCCCCTGCTAGAACCTCCAAACAAGCTCAAGGTCCATTTGTAGGAGAACGTAGGGTAGTCAAGCTTCCAGCCCTCCAGATGTTTTGGCCTACAACTCCCATGATCCCTAGCTAGCAGGACCAGTGGCCAGGGATGATGGGAATTGTAGTCCAAAACATCTGGAGGGCCGAAGTTTGGGGATGCCTGCTCTCAATAGGTTTCCTCAATAAAAGAGGAATGTGTGTTTGGTAAGGCTGGGCAGATATTTTGCTGAGCAGTTAACCTGACCATTCACCGAGGTTGAAAACTGACAGATGCCACTGGGAAATGCTGAGTATATGTGGATTTTCTGGAAGTGTCTGACAATCCAATTTTGGGGGGATAACAGTTAGAATAAGCTATTGCAGAAGTGACAGGGTATATGTTACCCTGAGAGCTAAAAAGATACTTTTATGATATCTGAAACACGTGGTACTAGAAATACAGTACTAGGAAATTTACCGACAATTGCAAGAATTTGCATTGGTAGGTATTGGAAAAAAGAGCAATGCTCTAGATTTGGCAAATGGGCTTGAGAAAATAAGGACCACAATAACAACGATTGAATTAACATGTTATAAAAGGGCCAGAATACCAGATACTAGACTAGGTTAATGGAAAAATTAGCCCTTTTATGTTTTGTGTTGTGGGTTGACAGATAAATAGCAGGACAGCACCCAACCACATTCAGCATTTGCCTTTGTCTAAGACTTGTATAATAAAGAAAACAAGCCCTTTGGTATAGTTGTTCCCCGAAATATTAGCTCAAACAAAGTGAACTCTCCAGCGGCATCTTTTGTATGTGTGTGTGTGCGTGCTCCAATTAGTAAATATCTCAACTGGCATCCTAGGAGCCATGGAAGTTGTTCAGAGCCTAACTGTGTCATGATGTCAACTATAGATAAAGGTTTGCCATCCTATTTAAAATAATAATAATCCAGCAAATGATATAATTAACAAGATTTTCAGGTGGTTAAAAGATGTTTTGTTTCTAAATAGCAGGTAAAATTCCAATGGTACAGTCAAGGGTGCTTCCCAGCCAAAATAGCTAAATATTTATTGTCAAAGATAATACTTACAATTGCTTCTAAAGTTCTGGATATCTATGATTCCTATTCTAGCAGATAGGCGGCTGTTCCCAGGTCCACACTCTATGGAACACTTGCAGCAACAGGGGACCCCTGCTACCAGTTTATGCACTTAAGAGGCTGGTTGCACACACCCATAGACTGTGCCTGTGTGGAAACTTTTCCTGCCCCTCTCTCTTCTTTTCTTTTTTAAAAATATTTTTTATTAGTTTCTACACATATTTTCCAGCATAACATCCTTTTAAACATCATTTCGAAATTTTTCACAGCCTAAGACTTCCTTCAACCTCAACTGATGGTTTTCTAAAGTCTTTCTAATTATGCATTTTGTTACTATAATTATTGCTATAAACTCAAATTTCCAACGCATCTATTCTTAATTCTTTTCACAATAATTTATAAATTACTCCTTACAAAACTTCTTTTAAGCCTACAAGTGATGTCAATTGATTACAATTGCTTTCCAAATATATTGAAAACTTCTTCAAGGCTATTTCTTTAGGAAAGTCTGGTCCTGCTGGTTCCGAATTTTCCCTGTTAGTCTCGCCATCTCAGCATAGTTCATCAGTTTCTCTGCTCCTCTCTTTTTAATCCCCTCCTGGTTCCGGGACACAGTGGTGGTGGAGTAGCAGCACCTGGGCCTTCGCTTGCCTGACCTGCCTCTCCCTCCACTTCTTCCGACCCATCCTGTGCTCCACACTCCAGCTCTGAAGTTCCCCCTGCCTCCGACTCTTGCCTCCTGGCTGGTACAGGCCCCCACAAACCACTGCCCCCCTCTCCTGAGTTGGACTCCAGCCCCCCTTTCCCCTGGTGCACACTTGTCCGTGTCCTGCCAGTCCCTGACATAGAAGTGGGGATGGGGGAGAGCATCTCTGGTGCTTTTGGTGCAATTTCATGCAATTTTTATGGGTGTCATCCTATGTAGTAGTTCAGTTGGCACAAGGACTGTGAAATGGAACTTCCCTCCTTCCCCTATACATTCCATACATCTCTTCTGGGTTTTCCTCCAACCCTCTACAGCGTATTTGGAGGGGAACAGGGGTGTATGGGGAGCAGAGAGTGGAGGTAAGTTTTGCTCCCCAAATGGAAATCCTCACACTAACAGAACTTCTTCATTGGATGATGCCTTATGTAATTTTATGCACTTCTACTGTGGTAAAAATGTAAGAGGATTGGGTTAGGTATCATATTAATCATTCACTTCCTCTGGCTTCTCAAGAGGGCTGCCTCTTGGTGCAGCTATTCATTAAACATTTAAAAAAAAAGGATTGGGGGTAGCAGCATGCATTTGCTAGTGTCCATTTTCTGAAAAGGAGGGAATGGGGCAGGAAGATGATCATGGGAAAGGAATGAGAACTGAAATGTCTAATAAAAACTGACAGCTAGAGAAAGGGACTAAAATCATGTAGAGTGCTGGAAATGGCAGCAAACTTCCCAAACCTGGTGTTAGCTGGCAGAAAATGTTCTATTCTGTCACGTTTGCAGATGACAAGCTGACAGGAAGGAAGCCCTCAAAATAAACTTATTCTCACTGAATTGCAGTTTGGGCTTTATAAACATGAATAGCTCATATCACAGAAAGTTTAAATTGAGCGAATTAACCGCCATTCAGAAACGATCGGCTGTGGTGTGGTGGGTGTGGGTGTCTTGACACAGACTGACATATTAACCAAGCAGAATGGAACTGAACTGTAAGCCTCAAATTTAATTCCATAAATTCTGAATTTTGTGCTGGATTTTATTTTTCAGAGTCCAAAGGCCCAAATTCAGCACTCCTGGGGGTAGTATATGAATGTGAAGGAGAACAACTGGTTTATTATATCATGTGGTCAGCTGGCAAAACTGTTTCTTTTAAAACAACTTTTGTATTTAACAATAATAAATGTCAGGTGAACACTTGGTCCCTTGCAATCTTCCCAAATTGGCTGAAGCCCCTTTCAAATCCTTTGAAAAGCTGACAAGCTTTATAATAATGCGTGCATTAGCATGAATCACTACAACATCTGACATTTGGGGAGAGAAAACCCATAGAAACCAAATGGCATAAAGTTCCATTAAACAGAGAGCTAAGGCTTAATGGCTGGGAAATGTCAGTGTCCAAGAAAAGCAAGGAAAATGATAAATTGAGCAATTCCTGAACCCGAAGACTCAGGGAACCAGCAATTCCTGACCTCACAGCAGGACATGTTGTGTGAAACATGTTGACCTGTGAGCCATAATTTTCTCCCACTCTGTCTATGCCCAAAGCAAGATATTCTACAATCTGATTTTGCAGAAATTCTGTTGTGCTTATAATTGGGGAATGATGATTGAACACTTCAGCTCTCTGCAGTGCAGCCAGGAGGAGAAGGGAAAGCAGATACAGTGTATCATTCCCCTACAACCCTCCTAAATACAGGTGTTTTGTTTTTTTTAAACCTAATTAAACATTAGCCCTGCCACTAAATTGATTAGGGGCTGGATCCAGGTCAGGTGTCCCCCAGGTCAGACCAAGGCCCTGGGTGGATGCAGATGTACAGAGCCCTAAAACCAGTGGTTTTTACTATTAAAAAAACATATTTAGGGGTACTCTCATTTTGACTCAAGAAAATCACCATTTTATAGTTCAAATTGGGGAAAAATAAATACAGTAAATGGACAAAGGTACAAAGATTCACAAAATGTTTAGGGGCATGCGTACCCCTGCATCCCCCCAGAAAAAGCCCTGCCTAAAACTGCATTATCCATTTATATCTCTCATTTTGTGGGGTTTCTTAGAATTCCCAGACAAAGTTGGCTACTTTCAGCATATATATATATATATATATATATATATATATATATATATATATATATATAAATGTTCAAGCTGGGTGTTTGTTGGTGAAAGGCTTGCTCCGTAACCGTTTGACCAATTGCCTTCGAATTTAGACACAACGTTCCATGGCAATATGGGAGTGATCTAATGTACTTACATTGAAGAAAAACCACACCTATCAAACCTAAAAATGCAATTTTGTACAAAAAATAGCACCCTCCAGTGGACGTAAAACGCAGCACACTATAGAACAACAGACAGGGAGGGAGGGGGAGTGGAACTTGAGGTCAGCTCAGCCAATAGGCTGCTGGCAGGGGAGTGGCCAGAACACGCTTCAACTGCCGCGGCAAAGACAACTCCTTGCCTCAGGCTGCGCCATTTGCAATTATACAACTGTAAGCAACAGAGTTTCGGGGTGACCAGGGATGGCGAACAAATCACACCACAGGAGTTCAACAGGATAAGCTGTGGGGAGGAAGGCAAAAATGGGTGGAAAGACAAACAGGAGGCAGGCAGAAGTTCAATGGGAGAAGCTATGGGGAGGAAGGCGAAAACGGGGAGAAAGACGAACAGGAGGCAGGCAGGAGTTCAACGGGAGAAGCTGTGGGGAGGCAGGCGAAAACGGGGGCAAAGACAGAGGAGGCAAGCAGAAGTTCTACGGGATAAGCTGTGGGGAGGCAAGCAAAAATGGGAAATATGGAGAGGAGGCAGGTGGGAGTTCAATGGGAGAAGCTGTGGGGAGGTAGGCGAAAACGGGGGCAAAGACGGAGAGGAGGCAGGCAGAAGTTCACCGGGATAAGCTGTGTGAAACCAGGCAAAAACGGGAGAGAAAGACTGAGAGGAGGCAGGCTTAAGTTCACCGGGATAATGTGCGGGAAACCAGGTGAGAACGGGGGGGGGGGGGGAAGCCACAGCAAACTGTGGCCGGGCCAGCTAGTCCTTCATAAAGGAGTATTTCAGGCATAGGTCACACAAATAGCACATTAAGTGGTAAACCATGCACCCCAGATTGTACCGCTGTAGTCTCCAGGCAGGGTGTCCTGAACCCCTAGCCTACCTGGTAGCAAGTCAGTATGTCAAGTCCCCAGTCCAAGGTCAATCCACATGTCCAAAGGAAGCACAGTCCCACAGAGATCCTGGAGCAGTTGAACAGACACATCACATCAGCTCTGCTGCCCTTTTGTACTTTGTCTGCTGATTGCAGCATCTGGGCCTGATGAGGCAGGTGACCCTCACCTGTTCCAAGTCTGCTCCAACTCAGGAACCACACATCTTCTCTCAGCCAGCTAGGGAGCTGGGCTGTGGGCCCTTGCCTCCCTCAGCCTCCTAGAGTGCCCTGCCCACCACTCCCTATGCCCCCGAGCCCGCCATATTTGTGGAGACGCGGCCCCTCTGGCTCTGGTGATGGGTCCTGCGGCTCTGGTTTCTGAGCATTGATCCTCATCCCCTCGTCATCCTCCATCACCCTGTGAATACTTCCTTCCCCATCCCCTGCTTGCCCCTGTATGTCCCAGTCCCAGCTACACCCTTTGCCAGGATCCTCTTCCTCCTCTCTGTTGTCCTGCCTGTTCATGACACGGGATCACATGGTTAAATGCTTATGCATGTGTGGAGGGGAAATATTTGCACACAGAAAACTTGCATATCAGATACAAGGTTAGATTCTAATTACAGTGGTATCTTGGTTCTCAAACTAAATTCATTCCGGGAGTCTGTTTGACTCCCGGAACCATTCAAAAACCAAGGTGTGGCTTCCAATTGGCTGTAGGAGCTTCCTGCACTCAATTGGAAGCTGCGGAAGCTGCATCGGACATTTGGCTTCTGAAAAATATTTGCAAGCTGGAACACTCACGGGTTTGCGGCATTCGGGAGCCGATTTGTTCGGGAACCAAGCCATTTGTGTACCAAGGTACCACTGTATCTATATGCAAGGATACTGGATGTTGTTTTTTTTAATGGAAAGCCATGCAGTCGTGTGTGCCTCACGCCCCGGACTGCCAGTCTACAATTTGAAGTGGTACGGTTGAGAAACAGGTGTAGTAATTCATCTGCCGCTTGTCTAAATGATAGCCATATATTAAGAAACACAAGGAAGCCTTCCCCTGTTTTATTTCACAAATGACTGTCTTAAAATATCCTCTTGAGTGTTGAATGAGCTCTACCGGTCTCTTTCCCCTTTTCAGGGTAAATTGCTTTAATCTGACAGCTATGCATTGCCAACTTGCTAAACTGAGTTTGTAAGCAAGCCCCAAACTACGCAGTCTGCCTTGTCTTGGTTATGGATTGCAATAAACTATATTGATTCTCATTTGCCAAAACTGTTTTGCAAAGTCTCAAGCTCCTTGCTGATTTGTCACCTGACTTCAATTCTTGTGTTTAACAAAGCATCTGTCAGTAGCATAGCCTTGGATTTGCCTTAAACCAATTACACAAACCCGTTTTGGGGGATTGCATGAGTAAAACTGCATACAGTAGGTCTTAGTGTGTAAGCAAACAGGATTGCCGCGGAATATAGCTAATCCATTGAAAATATCTCTACAGATGGACAGAGAGGGGCTTTTAAAAAAGAAAGAAAGAAAGAAATCCACTGATGCATAATTCAGGGCACTTCAAAGGTATGATGATCAAGAAGCCTTGCTCTTTCATATATTAAATGCCGTTTTAAAAATCTATGGCTCAAAAAAGTGTGTTTGATTATGATACTCTAATGAGATGGGCATTGCATGTAATATAAATACGTGCCAGGTAATATGATAGTTCAGAGTAACCGTGGATGTTCAGTAATACCCACTTAAAATGTCTGTGGTTCAAGAAATCATATAAATAAACTTCATATTCCCAAATTGCTTTCGGTTTATTTTAAAAGAGGCAAGAAAATACCTTTGGAGAACCAGTGTGGGGGTGAAAACAAAATGGCTTGATGCAGATGTACCATTAACCATGGTTGGGCACTATGCGAACAATTAGAAATAGTCCTTTCTACTGGTCAAATGCCAAACAGTGAACTAGATATGCATTTTTGACTACTGTACGTCTTTTTGCAAGCAATTTCCCCAAATAATCTTTACATGTAATTTTTCACTAATGGATGGATCATGCATGTAGACTAATGCAGTATACACATTTTTGTACACTCTGTTTGGTTGAAGAATTGCATTACGAAAGTCAGAGAATTTCAAAGGATAATGGTTTTCCGGTTCACATATTGGCTTGGGAAGTGTGATTTAGACCGTTTCTCATTAAAATGCAAATAAAGTTGATGTTGTCTTCTATCCCTACATCCAACTCAGTCTTGTGTTACTTTGCTGCTTCTTTGTTCACTTTCTGATGTTGCACTAACAGAGTAGAATTTTCCCAGTTCTCGCCAAGCTCCTTGAACTTAATTTCTCTCATCCCTCCCACCTCCGTTTGTCTTCTTGAGTCCTTGGGCACTTTTTTGATGGGCAGCACGCTGATGTTCAAAATCCCCCAGAGACATCTACACACTTGAACTTCAGTTGCACTTTCCTTGACCTGGAACAGACGTGGATCGGGCGAACTCATAGGAAATAGCAGTCAGATGCATTCCTTAAGCGACACAGAAACAAAAACTCCATACAATATGGGCTCTATTTTAAAGCTTCTTTGCACATTACATTTTATTTTTGTCAGTGTACACCTAATTTTATTATTTTTTCATTTTTACACTGTACACCTACAAATGTAAATCATGAATGGGAGAAACAGGTGTTTGAAAACACAGGTTTCAGGCAGTTAGCTTGTCAATAAGCTGGGGTTATTTCTGTTATATATTCATATATAGGTTGAAGGTAACAATAGTGTTCTTCAGCATTGGATCACCAGATATTGTTGGACTACAGCTGCCATCATCTGCAGCCAGCTTAGCCAGTTGTCATGGATGATTTGAGTTTTAGTCCAACAACTTCTTGTGACTCAAGGTTGAAGAACACCGTCCCAGAATCCCACACTTCTTTGAATCTCAGAAACTGTGTGGTCTGCCATGTCTGCAATGAGGAAGACCCATGATAATGCAGCCCCCTCCCATTCTGACCCAACTATCTCCTGAAATATTGTGCAGAAGTGCCATGTGATTGGTGCCTAGGTCTTTCCAGGCTCAAGCTCTGGCAACCGTGGCAGAGGAAGCTGGTTGTTGCCAAAGCCTTAGAGCAGATAAAAGTGCCAATGGCAAGGTAGCAATTCATGAGAGGTGCATGGAAGAACAGGCAAACAGGGCAGATGTGGGGAAGGGCCATGGAAGTAACCCAGGAAGGCCAAGTGGAGGAGTTGGGCAGCTTCCATCTAGGAGGTGTCAGCAGACTGCTTCTATGACTCTGATTCTTGTGATTGCTGGATTGCTGGTGAAACTCCTTAGCTCTTGTCCCTTAGCAGGCCAGTGGTGTCTTCTCCCTTACCCTGATTGGAGTGTAGCTGCTTTGAGTGTCTATAGGATTGGTTGAATGTCTTCCTGTTATGTACAAGGCCTAAGACTAAGAAGGACAAAGCCTCTATTCCTTTCTTCTCAAATGATACAGATTTTGTTCAGTTTGCTCAGTAAACTATTATCACATTTTCTCTGGGGATTCCATCTGCATTATGTAAGTGGCTTTATTAACAAGATCTGAGTAGATGTGGAAGCTTTCTCCATGAGATCAGCACCTCTGCTTTTTGCAGATTCAGAGCCCATGCACCTTGGATTTTGCTGCTTGGATGATTGCAGAACAGATCCAGTCCTTAGGCGAAATCTGATCCTGTGCAGAGGTTCTTTTAAAACAACAGTCTCTGCTAATAACACATCCAATTGTGTATAATTTCCTCCTGCAAAGCATTGCAATTTGGGGCTTCCATAATCTTTTGCATACAACCTACTCATTATTAGCTGCTGCAGCTATATGCAAATGCCAATTTTCACATAGAGTGATCGTAGGAAAACAGCTATTTTCTCAAGGGATGAGGTGCAGTGGTGAAAAAAATGCCAACTTATACTGGATATAATTCACAAGATGTTTCATTGGTTTCAGCACTGTGAGTTAAAATTCATATACTTTTTTTTTTTTTTAACATAGTGGGAAATAATTTTCTCTAATGCAAATGTCACCGCAGTGTTAAACTACTAAAACCATTGTTCGAGAGTTGTAGACATCTAGAGCAGCCCTTTGTGGGACCCATTCCCTGAACTTTCTCTCATGTGTGTGCGTGTGTATAAACACCTTCCAGCTATACAAGAAAAATCTATGGAGCCCATATCTTTTCCAAAATCCCCTTCAAGCTCCATTGTTCACTGTTCTGGCCATTGAATGAGAAGGCTAGGGGGCTAATCAACAAGCACTTGTCTATTTTATTAAAATGTGGTTGTATTCTGTCAAATTGTTCAATAAACTAAATCTTACAGAGCAATCCTAACTAAATAAAAACTATTCAATACTCTGTTCAGGAGTCTTTGGGAGGGGCTACTGCTGGCTGAAGCCATAGGTCACATGGCTGACCTGAACAGGGTTTGGAATAGGTGCCCCCACCACAACCCCAGAATGGCCCTTTTGGGGGACTTAAACTGGCATAAGTTATGCGCTCTTAAGTTTTGATGGCTGAACCATGGAAAGCCCAAGACCCACCAACTCAAAACTCTTTCATCCTGGGAGATCTACAGTTTGGGATGCGCTGTTAGACCAACTGTGCTGTTGCACACTGATGCATAATGCTCCCTTGGGTTCTCCATTGTAAGATCTCCAACTATATGCCTGGCTCATTTTTCTGTGGTCCATATGCCCCTTGTATTGCTAAAATGTTTGACAACTTTTGCTCTAACTTTTAGCTGCTGTGGTGAATATGGTTGTGGGCACAGCAGGGCAAATGCCCACCAGAGGCAAGTAAACAGAATGGAAACCCAAGGAAGAAAAGCAAATCTAGAATCCAGGCAAATGAATGATGACGTTTTCATGAAAATTTATCTGGTATGAGCTACAGCCTGGGCTAGGGCGATGTAACGCAAATTGATACTGGGGGAGCCATTTACACACTGCTTCCCTGGTGTTATCAGTTGGTGGGTTATAATGAATGCAGCTGACATGACATATATCCAAATTAGCCATAACCAGTTGAATCAATTGGCTATGGCAGTGTTTACAAACTTCCTAGCCTCAGGGAACCTTTTCCATGTTTGACTGCCAAGGATCTAATCTGCACTGTATTCTTCTGGGGCACATTCTAGAGCACACTTGTCAGTTTATGCAGGCAATCAGCCAGGCCTCGGATGCCCCCAATGCTCCCTCCCCTTTGGTTGCAATGGAAGATCAGTGATTGTGGATCAGCTGCCTTTCAGTAAAAAAACAAACAAACCCAGACATTAAGAAGACACAAGACAATAAGTATTAAAATAGTCCAAAGAGGAAGTCAAGTCCAGAAGTTGTCAGATCTTCCAACAGGTTTCACAAAGGGACGGGCAATGTCTACCCCATTGCTCAGAATTTTGTTGCTGACTGTGGCCCTTGTAAAGCCCAGTTCTGAATCTTTTCTAGGTAACCTAATTCTTTTATAGGTAACATCTTCAGTGGAAACCAATTGGATGCTTTGGTGGATAGATTTAGCTTAGGATCATAGAATCATAGAGTTGGAAGAGACCACAAGGGCCATCCAGTCCAACCCCCTGCCAAGCAGGAAACACCATCAAAGCATTCCTGACAGGTGGCTGTCAAGCCTCCGCTTAAAGACCTCCAAAGAAGGAGACTCCACCACACTCCTTGACAGCAAATTCCACTGTTCAACAGCTCTTACTGTCAGGAAGTTCTTCCTAATGTTTAGGCGGAATCTTCTTTCTTGTAGTTTGAATCCATTGCCCCGTGTCCACTTCTCTGGAGCAGCAGAAAACAACCTTTCTCCCTCCTCCATATGACATCCTTTTATATATTTGAACATGGCTATCATATCACCCCTCAACCTTCTCTTCTCCAGGCTAAACGTACTCAGCTCCCTAAGCCTGGGAGCACATCATAGCCCTGGGAACCTTTTGCTCTCTAGCCCTGAGTGGTTCAGCACAGGGGGCAGCCAGAAGAGAGCCAATCGTTCCTGTTTCTAGCGTCAGCTCTTTTCAGATGTTTAATGGGTGTAAATGAAATAATAATAATAATAATAATAATAATAATAATAATAATAATAATAGTAAGGTAAAGGACCTCTGGACGGTTAAGTCCAGTGAAAGGCAACTATGGGGTTGCGGCGCTCATCTCGCTTTCAGGCCAAGGGAGCCGGTGTTTGTTCACAGACAGTTTTCTGGGTCATGTGGCCTGCATGACTAAACCGCTTCTGGCACAACGGAACACCATGATGGAAACCAGAGTGCATGGAAATGTTGTTCAGTTTCCCGCCACAGCAGTACCTATTTAACTACTTGCATTGGTGTGCTTTCAAACTGCTAGGTTGGCAGGAGCTGGGACAGAGCAACGGGAGCTCATCCTGTCATGCAGATTCAAACTGCCGACCTTCCAATCGGCAAGCCCAAGAGGCTCAGTGGTTTAGACCACAGTGCCACCCGCTTCCCTAGCAAATGAAATAGACACCGGACAGCATGGGATTGTGGTAGCAGGCTCTGCTGAGTAGACTGTCAATGGTTTCTGCTGTTTGCAAGGGTGGGTGTGTTCCATCCAGGGCTGAGTGAACTATGTTAGAATCTGCTGTGGGGGATTCTGCTGCTGTACTGGGTGAAGAAGACCCTCATCAGGGAGATTATGACAATTGAGATCAGGCAAATACTCAGCAGTCATTTCTGATGGATTATTTTTGAATTATGAGTTTGTACTGAACAATTTGTTAGATTGCTGGTTTTTGCTTTGTTTATATGCTGTTGTGTTTTTGGAAATGATTATATTGTTGGGAATGTTGCTCGCTAACTTTTTGATTTTAAGCTGCTTTGAGCTAAACAGTGTTGGGAAAGTATCACAAACATATTAAATCAAAATCGAACTCCCCATAAGTATCAACTTGTCCAGGGGATTGGACATATTGCATATATACATATACAGAACCCAGACAAGTGGATTTGTTGCAACAGAGAAATTTTAATCCAGTTTAATTGCACGTATACATTTCTGATATACAACCACATCCCTCTAGCAAAATAGAGGAAACCTGAGATATGTTCTGGGCAGCCATGGTAGACAAGCAGTATGGAGAGATTAGTGGAAACAGAAGTAACACAGAGGTTGGGATCGCTCTCATAAACTAACCAAGGACTTAGACATGACCTTCAGTGTTTAGTAATGTAAGAGAAATTCAAGTCTGACTGGTCATGCATCCAGAAGAGCTAAATTAATCTATCAAGCTTCAAGGTGAAAATTGAAGTGGCAAATATGAGGGAAATGACTTTTCCAATAACACGATCTTCAGCAACTCCTGCATTCCAGGTCTACCCATTCAAATAAAATTGGGAGTGGAAAAATTCTGTGATTGATTTAGAAATACACAACTGGCAATTAAAAGAGCTATAAATATTCCCCTCTCCCTATTCAAGCCTCCTGAGAACTTCCCTTTGCTTCAAACACAGCTGCACTGGTGTCAGTGAAAGTTTTGTTTTTGACCTTAGAAAAGAAGGTGTTTTTTTTAAAGGACATTTCAAAAGCATTTGTAAAGAATTTATTGAACCCATGTCAGAGACTAATGGTATCATATGATATAAAACATGACTTTTAAGATGCTCCTCTAATTCCAGGTTCGGAACAAACCATTTTGTACTAGTGTTTCCTTCTGCTCACCTAAGGTGTGAATGGGTTAGGAAGAACATGACCAGCTAATGCCACTTCATCCAACCTCAAGTACCTATAGACATACATACAAAAAATTGTTTAGAATATATAAGCTAATCATTCTGTTCTTCCAGGACCAATACAGGGATGGGAACCTGTGACTCTCCAGCTGCTGTTGGACTACAATTCCTATCATCCCTGACCATTGCCCATGCTGGGTGGGGTAGATTGAATGTGGGTTTCCCCACTGCTGCTGGAGGCAGATACAGGCCCTCAAACTCACCCTTTGCCAGGTGACTATGATTCATTTTAGTGATTCTGGGTAGGACCACCATGACCTGCATGCTTCTCTACTGGACTTCTTGTACAGGGTCTCTGGGAAAGAGACCGCATTGTAAGTGCCCTTCACCACCCCTCAGACTCCTTTTGACCCCCAGCCTAGAAATCCTACACAAGGTTAGAGACACACACCATGGTTCCACGAGTCCCTTTCTCCATCATTGTCTCAACTAACAGTCCACCAGGGTCCACAGGTGAGATCATTTCCTGATGGTGCAAACTGTGGCCAAGCTTGAAAGACTCAATACGAGAAAGGGCCAAAGTGTAAGGGGTTATATATATACTTTCCAAATTTTACAAATACTTTTCAGCAACCATCAAAACATATATCTTATATCCATTGACTTCCTATCCACCCTTCTATGGTATTCTTTTCTTACCTTATAAAACTGCTATATCACTTATATTTTACCCATTATATACGTTAATTACAAATCATCAAACTACCACTTCTCATCAGCTGCTATTCTTCAAATCCTTCATATGTTTTAACATAGCCATGATTGCCCCCCCAATAATCTACAAAATATTTCCATTGTTCAAGAATTTTTTTCTTCATTCTGTTCTGTAATTCTCAGTTAGTCTAGCCATCTCAGCATATTCCATTATCTTCACATATTCCATTATCTTCATAAGCCATTCTTCTTTCGCCAGGACTTCCTCTTCTTTCCATTTTCGTGCATAGTGTATTCCTGCTGCCATCATAGCATACATAAACAAATCAAACAATTCCTTCGTAAGCTTTGGTCCAATTATACCTAACAGAAAGACCCCAGGTTTCTTGGGAATCATCAAGAAGGGGTTAATTGTCATTCCTCTTAAACCACCCACTTGCCATCTATGGTATGACATCGTTCCAGCTCCTTGACTGGAACTGGTCTACTATTTTCAAATATAGTTTTCATTTAAAAAGCACACCCTATTGTGTGAGAAGGATAGAACTGGCAGAATCTGAACACACACACACACACACACAGAGAGAGAGAGAGAGAGAGAGAGAGAGAGAGAGAGAGAGAGAGAGAGAGAAGCTTTCCCATTTATTCTTTAAAGGCACATCTTGTCATTCCGTTATTTCAGCTAAAAATATGGGGGAATTGTTTATGGCTGTTTTCCATTATTCCCCTGAAAGATATTTTGTTCCTGCTTTGCTGCAACATTGCTACATTGTCAGAACACAAGATCAAGGATAAGAATACTCATAAAGCCATTCTGGCAATCAATAAAAATCTAATAATAAAAGAGAGAGGGCTGGTAGATGCTAGATATTAATTATCGGAACTCCCGTAAATGCACAAAAGTTGAGCTTCAACACTAATAGGGTTCCAGTTTAATAGTGACACTAGTAGGCTTTCAAGGGCACTCGTTCATGCAAAGGAAAGGAAAGTTAATGGCAAAGCACAGTGAGAGGATGTAAATAATAATGAGTCCAGCATATGTTTGCCTTGATTTGGAAGGAGAAAGAGGCCTCAGGTTTTTTTTTTGGGGGGGGGCATTTTCTCACATCTCCGAGTGGGGGAAGAGAACTCTAGAGCACACCTTCCTAAACTTCAGGTGGCTGTTGCAACATAGTTTCCTGCCCCAGAATTATAATGTATTCTTTCAGAATTAAAATCAGGGGCGCCGCTGCACTTGAATGACGTCCATCCACGCAAAAAAAGGTATTTTATGAATGCCGGAGAGTGGATTCCCAGTAACACTTTTATTGCCTAAAAGTGACTACGCAGCCCTAACAAACTCCCTCGTGCAGTCCTTACTTGTGCTTCAGTCCTTGTCCTAGTTCTCTTTTCACGTAGTTCTCCTTTCACTTTTAGTGCTATACTACATAAGGCATTGCCTGAATTTTTGTGGGATCGCATTTGGCTACAAAAGGTTTGCTTTTTTAATTGAGTCGAGAGCAAGAAGTGCCTGAACTCAGAAATGTTTCCTTTCTGTGTTTCGAAAGAAGGCCAAGTCAGAGCAATGTTCAAGGTCCTTTTCTTTCTCTGCTTTTTTCGGAGGGAGGGGGGAGGGCAGAGAATGGACATCATTAACTGATCAGTTAGAAAGCTGTAGGAAGTGGGTTCCATACCCTTTGGGTGGCATGGAGGATAGCTTCTGCCCCAAAGGAATTAGAGATGAGGGAGAATGCTTTGGGGGGGTATGTATTGTTGCTTGCTTATATGTCAGTATTTTTCCAGGTTTGTCTGAGTCTTGTTGGGTTGACACGTGAGTGGGTTGTTGATTGATGTGAAATGGACATATGGGAGTGGTTTCAGAGTGTGGAGAATGCAATTGCGAAGGTATACTAGAATAGTAAGCTTGCATATATGGGTCCAGAGTGTTTTTGTGTCTGATTGATACAATCATGTAAGAGTGTTTTTGGGAGGCACTGAATGGGATGCATTTTTAGCTGTAGTTAGATTAAGTTCTGATTAATGTTGTATAGGTATGTTGGGGATTTAACTAGACTGGCTTGTTAAATGATTGATTTGGCGTATGGTTGAGTTGGCTTTTCTTTTTCTTTTCAATTGCGTTATTGAAAATTGTGGAATTCATACATTTAGTTGATTTTCATTTGCAACATTCCATTTTTTATGTTTAGAGGATATTTTTTAACTGTGTTTTACAGTGTGGATTCTTCCCTTGTATTTTTTGCAGTGCAAATACTTATTTTGATGCTAACGAGGATGCTCTATTTCATTGCTGATTGTATAATAATAATAATAATAATAATAATAATAATAATAATAATAATAATTTATTTCTGCCCTGCCCATCTGGCTGGGTTTTCCCAGCCACTCTGGGCGGCTCCCAACAGAATATAAAAAGTATGATAAAACATCAAACATTAAAAACTTCCCTAAACAGGACTGCCTTCAGATGTCTTCTAAAAGTCAGATAGTTGTTTATTTCTTTGACAGATTGTATCTTATACAATTTGGGAATTCTCTGGGGATGTAGGGATTGCTTTGTTGTTGTTTGTTTATAAGCCACTTCGAAATTTGCTTAAATCTAAATGGTATCTAAACTATCCAAATTAAATAAATTAAATAAATTAGAAATGACATCTCCAGCTCTTTAAATGTTTTGCAAATACCAGTCATCCCAGGCCTGGCCCTATTGTTTGGCAGAGTGCAGCAGCCTCCTCAGTTGACAGTGAAGGCAAAGTTGTGAGCACCATGTAGCCTGTCCTGTACCCTCCATAAGTTAGCCTCCTGTCCTCGGGTGCCGTGGAGGATGCTGTTCTGTCACAAGAGTTGAGGCAAAATTCTAGTGCCAGTCCTGTTGGCTTCCATATGGGGAATGGAGCGGACACCTTCTTGTCCTCACATAACTTAAATGTCCTGTGCTGGTCCTGCTGCTGGGCAGCCATCCCAGTTTTGTTGTAGTCATGGGTAATGAAGGTTCAGTAGTCAGCTCTACGTAGTTCAGTTGGGTCAGTTGTGTTAATTACAATGGTTTCATTGTACATTGTAATGGAAAATAGCTCTGTATGTGTATTGCTGAAGGTTTAACATTGGAAAATTCCATTGAAGAGTCAGCTGTGCTGGTCAAGGAAGCTTCACTATCCATCCAGCTCGTGTGCCAGAGATACAAGATGGCTTCCACAGCTGACAGGTGGGAAAGCAGTGGCAGCAGCTACTCTACCCTGCACACCAGCTGTTAGGCAGAAGGCCTCAGCAAAGCACCGCTGCACCTCAGGCTCATGAGGAGACTATCCCCGGGACCCTTTTTGGGCTCTGGGGAGAGTCTCCTCACAAGCCAGAAGGACTCTCCAGTGTGCTCCCAATATACTTGATTTCAGTTACACACGTGGAAGTGCACATAAATTGGGAGTTGCCTGTATATAAAGGGATAAAACAAATACAGGGCTTTTCCACCCTTCTGTTTGTCTTGCTGCTTTTGCCCAGGAATACCCACAATTTACCATTGAACTGGAACAAGTGTTAATTGTTGGATATATATATGAAATGTTTATTCTGATTTTCCCTAGTAAACAGTGGATTTTCCCAGGGAAAGTGGCAGGACAAATGAAAAACTGATTTGAGCCGTGCCTAGAAAAAGCCTATTGGGCCCATGCTTTCTAGGCACAGGACAAGCAGATAAACTAAAATTGTACTCAGTCAATAGGCCTGCCATTCCATGCACACAAATTCTGTACCCACTAACAGCGGCATAGGAAATCACTTGAGAGGAGAGTGTTCCTGCAGTGGGATAGGAAGGGGCATTGTGGTGGGTGCAATTTTGTCATTTTTGCCATTTTGTCAACCCCCTCAGTGATGACACCCAGGCTGGTCCGCAGCCACCACACCCCCTTTCCTATGTCACTACCCACTAACACACTCTTACTTCAGCATTCACCCACTTTCGCCCACATGAACACTTCTCTCTCTGTCTCTCTCTCTCTGAACTCACTTCAATTTCATTTTCTAGAGAATTCATCAGAAAACAGCACAAAGCAGTGAATTAAGCATCTCACTGCTGGGGCTACAGCTGCACCATTTCCCTGCCTCCATTTGCAACTTCAAAGCTCTAGCACATAAAGCAAAAACAAAACAAAACAAAAGTATTTTGCTTGACAATCAGTTTGTCATTCAGCCTTGTTTTAGGACAGAGAACATGGTCAGGCGGGAAAAACAATTTGAACTTATCTTGGTATAAGACCTACAGAGTGTGTATGGTAGTATCTTAAGTTTTTTTTTCAGATCTTCAGAGGAAGAGAACAGATAGCCTTGGAATAAACAGCCATTTTCTCTTTAGAAAATAGACACAGTTGTCACAATAAACACACTGGCTTCCTGATTTGAACAAGAAAAATCAATAGCCCAAGGGTCTATTTGCATGACAATTTGGGTATTTTTTTTCAGACTTGTCTGAATTATTTCCCTGTCAGTCATCTTGGGACAATATAAAATAGCCAGATGTATCTGTGCTTTAAATGAGGAACTGATTAGCAATAGCTTATGTATCCCGGCCAGCTCAAGACATTTTGCTGCCTGAGGCGAAGGTCAAGATGGCACATACCAATCGAACTGGTAGTGAATAGACAGTATCCTTCACTGTACTTGGGGGCAGCAAACTAGGGTAGTGGGTGCAGGGCAGCCACCTGGGGCTCATAGCTCTGCCTACTCCCCGCACCTCAACATCTGAGGGTGGTAGTGGTGGAAATACCCATGTATTATAAAGCAAAGGAACTGTGCCCTTGACCAGGCAACTGCCTGCTCCCAGAAAAAGAAGTTTGGAGACATACTGAGAAATCACACACCCTTTCTCATGGGTGCTAACATCACCTGGAGAATTTATTTCAACCCTGTGCCATGGGAGATTTAGTCAAGGGTAAGAGAGAGAGAGAGCAGTCCTCGGTGCTGACCTTTAAATATCATCTGGAGCACAGTTCATTTGAGGGATGTAGCAAGCCAGTAAAGCACGATTGCAGTGACATTAAGGTAGGGTTGCAAGATGTCCAGGGATGACCTGGAGAGAACAGGAATTGGCAGTCTCACCTGACATCCAGGACAACCATCATCTTTAGACATATTATTTTAAGAGTAAAATAGGAATGATATCAAAATCAAATAGCAGTCTAAAATAGTAATGTGCTAATGTTGCCTCTTACGCGCTGTCATCTTGTCTCTTCACCCTGTCAGGGTTGTTGTTTTTTACCTTACAGGAGAGAAAAAGGATATGATTCTCCTGTTCTTTCTCTTCCTGACATGCTCTCTCTGTGACCTGAAAATACATGGTGGTTATCTTGTTGAAAGGCTGTTTTGCACACAATGTGAAAGTGGTGACAGTGAATTATTCTTCTTTCTCAAGTGTCTATAGTAGCCATGCACATTGTGTGTGTGTGTGTGTGTGCGCGCGCGCGTATGGCAAAACACAGGCTCTGCTTAAGAAAGCAGCCTTCTCCAGGTTACCTGTTTATTGAGCATTCATCCTGATTTGCTTGCAAAAAAGCTTGCATAGTCCTTCAGAATTGTTAGTTGTGCATAGGGATGTAAGAAGGCATCATTTTTTGTTCCAACCTGTATTTGTCACACACGGCGCCATTTCCCATCCACTTCAGTTTGTTCTCTGCCGAAAACATTATTTGTCTTGTTGTCCACTGTGACGAAATGATGTACTTTACATAATGTCAATGCAACTAAATTAATTTAATATGTAAATTAATTCCATATGCAAATTAATTAAGTTACATTGACATTACATTATTCCACTCCGTTCATGTCAATGCAACACAATGCAAATGGGAAGAAAAGTAATCAATTATTCATTGTTCGTGAACTGGTGGCAGCAACAACAACTGTGAGTGAGGTTGGTTGGAAGTGTTAGCAAACCTTGCAGCTTGGGTTAATTAGATTTGAATTATCACAGTTGCTGGAGTTCAATGGCTTTATTCATGCAGGAACTATTTACAGAATGAGTGATTAGAGAGAGAGAAAAAAGCAGACATCTCCCAATCTCTTGGGAGAGTAAAACAACAAAATGTTTTGGCTTTTAGGGGCGGAGTTAACTTAGACAAAGAAGCTATAAGCAGGGGGTGAATAGATCACTAGACATGTGTGCTTTAAAGTAACATATGTATTAGCTAGAAGCACAAGAGGATTAAATGCATTTCCTTTTCTCCATCAGTAAGAACCCCTCCCCCAAGAACATTTCGTGGAGTGAGGAGAGGGTGGGCTTATTCCATCCAGTACACCAAAATGCTTGCCCTGACAGACTGATCACCTTAGTGCAATATTGAATTCCTCCCCATGTCTCAAGCCCAACTATTTTACCTTGGGAGAATTCTGGTTGCACTATTCAAGCTAGGCACCTGTCTCTTGGCATCCATGAACTCTTGAGCAGCTGCCACAAGTTGTCAAGAAACAGCACCACTGTCGCAGGATAATCCATAAGCTTTCTGTGTAGCAGAAAAGCAACTTTGTTTGGTTGAGGTGGACTAAAATCAACTGACCTGGGCAACTCAGTGGAGATACCATCTCTTGAAAACTGGTTAGCGGCAGGTGTGTTTCTGAACATTTTATCTGCTTGTGCTGTTCAGTGATGTGAATCTGACGTGCCCCCGAACAACAGCAAGCACACAGATGTTGAGCCCCTTGAGGTTTTCTCTGATGTCAATGAGTATCATGAAGCCATGCCTTCTGAATAAAATTAAGACCTTCAATTACTAAAATGGTTTCTCTCCTGATCAGGCCGTTCCTTGCCGGGATACACTCCTCTTGGTCTTTGAGACACACAAATCTCTGTCTCTCTGTCAGGCTGCTATCCTTTGAATAACATGTTTCTTTGACAATCTCAGAATTATATAGATATGTTTCTCTCACTTGCATTTCAGCAATATCAAAACATTTGTGTGGCTAGACAACTTGATATAGATCAATGCCACTTTAATTATATATCCCCTGACTTTTAAGTGATGAAAAGATATATCCCATGTTTAATTTGGTGATGCTGTTTATTTGTTTTTATTTAAAGGGATATTTATAAACCACCTACTCATAAAAAAACAATACTTTGATTAAATCATTATAACATTATAAAATCATAAAATGTAAAACAAATTAACTAATCTGGTCCTGTTGTGTCAGGGAGCAGTTTTTCTACATAGCTTTTCTATATGTATGGCTTCATTCAGAGAATAACATAATTTTCATATAGAAAATCATATTGTGAGCTTTGAATAAACACTTAGTAAAACAGAATATAATACAATATAGCATTTAGAAAATATACTGTGGATTAAGAGTGACATAAGAATAACATTATAATTGTGCTGTCAAAGCAATCAGTTGTTTTAATGTGAAGCTTAAGCTTACTGTTTTTTTTTTTTTTTACCTAGCTGAAGATTTGTCCTCAGAACTTCCCGAGCTGCCTTAGATTTTTTAAAAATAAAAAAATCTAAGTTTCCTATCATTTCTTAACACCTTAGAATAAAGGTCATTGTCACCTAGTCGATGGTGTGGGTCCGGATCATGTTTTCTGCTAGGTGAAGGAGAGAAGGTGTGTGTGACCAAGGGCTAAAAAGGAGGAGAGAGAAATGAGTCTGTGAAATATTTTATATTGATCAGTGACTGGACCAGGTTTTTCCATCTTTCCTCTCAAATTCATCACTTAAGCGGACCCATGACAGATGTTGCTTAAGGCCAACCATAATCTAACTAAGGAAAAGTGTAAATGAAATCACTGCTTTTTGGTAGTTATTCACATTCTTGCATAGTCTTTAAAACAATCCAGTAATGTTATAATTTCCTAAAAGCCATTTGACTGTGCAAATGTACCCTCTTTTTATTTTATTTTTTATTTTACATTTTTTTATTTTTTTCGCCTTAGTCCTTGCTTTACGATTGCCGTGGCATCATTTCTTCTGTCACGGTTACTGCTACCTTTTCTTTCCAAGATTATTAATGTGTGTGGATGTTGGGTGTGTCTGTGTCGCAGCCAAATGAGGATTATGCAGTGAATGAGAAGCTATTGCTGCACTACATAGCCATTACAATTTGGCTACATGATGATACCACGGAAGGTAAATTAAGACAATTGAATGTGAAGACAATAGATTGATCATATGGGTTATCCCATCCAATCAGGGATCACACAGCAAACATAATGGCATCACTATGCTACATAGCCAATCATTTTTAGTTACGTGATATCATAGGGGAAGCATGAATACAAGAGAGAGATGATAAATAAAAAATAAACCTGTACAAAATAAAAGGCCATTGAAACAGGACCCCCCCCCCCCCCGGGATACTGCTGAATATGTTCCTGAAAACTGGTGGTAGTTTCAGATCTGACCCACTTACCATGAATTCCAGTTTTCTTCATTTCCTCCATGGTGATTATTTAATTCCGTGACAACAACTGTTTCGCATTGGAGCTGGTTCATTTGGTAGAATTTACAGTGATTCTGGGCATCTGTGTAGTGTATCGTGACCTCATTGATGGGGTAAGCATTGAGGACTCAAAGGATCCATTGGATCAATAACCCATAAAATGAAAACTATATTCACTGCATATTATAAGTGCTCTTTGGGAACTATCAGAGGCTATTGTGAAAATAATCCACATGCCTAAATGTGTGCTTAATTGAGTATGCCTTAAAATCCCCTAACTACACATTTAGTCCATCCAAACTGTGTGTTTATACAAGACTTAAATACAGTACATTTACTTCAATGAGCAACATGTGTTTTTTAATAACAGTGTAAGATAAAATCCTCCAGTAAAAGGAAGGGCAGTAGGCAGAGAAGAGATTTAAAGCAGTGTCCTAAGGAGGTGATGGGAGTTTGCATTCCTCACATTGTGCAATCTTTATGCTCTTGGGAGCAGGGAAAGCCAGCAGAAGCAGAGTCAACCCCTAATTTGCACTTGCTGCTTGAACTCCAGACAGGAGCATTGTTTAATACTTAATTTTGTGTTTATATATTACAGTGGGGTGTATTTTATCAGGAAGATGCCTGCAGTTCACAGGTCGCTCTATAAACCAATAAATGTTTAATTATATTGACCAGTTTGCTGTCTCTATGCCTCTAAGTGAAAATGCTCACTACCGTGCTGAATGGTGTTGATGTAAACAGCTCGCATTGTGAAGGCCAGGGTATACATTTAGCAAATTAGCAGGATAATTGTTTTTTTCCCGGGATTCTATTACTTCACGCACCAACAAGGAACTGCATTATCCCTCCCACACACACAAAAAACCCCACAAATCCATCAAGAAGATCAAAACTCTTCTTGACATGTTAGCTTTCTATGTGTGGGGGAGGCCTCCCCTCCAAGAGAGCCCTTAAACATAAGATTTCCCTTTTCCTACACAGCTTTAATTGGAAGTGTCTGAAGAGCTAGCAGTATATTGTTCCCATTTGACAGGGCCAGCTCTACATCTGAGGGAAAATGTCCCCTGAATGGACTCCCTCCTTTGCTGCAGGACCCAAGTTGACTTATCTAGCTGTGGTGGCATGATTCAAACAGTCCTGGGAAGGGCTATAACTCAACTCTACATGCAGAAGGTCTCAGGTTCAGTCCCAGCATCTCCAGGTTGGCTTGAAATATTCTGTCTGAATGCCTGGAGAGCCACTGGCAGCCAATGCAGAACAGGGATAACTAACATGGTGCTCTCTAGATGTTGTTGGATTACAACTCCCAAAAGCCCAAGCTAGCATGGTCAATGGGATGGTGATAATAGTAGTAGTCCAACACCACTTGGAGGTCATCTCTGAACATGCTGAATTAGATGAACTAATGGGCCGGCTTTGTATGAGGCAGTTTCCTGTGTTGTGTCCAGTCTTGTGTTCTTGTGGATCCTCCAAACCAGCAAAATTATTTCCAAACTTGTGTACATG
Source organism: Lacerta agilis (assembly GCF_009819535.1). NCBI lineage: Eukaryota > Metazoa > Chordata > Lepidosauria > Squamata > Lacertidae > Lacerta > Lacerta agilis. The sequence goes on along the minus strand of NC_046316.1, from coordinate 18,743,007 downwards.
ACGCTGATTTGTATGTGTGGGATATGTGTGGGAACTCTTATAGGAATGCAGCAGGGGTGAGAAAGAACCACATCATGGTTCATCCAGTCTACAGTTCTGTTCCGCAGACATTATAAAGAGCCAGCCCAGAAGAAACAGCTGCCACACAGAAATAGTTGTTGGGTATAAGCAACCTTGTGTGCCTCCAGTAAAAACCCAACACCAGTAACTTGTGAATCAGGCTTTGGCCCATTCCATATATATATATATATATATAGGTGAAAGCATCACTATTAAATTAAATAATGGGGCAGATTCCCCACTGGTGAGATTTGACAGACCTATTACTGAAGCCAAAGAACTCTCTTGAGGATGTTAGTTAGAAAGCTAACTCCCAGCATATTCTGTGTATATATGTAAATTTAACAATATTCTATATTCATTTTCATCCATTTGGTATGGATTATTCCCACAAAGCATTTTTTCCCCATTTGTGTTTAAATTATGTTCCAATAGTGGGATGATTGCATTTAAATGGCTTATACATATTACTCAAATATAATGTCATTTTCGTCTCAGGTGGTAATGTTACTCTCGTTAGATGTCTCATAGGGGGAGAGAAAGGAAAATAATAAAGAGATTCCAACTCACCATCTCTCTTGCTGTATAAAGGTTTTGGCTTAAGAAATCCATCTTATTAATTCTCTCTTATATTTATCTTTTCTTTACTTCAGCAATTACCAAAGTGGTGACGTTCTGAAGGCTAAATATAACCTCGTTGTGATTGAATTTAGTCTGGATGTCAAAAGGGAACTGTGACCGTTTAATAAAAAATATGGTATGGATCCTTTTCTTTCATGGTGTACAGAATTACATCCCCAAATTCTGTGAGCTAAAGACCAGTGAGTGGGAAGTTATCAGAAATATATGAGAAGTTGAGGATGCAATTTTCTAATTTGTGAGCCAAATTAGGTTTCAATTTTTGCTCTTTCAAGAAGATGGAACTCATTGGGATATATCTATCTGCCTATCAGCTTTTGCAGTTGGGAAACCTAAGGTCACGTTTGCTCAAGGAGCAAGTTTACGAGGCTCAGGAGATGGAGGAAAGGAGACTTGCTGAACAGGAAGCCCCCAACTTGGCTAAACAAGAGCTCAAAAGGTCTTATATAGATACTTTCCCTAGCCATTGAAAGAAGGTGTGAGGGGTGTTGTGGGCTGGTTCCACCCCTCCCTGCAAACTGCAGCTGCTCCCCTACAAAGCTCACATTTGGAAGCGACTCTGTGACCCCTCAAAATGAGCAATTTCCCCAGGAGCTGGTGAAAAACAGGCAAATAAATAATACCAATAATGAATACAGCGGATGTTCACTCCACACACAAATGTAATAATGCTTTTGACTCAAAGCTAGAAAAGAGGAAGGCAAGGCTTAATCCTGGTGAACTTTCCAGGGTCTAGTGTGGCTAAGGAACACATTTCATCTGGACCATCTAGCCAAATGGCCATCCATTATTGTCTGCCTGGATAGTCAGGTCCAGACAATATGTACATTTCAATAGGAAATCTGAGCCCGGGAAGAAGGATGGGAGAGCGCCAAGGCAATCTCGAGAAGATTCACTTAACAAAAATAAAAGCTGTGACTCCCAGTGGAAAGAAACCTGAAAATTCTCAAAGATACTGGAAATATAGTTGCGTGGCAATGACCCGCCCTCCCCGTGGGAAATAATTGACACATGACACGTAATTGTGGGGATAGTTTTGCTGGCGCCTCCCATGTGCAGGACGCGATTGACCTCACACGGGATGCCAGTTGCAAGGGAAGGCAGCCTGTGGACGGGACGGCCGGTAATTCCGGAGCCTGCTCCCACCGCGCCGTGAAATGAAAGTCCGCTGGCTTGAGTCTGAAGGTTGGATCTGTGAGTTAGAATGCCTCGATAGTCCTCTGCAAGCGTCTGTCCATAAGAAGATGTTCCACAAAATAAAGACTAATAGGTGGCCAAAACTGGTAGCCAAATAAAATACTAAGAAGTAAAACGAACGAAAATGAAATAAAAGACAAGAGAGATTGCGATCTGGTGGAAGAGCCTACTGCTGCCCTGAGTGGGTAGTTTTGGTTTCGCTTTTGGGCTTCTTTCCACCAACTAACTTAACTTAACTAACTCCAAGCAGGGAGCAGCAGCCTTTTATTGAGAAGAGTAAGCAACGTCATCATCAATACATCAACCAATAACAACTCTGTTGCTGCCCTAAAAAGAGTGGGAAGCAGATTAACTGAAATTCAAAGTTGGAGCCTTTCTGCGGATTGATCCAGACAGTAAATTGCCTGCTGGATCTTACTTTCACTTTCCCTTCCAGAGTGGAAGGATACAGTAAACACAAGCATAAATAAAACGTATTCCCACATGTAATATAAGGTTAAATGGGCAAAAAAGGCCACAACTTTATTGGCTGTAGATGTTGAGTGGTATTGGCTTAGGCATTGGACCCTAACCAACTATATCTGACCCCAGCCCGTGTGCTGGAAGTCTGTGAAGGGTTAAAAACCAGTAAGGAGCCCCCATGATGCATATCAACTAGGAACTCCCCCTGGGGGCCACTGATAGGGGTGTGCCTTAGGCCCTAACCTCCTTAGGCTTCAGACAGGGCGACGCCCCCAGAAACATTTAATGGAATACCCTTCGAATTGCGGGGCAGGTGATGGCGCAACCTCCCCTCCACCCTTCTACAGCTCAGATATTCCAATGCCTAACCGCCAAACTGGAAGTTGTGACGAATTGCTACAAGGTAGGTGGAAAACCAAATGGCTGATGCCAATTTGCCAAGTGGAAAAAATTCCTACCAGGTCCCTCAACGGCGACCAAAGGAGGTCCATAGCAAGGTCAAGAGAAAACCTAAAGGGTGGGTGGGCGGGAAAAACCGATGCAGCCGGGGGAGCGGGAACAGAGAGGCAGGTTCCTGGCTGCGTTCCAGCTTAAGCAGCGCTGGCCACACCCCCGGGTCGACCGGATTGGTCGGCCCGGTGGTGACGCGGCCAGGAATCCTCCCATTGTCCAGGGGCTGGGATCCCAGCCCCTGTAGGCGTGGAAGGGGCATGATGCCCGCAATTCCACCTCCTCTTTATGCGGAAGTGGGTTTCCTGTAGGGCAGTTTTCTATGAGCCTCCAGAATTTTCAGTTTGTTTTTCTTTTTGCTGAGGGGCTACGTAACTTCAACACAAGCAACGTTTTTATGTGGTTTCAGAGCATTTCATCATGGGATAATTTCAAGAGAAGCCGATAAGAGTTTTTCTGCCCCAGAATAGAGGAGGGATCTTAAATGGATTTCCAAATGGAATTTGGCAGTTCTGGACTAATTTAAGCTTTGCCTGCACTGAACCATCACCAGTCTCGAGTGCCTGCTTATGTCCGAGCTACTCAAGCACTGGCTTTTAAAAGATAAAAGCCTGCTCTGTATTATGTTTTTATTATTGTACACTGTCCTGGGATCCTTTGCTAAAAGGCAATATATAAATTGAAATAATAATGACATCAATAATAATGGCTTCCCCCCCCCAGCCAGAACTCAATTCCAGCACCTCTCAGGTGGGCACCATTGCCATTCTATGAGAATGAGGGAGGTGTTCATGGTGAGTTCTGACACCTCTTTTTCTACAAAAATAGCAATAAGGATATGTGTGTGTGTGTGTGTGTGTGTGTGTGTAACCCCATGCTGTAGTATATTTCCACAAAGGTTTTAATGTTTGACGGACTATTGTATTTTAATACTTTGTTGGAAGCCACCCAGAGTGGCTGGGGAAACCCAGCCAGATGGGCAGGGCAGAAATAAATAATAATAATAATAATAATAATAATAATAATAATAATAATAATTTGCATTTTATGCAGTTCTGTGCATTGTTGGATTTATATTGCATTTACCGGTGTATGTGCTAGTTACTTTTAAGAAACCTGGAGTATATGCATGCTTGTAAGATTAAATGTATAATAATGTATATAATAACACATAATGTATGTAATATATGAGAATTATTTGTATTTTTAATGGAATGGGAGGGCAAGAGCTTCACTTCCTGTTGAGATTTAGGGCAGCGTTCCTACAACATGGTTAGCAATGAAGCTATTTGGAATAAATTCATATTTGCTATATGTTCTTATCTCTGAGGGGGGGGAAATCAAGCACTATTTGGGGTTGTATTTTTCTTTATAGAGAAAGCCAGATGGAAGATTCTCCCCATCAGTTCATGTACTGCTTTATTGGGATTCGATAACAAACAAATTAGGAGTGAGATTAAAATGTCATTTTTAGAAGGTGGGGATTTACTGCCCTAAATTATATGACAATTAATGTCGAAAGGAGCCATTTTGTCACAGATGAGTAATTAGAGGGATGTACAGATTTCCTGAGCAATGTGTGTAGGATAAAGGGGAAGGGGGAGAGGATAATTTGATGAGTGAGGAGGGGATCTATTTCCCTACATGGCTAAATTTGGGGGGGGGCTATGTGTGTCTATGTGCATGTGTGCAAGAGTGTAAGACAGTTGCACAAACTGTTGGCATGCAGCCCCCATAGGGTGAATTCAACCCTCTGTCCCTCAAAGGGTTCGCCACCCCTGATCTAGAATTTCCTGTTACAAGGGCTTCTTGGTGGTTAAGTTCACAGCCAAGAAGACTTGTTAGTGGAATAATTTGATTTAAAATGTCTATAATGCATGTTGGACTTACTCCTGAGTAGACAGACACAGGATAGTGCAGTGAAATGTGCTCAGTTAAATGAGGCCTGTTAAAATTCCTGAGTAAACTTAAAAATTGTTCTTACCTGCTCCCTAAGTGATAGCAATGCTTGATGTTAAGTGCCCCCCCTCCATGCCTAAGGATGAGAGAATTCCCCCTGTTCCATTATTGTCCCATGGGTTTGCTCTCTCCTGTTTTGCACTGCTCCTGAATTCTGATTTAACTTGGATAATTTCTAAAATTACATTTGGAATTGGAGCCTGCACAGCTACTTGTAACTGCCGCTTCCATTTCATTTCCATGGTGTTTCTGCCTCCCCAATCAGCAACACGTGCTCATGAAACACTGCAAACAAAAGGTGTGATTGTATACAGGGCTTTTTTCAGGGGGAGCTCAAAGGAACTCAGTTCCGGCACCTCTCAGGTGCGAGCCATTGCCATTGTAAGAAAACAAGGGAGGTGTTCATTGAGAGTTCCAGCACCTCTTATTTTAGAAAAAAATAGTTCCGATTTGTATACCTGTCTTATCACAATTCTTTTTGTAGTCTCTTGATCTGCTGAAGTGCAGATGTCAAGCACCAAAGGAAAAATAACTTGGGTGCAATCATGTATACATTAAGGTTGCTTTTTTCTGGTTGTTGCTGCAGTACTTTATTTGTTTGTGCATGCCGATTAATAATGTAGAATGTGGTGTGTGTGTGTGCATGAATGAATGAATGGGAGGAACTGGAAATTGCAGAAAAATATGCATACTGAGGAATTCTGTGTTAGCTGGAAATAACAGCAACACAATTGTGGCAGAACTTAATGGAACAATGATCAGGCCCAAATCATATCATGTGACAACATTAGGGCTGGCTCGGGATCCAGTGGGACTTTCTGTTGACTTCCACTAGTGAGGATCCTGCCAGTGGCATTTTTGACTGCTCATCCATTTGGTGGGATGAAAAGGGAAGCTATGTGCTAGTGAAGTCTGGCAGGGCAGTGTGGAAGGACACTTTGACCCAATCCAACCCCCAACCCCTGCTGCCTGGTGCTAAGGCGGTATGGATTGCTCTCTAGACCTGGATCCAACTCTGGAAATAAGGCCAGCTAATTTGGAATGCCGTAATCCAGGGAGAAATCTGGATGAGAAGAATTTTGGGAGCATCTCTAGCCAAACCATAGCTCTGTGGAAGCTCTGCATAATTGATATGCTCCATTCATTTTCTTACAGGCATTTCCTTTGTGCACTAGAATTGCCATAAATTTCATTCATAGCAAAATTAGGAACTCCTGTCCCATGTATTTTGAGATAATGGATCGGCTTCTTGAGCTTTTGAGAGGAAAATACGAGAAGCCCAAACCACCAGGTGTCAAAACTTTCTTAAATGCACTGCTCCACACTGAATCCAGTCACATTTTGAACAGGAAGGCTCTTCTTCAGAGGAAATTACTCAGCAGTTAGACAGACACAAATGGAGCTTTTCTATTATCTCCAGGGCTGTCTACTGTATGTACAAATTATAAAGAGACTCGGATGGAAAACGCCTTCCAAATGACAGGCGACATTTAATGCAAAAACAAAACATACTAAGAACACTTTGGGGAAGTCCCAATGACACTTCGCCAAATGCACAAGCAAATAAAACTAAACATTGTTTCTTATGATCAAACTACGTGATATTTACAGCTGTTTGCCACTCTTCTCTTGTATTTTTCCTTGTTTTTAAAAGCAAAAGGCAGCCTATTGGTGGGGCACCTTTGGCTCTCCAGATGTTGTTGAATCCCAAATCAGTTTAGCCCTAATTTTAGGTGTTTGTCTGCCATTCTTTCTAAGGTGCTATTTTGAACTTGGCTCCAGCCAAGTTTGAGATTCTATTGGGGGGGGGACCCCCAAACTAGATCCCAGTCTGCCCAGTTCTGCTCTCAGCCTTCCATGGCATCCTCCATTCAAGCAAAGAGAAAACTTATATGTTGCCTGTAGGAGAGCTTTATGATAATTTTCACCAACCTGGTGTCCTCCATGTGTTTTAGAATACAGTTCCCTTCCATTCCCAGCCAGCCATTGTGAGGGCACCAGGTTGGTGAAGTTTGCTTCAACAAGACGATGGTGAGGAAATACATGTCATTGTATTATTACTATTTTATTATTATTTATTAAATTTGTATACCGCCCTTTAGCCATAGATCTCAGGGCGGTTCACCACAAAAAATTACAATAACCCCCCCCCCCAACAAAATACATAATAAAAATAAGAACAAAAACAAACCATTAATCCCCCCTCTCTCACAACACGTTTAAAAGGGCATCTGAAGGACAAAGTAATAAATGCTGGAAATGTAAACAGGAAGAAGGAACTTTTTTCCACATGTGGTGGATGTGCCCAAAGGTAAAAGACTTCTGGGAAAATATTTATAATGAAATGAAAAAAGGTGTTGAAAAACACATTCAAAAAGAAACCAGAAGCCTTTTTACTGGGCATCCTAGGCCAAGAAATCCCAAAATGTGATAGAACTGTATTTATGTATGCCACAACAGCAGCTAGAATTTTGATAGCTAAAATCTGGAAGACAGAGGAACTACCAACGATTGAAGAATGGCAGATGAAGATGATGGAATATATGGAATTTGCTGAGATGACCAGGAAACTCCGTGACCAGAGGGACGACACAGTGGGAGAAGAATGGAAGAAATTTAATTTGTATTTGAAAAGGTATAGTAAGATTGAAATTTAGAAGGAACTTGGAAGAAAAGTTAGACTGCAGATTTAGAATTATGTTAAGTGTTAAGGAAATGTGAAATAATGAATTAGGATAATAGCTGAAGAAACGGATAAGATTTTTTGAAAAATATGGTTTGTATAATGTAAGGGAATTACTAAAGATGAATGACAATGAATGCAGAAAGGACAGGCGAGAGGAAGTCAAACAATAATGTTAAGGGAAGAAGCAGTTTTAAAACAAATAATTTTCTGGTTTTTTATTTTTGTAGTTTGTAGTTTGTTTGTAACAGTTTTTATTTTTATTTTTGTAATGTGTTTGTAATTGTTGTATTAGTTTGTTTTATGTTTTTGTTGATGTTTGGAAAAAGTTAATAAATACATTTATAAAAAATAAAATAAAAGGGTATCTGAAGCAGCAGCAGAGCAAGCCACTCAGGTGCCTGGGGTGGCTAGAGTGCCCTGTGCCCAGGGGTAGGGCCAGCTGCCCACAGGGCAGGGCGAGCCGGGGCAGGGTGCTCCACAGGGCCTCTGAGGAGTCTGCCTGCCTCCTCCTACTCAGCTGCCCTACAGCTGAGGGGGAGGTGGTGGGCAGACTGGGGCAGCGCAGAGTCTGCAGGTGCCCAAGCCACTGCATCACTCCCAGGAGAGACGTGTGGCTTGGGCGCGCTGCAGGCCCCGTGGTGAGTGCTGCCCGGCATTTTGTCTCCCCCCTCAGTGGTAACACCTGCGACATACTGCCCCCACTGCACCCCCCTTCCTCTGCCCCTAATTTGATGTTAATCAGCCCAAGGTCTGGTTGGAGAGGAACATTTTCACCTGGTGCCTAAAGATACGTAACGGTGGGGAGCCACTGCAAAAAAGGCCCACTCTCGTGTTGCCACCCTCCAGACATCTCATAGAGGAGGCACATGAAGAAGGACCTCAGGTGGCGATCTCAGGTTCCAGGTAGGTTCATATGGACGTGGTCCTTGAGATATTGTGGTCCTAAGCTGCAAGACCTTAATGAGCATGAGGATGATGAAAATGAATTTGATTCCACACTTTAAGACATAGTACGGAACAGCATTTTACTTGCTAGAAAGCTGCCTTTACTGACCATTCTCATTTAAATGCTTACTTCTGCCTCCAGTGAAGGCTTTTGACCCAGTAATGAGACTTTTTAAAAAACACAATTTGGTGGACTAAACCAGTGTTTTTCAACCACTGTTCTGCGGCACACTAGTGTGCCGCGAGATGTTGCCTGGTGTGCCATGGGAAAAATTGAAAAATTACTTTATATATAGTCAATATAGGCACAGAGTTAAATTTTTAAACATTTTTTAACATTTTCTAATGGTGGTGTGCCTCGTGATTTTTTTCATGAAACAAGTGTGCCTTTGCCCAAAAAAGGTTGAAAAACACTGGACTAAACCACACTTTGGGTAAAAAATGTAATCTGCTGTCCTTTTAACATTCCGGTATATTTTAATGGTACCCACAGGCTTCCTATGTTAACTATCAAATTTCACCCTTGACCCAAGTGCTCTCCTGGTGGGAGGGGATACAATTCAAAAGCTCCAGAACATTTTTTTTTGTTTTACCTAATAGTTTGCATTGTCATTATGCAGCAACATTTGTTTGCCACATAATAATGATTAATCTCATATTCGCTGTTGCCTATGGTTATTTATATATATGTTTCCAATTCACTCGGTAATTCTACTTTATTATTGGAAGGACACATGCAAAATTGACACTGCAGTGAAATGTAAAATCAAGAGCCCCCCACCCCACCGCTGCCTGAGTTCAGCCCTGCATCTTGGTCAGACTAAAGGTCTATCTAGCTTGATGTCATTTCCCCAATTTTGACTAACCAGTTGCTTCTGAGAAGACCACAAGAATGGGATGAAAACAATCTCTGTTTTTTCCCCTTCCCAGTTGCTAGTGTTCAAGTATACTGCCTCTGAAACAGGGAAGATTCAGTTACCCAAAATGGCTAATAGCCCTTGATACACCTATCAGTCATGGTTATGTCTAATCCACTAGTTTCTCAATCATGAAGAACAGAAATATGTTCATGGAGCAACATATCTAACTATTATTTATCATGACTTATTTTATTACATTTACATTTCACCTTTCCTGCGGTGAGACAACAGCCCCTTGAGATAGGCAAGGCTGATTAGGTTTGTTTTCACCTCACCTCTGTGATATCACTGTGTAGCCTAATCTGATTGACTAGGTAGCATTGTGATGTCATCCTGTTCAGTATGGGATACCTGGCAGGCTTTGATCACTCATGTAACTTATCCATGTAGAGACAAAGAAGAACAAACCACAGGAAACAATGGCACAGAAAAAGGTAAGAGTTAAGAAGACAAGGAATTTGTGTGTGTAGTGGGGATTTCTATCCAACTAATATCACTATTTTGACTCAAACATGACAATATTCTTCACAGAGCAGCGTACATCTTACAAGTTATGCCTGAAGTACACTTCACAAGTAAGCATTTTAAAGAGCAATATATATTTTTAGAGACAACATATAACTAGAAATTATCCTGTAAAGGGCATTGACAAATTCAACCCACTTTCGTTCAGTAGCCAATAATCTGAATTAACTCCAAGCAATGGGTATTAACAACATAATTTTGGCAAGCAACAGTGGTGACTCATTACAGAACCAATGGAAATACAATAGACTAAAAAGGAGATAAATTAAGTTTTCTCTTATGAATATGTCATTCTGTTATAAATGATATAAAAGCACAGCCACAATATCCAAGCAGGCAAAGCCGTAAATCTGAGGCTATCTGAGATGATAGTGGGCAGAGAAAATTTTGCTTAACAAATTTTGTCTCGGGGTACTTCCAGAAAACCTGTTTAGTGAGCAAGTTTGATGCGCAGGACCATGGGATCCACTTTAACGGCACAGCTTGAATGTGTGTGTGTGCCACTGAATCACACCTGCAAAAATAGTGACAGAATGGAAGTGTCCAAGGTCCTGAATATAGCCACCAGATTGCACTTTCATTATAAAGATAACCATCGTGTGCAAAATATGCCCAAATCCAAAAGGTCCCAGATTCTGTCCTTTAATTCAAAAATTCTCAAGTTGCAAGGCTAACAATGTTCAAGGCACTGACAGCCACAGCAAGACAAAAGTGAGCTAGATAGATCAACGATCTGATTTAGTATTATGGTACCTTCATATGGTCATATCAATGGGAGGCAGCTAGCAGGTGATTAATGTAGCCTGTACATACAGCCCAAACTTGAGGTGGGATCTATGTGTCTGTGTGATAGATTCCTTATCCAAATGTTAAACATAAATTGATGTGCATGGGAAATTAAATACCAGAGAACAGAGTTCTAATGAGGGGTGGAGGGCAGATGGACACTATTATTATTCCTTCCAGTAGCACCTTAGACACCAACTAAGATACCTGGTATTTGAAGAAGTGTGCATGCACACGAAAGCTCATACCAATAACAAACTTAGTTGGTCTCTAAGGTGCTACTGGAAGGATTTTTTTTATTATTTTGTTTCGACTACGGCAGACAAACACAGCTACCTACCTTATTATTATTATTATTATTATTATTATTATTATTATTATTATTATTAAAATCTGAAGAGGAGAGGGATGGGTGATTCTTTGGCCAGAAAACAAAATGGTGGCAGGCTGATATGGTTTATAATGACATGTTCCAGCTGCTCAGGAAAAATGAGGTATTAGAAACAATGAACACTCACTTGCTTCAAAGACAAAGGTGAGGTAAAAACATACAGCAAGCACCTGGGAGACTGAAGTTGTGTAAATAAATCAAGCTCTGAAGGTTAATGCGGCCTTTCAACAAACTGAGAGAATTTGGGTGATCTCTTCGGGTTTGTTGGGATGGTGACATCTTGCCATTATGATGATGGATAAGCATGCTAAGGGAGTAATCATCCATGTAAATTTGTCTGACATCAACATGAATTGGGAATGGGGAGGCAACGCAAGCTTCTGCATCCAATCAAAAACAAATAAGGTGCCAATGGAGTGCATTTGTCAATAGAAAAGCACTGAGAATGCAATCGGGAGGGGAGACCCACATGCAACCAGCTTTCCTCAAGCAAGTACCTTAAAGAGGGAAATAAGGATTTTATTGTTTGCTTCACATGGACCATATATATATATATATATATATATATATATATATATATATATATATATATATGTTTACATTAACATGCTAAATACAGGACAGGCAAATAGCTTTCCTGCAGTGGCATGTGCTAGAGTCCCTACCAAAAGTGAAATTTTGAGGAGAATTACACTCAAAAAAATGTTGAGGGAAGCCCAAAGTGTTTTGATAAGACTAGATATATTCCACAGGGAGGTTCTATTCTGCACATCCCTACCTGGGACACACAGAGAACTTGGGGCAAGTTCTTAGTTAAATTGTCTTGCAGGGAGGTTGTGGGTGCCACCGGTCTCACACCAGCACCAGATGTTCTGCCAGGGGTCCAGGGCTGGCACAGAAACCCTCCAAACAGTTGGCAGATAGCATTTGGCACCAAAATTCCCTTAAGGAAAAAGGGAGATGGCTAGACTACCCTCCCAATAAACTTTCCCCCTATGAAGAGGGAGGCTTCTTTTTTAAATAATAGATGTATGGATAAGAATGCAAATATATAAACCCTTTCCCCTTTCAGTCTGAATGATGCATGCCTCTTCCAGATTACCTGTTTGTTGAGCATCTCCTCTGGTTTATTTGCAGAGAGATTTGTCAAGCATTGGTTATCCCAGGCTTTGGGGTGCATTCCGCCATCACTTAGCTTACCAGAAATAGACTTTTCTTTTCTTTCTTTTTTATTTTTGAAGAGGTTTCAAGAGCACTCAATCCAATTTCAGTCAATCTGTTAATAAGTCAATTTTAGGTCTTGTAGGTTGATAAGGGAGCACAAACCTAAAGGATTTTTTTTTTATCGTGTACCTGATGACTTCAATTTTGTGAGAAGCCTGCCCACACTGAGCTTAGGATGTGTGAGCAGCACTCTCATGGACCCCAACCCCAATTCCGAATGTAATGCACAGCCAAGCTGGATCTCGGTGTGGACTGAGTATATTCTAATAGCTACTAGGCACTGGGGTAGTTATGTTCTAGAGTGATACATCTCTGCAAATGACCATTATATGTTGATTCTGCTCTGGGCTGGCCCATGAGAGCTTGTGAAATATCATGAGATCTTGCCTGAACCTGTTGCCATTGCCCCTGCTTTGCGGGCACCACCAGGTAAGGGAGGCTTCTGTGGCAGCATAGCAGCGCATTACTGTTTTACCTCTGGCAGTGAAATGGGACATGCCACTCCTGTTTATTCTAGATGAAGATATGTTTGAATTCCACCTCCATCCATACATGATGAATCTCCACAACATCTTGATCAGTTAAGCAAATCAGTTAGGCAGCAGGGCAAGGAATCCCAATGTTAGACTAAAACCATGTACCAGAGCAAAGAGGGGGGGGACACAGGCTTCTTCAGTATGTAATTTTTGGAACATGTAATTTATTTGCCAAGGTGCAAACTGTTTTCAATAAAATGTTATTCCACCACTCCCTGCCTTAAGTGCTTAGTTTAATATTGGATAGTAGGGGGAAATGATTCATGTCAGAACCATGCTGAGATTTATGCATAGCACTTGAATTGACTCAGGAGACATTTTGCGAGGGGCGAAATTATGTACGAAAAGCCATTCAATGAAAGACAAGGCACTTTGTCCGGCAACACTTCTAGGCATTTGATATACAAATCCCACCCACTTAGATCCCACCTGCGCATTTGGCCTTTGTGACTCAAGCATTATGACCGGGAACAATAAGGACGTTGGCTTAAATGGAAGCTCTTGACATCTCATGCTTAAAAGGAGGCTTGGCTGCAGTGGTCTATTGATGTCAACTTAATGAATCTAAACGCTGACATAAAATCAGCTGTGTTGATGGAGCCCACTCCTACAGCGAAATATTTGGTGTAGTTATGTAGTTCTGCAAAGGGTAAGGAGACTAGGGATTTCTAACAGAGAATCTTCATCGCCTCTACCAAAATACAGTTCTCAAGGTTCCCTGAGGGAAACCATGCCAGTTAAACTGTTATTAACCTAATACTGTGGAGCAAATATTCCCTTTATTTTTTGGGAGCCGCTCTGGACAATTGCTTAACTTAGTCAGTCTTATCCTATGACTTCAAGTATGTGTACTCAGAATAGCAGTGCTAATTTAAGAAGGTGTGTGCATGTCTGTGTGTTTAGGACTGTAGCATTAACTTGTCACTCATCAGCAGAGCCATTGTTGTTGTTGTTCAGTCGTTCAGTCGTGTCCGACTCTTTGTGACCCCATGGACCAGAGCACGCCAGGCACGCCTATCCTTCACTGCCTCCCGCAGTTTGGTCAAACTCATGTTAGCTTCGAGAACCAACTATCTCATCCTCTGTCGTCCCCTTCTCCTTGTGCCCTCCATCTTTCCCAACATCAGGGTCTTTTCCAGGGAATCTTTTCTTCTCATGAGGTGGCCAAAGTACTGGAGCCTCAACTTCAGGATCTGTCCTTCTAGTGAGCACTCAGGGCCGATTTCCTTGAGAATGGATAGGTTTGATCTTCTTGCAGTCCATGGGACTCTCAAGAGTCTCCTCCAGCACCATAATTCTAAAGCAGAGCCATAAGTCTATATATTAATGGAACAACATGATTATGACTGTAGGAAGCTGGCTGATTCTAAATTAGATCACTGATATATCTTGCCCAGTAACTTCTAGCTCTCCAGGATTTCAGGCAGAATTTTTCCCTGGTCCTGAAATATGAGACGCTTTAGCCAGAGGTGCTGACTAACTAGGCCTGGGACCTTATCTATGCAGAGTATAGCTATGGGTCCTCTGAAGGAGGTCCAGAGAAGCGGACACGGGGCAATGGATTCAAACTACAAGAAAGAAGATTCCACCTAAACATTAGGAAGAACTTCCTGACAGTGAGAGCTGTTCGGCAGTGGAATTTGCTACCAAGGAGTGTGGTGGAGTCTCCTTCTTTGGAGGTCTTTAAGCAGAGGCTTTACAGCCATCTGTCAGGAATGCTTTGATGGTGTTTCCTGCTTGGCAGGGGGTTGGACTGGATGGCCCTTGTGGTCTCTTCCAACTCTATGATTCTATGATTCTACCCCTGAAGTATAGAGCCTGGGTTTCTTCCCTGTAGGCCATAAAATATGAACCTGCAATCCGAGTAAGGTATTTCACACAAAAGCACCCTGATGGACAAGAAGCTGAATTTTTAAAATGAACAGACCAAAGGGCACCCCCCTCCCAAGTCTTTATGCATAAGATGACCAGATGCATAATGTTCCTTGAAGGAAACACTCTCTGCTTTTTAGTTCCATCTGCTGGCAAATTGTTGCAGGCCGCACAAATGCAGCCTGAACAGGGTTACGTATCATCTATGATTTACGTGGCTGGCATTTATACTTTACATAGAAACCATAGTCCCCAAATGATTCGGCTTGAGCAGTTTGGATTAAAAAAAGGATTACATGGAGCTTTAAGGATTTTGTCCCCTTGCCTGAGCCCAACCCCTACAGTTCATTCAAATCTAGTAAGTGATATATGGACGGTGTCTGTTGGAGGCTCAGAAGCAGTGTTACCATTGCAAGGTGGCCTAGTCCTCTAATTTTTGTGATGGTGGCCTTAGTTACTAGCTAACAGTGGGGCATGATTTGGCTAGAATTGGGAGAGAAACAGTGAGTGGAGCTTTGGAATTAATTAAGGGAGCCATAACACACACAGATTCAAGTTTTTCTTGAAATTAAAAGAGAGACTAAGAAAGGCTTCTAGTTGCCATCAGAAAAGCCCAGCTGGATCAGATCAAAGGACCTGCTACTCTAGAATTCTGTTGCTTGCAGTGGCCAGCCAGATACTTCTTAGAAGCTGGCCAGTGGTTACTGGAAGCAGCAGTCCTCGTCTGTTGCTTGTTTCCAAGATTTGTTATTCAGAGGCCCTGTGCCTCTAAACCTGGAGGTTCCATTTTGTAAAAGTGGCAAAACAGTGTGTGTGCGTGAGGGGGGAATTAAAATGACAATTTGATACTCCAAGCTTGTTTACTCAGGCTCATGGAGTTCAGTGGGATCATCGGATCATCTCTAGGGAAGCTTGCATAAGATGGTTGCAGCCTTGAACTGACAAATGGGTCTCTGAGTGAGAGCCTGCCAACTCTATATGTCAGCTAGCTAGTTTCAAACATGTGTGACTTTAATAAATAAATAAAAAATTGCATCGAGATGCGGTATTTTGAAGCTGAGCCTTCAGTGCTACTCAGTATTGAATGTTAAGGCTGTCACTTCTGACTCCAGACGTTGCACTTGCGCAACCTCACTGAATCAGAATAGTCATGGACCCTCCTGTACATTCTCTCTGCAGTGATCTTATCAGTCCATCCTTACCTGCTGCATAACACACCTGCATGCCTTCTTGCGTGAGCAGGTGAAGGAGACAGATGACTGAGTTGTAAATGGGGTATTACTTCATCCATTCAATTGCCTCTGTCGCTACATATGCCTACAGCAGGAGGTAGGTGATGGGCTTGTTGGCTCCCTGCCGCCTTTCTCTTTCTGGCCATCACTGCCATGACATCTGTCACTGCCACTATAGAACAGGAGTTCGATAGTACTGCTAATGGCTGACAACCCCAGTGTACCTGAGTATTCAGCACCAATGCAATGATTCCCCATGGAAAGTTGCAAAGGATGCAGGCAGAGATGTTAGTCCTTATGATCACAGTTGTGTAATTCTGCAGAACATCAGCAACTACTTGGCAGGAGGATCAGAACAAAACAGCAACAGCCACAAAAAGCAATTCTTCACCCAATCCCTAATGGATACACGGGATGCAGTGCCACCAGATGTGGTGATAACCACCATATTAAATGACTTTTAAATTAATTAATGGGATATAGGTCTACTGACAGGGTGGGGAACCAGTTGACATTCAGACTCCAGTTCACACCAGCCACAGGTTGCATGGCCCGGACTCAAATATGATGGGAGTTGAGGGTTGCAGGTTTCCTGCCCCATATCTATTCCTACCTGTAAGCCTACGTCTAAATACCAGGCAATAGATGAGGAATGTTCTGCTTCTCCGAGGCATCTAGTGGGCCATAGTCAGAAACAGAACATTGGAGTAGATATGTCTTTGGTCTGAACTAACATGGTCCTTCTTCTGTTTTTATTCCCAGACTCTGCTGTGTTGTATATGGCAAGATTGTGGACAATGGGGTTGATTGCCAGAGGATGGATATAGATACAGGTATCTCCCCTTCATTGAATTTGTAGTCAATTCATCTCAGGGTGTCATAAGGTAAGCCAGCTCAGTATAGAGTTTTAAATCATTCAAACAGAGGGTATGTGACGCGGTACCATTAAAACACTCTCAGACGAAAGCTAATATTACTATACTCTATTTACCGAGCAAGTGTTACGACAATTCCAGAATGGCCTCTGTTGTTACATTGCAATATAATGCAGTAGGATGAGAAATCTGTTCTCTGAAAATCTAAGTGCCTCCTTAATACATCTTGTCTAATAATAATGATCTGCTATCATGGAGCCTAGAAAATGATTTGTGCTGTAGATTCAGAAGTGGAAATCTTTGCACAGTTAACTGTGTGCAACTTTGGACATCAATGTTGGAATAAAGGAAATCCCAAAAGTCTGCCTGCTGGAGGTTTCAACAGATTTCCTATCTCTACATAGCCTCCAAAACAGCTGGTAAAACTCCATGTTAAGAGACCGTGAACTGCTGCTTCCAGACACTGGGGAGCATTTGGGATACGATTTCACCCATCTGCTGCAATTGTAGTGGAACATTTAGTATGGAGACTCTTGTGGCCTTTGTGATTCCCAATAAATTCAGATGAATTAGCATGGCATTGGCCTTATTTGGCTTTCCCCCCTTGTGCACCTGCAATCGCATGAGGGAGGAGAGTGGGGTCACCACTCCCCTCTGTCGGGTCACCATTGCCTGATCTGTGTACCTTGATAAGGGTGACTTCTGCAAGTGGGGATCTTGCTGTTAGCATGCAGGCTCCTCATGCAACATAGAACTTTGAGAGGTCAGGATTTGAAATGCTTCCATTTTGCCCCATGGCAAAAGTTACCCTTGCAACATGTGAGAGGCATGTCAATCAGGCAACAATGATGCAATATAGGGGGCAGGTCAGGAAATGTGAACCTACTTCCCCCTTGCATGCAATTGGATTCATGTGAGGAGGAAGACCCGAGGCTCTCAAGGAGGGTATAAAGTAGGGGGTGAAGCTGAACAGGGGTATAGCCTGGTGGGAAGTCTCAAGGGCCAGATAGAGGGTGAAGTGTACATGGGTTTCTATGAGGCGAGACACAGAAATCGCAGTAAGAGACTTTATTGAGCTAACAGAACTGAACAACAGGGGCAAATAAACTGCTTATATGTATTTCTGAAGGCCTGGGCCACTCCCACTCTCGACATGATTGGCTGTCTAAACCTGCAAACTGCGAATCGTAACTCAGAGCATAAGAGCCAATGCCAGTAGCCCAAAACCCGATAATGTTACATGCTTGGATATCATGTATCGAATCAGAACACAGGGGCCCAGAATCCTTAGTCTAGACTCAAGTTCAGGCAAACACAGACCACTGAATACACAACAGAGGGCTCACCCACACTTCTCATTGTCCTGTTATTTTTAGGCAGGCGTCTGATGGGGTTGGGGTTTTTTTTGGGGGGGGGGGTCCTGTCACTTTCCTCAGGGAAACCCGTGGTTTCCTGCCAAATTGACAAACATTAATCCACAGTAACATTAGTTCCAATTAGCAGTAAACAGGGAATTTTCCCAGGGAAAGTGGTGGGACAAAAGAAAAAAAAACTTTCGGATGCACATGCCTAGAAATCGCAGGACAATCAGAAATTTGGGTGAGTCTACAGAGGACAGAGGGCTGCATTTGCCCCCCTGGGCCTGAAGTTCTCCGCAACTGCTCTAAATGGTGTACCTGCCGCAGGAGGAAAAAAAATATGAAGAGTTTCAGAATTGCAGTTTGTATCAGGAGCGCCTTATTTCCATCATTAGCATGATTTATCATAGACTGCTTTACGATGCATCTTGATCTGAAAATCAGGATTGGAATATTATGAATGATGTGGTGAATATCTCATGTGAGTCTGCTGTTCCCCCCTTCCCCCAACTGCTAGGGAAGGTTAGCTGTGATGAAAGAGGGATCTGGGAATAAACAACACCCACAGAAGGAGGAGGAGGAGGAGGAGAAAGCCAGCTAGCGGTTCCTCCTTTCCTGTGTATATGACTTCAATCCCCTCCAGCTTTGTTTAGTTTTAAAAAAAGAAAAAAAAAGAACCGGTGACAAAAAGGCTTCAAAATTCTGAACAGGAAGAGCTGGCTGGGCAGCTTTTCATGTGAGAGGCATTAATGTGTAGTCTGGCTCTATGTTCCCTTGAGCTCCTCTTGAGAAAACATCCGTATGAAGGAGCCGCATTTAAATGCAACTGCATGCTTGCAAATAGCCTACCACAACAGCTGAAGAGTGACTGCTGAATCTGTTTCAACGACAGATTTTTTTCTTGTTATGTGGGTTAATTTGTGAAGAGTCTCTTTTCAGCATTCATTGTCAAACTGAAATTTAAACACCTTGACTTCCTGTGCAGGGAAATAACAGGCTTAGGTCAGGGATGGGAATCTGAAGCCCATGGCATCCACACCTCTCCATCTGGCCCCCGGAGTCTTCAGAGGCCACCCCCCTCTCCTGAACTAGATGAACCTTGTGGTCCCTTCCAACTCTACAGTTCTGTGATTCTGTGATTCTATGTACACCACCTTCTGCCCCATGGAGGAAAAGGTGAGAAATAAATGTTTTAAAAGATAAAATAAAAATAAAAAATAAAAATTGCTTCTGCCTGACACCAAGAAAGCTTGATGTAATTTTCTTTCAAGATCAAATCATTATTATTTTGACCCATTGTTGTGGGGCTCATAAAAGGCATGGGACCCATAGGCAGGTGTCTATTCTGCCTATTTGGTAATCCGGCACTGGAAACAGGATGGAACAGTCTTAGGAGCGAACAGATGATAAAGTGACATGGGTGAGTACTAGAGGTTTCCACCCTTACTTTGTGTGTGTGTGTGTGTGTGTAATTTTGTCATGTTCCCAAAGTAGGCCAGTGATCAAATAAGACCAGAAATATTAAGGCACAAACAAATCACCTTCATTAGTTCATCAGTTTCAATTTTCCTTTCCCCCATGTTAAAAAAAAAAGACAAGGGCACCATTGTGGGGAAGACATATGGATGATGTTTCCTTTTTGCGTCTATATTTGCTGCACTAAGTTTCTCCTTTTTGTTTGGCATATCCCTCTTTCCCAGCCTGTTCTCTCCTCCTCATCTTCTGTTGCCCATAAACCCACTCAACAGTCCATTCCCAAATTGCTTTCTTTCATTTGGCAATGTGACATCCTTGTAGTGTATGACGAGCTCATTGACTCGCAGTTTTCCCTCTGTGTAGATCTTTACTCAGCTCTTTTTGAAGCCCTGTATTTTAGATAAAGCTATGGTTTTCCCAGTAGTAATGTACGGAAGTGAGAGCTGGACCATCAAGAAGGCTGATCGCCGAAGAATTGATGCCTTTGAATTATGGTGCTGGAGGAGACTCTTGAGAGTCCCATGGACTGCAAGAAGATCAAACCTAACCATTCTTAAAGAAATCAGCCCTGAGTGCTCACTAGAAGGACAGATCCTGAAGTTGAGGCTCCAGTACTTTGGCCACCTCATGAGAAGAGAAGACTCCCTAGAAAAGACCCTGATGTTGGGAAAGATGGAGGACACAAGGAGAAGGGGACAGCAGAGGATGAGATGGTTGGACAGTGTTCTCGAAGCTACTAACATGAGTTTGGCCAAACTGCGAGAGGCAGTGAAGGATAGGCATGCCTGGCGTGCTCTGGTCCATGGGGTCACGAAGAGTCAGACACGACTGAACGACTAAACAACAACATTTTACACTAAGATGCTTTAACCCCCCCCCCCCCATCTGCCCTGTCCATCTCTTGATTTGCTTTGGTCTTCACATTTCCATTTATTTCTTCTTTTCTACCAAGGGCAATGGAGTCAATATGTAGAGTCTGAAGCCAAATACAAGGCTACCCTTGATTCTGTTACACGCATCCTCACAACTCCTTGAGACAACTTCTCTGGAGAGGGCAAATGTAGATCCAGGGGAATGGTGTGCAAATACATGAATTTGTATCTTGATCAGCGAATAAAAATGGTGCAAGGCTACATGTTTGCTTTTGAATGGGACACGAGGCCATACCAGTAGAACTCCTGTGCTTTAGAATGGGGAGCCATGCACAGTTCTGCCGGGATGCTAAACTGTATGCAAAATAAGTACCTAAAAATAGCAAAAGATCAAGCATTGCTCCTGCTGACTCACTAAAAACCCGTAGCTGAAAAGGGAGAACATATGGAATTCATCCCCCCCCCCACATGACTGAATAAGCAAGACTAACATATGTTGCACATTGGGAGTAAACAATGGATTAATAAATGATCCGGAGTCTGAAGGATAGGGCATAAAAAAGAAAAAGGTGCCATTACTGCAGATCAATGGAGAATCATACATATCATAATGTAGCTGAACTTCCAGATCCCTCTCCAAACAGAGCAAGATGATAACATAAAAAACCAGTGCAATTTGAAAACCTACCTCTGCCCCTAGAAAGCTTCCCCTGCTTAGCTTTTGTGGATTTTTGTCTTGGGCATGTGATGCTTCTTTTCAGCAAGGCAGAAATAGTCACAATAATAATTGGGGTGGTGTTTGATCAGCAGTATTTCTTCCATGAAACAGCCAGCTCAGCTCAAATGCCTCCCCACCCCCATCATACAATTGACTATAGGAATGTTCAGGGGAACTGGTGGGCTTTTAACTCAGCCATTTTGTGTGATCCCAGTGATCAGTGACCCTTTTATAAGCTGTAGCAGTTGCACAAAGTATAGCAGCAATTGGCTAACCCACCTAGGAATAGAGTCTGCTATTCATTTCAGAATGTGCTAGCATTTAACTTGTACAAATTCAGCTTTTTTGTGCAGGGCCAAAAAATGTATTATTATTTTTAAAAATTAAAAGGGGCGGACATCAAGCGGGCGGGGGTGGGAGTTGGCAATCCCACCTGCCACAGTACCCACCTTGGGAGAGAATTTGGAGGTGCAGGGGGAGTGTACATATATGATTTTGGTTTTATGCATTATCCCTGGAACGTAACCCTTGCTTAAGTTGAGAGTCAACTGTACTCAAAACAGTGTTTACTGCTAAGAGGATTTAAGAATAAATTTAAAAGATTGCAGGGGTTTTAAATGTTGAAAGTTTGTCAAGCTGTATTTCTGAAAATGTTTGTGTTTAACTTTTTCTACAAAATACTACCGTGTCCTTTCATCATCAGTTGGCAGAAGCACCCAATGATAGCTCTTCATTCACATAATATAATGTTTTGCAGCTGAGTTAGAAATCGTTTGTGCAATCCCATGCAAAATATCTATTGCCAAGAGGGACATTCCTTTATTATTGATTGCATTTGTATTCCAACCTTCATCTGAAGGGGGTTCACAACAGCATTTCACAAATTGGATAGCATGGACTTAAGTTTCCCTCCACAGAATTATCATTGTAAAGGAACACCTTTTTAATTTTTGAATGAGTCACTTGATCAGACCTCCTCATGGGCCCAAACTAGATTCTGCAGTCTGCTCTTTCCGTAACTCCTATTCACAATGACACAGTTGTCAAAACAGTACTTCTCTGTGTTGGCAGAAATCCTAATATTTGCTCTGTCAATCATAAGTTTATTGCATGACACCACTGCAGAACCTTTTTCATGTGCACAAAAGAAATTCCTACGAAATCATCACTTGCACGGAGTGCGTAGCAACACTCCATAAGATTTTTCTCCATAGTGCATGTACACCTCTTTTATATGCCTTTTAAACGTGGAGAGTGGGTGACTAGCTTCCCTTTATTATTCATGAGAAGAGGTAGAACATGCATTCTTAAAGCAGCACCTGAAAATAATTTGCCTTATCCTTGTCTCATGGTTTTATTACTTTTAATGCCCTGCTCTCCCCGCCACTGTAAAATATTGGACAAGAGAATTTCAGCTTTGTATCTCTTGCAGCTTTGCCCAACAGAGCAAGTTGTTTTTCGGCATCCGTCTGTCTCGAGAGACAGCAGAAACAGCGGCACAGAATTAGGGAGGTGGAAAGCTGATATTTCATGGAATCTGCTAGTTTGAAAATGCTGGTTGAGTGGAGCAACAACATTTTACAAACCTGTGTGTATTCCTAGCATAAATTTAAAACTTGTGCTATGCACTGATATGGACCTGGAAAGGAAATAGTTGCAAGCCTGTGGGACATAGCATTGTTCTAAGAACACTGTGGAGGGGGAGTTAGACTTGATGACCCTTGGGGTCACTTCCAACTATGATTCTATGCAATGGCAACTGATAGTGAGAGTCCTCATCCCTTACACTGTTTCAAGAGGACATTGTGGGGAGGGGGAGAAGTAGTGGCTGCCAATAGCACAATGAACAACAGGAACAGAACTCTTGCTGTTCTACTGCTGCTACTGATGGTTTTTAGTACGAGTCTCCTTTGACTGCTTTTTACTGAGAGGTGAGATAGAAAAGTTTTAAATTAATTGAGAGAATTATTATTATTTAAAAAAAATAGAGAATACCTAATACTGTATGTCGCTCCCACGTTGGAAACAAGTCAGTTTAACTGCGAAGCCAAATTCTGCAGCGAGATCTAGATGAGCAGAAAGTTTTGGAAACATCATTGATTATGAACTGGAGAACAAACTCTCCAGCACTAGTAGAGCTGTAGGTTTGTGATCCCAGTCCATTCCTGGAATCCAAGTTTTTCCAGCGTAACAGACCCATAGCCACAAGACAAAAACACTGCCTGTTGCCTACCCCATCTCTACATTCACCTCAAAGTTATGTCCTTGCATATTCAAATAAGTCTTTTCAATCACCATTAAAAGAAATCTCCAAAGCCAGAGGAGCCAATTTACTGATGTTGCTGTGGCGATATTTTAACATGGATGATATTAGGAGCAATTGCATTCTCTCAGCACCCACCCCTTTTCACAAGAAGCTTCCGTTCTGGTGCGTCTGTTGTTTCTATAGTAACCAGAAAACACTAATCTGATACCATGGTTGCTCCTGACTCAAGATAGTTACACTTTGTTACAATTATCTTCTCTTGAATGTGAGGAAGACACGGTGGTCCACAAATGCAGCTGACACTTGGAGGAGTGTTGAAAACAAATATGCAGATACAACGTGAGAGAAATGTTGAGCTGAAGTATTGTACTGGAATTAGTGGTTGCGCGGCCAGGCGAAGTCCCCCCGTACCCCGGGGCAGCCCCTGAGGGAAATAAAGACTCATGACAACGTTCTATGGGATTAAATTGGCCACAACTTTATTAATATTTCAGATGTAGGAAGACCTTGGCTCAGGCATTGGGCGTTTATCCTTCCCAGCCCCCCAGACGGGGTTCTGGGTACCTTCAGGGTTATCCAGCATGATTGGGAAGTGGGCTAGTCTGGAGAACATATGTTCAAGCAGACAGCCCACCCCCCTATGTTCGCTGCCGCTGGAAGGGGAGGGCAGTGACGACCCTGGGCTTTTGCTCGATGCCTCCCCCTGAGACCCCTTTAATGGGAACCCTGTTATCGCCGCCACAATGGGGGCGGGGGTCACCGCCCCACGCCCCCCCCATCCTGTAAATGACTAAAGGATTCCACCCAAGGCCTGCAACCGCCAAAGTTGTGACGAATTGCTACGGGAAAGGCGAAACCTGCCAATGCAGGGAAATTCCTTTCCGGCCCTTTAACAGCGACCTTGTCATAGCAGCCCCTGCGTGCCTGTGTGGCTGTGGAAAAAAGGTGGTTAAACCTGCAAAGTAAGCATCAATTGAGGGAGTGGAGGGTGGGGAAGCTCTGAATCCAATGGCCGCTTCCCAGGTATGACTCAAGTTCTATTGTGTGTACTGTATAATCCCACCCTCTACCTGGCCAATCCCCCTGGCAACACCTCCCCAGCCGGGATTGGGCGGCTGCTAGAGTAGGTGGAGTCCACAGGTATCCCAACCTGGGAAGGTGAAGCCAGGCCAACTGCCAGGAGCTGCCACCGTGATTCAACGGGCCTCCCAGGAACCTCGCAACATGCGCACCCCGTTTGATGTGGGGAACGCTCATTATAACAAATTGCCAAATATTAGTTATTTGTTTTTCTATTATGTTGCTTTTTCTTTGGTGACTCAGAGTGATTTCTTTCGAGTGGTTTCTCTATCTAGGTAGTGATCAAGCTTACACCTGGTTTTCTACAGCAAAGCTAGTGGTCCAAAATCATTTAATTTATAGCATTCGGCAAATGCTAGTGAAAAAGAGAAAAATGCCATTTGGGTTGTGTTTAGCTCTTTAAGAATAACTCTTCTACGGTGGTGACTCACAATTCCATGACAGAATGACTTTACAAAAAGCATATACAATATAACAGGGGCAGTGAACATTTTGGGGGGTCCATGGCTACATTTGCAAACTGGACAAAATTCCATGGCCACTACAGACACATATACCACAACCCATTATAATCACTACAATAGAATTTGTATTTCCTCCCTAATTTCCGTGGGGGGATGAGACTCTGTGGAAGACCTCTGTGGGTAAGTGTTCCCTTGGGTGCCATGCTGTTGACTACCGGTAATTTTATGCTCTACAGGAGGGAGATCATAGCTCACCGATAGAGTATATTTTTGCATGAAGGTCCTAGGTACAATCCCCAGTAACTCAAGTTAAAAGGGATCAGTAAATATTATTGAACAAAAGTCTTGGGTGAGCATCTATCAGGTCTCAACATTCTGGCTTAAAGTTTCAGGGTTCTTCTAACTTTCTCTCAGACTCCAAGGTAAAGGGTAAAATAAAAAAATGGGGAACTAGAATCCAAGGGGCAAGACTCTTGCTGCTGGGCTTTATGACAGTTTCCACTAGCATCTTATTGAATCAGGCTGCTGTCAAATGATTTTTTTGGGGGGTGGGGTCTCATTTCCTTATGACCTTTTCTTTCACTTTCAGAAACACAGAAGTACAAAAAAACCCATTTAACCAAAACTCCAGGACTTCAAAAATGTGTCACTCATTACTCATCTAATTAAATATCATGCTCTGCAGCTTGTAACAGCCCATCTCAATTAGCACATGGCCAAATACATTTAAGCCTACGTTTGATAAGCCATTTTTTTGTTGTCTTATTTCATGATTTACAATTCTTTTCTTCTTTTTCTTTCATTTCTGCATGAAAGATAATGTAATCCTGTGCTGTACTCAACAGTTTTAATGACTCATTTGGGAAGATTGTGTCAATCCACATTCATTATTAGGACATGAATGTTAGGAAAGTTTCATTGGGGGGTGGGGGTGGGGTTGTGCCTTCTAGGTGCTGGCCCCATTCCTGACCTCCAAGCAACTGAGATGCCATTCACACAGAGGTCTGCACACAGAGCCTTGGAACAAAAAAATGTAGGGTATGGATCACTTCTGATATGTGCGCAGGCCATTGGAAGTAAAAAATGGAATGTGCAGAGGTGTGTGTGTGTGGCAAGTAGCACACTGGGGACAGGATTCCAACCTTCCTCCCCCATGTTCATTTATACACACTGTGGGTAACTGCAAAGAGCCTGCTGTAGAGAAAATTCAGAGCGTTTCAATAGTGTGTAATAATGTGTGGGGAGGAGAGAGTTTGAAGACATGGCATGATGTAACAGAACTGAACTTGTTTAATGTATTAGAGAACATGGTAGAAGTTTTCCTACTTTCTCCCATCGAGCTACATACTTTAGGACAGTATATCTGTTGCTTTCCAAGATACTGGACCATGGCTCAGTGAGCCAGTCAATCATCCATAGACCCTGGGTCATGTGCTAATGCTAGTCACATTTATCAGGGACAACAAAGCATACTGAGATGTGGCAATTCCATGCAGCCAGTTGAATGTGCCATCAGTTTTGCATTTGGCTGGCAGCAAATAACAATCATATTTGAAGAGGGATATTGCATGCCTCATTTTTCCCCTCTTTAACCATATCATTTTGTTTATTTTGGGCATTCATTTTCATTTATTATGGGCATGATTCAGACAAAGGAATGGACTTTTAAGTCCCAAGCAATTTCAGTGGGAAAGTGCTAACTCTGTCACTGAAATCAATGGCACTTAAAAATGTATTTAATGAGGGCTGAATTTTGTCCCTTTAAAAAAAAAAAAAAAAAAAATTTCCCTGGCTCCCACAATGGCTAACCAGTTTAATTAAATGCAATAAAAAAACCCTATAATATTTTTTCTGGACACATGGAGAGAGCTGGCCAGACATTTTTGTGTTGGGAGATCTACAAGGAGGATACAGCTACAGGGGATGCCTACTAAAATCATCAGGGTTGGGGATTTGCAAAAGTCTTCCCCCTCCAGTTTCTGTTTCATAACTCATCCAGTTTCCATGTCATCAATTCCCCCCCTCAATTCTTCTGTACTCATCCCAGCTCTATTTCCTGCCAATCTCCAATATGCCATCCCCTTTCTCGAGCTAGAACACTCTTAATTCACCAGCTGACTTTCCAGCAAAGAGGAGGTTAACTCGCTTACTTTAAACCCACATGAGCTCAACACTCAACACCACATGCAGGGTTAAGTTACTCATCACCCTAACTCAGAGAACACAGAGCCTCAGTCAGTGGGGGAGATGCCAGCTCATCCTTCAAACATCAAAGCAATATACTGTTGCTAGGCACTCATTTGGTCTTCGCTGAAGGACATCAAACAGCTTGAACTCGCCCTATAAAAAATGTTGGGGTTTTGGATCCGAGGCCCAAAGTAGCTGGATTTCAGTTTTAACTGCAATGGCTCTCCCAGAAAAGCACCCAGTGGTCTCTCATTAAGAAAATACTTCACATGGGTGAGCTTTGAAGACTAGGCAATGGTGGCTGTGATGGCTGTGATGTCTATGGCTCCAGGAGATGGAGAGAAGAATATTGGGGGAAAGAGAAAGTTGCAAACTTTCTGGAATTATGCCCAATTCAATTTTACCAGCTGCCTATTAGTTTAATGAAATAAATGTGAAAAAGTGTACATGGCATTTCCTTTGTGCATACCGCCCTTGTCTCCCCATCCCCTGTTCAAACTTCAAACAGGGACTGTTCTACTTAGAAGAAAGGGAAAAAAGGAGGGGAATTAAGAGAGGTGGGGAAGAAGGGTAAAAAGGAGGAGATACAAGAATCAGCAATGCATGAATTTCAGCTAAAGCATCCATAACAGACAGCCATCCAAACTCTGCTTATAAACCACCAAGGAAGGAGAGTCCACAACCTCCTGAGGGGGAGAACATTTCACTGTCAAACAGCTCTTACTGTCACAAAGTTCTTCCAGGTGTTTTGTCAGGATCTCCTTTCTTGTAACTTGAAGCCATTGGTTCGAGTCCCACCCTTCGGAGCAGGAGAAAACAAGCTTGCTCCCTCTTCCATGTGACAGCCTTTGAGATATTTGAAGATGACTGTCATATCTCCTCCCGGTCTCCTCTTTTCCAGGCTAAGGATACCCAGCTCCTTCAACCAATCCTCATAAAGCTTGGTTTCCAGACCCTTGATCATCTTGGTTGCCCTCCTTAAGAGATCCAATGGTTTGATACTTTCACACTAATTCATTCATAAATATTTGAGAAAGGGAAACCAGATCTTACCACAAGTTGCTTGAACTGCTACTTCAACCTTAGGCATTAAAGCAATGTTAAGAATAAAGTGGAAATGGGGTGGCCATGCAACAGCAGCCACTCTATTAGAAAGGGTTTAAGAGGATAGTCCTCTCTTTGAAGGACTGGCCGGTGTAAGCCTGGCTTAAAGACAGAACCATAAGAAGGAAGAGCAGGCCTTGAACCTGCCCATCAATAGCACCTCAACACCAGACTGAGCAGGCAAACAGGTCATCTCTTTACACTCTTCCAGTGTGGTGTAGTGGTTAAGAGTGGTAGACTCGTAATCTGGGGAACCGGGTTCGCGTCTCTGCTCCTCCACATGCAGCTGCTGGGTGACCTTGGGCCAGTCACACTTCTTTGAAGTCTCTCAGCCCCACTCACCTCACAGAGTGTTTGTTGTGGGGGAGGAAGGGAAAGGAGAATGTTAGCCGCTTTGATACTCCTTCGGGTAGTGAAAAGCGGGATATCAAATCCAAAATCTTCTTCTTCTTCTTCTTCTTCCGCACTATGGTGCAATGTATTGCATTTCTATTTAATTTATAGCAATAAGTTCTAAGTGTGCATCTTTGCATATAAATTAGCAAACACAAATTTTATTGACTGTTGTTTCCTCTTTTTGTCCTCTTTTTTGGCAGTGTCTAAGTAGACAATGATTTGGGGGGGGTTTCCCCCCACAAAACAACAAAAGCAATATTTCTTCATACTAATGCTAATTCTTACAAAAGTTGGGGAAACCCTTCTGCAAATATTAACTAAATTCATGGAAAGCACTTGAGTTTCGTAAAGTCAATATGCCCTCTTGTACAAGGTCAATATAATTGACATCCTCTGTACATACAGTATGTGCATGTGCACATTTTGCTTTTCGTTCTTGCCGCTGTTCCCTTTTAATAGAGAAATGACTAGCAGAAAATTGATATGTTTGTAAGATAGCATGACCCTCCCACTGCACTAGTTTTGTGTGATTAATTTTAGGGTGCATTCTGACAGATTGCTTCAAGCCTTACTTTATCATGAATCTATGATTCTTTTAAAA
Organism: Lacerta agilis; assembly: GCF_009819535.1. NCBI lineage: Eukaryota > Metazoa > Chordata > Lepidosauria > Squamata > Lacertidae > Lacerta > Lacerta agilis. The sequence continues at coordinate 18,713,726 of NC_046316.1, read as the reverse complement.
TGAAGACTCAGCAACTATTTTATGTCGAGCTGGGCAAAACCTTTCACAATGATCATTTTCAGCCTTACGAGGGCTGGTGCATGCAAAGTGAACCGAACTACAAAAAGGCAAGCATGGCAAAGGGCTTCGACAAAGTTGCTTTTGATTTTTGCACTATGTTTGCTCTGTATAGTGTGCAAAGTGGTCTGTTTTCTGTGTGTCGGGACTTCTACCTGCTGCAGAGGTAGGGTCTGTGTCTGTCTGTGTGCGGCTCTTCTCTCAAAAGCTTCCCTGCCAGGAGCACTTTTTACAATGACCGCGTGACCATGCGAACTCACATGGTTAGTATAGGAAGTGCTGGCAGCAAGGAAACTTCTGAGAGGAACGCTGTGCTGCTGCAAGTGCAAATGGTACTTATAAGAAAGGCGAAGGGGGGGGGATAGAGAAGCGTTGACTCAGCATAGCTTTATGGGTCAAAGCAGAGTCATAGTGATGCATTCCCCTCTCCCTGTGTGTTCACCAGGCTGCTGACCCAAGGAGTGGACCCAGTCATTTTTGTGATGACTCCTGTATCCAGTGCCGGATTTATGTATAAGCTAACCAAACGATAGCTTAGGGCCGCACTCTCTTGGGGGCCCCCAAAAAAATTAAAGGGAAAAAAAACCTGGATGTACATTTCCAAAATATAAGATATAAAACAAATAAAATAAAACCTACATACAGCAACAGTGTTTTGTGTTGTGTAGGCTCCTATGGTGTAAGTAATGGGCCCCACATGCTAGCCTGCTCCCTAAAATATCACTGGTTTACTCATTTCTATATATACAGTGCCTACATTCTGCATGTGCAAATGGCTTTAGGTACCTACAAGTATTACCGGTAGGTCCATAAATTACCATATAGCATATATTCAACACAAAAAACAGTGACAATTAGTTGTTGACAAAGGACAGCTGTACATTTAAAGCATCCCATTACCTTCAGTAGCTTAGGGCCTCATCAAACCTATATCCAGCCCTGCCTGTATCTTCTGGGGTTTTCAGTTATGGACTTTATCACCCAAGGAATTGTGATTCATCATTATCTATCACATAAAAGGTGGTATGCAATAACTGCACCTTTTCGCTTGAGAGTGTGCACCTCCGAAAACAACCTGTTTGCTATGACCCTGGATGCATTTTGCCTGTCAGAATTTTCGCTACATCCGTTGGACTAGTGGTTGTTTCTGCTCCACTATATATATGGTTTAAGAAAGATTGTTACAGCAGCTACAGGAACTGTGCTATACCATTCTTGTACTCTGCAAGTCGCTGAGATGACATTATGCCTATCAGCAATGTGCTCATAACCTGTTCCACTTTCGAGCTGCCACATTTTTGCAAAGTGGCTTGCTCAAGAGCATTTGTAGGAAAATACTCAGAAGACTAAACACAATCTAGGCTTCTGCGTGTTTCTACATCTATTGCAAGCTATGCTTTTGGCTACTGAACAGCCCTCTTGTGGTGCAGATTGTGTTGGAGGTTTTGCACACTGCATGGATGCTTTCATTTTGGCTTCAGCAGCAAGCGCTGTTGCTTCAACTGATGTGATTTGAGCCTGGGCCTTCACTTTGTGGATATCCACAGCCTGTTGGAAGAGGGTGGAAGACCCTCAAGTTTTGTCTTGAGTTCACTGTCAGTTACCGGTAATACTGATCTCCCTCATCACTAAATCTCAAAAAAGCAAGATTCACAGGCTTTGCTTGACATCTCAGCTGCTTGTTCCTGGTGTAGGTCTTCACCCAGCCCTTATCTCTGTTTATTTGGGTGTCGGAGATGGGGCACGGAGGGAATGCCTTGCTCTTGCAAGAAAGAAGGACCTGCAGGACCTGCAGCTAGGTGGTCTCTAGATACCTTCAGCAGAAGGAACCTTTTTAGCGGTAGGGACAGTCAAGACCCAGCCCTTCCAGGCCTGTTGGGAATGAGCCAGAGAAAATTATGTGTGCAACCTTGCTATGACTTAGGGAGGGCTTATGCTGAGAGGCCAGGACCTAGCTTACAGCCCCTCACACCCTTCTTTTTAAACCCACTTCACAGGAAAACATATTGCTGGCCATCAAGCATGACCAGGGATGATGGGAGTTGGTCTGGTTGGCCAACGTTTCCCTGCAGCTGCCTTATTCTATAAAGCCATGTGAGAGTTCAGCTACACCAAGAGACAGTGACTTGCCATAAGACACACTGTGGGCTTTGTGGCTGGACAGGGGTTTGAACCCAGCACCCTACTCATTGCATCACACTGGCTTTCCTTAATTGCATCCACAAGACAATACGGAGTCGGCACTAATATTGGCAGCATCACTCTGCAGTTGTACGAAGTACAAAGCAAATTAAAAATCCGCCCTTCAGCTAATTCCTGTTTATTTACTCAAAAGCTCCCATTGATCCCTGTTTGCCTTTCTCCAAAGCAATGTACACAGGATTACAGCTGCAGAAATTAAAAGTGTTTTTAGTTGTATGTTTTTTTAACAAAGAAAGAAATCAAACCAAATCTTGATTTCTTTAAATACAGCTCTGTCCTAGCTATGTTTACACAGAAGTAAACCCCACTGTGTTCAATGGCATTTACTCCCAAGTAAATGTGGCTAGGTTTGCAGTCTTAGACAGCCACAGGGTCAATTAAAAAGATGGAAAACATCACTGGTTTATCTCGTAATTGCACTACTTTCAACCTTGTCCTGATGTATTTCATCAAAGGCTGCTTGGCTGCTTTCATGCTTTATTTCATGGCAGGCATGCCATGAAAATGGGAAGAACCAGATTCCTGTATTAAAAATCCTTGGCCCAGTAAAATATTCATGGTACTATAGGCTTGTTTGATTTTCAATAATCTTACCCAACAGGGCCTGTAAAAAGGATGCAAGCCAGAAGTGATACCGGCAGCCAGGAAGATTCAGCTCTCTTTGACACAACGTTGATGCGAATACAATCCCATTCCCTTTCAGACATATGCAGGTGTCAGAGACCAGAATGAGGCCCATTCTGTTTAATAGCGCTCAGTATTTCCCCTCCCCTTTGACAAGCCAGTGCTGCTGCATTCATACGCAGGTAAAGCTTTTATGTACTGCAGCACATAACGTTTTGCTTATGACAGAACTGCTCTTTAAAATATGGGCTGACAATTCACCCACCCGGCTTCTCCAATGTCTTTACATGCAGGAGGGGAGGTAGAGCACATAAATTTGGAATAAGGGCATTATAAATTACTTCTTCTCTCCCCACCCCCCTGTTTGAGATATCTTGACATATCTCAACCTCTTTTTCCTATCTACAACATGGGAATAGCGATGGCTGCTGGATGGATTTGGGGATCAGTGGGACACGTACTGCAAAACAAAAGCTAAAATCACAGGCACCCTGTCCATCAAGAGATGCATAGAAGCAGCCTTCTGTGGCTGCTACTGATGTCCATGCATATAAAAACATAAGAGCCCTGCTAGATCAGCCCAAATGCCCACATAATCCATCATCCTATTGCATGCCAAAGGTAAAGGTAAAGGGACCCCTGACCATCAGGTCCAGTCGTGTCCGACTCTGGGGTTGCGGCGCTCATCTCGCTCTATAGGCCGAGGGAGCCGGTGTTTGTCCGCAGACAGCTTCCGGGTCATGTGGCCAGCATGACAAAGCCGCTTCTGGTGAACCAGAGCAGCGCACAGAAACGCCGTTTACCTTCCCTCCGGAGCGGTCCCTATTTATCTACTTGCACTTTGACGTGCTTTCGAACTGCTAGGTGGGCAGGAGCTGGGACCGAGCAATGGGAGCTCACCCCGTGGCAGGGATTCGAACCGCCGACCTTCTGATCAGCTAGCCCTAGACTCTGTGGTTTAACCCACAGCGCCACCTGGGTCCCCTTGCATGCCAAAGCCAGTGGTGAAATAACCAGCCAAGATAGCAGAATAGAGGTTTTGGGGGTTCAAGCAGGCCACAGCTTTATTGGATACAGATGTGAAAGGTTTGGCATAGGCATTGGGTGAAGTGTATCTAATGGTAAACCACAATGGGGGGGCTATGACCAACATCAACTAGAGGTATCCCCCGAGGGGTCCCTGCTGGAGGAGTTCTATGGCCCTAGCCCACGCCTGGGTGTCCGACAGAAGCAACTCCTCACAGATCCCTTTAATGAGATACTCCTTAACCAAGGAGGGGCAGGCAGGGGCTACAACCTCCCCTCCAGCCAAGGCTAAGGCTTACTCAGTGCCTAAGCTTACAAAGTTGTGATGATTGCTATGAGATAGCCAAAGAAGAAATGGCCGGTGTCAATTGGCCAAGTGGAAATACGGCAGCCAACAATGTCCATGGCAAGGTTTTAGCATGAAAGAAAAGCACATTAAAAAAGGGTGTGAGGGTGGGAGATCCAATGGGGGAATGCTGGACCAGCTTCAAATTATTCCCCGGGGTGCAGATCCAAGCAAGGCTGGTTGGGCCCACACCCTGGGGAATTCCCAGACCCAGGTCCTGACTGTCATAGGCCAATCTGCAGTCCTTCCAGCCGGCTGCCAGATTGCCGCCAAGGCCTGTGACCAGGCTGCAATGCTGCCTGACTGTTTAAGGCATGGGTAGGCAAACTAAGGCCCAGGGGCCAGATCCAACCCAATTGCCTTCTAAATCTGGCCCGTGGACGGCCCGGGAATCAGCGTGTTTTTACATGAGTAGAATGTGTGCTTTTATTTAAAATGCATCTCTAGGTTATTTGTGGTGTGTGCCTGGTGTTTTTACATGAGTAGAATGTGTGCTTTTATTTAAAATGCATCTCAGGGTTATTTGTGGGGCATAAGAATTCATTCATTCCCCCCCAAAAAATATAGTCCGGCCCCCCACGAGGTCTGAGGGACAGTGGACCTGCCCCCTGCTGAAAAAGTTTGCTAACTCCTGGTTTAAGGTAAGCAGACTTCTTACAAAGGCCAGACAGATATCTGTAGGAAGTCCACAAGCATGAGCACAATAGCACTTTCGCCACCTGGGCACACCAACAAATGTATTCAAAGGCACATCACTTCAGATACTGAAGATAATACACAGCCATCATGACTACCAGTCATTGATAGCCAGAATGTTATCTGCACCCAATGATTTGTTAGCTTTATTCTATCAATAAAGACTAAAACTTCATCTTTTGTCACCACTATTCTTTTTAGTTCTTCCAGTTGTGGGAAATCCAGCCTCATATACCCAACATGCTTAAATCTAATTAATGCAAGAAGGGATTAAGACCACAGAGTAAGCTGTCCTGACAGGCTTAGCTCACCTTGGGAGGGACTTGGTAATCAAGCCTTTGTTCCCTTTCAGTCTACCTGAAAAACTAAGCCTATGAAGAGGCTAAACTGGTTGCTCCTGCTTAACCGCATGGCTCTAACAAGCCTCTCTTGAGTCCTACACCAATAATTTAGGAACTTTCACTACTTTGTAACAGCTAAGTTTTACTGCCTGTGCAACTTTTCAGAAGCACATGAATCTGACCTTTGGGGAGCTTGTAAGTAAACTATTTTTAACTTACCAAACTTGTGGCCTTTTTCTATACTAGGGGCTCCCATCTGTACTAAAAGTCTTCAATGCTAAGGTGATCGCCACATTGGCTTATGCGATCCCATTATGGGGGCCTTTTGTAAACCTAAACTCTTTGGAGACAATCCAAAACCAGTTCCTGAGATGGATATTAAAACTACCACGATGCGTAAGCAATTCAGCGATACGCCTGGAATTGAATGTAACATCACTGGGAAGCACCCTATGGAAACACATGCTCAGTTACTGGTTGTCAGTATGGCATAGACTCCCTAACCTTTATTTGCTGCAGTGTCTCTGGAGAGATAACTTTCCCAGCCCTTGGGTGAAAATTCTACATTCTAAACTTGTGTCCCTTGGATTATCACCATCTGAATTACTGGGAATGGATCTAGGCCCTGACAAGAGAGCTGTTAATAGAAGGCTAAAGGAGGTTGATCTCCAGCATAACATTTTGACAGGAGGTGGCACTTGTTCACCAACAAACCTGGGGTTAGCACCAATAACGAAATTACCATCTTACTTATCTTCTATTTCTGTTGCGGCGCATAGGTATGCCTTTATCAAGGCCAGATTCAATGCCTTCCCATTAAATGTCATGGGCAACAGACTCTCTAATGGCCAGATTTCATTGCTATGCGACTGTAATAGTGGTTCCGTAGAAACATTACAACATATACTTTTTTGCTGCCCAGCTTATTCGGCAGCCCAGTCTAGATTTCTATCCCCCCTTCTGATAGGACAGGCAGACGGAACCCAGGAGGCTAAATTAATCCATTTATTGAATGACGAGGAACCGAGTAGATTTCTTACAGTCGATAGATTTTTGATAAATGTCCTATCCCAGAAAAAGAGAAATGGGTCACTGCATAGTTTTGATAGTTTAACTAATACCCAGTATCATTAAGAGGAAATTAAATTATTAATTAACTCTTAAATAAAGTTTTAGCTGAATCCCTATGCTGCATATGTACTAACCAAATTGAGTTAAAATGTTATTCTTGAAGGGCTGTTTAGAATTGATATTGTTCAAATTGCAGCAGTTGCTGCCTCGTTTTTTAATTGGCTTATGTTGAGTTGCTCCTACACTATGTAGAACTGTATATATGGGTCCGTCCCCCACGTCCCTCTCCAAATATGATGGCAGGATGACATCAGGTGGCATATAGGGAGTTGCCCTACAAAACTGCCAAAATTGATCTGCGGTCGGTTATGCTTTACCAGTGTGCTGGTGAGGTAGCACTCAGCAGGACTGAACTCATTGCTCACCGGCTGATGAATGAAAGGTTCAGTTCTGCTACTTGCAGGGATCACCTTTGCCAGTACATTTCCAGCCAAAGCAACACCAAGCAGGGTTGAATTGTCCACTCTCCCCTGATGAACAGAGGCTTTGGTTCTGCTCTCTGTGGGGCTCAGCTGCAGAGGATTGAACCCCACCCCTACCCATCAGCTGACCCTCACCCAGTGACATCAGTTGATTGACAGGTGGGCATTGTTTTGCGGAAATTGCTTAAGGGCAAAACTGAACCCACTGTAGGCCAATTTTGGTGCATGAGCTGCTGTAATGCATGCTCTATACCAGGGTTTCCCAAACTTGGGTTTCCAGCTGTTTTTGGACTACAGTTCCCATCATCCCTGACCACTGGTCCTGCTACCTAGGGATGATGGGAATTGTAGTCCAAAAACAGCTGGAGACCCAAGTTTGGGAAACCCTGCTCTATACAGAGCATGGCATGGCATTATAATGCTGTGAACTGCCATGGAGGGAAAATGCACAATGCAATGATATCCCATTGCAAGCTGCATTAAATTGAGGAAAACAAAAAATGGAAGTGGTAGCAATAGCAGCAGCCCTGTGCTTTTTCTATCATCTAGTTCCACCCGCAGACAAATGGGGCAATAGGATGGCCTAATAAGATTGCTCATTAACCACCTGCCAGCCAAAATATAAGAGAACGGTCTGATTTATTGTGGAAATAAAAGGACACACATTTTTTAGAACGGAATTATGTCTGCTGGTAAAAGGCGCAAACGATCATTGCTGTGCTGGAGACACACATGCACACAAACCCTGTTAAAAAAAACCCAGACCTGGTTTTAGACTCCCCCACCCACCCCCAGTCATGTTCCACTGATTTTTAATGAAACTTGTTAAGTTTATTGAGTTATAAAGGCTTAGCAGATGCTTAATGGCCCAATCAAGTAATTAATTGCTACTTCCGGTTGAACAATGTTTTGTCAATCAGCCGTGATGGCAGGTTTAGTGAAAACAGTTGATTATTTAAATGCTCTAATCATGCATACTTAAAACATTTTTTGGGGGGTGGGGAGGGGCGGTTACTTAAGACAGTCTGAAGAATTCTGTTCTCTTTGGAATAGCAAAGGCATAATTAAAACAGATGTGGTTAACATCTTTCTCTAGGGGAATGAAAACTAGAGCAATTACTGATGACGATGGTTCTTTAGAAAACCAAGCATAGCAAAGCAGTTTCTGTGCATTAAACATCTAGTTTGCTCATAACCTTCTTACTTATAACTCATTACTTTTTTTAGGGATTTACTTATATTTTATTAATTATACATCAAAAAAGTATAAATTATGAGTGATAGCAGATAAATTTGATTCAGTTAAAGGCTAGCTAATAAATTTTGCACTTTCTTAAACAATACATTAACTGAAACACAGTCACCATTTGAAAGTTGCAGATTACGAATGTTGCAATGCACTTATCCAGCGACGTAACACGTACAAAATTGCATATACTAGGGTAAGCTGTTCATTGAAATGTATATGAACGGGGACTTCCGGCGGCGGACGCCATTGCGGGTGGTCGTGGGTTGCTTCGGCTGCGAAGCACCCAGTCCATCCCGGGGGTTAGGAGCCCTGCTACCGCAAAGCGGGGCTCCGGTTGGGGTGCGGGAAGAGCGTCCCGCACTCTGGGCTCCCCGGCTGTGCCCGCTGTGGCTCCGAACCCTTCCCCCGCTCCCCCTGTAAAGGGGGAGTGGGGGTGAAGGGACGACGGAGCCGGGCTACAGGGGAAATGCCCCAACCGGGATGTAAATGCGACGACAAAGCCTGTGATGAGCGTCTAAGTTCTACCTGTCATTAAGGAGCTGTTAAGAACCCAGAGGCTGTAAGTAATTGATTGACTCTTTGTTTTCCTGGAACGATCTGGGGGAAAGAAGAAAGGCAGCCCGCCTCCCTCCCTTCGGGTGGTGAAAGAAATTAACTCTTTAAGTGACTGCTGCTACAACAATCAATTGAAAGCATTTGGAATTTGAAAACTGAGTCTGTTGAGATCTCCTTTTGGGGGTTAACTGAGGAAAAAATATCTCCATTTGAAGTTTTGGTCTTTATACTCCGGCATTGGAGAAATGGCGGCGACTTGGACTTTCGTGGGAAAAAATTGAAACAAAGGAAGGAAGAGACAGGAACTGAAACTTGATACCCATCCTCCCCCCCAAGATGCTGGATTTTGCGCTCGTGTTGGCATTGAATGATTGGGAGGATGAGGAAAAGCTTACTGTCTTTCAACTGGAACTGCTTGATCGAAAACTAAAAGCCTTGAGTGGAATTATAAACGGAAAGAACTTATTTTCCACAGAAGAGGCTTTTCAAAAGTTTTACTCAATGGAAACAGACTTTTGCAAAGAGCTGGGAGAGGTGTTGGAAGGATGGTCTGAGATGGCTGGGCAATTCCGAATGGAAGGGGGGCCGGTTTCTGGGGGTGGCAGCCCTGGAACGGGAAGATTTTCAATATCCAGACCCCGAGGTGGCAGCTCGGGGGCAAGGGACATAGAATTAAGATTTTTACAAGAAGAAGTAGTATGGCACAAAGAAACGGAGAAACCCAGAATGGAGGGGATGAATATCCTGAAGCTCGATGCAAGGTTTGTTGTGAAGGCAGCCTGGATCTGTGGACATCCAGAAGAAGATAAGTGGAGAACCGGTTCTGGTGAAAGGCAGAAAAAAACAATGGACAGAGGGGGAGTGGGTTGAAGCATTAAATGTATAATCTGAATGGCCTGCCACGGTATCCGAAATCGGAGTGTGAAGTCTGTTAATTATAAGTTTATTTTAAATAAGTAAGGAGATATTGAACTTTAAGTTAAAAGCAGCATGATAAACGATAGAAGAAATAAGTTTAGCTATAAGAATACTTGGTTAAGATTTAGGTTATAATGCAAAGATTAAGACAATTGTGTTTTTTCTTTTTAAGTAAAGTTAATTTTTTTATAGAGAAAAGTTGTTAAGGAAATAGTTTACTGTTCCAAAACCGAAGGTGTATAGGCGGGGGAAGTCAAACGTCAAGATTCAGAACTAGAAATTTTTTTTGTTGTTGTTGTAAGGTATATAGATAAGAAGAAGAATCCTGACATTATGTGTATTTGTATTTGTTTTGGTATTTGTAGGTGTGGGGTTGGGTTTGTGTTATTTTGTGAAAATGTCAATAAATTCTGTTTAAAAAAAAAGAAATGTATATGAACAAGTAATAAAATCATTTTAGAGGAAATTGTGTTGTGAAAATATCTATATGAAGGGAAATTGCATATAGTTCATTATATTGCATGTAAAAATGTGCCTATTAGGGGACGTTCTGGCTAAAATACTGGAGAATTTTCATGAGGAATCATTTTTTAAAAATAAATAAATAAATTGCAAACTGTTGTGGAAATGTGGGGAACAGAAATTGACAGAAAAATGAGAGATTGAAAGAACGTGAAGTTGACCTATTTGCCCATCCCTAGTTCACACACACACACACACACACACACACAAACGCATGCCTATCATACTCATAATATGAGTAAGTAGGAACTAAAGTGATTTGGTTGTATGGGAGGAATCATTTATGGATGAGACTAACAGGAAAAGGAAACAAAGGAGTACAGTATATGACTAGTTTCAGTTTTGTATATTGCTTTGTGGCAACACGCTGCTAGGTATAGTTTGTTTCAATTTAGTCTGTGGTTAAGTCATAATTTTGCAAATACAGTCGAACCTTGGTTTTCAAATGGCTGCCAAACGCCGAAAACCCAAAGTAAGTGCTCCAGTTTTCGAACAGGTTTTTTTTGGAAGCTGAACATCCTACGCAGCTTCCGCTTGAGTGCAGGAAGCTCCTGCAGCCAATCTGAAGCCGCGCCTTGGTTTTTGAACATTTCGGAAGTCAAATGGACTTCCGGAACGGATTATGTTCGAGAACCAAGGTTCCACTGTACTACAATACTTGAGGCTTAATTCTGAATAGATATAGAATTGCACTTTTTTTAAAAAGGGCAAAATGGAATGTAGAAGATTTTTCCATACATTTAATATTGCTCAGACCAAATCACTCTTTTTTATTTCATGTGTCAAATCATTCCTTATAATGGTGTCTAATCTTGAAAACAGAAAACTCAAAGCAATTCTATTCCAGCCATTTCCCTTGGGGAATTTGAATACATCCTAATCTACTAGTTCAGAAAAAAACTTTTTCCTTTCTCTCCGACCATTTCTTCCTAGTTATACTATCATGTATAATATTACTATATCATTAAATAAACCCCTGTTCTCCCTGTAAAATACCTATAGGCTTTTACAATCTCCCTCATGGAGCTCTAAACCGAGCTGTGGCACTGGGGGCTCTTAATCCTTCCTCACAAATTCAGTTCTTAGCTCTTTTATACAGGTTTGCTCTTCCAGCATTCTAACACCTTCTCCCAGCCTTAACAAGAACTGTTTTCGTTACACCTCACACATTTACAAGATCTTTGTATTAACTGTGAGTGATTTTGCACGAACTTTTAATTTTTAGAGCAGCTACACACAAACAAGTGCTCTTGAAGAAGCACCTTTTAAATCAACACCATGAGACTGTTGAAGCAGCCAAGCCTATTGTTTTCATGTTGCTGCAGACTTCTCAATTTGGTAGTAGCAAGCTTTTTGGGAGGTAGCAGGTACCTCCAGATAAATTGCTGGCATCAGAGAGGCAGCCATTGTGTAGAGTGACCCTTATGAGTGCCACGGAAAACTGGGAATGGAGAACAATCCAGGTTCCAGCTGTAGATTCAGGACCTGGTCGCCCATTTGAGGCTTCAATATTTGTGGACCCATTTCAATTTAGATTTGATATGGCATGGTACAGAGGATTCTGAACAACACTTAGCTTGTCTTGGAGCCTCTAAAGTTTGGGATAGGCACTCTAGTTGGGCTAGAACTCCCATCATCCTTAGCCATTAGCTTTTCTGACTGGGGCTTATAGGAAATAGAGTCCAAAAGAACTGAGAGTGCCCCAGGTTGCCCTCCTCTGCTCTAAACTCTGATGTACAAACAGCGCCATTATTGTGAAATCAGGCCCTCCAAGCCAGTTGCAAGCACCATGCTGCAAAATCAAGCCTTTCCAACCACTCCCTCTGGATGACCAGTTTCTCCGACCCATTAGATTTACGGGAGGCACTGGGGGTTGTGGAAAGGATCTAATTCATGCTTAGAAGCTTCCAGGATGAACAGATTCCAGACCCTCCAAGTGTCCCCATTTTTCAGTGACAGTCCCGGATTTACAGAAGCCGTCCCAGTTTCTGATTTGATCCTGGAATGTCCCACTTTTCCTTAGGATACCCCTATTTTCATCAGAGAAGTGTTGGAGGGTATGGTAGGACGTCTCTCTTCTCACTGGATAAATGTTGGAGGGTATGGAGTTATGTGACCCCCAAGCTCAGGAGATATGTAACTATACAACAATTAGAAGACATCTGAAGTTTTTAAATGTTTAATGTTTTTATACATGTTGGAAGCTGCCCAGAGTGGCTGGAGAAACCCAGGCAGATGGGCAGGGAATAATAATAATAATAATAATAATAATAATAATAATAATAATAATGGAATAGGATGTCCCTATTTTCATCGGAGAAATGTTGGAAGATATGAGATTCCAACTGCTTTCCTTGGGGATGGGCCTATGCGAAATGACAAGCTGTTTTACCAGAGTCCTTTTAGAGCAGTGATGGCCAAAACTGGCCCTCCAGTTGATTTGGGACTACAACTCCCATCATCCCTAGCTACAGGATCACTGCTTTAGAGCTTACAACCCACATGACATTTTATTACAGGTGAAGTCCTTGTTTTAAACTCCAGTAGCTTCCACATATTAAAAACTAACAGGAATATTTTCTTTCTCCATAAAGTCCTGGTAACAAATAGGGATTCCCCCCTCTTGTTAACTACAGGATCTGGATTCTACATTCAGAGGTACCAGAACACCAAAGCAGCAGCCAAGGATATACAACAAGAAGAGAGATGGGGAAAGAGGGACATACATTAACAAGGCATTCTCCTCTTTTCAACTGTAAGTGACAGAAACTATCAGTAAAACTATTCAAAATGGCATTGTCAAGGTTTGTTAGGTTTGGACTACACAATCCAATTAACACGAATTCACCCTGCAGGAGGCTGGAGTCAAGCATCAGCAACTATCCTTGGCTGAACTGTCAAAACTCTGCAGATTTCAAAGATGGAAGATGTGGCAAATGATGTTGAAGAGCTTTGTGAGGTTTTTTGAAGTCCAGTTGTACTGCTTTTACCGATATGATTGCTCTATTGTGTGAGCTCAGTTTATTCATTGGAAGACAACCATGAGCATTATTTTAAACGGAGCAAATATTCTATATATATATATATATATATATATATATATATATATATACATACATACGCAAACAAGTGAGCACCTTTTCATGAACCTTCTGGCCACCAAGCTGTGGGAAATATTATTGTTACTTGCAATATGAAAGACCATCAATATTCCCATGGAGATGAGTCTGCTGACGTTTTCCTACACGTTAAAACTGTAAACATCTTAATTACGGGCAGCCCTTTCAGTGCTAAAACTCTGGCAGAGTACTGGAGCAGAATTAGAGGGGGGTTGACCATGAGGAGGAGAGCTGAAGCACAAAATCATTCCGGGAGCAGTAATCTTGTGGTGCACCATCTAGTCGACCAAACAATTTGAAAGGTGTGCTACTTAGTTTCGCAAAACCTTTACAAAGCGGCCACAGGTTTAGCAGCTCCTCTTTCAGCTGTGGTTTTAATTCCCTGCAGAGTTTTCAGCAGCAAGGCTCCCACAACTCCAAATGCATTTTATAAAAGTACAAATCGAAGGAAAGACAAATAAACTATACTAGTTTCCAGAGACAGTTCCGTTGCATTCAGTTATTAGCAATCCTCCATTTTACATTTGTTTGCTAGAGCCGAATTTATTTTATTTTGTTTTTTGGCCTCGTACAGTATGGCAAGCACCGTAAAAGGTTTTGCTGACTTTGGAAGGAGGGGGGGGGGTAATTGTTCCGCTAGTTAGGCTGTCCCTCTGACCATCTGTTTTTCATGCCTGTTTTCCTGATTTAATATGCTGCTTCATCATTTCAGCTTGCGTCTCAGCCTTTTCAAATAAAAAGTAAGCGAGAGCATTGACTTAGCATTCACCTGGTTTCATTGCTAGAAGCAGAATATCTTGACCATGTGCTGTGGATGGGGGAGAGGTATGGTGTCGCTTCAAGATGTGTTAGCATGTGGTGGGAGGGAATCTCCAGATGCATTGCTGGGAGGGGCAGGGGGAAGAAGCACATTGCTTAGAATGAAATTGTTCAAAATTTGAGAGGGGGAAATTCATGAAATGGCAGGCAACCTCAGTGTGGGAAACTTTGCTTTAAAAACAAGCAAGCACCTTGTTAACCAAGTGCCTTTTGGTTTGGAACTCAGATGTAATCATCCAAAGTATGGCCATGATTATTATTATTTTTACAGTCACAAGATCCCCTAGGTATGATCTGCTTGTGAATTAAAATGGAAAGAATATACCATACTTTTCCATGTATAAGACTAGGTTTTTTTAATTTAAAAATTATGCTAGCTAAAAAGTGTGGGCTGTCTTATACAAGGATAGTGCATAGGGTGGACGTTTGATTGGTTGCTGCCACGGCTGTCAGCGGCTATTGGGTGTGTTATTGGTTGCTGCGTCAATGGCTGGTGTTGATTGGCTGATGCCATGGTAATGGTGCTGGCAATTGGCAGATTCTGCTGGCAAGGGGACAGATGAGAGGCGGATTTTTGAACATATGCAGGTGAGCAATTTTTGGCAATCCCCCCCCCCCAGAAAAGTTCAATAACTCCGTGCTATCTCCCCCCATTTTATTAAATCTGGGAATGTGCTCAGAGGCACCAGCTCCTTCACAATTCTGTCTGTTCCCCTGAGCAGCTATGACTCCAGATAGTCTTCTGCGGTGGCATAGGCCTCTTTTGCTCCATGTATCATGGTTTGCAAAATGTCCTCTTTGTGCTTTATTTAGAAATTTACTCTTGGTCACCTTTTTATATCACCTTCCAAATGTCATGGCACTCCCCCATTCTGTAAAAGAGCTAAATTCCTCTCTCAAATCAGCTGTCTGATAATTGTCAAAATGAAAACTTGTTCCCTTTCCCCATATTCTGCAAAGAATTACTGGAAGGCAGCCATTTCCCTGACAATCTGTCTCGGCAACATTTCTCCACGAGCTGCAATCTGGCTTCTCTGTTACTTGTACTACAGCCCCCTGCAGTGCTCTGGGTCACAAATGATTGATTTATACTGTCAAATTATAATGATGATTTGGTGCTTTCTGTCTCCCTGCCCTGATTTTGGATACCTACCCTCTTTTGCTGCAGTCCGCCATCACATAAACTTTACCCCCTCCCTTTTTTTTAGCTGAACCCTTAAAGAAGTTTTTAAATGAATATCAAGAATAGAATCAGCCTGTGCAATGAAGAACAGCTGAGCATTCTCTCTGCCACAATCCTGCCCCATAACACTCAATTTTAACAATGAAAACAATTCTGTGATGCCTTTAAGGAAATTCAGCTCCATGATCCGAAATGAATATTCAATGTGACATTAAAATTTCACAAATTTTGATGATGCAGGTTTGAATGCAAAACGTAACTTTCTTATATGAAATAGTTCTTACATTAAATATATATATATATTCCCAGTTACATCCCCAGAGATGGGTAAGAGTTGTCCATAGGAATTTATAAAGAACTCAATGATTTTAAGGTGAGTGGGATGGCGTCCCAAAATGCTAGCCCCATCTCAAAACCTTTCCAGAGGTAGCAGCAAGAATAGAATTCACCATCTTACTGAGTTCTTACTTAGTGTGAATTTTGTGTGTGTGTGTGTGTGTGTGTAGTGGTACCTTGGTACTTGAATGGCTTGGCTCCCGCACAAATTGGCTCCCGAGCGCCGCAAACCCGGAAGTAAGTGATCCGGTTTGCGAATGATTTTCGGAAGCCGAATGTCCATCACGGCTTCCGCTTGAGTGCAGGAAGCTCCTAAAGCCAATTGGAAGCTGCGCCTTGGTTTTCCAACTGTTTTGGGAGGCGAATGGACTCCGGGAAAAGATTAAGTTCAAGGACCAAGGTA
The DNA here is from genome assembly GCF_009819535.1 of Lacerta agilis. NCBI lineage: Eukaryota > Metazoa > Chordata > Lepidosauria > Squamata > Lacertidae > Lacerta > Lacerta agilis. Next base: position 18,697,777 of record NC_046316.1, on the reverse strand, counting down.
CCACTGTATATACCCACTAATGCAAATTCCAAACCAGATACAATTCATTCTCCATAAGGTATGTTGGGAGGGGCTGTGATTGGAATAGAGTGATTCATATCAGCTCTGCTGTGTAATTCACACTGAATACTGCAGCTCATACTCAGAGTGGTTTACAAGAACCTTTCAGTGTCGTCCAGTGGCATTAGACCCACATTGCAGTCAGAAGCCAACAGATAGGCAAAGCGGAGGACAACCAAGCGCTGTGTGATGCAGAGACTAGAGTGTGACTCCCTCAAGCTCTGCAGTCCTGGATCAGCACATTCTGAACACTAATTGAACCAACCATTGCGTATATTTATGGAACTTAACAAACAGAAGTATGCAGACACTCAATAAAGAATGAGAGATAATGTCCTACTTAATCAACTGACAATGAGCTCTCTTAGTCACCGGCCCTTTTCCTTTCCGGTTCTTTCAACCAACTTATCCTGGTCCTGTCACTCACCCCAATTCCACCTCACTGTGCTGCTGCCTTTCTCCATCCATTCCCCCCCACACACATTCTTCTGATGCAGCAGCACTACAATATATCATGGAAGGATAACGATGGGACAGAGCTCTTCCTTTTGAAGAATAAACACTCACTCTGGTATGAGAAATCTCCATTTCTTGCCCTTAATTTCAAAAGATATTATGTAGATGAAATGTCTATGGTTGGTAAAAAAGGGGGGGTAGGGGAGAGACTCAGAGTCATAAAGTAGTTAAATAAGTGTTTGCATGTTTATCTCAGTAGGAATTTGACAGCTGTATGTTATTCGTGACCTGCAAACCATCAGTAGGATTAGGGGCATGCTTCTTCTGAAAATAACTGTCAGCTTGAAGTAGCAATTATGGTCTTTGGGCTGTTTTGTACTAAAACAACAGTTCCATTTCCTTTGGGGAAAAGTTGTTTGAATATGATTTTCTAAGAGGTTGCTAAGATGGGGTCAAATATGCAGCTTCTTTTCTTATGGCCAAAGAAGTTTGTAGAAGGAAGTGGATAAAGGGGGGGGGGGTGGATTGATGAGCAACTGCCCAAGTGAGTGCCAGGCTCTCATTTGCCAAGGTAGAATTTGAGAGGAGAACTGCCTTTCCTTTTCCCACCATGGTAAGAGATTTTGGACAAAGCTTCCTTTGAACTTGGCCCCCTTTATTTAGATTTTGTGCACCTGTCAGCGCTCACTAGAGACTACTGGATGAGGGCTACTTATGAGCTGATGAAACGAGATCGAGGGGCTATATGAGCAGGCAGTGATAAAGATTGGGTCTCACCTGTGCTGGCATGCAAATATCACTGATTTACTCAGCTGTGCCACAATTACATTGCTAATATATTTACTCACACAAAATTGGATGACCAGCTGGGGCCTATTTATGTTGCTTTGGAGAGCTAGACAAATGAAGCCCACTCAGCCATGTCGCTGTTATACCTTTGTCTCATAATCAGTGCACATGATACATATGCCTGCTGAGAGAGAGAGCTCCCAGTTCCTACAGTCTCTTTGAATGTGGATTCCCCTTCATTTGGCATGACTGCCACTTATTGGGCTGCGTGTGCACATTTCATTTCACTTTTAATTTTTATACCACCTTTCCATAATACTAGCCAGTGTGGTGTAGTGGTTAAGAGCGGTAGACTCATAATCTGGGGAACCGGGTTCGTGTCTCCGCTCCTCCACATGCAGCTGCTGGGTGACCTTGGGCTAGTCACACTTCTTTGAAGTCTCTCAGCCCCACTCACCTCACAGAGTGTTTGTTGTGGGGGAGGAAGGGAAAGGAGAATGTTAGCCTCTTTGAGACTCCTTCGGGTAGTGAAAAGCGGGATATCAAATCCAAACTCCTCCTCCTCCTCCTCCTCTTCTTCTCTTCTTCTTCTTCTTCTTCTTCTTCTTCTTCTTCTTCTTCTTCTTCTTCTTCTTCTTCTATACACTTAAGGAAATCAGCCCTGAGTGCTCACTGGAAGGACAGATCCTGAAGCTGAGGCTCCAATACTTTGGCCACCTCATGAGAAGAGAAGACTCCCTGGTAAAGACCCTGATGTTGGGAAAGATGGAGGGCATGAGGAGAAGGGGACAACAGAGGATGAGATGGTTGGACAGTGTTCTCGAAGCTACCAACATGAGTTTGACCAAACTGCAGGAAGCAGTGGAAGACAGGAGTGCCTAGCGTGCTCTGGTCCATGGGGTCACAAAGAGTTGGACATGACTAAACAACTATACAACAACATACACAAGGTGGTTTGCAGCAAGAAAATATACAGCAAATGACACACACATCATAATAATCTAACCCAATACAAAAAGTCATAGTAAAACATAACTTTAAAACAGAACGGCTTATATCAAATAAAGTAATATTCAATAATCGATTAGGATATAATAGCACACAATAAAATTCACTCTCAAAACATCAGCAATTGATAATTAAAAAGAAATTCACTCTCAACAATTACAATAAATAATGGCTAAACTACAATCAAGGAAAAAATCTGCAAGTCACAATGCATAAAATACCACAATACACGCAAAAACCATGTAAAAGAATCAAATTGAGAAAGACACACAACTTATAAAACTATTTCCTTTAAACCCCTAATCAAGAGAGAAATGCAAAAAATAAATAAATGGGCACTGTCAGGTACACTTCATGGAGTTGCAATTCCAAGCAACCCTTAATAAACTACAGTGCCCAAATTCTTTCAGGAAAAGAATGTGCTTCAGATGTGCTTTAAAGGTATTTTGAGGAAATCAGCACAAGCATTTCAGATTACCAGATGGAATCTCCCCTCTCCTCCCTCTCGGTACTATTCAGGGGGTTGCTGCCAAGCCAATTGGAGGGGTGCAGGGGAAGAGAGGGCTGGAAAGCCATTGGTTAATGGTAGACTTTGCATTGGCTTCTGCTAGCAGGTTTCATTCATTGAAATCAGGTCCATTGTGTGTAGGCTGAATACACTGAGGGATAGATCAGTTAGATAAATGCATACTGAGCCTTTTTACTTACAGTCTATGGCTTCTGCTGCTTTGATCTACTTAAGGATCCTAGAAGTGGGTCAAGGAGAGCTGGGGATCTTTTCTTGTCCACTTTGCTGTACACTACATGCATTTTTAGTGATGACTTCAATTAAACACATTAATTCAATATTTTTGTTGTATGCTGCCTAGGGAGGGATTATTTTGAAAGGCATGTTATAAATAAACTAAAATAAAACAAACCCTGTGAGGTAGGCCAGTGTTGAGTGATTGCTGGGGAGGGCGGGGATGTTGGTTTGTCTAAGGCTGTCTCCTCAGTTTCATAGCAGAGGAAAAAGCTGAATGAAGCATCTTCCTGGGTCTCGGTTTATTTCCTAAAACACTGGTACACAATGTTTTATGATAGTTCTTGACCCATCCCCTATTTGTCCATCCATTACATACCAGCTAATGTACTGCATAAAACTAATGCCCTTTCCAACAGGCTTCCATTAATGCTATAATTTGGATTGGTAGTGGTGTGCATGAACCTGATCAGTAACAATTTTATGAGGCTCACAGAAAGAAACCCTGTTCCATTAGGTTGCTAGGGGTAACCCTGGAATGTTTTTTTTTTTTTAAAATGGAAGCTAGCTGTGTTCATGTGGCAGTTGGGAATTGGTTGGCTCATGTTGAGAAAACGGTTGGAGATGGCTTGGCTGATGAAAACGGATAACATCTGGCACAGGGAGGACAACAACTGTGAGAGAGAATATGAGCAACATGTTGAACCAACATTTTATTGTAGTGCTGAATGAAAATATATGCCTGCTTCCTTAAATTAACTATTGCCTAAGCTTCCATTTCCCTCCCTCCCTCTCTCACACACACAACCAAATGGTCAAGTGTTTTTTCTTCTCCTATGGAAACCTGGGACACTAGGGTTCAAATCCCCAGTTAGCCATGAAGCCTACTGAGTGAGCTTGGGCCAATCACTATCTCTCAGCCCAAACTACCTCACAGGGCTATTTGTGATGATAAAATGGAGAGGGGAGAAGTGTGCTCATTTGAGAAAAAGTGAGGTGTAAGTGTAACAATATATATGCTCTTCTTCTTCTTCTTCTTCTTCTTCTTATTATTATTATTATTATTATTATTATTATTATTTATTCCACAGCCACCCTGAAAGGCTTCCAATATAATAAAATTCCAAACATTAAATTATGTGGGACACAATTGAAAGGCTGGTTCAATGTGCGTCCCATGGATCTCTTTTTGTAGTAATGCCAAGTACACAATAATGATGCATATGGAACACCTGTTCTCCTGCTTGCACTCATAAAGCATCATACAAGTAATGCAACAACGGGATATGATTTAGAGAAGGCATCCATGCTTTCCCGAAGTCACTTGCGATAAAGAGAACATAGTCATCCTTATTTGTAGGCTGGTTACAATGCTTTTACCACTTTCCCTGTAGCACAACTGAAAATGCAGTCATTGTTAGAGTTGCCAATTTGTCGCTATTTTATTGTTTCAATTAACTGGTTAGGTAATCTGCATGGGGGAGCAGGGTCTGAAAAGCAAGAAAACAAACTCCAACAGGGATGACCCATTTAAGTTTGCCATGCTCCATCAATGGCCTGCTAGATTCCAACGTGGTTTCTCCTCAGACTTACAAAATGAGCTCTCTTTTTCTTGTTTTTGCAGTGCAAAGCTTCTTGGAGGGGCTTCAAAGCAAGGCATACCACCACAGCACTAAGTAAAACACATTTTAAAAGGATGCAGGGAGCAACCACACATTGCATTCTGCGTAATTCTGTTCACAAAGGGCCACTGTACATGCAATAAAGTTTCTGCCTCCACATTGTACTGCAAGCCCTGTGTTCCGGTACCAAGTACAGTGGGTGAACCAACTTGCAGAAAGTTTTATAGATCTGCAGACTAAGGGTATGTACACATTAATTAAGCACAGCAAAGTCATTTCCCACCGCTGAGTTTCAAGTTGCACTTGCATGGTGATGTACACATCAGAGAAGAAGCGAGGATGTCTTCACTTGACAAACATGTTTACTCATCTCTGCACCACCCTGCAAAACTCCTATTTGTGAAGCTTTCATCTGTGCATGTGCAGTGGCTATCTCATAGGTACATGCATGGTTTAAATACTAAGCAAATTCATAATAATAATAATAATTTTATTACCGGTATTTATACCCTGCCTATCTGGCTGGGTTTCCCCAGCTACATAGTAAAAGCATAGTAAAATATCAAACATTAAAACTTCCCGATACAGGGCTGCCTCCAGATGGCTTCTAAAAGTTATGTAGTTCATTATCTCCTTAACATCTGAAGGGAGGGCGCTCCACAGGGAGGGCGCTACTACTGACAAGGCCTTCTGCCTGGTTCCCCATAACTTCACTTCTCACAACGAGGGTAAGCAGCAGGAGACCCTCAGAGGAGGACCTCAGTGTCCAGGCTGAGCTATGTTAAGTTTTCTAGTGTGAGAAAATACGAATCAAACAGCAGCATTTCCCACAGTGCTTTGGTGCACCCATGGCACTGTGGACGATTTAAACTGATGTTTTCATAAGCCACCTACTGCTTCTGTCAAGTAAGTCTGAAGTTGGGGTGTGTGTGATTGAAAGTGGCACCTCAGACAGCACTTTGTGAGACCACCCCCCTCAATCCTGGAGCTAGTCCTGATCAGTATTCTTGAAATACTGGGAAAGTTGCCACCTCTAGATATTGCACTACGTAGCCAAAGGGGAGTGTTTTAGCGAAACAGAAGTTCTTGACACTACAGCAAAGCATTACTTTGACCAGGAACCTGCTCTATGGCATGTTGTATAACACATATACCATTAAGGTCCTTATTTCCTAAAGGTATTTGATTTGGCCATCTGTATTAGCCACTGAAAAAATAGCAATCTTGGGTTTGATAGATGAGCTCCTTTGGTTAAATGACAGTCCAGTGTTGCTGATACGAATATAAATGAATGGAACAAGGAGACAGAGTCCCAGTGTGCCAAGCTGCAGTGCATATTTCCCTTATTTTATGACATTTCTGTTGGTGATTACTGAAACTATATTTCAGTCACCATCCGCAGTCATCCATTTTAAGGAACGTCTCACTCCGGAAAGGGAGGCTGAATTGAATGGGCATTAGCATCACTGGTAGTTATTGTTGAAATGCTGGCAAAGTGGGGATGGATGGCTGTTCTGGCGGAGAAAGGCATTTCAAAGCCTGGGGGCCATTAAAGACCACAAACAGCTGAACCTCTGACAGTGGCAAAACATGGAGAAGGGCCTCTCTCAGTGATCTCCTTTGGTGGGCAATCACATTTGGCTGAAAGTTGTCCTTTAAATATGCTACGATTTTTGCTGCACTATCCTTTTTGCAGGAAGCCTCCGTCTGAGGTTGTAGGTTAAAATCCTCCAGTCCTAATGTGAATCCTGTAACATTAATAATTTTAATTCATGGTGAATGAGCCTACCATCAGTTATTACTGTTGTAGATAAATGAAGCCTCCAGGTACAGACTGTCAGATGCAGAGGACAAAGAACAGGAAAAGGCCATCTCTTTCGTGCCTGGCTTCTATAAGCATCTGGGAGGTTGCTTCTTTGAAAGAAACATGCTTGATCAGATCAAGCAAGGCAATTTTTATGTCCTTAATAATTAAAGAAATCAGATCATAGAATGACACTCCTCTGGTGTTCTGGAGTGAGGATGGGGAAAAGAGAATGAGGAATCATGAAGTCTGTTGACCACCATGGACTCATGCAGCAATGGCTCAGGTGATGACATGGCCCACAAATTGGCCTCTTCAGTTCAGTATGGTTTATCACAATACCTATAGCATTAGGTTAATTTGAACCTCAGTGGCAATGTGTCCCATTGCCAATGCAGACAGTGGATAACCTTGTCTCTTCCCACAGCTTACTTCAGGCTTCCTCAAACTTGGCCCTCCAGGTCTTTTTGGCCTACAACTCCCATGATCCCTAGCTAGCAGGACCAGTGGTTAGGGATGATGGGAACTGTAGTATCAAAACATCTGGAGGGCCAACTTTGAGGAAGCGTGGTTTAGTTGATTGGTTAGTTCATTGTTTAGTTTAGGGAGAGAGAAACCAGATTGTGTTGGCCTCCAATTCCCATCAACCCCAGCCAGCATGGTCGAATGTGAGGGACAGTTGTACTCCAAAAACCACTGGAGGGCCACAGATTCCCTATCCCTCATCTACTTGAGGAGTAATTCAACAGGGACACCATCCATTAATTCATTTGCTACATTTTAAGATAAAACACCAGTTAAATCGCTACTTTACTCAACATGAAAACCACCAGTTAGCTAATTAAAAGCAACACCCAAAATAACAACACATTCAGAGGTCTCTTGTTATCCTCTTTATCTGCTTGCCATTATGGTGCAAATTTCAAGCCACTGGATATAGATGAGCCATAAATTATTAGTCTCGGATGTAACCAAAACAGATGAGGCTCCCGAGTGGTGCCGTTTTGGTGGCACCCCTCTGCACCTCCCTGAAGGTGACTCCTCTTAAAATGTTTAACTGAACAGTTAGACATAAAGCCTTTGCAATTTGTGATCAGGAATGGCACACACACTTTCCCTAATACTAAGAGGCAGTACCTATCTTCCTTCTTCAGTGGAAGGCGGAAAAATCTTACCCCCTGCTAGGTTTGCCCCCACACTATGATCTAAAGATTCTACTTCATTATGCTTTTCTTAATAGAATAAAGAGATATCTCTAGATACCTTTTATTTAAAGCCCAAAGCTCAAATCCACAGAATCACACCTCACTGCAGGAACTTCTTAATCATCAGCAATAAATGCAGCAGGTAGTAGAATGCTAACTGCAAAAAAAAGTTAATTGATTTCATTCGAACCAGCCTTGAGCCGTAGGCTTAAAAAAGCTCTTGAAAGAAACACTAACTGCAAATTCTTTGTTGTTCTGAAATTTGTAATATTGCTAACAAACGAAATTGCCTATATTTCTATAATCTCTCCTTCCACCGAGGCATCTTTACATGGTAGGTATCTAAGGAACAGATAGGGACTGCTTGCCAGGATGATACTCTCTAATTATGATCTCCTTTATGAAGACAAATCTTCTCAAAGCTGCCAGCAGAACATGGCTGTGAGTTGTAACTAATACCCACTGAAACATACTGGAACACCGAACAGCAGTAGCAAAGAATCCTGGATGGAATGAGGCACAAATGGCCTCTCAACATTATCTACTCTGTTTGTGGGCAGAAAAAAAAAAGCGTGGAAGGGAGACATTTCAACAATTTCTCCAGAGGGAGGAGAAATTGTCTAAGAATTTCTCAGGGGTGGGGCTCACCATTGAGCAGTGGCAAGAACACTGCCTCCCCCTGCCTTCCCTCCCTTACGAGTTTTGTTTTGTTTGGCTGCTTCTCCAAAAGCCCCTGAGGTTATGCTGGCAGCCTGGCCACCATTTTGTATCCCCAACAAAACCCTGGACCTGATGTTATTCTAAGGCTGTGTGTGTGTGTGTGTGTGTGTGAGAGAGAGAGAGAGAGAGAGAGAGGGAGAGAGAGAGAGAGAGAGAGAGAGAGAGAGAGAGAGAGAGAAATGGAGAGAAATAGTGGTGAATATTCAGAGAAAGTTCTGGAAGCGGATTTTTCCTTCAGAGTGGTGGTGGTGAGAAAAAGAAAACACTTGGGAAGGTATATTTCTGAGAAATTTCCACTCTGATCTAACTCAGACAACAATAGGACATAAAAAAGCTGGTAAAAATATCTACAGTGACCTGGGACCCCCCCCCCCCAGCAGTGGGCTTTCAAATTTCAGCGGCACCCAGTGTGAAGCCAAAATTTGGTGCTCCCTCCCACCTCTGGCCTTCTGTTCTAAGTCAATGTTGTGTCACCCCTCCGGCAGTACCCTCTTGCCTTGGCACCCAGTGTGGGCAAACCGGCCATGCTCCCCTAAATGCGCCTCTGCCCACAGAATGGCTTAACAATGTAGTCCACAATCATGGAGGTGGGTTGAGAAGGAGCCAGTGTTGCAAGGCCAGCACTTGCAGCCAGAGAATCTGGCAGACCAGGTAAGATGACTTCACACCATTACCACTTACCAGCATTGCTTCTTTGCTACTCCCCTGGGGAGAGACAGGATAGCCAGTTGTGAAATGTCGAGTCTGGTGAGAAGCCCCACTTCGAAAACTGGAAGCTGCATTTTTAAAACGCAGGCTGCTATAATCCGCCGAAATGCAGCTGTACTAGCAGCAAATGTTGGGACAGCATCCCCTGTACACACCTCTCTGCAAAGGCAAGGTGCAGTGTTAAGTCATTTTGGTAGCTGAGGCAGAAAAGCCATTTCTTCTCCTCTCTGGCAGGAAAACAGAACAATAAATTAAATAAGTAGAAAATTGCTGCCCTTCCGTGACACCCCAAATCAGATATCTTTGGTGGCTGCTTCACTCTGGCTGATGGTTGGCTAGCCTTGCCTAAAGTCTATCCTATTTAAAAAAAAACACTTGTATTGTGATTTTGTGATTGATGTGTATTTAACATGGATTGTAACACTTCACGGCAACCTTGCATCGATACTATGCTATAACCAGGGCTTTTTTTTTTCCAAGCTGGAGCTCACTGGCTTCTTCTTCTTCCTCTTCTTCTTCTTCTTCTTCTTCTTCTTCTTCTTCTTCTTCTTCTTCTTCTCCTTCTTCTTCTTCTTCTTCTTCATTACCTATCATTTTCAGAAGGTAGCATTTTAATTCTTCGGTTTTCCAAAAGCAATTTCTGTGCTTCTTCATCAAATGTAGACTCACCAAGCTAAATGTTGTCCAGTCACATAAATAAAAGCAGATTTGAATTCCTTGTACCAAGAAATATATTACCTGGATATTTACTGCAAGTATAGATTCCATTAGTGTATCGTGAAGTCAGGACACTAGGGCTGTCTGTACGTAAGGAATGAATGAATGCACAGCTTGTTCTACATACAACCACATAGTAGGTGAACAACAGCTACACAATTCTTCCCTTTGAACTACTGAAAACCTGGGATGCATTTTTCTGAACTTCAGATGTGCAGAAAACAAAGAAAAGCTCTCCCAAAGATGTCATTCTAGCATGAAACATAAATCAAACCTTACCCTTATTTATTTAGGCCTGTTTGCTGAGTTAGAATTTAATAGCTTTTGAGTGACAGAGAGCATTACTGTCTACCACTCATGAAATCTATCTGATCAAGATTCGTGAGCAGACAGTTTTTATTTATAACCTGTTGCTCTGCATCACTTGTTTTTAAGCTTTGAGGATTCCAATATGCTTTGGAAATACCCTTAGCAATGCATGCACACCACTCCTAATTCAGCTAAGGCAACATTGAAATAAATGTTGTGGAATGTGGTGCAGACCTCTTCCCTCTATCATGAAATATTCCCTGGTGTGAATTGCAAATCATGCAGAGGACCAATTCATGTGATTTGGTATTTACCAGAAAGCATATATGTCCAGTGCATTGCAGCGGGCCGACTCTCCTCCTCCAGCACACCATTTCAGAAACCAGGCAGTCTTCAAAAAAATGAGGCTATTGTAAGGCTCACCCAAATGACTGCTTTTTTGATGACACTCACTAAAGGCTAATGAGATCTGAGAGACCAGCCAATTGTTCATCATTAACCTGAGCCAGTTATTCATTTCTATTAGGACTGCACACTTTCATTTGTTTAATCTGTAGATTAATCAACCAAAGGTTTAGTTGATTACTTGGTAGAGCTGAGGCACAAGGGCAACACTTCTTTATTTTTTAGCCTTTGGAGGTTCTGCTGTGTTTGTTTAAGAAATAAGGAAGGAGAAAGAAAATATTAAGGAGAAGTCTTTCCTTCTAATAATGAGCATAACTTCTATTTATTGGGGCTAATTTTTCATAGCCACTGACCTGAGAGTAAGTCCCGATGAATTTAATGGCCTTAGTTTTGAGTAGACACACGTAGATCACAGAGCAAATTGTAAGTTCACTCAAACTAGCTTCAATAACTTAAAAAGAGACCTATAGAAGTTGTAACATGCACATTTATTTAATGGATTAAAAGAAGACTGAGCAACTAAGATTCTTAAATCAGTGGACAGACTCGGTAACTATTTCATTTTATCTGAGGATATCAGCACAAGGATGCTTGAAAGACATGTTTTTCTCTAATCTGCTGGTAAGGCGTCTTGACATAATAACAGCATGTAGACTCCTGGGCCATAGTGTAGTATATTTGTGCTCAAAGAAAACATGCCAAAACTGAGTGAAAGTCTTGTGGCATCCCTGCGCCCAGTGACCTTAGAGCTCAGCTACAAAGATTCAAACCCCCACTTGAAACTTTCCTTCCTCCGTTGCTTTTCCCAACATACATTCAAAATAATAACCTATACACAAGTAGACCAGGTGATGTAGTGATGGACTACTGATATACTGATGGTCACATTTTCTTTCTTCTTTTGGTGCATGTGAGTTGAAATTAAAAAACAAACAAACCAAAAAACCCTATATTTAATCGACACTATTTTTAAGGAAAAGGAGCTCAATGACAAGCAAATAATTTGCAATGTAAGATTTAGTATTCAGGGGCATAATTGGGGAATATATTATATTGTCAACATTTAGCTATGATAATCAACTTTAATCATCCCAGTGTCGAAAAATCTCAAGCTTTTACATTCATTTGAAAATAATTTATTCTAATATATTTTGTATTCATGCAGATAAGCTAGTACAAAAGTTCTTTTTTAAAAAAGTAACCTGAAAAAGAAGTAGATCTAAACCCAGTAAGGAAAAGGAACATGGTATGTTCGGAGGCAGTCCTGAGATGTTGGGGCCTGTGTTGAAGGAGAAGGCACAAGATAATTCTAAGTATGTGTCAGAACCATAGCCACATTCAACCATCTATCTGAAAATACAACATTTTAAAGTGGGGGCAAGGACGCATTATCAGCACACCAGGAAGACAACCAAATGTGGATAAATAGGTTATATTTATCAAATATGACAACTTGAGGATTTACAAGACCAATTAAGTAGTCAGATTCAACCAAGTGTGGGGCGGAACAAGCTTAAATAGCTTGTCACCACCTCTCCTCATTGGGTGAAATCGCCCAACAAACCATAATGTTTCTCCCATTGGAGATACCACTTCTCCTCTTCTTCCAGGGGAGGAGGGGTGTGGCAAATTTGTTCCCTCCAAAAATGGTGTGAACGGCATACACATGGCTTGGTCCCAACACATCTATCCCTTTGTGTGTCATTGCTGATATTCTCATGAACATCAGTAGGACCCTCCACTTGATCAGGGAAGACCCTGCTTTATCAGCTCAATGATCTCCTAGAGGGCTCTACTCATGTTCAAGTGAATGTAAGTGAAAGCGTCATGCAGACATTTCCTGCTCAACAAAGTTAGGGATAGAGGAGGAGTCCATTTTAAATTGATTTATGCACAGAATCTGGTGCTCCTGAACCAACTGAGCTTTGCCTGCATCTCGTGCATCTATCTCTTGCATCTAGCAGCTGTTTGTGTCCAAGCTGTTTGTGCATTGTCATGTGTTTTTGCTTAGAAACCCTGACTACTGGAATGCAAAATTGTATGAAAAAATACATTTGTGTGTGTGTGTGTGTATGTGTGACATATAAATGGGTCAAGCTGCATGCACTACCATATCTCTGCAGCATACAGTGGTTCCTTGGTTCTCAAACATAATCCATTCCGGAAGTCCGTTCCAAAACCAAAGCATTCCAAAACCAAGGTGTGCCTTCCCATAGAAAGTAATGCAAAATGGATTAATCCATTTCAGACTTTTAAAAACAACCCCTAAAACAGCAACTAAAAGTGAATTTTACTATCTAACAAGACCATTGATCCATAGAATGAAAGCAATAAACAATGCACTGCAGTCACACAATCAATCAATCAATCAGTAGCTGAACTGGGTTCCACACAGTCACAAAAACAAATTAACCGAAAAAGCCACAAAAATGCAAAATAAATAGCAAAAACAGGCAGCCCTCAGTGTAACACTCAAAACAGAAGCATGGTACTCAAATTGAAAGTTTAACACTCAAAACAGAGCATGTTCGGCTTCCGAAAAAAGTTCGCAAACCAGAACACTTACTTCCGGGTTTGCAGTGTTTGGGTTCCAAGTTGTTTGAGTACCAAGGTGTTTGAGCACCAAGGTACCACTGTACTTTTATAATAATTGATACAAAAGCATCTTATATGGTTATATGTATTATGGTATCTGTTTACGTGTTACATTAGAAAACCTAGAGTGTGCATGTATCTACTATTCATATTATGCCATATGTGTGGTATTGCATATAATGTATGAGAATTGTTTGCATTTTTAGGAGAAATGGTTTAAAAAAACACTTCTCATCAGGAAATAGAAAAAAAAACCTGTGTGGATGATCTCAACATTTAGATTTCAGAAAATTTGGGAAGTCAGAGACCTTGTTTTTAAATATTATGTCTTCAGGATAGCTCAGAGAACAAGACTTTTAATCTCAGGGTTATGGGTTCGAGCTCTAAGTTGGATAAAGTTGCATTGCGGGGGGGGGGGGGGTGGACTAGATGATTCTCATAGTTCCTTACTATACAATTCTATAATTGTATGATTCTTGGTGAATACTTCAGGACAGCCAGTGGTTAAGTTTGTCACATTTTCTGGACATAATAAACAATCTCTGAATGGGCTGGAGATTTTCTGGCTAAGACAATGATAGTTAATCAGAAGAAGGATCTGAGGACACTGAGGAGGAAGAAGACCAGTGCTTTTTTCTTGGGGGGGGGGGGCACAGGTGGATGCATAACCCTAAACATTTTGTGAATCTAATGGGAGAAGAAACTAAAAGATTTTTTAAAAATAGTTTCTTCTCTAGCATGGCCGAATCGTCAGTTCTGTTGCTACCCCCAACGGCAGCCTCATTTCCTGTCACGGTGTTTCCTGAGTCTCAGATGGAAGCAAGCAATTAAAATGTGAAGTAAGAGTTGGAATCTAGCACGGTGATTGGTCAGTTTCATTGTTACCACCTCCAATGGCAACTTCATTTCCTTTCCCAGTGATTTTCTTGAGTCAAAATGAGATTACCTCTAAACATTCTTTAAAAAAAAGAAGAAAAAGGAAAAAAGCACCAAAGAAGACTAGGTGCAAGAATTACTCTAATAAGAACTGCTCTGGTGGAATGTGTCTGGTAGGAACAAGGGGTGGGCCTAGGAAATTTGGCTGGCCTGTAGTGTATTTAAACCTTCATTTGGACCCAGACCTTCAAGCGAACAATATCCTCCCAAGCCTGTTGCTCTTGAATGCTATAATTCTAGCCAGCCTGAACAATGCTACTTGGAGCTGTCCATGGTTCTGCTTCCTTCCCTGATCACTTGCCTTGCCTTCCTGGTCTTCCATGCATACTGACCAAGTCTGACTGAGGCATCTGTTTCACAGCCATAAAGACCATAACTCACAGGTAGATCACATGCAGAAGATTCCACGTTCAGTCCTAAGCATCACCATTATCAGTATCAGTTGGAATCTATCTTCCTTGGCTAGCGTAGTGACTCAAGATCAGCCTGCAACCTCAGCATAACCTAACATTGATATGATTGCCATTTTGCCCCATCCTAGGCACTTGGTTACTGGTGTCACTGCTCTTAGAGCACATTCCCACATCTATGGGCATCTCATTAGATTTCACCATATATGGCTACAGTAAACTTGAAATGTGAGAAATGACTCCCTGGAAATAGATTGTACACAAGGCGATGAAGAGTTTGACCTCAGATGTTTGATCTAGGATGGACCATTCACAGGATGTTGCAGTTGTCAGCTGATAAAAGTGCAGTGCGGAGCAGCCCTCAGGATCGGGCTGTTCACTCCCAGTATAAGTGTTCTACCAGGCAGATCGCAAACAGAAGAAAAGGTGCTGCTGGTGAGCTTTTTAAATAAAACAGATGGAAACCACTAAATTACTTTAATCAGGCGATTGGCTTCTTTTGTTCTGTGTCATGGTTATCAAACCAGGAGGTTTGAAAAAATTATTTTTTCTAATGCATATTTTAATATCCTCAAATGGAACCTTTGCTACTCCATCATGGTAGAAGCTCAATAATGATCAAGACACATGGCATTATTAGCAGAATTAATGACCACCTGAGGTTAATGGCCCAAAGCAAAAGCCTCCAGCCATCAACTGTCTCAGCTGTCCATTAATCCCTGGGAAATGGTCTGTGCATTCATCAGTATTGCTCAATTGAAAGGTGAAGTTTCTCTGTTTGATTTGCCTTTTCATAAAATGAAAGCACTCTAGTTTTGTCATGTAATCACTTCTCCATTGATTACCTGGGGGGGAAAGAAGGCCGTCAAAATTAAATTTGCCTATTTAATCACTGAATCTACATTAAATATTTGTTATAAATATTGCCTTCCAATGCCTAGTCATTATAATAGGTACACCAATGAATGTGTGGACATTGATTAAAACATCAAAGTTATACAACTATATGTTGCCTGTTGTCCTCCTCTCCTAAATATCACTTGCTTGATTTTGGACTTTACAGAATATATTTAGAAATTCAGTCCATCTTTAATGTATTGGTGATACTGGATAGTTAAAACTGAAGAGAAAAATACTGATTTTTTTTTTTTTTTTTTTTTTTTACGTGACCCAATATGAATTCAGTTGAAATGTTGGTACATGAAAAAAGCAATACCTGATGACTGACCAAATTACTAGCAAATATAGGTTGCATTCTGCAGTCACCAATATGCTTCTGGCTGCTGCTGACATTTTGGAAGGTGGTGTCAGGATGAGGGGAAATGGTCACTTTCTTTTTTCAAGTAGTGTGGGTTAGGAAATGTCCACTTTTCACCTCTTATGGGAGTTATTAACATGGTTTATTCTGCCCACCATCAGCAAAGCCCAGTGTGTAGGCAGGCAGGCAGGCAGGAAGATGCTACAATTGTTCATACAGAGGACAAGGTGAGGCAGAGTAATTTCTGCAGCAAGCACACGCTCCCATGATGTTTCTGGTCTAGGGGTGAACCGGAACCCCCTGAAAAAGTCTGATAAGCTTTATCAAAAGTCTTACGTCTTCCCTTGAAAGGTATTTCTCCTTTGCAGAAACCTCCAAATCCAGCCGACTGCTTGTGACTTCCTCCAGATGGATTTGCATGTCCATTGGTTGCAGGGCAGGCAAAATGGGGAGGGGTGGTCAGTCTAATTAGGCTTGTGGGCCTTCCCCAATGCTGGTTTAGATGATGCTTAGGAAGATTTCCTCTTCAGGATGAATTCCAATGCCCTGAAGACATTGTGTCTTGGTTGGGCCAGGGGCTTCAGACAAGTCCTCCCATTTCCTTCAAACACCCAATATGTGAAGGTGCAGAGACCCTCAGGAGAGGGCTGTTGGGGCTGTGGTGACCCAGTTATGAATGCCTTTTTTTTCAGGGAGGCTGGCTTGACACCAACAATATTATCCTTTAGGCACCAGGTGAAAAGCTTTCTGTTTTGAAAGCATCTCTGTGCTTCTGTTTGCTATGGTTTATTTTCTGTGTTTTATTAGGGTTGTTGCTGTTTTTTTAAATAAAAAATGGCTGTATTATTAAAAACGTTTTTATTACTGTCTGTGTTTCATTAGTTGCTACACTGCGGATCATTTTGTATTGTTCCTTTTAATGGGTGCATGTATTTAGAGGGGTGATATGATACGTTGTTATGTTTTATTCTAGAATTGTACACTGCCTTGTGAGGGCTGTTATGCAGCTGAGAAAACATTCTACTAAATAAATAATTCCACAAATAAACTATTACTGGGAACCACACTAGAAACAATTTTGGACATAGGGTGGCATATAAATATTTTAAATAAAGGACTCCTCCGTCTTGCCCAACTTTCTGGCGTCTATGTTATTTTCAACAGGAGCAGAAATAGAATCAATTTTGGGAGTGACAGAGAGAGGTGGGGGCAAACACCCCAGGCAAATAGTTTCCCCCTTCACTAACCCCTTATGAATTCATTGAAGGAAAGGCCCGTTTCAGGCTATAGAAATTCAATTTGCTCCTTTAGCGACCTTCCCATTTCCTTTCTCTGATGTTACCATTGTGTAGTCCATATCGTAAATTTAAGGGTCTCAGGGATGGTGATGCTGCAGTATTCCAGATGTAGTGGGACTGCAGCCCCCAATATGACCCTTGGCAGAGCAGAGTAAGAGATAAATAAGTAGCAGATTTATCTGAAGCTCTCCAGAAAATGTGTTCTGTGGCCAACCTTTCATGTTTTGTACTGTGCAATACATTATAAAGTGAATGCCTATTTCAGCGCCTTTATATCTAATAGACTTTATTGTAGACATGACAGGCTGCCCCTTCTACCACTTTCTCTGGCTACACTAATGAAATCAAAGCCTTCAGAAATATTAAAACTGAAACATTGAAGGTCTCATATAGTTATGTCACAGAATGTCAGTGCTTTAAATGGGATGTGTATTTCATGTCTCGTACTGCATTCTGCTAGTGAAATATCAGTTAATTATACCTGTGCAGAAAGTGGATCACCCTGCCCCCCACTTCGTAGCTGCCAGATGGTGTTGAGCAGATTTCGTTGCTTCACAGAGCAGCTGAATTTTAACCAGGTAATTCTGATGTTAGAAACAGCAATTGTACCTCTCTTGGTGCCTCAGGTCTGTGTTTGGCATTTCCAGCCCAGAGTGCAATGATGAAATGTTTGAGTAACAATTGTTACCTTGCCTTAATACTTGTGTAATCATTGTTCCTTTTATTGGGAATGGCAATAATTTCCACAAGAAAAAAAGATCTTCCCCTTTCCTCACCTATTTTGCACAACCTTCTGTCATTTCATCTGGGACTCTTCCTTTTCCTTCTGAATTGATTTGTTGGCATGGCTGAAGAGAAAATGAGAGGTGAAAGTATCTGATAGCAGCTGGAGGTCCTGCAAGTCTTCAGCCAGTACTTTTTTCCTCTTTGAAATTGTATGCAGAAATATCATTGTCTTTCCTAGCTTTAGAATGCCATCAGAGTCTTTGTGATGTCAGCAGCCATTCCACCAATCCCCACTCTCATCTCAGTCCTATTTGCATGACTTGCAACTAACAGATTTCACACTTCAGAAAGGGACAAGTTTCCTTGACCCTGTAAGCAAAAGTTCATGGAAGGGGAAATGTTGCCATATTGACGTGAACAGAAGTTGGCACATATTTCCACATTTGGTAGCTTTTCAGTAGCATTGATTAAACCGGTCACTTCATGTGTGTTCATGCTCCTTAGTGAAGCTGGCGCCACAGCATTCTCTATGTACAGAGGTACCTCGGATTACAGGCGCTTCAGGTTACAGACTCAGAAATAGTACCTCAGGTTAAGAACTTTGCTTCAGGATGAGAACAGAAATTGCGGGGTGGCGGCGTGGCGGCAGCAGGAGGCCCCATTAGCTAAAGTGGTACCTCAGGTTAAGAACAGTTTCAGGTTAAGAACAGACCTCCAGAACAAATTAAGTTCTTAAACCAAGGTACCACTGTATATGTATTTCTAGGGGTAGACTAAAACAGCTCCCCAACCCTGTTCACCACCCAGTTTTGCAGGGACTGCAATATAGACAGGAACTGATCACCTGCCGTCAGTGGTGGGTGGTGCTCATTGGGATTGACAGGGCAGAAAACAAGGAGACCAACGGTAGGTGGAGCCAGAGCCAATGACAGACAGGTCAACTGGATGTGAGACAGTAGACAGGTAGGGGCAGTACTATTTTTCTAGAAAAAGAGGTGCTTAAACTCACCACAAATGCCTCCTTTGTTCTCTTATAATGGCAATGGTGCCCACCTGAGAGGTGCCAGAATTGAGTTCCAGCAAGTTTTGGCTGAAAAAAATGCCCTGGGTGTGGGTTGGCTGAGGATAGACAGAAGGTGGTGGGGCAATGCCCCATTAGCCCTATTGGACTATCCTCCACTTCTTCCAGAAATTTCATGGGTTAAAAACCAAGTCATTGCGGCATGACTTACAAGACTGTTTTCGTTTTCAAAGGGCTGTGAAGTTGAGATAACTTTTTCCCCTAACAGAAGCTGTGGGGAACATTTATTTCTTAATGTGCTGCAGGCATAAAGAAATTAGCCAGGGCCTGAGGACTGAAAGGGAACCCAAGAAATATCTTATAACCACTTATCATTTCACCTTAAAGAGCTCTTTTAGTTGCTCAGTTCCCTGCCCAGACACTATGGCAGAATTCATTCCATACTGACTCAAGGGGGGAAATGTCACATTGTGAGTCATCAGTGCCATTTAAAGAAACATCTCCATTTTCCTGTGGGGCTTATCCTTATTACTTGACCTCAACCTGCTTATATAAGAAGACAGCCTGATAGTGGTATAATACTCTTGCCTAAACAGGGTCTCTTTAAAGAAAAATAGCTAGGTGTTTGAGTTATGTCCTCCGCAATGAGGAATATAGGCAACCCAAACTTCCAAATGTACTCTTTATGGGACAAGAGAAATGCCTGCACTTGTGGATGGTTATAAACAAAGAAATCTATAGTAAAGTACATGCTATAATGTTCTCCTTGCAGTGGCTCGGCTCCATTAATCCAGGTCTCCACTAGAATTGGTGCAAGTAGCAGCCTTTATTATTTGGAACCACATTTGATCGATTACAATCAGAACTTTGTAGTAAGGGGTCACAACTGTGGTCAAAAACAACAAACCAATTGAGGACTTTGATCTATTTTATCAATCCAGCAAACAAGCCACCAGCTCCTTGTTATTTTCAATTCATTTTTATATATAAGTAAATGCAATTATGCATCTGGCAGCCCCACACCTATCTCCCAAAATATCCCCATGCGCCTTGTCCTGCTTTTAACAACCCTTCACCCAGATCCCATTCTAAACTTCACTATGACCATCACATTCTTCTATTACAGTTTGGAGAGTAAGCTAAAAAAAGTAAAGGTAAAGTAGGCATTGTTGACAACCTGCCTATGATTCTGTGCTGCTACAGCCCGCGCTGGAGGAATAAGAAGCCCTGCAGGTTGTAGGTGTTGCTTCTCCATAATTTTTGGTCAGACATTGGCCAGTGAGCTAAGCCTTTAATAAATTAATTTTTGGGACAACATTAAGTAGATACTGTGTTTGGTAAAGTGCTATGCTTAAAGATACAGGACTCAGCTATTCAGCTGCAAATATAATGTTTTAAGTGAGTTTTAAGTGCATTACACAAATGTGACACTAGTTGGCAATGATGAGCTCATGGCAAATTCAATATTTTTTCAAAACGTTTTTAAAAAAAGCATTTTCACAGCGTTGGTTTTTTTATATGTGTCTAGATTCCATCTGTACAGTATCATGTGGGAGTAATAAAAGTCCCATGTTCCTAAATGTTCTCTAAGTATTTTTGCTCTAATTTCTCTTGTGCAATATATAATTTCTGCTCTTTCTGTTTGGATGCAATTGGGTCTCTGGAATGCACATTTCTTGAGGGGTTCAGATGATGCTCCCCACCTACTGAAGGAATGCATTGGGATTCTTGCATGGCCACATGGGCCAGTCCTACCCCTTGCCACTGACTCATCCATCTGCACATTAGGGCAGCGTCTGAAGGGATTCTAAGTGCATACAAATGTTCATGCACAGAGCTCCTGCATAGCCTTCTATGATAGCTCTCAACACATATACGTAACTGCACATCCTAGCAGAATGCGCCATTGGCAGGGTGTGTGGCTACCATGTGCATCAGTGGCAGAGGACACCACTACCCCCCACTGCCCCACAACCAAATTTCATCCCTAGAATTTTGTAGTTCTAAAAATTGCCTGGTCTGTTTTCATGAATTCATTTTTTAATGTTCTTCTAGTTCAATGGGAATTCAAGAGGAGTACAAAACAGGGGAAATCAAGGCTTTGCTTTCTCCTCTCAGTGATTTTGTGCTGGTATATTTTTTAAATAAACATTTTTATTCATTTTCAAAAAGAAATACAAATATAATACAACAAACACAAATACAAATACAAAAACAGACACATAACAAAAAATTCCTTCTCTATTTTTAACGTAAGTCCTCTCTCATTTCAAAGGTGACTTCCCTCAATCTCTTCCCTCTGGATTTCATTCTCCTTTTTAGTTGGCAGTTCCATACAATCTATCACCTCCTATATATTTTATCTTGTCATTCAATTTTATATAATTCCTCTCACTACTGAAAACTTATAACTAACTGCCTGAGGGTATATAATTTTTTAAAAAACAATATTTTTTTCAAAACAAAATAAAAAATTCCTTCCAGTCGCACCTTAGAGTCCAACTAAGTTTGCATGCACACACAAAAGCTCATACCAAGAACAAACTTAGTTGGTCTCTAAGGTGCTACTGGAAGGAATTTTTTTATTTTGTTTTGACTATGGCAGACCAACACGGCTACCCACCTGTAACTGGAAATATTTTTTCAAATAACATTATTATTTTTTTCCAATCTTCCTGCACCGATTCTTCTCCTTGGTCACGTAGTCTCGCCGTCAGGTCAGCAAGTTCCATAAAGTCCATCATTTTCATTTGCCATTCTTCTACTGTAGGGATGGCTTGAGTCTTCCAATTTTTGGCAATTAGTATTCTTGCTGCTGTTGTAACATACAGAAAGAAAGTAGCATCTTTTGGGGGGATTTCTCCCCCTATAATTCCCAATAGAAAGGCTTCTGGTTTCTTAGTAAAAGTGTTTTTCAACACTTTTTTATTTCATTTTAAATCTTTTCCCGGAAGTCCTTTATTTTGGGACATGTCCACCACATATGAAAAAGGTTCCCTCTTTCTCTCTGCATTTCCAACATTTGTTATCTGATGTATGATACATTTTAGCAAGTTTCACCGGTGTTAAATACCATCTGTACATCATTTTCATCATATTCTCTCTCAATGCTGTACATGCAGTAAACTTATAACAATTTTTCCACAACCTTTCCCAATCTTCTAACATAATATTATCTCCCACATCTTTAGCCCAATCAATCATCACTGATTTCGCTTGTTCACACCCCCCACCCCACCCCACAACCAAATTTCATCCCTAGAATTTTGAAGTTCTAAAAATTGCCTGGTCTGTTTTCATGAATTCATTTTTTAATGTTCTTTTAGTTCAATGGGAATTTAGGAGGAGTACAAAAACAGGGGAAACCAAGGCTTTGCTTTCTCTGCTCAGTGATTTTGCACTGGTATGTTTGATCCTCTACCTGCTGTCTGAAGTAGTACAGTCCTGCAATACTTTCATCATGCATGGCTGTCAATTGCATAGTATGGGCCAAAGAAACATAGATAAACTGGTATAACTCTAATTCTAACTCCACTCCTTTCATCAACACAATCACTACATGGTTTACTAACCTGTGCATAATGGATTTATTAAGGCAGTCAAGATAAAATGAACCTTTGTGGTTGCAATTTAATTAGGGGTTTGTGTGTGTGTGTTTTGTTGTTAGCATATTCTTAGCCAAATCAGGCCTTGGGGCATGTTTCAAATAAAATATACACACAATAAACAACTGGAGATTTTTCATCTCTTCAGTGAATAAATTCATTGCTAATGGAAGGCAAAGACTGAATAAATCATTCCTTAATTTAACCTTTTCACTCTGGATAAGATCAGCTAAGCTGTCACCTCCCACTTATAAGACTACATCAAGCTCTGTGTGCAACTATTCTGAATTGTTTACCACTTGATGAAGAAAAGTACACAAAACCCTTGAAAAATAGCCAGCTTTGCATGGGAAAACAGTATGGCTACAGCAGTATTGGGGAAATGAAAAAAAATCCCCAATATATAAATTTTTAAAAAGAATTTGTAGGCTGATAAGGCATCATCATGCGTCAATGGTTACTGGAATCAGTTTTGACTACAATAAAGAACTGTGTATGATTTAGATGTGGGTTTGAGGCACCCCTCGCCTCTTGTGCTCTGTTCTAAATCATTGTTGTGGTGCCCCCTGTGGCAGGGGCAGAAGAAGGGGGGTACATTTCCTTACACCAATGTTCAGCCCACGTCTTCAGTGTCTACATGGGCTGGGCGAGGGGAGCACCTTCTCCGACCTTCCAATCACAGGAACAGCAACACAGCATTCCCGAGGAATAAGTCCTGGTGCTGTGGACTCACATTTGCACATGTACGCAACCAAATGCAGCAGAGTAAACGGAAGCAAAGCTGTGGAGGTTTTGTAGCATACCTAATTTATTTCTCCTAATTAAACAAGTAAAATAACATAACAAACATGTACAAGAGAAGCAGCTCTCATACAGCCATCCTATCTCTAGAGAGATTAAAGGAAAAGTCCTGCAGTACTAGAGACGGAAGTCTCAAAGAACAGCTTCCGCCCCCTCCTTTCTCACAGACAGAAAGTAAAACAAACATGATCTGGTGATCCTTGCAATGGGAGGGATGAAAATAATGACGGGATGCCCTGGGTGGGGACGGGACGCCCTGGGTGTCACCACTGAGGGGGGTGACAAAATGCCGGGAGGCACTCACCGCGGAGTCTGCAGAGCGCCTGAGCCATGTGTCTCTCCTGAGAGTGACATGGTGGCTTGGGCACCCGCAGGCTCCATGCTGTCCAAACGGTCTGCCCGCTGCCTTTCCTTCTGCTGTAGGGTGACTGAGTGGGAGGAGGAAGGCAGACTCCTCAGAGGCCCTGTGGAGCGTCCTGCCCTGGCTCGCCCCACCCCGCGGGCAGCTGACCCCGCTCCGGGCACAGGGGACATGCGCTGCCCCAGGCGCCCGATCGGCTTGCTCCGGTACCACAGTTGCCCTGTGGTACTGGTGCCCAGTGCAGCTGAACCAGTCATGCTACCCTAAAACTGCCTCAGCTACAAGGCCCAGAATGCACAGTGCAATAAACAGTCTCTGCTCTATGTTTCAATCCTCTTTGTCATGCAGTGTGACAGATGTGTTTTCCCCCCATCTTATTTTACAGGAGGGCAGCTGAGTGACTGACTTGTTGACGATGACCCAATTGGTCCACAGTGCTAATATGTGAACACAGTCCTAAACTAAAGTTGGACTTTGACGCCATATATAATTCAATAATAATTGCCTTTTCTTCCCAAATTGACTTAACTGTTACTGTTTCAAAGAGGAACGGAAACATTGCCCCTGAAAACTCCTTGCAAACCATGATTTGTGCCATAATCTTTCGGAGTCTATTTTACTGATGCTCCCAATTGAAGCAAATGCCAGGCTTGTCACATGCCGGTAAAGCTAATATCAATATTCAACTTTTTCCTTCTGCTGTGTTGATGGGCTGCGCAGGTTAAGGACGAGCACAGCAAAAAGAAAGAATGAATCTCCATCCCTTCTAATAAGTCTTGGAATAGCCATTTCACTAATATTCATTCCAAAGGTGGCGCTAGCAATGAGTGGAGTCAAACAGGTCTCATTTCATGATACATAGAAAAGTTTATTGGATGCTTTTATCAGAACTCTAAATGCACTCTGATTTATGTTGAGCAATAATGCTGGCAGCGATGGAGATTTTTCTGAATGAGAATCACCTGCTTTTATATAGGTAAGATTAAACACCCACTCAGTAGAACTTCCACATACAAATCAATATCTATATCTATATATATGAAAAGACATTGAAGGCAAGAACTTGTGTGGATGGGTTTCTTACACAGATGAGGAATTTTTTTTCCCAGCTGAGCGGCCACATTTTTTCATTCACAGTCATCCCATACCTGTCAACACGATTTGACTGGGACATCCCAGAATTACAGAAGCCACTCTGGCTTCTGATTGGCTGACCCATTTTTGATGCCGAGTTCTCCCATAAGAGCTTGGCATCAAAAGATACATGTCTTTTACATGAAGGAAGGCACCCAAATTACAGCCTAGGGAGGAGGAGCTGGTTGTGGCGAAGGCCAGGCCGCCCCCACCAGAGGAGGAGAAGCCAATGGAGAAGAGGACATTAACAAGGAAGAAGAGGAAGAGCTGGGGGTGCTCTTGTGATGCTTGCTGAGGGAGCTGCTATCTGTAACAGAGGCAGGGGGCTGGGACAGGGAAGTCCCAGCTGGCTCACATGAAATTACAGCACGGAAAGATGCCTGTCCCAATTTTAATTGGCAGAATGTTGGAGGGTATGTTGTCCAGAGTTCATATTCCACTGGTGGCTGCAGCTAGAGAAGAAAGTGGGTGGGGCAATGGATGGGATTTCATACCTTCATATAGTAGGCTACATTTCAGGGACACAAAACGGGTTGGGCACGTGTGCGCGCGCACACACACACACAATCCTGCATTCAGACTATCCTGCATTTAGGCAAGCAAGAGGCATTATCATGGTTTAAGGATGCATTCCAATGACAAAAACACACTCAAGGTGGGTGTAGAGCAGAGCTGGAGAGGAGATGTAGCTAGGGAAGGGTGTGTCTGGGAAGATTCTCAAGGACTAGATAAAGGGACCTGGGGACCATATTTAGCTTAAGGGCCCAAGGTTCTCACACCCCTGCCTTAAAGAAAAGCATACTGCATGGGTGGTCCGAGTCCAAAGCAGTCATGTTCAATAAAACCTATAGATGAAAAAAACAAGGCCCCTCATATCCTACCCCATCCCTTAATGTCATATTGTGCTATACTATAGTGCGACGAACAAACAAAATCCTAGGTAGGGCAAAGCAGACCGTGATTCTCTTGATTCTCAGTAGCTGCGTTCACCAGGGGCAGGAAGCAGATTTTGTTATGTATTGAAGTTCTCACCCTAGGCCACTAGGGGTGTGTGTATATAGTTCATTCTGCTGCAGTTCTCACTCAGGTCCACACATGCAAATGTGGGATTGAAAGTGACGTTCTTGGATTGGATAACTACAGAAAGTTGTTAATGTTGCTTGTAGCTGAGTTCTATATAAGCAGGCTGCTGAGCCCTTCAGTTCAGTTCTGTTCCAGCCTGAGAATAAAGAGAGCTGCTTGGAGAATCACTGTGTCGTCTGCTATGTCCTACCCACTATTTAGTAGATTTAGTCCACACTCAGTTCCCAAGGGACCCATTTACTTTCTGCTGTGTACCTGTCAGGTGTCACTCATTCCCATGGGGAAATCAATTCTTTGTTATGGTGTGTGTGTGTGTGTGTGTGTGTGTGTATGCATGGGGGGTGGGTACTCACAACTCTGACAGTAGGTGACCAGGAAACAGATGCAATGGAAACAGTATGCATCCATCCTAAAGTCCAAGACTGAGAAAGAGGCAATGTGTCTCTGTCATCCACAACACACACAAAACAGGGATTAGTTTCAAGAAGCAGGAAGTGGACAATGCAGAGTCTGGAGGGGATAACCATTCCATAGTTCCTCTGGACCTAGTCTGTAGGCCACGTTCAGTTTGAGGAACCACCTGTAGGTTTGGGGAAGCATGCCAGGCCTCAGCTCTTTGCTTTCCCAGTGTAAAAGGCCTCTGTGATGTATGGGAGGGCTGGGTGTCAGGCAAAGGAAAGAATGGGGAGCTCTCTATTCCTCTCCCATCATTTCAACTTGACAGGCTTTTAGCTGGCACTACTAATGATAACAGTAAGCATTTCTTTGCTGATTTGCTGAGCATTCAGAGTGTGACACATACATTATCTCAGTAAAAAATGGAAGTATCTCAACAGAAAATGTTCAGTGGTGCCTGCGCTCTGTATCACAAAGGCAAAGCTCACCACCACTGACACTGTGCTAATGCATCAGGAGGTCTCTTCTGCTTCCTTGACTCCCACCCCCTGATGTTAATGGCTAATGGGAGGTGTCTATCAATAGTGTTTGTTGGCAAGAAAGTTGGAGTTGGAAGAGGAGGCATGAGACGGGGGAAGAGAAAACATAACATGCATATCAGAGGTAAGGGAAGCCATGTGCCCTTGGGGGGGCAATTATGGAGGCTCATCAGGGTGCCAACTTGAATAAAATATTCAGGGGGCAGGTAATCCCCAACCCACATAACTGAACACATGATGTGTTGCATGCACACCATTTGAATGGCAATGTCCATCAACCGAGGGCAGTCCATTCAAATATTTTATTGGAGAAGTTGGCTCCTATGAGCCTCATTGTCCCTTGATTATGTTGCTTTATAAGAATAGCATGCAAAGGTGCTCTTGGCTAACCTGTGTGCTCATTCTAAGACCAAATAGCCATCACATCAGCCTTCAACGATTTTATTTTCCCTGGAGTTTGGTACATCCACAGTTGATTATTCATTGCCAAATCATTAATCTGAATTCTCACACAGGTTATCTCCACCTAAATTCCTATTATGGTTTAATAAATACAATCTTTCCTAAGAAAAATGAACCCTATTAATCTCCATATACCTTTTAGCCTGATGATTGTTCAGATTCTCCACTGTTAAAAATGCGACTGAGCAAGCTGTAGTCTCAGTTCATTTCCTGGGAGTGTGTACATAAACAACATTTATCACAATAAATACCAGTGTGTTCACATACTTGGCTGGTTCTATGGACTCCTGTTTTTGTGCTTCAGGATCTAGGCAGAAGGCCTGGTTTTCCTATAAGACCTTCCTGAGATGTAGCTAGTCCGAGGAATTTTTAAAAACCGGGCTCCATTGCCTAGACACTCATAGGGAATTCATTCTCTTGAGGGCTGATCATCGAACGGTCAAACTGGCAACATCTATGCACAAGAGGGAGGTATCAACAGATTTAGGGGAACCCTAAGGTTCACAGAAGTAGAAAACAAATAAACTTCTTCAAAACCCAAGAGAAGGAAAGAAAACCCTCAGGACTGAGCATACTCAGTAGCCACAGAATGCTATTTGTTGGGAGCAGGCAGGCTGAGAAGACCTATAACACTGATAAGTAAATAGCTTGCCTCAGGGGGTCCATCAAGGCCACCTCATTTTTTTTCCATTTTAGACATGCTGTGGAACCCATTGCCAAGTGCCATGCCTGTTTGCTAACCATTGCAACAAACACATATTGTTGTTGAGGTTTTCTGTATTTGTATCTTAAAGGTAAAGGGACCCCTGACCATTAGGTCCAGTCGCGAACGACTGTGGGGTTGCGGCGCTCACCTCGCTTTACTGGCCGAGGGAGCCGGCGTACAGCTTCTGGGTCATGTGGCCAGCATGACTAAGCCGCTTCTGGCGAACCAGAGCAGTGCATGGAAATGCCGTTTACCTTCCCGCAGGAGCAGTACCTATTTATCTACTTGCACTTCGATGTGCTTTCGAACAGCTATGTTGGCAGGAGCAGGGACCAAACAAAAGGAGCTCACCCCATTTTGGGGATTCGAACCGCCAACCTTCTGATCGACAAGCCCTAGGCTCTGTGGTTTAACCCACAGTGCCACCCATGTCCCATTTGTATCTTAAGAAACTTATAAAGTCCTATAAAGCTCTTTACCTTCCCACAGGAGCGGTACCTATTTATCTACTTGCACTTTGATGTGATTTCGAACTGCTAGGTTAGCAGGAGCAGGGAACGAACAACAGGAGCTCACCCCATCGTGGGGATTCGAACCACCAACCTTCTGATTGACAAGCCCTAGGCTCTGTGGTTTAACTCACAGCGCCACCCGCATCCCATTTGTATCTTAATAAACTTATAAAGTCCCATAAAGCTCTTTAGGCTGCAGGCACTCAAAAGGATTCTCAAAGTATCATGTGCTTGCACCATTTTGCTTGAGAGCCTAGATAGCTCAATTGGTTAGAGCATGGTGCTGATAGCTGCAAGATTGCAGGTTCAATCCCTGTACAGGACAGCTGCATATTCCTGCATTGCAGGGGGTTGAACTAGATGATCCTCAGGGTCCCTTCCAACTCTACAATTCTATGGTACTATGAAACTTAATAATAATAATAATAATCATTTTATTATTTGTATGCTGTCCATCTGACTAGGTTGCCGCAGCCACTCTGGGCGGCTTCCAACATATATAAAAACAGAATAAAACAATATACGTTAAAAGGGCTTCCCTTTCGTGTGTGTAAATCTGCCTCGACATATAACACGCAAAATCAAATAAGTAAATAGTAAGTAAAATTTGGGCTCTGCTTCAGAGCCCCCTATGCTCTACTCCCCCAACAACTGTAGCCTTTCCAGCTGCCTCATTCTGCCTCATTACATGGTCAGTTCTGAACTATGTCACAATGCAAGACTAGGCACTTGTTTTCAGTTTGGCTGTCAAATCTTATGCAGGTAAGATATAGAAGGAAGGCCTATATTTGTTAATGTGGCACATGCCAGAACTGCACAGCAGCACAGGAAGATAGCACAGTGATATTCTATGGTCCCATTATTAAGTAATTTCCCAGCTCTTATGATAATTGTGGAGCTACTGAGTGTGTCAGCACTCCAGGGTCCATTAATTGTACTCATAATGTTTATCATTCCAATTTCTGTCAGCCCATAACTTCAAAATCGCACATATTTAGTAACAGTTAAAGCAACACATACACATAGTACAAGAAAATGTTCTCACTTTATCAAAGCTGTTAGCTGCTTTCAAAATTATCTGGATGTTCTTGCCCAAGAAGGAGACCTCAAAAACTGCCTCAGGAATTCAATTGTAGCAAAATCCAGCTGCGGCCCTCAAATTGGAGATGCTAAGAACTGATTTGTGGCAACTTGTACATCAAGACTAGATCCTTGTCTGGTCTAGTCTAGACTAGATGCCACAGACCAATTTGTAAAGAATCATAGTCGTGTTTCGAATTTGCCTTCAGAATAGCTGCACTTCAAATCCCAGTATTCAATTTTGAAAAGAAAGGAACAGATAACAAGGAAGAGGCCTATTGGCCCAACGTGTCAGTATAGATACCATATTGTATACCATATCGGGGCAAGGTTGGGAATTGGAAGCACTGAGATCCCAGACATCTTTTAACGAATTGATTAATGTTCAGCAACATTCAGAGGGCCATGATTTTTCACACCTGATACACAATGTCAAGGCAGGTTCTTCCCCATGTCATATTACCTTTATAGTATAAAATACTTTGCAGGATTCTAGCTTAGCTCTCACCTTTGGGTTTCTGTTCCAACTGACTTGGAATTTTGGGAGATTCAAAGCTATTCATGGGTCAGGTGTGCTGAACCGCTCTGAGAAATTTCCCCTGACTTCTTCAAAATGTTTTGGTTCCCCACACAATTCTGCAAATGTTTCTCATGGAAAGGGGAACCCCCCCCCCCAAACACACATTTACTTAACTCAAATCCTGATGAAGTGTAGGTGGCAGCTCCAGTTTGGGCAGGGAAGATCATCTTCTACATTGTGTGCATGCTTTCTATTTCAAGCTGAAAAGCGATTTATGGTAATACTGGATGGGAGCAAGCAGAAATGTTATGCACCGAGGGTGGTGTTCAAGCTTTTAACATCTGTGCGAGCATGGAAAATCATACATGATTAATTTATTTTATTTATGTCTCCATATTCTTCTCGGAAAGCACGGTTCGCCTGCTTCACTGTGTTAAGAGGCAGAAATGCTGCAATTCTTTACAATCAAAGCAGGTGTAACCAGACTGTTAAGGGAAATTTCTCAGCATCCCCTGTACAGCTGCCCGGTCAACCGGTCAACCAGTTAGGCATGCTCAATTTTTACAGCTCCTGCAGCAAACATCAGCTACGCCCACAGCATTAGATGTTGTGTCAAGCAGTGTGTTTTGGCTGTGTGCAGGTGGCACACTGCGAGATGCTACAATCTGAGGTCTTTCTTTCTTTCTTTCTTTCTTTCTTTCTTTCTTTCTTTCTTTCTTTCTTTCCTCCAGTGAGCTTTGAGAAACAAGACCCTAAATGTTTAAAATGCTTTTATCCATGGAATTATAGGAGTGGGAAACAGGGAGGAGGGAACAGAAGGAAACATTACATGAGTGACATGCAAAATCTGTTCTTTTCTATAGATATGTCTGCCTAGTACCTGTCATGGCTCTGGCTAGCTTTCCCCATATTTAGACCCTGAAGGCTTCAGAGGGAAGGGGAGAAGAATTAGGAATGAAGTAAGTCAAAGGTCCTGCTCTGTTGACCAAGCATTTGCATAGGACCAGGCTCTGAATGTCTGTACCAGGACTAGCCAATCTAAGCAGCAGTGGCTGATGTGGTAGGGTGGACCCACTCTCACCACAGTGGCATCACTGCAGCTCACCTGTATGGGGATGTAGTGCAGTGGGTAGCAATGAGAATAGGGCTTAGGGGGGATGAACTGACAGTTGTTCCAGATGTGCTGCACTGGTGTTGGGATGACACTGCCCCATTTGAAATTCATTGAATTGTTTTTGATGAGGTAATAGGTAAAAGTAAAGGACCCCTGGACAGTTAAGTCCAGTCAAAGGCAACTATGGGTTTGCGGCCCTCATCTCGCTTTCAGGCTGAGGAAGCCAGCATGACTAAACCACTTCTGGTGCAACAAAACACTGTGACGGAAACCAGAGTGCACAGAAACGTTGTTTACCTTCCTGCTGCAGCAGCACCTATTTAACTACTTGCACTGGAGTGCTTTTGAATTGCTAGGTTGGCAGGAGCTGGGACAGAGCAACGGGAACTCACCCCGTCATGGGGATTCGAACCACTGACCTTCTGATTGGCAAGCCCAAGAGGCTCAGTGTCTGTCTGACCACAGTGCCACTTGTGTCCCCTGCTTTTTGATGAGAACCCTACATGAAAACAAGGGGCTGCCCTCCCACAGGCTGAAGGTGGACGTACCCGTCCATCAGCACACCAAGGCAGTTCAGGGTAA
Organism: Lacerta agilis; assembly: GCF_009819535.1. Classification (NCBI taxonomy): domain Eukaryota; kingdom Metazoa; phylum Chordata; class Lepidosauria; order Squamata; family Lacertidae; genus Lacerta; species Lacerta agilis. Next base: position 18,666,093 of record NC_046316.1, on the reverse strand, counting down.
CATAATCTCTTGGGCTACTGATTACCTTAACCTGAGGTAATCTGTTGCTGGAATCTGACTGCCTCAAGAGACAATGGAGTGCACCTCAGGGGTGAAGTCAAACCGCTGGAGATACATAGTATTTGCTGTGGCTGCAGAGACCGGTAACTTATAAATGCTGCCTCCTGTGTTGTTTTTCTCTATTCGTGGCACCAAAGTGATCTCTCCATTGTGAAAGACTGATTGGTGTGTATGGAGGTCCTGGGCAGCCCAGATGAAAAGACACTCTCCCCCTTGGTCTCAATGATGTGGTCCAAAGGGAAGCAGAGCAATACATTTGGCACCAGCTTGGCTGCAGGAGTTGCCAAAAGGAGCCATACAAGGTGCCATCCAACCATCTTAGGGACTCTACTCCAGATTTGTGTACACCTTAGCCTTCCCCCCCCCCCACTGCAGATCATCTACATTTAAGCATGCTCCAACTTTAAATCTGATTGATATGGCCAGACACACTAGATGTCTTAGCATTTTCTTTTCCCAATGATGTGCTACAACACAGCATATGCACATTTTTTTTCAGGGTTTACTCCCAAAGACTTTATCATGAATGTGTGTGGCCACAATGCTGTGGAAGTAATCCCAGCTTTGTTAATTGTGTAAAAGGAAAGGCCCATGGAAAGGAAATTAAATTGGTTGTATGAGTACCTGGATGGGGGAGTTTTTGAAGGCCTCTCTTAAAACATGCCCAGTGGATTCTCTGAGCCACAACATGAAGCACCTGATGGGCTGATTAATAGTTTTTCAAAAGTTGCAGAACAAATTCCAGCGACATCCAGAGACAGTGAGACTGGTTTCTCACAGGGCTTGTGGAAGTTGGCAAATGCAAATGATTATTCTACCTTCACAAGAAATGAAACTGCAGCAGTCACCTGCGAGGGATGATGTGTCTAAATTTAATGGAACTCTGAGAAACTGTATTCTACATTGGAAATGCATGTTATGTGTGGCCCTCACTATACACTGTTGCTGTGGGCTACCTTGATTGCCCTCCCAAGAGCCTCTGCTCTGAAAGGCTGTTCAGCGCAGATGGGAGGATTGCAATAGACAGAAGAAGTTGCTTGTCTGTGTAGATTGACTGTTTTTTTTTTAATCATTTAGCCACATGAATCAATCCCGGATACCAAGAAGCGCCTCCAGTTCTCCTTTCCCTTGGCCAAGACTTTCCAACAAAGATGTACATGTGCAAGATGCATCAGCAGAAGACATGGAGCCATGGGTCCTTCAAATAGCCATTTTTGAAGACTATGCTTGGCCACAATGAACTGAATAATGGACTTAGAGAAATGAATAAATATGCTGCAGTCTTCGCACAAGCATTTCAGTTCAATGCACAATCAAATGAAATGTGTGATTTAGACACTGTTTATTATATTCAGCAGTTGCTTAAACATAGTAGACATGCACTCCCTGTCTTCTTCTTCTTCTTCTTCTTCTTCTTCTTCTTCTTCTTCTTCTTCTTCTTCTTCTTCTTCTTCTTCTCTTTCTTTAACCCCCCTATAGTTCAAAAGAGTGGGAAAAGAAATAGGCATACAACCATTTACAAACAAACAAACAAACAAACAAACAAACAAACAAACAAACAAACTGTCCCAGCTGCTCTTGCCTTCTTAATCACATTCGATGCAAACTAAATTTATTTACACTATTTAAAATTGCCTGGCTAGAGAAACTTTCCCCCACCCCAAATGAAAAGAAGACCTTGGAGGAGAATCCATTTTTTTTCAACCAGAGCACCTGAACCACCTTCTGAGTCCTCCTGAGTGTTCCCTGCCTGCTGTCTTCTGTTGCAAAGAGAAAAGAGGGCAGGGAAGTTTAACTCTGGCACAGCAATCCCACACAAAAATTGTAAAAAAAATTGCAATGTGCTCAGTGCAACTTAAGTCCTGATTGTGTTGGATTATACTTACTGGATCTTTTCTTCTTGGAGAAGAAATGGAGTTCAGGGTAGGGATGGGCATCTGGGTCTGTAACCAAGCCTGAGTGAGTTTCACATGTATTGCTTGCGAAGTCTATTTCCATCCCGTTTCCTCAATGGGGAAAAATGTGCACCAAAAAAATCAAAAACACATTTTGAAATGTGTCTTCTCTCAAATAACATATTTCTAAATATAGTTTATCTTCAGTTATTATTATATACACATTTGCAAAAATGTAGAGATGCTTCAAAATACTGCAACACAGGAGAGCCATGTATGAGTTTATTACATTGGATATATAACTTGGCTGTCGGATTCTAAATTGTAAGAATGACTAAGAATGAGAATCTGTTCCTTAACTGCCACAGTGCTTCTTGCTCCTCACACCATGGCATAGGGTGTTGTCTGTATAATACTGTGCAATACATCAGGATTAATGGATCAGCGTATTTCCATTTCATGTCAGTTTCACATACGTTCAGTTGCAACACCATTGCATTCTGTTTTCTGTGGGTGTTTTTTTTTTAAACTGTGTGGGGAAAGCTTCATTTATCTTCCATGCATTTTTGGGAACACTATTGTCTCTAAAATATGCTTCTCTTGTATGCATTTCCCCCTAATAAAACACTTTTATATGATTTTCTGTGCATGTCCCCCTAAAATATGCATTCACTCCCTCATAAAATATGCATTTTTATGTATGCTGTACACATTGCTTGAAGTGGAAATGCATTGCGACATGTGGAAGAACTGTGCACTTTGATTGTTAACTGCATATAACCCTGGGAGATGCAAGATGCTTCACTTTTAATATGTGGGTTATTGTTCATCACTAGCACTACAGTAGCACTTTCTCCTACTTTGGACTTGTCTTGACCTCTCTGACCCATTGATGTTAGTAATAATAATAATAATAATAATAATAATAATAATAATAATACCCAGCCCATCTGGCTAGGTTTCCCCAGCCACTCTGGGGGGCTCCCAACAGAATATTAAAAACACAATAAAACATCAAACATAAAAAAACTTCCTTTGCATGGCCCAGTATACCTGAAGGAGCATCTCCACCGCCATCATTCAGCCCAGAAACTGAGGTCCAGCTCCGAGGGCCTTCTGGCAGTTCCTTCACTGTGAGATGTGAGGTTACAGGGTACCAGGCAGAGGGCCTTCTCGGTGGTGGCACCTGCCCTGTGGAACACCCTCCCATCAGATGTCAAGGAAATAAACAACTATCTGACTTTTAGAAGACATCTGAAGGCAACCCTATTTAGGGAAGTTTTTAATGTTTGATGTTTTATCGTGTTTTTACTATTCTGTTGGGAGCCGCCCAGAGCGGTTGGGGAAACCCAGCCAGATGGGCGACGTATTCATCATCATCATCATCATCGCCATCATCAATTCTTTCCAACAGCTGACAAGCAATAAAAGGAGCTTTAGGAAATCCTTTTGGGGCTGGCACCCAGGACAAATAACTCACCTGACCACTTAGATACCTGAGGCATGATTTCAGATGAGGCAAGCTGGAACTTTTCCTAGCTGCAACAACCCACACAGCTGTAGGCTGCTGCAGGGCGCTGGCAAATGCTTTGTCACTGCACGGCTACCTGAAGAGATCTATCTGGAGGGCTTGTTTGTTTCTTCCAACTGCTAGCACCACCTAGAGCAGGCTGGCAGAAGCAACAATGTTTCGGTTCCCCCATTTGTTTCATGCGACCAAACTCAGCGCAAGATCATGCGACCGAAGACAATTGGCTTCCAACACCATCTGAAGCAGCTCAAAAGACATATTCAAAATAGCAGAGGACATGTTTCATTATCTAGTCGCGTTGGCACAGAGAGTGATGACAAGGCTGGCCGCATAAAGGAATGAGCCAGGTGGACAGATGAATATTGGAGGGAGAGATCAATAAAGCAAAGTCTGGTCGGGTAAGCAAAAATGCGAGCCAAGGCGGCTGACATTTACAGACAGATATGCAGACAGACAGCTAATAGGCACACAGTCAGCCCCAAGTTGCATTATCTAGTGTGTGTGACTCAAAAATGAGGCATTGTGAGTCTGATTTTGTTCCCTATTACTCCATTTTCAAAGATGCCATGAGGATTGATTTTTCTTTTATTTCTGGGTTTTCTATCAACATACCTCAATGAGTGCAATTCATATAATTTTGCTTGTATTTATGGATTTAGAAAAATGCAAAAGCCATGATCCTGCTCCCTCTCTCTATGAAAATAAATGGGGTGGAAGAGATCCTTATTTTATTCTGGCATTTGCCCCTTCATAAGCAGTCATAAAGACAAGTAAAAATGGAATAAAAATAATTTCTTTCTTCCAGCAATCATAACATTTATTTAAAAAATAATAATGAAAAATAGGAGTATAAACAATTTTCAATTCAGTTTTACTCCATTTCTGCAAGGACCACTTGAATTTTTCTCCTAACATATGTATTTTTCTCTGCAATTTCCCCTAATGTATGTAAGCAGTTTCTCCAATATATGTAGTTTTGCAAGCAATTTCCCTTAATGTGATACATTTTTAAAACATACTTTCCTTCAGTATAATGCTTTTATATGCTTTTGGGGTTTTTTGGCGAATTGTATTACAAAGTTCAGAGGAGTGTGAATTTCAAATACCAGGTGTCTTTGTGCATTGATTCAGGAAGTGTGGGGTAACTAGATTTGCATAAAAATATGAACTGAATGCACTCACTCTCATTCCTACCTGTAGTGTATGCTGCCATCCAGAGTACTGATGGATCATATAATTAATAACTATTTACATACCACAGTATTTCATATAACATAAATCTTGATAAATAATGATGGATGGCCAAGAGAATAAGCACACAGCAGGCTGAGAAAAGTCTAAGGGAATATATATTAACATCTATACCTAAAGCAAGGGGTGAGAGTAAAAAGGAGTGCATGGCATTTCTTACCCCTTCGAGGTGGAAGTTCGCCGAGGTGTCATTCTGATTTTATTTTTTTAAAGGAGAAATAGCAGAATTATCGGCTTACAGCTGGAATAAAGAGCATTTCCTCTGCAGTGATTTTGAGTAAAGCAGATGTACACATTATAAAGGGTCACTGAACAAGGGCTAGTCCAACACAGCCAGAGAGCATGTCTGTACGAATTCCTTAAGCAATTTATCCACATACTGTGTTTGCTCAGCACCAGCCCTGAAGACAGTACTTGCAGACGGCAGGAAATCAGAGATCAGGGATGGATTTTAAAAGGCCACGGGGAAGCTCTCACCCCTCTCCTCTCTGATCCATGAGCCACATTTTCTCCTACAGAAATTTATTCACATGTAGCATGTGCACATTTTGCTCTCACTTGTTCAGCTAGCACACAGTTCCTTATTCTTGAAGGGCTAGCAATATTCTAAAAAAATTAAAAGTACCAGTAAAAAGGTAAAAGGTAAAAGACCCCATGACGGTTGTCCAGTGAAAGGCGACTATGGGGTTGCGGCGCTCATCTCGCTTTTAGGCTGAGGGAGCCAGCATTTGTCCACAGACAGTTTTCCGGGTCATGTGGCCAGCAGGACTAAACCACTACTGGTGCACGGAGGACTGTGACAAGTGCCAGAGCGCACGGAAACACCATTTACCTTCCCACCACAGCAGCACCTATTTATCTGCTTGCACTGGCATGCTTTCGAACTGCTAGGTTGGCAGGAGCTGGGACAGAGCAACAGGAGCTTGCCCCCATGCTGGGATTCGAACCACCGACCTTCCAATCAGCAAACCCAAGGAACAGGCTCATTGTTCTCTTGGAAAGGGAGCCACTGTTAGGATGCAGTTGACAGAGGGCTTTAAATTGGTGGTATGAGAAATGTGAGGCAGGGACCCAGGGAGTACGCTGCCACTTACTTCTAGCCAAAGGAGGGAATTATAGGGAGACAACCCAAAGTAGCTAAGGAAGCTTTTTTTGTGTGTGTCCATAGACTAGAGTGGACCAGCTGATTCTTTTTGTCAATCCCTGATTGAGGGAGACAAGGATGGGTTAATACATGTTAGGACCCTAAACTATGGCTGGACCTACGCTGACCAGTTTAATGTTATTTCTCCCTATTAGAAAGATATTAATATGTCATTCTAAAATGTCACAAGGCACACTTGTTACTTAAAATGGTTTTCACCTTGGGTTGTTGTTTGTTTGTTTTTTGGGGGGGGACAAATGTAAGTAATACCCAGCCAAAACTCTGGTCCTTTCTAAGCTGCTGGTTGCTGGTTGCTCTGCTATGCCCTCTGGTGCCACATTTTTATGAAGACGCAAAATGGCAGGAGGAGAAACTGAACAACACCCCTCAGATACCATTGGAGGGGGGGCAGAGTTTGAATGCAGTTTTTTTAAAAAGGTAAAATGCTACAAGGGGACATATGAGCAGTGTTTCATGGATATAGCATCATAAAACAATGAACTATTAATTGTTTAAAAGACCAGTTATTAACACATTGTGAACATAAAAATTAGGATGTCATGTGTCCATCTATGTTATCAAAACCCTTCTTAACATTAAAAGCCATCAATGTAGGTCTGCCCTATGTCAAGGTTAAGAGGCCCCATAGCATTACCACCTCCCTCGGGTATTATTCTGTAATTATGTAAAACTTAAACATTATTTAGTTATTTATTTACTTAGAGGACCCTCATAATTGGAGGCCCTAAACTGTAGTTTACTTGTGCATGAATCTAGCACTGCGAGGAGTGGTACATTGACTGCTCCCCCTACTGGCTTATAAATTACCATTGCTATTAATGAAAACAATATAAATGCCCACCTCTTTCTTGTGATCCCAATTCCCTTAGAATAATACTGTGGTCCATTAATAGCTCACGGGACAGTGACATTGACCCATCCAGTACTGTCTCAGGTATACACGAGTCTTGACCATGGAATCTGGAATCCTCTCAATTAAGCTGACAATATAAAAAATAACTTTGCAATTTGGGGGGTCATTACCTGGTTAAGCATTTGGGACGCAGGTGGCGCTGTGGGTTAAACCACGGGGCCTAGGTCTTGCTGATCAGTAGGTTGGCGGTTCGAATCCCCACGACGGGGTGAGCTCCCGTTGCTCGGTCCCAGCTCCTGCCCACATAGCAGTTCGAAAGCACGTCAAAGTGCAAGTAGATAAATAGGTGCCGCTCCAGCGGGAAAGTAAACAGCATTTCCGTGCGCTACTCTGGTTTGCCAGAAGTGGCTTAGTCATGCTGGCCACGTGACCTGGAAGCTGTATGCCAGTTCCCTCGGCCAGTAACGTGAGATGAGCGCCGCAACCCCAGAGTCGGACACAACTGGACCTAATGGTCAGGGGTCCCTTTACCTTTTACCTGGTTAAGCAAGATCAGTCCTTGGGGTGCAGCTGATCCCTGCAGCTCACACTGGGGTTCTCTTCACCTTGTCTTGGCTCCCCAATTTCTTCTGTGGCTAGCTATCATCATTGCTAGGAAGATTAAATAAGGGAAGGGGGGAACTGTATTTTGTGCAGTGGGGTTAGTGGGAAAGGATTTTGATGGTGGGGAGAGATGACAGGAAGGAGGAAGGACATTTTTCTAAGCACCTATCTTTTGATAAAAATGGGAAAGAAAGTGTGTGTGGGGAGATTGATGCAAGACTCTCCTCTTATTTTGAGGCAGGTTTACTGAACGCTTTAGGTTTGCATCCAAGCTAGGCTCGGGCATCATCCAGCGACATCCTTCATTGTCTGCAACAGTGAAAATACGGTTTTTGTACTAGCAGCAGAAAATTCTGGATAAACAGCTCAAAGAGTGTGGTGGTATGGTTCCATTAAACTAATATAAAAATCACACACACAAACGTGAGGCTGATCTTCAGCTTCATTCATCAAACAGGTGAAAACACTTACCAATGCTTTTAAATCTACTTTTGATAATTAGAATGCATGAGCCGCATGCATAATCCTTGCATATGCGGCTGCTGCAAGGATGAGAGAGAATTGCTAAGTTGAGCTTCCAGGCATAGATGGATTTTAAAAAGAAGCATAGCCAAACAGAGCACCGAGGGTTTGAACTGCTAAGACAAAGCAGCTGCGGGAATTTTAAGGGAAGAGAAAAATTGCTTCGATAATATCATCTGCACTTTCAGGGTGGGCAGAGGGAGTGGTCTGCCCCCTACATCTCCGGGGAAATTTAAAGTGGACTTGGAAGACCTACTTGGGTGAAACATCTAATGTGGGGGGGGTGCACTTCTCTGAACGCTAAAAAAATAAAGACAACTACAGGGCTACTTATCATTACATCCGGTCATTTAAGGAAAACCTGATGCAATGGCATCTAAAGAAAAGGCTAATTTTGACCATGTTCATTTTAACTAGCTGCGGGATGTTAATCTTATCCAAATTTTAACTCTCTTGTAATAAATAAATAAATAAATAAATAAATAAATAAAACCACCCCTACCCACACAACCTTGAGGGCGCTTCTCAGGAGTTTTCTTGTGGGGAGGGGACTCGAAAAGTCCAACTGTGTAGGATTATTCTTAGGCAAAGTTGCACACATGAAAGAGGGGTTTGGTGAAGGGAATTCTCACCTGAACTTCCCAGGAGCCCTCCTCAGTTCGCTGTGAGTACTCAAAGCCTTTACCTATTTGCTACCCTGTCAGCTGTTTAGGCTGCCACTACGGAATGGTACTTGGCATGTTGCTGCAGCCAAGGACCCTGGGAAACTCAATGTTCCTAGTGCACCCAGTATTTCCATAGTCCTAGTGATTTAGGGACCGGTTGGCAAAGGGTAGGGAAATGCCTTTTTTTAAAAAAGGTTTTGTTTTATTCATTCATGTATTTATTTAATATATTGTGGTGTGCTTGTTATGGTTTCTCCTCCCTGCCTTTACTCGTACAACAATCCTGAGCCAGGTTAGTTTGAGATAACTGGTCCAATGTCATCCAGTGGATTGCTTGGCTGAATAGGGGTTTGAATCAAAGTTTGGCAGATGTAACTCCTGCATTGCCTCCATGACAACACCTTTGTTCTTGCAGAAGTTGTTGGACCCCAATTTCCCATCAGCCCCAGCCAGCATGGCCAATGGTCAGGGACGATGCAAGTGGTAGACTAGCAACAGATAGATGGCTACAGATTAGTAGGGTTGCCACCTGTCCTGAATTATACAGGATTGTCCTCAGCCTAGACACTGAGATCCAGCTCAGTGAACTGCAAGAAGTGAGGTTACAGGGAACCAGACAGAGGGCCTTCTCGGTAGTTGCATCTGCCCTGTGGAACGCCTTCCCATCAGATGTCAAGGAAACAAACAACTATTGGACTTTTAGAAGACACCTGAAGGCAGCCTTGTATGAGGAAGTTTTTAGTGTTTGGTATTTTACTGTGTCTGATTTGCTGGAAGCACCCAGAGTGGCTGGGACAACCCAGTCAGATGGGCAGCATATAATTAACAACAACAACAACAACAACAACAACAACAACAACAACAACAATTGTTGTTACAATGTAAAATGCTGTGTCCTGTATTGATTCCTGTTTTACAGTTTAGAGTATTCATTTAAACAACCTTAAAATATCAGTGACTTCCCTTCTTCTCTTTCCATGTTTCATTTTGCATAACACAAATCCCTGCATATTTTACATAAACTAAACCATTCAGTATTCCATTATTGCATCCATCCAAACTTATTTACACTGTTGAATTCATCTTAATGCTGTCAATGTTTTCAAGTGTACACAATTTCCCCTCATATATTCAATAAACATTTTCCAATCTTCTTTGAACGTATGTTCTTCTTGTTCTCCTATTCTATACGATAGGTCCGAAAGCTGTGTATATTCCATCAGTTTAAGTTGCCATTCTTCCTTAGTTGGGACCTCACTTGTTTTCCTTTTTGTCCTGTATTGATTCAATACAGGATGCAGCTTGTCCTGTATTTCCTCTCCCTCCCTCCCTCTCTCCCTGCCTCTCGCTTCTTTCCTTTCCTTTCCCCCCTTCTCTCCCTCTCCTCATCTCTCCCTCAAGGAGGAGCAAACCAGGGCAAGACTTCCATGTTGTCACTTCCAGTTCCCTGAGCTTTGACTGGGTTAAGGCAGCCATCCGCAGAGCTGCACCCTGGGAGCAATGGGCCTTGTCCCTTAGAGAGCAACACACTCTGAGTCTCTAGAAACAAGTGGTTTTGTGTCAGTGCATCCCAGAAGCCCTAGTTTTGAACATAGTTATCTGCTTGATATTTGAGAGAGGAGGGGAGTGAGGGAGAAGTACCTTCCCACAAGGCTTGCCCTTTCACTGCCCCCTAATATTTCCTTCAGAAATTTAACATGTGGAACAAAGCTTGTCCCCTCATCAGAACATGCCCACTTATTTTTTTTTGCCTTGGGCTGCATGTATTACTGTACAATACTGCACCGTACAGTACTGCATGTTTGTGAAAGCTCATGTATTTCAGCACCAGGTAGGAAAAAGAATTTGCCCCATCCCCCCCACCTCCCCACTGCCACCCTGTCCTGTATTTTGCCAAAACAAAGATGGAACTTTACAGGTGAGCCACCCCCCTGCATGATACAATCCTGGCTCTTTTGTTAGCCACCTGAGCCTGTGTGATGAGACAGACTATCAATAAACAAACAAAGGTCAGCTCTGTGATTACACTACACTTACAAAAATGAGACACTTGAGCGTGGATATCAATTTGCATGTAAAGCAGCTTTCAAGAGCCTTCACTCTCCTAAGAATGATGCACAAAGGCATGAAAGGAAACACCAACTCTTGCATTTGAAATTCAGCATAATTGTTTCTTAAAGAGAGGCATTCAAATCAATGATAGCTAGGAGCTGCACACAGTCAAAAACTTAATACTGTTTTTATCAAACCAGGTTGCACATTTCTGCCCCCCCCCCGTCACAATAAGGAATATTTCAAACCTTCATAATGGCGCAATTACATTGAAGTCAGTGAGAGGAGCCTCTGTCCTTTTTTGTTAATTGGTGGAGATAATATATACACAAGGGGGTTATAATTTGTCTAATTTGTTGTGCAAATTAGGCAGACACTTTTCATGGGAGAGTCTGCAATTTTCTTACGAAGCGAAAAGCAGTAATAAGTAAACTGAATCTGAAAGAGTTGTGGGTTGGCGTCATTATCCCAGAAGGAAAATAATCGCTAGCTGCTTCAGTGTACGGAACATGTATAGTGTATTATTTACCTTAATAATGTTTCAAATGAGATGTATGAAAATAATCTCGAATAACTGCACTAATCCCAAAGACACCATGCTGTTTGAAATTATTTTGTGTGTGTCGTGTGAAGGAACCCTTTCTGGAAGTGAACACAGGGGCAAAATGTGTGCCAATGAGAGCTAGAACATTAGGACGAATTGTGGACACTGCCCCACCAAACTCAGTGTGCCCTCAGCCAACCCCCACATAGATACATTAAAAACAAGACGAAAGTAAATTACATTAAAAAACATCCCACCCAAAGGCCACAGGTAGTTAAAGGGCAAAGAGTTGGTTATAGAGGAAAGTTTCTGCCTGGAGCCTAAAGATATATAATGATGGTGCCTGGCAAGCATCCCTGGGGGAAGCATTTCACAAACAGGGAGCCACCACAGAAAAGGCCTTCTTGCTATTCTCCAGACTTCTCACGGAGGAAGCACACAAAGAAGGGCCTCAAATGATGATTGCAGGGCCTGGGTAGGTTCATACGGACAGAGGTGGTCCATGAGGTATTGAGGTCCTGAGCTGTTTAAGGCTTGATAGGTCAAAACCAGCACTTTGAATTGGGCCCAGAAACTAATTGGCAGCTAGGGGACTTGCCTGCGGTTTCTGGCAGCAAATTGGTAGCAAACCAGAGGCAGGACTCTGAGATCCAAGTTAAGTTAAAATAAACTCTCCCAATAAATCTATCATGAGAGTGGGATGTTCCGGTAACATAGCAAGGGTTGTAGCCCAGTGGTAGAGCATTTGCTGGTACACAGGAGGTCCCAGGTTCAAATCCTGGTATCTCCGGGAAGCACTAGGAGCAGGGGTGAGGGAAGACTAACTGGCAATCGGTGCAGGGTGTTGAGGGGCGGGGCAAACCACCTGGCGGCACATGCGTGGCACCTCTACGTATGGAGCATGCGTGGCGCTGCTATATATGGCCCATGTGCAGTGACGCTACATGCGGTGCATGCGCCATACATTGTGCGCTGCACATGTGCCGCTGGGCAGTTTGCCGATGCCGCCACTTGAGCACCATGTGGATGGCGCCGGGATCCTCCACTCGCAGCTGCAGTGGTGGCGAAGGGATCCTTCACATGCGGCGGCAGTGCAATGGTGGTGGTTTGTGCTGCCATGCTCAGGGGCAGTGGGGCGAGCCCCCCGCGGGGTGCCTTCTTGCCACCCCCCTCAGAGATGGCACACGAGGCAGACTGCCCCTTGGCCCCCTTTCCTCCACCACTGGCTAGGAGTGTCCCCTGTTCAAAATCATAAGGCAGCATCCCATGTATGTGCCTGACAAAGTTACCTCAATCACACAAAGCAGAGCATGTGTGTTTTCTTACCCGTGGCCACTACATGTAATAAGCATGTTGATGTTGGGCACTATGGAAAACTTCAAATGAAAACACTCTGCAACTGGTAGCAGCTCTCCATGCACTCTTCTGTCATCTGATCCCAGTGTGCATCCGACATCTGAGATCTTTAGAATTGCGATGATTATTAAGATTGCAGCTGCCATGCTGCACAAATACCACTTTTCTGCCCAAACACCACAAATATCCTTGACAATGCCTCTGCAGCAGCATCTTTCGAATGATGAAGTGCAGCAAATTTTGATTTATGAAAGGGAGGAGGCATCCAAACTGCAATTACAGCAGCCAATACAATTTGGTGATTAAGTGCTGTACTGGGGTGGGGGTGAGGCAGGAGAAGGGTTGAGTTCGGATGCCTGACCAAGCCCCAAGCCCCTTTTGGGCAATGTGTTTCAGGGTTTTAGAAGCTGAGTGGATGGGCAGGAGGAAGATATTGGATTATGTACCACATTTTAATTGCCATAAGCTACTCTGGGGCCAAATTTGTCTGAAAAGAAGAGCAAAATATGAAATGAAAATAAATGTTATAATTATGAAATGAAGTAGACAATTGAGAGGTTATTGAAATACAGGTGCTGGGCTGCATATACCACGCCACTGATAACTTGAGTCTTTAGTAATCTTCACCGTGATCCACAAATGTCAAAGCTCTGCTCAGTTACTCAAGTTTAATTTTGCTTTTGACATGAATATCACGCAAGAAAATAAGCTTTGCAGCCTTTCTTAAATCAATCTTCTTTGGTTGCCTTCTCTTCTTTCCTTAATCAAAACACAGCTTTCTCCAGAAAGGCTCCATTACTGAATTTTGAGAGAGAGAGAGAGAGAGAGAGAGAGAGAGAGAAGCAAGCACCCACAATTGCCTTCTGTTATGGCAACATCTTTTGATGGAGAAGGACCACTTATGGCAGCAATAGCGGTGTCTGGTCTTGAGGTCTTGATTTCCACAGATGCCCCAATCTTTTCGCAAACTGGCATCAGACACTCAAGGCACCAATCTGTGCAAACAATCATGTGGTATTTGCAGAGCAGAATTGGAATCAAGTTGAGCATTATATACGTTGCACATCATTTCTGCCATTGGCTTAGCTACTTGACAGCGGTGCCACATCTGTGCAGGATCCCAGCCTGTCTTATGCTAGGGAGGCTGGGTGTGATTTTGCTTCCTCAGTTAGGGTGGTGGGGCATAACAGCAAAGGAAGACTGACTGGGCGGCAAGAATTTGTGCACCAATCCATATCATATCATAGCAGCACCAATATAAGGTAGCAGTGCCTTTCCAGGCCACAGTTGTTTCTCCAGTAGAAATCCATCTACCATCCAACTTTCAAAACAGAACAACAGGGACTGAGTAGGGGAACACTTTTTCAGCAACAGCAAATGTACAGGGTTTTGTTGTTGGGATCAGAAAATCTCAGATATTTGCTGTCACTTGACTAAATGCCAAGGCTAATACATCTAAGAGGGATGCGGATGGCACTGTGGGTTAAACCACAGAGCCCAGGGCTTGCCGATCAGAAGGTCGGCGGTTCGAATCTGCACGACGGGGTAAGCTCCCGTTGCTCGGTCCCAGCTCCTGCCAACCTAGCAGTTCGAAAGCACGCCAAAAAGTGCAAGTAGATAAATAGGTACCACTCCGGAGGGAAGGTAAACAGCGTTTCCATGCAGTGCTCTGGTTTGCCAGAAGCGGCTTAGTCATGCTGGCCATATGACCCGGAAGCTGTACGCCAGCTCCCTCGGCCAATAAAGCAAGGTGAGCACTGCAACCCCAGAGTCATCTGCAACTGGACTTAACTGTCAGGGGTCCTTTACTTTTACCTTTTAAGAAAATGTTTAGTTAAACAAATACCAAACCTGGGAGCTGGTGTCCTAAAATGGAATTTTCCATGAACAGAAAAATGCAAATGGATATTTTTATTTTGTTGTTGTTAACATAGCTTGAAGTTGGTAATTTCAGAACTCCCCCCCAAAAAAACCCCCACATTATATCTAAACTGTTACCCTACTTTCGTGGAATATCCTATATCTGAAAATATCATTTTAAAACAAGAAACCTCTCCACAGTGTATTATGTCTGCTCTTAATATGTCTTAGTCATATTCTCACTGAAAGTCAGTTGTAACAAGTTTTTTTTTTTTGGGGGGGGGGGCTGCTTATTGGGAAGGAGGATGAGGGGTGAGGTGGTAGGAAGCTCAGCATGGTGCCAACACACCAACAGGAACACCAGATTGGCCCTGCCAGTGCATTCACACTACACTACACTGATCTCAGCAGTTGGGAGGCCAAGTCCTGCTGCTCCATCACACTGTCCACTACTGGTCCTATCCTCATTAAGCTGCTTACATTCAGTGGTGTTTTCTATGTTTTTTAAAGCAATGGAATCAAACCCAATAGTTTTCCTGCAACTGGAAAATGCAATCTAAGAAATTACAATGGGGGAGATACTATATTTTTGCTTTTGAAATACTCTTTATTCAAATGTGTCCTTGGATTTTGGAGTTCACAATTAACAGAACTTTTTTTATGAAGTGAAAGCAATGAATTAGTATTTATCCCCCCCCTCTCTCTCTCTCTCTCCCTCCCTCCCTCCCTCCTTCCCTCCTGAATTTCATACAGAGCTGCAGCTTTCAGTTCCTTTGCATCTTTTCCTTTCTCTCTGTGTTGCGGATGTGCATACACACATCAACAAAAACACTGCAAGGGGATAAATTTTTTAGCATGATCATGCATGCAATCACATCAACATTAGTTTTGCCCCATATTTATGGGCACCATTTCTTGTTTATTTTTGTGTGTGTGCTACACTGGCAAAGAAAAAGCACTTTATATGCATTTTACTTATGCATTTTAACACTGTGACACCAGATGGTGCTGCAGAGTTCCGTTTTGCCCAACCCGATTTCTCATACAAAGTTTACAACACGTTTGACTGAAACGCTTCTTAGATGTGTCCAGATCCAGCCTTATTTTACTCTGTGCACTTGTAGTTTTGTACCTTTTATTTTTCAATAAAGAATATAAAATAAAAATACTTTTGTCCAATAGCTTATCCATGCATACGATGGCTCTGTTCTACCTCGACTGTCCAAGGCAGTATGACTCTGAATAGAATTTGTTCTATTCAACTCAGTTGGTAGGTCCTGGGTCTAAAAGACTGTTGCATTGCTCCCAGTTTGGAACAAAAGGAGCTGTCTCAGATCAAAAGTTCATCTAGCTCAGTATGACCTACACTGACTGGCAGCCACTCTTCGGGGTTTCAGACAGGGAGTTTCAGCCCTACATGGAGATGCTGGGAATTGAACCTGGGACTTTCTGCACACAAGATGGATGCTTTATCGTTTAGCTATGGCTTTTCCCCAACAGAAGAACACTGTTTTAACTGGCAGTACTAATCGGCACCTGTTCTGCCACCCTTCTTCTGCTAATTGAAGCTAGATTGCGATCTGTCAACTTAACCACTAGTAACTATTTGGCTCGTAGCTTCTCAAGAATGATCCTTTTTAATTAGAAGAACAGAAAGCAAGCTCCATCACCCTCCGCACCACATTCTTAACAGAGCTAAAGCAATGTCTGTGTAGCTATATGGAAACCCGAGACCGATCAGACAGCCCTCCTTTCATTCTTAGATATGCCAAAGTCATAGCAGGCTTGATGCAGATCTATGGACCAATTTAATTTCATTCTTGTCAATGAGCTTGGATTCTGTGCTGCAAGATCAGAACCAAGCCACCTGCAGGAGGCTTTCCTTGCCAAATTGCAGCAATTACCATGGTGTATTATACCATTGGGCCTCATCGCCGTGGCTGTGCTTGGTGATCTTAATTTTTTGTAAAAGGTGCTCAGGAGCTGTGATGAACAGATCCCGAGTTGTCTTTGTTTTTGCACCTTAAGAATAACGTAATGTTGCTAATGCACAAGGGATTCCCACTCCATTCCTAATGGAAAATATCCCTAGCCCAATTGAGCTTTTAATCAATATTCAATAAGGCTGCCAACTTTTTTCTCCCTGGCAAGTCTTCTGTGCCTCTGACAACTGCATGGCAAGCAGAAAATCAGCAGATGAATCTTTCCCAATTACTGCATCAGCATGCTGGGGAAAAGCTTTACCTGCTGAATTTCTGGTTAGCCAGCGCTTACAACTATCTGTAGATATGGGCCATTAAGATTCACAGACTCCAATTCCTTTCCCAACCCCATAAGAAACAATACAAGGTGAACTCCATCATGATTTTGTTAAAATATAATTTATCAAGAAGTTTGATTCTGTGCATTTAGGATTCAGCTAAACTGTGGTTTCCTGTCCTATTAGAACTGTTCATTAACTTAACAAAGTGGCTGATTGTGTTTTCCTGTTCATGGTGCAAGACAGCCATTCCCTCTAAGCAGCACTTCACTTCTCTTCTTCCTCCCCTTTCTGTTTTTCTTTTCCAACAGGCATGGTTGTGTTGTCAACCTCAGGGTCCTGTAGGATTGCCATATGTCCGGAGGTTCCTGGACATATCTGGATACTGCAGTCGGCAGCAGTGTCCAGGCAGAAATCAGACAAATGTCCAGGGAAATCCAGACATATGGCAAGCCATGTCTGCATTGTCACTGTTTGAAATATGACAACCCTAGAAGATGCTGATGGTTCCTTCTTGTTTCACAGAGCCTTACCACAAATGCTGATTCACAATTTCCAAAAGATACTTGCAATCAAATGATGTGATATTATCACATGGAACTTATGAGGTAGGCAAAACCCAGGGCCGCCATTACAGGGAAGGAATTTTTGAATGGTGGTGCTTTGTCTTGGATCATAGGCAAGTCAATTGGAAAAAAAGCTCAACAACTTTGGGAGCTTCCTTACTTTTTAAAATATGACAACCCTAGAAAAAACCACTCAGATTGGTTTAGATTCCAAACATGCATGCTGGTTATACAAATAAAACAATGTGCCCATCCACATGCTTCGTGTTGTTTGCTAGCAGTTCTCAGTGGATAATTAAATCAGCATCTCATACCAGCAATGTATAGTTTCCGTTGGAAGCATCCATGTTTACAAAAAAGCTATAGCCCTATATCAATGTTCCTCAAGTAAAGCAGCAATAAAACTGCTAGCACAATTGCAAAGCTAAGCCTGGTTTCAAATTGGGGGAGTGCCTGTTGAGACCCCTGCATTGCAGGCAGTTGAACTAGATGACCCTCAGGGTCCCTTCCAACATTATGATTCTATGAAAGGACTGCTTATGTGTGCTGGGAATTCAGGTTGTGACTGCTGCCTACTTGACCTCCATGCAGCCAGGTTCCTATTTGTGCAGAAGTCCATACCTCATCCCTTCCTTCCATTTTTGGTGGGTACAGATTGCACCTAGAGAGCCTTCAGGTGCTCGGGTTTATTCTCCTATGCAAAGAGGACTTCAGATGCCTGGAGGGTAAATGCAAGGCCTCATTCTATACTCAATGCTCATCTGCACAGCATTTATCAAGGAGTAGAGAATCTTCTTCTTCTCCTCCTCCTCCTCCTCCTCCTCCTCCTCCTCCTCCTCAGGGGGACAGATCTTTATCACCATACTCTCCAATTTCTGACACCTGACATCATGATGATGCCAGGTGAATGATAGGTAGAACTGCCCACCTAGTAAACTTGACTCCTGGGGCAGAGTGGGTTGGTGGTTCTTCTTTGCCAGCACATTGTCCAAAGCAGCACTCAGCAGGATTGAACTCTCCACTCACCAGCTGATGAATAAAGATTTTAGTCTTGTTCTCTGCAGGGGTCTGTTTTGCCATCACATTCCCTGGAGAGAACACTTTGGTAAAGCAGCACCAAGCAGGATTAAATTCTCTGCTCACCGGCTGAAAAGCATTATTTGATTTGGCCCACTGGATAAAATAAGGTCAGTCTCATTAATTTTGAATAGGCTTTGGCTAAGTGATTTGGTGCACAGATACCTGGAAGAGGTATTAAATTATAGCAACTAGTTGTCTTCATCTGCTTTAATGGTCAGATCTTATTATTTCTAGCTCAACTGAAACCATGCAGTTAAACAGAGATATCCACTGTCAACCATTTTGCACAACTGCAGTGACTCAGGTCCCAGTAACAAATTCTGAAATATCAAAATCAATGTGCCAGCTACTACAAAACCATTCTCTCTCCCTCCCTCCCTCTCTCTCTCTCTCTCTCTCTCTCTCTCACACACACACACACACACACACAAACATTGAATTACAGTGCAATTCCGTATATGTTTATGAAGAAGTAACTCCCACTTAGTTCAGTGGAGTTTACACACTTACTATTATTGCAGTGTTGGAATATTAATACAGTTTTGAAGATGCTTCAACTCGGGGGGGGGGGGGGAAGGGGAGAAATGCGCTAAGTGGAAGGCATGCTTGGCAAATGCTCACCATGATCAACTCCCGCCTGGAAACCTATGTCCCTACTGTGGAAGGATGTGTGGATCCAGAACTGGCTCCATAGTCACTTACAGACTCACTAAACCATGTTTATGGAAGACAATCTTACTCGGCTACAAGTGATCGCCAAAGAACGAAGAAGACAGTTTTGGTCTTTCAAACAGAATGACTCAGATGGTGAATTTGCATGAGTTTTTGGGCTCTTTCCAAATTGAGGTTATGAGTGAGAATGCTTGGTATTGGTAACTTGCTACCATGCCCTGAATTATTCATTTATAACTTACGAGAGGACAGAGGAAACATGTCATGCCTCAAAACTATATATGTATTGGATATAGTGATCATTCTCATCATTACAGTGTGAAAACTGAAATGGGATACTGGACCAGACTCCCTTTGAGGAATATAGTATAATATCTGGACTTCTATTGAAGCTGTTAGAAAATTGCATGTAGATACTATATAGCGTGTTCTTAAACTTAAAAAAATAAAAGGACCATTTCCCATATGATCATTGTCAATGGTTCTCTTTCTAATGTGGGCACTTGGGCACAAGTAGATTTCAACTCGAGACAACTAAATCAGCAATAATCTCCTTTTTGGCCATCACAGATATGAGCACCTTGACACAACACCCCCTCCCAGCATCTCTCAGGTTTGGCTCACTCATGTGACCATTACCAGAAAGTACCCAGTGTGTGTCAACATCTGGCTCCATGATGGGAATGGATCTTCTGAATCCCAGTCATGTTTGGCTGCTGTGTTGTGCTAAAAGGTCAGTATAAGTGGAATACAGCATGTGTTGGCTGCAGTTGTACAACCTCTTCCCCTCACCCTGTGCAAAATTAATAGAGCTTGAATCCAGCCTGTGCAGAATATTTTCTGCCATTAGCTCTGTATGAAGGCCTTAGTACCACTATTCTCTCTGCAATTCATGCTTTCCCAGAACTTGCATTTTGCCACTTCCATGAGAAACGCAACTTGTCTCCTCACCGGCACAATTGGGGCAAACATTTGCAAGCTGATCTTCACCCCATATCCCCCACCTTATTGTGCTAGAAGCTGAACTGGCCCATAGTAATTAGAACTATTTCTCCAGCTTTTGCACATGAGATCAAAATAATTCCCTTTTAATCTGCTCTGTAATTTAGAGAATGCAAACAACCGAGCGCTTGCATACAATGATAAGGTAATTACCATGTATCATAATTAGACTAACTATAGTTGCCATATAGGAAGCCCTTACATGGTGTTATTTGTGCCCAGTGACTTAAAGTGTTAAAGAGAATTCAATAACATTTGTTTCACATGATCTCCTAGTAAGGGAACTCATGCTCCTCTCTTAATTAAATGGTAGGTCTCTTGACAATTATCTATTATTTTGCTGGTTGCTGTTCTTGCTGCATCCAATGCTGCTGAAGTCGGTTTTGTTCTGTCTCATGCTGCATTTCTTTGTCCAAATCAAACAGCAGGTGGATGAGAAATGCAATTATAAACAATCCTCTGGCACCTTAAAAACTCAGGTTGTGATCCTTGAGCCCTCCATTTACCTGAGAGTAATCCCTTCCCCGCTGAATTCAACAGATGACACCTCTGAACAGGTATGTTTATGATTACGGTGTTAGTCATCATATCCTCTTTACCACTTCTCATCTGTTTTAAGGGGGATCCAAAGGCTTGCAAGCTTCTGTTCTCTATGGCTGCAACTGGCTTTACCATTCCTAATGCAAATCACAATTCGTAACGTGGCTTAATCCTATGTGTACTTACTTGGGAAGCGGTCATATTAAGGTTGCACTTGTATTCATTGAGGCAATGCTAATCATAATTATAAATACCACCACCCACCATGTGTTGTGGCATGTGGAATTGGTTGGAGTGAGTTTACCCCCACTGCTCCCCATGTCCTGTTGAATTCAGCAGGGTTAGGAATCCAATTTAGCATGCAATTCTAACCCCATTTGCCTGCAAGTAATCCCTTCCCTATTGATTTCAATTGGGTTTACTTGTTGACTTGGCTAGTAGCATATTTATTTTGCATAACCTTTCATAGGCTCTATTGAGAATTGTATTTTATTGTTTATGTAAATTGCCCAGAGAGCGCTGTAGTACAGTATGGATGGAAGGATTTACAAAAAAGGGGGTGGGAATATGTAGAGCCACTGAAATTAATAAACGTGATTACATTTTGTTTATTAATTACAGTGGGTCTGCTTTGAGTGAAACATAGTTGAATGCCACTCTAAATAAATAAATAAATAAGATGCTACATTATCATGGGCCTACTTAATCAACATAAAATCAGACTGCCCCTTTCCAATTAGCAAGAAAAATGTTATTATCACCTAAAGAGGGGCAGTTTTTTTTTCTAGAATTAGAAAGCTATCCCCAAGTAAAATTTGAAACCAAACCCACAGTCTGTTAATGAATTTTAACCCAACAAAACTTCATGCTGGAACTCTGTACAAAACTTTTTGAGCAAAAAGTAAGACCCCTAATTATGTTGACCGAGTCCATAGACATGCAAACTATCAACCCATCAACCACATGAGTGATGACTAGGGACAGGACTTCCCACAACGAGCCAGTTTCACCACTACCCCTTGAATGCTGAGTGTATCTGTGGTCCAAATTATAGTTTTGTTGTTGTTGTTGTTGTTGTTGTTGTTGTTGTTGTTTAGTCATTTAGTCGTGTCCAACTCTTCGTGACCCCAGGCACTCTTGTCTTCCCCTGCCTCCTGCAGTTTGGTCAAACTCAAGTTAGTAGCTTTGAGAACTCTGTCCAACCATCTCATCCTCTGTTGTCCCCTTCTCCTTGTGCCCTCCATCTTTCCCAACATCAGGGTCTTTTCCAGGGAGTGTTCTCTTCTCATGAGGTGGCTAAAGTATTGGAGCCTCAACTTCAGGATCTGTCCTTCCAGTGAGTCACTGCTATTTTCATTTAACTTCCCCCCATTTTAAGTGCAATCTTTGAATACTTAAAAAAATGCAAATTAAACAAGCATGTGTGCTAAATAAAAATTGTGAAGTGGACTATGATGCCTTTTTATAGACAGCCACTGTTGATTGAAGTGCTTTTCTAGCAATGCCTGAATGTTGCTTTGTTTCTCACATTTGTCCCCCTTCATTCCTTTCAAAGAGACTGAGCTGTTAGAATTGCCTGAGAGAATTTAGGCCAATACTTTCACCTTGATTTCATGAATCTCCTAACATTGTCTTTCTGGGTAGACGAAACCTCTTCTCTGGTCAGTCACACCATTTCTCACTGCGATAAGCCTTGGGCATTTTGCCAGCCCTCAGACGTTTCAATTTCTTAAGAATCTGTTCTACTATGCGCTTGATTTCCTCCTGAATGTCTTCTTTTACCCCCCGGGAAATTTGTTTCCTAGCTGAGTTCCCCCTTTTCCTCTGGGAAGTCATGAGAAAATAATTCATCTAATTTTTAACAAGACACACCTTTTGTCAATAAACAGTCTGTTAGAATCCTTGAGCCCTCCCAGTGGACTCCATAACTAACATCTTACTCTGAAAATGTCTTATTTGCATTTTATAATAAACTATTTGGGCTTTGTTTGTGTTACTCCTTGCTGTTTTTCCCTGTTGATATTTTCTTCTCAGTGTGCCAGATAGAGATACCCCTCCCAAGCCAACTTCCACACATGTTATTTTCTTTTTCCTAGTCGTTATCAGTTATGACAGTCTCTTGGGCAAGCCTCTTCAATGTCTTGTACTGCCTTTGCTGCTGATTTGCTTCGAACCCTTTCCTGGACATTCACTTTGCAAACTGACACTTGTGGCTCTTTGGAAAGTCATCTTCTACTGTACTGTTTCAGAAATATCTGCTGCACACTTGTGAGTCAGTGCTAGTGGGTCCCACAAACACGATGCAACAACTTTTCTGAAGCTAGGCAGTGCCGGGTCTGGTTGATGCCAAGATGGCAGACTTTTTGGTAGACCCCAACATATGCTACCCCAAGAAAGAAAGGAGGGATATGAATGTAATAATTAAGTTGCTGGCTGACATGTAGCATAATTTTATTTATTTATTTGATTCCCTTTCTGAATCACTTCTCCTAAAATATCTAGAAACTATAAAAAACAGCAACAATAAAAACAATTCTATATCAGAAAATATACACATATATAGGAATGTACGTCGAGTAGTTAAAGTACATAACGACTGGCCATTGTACATATTCAGCAGACCTCATGGAGAATGTGCACACAATCTTTTCACATCTCCCAGTCAATATGCATAATCTCCCATATGAATTTTGGACATTCTCTGGCCATTGTTCATAATCACCAACAGACTGTGGGAAATGTGCATATTTCAACTGTATTGGGTACATTCTCTATTTATTATGCATAGTTCCCAATATAAAATATTGGGAGAGGGGGGGTGCAGAAGCAGCCCTTAGTACTCCGGCCAGTGACCAAAGGGGGAAACACCTTTGCATAGTCCTAACTGTTTGTATTCTGGGATGTCTAGGTAAGAAAAGACCAATTTCTGAGAGTTAAATGTGTAAACATACTAAGCAGCACTTATCTTTCAATAAAGCCTGAGTTATTTGCAATATTCATATGCTAATCACAGGGTAAACACCAACAGGCTAGGAATTGCTCTCTAGACTACAATATAAAGGAAAGGGGGGGAATCCAATCCAGAAGAAAATAACTAATCCTTTTATTATTATCACATACCAAAAAGACAATAACCAGAGGCAGAATGAAATCCATATACATAATGCATATTCACGCCAGAATAGAACAAGGGGAGAAAATCCAAACAGGATAAATTAAATTTACATTGTGTTGCTTCATTATGCACGAACAAATAAAATTTAAAAAGCCATAAAAACCCAGTCATAGATTATGCTGCACACGATGAACATGAACATTTAACTTTTTTATTATTATTATTTAAGGCTCCTGTTGCCTTATATTATAGTACACTAAAAACAGTAGGGAAGAGACATTAATAAATCCACTTTCATGACGGAAAATAGTAATGTAGGAATCTGAAAATAACATAATAAAACTCCCTTTAAATCATCTTAAATCCCTTAAATAAGGCTGGTGAAAACATTGTAGATCACAACATGTCAAGTTTGTGAATAACACTTCTCAACTAGCCCCCCCCCAAAAAAAAACTCTCAGCATTCCATCCATATTAAAATGGAACCAATCCAATCTCAAGAGACTACAAAGTGAGGGTGTGTGTGTGGGGGGGAGCATATTCTTAAAAATACAGTTGTTGGAAACAACAGGAGGAGACAATGCTATTACATTCAGATTGTCAGGGCAGAGTCTGAATACTTGGAGTCCCCTGACAAGGGCTAGAAGCAGCAGAGGAATTTGTGTCTGGAGAGGAGGGGGTAGCAGGGCCCAGAAGAGAAATGTTAGAGTCTGTAGATGCAGGGAACCAGGAAGTAGTGGCAAGTGAGCTGGCAGCCTCCCAGGCATCGCAAGGGTTAAGAAGGGAGATTTACATCAGTTCGCACCAGACCTGAGGTGAGGAGGCAGGGCCAAAGAAGGGTCGTAAAGTTCCTGCACTTTAGGTGCTGGAAAAGGGGGCAGAGGTCATTGGCGGTATCTGAATCAACGGACTCAGACTAATGGTGATTAGCTTGTGATGCCTTTTGTAAATACTTGTAAATAAAGACCATAAAGACGTCAACGGGTGTGAAGTGGTGATTACAGTGAAGAGAGAAACATATCTCCCTGACACAGGTTCTGCTGGCGTGCTTCTCAAAGGCATCTGGTTGGCCACTGTGAGAACAGCATGCTGGACTAGATGGGTCATTGGCCTGATCCAGCAGCCTTTTCTTATGGTCTTCTGTGTTTAATGTGGCATTTCAACATTCTCAGTTTGTTTGTTTTTTTTTTTTTTTTAAAAAACATACCAAGGGGGGGGGGGGGAATGTGGATTCTTATAATCTCCGCAAAATTGTAAATACGGACCTGCTGTTAATTCAGTACTTTTATATATATTTCTGAAAACTTCATCTAAGCATTTAAAGCAAGTTTCCATGTTTCACCAGCTGAGCTGCAAAGGTCTCCATTCTCCTCTCCTATGCTGCTTCACTGCTCATTGCTGTGATAGAAATAGAGTGTAATTAAAAGTATATTTTTATTCACAAGAGGATGAGGGAATGGGAAATCCATATTTGGACACAAGTTGCAGATGGTGTATTTTGTTTTTGGGGTCTCTGTGTGCTATGATGCAGTGAAATGATTTTTAGAGTAAAAATTCTGATTTGAACCATCAAGACTTCCACGTTTTGCTCCCTGTATTATCTTTCTTTTATTTGTGAGAATTATGATAGGGCTGCAAATGTATCAGATGCAAATCATACACACACAGAGTTAGGTACCGCTCTCCAAAGATTCATGCAATATGAATTTAGAAAAAAATTAAAAAGAGAAAAGTTACTTTTGTTAAACTATTTATATTGTTGAGTTTGGGTAGTTTTTCCAAGAAGACAATATTTTGTCCCTAAGGATAGACTTTGTAAATGTATATTTTCAAAGCATTTTCTACATTTCTGTTGCTGAAATCTGTCAGTGAGGCAGAAATGTTATGGGCTTCAAGCAGCCCAGAAGAGATGGAGATATCACAACAGGTCTAGTGTATTATCAGAATATACCTACCTGCCAGGAAGCAAAATCTGGCCCACTGCAGATGCATTAAGTTTTTTCATTGCCAGCTTTCACAATCCTTGTCTTTAGATTGGAAATTCTATACAATTTGAACAATTCTTTAATCTGGCAAAGGACAGACATACTAAACACCTAGCAAAGCAACTAGTCCTGGTACCAAACTGACCCTTCCACAAAACTACATTGGACAGCTGCTCTTTAATTCATTAATTATTGCATAATTTGTCAAAGGTAAGGTGCCATATGAATTTTCTACCTTGGGTACCATAATGTCTTGAGCTGAAACCAAAGCTGCATCAGAACTGAGGAGGAGAACTTCCCCCTTTCTTTCCCTGTGGCAGAAGCTCTAAACTGATCCAACCCCAACATTGCACTGATGCAGATTGAGGGCGTGTGTTTGGGCCGAGGAGGATGGAATGCTAAATATGCTAAGGTCTGGTCACATATGCCGGGTTCCACCCAACTTTCATAAGCACAGGATGTGTGCGTTAGCGGGGGAAGAGGGGTGCAGGGGGAGCGGGGAGAGCACACCGCCCCCAGCAGCATGATCCTGGTGGGGTGCCATTGCAGCTGCCCCCCCCCTGTGCTGGGTGCCACACCCCTGCAGGCAGCATGCCATGCCCTCAGGACACGTACCAGCCCCGCCCCTGCCTGCTCTCCACCCCCCCCGGTGCCTGAGCATAAAGCTCCACCACTGGACGTGTGTGATGTCACATGACAGGAGGAAGCCCAATGGGGCACTTGCGGCCATGGGCAGACCCAATGGGGCCCACCACTGTTGCGGGTAGGCCTAACGGTGCCTTTTGCCACCATGGCAGGGTCTGACGGGGCCCATTGCAGCTGTGGAATGTTGAGGGGCCCCAGCTCCCTCCTTGAAATTTTATTTGGGTGGGGGGCTCAGCCCCCTGTCCCCCTGATGGAACCTCTGGGTCTAGTATTTGAAGAATACTCTCTATTGGAGAAATTGTAAATTCAAGAAATTGATAATTAAGTTTCAGATCAATATCAGACTCATCATATTTTATTACAGGCAGATTAGTTGGCAGTCTCATTTGGGTTCTTTTCCTACCTCCACCTCATTTAGCCCGTATATCAGAGATCCATACAGAACAGCAGGCAGCCATATATGAACTGTGCTCTGAAAATCTACAGCAGGCCTGCTTGGGCATTCAAGAGATTTCATACTGCTTGCCAATCACAGGGATGGATGTTACTTAATACTGTTCCCTCCTGGATCTCAACACACACAACACCTTTTAACTCAAGAGACTAGGTCCCAGACTCAGGCATTTCTCTGTTGAAGCACCAGTGCCCCTGAGATATAACCAGGCCACCTATTTATTTATTGCCTTCCACACACAAATCTCAAGGCAATGTACAAAATGCAATAAAACCTGCTTTTTTAAAAAAGCATTGGAAACAACACATAAAACAACAGCAAATAAACTTAAAAACAATATCAGAAAGACACCCTTGGCAGAAAATCTGGGACCTTCTGCATGCAAAAGAGATGTTCTGCCACTAAGCTGTGTTTCTTACCCCCAAGCTATTGTCCTTGCCCTTCATAGGGGTGCCTTTTCTTTTCACCTGCTCCTAGGCAGATGTGTTTCCATTTCACTTGCTACTCCTGAGCTTTGAAAGACGTTTGTCAAAGCTCCCACCAGCCCAGGTTCGTGTCTTGTTGTCCCCACCAAATGACAAAGGCAAATGACAAAGAACATGTTGAATTTCATTGGCTTCAAGCAAACAAATGAGAACTGTGCATTTCTGCCAAGTGGATTATCTCTTCTTGTTATTATTTAAGAAGGATTAATTGTGAACAAAAATCAGAGCACCCTGTTTATTTTGGGTAACTCTGATAAGCCCTAGTCAAATAATGAAAAGTAACTGCTTGGGGCATATAATAAACATCCCCTAATTCTTCTCATTTCCTTGGCATTATCTTAATGCTGTCTGTTATTTCATTATCCTAGATTTTTGATGCATGCCTTTTAAAAAAATACTTTGTAAAGAGCATAATTCATTTAGAGAGACCCCCCCCCCCAAAAAAAAAACAGCACTATGTTGTACAAGGCAAAGAAAAGTGCAATCTCCAGAACTTTGTTAACTGTACTATGAACAAGTATAATGCAACAGTTATCAATTTAGATTTATTTTATAACCTTATGAGGATGATTGGGAGATAAACAAAGGTTCTGTGCAGAATGAAGGTCAGGGAAGTGGATTCCATGGTGCAATCCTCCTGTCTCTTCCATTTGTTGATTATTCCAAATCCCCATGGGACTTTCGGGGTTTGGGTTGGGTTTTTGGAAGATGCCTGTGGGTGAATTTGTTTTATGTGTGTACATCAGTGCACGCTGACCAACACACGGTCTTCACAGTAAGGCTCTGTTCCGATGGCACAGATGGTAGTCACGACGACTGGTAGATTCTTATCTGCTGCAGCCTTCATCTGCCTTCACAGCCATTGTAACATACCACTTGTTATCATCCGCCTGTTCTGCCGTTGATGACTTCTTGGATCATTCTTTGTCTAGCTCCTTCCCTTTGACCTTACTGTCTTGGGTGACCCTGTTGGGAGTACAAGATTCCTGACGGCTTCGCTCACAAGGGTCATAGGAACATCCAAGCCCACTCACCACAACAAGGTGATGATCCAGCAAGTGGATTTTATGTTCACAACCTATGTTGGGCATAGGGAGCTGTCTGCAACAGAGTCAGACCATTGGTCAATTTAACTCAGTTTTGTCTAATATACAGACTGGTGGTGGCTCTCCAGAATTTCAGACAGAGGACATTTCCAGCCTTATCTGAAGATCAATGAGGTTGCAATCCTAGGCTAATTTATTTGAAAATATCATTGAATGCCGTGTGTTTGGACTTGCGTCTGAAAAGCTGTGCTTGCATGCATAACTTAATTTGTATGCTGCTTTTCCACAGTTCAAACCACGCTCAAGGCGGCTTACAACATTAAAGATGCATGGCTACAACATAACACATGTAGTCATAAACAAGAAATAAAACATTAAAAAATACAATACCAAGCTGAACAATTGCCTCATAAAACACAACCGAATCTAAAATAAAGAGACAAAAAAGCAACAGCAACAACGCCCCCCACTCCATATAAAACACTCCAAACAACACTGCAGCCCAGACACAGGTTTATCATTTCAGCTGGAAGCAGGTTGCTAATTGTTCATAACAAATATGTCTGACTGGACACAGCAGCTGAAGCAGTATGTGGCCATGACAATATTTTCTCTTTCACCTAGCGCTAACTGTTTGTGATATTTGCTTTCCAAGAGATTACAGTAGCACCTCTGGTTAAGAACTTAATTCGTTCTGGAAGTCTGTTCTTAACCTGAAACCGTTCTTCACCTGAGGTACCGCTTAAGCTAATGGGGCCTCCAGCTGCCACCGCACGATTTCTGTTCACATCCTGAGGTAAAATTCTTGACCTGAGGTACTACTTCCGGGTTAGTGGAGTCTGTAACCTGAAGCGTTTGTAACCCAAGGTACCATTGTATTAATTACCTGCAGAATCTGCCTCCCCAATAAAGTTCTGTGAAAGCTACAATGCATCCTGCTCAAAAAAGGGGGGTGCAGTTTGTCCCACTGCAGAGTTGGGCTGTGAGGAACACCTCCATCATGCTGACAAGGGGTTTTAATCCAACTATGGCAATATTGAAATTAAATTAAGCCAGTTAACTTCCATGGGTCTACTCTGATTAGGTCTAGCACTGATGACATCCCATCCATGAGATGGAGAGGAGAATATTGCAGCGGCCACTCTACCCCATCTTTCACACAGACAGTGTTTGTGTGCTATGTGGGCATTCCAGAAGGACACTGATCATTTGAGTGCCCAAATTGTGCAATAACCCCATCTTAAGTGGGTGGTGGGGGCAGCGGGAAAGTCTCCAGCCATTGTGGTACATGTCAGAATTGTGTTTGTGTCATGGCAAGCAGCTCTCTTCCTTAACACAGGACTGGGAAGAGGACTATCTACCTCACACATCCATTCCACAATGAAGAATCCCATGGAGACATCATGGGATGCTGACCCACTTGGAATGAGAAGGGTCTCGCATTGCTGTGATTGGAGCTGTGTAGTGCAGTAGTGCCAACTTGGCCCCGTGACCGTGGGTGCAGCATGCATGGCACTGGCACTGAAATTTGTAGGTGCCCAGCCCCTTAATGGGGGATTTTGTGGGTGCTCGGGCACCCAGGGCCCCAGGGAGTTGGCACCTATGGTATAGGGCCCAGCAGGCATGAAAGGACCCAGGATACAGTTGTAGTTCTTTGGGTGACAGTTGAGAAGAGAAAGGTACTAATTAAGGAGTTGGGAGTTCAATTATTGTTTCCATTATCCACAAGGTGTTACACACACTAATTACATTACAAGCTTAGAAAAGGAAACCATGTGTGAGACAGCTGAGTGCTTACATTTCAGTCTGCCTTCTACTAGCGTATTGTTCAACAATTCAAAATTTGAGGTACTTGTTGAGCTATTTTTGTTTGAAATTTCAGGTTATTTCAGGCGGCTGCTTCTCACTTCCCGCCTCCAGGTTCTGAAGCTGTAGGGGGATGTGCAATACTAGCTCTACTCAAAGCCAAGGGAATTGAATCAATTTATTCCACTGGTTCTACTCTGAGTATGACTTAGATGCTACTCAACAATGGAAGGGGTGGTTTGAAATTTGTAAGTGTCCTCTACTGAGTCATGTTCTGGAACTCTATACATCTGTCCTTGGATTTCCCTCACATAAGAATACAAAGGATAAGTTTCTTTCACCTCAATGTGCCTGAAGACCAAGAAAGGTCAGAAAGGACGGCTGTTGATTCTGTCCCCCATGCTGAAAAAGGCTTTTCAAATGTAAGCTTTGTAACCAGGACAAATCCGTCAGGAAAATAATACAATAAACACCCTGCTGGATCAGACTAATGGTCCATTTCCAGAGCACTTCTTAGACTTCAAGGAAGCCCACAAGTAAGGTATGAAAGGAACTACCCTTCCCCATTGTGATGGGGAAGGGCCCATATTTCAATGGTTACACATCTGCTTTGCATGCAGAAGGCTCAAGCTTGAATCATTAGCATCTCCAGCTAGGATTGGGAGAGACCCTGGTCTGAAATGCTGGACAGCTGCTGTCAGTTGGGGTAGACAATACTGAGCTGATGAACTAATGGTGTGACTCTGTAAAATGCAGCTTCCAATGTTCCTGCGTTAGTCTCCAGCAGCTGGTTTTCAGAGGTAGTCTGCTTCTAAACATGGAGATTCTATTTTGCAATCAATGCTAATAGCCCTCGATGCCGTGTAAGCTAACAGAATGCTGTTGCTGCAATGTTGTGCCCACAAACAAGTGTACTGATATCCAGTCATAAATAATGAACCAATTATTAAAAAATAATTTTATAAGTTGTGTGTCTTTGTTTCACAATACGATCCTTTTACATGGTTTTGTATATATTGTGGTATTTTATGCATTGTGACTTGCAGTTATTTTTACTGATCATAGTTTAGTAATTGTGTATTGCAATCGTAATTATTATCTGCTGGTGTTTTGGGAGTTAATTTTATTGTGTACTATTATATTCTATTGAACATTATTTGATATGTTGTTTCACTTTGAAGCTATATTTTATCATGACTTTTTTGGATCAGATTATTCTAAAGTGGATATTCTTTGTTGTATATTTTGTTGCAGTAAACCATATAGTGATATAGAAAAGTGGTTTACAAATTAAAAGTGAAGTGAAATGAAATGAAATCCCCACTGACCAATTTGTCTAATTTAAATTATCCACACCGACTGTACATTCTCATTCTGAATTTAGCAAATCCAAATAATATAACATTCTGAAGTGCAATTTCTAATCTTCAGGGTTAGAGAAACTGGACAAAGGCTGGTTGGGGCCTCAAATAATTCAGATGATCATCATGTTCCTTTCTGCATAGGTACTAGTCCTGCCATGGGAGTCCCATCACCTGACTCTCCACTTCCATACTGATTTGACCTAGTGTTTGGTTGAGTCCCAACACTTCTGCCACCCACTTAGCTACAATTAACAACAAAAATGAAATTAAAAGCAATCAAGTTCCTAAATACAGGGGGGGGGGAACCCATCAAATGTGTATCTGGAATAAATCATGTAAAGTAAGTGCATAAAAGTCTTCCTAATGCACATCTGGGCTTTTTAGTGGAAATTATATATTCCCAACACCATAACAAATACTACTTCAAAACACTGTTCACACAGAATACTTCACCCCTGCAAATAAACAAAAACAGCAAACAAACCTATATACAGTCCATTAAAAAAATCATTTTGCTATAAAGCCATTTTAACACCCAATTTCTGAGTGCTTTTCAAGGTTAAGAAACTATTGCAGTTTTATTTTCGAAATACTGATCTGTTTGAATCGACACATCACATGACAAAGCAAGAGAAAAGTTAACAAAACAAAGAAACATACCAACAAACAAACCATGGGCAAGTAACACAGGTACAGAAAAACAGCTGCTAGGGTTGTGCACCAGCCCCAACGGAATCAAGCAGATTCAGAGGAATCCAGGTGTTGGTTGTGTTGAGATAGCTTCATATTGCCACAAGTTGGACTGCACAGCTAAGGGGCAGTAGATGTAGATGTAGATAGGAAAAAGAAGAAGCCCAAAAATGGAAGGACCTCCTGGGTGTCTGTGTCTTCGAGAGAAGAAGTAGGGGTGGGCAGATCTGCCTTTCTCACCTGACTTCTCCTTCCTGCCAGGCCTCCTCTTCTTCCAAAGTAGAACTGGAGTGGATTTAATTGTACCACTCACCAGTAGGTATGCTTCTTTGTGAGTGGCTTCCCAGAAAAGAATAGTACTAATGAAAGTGATTGGGTTCGGTTATCTTTCCATGATCCACAAGGCATTACATCTCAAACTCAAATCAGGGAGCTTGAACACAGCCCTACCATTTAAATTTGCTTATAGCAGAACTTGTATCTAGCCTGAATATTAGTTATACTGCAACTCGTAGTTGCAGTTGGGGAGGAAGGCATCTGCGTGTGTGATACCTCCAATCACTGGGAACCAACAGAAGTGGCAGCTAGCTTGATATGAAATGTGTGAGATGGCAGGTAGGCTGATGCTGTCTTGTGGTACTGTCCAACCCTCAGCTGTTCTGGGTGCAGTGGGCAGAGTTTATTCTGCAGCTCTCCTTGTTTATATGCTTACTCTCTCTGTGTGTGCAAGAAAGTGAGCTTTTAAAAACAAAGGGCTGAAATCCATCCTCATTTGGCTCCACCCCTCATCAACTCCTGTTTGGGGCATCACCAGCCACCACTCCATGATTTTGATTAGCCCCTGAATGGGAGGAGTCACTCCCTCAAGTATTGGTGAATCCCTAATTCTCTCCCTCACCTTCTGGCTGAGCACTCATATAGGGAGATCTGGAGTACTACAATGTCAACAGGGACAGGTGACACTGTTGGTTTTGGTTTCTCGTTTTCTTATTTTTTCCCAATCTGAAATTCAGTTCTCCGTGTTTCCACATCAGCTTGCAAATCCTCTTGAGTATTCAACAGCACTTTAGTGCAATTTTCTCCTAATAAACACATTTATGCATGCAATTTTGCTTAATATACTCATTTCTGCAAAGCGGCTTACCCTAATAGAATGCATTTTGCATGCTATTTTCACAAATATATACCTTTTGCACCCTAGCATATGCATTTCTGTGCATTTTGCATGGCTGGAGCAATGCACTGCAAAATTCAGAGAAGTGTGAATTTCAAAGGATGGCTATGTGCTGATTCACTTATTGTTCTGAATGGTGCGAATTAGGCAGTTCCCTCTTTAAATGCAAACTGAGTTGCATTTCTCACCCATCCCTAAATGTTACTCATGTGAACAAGTACTTTTGCTCGGGGGGGGGGGCACAAGTCCTGGGATATTGTCAGAATGCACTAATCAGCTGTGGAAAACTTAAGCATTTGGACAATATTTCCATGGACAGTATGTGGGGGTGTGTGCGGTTTGATATGACTGTTCTTATATTTTAAATGCGAAGCTACTAAAATAAATCACTATTCATTTATAACAAAAAATATTTTCTTCATCAGTGAGAATGAAAATTAGATCCACTAGAAAAGCAATTTAAAGTGAATTCCTCACTCTGCAAAGTTTATATGCCATGCAGAAGATTTAACTTGTGTGTGCAAGTATAACAATTAAATCAAAAGAACAAAACAGAACTACTGAAGGGATGGCAAGGATTTCTCTTGCTCTATCCCCCCCCCCCTTTACCAATAGATGTAATGCATTGTTTTGTCCAATATTCAGAGAAGAAAGGGCATTCTCCTCCTGGTCTTTCTTTCTTTCTTTGTTTCTTTCTTTCTTGATAATGCCTATGAAACTAAATGGGATCAGTGAACCATTTAAATTTAAATTTAAATTTCAGTATCTTAGGGAGCCTCCAGACTGTCAGTATTTTGTGGGAGTGGTTCAATTGTGTACCAAAACTTTAAGTATGGGCATTTAAAGTGGTTAAAAGCACTCTGCGACACACTGCAACAAATTGACTTAAAAACAGCAACATACTTTTTGGAATTTTGAAAGTGATGAGGAAATTCATGGGAAAGTGTGAGTGGGATGAAGAAATGGCTAACAGGAAGATATTTAAACACTCTACAAGCAAATCAGGAAGACTGCTAAAAAAGAAGAAGAGTGGATGTAATCTTTGTGAAAACAAATCAGGATGAATGCTAAATTACCAGGCTATCTGGCAGGGAAGGGACAGGCTGAAAGTGTACCATGGAGGAAAACGTTGACAATACTGCAGGTGCATGTATGAAGAAAACCTTTGTCTGTTTTGTACCCTCACCTGAAAAATGAGCAAAATGAGGTGTATGTTTTATGAAAGGGGAGGAAGAAATGTTCACAAAAGGTATCCCCTCTCTGCATTGGCTCAGCACCCCTTCTGTAAAAGAACCAGCAATAAGTAATGTCAAAACACTGACACAATGCATGGACAAGTCTTCACTCTAGAACAACAGAGGTAGTCAGTAATTAGGGGCAACAGCAGTGGCAGAATAAGATAAGACACCATCTTCAAGTATTTCAACTGGGAAAGGGTAATATAAGTAGGGGGGGGGAGGTTGTGGGCTGTGCCTTTAGTTTTGCCCCCATCAACAGATGCCTATGCAGGATTCCTGTGAGGGACATCTACTCCAATCCCCTGCAATGAATGACTCTTTTGCCATTGGGCTGTCTGCCATCACCCCTGCCCATTGCCTATGCTTTCTGAGGCTGATGGGACTAGGAATATCTAGAGAGCCAGAAACTCCCCCTACCTTGCATATCCAGGTCTGTACGATCTGTGGTCTACAAAACAAAGCATAACTGGGTCTATACAGTCCCATCTAAAGCTCCTGTTTTCAGTGCCTTGCTAGGACTACAAGTACCTGGCTGGACACAATATGGCGTGGTAAGAGGCAGTTTTGCTGTGTTTACTTTGGTGGCTTGCAAGTAGTACTGGCCTCCCATATATCTCTTTCCTCTTTTGTTGACTTATACCCTAAGCTCAGATGAGGCTTTGAGCCAAGGGACCAATTTATTTTGTATCAGAGTACCTTCCAATACCTCATTCTGCAATTAGAAGCCTCCTGTGGCTGCTCTGAAGATTTTCCTTTGCTGTGCATGTGGAGAGATTTATGAAAATGTTTAGATTTGCCTCTTTGTTTTGACAAGGGATAGAGTGAATTTATCAGGCGGGATTCAAAGTCACAGTCGAAAAGCTCACTGAGGCAACGATCTGGGCATTAATGATGCCGTACATTTAAGGCACTTGTGCAGCTGCAGACAAAATCAAAACAATCCTCCATGCCTTTGAATGTCTTAAGAGAGATGATGAAGATGAACTATTTTCTTTAAGTGTAAATTACTGGGGATATTAACATGTAAAGAGACCATGAAATAAAATTTAAAAGGCTGTTTCAGTTAGAAGGGCAGAACCAGTAACTTCCACCTGTACCACATAAAAAAAAAAAGATTTTGGAGATTTACTCTTCAGAAGGTAGATTCTGATTTAAATTTATGCCTGTATGAACCAACTCCATTGAAATAATTACCGTAGGTTGAGTTTTGAAAACAGGTTAATCATTTCACGGCAAGTTCTTCAAAAAGGAAAACTTTCCCAACAATGTTTTGCCAGCTGCCCTGTTTATTTGTAGGTGGGGACTTTGTTGATAGGAAACTGACACCCTCAGTTAGAAGTGGCATAGAGAGGATTATGTTCATTACTAGGGATAGGGGAGAAATGCAATTTGGGTCACATTTGTAATACAAACCTATCTAATTCATGCTTCTTGAAACAATATATGAACTGAAATACTTCACATTTTTGTGATGTTTCTCTAACCAAATAATATAAAAAGATATAATGGGGAAAGTGTGCATTTTTCATTAAAATACATAATACAAGCAAAGACACAATTTAATAGGAAGAATTGCTTGTAATTGTGTGTATACTAATGGATAGAATTTTTGGGCAATGCTGGGTACTAAGAAACTAAAAATATTGCAATTCATAGCTAGATAATTTAACTTCTTAGCTTAATGGGAAAAAATGAATTCCTTCAAATGCTATTGGGTAAACTATAAAATGCAATACTGCAAAATGTGCTTAAAATCAGTGCCTTCTGAAAGGTTCAGGCCATCACCTTGATTCAAAAAGGCATCCACGCAGACAAAAACCTCCCCCTGAATCTCAGGAACCATTATACAAACTTTAGTTCTGTCCTGCTTTAGATGAAACCAAATCAAGCAGTCTCAAGTGCACTCACAGGGACTATCCAAAAAGCAAGATCTGGTCACAATCCCAAGTCAAAACACAATGGCAACATGAGTGGCAAGACTCAGAAATAGTTCAAGATCAAAGCACAGGGAAGAGCCAACACTCGCTAGATCACAAAGCAAGCCAGGGAACTAGAAGTGGGAGGCCATTTCAACAATCTCTGCATAAGCTGTCAGAATGGTACCCAAAGTACAGCCGCAGGCATCAGAATTGCCGGAGGTGTCTGCTTATGAAGAGTTGTCTCCTCATGAGTAGCCACTTACTCCGTGGATTGCTTGTTCTTTAGGGCTTCGTTTTATATAGCTTGGTTCAAAACACAGAGCACAGATTGAAGTGGAAACAGCAGAACATGACTCAGAAACAGATGAGAAAGTTTTCTAAAGATGCAAGGTGAATCTTAAGATCCATGCACACCCCAGTCATCAACATCTACAATGAATATGACCCAGTAGCATGAAAATGTTTAATTTGCCCCCAAAAGCAAACAACACCAAAACCACATTCTCTTTTATGATAATTTGTTGAGGTTACAATTTTCCCATAATAATGAAACATACAGACACGCCTGAGAAATTATCCCATATTGTGAAAATTCAGAGAACAAAGTTATTCACAGTGAGGCTCCTAGGCCTGTTCCTGAATTTATTCAAGTGTAAACGAGAAAAGAGAGCAGCACACTTTTAGAGCATTTGTTGTGCATTCACATAATAATCAGAAATGTTGGTGGTCTAGAGGAATGCTCACAAGTCCTCATCGAAGGCCTGGTTCTGTTCTGCTGGAGGACAGGCTGATATCTATTCAGTATAGCTGGCCTAGGAACATTTAAGAAAACACACAGGAGCATCTTGTGAGTAACTTTGTATTGTAGTCTGGAAAGTGGAGTGCTCTTCTAAGGTTCTCAGAATACCGTGTCAAAAGGACGCAGGTGGCGCTGTGGTCTAAACCACTGAGCCTCTTGGGCTTGCCTATCAGTAGGTGGGTGGTTTAAACCCCCATGATGGGGAGAGCTCCCATTACTCTGTCCCAGTTCCTGCCAACCTAGCAGTTCGAAAGCATGCCAGTGCAAGTAGATAAATAGGTACCGCTGCAGCCGGAAGGTAAACAGCATTTCCGTGTTCTCTGGTTTCTATCACGGTTTTCCGTGTGCCAGAAGCAGTTTAGTCCTGCTGGCCACATGACCCCGAAAGCTGTCTGTGGACAAACGCCAGCTCCCTCAGCTTGAAAGCGACATGAGCACTGCAACCCCATAGTCACCTTTGACTGAACAGTCTTGGGGGCCTTTACTTTTACCTTTCTCAGAGTAGCACCGGAGGGCGTTTCTACACTCATGGTTTTTAACATTGAGGAAGGGTTTTGATAACATAGATGGACACATGACGTCCTACTTTTCATGTTCATAATACATTATTACCTTGTCTTTTTATCACTTATTTTTTAATTGTTTTATGCTGCTATATTGGTGAAATATTGCTCATATGTCCTTATGTAGCATTTCATTATTTATTTATTTTTACTGCATTCAAATTCCTCCCCACCTCCAATGGTATTTGAGGCGTGGTGAAAGGCTGGGAAGCACAGATAACAAAGGACAGGGAGGGGGGAGGGGGAGGATTAAAATGTGACACCAGAGGGCAGAGCAGAGCAACCAGTGACCACCAGCAGAAAAAGAAACAGCATTTTGGAAAATGGTGTGTCTGGGTATTACTTGCATTAGACAAAAAAGCCAAGGTTTTAAAAAAAAAATTAACTAACAAGTGTGCCCTGTGGAATTTGAGAATGACATATTTAATATCATTCTAATACAGGGAAATAACGTTAAACAGGTCAGTGTACATTCAGCTAGTGACAAGTTCAGTGCTTTCCCAGAAATGCTGAATGTTTCAATAGGCAAAGTAAGCAAAATAATAATTTAATAGTTAACGTCGAAGGCTGGGATGGTGGAGTGAGAAGTGAACCTCACCATCAGCCCGACAAAGACATTCTGGGTCAGGACATCACCAGCACTCCATGCATCAGCATTGGTGACTGCATGCTTGAGGTGGTGGATGACCATGTCTCCGAGGTGGTGGATGACCATGTCTCCCTGGGCTCCACCAGAACCAGCAACCTTTCCATTGATGCTGAGATGGACAAGGCAGCTGTGGCAATGGGTCACCTCTCCAAAAGCATATTGGAGAATGTGATGCTAGCAACCAAGATGAAGGTCTACTAGGCTTGCATGCTGAGCACCACTGAACACCCAGAAGGTTGCTGTGATAGTACGTGGTCCTTGGATTGAAAATGGTTCCCTACCTGTCCTTTAAAGTGCCACTGGGCTATTTATTGTTCTGGCCACAGAAGAAGCTACCCCTCTGGAATAGCAACCTTCTTTGTTATAACATTCAGTTTCACTTGGAAAAGCAGAGCAGCATTATCTTTCTTTAAAGAGCTGGGACACCTCTCTCATCCAGGACCACGTATCCTCATTTGCTTTTCTTGTTCTTCAGCACTAATACCCAGACTTTCATCTGATCGAACACATGATTCTTCATTCAATAAAATGTTCAGATCAAAGTTTGTCTTTTATAAATCCCACCTGCCACAAGTGAATTAGCTTCTAAGCAAAACAACAATATCCTAACTTTATGATCTTACAGTTTCGTTTCTAAACCTGCCCAATGGCTGGTGGTTTTCGAAAGTAATGTTGAATTTTGTTATTAGGAAAGAAAAATAGTTTCTGAACATGCTGCCAAAAGATTATTTAGAATAGGTAATAGTTGAATTGAGGGAAGACGGGAGTAATAAATTATTTGGGGAATTGTGATCCTGGATTTATTTTGTCATGTTAAGAGACATACTGATGCTTTGTTGTTAAATGCCAGGCATTTGTTAAAATTTTGGCAGGACTATTCCCCATGGATGCTCTGATAAGCCTATTTGTGATATGTAGAAGACCTAACAAGACTTTCATCAGGCCTTCAGTTGTTGAGCCAACTGCTGAAACTAACTCCAGGGATGATTAGAATTCTTTTGTAAAAGGGGGGGGGATGTTGCTGGTCCTTATCTTTTAGCTTCCCTTGAAATTTCAGCCGCTTTGTCCAAATAGCAATCTCCACATTTGCCTCCAGATTAACTCTTTCCCGGTTCTATTGTGTGCAGGTGGTTTTCAGAGTTGCTTGCAAGTACAGCCTTCAGTTTAGATTACTGCAAAAAAAAAAATCAAAATCATGGCATTGTACTTTTGAAGACTGTCCAGAAACTGCAGTCAGTTTGGATTACTGCTGCCAGGCTGCCAGGTGCTAGGATCACATCTCACCAGTGTTTAAACAGCTGCCCCAGCTCCTGGTCAATTTCCATAGTTGGTACTACCTTCCAAAGCCTTATATAACAGGACTGGGTCAAGGTATTTTGCTGCTTGAAGCAAAGAACAAGTGGTTTCCCCTCCAACTCCATGTTCAAAAGCTGACCAAACTAACAGCTTCAACACCAACAGCAGAACATCTTGCTCCACCACAACGGAGAGCAGCAGGCTAGTTTATTGATTTTATTCATTTATTTACCAGAATTTGCATGCCACTTTGTTGTAAAAACCTCTAAGCAGTTTACCACCTAGGTAGCACAGTACAGGAGGCATGGCACATAAAACTCTGCCCTTGCTGCTGCTCCACTGCCGCCGTCCCCCCATCCCCCAATCAGCACCTACCACTTGATGCAATTTGTTTCACCCTGCCTAATGATAGGGTCAACCCTGATGGCTTGGAACAAGTACTTGAAGAATCACCTGCCTCTGTCTCAGCCTACTCAAACACTAAGTCAGGTGACAGGGTACTGTTTGGAGGCACTTGAGGTCACCTCCTTGTTGACACTAATGCTTTGGCATGTCCCCCCAACCCCAGTAGGTAGAGGATCAAGAAATGTATCGGAAAATATTCGCCATCAATTCTCAAAGTTCTAGCGCTGTGCAAATGTCATTCCCACCCTATAGCTGATCGTGCGGTGGGCTGGTGGGCTGGAGGGTGGGGGAGGGCGGGGGAGCGCCGCCCATACATGCGCATGCATGCTATTTCCAGCACACTTCCTGGTCGGAAGAGCACCGGAAATAGCTTGTGTGCATGCACACGGGCCTCCTCCAACCCGGAGGTGCACCAGAAATGATGCTTGAGGCTTGTGCATGCGCACAAGCTATTCCTGGTGCTCCTCGGACCCGGAAGTAGGCAGCCGTGCCACGCCGGTAAGAGCAGGCGGTGGCAGTGGGCAGCGGGGGTTGCTGCGGACCGGATAATTGAGTCCCTCGGGCCATATCCAGCCCACGGCCCGTAGTTTGGAGACCTCTGGACTATTGTATTTTAATATTTTGTTGGAAACTGCCCAGAGTGGCTGGAGAAACCCAGCCAGATGGGCGGGGTATAAATAATTAAATAATAATAATAATAATAATAATAATAATAATAATAATGCCTGGTGAGACTTGGAACTTGGCAAGTCATGCACATTTTGGGTGAACGCTGGCCAGCAGAGCCTGGCTGTACATGTTGGGTTCATACCAAAGGCCCATGTAGCAAAAAAGGGGTCATTTTCCCTCCATCCGTAGCTGGGGAGCCACAGCCTGTGGCTTCATCACATGCCCATGTGCCTGGAAGGATGCTTCCTTACCAGAGTTAGATAAAATGCTCACCTGCCCTTACTTTTTGAATTTGGTTAATTTGGTTTATAGTTCATCTAAGTTGTCATATTAATAAACATCATCATTTTCCCAGTGCTTTGTCTCATGAGGCTTCTTTGTGGGTGTGGGGGACATGCCCATAATTTTCTGCCTAAAAATATATTCTACCTGAAAACAGAAAGTTTTTGGAGCTGAAATGAATATTCTTTTCAAATTTCAATCTTCTCCTTTGTGAAGGTTGACATCAAATGTTCTCTTTCCAAAAGTTTGAATGTATTTTTAATATTTTAATTATTATTATTTTACTTATTTATTTAGAAGAATGTATAAGCCACTTACCGGTAATCAAAGACTCCCTAACTGGTAAACACAGAACAATTTGAAGCAAGTATCAATATACATATATGAGACTCAATCTCAGAATTATGGGTTTGAGCCCCACGTTGGGCAAAAGAGTCCTGCATTGCAGGGGGTTGGACTAGATGACCCTTGCTGTCCCTTCCAACCCTACAATTCTATGAAAATCAGCAAAATTTAAAAATAGGCATACATAGCTTATTTGATACTTAATGAAGATTTATTTTACAATTTGATACTGTTAATATTTGACAGCACTTAATAATTGGCATGCAATTTATTTCATAGCTGGCATGCAGTGGCAGCTACCATTTGACAGTATTGATAGCTGAGATGCGATTACATGGCATAGTGGCTTTCAAGCTTTCCAGAAATAATAAGCAGTCTGCCAAAGAAAAGTACTGGATAATACTATTGTGCAATAGTGTTTAATATTTGACGGTATTTGATAGTGGACATTCAATGGCATTTTTAATAAAAAAAAACAATGGTATTTAGTGTCTCCCTGTGTTTGGGACAGCAACAGTATTGACAGCTGATGAAATTTCATATGTGAAGCCTGTTAGCATTTCACCCCTCCCTTTGTGAGAATCGTATGTGAAAGATACTCGGAGTCCAGTGTGATTTTCATGCTCTTTTTATTCAGCTCATAGTAGTGAGGAATGTAGTTCCCCCAAAACGTTTGCTTTATATACACTATTTACACAATGGGCCCCACGTGATTGGCTAATTCCGGGATACTCCTGTATGCCAATCAGAGTGCGGATTCACTTCCACCTGGAGCTGGATTGGGTGGCTCCTGCAGACCAATCAGACTGCTGCAATCTCAATCCTATTGTTCTGGGACCAGTCAGACTGCTGCAATCTCAATCCTATTGTTCTGAGACCAGTCAGACTGCTGCAATCTCAATCCTATTGTTCTAGGACCAATCAGACTGCTGCAGTTTGGATCCTATTCAACTCAGTACATAACAGTATGGCTTGTGGTCTGAGAGAAGGGGGAGGGAACTGAGTCTTTGATCTCCCTATTTAACTTCTCTGTGCTATGTCTTGTTCAGACAGTCAGGTCAGACAGGCTGTGTTATTCTATCTCTGCTGTAGATAAGATGTGTGGAAGGAACTTAGCCACACAGGCTGTATAATCTGTATATA
Source organism: Lacerta agilis (assembly GCF_009819535.1). Lineage (NCBI taxonomy): Eukaryota > Metazoa > Chordata > Lepidosauria > Squamata > Lacertidae > Lacerta > Lacerta agilis. The sequence continues at coordinate 18,623,544 of NC_046316.1, read as the reverse complement.
TATTGTAGCTTGTAGAAATAAAGAAGAACTGTTTCAAGTTAATGTAGCCACAGCATTTATTAGACTTCTGAAGTTAGTACAGGTGCTCATAACACACCGTTGTGAGTCCAGTTATCTGGATTGAGCTGAAGGTGTTCCAGTCTTCTAGCCTGGCCCAGTCGGGGCACAAAGAGGGGCACAAGACGTGGATAGATCCTGGCTTAAATCCACAACCAAAATTGTAACAATCAAGGCACATTAAGCCTATTTTGAACTCTGAGGTTTCAAAGTTTGTTCAAGGGGCTTTGCATTTGAAAGTTCTGTAAAATCTGAATGTCAACGCTGTTCAGTTCTGTAATTTTCTAATGTTTGGGAATATTCATTTCAGGACCACAATCTCCCCCATTATTCTTGCACAGAGAGCTTTCTGATTGTCATCAGACTGCTCAGGAATTGCACAATGCCGGCACTTTCTTTCTGCTCTCTTTGGGAACTCTGTCAACGAAATGCATTTTATCCATGGTGCTTCAGACATAAACCTTGTTCCTGTTAAGATTTCACTGCAGCAGGCAGTTCAAGCAGTCTATCATCTTTGCCATTATCTTCGCTGCCCCATGAGAAATGGCGAACTTCTTAGAAAACGCATTTTGTTTTTAGTTTAAATATATCAGCAGTTCTTCTTTTTTGGGTTTGGTTTTTGCTCTCCAGTTCTCAGGCTATAAAGACATTTCTGCCTCCCGTCTTGTATGCATTAATCACAGACCCCGTGGACTACAACAGAGTAACACAGGGGTCCATCCCCACATCCTCAAGCCCTTTTAGGTCATTTGGTACCCACGAGTACCAAATCCACAGAGAGGCTTTGGAGAAGGTGGCAGCTAGCCTTGTCTCTAGATGCTTCAGCATCGCAGATATTGTGCAAATAGGCACTATATATCACAATATCTTTTTCTTTAAAAAACAAACAAACCAGCAACTTGAGTACAGGGGAGCAGGGGAGCACCCAGAGGGTGATTCTTCAAAGCAGTTTTTTCCACTTTCTTCCAAACTCAGCAATCAGCTATGTTGCCCTATTGCTGCTGGCAAACCTTCTACCAGCAGTCTCATCCATGCCTCTAGTCAGTGCCGGATTTACCTATAAGCTAAACAAGCTATAGTTTAGGGCCCCACTCTCTTGGGGGCCCCAAAAAATTAAAACTGGATGTACAGTTCCAAAATAGAAGATAAAAAACAAATAAAATAAAACCTACATAAAGCAACAGTGTTTTGTGTTGTGTAGGCTCCTACGGTGTAAATAATGGGCCCCACCTGCTACCCTGCTCCCTAAAATATCACTGGTTTGCTCATTTCTATATATAGGGTGCCTACATTCTGCATGGACTGGTTGCATGGCAACAAGTGCAAATGGCTTTAGATACCTATTAGGTCCATAAATTACCATATAGCATATATTCAACACAAAAAAACAGTGACAATTTGTTGTTGACAAAGGACAGCTTGATATAGAAAGGGCTCCATTATCTTCAGTAGCTTAGAGCCTCATCAAACCTAAATCCGGCCCTGCCTCCTGTAGTCAATCTTCTGGCTATCGGTGCCCATTGAGGAACCAACTTAGCTAGGGGAAAAGGTAGGAAAATGCCATCTTCCCACTTAATGGTGATGACAATATGCCCTGTGCCAGTTTAGTTGAGCTAAACTGTTGGATGGAAATCAGATTAAGGATTGCCTCCTCCCTCACACATCATCAAAGATACAAAGAACATCCTTGAATGCTCTCCTCTGGGTCTTCCCACCATCTGAGGAGTTGTAGGTGATGATCAGAGATAAGATCTTTTCAACCATGGAATGATTTTCTTCTCAGGTACCAACACCTTGCTGCTCCACTATTATATTTGTAAGTCGTGAAGCATTTAATTATTTTAATAAATATTTTACCAGCCACTCTGATAGTCGCATGGGCTGAAAAACAGAATAGAAATGTTTTCAAAATATAACATTAAACCTGACTAGAAGAAGAAGAAGAAGAGTTTGGATTTGATATCCCGCTTTTCACTACCCGAAGGAGTCTCAAAGCGGCTAACATTCTCCTTTCCCTTCCTCCCCCACAACAAACACTCTGTGGGGTGAGTGGGGCTGAGAGACTTCAGAGAAGTGTGACTAGCCCAAGGTCACCCAGCAGCTGCATGTGGAGGAGTGGAGACACGAACCCGGTTCCCCAGATAACGAGTCTACCGCTCTTAACCACTACACCACACTGGCTCTCACTGACTAGGTGTCATTATAATAATTCATTAAATAAACATATATTCCACTCTTCCTTTTTATTGTCTATTTTATTGTTTATTGAATTTATATACTACCCTATACCCGGAGGTCTCAGGGTGGTTCACAAGGAGTGCAAGGCAGCACACATGTGTTTGTTTGTTTGTTACCATGTTAGCATCATAACAACACTGGGAGGTAAGTTAGGCTAAGATAGGGGTCTGCAAGGTTTTCCAGCCATGGGCCGGATCATTTCCACATAGATCGTCTGTGGGGCGGACATGTGCAGTGCGATGCCGGAAATCGCTTCTGCGCATGTCCAGACGCCGAAAACCGCGCCTGCGCAGAAGCGATTTTTGGCATCTGGCCATGCGCAGATGCGATTTTCAGCATCTGTGCACGCACAGATGCATTTAATGGCTCCACTCGGCGAGTCCCTGCGCTGCACTGTGCCAGTTTAGTGCAGCGCGTGGGGGACTTGCTGAGCAGGCAGCTCGGTGAGCAGGCAGCTCGTGGGCCAGTAAAACGGTCTTCGTGGGCCGCATCCGGCCCATGGGCCAGAGGTTGCCGACCTCTGGGCTAAGAGATAGTGGTTGAGTGGGGAAAAGAACCCAGGTCTCTCTGCTTCAACACTCTTAACAACTGTACCAGGCAGGCTCTAAAGAGCATCAATCTGAGCATACTTCTTACCAGTAAAAAAAAAGCAAACAATGTTTAGGGGTACTTTCATTTTCCTTTTTGTTGTTGTTCAGTTGTGTCTGACTCTTCGTGACCCCATGGACCAGAGCACGCCAGGCACGCCTATCCTTCACTGCCTCTCACAGTTTGGCCAAACTCATGTTAGTAGCTTCGAGAACACTGTCCAACCATCTCATCCTCTGTCGTCCCCTTCTCCTTGTGCCCTCCATCTTTCCCAACATCAGGGTATTTTCTAGGGAGTCTTCTCTTCTCATGAGGTGGCCAAAGTACTGGAGCCTCAACTTCAGGATCTGTCCTTCTAGTGAGCACTCAGGGCTGATTTCTTTGAGAATGGATAGGTTTGATCTTCTTGCAGTCCATGGGACTCTCAAGAGTCTCCTCCAGCACCATAATTCAAAAGCATCAATTCTTTGGCGATCAGCCTTCTTGATGGTCCAGCTCTCACTTCCGTACATTACTACTGGGAAAACCATAGCTTTAACTATACGGACCTTTGTCGGCAAGGTGATGTCTTTGCTTTTTAAGATGCTGTCTAGGTTTGTCATTGCTTTTCTCCCAAGAAGCAAGCATCTTCTAATTTCGTGACTGCTGTCACCATCTGCAGTGATAATGGAACCCAAGAAAGTGAAATCTCTCACTGCCTCCATTTCTTCCCCTTCTATTTGCCAGGAAGTGATGGGACCAGTGGCCATGATCTTAGTTTTTTTGATGTTGAGCTTCAGACCATATTTTGCGCTCTCCTCTTTCACCCTCATTAAAAGGTTCTTTAATTCCTCCTCACTTTCTGCCATCAAGGTAGTATCATCAGCATATCTGAGGTTGTTGATATTTTTTCCGGCAATCTTAATTCCGGTTTGGGATTCATCCAGTCCAGCCTTTCGCATGATGAATTCTGCATATAAGTTAAATAAGCAGGGAGACAATATACAGCCTTGTCGTACTCCTTTCCCAATTTTGAACCAATCATTTTCCTACTCATATTGAAATACTGCCCCACAATGAGGCCAAACTTAGATTCACAAATGTTTAGGGGTATGTGACCCCCTGCATCCCCCCAGAAAAAAGCACTGCTTCTTACACTCTAGGAATTCAGCATTTCTGTCTAGAGAGCAATGGGCACCCTTGTCAATATGTTCTAGTGTGTTAGCTTCTATAGTCATATATCCTATGGACCATTTAATTTTAACACATTGCTATTAGAGTCAGTCACTAACACTTAACATGGAGCTGAATTTCTCGAAATACATTTGGTCCAATGGGCAGAGAAATATCATTGAGTCTACAGATGTCAGATCAGAACTTCCGAAAGAGAGGATACTTTTGAGCAACGGTGTCTGAAATAATGGCAATACATTTTGTTCTATGGAACTATTAAGGTGTGGAGGTAACAAACTTGCTATATTATGTGGGACTGTTACATTTTGCAGGAAGGCAGTACTTTAAAATATTGCCACTTGCTAATAATAATAATAATAATAATAATAATAATAATAATAATAATAATTTATTCATACCCCGCCCATCTGGCTGGGTTTCCCCAGCTACTGTGGGTGGCTTCCAGTAAAATATTAAAATACAATAATTCATCACATATTAAAAGCTTCCCTAAACAGGGCTGCCTTCAGATGTCTTCTAAAAGTCACGTAGTTGTTTATTTCTTTGACATCTGATGGGAGGGCGTTCCACAGGGCGGGTGCCACTACCAAGGAGGCCCTCTGCCTGTTCTCCTGTAACCTCACTTCTTGCAGTGAGGGATCCGCCAGAAGGCCCTCGGCGCTGGACCTCAGTGTCCGGGCAGAATGATGCTCCTTCAGGTATACTGGGCCGAGGCCATTTAGGGCTTTAAAGGTCAGCACCAACACTTTGAATTGTGCCCAGAAACGTACTGGGAGCCAATGTAGGCCTTTCAGGACTGGTGTTATGTGGTCTTGGTGGCCATTCCCAGTCATCAGTCTAGCTGCCACATTCTGGATTATTTGTAGTTTCCAGGTCACCTTCAAAGGTAGCCCCACATAGAGTGCATAGCAGTAGTTCAAGTGGGAGATAACCAGAGCATGTACCACTCTGGCAAGACAGTCTACAGGCAGGTAGGGTCTCAGCCGGCATACCAGATGGAGCCCTGGACACAGAAATGACCTGCGCCTCCATGGACAACTGTGAGTCCAAAATGACTCCCAGGCTGCGCACCTGGTCCTTCCGAGGCACAGTTGCCCCATTCAGGACCAGGGAGTCCCCCACCCCCGCCCACCCCCTGTCCCCCCCAAACACTACTTCTGTCTTGTCAGGATTCAACCTCAATCTGTTCGCCACCATCTATCCTCCAACTGCCTCCAGTAAACATGAGTTTTCCTGGGGAAAACACCGGGACAAACAAACAAACAAACAAACAAACAAACAAACAAAAAACTTCTTGGACACAGTGGAAGAGCCCTAGAACTTGCAGCATCCAGTGAAGCTGAATGTTGGAAGATTCGAGAGAGAGAGAAGGAAGTATGGAATTCACTCTCATATGAGGCAAGGTGGCCACCAACTTGGATGGCCTTAAAATACGATTAGACAAATTCATGGAGGATATTGTCCTAGATCTAGGGTACCAGAATCTGTTACTGAATGGTAGAATTAATGAACAGAAGCATTTAGATAATATTTGGAACATGAAGGGAAATTACAAGCTGCAGAACCGTGACGGACAATGAATTCCTGGGTTAGCTTATGCAAACCAGCCTGGCCAGGCTAGCGAAGTGCAGAGCCATTGAGAAACAATGTACTGGGCTGTTAAGTAGAATAGGAAAGATCTCTACACATCAGATCAATACTTTCCACACTAAGAAATGCAAACTGACATACACAACCCTGAGTGAGTGCCTGGAACCCCCAGAAATATTGCTACCAATCAGTAGAGATTGGGGGTGGAGCACAACCTGAGTAACGCTATCAATGGCTGCTAGCTACAATGGCTATGTCCGACCTCCACTACTGGAGACAGTATGCTTCAGAATACCAGAACTACGAGACATGAGAATGCTGTTGTGCTCAGGTTCTGTTTGCCTGCTTTGCATAGGCATCCAGCTGGTCACTGTGAGAGCAGGATGCTGGACAAGGTGGGCCATTGGCCTGATCCAACAGGCTTTTCTCATGTCAACTTTCTCCTGTTGAAATCCTGAAATGCCCACTGATGTGGTGTGATAGTGGTAGAGAGTTGCCACCACTGAGCAGAGATTGAGGAGAAGCAGGCCATAGCCAATAGGTTGACCTCTAAAGCCACCACGTCCTCCATCATGGGTGATCACTTAGCAGTGATATCTGTTTAGGGCCACTGCACTATATCACTTTTTCCTGCTGCTGACATCAATGGGATTTCACAGGGGAAACTGCTTGGAAAGAAATGGTGGCTGCTCCCTTAGAGGAGGATTCATGAAACACTGTGTGGCTTACCTCCGAGTAACCACATATAGAATCATGGCGCACACCATAACTAATGTTAGCTGAATAGTGGCTTTTATGTGTGAGGACGTGTGCATGTTTCCCAACAGTTTAATGACACAGAACTTATCTACTGTTGCAAACTACCTCCCATTTTAGTTATATGTCAATAAATTTACATGGAACAACATCTTAGGAAAAGGGAATTTGTGACTGCCTGAGATTGAATTAAGTATTCTGACAGAGTACAATAAGTAATTTCCAATTTCACTGAACCCTAAAGGGATTGGAATATTTGGAGATTTATGTAGTGGCTGTGTTAGATGAAATACTCTGTTGTGAATGATTCAATTATCTCGAGAAAGGGGTCTAAAATTGAAAGGTTTGAATAATTACCTTTTTGGGGAACCTTTAAAAAAATATTATTAAAATGCTGTTAAGATGTGATCAAGGTAAGGGAATATGCAGATAGCTGTAGCAGCGAACGTGTTGTGATAAATATTTGCATAGCTGAGCAATATTAGAAATAGAGACGAATTCCTCTCCTTGTGGTAGATTCTAGTATCTGGACAGTTTGGGCATATTTGCTTATTTAATGTAATCTCCTCGGCTCTCCACTTCAATAAATTCAAATGGTTCATAATAATTTCCCAGCCCTAGCAATCTACTCTATTTAAATGGATTGAAAATCATAGGAAATGTTAATAATATTGGGGAAATTCATTCCAGAATAGGTAACTGCTGCCTCCTGTGTTGTTTTTGCTGTGTTTGCAGCATCAAAGTGACCTCCCTGGGGTGCAGGCCTAGGCAGTATGGATGCAGGTCCTGGGCTGCCTAGACAAAGACCTCCCTCTTTTTCTAGAAAAAATAGCACCTGCCTTAATTCTGATCTCTCCCCACTCTATTGTGTTATCCATGACACTTTTAGGCCTAGGACTTCCATGCCAATAATGCCCATTGTATGCAGAAATGAATATGGAACTGGAGATGGGCATCCCCAAATAATATTTAGATCACCCAAAATCATACATCCAGGGGAGTGTCTTCTATGGGCTGGCATGCCATTTCATCCAGTCCAATGCTTGGTTTGGGTGTAAGAACATAGTTAAATGTCTGGGTATGTACTATGTGAATATGGAACTGTAGTTGTGCATCCCAAACTAAGCTTTGGACCACTAAAATCTTAAACCTCTAATTCAAGATAAATAACCACTAAAAGATTCCACACCACCACTCAGTGCTTCATCTGAATGCCAGACGCTGTCGAGAATGGTGCTCCTCACATCCACAAGATCCAATGTACACAGAAAAGAATATGGCCTGGAGGAGTGCATCCGACATTACGTTGTGGGCCACCCCAAATTCTCAACCCTATGAGGGTGTCTTCTACAAGATGTTGCAGCACTGTGCCCAGCCTAACACCTCATTTGGGAATAAAATAATTAGGCCACCTCAGATCAGACAGCCACATTTCTAAAGCTGGCATACTATTGAATCTGTCTGTCTTAATTGTTTCTCTGTGCCCAAGCATCCAGGCAACAATAAAGAGAATATTATCTCATTCAGAGTACACAGATCTTAAAGCTGAGCAGGCTGTTGCATCTAGGAATCACAGTAGGACACAGAAAAATTTGTTGTTAGCATTAAACACTTATGGGTAAGTTCTGTCTAGATAGAGTTGACACAACCTTCTCCCTAGTGCAGTATCACTCCAGAATGCTGATGTGGATACTTGGAGATGATGTCGTTGATGCAGATGGAAAGGAAAGAAGGAAGTCCTGGTGCACATGTAGAATCATTTGCACATCAGGGTGTGCAAACGTCTTGACATTCTTCCTTCCTTACTTTGAAATCCCTTAGATGTTCGGCCCGAGAAAGACCCTCTCCATTCATGTTGAGTTTTGCTTCAGGCAAAATCCACTGACAACCTACAGTTGTTTGAACACCCCTGAGCAATTCTCTAGTCTTCTTCAAACTTCTGACTTTCCTCAAAATTCAACAGTTGTTTCATCTAAAGGTGGAACTCCAAAATTCACCCCAAAGTTTGCTTTAGGTGATATTTCAGTGACACGCCTACTATACATCAGTAAAAGGCTCTTTAGGTCCCAACCATGACGGAATTAATGCTCTTCATTAAAACATTACTAGATAATGGACTGTGTCAGAAACATACACAGTGCCAGATTAAACCATGTAGAGGCCTCTAGGCAGTCGAAATCTTGAGGCCCCTTACACTGAACTAAGAAAGCTTGATTGTAATTTTATTTCAAGATCAAATTAATATTGTTTTGATCTGTTGTCACAGGGTCCCTAAAAGGTGTGGTGCCCATAGACCAGTGCCTACTCTGCCTATTTGGTAATCTGACACCAAGAATAGATAATTTAGTACATGACACTTCCATGAAGGGGTGCCCATGCAATTGTGCAGACCCCTCCCCAAGGTTGTGTGGCTTGCCACACCCCTGCCATCCATGTGTTAGGTATGGATACTCAATACTGCCATGGAGCCCACTATTTTGCACCCATGTCATCATAATCCAATTTGTCACACACATATAGTAAATGAAATAACTGAGTTATGCAAGTCAAGAACAGGGGTGACTAGCCTGTGGCCCTCCAGATGTTGCAGCCCAGCTCCCCTTAGCCCCTGCCAGCATAGTGAATGGTCAGGGATTATGGGAGCTGCAGTTAACATCTGGAAAGCCACAGGTTTGTCTTGATTCAGAGACTCAAGATCAAAGACAAATAAAGAACAGTGGTGATGAGATTTTGCAACAATTCTAGAACTCCACTTGAGCTAAAAATAGTCCATTGGCAAATAGCAGCAGAGTTTTTGAGCCATTTCATTAATCAACAGCTATAAATAGATAGTATATTGCAGCTTCAGACAATGAGTTGGAAAAATAACCCTTCTCAAAGGAAGCAAGAATAGCGAATCTTTTTACAGATGCTGAACATGGAGACTCCAATAATTGTACAGTGTTTTATAGTTTTACCTGGCAATTTAGGAAAAGAAACAGATGGTCACCTTTGAAACACCAGCATAAGAGTGGGTTTTACTGAACCGTGTTACATCCCTGGTACTGCTGCAGTGTGCTTTTTTTCTTTTTTTGCAGGACATATTATTGTAATTTTGAATGCTCAGAACTTACTCTAACATCCCTCCATGGGCAATAGGTTTTATTGGCAATCATTGCTTTATTCTAGGGTTGAAATGGATTTTCTCCCCACCCAAGTATACCCTCCAGGAGCAGAAGAAAAGCCCTACTGGATCAGACGAAAGGCCCATCTAATCCACCATTCTGTTATCACAGTGGCCAACCAGATGATTAAGCCCACAATGATTGCAGTCCTTTCTGCAACCTCAAAGGCTGCCTCTGATCCTAGAGGTAGTACAGCACACTAGTAGCCACTGATAGTTTTATTCTACCTGATTTTTGTTGGTGGCCATTTCATAGTTTAACTATGCTGTGTGAAGACCCCGGGTTCCCCTCCCACAAACCAGAAAAAGAATCTCCCCAAAATCTGCTCAGAATCATCTTTTTTGAATGCTGAAATTCAACATTCATGGGATATATGATGAATATTTGGTCTCTGTATTAGAATGTGATATTAATGTCCAAGATCAAGTTGAAGGTCTACCAGGCTTGTGTGTTGAGCATGCTGCTTTGTGGAAGTAAGTCATGGGCAACTTACAACCGCGAGGAGTGATGCCTCAGTTCCTTCCACATGTGCTGTCAAAAAAATATGTGCTCACCCAAGTTCATATTCCCAGCATGTTTGCACTACTGTCTCAACAACATCTATACTGGCTTGGTTATGTCCACAGATAGCAGGATCTCCAAGGCATAGCTGTCAACTTTTCCCTTTTCTTGCGAGGAATCCTATTTGGAATAATGGAATTTCCCTTTAAAAAAGGGAAAAGTTGACAGCTATGCTCCAAGGATCCTCTATGGGGAGCTGGCTTCAGGCACCAGGCCTATTGGCAGACCAAAGATGTCTGAAAATGTGACATGAAGGCTGGCCGCATCAACCCCACTGTGTGGGAATCCCTTGGGACAATCAAAGTGCCTGGAAATAGACAGTCGGGTTGCGCACCCATGTCAGTGACGAGAGGAGGAGTGAGTGCTGGGAGTGGAGGGGGGAAAAACACAATGGTGCATTTGCAGAGACACAACCAGATGCATAGCTGTCAACGTTCCCCCCTTTTTAAAGGAAATTCCCTTATTCCGAATAGGATTCCTTGCAAGAAAAGGGAAAAGTTGACAGCTATGACCAGATGCCTTCATCTACCCCAGCTGCAACAAAACATATCTCTCCCTTATCCGGCTTTCAGGTCTAGAATCAGGTGTAGGCCAGCAGCAAAAACAATAAAGCACTTGAGGCCAGTGAAGTTAAATCTCTATTCAAGGAAACAAACCACAGCTCAAGTCTATTGATCTCAGCAAAGCTTTCTAGGAGGTCTCACACCAATGAAACAGTTGTGAGGACTCAAGGTCCCCACTTTCCCAGTGTCCACTAGGACTCCTCCTCTCCAGAGTCTTTCCCATGCAGTCTCAGGCCGTCTTCTGTCTGTTTCATTTCTCTGTGAGTTCTTGGATACCAGAGGGGAGGGGAGATGGTTGCAACAGGAGGGGGAGACCTCCTGGGTTCTTCAGCAGCCTGTTTCCACTCTGCCTCTGGGCCACCCACCCATCCAACCTATGCTTCAGCCTGAGTCTGAACTGCTCTTTGCCACAGCCTCTACCTCAGGGGTCAGCAAACTTTTTCCAGCAGGGGGTCGGTCCACTGTCCCTCAGACCTTGTGGGGGGCTGGGCTATATATTGAGGGGGGAATGATGCAAGAGCACCACAAGCCCTGGTGGCTGCTTACCTGTGTCTTGCGAGCAGCAGGGGCTGGCAGCAGCGGCGGAGGGACGATGAGCGGCATGCAAAAGGGCTCCTGAGAGGGGCTGCTTAAAATGGCAGCCGCTCAAGCTCTGCTGCTGCTGGCACCAACAAAACCCAGTCCCCTTCCTCCTCTAGGCAGGATGGGGAGAAGCTAGGAGGAGGGAAGGAGGAGGCGCAGCTGGCGCCGGTGTGTGAGGGAGAGGGAGGGAGAGGGAAAGAACATGTGTGCTGGCAATCCACATAGCGATTCCCGGACCGTCCGCGGGCCAGATCCAGAAGGCAATTGGGCCTGATCCAGCCTGTGGGCCTTAGTTTCCCAACCCATGCTCTACCTGTTTATTAAACCCTGTCAACTCTCCTGCTGACACCTCTTCCTCCCAGTCTATTCCTTCTCCCTCTGACCACTCATTTTCATCCCACCACCAATCCCCTGTCTTAGAGCCTTCTTCCCCTGGGGGTCCCCTGGCTGGTGCCTCCCACCACTCCTCTGTATCTAGCCAGTCCAATACAGTCTCTACAGTCACAGCAGGTGCTGTAACTCTCCGACGATTTGACTTCATCCCCCAAAAGTGTATCCCTCCATTGTCTTCCGATACAGATGGATGCCAACCTGTATTAGACATCTAATGGCATTGGCAGTGCCATACAACTAGTCTCCTGGTGGTGGAGGTATTGCTACTAACTGAGAAGGAGAGAGAGAGGATGAGCGGTGGTGTCTGACCACTTTTGCAAGATCCCTAGATTAGCTCTATTGAGGTGCCAGCCTTCCCACCAATTCACCTCTACTGGTAAGTGGCTTTGACTGGTAAGGGGGGAACTGGAGTCTCCAAGCAGTTTTCAGCAGCCTTTAACAAACTGCTGTTCCTTTGATTCATTGCAGGGAAGCCATGATTGTTTAAAGTGGTATGATGACGCTTTTAAAATTTAAAGTTGAACTGTTGTACTGCAGATGAGACTCTGGACAAAGATGGGACAGAATGTTGGAGCGTTGTAGAGAACAAATGCAACCATCATTCATCATTTGTGTGTTTGTTTTTGTATATATCCGCTCGCTCACTCACACATGCATACAAACAAACACAAAACACAGCCGGATTTGGATAGCAGAAATCTCAAATGAATTATTAAAGTAGATGCTGAAAGCTTATCAGCACCTGTCAGTCAGGTGATATCTCTTCCAGAAGCGAAGGTCAAAAGAGGAACTACCGGCCTTTGGTGCATTTTTGCATCTGATTATGTCCAGATGAAGATGCAGGCAGACAGGCTACAGGCAACTGGGGGTGAAATCCTGCCATCTGTCAACCCTTAAAGCAGTCACAAAACATGTCATTTGCCTGCATACTTTCCTTTTGATCCCCAACAGTAGCTTATAGGAACTGGCTGATTTGCAGCCTGGAACAGAGTGGACGTGTTTGTTTGTTTGTTTGTTTGTTTGTTTGTTTGTTTCCCTCTCTTGCAGGGTTCCTATGCACCCTTTGTCAGTGGGGCCAACAGAATTCTCCAGCTGCCACATACAGTCCTCTGTGTGCATTCCTGCCCCCATCTAGCCACAGAGAGATCACCTGATGGGGATGATTAATAAGGGGCGATATCTAAGCACACACTAATTATAAAATGGAGAATCTCCAGGCAAAAAGCTGTAATTAGAAAGAGAGTCAACAGATATGAGCAAATTTCCTAGGGTCTTTCCAGATTATCAAAATACCCTATAGTTTATAGTTACTGTCATGGTGATCCTGTGGCAGTAATGCAGTATCCTGTCCACATGTGCTGTAGGGATGAATGCCATTATTTCAGGCTGGCGGAATAGCCTTAATTGGGGCTTTTTTCAGCTGGAACACACTGAAACTTAATTCTGGCACTTCTCAGGTGGGCACCACTGCTATTATAAGAGAGCAAGCAAGATATTCATGGTGAGTCCTGGCACCTCGTCTTCTAGAAAAATAGCACTAGCTTTAATTCTGATCCCTTAAACACTGGAGTAGTGGCACACAACCTCTGGCAAACTGTTATATCAAAAATAAAATAACTAAAAGCAAAAAAAAAGTAAATAAAGGATGAGGGCTTATCTGCAAGCAGGGTAGTTTTACTGGAGTTCGTTACTTTCTTTTAAAAAGGGCTACATGATTGATCTTGCAGTTCAGTGCTCAGCTTCAAATGAAGCAAAGCATTAATCAAATCATGTATATTAATATAGGCATTCGTTTTATATAAATGCAATGTTTCCATTCCCAAGATGGCTTACTCTATTGAGCAATTAAACAAAGAATAAAATCAATGAGGAAGCCAAAACATACTTCACAATACAGTGATTACACCAATTAAAACAGCTGAGGGATTATTAAAACATTCCAGCAGAACTAAAACCAGATTGTGCACTATTTTGAAAAGCCTGGGCAAACCTTTTTTTAAAAAAAGTATTCACCTGGTACCATAATATATCAAATTAAGCACCAGGCATGCCACCATGTGGATAGTGTGTGGACTGTCACAGCTGAGAAGGCTCCCAGTCACCATCCACGTACCGTGTGAAATCAGGGTGACCTCAATTGTTAACATGGTCTCAATTGTTAACAATGGCCTCAGTTGTTAACATACAGGCAATAGCAAAGGTAGGCTAAATAGGTAGGCATGAAATTCACAAACAGGCGTACGCGACCGTTTCAGCAAGATTATTAATAGCTAAAAATTGGAAATCGCAAAAGGTACCTGATAAAGAGGATTGGCGCTTAAAAATGTTGACATACTATAATTTGGCATCTAAATATGAAGAGTTAAAAGGGATAAATGAGGTTGGGAGAGAGAAGAATTGGAAATTATTTAAAGAATATCTGAATTTGTATGTTGAGAAGGCCGACCTCTTAGTAGAATATTGAAGACCCAAATAATTGATGTAAAGGAATAAGAAAGTTACAAGTGATAATAGAGCATGTACATAGAAAAAAGATAACATTAATGCAGTAAGGAGAAGGTTGTGAAGTAACAGGGGAAAGGGGGGAGGGAAAGCAGGGAGGGTGGGGTATGGGTAGGGAAATTAAGTGTGATTTAGGATTTATGTTTTCTTTAGTTAAGATATGTAATTTTTATGTATCTTTTTTGTTGTTTTTCCCTTTTTTCCCTTCGTGTTTGTAAATTTGGAATTAAAATAAAGATTATTTTTTTAAAAAAAGAAATTCACAAGCAGGCATGTGGAAACTGGCAGCTCTTCAAATAAACATAGACTTGTCCGAAACCATGGAACCTTCAGAGGTGCTTGGAAGTGAAATGGCACCCTGTCACTTCCGGCAGACGGGCTGGAAGTAAACGATTTCCCCTTGCCTAAGCCAAACTCTTTCATCTGTGGCCTGTTTTGTCCCAAAGTCAGTTTTTGGTGTCCTTTGATCTTCTTGGTGGGTCAGGCATGGTGCCTTGGCCTGCAAACAATCAAGAAGTTGTCTTTTGCGCTAATGAAAGTTTCTGAGAAAACTTCTGAGGTGGTTGCATATACAACATATTGCAGTAGTCTATTGTTCCAAGGCGCCCAGGCACTCTGGGAGGGGTAGAGCTGGTGTACCAGCCTTAGCTGTTGGGCAATTCATTCCACTGAGGTCATTTGGGGATCCAAAATAAGACAGGATCCCAAAGCACCTGAAATAGCAAACCAGGTCCTTTGCAGTATATGGAAACCTCTGTGCAGACCATGATTGAAACCACTTCCCAAATCCATTGAACCACCAACCCCCTGTCTGGTGTCAGTGCAGTTACTGACTCTCATTCAGTCCATTTCTGATCGATTTCAGCATCTCCATGGTGATAAAAAGAAAACACAGAGGTAAGCTTAGTGGTGGAGAACCTGTGGCCCTCCAGATGTTGATGGACTCCAGATCCCATAATCCTTTATCATTTATCATATTGAGTGGGGATAATGGGAGTTGGGAGGGAAAGGAAATTTGATTCAGATTTTTTGCATTTAAAGGTTAACTTACCTAATTTGCCATTTTGAAAGCAGTGTGAGAACCCAAACAAACTCTTCAACTCACACTGCTCAGCATATACTGAGACAATGTGGGTAAAAGTAAGATTATTTGCTTTGCAACAAGGTACATGTTAGGGAAAACTGCATGCAAAGGCACATGTATTGGGAGAAATTTACACTGAAATGGTGATGAATTTTCAGAACTTAAAAATAATAATAGCAGAGTAATGTGGGTAACTGACTTTCAGATTAGACAAATGAGAAATGGAGAGAAACTGAAACTGACAGATTTTCCCACCAACAACATTTAGAGAGCTACCCGTTCCACAGTACCCTTAAGCATATTGATAATGCCTTCCTTCAAATCTCCAGTTGCTTTTATGTACGTAAATAAGTCAAAATACCATGACACATGTGTCCTTCTGTTGTAAGATTGCAAGCTTCTTGGAGCAGAGACCAAATAATTTACTGGTATTTCAAAGATTCAGCACAGCTTGTTTGTTCCGTGTATCTGGCCCCAGCAGAGTCTCACCACGTGCTACATAACCAAACGCCAATGGCTCGATGTTGCAAGGTTTCTGACACGAAACTCTTTGCAGTCTCGTCATGTGCCAGGTAGATGTTTTGGTCAATATTGTGACCCTGCACTGAACAAGCAATTCATTAGTGTCAGTTCTAGCAGCGAAGCAAAGTTATAGTTTTATGCATTCCAGTGAGTACTTTTTAATCATATTTAAAGTGCAGAGACCTTAATTAAGAAAGGGACACTGTGGGATTTGCATGAGGAGAGGGGGGAAACTAGCTCTGGCATGAAAGGTTCAACAGATATGCTGCAGGGCAGAGGAGATTGTCCAGGACTATTTTAAAAAAAAACAAACAAACTTACATTTAAAACGAGTTCTATGTTAACAAATGGATATGACTGGAGTGAATGAGGTAATCTTTATTGTTTCAAACTTGTCATTGATGGGATTACAGTGACGGATGCTGACCAGGGCTCAACTACAGCTTTTGTGCCCTGCTTGTGAGCTCCCCAGAGATGTCTTTGTGGACACTGTTGAAAGCAGAATGCTCTACTAGATGGACCTTATGTGTGATCTAGCAGGGATCTTCTATATCAGCAAAGTCAAAAAGATACAGTCCCTTTCACCCTTCAACCATTTGGCTGTTGTTGCAGGCAATTTCATCTGGGGTCAGTCTCAATGTTGGGAATTTATGGTGTAATAGCCAGGAGGAGGGATGCAGGTGGCACTGTGGTCTAAACCACAGAGTCTAGGACTTGCTAATCAGAAGGTCAGTGGTTCAAATCCCCGCAACGGGGTGAGCTCCCATTGCTCGGTCCCAGCGTGGTGTAGTGGTGTAGTGGTTAAGAGCAGTAGACTTGTAATCTGGGGAACCGGGTACGCGTCTCCGCACCTCCACATGCAGCTGCTGGGTGACCTTGGGCTAGTCACACTTCTTCTTCTTCTTCTTCTTTTCCTGCCAACCCAGCAGTTAGAAAGTACGTCAAAGTGCAAGTAGATAAATAGATACTGCTCTGGCGGGAAGGTAAACGGCATTTCCGTGTGCTGCTCTGGTTCACCAGAAGCGGCTTAGTCATGCTGGCCACATGACCCAGAAAGCTGTACAGCAGCTCCCTCGGCCAGTAAAGCGAGATGAGTGCTGCAACCCCAGAATCGTCCGTGACTGGACCTAATGGTCAGGGGTCCCTTTACCTTTAGCCAGGAGGAGGAGATTGCTTCTGAACATGTGCAGGCTGCATTTTGTCCACCACTAATGAAGCCAACTGCTGCAGGAGTTGTGTAACATGTAGTCCTCTGGATGTAAACTGGATTTCAGCTCCCATCAGCCCCTGCCAGGAAGCCCAGTGGTCAGGGATGGTAAAAGTTATACTATATTATATTTGTATATTTATACTCTACTGTTTTGTCTTATTCTCACATAACCATCATTGCTTAAAAAGAGTTAATTAAAATACAGACGCCCTGCTAGTAAATCAAGAAAAGGTTATTTACTTACAATTTCTTCATTTTTGTAAAGATGGTTTCAGATTCTGAGGCTACAGTGTGGAAGTTAGTTTCATGGTTGCTGTGTGCAGAATAGAGGTAAGAGGAGCAGCAAGAGGAAGGGGTAAAACTGGGGGAGGGCGTTGTTAGTGGGAAACCACAACATATTGCAGTAGTCTATTGTTACAAGGTGCCCAGACCTTCATGGAGGGGTACAGCTGGTGCAACAGCCTTTGTTTTTGGACAATTCATTTCACTGAGGTCATCTGGGGATCCAAAATAAGACAGGATCCAAAAGCACCTTAAATAGCAAACCAGGTGTTTTGCAGTGTATGAAAACATCTGTGCACTCCTACATGCAGACCATATTGAAACCACCTCCCAAATTCATTGAACCACAAAGAAAATTTCCCCCTATCTTTCTGGCTCAGCTCCACCCTCTGCTGACTGGAGGAGTGCAAGGTTGTTTATACCCAACAAAGAGAAGTTTTAACCTGGTAACATCTGGAGGACCACAGTTTCTGCCTCATACTGTTAGGGTCGTCCTACTCACATGTAGGACCCTGGCAGAGACACATGCCTGACTGGCATGTTCTCTCCCTCCTGGTTGATCATTCAGGAGCTTCAAAAGCTTTCTCCAGCCTGAACATCACAGCAACTGATACCAAAAGGCATTAGCATGCTTTAGGATCCTGCAGAGTATTTGCTGTTTGCGTAACAGATCTCAGTAGCACAGCATTTTGGCTAATCTACTCTATTTACATATAATACACTCGTAGCATTCTGACTTAGCTCCTTCCTCTTTCTCATCAGAAAAGCAAAGAGAAACAAACAAAGGACAATGGTCCTACATTCCGGAACACTGTAGCATCAAAACATCCCGTCTCCGTCACTTCCCACACTGTGGAATGAAAACATACACCATCATGTGATAGAAAACAATCACATGATTGCAAAAACGGAGCAGGAATCCTAACATATACTCTACAAGATTCAGGAGAATCTCAGAGTTGACACAGAGTGCATAACATTAAATAAACCAGGGGAACTTCTGACTTACCCGTCTCTATATTAGAGATGGGATCCCTATGGTCATTGTAATGTTGTTGGGTTTCAGCTCCCATAAATCCTTACCATTGGGCATCCTGTTGGGGCTGCAGAGAGTTGGGAGTCCAACAACAACTCAAGTGCCACAGGTTCCCCATCTGTGCCCTAGATGTAGTGTGGGGGTATATATTGAACAAGCCCCAAACTTGCTCCAGTACCCCTTTGAAGAAAGTCAGCCCACACCAGAGTATAACTTCAGAACTGTGGGCATGGATTAAGGCTGCCTTTCTTCCTTATTTTCTCCTTGGGCCCACAGGAGCTGAACAACATTTCTTTCCTAGGCAAGGCACTTGAGCAAGTAGTTATCAGACAAATCCAGGCACTCAGGGATGAAACACATTTTCTAGATCGATTTCAGTCGGTTCCAGCCAAAGATCTTTCTATTTCCCTAAGCCCTGTAAGTCATGTTGTAGCTTTTATCATTATTTTACCTCTGATATTTATTCTTTGCTCTTTATTTTCCTTGATCTGTTTCCTATCTTTCTCGGTGTTCTAAGAGCTGTGCAGTATTTGATTGCATTTTTTATTGTATTGTTGTGTTTTTCATAAGTTATTTTTATTCCATAAATTGTCCAGGGAATTTCCTGTTATTATTAGGGTGGTCTATAACTAATGCAAGCAAACAAACAAATCTCTCTGTTTAGAAGTCAGTCATCGCCAGTATCCAGCAAGACTGGTCAAGCAGCAAAGTGAAAATCAGTAATGAGTAGACCACATCGCCATTTTATGTGTTGAAGGAGTCAATAGGAATTGGCATTTGTTGGTTATTTACTTGAGTCAAACCACTGTTGTGAATCATTCAGCTTGCAAGTCATGTTTTATCACTTCTTGGTTCAACACACTTTCTGAGACCGCCCAGGATAAAATGAGTTCCAATCTTAAATCAAGGCAAGGAATCAGAAGTCCTGGGAGTTGCATCCTTCTTGGGAAACCTTCCTATACTTTTCATCATATCAGCTGCCATGTAGGTAAGATGTCATGCAGCAGTGCCTCTGGATTTCATGAGCTGAGAAGAAACTTTTGGTGGTCTACACTTGCCTATTAATGCTTGCTTACCACTGATACTTTGAATTGCTGGTGCACAGTTTTTTTCTAAATTAAAATGGGAGGCACATGTCTCTCTTCTACTTCAAAAATGCCCATACACATAGATTTTCTTGAAGATTTAGGAAGCTGTCTCACACCAAGTCATACCATTGGCTCATCTAAAACACTTTTATCTGCTCTAGATGTGCACCCTTAAGGTTTCAGATTGGGGTATTTATTTCCCAGCTAGATAGAGCTTGGTATAAAGACACCTTTCTATGTTCCTACCATTAGTTCTAATACCAAAATGACTCAACAAGGACCTATGATCTGTCTTTTGTCCAAGACGACTGGAGCTCTGAATGGGAGCATTCCTGTTAAGGACTGGAGATAAATGATAGCATTTTCCTGTGTTATTCCCACCCTTAGAAGGCAGCACCAAGATTTCTCCCCCATCCCTAGCTGCCATTTATGGTTGGTAAGATAAATTTGGCTTAGTGGGATTCCATGTTGTGCAGACCTGCCCTTTTAATACTAAGAAGACTATAAGGATTCTTTTTTTTATGAAAGGGCGATCACCTGATGGAAGCATTAAAAAAAAACCTGAGGGTTCATAACATTAATTATATTTTCTTTTGCAAGCAGATATTAAGGTAGAAGAATACATGTCAATATGTGGCAAGCAGATTGATTCAGCTCAGCAGCATTTGTAGAACCCCTTATAAACCCCAACTAAATTAGTTAACAGAAAGTTATGAAATAAACATCCTTGCAGGCTTACACAAAGTTGAGCAGCAGAAGTGAGATAAGCAGGGTGAAGTGAGACTAGCTTGCTTTTCATTGTCAGAATTTTGATATGGGCTCTGTTTATAGCTTTAATCCTTAAGAGTGTGTCTACACAACACCTCTGGGAAGGCAACATCTCATTTCTAAGAAAACACTGAGGCATTACAGCTAGCGTATCACAGGCGCGCTGCAAACTGTTATATTGCCAATATACCAGGAATGATTAAAAACAAGCACAGGCATGCCTTACAGTAATCCTGCATTTCTTATTAGACTTCCTAGCATCTGCCGAGGATCCGTTATTGCCAGGAGAGAGAATCTGAGTGCCAAGAGCAGTAGGTGGCCTTTTGATGACCTCTGGTGCTTCTTCTGAACCTTCGGGGTGATGCACACAAGTACACTTGAGACCATCTGCATTTTGCTAAATGTATCAAGCTCTCTCTCTCTCTCTCTCTCTCTCTCTCTCTCTCTCTCTCTCTCTCTCTCTCTCTCTCTTTGTGAGTGTGCATTAAAAACCCTTTTGGAAAAACCCCCATATATTTATTATTGCAAGTATTATTATTTTTTGTACTTAGAAGATAAAGAGATATGGCAAGAACAAGATTGAAGGCCCTGACCCAGAGGTTAGGGAACACGGCTGGATCTTCTAACCATGAGGACATACACATCCAGTGCTAATGTTCACTATAGTTAGTCCAAACTATATTTTGAAAACTGTCTGTCACCATGGTTGCAAACTGAGGTGCAATTCTAGCTATGGTTAGCAATAGTGTGGACAGGTATGCATTGCCAAAAAAAGAGGATTTGCAACCAAAAAAACAAAAGGAAGCGCCAATCTGCAAAATAATTGTATATGCTAATTTTCATGTATAGATGCAAATGTTGAAAGAAATACTATAATTTAAAAAGAAATACAATAGTGGGGTAGGTACCAGGTGACTTGGGTCCCCTGCTCAGTCTGTTGACTGGGTGCTGCAAACTGTTGATGGGCAACTTGGGACCTGGGATAGCTCAGTGGACTCTGAATTTCAGGGTTGTGGGTTTGAGCCCCATGTTGGGCAAAAGATTCCCTTCCAACTCATGGTCCCTTCCAACTCTACAAATCTATGATTATTAACTTCAGGGCTCCGTAGCTTTAAAACAGACATGGACTTGACAGACCTCAAACAGAAGACACCTTCAAAACAGAGGATTGTCCTCTGCGAAGCAGAATACATGACCACCCTCTAGCCAAAAAGCTCATGAAGACACAATGCCCACAAGAAAGATGGGAGCTTGGGCAGTGTTAAATCTGTACCAGGTTTCCCCAAAAATATTTGTCACAAGGAGATTTCCTAGTCTTCATAGGCTTAATTTTCATACAAAAGAGAATGGAAGAAGAAGAAGAAGAAGAAGAAGAAGAAGAAGAAGAAGAAGAAGAAGAAGAAGAAGACAACTAATCGCAGAGGACAGGAGAACAGCAGGGTGTTAGGAACATACTGTGGAACCCACCAGCTGCATGTATATATAATTACACATGCTACACTTTCAATCCTAAAATTGTGTAGAGCAATAATCCAAAATTTCAGTAAAACTGTTCCTTTTACCCTAACGCACTAAAGGCAACCTTCCCCCAACAGAGGAAATTGCTTGCCCACCTGTGACTTGATTTGTTTCTGCTAAATCAAGAAGTCAGAATACTGCTTTGAGACTCCCAGAATATTGGCAGATTACTCAGTGGCCTATAATCATGTACAAATTAATTTGGGAATGGGGAGAAAAAATAACACTATATTCTTATGTTTCCTGGGATGGATTCATAATTAATGAAGGCATCTGTAAGGATGCGGAATTTTAGTTCAATGAAGTGGATCCTAATGAAATAACTCCAAAAGGGCTTGTTAAATATTAACAGGCCACTAAAAAAAATATTGAAAAAAATCTAAGGTCACTTTGGGCCTGAGCTTGGTGTACAGCTTTATTAGCAGCAATGAATCCACACCCTTCCACATATATTTTCTGTAGCTTGTTGTGAATTTGGTAAGAAAATGAGATGCTGACTGACTAGACAGAAAAATGAGAAGCTCGCTAAAAACTGAAAGCAGTTCACTGCATTTTTTAAAACAAGGGAGTGTTGTGGAGGGGGCCCAAATATTATCTACACTTGCCTGAATTACATTGCTGTAATGACATATCTATCTATCTATCTATCTATCTATCTATCTATCTATCTATCATCTATCTATCATCTATCAACCATCTACACAGGACACTGGCTGGCATATAACATCAATTATGTCACAGCCTGGCTGATCCAGAACAGCTAACTGAACAAATAGTGGTAATTCTAGGCAAAATAGTATCATGCAATCCACATCTTTTAAATCCCCCCTTTCCAGTTATAACTCTATTCCTGCAATACAAGATCCAATCTGACCAAATTTCAGAGGTTTTTAAATTTTATTTTAATGTTGCTCCAAGCCTCTTATTTTACATTAGTTGTGCTGATTAGGTTCAGAGAGGAAAGACAAAAAATAGTCTAACTGCTTTAGCTGCAAAAGCAAAAGCAGCAATATGTCAGACAGCCACCAAACTATTAGCCATTTAAAATCTGGGGATAGGGAAAAATTACGATGGGTACTATGAGCAAAGGTTCGGAATTGAGAGTGGGTGAGTTCTGGGTTCCCACTGAATCTTCAGACTCCAGGGAAGTTTTCTGAAGGCTTCTGGGATTTTGGTGAATATCTTTGTGTACAACATTATATTTTGACTAGAAGGCATTCAAATGCCTGATCACTCCAAATGACTACAATAGTGAGTGAGAGGTGGGGGGGGGGGAGACAGTGCCATGTTCCTGGTGTTGGAGTGGCTGGGGGAGCAATGAAATGGCATCTCACAAGTACACACCAAGGCTCTTCTTTTTAAATACGAAAAGAAATGTGGTGGGAAAAGGGTAAAAGAAGGTAAATAACAGCGGGCAACCCCATACCATTTGTATGTTGAAAAACATACAAGCTTTTGGTTTCTCTAAGGAAAACTCTTGTTTTTCAGGGTTGGTGGATAGTATCTTTCAAATACGGATATGGTAGGGATACATTCAACTTGTCCACTAATTGAAATCTGGCAACCTCCTACCATCTTTGTGAAATGATATACTGGTATTAATTATGCAGTAGTAAATAAAGCAAATTAACTGCAGCCTTCCGGCTTGTGATATATTCTCAATGTGGCTCTTTCAGGAGCATTCAGGTCTCTGAAGCAGAAAGACAATTACAGCATTCTGAGCCTTACCATCAAATAAGGGGTGCAGTGTCTTATTACACCAGTTCTGTCCAATTTGTGTCCTTTGCAGTGGCAGTGTTGCTGGAGGAAATTTCACCATGGTACTACACCAGTAAAGTTCTGCAACATTACTAGTAGACTCCACTGGTATATACAGTCATATTTCATATCCTATCCTCATTGAGCTTGCATAAATTGAGGATAGGATTGGGATTTTTTTTATTGTAGTATCTGAAAATTTAAACCATAGAGGCCCATTTTAGCAGAGACTGAAAGACTGTTGCATCAAACCTTAGTTATGGATGAGATCTGCCATTTCATTTACCATTAGTATTCATGAATATAGCTTTTCTGAGATGGGTATTAGACAGAGCTTGGACAGAGTAATTTATTTACGAACTGATTCAGACTGTTCCCTTCCCTTCATAAATTGGTTTTCTTCAAATTTTCTGTTATCAATACCAGGTTGTTTGGGATTCACCTTCCTTTGACTTGGTGATTGTATGGATGAAAGGAATATAACTTGTGTTCCTTGTTATTAAAACAGTTATTCATATTAGCTAAATAAGCACATAATCATGTTGCATTTTCTCCACACTTTCAGGGAACCCTGTTCTAGAGTATCAGCTGCCCCAAACCTTCACATTAGCTCGAATGACTGTTGAGGAGTTTGCTTCTCATAAATCTCTCCCCCTAATTACTTGGGCTTGCTGTGGAATCAGGCACACTGAGATACTTCTAACTCTAATCATGTTGTGCTGAGTCATTGCTAGTTTACTGTCCCTGCAAGATAAATATACTTTGAGGGTGATGGGATCCAACAGCTCCATGTTCTTCAGATAACGTACCTTTGAGAAATGATAACAACTGTTTCCTGCTAAATAAGCAAAAACTGATTCCAGTTATTTGGGAAATCAATGTTTGCTCACCTGTTGTTCAAGCACAAACAGTAGTTGCAGGAACTGTTGCACTACCTTTGATAATGAATCCAAAGATCTATAAAATTAACAAATCCCCAATCATGTTATTGGGAACTTGAAGTACATAGTTTGAAGGCTGGAGTTGCTGAATACAGAAAACTCATGCACAAATGCTGAAACAGAAAATTGTGCCTGCAGGTTTTGTTGATCCTTACTTTCCCTAGCAGTGGGAAGCAACAGGACCAGAGATTTTACTGGATTTGTTTCCTGGAAAGATGGTGGAAATTTATGGAGTTTACAAAGCTTACTAGCAATTACATGGGGTAGGGGGTGGGGAAAGCAATCAAGTAAATAGCTCTAGTCTTCAACACAGCACAATTCCCTCAAAGAAGCCACATATCCTCTGCTTGCAAAAGCCAAATTTGTTTCTTCGTTGCTTGCTACATTCAAACTGCCAAAATATTTTCTTTAGCCCTATATCCAGTGAGTCCAGTAGCTGGTAGTCACTGGTTATCGGAGGCCTCTGGAAAGCACTTTTAGCTAGCAAAAGATCTGCTTTGAAATGTTCACATAGCCAAAAATTGTATTTGCAATCTATGCCCACTTTGAGGTTTTATTCTACAATCAAGTGGTATATAAATTTTATGAAATAAAAGTAAATAGATATATTTGTCAAAACCTAATTTAATTTCAGACATCGAATTGCATTCCGTATGAAATAGGCGTGTGTGACTTCCATGCAGAAACATGGAAAACAATAAATAAATAAACAACAACAACAACAACAACAACAACTCGGAGCTTCTCCTTGCCAATCAATCACACACACAAAATGACCTGACCAGCTATTATTATCTCCTCCTGCTCTTCTATAGGTCAGATGTTCAGGTGTGTATGTAAAAGCCAGCAATTTGATGTGCTTGCCTTTTTTTTCTTTTTTTAAGTAAAAGTCCTCAAAAAATCATTCCCTTGGGTTTTCATTCCAGTTTTCCTGCTACCAGCTCCATGCTCTCTGAGGAACATATCTGCACAAATCCAAACTCTGAGGAACATAGGCTGAAGCCATATAATTGCCCATCGATGTACTTACTTATCCACATAGACATGCCAATGAGATTTTCCCCTTTACTACTTAAGAGGATTATCCTGAGATAAAAATATGATCCTCTCACATACATTTTTAGATACATTCGGACAGTTTATGGCACGAGCTTTCTGCTGAGCTATTAAACAAGAGCCTACCACCACAAAGGGAGTCAAACTCCCCTCACTTTTTTCTTTTGCTTGTGCCAATCAGTCGTAGTAGGGTGAATGAATGCTTTCCTTTATTTTTATTTTTATTATTTTTATTTTTATGAAAAAGGGACTGCATTCATAATGATCAACTAGTCTTCAAACTCAAAATAATATGTAGCTTTGATTGTGATTCCCTGCATCTCTTCAGATGATTTCGTGTATGCATTTCTGTTATGCAATGACTATAAACATCAAAGGATTGCTTGCATCTATGGAAGTGACAGCACACATCACAGAATGATCAAGTACCACAGATGGAAATTTTGTATCATTTTGCATCAGCTCAAACACAACGCTTTTCAGAGAAGGCGGTTCGCAGGTAATATATGAACAAAATATATGAACGGTAACTTCAAATGATGTAGATGTCGCTGGGCTGTAGCACATTCTTTTCTCAGGTGAAAAAGCAAATGGAAATATAAAAACATCCTCCCT
Organism: Lacerta agilis; assembly: GCF_009819535.1. Taxonomy (NCBI): domain Eukaryota; kingdom Metazoa; phylum Chordata; class Lepidosauria; order Squamata; family Lacertidae; genus Lacerta; species Lacerta agilis. The sequence goes on along the minus strand of NC_046316.1, from coordinate 18,597,499 downwards.
ATGCATTAATATGTCAGGGAGGTCAGGCTAGAACAGGTATGGGGGACTGGACTTCCAACTCCCATCAGCCCTGCATAAGCAAGGTGCTGGAGAGTGTGGTGGCAGTTCTTCATGCTTGAAAGAAATTGATTATCTGGGCTCTTTTCATTCTGGGTTCAGGCCAAGGCAATGCCAAGGCATCCCAATCCATCTGTCTCGGTCACCCTGGTTGGTGACTTTTGTGGGGAGACAGAAAGGGGGAGTGTTGCTCTGTTGATTCTCCTTGGCATCTCTGCAGCTCTCTGGAGCAGCTCTCGGGATTGAGACTGGGAAGTAGGAGACAATTTCCACAGAGTAGCAGTGGGGGACTTTAAGTCCACACCCTGGGAGCTTGGTATCTCACAGGGGTCCATCTTGTTCCCCAGACTATTTGACATTTTTGTGAAGCCCTTGGGGGATGTCATCAGGGGTTTGGGAATGATGTGTCATCAGTAAGCACAACTGAAGGAGGCTACACTGCAGCTTTCCTACAGAAGCCCATTCTGGACCCATTGGTTTAATTCCACTTATTGCTTTGTCTAGGGCCAATTCCACATCTTTTAATCGTTTTTGTTTTGTTTTGGATCTGAAATCCCTATTGCAATCCAACCCTTTATGATAGAGTCTATGAGCTGCCTAAGGTTATAATCCTGCCTCTTCAGCTAAGTTTGTCAAGAGTTCTTCACAATCACAATCTTTGCCCTCTTTTTGAATTATTTTGTGGAACTTGTATCTCTCGGCTTTATTGTATTTATTGGTATGCCTTGTTAGCACATGTCTGTAACACAGTTACTGCACTGTTTTTCCTCTCGTCCTGGTTTAGCTGCATGCTGTTAATGACATTTGCAGCCTTGTTTTCAGGTATGAGCATAACTTATGTACTATACTCTGCTCTTTTCTGCATAACTTGCTTGCGTGTGTGTTTGTGTGTATTTATTTTCCAGGATTCAATAGCTTTACCTGGAAGTTTGAGGTCTTTGGGGATTTGTAATGTTCCATCTCTTCAGCAGTTTATCTTTTATTCTCCACTGCTTTCTCTATGAAGAAGCAGGATCTGGAGGTTTTTTATTATTAATTTGTCAAAATAAGAGTTACTGTGTTGTATAAAAGTATCCCCAAAACTCTTTTCTCTGTCTATTCCAGTTGGCTAGGTGGTACGAAGACTCAGCCAGTTCTTGTTTCCAGCAGCATACAGTCAACAAATTCAAAGATACAGTGTAATATTCTTACATTTGGCATCATCACTAGTTTTACATTTTCAGACCATAAAGCATGTTTGGTCTGGGCTCTACAGTTGGGCCTGTTAAAAACTGCTGATTTCCCCCCCCACCCCCATTGCAGGCCCCGGGTGTTTTATATTAAAATGTTGCTTTGACTTGGCAGAAACTAGACCTGGTAACTCTTCCAAAGAAAGAAAGAAAGAAAGAAAGAAAGAAAGAAAGAAAGAAAGAAAGAAAGAAAGAAAGAAAGAAAGAAAGAACTTCTTCCTTTTCCTGAAAACTGTCTTTAGTGTGTAAGTTTAGATTTCCCTTATGGAGGTGGGCAATACACTTTAGCCAAATAAGTTATTCTACCCCAAAGCTGGAGTAAGCCCTTTATGTAAGCCTACAATTTTGGGTTGATTTCAAAATCAGATTACAAATTAATACAAATTAAAAGTAAATGCATCGCCAACATACTGGCAGCAGGATATCTTCCCAGAAGCAGTTTTGCTTTCCTTCTCTCTCTCTCTCTCTCTCTCTCTCTCTCTCTCTCTCTCTCTCTCTCTCTCTCTCTCTCTCTGTGTGTGTGTGTGTGTGTATTGCCTTGGAATTTTATCTGTGCAGACTTCCTTGAGAGTTAGGCAAGCTTCATTCTTGCTGCAAGATGAAAGGAAAGGGTAATCCTTGAGTCCTCAGGCTCCTAAAACATCATTTAATGTATGCTTTGTAGTTCACATCAAAGGTGGAGAATTGCACACAACATGCTAATTGTTCCTCAGAATTTGCCTCTCATTATTTTCTATTTCTATATCATTGTTTATATTCTTGGCCACAGTAGCTTATTTCCTGGCCACAATAACAGCAGGAATTGTATATTTTGTCCTGCAGCATAATATCCAAGGCTTGGGCCTGAATAAATATCAAATCATTTGAGGATGTTCACAATTTGCAATAGTTTGCATTCTGCATTTAGATCATGTGTGTTCTGCAGAATGTAGAACCTTGTAATAAGCCATTTACACGTATAAGACTCCTGCTTGAATTTCCTAGATGAATATCATAACTGTGATCCCATTGCTTTTATTGAAATGTTCACACACATGTACTCAATATCTTTTAGAGTAGAGCTCAGACGAGTTGGATGGGGTTCATTCAGGAGCTTCCCTGCTGGAAGGGACCATCCTCTGATTCTGTCCTCTGCAGTACCTCTCTCCCCCAAACTTCACAGAAGCCAAAAGCTAGAAAATAAGCTAAGCCAGTCAGTTCCTTTAGAGAAGTGAGGCTAATCAGCCAAAGTAATAGTTGAATTGGCTGTAGATCCCTGCAGAGTTAACTTTGTTTGTAGCTGCCATAAGGAGCTGTCCAAGGTGCTGAATGTGGTCTTTCTGCTTGATTCAAACTTGTGGCTTAGCATTGCCTGCTTCCTCTGCATACTTCAAAGTCCTCACAGAACTGCATACTCTAAAGGCTCCTTCTAGCCAGCTGTAAGGTTTAAACCACCACCACCCCCGCTTGAAGGTCACATTGTATATTTCTCTCTCTCCCCCCTCCACAGACACACATACACATTGCAGAACATCCTTGGTGGTAGCTGTGCCCTGGCCACTATTAGCTATCAAGCCTTAACTGGCCAATGAAGAAGCAACTTCCAGAAATGTGTGCCCACTGAAATAACACCATCTGAGCCTCAGCAAGCCAAAAACATAAACAAAAGGTAGTACCTTAACAGACATTAACATTAATATTACTTCTATGGTGGAGTTAAATCCATCACAGGCAATGACATCCTTTACACCTTTCCCTCAAAGTCCAAGTAATGCCATAATTAATTATATCTGAAGTTGCATTCCTATTGGGGCTGTCAACTTTAAAAATGATGTAGTTGATAAATTATTTGCTCAAAACTGATTTATTAATTAAAATGTAAATAAATTTGCATATTACCAAAGCTTCAATATAGATGCCCTTTTTGAGATGTTGAAGGAAGTGTGAGCACTTAACATTTAATAAACAAAAAGCTGCTTCTCACTGTTATAAGGAAAGGCCATTCTTAATGGTTTCATTTTTCATACAGTAACACACCAGAACCAAAACAGTCTTAAAAACAATAAAATAATCACAAGTGTTCTCCAGCCTACCAATTAAAATGGGTCCAGACTGATTAATCAACCAAACTCTTAGCTGATTATTCTATCAAACCAATTAAAGCTTGCAGCCCATGACTTCCATTCAACTCTTTTCATGAGCAGCATATAGTGGTCCTGATTGAAGATATACAACTGGATCTCCATCTTTCACAGAATGGCACAGCCAGCCATTTCAGTAACAGCCTGGTATGGGTGCAGGCCTCACTTGGTGGATTAGGGAACTAATTTTTAATCCTTTGAACCTTGAAAACTGACCATACATTTTTGTCTCCATGCACCTCTGTTTCTATAAATAACTGACTGGTAAGACAATTCTCTCTTTCAGAAAGTCATAACAATTTCTTCTCATCCCCATCCTTTAAAAAGTCCTTTTAGAGTACATGATGTTTTGACAACGTTTATTTAATCATTGTCAGCTGCTGGAAGATGTTGTTCTGCAAGCTGTCCAGAGATGGAACATACTGTCACAGTTAATATAAACGGGTGAATATTTCAACATTTGATGGAGCTATAGAGCATATGAAATCTGATGCTGAACTTTGAAATTTTATTCAACTTTTTTTTTTTTTATTCTGGCACTTGGAGAAAGAAGGAGAGATTTAATGGCCTCCTCTAGTAATCATTTGTGTGAGAGGTAATCATAATACAGAATGTATGAAATTTTAAAAATGAGGTTAGGCGTGTGGTGGACAAGTTAGGAGTAGGGATGCTCCCAAAATTCTCCTCATCCAGATGCCTTACTGGATTTTGGAACTCCGCTCTTGTTCCTGAAGTGGAACGGATGCATTCAGAATGTTAGATTTCCAAAGTTTCTACAGAGTTCCAGAGCTGGCACTCTATCCACTATACTACGCTGTTCCCTTAAGGATGATAATGGTATGATTTGCATGGCACTCCAGAGTGCTGAAATCTCTTCACGTACGTTATCCCAGTAACCTTTAAAATCACAATGGTGGGGTGAGAATGGGAAATATGCCCATGATCACCCTGGTTGTGAATTTAGGGTGGAGAGGAAACATGAACTGGTTTCTCTTCCTGTTTCACAGCTCAGTCTTTGTAAGCAGCTGGAAGTAGGCCCCACTGAACGCAATGGGCTTTACTTATAATACATGTCCACAGGTAATAAAGTTCATGTAATGAGAAAGTTCAGTGGGGCTTACACCCAGCTAACTGGGAAATAGGATTGCGGTTGGAGCCACCATGCTACAGTAGTTCCACAGCACTACTGCTAATCGGGACCAGTGTGAGGGAGCTATCCAGGCCACAGTGCTGCTTGAATGCACTTTAACTCTCTTGAATTACTTTGTACCCTGTCAGGCTTGAGGAATTCCCTCCCTCCCCCGATGGCACCAAAAGGCAGGGATGAAACATGAAAGTTCTTACTATGATTTATTCAGACATCATGGTGAAAGACAAAGAATTATGGTCATTTCTCAATGGTGGCATTGCTCACACTGAGCTCCTCCCCCTTCCCCCTCTAGCAACAACACCTGCTTGTACGGCATCTGTCCGTGGACAATTGTCTCTGCGCTCTTTGTTCTTGCACCCTTAACGAACATCATGTTTTGGGAGGGGGGCGGTTATGCTATCCAGTGACATGTCAGCTAGCTGCTCTGCTTCCCCCCCTCCTCACACTGCAAAGTCTGCTGTTTGCCTGTCTCTGAGTTCCAGTTACAAGTAGGTAGCAGTGTTGGTCTGCCATGGTCGAAACAAAAAAATAAAAATAAAGAATAAAATCCTTCCAGTAGCACCTTAAAGACCAACTAAGTTTGTTCTTGGTATGAGCTTTTGTGTGCATGCACACGAAAGCTCACACCAAGAACAAACTTAGTTGGTCTTTAAGTTGGTACTGGAAGGATTTTTTAAAAAAAATTTAAAAAAAATTTGTCTCTGAGTTGTTAACTTCCTCAAAGCCCTGCTGTAGTTTGAGACTGCATTCCTCCTCTCTGGAAGCTACAGGAGAAGTGGGGAGAGACCTCCACCATTCCTCCTCCTCTGTCAGTACAATCCCTGACATACTCCAAGGGCTGGGTTTTGTACAATTTTGCAAATGGATTAAAAAAAAACAAACTAAATCCTTTGTAACTTCAGTTTTACTCTTTTAAGAATCATGTACAAGCTTGGAAAAAAGATACTTCTTGAGTGTGTCCCAATGTGACATTTGACCATGTGGTTGTGAACACAAATAAGCTCTAAAGAAAAAGGAATCATACAGGCAAAAAAGGAAAACTGCAAACATTACTGAGTTAAGCATACAATGAAGTCAAGAGCTCATCTAACAGTTTAATGTTCTTCTGCCTCCTCTGCCAGCATTCCTGTTACTATGACAGAATGATATATGACCATTAACAGCTTGAATCCTTAGAGCGATGCCTAAGAAGTTTCCCCCCACCCTGTATATTTGGATTTTTGGGGGGGAGGCTCCTCCCCCCAAAAAAAATAATGCTTATCAGGACCAGCAGATTCCTAGCAGTGATGTAATGGACTGCAGCTGAAAGCAAAAATGTATTTGTTTGCTTGTTTAAAGTATTTATGTGCCACCCTATGGTTTACAAAACTGCCAGGACAGCTCATAAAAAACCATAAAAGGAATATCAAGCACTATAACGATCGACAGAATCTTGCACAGTGGGTAAACAACATTCACCCAGCTTCAGTGTCGTACTGGAAAGCCTGGGGTAAACAAGGTCTTTGGCTAATCCTGGAATCATAGAATCATAGAGTTGGAAGAGACCACAAGGGCCATCCAGTCCAACCCCCTGCCAAGCAGGAAACACCATCAAAGCATTCCTGACAGATGGCTGTCAAGCCTCTGCTTAAAGACCTCCAAGGAAGGAGACACCAGGTTTAACTCCAACAGATCTGTCTCTTTTGGGACCATAACAATTTTGTTCATTCACGTTCTACGTTAGAAATGGTAGATCCGAGTGTGTGCATTATAGATATGTGCATTACCAGAAACAACAGCACAAGAAGTCCGGAGGGTGGCAGCACGAGAATGAGCCTTCTCTGCAGTGGCTCCCTATCTGTGGAATGCTCTCCCTAGGGAAGTTTGCCTGGCGCCTACATTATACACCTTTAGGCACCAGGCAAAAATGTTCCCTTTTAACCCTTTGGTTAATTTGATTGACATCCTATGCCCTTTTAAAATGTGGGTTTGGGGGGGGGTATTGGGTTGTTGCTGTTTTAATTTTGATTATGTATTTTGTGCTTTCATATTTTGATTCTGTTCTGTGAACTGCCCTGAGATCTCTGGGTTTGGGTGGTATATAAATTCCAAAAAGCAAGAAAAGGAGAGAGAGAGAGAGAGAGAGAGAGAGAGAGAGAGAGAGAGAGAGAGAGAAGAATAGGAGTGCTCTGAGTCTTTCTCCCCATCATCTCCTCCCCTACTCTGTAATTTGTGACCTGGCATCATTATGCAATGTCCTAATACCCACCAGGGGCAGGTGGCATTTCTGCTTAATGTCAGGGTCAGAGTTCACAGGCCTAGTCATATGTGGTACTCTCTTTCCTTGGCTAGATGGTGCATGCATTCCTCAGACATCGGCTTGGCTTTATGAAACAAGGGCTTTCTGTCCAATGCCGCAAGATCCCAGGTTGTACATTAGTCACATGTTCTCTTTTTACATGGCTCTGGTGACGACTCAAAGGAACACCAGAAGCTGTCTTAAATTGAATCAGTCCACTGGTTTATCTAGATTAGTACTGTCTTCATTAAGTGACAGTGGCTCTTCAGACAAGGATATCTACCTGGATATAATGGGAACTGTACATGGGATCCCTTGTATGCAAAGCACACAATCTACAGCCATTCCCATGTGAACATACTTGGTCCCCAGGAAGTGATAGTGAGCGAGGAACTGGAGTGCCTAAAGGAAGGGAATCTGCCAAAGGCTCTATTGCGATTAACATCAGGATAGAGAGGAGGTTAAAGAGTCCTTTGCCTGTATCTCTGCCTGGGTAGAAGTGAGTTAGTGGGCGCAGGCAATGTTCCTGAGATCCTTCAGGAGGAAGGGCAGGATATAAATTCAAGAAATAAATAATCAGGATTTGCCCAGTGCAAAATGTATCCCTTTTCAAAATGAGTTGCCAGCCAAGGATATAAAACATAGGAAAATGATCTTCCCTCTCAGGTATCTCTCTCTCTCTGTCTCTTTTAAATCATTTGCATTAGGGATTGAACCATTAAATTGTTCTAATGGTTGATTGAGCCATTAGATTAATAGGTTCAAGAACTTACAATAAATTAAAAAGACTCCCCAATTAATTGGGCATTTAAGGGGGGGGAGACACCTATCCAAATACTTAAAACAACCACAGAAGAAGGCTGCCACATTATAGATTTATTAATTTATTTAGTATTTACCTTATTCTCTTCCTTTTCTCTCAAGCTTCCTATCATGAGACCCCAGGGTGGTTAACAATATTCATAAAATGCAACATGAAAAGAACTCCTCCTGGCTCAAAGAGTAGAGAGTGATGCCCGCTGAGCTATCTGAACATTTTTTGAAAGTATATTTTCTTTCTTCGGAATTGTTTTTTGTATGTGTGCATTTGCGTGCATATCATTGAAAGCATGCTTCCTTTCTTCACAGCCATTATTTTTATTCAGAGGTATATTTCATCAACCAACGGATTGTTTTATATGATCTGTTCATGAAAATTTATTTAAGGAGTGGTAGTCCCATGTTTGCAGGTAGTGCTTGGGTGAAATAAGTTTATACCGTAACAGCAGGCTAAAACGGAGGCTGTTACACTTCAGTGTGTTGTAAAATATGCACATTTTACTGCTCTAATTTGGTCTAATTGGCTGGTAGTTTCTCTTTGTTTGGTGTTTTTGCATGGCTTTTCAGTAGTCGGAAATATCTGATTCCGCACTATTACTGGGAACGCAAACGGAAGAATTATGACATACAAGAAAGTAAATGGAAGTGGATAATTGCAAGCCAAAGTGGATGTTTTGATCTGCTTGTAGGGAAAACAGGTGGCAGAAATTTCATTGCCAACATGTTGGTTGCATAAATTCCAGCCTCTTAAAATAATACCTATAAAAACGGGCTATTTAAAGATCATTTGAATGTTGATAAAAGACATCTTCTGAAGAGTGCGGTGGAAAATATGTATAATTTTCAAAATAATCTGGGGAAGATGCTGAAGGTATACAAAATGGGAGAGGCTGGTAACATTGCCAACTCTTCCCACAAGCATCTAACTTACCAGTCTGGTGGTATGGCGTGCAGCGTGCCAGAAACATCCCAAGCCAGCTAATAAATTAAGCAGAACATAATGCATTGTCAATGCCATCTGCTGCAGGTCTCAGCACTGACACAGAGCAGCAACATCTGCCCCAAACAGATCAGTGGTATTGGCCAAATTGTGGTATTTGCTACTCTGAACCCAGGCTTATGGTTTACCTCTCTCCAAACTAACCACGTGCTGTAACCAAGGTCTATCCTATGGTTTCTGATTTGTCTAGGAGGGTAAAACAATGATCTCTTGTCTAGACAACATGTTAAGTCAAACAATGGCCATCTGTCATGGAGGCTTTAGTTGAGATTCCTGCATAGCAGGGGGCTGAACCACATGACCTTTGGGGATACCTTCCAACTCTACAATGTTATGCTTCTATGCCTTAGCCCAGTGCGGCAGCAAATTGACTGGGGAAGAGTGATGTGCCCAGAATTTCCTGGGGCCTGCACACTTGTATATTTGCACTATACCATGGTTTGGCTTAGCATGACATGCGAATCAGGCCACCGTCTGTTATTTGGCTTTCAGAATTGCAGCAACCATGACAACTATTTCTGAGAAACCAGCAAACTCACAGAACACTTTCTGCAGAAAAGATGCCACCGATTGCAAGCATCTACTAGATATATGTTTCCCGAAGTGCCTCTTTCTCACAGACACAAGAACAATGTCCTCAAATAATGATGTTTCATAGAATCATAGTGTTGGTAGGGACCCCGAGGGTCATCTAGCCCAATCCCCTGCAATGCAGGAATCACAGGGTTATACTTCACGCAGCAGCTCTCAACTTTCACTGGCTTTCTGGGAGTTGGCTTTCTGGGAATTGGTAGCCAATTCAGAATACTTTGCAAAATCTACCAGTGTGTCTGTTTTATCTGCTTTCTACCAGCTTTCATATCTTTGAAGGTTATTGTGTGGGAGCTGAACTGAAACACTCGTCAACCCTCTGTGGTTGAATCATTGAGAATCTGGTTGCTGCATTACATGCATGATAAACCCACGATAAACAGTTACCTTTAAAAGGAGAACTGGAAAAAATGGTTTTATTAAACAGACCATCAGCTGCACATCTCGCAATGTGATACACATTACTGAATGTAAGAATGTTGGGTGCCACATCTGATACACTGGGGGGGGGGACACACACCACAACCAGCCATCTGGTCCTCTCCTCCAAAAAGCAAACAAACAATGTGTTTCAAAACATTTCAATTCTGTTAGCCATATCCTTTATGACTTGGAAACATTTCCTATTATGTCTTCAGGGATATTAGAATCAAGAGCGAACCTCTGGATCTATAGATTCAGTACCCTAGTGCCTGACGCTTTTAACCTGACACTTATGTACCCTATTTCCCCTTAAATATAAAAATAAATCTCTTGTAGATGCAGCACTCATTAGAATCATTAAATTCTGGGCATTCTTAAAACTGCCACCAGATCTCTCAGCATTCATTTGAAAGCCCAGCTCAGTTACTGAGAAAAGCAGAAGCCCAAATGTTTAACTAAACTGTGTTAAATCCACTTCTGTTTTGGCCTCTGAGGCACGTGGGTGATTTCCTCCATCATTGATATATATATATTTTTAAAAATAGAATTAGTCATTGTATTCTTTCTGACTATGAAAGGAAATATTTATAAAAAGCTCCGTTTTAAGGATTTCATCAGCATGATAGCATCAAGAAGCTGAGAGAAACTTCATTTTTTTTTCCTTTTCAGAAATACTTGCTACCAACATCTTTCTTAAAGGAAAAATACATAAAAGAAATAAAATAGCAGAGGAATTCTGAGGTTATTTATTTTTCTTTATTACATTTATATCCAACCTTTATTCTATCATGGAACCCAAAGTGGCATTGTGGTCACCCATCCAGGAAGTGATCAGATTCAGGCCTGTTTAGCAGGGTGATAACCTTATTTGTCTTGGCAAAATAGAAAATTCTTTCCAGTAGCACCTTAGAGACCAACTGAGTTTGTTCTTGGTATGAGCGTTTGTGTGGCTGCACACTTCTTCAGATACCTTCTTCAAATTCTTCCTTCTTCAAATTCTTCAGATTTGTCTTGGCTCATACCCTGAGTCAGCCAAGATAATTTTGATAAAACTAGGCACCATTTTTGAGGGGAGTTCTACTGAATTTTGGGCTGTCACCACATTTTACTTAAAGCAAAATTTCTAGAGAGTTTGGGGGTTGCTTCTCGGGCAAAACCTCTGACAAATTTTAGTGGAAGCAGAAAATTTTGCAGCACACTTCTTTAGTATTAACCAAACACACACCAAATTGGGGAATAATAATAATAGTGGGCAAGTTTATCACCCAACCTTTCCCCTCTACTCTCTCCCCCTACCTCTGGGATACCATATTGTCTTACACTGAACATAACAACAACAACAACTTTATAATCTGTACAAACAGAAAGAGATATTGCACGTTCTTTTGTATTTCATGAACATCTTTAATAATAATGAAATATTTAAAAAAGAGCTATTTATTGAAGTAAAGTTACTGTGATGTTGTGACTGATACAACTACATATATTCTGGCTTTCGGTATTGCATTGGATTGCTTCCCCACAGGCAATACATTACATTACAGTACACTAATTCATTTGAAACTGATATGCAAATTATAATCCTCCCCACATTCAGGTCAAAGGAGGCAGAGGAAGGAAAGTCAAGAAGTGTCAATCTCAGATAGAAATGTATAGAAAAAGTGGCTACAATGAGAATAAAAGCACAAATAACTTTAAATAGGTGAAAAGTCGTTCTGGACAGAGGAAATGCAAGCGTGATGTGAACCAGAGATACATTGCCATAGGGCAATTACTTCAGACCCTCCTAGTGTCCCTATTTTCCAGAGAAGCCATCCCAGTTTCTGATTTGATCCCAGAATGTCCTGCTTTTCCTTAGGATGTCCCTATTTTCATTGGAGAAATGTTGGAAAGTATGGAGCTAGCTGACCCCCGAACCGTCTAAAGTTAATCCTGTATAGGGAAGCTTTTTAAAAAATCTTTAATGTTTTATTATGCTTTTTATATATGTTGGAAGCTGCCCAGAGTGCTGGGACAACCCAATAAGATGTGAGGGGTATAAACAGTAAAATTATCATTAAGGAATGGGGTCTCCCTATTTTCATCGGAGAAGTGTGGGTTCCTTTTTTTTAATGCATTCATTCAGAAAAGGAAGTATATACCACACATAGTCTAAAAAAATAACCAAAGCAATGAACACTAAAATATAGCATTGACAAGATAAAATAGAAAAGCAAGAAAACACAACACAGCAACATATGAATGAGCTCTTCCCTACCTGTAGGTTTTGGATGCAAGTAGCTTTTAATGGCTCATCTTAGTGGGGAATAAGGCCATGAGACATGATTGAGGTGGGGAGGTGAGGCAGGTATCAGTCTTGTATGCCAGAACCCTTTGGAGGAGAGGCTGAGCACCACTGTTTAATGTGGCCCTGCTAGGTCTTCTACACTTTGTCAGCACCCACAGCTTCCTATCCTGACTGGAGGCTCAGCAAGCAAAGCTGATTACCAATGAGAGGCTGAGAATGAAGGGTTTTTCCCTACTTAGCCTTGGGATCTGTCCCATTTGGGAGGTGGGGAATTAGGAGCAACTTTGCACTGTGAAGAAAGGGAGAGGGTGTCACAGATGTCTTACCTGTTGAGGGAACGGGGTTGGTGAGACCTTGTCACAACTGGCATGCGTGTGAGCTAGGTGTGGGAAAAGGAAAGCATATGGCGGAGTAACCTGAGAAGAGGAGGCCAACCTCTTCAGAGTGATTTGCTGGAAGGGATTTGGAGTTGCCATTGTTCAGGGTCTGGCTTTCTCACTAGGACCCAAAGCAATGAATCCAGCCTCCTCTCTGCACACAGTTAAAACTTTGTAAGCAATGACAAGACATGAATAGCATGGGTTACTGGCCTTCGTCTGTGGTCCAAGCTTAACCTGACAGGCAGCTGGAAGCATCAGTTTCCTTAAGTCTCAAGTAAGCATCAGGAACTTCCACTGGAGAGATGAGTAGGATGATTCACAGTTTCTAATGAAATGTTGATTTCATTCACACCATGCATAGGTGTCTTGTGCCTCCTTTCTGGACATGGGGCGATTAATATAGCAGGAGCAGCAATATAATAAGAGCAGCAGTACATCAAGTGAAAAGGTTGGTATTAGTGAGAATCTCCCCAGCACCTTGGTAAACAGAAAAGTCTTGACTAAAAATCACACATGATACAGGTGAGGAAAGCAGCATCAGGCAAGGGCCTACAATAGACTCCCATAGGACTGGTTTCCCATAGATGTGGATTTTCCATTGGTGCTATCAATGTGCAAGGATACTATTAGAATATAATGCACACTTGAGAGTAAAGTGTAAGGGGACCCAACCCTAAGGAGGATACAATCTTTATTGCAGCATTAGAAAAGACAATAAAATATTAAGGTACAGTAGGTGGGAAGAAGGAGGCAATAGAAGCTAGAAAGTCCTTACAACTCAGGGGCAGATTCTCCTGCTCAGTGTTTGTGTATTGCTGCTGTTTTGCCAGTGCTATTCCTGTCTGGATAATTTAAAAGAACTAAACTGATGAATTATTGTGATATTAAATGCAGGTTAAGCAAATTGTATCACTTAATGATCCTTGACACTGTGTTGATCAAACTGCCTGTCAAACTGATAGGAAGATTTCTATCAAATGGCTGATTTCAGGAGATATTTATTATACGTCTCCATGTGACAGCTGGGATCAGATGAGGCAAGATGATTTTACAGCTCCCAGATATGGAACACTGTAGCCTAGAATGCTGATGCACCGCAAAGCCCCAAACTACTTACCTCACCAACCCAAATTTGAACAAAAGTGATGGTAGAAATAAAGGAACTTAAAACCCGTGTTGTTTATGATTTTTTTTTAGTCATGTGAAATTAATAAAAACATTTGCTACATACTTCAAATAGTCTTTTTTCTTTTAAAAAAAGAAGACACTAAAATGAATAATTCAAGCTCACAAATGTTCTTTGAAACTGTAAAACAGCATTGTTAACAGATTAAACATTTAAAATTACAGAAAAAGATGACACTTTGGATAAAGCTCTAAAGACAGTCATAAAAACCAAGTACATCAGATAACACATGATGTGTTATTTTATCTGTGGGATTAATATTGTGTGGACAAGGAAGAAGGGATGAGCATGCTCACTCCTGCACCCTTGTCACCCTCCACAAGTTGGAGGGCTGCAATACGGAATCTCTTCTCATCAAGTAAAATCCATGGGGTGGTATTCAACTAAGTTTTTCTCAGAGTAGACTCACTGAACTTAATGAACATGACTAAGTTAGGCCCATCATAGGGCTGCCATCTTTTTCCCAAGACACGCCCTCTTTTTCATGGGTAGAGTTGTCATAGTGAGCCATAGTTAAAAGTAGAAGTTGGCAAGTGTGTCCTCTTTTCTGCTCTTCAAAATACGGCAACACTAATTGGATTTCCTCTGAGTAAAACTTAGTGGAATACCAACCAATGGTACTAAAACACGCTGGAATCCTACAGGCCGAGGATGCTCCCCACCGTAGATAGTGGCTCTCCAACTCACGAAGGGTGCTGGAGACCCAAGGGCACACATCCCTGTTTCCTCCTCTACACAATGTGAATGGTTTGCTTTAAAGGAACACCTGAAGAGGGCTCAGAATAGATGGCTGATTCCACTCGGATCATGTCTGCAGGGCTATAGCAGGCTAACACAATGTGACCCTCCAAACCGAATGTACCTTTTCAAAGATTATCTTAAGAGACAAGACCTTTGGCTTTCCCAACCATGCATGATCTAGAAATATGTATAAAACAGAGCATTTTTGCACTAAACCCTGTCTCTGGAGCCCACCACCCATAAATGAGACATGACAACCATGTGTGGGTTTAAATGAAGCCACAACTTTATTGAATTCAGGTGTAGGAACCTTGGCTTAGGCCTTGGAAGGTATCCCTCTCATACCCCACAGGGCAGTCAGGTGTTGTGTGAGGGGACCATAAAGCGTGAACTTACACAGTGTGCCCTCCCACTTCACCAAAGCCAGGAGTTTGACCTATATGCCGTCACTCTAGGGCCAGTGACTCCCACAATCAACCCTTTAATGGGCCCTGCAAACACCGCCGCAAGGGGGTACATTAGTATGCTGCCCCCGACTCACAGATAGACTATAGAATACCAACCAAGGCCTAAAACCGCCAAAGTTGTGACAAATTGCAACGGGGAAGGCAAAACCTGCCAATTCAGGGAAATTCCTTCCCGGTTCTGAATACAGCAACCATCTTATGACCATAGCAGTGCCCGCTGACCTAGGAAGCAAGAGGTTAGCCTGCAAAAGAAGACCATGTTATATTTTAGGGAGGGTTGGGCGTGTGAAACTGGAAAGAAAACAAAGTGAGCCTGGGCCAAAGACCACCGGCCCTTTTCCAGCCCTCGCCCCACACCCAGCTGGCAGCCCATTGGCCTGCTGAGATGGGGTGGAGCAATGGCCAGTGTAGCAAGGTGGGTGGCACCTGGCCAGGTAAGCCCGCACAGGGTCGCAAACCCCTCCCCCCTCTTGGAGGGGGTGTGCAGAAATTATAACGCCACTCTGATTATAATCTGGTACAGTCATTGGTAGCCAGAGACTATTGCTTTTGGGCCCAGGTCTATTTCACAGGCCACCAACTGCCCATCTATGGTATTCATCTTATATTCCTTTACTGTGTGAATTCTAAGTATCTGCTTATCCAATCAGAAGTTGGAAATCAAACACCATGTGAGTTACACGAGCGCTCATAACCTAGCAACTTATCAGGAAAGCCAATTTACATAAAAAGAGAAATTGGTTCTAAATGCTATTGTATTATTTTAGGAACTGAGCAACTCAGAAAAATTATGGACGGTCTGCCAGCATTCTACCAGGAGGAAGGAGTGGGGGGGGGAGACTATTTATTGTTGGTAATTTTATTGGATATGAAATATTTGTTCAGCTGTGCCTAAAATAAAACGGCTTTCTGCTTTTTAAACGGTGCTGTTTATCACACAACCAGGAGCCAAGTGTCATATTCATTTTAGGTGGCCAAGAATTAAGTGACCAGGAATAAATATCACATTAATCTGCATTCTGGAACAGGGAAATCAACCATTATTTTTGGTACATTAAGGCAACAGCTCTTAGTCTCATCTATTTAAGGATATTAGACTCTATTTTGCTGTTTGGGGGATAATCTTGTTCATTAGCACACTGTGCAAAAGCACTCCTTTGAATTATACATTTTTTAAAAGAAAACTCAGCATTTACTTTGTCCATTAATGTTTAATATATACATTATACTAAATTTGGCTTTGGGGACTTTAAACCATCGAGCATAAAGAGAAAGCCATAATAATCAGTTATCCTTTTCGCCTATACTTCACTCCAAGCAGGGTTTTCTGTAAATTCTGGGGATTTAAACATTAATGCACCAACAGAACTTAATAGGTCTCCTGTGAGATCAATCACGTGTCAAGAGTATTCATACACAAAACCAGGAGGCCAAGAGATTCCAGGCACAGGTGAGGAAAGGACTGAGTGAGATTGTTTTGTTTGTTCAGTCGTTCAGTCGTGTCCGACTCTTCGTGACCCCATGGACCAGAGCACGCCAGGCACGCCTATCCTTCACTGCCTCCCGCAGTTTGGCCAAACTCATGTTAGTAGCTTCGAGAACACTGTCCAACCATCTCATCCTCTGTCGTCCCCTTCTCCTTGTGCCCTCCATCTTTCCCAACATCAGGGTCTTTTCTAGGGAGTCTTCTCTTCTCATGAGGTGGCCAAAGTACTGGAGCCTCAACTTCAGGATCTGTCCTTCTAGTGAGCACTCAGGGCCGATTTCTTTGAGAATGGATAGGTTTGATCTTCTTGCAGTCCATGGGACTCTCAAGAGTCTCCTCCAGCACCATAATTCAAAAGCATCAATTCTTCGGCGATCAGCCTTCTTTATGGTCCAGCTCTCACTTCCGTACATTACTACTGGGAAAACCATAGCTTTAACTATACGGACCTTTGTCGGCAAGGTGATGTCTTTGCTTTTTAAGATGTTGTCTAGGTTTGTCATTGCTTTTCTCCCAAGAAGCAGGCGTCTTCTAATTTCGTGACTGCTGTCACCATCTGCAGTGATCATGGAACCCAAGAAAGTGAAATCTCTCACTGCCTCCATTTCTTCCCCTTCTATTTGCCAGGAGGTGATGGGACCAGTGGCCATGATCTTAGTTTTTTTGATGTTGAGCTTCAGACCATATTTAGCGCTCTCCTCTTTCACCCTCATTAAAAGGTTCTTTAATTCCTCCTCACTTTCTGCCATCAGGGTAGTATCATCAGCATATCTGAGGTTGTTGATATTTTTTCCGGCAATCTTAATTCCGGTTTGGGATTCATCCAGTCCAGCCTTTCGCATGATGAATTCTGCATATAAGTTAAATAAGCAGGGAGACAATATACAGCCTTGTCGTACTCCTTTCCCAATTTTGAACCAATCAGTTGTTCCATATCCAGTTCTAACTGTAGCTTCTTGTCCCACATAGAGATTTCTCAGGAGACAAATGAGGTGATCCGGCACTCCCATTTCTTTAAGAACTTGCCATAGTTTGCTGTGGTCGACACAGTCAAATGCTTTTGCGTAGTCAATGAAGCAGAAGTAGATGTTTTTCTGGAACTCTCTAGCTTTCTCCATAATCCAGCGCATGTTTGCAATTTGGTCTCTGGTTCCTCTGCCCCTTCGAAATCCAGCTTGCACTTCTGGGAGTTCTCGGTCCACATACTGCTTAAGCCTGCCTTGTAGAATTTTAAGCATAACCTTGCTAGCGTGTGAAATGAGTGCAATTGTGCGGTAGTTGGAGCATTCTTTGGCACTGCCCTTCTTTGGGATTGGGATGTAGACTGATCTTCTCCAATCCTCTGGCCACTGCTGAGTTTTCCAAATTTGCTGGCATATTGAGTGTAGCACCTTAACAGCATCATCTTTTAAAATTTTAAATAGTTCCGCTGGAATATCATCACTTCCACTGGCCTTGTTGTTAGCGAGGCTTTCTAAGGCCCATTTGACTTCACTCTCCAGGATGTCTGGCTCAAGGTCAGCAACCACATTACCTGGGGTGTATGAGACCTCCATATCTTTCTGGTATAATTCCTCTGTGTATTCTTGCCACCTCTTCTTGATGTCTTCTGCTTCTGTTAGGTCCTTTCCACTTTTGTCCTTAATTGTGGTAATCTTTGTACGAAATGTTCCTTTCATATCTCCAATTTTCTTGAACAAATCTCTGGTTTTTCCCATTCTGTTATTTTCCTCTATTTCTTTGCATTGCTCGTTTAGAAAGGCCCTCTTGTCTCTTCTTGCTATTCTTTGGAAATCTGCATTCAATTTCCTGTATCTTTCACGATCTCCCTCGCATTTTGCTTGCCTTCTCTCCCCCGCTATTTGTAAGGCCTCATTGGACAGCCACTTTGCTTTCTTGCATTTCTTTTTCATTGGGGTGGTTTTCGTTGCTGTCTCCTGTATAATGTTACGAGCCTCCATCCACAGTTCTTCAGGCACTCTATCCACCAAATCTAAATCCTTAAACCTGTTCTTCACTTCAACTGTGTATTCATAAGGAATTTGATTTAGATTGTATCTTACTGGCCCAGTGATAGGGGGGCAAGATCTTTTGAGTCACTATCTTCTCCTTAGATGTGATGTCATTGACATATACAGCCAATAAGGGCCAGAGATTATCACAAGGCTTTTCTAATGTAGGTTGCCATATGTCTGGATTTTTCCAGAAATTTTTGTCGCTTTCCACCCGGACACTGCTTCCAACGGCATTATTCTCGGTATGTCTGGGAAATTCCAAATATATGACAACCCTAGCTTAGAGTGTGGAAAAGTACTGTCCTAAAGATTTCTCAAGCATTTCCCCCGACCATTCTCCATCTATTTAGGGGGGGGAAATATGAAAGGAGGAGAAAAGTTTGGTAAAGCTCTCACAGATGGGATGCAGAGATGTTGTCATGGTTAACTTACTTCTGAGGTGGCTGTGAGGTTTGCGAGTGCCCTTTCATTCTACAAATCGTTTTGTCAGTAGTCTGCACGATGCAGCCTTCCTGGGTGCCCAAAATTTCCTGGAAATGTAGGGAGGCTGCCTTCTATGTGCCTGACAGCAACACGAGGCCTTTATACTTTTCGCAAAAGCACTAACCTTATAAACAAAATGATCGACTGCACTGACCTCTTGTGCTTAATAGTTAGCCTCCCTGACTCCCTGTGCTTCAGTTAAAGCTCAGGGGAAGATATCAGGAGGTAATTTATCCCATAAGTGTTTCCCCCCCTGATCAGAATGGGGGGGGGGGGCCGCTGTCAAGTGCTAGAGGAAAAATATTTCATGGAAATGAAAGCGCGCACACATACACATATTGTATTTTAATATTGTGTTGGAAGCTGCCCAGAGTGGCTGGGGAGGCAAAGCCAGATGGGTGGAGTATAAATATATTATTATTATTATTATTATTATTATTATTATTATTATTATTATTATCTCAGTCCCATGAGCTGGTTGGAACATAGATTTGTGAATTAAATTGCATAATAGGTAGGTCCTTTCGGGTACTAACAAGGTCTCTTTTGTGGGGATAGCCAGCAGATGGCACGACCAGTAATCCTGGAGTTCCTGCTCCCACTGCGTCATGAAAGGGTCCGCTGGCTATGATCTGAAGGTAGTTGTCGTAAGTTCTGAAGGTTGTTGAATGCCTCTGAAGGTTTTCTGCAGGTATCTGGAGGTTTCGAAGATTCCGGAGGTCTTCGGAGTGAAGGACAGACTAAGCCAGATAGCGGCCAAAACTTAGACGGCCAAATGAAAGTTTTTAAATAAAATGAAATAAACACAAAGGAGACTGCAGTCTGGTGAAGAAGATCTCAACTGCTCTGTGCTGCTGGTTTTGGTTTTGGTTTCTCTCTTGGCTTGCCACGCACTGATGTTCTCTCTGGCTTGTCTCGCACGTTCTCCACACACGCTACAGAGAGCGGAGGCTATTTATTAAGGAATCAAACATCGTCATAACGTTTACATCAACCAATCACAACCTTCTTTCTATGCTAGTTTCTGGGCGGGAAAACCATCTATAGACCGTTACATTGGCGCGCTTTTCCCAAACGCGGAAGGATCCATGCAGCAAAATCCCTGCTGGATCTTTTACCCTTCCTTCCTAACGCGGAAGGACATCATAAAATAAACACAAACAAATAGGTGCAGTAGCACCTTTAAAACATATTCCCACACTCTTTCTTTCTTTCTTTCTTTCTTTCTTTCTTTCTTTCTTTCAACAGCTTACACTAGCTTACATCTCATTTGTGGCTGCATGAGAGAGCGCAGGAGTGGGAGGAAGACAGAAGAAGATGGCATGGGACATTATTAGATGGGGAAAGGAAACATGTTAGAAGGGGTGGATGTCTTTTGTTGCACAAGTGTCCTATCATTCCTCATTATATTACTATACAAGTTGGCAACAAATAAGCCCAATAAAATAAAAGAAGAAATGGCAACATGTGCAATGATAGTGCAACAATAAAATGAAACCACAATTTAAAATGCTCAGCTTTTTATATATGTAGTAAAAGGTAGCAATTAAGCAACCTGCAGGATAAAGTAACCGAAACGTATTATGCTTGTTTGACAAATGGTTTGTACTGCCTCCCCTGTGACTTTATTTAAACCAAGAACTATAATCACAGGATTTCAAAAAGTATTCAGCTGTTTAGTACTTTGGAGTTTACATTGTCAGATTTATTAGTCAGGCTTAAAAGACTTTAAATATTGTTTCAATGGGTGTAAAAAAACAAAAATGTGCAGTTTATTTATAGGATAAAACATTATCTGGAAACAGATCTAACATATATACTTTGTGAAACCAGCTAGAATGGTACTCCTAAGAAAACTGAAAAAGCTGAGAAGCGCCTTTCAAAAGCTAAGTATGGCTTCCTATTTGTTGGGAATAAGGCAGATACCCTCTCTCCCATTTAAAAGGAATTTATTTGTCAAATCCATATCCCGGACCCCCTTAGTAATGGTCTTCAGTGGAAAATCAAACTGGCCAAATTCAATTTTCTTTTTTACAGATTATATAGCCAAGTGCACTCAGTGAGTTTTCTCCTTTCTTAACTCGCATATTCAATCAAACCCCAAATGTTGTCACAGTGCATAAATCTGCATCTAGTATAGATTTTGAAAAGTTTGTCTCTTCTCTATGCATTTATACACCTCTTAAGACAGAGTGGGTTCTCCTTCATGGAGAGCACGTGTTGCGGTGGGAGCCAGCAAGTCACCCCTCTGTTGCTGGGCGGGATTGTACTATAGATGGCCACTGCTGTGATTGGGCTCTGGGTGTCATTGGGGAGATTTCTATGTTGCAATTGTTGATGGACAGCCCAGCGACTATATATTGCTTGGCTCGCAGCATGATATACCTCTTTGCTGCGTGCATCGGATCACCCGCCCCCCTCCCTATTATTAGTCCTCTGCATATGACCTTGCTATGGCTGTCATGGGGTCATCTGCTTTGGGGGCAGGGATTTTTTTTGGTAGGGATTTTTCCATTTGGCTGATTGGCTGGTGTCATTTGGTTTTCGCCTACTGCATAGCAATTAGTCACAACTTGTAAGGTTGGCGGTTAGGCATTGGTTATTAATTGGTTGGTGGGGGGCAGGGTTGGCTGTGGCTGCCCCTCCAATGCTGCTGCTGAACAGGGAATTCCATTAAAGGAATCCAGGGGCTCGCCATGCTTGTCCGTATCCCCCGGTCGGGGGCCAAGGCCCATGCAAGAGCCCCTGGGAGCATTAGGGGAGAGGCGAGGGTCAGACCCTCAGCTCCCATTCCCTCCCCAAAGTGTTTTCCCTTTACTGACTTCCACAGGCATGTGGATGTCAGTTCTGTCCCCAGTGGGACAGATAGTCTGAACCAATGCCTAAGCAACCACTCACATATTTTTGTATTTTAATAAAGTTGTGGCCAAAATTATGCCAAAAACCTTAAACTTAAATTTCTGTGTGAAGTGTGTTTCATTTGAGGGGTGGTTTGGGGACCTCGACACGCAACTGTCACTAGCCTTTTTGGACCACTGAGCACATTTTGAATTTTGAGAGTGCTGTGGGTACCAGACACAAAATGGCTGCCATAGAGGACATGACACAACACAAAATGGTTGCCTTGAGAAGCATGGCATAACACAAAATTAGAGAAAAATGTCATTGCCGTTTTATCCCACCCGCACTGCGGACAATCTCATGCTTACCACAGAAAGTCAACTTTTGTTCTGCCTTTGTCCTGATTGTGATAGTGCAGCTGTCAAAGACACAATAACCCTGGTTTTTCCCCTGTCAACCCTAAAAAAACTGACAGGTGGGAGCAGTCAGGCTAGCTCATTTCACAAAAATTGCTTAGAATGTTACCTGCACAGTTTGATTAATAACTTTATTTCTAAGAGGACTAAAGACAAAGTCATGGGAGGCAATTTGACCAATAGCTACAGAATTCCGGAATAGAATAGACTTTTAAATAGGAATAAAATGTGGGTTAGATTTTTTTTAAACAACATTTATTTATCGCTGAGCACAGTTTTGCTGGCAGCTGAAGCTGGAATGAGCCTAGCTCCCAGAGAAAAGAACCTAATTCCATATTTTGTTGGATGAATCAGAATAATTTGCCTAGCCCCAGAAATGATGCATGGCCCATAGAAGGAAAATCATAGACAGCTGCTTCCAATCACAATCTAAACAATTCAACCTATTACAGTACAGGTGGGAAAATGGGCATATTACATTATACCAAAAAAGTAAAATTCAAAAATAAACAGAGAAGAGACCAAAGAGAGAGAAAATAAGCAAACAATAGCCAATCCTATTAGCAATGAATGTCAGTTCCTCTTACTCACAGAGACCTTGCTTAGTGGCTCATTTTAAATATATATTGATTTTTAATGCATACTTTAATTTCTTTTGGGACTTTGCAAACTAGATTCCATTTTAAAATTCATAACTCAATCAATAAAGAAGAACAATGGATGACTTTATGCCTGCAGTTACACACAATGTAAATATGCTGTGAAGCTTGCAATTTCAAGTTCTAGTACCAAATGTAACAGAGGCCTGATTTTTAAAGAACTATTAAAGTTTATGAAGGGAGTTGAATATGTAGGAAATCTAATCATATCAAGAACTTTATGTACAAGTGTGAGGGCTTATTTCTCTATTACTCATGGTTAAGGGGGAGGAATGTCTGTTGGAGGGCCCAGCAGTTATGATCAGGGAAATAGACAAGCAATGGTGTAGCTGAGAGGAATTGCCTGTCAAAATTGGTCAAACCATTCTCTTTCAGGTTTATTTCCTGAATTTGATATAAATTCTCCTGCTGCTCAGCTGACTAACCACACTTCTGGAATGTGGTCAAAGAGCCTGTAAAATATTTTGTCTTTTCTGGGAGAAAGAAAAGCATGGCTCTAGAGTGAGGGTAAAGCTCCATTGAGAGTTGGATCATAAAGAAGGCTGATCGCCAAAGAATTGATGCTTTTGAATTATGGTGCTGGAGGAGACTCTTGAGAGTCCCATGGACTACAAGAAGATCAAACCTATCCATTCTGAAGGAAATCAGCCCTGAGTGCTCACTGGAAGGACAGATCCTGAAGCTGAGGCTCCAATACTTTGGCCACCTCGTGAGAAAAGAAGACTCCCTGGAAAAGACCCTGATGTTGGGAGAGATGGAGGGCTCAAGGAGAAGGGGACGACAGAGGAGGAGATGGTTGGACAGTGTTCTCGAAGCTACCAACATGAGTCTGACCAAACTGCAAGAGGCAGTGGAAGACAGGAGTGCCTGGCATGCCCTTGTCCATGGGGTCATGAAGAGTCGGACACAACTAAATGACTAAACAACAACAACAACAACAGCCAGTACTAAGCACAGAATCTGCCCTACCTGCAAATAGAAACCAGAAACAGTTTACCTACTTGGGGTTTGGGTTTCTGAAATCTTCTCTTTCCAAATTCTTGCCCAGTTTAATCTGCCCTTGAGAGCATTACCTGGAGAACACCTCATTCAAAGATGAATAATGGTCCATCTTAAGCATTTCAAGTTGGGTTTCATCCAGATTGAATTCTGGATGATTTTAGGTTTTGGGGTAAGTGAAAGATGAAGTAGAATCTGGGGTCTATATCAAAACCAAATAATCTCATGGACAAGCATAACTCAGTACAGTTTTTCAGTCCATTTATCACATGTGCAGGTAACGTATTTTATAATGAACCCCAATTAATGTTACTATTAAGGATACTTTGGTAATATTTCAGCTTTACGTGAGGAAATCACTGGGTTCTGGTTTGCAGTGAGTGAGAAAAATATATTGACATCATTTAAAGCAACGTAAGTGAACAATATGTGGTGTTTTACTGAAATTATTAAAAGCAGCAGGTCTTCTTGGGATATATAGAAGAAGAAAAATGGGAGAGAAATCTGCAATTTGTAATTACAAGTGATCACTGGAAATGCAGGGCTGTAATCAGAGCTGCTGTTCCACTTGCACAGCAGACGTCCACCTGGGACACAAAACTTTCCCTTCTCTCACAGCCCACCCCTAACTCCACCTCCTCAAGATCTCATCCATAGTGTTGGATA
The DNA here is from genome assembly GCF_009819535.1 of Lacerta agilis. Taxonomy (NCBI): domain Eukaryota; kingdom Metazoa; phylum Chordata; class Lepidosauria; order Squamata; family Lacertidae; genus Lacerta; species Lacerta agilis. Next base: position 18,573,206 of record NC_046316.1, on the reverse strand, counting down.
ATCCTCAGGATCTGATTTTTGAGAGAGTGCAGGGAGAGGAGAGGAAGTCCCGCTTTGTGAGCAGACCTTTGCGTGAACACCCACACACCATTCAATGGAACCCACCGTTCTTGCAAAGGGGTCAAGTACACATTCTAGAAGGGAGGGAAAGTGAAGCCACTTTGAAATGGCATCTAACCCCTGATCTTAAATGATTTAATAATGCAGGCATTCATATTTTGGGAAATGTAGGGCTTTGAATGACAATCCCTATCATTGAAACAAAATAGGAAACAAAATAGGAAATTCTTTCCAGTAGCACCTTAGAGACCAACTGAGTTTGTTCTTGGTATGAGCTTTCGTGTGTTTCTGAAGAAGTGTGCATGCACACGAAAGCTCATACCAAGAACAAACTCAGTTGGTCTCTAAGGTGCTACTGGAAAGAATTTCCTATTTTGTTTCCTATTTTGTTTCGACTATGGCAGACCAACACGGCTACCCACCTATCCCTATCATTGTTACTGGGCATTTCATAGGAGCCAAACATTTTGGAACATTGCACCAGATGGAGAATGTAATATGTATCAGAGGGTATGCTACACTTTTAAATCTTGTGATGTTTAACTAGAATATTCATTGGAAACCACCAGATGTGCCTACAGAGAGAAACAGAACTCTTGCAGAACACATAGAATCTTTCTGAGATTATAAAGCTGAGAATGCTACATTTTAATCACCATATCGTTCTGATCACTACATGAACCCAATTTGGCTGGGATCATGAATGTGACTCTTCCCAGAAAGAAGATGACTCAGTTTTAAAAAATGGCAGTGATAAGGTACAATAAAGTGAACATTTTAATCATTGGAGTGGTTTCCCCCCCCCCAAAAAAGGCTGTGTTCATACTCGCACCCCAAATCAAATGGGCAAACTTTTACCCTCCCTTGCAATTATGGTAGCAGGACAGGATTTGCAGAATAAATGAATGAGCATTCACACTTTACATTGTGGATGCCCTTTGCGGGATCACACGTGGTGCTACAGTTCCCAGGGAGCTTACTGGCAAACAGGGGCCGGCTTGCCTCTCAGTGTTAATTTTTGGATGTTCACGCCCAGCCTCAGTAATCAAGTCTCTTGCTGGGAGGTGGGGCCAGCCCCATTTATAAATAGGGGGTGGAGCCGACAATAGCCAGAAAGTCGGCTCTGGAAATTCACCCTCTCTACCCTCCCTTTGTTTAATGTTTCTTGTTTGCAGGTTAACTTTTTCTTCCTGTTTAGCGGGCGCTGCTACAGTCTTTGACTGGTTGCTGTTGAAGGACCGGGGAGGAAATTTCCCTGCATTGGCAGGTTTTGTCTTCCCCGTAGCAATTTGCCACAACTTTGGTGGTTATGGCCTTGGCTGGAATCCTTTAGTCTTTTCTTCCCTATAGGGGGGAGGCATGAAGTGATGACTCACCCCCCTGCGGCAGCAATTCAAGGGTTCCCCCTCTTAAAGGGGATTATATATATGGGTGTCACTGGCCATACACTGAAAGGTTGTCAGTGAACTACCCTACATGCGGGGATATGGGCTTGGCTGCCTGCTACACTTACGTCTCACAGAGCACCCCCATATCCCATTTACCCTGATGAGCCTCTGTTCCCCCCAGCTGGGGGGTTGGGAGGGATACATGCCCAAGGCCTAAGCCAAGGTCTTCCTACATTCAAAAGTTTAATAAAGTTGTGGCCTAATTTTAATTCCATATAACATTGTCAGAGTCTTTATTCCTTCCTTATAACCCCTGGGGGCTGGGTCTGTCGCCACCTGGTCACACAACATGGCAGGCATGAAAAAGCCTACAGCACAATGTAATTGTGTGCAAGGGCCTCAGGGAGTGATTTGTACTGTGAGAATGGGGTGTAACAACCAAATAAAAAGCTCCCATGTTCATCTATGGAATGCTGGAGGGTATGTCAGAACCATTTTAAAGCTTTCAACTGTTGCTTAAAAAGTCTGGCTAGGTCAAATTCTGATATGCCAGCTTTGGGGCATGGCAAATGTAACTGGTCCGCAGCACCGCTGAAAGCACTGTTAGCAAGATGTGAGCAGCTGCTTTAAATAAGGCCTTTTCTCTGATGAAACATCTTTATTCATTGAGGATTTTTTAGCATCCAGAATGCATGGTACATTGTGCAAAGTACAATATTATTCTATCTCCATTCTCTCAGGCTTCAATCTCTCTTCCTCGCCATTGAAAAAGAAAGCCCACAAGATTAATTTAAACTGATAGAATACAATGAAAGGCAAAGAACTTTATTCTTCCTCTGAAAACGGCTATTTATTTATTTTTAAAAAATGCTACTTTCCTGCATGGTGGGTCTGTGCCAAGTTTATGCTAAATATTACTATAGTTTCTGTGTTTGCTGTTTTAAAAAATGTCACGTCCGATGCCAGTGACATAAAAAAAAGGATCAGCCATCAAACCATTTTACCAGCCAGCTAGCCTTCCTGCCTGTATAAGTGCATACCATGCAAGAAGTAAGTGTCTCTAGTTGTGAAAAGTGACTATTGGCCAGTTTGAGATATGAATTTTCCACTGTGAGACATCTGTGGATATTCAGCCCCTGTATATTGGTGGGAATCGGGTGGAGAGGGTGACTGTATTCAAGTTTTTAGGAGTGACTATCGAGCAGGGTATGACTTGGAGAGCAAATACCACTGCTCTGTTAAAGAAAGCCCAGCAGAGAACTTATTTTCTCAGATTTTTAAAGAAGAACAATCTGAGTGAGAAACTGCTGGTGTCCTTTTACCGCAGCTCCATAGAGAGCATTCTTACATATTGTATTTGTGCTTGCTTCTCCAGTTGTACAGTAATGGAGAAGAAGGTGCTCCAGAAGGTCATAACCACAGCTGGAAATATTATTGGTCATCCCCTCCAATCTTTGGAAGAACAATACAGTTCCCGTTGCCTTAAAAAAGTAAAAAATATTTTAAAAGATCCATCTCATCCTGGATATAGTCTTTTTGTGCCACTGCCTTCGGGCAAGAGCCATAGAACAATTAAATCAAGAACAAATAGATTAAAAAATAGTTTCTATCCAAGATCTATAACCATCTTAAATGCTGTAACTAGAGAGTTGTGATGGGTATGTATGTATGTATGTATGTATGTGTATGTGAAGCTGAAGTGTGTTCTGTGTCGTTTTTTTATGGGATGGCATCCAATTTAATTGTACTGTACAAATGACAATAAATAAATCTTATCATCTTATCTTATCTTATCATATCTTATCTTATCTTATCTTACTGCATGGGTAGATATGTTCAGGAAGAGTGCTGGTGCCAGGCAATTTAGCACTCTAGGCAAGGCTAACTACTCAAATTTTCTTTTTGCTAACTTCAGTCTTCAATACAGATGTCTTGTAGAAAAAAATGAAACGCACAAAACTTGAAACTGCTGAATTTATTTTAAATTGCAAGAATAAGTAATACAACAATCTTTGATTATCTTTCTCAAATACAAAAGAAAGTTATTCAGCACACACAGATCTTTTGGAATAATCTTATGAGTTGTGATGATGAAAATTTAAGTCTCATAAAAATTTCAATATCAGGCACATACAAATCTCACTTTGCTTGCCTTTTCCTTTGCAAATTTAGCCACCAATTTCTTCGGGTCAAATGCTGATACTTGGGCATGTTCAATTGAACATGCCAAGCCATCTTGTTTCCTCTGCAACATTGTTGAGCATATGTAAGTTTTGAGCTTTGAGAAACTGTGTTCACTACTTGCCACTGACATTGAACGTGTGAAAAGGATCCTTAGAGCAACAGAAACATTAGGCACATTATCCAGGCAGTTTTGTTGTAGTATGAAGAGAAGTACTCCTTATGGACTTTGGAAGTCTTCAAGCTATTACTATAAGTTCACAGATCTTCAGCATCAATATCTTTCTTTGTGCATCAATGATTTTTTTACAAATTCTTGCAGGCCTTAAGTACATCTTGAATAGATTTTTTGTTGATACAGTAGATATCGTACAGGAATCCAACGAGGGAATTATATTGTTGTAGCTGTTGGCATCACCCTTCAACGGATTGTAAGTCCATGTCTAAGACAGCCTATTAGAAACCTACTTTGAGTTTCTGCTTTGGATCTTGTGGTGCCTCTTCTTGGGCCTCAAACTAATATTTCTTTCTCCCTTTTCTAATGTGTCCTGTCTCAAAGTTTGGCAGCATTTCTAGCTCCTTTGCACTCTCAATAGCATCTATCAAAACTTGTTGAAAACCCTCATTACACCTGCAGCTATATGTAGCTCAGTTGGTTAGAGTGTGGTGATGATAACGCCAAGGTTGCAGGTTTGATGCCCGTATGGAACAACTGCATTGCAGGAACAGATGATCCTCAAGTGCCTTTTCCAACACTACAATTCTATGTTTCTATGAACCAATGGTCCGATTCAGAATTAGGTAGCTTCCTGTGTTTCTATGGATGAAGCACGTGGCAAGAAGTGGGTAGGCTCTTGTGTCCTCTGCAGCACAGTGGTGTTAGCTGCAGCCACTGCCAATATGTATTTAAATAGCTAGTTTTCAATATTCTGTCACATGGTTGAATAATCTAGAAGCAGGAGGGGACTATGCAAAGGAGAATGTAGGACTGAGCAATAAATCAGTGGTGGATGGATAGGTCTTCCAAGGGTGGTCCAACATCTGCCACTCCTTTCATAGTGGACTCATAGCTTTGACACTGACCAGATGAGAACATTTCAGACAGAAACATCCCATTGGCTGATCTTGTTCTTCACATACCGTAGAAGGGTGAAATTGATTCTGATTTTTAAAGAGCTCTTAGCAAAACAAACATTTAGGAATAAACTTTTGGAGAGACAATATACCTACCGTAGACATATCTCTCTTGTGATTATTTCATCTGGAAGATTTTGTGAATAATTATAGTAATCATTATTCTTTTCAAGGTACTGAAATTAAAATCAAAAATTTACAGACTGACGCCTATTTAAAATGCAGGTGCAATGCAGCAAACTTCCCAAAGCAGTTAATTAATGTTAGAGTAAAAATCACCCTGAAAAACAAAAGAGTATATTCAGTTTATTCATAACCATGGAGAATGAAGGTTTTCATCTTACCTTGTAAAGTTTACAAGGCAAGGTGTAAGTTTGCTCAGTGGTTCAAGTTTTGGGATTCAGCATCATGTTTCTCTACTGTCCACCCGTTGTTGTTGTTGTTGTTGTTGTTGTTGTTGTTTTGTTTCTATTTTGTAAGAAAACTCTGATAAGCCCAAGTTATAACTCCAGAGACTGGATACATATTCTAGAAGTCATATCCCTCTTCAGGAAATAGGAGGTGGCTTGGAGCTCTGAGATTTCTACAAGTCCATGGTATCCAAAGATGCCCTGAGCTGTGCAGAACTTGCTATGCCAAAAATTGGGTGTCCCTCTCTGATCACTGAATTACCCCACTGATTCATCTCTGATTGGGAATTCCATGCACACACCCACATACTCCCAACCCCCCACACACTGCGACTACAATCATCAAATACAACACTTCCAGTTTTGAAAGTAACCACATTGAAGACTTACTCTTGAACAGAGAAGTATAGGGTTGTGCTGTCAGCTGACATTGCAGATTTCCACATGTAATATATGCCAACACGCTTTTCTTCCCCAAAAGGAGTTTCTGCTGTAATTTTAATCTACCAAGCTATTTTCCTATGAGACGTGAGAAAGGGTCACGAATTACAGATTAACTGTCTTTCCATCCTTCCAAAAGTTTCATGTTTCACATTATTATTTTTTTCAAGTCAGGTGGCAGAAAATAGTAATGAATTAAATCTCAAGCATCTTAATTGGCAACAAATACTTGGGTCTGCAGGATCCTTCCTTGGGGACCTCCTGGGCATACAATACTATAGCATGTGTTGTTCAGGCAGGCTGAAGATCGTTTTAAGGTCAATACTATATGATGTAAAAGGTCAAGAATGGGCTATGTAAGCCAATCTACTACCATGACCTAACTTGTTCTGCTGAAGGTTATTCACTAAGGAGGAAGGCAAGACAAATGTGGCAACAGAAGTGCTGGTTTTCTCCTTCACTTCCACATTGACTTCACACTCCAGTGTGGTTTCATATTTTTTTTAAAGTGACTGCTTTTATTTATTATTGAAGAGAGTTCACGTTTGAACACCAGAAAATGAACATCTTGTCATATCAGATATTTCACAAGGCAGTGGAGGTTGATGCATTCCAGAGGCATGAAAATAGCTTAAAAGCGAAGTGAAGTTCTCCATCCCCTTTTCCCATTCTATTGTTTTGTTTTGGTTTTTGATACTAAATTTTTCAAACGTTGCTTCAGGTGGTGGGAAAACAGCAACACATTAAGGCTCAAGTACCATTTAGCATTCAGACGCTTTGGCCGGCACCTCATCTTGTAAATCTCCGCATTGCTTAACTAGCTCTAAGTGGAAACATACTTCCCAAAGCACTTTGGAATCCCATTAAGGGGGTGGGGGAAGGAACAGCACACACCTCTGGTTAACTAAGACTCAAAAAGGAATCTTTCTCCCCTCTTCACATTTCTTAGATTCTTAACCTACTTGGATCACATGCACAACACCAGTGGCGTAGCATGGGGGAAGGCTACAGGGGCAGTTGCCCTGCGTGCAAAATTGTTAGAGGCATAAAATTTCAACACCCAGTGCTGCCTCAATACAGCCTCGTGCTTCCGTCACTGGGCTCAGTTGAAAAGGGCTTCTCCATGCGAACTAGGAAACAACCTCTCCAGACAACGAAACGACTCATCTTTTCTTATCTCTGTGGCTACAATGCTCTGGGTGACATACTGCTACATGAGGGGTGCTTAAAAGACGGGTGGTGACTGGGTGGAGAAAAATAATGACATCTTCTAGTCTTCTCACCTCCTTCAGCAACATGGGAAACAGCTACCATGCAGCTGTCATGGTACATAAACTGGGAACCAAAGGAAATGGGTTTCTCTCTCTTTTTTTCTAGTGAAGGAAATGTTTACAAATTCATCTGAAATCTCTTTAAATATTGTCCTCCCTCAGCTCAAAGCACAACTTGCCACTGGAATTAGAAATAATCTACAAAAGTAGGTTATTTCTGGGAGCACAATAATTAGGAATGAAGATGGTTGCAATGAAAGTCTTTGGAGCCAGATATCTCCCCGGCAAAGTAATGTGATAGCAACAACCCTTTGGAGAAAAAGGCTAGCGGAAGCTTTTCAAAATCTCATCAGCTCCTGCCAAAAAGTTCCTGCATATAAGAGATTTTCCAATTCAGTTCTCTTTTAAATCACTTTTAAAATAAAAGGCCTTAGTGCCCTCAGAAATGTTGGCTTTTATTAGGAAGAAGGAAAGTGGACAAGCTCCAGTCTCTTCTTGTTATCAGTACAAAGGCTCACATAAAACAGCCTGAGTTGTTCCATATTGCCTAGTGAAGCAAAACTCCAATAGCTGAAAGTATACTGTGTCGACTGTGTCTCAAAACCACAAACATCCTTTGAAAAACAACCATATCAAGTTTCTGATCAGCATGGTTTGGTGCTGTTCATGGTGGATTCCTTGCAAAATAATCACAGGACTTCCTCATAAATTGATTTGGACAAAAGTGTGAGGATGTGAGAAAGTTAAAAATGTTTAATTTTGTTGTCCAGAAACATAGTCTTCCCCCCTACTCACCTCTTGCTGGTTGCTCACATTTATGTGTGTTGACTTTTTAAAGCAGCTTGTCTTTCTCATTTAAACAGAGCAGCCTTCTGGTCTTTCGTAGCTTGCATGTCAATGCCCCAACCCCTCCCGTAGTAAAATAAAGACACAGGACTCAATAAGTAAGCTTAAATGGGCAAGAAGAATGGCCACAACTTTATTGGTTACGGATGTTGAGCGGTATTGGCTTAGGCATTGGATCTAACCGACTATATGTGGGGATAACCAACGTCTGGGACAGCCAGTAATTCCGGAGTGCCTGATCCTTTGCCTTCCGTGCATAGCGCGGAAGGTTACCAAACTGTGGCAAGGTGCAGGAGCACCTGAAAACGTATTCCCACAACTATATCCGACTCCAGTACGTCGTGCTGGCAGTCTGGGAAGGGAGAACCCCTGCTGCTGAACATCAGCTAGGGACTCACCCTGTGATCACCAGTATGGGGCGTGCCTTAGGCCACGCCCCCCAGACTCATTTAACGAAGTACCCTTCAGCATTCTGGGGGAGGGGATGGCCCAACCTCCCCCCCCACACCTTTCAGCCTTCCTGAGATAATCCAATGCCTAACCGCCAAAGGAGCTTTTCAGGACTAGGCTCATGAACCATGGTGAGTTGTTGATACCCTTCCCAATCCATGGTAAACACTTTAGCTGAGCTCCTATTATAGCAGCATTTATTAAGCTCCAAGAAGGTGGACTGTCTCTCTCTCTCTCTCTCTCTCTCTCTCTCTCTCTCTCTCTCTCTCTCAGTCTCCTTTTAACTGATACCTCTCTTGTTGAGAAAATTATATCAGGATTTCTTCCTGGACCCTACTTTGGTTTCTGAGCCTGGCCTGGGGGCTAAAGCTGAACTGCAACTACTCACTAACTTTGGTGAGCACTGTTGCCAGTGCTGACAATGCCTTATTATTTTTCACTGCTTGTTGCAAAACTGTTTGCCTATTCGTTTAAGTGGCCCTCAGTGCCATTATCGCGTGGCGGTGTTATTGGCGTATTTACCAATGCTGTTAATATCTTGCCTTGTTTTAGAATAATCGAGGAGAGTTAACAATATACAACAAAAAGTGGTAAAACAAACCACAAGGATTTTTCTGGTCTCTGACCGTAACAAAGACTATTCATTCATTCATTCATTCATTCAACCAACCACAAGGATGAATAAAATCAAATTAAGTTTAGAAGTCAGAGCAACAGTTCCAGCTTTGCACCAGTCCCTCAATAAATGCATTTAAACTCCCAGGAGATCTTTGACAAATGTTTTTAATCCCCATTTTGAAGCCATGAAGTCACATGAGTGGGGTTTCCAAAGGATCAGGCGTGGGTATATATCCCCAGCTTATATGTTACTTCCATCACACAGTTCTGACAGTGCTCTGTGTGAGAGATTACTACAGATATGAACCATGGCAATGTATGGGAAGAGCCACGGTATATTTTATCATTCCACCCATGCATTCTGTCGTGGTGTGCTGAACTCAAATTATTATTATTATTATTATTATTATTATTATTATTATTATTATTATTATTATTATTGCAGTGGTATCTCGACTTATGAATTTAATCCGTTCCGAATGCACATTTGTAGGTTGAAAAATTTGTAAGTCGAAAAAAGCGATTCTCCCATAGGAATGCATTGGAAACGAAAAATTCGAAAAAATTCGTACGTCGAGTAAACCGCATCTAAAATTTGTAAGTCGAGTAAACCCCATCTAAAACTGCCAACGGATGTCCTTCGGATGTAAAAAAATTTGTAGGCGTGCGGGCACTTTTTAAATTTGTAAGTCGAAAAATTTGTATGTCGAGTAATTCGTAAGTCGAGGTATTTTTAAAATTATGCACAAAGCTTCTAGGCTATACTTCAGCAATCATAAGATGCTGTTAAAATGTGGATTTATAGTGTAATTAATGTGGCTTATATAGGGAGATGTGTTGTTATTATGAATGATATAACATACCCAACACCACTGCTGTAAAAAATAATTGTCAACAGGATAACGGAAAGGTTGGTTTATAAAGAAACTTGGGAGATAAGCGATGAGCAAACTCTGGTGCCAGAAGTGCATATGGCATCGCACACAGCATATCTCAATAAGGGTAGCAAAATGCACCCAAAGTGCATTGTAGCCCATTATCCAGATTTAATTCAGATACCCCCATCTCTATTGGAGCACAAGGGGAATAGCATTTTGTTCCATTGCCACTGGTTGACCCAATCCATTTCCTGTTGGACAGAGAAGCTATGCAGCATCTCAGTCCTCGATTCCAAAGCTCAACAGCTCAACAAAAACCTGGAGATAGTAAGAAAAAATGGATATACAATAGGGAGCTAGATGAACCAATGGTGTGACTTCCTGTGTTCTATTTGTTCTATTCCCCCCCCCCCCCACATCATAGGTGGAATCTAGACACATATAAAAACCCCTGCAATCACTGATCTCCTATTTCTCCAATGTCCAGTTTATCTTTTTTAACTGACTGGCAGCTTGTCTGTCCAGAAGTCAGAAATGATGCAAAGAAAATTGAAATCAAATTCCATTTGTCTTGAGATCTCAGTTCAGTCTTGTAGGCAGTAGAATACTTTGGCATGGATAGCAAGTGGCAGTAATCTGTACTGACATACTTGCAGCCAGATTCCCATTGTTTTTACTCCGATATCAATGGGACAGTTCCACAAATCAAGTTTTGCAGCAAACTGGTATGGCTGTCAAGAGAGGAGATGACCTTTTCTCAGTCTTTCGTATGGTTAACAACTAAAGATGTTTTTTTAATGGGCACTGATGCCTAGAATATGCTTGCTTAAATGAGCAGCCTATGATGGCAGTTGATGGATGGTGGTTACCAGCTACTGAACCCTGTTGGCAGGCTGCTATCTGCAAGAGCCTGAAAGACACTCCACTCCAGTACTGTCTGTGTCATTTTAAAAAATGGCTTCAGCCTGCTTTGCTTTTCAATAAAAGTAAGGATGCTGCAGCAATCCTTGCCTGATGGATACTGATAATCTCAAAAGAGGTGATGTCACAAATCTTGTACACAGGACATAGATTTGAGCAATGATGGGATGCAGCCGAACTATCATTACAGTAGGGTGCCCCTCAGGTGATGTGCCCATTGTTCACATCTAAATCTAATCAGGCTACTGAAAGGGTGACTATCACTACTGGCCTTCAAACAGAAAATTCTATCAGGGAGGAGGAGGGCTGTCCACTTATTCCCACAAAATACAGAGCCATACTAGGTAGAGGAAAGTAAAGGCCATGCAGCAATTATGCCTTCCTACAGCCAATGAATTTTGGAATTTGCATTGAAACATCTATCAAGAAAGTTACAGAACTCCAGATTTCTCAGCCCAAAATTGCCCTGTTTGTGTGGCATCATTCTTTCTGCTGGGTCACTTTGCTGCTGAAAATCACTGATGCTGCCAACCAGAACCTGCGGTGTGTCAGCATTATCTTCCCTTCTGTTTCCTTCTCTGCCTCTGGTTCCTGCTCCTCTGAGAGGCTTGCTGTATTGTCACTGCTTCATAAGTCCGTTTTAGGGCTCTTCTTCAGTTCCTGATTCTCTCCATCCCTGCTTGCTCAAGCAGATATCCTTGTTCTAGTTGGATCAAAAGTACTTGTAAGGACAGCTACTTGCCTGCTTGCCCTACCTGCCTAACCCAGGAGTTTTGAAGTGCCCAATTTTATTCCACATCAGGGTGGGAAATGTAACTTTGCTCTCTGTTCTGTCTTCTGGAGACCTTTTTCTTATTAATTGTAGCCAATGCATTTACTCCATCTTCCTATCTCTGCGCAACTGTGTTTTAGAGAAATGTTTTAGTCCTTCCCTAAGTCAACCTTCCAGTAAATTTGTATCAGCTGCACATGCCTGAGGCCTAATCTGCACTGTAAACTCGGGGAGAGAAAGCAGAGGAGCATGTGTCTCTCAGCAACACCTTTCCTCCCAAATCCCACACTGCCTTCCTTAGACCTAGTCATCCTCCCTTTATACCTTGCATGCTTGCTCCTTCCTGGGTGTTGTGTTTGGCCACATTCACACATACATTTAATGCACTATGATACCACTTTAAACAGTGACAGCTTCCCCCAAAGAATTCTGGGACCTGTAGTTTGTTAAGGATGCTGAGAGAGGCGAGGAGGCCCCTGTTCCCCTTGCAGAGCTACAATTCCCAGAGTTCCCTGTGGAGAGGGATGGGTTGTTAAACCACTCTGAGAATTGTAGCTCTGGGAAGGGGGAATAGGGGTCTCAGCACTCTTAAGCAACAACAGCTCCCAACATTCTTTGGAGGAAGCCATGACTGTTTAAAGCTTTATCGCAGTACTTTAAATATATGGCGTGAATGTGGCCTTACTTTAGTCTTGGTAAGAATTAATTAGCAGTCAGGAGGATGGGAAGAAGGAGACATGCACAGTCTCCAATGCCTTCCTTCTGATCACATGTTTAATTAGGGTTTTAAACACTAATTGAATCAAGCATGGTCCCCTAATTTGCATTGGGAGCCTATTATTATTATTATTATTATTATTATTATTATTATTATTATTATTATTTTATTTATTGAATTTATATACCGCCCTATGCCCAGAGGCCTCAGGGCGGCTCACATAAAAATATCACAGTATATAAAATAAAAATAAAAGCAATAACCCAATAATACCTCTCCAAAAAAGAGCCAAATTTTAAAAGGGTGTGGGATGTTGATCAGTTCAACCAAAGGCCTTGTTAAAAAGGAACATTTTTGCCTGGCGCCTAAAGGTGTATAATGAAGACGCCAGGAGAACTTCCCTGGAGAGAGCATTTCACAGAGAAAGCCCTTCTTTTGTTGCCACACTCCGGACCTCTCAAGGAGGTGGCACACGAAGGAGAGCCTCAGAAGATGATCTCAGGGTCCAGGTAGATTCCTATGGAAAGAGGTGGTCCTTGAGGTATTGCAGTCCTGAAAAACTAGGTAAAAACCAGCACTTTGAATTGGGCCTGGAAACTAATTGGTAGCCAGTGCAGTTGGACCAGGATTGGTGTAATATGCCCAGACCATCTTGCTCTGGTAAGCAACCTGGCACCAGCTGAAGTTTCTGAACCATCTTCAGATGGTTTCTATCTGTCCACCATTCCCTTTCCCTCTCACTGACTTGCCACTGGGGTTATGAGCTCCACACACCTTGTTCTCAGTCCTTCTCTTTTCTTACACTCCCAGTATTCTCATTGTGATTGCCCTTCTTCACTTTGTAGGCTGTTCTGTTCCCCTCCTTCAGTTCCCCTTTTGTCACTTTATTCATTCTCATAGGCAGGATTGCACCCTGGCTTTTTGTGATTGTGTGTGTGTGTCTGTGTGTGTGCGCGCGCTTATAATAGGTGGTTATCTGCCATTACATGCTCTTTTCAAAATAATAATAATAATAATAATAATAATAATAATAATAATAATAATAGTTTTGCTATCTGCTTTGAGGGATTGTAGGTGGAAAAGACAACTGCGACTATTAAAAGTTTAAATATTAAAAGTGTCGCTATTTCCTGATCTGACTGAGCCAAGGCTGAGCCACCTTCCACTGAAATACCTTCTCTAAGACCTTTGCCTTGCCTTAATGATGCCCAGTAGTCCAGATCCATGCTTTCCTCAGTTGGGCAATTGTCCTTCTTTGTGGGCTGATGATATCAGAATGGAAAGTGGCCATGTTATTTCTCTAATCCATGTGGATCCTGTTTACAGAAATTAATGGGGGTATCATGGGATCCAGTCATACAGCTGTGGATCTCACATTTTCACAGGCATTAACTGGAATGGCATGCACACAATTATTACACAATCATGTATGAATTTACCCTTCAGAATTCGGGCTGGGAGAGATGGAAACTAGAATAAGAAAATGGAACAGGAACCCTTTTAACAAACTCTATCCTCATTAGACAAACAAAAAGAAGGAAACGAAATAGAGAGTCATGGTTTGAAGCGGCTCACTCATCCCGAAGATTAAATTAATTAAGAGCAATCCTTCCTGAGTCATATTGTTCTGGGAGGTTCTGCAATCCAATTTGCTACCAATTGTCTCTTTGTAGAGTAAGAAGTTTCATAAAATTCTCATTAGAAAAATTAAACTCCCATTATTTTTTCATCTGATTGAATTTCAGATAGTTACATTTGTTGTAGTAATTAGACTCACGGCTATATTTTGAATGAACCAGAAAAGAATTTTAAAAAGGAGCCGTTTCAACGAACAGATATAAATGCTCGTGGCAGTCATAGTAGGCTGCAGTTTCCCAAGGCCTTTTATCTAAAGAAGTCAGAATGGTGTACAAACAGTAATTAATTTCTGAGTGAAGGCGCTTCAAGGTTTGCTGAAATCCGCAACATGTTTTTAAAAAAGGTAGGCTTGGAAATATGCTTTCAGAATATGTAACCCTTTGGCTAAAATCCTGAAGCCGCTTTCCTATAGGGGCTTTCACAGAGATCAAGGGACTTTGGGAATATTGGGTCCTAAATTGGAAAATATATTTTGTTATGCACTAAGACTAAGGGATTTTGTGTTGGTTGCCTGATGTCACAGAGGGGCAGTTGTGCCATTGGCTGAGCTGCTCTGATGTTAGAGTAGGTATGGCCAGTGCCTTGCTGTCATCTGATGAGCAGGAAATGCTGCCATAGTCTTAACTTTAGGGAGTGTTTTAGAAGGATTCAGCAAAGAAAGCAGGATTTGTCACATTTATGCATGAGTGTTCAAGGACAACACTAACCAACCTTGTAAATAAGTCCATCAAAATTGCTAGCCCACAAAATATTTGACTAGCTTATGAAGACACTTGTGGCAGCCCTGCATTCATAGTACTGTGTAGTCCTCACCTACCTCTTTCTGTTGTGGTGCTTAAGTAAGAACTGGGGTAAAAGAAGAGATACAATATAGTGAAGAGCCAAAAGCATTTCAAATATATTCTTCCTTAGTTGCACTTGGGCATCACAGAGCATAGTTGAGGACATAGGAGTTGGGCATCCAACTGCTCCCAGGGAAGAACAAGTTGAAATGTGGCAATCCCATCTCTGGCACTTTCTCTCCTTCTCCCCCTCCACTGCCCCCCCAAGTGTAGGCAACAATAAGCATGGGGTCTGCACAGTGTATTTTCATGTGGATTCTGCCAGATAAATTAAGCAGATCCTTGTGTGATCTTTAGACTAGTTTGGGGAAAGCAGTTGTGGATGTGCTGAATCAGTGCATCCAAAACCAGCCTCCCCCGGCTCCCAGAAAACAAATAAAATGAAACCCTATATGATAGTGTCCCTCTTCTCCAAACAAAGGAGCTTTCAGTCCAATTTAGATGGAGTTCATCATGTGCTTAGCATAATGTTTAATCTGGTCCCAAGTGTGTGTGTGTGGGGGAATCCTCTTTGACTTTCTCAAGTGCATCAAGCGCCATTGGATCATTCAAAGAAGTAAAGCAAACATGGCCATCTGGCTATCTATCTGCCGCAAAAGCCACAGTCTGAGTAACATACATTGGATTTAAAAACAAAAAACAAAACAAAACAACACCCCCCGTAACCTGGATTGGATCCCATCTACCTCCCCTCCACACAAAAGCACACTTTTGTGGCTGTGGGAAAGAGATTAGCTAACCACTCTGCATTATTATTGACCTTTAAATGTTTGTCACTTGAGGCTGTTTACTAAAAATTGTCAAGGGCTTTGGTTTTCCATTTGTTTGTTGGTTGGTTTGGTTTGGCTTTGCTTTCATTTTAAAGATGAGCTTAATTGGTTGCTTCAAGTCGGGACCCTTTTGCCCAAATCTCCCTTCTGCTCTTGGGTTTAGAATGACAGGGGTTGAGAACTGAAGTGTCTCTGCTGAATAAACAGAGTGCTCTGAATGTCTGGGTGCAAGAGGAACAGCTTGGGTTTCTCCTGTCTGGTTTGGATGCGACTGAATTCACACTCGTCCACCCTTCTGCTTGTTCGAGGCCTATGAAGCATGGGTCTGAGCAGTTTTGCATTTGCCCTGAAACTTCCCCCTGGGAAATTCTTTACCACTGAATTCGAACAAATGGCAATTTGTGGAAAACCCGATTGCCATTCGGCTCGATTCAGTGGGAAACCACAAGTTTCCCTGGAGGAAAGCGGCAGGCCAAGCCCCATTCTCTCAATGGATCCATGCAATAGTTTTGGTAAGAGCAGCAATATAGATGCAAGAGAAGAAAATAAACCAAACCACCCCAACCCCATTTTTAAACACCTCCACTTTTGGGATAGTACCAGTACATAAATCCTCACTGCCTCTCCAGACAATTCAACTAAAGACAATTGAGATGAGGAAATGATTTCTAATTTAAAAACTCTCCTCACAACATTTAGTCTTGAGGGTCAAATTACACATAACATTAAACACAGAACTTAAAATCCCAACCCCACTGTCCATTTTTTTTAAAATTATTTATTCGATTTATATATCACCCTTCATCATAAGATCTCAGGACAGTTCTCAGGATAAAATACAGGAGTATACAAGCAAATAATTAAAAACAAACCAGCAAACCCACTTCCCATAGACACGTGCAAAAGGCTGTGGGATATTAATCAGTCAAAGGCCTGGTTGAAGAGAAATTACTGCTATGAAGCTGCTATTTGCATTGGGGATTATCACACATGTGACAACCTCCTTATTCCCTTCCCTGGATATGCTCCTGCTCTTGATTTAGTTATTCTAACAATGAGGAGCTGTGAATTTGGAATAAATCCATGATGTTTTTTTAGAAAAGCAAATATCCGAGGGAGGGGAGAATGCTCATTTGGAAATCTTGACATTTCTCTGAATGTTTTTACTCTTGCCAAGCACATTTGCACATGTGATTCTTTGTAGAATCATAGAATTGTAGAGTTGGAAGAGACCACAAGGGTCATCTAAGTCCAACCCCCTGCAATGCAGGAATCTTTCACCCAACATGAGGCTCAAACCCACGACACTAAGATTAAGAGTCTCATGCTCTGCCAGCTGAGCTATCCTAGCTAGGTCTTCTATAAGCCCTATTCAGGTGGGCTTAATATACCTGCACATCCCGGCTGTTGATCTCATGTTCTAATTATGTTCATTTGGCTAGCCACTGTAAGACTAGGGTGCTGAACCTGATGGCCCTTTGGCCTGATCCAGCAGAACTCTTCTTATATGTCAGTGTCTCAAATTATTGTACTTCCTCTTCTTTATAACCGCACACACAGTTCCCACACCAAAATCTAAGTATCTCCTGTATTGCACCTTCCTCTAGATAAATAGGACTCTGACGATTTGACTATGCCCAATAGCTAATGATCATTCTTAAATAAGTTGCAAAAAGAAATAGAATATGCTTGTCACAATTTCAGCACATTTTCTGAACACTAAAACAGCTTGTATTGTAATATAGATTTCTTTGCAAGCAATTATTTTGAATAAAGACTTACAATAGAGGAACTGGTTTATACAAAAAAATGAGCATTTTTTAAAAATAAAAAAATAGGTGTTAAGCAGGAAGCTTTAAATACTAGTTTCAAATCTTACTCTGGGGAGAACGATGACATCATAATAAATGGTTGTTTCTCCTGTTTTGAAAACGTGAATGCAATGATATCCTGAATTAGCAATTCAACTTGCGCCTGTCAACTTTCTGTTATCTCCCGCAACTTATCATTTGAGGTAGAAGGTTTACTTTAGAAAAGGACACATTTGATTTGCTACATATCATTAGGAAGCGTAAAGGTCAATTTTTATATTGTGCTCTCCTCCTGGTTTCCTGTATATCAAAAAGAATAGCTGCAGAGAGCACTCGCTTCCTACTCTGGGATGGCGTTTATACAATTTTGTTTTAAGCCCCCAAGGGAGCATTAGAACGGGAAGCAATGTGTACTTAGCCCAGCACTCTGCTCTCTTATTTTCGAGAGGTTTGTGCAGCTGGGGAAAACATACCATTCACAAGAGAGTCCAGCATTCTTTTCAAAGTTCAGCCCCGAACATAATATTAGACCAAGGAGGAAAAGACTGTTGCTGTGGAATAAGCAGGGGTGGCAGAAGTCACTGGCATGAAATAACAAAGTTGTTGTGTTGACATTTATATACCAGCATTTGAAACTTTATGCACCAGTAGCTCTGTAGGCTTGGTCAGTTTTATTTTTGTCACTGTATCCCAGATGGAAACTGAGTGCAGAGCAGAGGCAGATTTAGGGCATGAGGGGCAGTCAAACTGTGTGTGCAGCTGAGGAGGGTTCCTTCTCAAAGCCCAGTACAGTTGTACCTTGGTTTAAGAACAGTTTAGTTTATGAACAACCTGGATTAAGAACGCTGCAAACCCAGAAGTAGGTGTTTTGGTTTGTGAACTTTGCCTTGGAATAAGAACATGTTTCGCTTCCTGCTGAGTGTGTTCCATTTGTAAATTGAATCCCCCACAGATATGGAAAAGCACACTGTCGGGGTTCGGTGCACGAGGTACCAGTTGCGGGGGGAAAGCGGCCAGCGTTCCGCGTGCTTATGAGCACGGGCGCCGGCCAAGTCTCACAATCCGAAGGTAGCTGAGTAAGACGGAAAATGACTCCGAAGGTGTGTGAGTGAATGAATGCCTCAAAATAAAATAGACGCCTCGAAAACTAATGGATGCCTCGAATCTGAATTGGAACTACTTGTAACCTCCTGCACTAACGTTTAGCAATAAAAGAAACCAAACCAAGGATGTTGTTTAAGCATAAGATTTTTCTGGCAGAAATTAAAAATTCCTAAGACCTTTTCCCTTTTCCCCAAATTGACGACAGACACCGAATATATCTTTAGTGGCTTTGGCAAAACCCGCATAGGCTCGTCTTCTGGCCCTAAGCTAAGTTTCCCTGAGCTCTCAGTCCCTGCGCGCCAATTCTTCCGCGATACTAACTAAATAAAACTAAACCGAAATATCTTCCGCAAATCTAGCCCTAGGCTAAACCTAAAAGCCTAACTAAAACCCTCACCGAAATATCTTCCGCAAACTAAACCTAACTAAAAGAAACCCATCCAGCCCGTCCAGCCCGCTCCCAAAAACCCTTAAACTAAACTTGACTAAGCTTCAACTAAACAAAACGTAAAAGAATGAACGTTGACTGACTTGCCTAAGCGGGGAGCCTCAGCCTTTTATTTAGGAACAGGTATGACATCACAACAAATAATTCAACCAATAAAACCACTGTTGCTACCCTCCAAAAAAGCGGGAAGCAGGATTAACGTTCAATTGATAACTTTGAAACATTACCGGGACTACAAGTTAAGGGCGGAATAATCCTAATGGCAAAGTGCCTCTTCATTCTTACTTTCACTTTCACTTTTAGGTGTAAGGATATGAAAAGTAATTCTTAATAACCATTAAAATAAACAAATAACCGCGGATCTTTAACAGATCCACGAAGTGTATTCCGACAGCACACCTTGGTTTAAGAATGTTTTGGTTTAAGAACAGACAGGGCCATCTTAAACTTATCTGGCGCCATGGTGCAAGGATCCCTCCGGTGCCCCCCACCCCCACTTTTACTGTCGGCCGGGCAGCAGCTGGAGGGCAGCTCATCTGGTGGGACGGAGGCTCCAGGCGTGGTGGTGAGAGTCGTCTGTGACTGGACCTAATGGTCAGGCGTCCCTTTACCTTTAATTTCTGGAATGGCATCCCCACAGAGGCTCACCTGGTGCCTACTCTGATGTCTCTTCAGCCCCAGGAGAGCTAAAATCTAAAGCCTATTTACTTATTGTTGCTTCTGCAAGATTATTACTGTAGTTGCTGTTAGGAGCATATTTTATTGCTTATAGTTGGGACTACCATTTTCATTAAGCTGTCCAGAGACCTTTGTTGTCTAACAGCATGTACAATGTGTTATCAATCCAAATCTAATGTCCCATCAGTGCTTGCCAGGTGGAACCTGCTGTATACCCTCCGAGCTGATTTGGGAATGGGGAACAAGAGGGGATGGGGGAGCACTCCTACAAGGCTTCTTAGGTGAAACCTGCCCATATGCTGCAAGCAGGGGTGCCAACTTGAATGAAGCTTAATAAAGTAATAGCCAGGGGAAGTGCTGTAGCTATGGGGTGGTGAGGTGGGCCCCAGCCAGGGGTACAGTTGAGGGGAGGGTCGCAAAATTGGCTGAAAAATATGTCCATAAATATGTCTAGAAATAATAATATTGATTATTGCCTCATAAAATAAGGTTTTAAATAGAGAGTAAATTGAATTGGGGGGGGGGGGTTGGAAGAGAAGCGGAAAGAAGAGCTAATTTGTCAGTGGCTAGGGGGCACAATCTGGACAGTTCTGCCACGGCTCTGGCCAGGGGGATGCAGGGGGCAGTTGCCCCCCTAAATCAAATAAATAAATAAAAATACTTAACTGACTGAGCAATTGAGTTGCAGATAGCTCGGTTCTGCCCCCACTAGCATCCAAGGCCTTGCAAAGGGCATCCAATGGCCTTGCACAGGGCAGCATATTAGCAAGGCCGCTCCTGGGCAGAGGTTGCCAACCTGGCACCTGCCGGTGTATATGTACTCCCAGAGGGCTTCTCTGATGTGCACAGGGTTCACCCCCTATCCATCTTCCACTGAAACTAGGCTTGGAACTAGCATTCTCTTGTAGGAAACAAGACAGATTACAGTGTGTGCTTGGTGGTGGTGTCCATGATAGCTTCTCTTGTTTACAAATGCACCCACAGGCCTCAAAAGGTTGGTAACTCCTACAATAGTTGCTTTTGAGCTCATGTCTACTATGAGTTTTGAACTTGGATGTTCCTCAGCTCATAAGTCATATTTCAGCTATGGAGCTTCACCTGTTCTTAAAGAAGCCATTCATTTTATATATTAGTGTCAGTGTTGCTGCCCTTGCCAGTTGATACAATAGCCCCCACCCTCAGAGACAACCTCATCATCATCATTACCATATGAACAAATATCTTCTTTTGGGGTCCCCAATGATGTTCCACAGGACCTCCTCAGTGTGAACCCTTTACTTCCACTGTCAGAGACAGTGGGATTGTAAAGTTGGAAGGGACCCCAAGGGTCATCTAGATCAACTGCCTGCAGTGCAAGAATCTCAGCCAACTCATACCTGACAGATGGCCATCCAAGCAATTATCAATTACTGAGTATCACAAGTGGGAGAGGGTTATTGTGTACTTGCAGGTTTCCCATAGGCATCTGCTTGGCCACTGTAAAACAGGATGTTGGTTCTAGATGTGACTTTGGCAGAGATCTTCTCATGGAACCTCAATGCTACACCTCCATTTAGAAGGGAAAACATTCCTCCATCTGCATCCCAGCCCCCAAGCTGTCAACAACCAGGTTCAGAGAATGAGGGCCAAAGAAATGAAGCTGGGCAACACTTCAGTTGTGGCCCTGTATCTGCAGACCAAATCACTGCAGAGCCATCCTGCACTATACTATACCCCTTGCCGCTTTCTCTGCTTTGGAAATTGTGCAGTAAGTTTGTCATCATTTGTTCTACAAATGGCTTCAGCTTCTCTTTTCGTAGTAATAGATGTTGCTGTGGAAACCCCTCAAATGATTCTCATTCATTTTCACAGAAAATGATCTGATAATTTGGCAGCTAAAAAGACTTTTTAGTCATTAACCCTCTTAAGTAATTTAATGCTCTGGGTGCCTTAATACAGAAATGGCAGTGGGGAAGGTTGAACAAGTTTGTGAAAGGGCAATGGGTCTGTCTTTGTTTTAAATGATGTTGTGAGCAGAGGAGGAGGAATTTACACAGTGCAATCCTCCACTCAAAAGTAAGTCTCAAAGAGTTCAATGAGGCTTTGTCCTAGATAAATTGAGAATACGATGCTTTTACTCCTCATCCGCCATGCTCCCACCACTGATGTTTGAAGCCATGTACACATATCATTGGCTTCCTTCCAACTCTACAACTCAATGAATCTGTGATTTGTATACTGAAAGCAAAATGTTGAACAGTAGAATCATATGAGTGGAATTCACCTAGGGAGCCTCATCAGTGGAAGCCTTGCACAAGGACTTTTGCTTGTGCAATGGGGCTTCCCCCTCATGAGTCCCCCACATTCCCTGAAATTGGCTTGGAAGGAGTCAGGAACAGTGTTCAGGGGAAATAGAGGCAGATTGTTCTCTCTGGAAAGCTAGAACATACGGAACATGCATAATAGTGCAGTGTTGAATTCCACCTATGTATTTACTCAGAAAATAACCCCATCTCTTTTCAAGGTTTCTTAGGGTGGGTGGGAAAGGAGCAATTGAGAATTCCTAAGACATTGATACCCCTTTTGAGATACAACCAGTTAGTTTAGACCTCCAAAACTCTTGGGCTCATTTTGGATGAGGAGAACTTTTGAAGTACCTCTAGAAAACCCAGCCAGCATATGTGAGCTTGCTTTGCTTTTTCAATTACATGATGTAATGCCTGCCTTTGGGGCATACGTGAAGAGCCACAATAGTGCTCTGTAAATAACAAGCCCATTTTAAGGATTTCAAATCAATTTCTGCAGTGCAATTGGCTGACCAACCACCAACACAAGCAGCTGCCTTGTTGAGCGTCTAGACTGCCTAATGCAGAACACACAGAAACAAAACGGGCACACACAACCCGCCCCCCATATCCTCAGTTTAAATTGTGAGCAGAAAACCATTTTACGGGCCAACAGAGCTCACCTTTGAATACATCCATATACTGAAGGCTAGCCAAATTCATGTGGTGAGCCAGATGTTATTGAACTTCCAAGCCAGCACTGATCTATTAGTTCACTAACATGGCGAAAATATTTCCAAGTACTTGTGGGAGAGATCCTTTTAATGTTGTAGAAATATCTCACAACCCATGTACCATCTACTTGTATCATCTCCATCATCATCATTAGTAATAATAATAATAATAATAATAATAATAATAATAATAATAATACAACACATTAATGTTTGATTCACATGTGTTATATTTTCACCATCCTTATATAGTCCTGTAAATTAGGTTAGTATTATTAACCCCGCATTGCATATGGGGAATGAGTAATAATGGCTTGCCTAAAATGGACAACAGCAGAGATGGGGAACCTGTGGCCCTCCATGGGTTCTTGGACTGCTAGAATGGTCAATGGTCAAGTATTCTGGGAGTTTCAGTCCAACATGTTCCCCATCCTTGGTCTAGGGTGTTCATCCCCTAAGTGAGATTCTGGATGGGTTACAGCTCCATGTGTTAGACAGCAATCCTGTACACACTTAGCTGGGGAGAAGTCCCATTGGTGATGATGAGACTTACGTCTGAGTAGACATGTATAGGAGTGCACTGTTAGCTGCTGCATTATTGCTGTATAGTTGTCTATCACCTACCACATGCAGAGATCAACTTTAATTTGCACGTGATTTAGAGGTACTGTAAGCCTATTCAGGGCCCCAGGTGGTGCTGTGGGTTAAACCACAGAGTCTAGGGCTTGCTGATCTGAAGGTCAGCGGTTCGAATCCCTGCCACGGGGTGTGCTCCCATTGCTCGGTCCCAGCTCCTGCCCACCTAGCAGTTCGAAAGCACATCAAAGTGCAAGTAGATAAATAGGGACCGCTCCAGCGGGAAGGTAAACGGCGTTTCCATGCGCTGCTCTGGTTCACCAGAAGCAGCTTTGTCATGCTGGCCACATGACCCGGAAGCTGTCTGTGGACAAACGCCGGCTCTCTTGGCCTATAGAGCGAGATGAGTGCCGCAACCCCAGAGTCGGACACGACTGGACCTGATAGTCAGGGGTCCCTTTACCTTTACCTTTAAGCCTATTCAGGTGTGTGAAGCTTTACTTTGGTAGAAGAAAAGGCTAGGGAGTAAACCCTACACATATCCAGAGTGGAGTCCCTAAGACAGTTGGATGGCGCCTCCATCCGGTAACTCCTGCAGTCAAGCTGCTGCAAAATGTATCGCTTGCTCTGATTTCCTTTGAACCACATCAGCAAGGCCAAGAGGGGAGTCATGTCATCTGGACAGACCAGCCCAGACTTGCTAACTCCTATGGTCCCTTTGGCTCCACCAATAAAATATTTAAGGGGGGCAGGGCCCCCAAAAGTTGATTGGCATTGCCATTCAAATGGTCTGCGTGCATTGTCTTGTGATCAATTATGTGAGGAAAGGCTTACCTGCCCCCCATATTGTATCTGAGTTGGCACCCCTGCCTGACCCCAGAGAGATGCTGCTAACACAGTGGTTTGACTTGACCCCCCAGAGGCACACTCCATTGTTTCTCAGGACAGACAGGTGCCAACAACAATTCAGGTCTTCCAAGCCTCTCCTGTGATGAGAGAGAACAAAGATGAGTATGCTATCTATATTGTCCGTCACCTTCCCTGTCACTCACAGAACTAGGCTTCTTCTGAGTTTGGGCCCTCTGTTTTTCCAGGGTTCTAAATCAAGCGTTGAACCCACATGAGAAGAGCAGTGTCCACACTGCTGAAATTTCCTTACAAGCATGTGTACACAGACAGCAGTGTGCCAAGATGGATCTATCCTCATTCTCCCATAATCTCCTTCTATGTTTAAGGAATTTAGAACGCCTAAAAGGGGATTCTATATTCCATTAATTGCTACCCCCATTTTGTTTTTATAGCGGTGGTGTCGATGGGCAAGATCTGTTATTGTTTTAATCAATAAACAATTCTTCACCATATCTCTTTGGCAACTGTTTCTTGACCTAAGAGACTCTACAACCAGAGGCATCAGTAGCTTCCAGTAATTTTCATGACACAGAGACAGAAGAAATCAAATATCTCATGTAAATATTGCAATTTTTAAACCCTGCTGCTGGGAAGGAATATATTCTGAGAGACGTTACTCCACGTAATATCAAATTTGCTGTTTATGCTATGTAGAAAAGAAAAATGAAACAAACTAGCAACTTTATAGAGGGCAAACAATCAGATATCTAAAGTTCAGGAATGGAAAACCCATAGTGAATATTAGACCGAAGCACATGAGAGCACCGCTTGACCAACATTGAGTACACAAATCCTATAGTTGAGTTATGCCTCCTAGAAATGTATGATATGGGCGACTCCTAAGTCCCCCCTGTGGATCACAGAGATACAATGGCAGCAGGGGAGGCGATTGCAAACCAGGTGATGCCTTTGCACTCTTGGGAAGCTAGCAGCAGTAGAACTTGGATCATGTCAGGATGACATCAGATGGAGAGAGAAAACTCGATATATCTGGGTCTTGGAGTGCGAGGAGCAGCGCTTAGTTGGAATCCTGACTCACTCAAGAGTTGTTCAGTCCTGCATCCTGTAGCAAAATATTGTTACACCTGCAAAAGAGGTGTGGAATGTAAACACTCCTAAAGGTGTGTGCTCCATCCTCTTGGATTTGAATTGATGTTATGCATATACTGTTGTTCTTCTAAACTCTCTGTGTGCATGTTTTTGTACAAGAAATTGTTTTAGCATTATCTATCTATGGAATTTTTATTATAGTGTTTTGAGTGGGGTGGTGGCGGTAAAGCTGTATGTCTCAGTTCCTTCTAATTCCTGGATCCAACAAGGATTCAAGTGCTGGAATAGTCAGGGAAGTTTCTTGGTAATGGTCTGAACATGGGTTAACAAAGGAAGTGGCTGTGCGCCAGAGAACTAATAGATGGGCCACTCTCCTTCAGCTGTCTGGTAGTTTAGACAAATGGCAGAGTTGAGGTGTGTGAGCTAAAAGCTGGCAGAAACCAGAGAGAGAGAGAGAGAGAGAGAGAGAGAGAGAGAGAGAGAGAGAGAGAGAGAGAGCTGTTTGACTTCTGCTTGAATCCAAGGCAGCTGGTATGGGAGAAGCAAGACCCTCTTAGAGTATTAACACTGTGAGCCCCTCCATCGTCAGCTCAGGTTGTATATATGTGTAAATAAACCATATATCCTAAAGACACCACAGTCTTTGCTGTCCACTCTAAAGAAACTGAGCCTGGAACTCCCGGAATCTCGCACCACTCAGAGATTTGGGTGGCATACAACACTGTTATAAATTGCTTTGGGATGCTTTATGAGAAGCAATTCCTAAAATAAATAATAATAATGTTCTAAGGCCCTGTTCAGGAATTTGCTAACTGTGCCTGTGAATGGGCTGCAGGGCTGTGCTCTACCCCGCCCTTCCTTCACTGAGTGGAAAGGTCTGTCCTCCCCATGGGCATCCTGCACGATCAGGTTTCCTGGTCATGGGGGTAACTAAATACATCCTTGCAAAATGCAAGTCCCTGTTCAGACCTGCCCACTCAATGCTGGAAGACTGGGGCTAGAGGAGACTAGGTCGACACATGCTGTTGCTCCTTAGATACAGTCAACGAATGCCTGGCAAGGGCATAACTCTACAGACCATCACGACCCCCTAGCAGGAGTATGTGAGTCTGTGCCCGGGGTCACTGACCTCATGCCTGCAGAAGCATGCATGGGGCTACATCACTTTGCCTCAGTATCTAGAGAGGTTATATTCAAGTCATGGGAACCTATAAATGTTAAGAGTTGAGGCATGGGAACAGGCAGCAGAGAGACAGTAGCTAAGACTAATAACAACAACAAATAGAGAGATAATTAACATTTATCTCCTCAGAACCCTTTCTGCTGTTTTGCCTTGCTTTGCCAGGCACAAACACCCACTAGGAAGCAGTAATTGGGCTGTTAGATTAAGTTGCTCACATGATAAATCCTTGGCTTCTGCTAAACTATGTGGGCTGTGATTGGGGGCACTGAGGAGACAAAACCTGCACCAGAGATTGGGGTCACCAAAGCAGCAGAACAGATTTTTGCCCCCTCCCCTAAAGGCTGCTCATTTTACATACACGCATATACTCACAGTCATAATTATGAGTGGCTTATATATTTTGACTAGCTGCCAGCCAACGATAGATTTTTCTGCTACACAATTATTATTATTATTTTAAAATGACATCCACAAGCTCTCTTCTGCCCCCATCCCACCCAAGCAGTTTTAATTCAATCACCATTATTCAAACCTCAGCTTGGTAATTAAGCAAATTACTTCAAATGGGGTAATCTGATCTAAAATCTTTTTCTGCTAATCTGCAATGAAGTAAAATTTGATAATAAAAAAAAAACAAAGAGACTGGCAGGTCTCAGAACTCCGCACTGAGTACAGAAATTAACATCTTGGCACCTTTCAATGTAATGATGTTCCCGACTTCTTGAAAAGCCTGCATTCATTTCCTCATAATGCAATATTTTTTTCTCTGTGTTTCAGCTTAATTACTCCTTTGAAGGATCAAAGGCACATTTTATTAGTTTCATTTGGTGCCTACAATGTGTAAATGCAAAGAAGGATGATAAAACATGCGGCTACGTGATGATGAAAACTTTAGGGCTTCGTATGATGTTGGCAGAGGCATATTCCTATACTTGCTTTTGTTTCTTGATTTTCAGCACAGTATGCTACTAAATGGAGTTTTCTTTTGGATAGACATATGTAGGATTGTGCTGCAAGTGACCCCCCCCAGGGGGGTGAGGGCAGGAAGGAGCCATTTGATAACCTGCACTAATTACTGGGAACAAATATTTGTTGCATTGATACCTACAGTTGTTTAAATCTAATTTCGACATGCTGATTTCATATCTGAAGTTCGTTTTGTTCTGTAAGCTCTAGTTTGTTTCTTTTTTTTCCAATTCATGTTTTTCACTTTTCACCATAATCTTTGTTTTTCACAATGCAAGAATTCAATATTTTATTAAACACATAGCCAAAGTATGACTATAAATGTAAGTGACTTATATAGCATTGAAAATGACATGTATATCTATGTACGGTTGGAGGTATGCAAAAAATGTATTCCCTTGGGATGCACAGTATCTACAAGCTGTAGGTATGATGTATCTGGGGGGTGGTCTTGGGCTACACCCCTTCTGTGATGTATGTATGATGTATGGAGGGGTGATCTTGAGCTCCAGGGCAGGGAATTTCAAAATGTCTATATAAGGGCAGACACACCTTTGTTCTGGGTCCTCCTACTCTCTCCTGCATGTGAGGGGAGCACCCTGTTGCAACAGCTTTAATAAAGATCAGGCTTACAAGCTGCTTTGCTTCTCAATATTCTCTGGTTGGCCTCTGTTATTTTCTCCTACCGATAGAGAACCTACAAAGGGCTCTATAAGGGCTCTTGTGTACCCCATAAGGGAATAAGGGCAGATTTTGTTTATAACAGTGTAAACAAGCCCGATGCCTTTTTGTTATGTATGTGGCTGCTACGCAATTCCTCATCAAAGATGCAATATAACAGCATTTGTAGGGCGTGCTGCGACAGAACCCCTCTCAAATCCCCCCTGTTACTATTTATTTCTCTGTGGTGGCGTGCCGTGTACTCTTACACACCCACTCCAAAACTTGCCCTTCTCTGAATTTTGTGATACAGCTGTCTACCAATAAACATGCCAAAAAAATGTGTGCATTAGCAGGAGATTCAAAGAAAAATGTGTGTATTACAGAGATATGCAGCAACCACAAGATTCCCTTTGTATCTGTTTTTGAAGCAGTCTGATCTGTTTTGGATGCATTCTGTGTCATTCTGATTCGATTCACTATTCAGGAATGAATTTTTGTTGTTCAGTCATTCAGTCGTGTCCGACTCTTCATGACCCCATGGACCAGAGCACGCCAGGCATGCCTATCTTTCACTGCCTCCCGCAATTTGGCCAAACTCATGAATTTAATAATGCTAAATTGAAAAAAAAAATTGTGCCGACTGACAATAATGGTACACTCCTTATATCTGGGATGGCCATCCTCTTCCATGGAGCACACAGTTTTGGGAGGGACACACATGGAGAGGTGAGGGAGGAAGAGGACACCTGCCTAGCCAGCCAGATAAAAAAAAAATGGCTATAATTCCCCCCTTTGCATATAAGTGCATGAAATATGTAAGCAAATGAAAACTTCCAAAATTTTATATACAAGCATGACATTTTCCAAAGCAATCCTTGAAATTATTGTTTTAACTTGATGAGGTTGATGAGAATTGTCCATTATAAATTCCTAACCACTCTCAAAGAATTAGTTTGTAGGGTTGTCTTGGGTGAAGAAATGTCCATTAATCCACTTTTATTTCACAGGGTAAACATCTTTAGTCATTACATAACAGCTCTTGAATAACATTCTACAATCCATGTAGGACTGAGATTACACATGAAAGTGTGCTCAGTATGCTCAGCTATTTAATTTGCCACTTTACAAAATGTAGGACACACATATATTAGTGAGTTTATAAATTAATTTCATCTTTTTTTTTTCAATTCCATATCCAGAAATTAAAATTCTGTAAATTTTCTAGCCATAGCTTTAGAGAGGTAGTCCACCCTTTCCAAAATGTACTAGCATTGCCGTTATTCCATATCTAGCACATTGCATATTATAAATTTCTTTTATCAATGTGTTCCTTTGATGTATAATGAAGCTTTGAGCATATTCCTCCACCGGAAAAGCTGAATTAATGAATCACAAAATTACATAACCTGCACTGGAAGCCCCCCCCCCTTTAATATCTTCAGTAAAACATGTGGAATATCCCACAGTTCTACGTTTGCATTAAAATTTATTTTAGGCAATCAATAAATCAGTGACAACTCTACACGCAATATTGCAAATGGATGTTAACTAACACACACACACACACACACACACACACACATTATTGACATATAACTAGCTGGTAAAATGAAATATGGAAAGCATTTGTGCTGCATTTAAGATGCATCTTAATCGTGATGCTACAGTTAGGGAAATCTACTTGATTTGGTGGGAACATTATTACTGAAAGAAAAATTGTTTTACCCCTCACCACCACAAAATTACTGATCATATATCTGCTGCTCTAGAACAGCGTGCATGAATTTTGGGTGAATTGGAATCAGTACCCTAAAACAGCATTTCTGTTGGCTTTCTGTCTTAATTATTGTTTCTGGCACCGCTCAACCCTGCAGGAAACAGGATTTAACCTCAGCTGATCAGCCGATGTGGGGTGGGTCCAACCCTCCTTGGTTTGACTGTGTCTGTGAAAATCCTGCAGGGAGCCCCCAAATTCAGCTCAACCATTCAGAAAGCAGGATTTAACTTCCCACTCTGATAGGCGGGAGTGTGTGCGTGTTAAATCCTGCTTGGTGGACTGAGTGCACACATTCCTATGCTCAACCTTGCAATGTAAAGGAGGTACCGAAACAATTTTTAAAAAAACAACCTCATCTTTTGTGCACTGTTTCCCAGCTTTTATACAGCACCGTTGTGAGCCCAATTGCTCAATTGATTCACGTTCCTGATCATAGATGAACACAAGAACTACAGCAATTTCTGCTTCTGCGTCCATTTACAGGGGAATTCCCTAACACAGCTTGTTCTCAGATCACAAATAGATATTTAAGGGGTGGGGGGGAGGAATTCCTCAAGACTCCTTTGATTGTAAGAACATCCACATTTTCCAAACCTCTTCCGTGCCACAGTTTCCTTCAGCTGCTACAGTGCTGTCATCCTCCTGCACGACCTGGGTTCTTACTCTTTTGATTTCTTTCCAGAATTAGTCAGATTGGGGGTGGGGTGGGGTGGGGGGTGGGGTTCCCAACCACACAGGGATCAAGTGATGAATGGGATCGCATCACTGTAACACACAGCTAATCAAATTTTACTGCTTAATTGAGTTCTTTGGACCTCCATGACAATAAGTGAGAGACAGAAAAAATGGCTATGCAAGTAAATATGAAAATATTTTCACAGGTGTTTTTTTTATGTCAAACTTTTTACCAAACCTTGGTAAAAATGTATCAAAAAAACAAAAAACTGAATACTTCTTGAGTCAGTTGTACAAGTTAAGAGCTGCTTTTACCTCTTCTAGAAAAAAGAAAAGAAAAAGCTTCCTTTCTTTACTTGGGAGATGAAGCTATGAGGAGACTCAGAACAACAAAGGAAAAGTATGTTTAATAAAAATAAGCCAAGTCAAAGAATCTGCAAAGTTGAGCACAGAAAGCAATATCAGCTAATGGAGGCATGTTCAACAATCCTTTAATAAAATATGGAATCTGTCATTGAGAAAGTCTTGACTCGTTTTGCCCGAGCCTGTCTTTCATTCCAGGGGAAATTGATGGATAAGGAGGGAATATTTTTAACTACAGGTATGTATTCCAGATCTTAAAAGACAACTCATGGCATTGAATTGTAAAATCCCTGGAACTATATAAAGTGAAATTTAACCCGTTTGAACTTTCAGAGGAGAAAACTTCAGGGCATATGGACTATGCAGGAACTCACAGTGCATGTGATGTTATCATATGTTATCTGGGCCATTCACATGTACATTCATACATCTGTACATTATTATTATTATTTGTTAAATTTGTTAGTTGCTTTATTTTGCCCAGGGCAACCCAAAGTGACTTACAAACCAGACAGACAATAAACCACACAGATACATTAAAACCAAGAGGGAAGAGACTTATAAAAGGCCAAATATAGTTAAAGGCTAAAGGCCTAGTTATGGAGGAAGTTCATTGCCTGGCTGTGGTGTTTCACCCCTAAAGGTTCTCCAAGGGTTAACTTGGCAGGGAGGAGATTGACCAATGGGCGCTCTCCAGGCAATTAGAGTGTGGAAGGATGGCAGTTAGAGAGGACAGAAAAGGCAGTTAGAGGTTGGAAGTTGGGCAGTTGAGTTGAGTTGAGTTAGAGAGGGATAGAGAGCCAATGAGCAGAGCTAGAGCAGGTTGAAAAATTAACAGGAGGCATTAGGGATAGTTATTGGAACTAGCAAAGAGATATTGACAAGATATTATCTAAGAACGTAAGCAAAGCACTGTATTCGAAACCATAAGCTTGTTACTGTGTGAAAAATAAACTTATTCTTTTTGGTTAAATTTTAAAAACCTGACTGGACTCAGTGATTTTACCAGGGAGGACCTGGTTGGTGGCAGCAGGACAGTGGGACTGTGGTGGCACAGGGATCAATAGTCCGTTAAACGACCGGGGACCCTGTGTGAACGCCACACTGGCACCTAAAGATGTGTAGTGAAGGTGAGCCTCCCTGGGGAGAGCATTCAACAAATGGAGAGCCATTGCAGAAAAGGCCCATTCTGGTGTTGCCTGCAGCTGTGACTGCCTCTTATCCGAATGTTGCATTGGGCAAAAGGCCCTTCTTCTGAGCTACGCCAATAAAACTCAGAGACTAGAGGAGCTAGGAGTCCATTTTGTTTTCTTTATTGCAAAGCAATAAGGGTTACAGTCGAATCATTTCGCAAGTCCGCAACCCTGCCCAAAGGTCTGGGCAGGGGTATTTATAACATTTCAGACAAAGCATTTCAATTTAACCAATCATATTTCATTACTTCATTTCAGTTTAGTATGCATGTACATTACCTAATCTAATACGCATGCGCGATAAGCATTGTTAACTAAACCTTGATTCTCAGAGATTGTTACATCTTCGTTAGTTTGCATGCATGGGAATCTGTGTTAGGCCTTTGTGCATGGGAATCTGTGTTAGGCCATTGTTCTATGTGTCAACTTATGTACTAGCTTTATGAATGTGATTGACGTATTTGCTGTCCTTCTTTCCCAGTAGGGAAGGTCTCTTGCAAAGAATCATCAGTTTCCTTAAAGCAACAGGTTACCATAGCATTTCTATTATAGCATAGTCAATGATTTATTGGGGTTCACATTATATTCATTGTGGCCCCTTTGGGCCACTGCTACACGAGGACAAAGCATCCTAGGGATTGGATGTTGCATAATGGCCAGAGGGTGTTCCTCCTCACTTCTACAAAAATCCAGGCTGCTTGAAAGGCCAGATTCCACTAAATAGTTGCACTAGCGGGAGCCAGCTCAATGATTCCCACTTGTGCAATGGGGTTTCCACCCTCTTCTTCCCTAGAAGCCCCCCTGTGTCCCCCAAAGCCAACTGGGACGGGGAGAACCCACACAACAGCCCACAGGGGGAGGGGAGATTGTTCCACCTGGCAAGCGGAAATGGTTACACCGATCGAATGGTTGTATTAGCTTTATGTTGAATTCCACCGTTTGTTACCATCTGTGACCCAAATACAACAAGCCTTCTAGCTGTGGTTTCTGAGCTACATTCCTGGGAGTTCCTCTGTGAAATGATCAGCAGTGACAGACAGCTTCCTTAAAATATAGCTTGCTACTAGGAGTGCAGAGTTACTATTGCAAGAAAGAACTCGCCCAGTCAGGGTTGGGGAAAAAAGATTTTAAAACAAACAAAATTGGCCAATATCTTGGTTTATTCCAAGTCTGATTCTGAGCCCAATTTCAATCTCTGATGATGTCATCAGGAATGTAACAGGACCTGTTCTGTCCCTGAACACACACACACACACACACACACACACACACTTATGAGCTCACAGTCAGAATTATATTAACATTGCTTTGACAGTCATTGGTTCTCTTGACACTTGCCCATCTTGGCATAAAAGAACAAGCCAGGAAGGGCTGGCCAGGCGAGTGCAGACAGTCAAGAATGCCTCATTTGAGGAAGCTATAATCTCCTATAATCAATCTAAAAGTGGTGGAGAGGGTACATATCCTCTTTAAGGGGACTGTCGTGGTCTCTCTCTCAGACCTGAGCAGCACCCCCGGACGTTTAACGGTCTATTGGTAACTGCCCCAACGACATATGGTATATCCGCTGCCACCAGCCAGTATTCACTCTGGCAATGAATAACTCACTTCAGATTCAGATTGTGATAAAAATAAAACATAAGTTTCTTTATTGTTTGTACAAAGCGTTATGGTTTCAAATGACTTGGTAAAACGTTTAATATAACTGTATGGTTATTCAGACAAGTATATTTCAACTCTCTACCTAGTATTCCAATAACATTCCCTAATGCCTCCTGTTAATTATTCACTCTGCTCTAGCTCTGCTCATTGGTTCTATCTCCCTGTCTCTATCCTTCCCTAACTCAACTGCCTAACTAACTTCCAACCTCTAACTGCCTTTTCTATCCTCTCTAACTGTCATCCTTCCACACTCTAATTGCCTGGAGAGCTCCCATTGGTCAATCTCCTCCCTGCCAAGTTAACCCTTGGTGAACCTTTGGGTGAAACGCCACAGGGACCTACCTGGATTCTGAGGTTTTAGATAACTACCACCCATTATCGACTCTCTGCACTTGCCCAGCCAATCCTCCCAATTTGCTTTTTTTTAAAATAAGCAAACATTTTCCAATAACTTCCACCCTGAGCCTTATGAACTGTGGAGGAGACCCTACTCGTGCTCCTGCCTATGGCTGTGGTTTGCATTTCAGTGACCTGGGATAGGAACTTATCTTCTGTGGCACCCTGGTTGTAGAACCCTCTTCCATTCAAAAGACCGCCCTCGTGTTACCAGCCATTCATCATCAGGAAATGATGTTACTGCTCCTTCAGAAAATGAGCTAAGAATGTTCTGGTTTGTCTTGATTTTTAGTTGTGTGTGTGTGTGTGTGTGTGTGTACACACACACACACACACACACACACACAATGTGCTATTGTGTGTATTCCTTACAATTGTGCATATTCCTTTTTTTATAAGAATTTATTGACATTTTTTTACTTATAACAACATAGACCCATATCCACCCCTACATTTATACACATACAAAACAAATACAATTTATAAACCAAATACAAACATTGCCAGGATTTTCCTTCTTATTTTAAACATCTCATACAAAAAAAATTCCTTTTTCTTAATCTTGACGGTTGACTTCCCCTACCTTTTCACCTTCGATTTTATACCCATAATCTACTTTTTAACCTCTTCTTCTAAAAATTAAACACAATTGTATATATAAAATAAAACAATCATCTTAATCATCTTAGTCTATAAACTTAATCATCTTATACTAAATTTACTAATAATACATCATCATAAATCTTCACCAATCGTTCTTATCAAATCTACACTATCTCCTCTGTCCTTTAATCTGCTGCTAATAACATAAAAACTTCAAATATCTCCTTTCTTATTAAAAAAAAACAAAAAAAACTAAATATAGCTGACAGTCTTCACCCTCCGATTTCAAAATGCCATAACAGACCGTTTTAGATTTTACTTAATACTTCACCCCACTCCCCCTCTGTCCATTGTCCTTCTCCTGATGACGCCAGAGCCAAACTTCCAATTGCCTTCTTTTTCCAAATGTCCACAGATCCAGGCACAGTTCAAAATACTCCTTGCAATGAGCCTCAGGGTATCCATCTCATCTTCTTTCAGCTTCTCCGTTTCTTTACACCATTCCTCTTCTTGTTGTAAATATCTTAATTCTTTGTCCCTTGCCCCCGAGCTCTCACCTCGGGGTCTGGATATAGCAAATCTTATCGTCGTCCTGGGGCTGCCACCCCCAAGGAGCGAAACTTTTTCCCGGAGTCGCCCTGTCATTTCTCTCCATCCTTCCAGCAACCCTCTCAGCTCCTTGCCAAGGTTTTCTTCCAAAGTGTCAAAGTTTTTAAGAGCCTCCTCTGTGGGAAATAAATTTCTTTTCAAATCCCCACACAAGACTTTCACTTTCCGATAAAGTAGTTCCAGCCTCAAAGCATTGAGCCTTTGTTCATCCGTTAATCCAGAGTTCAAAATAAGTTCAAAGACACAGTCTAACATGATGGTAGAGGGGGAGGGAGTGAGTGTCAAATTACAATTCCTGTCTCTATGTTCTTCCTTTTATAAGAGTTGTTTTTCACCTCAGTTTAAACTTTCCGTCGCCATTTTTCCAAGCCGGAGCGCAGATACCGCAGCTTTTAAACGGAGATATTTTCCGCAAATTTACTCCCCCCCAAAAAATTTTAACAGTCTCATGTATCAAAATTCAAATACTTTGTAACCAGTTCAGTAGCAGCAGTCACTCAAATTGGTTAATTTCTTTCACTCGAAGGGAGGGAGGCAGGCTGCCTTTCTCCTTCCCCCCGGATCGTCCAAAAAGCAAAATATCTAGTCCAATCAAGTACTCACGACCGACGGGTTTCTTTAGATCCATACATCAAAGGTAGAACTTAGACGCTCATCACAGGCTTTGCCGCCGCATTTACATCCCGGTTGGGGCATGTCCCCTATAGCCCGGCTCCGTCGTCCCTTCACCCCCACTCCCCCTTTACAGGGGGAGCGAGGGAAGGGTTCGGAGCCACAACGGGCACAGCCGGGGAGCCCAGGGTGCGGGACGCTCTTCCCGCACCCCACCGGAGCCCCGCTTTGCGGTAGCGGGGCTCCAAACCCCCGGGATGGACTGGGCGCTTCGCAGCCGAAGCAGCCCACGACCACCCGCAATGGCGTCGCCACCGGAAGTCGACAATTGTGCATATTCCTTACAATTTGCAGACCTGGGATCTCCTTGGGATGAAGGGTGGTTTAAAAACATAACAGAGGGATAGAACATATTAGAATATATGCTAATTCACCATGAATACATTGTACATGGTTATTCTGAAGGCTGCGTATCTCTCATCCATAATGCACATGATTCCCCTCCTGTCTGTAATAGATAAGGATCTGCTGAGCTCCCTGGAGAAATGTCACTTACTGAAACCATTTTTGCTTCCCTTGAAATTCCTTGGAAGTCCCTTCATGAAGAATGAGGCTTTAAGGCTGTAGGCTGCAGGGATTTGTTGCTCAGAAGATGAATGGGACTCACCTTCTCTGTATCAGAACACACTTCTTTGCGGTGAAGCAGTTCCAGTGTCAGGATTGCTGCTGCTGCTGCAGGGAAATCTCATAGAAGAGATGGGACAGGGAGGAATAAAATGAGCACAAAAAAGGACACTTACCTTGGGAATACAAAAACTTTGAATGGGTGGTGTTCCAACATCATCAAGAGTTAGCAGAGGAAGTATTCTGAGATGCCTGATCCTTGACTCTCAGCTTGCAAGTAAGGGCTTCAGCCAATCTGAGATTTATAGATGTACACACAGAAGGTCCCATGTCCAATCCTTAATATTCCCAGTTAAAGAAGATCTGATTGCAGGACAGGGGTAGATCTCTGCCTGAAACCTTAGAGAGCTGCTTCCAAAGTAGGCAATATTGAATAAGATGGACCAGTATTTTGACTCAGGATGAGACAATTTCATATGCTTGTTTCATTATCCTTTTGTGACCTCACACACAGGTGTAGAGATGTGGTTGCCTAGGTAATATCTGTGTACCTTACTTATGGAGGTTTTCCCAGAAAAGGATTGAGCTGTTTGGTCCTCAGAGAATTCTGCTAAGTTACAATTTTCAAGAAGATAAAGTGTTTTCTATGTTTTGATCAGGAGCCTCAAACATATCACCGTAACTAAGGTTAAGTGTATTAACACAATAGTTGCATGGAAAACTTGCCTTTGTAACTGCATGTGAAGACTCACAAATGTCACTGGATCTGTAGCTTGGGCTAAGATGATGATGATGATGATAATTTTGTACCCTGCCCCATTCTGGGTGGCTTCCAACAGAATATAAGAAAACATGATGATGATGTTGTTATTGTTGTTTTATTTTTTATTTTTTTATTTTTTTGTTAATACCCTGATCCTCTGATTGGGTTGCCCCAGCCACTCTGGGCATCTTCCAGCATATATAAAAACATAGTAAAACATTAAACCTTAAAAAGCTTCCCTAAAGGTCTCCTAAAGGTTATATAATTACTCATCTCCTTGACATCTGATAGGAGGACATTCCACAGGGTGGGCACAGCTACGGAGAAGGCCCTATGCTTGGTTCACTTCTTGCCATGAGGGAACCACCAAATATTATCTGAAAGGAAACTGCATTTTGTTTCATCCACATATTAGTCTAGGTCAGTGTTTTTCAACCACTGTTCCGTGGCACACTAGTGTGCCGCGAGATGTTGCCTGGTGTGCCGTGGGAAAATTACTTTATATATAGTCAATATAGGCACAGAGTTAAATTTTTAAACATTTTCTAATGGTGGTGTGCCTCGAGATTTTTTTCATGAAACAAGT
This sequence comes from Lacerta agilis, assembly GCF_009819535.1. NCBI lineage: Eukaryota > Metazoa > Chordata > Lepidosauria > Squamata > Lacertidae > Lacerta > Lacerta agilis. The sequence goes on along the minus strand of NC_046316.1, from coordinate 18,535,619 downwards.
GTGCCTTTGCCCAAAAAAGGTTGAAAAACACTGGTCTAGGTGGAGGTGTGGATCACAGCAGTTTTGAATGAGGATTTGCTAGGGAAAAATCCCTCGATCATCCCTAGTTCCCAAGCAGTCTCCCATCTGACTGGCCCACACCCCTACCCATGGTTGCCTGTACTAGCTATCAGAACTAAAGCTCGCTGTTGGCTGAGAGACTTCATTGCACATATCCTTCCATAGGAGTACTGCAAGTGAATCACTAATGGCCTGCGAGGTCACCAACCATGTTTGTCATGGGCTTAGCTGGACAGAGAACAGTGTCTTGGGAAATTTATTTGCATTGTGTATTTGCAGGCTCTGGGGCACACCCATCAGTAGTTTAATTGGAAATGGACTTGACTCATTGTCTATCTTATGGCAGGCACATGGCTTTATAGAAACGCCTTGGCCAGTAACAATACAAATAAAGTCAAAGGTAATTCTTATCAGTTACCCTGTTCAATAGTTTGTGACTGCCATTAGTTTTTATTACACAGAGAAGTCACTGCCTATATATCTTGTAAATGTGAGGCAGCTCCCTGCCTTGCATGTTGATTTGGTGGGCTTGGTTGCTGTCTATTCTCATTGCTTCTTTCTTTCTTTCTTGGTCACCATGGTGTGTTAAACATATCAAGTGACTGGTGCCTTTTGATTTTGTTTCCCAGCTCCCCACTGCTCTACTGGAAACCAAGGACTAAAATTCTAAATTAAAATTCTAAACCAAGCCTTATGAGCAACAGTCGAAGAAACTGTATATATAGAGCCTGGAAAGGAGGAGACTGAGAAGAGATATGATAGCCATCTTCAAATATATCAAGGGCTGTCACAGGGAGGAGGGAACAACCTTGTTTTCTCCTGTTCTGGAGGGTAGGGCTCAAACCAATGGCTTCGACTTACAAGAAAGGAGATTCCGAATGAACATAAAGAAGAACTTTCTGACAATAAGAGCTGTTTGGCAGTGGAATGGACTCCCTCAGGAGGTTGTGGACTCTCCTTTCTTGGAGGATATTAAGCAGAGGTTGGATGGCCATCTGTCATGGATGCTGTAGCTGAGATAACCGCATTGCAGTGGGTTGGACTAGATGACCCTCAGGATCCCTTCCAACTCTACAATTTATGATACTATGATTCCATGAAATCTCCTGACTGATGTAGAAAGCACATGTTTTTAAGATATAAACATTGATACATATGGCATTTCCATTCACCAATCCTTTGGATTTGGCACTAGGCAGTGGCTGTCAAACCTTGGCTGTCAGGGAACACCTCTCACGTTGACTTGTTTGCCAAGGAGGTCCTGTGCATCCATCACAGAAATGTGTATTCCGGGAGATGCTTCAGGGCACATTGCCATACATTGTTGGGTGGGCCTCCCTGTGACCACATGTGAACTAAAAGTATGCTCTCAACAACTGTACACGGGGGAAGATAAGAAGTGGCATTGCAAGCTGGCACGAAGCTTGTCCTCCTTTATTAATTTATTGCAAATTATGAATGACTTCTCCGTAAGTCTTGAAAGACGATAAAACAACAAAAATATACCATATTGACCTGAATATAAGCCTCACTTTTCCCCCTCCAAATTCTGACCGTGAAAAGTTAAAGTGCGGCTTAAATTCGCGATCTTACAAAAATTGGCTTTTACGATATCACTGCTGCAACAGACACACGGTAAAACAGAACGGGTGTGAGCGCCTGCGGAATTTTAAAGGTGCGGCTTATATCCGGGTGCGGCTTATATTCAGGCCAATACGGTATATAAAGAGATTTAATTTCTAAAACAAAGTGATTCCTTTTTCAAAAGTCAAATCCGATACATATAGACTGGGATAAAGAAATCTGCCATTAATAGGCTTGTTGAAAAAGTAAGGTCATCAATGGGTGTTGCAAAGACAACAGAGACAGCATCTGTCTGAAATGCAGCAAGTTCCAAAGGCAGGTGCCACAATCTTGGCTGTGAATTCTAGAAGATCTGTTCTCTGCCTTGCAGGCCTTTTCCCACCTGGCCTGGGAGGGTGGGGACCTGACTGACTCCAGCTACAGAAGCTTAGGCTGCTGAACAGACTCTTGGGTTGGGGTATTGTTTACAGGGGGCAGGGTTGTTGGGGAGGTAGTTGCTGTTATTGATAAACTTTTTGTATCTTTATTTTAGATCCTATTATTATTTATGTGGAAATTGTTCGGTTTGGTTGTGTATTTTTTTGATGTTTTACTTACTGCATATGGCTACTTTTGTTAGGCTGTAATTATATAATTTTCTCATGTTGTAAACCACCTTGAGCATGGATTGAACTATGGAAAGGCAGCATACATATGTATGCTGCCACATGAAAGGCCAAATTTTGCATGGAACAGACCACTCGATGAGATAGTATCTACAAGAGGCCTCATGCTGCAGAGTGCAGTGATTGATTGAATGTTTAAGGGGCGAGGCGGTGTTTTAGGTATCCTGGTCCGAAGCTGATGGAAAAAACATCCCGGTGAGTAAGCAAGGCACAGCATTTTTCCTTATTAATCTTCTCATCCAGAAGCACAAAACATTTCTGAGAAACACCAGGAACCCATAAAATACTAGGACTATTTTCAATGGCTTTCCTGTTCCACTTTCCCTCTTAATTAGTGATCTTCTTGTATGGTTAGGTGGGGTTTCTTTCCAAGAAACAAACAAAAAAATAAATAAAAGAAAGACAGGACCCCATAAACCATTGCATTAGATTTGGCAATCTCAATCCACAAGGGAATGAGAGAAAGAGCCTCATAATTCAGTTGACTTGCATTTCCTGCTTATAAATGGCTCGGACCAGATGATGGGAAATGGCTAAGGACAGGAACAGGATTATGGAGGGTGGGGCTTGTCATGGGCCTGTCATTTCCTATCTGCTAAATGTGACGTTGTTTAACTCTGAGTTGATACAGCTGATTCTGTGGAGCATAATATGTGGTCTGAAGCCTGGTTTAATTTAATAAACTCACACCATAAACATCGAAATCAGATTGATTATATTCTCTGCAGCCAAAGATGGAGAAGCTCTATACACTCAGCAAAAACAAGACCTGGAGCTGACTGTGGCTCAGATCATCAGCTTCTTATAGCAAAATTCCAGCTTAAACTGAAGAAAGTAGGAAAAACCACTGGGCCAGTAAGATTCAATCTAAATCAAATTCCTTATTTCCCTCGTCACCCGAACTAAATGGTGTCTCTCCTGTAAAAGCACACCTTGTCTTTTAAGCAGGTTGTACATCCCACAATATAAATCAGATTCAAGAATATGTCGCTCCAACAAGGTATCCTTGTCTACACCACTATCACCTCTTTGTAGCATTTTCAGTTCGTGAAAACTCTTGCTTGGCACACTTCCAAAACCTGTCTTCAAAATGAAAAGTTAATGCATTCTTAAAAGGTGGTGCTTCATATTTGGTTTCAGGCAGAACTCTCACTTATAGTGAATAGTTCTGCTTAGTGTCTCCCCTCTCCCCTCTGCAAAAGATGCAGTTATTATCTTCCTTATTCCATGAAAGAGGGGGAGAGACCCTTAAAAAAAAAAAAAGCTGGATTACTTTAAGGCTTCAAGACATTATGAGGTATCCATCGATTGTGTTTGCATGTGCTTCTGCTTAAAATATGGCTGCCTCCTAGACCTCATAGCTTCCTGAAAGCCCCTGAGAGAGAGGACCTCAAAGTGCAGACAACCCTGGAGGCTGTCTGTGGAGTGCCTTATGTCTGGTGACAAAAGTTAAAAACAAATTGAAAGGAATTCCTTTTGTCCCCAGTAAGCTGAAACTGACACGGGGACAAATAGAAGAAGACGCCTTCACCCCGTTATGGCTCCCCTTCATCACACACACAGCCCAACAAAACAACGACAAAAATCTACCAACAGCATACAAATCAATATGGCTAATCTGATCAAAAGCACTCACCCACCCCACTCACACAGGAAACCAAAGACCACCACAGCCAACTACAAATGATCAATCACACCCTACGCCAATCCCGACCTATCTCACCACCAAAGGAGCATAAGTGAACAACAGAGAACCTGCACAAACAACGCTGACACCAAACCCTACATATATTAAGTAAAATAGAAACATAGTCACCCCACCCCACCCATCCCACCCACCACTTCCCCCCTTTTCTCCCTAATGTCTCAACAAACGAAATTGACTTGTAAAAGTGTTACATGGGAAAAACACGAGAGAGACATTGCACTACCTTTGTAAATCAAGAAAATCTTTAATAAAAAAATAAAAATAATGTTATAGAGACTTAAGGTAAATATGAAATCTGTGCACCCCCTGAAATTTCCTCCCCAATAGTAATGGTATTTTCTTTTTGCCCCTCCTCCCTCATAAATGGTCTAAAAGTGAAACATATTGGCACAGGCTTAGTTTTGCTCATGCAAATCCAGTAGCTGCATGAGCAATATACTCAGAGTTGCATGTCTGGCACACAATTCTCCAAGCTTGCTACTTGCCACAAAATCCCATTCCCTAAGAATCTCAGGTGTTTGTGCTTGTTTATTGCCTTTAAAATACTCAGATTTTTGAAGATCTGTGAAGATATTCATGAAAGTGCAGGGACAGCACTTGCTGAATCTCAAATCTCAGTTGAATTGATGAATAAAATTTCCTGTGGCTTGAAGGCAGGACTTCACTGCCTTGTATAAGTCCATGTTCCCTTTTCACATGCCTATCAGCAAAATAGTAAAAATAACAAAATAAGTTGATTTATACAATGTGCATGCATTGCAGAATTCATATCGTAATTGAATTTGGGCTACCTTGACAAAACCTTTCGAATTGTTATAGTGCAGAGCACTCACAACTTGGGTATAAGATATATTTCTTGTTTTGGTCATCCCCTGGGCTTTCAAAACTGATGACAACATGCACATGACCTTAAGGGCACTTACTTGGAAGAAAGGTTCAATGAGGGCAGGGTATACAATATCATCTTCGTGTTTCTTAAAGACACAATAAAAGAAACATATGAGAAACCTCTCAAGATACACATCAGATACTCTCAAATTCTAATAGCTACTGTGTGTGTCAGCAATCAAGTAGTGTCAAATGGTTGAAACTACATCGGAGATATTGTTAAGTACTGACTGCTGCTGTCTGTCAGTTATTAGATACTGTCAAATGTTGGCTGCTAAATGTTGGGGACTGTTCAATACTATCTGTTGGCTCCATTATGGTTCTTCAGGTTCCTTTCAGTGTTAACTGCTACAGCGAAGTACTGATGCAGAATATATCAAATATCTACCCACTATTCTTACATCCATAGGACATTTGTTTTGTTTTTTTCTAATTTTATTTATACTTTTCAGATATATACATTTCATTTATTTTACAGTCATTTTGACATTTTAAAACTTGACTTCCTTCCCCCTTTCTGCGGTTCCTTAAATTTATTTTTAGTATCTTCTGCATCACCAAATTAACTTAATTTACTCATTTATTTATCTTCTTTAAATATATACTCTCATGTAACTGCAGATTATTACAATAATCCTGCCAGTGTTTTTATCCATTTACAATTTGTCTGTAAATATTCAATAAACCATTTCCATTCTTTTATATATAAAAAAGTTTGTTATCTTGATTTCTTATTCTTCCGGTAAGTTTCGCCATTTCTGCATATTCCATAAATCTTTGTATTCATTCTTCCTTTGCTGTGACTTCTTCTTCTTCTTTCCATTTTTGGGCAAGTAACATTCTTGTCGCTGTGGTCGCATAGATGAATAAATTTCTATAGAGTTTCGGGAGTTCTATCCCTATAATTCCCAAGAGAAAGACTTCTGGTTGTTGCTTTTTACAAACATTATTTTAAACATCCATAGAACATTCAGATGACATTTCTTATCTAAATTTTCAAAGTAGAATTTTGAGGAAATGTTTGGAGGGGCTTTAGCACTGATGGTATTTGTTATGCTGCATAGATGCAAGAGGCCTTACTATATACAACAATACAACTTTCAAGGAGGACAGTGTTTCTTATGTTTGCACCTCTTCACCATTGTAGCACGTGTTATAGAATGTGACTCCACCCCACTGAAAATGCATTGTGTGGCAACAAGCTTTCCATGTGGAGGCCTTCTGCACCCAATTATTCCCCCCCCCTTCCAATAAAGGATGGGTGGTACTAACTGTCCCATTTTACGGGATATTTGTGTTACTCTGTACTGGCAGAGTGCAGGAGATGAGTGCATTGGCTGCTTAAGAGAAATGCTTCCCTACTCTAACATACGTAATTATGTAATTCATTATTACTCTATTGGTTCTTTACAATGGAAAACATACAGTGGTACCTTGGTTTGCATACATTTTGGATTACAAACACGTCAAACCCGGAAGTGCGTGTCCCGGTTTGCAACCTTTTTTGGATTACAACCCATATTTTTTTGATCACAAACAAATTTTTTTGGGCGGCCCCATTGGCGAAAGCGCGTCTTGGGTTACAACCTGTTTTGGTTTACAAACAGACCTCCAGAATGGATTATGGCTGTAAACCATGGTACAACTGTATAGATATTGTTTATTAGAAGAACATTACTTAATTAAGCATGAAGAGTTTAATCCAATCATGGCCCTCCAGTGATGGAAGATTCTTTGATCTGGAGGAGGTTTCTGTGAGCTAGGGAGGGTGATTTTCACAATTTCCCACTTCCTCCTGCATTTCCCTATGCCATCTGCTACAATGCTGTTCCAAAGAGTCATCTCATCCTCCAGAGCAGATTTGAGAGGGAGGGTGTAGGAGGAGTGGGGAATGACTGAGAATCACCTACCCGCTCTTCTACTCATGCAAACTTCTCCTGGATCAAAGAGCCTTCTGTCAGCAGAGGGACACAGTTGGATACAACCTTTACTTTGTGCTACATTTGAGTTCCATTCTTCAATCTGAAATACTCTTCTCTGGGCGTATTCTCGGTGAGTTTCCAGGCATTGTGTAAGATTCTTTCATTCAGAGCTGGGGCTGGTGGCTAGGGATGGGAAAGGATAATTAGCATGCTATTTTCCATCCTAAGTCCTATGCTCATCTATCAGGGGAATGGCTGATTTCCTATTTATTGTGTCTCTCTGTATGACATTGTTTCCTGCTCCAGAGGTTCCTCTGATGCTTCTGAGTGTCTTTTCAGTGGCTACAAGGGACTGCAACAGATAGAATCACTGGAAAAATCCCTTTACACACTTGAATTACTGCTTGCTGCCCATTCTATATCCTTTGCATATGAATTACTGTGCACAGTCCAAGTGTCAGGGACTGTGCCAAGGAGGGCTGCACTGAGGAGGAATGGTGGAAGCCACCCCCTCCCCCTGCTCCTGCTCCTGCTCCTGCTCCTGCTCCTGCTCCTGCTCCTGAATCTTCCCAGGAGCAGGAGGACAGTATAGATTTGGAACAGTGGTTTGCAGAGGGGCATAGTTCAGAAGGCAGGAGCTGGGAAATACTAGATGGGGAACAGCTAGGTGAAGAAACACTGGAAGAGAGAGAGTTAACAGATTCACAGTCACTGGATAGCTTTCCTCCGATCTCCCCAAGGTCACGAAGAGCTCAGAAAGTTTCAGAACAGAAAGCACAGAGGGTACCAGCTCAGATTACAAAATGTAGCAGTGAGTAGATTAATAGGGACGGAAGGGGTGTAAGCTTAATTGGGAGCGCCGCCATTCTGGGTGGACACTTTATTTTGTCCTTTGCTGTGTTTATTAAAGAAACTAACTGGTAAGAATTCCTTTCATTTGATCTGCTCATTTACAACCACGGGGGAGGAGCCGATTCCCCGAAGCCTGACACCAAGTAGGTAGGCAGGTAGAGTTTTGAACCACATTGGGCAATGTAGACATTCTTAAAATAAATAAATTTGTGTCCTTTGGGATCACAGATTGCATATGAAGGTACATCCAGATGCACATCTGCATCTCTCTCTCTCTCTTAAATCATTTTTTATTGATTTTATTTTCTTGTAACAAATATCCAATATCATTACAATACATTCATTTTCCAATTTCCCCCCTCCCTGTTGACTTCCCTCAGCTTCCATTTCTAGTATATTACATCAAATGATACATTCTGCTGTTTGTATATAATACTATGCTATCATATTGTTATACTTCTTGTTCTCTATAAATAAAATTGCAAATGTTTATTTAAATCCTGCCAATGAGTCCATGTCCCCCTCTTGCAAATATATTGTAAAATCACTCTTGTCCTTTTTACACAGTTTGTCTGTTAACTTTGCTAACTCTCTGCATAGTTATCAACCTTTCTTGCCATTGTTCTTTTGGTGGTACTTCTCTGTTCTTCCAGTTTTGTGCTATTAAAATTCTTGCAGCTGTTGTAGCATACATAAATAATGTTCATTTTTCTTTCGGCAACCCCTGTCCTAAAATACCTACCCAAAAAGCTTCTGTTCTTTTTTAAACAAATATTATTTTAAACATTTTTTTTCAATTCATTGTATATCATTGTATATTTACGGATCGCATCTTGTTGAAAGAGAACGACATGGAAATTATGTATAGGTGCTACATCACACCAGTAAAACTGGCAAAAATGTATAAAACAGAACAAAAGAACTGTTGGAGGTGTAAGGAAGGGGAAGGTACATTTTACCACATGTGGTGGGATTGCAAGATTATTTTAAAAAGGGGGAATGATGAACATCTGCATCTCAATGAACATCTGGATCTAAGTCACCCATTGCCCGCCTCACTTACTTGGCAGAGTGTTGATACAGAGGAGGCCTATTTCTTCAGCTGCCGACATTTTACCCTGTATGGCATTCTGCAAAGAGGCCAATTCAGTCGCTGCCTCAAGGACATTCCTGCATCCTCTAATCTCTGCTTATTACATACAGTCCAATGGCAGCACACATTAGCCTCCATGTTAAAAACACCCTAACATGATTGAGTTCCTGCAGGCGAGTGCAAGTTGTCACTTTGGATTGTCGCTTCTTTCAGCAACGACTCTTCTGCGGTTTGCTCCGGATGCATGGCAAACTGTTTCGAGGGACAGGAAGTTTACACTTGTCGTGGTGTTTTGGCAAGGAGAGACTTGATCTAGTAGCAGAGGAAGGGTAAAAAAGAAGAGCGAGACGTACCCTTAAAAATAGAAAAATAAAAGCACAGAGTTCTGTTTTCTAATAGACACATGACCTTCCTCAAAGGTAAAATCCATCTACAACTGTCTCCGGAGGATAGAAGCAAAAAATATTCCGAAGCACTTAAGTAGTGAGAATTAGAACTTTGGCAGCCTGCTATTGCAGGTGAGCTAAGTAATTTATGAAGACTATGTCACCCTGTTATTTTAGGCTGAATAATTACTCTGACATTCCAACATCACTTCTTCTTTTTAACAGAAAGCAGCCCTTTTAAAATTATATCTGCAGCTCTTCATTAATCTCCGAAAAGCCTGGTGGGATGAGAACCGATTGCTGAATTAAATAATGTTCCTATTTAAAATGATTTTCATTCAAATGTTTTTGGCACATCATTAAGGATAACCCTTCTCATGGTAGTGCAAGAGAGTTTCCACCCTCTGTGATATTCCATATCAGGTATATTATGACTAGTACTGCACTGAAATCTCTCCTCCAGTTTCTCAAAAGTTTTCTTCCCCTGTGAAAGAGGCTTCATTTTCTCTCTCTGCCCATGTCTTTTAGAATTTATTTAGGGTTGTGAGAGTTTGAGCTTCCTTTATCATTGTGAGGTGGTTGCGGAGAAGCCTAAACAGGTCATCTAATTATTCCATCTATTTATTGATAGACTTGGGACCAGAATGGTGGAAAAATGTCCCCCAGAGCCCACAGCCTCACTAGCAATGCCATCTATGCAGAAATCTGAGGGGAAAGTCTCTTACATGCGATGAAACAGATTTGTCAGGCTTAGATTTCCCCAGGGATTTGTCTCCCAAGAAGATTTAAGGCCCATTGTGTAAATAATAGAGACCAGTCCTTCACCTTTGTGATGAAATGGACTCAAATTAATCAGAAATCCATTAGCCTGTGCTTTAAGTAACTTATCTGCCAATATGTGACAAAGTTGATAGTTGATTGTAGTCAATTTATGACCAAGTGGGAATAATGGTGAGTCAGTTGGGGAAAGGCATTCTTGCCAATTCTTCCAAACCTTAAATGTGTTTGTTTGATAATTTTTGAATGCAATTCCTTTTATGCAACCAAATAAGGTAAAATGAAGTACATGGTCTGCTGCAGCTTTACACATAAGAAACATTGCAGTATATTATTGAGCTTTAGCACTTACATCACATGGACTGATTGACGGCAAATGGCATTCTTTGGTTTTTGTCATACATCATTTTGTCATACACTGAGAGGAGTGAGGTTACAGGGAACCAGGAAGCGTGCCTTCTCGGTAATCATGCCCGCCCTGTGGAACGCCCTCCCATCATATGTGAAGGAGATAAGTAACTATGCAACCTTTAGTTTTAAATGATTGATATTTTATTATGTTTCTGTATATGCTGGAAGCGTTCCAGAGTGACTGGGGTAACCCAGTCAGATGGGTGGTGTATAATAATAATAATAATAATAATAATAATAATAATAATAATAATAATAATTTATACTCCGTCCATCTGGCTGGGTTTCCCCAGCCACTCTGGGTGGCTTCCAACAAAATATTAAAATACAGTAGTCAAACATTAAAAGCTTCCCTAAACAGGGCTGCCTTCAGATGTCTTCTAAAAATCTGGTAGTTGTTGTTCTCTTTGACATCTGGTGGGAAGGTGTTCCACAGGGCAGGTGCCACTACTGAGAAGGCCTCTGCCTGGTTCCCTGTAACTTGGCTTTACACAGTGAAGGAACTGCCAGAAGGCCCTTGGCGCTGGATCTCAGTGTCCGGGCAGAACGATGGGGGTGGAGATGCTCCTTCAGGTATTATTATTATTATTATTATTATTATTATTATTATTATTATTTCCACAATGCACAATAGCTCTGGTGAACATTTCAGATTGACCAGTAAGTAAGGGAAGGGAGGAAGGAAAGACAGTTTTCAGCAATTGTGAATACCTTTGGCTTAGTTCTACTCAGAGCAGTTTGTAAAGCTGAAATGCTACGTTTTCCTGGTGACGAAAGAATAAAACCCAGCTTTCACACTCACAATATTCTAAAAGGCTTGAACCGTATTAATTGATTCATCAACAAAGCTAATTGAAAGGCTACATGCATAAATGGCTTTGGGAGCCTGACATAAAGTGGCTCATTAACTTTAGCCATACAGAGTAGCTAATGTTCTAAAAGGAACATCTCCCACTACTGGCCCCGGAGGAACGCTTCCATCCATTTTTAAAACTGGCATACAGTGCATGCCTATGTGGAAATTGTAATGAGATGCTCACACACAGGGAGAGGGTCTTGTGCAAGGATGATGTAGTTCTGAAGCAGAGCTAAGCTGCAGGATATAAATATGGCTGAGATGTCTGTGATGCCACAGTGGTGGCTGGTGCCCATTAGAACTGGTAGACAGGTCAACAGCGGCAGACAGGTAAACAGTGAGTGGAGCCAGAACCAATGGCAGGCAGAATCAGTTAATGCAAGCTTTGTTCTCCTCCTGCTCCCTACAAGGGCAACATTGAGACTACAAAGAAAAGGAAGCTGCCAGGCAGCACCCCAGACTAGTTATAGGAAGGCAGGCAGGCAGATTGGGGTGGTGGGGTGGTGGATGAGGGCAGGCTGAATGCCCCATTTGTTTCAATGCACTAGGCTCCACTGTGATGCACATACCACAATGGCTGCCCCCAGGGTCTCTACCAAATTCCTTTAAGATAGAAGACCTCATATAAGGAACATGCTTAAGTCTAATTAACACACCAGGGGCAGACTTTGGTCTTTCATATTTCAGTGGTGCCCTGTCCAAGCCCATAATTTGGCACCCTCCACCTCTCACCTCCCATTCTGCTCAATTCACTACGTCACATTTTTGCACATCTTATATTAGCATTTGTGCACATGCTTTCCCCTAATGTGCATGTTTGCTTTCGGGTGTGCATTCCTTGGTTGGGGAACTGCAACAAAAAAAAATCAGAGAGGTGTGAATTTCAAAATATAAGCTGTGTTCATGTGTTGGTTTGGGATGTGTGAATTAGACCGACTCTGATTAAAATGCAAACTGTATGAGTTTCTCCCTCATCTCTGCCCACCATCTGCTTCATCTTTCACTGGCATCTTCGACATGTGCAGAGCCTCATAATCAGACCTTAGCACTGAGGGGCAAAATCAACGTGTGTGTGTGTGTGTGTGTTTGTGTGGAGTAACATGGAGGAACATGGCAGTCTGACCCAGTCTTTCATTCCTAACCAATCTCACCCTCCCATTGGGTGCAGGTCTTCATGTGGGACTTTGAAACCCTGCCCATTGTGTTGGATGATGCTCTAGATGTTCTCTTCTGAGCAAACAGTCCCAACACAGAGTCAAGGCTAGGCAAAGGCAAGATCCTTTCCCCTTTCGGTGTTGTTGAATAATGAGAAAATATGCTGCAATGCAGCATTTCTTGTTTGTTACACACAATGAACCTCTTTGGCATATTTGGAAATATGCTTCAGACAGAGGCACCCCTGGACGTTATGGTAAGGTTTTTTTTTGCCATTTGCAGGAAAGAAAGTTCCCTCCTGCCTTTATGGAGTGCGACATCAATATTGCATAAGGATCTTTGTGAATGAAGCAGCAACTGGAGAGACGGATGACCCATTCATGAAAGAAATGGAGAAGTCGGAACCTTCCCAAGGTATTGTATCAAAATGAAATGAATATTGCAGGAGGCAGTTAAGCACTCCCCCCCCCCCGCCGAAAAGCGCTACCCACAGTCTTTTTTCTTTTTTCTACTCAGCCCACAACACATTTAACCCAAGACCTCTCCCTGACCGCTGGAACCTTTTTATAGTGCAAGGGGGGGAGGAGGAGGAAAATGCCATCTGTCTCTTTGTGAATGCACATTGGTATGTCTGAGAGCATGGGGGGGGGAGAGACTTGCTGGTACAATCTCTCTGCCTAACTATGTGAGATGATGGCAATTTTAACCGAGAGAGGAAGATTTGGATTTAGAACAGATTAGAACAGGGGTGGCCATCTCTCAAGAGACTGCGATCTACTTTCAGAATTAAAAACTAGCAGTGATCTACCCCTGGTTTTTTTTTTGGGGGGGGTCCAGCTCAAAGTTGTTGAGCTTTTTTTTGGGAAGGAAAGCTTCATTTGGAGGGGGGGTTCAGCTCAAAGTTGTTTTACGGAGAAGAAAGGCCCCATTTAGGGAGCAGCTCAAAGTTGTATAGGTTTTCTTTGGGGGGGAGGAAGTTTCATGGGGGGGTTTAAAGGCAAGGGACGAAGGGGTAAAGTCACTTACAAAAAGATCACTATGGATCAAAACAGCAGCACAGAGAAAGCTCCGTCTTCCCTTCCAGAGATCATACAACAATGGAGGGTGGGGCGAGGGGGCGGGGCAGGATTCAGTTTTAGTGACACTAAGGAAAGGGAGCCAGAGATCGACCATGATCTACCAAAACCTCGCTGGGATCTATCAGTAGATCGCGATTGACTTGTTGGACACCCCTGGATTAGAACATACATTTGGTGCAGTGGTGGGGATTGCCCCATTGCCAAGACTGGCCCATCTATGCACAACATTGCATGCTCTGAAGTGGCAGTCTCTCACCCAAGCCCGAGGCAGGGATCTTTCCAAATGTTTGTTACATGATATTATTTAAAAATGGGAGAGGGGGAGCTGGTGACCCATCAGTTGTTGCTGGATCCCATAATCCTTGACCATTGGTCATAGTGGTTGGCACACATGGGCATTATTGTCCAAAGTTTATGAAGGGTACCAGGCTGGGAAAGACTGGTGGATAAGGCTGGTCTTCTGTTTTCAAAGCATGCATTGATGGAGAGAGAGAGAGAGAGGAAGTCACTTCAGGATACAGAATTCCAAAGAAAAACCAAACAACTTATGAATAACATATTGTCCATTCAAATTAAGGCTGCAACCAGAAATTTTGATTGATTAATCATGTGAGTTTTAGTCTTTTAATGAAATATGCATAAATGTGCATATTGGGTAAACAATATTTCTGAAGTAAGAACTATACATTATTTGCGTCTTAGAGGAGGAACTCATCTGTATGAGAAAATGGAGGATGCCTCTTTTACAATGGTGCTTGCCACCTTCAGTTTTTAGAAGCGCACACACACACACACACACACACACACTGCTGTCTGAATAACCAGCTGAAAAAATAAGCCTATGCTGCCAATACTCTTGGTAAATCAGTATACAATCAGCAGCACAGAAACGGCGCACACAAATCTACTAAACCATTCCACGTATAGAATTCTATATTGGTATTCCAATCAACAGGAAAGCAATGCAAAAAGTCAAAAAGTCAAACAAAGAAGCCACAAACAGAAAACTCATTCAAATTGGTACAACAGGACAATTTCAGTCTTTAAATGTTTTTAGCCAGGCTCCTGTAGATATTGACGAAAATAGATCCAGTCAGATGATATGTACAGATGTTAATAGATGAAAGTAAGTCCAATCAGAGGGAATATTGACGATGTGACGCACAATAGACAGGGTGCCGGCGTTTGTCCCCTGTTTCGCCCACGGACAATTTTGGGCTTCTTCAGTAAATTTTGGATTTACTGTATATTGATTATCTGTTATAATTGTGAAGATTATGGTGTCCAGCTGATGAGAACCCCAAATTCACAATCTCAACTTTGGGGTTTTCATCAGCTGTGCACCATAATCATCACAATTATAACAAGCAAAGGCTTGACATATCTCGCTTTGCATGTCGTGAGTCTATCTCATATATTAAACCCCAGTAGCTAATGAAAACAAGTGCTTACATAAATGGACTTTTCCACGATATTCCAATTTTTCGAGTTTCACCTGTATACCACATTTATCCCCCCCCCCATTTCATCCTCACAACAACCCTGTGAGCTAGGTTAGGCTAAGAGATGGTGACTAGCCCAAGGGCACCCAGTGAGCTTCATGGATGAGTTGGGGATTCGAACCCTAGTCTCCCAGGTCCTAGTCCAACACTCTAACCATTATGCCATGCTGGCTTTCATTGCTATGTGGGATCTGCAACAATATGCTGCTGTCTGGAGTGTTTATCCTCAGGATTCCTGTCCATTCCCTCTCCGTCCATCCCCCCCCCCCATTTTTACTCTTGAGTCAGCATTCTATGCCCACTGATCATGCTTAGTCCTCACAGAGCTCTTTCAGTGGTCCTGCCCCCCAGCAAGGGTTCCCCTATATTTCCCATACTTCTGTAAAAAAAAATTGTTTCCCCAGGTCCACTGATGTCTGTTTCTTGGGTATGAGTGGTGCTGTTCTGTCTTCATGAGCAACACCACACATAGCCTGATCATTGGAAGTAGAGGGAGATACAGACTTCCCTAGGAAGGGAATTCTATAAAAAATATTTTAGTACCAATGTTATACCCATTTTGTCCCCCCCCTTGTTGTTCCTTTCCCTCCTCTGCCTCCATGGCTTTATTGTTTTGCTCTTTTCCAATATATGTTGTTACCTGTTGTTCCTTTCGAGGAGGAAACCCTTTCAACAGACACAGATTTCAAATAATGTTTGCTTGCTTTTCTGGAACACTGTGTGGGAGATTAAAGCCCAATCCCTGCCTTTATTCTGAACATCCTGGTTGTTATCAGTTTAGGACAGATGTCATGCCATTTTGAGGTTGCTTGTGTCTGTCTGTATTATACCTTGAATTAAGCTTTCATTCCATTGTCTTTTGAGACATTAGTAAAAAAGAAGAAGAAGAAGTCTAATTTTCAGGAACAGGGCTTTTTAAAAAAATGGTCTGATGAATATACTCTTTGCATGATAATTTGCTCCTTTAAACAATTTGTAGAAAGTCAAATTTATTTTCTTTTTAATCATCTGCCATTTGTTTACACCCTCACTATACTGAAAGCGGTCCATCTTTGCAGCCATGTGGCTTCTGATCTGAAAACATCACATTGAAATATTGCTTTCTAATGGAAACAAGGAAATCTTTTGATTCCTTTCCAACATAAATTCAGTACTGAAAGCTGGTTTAGTAGCTAGAGATGTTGTATTTGCATGAGAGCTCTGTAATTCATTTAATCCATCCATCCATCCTTTCTTTCAAGATGTCTGCAGCATCCACAATAGCATCATCCAGTTCAACATTGCAAGGCATTGCACAGAACAACACGCTCTGATCCCCTCAGCCCCAGCAAGCCTCTGCCATATCTGAGGCTCATAGATCCTCAAGGCCTGCTGCCATGTTTCTTCTGGTAAGGGCTTCATTTTTGGCCTGGAGAAAAATGTCTTCAAAAATCACAAGCCAGGAGGACTCGGAGAGTCTGACCACAGTATACACCAGGGGTGAAACATTTTTTTTTTAGCCAAAGTAGGTACAGCAACAGATATGACTCTTACCTCTGTGCAATTAGTTAGGGGCTTCCATGCATACCCCCATGCTCACTTTCTCCAGCCTCTCCCATGGTTGCCATGGTGCAGCAAAGATGTGGTTTGGGCTTCTTGAATTTCTACCTCTGAGAATATTTGCCTTTTTTCATGGCCAGTTCACAGCCATAATTCCTCCAGCCTTCTGCTGTTCTGGTGCTCTTTTTTTACCCCATTTGTTAGGGCTTATTTTTCTTCATTACATTATCGCTGCCGATCAGGGACCATGCGGTGATTCTGATGATGCCACGAGGCTGCAAAACAAACCATAATTGGCTACCTTATGGCACCATGAAGAGCAAACGAGGCTCGTTGATAGTGAACAATTGTTTCTGGATCATTAACACTGTCAATTTCAAGAGGTCAACATGCAGGTCACTTTTAGAACCAAACTGAAAAATCAACCAAGCAAGGGGAGCTATTGACCAAAATGCATCACTCTTTTGGCTCGGCCCTTGTCAGAACAGAGCTATTCAGATAAGGATATCTGCATGACTGCTGACCCAGAAAACCAAACATACAACATACAACTTTACCTGTGAGACAGGTTAAAAAGCAGAGAAAAGCAAAATGCTTCTCTTACCTATTTAGAAACCAAAGCAGGCATGGCAACACATCAAAAGTTCACTCTGTGCTTAAGGGTGTGAAACGAAAGGGTAATAGATAGATGTGTGGCGCATCAATGGGGTTCTTCTCACAGCTTAACCCTTGGGGCAATCCTCTGATGAACTGGCAGTCACTTTTCATAACATGCATATGGATGAATGATTAAGATGATAATCCTGACACGAATGTTCATGCTGCAAAGCCTAGTTGCTGAAAACCTTTGCAGAAAAGGTTCGCCTTGCTTCTTTAGCTAGGGTGTATTTAAATGAGCATTTTGTAGGTGTGTATATGAAGAATGGGGAACCAAAAATTTTCAGAGGAAAACATTCTTCTGAATTATATACCTATTGTATGGAAGCTGACAACTGGACAACAAAAGTGGATTCTACATGTCCTAATGGTGGCCAAGAGACTGGTATTGACGAACTGGAAGAATAAAGATATGACCCCTTTTAATCAATGGATTGATGACATGACAGCACTCGCAAAATACGAACAGGCTGCTTAAAAATGCAGGCATTGTTTGGACAAATATATTGACATTTGGAAAGAGTTTTTACAGAATACAGTAAGTTATAAATATACGTCTTATGGCAATAATATTGTTCATATATCTATATAATAATTTATGGAATTGTAACTGATTATATTTAGCGTATTATACCATTTCGTACAAAGATTACCATAAAAGGGGAAAGGACTTAACAGAAGCAGAAGACATCAAGAAGAGGTGGCAAGAATACACAGAGGAATTATACCAGAAAGATATGGAGGTCTCGTACACCCCAGGTAGTGTGGTTGCTGACCTTGAGCCAGACATCCTGGAGAGTGGTCAAATGGGCCTTAGAAAGCACTGCTAATAACAAGGCCAGTGGAAGTGGTGATATTCCAGCTGAACTATTAAATTTTTAAAAAGGTGATGCTGTTAAGGTGCTACACTCAATATGCCAGCAAGTTTGGAAAACTCAGCAGTGGCCAGAGGATTGGAGAAGATCAGTCTACATCCCAATCCCAAAGAAGGGCAGTGCCAAAGAATGCTCCATCTACTGCACAATTGCACTCATTTTACACACTAGCAAGGTTATGCTTAAAATTCTACAAGGCAGGCTTAAGCAGTATGTGGACCGAGAACTCCCAGAAGTGCAAGCTGGATTTTGAAGGGGCAGAAGAACCAGAGACCAAATTGCAAACATGCAATGGATTATGGAGAAAGCTAGAGAGTTCCAGAAAAAACATCTACTTCTGCTTCATTGACTACACAAAATCATTTGATTGTGTCGACCACAGCAAACTATGGCAAGTTCTTAAAGAAATGGGAGTGCCTGATCACCTCATTTGTCTCCTGAGAAATCTGTATGTAGGACAAGAAGCTACAGTTAGAACTGGATATGGAACAACTGATTGGTTCAAAATTGGGAAAGGAGTACGACAAGGCTGTATATTGTCTCCCTGCTTATTTAACTTATATGCAAAATTCATCATGCGAAAGGCTGGACTGGATGAATCCCAAGCCGGAATTAAGATTGCCAGAAGAAATATCAACAACCACAGATATGCAGATGACACAACATTGATGGCAGAAAGTGAGGAGGGTGAAAAAGGATAGCGCAAAATATGGTCTGAAGCTCAACATAAAAAAACTAAGATCATGGCCACTGGTCCCATCACCTCCTGGCAAATAGAAGGGGAAGAAATGGAGGCAGTGAGAGATTTTACTTTCTTGGGTTCCTTGATCAATGCAGATGGTGACAGCAGTCACGAAATTAGAAGACACCTGCTTCTTGGGAGAAAAGCAATGACAAACCTAGACAGCATCTTAAAAAGCAGAGATATCACCTTGCCAACAAAGGTCCATATAGTTAAAGCTATGGTTTTCGTAGTAGTGGTGTATGGAAGTGAGAGCTGGACCATAAAGAAGGCTGGTCGCCAAAGAATTGATGCTTTTAAATTATGGTGCTGGAGGAGACTCTTGAGAGTCCCATGGACTGCAAGAAGAGCAAACCTATCCATTCTTAAGGTAATCAGCCCTGGGTGCTCACTGGAAGGACAGATCCTGAAGCTGAGGCTCCAATACTTTGACCACCTCATGAGAAAAGAAGACTCCCTGGAAAAGACCCTAATGTTGGGAAAGATGGAGGGCACAAGGAGAAGGGGATACAGAGGACAAGATGGTTGGACAGTGTTCTCGAAGCTACCAACATGAGTTTGACCAAACTGTGGAAGGCAGTGGAAGACAGGAGTGCATGGCGTGCTCTAGTCCATGGGGTCACGAAGATTTGGACACGACTAAATGACTAAACAACAACAACAACAACTATATATATTTCTTATTTTATTTTTCCCACTTTCTCACTCTTTCTTTTTTCCTCTTATATTTTCTTTATCACTACTTTATTCTCTAGAACAGAAATTCTTTTAATAAAATATTAATTAAAAAATGAAGGCTGGGGAACCCATGGACCTCCTGATTTTGTTTGACTACAATTCCCATGACTATTGGTCTTGCTGGCTGGGGTTGATGGGAACTGAAGCTCTGCAACATCAAGAGGACGACAGGTTCACCGTCCCTGGTGAATATACCTAAGCTATTTCAATTGTGAAAGACACTCATCCCCCTCTCTCTATAATTTCTAGAAAGATTTAGTTACTTTGAAGCGTTTGTGATTTCTTTGCCCCTGCCAGTGGCAGTCCATGATGTGGAGTGAGAGTAGAGAAAGACACAGGGGACTAGATATTACAGAAGGACAGTAGGCAAGTTAACATGGAGCTGTTGCCTAAAATGGCAACCCCATGCGATGTGCAACATGCAATCGCATCCAGATAAACAGGTTCTTGAGTAATGTGTGCATCATACCATTGCACTCAACAGAGAATCAGGATTGCCTCTGGCACTTACAAGGTGTGGTCAGAAAGTTTGGTGAATGGTCACAGAAATTGGACAACGAGAAACATTCGAACATACAATCGGCATAGGAAACCCACAAAATGCTCACAATTGTGTACGGAGATGAAGGTGTAACTCGAAAGAGAGTGTATGAGTGGTTTAAGCGTTTCCATGAAGGGTGGCAAACCATCGAAGATGACCCTCGGTCTAGCAGACCATCGATGAGCAGAACGGTGGCAAATATCAACAGAGTTCATGAGTTATTGATGCGGGATTGGCATTTGTCCATCCGAATGCTGGCAGAAGAATTGCATATTCCATGTGAAATCACTACTGAGGTTACTGAGTTGTCCTACCCTCCATATTCTCCCGATCTGGCCCCACCGAATTTTATTTTTCCAAAACTGAAATCTGTACTGAAAGGGCTCAGATTTTCCACGTCCAAGCTGCTGTGATGAGGGAACTGAAAACAGTATGAAAAGAGGACTTTTCAGAAGTTTCCAACAGTTCTACGAACATTGTCAATGGTGCATTGTATCAGAGGGGGCCTACTTTGAAGGCCTGTAAGGTATGTATGTTCAAATATTTCTCACTGTCCGATTTCTGTGACCATTCACCAAACTTTCCGGTCACACCTTGTAAAAACTGGCCTGTCATCTTGGACATGTTCCTCACTTTTAAAGAAGGTACAATAGCCACCAGAGAGAAGCAGCTCAAGGGCAGGATGCGCACCTTCACCAGCAGCTTTGTATGGTGACAGAGACAGGATTGACAGGGTTGGCAGTGTCCAAGTGCATGGCTGCAGAGTGGGCAGTAGTTCCCTAAGTAAGCCAATGACATCAAACAGTCCACTGGTGGTCACTAGATGCTGACTTACACACACATACTTTTGGTGCCCACCAGTTGCACTCAGTGGCATTGGTCATTGACTATCACTCTAATTGCTCTCCAATCACTTTTGCTGGCTTGCTGATCTCCCTGCTCTAGATGTTCCAGAAGTCCCAATCATTCAGTTCTCACCCATGCACCCTTCTGAGCCTGCAGCAGAAGACCAATGTTCCAGTTTGTCAAAGGCTCGGCAAGCCAAGATCTTAGGCAAGCTGAATAATTCAAAAAGAAGCCACAGGATACAATCTATTCCCCAACACAAGTCCACCAGCTTCAATGGATTTAAGATTAGTTCTCCAATGAATAACTTTGAATGCCAAATGCGATAATGAAAAAGAAAAATCTGCTCGCAGCAAGTGCATGAAAGAAGGGGAACTGTATTTAACTTCAACTGGGGGGAAAAATAGTGAGGAAAAGATGCAAAGGCTATAATAATGGTTGGATCTGACGGGGTAAAAATTATGAAACTCATTTATGCACTTCAGTATTACCGCAGGGTCAATTTGTTTCCTTGTGTAAAACTCAGAGCGTAAATTATACATTGTCACCTCATTGTTGGTGACACGATTGTCCTGCATTCCAGCTGTGCGCTTTAATTGTAAGATTTATTTTGACATGAAAACACTGATCCAGATAAGGGGAACAGAAAATGTCAAAGCAGAAAATAATGTGATCACATACACACACACAAAAATGAGGTTTTCAGAAATATTGGTCACAGTGGGTAGACAGACGTATAGGCAATTCTGCAGTGGCAATATAGAATAGTGATATCTCTGAGGCAGCTTAAAGCAAGCATGAAATGATTCCTTTTTTTGTAAAGAATAATAGCCATAATTTCATCTCTAATGGAACTTACACAAAATAAAAAGTTGCTAAAATAGAAGAATGTCACTGGTTAGAGCAGTTGAAGGGTGTGTTATGTAGAATAAGCATTATTTCTTTTTATTTTTTTTGAGGAGCTGACAAGACCTGGGGATTGAAACTTCCAAGAGTGTCTCAAGGCTAAAGCCAATTCAAAACCACTCACTTTTGCTACCTGTGAAAATGTTTGCTTTTTTCTTATACTTCACTTTCACTCTCATCTCCAGTGTAATAATAAGAAAGCCATATCTTATTGGCTTTATAGCACTGTGACATCATACCACTCACTGCATGGTTCTTGGCAGCATGAGGTCACCCATGTGATCCAAGAAATATTGCCATCACATTCTGCCAGTGATAACATTATGTAAACGGATCTAATTGGCTACCATATTGTTGTGATTTCATCCTGGCTGCTGGGTGATCACTGGTGGTGTAGCATCACCAACATGGCCAATCCAGAGAGGAGGGGGGGGGGAAACCCCATATGTCCAATCCATGAAGGAGAGACAAAGAAATGAGACAAAATTAATAGCAACCATTCACTGAGTGGCACTGAGAAAAGTTAATATTTGACACAATTTCTATTTCCACCAGAATTATTGAGTATTTGGTTGTTGTTGTTTTTTTTAAAAAAAATGACTGGTGTAACCACAAGATTAATGTTCTTCTGAGTAGTGAATATATTTCAGATCCCACAAGGTTATGGGTTTAGTTTTAGGTTTTTCCTCCGACCTTGGGGAGTCAAAACAGTCATAGGCTTGGATCCTACTAACTAGGCTTCTCTAGAGGGAGCAACCTTAGAGTCCTACCAGCAGAGCAGGAGAGGTGATTTTTCACTAATTCTCCCTTTCCTCTACAGCTGCTTTTGCACCTCCAAATCTGTCCTGTTCGGAGAAAGGACCAAAGTGATACAACATTAAATGACTCTGTCTTTTATAGCCTGAGCAAATGCCAAGGCCTTCACATGGCTTGCTATCAGATAGGAGCCACCCCAGAGTAGCTGTAATGTATTTCTGTGTTGTTGTTTTTTTGCTGTTGTTGTTGTTGTTTGTTTGTTTGTTTGTTGTTGTTTTTTTGCTGGAAGCTGCCCAGAGTGACTGGGGATGGGTGGGGTAGAAATAAATTATTATTATTATTATTATTATTATTATTATGCTTGAAAAGATTAGATTGCTGCTCATCATCTGCCTCAGTTCAGCAGGTAGAAGGACCTATTGAGGGAGCTCAATAACTGGACAGGTTCTTCTTTATATTAGGGGAATTGTATACAGATGTGTACATTAAGAGAAATTCACTGATAAATTTTCATGAGCATGTAAATAAAAAGTAAAAATGATGTGGAAATGTGGAGAACTGAACGTAAGACTGAAAAAAAAAGCAACAGAGAGAAACTAAAATGGACAAATTCTCCCATTCCTACACGTGGGAGCAGACATGAGTTGATAGAGACCAGTAGTCCCTTGTATAGTGAAATTAGGCACTTCCCCCTCCATGATCAGTAGCAGGATACATATTTAATCCCCCCCAGGAAATAAACTAACCAGTACCTTGGGAACTTCACACTGTACACAGTAGCACACTGCCCACTCGACGTTCCTTCTGGGGTGGGGTAAAATATCCCCTCTAGCCAGGTTTAAATAGCTACTGTCACTCAGCTGAGTAATTTGAAAGGATAAAACACCCTGAGATTTGCAAACAGACTTATGTTTATAGATATTGTGTTTGCAGTTGGAATATCACTTGTATTACCTTACTGGGAATTGAGAGTGTTAAAAAATAATTATTATAGATTGATATTTAACTTGGCAGGTTTTTGTATTTCATCATCAAGATCATGCTGGGACCTAGATACCTTGCCAGGTTGTGTGTGTGTGTGTGTTTTAAAAATATATATATTTGTGGGCATCGGGAACCTGTTATGCAGCTTCCTATCATTTCTGGATCAGACTTCGGGATCCAGTGGTGGGACGTTCATTTCACTAGCAGTTAAATCATAGAATCATAGAGTTGGAAGAGACCACAAGGGCCATCCAGTCCAACCCCCTGCCAAGCAGGAAACACCATCAAAGCATTCCTGACAGATGGCTGTCAAGCCTCTGTTTAAAGACCTCCAAAGAAAGAGACACCACCACACTCCTTGGTAGCAAATTCCACTGCCGAACAGCTCTCACTGTCAGGAAGTTCTTCCTAATGTTTAGGTGGAATCTTCTTTCTTGTAGTTTGAATCCATTGCTTCGTGTCTGCTTCTCTGGAGCAGCAGAAAACAACCTTTCACCCTCCTCTATATGACATCATTTTATATATTTGAACATGGCTATCATATCACCCCTTAACCTTCTCTTCTCCAGGCTAAACATACCCAGCTCCCTAAGCTGTTCCTCATAAGGCATTGTTTCCAGGCCTTTGACCATTTTGGTTGCCCTCTTCTGCCCTCTTCTTGCTTTCCCCATAGTTTCCTTCCTTCCTTCCTTCCTCCCTTCCTCCCCCCTTTTTTGTTTTCATTGAGATTCCATCAGTTATAAAATAAAGAACAGCTAACACAGGATACAGGTTGGCATGCTGAGCATATTAATACTGTTAACTGTTTCCCTTTTACAGCATCACTAAGCTTTGACCTTACTTCCTAAGTAGGTTGGACCAATAAAGAACCCTGAGCACCAGGAGACCACCTTTCACCTGCCTGCCCAATGACAAATGTTCTAAAGGCATGTCAATGTGGGTGCTAGCTGTGTGCCCAGATAAGGTCCTTTATCAAGGTCCCATCTCCATCCATTGCTAAATGGTACAAGAGAATAGGACCCATCCACTGATAGCCCACTCCATCCCATTCTGTTTCCAAGTTAAAATGACTTCAGCTTAGGGCTCGTCTACATTTCCGCTTGTCCCCCGCCTAGAAAGCACAGGCGTGAGTGGTTTTACCTTTAACCTGCTGCTCTCCCCTGGAAACCATCTCTTTTGCACTATATTGGAACAAACAACCATCTATAGAAAAACCCATTGTCAGGGTACGCAGTGACTTGCAACCATTGATCTGCTTGATAAATTATTTCAGAATAGAGATACATTAACTGAGAAATGATTGACTAGACATTTAGAAAGCATGTCAACTGACAAATGTTGGGGCAGGCCAAAGGCATTTGGCCACTCAAAAATAAGATGGATGGTTATTTGTCAGCAATATGAAAATTGCTGAATAGGAAGCAGTTCATAAGAACGTGGTGGAAATGATAATCTGCTATTTATTTATGAAATACAATTATGGGGTGTGTGTGTGCTAAGAGGATATAAGCTACTTGCACTAGCAGACAATGGAAGGGTGCATCCAGTTAAAGTTAGGGGAGCACATTTGTGAGTGCTTCCTGTTAGGACATTTCAAAATTTAACAACCTATATTTCCCAACAGCATGGGGCTGGGCAGAAAGAGTTAAACACTGCCCCACAATGAGATTGGAAGTTGTCTCCTTCCCATTCACTGGACTGATTATCTGAAGAGCCAAAAGGTGGTGATAACCACATGCATGTATCTTGTATACGTGCATGTGGTGTGTATGCATCCGAGTGTGTGTCAGGGTAGCCACAGTTGCTATAAGCATACAGCTGCCAACTGATTGCCAAGAACAAATGCAGCTCCTGCCTCCCCCCCCCAAAGGTTAGCCAGCCTTGAGTTAAGAGCTACAGTTACTCAGGCTTATTTGTCACCATGCTTCTTATTTCATCCACTTCTTCCTCCCTGTTCCCCTTGTCAGATTGCTCGGAAAAGTCAAACGTATACAGCAGAAATGATTGATGGAGGCTCATGGGGCACACAGTTTTGCATAGCTAGCTCTGAGGAGGGTCAGCAAACCAGCTAGACAGCAACCCAATCAGAGAGGCTGATTGTAAACAGGAGGGAGAGAACCCTTGTTTGCCATAAAAGAAGGCAGCAGAGAAGCAGAGGCAGTGGGGACAATGGAGCAGGGGGAGGCTAAATCAACAGTACTTGCTCCCCTATTCCATTTACTGCCACTCAGTGGCTGCCATCCTCTTCCTAACTTCAGAAAGTGGGGTGCCATGGGAAAGGCCTCTAGTGATGAGGCACATAAATAGAGCACATTAACGGATGAAGGTTAAGACATTAGTATTTCTGGAGCAGACCCAGAACTCCTTGCCTTCTAAAAGATTCTACAGCACTGCTGGGCATGCATGCTCAATTGCAAAGGCCTGTTGACATAATAAAGTCTTCAAGAGACACCTGGAAGCCAAAAGCAAGGATGCCTGCACTATTCGCCCAACCTCTGACTGAGGCCTGTTGGACTTCTATAACTTGGGGACTGATCAATCTCTGGGTGATCTCAGTGACTGGGTTGTGATAGAAAGGCTTGGGTGGTCCTTAAAGTATATTGGATCCAAGTTGTTCAGGGCTTTGTATGCCTACACAAGAACTTTGAACTTGGTGCAGTTACCTTTAGAGTGTTTTGCAGCAATTGTCTTGGTGATGTTTACAGCAAACCTGTACATCATTATTTCTATTCTAAAAATGGAAGGAAGAATAATGGCTCACCCCCTCAACTAGCTTGTGGGAACATAGGAAGTTGCCTTGTACCAAGTGAGACCACTGAAGCTTCACTTGACTAGCAGCCGCTCTCCAATATTTCAGATAGAGTGCATACTCCCAGCTAAACCTTGAGCTGCATGGGAATGAACCTGGGACCTTCTGCATTCAAAGCAGGTGCTCTGCCAATGCCCTGATGTCCACTGAGCTCCCTTTGTGGCTGAGGAGAGATTTGAACAAGGCACTCTTCCCACATCAGAGAGCACACTGTCTTTATCACTCTGCCGCTGAACCAGCTCTTGCTTTGCAAATGAGATCCCTTCACCCTGAAAGTTCTCAAACCAATTCTTGGTTCATCTTGCAGCATTGCTGCCTTCTTTTGTAAAGTTGGCACATTCCCGGAGAAGTAATTAAAGTGCCTGGTTTGTGTGTGTGTGTGTGTGTGTGTGTGTGCTTTTTGATTTACTTATCCAGGCACGAGTTTTTCCCTGAAATGAGCAAAGCCTTAATGACATTGACAATTGGAATATGCAAGAGATAAGGCAGTTCAGCGAGACATGTGGATGGAAAGCTGTGGCACCCTGGCTTATCTAGGGAAATGCTGAGAAGCAAATCCCTGGGAGGTTGGTGATTTCAATTAGCCCAACCAAAACAGCTCCAATTTATCTTTTCCAAGAGTGGATCTTCCAGAGACTTTGAATTACCAGGTACAAAGCGGGAACATTTCACGAGTGCTTGAGCACAGGGCCGTCAATTTGGGAAACAATCTTATCTTTCCTACTTTGCATACAACAAACCCTACTTCATTAAAGAAATCTTTATTTGGAAAAGAATGAGGTTTTAAAAGGTGCTTTCCTAGCAGAAATAGTGGGCGGCGAGTAGAATCACAAACCACCAAAGGTAATGTAAGGTTTCAGCCAGTTTCAGCTGATGGATTAACATCATTCATATGATCAAGGTTTCAGAACACTTTGCACTGCTTTCCTTAGTTCTATTTGTGTAGCACGACTAGTAGCCATTGCTTAGGGTCCTTCTCCCTAGTCTCATAAAAAAGAGACAACACTAAGCTAGTTGCCATTCTCACCAAATCTTGAGCACTTCCAGGCTGTCCACTATTTTTGGGACACACACCCATAAATTCAGGGTGCAATCCACTAAACTACTGGGAGGTTTTTGTGTAAGAAACGGTCTGCCCCCAAAGTTCAGATTTACTGTGTTAAAGAAAGGGGAGGTGCACTGGAAAGTGTGGTATAACACTTGCATTGAGACCACATCATCTAACTTCCCTACAAACAAATCAGAATGAATGCTCACTAAGCAGTCAGCATCATCTAATCTCCCCACAAACAAATCAAGACTAATGCACAATAAGCAGGACATCTGGAAGAGCCCCCTGTGATTTCCCTATGTTAACTGTACATGGTATATGTTGTGGTGGAAACATGGAATAATTTGGCTCATAAGAGCAGTATCATGAAAGGAAACATCCTTATTTGTGTGTGTGTGTGTGTGTGTGTGTGTGCGCGCGCTAGCTCTTAATAGTCATATTTAATGTGCTTTTTATTTAACGAAAAGTATCAGTATATAATCTGAGCTATAAAATATGCTTGTTGACCTAGTGAGCTGTTTCTATTTAGGAATATTTAGCACAAACCACTGGGAGAGCAATCCACCAGTTCCCCTTATCAGTCCCTTCAAGCCACTGGCCTAAATAGCGATTACATCAAAAGAATAATTTGGAGAAACCTCTGAAGGCAAGAATTGCTTTGAACCTTATTATACTGTACCAGTAAGATTAATTTGCTCCCATTGATCTCCTCAAAACTGTTGTAATGATGCTAGGCTGACAAGTTAAATACTTTGGGAAAGTGAAGGGGGGGGGGGAAGCTCATTATCTTCCTTGAAGGATGATGATAAAGTAGAAGTGTGAGGAAGCTCGCCCTAGAAGTAATTGAATGGAGCCTGGCCATCGGTACGTCCAGAAGTCCTTCCTATGAGCGTTGGTGATTGAGCCATTTAATTATTCACACTGAGTTAGGAGGAAGAAAAATTTAATAACAATTAATAGGTGGAGGGAAGCCATGGAATCTTCCCCTTTGTTTTAGAATACATTGTACTGGCCAGGTCATACATGAGGTAGAACTTGCACAATTGCCTCTAGCAATACAGGAAGCTAGTGGGCTTGTGGACTAGCCAATTCAAATTCCGAAGGGTTGAAGTTGGACAATATGTTCTTGGTGGCTACCCCTCCCTGAATAGGTCTACCTCTTCCCTAACTTTGCTGGTGTTTATTCATATACTTCTTTGGGCCCAAATTGCACCACCTCTCAGAAGAGGACACAGCCTTATATTAGCTCAATTTATCCCAGAATCGTCTAGAAATGCTGGGGAGAGCCAGCCAAATCATGAACTTTGGGGTCTTAAAAAGCCCCCTCAAAGGAGAGGCACTGTTCTAAACCCATCTTTCCCCCCCAGCTCAGATAAAAACCTGAACCTGGTGAGCGTTCCCTCCTCAATAAATCCCTGCTGCCCTCCTTCATCTCCATGCCCCCCCCCCAAACACAAGTGTTGCACCCATTGATCAGAAACCACTTCAAGCACAGTTCAGTAGTAGCATAATAAATAGTTGTTCCCTTAAAACTCAGACAACCTCATCTAAGTGTCTTTCTCCACATCATGCTGGCATCATTTTTTGGCCCTGTCTCTTTCTCTGCTCCTTTAGACGTGGCATCTCATAGAGGAGAAGAAACTCTTCATGTACACCACAGCTATGGCTAGCCAAAAGATGGAAAAGTGATGAGGTACCAACCAAGGAAGAATGGCAAGAAAAAATGATGGAATACGCTGAAATGGAGAAACTGACTGAGAGATTAATAGATAAAGACAATAAAGACTTTTTAAAAAAAAGACTGGGAACCATTTATGTGTTATTTACAAAAAAAAATTGTAAAGAAATTGACTCATTAGCAGGGTTTGATTAAACACTTACAATTAAAAATAAAATAGATGTTACGAACAAGAGGTTAGAAGGATAAGAATATTAAAAATTCCAATAAGAGAATGCAATATTAAGAATAACAAAATAAGCAGAAGAAATAAATGTACCAAAACACACACACCAAAAGGTGATGTTGGGGGAAGTCGTGGGTGGGAGGGGGATTTCGATACTGTTTTTTTTGTATTATACATGTTTGTGATAATGATGAAAATATAAAATCCAATAAAAATATTTTTAAAAAATAAATAGATGTGGCATCTTATGAAGATTATGTGGCAACCCCACAGCAGCCATTTTGTGTTATGCCAAATGCCCATGGCAGCTGTTTTGTAATATGCCATGTCCCCATGGTAGCCTCTACTTGTGGAGGCCCTCTGTCCAACTTAGTATTACTTGCCTGCAGTGGTTGAGGGTATGTGGATTAGTTTAGTCTGCATCAAAATACAAACTGAACCAGAGCAGTCTCTAATAGCCCTCTTGTCCTCACCCCTGTCTTTATTCATCACACTTTTTTTTTCCATCCCACACGCCTCCACTCCTTTCTGCTTCTTCTCTAGATTTATCAACAGGATGCCCAACAGTTATGTAAGTGGAGGAAGAAGCCTCTGAAAACTCTGAAGAAGATGAAATCTTCCATTAAAGCTTAACTCTAAATGCAAAATTCTTCCCCTCTTTTTTCCATGAAAGAAGAAGCCACAAGGCTAAGGAGAGATCTGCTTGAAGAGATGAAAGGACAGAGGGGATTATGTGGGAAATGGATATTTCAGTATAAAACCTTAGCAACTGTCTCCAACCTGATAATGATCAAAATATCATGGAGCAATTTAATTTCTCATTTTCAGATCTAGGAAATGTCCTTCAGCAAGAATGCATTTTCTTCACAGTGTATTAAATATACTGAAAGGGGGAGGGGGGACTTTCAGTAAAAGTCTTGCAGACTTGTATTGTTTTATCCTTTTTATTCATTGCCTTTTTTTTTTTTAAAAAAAAAAACAGCTTTATCTTCTATCTCCTTTGCAAGGGATTCCCACTGGGATAATAGTGTTGTGGCTGTCAGACTCCCCTTTTCTTTATTATTTAGGACAGGCATAAACATAAAAGCACAATAGATACTCTCCTTTCCAGACATTTGGACCAAGGAAGGGATATATCTCATGTCACCTCCAATTAGTGCTGATCTGCTGGGTGGTGGGTCGGGGGGCAGTTTTGCAAAACGAAAAGAAACTTTTTTATTGAAATCCAAAAGGTGGGAGCTTTGGGTAATTTTTTCATTGAGAAAGGGCTTCGAGGCTGCTTGACTCTTTAGAGTGATCACTGAATGGTGCAAACATCACCTGCATGATCACATGACGCTCTATCAGTGAAGCTCAGTTCCTATGTGCATGGATCACCAATAAACTTTGCCTGATGGTGGAGCAACATGGGTGCCCTCTGCCCAGTCCACTAAAGAGATTCTGTCACTTGTGGGTTGGGGACTTTGCATGATTACTCAAATCACAGGGAGGGCATTTTTTAATTTTATTTTTTAAATATAATTGGACTTATTTGTGAAAAGTCAGACTCAATGGGCAGGATTCAACTAAGCTGTTGTGTGCATGGAATAAGGGAGCATGTTCTTGGAGAAAAGGATGGAAAAAAGTGGACCAAGTTCTCCACACACATTCCCCACTTAGCACTACACTGAACTCCACCTCATGTGCTTAGACCGTGCACAAATCTCTTGCCAGCTCAGGTATGCATGCACTGAGCCTTAAGCCTGAGAGCACATGGGAAGATGGAGGGATTGTGTTTTGTGGGTCAGGGAGAAGAACTAGTAGTATCAGGCAGGGGGTGTTAAACTGGCAGCGTAGAAATTATCTGGTGACTCTGGATTGGAAGCCTGATGGTCAAGCTGAAGGACCCAATCAAGAAGTCCTCAGTCCAAGCAGTATCACTCACACATTCAGTGTATAGCACTTTGAGTACACAATCTTTATATATGAGCTCTAATTCTGGTCAACCCTTATCTTTACACGTCTCCTTGATGAGGAAGCTCACTGAGAGAGTGTGGCATTTCCGTTATGCCCTGGACAACATCACTGAGGGCATGGCAACAACTGATGTGGCCCACAAGAGGGCTCAGAATTACCTAGGCTAATTTCCAGCTCTGTTTTCCCAAGCCCAATCATAAGCCAAAATGGGAAGGCAGGGTCACTCAATCATTATGTGTTGCTGTAAACAACAACAGCAACAACTTTTTTTATTTATACCCCACCCATCTGTCTGTGTTGCTCCAGCCATTCTGGGTGGTTTCCAACACATATAAAAACACCCAACATAAAAAACTTACTGATACAGGGCAGCCTTCAGATGTCTTCTAAAAGTTGTATAGTCATTTATCTGCTTGACATCTGACGGGAGGGTATTCCACAGGGAGGGTGCCATTTCTGATGGGAGGGTGTTGGGGCACAAGAGAGAGGCAGAAAATCTAAGCTAATGAAAAACAGGGAAGCAATCTCCGGTTTGGGGTAGAGGAATCACAAACTTTTCAAGCACTTTATCATATTATACTAACATTGGCCCAGACTCTTATGGTGATAAGAAATCCCCAAACTCTGTAGGAAAGCTCTCCACATTCTTCCAACTTCTTAGTCATTTGTCAAAAGAAAGACACTAAATCTGGATTTAAATAGAAGTGTCCTAAATTGAGATGGATCTGCTGTCTATCATGGAGCAATGAAGGCCATAGGAACAAAGTGGATAATAAATTATTGACTAAATATGGCGAAAGAAGTACCCATACTATCCGCAATCTAGTGTCGTTCTACTTTTTAGAATTATTTATAGTCCCACCTTTCATTGTGGAAAAATAACAAGGTTTACTAAACAAAAACAGTACAATAAAATAACAATAAAACATGAACTAAAATACCCAGAGTTCAATAAAGTTGGTACTAAGGATCAGTGTCCAAGGATGCTTGCATGAACATGTACGTTTTTACCAGCCAGCAGATTATGTGCACCATAAGTACCTGCTATATCTCTAAGGTGAGATCATTGTCCAATGTTGGGGACACTGCAGATAAGGCCCTTCGTAAAAAGGAATGCGGATACTTGATTGGTCACACAGGTGGGGTTATGTAGATGAGGATTCCCCCAGGCATCGATATGTGATGCCAGACTAAGTCACAAGTCAGAATGGATTGCCACAGGATGCTTCCAATGATAGCAATAAAATAATCATAAGTAGCAGCACAATGGTGGTGTGGGAAATATGGATAGTCATTGGATAACACTGCCTTGAGATTTGTTTTACAATCAAGCAGTGTATAAATTCTAGATTTTAAACAAACAAACAAACACTTTATGATCTATGTAAAAATATTAACTCTTGAAGGAAATCTGTCCCAATGGAGGGTGTTAGGATAAATTGTTCGGATGCCTTGAAATTGGCAGGCCATCAATCTTAAACTCTAAAACGTCAATACTTTTCCCTGCCCCCTTAAAAGCATTGTCCAAAATGTTACCCACTTCCGCAACATAGCTATGTTTACAGCAGGATGGTGGGGAAGTGTTGCCCATGGTGGTGGACACTCCATATGGGCATCTGATAATGCTGGTGCCCCATTCACCAACTCCTGCCCTTTAAAAGGGGGGGGGTAACTATCCATGTCAAAGAGTTGGGTGATTCAATGTATGTATGGAATGCCTGAATGGCATGTAACATCTGTGTGGTGGAGGGTAGAGGTGCCCTTGTTCCACCAACTAAAGACTACAACCAGCCCAGTATAGATGGCTGAGGCTGACTGTTGTGACCTCTAAATGCAGAAAGGAACAATAAGATTTGAACTACCATCTGCTAACTCTTCAGTTGTTCTGCATAGCCTTTTTGATCTGTCCTTAAGAGCACATCTCATATAAAATATACCCTAAAGTGGATGATTAGCAATCTATAGGTTGTATTCAACTCAGAGTAGATTCACTGAAATCAGTGACGACAACTAACGTAAGTCAATTGGTTTCATTGGGTTCACTCTGAGTAGGATCTGGATAGCAACGAGCCTTAGCACATATAAAAAGGAAGAAGGCGAATGCAGGAAGGATATACTTGGGGCTTGTTTACATAATAAAATCAGCCGTGACTTGTGTGGCCATTTCCAAAGGTCAAAACTAATCAGTGTCACCCCACGCAAGTTCTTTTTAAATGAAGTTTTAATAGCATTTGCTATTATCATTCTAAATAAATAGCATTTTATTCAAATCTACCTTATTGACAGATAGATTGTCTCATTCACCTCTGCAGCGGGCAAATGAAGAAATGAAAAACTAAAAAGCAACGAAGGAAAGGGAACTGATATCTGGCTTCAGAAGAAAGGCTCTGCAGGATACAAATAAGTAAAACATGGGGATGCAATGAATTGGAACTGAATCTATTTGCATTGAGGACTGAACACGATGTGCTCAGTGGGGAGGCAAGAAACACTTGACTGAACAATAGAAAAATAAGTTGAATATCCCTAGCAATATTTCTGTATTTTTTTAAAAAATGAATTTCTGTTGTTAAGCTCTCACTCATATATTTTCCCTGATGCTGCTAACTCAGATTCCCCTCCCTGCATTCCTCTTAGCATTCTAAAGGCATTCTGGGGGGAAAAAATGTGTATTTTATTTTGTGTACATAATTACATATTTATTAATTTCCATTTATAAATGTAAAAGAATTACAGAAATAAAGAGAACAAAAATATAATCAAAGTAACCAGTTACAATTTTTTACCTTAATCTGAAATCCATTTAATCTGTGGCTTGCATCCAATTGCATCAATCATATTTATGATGTTTCTATATCCAGTGGGGGCTTCTATCACTGAAACAATAGTAGGGGGCCATTTTTTCCACCCCCTTTGCAGCCCCCCCCAAACCTGCTCCATAAGGTTGGTGGGCCTTTCAAAACAGCATGAGAGGTTTGGTGGGGGGCCTTCAAGGGAAGGGGCCCTTTCTGCTGGTGGAAGTCTCGGCTGGTTCAGTCAGCACAAAGCGCACCACTGGATACAACCTTGAATTTCCAGTTTAGCGTTAGCTCTGATGGGGCAAGAGTCTTTAGCTTTAAAATGAAAGTTCAGTGCAGAGCCGACAGAACATTTTGAGTTTCTCTAGTATGTGCATTTTTAAATTCTGCGTGAGCTAGAAAATGATTCCTTGTTAGGAAAAAAAAACCATCAGGACTATCAGGGTACATTGTTAGTTTACCCTCAGAGGTCATCAGGCTTATTTGATCACTGGCACATCATAGAATCATAGAATCATAGAGTTGGAAGAGACCACAAGGGCCATCCAGTCCAACCCCCTGCCAAGCAGGAAACACCATCAAAGCATTCCTGACAGATGGCTGCCAAGCCTCTGCTTAAAGACCTCCAAAGAAAGAGACTCCACCACACTCCTTGGTAGCAAATTCCACTGCCGAACAGCTCTCACTGTCAGGAAGTTCTTCCTAATGTTTAGGTGGAATCTTCTTTCTTGTAGTTTGAATCCATTGCCCCGTGTCCGCTTTCACCCTCCTCTATATGACATCCTTTTATATATTTGAACATGGCTATCATATCACCCCTTAACTTTCTCTTCTCCAGGCTAAACCTACCCAGCTCCCTAAGCCGTTCCTCATAAGGCATCGTTTCCAGGCCTTTGACCATTTTGGTTGCCCTCTTCTGGACATGTTCCAGCTTGTCAGTATCCTTATTGAACTGTGGTGCCCAGAACTGGACACAGTATTCCAGGTGAGGTCTGACCAGAGCAGAATAGAGTGGTACTATTACCTCCCTTGATCTAGACGCTAGATGTTTTGGGTCACTGAATAAATGTACTATCTGGTTCAACTACTTGGTGTGTTTTGGTCTGGGTAGACCCCAAATCTCTAAAAACCAAGCTAGCACCATGCACCATGCAATACACAATGCACCATGCAAGCTTGTTAGCATGGAGATGGGGAACAATAATAAGTCAGTGCAAGCTGGGCAGCACTTTAAATGGGAGGTGCTGGGCATTCATATAATGTTGTGAACAAACCATGTGGAAAATCATTCTCTTGCAAAAAAAAAAAGGGGGGGACATATCTGCCTTTGTGTGTTAGCATCCCAATCCAGCCATGTCACTTTTTAATGAGGCAGAAAGATCTGCAGGCAATAACACACCAGATTTCACATAGCCCTCCGGGAAAGAATTCCCCCTGCAATCTACAGCTCTCGCTGCGATGTGACCCAGCCCATCGTCAGAACTGCAGTGCACAGCAGCTGCAAAGAAAGCATTCAAACGGGGTTCGAGTAAGTTGGAAATAATTAGGAAGAGAAGAATTCATCATACAGGTGTTAAGACTTTCCGCTTGCCTTTGGTCTTTTCTTCCCTCTCCATGATTTTCTAGAGATCCCTCTAACATGCAGTGGGTGGATTTCCCGTTTGAAAAGAACGCCAGCCCTGACAGCTTGGAGAAAGGAGAGTAGCACCTCATTGTAGCAAGAAGCCAATGTGACATGCTTTTTAAATTGGAATAATCCACCTGCATTTCCATCCCTGTTGTTGTGCCCTGTTCTTTTCTGTACCAAACTCGCTGGAGAAATTGTTTTCCTTTCACATGGGGGGGGGGGAAGTGTGACTGTCCTTTGTCAAGTGGATGTTCTCTTTTGATTATCACTTTTCTCCCCTCTTCCCTTTTATCTCCAATGAACGACAGATTGTGTGGGATTGCTATTTTCCTTCCAGTCTACCCCCAAAGTAAACGATTTCTCCTTAAAGATCTGGAAGGGGCTAGACAGAACTGCCTTCTCTGTAGTCGCGGTCTTGTAGACATGCTTATGCCATTGATGCTAGACCTCCCATCTTCTTGCTAAGTTCACTCATTTACATAATTAACTGCTTGTTTCATTCTCACCACCATTAAAGGAGAATGTGTCCCCACCAACTTCACCCACCAACCAGTCTCCAGTGGTCCTAGGAATTATGAAGGAGAGGTGCGTGGAGAATTCTGGAGCTCAGTCCTAATAGTGGTGACAGCCAGCTCTTAATTGTTAAACACGGAGCTGCTACTTGCTCATTTCTGAACTCCCATGTAAATCATTAGCTTTTATAAAAACTGGCACATTCTAGACTGCTGAGAGTTACAAATTTCTGAGGCTGTTATTTCACTACGCAGGCAAAACTCTGTAGACTACCCCAGATGTACCCATCCAACTCCAGTGTATTCAATCAACTATTCCCCCTGCTGTCATTTTACCTGCGATACACTGCCATATTGGTAAACCCTCTGCAGGTATCCTATTTCCAGGATAACATATGGCTGGGAAGAGTAAAGATAAGCATTCTACCTCTACCACCACTCCATCCCCACCTTCACCCTCCATAGGGTAAATTCTGACAATTATGAAGGGTTATCAAGATCAGGGTTCAACAAACTTTTTCAGCAGGGTTCTGGTCCACTGTCCCTCAGACCTTGTGGGGGCCCGGACTATATTTTGAAATAAATAAATGAACAAATTCCTATGCCCCACAAATAACCTAGAGATGCATTTTAAATAAAAGCACACATTTTACTCTTGTAAAAACACCAGGCAGGCCCCACAAATAACCCAGAGATGCATTTTAAATAAAAGGACACATTCTAGTCATGTAAAAACATGCTGATTCCTGGACCACCCGCAGGCCAGATTTAGAAGGCGATTGGGCCAGATCTGACCCCTGGGCCTTAGTTTGCCTACTCATGATCAAGATTAAAGCTAGGAATTTTCTCTGACACCCCTCCCAAGTCAGTTCAGTTCTCTTGCAGAAGCTACTCAAGCTGTTTAGCTCATGCCAAAGCCAATTCCAAATGTGAATTTTAGTGACTTTTTATAGCGGAGCTTTCTGCATTAGACGCTCCATTTTTAAATCCACATTTAGAAGGAGATGCTTTGAAGCTAACATTTCCTCTAATGGAAAACTGCTTCTTTGGCTGACTACTCCTGCTGTGATATGTCCCATATGACTGAGCTGGTCACTTCACCGCACATTATGCCGCATAACACTACAGAGTACGCTATCCCATTTTAAAGTAGATTTTCAGAGCTGTTGAAACATGAACAATTTGAGGTCAACTTGTGCCGTTTGCATTGTAACCAGAAGGCAGAAATATGCCAGAAAATTGGCTGGTTTTCAGGGCTGGCACCAATCCAGCCAGCAGCCATAATTTCCCTTTTTATTCCTCTTTCTCTGGTGTGTTATAATTCTGAAACTTCACCTTCAATCATCATTTCTTTGGGCTTGCATTCTATTCCACCAGGTGAACAAAGGCGCCAACAAACTTACTGGTCCTTTTTAAATGAACTTGCAAGCAGGAGCAGACACTGGAACATCAATTGTGTAACTGCTCCAGTCTCTCCTCAACATTATTTATTGCAAGAGTCGGTCCATCTGCTTGTATGGGATTGTTGTGCTGTAAGGAAAACAACAAAGAGCCCTATGGCCCCTGTGAGTTATTTGCTTAGAAAATGCAAGTGCAAGAGAAAGAGAGGAGGAATATAGTGGAAAAGAGACTGGGCTGTGAACCTTGAAGTTTCTGATTTGCATTTTGCTTCAGCCAAATGCTCAGTGGCTGTTCTTAGGTAAACCCTAATCTCCTAGCTGCACATCTGCAATGTGATAAAAAAAAAAACATAATTGATCTACATTGTTGTTGTTGTTGTTGTTGTTGTTGTTGTTGTTGTTGTAACCCTAATGCTTATGTAAGCATTATTAATAAGAATTGTTGCCAATGGCAGCATGGTCCTATGCGTATTGAGAAAAGAGCCCACAATCCTCACAGCAAAAACAACCAACTGCAGGAACCAAAACTTTTAGACTTGTGATATCTCAAATAACAAAACACCATGCAAACAGTGAACATAGACCAGGCACCCTCAAACTCAGCCCTCCAGATGTTTTGGGACTACGATTCCCATCATCCCTGACCACTGGTCCTGTTAGCTAGGGATGATGGGTGTTGTAGTCCCAAAACATCTGGAGGGCCGAGTTTGGGGGTGCTTGAGCTAGACTATACGTATTACAATGAAAAAAAAAACTGTTTTAAAGTCTATTTTGAATTCATGTAGCATTTATCAAGTTTGTACAGAGTATCCTAATTCAAATTGGACTTCTGGAGGGATGCTAGCAGGTTATTCACTTGGTGAATAGCAAAGTTTCTTCTCTTGCAAAGTTGT
Organism: Lacerta agilis; assembly: GCF_009819535.1. NCBI lineage: Eukaryota > Metazoa > Chordata > Lepidosauria > Squamata > Lacertidae > Lacerta > Lacerta agilis. The sequence goes on along the minus strand of NC_046316.1, from coordinate 18,497,147 downwards.
CCTCAAGAGTGCAGACTGGACTTTTTGCCCCTATATCAACTGGTCATTCACCCATTCATCTTTCTTCCATTCCCAGGGAAAGATGAAGAACACTAGCCTATACATATTTATTCAGAGGTAAATCCCATTTTCACCGTGGGATTTGCCTCTCAAAAACGTGCATAGAATTACTGCCCTAGGATGTTTATGTCCCACTGAGGGAGAAAGTGGGATTTGCAACTCTATACTACCTGCATTTACTAATAAATAAGCTGCAATGGTTTTCAAAGGCCTTGCTTGCAAATAAGAACAGTTAGGATTGTACTTTATAATCCCATGTACATTTACTTGGAAATAACTTGTTGTTTAACTATGTGCACATAATAAAGGGGTAGTGATAGGCATAAGCAATGCAGCATATTGTGTAAAGGTTGAGAATTGCTGGTTCTTGTTCTCCAACTGTCAACAACAAAAACACTCTGTTTAGATTTTAGCTCTTTAATACCAATCAAAGCTCCCAGTTGCTTTGCACCTGGATTTCACCCACATTGTCCTCATGAGCCACCTCCTTACAGGTCGTTTCCTCTCAAAGCAAAATGGTATATTTGAAATTAACGCAATTATCTCTCCTCCCACACAAGTACCAACGACAAGAACAGCACTTTTTTAAAAACACACACACACACACACACAACCCTTTATTAACATTATTAGCAACCCAAAATTTGCAGCAGCAGGATATTATACCCATCTACGAAGCAAGCAAACAACAAATAATAAGAAAAAGAAATGGAGACATACAATAATATAAATCAAGACATCCACACTTCTGAAGCTGGAACGGATGGTGATTGTTGAGCATCCAAGGACTCAGCTACACAGCTGCAAATAAAACGTGCAAAATACGTGACACCAGATGGCGATGGTGAGCCTTATGGAAAATTCAATGTATTTTTTTAAAAAAAGCTTTTAAAAAAGCATTTTCAAAGTGGTTTTTATATGTGTCTAGATGCCACCTAAGTCTGAAGCATAGGAAATAAAACCCCACCAGATGTCATACATATTTGATCCTTCAAGATGACATTTTCTAAATTTCCATATTGGACTATAGAATATTAGAATTCCAGATTTAAAAAAATTATGGGCTGTAACTAGGTATGCAAGAAGGCATCCTTTCCCATTCCTGCAGCTGTTGCATGCAGCACTATTCTGTTCTGTTGCAGCTCATCAACAGGGTTGATGGTCAAGGGTGATGTGAGTCGTAGACTAGCAACATCTATACCCTTCAACATTTCTCATTTGAAAACAGAGGTCCAGAGGGTGACAACATGAGAACGGGCCTTCTCTGCAGTGGCTCCCTGTCTGTGGAATGCTCTCCCCAGGGAAGTTCACCTGGTGCCTTCATTAAACACCTTTAGGCACCAGACAAAAACACTCCTTTTTAACCAGGCCTTGGGTGGCTTTTTTTTGGTGTGTGTGTGTGTGTGTGTTATTGGGTTGTTGTTTTTATTCTGATTTCATATATTGTGGTTTATATGTTGATCTTTTCTGTGAACCGCCCTGAGACCTTCAGGTATAGGGCGGTATAGAAATTCAATAAATAAGAAGAATAAGAATAAGTTGTTTTTAATGGGATGGTAACTTTCCAGTTGGGGTCTGACAGGAACTTTTAAAAAGAACTCGAGCCCGCATGTGTGTGTGTGTGTGTGTGTGTGTGTGTGTGAGAGAGAGAGAGAGAGAGAGAGAGAGAGAGAGAGAGAGAGTATAAGCAGATACAGTGATACCTTGGTTTTCGAACATAATCCCTTCTGGAAGTCAGTTCGAGCTCCAAAACCGAAAACTGGAAATGGAAGCCTCAAAATGGATGCCTCAATACAGAAAACTCAAAACGGAAGCCACATTCGACAACAGAGGCTATCAAAAACCGAGGTACCACTGGATAGAAAAAAATGAGAATACTGAAATGTTGGCATGTTACACCATTTTAACCCAGAGGGCAATTCGTGGCTTCCTCCTCTCACTCTAATATGACCCCACTAATTCCATGCCCCAATGCCCCTTTTCTCACAGCAAGAGCAAGAGAGTGCCAGCAGCCAATAAGATTAAATATTAGTATGTGGAAAACAAGACTGAGGGTTGTGAAAGCAAAGTTAAGCAGTGTTGTGCTGAAAATTTCTCCTGTGCTTCCTGCCCCACCCCACCCCCAGCATTCTTCCTCCACCAATTTATGTGAAAAGAAATGGTATTCAAAAATTATGAAAAAGGAAAGGAAATTTCAGAGATCGCAGAGGGTGCAGGGTTTTTCTTGCACTTCTCTTACATGTGCGGTGTTTGTGAGAGTCATTTATTTCATTCAACAAATCATCTCTGCAGTGGTCTGGACTTCTCATAATAGCCAAAATCAGTGTTCACACCTATCTCACATGCTTGGTAGCCAGCCTCCCTGGTTTCCCTTCTCCTGGTTCAAATAGGCAAAGACCTCATGAGGATACACCTCCCGTGGGGCTTTTTTCAGTTCAGGAAGTGCAATCTGGGAAACCTGCAGCGTTGGAGAAAGCCTTAATGGATACAAAAACGCAGGCCACTCAAGGACACTTCACAATGAAGAAAAAAATAAGCGCAAACCCAGACCCACCTAAATTCCGAAGAAATTCTAAAGTGCCCTGAAAGAGGCAGGAAGATAGAAATCTCTTTGATGGGGGAAGAAAACATTCAAGAAATTGGAGGGCAGATTCCGGCACAGCACTAGTAATAACAGGAAAAGTTTGCTGTGCATCAAAACAGTTCACAAAAACTGCCTGAGCCAGGAGATACCACCCCCCCCCCACCCCTTATGGAAACAAACACAAAATGACTCAGACCAATTTATTATGTAATGCAGTGGGGATTACAATGTGGCCAGATGTTTCTGAGCTCCAAAATCCTATCAGACCCAGTCAACAGGGTTGATGGTCAAGGATGATGGGAGTTGTAGACTAGCAACATCCATACCCTTCAACATTTCTCTTTTGAAAACAGGGATGTCCTATTGAAGCAGAATCAGAATCATACTACCTTGCCCATCTGATTGGGTTGCCCTAGCCACTCTGGGTGGCTCCCAAGATACTGTATATAAAAACATGATTAAATATTAAACTTAAAAAAGAATCCCCTATACAGGGCTGCCTTTAGAAGACAAGGTTGTATAGTTGCATATCTCCTTGGCTCAGGATTCTGTAAATCAAAGACTGCCCCTGTTTTCTTCATTTGGTAAACATCACACAGAATCTCCCATTCGAATCTGATCCTGTGCTTGTGCATCCGTTCCAGCGATATCACTTGACAGTGAGGAAAATGCATGAGAAGAAGCTACTTTAGGTTGAATTGATTTAGATGGTCCACAGTTAGCAAACGAATATTCTTCTTTTTTTCTCATTTCTGTCTCAGTTATTTAAAACATGTTTACTGAAGCGTGAACATCTACTTGGTTTTTAATTAGCATACAAATCACACCCATGAGGCATATACCATAAAATGATTCTCCCTATCTTCTTCCCCCCCCTTCCTTACAACCTTATCTACAACCAAGCTCAGTGATACTTCTTGCGGGTTTTTCAGTCCGTATTTCCAGCCCAGTCCTTAACACTGGGAATGGTTTAATGTTTATTTCCACGTTTATGCCTCCCAGCACACCATCACTGCATGTTTGAGACCCTCACACATAAAAGTTAATATGCAAAGGTAGCAGTACAGTTCCCTTCCCAGTTATGGCTACACATTGCATACATATTATTATCTGCAAAGGACTTAATTATGTTTCATATTACCATTTCGAAAGGGCAGGTTTCACACTAAATCTCTGTTGCACACTGCCTGCATACCCATATTTGCAATTGGCTAAATAGCCGTTTTAGTGTATACTGCCTTGAGTGTTCATTGGCAGAAAGACAGAAATAATAAGTGTGCATTTGTTTATTTGGCAAAGAGTCATGGAGACGAAGTACGGCATTTGCTTTGCCTACAGAGAGTCCCAGTTCAATTTCCAGGATCTCCAGGAAGGCCTGGGAGAGACTCATTTTTGAAACCCTGGACACTGTCAGCATAGACAATAATATAGAGCTATATGAGGTAGATAGGCCAATGGTCTGACTCTGTATAAAGCAGTTTCTAATGTAGCTAGACAAATCAATGTGCGCAGAAACAAGAACAGGCCTTTTCTGCAGTGGCTCCCCACTTGTGGAATGCTCTGCCCTGAGTGGCCCACCTAATGCCATCTTTACATAGCTATAGGCACTAGGCAAAAACATTCCACTTCCAACCAGATGCAGGAATCTCAAATAAGGAACCATGGTAGATGGCCATCCAACCCCTGCTCTGAGCCCTCCAATGAAGGTGAGTCCACCTTCCAAGGGAGTCTGTTCCATTGCCAAACAGCTCTTCACAATGCTTCTTTGCTGCTCTTCATTCAAGGGCTATCATGGCAGTGTATCTAAACCACTGAGCGTCTTGGGCTTGCCGCTCAGAAGGTTGGCAGTTCGAATCCCTGCGACAGGGTGAGCTCCTGCCGCTCTATCCCAGCTCCTACCAATATAGCAGTTTGAAAGCACACCAGTGTGAGTATCCAGGCTGTATCCATATCACTGGTTTTGCAATAGGGGCAGTGGGCAGTGTGCCCCAGGTGCCATGTCTGTGTGTGGGGGGGGGGGTGACAAGAAGGCACCCCGCAGGGGCTCACGGTGGCGCCACCGCAGCCACATGTGGAGGTTCATCCATTCACGGCATGCAGCCGCAAGCAGAGGATCCCGGCGCCAGCTGTAAATCACTATGTACAGCGCATGTGCGGCATTGCACGCATGCACTGTACATAACAATACCGCACATGCACTGTACATAGCGGTTTGCCCCAAACGCCACTCGAGCGCCGTACGGATGGCGGTGGGATCCCTCCGGTGCCGCTACAGCCGCATGCAGAGGATCTTCCATTCGCGGCTGCAGCTGCGAACAGAGGATCCCAACACCGCCTGTATGGCGCTGGAGTGCCATCACCAGCAAACTGCTATGTAACAGTGCATGTGTGGCTGCACTACATACGGTGCATGCGTCATACCTAGCGACACTGCACATTTGCCCTACGTAGTGACACCCCATCCCGGGTGTCATGACGCCTTCGTTCACCCCTGATCCATATATCCACTAAATTATGGCTGACCTGGGACCCTACGTTGTCCCAATTAAAGCATCCAATATAAAGAAAACTGAAAGTTGGCAACCAAAGCACCAGATATGCATTCAATCGGAGGACCATTCCATTTTCTGTGGGTGTTCAAAAGAATGCACAGGAACTCTGCATGTAATTTGTACACGATTTGTATGTACTTCTAGTGTAAAACAGGTGCCAGTGGATATTGTAAAATATCCACTGTTTTACACTGCATTCATCCATAAAACATGCATTCTGTTCACATCCTTTATGCAAAATATGTATTATTATTATTTTTTGCACGTACCTTTCCCACACTGGAAGCACATGATCCCGAGGAGAGTGTAATCTGACAGGGAGTTGCGTTCTGATCTTCAAACCTGCTCAAGAGTGTTGGATCAGGTCAGCCCACTGCAAATATTAAAAAAAAAAATGAGATGAAATTATTTTTGTAACCAGCCCCATGTTGTGCCAGTGCTTCGACTGACTCAATCTCATGGTGTTGTGAGGACAGTGAGGGGAGGGAAGAACCTTGTAAGCTGTCCTGAACTCCTCGAAGAAATGGTGGAATAAATGTAGTGTCAACAACAAATTGTAGTGTCCGGAGTTAACCAATTTTTCAGTGTATCTGAAGAAGTGTGCATGCACACGAAAGCTCATACCAAGAACAAACTTAGTTGGTCTCTAAGGTGCTACTGGAGGGGATTTTTATTTTATTTTTTATTTTTGACTATTATTGGAATGTTTGGTTCCAATACTGACTTTTAACGTTCCCCAAACTTTCCCAGTCATTGTCTGAAACAAAATGCAGGATTTCAGTCCTCTTTACCACTTAATTCTGAGCAGGCATTTCTGCTTAAAATGATTTATGATCTTTAACAAAAGGCGCTCCAAGTCCTCATGGGGAGGGGAGCAAAAGGAAAGAGCAATTCCTCCTGTTCACCCAAATGCAGCTTGCATTCCAATAACAGCCAGTTTGACATGCCCCTTCCCATTGATGTTAATGTGGAGTGCTTAGAATCATAGAACTGTAGTGTTGGAAGGGATCCTGAGGATGATCTAGTCCAACCCCCTGCAATGCAGGAATATGCAGCTGTCCTATACAGGGATTGAACCTGAAATCTTTGCATTATCAGCACCACACCCTTACCAACTGAGCTATCCAGGCATGGTGTTCACCTTAATTTCCTACTCCAGTTTTGAACCTTAAGTGGGACTAAGATTTAGGACTAAGGCTATTGTTCTACCTCTCCTATTATTCCAAAGGGTAGAAAATTGATCTAGCGCTGTATCATTTGCCCCCAGGTAGAATATTGTTCAGCACTGACCAATGAATGCTCTGTTTTCAAGGCCTTGGTCTTCTACTCATCAATTTTTTGGGGGGGGGGATATCTCTAAAGATATGCAAAGAGAAAGGCATTCTCTCCCCTCAAGTGAGTATCTCAGTAAGGCACCTGAAAGGGAAGATATGAAATAAAGAATTGTTAATGCTTTTCATAAAAAATCAGCATTCATGTAGGAAGCAAGTCAATCAGAATTTCCTGTTCTGGCAATATCAAATATAGTTACACACACACACACACACACACACACACACACACACACCAAACCCCGAGATGATCTGGAGGAAGAAATCTTGTATTCTTGGATTACAATGAACACTGATGATATCAAATATTCCACCATATTTTTAAGAATATAAAAGATCACAAAAAGGCTAGATTTGCTGGGGGTAAGCATGACAAAGAAGGTGCAGCCCTCTTTTCTAGCCAAACCACAGCCATTATGTGGACTGTTAATCAAGAATGCTAAAATTAGCTTATTTTGCACAACTTTGGCCAATTTAGATATTTTTTATTCCTTTTTTCTTCTTACTCCTCCTTTTTTTTAAAGTATTCAACACAAATCTTTAGACTGCTTCCCTAACAGAACTCAAACAAATTTTATTGAGAAGATCCAGTATCAGCCAAATTTTCAAAATTCAGCCATTGGCTTTTTCTTTCACAATCTGAGCTAAGAATTTGAAATTCTACTTTTTCTTTTTCATAATTCATGGAGTTTGCAGAATGATTGGTTATATGGATGGAGCTAAGCCAGAATTGACTACCGGTAATTGCTAATTCATCTGTCAGGTTCATCAGGGACATCAAACATTTGATGACTGACATATGTCAATGACAAATGTTAGGGTTGCCATACATCTGGAGTTTCCCGGACATAGCCAGAACTACGGCAGTTGGAAGCAGTGTCTGGGCGGAAATCGCTTAAATGTCATGGAAAAGCCACACGTTTGGCAACCCATCTTGGAAGTCTAGATTCTGGCGAATTTCCTTAAAAATAGCTCAAAAACTTCTTCGTTTTATATTTTTTGGGGGAGGCTCAACAACCAGGCAAAACTTTTTGAAATATGGCAAACCTACAAATGTTGTCCTGCTACATGTCAGCTGTCAGATATATATATTCACAGATTCTATAGTGAATACTCACCATCAAAGTCTGCTGAGCAGAACTACAAGTGGGGATGGGGAGATGGCAGATAGATTTTCATCTCTAATCTCCAATTGAAATAACTAGGTTTGCTACCCTTGCCTCTATCTCCTCTGCTATTGTCCCCCACAATATCAGCTTTTTGTTTATAAGAAAGTGCATTTTACCATTGGTCTCCCCAGTACAGGAAATATCTTATCCTGGCTAGAGTTGGCTTTCTAAGGTCTTTGACAGAGATCTTTCCTGCCCTTACTGCCTTAAAGCTGCATTCATATACCCACTCACCTGGGACTAAGCCCTCTTGAACTCTGTGGGAATTACTTCTGAGGGAAGTGCACTGTAAACCATTTAAGTGGAGCTATTAGGAATTGAGCCAGGAACTTTCTGCATGAAAAGTGGTGTCCCACTGAACTACAAGGGAAAAGCAGTGTGTGTGAAAGAGAAATCAAAATTCTGTATCAAAATAATGCAGATTTTGGAGTTAGTCATATGGGTTATAATGCTACTGCTTCTGTCCCAATTTGTAACACAGAGTTAACACAGTAATGAGTGGTAACTCTCCACTAGATTCTTAGAAACGGCTTGTATGTCATGTGAAATATCACATAAAACACAGAAATTATCAAGTAAGGAAACGTCAGGAAAACGGAATAAAGTGTTCTGAATGCAGCCTATGATGTGACATGGAGGTAACAGCAGCCAATGGGGTGCAGTGAGGTTGCTCACCTGCCTTTCAAACATGGAGGTCACTGCCAGTACCTGAGAGAGGGAGGCAGCAGGATGGTCAGCACAGTATGGGTACAGGTTTGGGAACTTTGGCTCCACAGTTATAGCTACACTTCCCCAGCCACCCGACTGCCTCTCTCCTCTCCCTTGTGGTTACCTGCAGCAACTTCTGCACTGGGAAGCCAGATACACAATGCCATCCTTTTGCCAAGGAGTGTGGTGGAGTTGCCAAGGAGTGTGGTGGAGTCTCCTTCTTTGGAGGTCTTTAAGCGGAGGCTTGACAGCCATCTGTCAGGAATGCTTTGATGGTGTTTCCTGCTTGGCAGGGGGTTGGACTGGATGGCCCTTGTGGTCTCTTCCAACTCTATGATTCTATGATTCTATCCCGCCTCATCTCATCGGCCTCCACTGCATGGCGGGCTGCAGTTGGTGGGAGGACTGGAGGAAGTTGGATGTGCCCCAATTTGTGTGTGTGTGAGCTCTACCCACTCAGGCAAAGCCACCAACTGGATACAACAAACCAGAGAGAACTATGAAAATATTTTCACACAGCCAACTTCAGAGATTTGGTTAGAAACTGAACGAAAGCAAAATGTTTCATTGTGCTACAGATAAGGAAACGTACCATATATACTTGAGTATAAGCCTAGTTTTTCAGCACATTTTTTGTGCTGAAAAAGCTGCCCTCGGCTTATACTCGAGTGAGGCGGGCGGTGGGGGTGGCGAGAAAGAAGCCCTTTCTCTCTGCTTGTGCCGTCACCCGCTCTCCCCAGTCAACCATTCCTTAAGAAGTGTACAAGAACGGCGGTTCTTTACTCTCCCTAGGCAGCTTGTTCCATTCCTGAACTGCTCACATAAATGCAAACTTGGCAAAGGAAGAAGAGGAAGGAGCAGCCCAAAGGGTTGCTTTTGGGCTGCCCATTCCTCCTCCTCCTCCACAGCGGCAAAGGTGAACCGGCTTATACTCGAGTCAATAAGCTTTCCCAGGTTTTTGTGGGAAAATTAGGTGCCTCGGTTTATATTCAGGTCGGCTTATACTCGGGTATATACGGTAATTCATCCGATTCCTGGGTACTTTCCAAGAGGGATGACTAAGCAACGTGCCTCAGCAATCTGAGCTTGGGGCTTTTTACTTTGGGGGGGGGTGTGGATGACTTGACAAAGAAGGAGGGATGGCAGAAGCCTATAAAATCATGAGCGGTGTAGAAAAAGAGAACAGCAATAAATTCTTCTCTTCCGTAATCCTAGAGGTCATTTCAATAAAACTGACAGGCAGTCAGCACTTCTGTTAGAAGAAAAGGCTGATTCACACAGTTCATACTTAACATATGAAAGAGATGATAATGGCAGGTACCTTTAATGGATTGTAATTATTATTATTATTATTATTTAAACACACAATGCAAACAGAGCTAGACAAATTCATGTACTATAGGCCTCACAATGGACATTGGCTATAATGGCTAAGTGGAACCTCCATCTTGAGATTGCCTCTAAATGCTTACCTCTGGTTACCAGCTACTGGGAAGGAAGGAAGCAACATGCACCTTCAAGTGTCCAATTTTTTGAGATTCCCAGGGGCATCAGTTTAGCCACAGACTAAGTGCTGGGCTCAATAGACGGGTAGCCCAATCCAGCTTAGGCTGCTTTTGTGCTTCGTTATTTCCTGCACGATGAAGGGTAGAAATCTGCATTCTTGCTTTGTTCTGCTGGAAGGAGATGCTGCTCATTGCATGCACTTGGCAAATCAATACCAACAAGCCAACCCTATATTCTCTCCACTTCACATAGTAGATGACATGAGAAATTAGCTCTGTGGTGAATGAGCTCCATGCATGATTTGGCTTTGTCAAAATAAATGAGGCTCTAATGTGGGAAGGTTTCAGTGACTATATAAAGCACGACTTGCCAGGGAGCCTTTCAGGTGGGGAAAAGAAGATGTTTCCTCTTCCCTTAAATATGGAGGATATAAAATGAAATTTAGCCACTTACTCCAGCTCCAACATATTCCCACCACTGGTGTTGGAAGCCAAGCACATGTAGCCACAGTCTATCTGTAGCTTCTTGAGAAATGCACTTGTTTGATTTGATTTCCCTCAAACCAGCTTCTATCCCATTTAGAAAACAGAAGCCACAGTTAAGCTGAGGTGTGTACATTTCAGACAGCCATTTTGCATCAGCAGCTGACTGTCCATGGGCACATGGAAGCTTCAGTGGAAGTTAGCACCATAGCTGTCAACTTTTCCCTTTTCTTGCGAGGAATCCTATTTGGAATAAGGGAATTTCCCTTAAAAAGGGGAAAAGTTGACAGCTATGGTTAGCACAGGGAAACAAATAAGGTATTGGGCACTGGGTGAAGACCAAAGTATTCTAAAATACTCTCCAAAAGTATTAGTACAAATACATTAAATAACTAATAATTTGCCACTCTCTCATGACACCCCAAATTAACCTGCTGCAGAAGTTGCCTCACTCTGTCTAATGATGGGTGGGTGGGTGGGTGTGCACACTCAAAGTATCACAAAAATACAGTTTCTTTCATTATATCACTATCAAAAGACATTATCACAAAAGGCTGTAATTCACCCTTTCCCCTCAGAATCTCAAGGACTTAGCCCCTGTTCCTTTCAGTACCCCTCTGTTAGCCCATTTGCTTCCTTTGCCCACTGGTATGAACTCATAATATATCAAAAGGTAAATAAGAATAAGTCAAAAGTTTCATGGAAGGCTTTTCTGAGGGAAAATGGTTGGCGAAGTCCACCTGCCCCCACAATAATGTTTTTCTGCCAACTTTTCCCCGTTTTGGCACCCACAGATAGAGTGGATAATTTTGGAGGGGCCATTTTACCTCAACCCTAGATTTCTGTGATGCTGATGTGATGGCCTTTCCACACTTACAGTGTATTGCTGATGTTTGATCCCATGTTTGATCATCTGAGTGAATTTGTAGCTGATTATCTGCACTTCTGGTCACATGTCACCATTAGTAGAGAGTGAATATGGAGCTTTGCTTATTACACTAATGGTCAATTGTGTCTGAACTGAGAAAAGTTCAGTGTAGTCCCACCTCTCACACACTCTCTTGTTCTTCTAGGCAGTAAACATCAGCGATATGAGCATGCACATAAGGATAGCACTTTTGTGGCAGGCCTCATTCATAGTCTGTTCTCTCAACCAACAAGAAGATGTATTTTCCCCCTCTGTATTTATTTAGACTCCTCAGAATGTGACTGATGAAACTTGCAAGTTATTAGGCTGCATTGCTGAGACAGTCTGATAATAATGTCTTCTATTTTATAGAAGGACACAAACATACCTGCCTTTTTTATACTACCAAATCATTGAAGACAGAATGCTAACAGACACTAGAGCAAATATAAGTAACAGTGGCAATAAAAACTGACCTTGGTGGAGTTTTTTTTTTTTTTAAGGAAAGGGAGGAGGAACCTACACAGATTTATTCTTATTAATTGCATTGTGTCATTTTATGCCAAGTTTCAGAGGGGAATAAACAACAGTGAACTCTTTAGGACAACTGCAGGCAGTACAAGCTTTTATAGCCCCATTAAAGGTAAAGGTAAAGGACCCCTGGACGGTTAAGTCCAGTCAAAGGTGACTATAGGGTGCAGCGCTCGTCTCGCTTCAGGCCGGAATTTGTCCACAGACAGCTTTCTGGGTCATTTGGCCAGCATGACTCAACTGCTTCTGGCGCAATGGAACACCATGAAGGAAACCAGAGCACACAGAAATGCCGTTTACCTTCCCGCCGCAGTGGTACCTATTTATCGACTTGCACTGGTGTGCTTTAGAACCGCTATGTTGGCAGGAGCTGGGTGTGAGGAGTGCGCGCAGGAGCCAGGCCCGTGACCAGCAGGGCTTCGCAGGACTGGGGCCTTCCTAAGTCTGTTCTGGAGAGGCAAGACGCAGCCGCACAGGTGAGGCCGCTTGGTAACTCACTGCACCTGGTGGCAAGAGCCAGGAAGGGATATAAGGTCAGCATTTCCCTTCGGCTCTTTGCCACAGCAACACACTTCCTGCCTTGCTGCGTCTGGCCTCCTGATTCCTGCCTCCTGATCCCCAGACCTCGGCTTCTGGACTCCTTGCTTCTCGATCCTCAGCTTCTGGACTACTTGCTTCTCGACCCTTGCCTTTGTGACTCCTTGCTTCTCGACCCCCGGACCTTTGACTTCATGACTTTCTGCTTCCTGACCCTCAGACCCCTGGTTTCTGGACTCGCATTCCTGCTGCCACCTCACCATCTTGCCCCTGGTCCTTACGTCCTCTGCTGGGACTTTGTTCACCCGTAGACTGGACCGTGACACTGGGGACAGAGCAACGGGAGCTCACCCTGCCGCACAGGTTCAAACCACCGACTTTCTGATTGGCAAGCCCAAGCATCTCAGTGGTACCTCCATTATGGGTGTACGGCTTATGTCACAAGACATCTAGTTGAAGAAGAAAGAAAATTGCCACTGGAAAAACTGGTGTGGCTAGAGATCTCTTCTGGCCTCTGAGTAAGGAATAGGTGAGTGAAAAGTAGCAGCCTATTTGGAATGCTCCTTCAGGCAAAAGCGGCACTACATTAAGCAGATTTTGCTTTCAGGAAGACCCAGCGGAAAAGTCCCTATGAGCACGTCGAAAACTATGTGTGGCCTTTTGAATACTGGCCTGTGAATTTTAAGACTCATTAAAGAGCAACAAAGCCTGTCCTTGTAGTCTTTTATGTCTGGTGGAAGATGTTGCCATAGCGCTGAGAATCTGAGATTTTGCCCATAATGGAAACAAGAAAGGGATTTTGACCAATGAGTAATCTTGCCTCAAAGATAATTCTGTTACCTCTGCTGCAAAAGGCAAATGCCATTGCTCAAGCTTAGGAACGTTGACGCTATCAGCGAGTGAATCAGCTCCAGTCTCATGAAGGAAAAGGTTTTCTGTTGATACATAAATATCTCTAATTAGTAGCATTGGAAGAATGAGGCCAGTGAAAGTTAAAGGGAGAGTTTCTTGAAATATGCTAATATTTTTAAATTGTATCTAAGTGGGCACAGCAAGGGTTTTTAAAAAGCACCTATCAAGGAGCTATGAGCTTTCTAGTTATTTTATTTTAACCAGCCCACTTGTGTCGTTCAAATGGACTTGCTACCGTTGTTTCATCATTTTGTGTCCCAACCGATGTTTCTGTTTTTCCTTTCAGCATGCCTGTTAACTCTGTACATATTATAAGTAGTAGCAAATATTTTATATATGTGGGTACACATATCTTATTGATTGTACAGAACAGACTTGATCAGGTCTACCATACAATGAGGTGTAAACATCTGAATAATTATTTCTAGGTTAAGACCAAAGGTCTATCATACAGCATTCCCATTTTCTAATAGCAGATGGCCAGAGACTACTGAGAATCTTGCAACTAGCACAATAAAGCTGGGTGAACAGGGATTGGCCCTTTAGGTCAGCTGACAAAATCCTTAGACAGGTGACAGTGCCAGCAGGGCTGGCTATGTGGGGCTAATGAGCAGAGGCATCAACTTGCCAAGGTTATGGGGGGCACTGGAGCTCCACACTCAGCCTCCTCCACCCCCTCAGCATTGGGCAGTGCTGGATTAAACCCTGTGGAGACCCTTAGGCAGTCGAAATCTCAGGGACCCTCTCATGTGCACACTCTATTGGGATAACATTGAACTAAGAAAGCTTGATTGCAATTTTCTTTCAAGATCAAATCAATATTTTTTGATCTGTTGTTGCGGGGCCCCTAAAAGGCATGGGACCCATAGTCTGGTGCCTACTCTGCCTATTTGGTAATCTGGCACTGACATTGGGGGAACCTCCCAAAAGATATTGAGGGGTCCCAAAACAGCTTGGCTCCCAGGAGCTGGTGCCCCTGCTTAAGTCGTGGAGTTGGTGAGGCATTAGACATTGCTCCTAGGAGCTCTAGTTCAACACACACACAAAATTAGGGATAGACAAATTGGTCACTTTTGGATTCCTTCCTCCAAGGCTTCTCCAACCTGGTGCCGTCCCAATGTTTTGGCCTATAATTCCCATCCTCATTCACCATTAGCTGTGGCGTCCACAGCTGATGGGAGTCCAGAATTGCTGGAGAGAGCCAGCTTGGGCGTACCTGCTCTAGATTACTATTATTAGCACTGTTGTCCACTTTTAACATAATGCTCCATGATATTTGATTGTTCCCATGCTAGAAACAAGAAGGCACGCAAAGAATGAAGCCCATGAGGGATTTTTAATGAACCTGCATAAGACATTTGGTACGAAAGAGAAATGGAGCACATCTCCAGAGCCTGCAATAAGAGGTGAAATTCCCACAGGTTGAAATCAAATGACGCTGAACCAGCACAGAAAGTGCCGGGCAGCACTTAACCACTTTTGTCTTTCCCCACAAGCTTGTGAACATGTAAGAGGTACCATTACCCTGACAGATTATTCACATTAATACAAGACATCTCCAAATTATTTATACACCAAAAGATCAGTCTGGAGACGGCAGATGGTGGGAACCTCATAGCATGATCAGTGGGAACGGGGAGAATGCATTCAAGCTCTGTAACACGGCCTCATTTTGTACCATTTTTCAAAGAGTATTTGTTAAATAAAGATCAAGCCTTGCATCCATGGGGAGGTTTAGAGCCTATTCAAACATTCTGGAGAAGTAGTCAGTAAGGTAACATGAGCAATTCATTCATTCTGTCCTTGCACTTTTGAATCTTAGCCAAAGAATGGGGAGACACATATTCCTTCCTTCATTAAGAGAATGCCCAGGTCTCTGTTGGGAGTAGGTATATCTTGCTCCACTCTTTGTCCAAGTCCCTTAAGCATAGCTCTGGGGAGTGGGGGGGGGGGGAGAGAGAGAGAGCATCAGACATTTTCCATCCTCCCACTCCTTTAGGATGTATAAAGTGACTCTCAGATCTTTTATGCACATTATCCAGAGTGAAGTGATCTACTGAGGTAGTAACTTGAGGGCCCAGGCACGAATCCAAACCACCAACTGAACTGGAGTCCAACAATATCTGGACTGAAATCCAGCAATATTGTCAGGAGTCCAGTTTCCGGCTTGATAACACAGTGAGCATAGTTAACTAAAAAGGATGCTTCATTGTCAAAACAAACAGATAACTCCAGATGGCTTTAACACAGCCTCCGCCATCATCAATCAAGGTGACCCTTCTGAAGACTGCTTCCAGTGTGACCAGAAGCAATTGAACTTTTGCTTCATATGACATTTGTTTTGCTTCCTGTCTTGCAGCCCCCCCATTCGCCGATACCTTGGACTGAGTGGGTTAGCTCCCGCCTCTTCCCCATTCACTGAGAGGCTGTCTCTTAACTCTTTCATGCCTGTTTGTGCTTCTAGCAAGCTTTGAAGCCTGCTCTCCATCATTTCCTTATCAACTGGCATTCCAAGGGGTGGGGGAGTTGGCACTAGCGATGCTCATCCTGCATGGCAGTTAACACTCTCTGTTCCTGGCTGCTTTCTTCAGTTGGCTACAACCCTTCCCTGGGAGCTGGCTCATTCCTGACAAATATATGGAAAGCCACTACAAGTTCCTTATCCCTGCTCTGAGAGCTCAGTGTGGCAGTTGGACTGGATGCAGGTGCCATATTACTCACACATTTGCATATATGCTTTCATGATCAGGAGGAAAGGGGAGCATGACTGAGGGTGAGAAGAGGAGGCTTTGCATGAGAAGGCACAGTGCTGAAGCCTTCAGTGTCACCCATGCCCCAAACATAGCATGGGAAAAGTCCATAATGAAAGCTGCAACTGAAAGCAAGGGGGATTCAGGGGAGGGGTTGGAAATGCCCCTGAGGAAACTGGCTCTGTCTCCTGCCTCCAAGCTGGCCTGTGCTTTTGTCACACACATTTTAGACAATGGGCACAGCTGTTTCTCCATTTTCCATTGTCCTCAAGTATTCAGGCCAGGACGGAGAGGCTGAGACAGGTTCCGACACGATACCACCAGGCTAATTTCAGAACAATTTCAGTGCCGCAGCGAGCTACGCACCAGGTTGGCTTGTACAGGTGTTGTTATTTGCTAGCAATTCTCCTGCCAGAAAGAATACGGCTTGTCATTCAGGTCCCAGTTGAGACTGGCAGGCTGGGCACTTATGAAATATATCTCTTTACTTGTAAAATGAAAGAAGTCGTTGAGGTATAATAAATATGGATCCTCATATTACCATTTCCACAACACCAATCTCCAGAGCAGGACTGTAATTTGCATGTCATTTTTGAGGCTTGTATCGCAGGAAGCTTCACTGCATACTTCAGACTTTGGGAATCTTAAAGAATGTGCCATTTAAAGTGTTCACCCTGTGGCATGTGATTCATGCTGCCAAAAGCCCCTGGAGAGGTAGATTATGCTACTCACTGATCAGCAGTGTCTAGTTAAATCTGATATAGCCTAACAAAGGCATGCAGATCTTTTATGGAGTGAAGACATTTTATTTTTGCTTGGACCAGAGATGGCTGGTGAGCAGCCCACGGACCAGACCTGGCCTCTGCAGCTACTTTCACCTGTCCCCCACTCGCTCTATACATTTTATTCAAGGCGTGGTAAGTACTTTGTTTCACTTGTAAAGACAGCAAGCACTGCACTTCCTATCAACAATGCTGCAGTTCTGTCTCATATTCATTCTGGAAAGGCAAAGCAGTGTGGGCCAATCTGCCTGTTATGGAAATTGTTCGAGATGTGCACATACATTCCTCAGTCTTGCTTTCACATCAGAGCAGTGAGTTTGTACTATCATAGTGTACTGTATGTACTTCTGCTGAAAGATGATGCCAGTTTTTTAATAGATAAACTCTGGCATTTACGAGACCTCAGGAGTATCTAGAAAACATAGCGGCCTCCAAAAATGGTGAAATTGGCTATTTCTGATTTTTGTAACCTATCCAGATATTTAGAATGAGGTAGGATGGATATTACTATAAGGCAAATACAAATAATAATTTATCAGTGAGTAACTTAGACCTAGAGATGGATAGATTGGTGTTTTTCTGTGCTGTTTTCAACCATAGGTATGTCCTGTCCCTCCCTGTTTTTTGCATTCCTAGTAGGAACACACACAAACACACACACACACACATACAGAGAGAGAGAGAGAGAGAGAGAGAGAGAGAGAGAGAGAGTCACATTTAAATTGTTTGCATTTTGTAGCCTTCATATAAGCTACATATAAGCATTTTGATGTCCTAAGATGCCCTGCAGTGTCAGAACACCAGGTGCATAAAAGTGAAAACAGTTGTCTACAGATTTCTGCCACCTGCTAGCCAAACCTTATCTTCTAAAGCCAATGGGAGCATTACTGAATTTGGCCACTTTTCACCCTTTGTCTCCAACTGATCAACATCTTCCTTTGATTCTCGCTGGAAAGAAATTAAATCAAGCTGAGTTCCTCTGCTTTTTTTTTCATTTTTTACACCAGCTTTGCTAGCAACCAGACTCGGACAACTCAGCCAACCATAAAAGTATTTATAGTGCTGCTTCATTTTGTGGGTAGATTTACTATATCATACCAGCGAGCTAAAAAGTAGATGATTACATTTCCCATCCTCTTAAAATATGGTTGAAAAGAGGACAAAAATAAAATGTGTTTGTGTTTTCAACAACATGTGGTGCTAGACGGTAAATGCACGCCCAAATCCACAAATATTCTTTGGCAGTCCAGAAGACATTGACATATCCAGGAGGCTCAGTGTGTTTTTCTATTGATTAAACTATTCCACAGGGATGCCGGTGGTGTTGTGCTCTAAACCACAGAGCCTAGGGTTGCCGATCAGAAGGTTGGTGGTTCAAATCCCCACGACGGGGTGAGCTCCTGTTGCTCAGTCCCTGTTCCTGCCAACCTAGCAGTTCGAAAGCATGTCAAGTGCAAGTAGATAAATAGGTATCACTCCAGCAGGAAGGTAAACAGCGTTTCCGTGCGCTGCTCTGGTTCGCCAGAAGCGGGTTAGTCATGCTGGCCACATGACCTGGAAGCTGTACGCCAGCTCCCTTGGCTAGTAAAGCGAGATGAGCGCTGCAAACCCATAGTGGTCTGCGACTGGACCTAATGGTCAGGGGTTCCTTTACCTTTAAACTAGTCCACTGCTCACAGGCCCTTTTCATTCTTAATTTTACAGGGAATGTTTACAAAATGCAAATGAGTTGCAATGGCTTTTGTTGTGAAATTCTCTTAAAAGAGAAGTGTAGATTCTGTGGCCCTCTAGATATCATTAGTCTCCAACTCCCATCAGCCCAGGTCAGGGTGGACAATACTCAGAAACGCCTTAAAATTATTCTGAAATTTCAACATGTAGGATGAAAGCCTATGAAAAAATGTAATATATGAAGTATCGCCCACTGTATGCTTCCTCTTCACCATTTATTGTTGTTGGCATGTCCTCCCCCATTGATAGAATTGCCCTCCTTCCGGCTGGTTGAACTGAGTTCAAATGAATATTCATATATATTGCTTTTTTCTTTGTAAGGAAGCCAAGCATTCAGACTACTGCAAAAAAGGGGGCGTGAAGATAGCCTTTTAAAGCAATGGTTAATGAACTCTTCCTGATTGTTCTATTCCAACCCAGTGATTAGTATCTGTGGAAAATCAAAAAAGATTATGGCTTTGCAGGCTTTCAAGAGGAAAGAAGACCAGGCATCACATTTGAACCTGCCTCCCAGATAACAACTTAAAATATTAATAAAGTAATCATTTGGAAACATTTAATTTTCATTGGCAATAATTACCATTAAGAAGTAAAATCATTCTTACATTTCAAATATATCCCATTCAAAAGTTAATTATGGCACATTGATTTTCCATTACTGTTGCTGCTGATTATGCTTCACCTAGTAGCAACTTTTGCTTGAAATGCTACTGAAGGCACCAAAAAAAAAGCATTTTTTAAAAAAGTATCCGGGCCTTTTTGCAAGTTACTGGATGTAGCAGGGCCAGCCTGGATCCTATTTAGGTGAAATAACATGAAAGTCAAGAAGAGAAGAAAACATTTCTTTCCATCATGAGCAACTGCTGTTTTAATATATCTAATGTCCCCAGCGATTGACATTCATCTGAAGGAAGGCAGCTATAACCACCACCACCCACAACTTCCTTCCTTCCTTCCTTCCTTCCTCTCTCTCTCTCTCTCTCTCTCTCTCTCTCTCTCTCTTCAGGTAGGTAGCCGTGTTGGTCTGATGCAGTCAAAATATAAATAAAAAATAAAATAAATGTCCAGTAGAATCTTATAGACCAACTAAGATTTTTCTTCTGGGTATAAGCTTTCGTGTGTATGCACACTTCTTCAGATATCAGATTTCATGTGTGCATGCACATGAAAGCTTATACCAAGAACAAGCTTAGTTGGTCTCTAAGGTGCTACTGGACATTCTCTCTCTCTCTCTCTCTCTCTCTCTCTCTCTTTTCAGTTCCCACAAAACATCCCAAAGTGTTAAAATGATAAAACCATATATTGAAACAGTTGCAAATCCAGGGCAGGTGCACACTAGGGTAAACAAAAACAAAAAACAACAGCTCCACATTAAAGGTGTGTTGAGAAAGGAAAGTCTTCAACAGGCACTGAATTTTAGGGACAATTTTAGGGGCAGCCCCACATAGTGCACAATGTAGCAAAGGTAAAGGTAAAGGACCCCTGGACGGTTAAGTCCAGTCAAAGGCGACTATAGGCACTCATCTTGCTCAGGTTGAGGGAGCCGGCATTTGTCCACACAGACAGCTTTCCAGGTCATGCGGCCAGCAGGACTAAACTGCTTCTGGCACAATGGAACACCGTGATGAGTGTCAGAGCACACACAAACATGGTTTACCTTCCTATCACAGCGGTACCTATTTACTTGCACTGGTGTGCTTTCGAACTGCTAGGTTAGCAGGAGCTGGGACAGAGCAATGGGAGCTCACTCTGTCGCGGGGATTGAAACCACCAATCTCCCGACTGGCAAGCCCAAGAGGCTCAGTGGTTTAGATCACAGCGCCACCCACATCTCTTTTACATTGTAGTAATCCTGTTTGGAGGATACCAGTGCACCAACAGTAGTAGTAATGCCATCCTGGTCCACAAACAACCACAGCTGTCTTACCAGATGAATCTGGTGAAATGTTCTCCTAGCCAAAGAAGTCACCTAGGCTTCCAGTGGCAGAGGTGGATCTAGAGGCACCCCCAGAGCATTCAGGAACCCATCAGATTCCATAAGTCTACAAGGGCGGACCAACTCAATGTGTGGGGCAGCTGTATTCAGCTCAAACCTCACCAGGAGAATTGTTGGACTACAAATCCCAGATGGCTGAGTATGATGGGAGTTGTAGCCCAACAACATCTGGAGAACCAAGGCTGAGGAACCTGACATGATTAGTTTGAGGGTAGTTTGAGTAGGAAGGGGAGAGCGACAGCAGGATCAGAGTTCTTTAAGCTCGCTGATGTTACTAGGCAAGCAGTGGGGCCCCAATGCCTTTTGGACCTTTGCAGACCAATATGGCTGTTTGAACTGAATGCCTGAAATGTGTCTAAGAGTGCCTGGCTTACAAAATCCCACTAAAATCATTTCAGTTTTATCAGAGTTCACTAGCAACTCTAGAAGTAGCTGGGGGGACAAGGCTTGAGACCACCACCCTGTTTTTTTCTGAGTCCTGACAGAGCTGGTCACAATTTCACCCTCCACTTAGAGCTTATGATGAGGTGCTTGTAAAAATTTCCTCAAAGCGAGTGAATGCTTTG
The DNA here is from genome assembly GCF_009819535.1 of Lacerta agilis. Classification (NCBI taxonomy): domain Eukaryota; kingdom Metazoa; phylum Chordata; class Lepidosauria; order Squamata; family Lacertidae; genus Lacerta; species Lacerta agilis. The sequence goes on along the minus strand of NC_046316.1, from coordinate 18,476,043 downwards.
GGGGGTGAATTGGCATTCTGTCATTATTTCTAACAGCTCCATGCAACAAATAGCCTTAATGAGTTCTAATTGAAATGCCATTGCAGCCTGATGGAATGCTATTTACGCTGATGAGAACCAAACTGGAATATTGGTTGATTTCTCATCATTTACACCGTGATAATGGTAAAATACAGCTCTGTGTCTTTCCGTTGGCTAATCATAAGGGGGTCATTATGTAGCCTCTACTCTCCACATCCAGGAATAATCAGCGGAGAAATGAATGGAAATTTAGCTGCAAATAGTTATCCAATGAAGAGTTGCAATCTGCTACTCTAAATTTAATTAAGTGTATATTAAGTGGAATGTTTTTCATGCTTACGTTTTCACTTCAAAAGGGGGTTGTAATGATATAAATAGATTTGAATATGGATGTGTTCTTTCTCTCTCTCTCTCTCTCTTTGTGTGTGTGTGTGTGTGTGTATCTAACACACACGGCACATTATATAGGGCAAAGTCCTGGATCAGTAGCTAAGATCAGAAATGGGTTGGTTGGGAGTACCAAAAAAAGCTCACCCCAAATACACTTGACAAACGGTCGTGTTATAATTTCCCATAAATAAAATAGCACCCAGAGAATAGGCACGGATGCTAGTTGTATGTCAGATCTGATTTATTAGTAAGTGCACAGCCACAAACAGGGAACAATCACAAGTTGCGGGCTACAGGCGACATCGTATCGGACTTGCTTTGAAGCTCTTTTTTTGGGGGGGGAATACATAATAAGGAATAAATTATATATAATTTCTGAGTGTTTGAAATGCTTCACAAGCAGTCTCTCTCAGCCTTACAACAGAATTCAAGGTACTCCAGAAAAATAGCCTTCTGATTTCTTGCATAGCCTATTCATCCTCATGGTTTGGGAGCACGCAATAACATAGTGTGTCGTTTCCCTCCTCCTTGGACAGCCGCTCAATCACTTGTCTTTTTCTGAAGCCTTAAGAATTAATTACCAAAGGGGAACCCATTACAGGACCAAATTGCTATGACTATAAATTCCTTTTACTGTAGAGCCTGCTCTTGGCTCTGTCAACACTGTTCAATCGGCATTAACAGAAGCATTGCTTCCCCTCACTGATAGACAGTAACCTCTTTTGAAGGGCAGACATTTTCTGAGGGGAAATTGGTAAACAAGAGAAGAATAGTAATAAAAATGTTGTAAACAGGGAGACACTTGGAGAGGGGCCTCCAATCAATTTAAGATTTCAGATCTCTGAAACCCAGCTGTTTATGGCGGATGCCATATTTGCTGATGGAAAAGAGAAAGGAGACTGGACAAGAAGCAGGAGGGAGATTTTAGATAATTTTGGGACCCATTAGATAATTTTGGGACCCATTAATATAATTTTGTTCAGAAAGGTTTTGGGGTGGAAGATTTAAATGCAAAGGCGAAGTGTGGTGGACAAGTTGGAAGAGGCTGGACTTAATTTTTTTTTTTTTTTTTTTTTTTTGAAGCTGCTTCCTTTCATCTGCAGTGGCAGCTAGACATGCTTCCATCACTGGGGACAGAGCAAATTTATTTTAAAGCCTGTAGCAAAAAGCTGTGTCTGCAACAGGTATCAGAAAGATGCCCAGGAATGTTGATCTCTTCACCCCTATATTGTACTGTTTGGTTTTGTAAGTCTGTTCTTCCATGAAATTTTCTGCACTGCTCATCTCGAGTGCAGCAGCTAATGGCTCCAGAAGAAAAGTTAGAAGCCGTCTTTTATAAAGTATAGTAATGAGATAAGTGAAGGAAATAAAGGGGATCATCTTTGTTATCTCCGTTATATTATGTTATTTATTGTGTTTCCCCGGTGAAATCCAACGGCACAAAGTTCACGAGCGTTAATAAACCATCTTACACAACTCTTCTGCTTAGACTCTATTTCTCAACAATATTTCCTATGTCCTTGAAGACAATGGCCTGGTAAGGTGGCATGTCTGTCCTATACCAATTTAGAGTGCAGGTGAGTGTTCATGTGACTGAATTCTCTCCCACAAACAGATATGCACACATATAGTTCTGCCAGCTAGCATGGTATTATTGATGGAACTGGATCTAAGGGAGTCTTAATCTTTTTCATTATCCCATGTTGCAAAGTTGTTGTTGTTGTTGTTGTTTTCAGTTGAAGTAAAATCAAGCCCCAATCTGCAACTAATCAAGCCCCAATCTGCAACTAATCCCAATTTTGAATTTTGTAATTTGTTGAATGCTTTAACATACCCTCCAACATTTATTTCTCCAATGAAAATAGGGGCATCCCATTCTGCAATGATAATTTTATTCTTTATACCCCACACATCTTACTGGGTTGCCTCAGCCACTCTTTTAAAATATATACAAACACAATAATTAATTTTTAAAAAAACCCTTCCCTATACAGGATTGCCTTCAGATAGCTCAGGGGTCAGATGAATCCATACACTCTACCATTTCTCCAATGAAATTAGGGACATCCTAAGGAAAAGTGGGACATTCTGGGATCAAATAAAAAACCAGGATGGCTTCTCTAAATCAGGGACATCCCTGGATAACAGGGGCACTTGTAGGGTCTCCTATAATATGGTATTTGTTGTGCCAAAAATCATAAGGAAATTATAGTTCTGGAAAAGGCCTCTATTAACCAAATCCTATTAGAGCCTAGGTAAAGGTAAAGGGACCCCTGACCATTAGGTCCAGTTGTGAACGACTCTGGGGTTGCGGTGCTCATCTCGCTTTATTGGCCAAGGGAGCCAGCATACAGCTTCCGGGTCATGTGGCCAGCATGACTAAGCCACTTCTGGCGAACCAGAGCAGTGCACGGAAGCACCATTTACCTTCCCGCCAGAGCGGTACCTATTTATCTACTTGCACTTTGACGTGTTTTCGAACTGCTAGGTTGGCAGGAGCTGGGTCCGAGCAACGGGAACTGACCCTGTCGTGGGGATTCAAACCGCCGACCTTCTGATCAGCAAGCCCTAGGCTCTGTGGTTTAACCCACAGCACCACCCGCTTCCCCCTATTAGAGCCTACTGATCCTATATCTAAACTTGTATAAGATCAAACAGTTTGGCAGCAAACTTCTACATATGTATGTTGGAGCAGGACTGTTGAATACATTGGACCTTATCTCCAAATAAACAATGCAGAGTATTGGACTGCAAAACTAATTTTTTAACGAAGCAAAACTGACCAGGCACTCAGATCATGTCAACATCCTATTTGGCACTGTTCTACCTTTACACCTGAGATACATACTTCACTGACTGCTTATTTTTTTTTTTAAAAAAAAAAATACAGATGTGTTATGATTGCTTCCTTTCCAGAAATGAGGTTAAACCCATAATACAGAGATATTCGAGCTTTATTATAAATATTGGCTGGGATCCAAACAGCTACTTTAGGGGCACCTGATGGGATTTGATTGCTGTTTTTCTTTGAACTGCATTCTTCCATGCTAAATTGCAAACTGATTTTGAAATTCCCCTCTGTTTATTTTTAGGTGGAGTGTTTTTTGTTTTTTTTTTAGGTGGATGTTTTATCGAGGGAGCTTCTGTTTAAGGAAAAGAAGTGCAAGCCCCTCTTAGACCTGTGGCCATCTGTATCCTGACTAGGGATGCATTGAAACTACCTGGAGAAACTCGGGTATTCCTTCAGAACTCATCAGGTGCTTTTTCCCTAGGAGAAAACCCCAGAATTGTTTCAGGTTTCACTTTACAGGTGAAACTCAAAAAATTAGAATATCATGGAAAGGTTCATTTCTTTCAGTAATTCAACTTAAAAGGTGAAACTAATATATGAGATAGACTCATGACATGCAAAGCGAGATATGTCAAGCCTTCATTTGTTATAATTGTGATGATTATGGCGTACAGCTGATGAGAACCCCAAATTAACAATCTCAACTTTGGGTTTTTCATCAGCTGTACACCATAATCATCACAATTAAAACAAATAAAAGCTTGACATATCTCGCTTTGCATGTCATGAGTCTATTTCATATAATAAACTCCAGTAGCTAATGAAAACAATTGCTCACATAAATGGACTTTTCCATGATATTCTAATTTTTCAAGTTTCACCTGTAGGTGGAATTTCAGTAGCGCCTCTCATCTCTCCTCCCTGGTCAATATAATTAATTATAGTTGCCTACACAAAGACTTGCCAAATGTCTAAAACTGTTTCAGACTCCTAAAACGAGTCAAACTTAGATACACACTGCAGAACATAACCTCTAGACTGCAACGTTCATACAAATAATATCAGTGCTTTCAAAAGAACAGATGACATGACACTGGTAACCATGATTGCCATTAACGTTAATCAGTAATGGCAACCTTCTAGCAGCGAAGGTGTGAAAATCAGATTGCTGATTAGCTTCCTGGAGCAATCTTGGTTTCCTAATTTTTCTCTCTTGTGGCTTTGGAGCATTCATATAATCTTATCTGACACAGCAAGGGGCTACCAGGAAAGAAATCTGGGTTTTGAGATGGACGGAGTACAGTCGACACCATTAAGCTAATCTGTCACATTGATCAGGTAGCTGCCGTGCATCTTTGAAGGCTTTCTTTTTCCCTTCCTTTCCCTCAAGAAAGATGCATAGGTTTAGCACATATCACTGTGTATACATGCTGTTCCTCCCTTGGTTAAAACAAATCTCTGTACCTATCATGATGTGCAGATCAGCTCTGGGTCATGTTTGTGATACTGCAGTCCTATATTTTATCTGTACTGCGCCTAGTCTCAAAAGGAAGACAGGTCTCAAGCTTTATTTATTGTGTTCGGGTAATCCTTAGGTGAAGAGCATTGGCCACCGGGAACTGTAAATAACAACAACATGTGGATTCCTGAGCTATATTGCTCCTTAGGTCCATTGGCACATAATCTGGTTCACACACGTACTGTATATGCATTGCCTCTCTTTGTTCAGCATTTAGGATGATGAAAGGATAAATCCTACAAGACGATACAGTGGTACCTCGGGTTACAGACGCTTCAGATTACATACGCTTCAGGTTACAGACTCCGCTAACCCAGAAATAATGCTTCAGGTTAAGAACTTTGCTTCAGGATAAGAACAGAAATCGTGCTCTGGTGGCGCAGCGGCAGCAGGAGGTCCCATTAGCTAAAGTGGTGCTTCAGGTTAAGAACAGTTTCAGGTTAAGAACGGACCTCCGGAACCAATTAAGTACTTAACCAGAGGTACCACTGTATTCTTAAAACCCATGTCTGGAGCAAAAGAACAGGAGATATTGACATCAGGTGTGGTGACTGATCTAAGGATGAGCTGAACTATGCTAGAGGATATCTGCCCATGCCCAGTGGCACTAACTCCAGGGGGCACTCATTTTCTTCCTTTGCATGCCTGGTCTCTGTACCCCGGCACCTCTGCCCCCCCTGCCCCTGTCTTACCTCTGGCACTGTGTGCTGTTGTGCTGCCTTGGCCAGGGCCTGCACCTCCACCTCCTTTGGGGCCCACTGAGGCTGCAGAAATGCTTTCAGGGTGCATCCAGGGCCACAGCGGGCCCCAACAGAGGCCCCACGGCAGACACATAGGCCCTGGCCCAGTCGCCACTGCAATATTGCAGGGCACGCCCCATGCTGTGCCGTCATAATGGTGTGGTGTTTGCATGCTTGCCACACACAGTCTGGGGCCCAGGTTGGCACTTCTGTCCATGCCCATCAATCTGTTGACAATAACAGGAGGGATTCTTACCGTTCTGCTGCGTGGCTTGTAATTTTGCACCAGAATATTTTCATTAAGTGGTGATCTGCTTAATCCTGGCTGCCGAGGGTGTACCTCTTGATTTCTTTCCCCTTGAAATGCATGGTTTCATCCCTCTCTGAAAGCAATGGAAAATTTCACATCCATTTATTCTTTCTTCAACCTGCCATTAATCCTCCAGCTCCGGTAAATGGTCAGCCAGCTTCAATTCGCCTCTCTACATTGACCAGACATATTTTTTCCCCTTTACACTTTTTACTCTGTGCTGAAACAAATTTGCTCCCTAAAACCCTCAAGAGGAGAATCTTGAGGCTGGATATGTACCAAATATAAGGCGATATTTGGCTTTAGTACCTGGGGCACATTCTCACACATTTTAAACGCCGCTGTTGTGCACCTATAAAAAAAATCTCTTCCATGAAACAAATGGGAATTGATTGCACTCTGTGTAACTTTGACTAGATAGGATGGGAACTGTTGGCCCTCCAAATGTTGCTGGGCCACAGCTCCCATTATACCTGACAATTGGGCATGCTGACTGGAGATGACGGAAGTGGAGTCTAGTCACCTGGAAACCCCAGACCTGTGCCTAGAAAGAATGGAGCAAAGGTATGTGTGATGAGCCCAAAGAGTCTGTGCCATGGTAGTACAAGTCTTAGCAGGAAAAGGAGCTGAGATAGGAAAAGGAGCTGAGATCTGGGATGGGAGGTTGTCACTGATTATCTGGGCTTGGCAAAATGCAGGAAGCTTTTATTTTATGATTCTCTTCTATTCTTGATTCTATTCTAGAATAGTTTAACTCTTGGTGGACTGAATACTTGAGATAGGACTGCCAACCGTTACTTTTAAGGTTCTGCACCACAGTTGAAAGTAGCAAATTCAGACGCCTTAAGCAATTTTTTTACACTTGGGACTCCTGCAAATTGGCTGAAGTTGCAAAGGCGAAACAGGAATTTAGGTGGAGGTCAAGTCAGAACATAATACGTAATGGAAGAATATAATAAGTAATGGAAGAAACCACTAGACTTAAGGTAACCAACATGGTGTCCTTTCAGATGTTGAACTACAACTCCCAGACCTAGCCAGCAAGGCCAGCGCTCAGGGATGATGGGAGCTGGAGTCCTTCATCATCTGGAAGGGGCCAGTTTGGCTGTCCTGAGCACTTGAACTTGCCTCTTACTTCTAACTCATGGGTTACATCTTAACCACTTTAGAGCACCATGCAACACTATTGGCTGATTTGTCACCTGACCCCTGCTGAACTGGTAGTTGTAATACGAGCATCTTGACACCTGGTGGTAAACCATAGCAGAGAACAGGTCAGTAGATGCCTCCTATGGTGGCACAAAGGGTAAGACCTGCAACAGACGGCTGGGGTCTTTGTTTTGGAATCTGTTGCACGGCACTAATTTCACAGCTGTGCAATCAAAGTTTGGGTTGGGTACAATTTTTGAAAGGACAAGATGCACTTAAGTGCTTAACTATAGAATCCACATGTGTTGCATTAGTTTATACACCATTTGAATGCTGCGAAATGATTACCCTTGCATTTAAGGACACCGATGGAAATGAGCTACTAAAAAATCTTGGAGCAAGGCATACCTGCCGCCTGTTTCTTCATGACCATTTAGCTCAGCAGAACACACCGTTGGCTGATGGATGCAATAAAGCATGCATGGTTTCTCATGGATGTTTGGCACTTTGCATTCTCAGGATGAGTCAATTATAGGACATCCAAGGCAAATGAAGACGGGAGGTTTATGGGAGCAGCAGCACAGGAGTTGAAGTGCCACAACATTACAGAAAGTATACGAAGAGATATAAAATGTTTGGCAGGAGGAAAAGCAGATGCTCCAGAGAGCTTACAGTCTGAGCTTACAGACAATGGAAATTAGGTGCCACTGGTGCTGTTTGGCACCTATATACTGAAGGCGGAGCAAACAGATGAAAAGGGTAGAGGGGTATCACTACATTTTTCAGCGCTGCCTTGCCCCTGTGCCTATAACAGCGGCAATGTGGTAGTTAAAGCTTCCCCTGTCACTTTACCTCCATGCTGGGGCTCCTTTGCTGAGCCTGCTGCAATACTTCTTTCAACCACCACAACAATTTATATACCACTCTTCATCAAAAGATCTCAAGGCGGCTCAGAGAATAAAATACCAGATAAAACACAAGTAAATAATTAAACCAAAACAACAAAACAGTAACACACACACACCCCTTCCCACAGATTCATTTAAAAGGCTGTAGGATATTAATCAACCCAAGGCCTGGTTGAAGAGGAACATTTTCGCCTGGTGCCTAAAATATATATATATAATGAAGGGGTCAGGTGAACATCCCTGGGGAGAGCCTTCCACAAATGGGGAGCCACTAAAGAAAGGGTCTGTTCTTATATTGCCAGCCTCCAGACCTCATGTGGAGGAGGGACACGAAGAAGGAACTTAGATCATGAATGCAGAGTCCAGGATGGTTTATATGGGGAGAGGTGGTCCTTGAGGTATTGCAGTCCTGAGCCATCATGCGTTTAGGGGTGCATGAGCATCCCTGTGTGCTCCCTGAATGGGGCCGAGTCTTTTCACGGGCCTAGAGTAAATGTGTGCAAAGCCCCTGAGGCCTTTCAAGAAGTGCCTGCCACACTGCTGATTACACTCCCTCCACATCCTGCTTCTCTGCTCCAGGGCTTTGTGGCAGGTAGGAGGAAAGGCAGAGGTGATGGCGGCAGGTGCTCCTGGTTCCTGACATTGGGGGGGGGTTTAAATGGTGAATATTACCAACCCTGGCAGGAAAATGATTCTGGAACTGTGCGTCCCTATCCTACGTGGGGGGAAAGGTGCTCCACCAGCAACCCTGGGAATGCTACTGTGCTCACTTTCCTTACACTTGCCCCAAGATCAGTTTCTTTGCCTTGAAGCAGGCAAAGGAGAAGGTAAAGATGGCCATCTGCAGAATCAAGGCAAACAAAGCCCTTTCATAGTATTTGAGCAGGCTGTGGTCAGGGCTGTGTTTTCATTGGGCCTGCTAGTAAGCATACAAGGATGGATAGTCAGCAAGTATGAGCACTTCTCCTTGAATGCTCACAGCATCCCTACCTTTAGTTGAAGCACGTGCATCTCTTGACACTCAATGCACAGAGATGATGGGCTATTCCTTATTCTTCAGAGCCCTCTAACCTTTCAAGGCATTGTCTCCTTCCTGTCTCCTTCTGAAGCTCACTCCTGGATTGAAGCGGGGCAGGGAGTGACACATCAGAAAGACCTTGGCTCTTCCCCTCTTTTAGCTAGGCTCTTGATTGGAGGGAAAATGTCGAATAATATTTATTTATTATTTATTTATTTATTTATTTATTTATTTATTTATTTATTTATATGCCAACCATCTGACTGGGTTGCCCCAGCCACTCCGGGCAGCTCCTAACAAAATATTAAAAGCACAGTAAAACGTCAACCAAATAGTTGTTTATCTGATTGACGTCTAATGGGAGGGTGTTCCACAGGGCAGGTGCCACTACTGAGAAGGCCCTTTGTCTGGTTCCCTGTAGCTTCATATCTCACAGTGAGGGAACCATCAGAAGGCTCTCAGAGCTGGACCTCAGTGTCTGGGCTGAATGATGGAGGTGGAGATGCTCCTTCGAGTATACAGGTCTTTTTTATACCTCTGCTTCCCCCACCACAGCCCCTGTTTGTCTGCCCTCTCTCTGATAGCTTAGATGGGAGAGCTGTGACCCTCCAGATATTGTTGGATTCTACTCCCATCAGCTGCACCCAGCATGGCCAATGGCCAGGTATTATGGGAGTTGCAATCCAACTATATCTGGAGGTCTACTGGTTCCCTATCCCTGGCTGAGAGCATGACAGAATCACAAGGCTGTTCTGTATACATATATGCAAGGATGGCTGGCCCTATCCATTTCCCACAAAGTGCTGATGGAAGCAACTCGACTTCAATTTGGACTTATTATAATTTAGCTCTGCCCTGTTTAGCTTGAAAGAATGAGGCCTGTTCTGTACATATCGCCTCACCCGGGGAATCTGTCTCTCCCGCTGCCAAGTGGCAGAAATAGAAGTACGGGGAACTGTGAGGTGAGACGCGCACACTGAGCTAATTGTACAAAAAATCCTTTTTATGTTTTTATCAATGCTGTTTAGGCTGCTTGTCTCTCCGCAGTAAATAGGCACTTGCAGCTTGACAAGGAGCTGCGCTTTGAAACAGCGCATGCTAAAGCAGTGTGACTTGCAACAGGAAGCCAGGCAACAGGAGGCCCTCTTCACAAGCTCAAGCTCGCTCTAGTAACTGCCAGCCTAGGCATACTCCAAATACAAATGAAGTCTGCAGCTTAATTTAAAAAATAAAATAAAAAAATCAAGCAAGTTATGGCTGGAAAAGCATTATTTCATCTGCTCCCACCACCAGTATGGCAAATTTAATGAGCTTACAGAGCGGTGTGGAGTTTTTGCACGGTGCAAGCTCTTTCATGGATAAATTAGTTGTGTGTCCTTTAATCTGAAATGACACAATAGGGCTGCCATCTCTTGGCTTGAAGTGGGTACCTTAGCCTTTTCTCCACCCACTTTGTTGCCTAACTATATACCTTCCAACATTTCTCTGCTGGAAAAAGGATGCCCTATTCCTCCTCCTCCTCCTCCTCCTCCTCCTCCTCCTCCTCCTTATTATTATTATTATTATCCCACCCATCTGATTGGGTTGCCCCAGCCACTCTGCATGGCTTCCAACATATATAAAAACATAATTAAACATTAAAAACTTCCCTGTAGAGGGCTGCATTCAGATATCTTCTAAAGGTTGCATAGTTACTTATCTTCCTGGCTCAGGTGTCACGTAACTCCATACCCTCCAACATTTCTCTGGTGATAATAGGATGTCCTGTTGGTAAGTGGGATATTCTTGGATCAAATCAGAAACCGGGACGGCTTCTGCAAATCCAGAACTGCCCTGGAAAATAGGGATACTTGAAAGGTCAGACTAGAGCTGTGGGGAGAAGTCCGACTGATGCAGCTTCTTTCATTACTGGTGGCACTGGGTCAGAAAATGCCACACTGCCAGAATATAATGCAAATTATGTTGTTATTTATGTTGTTGGCAGATCCTCAAGTTGAGGCTCCAGTACTTTGGCCACCTCATGAGAAGAGAAGACTCCCTGGAAAAGACCCTGATGTTGGGAAAGATGGAGGGCACAAGGAGAAGGGGACGACAGAGGATGGGATGGTTGGACAGTGTCTTCGAAGCTACTAACATGAGTTTGGCCAAACTGCGGGAGGCAGCGGAGGATAGGGGTGCCTGGCGTGCTCTGGTCCATGGGGTCATGAAGAGTCGTACATGAGTGAATGACTGAACAACAACAACAACAAATGTTGTTATTGTGTTATTCCACCCACTGCTATTTTTCTAGAAAAAGAGGTGCCAGAACTCACCATGAACACCTCCCTTGCTTTCTTATAATGGCAATCGTGCCCACCTGAGAGGTGCCAGAACTGAGTTCCAGCGAGTTCTGGCTGAAAAAAAGTCCTGATTCCACCTCATTCATTTCAGTGCAAAGGAAATGCAATGCAAATTGGGAGGGGGACAGTAATCATTTGCACACTGAAAGCAACAGCAGCAGCGAACAATGATTGTATTCGCTGGATTGGTTTCTGTTCTGGGCATGAAGCGAATAAGCGAATATGGGCAATTTCTGTCTTTTCACATTTCTGTCAGAATTCTCCAATATCCCATTGACAACTGACTGGAACAAAACCAGCTGTGCTTGCTTTTCTGCTTTTCCTAGCAGCTTGGTTTTCAGAAATCAACAGATGGAAGCTTTTCACTTCATTGAGACGGCCACTGTAAGATGCTAATGTATGCAGATCAAGCTGCTCTTAAGGCGCAGCTCAGGGACCAAGCGAAAAGTTGGCCACCCAAATTTCACCTTTTTGTGATTGCGCATGCACACACACACACATATTGGTAGATGAGTCCATTTGATGGATAAACCTGAAACCTCAAGGAAATAAATGAAAAATTTGAGGCACAACAATAGATAAAAGCACGGAAGAAATAAACAATACACAAATTACCAAGAATTTCTTCATAAAACAAAACAAAATCAAGAGTACTCCCTTCCCATTTTAGTTTCCTTTAAAAGGTATGAAGATTTTTCAGATGTTATTTCACGTACCATTTTCTTTCACACAGCCTAATCTTTTAAAACACAAGGAAACACCAAGGGCTTATTGCAAAACCCAGACAGGCATCATACTTAAGTAATATCCGAATTGCTTCAAATAATACTTTTGAAAAGCAAATAGTGTCGGGCTTTAAGATGTGTTCAGTTAAATGAAAGGAAAGCATGCCTTTTCATCTCTGCTCAAATCCACGTACTAGCCTTCCTCTCGTTTCACCTGCAGCCTCCTGTTTGCTTTCTAATAAAGATTAATGGGTGTTTTTATAAGCAAAGATGAAAAATAGGGAGAGGGACCATATGTTATGTGGAGACACAAACCTAAAGATCTACAGAGCTTGTCAAAGGCATCCAGGATTTCCTATCCTTAGCTCTAATGGGCAGCATTTATCCGGGATATACTGTATGAGCAAACATGTGCCATCCTCCGAAGGTGACCCCACCAAATCAATGAATCACAGGGGCTTGAAGAAACTGCTCAGTAGCTGTGTTTTTCTTTTCATTCTTTCACACTTCAGAAAAAAACTTTCCACACTGACATATTGGCCAAGGAATACCCGAATGATGGCCAAGCAGCCCCAGTGCCGTATAGAGGTTTATAGGGAAGCGATGTGGAACCTTTGGCCCTCCAGATGTTGGTAGACTCCCATCAGCCTTAGCTAGCATGGCCAGTACTCAGGGATGATGGGAGTTGGAGTTCTGCAACATCTGGAGGGCCAAAGGTTCCCCACCCTTGTTCTAGGGATTCAGTTCAAATGGCCACCCCTGTTGAGAGCCTTTACTGCCTTAGAAAACACATAACACTTCTCTTTCACCAAACATTTCAGGGAGAGATGTTGGGTGGTGGTCCACCTGTGTTTTTTTTATTAAAGGAAATCTTGCCTTCCCATAACTCAGTGGCAACGCACATGCTTTCCATGAAAAAAAAAACCCCTCAGGTTCAATTCTCAGCATCTTCAAACAGGACTAGGAAAACCTCCTGTCTGAAATCCTGGACAGTTGTTGCCTATCATTGTAGGAAATGTTGAGCTACGTAGATGGACCAATGACCTGACTTAGAACAATAGAATCACAATTTTAGAATTGGAAGGCACCCCAGGGTCATCTAGTCCAACCCCTTCCAATGCAGGAATCTTAATTAAAGCATCCATGATTGATGGCTATGCAACCTCTACTTAAGATCCTCCACTGAAGGAGAGTCCACCACCTTCCAAGGGAGTCCATTCCACTGCCAAATAGCTCTTGCCACCAGAAGGTTATTCCTGATGTTCAGTCGGAATCTCCCTTCCTATAACTTGAAGTCATTGGTTTGAGTCCTACCTTCTGGAGTAGAAGAAAACAAGTGTGCTCCATCTTCCATGTTACACCCCTTTAGAAATTTGAAGATGGTCGTCACATCTTCTCTCAGTCTGAACAAGAGAACCAGACTTGGGGCAGGGCACCTGTGTTTGAGATATTTTTATTGTGAACCCCCTGAGCTCTCAAGAATGCAGTTGGAAGTCCGTTGGTTTATAGAGTGCAAATGAAATCAGAAGGCATTCCAAATCAAACAGGTTATAAGGCAGGCATGGGCAAGCTCAGCCCTCCAGATGTTTTGGGACTACAACTCCCATCACCCCTAGCTAACAGGACCAGTGGTCAGGGATGATGGGAATTGTAGTCCCAAAACATCTGGAGGGCCGAGTTTGCCTATGCCTGTTATAAGGCTTTTAGCAAGCTTTTAAAAGAAAATTCTCCCATTGTCACCAATGGGAGAAAGATCATTATGCTAACACCAGGGCTGGTAGAGATTGTTGTTTCTCCTTTTCAAGAGTTATGTCAAAAGAAATAGGTAGCTTTTCATCCTGCATATATCATCGTAAGGTCTCCTCTGATCCATGCCTTACATACATCCTTACAAGTTTCCCCGCCAGTGACACATTGCTGGCAGTACCTCATCTACAGACTGGAATTTTCCACAGGGAAGCTGGGGCACCTGCTGTCCCACCAGCAGGCCTCTTCTTCAACCACAGAGTGCAAATTCCTCCTGATATACCTATTTTTGTTTGCAATTTCTCCTAGTATACAAGCAATCCTAAGCAATATGAATATTTTTTGCCTGTTATTTCCCCTGATTTTGCATGTTATTTTCACTAATTCATGAAGTTTGCTTTTGGACACGTTATCTGATTGGAGAGGTGCATTGCAAAATTCAAAGAAGTGCAAATTTTGAACGCTAACTATATTTTGGTTCATGTATTGTTTCGGGGAATTCAAGCTGGACCAAATTCACCCCCCTGCCTCTAAATGGAATTTACACAGCAGCTTTCGCCTGGCTTTAGGATTGCTCTGTCTGTGGTTAAAAAAAAAAAGGAAAGGAAAGGAAAAGGCAATTTAAAATGCAGTTCTCGTGCTTGCATTTTTTAAATTATTATATGCAGAGACATAAGCATTCCTAAGGGATGTTAATGAAATGCCACATTCTCCCTAAAACTGTACCCTTCGATAGCAAGCAACTTCAGATATGGCTGCTGTGCTCCAATTTTGTAACAAATTACCGTATTTTTCCATGTATAACACTCAACCTATTTTGGGGGACTCAAAATTAAGAAAAGGGGGGGAGATTGCCCCTGGGAAAAAGACTGCCCCCTTTTTAACATTATTTTTTTAGTAAAAAAAACCTGTAGTCTTATATATGGAAAAGTACTGTAATTTAAAAGTGCCTTATGATCATGAATAGGGTTTTTTTCCTTGCTGCTGTCTGACTTTCAAGAAACAATCAACATGGTTAATTTTCCACCAGTGTCTTTTATTGCATATCTGAATGTTTAGTTGGTCTTCAGATCCATGGAAGGAATTCTGCGGATTGGCTTCCTCCTTGTACAACTCGTCCTCTTGTCCTGACATGGTTAACTCTCTTCTTGTTATTAATGACACCCAAGTGGAAATATGGTAGATCTGTGGCCTGCCTTCTTAATAATGAATAAAGGTGATGCATTGTATGAAACTGCCTTAATAATTTACACAGTAATATCAAGCAAAGACTAACTGTAGTGGTCTGTAGAAAATATATTGCACTGGGAAATGATTTATTAGCTGCACGGATGCCCTGATGCTAAAAGTTAAACGTTGAGAAGTCAGACTATTAGAAATGTAAAACTTTAACACCATGCACAACTGTTACCATCCCTCATGTTTTATGTTCGTAAATTATTTTCTGTTTTTGTTTTAAAGCGCTAATAACTATACAGCAAACATAAGCAGCTTTGTGGATGTTCTGTCTTCAGATCTATTTATAAACTGTCTTTAAAAAAACGAAGGATACTTGCCTTTTACTGTTAAAGCCAAAGACAAATGTTCAAAATTTTAAAAAGCAGAGGGATCCTGCAGCTGAGCTTGAAGGTTTGATTAGCCTGATCTTCTTCAACCCCCAAAATTGGGTCTAAGATCCAGGACAAAGGGCCGCCTTTCAGAAATTCACCCCAGACGTCAACATCTGGGAAAATCCAGACATAGAGAAGCCCTATTTTCTCCAGCTCTTAAGAATATGGTTATTTCATTTTTCAAATTGTCCGCTATTCTGGCACCTTGTAATAATGGAGCAGCAATATTTTAAGCGGTTATCCGCTTATTGTTTTAAAACATTGCAAAATGTCACATTAAGAAACATGATATAAACAACTGAATCAGAATGAAAGGGGGGGGAGTCAGCAAGAAGTGATTGTTGTGCTGGTTTTTGTTCTTTATGAAAGTGGAATTATTCCAGAATCCGTTCTTGCTTCTGTTTGCATTTGCCTTCTTTCACTATCAAAAGGAAATCTGTGGCTGAGAAATGAAAGCGCAGCCGCTGGGTGGGCTGACAGCCAAAAAGATGTGCTTGGATCTGGGAGTCTTGGGTTCAGATTCTGTTTCTGTCCCAGGTTCATTTGCTCTGACCCAGCCACTCTTTGCACAAACAAGAAACTTTGTGAATGCTCCGGGCATCCTTCAGAAGGGTTGATTTCTGAGGGAGATAAGAGGGGATTGGGAGGCCACGGACTGAGACATCTCTTGTCACCCCCCCCCCCAAGAAAGAGCAACATTTCCCCTTCTGTTTAGAATGCTTGGAGTGGGCAGTTTGTATTTTGCAGACAGAGCGGTTAATAAATTAGACATCTGTTTCATTGCCAAGGAAATGACAACCAGGCATATGTACCGTGTGTGTGTGTGTTTTTTTCCAACTCCTTCGGTGCAGACTAATGGTCGAAGTGGGAGTCCTGCTATACACATCTCTGCTGGCTAGAACAACCTTTGCCTATGCTTCTGGCTCACTGCCCATGTGGAACTCCTCATGGCATACGACTGCATGGGATGGGAAGCTCAGGTGCTGAGGTTGACAGAAGTGTAACCGTTAGTCAGTCCACTGTCACTTGCTGTATCATTAAGCAGATCCTTGATGAGAACAGCTTAATTTGGACCATGACATCTGGGTTATAACAGATCTCTCTCACTCAAGGCCCGCCTGAGGCAAAGGGCAAGATGGTGCGTTTCCCATTCCATGTGCAAAAGCCAACTAGCCGTTGTCTCTTAGTTTATCACTGGCAACAAGACAGTCCTCTGCCATATCTGCAGGGAGCTGGTTAGCTTTGGGGGCACAGGGCAGCTTGCATGCCTCAAACAGTTCCTTCTGCTCTCCATCCCTCATTATTTGCTCTCTGAAGAGACCATCTCATGCTGCTGTCCATGGTCCTGATCTTCCTGCTTCTAGGGGAGGATTAGAAATTCCAAACCATAAAGTTATCACAGGGCAAGAAACTTCTTACAGATGGTGCTATGGTTTAAAAAAGAAAGTAAAAAAAAGTGACCCCCCTCCCCCCAAAAAAAAACATATTTTGCATCTTCTAAAGTAGATTTATTAACTTTGGTATTGGTGTAAAAGTAAATGAGAACAAAAAATATTATTGCAACTCTAATTTTATAATTAATGTGTCCCTGGAAAACTATAGGCTGAAAATAGCTTCTAACATTAGCCTCTATAATTAAAGATGGGCATTCTAATTTAGAGGAATGTTGAGATGTGGCAACAACCAAAAAAGAATGGATAAATATCAAAATTGAGATATAAATAATGTGATACTTTCATGTGCTTGAAAATGTCTAAGAAGGCCTCCTTATTTCTGGTATATATGGATAAACTCCTTCATAACTTAATGAACACAGAAATAGGTATGAACCTGAGAGCGGGGAGATTTATGAACAGTTGGGTTTGGTAAGTAAGAAGGTAGATTTTAGATTATTTTTAGCATATTTTTGTGCGACATTATTGAAAAGTCAAAATGCCACAGGAGCTTTACCAGGAAATTGAGTACAGATTTATTTACAAGAACAATAAGAACCCTTCTTAAGGTTTAGAGCTGCATTCCATCATGGGAAATCTTCTGAGAGCCATATAGCAGTGGTGGTGGGAAGGGCAATGGGAAATGGCCATATTTATCAAGCACTCCACTGTGGTATGTATTATGGGCAAAGACAGGAATCTCTCCCTTTCATGCTGCAAAACACTGGGTACTACTACTACTACTACTACTACTACTAATAATAATAATAATAATAATAATAATAATAATAATTCCAGGGATAACAGTTGGGAAATAACAGCTTGTGCTTATCCTATGAATTAGCACAAATCTTACCCTTTAACAAGATGGATATTGGATGGCATTTCCTAATGTGGGCATTCCTAGGCAGAGAATTACAATTTACAAAATCCTAACAAAGCACACTTTAACAAATTTTGGACCATGAACAAATGACAGCAGAAACACCAGCTAAGTTTGCCAAAGATATTGTCTGTTGCAAATAACTACCCAGGAATAGATCGAAACATTTTTTTCTACGTTGCAATTTCATGGAAGATTGATGAGCCGTTAATAAAAGACTGGAATGGATAGCAGTGACTAGGGAGGGGAGAGGACTGGACTGGGCATTGCCTCGGTCACACCCACTCAGGATTCTGTCCAGCTGTAAGAAATCAGCACAACAAGAGAAGTCTGATCAGCTTTATTGTCTGCTAATGCCGCTCCAATTACATGTTGCGCATTCCAGTCTAGTGACTGCAATTCACAGAATGACAGTGGTGGCTGGCTTGTTAGTGCAGATGGGAAACTGCCCCACCAACTTCTCTCTGCCTTCAGCCAGCCACCACCTGTCTGACTTCTTACTTACAAGCAGCCCAGGACATTCTGGGATCAAACCAGAAGCCGGATGGCTTCTGTAATTCTGGGATGTCCAGGGAAAACTGGAACACTTGAAGGGAATGTCAATCATGTCAGCTACTGGCAGAACATGTCGGTAGCTTACACCTACTTTTTCTTTTCTTTTTTTCCTGAGTTTACAGTATTGGGGAAAGGTGAGAAAATGTTGAAATATAAGCAAAAGGAGAATGTTGAATTTCATTATTGAAATGAGAGGACTATGGAGCTAAGAATCTGATTTAGCCTCCCTTTAGCGTGTGTTAGGTCTTTGGGGGTTCTTTAGGTCACCAAAGTAGCCCCTTGCTCAGACACAAATTGGGA
Organism: Lacerta agilis; assembly: GCF_009819535.1. NCBI lineage: Eukaryota > Metazoa > Chordata > Lepidosauria > Squamata > Lacertidae > Lacerta > Lacerta agilis. Next base: position 18,457,606 of record NC_046316.1, on the reverse strand, counting down.
AGAAATGCAGGTCGGAAAGAATCAATGTTATGTATACTATGTGGTCTTGCAGAACTGTCTTCAAGGCTAGCCCATGCAGAGCACACAGGAAATGTCCAGAAGTTACCACAGTATGTGCAATAGCAGCTAGGTCCTTGAACTTCACTAGGAGGTACAGCTTGTCAAACTTACAAGAACACATGCCTGGATGCAACAGATCAGGGGTGTCTAATCTTTGGCCTTGAAGTTATTGCACTGCAACTCCAATCATCTCTGACCACCAGGGCAGGCCCACTCATGAGGCAAGGTGAAGTGACCACTTTGGGTGGCAGGATCCACATGAGCCGCAGATACAGCCTACAAGGAATGCCTCGCAGGCTGTTGCTGTTGTGGCATGCTCCTTGAAGGCCAGATTTGCCACCTTTTCGGCAGCCCCCCCCTCCCAATGCCACCTCTACTGAGGTCTCTTGGTGAATAGGAAAAATAGCTGATCTCCTCCTACATCTAGGGAGGAAATGGCAGGGGCTGCCCTACGGAGTTTCCTGGCATCTGCATCCACCCAGCGTGATTCAGAGTGGGCCCCTTTGCCCCTTATGATGGCCTTTGATTCCCAGTTCAGCCATCGGGTAAGGGTGATTTGATTCCCCCCTTGTTCTCAAGGCAGATCTTCCCTCACCCTCTTGTTCCTGTTGTAGATCTTTATCCCTCCCCCTTGTTCCCAATGCAGATTGGGAACTCACCCTTTCTTCTCTGTCGAGGGGGAGGTGCTATTTTATGGTTCACCTCAGATGCCAAAATGTCTTGCTGACCACTGTCATCTGCAGGCAAGCCCTGGATATTAAAACATAACAATATGTCCTGCAGTACTTCCACAATGCTGTATGGAAGCAAGCAATGGTTCATCATAATTTTTGGCATTCAATGTCAAATGCTTATGACTGCATGTTGCAACCTGTGAGTAGCACACAACTATTGCTAGGTTGTGTGAAAGCAGGGTGGAGTTGAGGCTGATGGGAACGTATTTTAATCTATCTTTTTCTTGACTCCTTTATTTCTTTAAATTTTAGAGTCTAAAACATGTAAGCCTTCAGAGAGAGAATAATCCAGTTTTTTTTTCTTCTGCCAAAAACTGTTATTTTCTGTTCTTAATCTTGGAATAATGCAGCATTAAAATCTGAATGGATAGGTATGATAATTATGTGCAGCAAAATAAAAACAGAGAGTGCAATCCAGCTCCATTAAAATCCATAGGAGTTTTACCCTTGACTTGAATGGGTGCTGGATGGCAGCCATTACCTTTTACTGGAGTAATTGCTCTTGGCTATCTGGAAAGACACCAAATGAGATGTGACACTCATGTAATTAAATGTTTTTCTACCTGTCTATACACCAATTAGTATGTGAATATGTTTATGCTCAATGGTTCTCTAAGGCTTAGCAAATTTGTCCATAGGATTCACTGCTACTCCAGGACAAAAAAAAAAAAAAAAGCAAGGGTGATTAAATTGGACAAGGGAGAATTTATTAGACCTTGTGTTCTGGCTGGCTATGCCATTTTGTGTGCTTTGATCTTACTTCCTCAACATCTTGAAGAACCATGGATTAGTTGACTCCTTAACTCTTGAGTGTAAAGTAGTTGTTGCCATCTATTTATTTGCTAGTTGTTTTCAGATCCTTTGATTTGTACTGTATTTTAATCGTATTGTGTAGGGGCTTTTTTGTATTTGGGCTTTATCCTGGGGCCTTTTACTGTATTATTATAGTTCTCGTTGAATCTTGCATGATGCCTAGAGAATTCATTTTATGAGGCATCTAACAAATATAACTAATCAATCATTCAGGTAAAAAAATCGGTTTCTGCTGCTGGCATTTTAAAGGTACGTCCTGCTTCCCTTCTCCTGCTAATCCTTTTTGTTCTGTCCACTAAGCAACTGCATTGCCTGTCTCTGGGACAGTCCTTTATTCTAGTGAGACCCACTACTTTTAGGATAGTTTGTATTGCCTCTACTTTGAACTTTCACAGCAGTGAGTTTCATCTTTGGGAGAATGTTCCTCAGCCATGCTTCTACTGGACTGTGATGATAGTTGAAAACTCTTTCCGTATGTAGAGGAAAGAAAACATGTGAATTCGCTGTTGACAGTAATGACAGTTAAATTGCTCTCCTACACACCACAAGTGTAGGCATATGTTAAGAACACAGGGTGGTATTCAACTAAGTTTTAGTCCGGATAGTTCCATTGCAATTAATGGGCCTAACTTAGTCATGATAATTAATTTCAGAGGGTTTATTCTTGTAAAACTTAGTTGAATACCACCCGGAATAATTGCTTAGCTGAATTTTTCTACAGAAATCTGTTTTACCAGGAAGATGGAGGAAGGGTAAAATAAATCTGGATATGACAGCACTGTGAGATCTTATTTACCATAAAGCTCTTTAGAAATCTTATAGAAAACTGTTGCCTGGAATAATTTCCAGAGGCGGCAACCATGACTGTTCGTTGCTGCAAAAGCTGTTTTGTGGCACCTTGAAGACTACAAATTTATTTATAGCATAAGCTTTTGTAGACAAGAATCATAGAAGTAGAGAGTTGGAAATGACCCCAAGGATCATCTAGTCCAACTCCCTGCAATGGAAACATCTTTCATCCACAACCCTGGCGAGAATTCACTTCTTCTGATGCGTGATGTGTTATCTTCCACTGCAAGTATATATACACAGATTTGGGGAGGGGGATTGTAAGCAATGAGATCTGAGGGAAATGAAATGCCAGAAGTATAGATGGTGACCATTCAAATAAAACTTTACTATATGAGAAAATTGCAGTGACCTTCCATAACAGATGTGATAGGCTGCTCTAATACAGTAGCACACCCAAACCAAAAGAACCTGCACAAACAACGCTGACACCAAACCCTACATATATTAAGTAAAATAGAAACATCGTCACCCCACCCCACCCACCTCCCCATCCCCCCCACCTCTCCCCCCTTTCTTCCTAATGTCTCAACAAACAAAACTGATGTGTAAAAATGTTACATGGAAAAAATACTAGAGAGACATTGCACCTTTGTAAATCAAGAACATCTCTAATAAAAAAATACTTATAGTGAAAATTGCGCCTTTAAGTACTTGCAGTGCTAAAAAAAAATCTCCTTCATCAGTCAATGTTCAGTCCCACTAATTAAAGTTGATTAATCTTCTGATTAAACCAATTAGAGCTTGCAGCCCAACTCCTTGAAAAAAACAACCCACCCCATTCTTTTCCTTGTTAGAATCACTGTCTAGAAAGTTTCTTTAAATATTTAAATGTTGCGGTTAATTTCAAGTTTTACTAATGGAAACCTTCAACGTGGTGCAAAAGCATTAGCTCATAGTAATAATGGCTTAGCCGATAAAGCTGTTAATTGAACTCCTATTTGAAATGCTATAGCACCTACTGCTATTGCCCTTGTGGCTAAAAAATACCCAACAAAGTTATTAAGCAATATCATAATTGATCAGTCTTCATGAAAATAGGATTGCACTTTGAAAAAGAAAGTATATAAAAGAAGAAATATAGAGCTGGGAAATGAAATTAAATCTTTTTATGTGCCTACCTAATTATTAGAGCTTTGAAAATAATTAAATGTTTGCTCTTCATTCCCCCACCACACACACACACACACACACACACACACCAGTTGCCTTAGAAGCTAAACTGCTTGATGTTTTCCTACATTCTGAAACTAGTAAAGGAGACTGACAGTGCAATTCCTGTGCATGTTTGCACAGAAGTAAATCCCACTGTGTTCCATGGTACGTACTCCTAAGCATCTGCAAAATTGTCACCGTCATTTCAGAGAGTGTGGGAATATGTTTTAGGTTTTTTTCCCACGCGATAGCCACTTTGCTAATCCTTCCGCGCTGCCGCAGAAGGAAAGAGGATCCGGCCGGAGTTGGAGCCTGGATCCCTCCGCACCTCCCCAAAGCACGCCAGGAAGCCTCCTGGTAACAGTCACAAGGCTGGTTTCCCGCCCGGAAACACTCGCTATTGCTATGTTATGATTGGTTTATGCTAAGTTGATGACGTTGTATGATTTGTTAATAAATGGCCCCTGCTCTCTGTTAGCGGAGAGAGAAAACGAGAGAGAAAACGAGAGAGAACATGCACAGAGTAGTTGGGAGAGCGTAACCCAACAGCCGATTGCAGTCTGTTTTATTTGGCCTCCTCCTGCTTCTTGGGCCACACCTTTTGCTTTACTTCTTGCTGCCTATCCTATCCTCTTCAGACCTTTTGCAACTCCCGAAAACTCCTCACGACCTTCAAGAGACCCTCATAACAAGCGGACCTTCATAACCAGCCAGAGCAGGCTCTCAGACGACTGGTTATCCCAACCACTGGTTATCCCGACAAGAGAGCGGCATTTAATTCAAGGAGCACCTCTATACTGAAGCTGTGAGCCTGTGGTGAATGTATAGGCTCCTAGTGCAGTTTAGGAACCTGATTGAGCAGACTTCTCAATCGGGCAGGGTGCCTACATATATAGTGTAGCACCCCCACATCAGATCTCCCCACCCCCCTACAATATGGTAGGGTCAAGTGACTAATGTGAGGAAGAGGATGAGGCCATTGAGCAAACTCTGTTCTTCCCAGCACGGGAAGGTAGCATTCTCAAACTGGGCTTACATTCAATTTGCCTATTACAGCTGCAAATGAAATATCAGTGCCATTGTCTGCCATGTGACATTGCTGACCTCGCAGTGCCGCTCTACAATCCAGAGCCATTTCAGACGACTGAAGAATGCAACATCTCCAAGGTGTTAATTTATGAAATGACTTTCCTTCAAGTAATGCGGGGAGGGGGGATGAGACAGAAGTCTCTAAATGAACTTGTTCTGTCTGCAGTCGAGATGGAAAGAACAGTAAACCTTCTGTTGCATATAAAGAAATATGCCAGACTGTAGCTTCTTTAATTTCCCATTCTTCTCTTTCTCGCTCGGCTGACATAGACTGACATTTTCCATCTTGTTTTTTGTCATGCCTTTTATTGCATGCCTGGCTGGGCTGCAATCAGGAGCAGGGAAGAGAGGTATGGGGTTTGTCAGAGCTTTCCTTTAGCAGAGGGGTTTTGTGTGTGCGTTAAAGGGAGAACACAACAACAACAACAACAACAAATTAATAGGGCAAACTTTCTTTACTCATTAAGAAGCGCCTGATATCAGACGCAGCCTTGGGTGTTAGCCTTTAAAAGTAGGCTATATATAGTTGTAAAAAAAAAAAAACCTTAGATCAAAGAAGACAAGCTACTGTTTCTCTATCCATTTTGAGAGGCAAAACACATATTTACAATTCTCTTTCTCCCTCTCTGCCGCTCTGTACTTCAATCTCCCCTCTTCAAGTTTGATTTTGTAATTTGAAGGCCATCTGGCTGGTTTCAGTGGGGGCCTAGTAATACTAACTATTTCTGGGCTGAGGTTTATTCCTTCAATGAGGTTATGCTTCAATGCATGATGGGAAGCAAATTCAAAATGGTAGCTTTGCAAGATCAAAAAGACAAAACACATCACAAGGCTTCAGCTATTTGGACAGCTTGGAATGGGGACATGATTCCTTTAAAGGTACCCAGACTTGATCCACGAACCGTTGAGCTGTGTGTTCGAAACACTCATTGTTCTAGGCTCATTTTGCGGCACCTAAGATTTCAGATTAAAAATGCAGAGTGGGAGGAAAGGAGGACCTTTTTCTACCACCCCATTTCTAGCTACTCTCTGAAGACTGGAGAAGAGACCCCCTTAAGAATATTAGGGGGGCGGGCAGGGGAAGAACTAGACCATATGAAAAATGAACATAATATTTTAGCTGCAGTTCATTCATTTCAGCTTTGGATTATTGCTATTAAAAAGTGTGCCAAGACATTCCATTGTTGCACCCACAACCTAGGTTTAAGGTGCCATTTAGCTCCTAGCTTTTGTATATCAGTTTCTATTTTTTTTATAGAGAATTTATTGGTTTTTCAATACAATGAACAATATAACACATACGCCTACACAACACATCAAACACAAACCCCACCATCAAAACACAACAAAACAAAATACACCAACAATTCTTATTCTTGTTTCACAAAAAAAAACTTTTCTTGTTCACGTCACTACTTAGCGACTTCCCCCGTTTTCCTCTCCTTTGGTTCCAGATCAAATTTACTTTGGTAACTCCTCATCACTGAAATTAAATCATTAATAAATCTAAACTAAACAAGCTTCTTATAATCTTATTTTTACTCCAAAATATTCTATCACTTCTTATTTTATATCGGATCTATTCCAAATATTACTTCACAGTAATTAATAATACAACTTTATAACATAACATATTACTTCTTATATCATATCATATCAAACATCTTCTTTCACTTAGACTGCTGCTAATAACACAAATATTCAAATATCTCTTCTCTAGTTCAAAAGCTTAAAATCTTAACACACCGACTTCAGGGTACCATAATAAACCATCCTAATTTTTATCCTTAATATATTTCACCCTATCCCTATTTCACCAGGGTGTATATCAGTTTCTAACACTGGTTGAGCTAAAATGAATATTCTCTAATACACAAAAGTTCTTTGACAATTGATATTTGGATGTGAATATTTTGTCTCAAAAAAATCTAAGTTCGAATGCCTTATGCTTGTCAGCAACTCTTTGTTCTCTGGATTTTGGCAATTGTCAACCATGAAACAGCATCGATTATAAGCTGTCAACTACCATCAGAGTCTAAATAATGAAGCAGGATGCTGCTCCGACACATCTGGCCCTATCATTAATCGCAGTGAGGCAACACCTTCAGGTGGCAGGTGCTGGGAGGGGGGTGCAGCAGCTTAAGCTCCCCCCTTGTCAGCATTTCTCCAGAGTCCCTTAGCCATCCGCCTTTACTGTAGATCATAGTGAAGTTTGCTACAGGCCTGCCATTCACACCCTAAACTAGGGTGCTGCCCTCTGGTCCACTGGAGGACAATATCCTGTTGCCAGGATTAAAGTAAGATTCAACTCTCAGCCCAGTCAGTTTATGTACATAACATGGTGCAGAATAGGGGGATGGGGGACACACACACAAGTTGGCTACTGCTATGGAATTAATTGGTTCCTAGTTTTACATAGGCATCCATAGGATTCTAACTGAAAATAGTTCAGGTAGATTATTAGTTGCAATATTAATTTGTGACTGGGGAATAGTGGCAGCAGAGCTTCCTCCTTAATTACTTAATGCCTTTTCCAGTGAAATGCCCATTGGTAGACCGCCATAACCATTCAGACCAGCATTTCCTCCGCTGCAAAAAAAAGGTAAATGTCAACGTGAGAGACAAGTAAATTGAAACCAAGCCCCATATCAAATGAATGCAGCTCTTGATTGCTTTCGAATAGAAGATTAAAACAGTGAACTCCAGGACTTCCCTACAGAAAATGTTTAATAGATCTTTGTGTTGGGAAGTGTATTAATATGATGCGCTAAAAATGCAAAGCAGTTACAAAATAGCATGCACGGAGTTTACACAAATATGGCAACTCCTGTTCTGAGCTCAGAATTTTTTGCCTTAACAGAAACAGAAAAAAAAACAACATTCCTGAAAGGAGTTCGTCAGCCTGGAAAATAAGTTGTCCACTTGGACATTCCTCCGTCACTGCCGCAAAAAGGAGGGGAGAGTATGCATCACCCCAAAAGAGGACACAGATTTACATAACATTTGCATGTGCTGATTTATATGCATAGTTGCGCATTTAGGAACAATTACTATAATTTAAACAGGAATGCAGTAATCTAGCTGTGGCGATGGTGATGGAATTCACGATCGCAAGCTGTGCTGATGGTCACTAGTTTTTACAAAGGATTAGATAAATTCATGGACGGGAGGCCTCCCAGCAGCAATTAGTCATGATAACTAGATAGAACATCCATGCCCAGAGGCCTCTGAATGCAAACAGCTGTGGACACCAGAGAAGGCCATACAGTGCTGTTCTGCCAAGGGGCAGGGTTCTCCTTTTTTTGAATCTGGATCCAATAAAACACACAGATGGAAGAAGAACACAAAAAAAAAGTATGCTTTAATTTTCTAGATACAATCAGACAAACGTAGCGTACCTGACCAACGCCCAAACACAAATCTCCTCCTCTTCTGCCGCCCGGGGCTTCAAGAGAGCAGCGGGAGAGATCCCTCACACCAGAAACCCCACAGCACCCAAGACCTAGTCTGTGGCGAAGCCCCCATCTGTCCCCTCCATTCCCTTGCTTATATAGCTGACTTAAGTTTGATTGTTTTCACCTGGCCATCAGGCACCATTCCCGAATGGTCAGGGAATCAGGCACCTGAGTGTGGCTTGGCCAAGGTCATTGGCAGCTGAAGGTGTTTTCGACTAATTGCATCCTCCTCACAAGCAACCTTACTTTGCTAATTAGAGGAGGAAAAGGGAATAGGACATGTAACCTGACTCCTCGTGATTACAAAGATCTTCCGCGAGTTTCCACTACACTCCACCCCTTAACATATCCTATTTCCTTTTCATCCTCGGTGTCATTTGATTGAGTATAGCCCACATAGGTTGCACCTTTGCATACAGCTGCTTAATTTTAACAAACAAAAAACAAGTGAAGATCATGGAAATACATATAATCACCAAAACAATGATAATCGGATGCAAGGCCAGGTTCAAAATATTGGTCATGGTGGGACTCCATCCGGAGAATATGTCCCACCAATGATGCACAGTGAGATCCCCAACATCTCGCATCACTCGCACTAACTCTGCTCCCTCATGTTTAATTTTTAACATCATTCCTCTAATCAAATTTACAAAGAAAAAACTATACTCGTGACTATCTATATGATCCCCCCTCAATCTGTCCTCTGGAATCTTTATCCCGCCAACTCCCCTGCGTTATCCGTTGTATTCCATGTGATGGACCATGACAGCGTAAAATTATCATATGTCCATGGGATGGAGAAGTTCAGTCGTTTGCCAGACATCATCCATGTCCCCCGTCCAGTCACATTCATACATCTGCCATGGATGCCGGGGAGCCATCGCCTTTGAGACAGAGCTGGTTGTTCACACAGCAGCAGCGTAGTCGTGTTCAACTCAGGAGGATTCGATTGATCATAGATGTGCGCACAGAGGCAGACTATTACCCACCACCACCAATTCATGGTGTCCTAGAAGCATATAATAAGAAAATTATTATGGCGTATTACAAAGAAATAGGAGAGTCATTATTCTCGCCGCTTCAGCTTGGCTGCATCTAAACATATGGGTGCAGTAGCATTTGCCAAAAGCACCCAGTAGGTGGCCCCAGGTCCCTTACTAACAATCTCTCCAGGTCTGTTTGGCTGATCGGGGTATACCACCCATACCTTCTGTCCAGAGGTGAGAGTGGTATCTGTAGATCCAAACTCTCCTCTCCTCCTGACAGTAGATGGAGGTGGACCTGGTGCTTCCTGAATATCGGGTACACTGATACGCTCGCAAATGAGTTGCGCTATTCGTTGTCCTGTTAGCAGAGATGCATCTTGAGTGCTGACATTATGGAGGAGCACCTTTACTTCTCCTTGGTAGTCGGCGTCCACCACCCCTCCTAAAACCTGCAAGCCTTTTAAGGCTAGGCTGGATCGAGGTGCGATGCGCCCATAGGTTCCATGGGGAACGGTGACCCCAATCCCCAAGGGTACTAGTACCTGCCCTCCGGCTGGTACCACCACATCCTTAGGGGTTATGAGGTCAGCCCCAGCACTATCGGGCGTCGCTCGGAGGGGTGGCTGGCCATAAGGTTGGAGTTTCCAGACCTTTAGGTACTCCACTGGTGCTGGCGCTGGCAAACTTATCATTCGTTGCAATGGTGTTTGGCCAGCGCATAGTGGACGGCTATTTAGTTCAAATTCCGCCTGATCTAGAACTTTACCCCACCCCTTCAGGGTATGGGTGGGGGTCAACTGTTTAAGCTTTTGCTTTAGTAACCCATTTAGCCGTTCTACCAACCCAGAAGCCTGTGGGTGGTGAGGAATATGATATATCCACTGGATATTCCATTCATTTGCCCAATCTTTTACCTCTCCCCCTGCAAAATGACTCCCATTGTCACTCTGTACCTGAAGGGGCGCTCCATACCTCCGTATTAACATCTCCAACCCCTTTATGGTGTTCTGCTGGTTCGCTCGTGCGCAGGGGTAAGTCAAAAGATACCCTGAAAAGGTGTCTACCATGGTTAATGCATACTGCCAACGTCCACATTTGGGTAAGGGTCCTATATAATCAATCTGCCATATTTGCCCAGGACCACTTCCCCGATGTAATTTTCCCATGGGTGTCTTAGACAGAGGCATCTGTCTCACCTGGGAGCACACTTGACAATTAGCAACCACTGTGGCAGCGGCACTCACTGAACATGGAATGCCTCTCTTGATGGCCCATTCTTTGGTGGCTTTGGCCCCCAGATGCCCTGCCTTGACATGCGCCCAGCGTGCTAATACCAATAACTCTTCGTCTTCGTCTTCTGGAGTAGCTGTCCGTACTCTTGCTAACCGATCAGCAGCCTGATTGTACAGGGCAACAGGTGTCCCTGTTGTATGTCCATCTACATGTCCAATGTGCATTTGTACTTTTGAGAGCATTTGATCCAGTTTTATCCAGAGGTCCTGCCCCCACAATGGTCGGTTGTGGATGCAAAAGCCATCCTGTTTCCACTTTGGAAACCATACAGTCAGCCCTTTAAACACAGCCCAAGAATCAGTATAGATATATACAACATCCCCTCCTTGCTCAATTGCATGTTCCATGACCATTAATACAGCCATTAACTCAGCATATTGGCTGGACTTCCCTTTTCCTCCTCTGGTCAGAGTAATTTGTTTTCGAGGATTTAAAGCGGCGGCACGCCAGACTCGCTCATTTCCCTGGTAACGGGCGGAGCCATCGGTGAACCAGACTTCGTCATGAGTAACCTGCTCATACGGGGGAGCTTCCTGTGCTGGGGGATCTTTAAGTTCTAAGCTAGGAATTTCTTGGATTTCTTCCCCTGTAGGAGTCACAGCCAACACTTGCTCCTGCAGTGCGCTCACCCCATGAGAACCAGGTCTAGCTCTTTCTGCAATATACCACTTCCACTTTATAAGGGAAGATTGTTGAGCTCTCCCTACCCTGGGACTGGTAGAATCATCATTCACCCAAGCCATGATAGGAATGGCTGGTCGTAATACAACAGGGTCGGATCCAGTTAGCCTAGCAGTTTCAACCAAGGCCCAATAGCATGCTAAAAGCTGCTTTTCAAAAGGGGTGTACTGAACCGTGGGCAATTTACGAGACCAAAATCCTAGGGGGACGCGCTTCCCCTGCAGGCTTTTCTGCCACAAGCTCCAGACTGCAACTTCCTTATTTGCAGAGACTTGTAACTCAAATGGTTGCCCTTTAAGGTAAGGACCTAAAGGCATAGCAGCTGCCACGGCCGCTTTGGCATCAGACAGAGCTTTCTCCTGCAGCTCCCCCCATTCAAACTGAGCCTTCTTTCGTGTCACGTTATACACGGGTCTTAGTATCTGGGCTAGATGTGGTATATGCTGTCTCCAGTACCCCATCAGTCCTACCAGCCGCTGGGCTTCGGTTTTGGACGTAGGAGCCTGGAGGGTAGCGATTACATTCAGAACTTTTTCAGGGATATGCCTCACTGGTCCAGCCCACACCACCCCTAGGAATTGTACCTGCTGAGCAGGGCCCTGAATTTTCTTGGGGTTGATCTCCCACCCTCGGGACCGCATATGGTCAATCACTGTTATTAACCCTTGCTGCACATCTTCTTCCGTGGGTCCCGACATAAAGACATCATCAATGTAGTGGGCTAAAAACAGGGCTAGGCTCAGTGTAATCTGCTGCAGGTCCCTAGCCACTAGCCCATGACATAAGGTGGGACTATGCAGATACCCTTGCGGTAAGACTTGGAAAGTATACTGTCTTCCCTCCCATGTAAAAGCAAACTGATCTTGCGATTCTGCATCAATTGGGATAGAGAAGAAGGCATTTGCTAAGTCAATTACCGCATGCCACACCCCGGCGTTCTTCTCAATATGTTCTAACAAAGTTACCATATCAGGTACAGCTACGGCCAGGGGCGGGGCATGTTTGTTCAGTTGACGATAATCTACCGTCATCCTCCATGTACCGTCAGGCTTTTTCACTGGCCACACGGGGGCGTTAAAGGGAGATGCAGCCGGCCTTAATATCCCCACCTCAAGGAGCCCTTGGATTGTACGAGATATTTCTTCATGGCCACCTGGAAGCCGATATTGTTTAACATTTACAGGCTTGGCAGGTGGTGGTATCTTGAGTGGGGTCCACTTGGCCCTACCTACTGTGATTGCTCTGACCCCAAAAACGTATCTTCCTAGCGGGGTATAAAACTCCCGACCTTGCAACAGGTCTATCCCAATGATGTACTCTGGTACATGGGATATATAGACTCTTGCCCAAAAGGGGAGCGAATCCCCCAAAGCCACACGCAGTCTTACTCGGGTGGTGAGTTCTTCCCCATCCCCATACGCGTTAATATATACAATCTCTCCCTTATGTTTTGCTGGATTACCATATATCAGAGTGACCTCAGCTCCAGTATCCATGAGAGCTAACACTCGCTGCACATTTGCTTTGGACCAATGAATGGTTAAGGGAATGTGTGGGCGCGGGTCCCCAGGGATAGCCGTCTTTATTGGCCTCACCGCTGGAGCCCTGCCACACCCCTATCCAGTAGGTTGGGGTATTTCCCACCTATGTTCTGACAAAGAGGGGTACAGTGACTCCGGGGGTGGGGCAGTCGGCGTAACCGTGCCCCTGACCCGGGGGCCAGTCCCCTCCTTTTTAATTTTTCCTGCACATTTTTGCTTCCACAAGTTGTACATTTCTGCAGTGGGAATGCCATCTATATCTTCCTTGCGAACCCCTGCTTCCAATAATTCCAAAAACATCTGCTTCCTCGTCACCTTAGGGGTGGAGGATGTTTTATCTGTCCTGGTGAAGGACTTCTTATCAGTCCCTGACTTTCCCTTCTCCTGTGCTATTCGGGCGCGGGGTTTAGCGACATTTTCTCTCTCTGCCTCCCCTAATTGTCCTATCAAGAGAGCAACTTCACCAACAGGTCTCCCTTGGGCGGGGCCCAGCAGCGCTAACAATGGGCCACGCATATGTGAAGGTGCGCCCTTTAACAGCCGCGCCCTCATGCCGGCAGTGAGACGCTGACTCTCTGGTCCCTGGAACCCTTGCTGATAGATCCCAGCCTGCAAAGCCATGCCACGCAGCTGTTCTATGGCTTCCTCAATGGTTTGCCAGGGGCCTGGCTGTTCTTCCCAATCCATTGGGGCGGGGTATCTGGCGTATACAGCCTCTACACACCACTGAAATAGGGAACCTGTTGCACCCAAATTAGGCATGCGCAAAAACTGATTAACCAATGTATCACGAGATAGGGTCCCCAATTTTACCAACTCCTCCCCCGTCAAGTAAAGACTGGTAGTTCCCTGGTCCCACAACCTAACCAGCCATTGGCTCAACCCCTCCCCGGGTTTTTGCCTGTTTGTCTTTGCCATTTCCGCCAACTCCTGCTGAGTGTAATCCCGTACTATCCGGGTGGCCTGGGCCGCTTGTGGGTTACCTGGCGGTCCCTTACTCTTGTTGGTCACTAGAGGACGTGCCTCAGCAACCCATTCCTCTTCATTCCCCTCATCTTCTCCCTCTGTCCATTCTGACTCCTCATCACTAGAATCCCAAATGTCCCCACTCCATGTCTTGGGGTCCCATTCCCGGGAAGCAATGAGGGCTCTAACCTTCCGAGGGTTAGGGATACGCTTCTTTCTTACCCGCTTTGGGTGTTTCATTTTAGCGAAGCGAATAGCCATAGTGGCAGCCCGCTCCTTAGCCAGTTCTTCCCTCCCCCGAGCGCTTTCTAGCACCTCCTTAAGAATTGCCTGCTGGTCCTTTAAAGCAGCGATGTCCTCTAATTGCTGCTGTACCTTCCTCTGAGAGGCTTCTAATTGCTCCCAAACACTCCGGAGCGCAGTGAGTAGGACCCATCCAAGCCCCCCCACTGTCTTCTGCCCCGCACCTTTCTCTATCCCCATTAGCTGCAAACACTTAGACACAGCCATAGGGGTAGCACCTCCAAACCCAGCCATCTCAGCATCCCATGACACTGGTGGGGTCAACTGGTTCAAAATTTGAGCCACTGGTGCCCAAGCACTAGTGCTGGGCCAACCAGGAATGTGGCTCTGGCCATCCTCCTGCCTAGGGCTTTTCTTCTTCCACCAGGGCATTGTCTCCAGATCCTGCTCACAGCGCCAAATGTTCTGCCAAGGGGCAGGGTTCTCCTTTTTTTGAATCTGGATCCAATAAAACACACAGATGGAAGAAGAACACAAAAAAAAGTATGCTTTAATTTTCTAGATACAATCAGACAAACGTAGCGTACCTGACCAACGCCCAAACACAAATCTCCTCCTCTTCTGCCGCCCGGGGCTTCAAGAGAGCAGCGGGAGAGATCCCTCACACCAGAAACCCCACAGCACCCAAGACCTAGTCTGTGGCGAAGCCCCCATCTGTCCCCTCCATTCCCTTGCTTATATAGCTGACTTAAGTTTGATTGTTTTCACCTGGCCATCAGGCACCATTCCCGAATGGTCAGGGAATCAGGCACCTGAGTGTGGCTTGGCCAAGGTCATTGGCAGCTGAAGGTGTTTTCGACTAATTGCATCCTCCTCACAAGCAACCTTACTTTGCTAATTAGAGGAGGAAAAGGGAATAGGACATGTAACCTGACTCCTCGTGATTACAAAGATCTTCCGCGAGTTTCCACTACAAGTGCCAGCCTAATAAGTGTGGCTGCAATCATCTCTGGCCATTATACATGCCAGAAGGAGCTGTGGCTCAAAACATTTGGAAGGCACCAGTTTGGGAAAGGCTGGCCTACAGTATGGGGGCCTTCAAGTATATCAGGCTTGTCAGTTTGCATTTCTTAATACAGAAAGTATTGATCTGATGTGTAGAGATATTTCCTGTTCTGATTAATTCAAGACGGTTCTAGAAAGTTTTCTTTATTTTGTGTGCGGGGGGGGGACAAGCAAAAGTTTCTTGTTTGGGTTATTTCTTCTGGGAAGCTCAGTAAAGTTGGTTTAAAGTGTGTGTGTGTGTGTGTGTGTGTGTGTGTGTGTGTGTGTGTGTGATTGCAAGTCTGTGCCATGCCAGTGGGGTAAAATAGCAATTTCCCTGCTGCACTGTAGCTCACGAAGAAGAAGAAGAAGAAGAAGAAGAAGAAGAAGAGTTTAGATTTGATATTTATCAATACCCTAAGGAGTCTCAAAGCGGCTAACAATCTCCTTTTCCTTCTTCCCCCACAACAAACACTCTGTGAGGTGAGTGAGGCTGAGAGACTTCAGAGAAGTCCGACTAGCCCAAGGTCACCCAGCAGCTGCATGTGGAGGAGTAGGGACGCGAACCCAGTTCACCAGATTATGAGTCTACCGCTCTTAACCACTACACCACACTGGCTCACACACACTCTCACATAGAGTGCAAAGGTACCATGGTTTAAAATTGTGCATTTCTTTTCACCCACTAAAGGGACAAAATCATTCAGTCCATTGAGTTCCAGATGGCAGCAATGCAATGATTGGCTTGGAGGGTTAACGTACTGAGGCCAAGTGAGTTTCTGTTCATCAAAAGTCAAGGACGTGCATGTAATGTGATGATGCAGGATTGAAAGCTTTGTCCTCCAGACTGGCACCTACAGATTACCTTATTTATCATTTTTCTGTCCCCCAAGCTCTTTTTGCACACACCTATACACAAATCAATATTTTCAATGGGACATTTCAGTTTCAACATCAATTGCCATACCTATATGCATTTCTGCGGCATATATACCCAACTGAAAAGCCAATCTCCATGGTAATTAACTTTTATCCTTTGAGAGCAATGGAAAATGTCCAAGTTGGGGGGGGGGCAGTCACAAAGCATGGCAATTTTCATCTATACTAATAAAGTGCAAGTGTCTCTGCATCCAGTCCCTGTGTCCGTGGGATTGCGCTACTGCGCATGTGCCCCACGGACAGCCATTGGGACTTGGAGCGCAGAGACACTCAGCACATGTTCCCAATGTTGCTAGGGCAACAGGGACGCTATGCACAGAGCTGGCTTGTGGCTCTCGCGTTGTTGTTGTGTGTGTGACAGAGAAAGGAAACTTATGGGGGGAGAGAGGGCACCTGGCCGGGGAGGACAACCAGCCGGGTGCGCGTGTGAGGCGTTGTTTTGAGGGGCAGCAGCAAAGGCAGGCGGGGAAAGAGGCAGCGGCAGCGGCAGCAACAGCAGTGGCAGCGGCTGTTTCGAGGGGTGGAGGCGGGCAAGCTGAGGCACCTGAGCAGCATCCACCTCCTCTTCCTCCTCCCTCTCTCCGCCCTCTCGGTGGTTTCGTCTTTCTTTCTTTCCTCCGCCCGGAAACTCACAGGCGAAGCAGCCACGTTGCCTCAGCCTGAAGGACCTGGGCCGGGTTCGGCGGCAGTGGCAGGTCCCCTGAGGAGAGCCGTAAGCCCGCACTTTTCCTTGGCGCCTTCCCCGCCCTCCTGTGGGTCTGAGGAGCCCTCTCCCCTGTGCCTTACCTCCACCAGGTGAGTCCGCCTCCCTCCTTCTCCTCCCTCCCCCTCCTTCTCCCGAGCTGCCGTGGGATTGAGACGTGCCGGATTTTGTAAACTGTAATTGCCATGGTAATGGCCAAAGCAGCAATGACTGTTATTGAGATTCCAGCGATGGAACCTCCTGAGAGTTTAGAATGATCCTGGCCTTCCAAAAGCAGAGCTATCTCTTATCAGTGGCTTTGGCCAGCCTCCAGCTCCCGCTTTTATGTGTGTGCGCGGGCACGCGGCGGGTGCGCGCTCGCGTGGACCTACTTCTAAGCGGCAGCGGCCGTTACAAGTGGCGGCGGGCGAGCAGTCTATTTTTAAAAATGTTTCACCACATATGTTCTAGCGCCTGTTAATTTAACGGGTTTAAAGCACTAGTACTAGATAAAGTTCAACCAGTTCAAAGCTACTCTGTGCATAAATAAAAACATAAAGCCCTGTTTATGGAAGTTTTTAATGTGTGACACATTTCTTTGTTGGAAGCCGCCCAGAGTGTCTGGGGAAATAATAATAATAATAATAATAATAATAATAATAATAATAATAATAATAAACACTAAAACTCTGCAGTGCTCCATGCATCCACGGTTCTTATGTAATCTGCATTGTATTCATTTCGGTTAATTTTATAAAACTTAACTTCTGTGTGTTTGGTGTCATAGAAATGGAGGCACTAAGAGTCATCTAGAATAAAGTTTTAGCATGCAACAGATGCTTGTATTTATTTTTCTAATGATGACTAACAGCAGCAGAAATAAAAGGAAATTTCAAGATGCATTAAAAAAACCCCACAAATAAATATTAACCCAATATTTAAAATCCCTAATTACATTGGCGGCTGGAATCTTTGATCTCGTATTGAAAAGGGACTTTTTCCCACTTAAAAAAATGTCTAATTCAGATTCATGTATGCGTGCAAATTTTACCCAGATTTTCTCAACTTGCATTTCTGCGTAGAATACGATCTTTCATTCCTCAATGACAGCACACTGTTTACTAGAGCAGTTAACAATATAATGTGGTGACTCATGTTAATTGCCAGCACACTTAAAAATGGGCTGATGCAAATCTGCAAACGAGTAAGTTCATATTATGTTGAATCATGTAATATTTGTAATAGATCTTCTTTTTTTAAGTGCATGAAAATGCTAGGAGGGAATTTAATGTCATTGCATCACCGGTATGCAAATCCAGCCACTTACTAAATGCTGTGTTTTGCCCCTCAAATCTGATTTAGTTGCTTCCTGACTGGCAAATTTCAAAAGCAGCCTAATCCACAACCAACTTCTTCTGCCATGCACACTGCCTCTTCCTTTGTGTTAACCGAATAATACACCAGCACCCAGCACTTTTTGTATAAACGTGCCTGCCTTCATTTGGATAAACTTCAGTACATTAAGTCACTGAAGTTAATAAAAGTTTATTATATCAATCCATTAGAATGTGGAGATACATTTTAGGTTTACTATAGGAATGTAGGAAGATTCCTGATGGGTCAGGTTAAAGGCACATCCAGTCCAGCATTTTGTTGTTACAGTGGCCCACCAGATGCCCAAGGGAAGCCAGAAGTGGGACCAGAGCACAGAAGATCATGGAAAAGGAAAGGAACTTGTTTTGCTTGGGCTACTCTGTAAATGTGGGATGCGGGTGGTGCTGTGGGTTAAACCACAGAGCCTAGGGCTTGCTGATCAGAAGGTCGACGGTTCAAATCCCCGCAATGGGGTGAGCTCCCGTTGCTCGGTCCGTGCTCCTGCCAACCTAGCAGTTTGAAAGCACGTCAAAGTGCAAGTAGATAAATAGGGATCGCTCTGGCAGGAAGGTAAATGGCGTTCCCGTGTGCTGCTCTGGTTCACCAGAAGCAGCTTAGTCATGCCGGCCACATGACCCAGAAGCTGTATGCCAGCTCCCTCGGCCAGTAATGCGAGATGAGCGTCGCAACCCCAGTGTCAGACACGACTGGACCTAATTTAGGGTCAGGGGTCCCTTTACCTTTACCTTTACTCTGTAAATACATGTCTATTGGTTGAATTATTTCTCTCATGTGCACATAGGCATCTCCATAAAAGCCCTTCAATATTCTGTCACACCAAGGCCAAGGAATGGATCCAAGGATTAGGTTGTGGAGTGTCCATGACAGATGGCCACCCAACCTCTGCTTAAAAACCTCCAAGGAAGCAGAGTCCATCATCTTCCGTGGGAGTCTGTTCAACTGTCAAACAGCTTTTACCTTCAGAGAGTTCTCCCTGATGTGAAGTTGAAATCTCCCTTCTTGTAACTTAAAGCCATGATTTTGGGTCCTAGCCTCCGGAGCAGGAGGAAAACAAGCTTGCTCCATCTTCCATGGAACAGCCTTTTAGATATTTGAAAATGGCTGTCACATTTCCTCTCAGTCTCCTCTTTACCATGCCAGACATACCCAACTCCCTCAACCGTTCCTCATAAGGTTTGGTTTCCAGACCCTTGATCATCTTGGTTGCCCTCCTCTGAACAGGTTCCATCTTGTCAATATCCTTTTTTAAATTGTGGTGCCAGAACTGTACACAGGATTCCAGGTGTGGTCTGACCAAAGCAGAATAGAGCAGTACTTTTTGACCAGAGCACTATACCTCTGTTGACGTAGCCTAGAATAACCTTCAGCTGTTTTCTCTCTCTTTGAGCCTTTCTCTGGAGTGAAGTGGTAGAGATATCTTCCACCTGGCTCACTGCACACAGAATAATGCTGTTCTCTGATGACGCTGGGGGAAACTGCTGATGTAAACTGTCTTAACTTAAGTTGTATCTTCACAGCTGTCAAAGATGACGCGGTCAGTTCACCCTTCTGACAATCAAATTCCTGATAAACGGATTTCATAACTTTTTATTAGGCCCTCTTGACTTTCGTGTGATCAACTACAAGTCCTCTGGTCTTCTTCAGCGATCAAGCCAGCATCCTTTATCTTATATTCTGCATAGCCACAATTCTGTATTTCTAATGTGTTGTACCCAGGTTTGTTTGTTTTTTAAGAAGTGAAGGTTTGTACTTGGTCGCAGTCAGATGGGTGAGTGAGTTGCCACAACTATGATGTAGTGCACTTGAGAGCATGAACAGAATGGAAGGCAAGAGGGGGGGGAAGGTGCCCAAATTTTGTCCTTGTTCAGGGTGCTATATTACCAAAGTCTGCCCCTGCTGAAGGGCTGTCTCATCCAAGTCCAGTTTAAAAATGGAGAACTAAAAGAGGGTAGAGCAGACCGTGAAGTTATCCACCACTTGGACAGCAGCATAAGCAGGCAGCGGTGTCACAAAGTGGGGCGGAGGGGGGCGGTGTGCCTTGTCTTCCATGTCTGGGGGGTGACAAGTAGGCACCCCACGGGGGGTGCTTACCCTGCGCCCTGGCCCGGGCACATTGGCGCAAGCAGCCATCACGTCACCACAGCCACATGTGGAGGATCCTCCGTTCGCAGCTGCAGCTGCAAGCAGAAGATCCTGCCACTGTCCGTATGGCGTTTTGAGTGGTGCCGGCGGCAAACCGCTACATACAACGCATGCGCGGGTGTCGCATGCATGTGCTGTACGTAGCGATGCCACACATGCACTGTACATAGCGGTTGCCGCCGAAGCCACCAGAGCGCTGTACGGGCAGCAGTGGGATCCCTCTGTTGCCACTACAGCCGCCAAGCTGAGGATCCCTCCACCGCGTTGCAGCGGGGGGGGGCTCCCAGCCTCCTCCCTCCCCAGCTTGCCGTAAGCGGCTCCTGCTTTGCTGCTTTACAGTGAACCAGTGAGGGCGGGTGGGCCACAGCTCCCCCTCCTCCCTCCCTGGCTCGCTGTAAAGCAGCAAAGCAGGAACTGCTTATGGTGAGCTGCCCCCCCCCCAGCCTCCCTCCCTCCCTGGCTCAATGTAAGTGGCTCCCGCTTTGTTGCTTTACAGTGAGCCAGGGAGGGAGGGAGGGACTGGGACAGACAGGAGCCATGGCTCCAGAGAGAATGAGCTGTGCAGTTTTGCCAGTACCCCAGCAAAGTGACATAGCTCACCCCTTCCCCTGATTGCTCGGGGTACTTGGGAGCCGCGGGGGTGGGGGCACAGAGACGTAGGAAGGGGGCGGACCATCCCAGGTGTCATCGCTTAGGGGGTGACATTCAGCACCCGTCCGCGACTCTCAAGCCTACCTTGAGCTGTCGATGTGGGGGGGGGTTGACAAAAAACTTCAGCACAGGGTACCACCTGGGCTTGCTATGCCTCTGCCCACAGGTCACCTGGTTACAATCTTCCACATATGCAGATTTTATGCAAATTGGTGGTATTTGTTTTAGTGGTGTTTCCTCTTGGGGGGGGCTATGCTAGTGTTGTGTATTTTATCTGTCTTTCCTGATCTTAATTATAATATTTCACTTTCTATTAACCAAATACCCCTGCCTTTACACTGTTTATAATTTTTTAATCTCTACATATTTATGCAGCAATGCAAGGAGAAAGATGGTGCGTAGCATAAAGAACAGAGAGGCCTGTATGGAAATATACCTTAAAGAGTGTGCTGCTCTGCAAACAGTCGTAGGAAACACTCATTGAATAAAACACCATGTTTAAAACAAATAAAGAGCCAATATTAAGGTTTTATTTTAGCTGTGAAAGCAAGACATGAAAAGGCAACAAAAAGAATTGGTTTTTACAGGAGGCTTAAAGATAAGAGCAAAAAGAACCGCAGCTCTTGTGTCCGCTGATGAAATGGGGAGAACCCAAATTCAAAATGTGTAGGCATTTGTGGAAAGCAAGAAAAATTGCATCTCTGCAGTTAAAAGTGAGGAAATTTCCTGATAAATCTCTTTGGTGGTGTGTGAGGCAGGCAGCAGCTTGGGGAAGAAATTGCATAGAGTACAGTTAGTTATTGCATTCACATAGCCAGCTTCCTAATCCAATTATTCTGATTTAAAGGAAGGACAATCTATATTTCCTAATGGTCGTGGTGGAGAAATTACACTTACATTGTGCCTTTTTATAATTTGAAATGTTTGGACAACCCAAGATAGGGCATTAATTTAGAATGATATAAATGGGTTATAGATTCATGCAGGGCATTTTTTGTTTGTTTACACATCCATTTTCTCCGTGAATTGGATACCGAACAGCAACTTTGGTGCTCACTAGGCAGTAGGTCCATTCTTGGGTTCACAACAGTGGGCGATAGCAATTAATCACTGTATCCATTATACACACTCACACAACCTACACACACTCCTGACAGTGAGCTACCATGGGAAGGATACATTAGACCCGCATAAATGCTAAACTGGAATGCTGGCGTATAGCTGGGGGGCTACTTTTGCATCACCAAAAAAGGATGAATGCATCACATATGCACAAAGGAAGACAAAAGAGGGAACAGATTTGCATAAAACATACAAATGCAAATTTATACACATAGATGCAAATTTAGATATAATTAAAGGTAAAGGTAAAGGGACCCCGGACTGTTAGGTCCAGTCGCGGATGACTCTGGGGTTGCAGCACTCATCTCACTTTATTAGCCGAGGGAGCCGGCGTACAGCTTCTGGATCATGTGACCAGCATGACTAAGCCGCTTCTGGCGAACCAGAGCAGTGCACGGAGACGCCATTTACCTTCCTGCCGGAGCGGTACCTATTTATCTACTTGCACTTGAGGTGGTTTCAAATTGCTAGGTTGGCAGGAGCAGGGACCGAGCAACGAGAGCTCACCCCATCGCGGGGATTCGAACCGCCGACCTTCTGATCGGCAAGCCCTAGGCTCAGTGTTTAGACCACAGCGCCACCCGCGTCCCTTTAGATATAATTACTGTGATTTAAATATAAATTACAACACATCTCACCATGGTGGGGCAGACTATGATCACTTGACTTGAATGTTTGCTCAGTTTGCGGCATAGTTCTCCTTGTATAGTTCTTTATAGTTAAACTAGATTTGGACTGGACAGCATGTCCACCAGAACAATCCTTTGTCCAGTTGGACACAGAGCCATGATAGTATGTAATGGACAGCATGGTAACTAACATTCCTTAGAAGGCCTCATTTGTATGTTAAGGGCCCACTCTGTGTAGCAGAAAACCTCAGAGTGAAACTAGTCTGAATTAGCAACCTCCCAAAAAAAAACCATCAATACAGGAAAATCTCAGATATTTTGCCAACATGTATTAGCAGTGTATATTTGAAGATATATTCATAATCATAGAATCATAGAATTGTAAAGTTGGACGGGACCACGGGGGTCATCTACTCCAACCCCCATGTGGAGCTTGAACCCACGACCCTGAGATGGCTCTACAAGTTGAGCTCTCCTGCCTATTTTGAAAGGCACTGATAGATTTAGATCTTAAGATTCTGGACTACGTTGTTTTTAATATGGTGGCTGTACACTTTGTGTTGACAGAAGTGACTTTCATGGGGAAAGTGGATTATACATGTTGTAAATGGGGGTTCTACCTGAAGAGAGGTTGAGAGAGACCGCCTCAGGCTTGCATCCCCCCCTCCATCACTGCTGCCTTGCGGGGGGAGTGAGGAATGAGCTGGAGGAGCAGGTCCAGAAGCACATAAAAAGGAAGGCGAGGAGAAAAAGGTCTGCGCCCCATCATCTGAACACACCCACTGAAAGCAACGGTATGATTGAACTACTTGGAGATTTGGGGCTATATGGCATGGGGTGAAATGGCTGCACCATATTGTTTTATCCAGTGTACAGTTGCAGATGCTTCAGGTTACAGATGCTTCAGGTTACAGACTCCGCTAACCCGGAAGTAGTACCTCGGGTTAAGAACTTTGCTTCAGGATGAGAACAGAAATCGTGCGGCGGTGGTGCGGCGGCAGCGGGAAGGCCCCATTAGCTAAAGTGGTGCTTCAGGTTAAGAACAGTTTCAGGTTAAGAACGGACCTCCAGAACGAATTAAGTTCTTAACCCGAGGTACCACTGTATTTATTTCTGTGTGAGCTACAAGCAGCAATATTCCCTGTCATCTTGCTAGGTTAACAAGGGTTTCTCAGGAGCGATGCTGAAGAACAGCTTATCCACTTTAAAAGCCAATGGGGATTTGGGTAGACAAAATAAAAAGCTCTCGCTAGAATTTGGTTTCATTTGTTCCCAAAGTGCCATGGGATCTTTAATGAGCACACATGGCCGGAGCCGGAGCTTTTAAAATCCCACCCAGTTTCAAATTGAAATGGCAAACACTTCAGCAAATGGGTAGAAATATTTTGTTTAAGGTCAGATCTGCTGCAGGGAATACACATATCATCTACCCTCTCCTGGCCATGCCTATTTTGGAGGAACTGATACGGCTTTCAACTTTTCACCCTTCAACTGTCATGAACCATATATAAAATAAATCAGAACAGGAGTTACGGGAAAGGCTTCAGCTGAACCTATAATTCCTGGGGGATGTTCAACATTGATTCTTATGCATGGAGTAGAAAATAAATCCAACCTGAATCTCATATAGCAAGGCGGTGGGAGAGAGACTTCATGCTTGCAAGATCTACTTTGATATATTTTATTAGAACCCTGAAGTCTACTAAGCAGAGCCAGATGCAATAGTGGCTTAGGAGGTAGATAAATACTTAGAATAAGGAACAGAGGCCAGGAATTTACTTCCAGTACCAACCTGAACTCATTGTCTTTTCACACAAACAGCCACTTGGGGGTTTCTTCATTTTGCTAACCTCATTTAACGAGGGACGTGTCTTTGTTCTTGTT
Source organism: Lacerta agilis (assembly GCF_009819535.1). Taxonomy (NCBI): domain Eukaryota; kingdom Metazoa; phylum Chordata; class Lepidosauria; order Squamata; family Lacertidae; genus Lacerta; species Lacerta agilis. The sequence continues at coordinate 18,433,250 of NC_046316.1, read as the reverse complement.
ATTGTTAAACAGCTGGGTGTCAGAATTCCCTGTCAATCTACTGAAAATCACTCAAGAAGTTTACCAGCGGGTTTATCTCAGTCCTCCGTCTGCCCCCACCACACACAACTAAAATGGTAACACAAAATAAGAAATGAGATGCAGTTACTGTATGTTTTTACTAGTTGTCTAGGCAGATTTCCTACCCTTTGCAATTCCAAAGGCTTAGAGTTGGTTGCTGCATGTTACTCTGCAATGTTACTCTAAACACCCCCTTCTAAAAAGAGTCCATTTAGAGCCAGTTACTTGTCAAATATCTGGCTAGCCTCACTAAGATTCGCTTTTCATAAGCTGCATTTTCAAGCTCTGCCCTCTGCCATCCTAGAACAGGGTACAATAGGGTACCATAATGAAGACAGACTCTGCATATGTGGGCAACACAGGTGGAAGACTTCTTGCACTGTTTACTATATTGCCCACTATACATTGGACCCAGGAGGTGAATTTTTCACCCTACCGTTCATACAGAAAGATGTCTCTCACAGAAGGTTCTATGGCTTCTTAGCGATGTACACTCAGAGCAGTTCCTTTATAATAGATGTGCTTAATTGTCTGAAACTGACTTAACCCTACCTTATGCAACCCTTGAGAAGCATACATGTTCTGATCAGAAATCTAGGGAAGGTTCAGGAAGAGAGGCGGATTTAGGGCAGCACGAACGGTTCTGCCGCACTGGGTGCCAAGGCTAGGGGGCGCCAACTATGGCCTAGAGAATTGAGTAGACAGAAGGCAAGAGGTCAGGGAGGGGAATTTTGGCCTTGCAAAGAGTGCTGCTGAAATTAGAAAGACCAAAGTTTGTCCCTGTTCCCACTGATGTGGAAGACACCTTGCACTGTTTACTACATTGCCAACTATACATTGGACCCAGGAGGTGACTTCTCATCTTACCGTCCATACAGGAAAGATGTCTCTCCCCTGCAGAGAAGGTCCTGGAGAGCCAGTGTGGTGTAGTGGTTAAGAGCGGTAGTCTCGTAATCTGGGGAACCAGGTTCGCGTCTCCGCTCCTCCACATGCAGCTGCTGGGTGACCTTGGGCTAGTCACACTTCTCTGAAGTCTCTCAGCCCCACTCACCTCACAGAGTGTTTGTTGTGGGGGAGGAAGGGAAAGGAGAATGTTAGCCGCTTTGAGACTCCTTCAGGTAGTGATAAAGTGGGATATCAAATCCAAACTCTTCTTCTTCTTCTTCTCTTCTTCTTCTTCTTCTCAACAATGTAAATGCTTCAGTGACTCATAAAGTCACCCTTTTTGCCTTGGTGGCCAAACAGATCAGAAAGAAGACCCTGGACAATATAGCAGTGAACTGAAAGGGAGATGCAGAGATCTAAACAGAGACCATTATTTGTGGTGTGACACCCCTTTTGCTTTTATTTATTATTGATTCAGATTTGTCATGGCCAATGGCTAGTACAATAAAGTTATTTGGATTGGATCCTAAACATCTGGGTCACAATTTGTTCTTCTGTGGGTACTGCTGGAAAATGAAATACATTGTTTACAATGGGGAATCAGTGCATGCCTGATCTACAGCTTTTCATCTTTCTCTCTTGTTCAGTGGTCCATGCAGTTATTTTAGACTCTGGAGTTTATGGTCTTGGCGGGGCGGGGGGGGGGGTGGACTTTACATGGCCATTTACAGCTGCTTCCATATTCCTGATGTGCTAGAGCAACGAAAGAACAAACAAAACACTTTGCCTTGCCCATTCTTTTAATGAAAGAAAATAAATACTCAAAAAACCCCAGGCTGTTTCACATTTTAACTCATTTAAACTGTGCACACTATCAGCACCTCTTGGAAACAACTGAAGACATTTTGGTTCTGTCAATCCTTTGCCAGCTGGGTCTCTGCGAGAGGTGTCCATTTTGTATTTTTTTTTTAATCATCTGTTATTTCTGTAACTGTTTTAAGCTGTTTTTTATAGTCACCATGGGTCATATGTGGAAGGCAATAGATAATCTCATTGGACTACCATGACTACAGGAAGAAATTGGAGTTTGCCTCTGCTGCCTGATGCGAAACATATTTACTTGGGGATAAGCATGATTTTGTTGTAAAAAAGGATAATACATATTTTAAGTCAAAATAATAAAATGGACATCTGAGCCATATATAGCCCTAACCAGCAGCCCTCAACCAAAAAAATGCTGTTGTTGTTGTTACAAGAAGAAGATTTTTTTGAGATAACAGCATCATTCCTTGTGGGTGGCCCAGCAGACCCATTTTGTCCCAGGTCCTGATGCAAAGCCTATATGTGGTGACTGGTGAAAGTGGCAACAGTCTGGATGATCATTTATGTTTCCTCTGGGCTGGGATGTCTTTGACTTTAACTCCAAAATCCAAATCTAGCTGCACTGCTGGTCTCATTCCCCCAATACTAGTGGGTGGCGCTGTGGTCTAAACCACCGAGCGTCTTGGGCCTGCTGATCGGAAGGTCGGTGGTTCGAATCTGCACAACGGGGTGAGCTCCCATGGCTCTGTCCCAGCTCCTGCCAACCTAGTTTTTCGAAAGCACGCCAGTACAAGTAGATAAAAAGGTACCACTGCAGCAGGAAGGTAAACAGCTTTTCCGTGCACTCTGGTATCCGTCATGGTGTCCTGTTGTGCCAGAAGCGGTTTAGTCATGCTGGCCACATGACCCGGGAAAGCTGTCTGTGGACAAACACTAGCTCTCGGCCTGAAGTGAGGTGAGCACCGCAACCCCATAGATGCCTTTGACTGGACTTCACCATCCAGGGACCCTTTACCTTTACCTTACTAGCCTGCAAGTTATTCCAAAGTTATTGCAAGTTATGCACCAGCCTCCCATTGTTCATAATGCTGGTGAGTTGTAATCTGCCTATACATTTTTGTGTACTAAAGGACTGAAAGGGAGGAGGGTAAGGCACTTTCTAGGACTATCAATTTACTTAGTGTGGAATTCTGCCCATGCCATGCTTTTTAGTAGATTTTAACATACAGGTGAAACTTGAAAAATTAGAATATTGTGCAAAGGTTCATTTCTTTCAGTAATTCAACTTAAAAGGTGAAACTAATATATGAGATAGACTCATGACATGCAGAGTGAGATATGTCAAGCCTTTATTTGTTATAATTATGATGATTATGGCATACAGCTGATGAGAACTCCAAATTAACAGTTTCAACTTGGGGATTTTCATCAGCTGTACACCATAACCATCACAATTATAACAAATAAAGGCTTGACATATCTCGCTTTGCATGTCATGAGTCTATCTCATATATTAAACTCCAGTAGCTAATGAAAACAATTGCTTACATAAATAGACTTTTCCACAATATTCTAATTTTTTGAGTTTCACCTGTATGAATATGCCACAGAATCCTTCTTTTAAGTACATATTGTTTTATCTCAGCATGCATAAGCTCCACCTGTTAATACAGTATATTGGGCATCACAAGGCTCTGCCAAAATACTACAGTAAAATACACATTAAAATATCTTTGGACAGGGTAGAAAACAAAATAATTAGAGTCACCAACAGAAAAGGATCAACACTGCAGCTTCTAAACTGATTGTTGGGGAAAGCCACCAGAAGCTGAGAAGTGTCTGGCTTGGGATAATTCATCATTAAGGGATGGAGTTGGAAATGTTTATGATTGTCCAAATGGGAGAGGAGTAAAACTAGGCCATGAAAGTACAGGGAGACATGATAATAATTCAAAGAGGACAAAGGTGTGTAACCTAAAAATGCATGTATCAAAGAGAGACACTATGAATTGGTGTTTACTTCTATTACTACAGCATTCTCACCCTGGCACCTGGAATCTGGTATGAAATGCAAGCATTGTTGTTGAATCGATTGGGAATAGCTGTTGTCTGTACAGCACCTGAGAAATGCAATAATAATAATAATAATAATAATAATAATAATGATGTGCTTTCTGGAGAGAGACAGGGGTACGCATACCTCTGAACATTTTGTGAATATTTTTTACTTTTTTCCATTTACTGTATTTATTTTTCTGGATTCGAAGTATAAAATGGTGATTTTATTGAGTCAAAATGAGAGTACCCCTAAACATTTTTTTAAAGAAAAAAAGCACTGATAATAAAATTCTGAATTTGCTTATTTACTTGCTTTTGGTCAGGTGCAAAGCAGCTTTGGGCATGGCAGAGTTGCATGATGGGAACAGTAACTACAAATGACTTGTGCCTCCTATGTCTGCACTACTGTGTTTCATCTAAAAGAAATGCTTGTGAGATATAAATCCACACCTGTTGACACAGCCTGTGCGTCTCACCATGGAGGATGTGAAAACTCGGTTTCGGACATGAGTGTGGCAACAGGGAAAGCGAGTGTAAGAGAAGAATGAGTATAAAAATGATTGACAGGTGTGATGGGGTGATGGGTGGAGTCAGAATGAGTGGCAGGTGGAGAGAGTCAGTTGATAAAGGAAGTGAATGACATACACAGATAGAATGAGGGCATAGGGAAAAGGCTGGGCATTCTGTTAGCTGTGTAAGAAGGGAGTCAGGCATGCTAGGTTGGGAAAGCAAAACTATTTATTATTTTTTAAATGACTATTTGTTCTGAGTGTTGTTTTCCATAAATCAATCGATGTGCTGATGTTCAGATTTATGTATGTGTTCCGGGGGAGTCTAGATTAGAGATGTCACTGCATGTGACGCTTTTGAATTATGGCGACAAGTAAATAGAAGGAGAGTTCCACTGCTCTCTGTAAACCACTAAGTGGCAGCAGCAAGTTATTTCGAGGAGGACGAATGGAAGTCTGTAGACCAGCTGAGAGACAGGCCTAGTGCCTCCCAGGGCGAGGGTCTTGTAAGGAATGTCTAGAATGGCACGGTGAGGGTTTTGTGCTAGTTGCCACCTTACCATTCCTACGACACGCTGCAAGTTACAGGGATCTCTTCATAGCAAGTGACCCCTACCAGTTTGGCATGTGGCATGGCATCATCGCACAGAAATTGTTCACGTCCCTGTTCAGTATTCGGGGGGAGGGGGTTGGCATTGATGAAGGTGGAAAGACTGTCAGAATCTCACACCCTGTGAGTAGTAATTCCAAATGCCAAGGGAGGGGTGGAAATCAGGCTTTGATGTGTCCAACAGCCATCAAAGAACCCAAGCAAGAACCCCGGATTAGGATACTGCCAGTCCTGCAAAGAAAGAGGAAACTTCATAAGACATATGACCAGACCTTTCATCCTATTCTCACCCTGCACCCTATGAGTTTCCCTTCTCCAGCAAGCTTTCGCCTGAAAGAAGGGCTAACTCCACATTAAATTGATGTATATAACAGTGGTTATCCCATAATTGTTTATATGTAATGGCTCCACTCTGCACGGTGGCCATGACAGAAACCACTTCCAGTGCAGAAGGGTGTCTGAGCTGCCACCCAGAAGCAGCTCACCACATGGTAAAGAGTGCCGCAAGAACATGTTTTTAAACTGAGAGCTCTCATCCACACTTTCCTTGGTGCCACACTCTCCAGGCACGGGTCTAAGATTTCCAGGGCTGGATCTACACTGACCTGCTTAATGTTATTAGAACGATATTAGATATATAGTTCTAAAACGTCGCAGGGCATATCTGTAAAATAAAGTGTTTGTTACCTCCATCCAAATGCTGTCTCCCTATTTCTGGTTGCTCTGCATCACCCTCTGGTGTCACATTTTAATATCACATTATGAACATTCCAAGCAGGACGTCATGTGGCCATATGGTTATCAAAACCATTCCTTAACCCTTCCTTAATGTTAAAAACCATGAGTGTAGATCTGCCCCAGGTCTGTGTCTAAGTGTTTTGTTTTGCTTTTTGTCCCTTGTCTGATATGTTGGTTTTAAAAAAAAAATCCCCCTGGGGAAAGCTCAGGGGCAAAAAAAATCCCCCATTCAGATCTGGATCTGTAAATCACAGACCTATTCCTAAAAATGCTGCACAAATGGAAGTGTGCATGAGCCCTAAGTGGCTTTCATATGGTGGCTGTAATGCAGACTTAACCATGGAAGACTTTAAATTCCATGGAATTTAACTCGGCTCCAATAATGTGAAGCTGCCCCCTACAGCAGAAGATTTCTGCTTTCTTTGTTTTCCTGACAATTTCTTTTTTGCTTTACAGCCTACTGAACCTAGACCCATTTTCTAAACACCCCAGAGTGGCAGAGATATCGGTGTCACATATTAACCTGCTCAGATTTCTGATGGAAGCTCAGTCAGCATACTAAAAGCTCCTCGACCCAGGGAGGCAGAAAGTACTCAAAAATGAAGACAGGCTCACTTAACGCAGCACGCTGATGTTGAGTGATGAAGACAGAATAAAAATCTGACCAAGACGTCTGCTGCACATAGAAAAGATAAATACTCTTCCACAGACGGGAGCATTTTCTGAACTGCATTCTTCGTGTCTGTGTAAGCATATGTAACTGTAATTTCGAAACGGTCTAGCTTCGGATAGTTCTAGCTTTCCTTTCTTGCTTCATCAACCCCAAACCCCAAAAGAAAATGCTAAGCAAGCTATGTAGATTACATCAGGGCATAGCTGTCAACTTTTCCCTTTTTCTTGCGAGGAATCCTATTTGGAATAAGGGAATTTCCCTTTTTAAAAAGGGGGAAAGTTGACAGCTATGCACCAGGGTCACAATTTTATATTTTATATACACACAGAGAGAGAGAGGGATCTACAATAAAGTTACCAGATGTCCCCGTTTCCTGGGGACAGTCCCTGGTTTTACTAATTAGTTCCCTGACAAAATCCTATCATTCCTATTGAAGTTGAAAAGTGTCCCAGGATTCATTAGGGGGGGGGAACCTGGTAAACTTAATCTACAACAATCTAGCTATGTCTGACTCTAATTACTATTCACAATTCTAAAGTGCGAGTCAAGAAGCATTATTCCCCCTATCAGTTTTGGCTGGTACTCTATGCCTGGGGAACAGAATGCAACCTGAGACAGCTGCTTGCTCCCTTCCTTCTTTGTCCCCCTTTCTTTTCCTCTTCCTCTGCCCTCATTAGCTTTTCCTCCCTTCCCTTCCTCCTCCTCCTCCCACCACTGCTGCTATTTTTGACCATCTTTACCCCTCAGTGTCATGCTCTGAGGAAGGAAGCTCCTGGGAGGCACCCTGACCTTTAAGCTGCTGAGTTCCCCTTGCCCTTGGGAGGTGCCTAGCAAGTGGCTGCAGGAGAGGGACTGTGAGCATCACCACAGAAGGGGGGGCCTCTAGCACTGAGGTGAAACTGTGAAGCCCTCTTGTTATTTTTGCTATTGGATGCTTCCCGTTGTTTATGTAATCTGGCTATATTGATAGTACAGAAATCTGTTCCTTTTCTGGTAAGTTATATTTGCTATTGCTTTGCTACGTTATTATGAAATTGTCACTGGGTTATTGTTTTGCTATGTTAGGACATTGTTTCTGTAGTGCTTGTTTGAAATGCATCGGGGCAGGGGTAGGAAACTGGATCTGGTTGGCAGGCCAGATTTTTATCTCCCCTATCCCTCATAGGCCAATTTGACAGGACGGTAGGGTTGCCCACACCTGTAAATCACCTGAAGGGCATCACACAATCATAGATTGTAGAGTCGGAAGGGACCTTGAGGATCATCCAGTCCAAGCACCTGCAATGCAGGAATATGCAGCTGTCCCATACAGGGATCGAACCTGCAACCAACTGAGCTATCCACTTGGTCATTGGATTTCAGAGCACTACTTGCAGGGCTTGCAAAGAGCTGTATGTGATGCACTGAAGCACTGCTGATTACAGCACTATTAGATTACAGGCAGGGACTTCAAGCCTGATTTCTGCAGGTATTGGCTGTGCAATGAAATGGGGAACATCAAGCACATCAGCTGATTGGTGGTGACAGCAAGCTTCCCTTGACAATGCAGTCAGGAGCATACTTTAAGGCAGGCATGGCCAAACTTTGGCCCCCCAGATGTTTTGGGACTACAACTCCCATCATCCATAGCTAACAGGACCAATGGTCAGGGATGATTAGAATTGTAGTCCCAAAACATCTGGAGGGCCAAGTTTGGCCATGTCTGCTTTAAGGTAACTGCATCTCCACTTTCCCTGCACCTGATGTCATGTATGACACCAGGTGTGGGACAGATGCGCATGGTGGCAGGGGGGAAGCAATCCTGCAGGTTACATTAGGACTTGTGCCAGGCCTACCCATCACCGCATTATGGTGCAACATAAACTTGTATTCTGAAATCACATCTCACTGTGCATTCATTTAAGATGCCGTTGGTGGTAATCAATGTTAGTCACGGTGTAGACCCTTTGAAATCAATGTATTGAAGTAACTTCATTCTTCTCCTCTGAGTATGACTTGGTTGGAGCTCGTCCAATGTGAATAAGCTGTCAAATCTTACCGGGTGAGTTTTCTGCAGATTTATTTATTATGTATAGGATTTATGGTCTGTTTCTATCCCAAAGACACCCGAGGCAACGTATACCTTAAAACCCCCGATACAATTCATTACACTATAAAATCCTTGGAAGTCCAATAAAAACCAGCATAATACTTTACTGATTCATCAATTATGGATAGACAGAGTGGTCAGCAATATGAATTTGCATCATCAAATGGTTACATTAATAGGAGCATCTATTGGGTCCTTTTTTTGGTAAGAGAGAATAGACAAATGGAGATAATGAAGAGTTTCAGATATCTGAGATTCACAGGATTGGTTGTCTTCATTATTATAAAAGCCAACATGTGCATGTACTGATTTACAATATATGAAAGATACTATGAATGTCAGGACTTGGTTCTAATCCCTGCCATGTCAACCCTGTTTGGCTTTAATTAACAAAATTTGACCAGAACATATAGATAGTGGGTTTTCATTGACTAACACTAGAGCTGGACTGAAAAAAAAACCCTCCCCCATTTCAAAGTCTCAGTTGTATTCAACTTCCATAGGATGATGAATAATCTGGCATATGGGAAGTACTGAAAGAATATCTGGAGAATACATGAAATCAATATTCACAAATAATTTTTGAGGGGGAGCAAATTATATTATGAATATAAAAGGGCAGGGAACATTAGAAGGGAGAAAAGAAGAGTCAAGGATACAAAGAAAAGTGGCGGGAACTACAAAGCATAGAAATGACAAAGCTATCAAGGAATGTTGCCATTTAAAATATTTGTTCTGGTTTTTGTTTTGTCTTTTTGTAATCTGCAATTGCATCATGATCTTCCTGGTTATTATAAACTAGCTGAAATCTAGAAGCTGCATTTTTTAAAACCCTTTTTACCTCTCGTTCTGGGTTTCTGCTTCCATAACCTGACAAGGAGCATGCTAAGGACCATCTTCTACTTTGGCAATCACTCGTAGCTGAGTAAGATTGTCTTCCATCAACACGGTTTTAAAAGTGAGTCTGTAAGTGACTGTGGAGGCCAATTCTGGATCCATAGGTCCTTCCACAGCGAGGACATAGGTTTTTGGGTGGGAGGTTATCACTGTGAGGGTTTACAATATCCAAGGCGGCCCTTCCTGAATCCCAAAATTGTTTAAGACCTTCTAGGGTGACAGTGGACATGATTTTCACCATCTGACAGTTTCAAGAAAAATGCAGAGAGCAAAACCAACCCCTGTATATGGCGTTCATTGACCTGACTAACGCCTTTGACATCATAAATCGTAATACCCTGTGGACTGTCCTTCTGAAAATTGGCTGCCCAGATGCTAAGGGTAAGCCAATCTTGAGCACCTTCTTAGCACAACTGTATCCGTTGCCAGTCCCCTGGCAACCTGGAGCAAAGCATTATGACATCATCAGTGAGCCTGGCACAGTTCATGATGCTTCCTGCTTGACTTTCTGGCCACAATGAACTTCTCCTAAGGGCTGGTTGGCACAAAATCTCATGGCCAAAGGAAAACAAAGCAATGAAGAAAATGGGAAGGAAGAGATCCATTGTGCTGCTACTGCTGCTGCTGCAGAAGAAGAAAGATAGCTGTCTGAATATATGAGCATCTTCCTATTCGGCTCTGGGAGTAGTGGGAGGGTTACGCTCTCTGAGCAGTAGTGGAATGCTTCTTTATGAATGTAATTAAAGAAGAAGGTAGAATATCTTAAGAGACTTAAGGAAATCCCTGTGTGCTTGAGAAACTTTTAAATACATTCTGGAGTGAAATCTGCAAGAGTCTTCAAATCCCTGCATTGAGATAATATGAAAGTTCACCTAAGAGATTTCCAAACATATATTTGTATGTGATCTCAATGCAGCTTGCCCTCTTTCCATGACCTAGTTCATGGAAAGCAAGAGATAAGATCAAGAGAATTGGTTTTTTTTTTTTTTAAAAAAAGCAATGCTACATAGTATATGTCGTTGGAAAAAAAAATCTCAGTAGACACGTTTATTTCTGTAGCTCCTCCATAATGCACTCTAGGGAAAGAACCCTCCTGCTCTTTGCTGGTTCTCTTTGTGTTTTACTCTTGTGGCAGAGCATCTGTAATGAACAAGCACTATCTTCCCTTTTAGCAATGGTTCATATACTCTGTAGCAAGTCAAGCAGAAGGAGGAAATCTCCATCATTGGGTTCTTGAGAATATGGAAGTGTTTCCCAAGTAGGGTTGTGTGCTCTCTGGGTTTTAACCGAGGCAACCCAGACAGATGGGTGGGGTACAAATAATGTTGTTGTTGTTGTTCAGTCGTTCAGTCGTGTCCGACTCTTCGAGACCCCATGGACCAGAGCACGCCAGGCACACCTATCCTTCACTGCCTCCCGCAGTTGGGCCAAACTCATGTTAGTAGCTTCGAGAACACTGTCCAACCATCTCATCCTCTGTCGTCCCCTTCTCCTTGTGCCCTCCATCTTTCCCAACATCAGGGTCTTTTCTAGGGAGTCTTCTCTTCTCATGAGGTGGCCAAAGTACTGGAGCCTCAATTTCAGGATCTGTCTTTCTAGTGAGCACTCAGGGCCGATTTCCTTGAGCATGGATAGGTTTGATCTTCTTGCAGTCCATGAGACTCTCAAGAGTTTCCTCCAGCACCATAATTCAAAAGCATCAATTCTTCGGCGATCATCCTTCTTGATGGTCCAGCTCTCACTTCCGTACATTACTACTGGGAAAACCATAGCTTTAACTATACAAATAATAAGATTATTATAATAAAATTATTAAACCTCAGGGGCTTTTTTTGGGGGGGGGGTTATACTCCTTTTCTGGTGTCTATGAGGAGGACTTGCATTTCTGGGTAGGGGACAAGGTTCATCCACTCCCAGTCTCTTTCCTCCATTCCAGCATAATTTTACAGTTCCCAGCACTCCCCCCCCCCCTTTCATGAAGAGTGACTAAGAGCAGGACAGCTCTTCATGCATAGCCATTCCCTGTGAAAACATATGGGGAAAGGGGGAATGGTTTTGCACATGAGATCATCTAGGAGAGACTTAACATCTCTTCAAAACTCTTTGGTGAAAGCAGAAATAGGCTGAAATTTCTCAGACCTTTCTCTCCCTGCCCCCATTTTCTCCACCCACAATTGGGGGGTCAGCTCTACCATTTTTATTTTTATTTTAAATTGCAACCCCGTTTCTGGAGCATTCGAATTGTGGAGCTAAAAGTTTTCCATGTGGTGACAACTTAACAGAGAAAGGCAGTTGCAAATTGGCATATGTTGCTGTCAAGTCTGTCAGTCTTATGGAGAGAAGGAAGGCAACATTAAACTTATTTTAACATTTATTTTACCGACACTGCATCTCCTCCACACAAAGCCTCACTCTCCTCCAACTCTGCCTGGCTACACAGAAACAAATGCTGGATGTCTTCTACAGCAGAACAGAAATGTAGGAGAAAGTGCAGCAGGTAAAGAACTGACTTTCTCCTCTCCTTTTTTTTTAACCTTGGAAATTTGAATACAGCACGTGCTGATTTTTCAGGAAGGGACGTCTCCCATGCATTAATCCACTGCTGAGTTAAAGCATGGGGTGCTACAGAAAGAAAGACCGACTTAACAGTATAATGAAGGGACCAAGCCAAGAAGAAAAGTGTGTGTGGCTGTCAAAGTTATGCAGCTAAGAAATCAGTGAGGCAGGGAGCCTTCTGACAATGGCAAGTGGGGGAGCACAACTGAGGGCTTGATGTTATGAATTGATAGGTTAAAAAGTTTCCGGGTGTGGAGGGGCTGACATGGAACCACATCCCTGCAGTGAAGAAATTACCTAGCTGCAGAGTCCCCGTCGCCCTGCTGTTTATACAGAATTGCTTTAATAAGACCGTAAAAGAGGAAATTACAATGGCACAAAGCAGAACAATATGTATAGTTCAGTGGGAAAGCCATAAAACAAGCAATAGGGAGTATTGCTCTCGCAGCTTGGCCCATTATTTTAAGGGGCACTGCTGCTCAGCAAGGTATGCTGATGCTAGAGATGATTACCAAGGCTTGAAGCCAAGGAGGGCCCAAGATGCTAAAGCTCAGATGTACTAGCAAGTGATGGCACAAGCGTAGCTTCTATGGCAGAGATTGTATGGATACCTGAATATTGGCCAGATGGACAAGTCAGTCCATCAGTTCTATGACGGTTGGTTCTAATAGCTGATATTTCACAGTCGTTATTTGATGGATGGTATGTTATACTTGATATGAAATTGTCTTTATTTAGCATTTCATAATATTTTATCAGCAACATGCAACAGTGTTTCAGACTTGTCAGAATTTTACAGTTGGCATGCAGTGGGATTTAGTATTTGACAGCTTATAAGATTTCATATGTGGTGGTTGCTAAATCAGGCAGGAGATGCCACCAATCTAAACCACTCACAGTGGTTTCAGTCTTGAAATTGACATCTCTCAGTCAAAATCTGAATCGTGAAACTGAACATTTTAGTGAATATTTGTGGACATTCATTTAGGCTCAGCATAGTATTATCACTGGTATCACGTGAAACTTTTAAGCTATCAAATGTTGAAACACGGTAGTCCCATTTGTGACTACCCTACTGCTTCAGCCAAATTTGCTGGTACGAAATCCCGGATCTTTCAGAATAGTGGACATCAACAACTAATCAGCAGTCAAGGATCCTTCTTAGTAAAAATGCCCCGTTGTTTTCCTCAGGATCATTTCCCTTAGGACCAAAAAGTTTGTTAGGCATCTATTTCCAAGCAAGATTCCATGATGAGAGGTGATCGTTTGAAGTTTTTATTTGAGTATGGAGTTTTATTTATAACAACAACAACAAAATGCTGAGGTGCATTCTGTCACATGATCCTCCACATGCAGACCAAAATGTTGTCCTCCTAGGAAGGCTGTACCGATTGATTTCTCTGTAGGTGTCAAGCAGACCTCAGGCACCAGCATATCACTCTAGATTGCCCCCAGTGTTTCAGGCAGATAAAGAAAGAGGCAAAGAAAGTTATATCAGAGCTCTGCAGTGTTTAACTTCTTTATTGGTTGTGGTGATCCAAATCAGCAGACCAGGCTCAGAATCCATCTTCTCCACGTTTGACCTGTGCCCTAAGCTTTACTGCTTTTAGTGATGAATGCTAAGCACTTTCCTATTCAATTTTGCTGGGCTAAATGTAAACATGACTTTCACTGGCAATCTTTTACGAAGGAAATCTACACACACGCGCGCACACACACACACACACAATTTGCTTTGCATCCTGCAAATTTATTCTTATTCTTTTCAAACATCTCATCTGGTTGAATTCAGGAAAACAACAACTCTGCATTTATAAAGTGTCAATTGGTTGGCATCGCTTCTTGAGACAATTGTTACCATGTAAAATGACTGCTCACTTCATGCTGTAAGAAGCCATGTAACTTGACTGTAATTTTCCTCTGTTTTCAAGCTTCCAGTAAATTCCAGAGATCTTTAAAGTTAAATCTATAGTTGCCTGATTTATTCGATGGTGACTATCTAGTCTTTTATATATTGTATGTGTTTGGATTATTATTGTATTTGAATGACTTTGTATGATGGTATGATTTTATCTTTTAAACTTGTGCCAATAAAGGCTAATAACAACAATAATGACTAGTGCAGCTGGCCTTCTTAATATACATTTATTTTTGTGCAAATAGCAGCCAGAGGGAAGTCTGAGCAGCCTCTGGACCATTGGCAATGGATAGATTGGGGAGGGGAAGTTAAAATTTCTCTCTCTGCAACAAGGAAGCCCGACAAAAAACAAAACACCTCTTCAAAGTTTCTATTTGCGTTTTAAGGGAAACTCCCAGTGTGTGTGTGTGTGTGTGTGTGTGTGTGTGTGTGTGTGTGTGTACACACACCCATGGTACAGTAAGAGAGTATTAAATTCCTCATCCCACATAGCCCCAAGACTGCTTCCTTGCAGAGCTATTTATATATCAAAAAAGTGCACATTGTTGTCACACAATTAGCATCATGCACACCCCTTAGACATGGGTAATTACTCTAGATCAGGCATAGGCAAACTCGGTCCCCCCAGATGTTTTGAGACTACAATTCCCATCACCCCGGTCCTGATAGCTAGGGATGATGGGCGTTGTAGTCTGAAAACATCTGGAGGGCCGAGTTTGCCTATGCCTGCTCTAGTTTTAACTTCCGGTTGGGAAGGGCTACAGATCAGAGGTTGAGGCATCTGTTTTATTTGCACATGGTATCAAATTCCAAGCCCTGGCATCTCTAGGCAGGACTGCCCTGAAACACAGGAGAGGTGCTGCCAGTTAATATCTGCAGCACTGAGCTAAGTGGACCAATCGACTGGCTCGGTATGAGGAAGCTTCCTATGTTTCTGTTATGCCGCATTTAGGTTTAACATTATTGCTGCTGGAGCAAGGTGTGCACTCTAGGTGGAAATGCCTGGGACACAAAATTGATGTTGACCGTTCCCCCTCCCCCCAAAAAACAGCTCCATACTCACTTGTTCCCTTTTCCCTTTATAGTTTAGTTCCTGGAAGACATAATGTGTGTGTTTTCCCTCTCTCACTCCTCCAGGGAGCATGGGCAGGGAAACACACAATGTGATTAACATCATAGGAACGTGTTTCAAGGACAGAGCTAGAGAAAGTCTTCCTATTTGCAGAAGCAAACCAGTGCTTGGCGTTGCACCTAGTTGCGTTCAGAACAAGCAGAACCATGACCAATCAAAACTCTCTGACAACTATATCTATAAGATTTAAAAAAAAATCAGTAGCATGTTATTCCTTTTCATTAACCATAATTTCAGAAGCAAAGGAGATAAAAAATAAAAATAGAACAAAAACATTTACGTTCTGAAAGGCAGATATATTCAGAGATATTGTGCCATTGGGTGAAAATGTTGGTTACATTCATACAGGGCTCATCTACACTGACATTTGTTCCACATTTCTAGGCACAGAATGAAGCTTTCCAGGTCTGTGTCCGAGCACTTTTGGCTGGTGGCCCCGCTGCTTTCCCCATGAAAACCCGTTCGTTACCGCTGAATTGGAGCAAGTGGCAATCCATGGAATACGCAAATTTCTGTTTGCTTCGATTCAGCAGTAAAGTTTGTGTTGTCCTGGGGAAAGTGTTGAGGAGGGGGGGGAAGTACTCCGACACAGCCCAGATAAGCACAGACCTGTCCCTATAAAGCATAGGGCAAAAGGTAATAGTGGATAAGCCCATACTTCTACATTTTTAGGCTTACATTTTAATCCCCTTAAGAAAATGTAACTTGTGGTGAAAGCATGGGGCTTGGAAGAATGGTGCTCAGACATCATATTTCATGGATCTGACACCCCTGGCTTTGTTAACAATCAGGTCCCAATCCTGCCAAAGTTCAAGCCACATCAAAATAGGTCTATTTTGCCACCCTGGATGCAAGACTCCTCTGCCTCCCCCTGCCCCCCACTCCATCTCAAACCTTCTCCAGAGAAAAGAGATGGCTCATAGTGAATGTAGAACTCAATATTTAAGAGCTGGGTGCTGCTGTGAGCATGCACAGCACAGTTAATTGGCTCTAAGGAGCATGTGGGCTTCCCAGCACCAATACATGCTCACAGCAACACCCAAACCTGAAGTTTATGGTTGCCACAAACTTCTTTGTTATGTCCCACCATCTCTGGATGCTTTGAGAAGGGAGAGAGGATGTAGTAGGGACAATTTGCAGTAGAGGATGATGGTGAGGTGACCTCTATTCTCACCATGTCCCTAATCTGATTTTACAGCGGAAACTTGTGTTACGTATCGTCCCCCTTACGAACGCTGCGGGTTAGGAGCTCCACTAACCCGGAAGTAGATGCTCCTGGTTGTGACCTTTGCCCCAGGATGCGAGCGGAAGTCGCGCTCCGGCAGCGCAGCAGCAGCGGGAGGCGCTATTAGCGAAAGCATGCCTCATGTTACGTGCGGTTTCGGGTTGAGAACGGACCTCCAGAATGAATTAAATTCGTAACTGGAGGTACCAATGTATAGGGCCTATTCCCCATCGGGGAATGTTCACCTAACCCTAGCAACATGAGAAGTGGCTCTCTGGTTTTCACGGACGCTCAAGAATGTTCAAAATAGGCAACTTACAAAACCATGGGACAACACAGAAAGAAACAGCAATGCCTTATACACAGGGCATCCAATTTGTCGCCTTTGCTTAAAGAAAACCCGCAGCTGCAATGCTGGCCTAACAACCAGGTCTCCTCTTTGTCTCCTTCCATTTTGCAGTGCTTTCTAGAGTGGCCACTGTCGGAAGCGTGTCATTACTCGAGTGCTAATGAATTTTCATTTTATTAAAACACTTTAAGGCTAGAAAGTGTGCCCCCAACTCATTACTGTAGTAATTGAGTATACATATTTATTTCTCTGCCATAATAGCTAAAGTGCTTAATAAAATTGCTCCGGTACAGGAAAGAGGCTGTAATCATTGAGGGGCAACAAATAAGAATTGTGCAAATTTACCAATTGCACTCTCTAACTACACTCTGATGGTTCATAAAGGAAAGCTGGCTGCTTGTATGCACTCTGGTTTATGGCCGAAAATATAATTCCTTTTAATAAAACATACAACACATTACACAGTGGTAAGGTCGGTTCTTTGCTGCTCTGAATATAATACAGTTTTATTTTGGGATTATTCTCTTTCAGGACTGCCATGGCCACAAGCCAGAACAATGTGTGTACTCAATGTTCTCATTGTCAGGTAGGGGAGACAAGACTCCCAAAGGCACTCTAATAAAAGTATTGCCTTGCCAGATCTGACCAATCCCCAATGAGGCAAACACCCTGTTTCCAACAGCAACCAGCCAGAGGCCTCTAGGGAGTTCACAAGCAGGGCATGAAAAGCAATGACCATCTCCTGCTGCTCGTCTCCCGCTTTTGGTATTCAGGGATATCGTGCCGCTGGACAGAGAGGAGCTACAAAGGCATCGTGACTCACTGCTGGTGATGGGGGTGGGGGAGTTCAAATAAGTTTAACCAAATTTGGTCAGGAGAGGTCCCACACATTCCAAAATACTTGGCACCTATAGGGTTACAGGTATCTTCACCTGGCCTACCCCACCTGCTGAAATTAGGCTCGCAAGAAGCATTCTGTTACAGCGAATACACTAGGTTGTGGTGACTGCTTGGTTGTAGTGTGTTTGTGTGCGATGCCCACAACAGTTGCTCTAGTTCACAAATGTGTCCACAGATCCAAAAAGGTTCGTGACACCCTGAAAAGCCTGAAGCTGATTCAGAGAAGGAAGACTTTAGGAGAGGTGTGGTGTAAGAACCTCAACAAAAGTAATAGGAGTTGGAATGTGTGGCTGTTACATTTATTTCCCCCTATTGGTTGAAAATAAAATTAGCTGCTCCAAACTAGCAAATATGAACATCTTTTATTTTATACAAAGGGATATACTGAGCTTGCCAGTTGGGTTATCCCAAAATCTCAGTGCTGTTATTATTAATTACCCAGTTTAAACTCCAGTGGTAATGAAATTACTCTGCAGCCTCTGTATCCTTACAGTTGAAAGACATAGTGTGCTTAAGAAGAATATATTGTAGCACTTAAAACATCATTTAAAAATCATTTCACAAGAGGCGTCACCCTTGAGAATACAGGCAGTATTCCAGCTAAGTACTTAAGATGTGCTAATGACTCTGCTGGACCAGGGCCACAGAAACAATGTTTCAATTGCTAGTCTACAAATTGTTTCTTACAAAAACTACAATTTTCATTCCTCTGTCTATTTTAAGGAAGACCCTCTGTGAGGGTTGCCATGTTTTGAAGAGCAAAAAAGAGGGCACATTTGCCGATGACTGGGGTGGAGGAAGGGGTGAGGGAGCAGACGCATGCCACGCTGTAGGCGGGGCGTGTGTCAGAGTGACAGCAGAAGGAACCAGGGAGGGCAGTGGCAAAATTCGTGCATGCAAAATGGGGGGGGGGACAGGAAGGAAGGAAGGAAGGAAGGAAGGAAGGAAGGAAGGAAGGAAGGAAAGCAGCCTCCCCCTCTTTGGCGGGTGTGTGGAGCAGTGGGTAGGGTGCGGAAGGCATACAAAATAATTAATTAATAAGCCCAGGAAAAGCAATGAAGCAACATGGCAACTTTTTATGTAGGGGGAGAAAGAGATTGCGGAAGAGCTCCCCTGGTACCAAAGAAAAAAACTAGGAAATTTTTAGCAAACTCATAAATTCCACCAGGACAGAAATTTCCTCCTCGAAAAAAAGGACATGTCCAGGAAAAAGAGGACGTATGGCAACTCTGTGTTTCCCTCAGCAGTCACAGCTGCAGCTGTTATCTTTCTTCCCTGCCACGCAGATTAATGAGCTAAAAGATCTGATGCATTGGGGGGGGGGATGATGCCACAAAAAATGGCACCAGTTGCTTTTTTCCATTTTGTTTTATGCAGAATATACTAAAAGGGGAGCTTCTGGTGCAATTCCCACTGGAAAAGATGGTAGCCACACCTACAGTTCCCAATGGAACAACCCACAAGCACCACCCAATTATGCTATGTGATGATGCTGAGGCTGTAGCCTATTGAAAAACGTGGGTCTTTAATATGGTCCCAAGCATTAACTGGTAGATTTAGCTGAACAATTGGAATAGTCCACTTTTAACTAGTGAGGGTCAACTTTGGTTAGCAACTCTTGGAGTTAAGACAAAGTTTGTTTGTTTATTTGTTTCATAAAAACTGTTTTATTTTGGTGTGTTACTGTTCATTTGTTGTTCATTCGTTCAGTTGTGTCCGACTCTTCGTGACCCCATGGACCAGAGCACGCCAGGCACACCTATCCTTCACTGCCTCCCGCAGTTTGGCCAAACTCATGTTAGTAGCTTCATACTGTTCATAGTGAATGTAAAACCATGATACCACTCTTTCATTAAGTTGTAAATCTTACACTTCCATTGGTATCTTGTTTTGGGTGTTGGTAACATATGAGCCGAATATAGTACATTAATAAATCAATCTGTTAAAATGTAGGTGATTAATCTGTTATTTCTAATATTGCAAGTTGCTACACAAGATTAGAGTCACCCAACCCCTTCTGTGCTGGGCATGGTCTCCATGAAACACTAAACCCCTGGTTTTTCTCAGGGGGCCTGAGGAAGAACAAGAAAGTACATTTAGATGCATGCTATTTTATTTTATTTAGAAAGATTTATGGACCACAAAGTCTTTTAAGTACAGGCCTGTGCCAGCTGATGTACTCTATCTGGGAATGGACCCTCCCTACTTTCTATTGCCTTCTTCTGTGTTTTTATTTATTGCCTCTCTATCTGGGAGCAAGGAGAAGGTTCTCAGCAGTCATGTCTGACATCCTGCTAGCCTCCTCTTTCCACTGAATGGAAAAGCCTTTGCCCCTTGATCACCTGGTTTTTGTTTTGTTTTTTAGTGTAACTTATTATATAGTATTATTCTGTGAGCGATTTTATTGTTAGTGTATTTCATTGCTGGTTTTAATGAGAACATTTTATAGGTCTTTATTTCATTTTAAACTAGTGAGAAGTGTCCAGCACTGCTGAGGAATTCAAAGAAACAAAAAACAAAGTAAGGTTTAAATGGCTAGCGAGATTTAGGCCGGTGTAGTTTATGTGTACTAGGGCTCTAAGCTGACCCACAGAACATCTGGCATGGTCCTGAATCAACTGGGGGGAGCTAATATTTTATTAGGGTTGATTTGGTCTGCCATCTTGATTTCTAATGGTGCCCAGTGTCAAAACATACAGGAAGACCTCCACCTCCACCTCAAGAACCATTGTGCTGAGCTTGGTGACAGTATCCTGAGAGAAAACCAAAATGGTGCAGGTTTGAACCATCCTGCCAAATTGGGCAACAGTATCTTCAGAGCAGGTTTGATCCATCATGCCAGATTTGATGACGTCCAATCAAATTGGGTGGCAATAAATTCAGTGTACCTTGGACCCACTGTGTAAATTTTTTTTTTTGTAAAAAAAATGGCGAGGTCACACCAAAGTCATGTTTCATTCTGCCATCTTGACTGAAAATGGTGCCCATTCATCCAAACTTCAACAAAGACTGCCGCCACCATCCCTGGAACACTAATGCTGAGTTTAGTAAAGATATCTTGAGAGGTGGCAGAACCCGCACACAAAAATAATAATAATAAAAAAATGTCTGAAGTCACACCAAAGTGATGTTTTGGCCCACCATCTTTATTTAAAGCAGCTGGCATCCAAACATTGACAAAGAAGACTTCCCTCTCCTCAGAAACCCTTGTGCCACACTGGGTGACAATATCTCAAGAGGTGCCTGAACCCATAGAGAGCAGACAGACAGAAAAACCACTTTCCAAAATATATAGCAGATGATGATTTTAATGAGGGTTCCCCCCTGTATTTTATGTATTATTGTTAACCCCCTTAAGCTGATAGGATGGGATAGGATAGGATAGGATAGGATAGGATAGGATAGGATAAGATAGGATAGGATAGGAGGGGTGGAGTATAAATGTGTGAAATAAATGCATAAATTAAAAACACAAAATAGGCACAAAAACTAATAGTGTATTCCTCACACTACAGGTCAACAACTAAGCATACTCACTTAGACTGCCTTGCCTGAGCACATGGGTTTGGTTTGTTTTGTGTGTGTGTGTGTGTGTGTGTGTGTGGAGAGAGAGAGAGAGAGAGAGAGAGAGAGAAGAAGAAGAAGAAGAAGAAGAAGAAGAAGAAGAAGAAGAAGAAGAAGAAGAAGAAGAACCCTACTGCATTGTGACAAGACAGTAGTATTACACACTATATACAGGTGAAACTTGAAAAATTAGAATATCATGGAGAGGTTCGTTTCTTTCAGTAATTCAACTTAAAAGGTGAAACTAATATATGAGATAGACTCGTGACATGCAAAGGGAGATATGTCAAGCCTTTATTTGTTATAATTGTGATGATTATGACATACAGCTGATGAGAACCCCATATTAACAATTTCAACTTGGGGGTTTTCATCAGCTGTGCGCCATAATCATCACAATTATAACAAATAAAGGCTTGACATATCTCCCTTTGCATGTCACGAGTCTATCTCATATATTAAACTCCAGTAGCTAATGAAGACAATTGCTTACATAAATGGAATTTTCCATGATATTTTAATTTTTTGAGTTTCACCTGTATATATATATATAGAGAGAGAGAGAGAGAGAGAGAGAGAATTATTTTTAATGAACTTTTCTAATTTACATTTGAAAATATTCATTTAAACATCAATGGTTCATTTTGCATACCATACATCCCTGCATATTTTACATTCATTAAACCTTTGTTACATCCATCAAAACTTATTTATACTGTTGAATTTATCTAATGCTACCAGCGTTTTTAAATGAACACAATTTTTACCCATATATTCAGTAAACGTTTTCCAGTCTTCTTTAAATGTTCTTTAAATGTTCTATTATTCTATATTCTATATGTTAAATCTATATGTTAAATCTATATGTTAAATCTGCAAGTTGTGCATATTCCATATGGTAGCCTGCTCCCTAAAATATCACTAGTTTGCTCATTTCTATATATAGGGTGCCTACATTCTGCATAGTTCGAAAACATGTCAAAGTGCAAGTAGATAAATACGTACCGCTGTGGCGGGAAAGTAAATGGCATTTCCGTGTGCTGCTCTGGTTTCGCCAGAAGCGGCTTAGTTAAACTGGCCACATGACCCGGAAAAACTATCTGTGGACAAACGTTGGCTCCCTCGGCCAGTAAAGCGAGATGAGCATCGCAACCCCAGAGTCATTCATGACTGGACTTAAATACCAGGGGTTCTTTACCATTACTTTTTGCATTCTGCATATTTTGTTATGTGCAAATGGCTTTAGATACCTATTAGGTCCATAAATTACTATACAGCAAATATTCAACAACAACAAAAACAGCAACAATTTGTTGTTGACAATGGACAGCTGGACATATAAAGGGCCCCCTTACCTTCAGTAGCCTAGGGCCTCATCAAACCTAAATCCGATCCTGGTCATCCCCCACCTCAGCAGTGCTTACAAGGGTCCAGATTTGGGCCCCGGTGTCCTTATATTGCAGAGCCACTGGCTGCTTTGCTTCATTCTCCTTCTTGGTCAGCTGTCCAGACAGCTGCACCACAAAAACATTTATGGGCTCTTCCTTTTTTCAAAGAAACCTGCTTCCTACCAACAGATGGAACTGTTTGCAGAAGGCATGTTTGCCACGTTTTCTGCTAACATTTCATGTTGCCGTTCTAAAAATGAGGCTACTTAAAATCAGAAGTTAAAAAAAACCCACAACTGTGTTAATATTAATTGTAGCAGATGGGATTGAGAAGGGCAGAAGGGAGGAGAAAGAGGCTGATTTCAATTGCTTTTAATATGTTTTAGTTAAAAATAGGCCTGTGCCAGCTGCAAAGTATTCCATGCCCAATCCACCCCACCTTTATGTGAGAAATTACTGTCAACAAGCTCCCATGGGGTGGGGGGGGGGGGGCTACCATGAATAGTAGGCAGCTTTTGTACTTTCAGCGAAAGTGAAAGAAAAAACGCTGGTTTTGACAGACCTTTTTTAATGCTTTTTTTAAAAAAAATTCCTGCATAAAACCAGTAATTCACAAATTGCGTGATGGGGACATTAGTGTGTCACTGCTAGAGAAGTGCTAGTGTACCCCAAATCATTTTTTTAAAAGAAATTATAATGAAGGCTATGGTGGGACCAAAATCTTGCTAGAGGTTGTCTAATAATGCATCTCTTTGTGAACTGCAACTCCTGTAGAGGAGAATACATTTATCCCAATTCTTCATCTAATGTATCTGGATCACTCAAAGAACTCCCAATACAGATACGAAGCAAAGGTATTTGCTTTTGGTGAATGTTGTATATTGTGCTTCTTTGTGAGTCGCTGATCTGAGCTTACCTCCTTCTTATCAGAACAGTGACTCGCGAAGAAGCTTCTCTGAGGGTGGCTAGTTTTCACTCCTACAAACTCTGACAGTAAACCTTTGGTGGTGGTGGTGGGTGGGTGCTTGTGTATGGATGGGGGGAGGGAGATAAACTGAAAGAAGACTTTCGATATGCCAAAATGGCATTTTGGGGTGCAATTCTGCCAAAAACAACCCCCCTAATATTTGGAACAGAATTCAGTTGGCATGGAATTCAACCACGTTCCCAATTTTAAATCCTGCTTATTATTTTTGTGCAATAGCTCCTTATTTGCATGTTGGCGGAGGTTTGTGTGAAATAATTCACAGATGCACGCTATATATTTTTACAGTAGCTTCTAGTTAATTAGACTTACGTATTAACTAGAGGGACTAGTTAATTAGACTTATTAAGAGGAATCACGATATGCTAAGGGACTAATTTGCAACAATTGCTTGTTTTGCTTAACAGAGCTGGGGGGATGATCTATATTTCCCTTCTGGAAAAGGAAATAACCATATATATATATATACTATATCAGAGGAAAGAACTATATAGGCTAAAATTCTGCAGAAGAAGTATTTAAGGGTGCTTCCAGAAAGAAATTTAACATTGTAAACAGGTTAGTGACAGTTCACAAATGGGTTATTGTTAATGTTTCCCCCCGTCCATCTTATTTCATTTCCCTCAGCTTCAATGTGGAGAAAATATGAGCTAACATTTTGATGGCCAAAATGTTGTGTGGATGTTTCAATGAATTTGCATGCATGAGGAGCACAATAAAGACTTGTTTGGAAGCACCCCAGGAGTGGAAGGAAGGACTTATCATTTATTATATGCTTCCCACTTCTGGCGCAGAGCTCATGGGTAGACAAACACCCTAACCTCCTGTATTTCAATTCTAGGCCAGGGGGTGACATCATGGGGTATTTTAGATCAAGAACTTTGTGTGTTTAGGATGGGTGAATCTGTCAGTTTGGGCTTTTCTCATTTTTTCTAGTTTTAAGTTCAGTACTTCATCTTTCCACATCAGTTTGCTTTTTTAAAAAGTCCTTATGAAAATTTGTCAACAGCTAAAGAAGTTTCCAGATCTACTAGTTTTATAGTCACTTGAGGCAGGCTCCTCGCAATATGTAGAGTTGTTCACAGATATGTTTATGAACTAACCCTGTTACAGGCAGTGAAAATTTTAGAGGGCAAATGGATGTGTGTGTGTTTTTAACCCACCAAACAATGTCTTATCTTTCTCAACATTCATTGGCCAAACTCAGTGTTCATACCTGGTCAAACAAGCCACGTGGTACCAGTTCTGCGGATGAACATCTGCAAAAATTACCACGTGTTAATTGGGGCCAATTAAAGCTAATAGTTAAAATTCTTTGAATTTGCATGGATAATTTTGCCTGCTGGATACTACAATTTTTTTTAATAAGAATTTATTGGTATTTAAAAAAATACAAAAAAATACAAAATACAAAACAAAATACAAAACAAAACACTAATACAATATACAACAACACAACTAAAAAACAAAAACAAAACCTCACAATCAAACATCTATTTAACTAAACTAATCTTATTTATAACCTTATTTGTGGGACTTCCTCACGTCCTCTCTTCTGCGTTCATTTCAAATATACTGTAGTAACTTTATAACACCTTTAAATTCTTCTTTCTCAACTAATCTTAATCCTTATCTGCATTTTATATCTATAATCTTATACCTAACAAAAATACACAAAATCACAATTCTACCTTCTTATATCCTATTTTAATCTAACAATTTATTGCTATCGCCTATAATATCCTCTGATTTCAATTTCAGATATCTAACTTCTCACGTCATTTTAGATGTTCTTTACATTTCTTCCAGTCTTCTTGCACCTTCTCCTCCCTTGTTCACCAGATTTCACATTTTGCAAAAGTGTTTAAAATATGTATTTTGAGAGAATGCGCATTTGAAACTATGTTGTTTGAGGAATATGTTTTAAAAAGAAGAATTAAAATATATATATTTAATGTACATATGTGTGTCTCCTTAAAGGAAAATCCAGGCAGATTTATGAGGAAATGGGATTGGTAAACATGCAAAAATGCCATGGACTGAAAATGGACTGATTCATCCATCCCTATTTCCTAGGCTGAAGATGTCAGTCATTTCTGATGCATCCAATGGAGGAACCATTCCCCCCTCCATGTACTTTATTTACAATCATCCCTTTATGACATCTTTTCATTGAACATCAAAGAACCCATTTTCACTCTTTTAAACAGAAATAACAGATTTGGCTGTTCAAACACTTTGCTATTAATTACTGTATGGCAAACCTCCATTTTGCTTTGATGAAACAGTTCATATGTATATCTGTCCCCTACCATCTTTCGCAATTATTCACTTTATTCTTCATTTGGGACACTGAGAAACTCTGCGGTTTCAAGCATTTGTGGCTTAGAGCAAAATTATGTCACTTGAAGGTTAATTACAAATGTCTTCAACTTTAAATGGAGAGATAATGTATTGCACATAAAAGAATGGATGAAGAAAACAGCCGTGTTAGCTGATTGAAACACAGTTCAGACTGCAGCCAAAAACAAATTCACAATTTGAAATTTGCAGGATTTTACACTGTTCAGAACTGTTAAATGTGGCTAGAAATGTCATACTTAAAACAGCTAATTACTTTGGTGATTTAGATGGTGATGGTCACGGACTGGGGGAGTTTTACTGAAAATGAAAGCAACTTGAGAGACTCATTCTGCACCTAACATTCTCCAAAACCTGGCAGAAGGAAAAAGATGGTCTCCTGTCTTTTATCTGCATTTTCTGTCTATGCCAGAAGATTCAGAGTAGGCAGGGTTGAACTTTCATAGCTAATATGAAGTCAGAGACACCGACCCACTCAAGTTCCCCGTAATATACAGAGATCTCAGGAAAGATCTTTCATTTTGCTTTGGATATCCAAGGGAGAGGAAGATGCTTTCTCGGTGGGCACCAAATCAGGTGACTGTCAGGTGACTCTGCAGACACATGAAATGCAGGGATTGGGGCTATTTTCCCTTCAGCTACAACTGTTTTGTGATTGTTTTATTTTGTGAATGTAGTGTTTAATTATACTATTGGTTATTATTTTAATGTAGTCACAAACTGTTTCGATCACTGATCAACTTGGAAAGAAGCATAGAACCAGAGGTTTTACAAAACCAAAGTCCTTGAAAAATAGGGGCACTTGGAGGGTCTGCGCTTGATCCATTTTCATAAATTAATGTTGGGTGAGGGAGGGCAGAGGTGGATTTAGGGCAGCACAACTGGTTCTGCCGCACTAGATGCCAAGCCTAGGGGTCACCACAGGATGTCAAGGGAGTGATTTGAGCAGAACAGGAGGTGGGAGGTGGGGTGCCAAATTTTGGCCTTGCACAGGGCACTGCAGAAATCTGAAACTCCAAATTCTGCCCCTGGGGGTGGAGTGAGACTAGAGTGCCCTAATGTACGCGCCTTCAATTGACAAGACCTTAGGTACAAACAAGTCTATATTTGTACAGTTTGTAGGCGCACAGAATGTATTCATGCTTTGGGGGCATGGCCTGCCACTGTGATCCTGCCATGTCCCTTTTGCAGAGTCATTCACCCAAGCTTGTCTGAAAGGGGCTTTGATGACTGGTATCTGGATGAAAAAGCATTGTGTTCGAGATGACATGAAAGTTCTATCTGTGGTGTTTGATCACACTTGAGTCACCACATCGTTTCTGTGCAAACCAGCCCACAGAGTGCCTAATGAAATCCAAATAGCACTAGCAGCACTTTTATTATGTTGTGGAATGCTCAAAGCACTTCTCACATATTATGTGGAGAATATATTGTCCTTGGTAATCCTTACGATAACACTATAAGGAAGGTCAGCATTTTTATCCCCCACATACCAGCCTTTCAAGGTCATCCTTAACAGAAAATGCCCCATTCCCTTTTATTTCAAGTAAAAGAATCTCTATTTCAGTGAGGTGTCCCTACTTTCTCAATAGCCATGACACAAATTCATTACAAGAACTGGTATAGTATAGTAGAAAACCAGAAATCATGATCTGTGAGTCCTCAGCTCACCTCTCATCTCAGCTTTGCCCTCACTCAGTGGCCGTAAGCAAACCCCTTTTCTCTCACCATCACCCTCCATCATCTCACCTGCAGTATGAGGAAATAATTCTGGAATGCCTCACAGGGCTGTCATAATTAGTGACACTGCTTGTGACTGTGAGGTGTGGTGACATGTGTATAATGCCATTACCATTACTAGCTAAATTGTGTCAAGTTTGGTAGACTAGGAGAAGGAGAGTTCCAGTCTTTTCTCCAACCCCATTCCTTTATTCTTCCCTCCAGCCCTGTGGCAACTGCATCAAGTAGAACAAGGGGTGAGGTCAACCCACATTTTCCAAACATGTTCCTGCTGCTGTTTCCCAAAGCAGAGTACTGCCTTCATGTCATGGAGAAGAGGTAAGGAACACTTCCCCATGCAAAGAAAATGCCAAAGAACCTTGATCTTTAAGAAGAAGACTTCAGCTCATTTGACCAGGGGAATATCCATTCACTGACATTCTGTCACTCCCAGTCATGGCTTCAAACTGCCATTGAATCCATTCTCCTGAATTAACAGAAATCACAAATCCATTTTTTCCTAGGAAAAGCTTTCAGCTTATAGATAATCCTTAGTTTCCCCATGCATTCTTCATATGTGAGTATCAATACTGAAACCTAGGTGCTGTTAGATTGTCCTTTTTATATAAAAAAGATTATTTGATAGCAATACAAACCAATACAAAATTCAGGGATATGCAAACATTTAAATGGTAACTCTGTGAGGGGATATCTATGCAGTACAATATGCTGGTCTGCTTACTTACCAACTATATGGGGTGAATTAAAAATGGTCTTTTTCACTTTGGAGTTCTGTAACTAATCCATTTGCCTCAGTTTTACTCCCCCTTTTCCCCAAATCAAAACAAATATTTATGTAGGTTTGGATTTTGACTGTTGGGCTTTCTAAGCTCAAGGGAAACTCTCTCCCATATCACAGGCAGCTCTTTCATGTTAAGAAGGACACATTAAAGGCAAGGAGAATGACAAGCTGATTCACCTCTTGGAGATGAGGGAATTCGGCTGGCTGGCAATTGCTCTTGCCTTGATAGGGAGTTAAATTGGACCCTCCATGGCCCCTTGTGTCTCTAATCGGGAGATGATGGCAGGTCAACAGCAGCACCAATCCATCACAACCCATTTCAAAGTTGTGCTTATGGCGGAGGCAGAGAACGGAGACCTCGCAGAGCCACTCACTGATCAAAATGTCCTGGGAGATAAACTTCTACTTCTCATGAGCCTGTTCTGCAGGGGCAAAGATTTGGTTTTCCCATTCTCCACTGCATCCAAGACTGCAGCCCATGGAACTCAATGGGAGCCATGGACAACGAGACCTGCTCTTACATCTGCACAGCCATGTCCCAAGACCCCTTTCTTGGTCATTCTACAGTGGGATGGAATGTTGAGACACGAGATGGAAACTTAAGACACAATTTACAGATGAATATGAAATAGAATTCCCAGAAATGCTCACATGCTGAGCCCTCGCACCCACGTATCACACATTTCAGCAAAGATTAAAAGCGGAAGATGAATTACTACACTAATCAAGTTATAATTACAGCTTATGCATACAGTGGTGCTTGAGAGAAGGCGAAGAGGCTGACATGTGCTGAGCGGGAACGGAACAGGCACCAACTGTTGTATGAGTCATGGAACTTACAAATGACTAAGTGGAGACAGAAGCCCAGCTGCATTTCAAGGAAGGGCACGAGAAGGGATGATGATGATGAAGATGATGATGATGACAATAACAATAATACTCCGCCCATCTGACTGAGTTTCCTCAGCTACTCTAGGTGGCTTACAGCACATATAAAATCATAGTAAAATGTCAAACATTAAAAACTTCCCTATATAGGGCTGCCTTCAGATGCCTTCTAAAAGTGTAGTTCTTTATCTCCTTGACATCTGATGGGAGGGCATTCCACAGGTAGGGCGCCACTGCCAAGAAGGCCCTCTGCCTGGTTCCCTGTAACTTCACTTCTCGCAGTGAAGGAACTGCCAGAAGGCCCTTGGAGGTGGACCTCAGTGTCCAGACTGAGTGAGGGGGGTGAAGATGCCCCCTAGGTAAACTGGGCTGACGCCATTCAGGACTCTAATGGTCAACACCAACACTGTGAATTGTGTGCAGAAATGTACTGGGAGCCACTGAAGATCCTTTAGGACCGGTGTTATATGGTCCCAGTGGCCACTCCCTAAAGAGCATCCTCAAGGTATTTCAGCACTGGCAAGTCATAAAATCATGGCAGTCCTACCCCTGCCTGCCTAATACTTGGCAGCAACCTTAAAAGGGGAATGTAACTGAGAGAGCCAGTGTGGTGTAGTGGTTAAGAGTGGTAGACTCATAATCTGGGGAACCGGGTTCGCATCCCTGCTCCTCCACATGCAGCTGCTGGGTGACCTTGGGCTAGTCACACTTCTTTGAAGTCTCTCAGCCCCACTCACCTCACAGAGTGTTTGTTGTGGGGGAGGAAGGGAAAGGAGCATGTTAGCCACTTTGAGACTCCTTCGGGTAGTGAAAAGCAGGATATCAAGTCCAAACTCTTCTTCTAGTGTAGGATGATCTTGTATTGGCATGAGCCACATTGTGCACAGAATCTCTGAAGGGAAAATCTGTATGAAAATCCGTATATTTTAGTATTGCTTTGTTCTGGTAATGTTGTACAATTTGCACTTGTTCTCTAATTAGCCAAATGCCCAACATTCAGACAGTGTTTACACAGAGCAGGACTGGGTTGCCTACAGCCCTCCAGATGTTGTTGGACTCTAACTCCCATTAGCCAAAATGGGCAACAGTCAGGGATGGTGAGAGCTATAGCCTAGCAACATCTGGGAAATCACCAGTTCTGATAGAGGAAGAGGAACTGAACTTCACGGGGCACACAGAGACATCCCACAGTGGGTACCTATTGGTGGAGGCAACAGAATCGCTGCCATAGGTGGTATCTGCCATTTACCCCACCTGTTGTCATTGTTTTCATATTTTTCTATATCATATGAAAACACTTAAGAGGTACTTATAGACATGTCTGGGTTTACTTGCCCCTGCTTTAATCCCAGTATTTGGGTGAGGGTCCTGTTTTGGCCACTTTTAAAACAGTAATCCATTTACACTGTCCTGCAGAATCCAACTGTTGTCACTAAGAACTGAGCTAATCTTATTGGCCCAGCCCATTCCCACTCCACTTCAATCTCAATGTCTCCACCTTGGGTTCAATTTCCTGCTGCAATGCTAGAGACTGCACCAGAAACAGTCAAACCCCGGATGTAAAACGTAATCCGTTCTGGAAGACCATTTGACTTCCGAAACATTCGACAACTGAGGCGCAGCTTCCGATTGGTTGCAAGAGCTTCTTGGATGTTTGAGTTCCGAGAAATGTTTGAAAACCAGAGCATTTACTTCCGGGTTTTCAGGAGACGAAACGTTCAAAAACGGAGCCGTTCGAGAACCAAGGTTTGACTGTATATTGTAATAACTGTCTTAAGATGGCATGTTTGCTGGGCAAACTATGTACAATCAAACCCAATAAAGAACATCTGCAGATTTCAGTATGAGAAGAGCACTTATCATTGAAGCTCATCGAAGAAAGTTCACCTAATTTAACCAAACATATGCATATGTTTACTCCGAAAACAATTGACATGGCTTTTCTGACAATAATCGTTTTATAACATGCTGTTGATCTGACATTTTATCAAACAGTTTCTGACCTTTACCTTTTGAAACGAGGTAATTTGGAAGTGAGTTTCTAATTAGAGATTAAATGCTGTTTATTCCTTCTCTTAATGTAACTAGAACAACCAACCAGCATTTTAAAGGACAGCACAATTAAAAAGGGAAAGCAAACGCTAAAGCTTGATTTCTGCTTCATGATCTAAGCCAGCACGTATGCTTTTTGGGATATACAAAACACACATTTTTGCTGCCCTGCACTATTAATCTAGAGTCACCTAATAGCTGCCATGGTAATGACCTGACTCTCTAGCTAACTAGCCAGGCTGTCCAAGTTCAGCCTGCCTCATCTACAGTAATGAACGCAACATGTGGACAGATGGCTCAGCAGTGAGTTCACATGTGCTGATAGCAATTACAAAGATTTATACATATTACGTTGATGGTACCATACTACAGCAGCATCCTAAACAGTTAAAAAAAAAGATGAAGTCAGACATTCGAAACACACAACTCATCGATGGTCTGGTCTGGGTTCCAGAAATCCCACCAGACTGTAGCAACAACCAGGGTTTGAGATGAAGTTTGCATTGTGCCAATCCATACGCCTCAAGCTGTGGAAATAGCCAAAGGTAGGCAAGGGGCAGTCAACTATTGCTATTTTTCTAGAAAAAGAGGTGCCGGAACTCACCACGAACACCTCCCTCATTCTCTTAGAATGAGAGGTGCCAGAACTGAGTTCTAGTGAGTTCCAACTGAAAAAAGTCCAGATTGTTACCAGTGGTAGTAGTAGTAGTAGTAGTAGTAGTAGTAGTAGTAGTAATACTGCTTGGGTATGCTGGTAGCTCCCCCACCCCACCCCCTTTTTTACTGCTGGGCCAAAAGACCCTCCCTACTCAGTTTGGTGGCCACATTTACAGACCATAAAACAGGGGAGCAAGATTTAGCCATACTAGGCCTTTTTGTTCAGTGTCTTCAGGGAATTGTGGAAGCCATCCGGACTTCCACTCCAGAGTTTTGTGGAGTGGAATGATTTCTGCCCAAACTCCACAAAGTGGAACTTGTCAATTCTGCCCAGGCCTTGAAATAATGTCTAACTTATTAATAACTGCAAAGGTCTTGATTGCACATAAGGAAATTCCATCCATCAAGCAATTGCTAATTAAGGTTTGGCAGATTCTGGCCTTATTGAAAATTAGGTATTGTTTGAGTTTAAGAAAGAGGAAATTGAAAAATTAAAAAAACCCATTTACAGAGCAATAAGGCCTGTTTATACAGTATGGGAGAGTGTTGTGCTTCTACAAACATGGTGCAATGGAGGACATGGGGTGCTATGTGTTCAGTGGCATGGTGGGAGATTCGTTAGAGAAATCAATCCTGTGGCATTTTCAGTTTCTTAATGTTTACCTTGTCCCATATCTTCTTCTAGGACTGTAAGATGTCATTAGATAAACGAATACTGCTCTGCTAATATGAAGTACCACATGAAAACAAAGTAAGTTATTTAAAAAATGAATATTGTGTGTGAAAAGGGCTTTTCATCCTAGAGGAAGGAGCTCAGTTGCTCTTACTATTCCTCTCCACAAATCTAGTTTGTGCATAAAATGGTTAGAAGCGACTGTACAGTCTATTACTGAATTCTGCTACTGACCATGTATGTTGTCATAATGAGAGAACAAGAAGAAAGAAAGGTACGTTATGGCAGCATTGTCCTCAGGCAAGGAATTGTTCAACGTATAATCTGAACAGCTCAGGCAAGTGAATCAAGCGAGACGGTGCAAAGAAAGGTTGAAAAGCCTTTGGGGATACTAATCTGGCAGAGCTGCAGAATAAACTTTCTTGACCCCTAACAACCCAAAATAAAAATTGCAGGTGCAAGCCAACTCACCCATCGATCCCAATTCCCTGTCATGAACTACTCTGTCTACCTTCAATACTACTCCTACAGCAGGCCGGGATGTGGAGAACCCCACAGAGCAATTTCACTACTCTTCAAAACTCTTTTTTGCTTTCCTCAGAATTACTCGGCTCTTTCTCTCAGGCAGGGCTAAGAGATAAAAGAAATGGCATACTGATAAAATGACTGGTTTGTGTTCCAAGATCTGTGAATTCCAATATGAACTGACCTGATCCACATTTTCTGGACTAATGTGTACATTAAAAATATAGCTCTCCACTGGATTTTTTTCTCAAGTTTTGTGATGCAGTTGCCAGGCCATCTCAAAAATAAAAATGCAGCACTGAAATGTGTAGGGCAGCTACTTGCTTTAGAATTAGGTAAATTTAGAAATCGGTACTCTGGGAGAAAATATTTTTAGAAATGTGTGTTTCGTGAGAAAAGATGTTCAAAAATACGTTTCAATACAAATGTAAATGCAATGTTTTGTTGTTATTGTTTTTAATCACAGATTAATATGAAAGCAGGATGGAATAGACATGTATGAAGGCATGCAAAACTGGCACAGACCAGAAATAGACTGATCCAATGGGATGTTGGTGAATTCTGGCTGAAACAGAAATGGGAATGGGAATTGCTGGTGTTCACTGATTTGTCACATGTGTGGCATGGAAATCAATCCAGTGAATACAGTTAGTATTGTTGCTTACAGTTCGCAAACAATATGTAATTGAATACATTCCCGCCCCCATTTGTATTGTGTTTCCTTTGGATTGAAATGGATGGGGTGGAATGATAAAATGACAATGTAATTTATGTAACTACATAAATTTCAGCAGTTACATAAATTTCATCAAAGCAGGCAACAAGTTGAGTAACATAGCTTTTGACTGCAGCAGACTGCAGCAGAACAGAAACACTGCTGCATGCAAGAAATACAGAGTGGAATGGAAAATGATGCCAGCTAGGAAATGTGTACAGGGATGCACATACTAGGTGTCCATAAAATGCATATATTAGTGAAAATAACATCCAGACATACTTTATATCAAGGAAAATATAAACATTAGGAAAATACGTTTTGCAAAAATGTGCATATTAGGCAGAAATTGCATACCAAATATGTATATTAGGGGAAATCTGAACTACAATGCTGATAACCTTTCATGAGGACTTCTTTGAAAAAGAAAATGCAAACTGATATGGAAATATGAATTGGAAAAATGAAAGACTGTGAAAGACACCCTCAAGGGTGATATGCCAGGGGCCACATATTGCTGATGGACAGGCTGAAGTCAAAAGTGGGTGGAGCTAAAGCCAAGGTAAATGGAATTTACCTTTTTCTGTAACAACTTTTCTCTCTCCTTCTCATTTGATTCCCTTCTCTTCCTTCCTTTCCCCTCTCCTTTCCATACACAGGAAGTTGCATCATGAGCCACACACAATTGGCCCAAGGGTCACACCCTCCTTTGGGCTGCAAGTTGCCAAACTGATTTTTTGTATAATTTTTATTCCTCCAAGCAAGAAGGTATCATGACAACTAATAGCAGTATCTGAATTTTATATATGGATCATGTCCTCCATAAGACTCCACGATAAGTGATCTTCTTCTTCATCATCATCATTTTTTATTTGGATACCACCTTTCTATCTTACAATACTCAAGGTGGTTTACAAGCTGAAGAAACAAAAAATGTACATCTTATAATAATCTAATGCAATACAAAAATGTGCTAATAAAACACTTTAAAATAAGCAACCTACATCAAAAAGTAACATTCAACAATTATTAGAATAGTATAAAATAATAATATCAACATATAAAAGTTAAACAGATACCCACTCAATAGTTACAATAAATTATTTCTAAACTAGCATCAATAAAACAATGGCAGGCCACAGTACATAAAATAATACAATACAAATTGAGAAGCAGAGACTAGAGGGTGGAGCAAGGCAATTGATGGAGTCTCTCCCCTCACAATCATACCTTGGATCTCAAATGCCTTGACTACCGAACAAATCAGCTCCCGAATGATTGAAACCCAGAAGTGAGTGTTCCAGTTTTCGAACAATTTTTGGAAGCCGAACATCCGATGGGGCTTCCGTGGCTTCCGATTGGCTGCTGGTGCTTCTCGAAGCTGTGCTTTGGTTTTTGAACGTTTTGGAAGTCGAACAGACTACCGGAACAGATTCCGTTCGACTTCCAAGGTATGACTGTATTCTCATGCAGAGTTTCGCAAAATCTCTGAGCCCTGGACAGTGTGCTAGGAATATATTTTTCCTGCTCTGAGTGGTTTACTTTTTCTCCCATCTGAGGGGAAAATGAGTGTGATTCAGTTGTACAGAAAACCATTTCAATCATGTAGCAGAAGGCTCCATTTCAAGTTATGCTGTCCTAGGAAAGATCTCCTAGGGAATGGAGAGCAAATTCAGCTCAAGTAAGTGAAAATCCAACCCCAGAACAAGGACTAATAGCTTACGTTTCTGAATTCCTCCACTGTAATCAATCTTGCTAAAATCTGTATTACGCTGAGCGCAAGGGGGTGGCTCTCCTAGGGCTTCAGCTATATATCGAAAGAGCTCAGCTTCGTTCCAGTGACTCTGCAGGAACTCCAGAAAAATCCTGAAAGGCATGATTAAACAGAAATGCCCTATTAAATATTATTTGAAGTCTCATTTGTACTGCAGCCTCTCTATAGATTTATGATTTTTAAAACAGAAGGCATAAAGAGAGACAAAATGAAGGAATTTGATTGTTTTAAAAGGGCTTAAACAGCCAGAAATTCGGGACATGCTTTGTGGCACAACTATTGCTGTTAAGCCTGCAAACCTCCTCAATTATGATGATAATATGTGTACCATATAGGCAGGCAGCATGGTGCATCTCATCCAAATTGATTCCAAACCACTCCAGAGCACTTTATTGATTTCCAGCTTCTGGAGACCACCTTTGATCACTGCTAAGTGCAGCTGATTCTGGTGGATGTGTGACGAGAGGTAGCA
Source organism: Lacerta agilis (assembly GCF_009819535.1). Classification (NCBI taxonomy): domain Eukaryota; kingdom Metazoa; phylum Chordata; class Lepidosauria; order Squamata; family Lacertidae; genus Lacerta; species Lacerta agilis. Next base: position 18,397,254 of record NC_046316.1, on the reverse strand, counting down.
ACCCCTAGCAAATATTCAGGGCAGGAAGTGACTCTGATTAGAGTCACAGCAGCATGGATTTTTTTTAAAAAATTAAAGCTGTTTTGCTTGTTCTGATCATGTGTCCATATCAGGTACAACATATTCCCATGTGCTGCTGTGGGTTCCCATGCCCAAAGAAAAAACAATTTCACAACATTAAGTTGATATCAGTTTTCACAGATCTTAAAAGAAACAAGAAAAGCAGTGAGCCATCTTGCTATTCCTGACAATTACATAGCACAGGGAAAGGGGCGCAATAGGCTGCTCTCTTGAGAACTAACCCAGAACTAAATGCAATAAAAAACAAGGTAACTATTAGGGGGTTGGACTGGATGCAGGGGGTTGGACTGGATGGCCCTTGTGGTCTCTTCCAACTCTATGATTCTATGATTCTATTAAAAAAAATCCTACCCAATCAAAAAATACATTCAAAAATTATTTCAAGTTACAAGAAAGGAGATTGCGACAAACATCAGGGGAAACTTTCAGACAGTAAGAGCTGTTCAGCAGTGGAACAGTCTCCCTCAGAAGGTAGTGGATTTGTCGGAATACACTTCGTGGATCCATAAAGATCCGCGGTTATTTGTTTGTATTAATGGTTTATTTAGGTACTATTTTTAGTGTCCTTCCGTTCTAAAGTGAAAGTAAAAGTAAACTCAGTGAGCACTTTGCCACTGAAGATCATTCCGCCCAAAAAAGTATAGTTCCAGAGGTTTTTGAAGTTATCAATGAACGTTTATTCTGCTTCCCGCCTTTTTGGAGGGCAGCAACAGTGGTTTTATTGGTTAATGTATTAGTTATGATGTCATACTTGTGGATCAATAAAAGGCTGAGGCTCCCCGCTTAGGCAGGGTCAGTTTTCGTTAATCTCAGTTTGGTTAGGATCTCAGTTCATTTAGGTTATTTTGGAGTCAAGTTTAGTTTAAGGGTTTTTGGGAGCGGGCTGGAAGGGTTGGATGGGTTTTACTTTAGTTAGGGTATAGTTTGCGGAAGATCTTTCGGTAAGGTTTTAGTTAGGCTTCTAGATCTAGCTTAGGGTTAGATCGCGGAAGATTTATCGGTTTAGTTTTATTTAGTTTAGTATCGCGGAAGATTTGGCGGCGCAGGGACTGAGAGTTTAGGGAACCTTAGCATAGGGCTAGGTACAGCAAAAGTAAAAGAGCCTATGCGGGTCAGCCAAAGCCATAAAGGGTATCTCGGTGTCTGTCTTTATTGGGGAAAGGGTAAAAGGTTTTTATTTGATTTTTACAAAAAACGTCAGGGGTTTCACCGTAGTGCTTTAACTTTGCCCTTAGTTCATTTGTTTTCATGTCAGTAACAGTACAGGAGGTCACAAGTAACTTCAAGTTAGATCGAGGCATCCATTTATTTCCGAGGCATCCATTCATTTTCGAGGCGTCATCGTTTCCGACTTACTCACGCAACTTCAGGTTATGAGGCTTGGCCGGCGCCCATGCCGATACGCACGTGGAACGCTGGCCGCATTTCCCCTGCAACTGGTATCCCGTGTGTGGGTGGCCTAGATCCACACACGGGAAGCTCCAGCACCGAACCCCCACAGGTTCTCCTTCCTTGGAGGTGCCTAAGCAAAGGTTGGATGGTCATGTGTCATGGATGCTTTAGTTGAGATTCCTGCATTGCAGGGGGTTGGACTAGATGACCCTTGGGGGTCCCTTCCAGCTGGGGGTCCCTTCCTTGATTCTATGATTATACATATTTGCATTTCAAGATCCATGTTTTGATCATGTCATGTTGTTATTTTTTATGTTGGGAATATTAGAAGAAGACGAAGAAGAAGAAGAAGAAGAAGAAGAAGAAGAAGAAGAAGAAGAAGAAGAGGAGGAGGAGGAGGAGGAGGAGGAGGAGGAGGAGGAGGAGGAGGAATTTGGATTTAATCTCCCGCTTTATCACTATCCGAAGGAGTCTCAAAGCGGCTAACATTCTCCTTTCCCTTCCTCCCCCACAACAAACACTCTGTGAGGTGAGTGAGTTTTCTAACATTGGTTGAGTTAGAAAAAATCGACTTTATTTCTAGAATGCTTCCTGTGGCTTGTATTGTCTCTCCTCATTTGCTGACGTGACAGGAGCTTGGTACTGATTCTTCAGAATCCGCTGACCAACAACAGTGCTAGCACACACACATTCATGATATCCTTCACAATAATAGAGGCGTTCTAGAAGCTATCTGGATAAGTAGAATCTGTAGTTTCAAAGCACAGGAAACCCTCTGGCTTAATCAATAGTCAAAGCATTTTGCACATTGAGAAATTGCAACCCTTTTACCTCAACATGACAAGTATTGCAATGAGCAAATTGCAAATGAACTAAAAGCAAAACAACATTAAAAGGGCTCCTGGGGACCAATGAACAGAATGTAGGGGAAAGACCTTCATATCAAAATATGAACCATTTGCAGAAAGGCACGGTACAATCATTCCCAGGGAATAACCTGACTCTAATTGGAAAAGGTTAGCAGTAATCTTATATAAGGGACGCGGGTGGCGCTGTGGGTTAAACCACAGAGCCTAGGGCTTGCTGATCAGAAGGTCGGTGGTTTGAATCCCTGTGATGGGGTGAGCTCCCGTTGGTCGGTCCCAGCTCCTGCCCACCTAGCAGTTCGAAAGCACGTCAAAAGTGCAAGTAGATAAATAGGTACCAGTCCGGCGGGAAGGTAAACAGTGTATCTGTGCACTGCTCTGGTTCGCCAGAAGCAGCTTTGTCATGCTGGCCACATGACCCGGAAGCTGTACGGAGGCTCCCTCGGCCAGTAACGCGAGATGAGCGCCGCAACCCCAGATTCGGACACGGCTGGACCTAATGGTCAGGGGTCCCTTTACCTTTACCTAATCTTATATAACATGAAAGGCATTTTGCATTGCTGTTGATGTTTCCTCCAGGAGAGAATCGTTATTGTGTTGCTTCTCTACCTTTGTTGTTTAGGATTTTCGTATACAGTATATATGGAGCGAGAGAGAGAGACACAGAGAGAGTGTACTACACAACAGTTTCTCTTCTTCAGCAAAGTCTATTCTTCAGCTCAAAAAGCTGCACAATTAAAACACAGATTGAGTTTCTATCAGGAGAGAACCAATAGAAACTCTAAAGCAACTCTGCTGTGGAAAATAACCCGCACAGCAATAAAAGCAAGTGGGCAATCCTGCTAGTTCTCCTCAGAAAGCTATCATTTTCCACCGAGATGATTGATTTATCCTGGATCCATAATTTCATTCTTTGAATGGATAGGCTGATAATGCATTTTTAATTTCACACGATGGGTTTTTTCCTCTGTGCTTGTAAACTGATAACCATAGGCAAGGACTGAGTATTCAGCCAAGGGATGGATTGATGCAGTTTACGAGGAGTATTATAACCTCCACGCCTCACAAAAATCGATACATGTATATCTTTTCTCTTTTTTTAAGCAGGTGGAATTATAAACCAAAACAATATTAAGCAGTTCAGCCATAGCCTCAGTGATTTGCAGAAAGGGGTCAGGACAAAGATATCAAAAAAAAAGCATGTTGGAAGAGATGTTTGTTCCTGCAGTGTAGCTCTTGATGCTGATTATCACCTTATGGGAAGTGGGGAGGGGGAGGGTTGTGTGTTTCTGTTTTTTTATTATTTTTGCATGGTTTTTGTATTGAATTTTTATGTCCTGAGATATACGGAGGAAGGGTGGTATATAAATTTAAATAGAATAGAATAGAATAGAATAGAATAGAATAGAATAGAATAGAATAGAGTGGTACCTCAGGTTACAGACACCTCGGGTTACAAACACTTTGGGTTACAGACTCCACCAACCTGGAAGTAGTACCTCGGGTTAAGAACTTTACCTCAGGATGAGAACAGAAATTGTGCGCTGGTGGTGTGGCAGCAGCGGGAGGCCCCATTAGCTAACATTAGCTAAAGTGGTACCTCAGGTTAAGAATTGTTTCAGGTTAAGAACGGACCTCTGGAACAAATTAAGTTCATAACCAGAGGTACCACTGTAGAATAGAAATGTTTCTGACTGGAGGAAATAACCCTAGTATATGAGGAAGACAGGCCTGGACCAAGAGCTTTTGGTGCCTGGTGAAAGACATGTCATCAGTGCTTCTACCCACCATAGATCCAGGCCCATGCCCTCATGGGCTGGGAGGAGCATGCTACCCGAGGTGGGTTGCCTCAGGTCATCTTATTGGTATGCTGGCCATGCTAGGGCAGCAAGCTAGCTTAGGGATTGCAGGTTGTTCTGCATGGCACACCTTTCTACCCACTTGCCACCCCTCAGAATTTGCTGGCTGAGGGATGGCCTCGTAGTAGGGCTGGCCATGCAAGGAGAATATAAGTCTTCTCCCTGACTACCTGTTTTCTGTGTGCGTGTTTATTTTGTATGGGGGAACATTTACGGTAGTCCTGTGATTCCTTCCTGCTCTCAAATCAAAAGTGAGAGCACCCAGGAAGGAAATAGCCACCTTGTCTAATGTTTGCATGATCCAAGGCTTAGACTTTACAAGGGGCGGTCTGTTCTGCCAAATGTAGGAGTTCTTTTCGGGGATATCAGGGCATATAAACCAAGCAGGTGGAAGGTGAACCAAAATACCTTTATTGAAGAAAGTAAAACATACATACCCAAATCAACATGTCCCCAATCTGCTCCCAGGAGCCCCTCAAATGGGTAGCAAGGATGCACAAACCAGCTCACAGCACCCTAGCCCTGGGTCTGTCACAGGGCTCACCCTCCCATCCCAAATGCCTGCCTTTTATAGAGAGTTTGATCTTAATTAGCAACATCTGTGGTCAAACATCCAAGCTTTCCTTCCTTAAAAGTGAACACCCACACATCAATAAGTTAAGTTTGGGGCGGGGCTAGGATATGGGGAGAACTCCAAGACATGCCACCCTATCCCCTCATGACAATATCTTCCGGGTTGTTTCCCATACACGGTCTTGCAATTTTAAGTTAACAAGTAACCCTGCTTCACAGTTCATGCAACCGCTTTGAATTCAGTGGATGTAATCTATGGGTGGTATTCAGCTAGCTTTTACTCGGAGTAGACCAACTGTCATTTCAGTTGGTCTACTTTGAGAAAAACCTAGTTGAATGCCACTCTATATGACAATAGTTTTATCGTTCTCAAGTTGCAAGGTAAGCTAGAAATTGGAAGAAGTGCCTTCGCATTACCTAGACAGGGTTAATAGTGAAACTAACATTAATATTCATGTCCCTATATTTACTAAGATAGTTTTCTAATTTGATCTTAATGACTGCAAAGCACTCAGAGATGTTTACATGAAGGGTGCTACATAAACACAAGTGACTGATTACATTAAGGATTTTTAGCATGCATGTTGATTGAGAGAGAAAGACGAGTGTGGGGCTATGAAGGAAGGACAGAGGCAAAAATATAGACGTGGAGTATTTGGAATACTCCATGCCAAGCCAAAAAAGAAAAGAAAAAAAGCTTCCCATTTACATGTGCGTTGGTATCTCTGCATTTCCTTGTGTTGTTTCGTGCTTCTGGGTAAGAAGCTGGAGCTGCAATCCTTTGTAGTATTTTGAGAGCAGCACTGTTTGGACGCAAATATTTAAAATAGCTCTCTTCGGTAAAACAAAGAAAAACGAACCTGATACCACAGTTGTGATGCTGTAAGACTCATCTCCTACCAAAACCCAGAGCAAGGCGGGAGTGTAGCCATTCTGGGATGCAGGAAAACAAAGGTTGGGGGGCAAGGAGAAGGTGAAAAGGGGGAGACATGAGGAAATGACACCAGTCATAGCAAACCCCTTTCCCCCTCTCAAATTTCATTGAATGTTTCCTCCAAGCAGCAACCTCCAACTTCACCTCAACAGGTGACATTTAGCCCAGACACTGAGGTCCAGCTCCGATGGCCTTCTGGTAGTTTTCTAACTGCAAGAAGTGAAGTTACAGGGAACCAGGGAGAGGGCCTTCTCAGTAGTGGTGCCCACTTTGTGGGATGCCCTCCCGTCAGATGTCTAGGAAATAAACAACGACCTGACTTTTAGAAGACATCTGAAGGCAGTCCTGTATGGGGAAGTTTTTTATGTTTGCTGTTTTGCTGTGATTTTAATATTCTGTTGGGAACCACCCAGAGTAGCAGGGGCAACCCAGTCATATGGGCAGCATATCCCCAAATCTGGTGATACAGAAATATAGTTTCACTAGAAGTACTCCAGAACAGATGGGTGGCATATAAATAAAATATTATATTATAATTATTAATACTATTATTATTATTATTATTATTATTATTATTAAATAGCTACCACAGAAACACATTGAACCAGCAGGAGTAGAGTCCCCTTGTTCATGCGAAAGCAAGCATAACTTTAAAGCTTCTATAGCCCATTTTCATGTGTCAGTTCTGATTACATGGACATCTGGGGCAGGGCCAACAATATGGCAAGGTTGGAGCCAGAAGCATATACCATTGACAGAAGTGCCCAGGTGTCAGGAAAACTTCTTTATGTATGCCACTACTGCAGCTCAGATCTTGTTAGCGCAGAAATGGAGGGTGAGTGAGGTCCCTAATAAAGAGGATTGGCAATTAAAAATGATAGAATATGCAGAGTTAGCGGGTTTAACTAGTAAGGTAAGAGAACATGAGGATCAAGTATATAAAGAGGAATGGAAAAGCTTTGTGGAGCGTTTGGAAAATAATTGTAAACATGTGAAAGCAATAACAGGATAATGGTAAATTCAACAGTATAATATAAAATAAAAGAATAATAAAGGGGAAAGAGAACTAAATGGATATATAAGCATATGCAGGAATGGTGGGAAAATCAAAGGAACCAGGGAAGGGGAAGAAGGGAAGTCATAAATGATTGTTTTATTGCAAAGTAGTATAGCAATGAGGGAAATGTTGATTTCAATGTGGTTTTGGAAATTGTAATACAGTGGAACCCCGGGTTGCGCACGTTCCAGTTGTGAACGCCCGCAACCCGGAGGTGTTTCTGGAGTGCGCCCGACCCACATGCACTCCCCAAATGCACAGAAGTGTTCTGTGCACTTTGCACATGCGCAGAAGTGCTCAAATCGCGCTACTTCCAGTTTTTTTCAGGGTTTTTTCGTGCGTTTGGGATACGCACGCACACGTTACGCACCACAACCCAGAACGGATCGCATGCGTAACCCGGGGTTCCACTGTAATGAAAAAAATATAAATAAAATGCAGGGGGGGCGGCATGGCCCCACCCCATCGTAATTGTGTGATGTGCCCTTAACCCATCATGACAGGCTTTCTCACATGAGAAATTATCTACGTATTCTATTTTATTTAAAACTTCTTTTTTGGTCTAGCTGGCTTCCATATTTTACTTTCTATGTCTTTGTTTTCTTTAAAAACATTTTTAGAACACTCTAAGAAAATCTCAAAGTGGCTTACAACAGTGGATTAAAACATTTCACTATAATGAAACAATTTCCTCCTTTGTGCTGGTTTTCAGACTGAATCCCTGCCTATTATTCTCCAGATTCCACATTCAGGATTCACAATGGGCTTCAATCTTGAGGGGAATCAGCTGTGGCACAACAAGCTTTCACTGGTGCAACTGTTACATTGGATTTCTTGGTGGTGCAACTTTTAAACTCTGCCATCCCCTAGCACAAGGGCAGTTGTGCTAGCATATAGAGAACAATGTATATGGCCCTCTAATTTTAGAAAATTGCTCCCCACCCCCAACTATCTTCTTCTCCCTTCAACTTCTCCTCTAAATCATCTACTCCCTGGACACTTCTCCTTGCCACCTCCTCTTGTGTCACAAACTTATTTCCTATTAAAGCAGGCTGCAGAGTTAAACCTTCTTGATTTTATTTCAATTCTTACATTGTCTGGACTGTGTGCAAAATCAATTCACCTTTCTCTTCTGCTATCTGTAGTCTTTTTTTTTTCTATATTATCGGTTTTCCTATCTAAATGCTTCTTTGTGCTTTCTAATTTCTGCATTGGTCTTTCTTACACTCCTTTTACAGAGTTGTGCCAGAATAGGTCTAAATACATCGGCTGTTCATGCCATCTCTTTACTTCCTTTTGGTTTACGTTTTCCTTCATTCACAAAAGAAGGCAGGTGTTACAATTTTCTTAACACATCTAATTTCACTAGTTTACACTCCAAGAATTAACATCTGTCTTCTATTACCTAATACTTGAAACTGATCAATGAAATATTCATTCCTTACACAATTATATAAAATCCATTCCGCATTCAAACAAAACTATTTAACACATTCACCTAATTCTCTCCATTAAATATTCTAGGTTCTCACATGCCCAAAATAATTTGAAATATATATATCTTCCAATGTGATGTTAAAACTGAATTATTCATTATTATATTTTTTTTTAAAAAAATCTAAAAATATATCTTCTCAGATTTCTAAACTTACACATATGCAATATATTATTATTTGTCTATTAACAATACAAAGTAGAATGTCTAGGTTATTATTCTGAATAAATTATTGTGCTTGATTAGTTTGAGTTGTCAAATTGCTTGATTGGCGAGGTCAGCAGTTAACTAAAATGAAAAGAAGCGTAGATCTGAGAACCTTTGTTTTTATCTTGAATTATTGGGGTGTTAAGCAGGCAGGATCAACAATTATTTAACCAAGTATAAAACTGGAAAGAAGGCAGCCTGGATCCTGAATTCTCATTTCCTAGCTCTTAATTCATGCTATCAATATGACGGACAGACACACAGACAGGGCCAACAGTTACTTAATGAACTGCAAAGTGGAAACGAAGGTAGTGCAGGTTTTAAAGTCAATAGTTTGTTAAAGCTGTTACAAGGTGTTAGTGATATAGAGCCAACTCCCCTTGGCCCAATATGTCACAGTTGATAGCTTTTATATGTTCACTTTCTCCATCATGCTGGAAGCATAATCCTCTTAAAAAGGTCAAAGGGAAGTTCTTCTCACTGTTCTCTTACTGCTTTGTGTCTGGTTTTCACTCTCATCTGCATTTCAGGCTCTCACTATTGACTGGGGCTTTCTGGTCCCACAAGTAGGACCCTCCAGATCAGAGGATCAGGCTGTACCTGCTACTTCCTAATTTCATTCTCCACTCCACACTTCTGCTGATGTAGATGTAAGGAGCAATCAGAATCAGAGGTCCCTCCCACAACTTCTGTTACTAGCCTATACACTCCTATTGGACTGGGAGATTCTGTTCATGTCACCATTAAGGGGATGGTGGAGGCTAAATCAACAGTCAACTATACCTGCCATGTTCTTTCCTTCATCTCCCACTGTAAACAGTAAACGCACCTCTACATTCTCAAAACTGCGCTCAACAAATCTGTGCTTTCCCTTGTTCATAGGGCCCCTATCCCCTTCCTCTGCAAACTGGAGAAATGCCTTTTCAGTTTGTCGGGGGGGGGGGGGACGACAAATCTTTACTGTGAATATCAGTTCCCTGATACTCTGAGGGCAGTTCTTGATCTCAGAATGATGTCTCCTCCTGGAGCATATAGGATTGGTCATAAGAACTAAAACCACCCAACTGAAGTCCGGAGAAAGGAACCTGTGGATGGTCAATGATACACACTACACTTAACAGGAATTCCCTGAGATGGGACTGAAGGAAACATCCCCTTCCTCTGACCACCTAAGATACTGTCAAAGCAGCTGCCTGATGGTTAAAGTATTTAATCTCAGACATTTGTCTGTACCTGCTTAAACAAATCCAGCACCTACTTAGCAGCATTGTAGTTCAGTGTCCAAACTATTTGTTTACTCCATCAGAGGAAGACCTACCAGAACCTGTTGCAGCCTACACTAGAGAATGCTTCCTGGTGAGAGCAGCACTTGCAGACTGATCCATGAGTAACCTATCAGCAACAGCTATTTATGCTCCAAAGACGATCATCCAGGAAGTATCACGGGACCTTACATGCAAATGATTCAGGAGACACCTACTTGACTTCTATCTTCAGGAACGACATGATAACTGATGTTAATGTTTTCTTAATGTAGTAGATGTATGGTTAGCTTTTGTGCAATGGGATGATCTTCCTTCCACAAGGAACATCTTTGTTCAGCCAAACTCTGGCAGCCATGCTCCCAGGTTGCTAGAGGGACCCACATGCCTGACCCACACCATGGTGGGGTGGGTCTACCTTCCCAGAAACTCCTTTAATTATGGCAGGTGGTGGGCTGGGAAGTGATATGAGACAACAGTCAGGCAGCCCAAGGGTTAGTTCCTTGTCTTGTCATGTGCTGTGCCAAACCAGGGACGCACTGATACCAAGTTGTGGTTGTGTTTGACCCACCCTTCTTGCCTATGGCTTGGTCTTGCTCCCAGACCCCTGCTTTTGGCATGGAGATGTGCCTGGTGCACAATTGACAAATGCCACATGGGGCTGTAAATAACCTTCCTCATTATCAGCTAACATACTGCCTTTGTGGTAAAATAAGAAATACATTCTTCTCTTACCTATTACAGTGGTGCCTTGCAAGACAAAATTAATTCGTTCTGCGAGTGCTGTCGTCTAGTGAAAATTTCGTCTTGCGAAGCACAGACGGGGGAAGAGCGGTTTGACGGGGGGGAATCGCGAAATTTTTTCGTCTTGCGAGTCGTGCCCATAGGGAAATTCGTCTTGCGAGTCACCCTTTTGTTAGTGAATGCCTTTTGTCTAGCGAGTTTTTCGTCTAGCAAGGCATTCGTCTTGCGAGGTACCACTGTAGTTAGAATTGTTCACTGGCCCATCCAGCTGACATTGATTTTTTTGTTATCTGGTAAAGAGAAGTTTATTATACTGAAGGCTGCCCTATCTCCACAGGTGCTGTTAAGTTGCGACAAGAATACCTTGATAAAAATATTGGTTGTGGTGGTATGAATTGAGTTTTTACTCATTTTTTAATATTTTGATTGTTACAATATTTGGTCATGGAAAAACGTGTACTGAACTGAACACAGATGCAAATCCAAACCACCAAACATCTATGGTACCATTTTTACTGGTCCCATCCCTGTGTGAGCAATGTTATGTTCACACAAACCACCAGCAGGATATGGAGCCTGTCAGCAGATAAAAGCAGCTGAGAGCCTTGTAGCACCCTGAAGACTAATACAATTTAGTATGGCACAACCTTTCATGGACTAGAGTCCACTTCATCAGAGAGACATTTTGTGTGTGGGAATTTTGCGCTTTTATGAACTAGCCCATGGAAAACACTGCTCATCACTTCCCCCAAATGTTTTCTTTGCAGGAAAGCTGAATGATTAGTTCTTTTGAGGCACAAAATCACTAAGATATATCCACTACATGCACTATCAAGTTAGAAACAGTGTCTGCCTTGTAACCAGGGGAATAAATCACACTCCGTCGCATAACTTGCTGAGTCTAGCTTCTCTATAACTGAAAAAAGTCACAATTTTACATAAGTTGTGTTTTTACAGAGCCAAAACAAACATGGCAGGGAAACCTTTCACAATATAGCTTCACATTGGGTGATGCTGTCATAGAAAATAGCTTTCTTTTGAGAGTCTCTCGGTAGATATTCACAGAACTGACACCTGAAACCATTTCATGTAATTCCCACAGACCTTTATTCACAGTCAAAACCTAAAATTTGCTCCGGCAGCCTCTAATTCACCTTTAACCTTCTCATGTGTGGAGGCCAGTCTGCAAACACAGGGTGGAAGAACCCTATGCAATGAGAAGCTACTGGCAAAGAAAGGCCTCCCCGTGTCTCAGTTTCTCATCTTCTTTATGTCCTAATGTCTTACCTCCGAATACCCCATGTCCTAATGTTATTATGCCAGGGACGGGCAGATCAACCTATTTCCAGTCCATTTCATTTTTTCATGTGTTCATTCACAAATTGGTTCCCTCCTGTTTCTGCATTAATCCACTATTTATTAATTTAATTAATTATTTAAAAAAATCCACATGACAATTTGTATTCAAGAGGGTATTTTCTCCAAAAAAAAAAAGGAAAGGAAAGGAAAGGAAAGGAAAAATGCTTCACTAAGCCTATTTTGAAATGAGTTTAACTTTGTTTTGGTCTATTCTATTGTTTTAACCTTTTGTACATTTTAAATTATTGCTGTAAACTTTTCTTGTGATAATGTTATTTTTTAAAAAATATTTTCTCTAAACTGCTTGGAGATTTTTTTCCCTACAATCAAGCGGTGTATAAATTTTATGAAATGCATAAATATTTTATTTCAATGTCCTTTCTAAACATACTTTGTCTTAAAATACACACTTTTATACTGTTTTTTTCTCGTGGAGAACTGCAATGGGAAACAGAAGAAGTGCAAACTCTGAAGGATAACTGCATTATGATCCACACATATGTCTGGGAGCCACAGAGCGGGTCAATCTCAACCGCAATGGGCAAAGAACGAGTTTCTCAAGTTCCTGTACATTATGCTAAATGTTCCTCTGCCACTACCAGCCAACAAAGTGTAGTAGAGGAATAATGATGCACAGCATAAACAATTATATGGGATGATCTGTACTATAGGATGCAAAGAAGGGAGGAAATTGAATACAGTTTTATTATGTTCAGCAGACCTGAAACACCGCAACCCTGTGCATGTTATAATTTTAAGTTCCACCCACAGATCTTCACTTGCCACTGGTCTAAGTCATATTTGCTGCCTTCCTGTGGCATGTATCTCAAGACCAGAAGCACATGCACATGACTAATGTGTAGATCCGATTGTTGCCTGGCCAGGGCAAGATGATCATGTGGGAAGAATGCACATGGCTGGACTCACAAGCATGGCTTCCACATTCACCTACATGTCACAATACTGTGATTACACTACAGAGAATTGCCTCCCATGGGATTTACTGATTGACATAGAATAGGATACTGTCACTGAAGAGCATCTACATGCCACCGATTGCAAATGAATGTTTAATGACAGTAATAGTAACCTTACTTCCACTTCAGATAAGCAATGTCAGTTTATAGCAGGGGGTGGGGTGGAATGTATCCTTTTCAGTAAATCACCAGCCTCAGCCTACAGCTATGACAGATGTACAGCCACCAAATGTCACTGATGGGATCTCATTAATAAAATCAATGAAATGCCATGGAGGATATTTTGCACGCAAAAAAAAAGTGTGAAAGGCATGAAAGCCTAGTCTTCCGACATTTGTAACTTTGCATCAAAATAACTTTGTATCAAAATAAGTTACAGATATGTGAAATTACTGGGAGCTGCATGTGAATGATGCACAATCTGTTCTGGGTGGGAGGTGGAGTTGCGCTCTCGCTAAAAGATCAGGTGTGCCAACTGGGGTTGCTCCTTGAGCCATCTCTGATGCTAGAAGTCCAATTGGTTTCAGTAGCGGACTTTGGGAATGACCGTTCCCCACATCAAATGGGGTGCGCATTTTGCGTGTCCACGCGCAGCCCCCTTTGATCCCAGAGCAGCACCTGGCAGTTCGGACTGGCAACACCTTCCCTGGCTGGACACCTGAGGTCTCCGCCTACGCAGTCAGCCACCCAATCCCGTCTGGGAAGGTGTCGCCAGGGGGATCGGCCAGGTAAGGGGAGGGACTACCCATCCCACATAATAGAGGGTGTAGCTTACCTGGGAAACAGCAGTCGGCTCCAGAGCTTCTCCCACCCTCCACTCCCTCAATTAACGCTTACTTTGCAGGTTAACCTCTTTTCCACAGGCACACAGGGACGCAGGTGCTGCTATGACAAGGCCGCTGTTGAAGGGCCGGAAAGGAATTTCCCTGCATTGGCAGGTTTCACCTTTCCCGTAGCAATTTGTCACAACTTTGGCGGTTCCAAGCCTTGGGCGGAATCCTTTAGTCATCTTCCTAAATGGGGGGGGCATGGGGCAGTGACCCCATGCCCCCATTGCAGTGTCAATGCCAGGGTTCCCGTTAAAGGGGTCTTGGGGGGAGGCATTGGCCATATGCCCAGAGGTTGTCATTGCCCTCCCCCTCCAGCGGCAGTGAACAGGGGGGCGGGCTATCTGCTTGAACATATGTTCTCCAGAGCTAGCCCAATCCCCGCACAATCTGGATTACCCTGAAGTTACCCAGGTCCCTGGCTGGGGGCTGGGAAGGATAAACGCCCAATGCCTGAGCCAAGGTCTCCCTACATCTGAATCTTAAGAAAGCTGTGGCCAATTTTAATCCCATAGCACGTTGTCTTGTGTCATTATTCTGCTCAGGAGCTGCCTGGGGTTTGGGACTCCGCCTGACCTTGCAAAATGGCGGGAGGGCTCTTGGACCCATCAGAGCATCACACTTCCCTCCCTAAGCCAGGCAGAAGCTTCCCAGACTTTGGGAAGGAGGTGCCAGAGGAACATTTAGGGGACTAGCCTAGTCTCCCTAGTCCACTGGTTTCCAGTGCATCTCAAGGGCACCATTTCCCATCAACTGGGACAATACTCGTAGTGGAAGCAGTGAAACAACTAAATGGACCCAGATAACTTTAGATTGGCATCATTTTAAACCTTATAATGCTCCGATTCTGTACAGAAATAAGGTTCTTGATTGAGCAGGTTGTTTTTTTTATTTTTATCATACACATCTGTATGAAAACCCTATTGTTTCTGTTCAGTTGTGTGAATGATTGCTTTATATTCAAAACAGAGCACTACCACTGTCTCATTTCTACATCACAAATGATCTAAATACTTTGGAGCGACAGGAAAATGCATGCATTTAATCACTCGATATGAAAGCAGGCATATAATCGACTTGATTTGATCCATGCTGCTGAAACACTGACACATAAGGGTGTCAAATATGGGTAGAATCAATACCTTTGTGTGTGCTTAACCTAATTTGGGATTTATGGAATACATTGTCTGTAAGATTAGGAGAGCTTGTGTGCATATTTGGGGGCATGTTTTCCATGCAATATGTAAAATTTCAGATGCATGCCAAAGAGACTGAAAAAGAAAGAGCTAAACCAGCCGAATTTGAGTGGCAAAGAAACTAATATCCTCTTTTTATTTCTCATTAATCCAGCAGTATTAAATATTTGAGAAATACTAGATAGCGTGTTAGCTTGACTTGCAACCTCACTGAAGGCTCTTAGGGGAATGAAAAGAGATGTTGACATATTAATCTAGATTCTCTCCTGTTGTCAGAGGTTTGTTGTTTTTAATTTCTCTGAAATGCAACTTGTCACATACGTTTTTGCCAGCTTCTCTGATATGACAGTCCTCTGATTTGGATTTGGAATAAAATTGATGATACG
The DNA here is from genome assembly GCF_009819535.1 of Lacerta agilis. Classification (NCBI taxonomy): domain Eukaryota; kingdom Metazoa; phylum Chordata; class Lepidosauria; order Squamata; family Lacertidae; genus Lacerta; species Lacerta agilis. The sequence goes on along the minus strand of NC_046316.1, from coordinate 18,382,039 downwards.
GTATTGACGAGCATATCCAAGTGAAGATATTAAAACTGTCTTAAGGGCCAGGTTTGTGTGTGTGTGTGTGTGTGTTTTGCAATCAGCAAAATCAAATAGCAAACCTTTTCCTGGACCGAGTCCTTACAAGTTGGAGGAGGGGAGTGCGAGTTTGTGTATTTGAATTCTCCTGTGTGCAAGAGAAGATCCCTGCACAAAAAAACCTAGGCATCAGGAAGAATGTTAAATTAAATTATTTATCTGACATGCTAGTATGTGTGTGTCTGTGTGTGAGAGAGTGCACATTTAAACATGCAACTTCAGCTGTACAGTGAAATGGTAGAGTTCAAGCAAAGTGACCTTTTGTTTGTATCGTCATCATCATTATGCCACCCACCTGATTAAGTTGCCCCTGCCACTCTGAGCAGCTTCCAGTAAATTAAAACATCAAACACAGTAAAATATTCAAACATTTAAAACTTCCTTATACAGGGCTACCTTCAGATGTCTTCTAAAAGTCAGATAGTTGCTTATTTCCTTGACATCTGAAAGGAGGGTGTTCCACAGGATGGGTGCAACTACTGAGAAGGTCCTCTGCTTGGTTCTTTATAACCAAGCAATGGAAGAACCGCCAGAAGACCTTCAAAGCTGGACCTCAGTGTCTGGGCTGAACGGTGGGGGTGGAGACGCTCCTTCAGGCTTCTATTATATAAGCAGGTTGTAAAATATATGATAGAAACGATCCGATGTTTATGGTTTTGAGGGTAATTCTTCAGACTTCCACATATATAAAGGTAAAGTAAAGTGACCCCTGACCATTAGTTCCAGTCGTGTCCAACTCTGGGGTTGTGGCACTCATCTCGCGTTACTGGGCGAGGGAGCCGGCGTACAGCTTCCAGGTCATGTGGCCAGCATGACAAAGCCACTTCTGGCAAACCAGAGCAACACACGGAAATGCCGTTTACCTTCCCGCTGGAGCAGTACCTATTTATCTGCTTGCACTTTGATGTGCTTTTGAACTGCTAGGTGGGCAGGAGCTGGGACCGAGCAACAGGAGCTCACCCCGTCGCGGGGATTCAAACTGCTGACCTTCTGATCAGCAAGCCCTAGGCTCTGTGGTTTAACCCACAGCACCACCCATGTCCCTTTCCACATATATAGTAAGCTTAATATTCCTGCCTTGACTCTGGGAGCAACCATCATTTGGCCCTGAGCCAAATTGCACAATTTTGGTTGTGGTAACTGTGGATGTAATGAACTCTCACCTGGTGAGGGGCTGGAGATCCCAAATGGCACAGAGCAGTGGGGCATGTCAGGAGGGCTACTGACTGCCAGCAGCTGTCTGAATTGCTAAAATCTTATAGAACAGAAGGAATCTACTGGTAGATCGCTGAGCGATTTGCAGTCAAATGGCAAGACTCTGAATTGCTTCACAAGAACAAGAAAGTGAGTTTTCCTATCCCGTTGAAAGGAAGAAAGTTAACTAATAGTGGACTTTTCTGCAAAAGTACTGTGAGCTCAGTTGAATCCCAGTACTGAGAAGAAATGCCTAGGGTAAGAATATGTCTCTCTCGTTCTCATTCTCACTTTCATGCCTTCTGCATCTGGCTCTGGTTGGTAAAACTGAGAGTTCTAGTGAAAAAGCAAAGGAGACCTGACAAGTCTGAAGTTTGTCCAGCTGCGCTGCAGAGGAGAAAAGCAGACCCACACAGCCCCAGGGAAGGACAGTAGAAGTAGCAGACAGTCTAGGAAAGAGGAGCTGGAAGACATTGTGTTCCACCAAGAGGGAGGGGAAGAAGAGAGAATAGGGGATGGATTCTGAGAAGGAACATGTGGAATAACCAACCTCATATAACCAACATCCTTAACTCTAATTAATGCATGATGGGGTTAATGCCATAGAGTAAAGTCATTCTTCCAGACTAGGTCGCTCACCCTCACTTTTGGAGATAAGGAGGTAATCAAGCCTATTGTTGTACCTCAGTCTATTTGAGAAGTTCAGTGTGTAAAGATGTCTGATCTGGTTGCCTGGAGCTCAGATCGAATGGCTTTTACAAGCCATCTTTCTGTTGTTGTTGTTGTTGTTGTTTTGTTGTTGTTGTTGTTGTTGTTTGAATTTATATACTGCCCTATACCCAGAGGTCTCAGGGCAGTTCACAGAATAAAATCAAAATATAAAATCACAAAAATCTATAATCAAAATAGAAAACAACAACCCACCCACCCCCAAGCTTTAGGACAAACACTGTAGAATGAGATAAATGAGTGGGCCTTCAAAACACCAGAACAAATAATGAAGTAAGACACATTTCAGCTATTGTTTGCTTGATCTCCCTCTATTGGCATCCCTTGCCTGGAGAAGCAATCATCCCCTCTCCTGAAAATATACAATATAAGACTATCTATCCTACTTACGCCCACATTATCTCTGTGGAACAAAATTACAGAGCATTAATACAAGTGTCTCTCTAATAGCATTAGCTTCATAAAAGTTTTGAAACTTACAGGGCAAGCCTATTTAAGCTTACTCAGAAGTAAGTATCACTTAGTGCAATGGAACCTGATGTAACTGCACGTAAGACTGCAGCCTAAGTGGACATGCGTACATCTCTCTCTCTCTCTCTCTCTCTCTCTCTCTCTCTCTCTCTCTCTCTCTCACACACACACACACACACACACACACACACACACAACATTAAAATACTCAAGGACCACACTTTCAGAGTCATCCAGGTGATCAAACTATCTCCGAGTGGTGAGAGTGTCCCTATCTTCCCACCAGTATTAACAGGAATGTGCAAATCTGTCAATTTTGGTTTCTCTCCGTTTCTTATCTTTCCACTCTCAAGTTCAGTCCTCCACATCAGTTTTCAATTAAAAAGAAGTCCTCCTGAAAACACAGTGGCATTTTACTGCAAATTTCTGCACATGTACACATCTTTGAATGCATTTTGCCCAATATAGACATTTTTTGCATAGCACTTTCCCCTTGCATAATGCATTTTTTTAAAAAAAAAGTAAATATATGCATTTGAAGCATTTATGTACACATTACTTGGCTGGAGAACTGCATTGCAAAATTCAGAGAAGAGTGAATTTTGAAGGATGGTTCTGTTTCAGTCTGCATACTGTTTCAGAAAGTGCAAATTACGCTGGTTTCAAGGTGATCCACCTAGGATTTCTCCCCAATCCCTAGGTGTTAAAGAGAATTTTCGGACACCTTGAGTGGAGACATCTGCTAGAATGTCTGAAAAATAAAGTTCAGGTTACAGCAAGCACAGCCAGTGTGGTGTAGTGGTAGGGGCATTGGACTAGGACTGGAGAGACCCAGGTTCAAATTGCTGCTCAGCCACAAAGCTCACTGGGCACTGATCTCTCAGCCTACCTGCCTCACAGGGTTGTTGCAAGGATAAAATGGGGAAGGCGGGGGAACTCCTTGGATGGAAGGCAAGGTATAAAGGTAATAATGAAATATGAAATATTCACTAATTCCAATATTAGTTTTGAAATGAGTGTGTTCTATGCAGCAGAGAGTGGACATAGTCCCTTTGTTGTTTGGAGTGTCATTGAGCACACTTAAGAGCAGCTGAGGAATCTGTAGTCTATTTGGCCATGCCAGCAGTAAACTGCAGAAACTAACACAGTCTCTGTGGCCCACTCTAGAGTTTTGGCAGAGCAGAATGATTTTATTTTGCCCTCCGCTGAAACTCCACTGGCTTGAACATATGGTTCCAAAACAAAATAATTAAAAAAAAATCCGTCCAGTAGCACCTTAGAGACCAACTAAATTTGTTCTTGGTATGAGCTTTCGTGTGCATGCACACTACTTCAGATACATGCATGCACATGATAGCTTATACCAAGAACAAACTTAGTTGGTCTCTAAGGTGCTACTGGAAGGAATTTATTTATTTATTTTATTTTGTTCTGACTATGGCAGACCAACACAGCTACCTACCTGTAACTGGAAATATGGTTCCAAAAACATTAAGATTAGGGGTTGCCAAAAATTGGAGATGCTCCTCAACACTCCCAAGATGGAACAGAAAAGAAGGTAAGGAGTTTTGGCTCATCCCTAATGGAAATTTTTGTGGTACTTTCACAAGAGATGAAAAACTCACACTCAATATACTGCAGATGAAATCCAAGACACTATTGTTACTAGAATTAGGTTTTTTTTTTTGACATCACACATACTCAAAACAGTGGCCAGCGCTAAGCAAAGCAAGTCACAGATGCCATAGAATGGAATTGTGTGTAAAATTCCTCAACATCATTGAACAAGGATGTTGGCTATTAATTTCTCTATTTACTATCTATAAAGAGAACGTGCTTCATGTTTTTGTTACTGCGAACATGCTGTGTACTTCAGATGACAATGTTACTAACATTGATTGCTTCGGTACAGTAACAACAATGTGACTAGGTTCTTGCTGAGTAATAAACTCCTGTGGTTTATTTTGTTTTAAGCTCTTTTGGACCACTGAACAAATTGATGGTGTTATCAATAGTTGCTCACACAAAAGCTGGACAAACAAATTGGTGGTGGAGAGCGGGGAAGCAGTGGCAACAGTATAGAGCTAAAACAATATTCATAGGGAAATCCAATATTTATCAGATCCATCCCAGTTTTAAATTGGATGCAAATGCATTGACTGGATAAAAATATTCACAAACACAGGTAGGCAGCATGTAATTAGTACATCATTTTTAGTCTAAGGGTTGTAGACAACTAAGTTCTAAGAGTAGACCCATTGAAATGAATGAATTCCCCATGATTTCTTCCCTCCCCTCTCTCTTTCAAAATGCAGCCACTAGATGGAGGGCCCTTTTAACTCTCCCACCTCACATAATTTTCCAGTTGAAAATCACCCCCAGCTCCCCACCCCAAGAAAACTGTTACTTACTCTGAGGATACAATTAGCGGGGACATGGTGACAGTGAAGGTATGCAATACAAGACAGCAGGTTTTTAATGTGGTGATAAAAGCAAAATGCTGGACAGCTGCAATACAGGGCTTGCCCACTCCAGCACTGAATGAGCTTCAATCAAATTAGTGTTTTTCTCTTCAACATCACCCACATCCCACTGCTAACATGCTCACTTTCCAAAATAAATATGCACTTAACCACTTCTGAGTAAAATCTGAAAAGTTAAAAAAAAAGCTGGTAAAAGTGCTCTTCTTCAGTGAATGAATCAACTCTCCCTTCCACACAGCCTAATTCCTTTGTGTTTCAGCAAAAGTGGCCTGAAAGTTTTTAACAATAGTAGTAGTAGTAGTAGTAATTAAACCCCACTTGCATATAAAAAATAACAAGGGAAAGGAGATTCCTTCTCCCCCTGCTCATCTCTGGGAGAGGAAGCCCGATGAGTCTGCTGTGGGTCTGAGCTCTGCATGGAGGGCTTGGGTGTATAGCAGACGCCTGCAGAAAGTTGGCAGTTTCCCTCCCTCTTGGAGAAGAATGCTGGATCATCAGTACAGCAGGAGACACTTTGCCTGCCTGATAGGTTATCCCTATCCCACCCCATGGGATGCAAGTGGTGCTGTGGTCTAAACCACTGAGCCTCTTGGGCTTGCTGATTGGAAGGTTGGTGGTTCGAATCCCCATGACGGAGTGAGCTCCCATTGCTCTGTCCCAGCTCCTGCCAACCTAGCAGTTTGAAAGCACACCAGTGCGAGTAGATAAATAGGTGCCACTGCAACGGGAAGGTAAACAGCATTTCCATGGGCTCTGGCTTCCATCACGGTGTTCCATTGCACCAGAAACGGTTTAGTCATGCTGGCCACATAACCCGGAAAGCTGTCTGTGGACAAACACTGGCTTCCTTGGCTTGAAAGCGAGATGAGTGCCGCAACCCCATAGTCGCCTTTGACTGGACTTAACCACCCCAGGGGTCCTTTACCTTTACCTTTTACTCCATGGGATGCTCATGTGAGAGCGGGGAGAGGAATCCTACTGGATCTGCTGCAGATCTGCCCCTCACCAGTCAGCTGTTGCGTGGGACACCCCTTGCCTGCCGGATCTGCTGTGCCTGTTAACTGGCCCCTGCCCAGGCTGATCCCAGCAGTACAGAGTTTGGTCCACCCACCTGTCAAATTTTCCATGCTCAGATGGTCCGCAGTGAAGGGAGGGGGATGTGGTGTGGATGGAAACAGCAGCTCAGGAATTCAAGCACAAAGGCACACACACATGTGTATGCATGGCAAAGGTGAAATACATTATAAGGAAAATGTGAGTTTTTAAGTGTGATCATACAAACACGCAGATGAGTGACATATTGAGAAGCTGAAGTTGGAGGAATTCACAAGAGTCAGATTTGGTTGCTTGCACTGGGAAGTGAGAATCCACAAAGATTAAAATGCCACATATCTACTAAGAATCCCAAAGAGGGCAATTTTTTAACTCTGTAAATAGAAAGTCTACTGAAATTAGAGCTTGGTTATCTTTTAGTGGTGGGCCAAAATCTAAAGTGGGCAGTCATTGGAGGGGTAGGTGGCAAATATGTTTTGTCAATTAGTGTTTTAAATCTATCTTTAGTTCTGTATTTTATGCATCCTCCTAGCCCTTCATACACAATGTGAACAAGACAACGGGGTGGGTGGGTAGGGGAGTGTGGAGAGAGGGAGACCCTCCACAAGGCACAGTGCATTTCTGCCTGCTCTGTGTAAATCATTATTTTAAAAATGTCAGTTTTCAGAACATAGATTATTCCCTGTTGCAAGCATTTGTGAGAGCAGATAAAAAAGCTACTCCCCTCTGGAGCCTAGCAAATTAGAAAAACAATTTCTGAAACAATTTCAAAGAAGGTTGCTTCTTAGAATCTGGGGGGAACGCATTGCCACTACCCAACAAGCCTCGAGGAGGAAAGATGCACATTTATCAAGGAAACAGCTCCAAAAGTGGAGTTTATTTCTCCTGTAGACGTGGAAGGACTGATTATGGCAATGCATGATCAAGTCATAAAACCACAATTGTAAGTAACTGAAAACAAGCAAGCATGCTGGAGATGCCAACAGAATGGCAAAGGGTTTGAACACAGGGTTAGAATAACCTCAGCTTTGGTTATCACTAGGACTGCATAAGAGACTTTCAAATTCTGATCATTCATTGCGTGCCAAGGCCCCGTGCCCTGCAGTTCCCTATTAATTAGTAGACAAACCAACACAAGTATTTAAGGTACCGGTAATGGGCTAAAACTGGCCACAACTTTATTGGTTAAATATGTGAGCTGTTTGGTTTAGGCATTGGGTGAAGCCAGGCTGTATCTTGACTCTTGCCCATTTGAAGGGAGTACAACTAAGGGTAAACTACAAATAGGGGCACCCCGAGGGGTACCTGCTGGGGTTGTGGCCCTAGCCCACGTCCAGGCTTTGGACAGGATCCACACACCCGGATCCCTTTAACAGGATACCTTTATAGATGAGGGACAGGTGGAGGCTACAACCTCCCCTCCATTAAACAAAGGCTTACCCAGTGCCTAACTTTACAAAGTTGTGGTGATTGCTACAAGGTAAGTGAAAACCAAATGGCCGGTGCCAATTCGCCAAGTGGAAAAAATCCTACCCAGCCCCAATAATATGGTGGCCATAGCAAGGTCGTGTCATACCAATGCATAAAGGAAGTGAAAGAGGGAAGCCACCCAGCCATGCCACTTTTTAAAACTCCCGCAGCCACGCCACCCTCCGGCATTGATTGGCCAGGCGGGGCATGACGCAGCTGGGGGTTGACACAAGGTGGGGGGTGTCCCCAAGCCAGATCACCGCGAGAGGCCGGATGCCTGGCCTCAATGACACCCACCGCAAAAGATGATTGAATCTGTGAAAATAGCACACTCCCAGCAGTTGCTCACCTCAAAAGATATGGCATCCTTTGGTTGCTCCGATTGTAGCTGCTTCTTGGTGCTTTATTTCCTACTTCTTTTGCCCTCCCAATTCTGAGACTCCTTTGCCATTTAACCTTACTGGCTATAAAAACTCACAGGATTTTGCTTATAAGCATACAGTACATGGCATCAGTGCATCAGCTGCCGTATTGTGACATCACCCAGCTGTAGTACTGTGACATCAGTCATTGGCAAAACTCCATTTGGCTCTCTCCACAGCAAACATGGGTAAATGTGACTGAAGACTGTAAGGGTAAAGGAAGAGGAAGAAACTGGCACCGAGAAGAAAAGCTTCAAAACAACTCAAGTGAGTTCACACAGAGAGAGAGAGAGAGGAATCTAAAAGAGAGAGATACACCAACACTCACAAAAAGATAAAACAAGGTACGTGTCTCAGCTCACCCTTGATAAGCATCCATTAACTAAGAAGACATAAAGAGGTTTCAGAGTTAATTGATGTACATCTGAGTAGTAAAAACAGGTGTCCTGATGTAGCAGAGGCTGAAAACAGTTTCCAAGTGTAGCTTCCATGTCATAAAATTCCCCCTGCTATCTCTTGTCAGAGAACTCCATTGAAGATGATGCAGAATTTGTACAACCCCCCCCCCAAAAAAAACCAAATCTCCACCAAGCCAAATGAAATAAACATGTAATAAATCAGAACTGAAACATGCCTATACAGTGATATCTATAGGAGCAGTTGCAGGTATATATTCCTAACCCAAGAGTAACTGAGTTTTAGACCAATAGTCCTAACCTAATGTGGTGGATGGAATCCCTCATTGCTCAACAGACAGCTCTATTGCTGCATGGGTTGATGAGCAGAAACCCTTGCAAGCAATATCTGTTTATAATAATGCTTAGAAGAAGAAGAGTTTGGATTTGATATCCCGCTTTATCACTACCCAAAGGAGTCTCAAAGCAGCTAACATTCTCCTTGCCCTTCCTCCCCCACAACAAACACTCTGTGAGGTGAGTGGGGCTGAGAGACTTCAAAGAAGTGTGACTTGCCCAAGGTCACCCAGCAGCTGCATGTGGAGCAGTGGGGACGTGAACCCGGTTCACCAGATTATGAGTCCACCACTCTTAACCACTACACCACACTGACTCTCTTACTGTGGAGGGCAGAGATTATGTACCTCACACATGCCTTGAGGGAAACTGTTTGCACAGAGCCTAAGAAGGAGGTGAGCTTGCAGCTATTCTCCATTGTCTCCATGTTTCCTCTGATGTGGAAAAAGAATTTCATTGAACTCAGTGCAGCTTCTCCAAGCAAAATCCATTTCATTTTCCATCCATCTTCAGGCACACTAGAAATTTGATTCCAAGCAGTTTCTTATTTCTTGCTAAAGTCTCTACTCCTCCCGGGAGATTATTGGGGTGGTGCATGCTTCCTTTCTGCCTGGTTGTCTACCATAATTACATAGCCATAGTGAGGCTGCTGCTCACCTTTCCATGTGCCCAACATCTCATCCACCCTCTTCCCTTGGTATGGACCCTGTTCCTGTACCCCAGGGCTTGGTGTGATGGAGCTCCAACCACCACTCCTCTCACATTCAGTATTGACAAGATGTTTTCCTGAGTGCTCAAAACAATTATTTTCCTTAATATATGTAGGATTTGGTATCAGCGTCGCTTGTGTTGGTTCTCTGTTGTTTGCTTGTGTTTCTTTGGCGGTGAGAGGTCGCGATTGGCCTAGGGTTTGATTGTTCATTTGTGGTTGGCTGTGGTGGTCTTTGGTTCCCACCCATCCCACCCACTCCCTTCCCCCCCTCTCTCCCTAATGTCTCAACAACTAAAATTGATCTGTAAAAATGTTTTATGGAAAAATACGAGAGGCATTACACACACTTTGTAAACCAAGAAAATCTTTAATAAAAAAAGAAAAAGAAAAAGAAAACAATTAAGAAATACAGCTGCTCTGCTTTTTAAACCCACCCAAGCAACTGCCTTCCACCCTAAAGATAGTGGGCCGTATCCAGCTAGCACATTACATTAGTGCAAGGATTTCCACTTGTGCAATGGAACTTTCTGCACTCTTCCCTCTTCCCAAAGCACAAGGTGGCAATGGTGGTGGCCAGGTTAAGCCTCAGCTGCCAGAGAGAGAAACACTCAAAGTCTAAAACCTTGGTTGAAACAAAATAAAAAATAAAAAAAATTCCTTCCAATAGCACCTTAGAGACCAACTAAGTTTGTTCTTGGTATGAGCTTTCGTGTGCATGCACACTTCTTCAGATACACTGAAACAGAAGTAACCAGACCCTTACATATAGTGAGAGGGTGGGGAGGAGTATTATTCAGAAGGGTGGTGGGAATGGGCGATTGGCTGATAGGTGTGGTAAACCTGTTGACGACTGTTAACGACTGTGACTACCACCTTGGAACTTAATCCCTTGCAAATCTCTTCTCATATATCTGCCTTGCCTTTTTCCTTGGAGCTAGCATTAGGTGCAGTGCCAAGTGCGGTAGATGGTGAGAGGAAGGCTCCACATACCTCCACATCCTCTTCCTGCCCATAACTTCACACACACCCAGGAGTCCCATGTCACTATCTGGAGGAGAAGAGCACCTAGTAGTTAGAAAGGGGGAAAGGTGTCTTAGGCATCAAATAGCTCCAAGGATATGCATTCATGTGGTCAAATTAAGAGACCATGGCATAGTGTTTGTCAGTGACCTGTCTGATCCATGTGATTTCATCATCCAAATGTTGTCATGGTCGTATGGCGAGATATACCTCAGCAGTAGCATTCAAATCAAACCTGAGAAGTAAGGTTCTCCCCAGGACCACTATAGATGAGCTGGGATTTAAGCCCAGTCCTCATAGCTAGACTAACTACCAGTCTGCATAACAAATATAAAGAAGAAAATAAAATGTAGATTAAAGAAATCTGAATGGAAAACAATGGATATAACTACTGCTTTTCCTCTTGAGACCACTAAAAGATTGTCCAAAGCTGGTTTTTGGTTTGCAGAGAAGGCGTTGTTCAGGCAGGCGGAATAACTTTAAAAATAAATGAATAAAGCAATCCCGCTTTTGCTAATGGCAAATATTTCAGGCAAGCCGTCTGCTATGAGAAGAGAAGAGCATTGGGGGACCAGCCTTCAGAGACTCTGGCTCGAAAAAGCAGCAAGCCATTGCCACCCCCTGCCAGTGTAGACCAGCTTCATGCAGAAGAATGTCTGAGAAGTACCTCTGAGTGCTTTACCAGAGGCCGGCACTTAGCTAATTAAAACTAGGAAGACAGAAATGACACAAAGCAGGATGTGCTGCTCTAATTTATGGCTGTGCACAGGGATGAGCTTGTGTGAAACTCAAAGCTGGGCACGAAAAGCATCCCTGAGGAACACCTACTTATAGCGCAGAAAGCTGTGATGGGACCAATATGCTGGAATTGAATCATTGTCACAGATGCCGCCACACTGACATGAATGTGCAAGCGAGTCCTTCATTTGTTTACTTCTGCAGGCCAGAGACCCGGAGGGAAGGAGAAGGTAGATTTCCTATACACAATGCAGCCATTGCCTGTGCACACGTATGCATCTATTCAAATGTTGCAAGAAAACAATCAAAATCCTTTGCCCGGAGAGCTCCATTTACGCAACGTAAATGCTATTGGTTTGTTTGTTTTACAGTCTTTCGAGGACACCTTTCTGGGTAATGCTCTTTCAAGGTAGTTTATATTATATGAAAATGGAAAAGTCATCACTGCAGCATAAGATAAAAAGGTAAAAGCAGCCTCAACTAAGCAAATACTTAGCTTAACATCTAGAAGACTGGCTCCCACACTCCTCCTCCAAGTCACTTGAAAATTTCTGAGGGTCTTGGCAGACCACATAATGATGCTCTTTGAAACACACAGTGCTAGCTGCTAAAGTGATATATTTGTATGTATATATATGCTCAGAATTCAAATTTTAATACAATAACATAGGTCAGATTCAGCATTCATCCTGCTTTGTTTTTGGATATTTTATTTATAAACCAATAACTCCCACTCTGACTCTTTCTCTTTCTCTTGTGTGCATTCTCTCTTAGCATCTTTTCCACTTTCTTGCAGCTCCCTCCATTAACATGTATTGACTCTTCACTCCTTTCAAATGCTTTGTCACCCTCTCATGGCCTTCCCCCATTTTGTCACCAGCCACGGTTACTTCTGATTTGCGGCACTCACCTTCCAGGCTGAGCATCAGGTTCTAATGATGACAGAGCAGCTAGCTCACCCACCATTCTTCTCTCACAAACTTACCGGTAGTTCTGCTGCTGCTGCACAGAGCTGTTGCCATGAACCATGTGAATGAACCTCGTGGACCACCAGTGGTCCATGGTCCACCTTTGATCTAAAATGTTTCACCCCTAGAACCAGCAGCTAATCATGAATTGTTGTTGTTGGCACCCATCTGTTTTGAGAGGCAATAGAGTGCACTTCTGGGGGTGAACTCAAACCGCTGTGCACAAAAATGACCTCCCCAGGGCACAAGCCTGGACAGTTTGTATGGAGGTCGGTCCAAAGGAAAGCAGAGCAATATGATTGGGACCAGCTTGGCTGCAGGAATTGCCAAAAGGAGATATACAAAGCGCCATCCAGCCAGCATAGGGACTCTATTCTTGATTTTTGTAGGGTTTACTTCTTAGCCTTTCTACTCCTGAAGATATCCTGCAAGGCAGTGGAGGTTTAGGACAACGGTTTTCTTTCTCCTAGATGGGCTACCTTCCCAGGTTGATGAGCCTTATCTGCCCCTCGCATTCCTCTACAGCACATGCAGAAACCATCTTCTTGACCACCAGACCCACTTTTGGTCCTGTCCACTAGAGCCTGACTTCACATGCTGGAGAAGTTCCAAACTTATGGAGGGTTTGAGACCCATCGGCTCCCCTCACCTGGTTCAGCCGGCTAATCGAAGCCATTCCCAGGGTGTGGCCGTTGTCGCATGCTGACAGTTTCTAGGAGCCACAGGTGAGGGATTAGGTGAGATTAGGTGACAGCTAAATGCAGGGTGGCAACCAAAGGTGGACAAACGACCCCAGAAGGAGCACAATGTGTCTCCCACCAGAGGTACTAACCCTTCCTAACACCCCATGCAGCTGAAAATGATGTGTCTTCAAAGTCTACCAGAATTAGTGCTATCACTGGTTCCTCTTCCCAGAGTGGTCCTTCCAGCTCCTCCACATTGCAGCTGTTGCCACTACCCATTTACTTTCCCCTCTCTCTGTGCCCAGTCTGGCCACCTCCCAGAGAGGGAAAACAAGGCCTGTAGAGGTTACTGCTCTTTCTTCTCGATCCTCCTACTGCTTAGTCACTTGGGACTCAGCTACATTAGTCAAATTACAACATTATAAATGTGTTACAACACTGTGAAATCAGATGGCGCTGAAGAGCTGAAATCACAACTCAGTAATATTTTCCATTGTGAGCGTTAAAACAGTTGCTTTCAGAATGTTTTCAGAGCATTTTTTAAAATAGCTGTGTAGATCTAGCCTTGGAAAAGGCAGGTGAAGGTCGTGGGAGGAAGAGAAGTTGGAAGCTCCAGGGATTGGCAGTGAGCGCCAGCTGGGATGTGGGCCTTGGCAGGGGCGGAGGAAGGGATGTGTGGTGGAAGCAGATCACTCCGGGTGTCTTTGCTGGGGGGGGGAGGGGTGACATTTGGCACACCACCAGCCTGCAACTCCTGAGCCGTCGGGGGAAGAGGGAGAGCTGCACCGCTTTGCTAGCGGCATTCCCCCCTTCCCCCTTTGTTTTGACACCTGGTGGAAGCTTGGGGGTCATGACTATCCCTCACCTGGGAGGGCACCCTCCATGCTTCAACACCCCCCCCCCTCAGGAGCATGCCCTGGCCCCCTCGGGAGCGTGCCTGCTCTGGGCAACACAGGCATATGCTCAACCGCTGGGCCTTGGGAGGTGTATAATGATGACACCATCTCTGAGTGTGCCTCTAATTTGAATTCACATAAGAAGCTATCAGCTGTCAAGTTTAGAATACCATAGTTCCTGCCTGTTTCCAATAGATTTTCATGTACTCTCAGTCTGAAATCCAGAACCAGTGTGGTGTAATGATCAAGGTATTAGGCTAAGACATAGAAGCCCCAGGTTCAAATCATGCTATTGCCTGAGTGTCTGACCCAGAACATGTTTGCTTTCACATATCTCAATATCCTCTGGGCATGAGAACTGAGGTGATATATATTTGCTAGAAAGTGTGCTAATGATAGTCAGGGCTGCAGGGCTTCCCCTAGAGGAGAATAGATATTAGAAAGGAATGAACCATAGGATCAAGGAGGCATTCCCGAGCTTATAGAAGATGGAACTAGACTGGACCATTCCACCAGTAGCAGACTTGGTTAAACTACTGTAGTTTTCAGACTTATGCTGGTGTGACATTTCTCTCATCTTGGCAGTAGCAATGATAATGGATTCCTAAAAATTGATTATTAAGATTCAGTAGCCACTTCCACTGTCAGCCAGGATTGTTTCAAAGTGGCTGCAATTTGTCATTAAGACATAGAGCATGATGAAAGAAATTATACATGGAGCTTTTTTTGCAAAATGGGAATTGCTGACAAGGTGGCCAAACTCACACAATTGTTAAAAATGGGAACAATAAACACATTTGACACTCTCAGATGGGTTCTTATGAGTCAGAGGTGGGGTACCTTGGGGGGGGGGGTTCCTGGATTTCCCCTTTCTGAATGTTTGGATGAGCCATATTGTATGACATCTGTTTGATGTGAAACTTTACCAAAGAAAGGAGGGAACAAGCCTTGGGGAATTAGGCACTTACCAACATGTTTGTTTGTTTGTTTGTTTGTTTCCCACCCTTCAACCTAAGGTCCTAGGATCAGTTACACAATATAAAAGCATTTTAAAACAACTTTAAGAAATGGAGAGCACAAAACAGTATCAGCTACAACGTGCACAGTTATGATCTTCTTATAAATATTGATCTTAATTGTTATAGCACACCATTTAGCCTTTCCACACTGTTTTAGTTAACCTAGAATCTTCTTCCTTTAATATACCAGTCAGTGTTGAAGAAAAATGAAAGTTCTTTGCTCATATTAATTCAAAGGGTTGGAGGGATATTAGCTTCCTTACCACCCAGAAAGCCAAGGTGAGATTTCACCTCACGTTCGCTTCCAAAAAGAGCACACTATTTGCCTTGAATTTTCACAGGTCCTCCGATCATTATTTCGAGCACAAAGAACCAAAGGACGTTCAGTGCTGGGAGAAGTGAGCCGTCCACTGATGGCAGACAGGCAGAAAGAGGAACTCAAACCACGTGGTGAAAAAACAAAACCCAACTGATTTATTTCAAGCACATGTTCCTCTAGTTCTAATAGCTACCCAAGGCCTCCCGAGGCTCTTAAAACAGCTTTGCGTCTTACAAGAAGCAGATTTAAAGGATGGCTGTGCAAACTCACTTGGGGCATTTGCCATCCATTTTGTCCAACGGGAAGTATCATGCTGGGAATATTCTGCTCCCCCTTCCATCATTCCTCAGTAAATATCTGATAAACTCCCTACTGCCACATGAATTTCCCTGGGCTTTACCAACAGTGGCTGAGGCCCTGCTGTCTGTCCCATCTGCCTGTGAGTTTAGACAGGCAGGTATAAAGGACAGGGCCTTTTCAGTGACAGCACCAAGACAATGGAAATCCCTGCTGGTAGAGTTCTATTATGCCCCCTCCTTATCTGTTTTCAGGTGACTTATGAAGACCTTTTCCTTTCAGGCCGCTTTGAGAGTATGATCTAGGTTTTTTAATCCATTGCTGCTGACTTTGAAGTCCTCCTCGCTGTCTGCTTTAATCATTTTAACCATTTTAAACTGGGACTGTTACATATGTTCACATGTACTCTGCTTTTCTTACCTCTAGAACTGAGGTATGAATAATAAACCAAGCTGAATTTAGCAACATGACCCATTTCTAAGAAGGACTTACTGAAACAAGAATGGAACTCACTGAAACCCTCCCATTTGCCTATAGCAGAATGCTGGACTAGATAGGGAAGGGAGAGAGCTGTGGACCTCCTGCTGTTAGACTGCAACTCCCATGATTCCTGACCATTGCACTGTTGGCTGGGGTTGGTGGGAGTTGGTGTTGGAGAAAATAAGAATTTCATAAAACTGTATTTTACATTTTTACATTTTCTTTTGAGTCTATGGCCTAGCTAAACTCAAAGGTCCTGTACCTGCCTTTTACAGTACAGAACTAGCCGCTTTTAGGTACTGTACATAATGAATGGCCATTCCTGAATGCTGAAAAGAATAAATGTGGGAATACGTTTTTGGTTTCTCCCGCACGCGATAGCCGCTGCACCGATCCTTCCGCGCTAACGCGCAGAAGGAGAAGAAGATCCAGCCGGAGTTAGAGCCGGGATCCCTCCGCGCCTCCCAAAAGCGCCCCAGGAAGCCTCCTGCTAACGGCTGCAAGGCTGGTTTTCCCGCCCGGAAAAGCTCGTTATTGCTAAGTTGTGACTGGTTTACGCTGAGTTGGTGACGCTGTATAATTTGTCAATAAATAGCCCCTGCCTCAGTTTGAGGCGACGGAGAGCTCGCTCGCATTCAGTGAGTGCACTTCAACAACCGACTGCAGTCTGCTTTATTTTGGCCTCCTTCTGCTTCTTCGCCCACTCCTTTTCCTTTTCCTTGCTGCCTATCGCTATACTCTTCAGACCTTCTGCAACTCCTAAAACTCACGACCTTCAAGAACCCTCATAACCAGTGGGAGCAGGCTCTCCAGCGACTGGTTATCCCGACAAATAAACTGTTAGAATCTATAGTGGCTGTGGTATGCCTGAAAATAAAATCAGCTAGGCATGGCAATTGTGATTAATCTTGAATTTTTTTGTAGACACATGAAAAAGGACATTGGAAGCCTTTTAGTGAACAGGAAAATTAGTCAAAGCCTTAATAAAGAAATACACCAAAAATGGTTATATGTAATCACATGATATTATGATGAGGGCCGATCTGAAGAGCCAAATGATTGGTTCAGGATGACGACATTGGGTTTGCAACTATTAAGATTGCTGTGATCCTTTGATTGATTAATAGAAATCACGTGCAATTTGGAATTGTATTAAAAACATTGCTTTGGATGTGGTTCTTTGCAGCCTCTTCCTTATTTCTGAGGCTGTCCCTGTATGCATATTTGTATTTCAATAAAGACCTATATTTTCACTTGGAGCCTGCAACCTTTGTTTTTGGGTTTCTGGGAGGGATACATCCAATCTTTTTAAATTTCTCCAACATTGGCACCCAGCAACTTCTGCCGGGCTCCACTTTTTACCTGCTCTAGCAAGGCTCTTCTATTCTTCAGGAAATAATGAAAGAATTTGCCAAAATACCCCCAAATATCTTTTTAATGTTTGCACTCTTATTCCTGGTGCAGGTTTCATTTTCCTTGGATTTTTTTTTAAAGCATTACTTTGAGTCATAAATAAACCTAACCCACCCTAAACCATGGCATGAACACCCAGTCACTGTGTGGAAGCAGAAATGAAGGCACTTGAATATTTTTCACTCCCTAACAGGCAAGAAAGCAGGTTCTCATTATTGAAGGGCTGGAAGCATACACTCTGGTAATGCTCACCAGGGGCTCTGTAGCTAAGTAAGCAAAAGAATTACAGTTGCTAATCAATAAGAAAATAAATCTGGAAGGCCTGAAGACATGATATTTGAATAAAATAAAAAAGTGTTTTATTTTGCCCTGGAGAGTAATACTAAAACACTTTTCCTTTTGAAAAAGTTGATCTTATTCTCTCGAGTTGGCCACTGGACAGTAATTGTAATCCTCACCACAGGTAGGTAACAGAATACTAGCATATTTCCTATATCCGTTATATGCATGTAGGAGTAATATTTGATCTTTTTGAACGGCATTACCCAAGAGAGATTGTTCAGTTCATTATTTCTTCCAAACTATGCACCAGGTTCTGTCTGGCGTTTCTCATGCTAATGATGATTAATAACTGTGAAAGATATTCATCTTTAATTATTTATCAATACAATGCCTGCCCTTGTGGAAAACATGCTAATATATTATTTCTCTTCTTTCAAACCAAGAGAAATTTCATCATGGGATAGGTAAACGTTTGACATCTGAAGAACAAGGAGGCTGTAGGGGAATCTGCTACTTGAACTGGGCATCTTGTGGGCCATGGCTGGGACTGAGCCTAGTGATCTCCCTGGAAATGTGAATCGTTAGACTTTCCATTGAGCGCAGAGAGTAATAGGGATTTAAGTAATCAGCTTCAATAGGAAGGCTCTATAACTACTAGGATTCTGGTCTTCAGCCATTGCCTGATCAACATAGTATGCTCCATATTCTACCCTCTGTTCCTCATTTCTCACACTAGTTCAAGGTTTCAACTCCAGCAAAGGACAGAAAGGAGGTTGGGTTGAAAAACCTGCATCCCACATCTTTATTTGCAGGCTACTCAAGGCTAGGGGGGCTATGAGTTCTACCCTACAGTTCTACGTTTGAAAGGCTGTCCAGACCAAATCTGGTTAAACAAGAGTCATAAGAAGGTAGAGGGGGAACCTTGAAGTTGCCCATCAACAAAGTGACATGGGCAGCAGACTGAGCAGTACACAGGTTGCAGTCTTCCCCGCTATGCTGAGCTGTATTGTGTTTCTATTTAGATTATAATTATTATTTCTAAATTCCCATCTATACATACAAAGAAACATTTTAACTGGGCATGAGTTAAGTGGTAGCCTTACTCAAGGCCCAGGTCTGGCCCTAACAGGAGTAATGAACTGGGGGCTTAGCATTGTGTTCATATTGCGTTCAAATTTTTATGGAAAGATCTGTGTTATCTTTGTTGCTAGCAAATATTCCATAAATGTGATGACCCTGCTTCACAGATGAACCCCCAGGGCCAGCACAATAAAGTTATTATAAGACATCAGATTGAGTCTTATTAGTTTGAAATATATGGGGAAATCACTGAAGAGCCGCCCACCATGAAACTGAACGGACACTATTGAAAACAGCGGCCACATATCTCTTGATCATTTCCCACTACTTTCTCTTGCTTGGCAATTATTGGTTCACACACAAACTCTCTTTATTGACTGCTCAACTTTTGAGAAATCTAAAAGTAAATACCTCAGAGAGTAGTCTCAGACCCTTGCTATCTCTAACACATTCTTTTAGTTGGGCCTAATTATTTCCGGTCTTTCCTTTATCTATGCCTCTTGTGACTCCTGCGGTTACTTTTGTTCTTTTGTGTTACTTACTGATGGGATTCTTCTATTCAATGTGTGTTCTTATTGGGAGGGAGGGAGAGAGAAAAGAAAAGAAAAGAAGCTTTCTGAACATTCACAGCACAAATGTTTTCTGCATGGAAATGTTCTCCAGATATATTTTTTTATGTGCTATTTAGTCTTTCCTGTGTTCAAGAAGACTTTTAAACCCACTTGTACCCAGCTTGCTTCACATACTGCATTAAATCCACCTCTCTGGTTCCATTGATTTAAAAAGAAGTTTGGGGACTAAGAAAGCACAGGTGCTGTCTTGGAAAGTTGTAGGAGAACATGCTGCTGGTGGACCTTCTATTGGGGGATAATAATAATAAAATACCTCTTCTTTCCATAGCATCACTTCTAATGGAGAGGGGAAAGCATGACATGACAAGAAAATGTGGGAAGGGAAAAGAAATCTCTATGCTTCCATCTTTGGTTAGAGGATGAGATCAGGCATGGGGAACATTTATTTAGCCTGAGGGCCACATTCCCTTAGCGAGTAGCTTCTAGGAACCACTTGCCAGCGATGGGTGTGGCCAAAGACAAAAGTGGGTGAAGCAATGGTCACTGACCCTTAGCTTTGTGCAACAGGCTACATTCTAGCCAGGCAAAATTCAAAGGTATCTCCCCAACACACATATCTCAATCCTTTCAAACAAGCAAAAGGCCTTATCACAGTTCAAAGACACATTCAAGCCAGGCAAAAGCAGGAAAAGTGAGGGGTGTTTCCTGGTGAGGCAAGGGGCCCATGGGTTCCATAGATAAATCCTGAGGCCCCCATTCATCCCCCAGGCCAGAGGTTTACTATGCCTGGCCAAGAGAGAGCTGTGGATGCATTAGGCTAAGCTTTAGCCACTGAGGAAAATCAATTCTCGGCAGCACACTAGGGGCATGTTAAATGTGTAACTTGCAGCATTTTCTGCAGGACTTTTTGTTGTTGTTGTTGTTAAAGTGTAGGCCCTCCACTTTTCATTGGGACTACAGCACAAAAACCAACCCCCATACTCCAATAAAGAAAAAAAGCTTTTTTGGGGATCAATTCTTAAATGGTTAATAATAAAATACATTTCAGCTCCTGAATTCCATCACATATCATATAACTAATGTATCTCAACAGGCCTTTGCCTAAGTTACTCACTCTCCAGTTATCCCTCTTCTGCTGGTCAGTCTTGACCACACTGGTGTCTCCTTTAATTTTTCACTCCTCTCTGTCCAGTCTGGTCCAGAATTCCATCCCATCTCCTCAGGCATATTCAACTCCGCATGCAATACTGCTGAGCTTTAGCCTGACAGAATCATAAACAGAAGTGGACACATTTAACTTAATTTGAAGCCACTTGGCTTCCCAAGTTTGATCCGTGAGACTTTTAAGGACCACATGCTCTCTGGCTGAAAAGTACTCATTCAACTTACTTGCTGATTTGTAATGAGGGTTGGCAAGCAGAAGGGGGAAGGAAGAGCTTCTTTACCTCGGCTCTGAACTTTAATGAAAAGGATTCAGCCTCAGGCTTATAGCCCTAAACCATTTTGTATAATGCAGAATAATACCTATTGTGTTGTAATAACTAAGGTACTTTCTTGGACAGAAATAACCATCTTTTGGAGCTTTTGAATACTCTAGGAATTCCAGAATTGTGTGCCGCAGTGTATTAGTGCACTGAAGGGGGCTATAAAATGTGCCTTGGAAAATTAAACCACAGCACTGGATGCACCTACCGTTCTAAACACAATAGGGAGACCCATGAATCATTGATTTCCCCCTCTCTCTTTCTCTCTGCAAATCTGCAGGCACTGACATCATCCTGAGAGGGGAATACATTGGGATTCCTTGATTTAGACCACACTACAACAGAAAAGTGAGGGGGATACCACAAGTATCACTGTTGCCCACCGCTACAAAATCCCATCCCTAAGCCATGACTAATTGAACAAAGGAAAGGATAGGAGATAGGAATATAGGACATGCTTCAATAGGTTCTGATATTCATTTGCCCTTTCGTCTTTCTTTTTCTTTTTGTATTATCTCATAATATCTTATTTTGTACACAGACATTTAAGCAACACAACGAGCCATAACATAAAGATGAGAACAAACAATTCAAAAATTTACACGTGTTCTCATTTCTAGGAGAGCAGCCACAACTGTTATGGCCTCTTTGCATTTCAAATGATGCAAAGGAGATTGAACGTAATTATGACCCATCTGAGAATAAGAGTTACAGTCATTCATTTTGCCAGATATGCCACACCATTTCCAATTCCACAACAATTAGTTTATTTTGCACAAAACTGTTTTCTGTGTTGTCATCAGCTGATGTGGAAATAAACCTATTTTAAAACACTTTTTTCAGCCCACTACTATCCACTAATGTTCAGAAATGGACTTCTTCATTTTTAAAGTTCCACAAATCCCACTCACCACTGGGTGAAAATTGTTAGTGCCTTTTGAGTGCCCTCGGGAAAGTAATATTTAAAGGTCATGAACATATTTGGCAAAGCTTCCAGTTCATCTCAACAGTTAAATAATCAAATAAAAAAGAAGTTTCTAATATTCCTTTCAGCTCTAAAATCAGCTATGGTTATCACACCAGTATTTGGGGCTGCTTCTTTTTAAAAGAGGTAACTTTTGAGCTGATGAGATATTTCTAGCCACTTAACCTGTTAGGTACAACTTTACCTCCCATCTCCACCCACCCCACCCTCTTCAGCATGGAGCAGGAACGATTTGACATACGCAACAGCACGCTCTTCACTGCAAGCTGTGTTCTCATCCTGCAGCTCTTCTCATTAAATGTCATTACCCAAACACTGGTAGCCATGTGTGGAAGATGTGTTTTATATTTCTCCCTTCCCCAAGCATCCAGATAAGTTCCCTATCCCTCCTACATCAATATGATTCAAGCTATAATTAAGAAAGCGCCACTCATTTGCCTGGTACTGGGGAATGCTCCCTGTGTCTGATGGACAGCAACACATCACTGTGTGAGAGAGACAGAGAAATCAATATTGTGTGAACTCCACAATCGGCTTCAGCAGGGCATAGCTGACTTCCCTTGGTATGTCTGAGGTTGGGGTGCAGGGCTAAGTGACGTGAAGTAGCAGTGGCTGTACTCTCACTAATTTTGTGTTATATCATGCCCCCCACAGCAGCCATATTGCGGTAAGCCATGCCCCCATGGCCACCATTTTGTGACTGGTGTCCCCAGCACTTTCTTAAAATTCAAAATGTGTCTGCTGGTCCAAAAATGTTGGTGGCCTCTATTCTAAGCTACTGTTCTAGACACTTGAAACCCTAGAACATGAAAGATGTACTCAAGAAGACAGGATGTGAAGTCAACCACAGAGTAAGCGCTACAAAGCCTCACACATCTGGGCATTACTATAAAGATTCCCTCAGCAAGGAATGTAGCTTCCAAACTGGTTTGAGCTTCAGCCTCATAGAACATAAGCACTGCCTCTTCAAGTGGCCAAACTCCTAAATGACTATTAAATGGAGATGGGGGGCTTTGACCAATTCCCCCAACCACTGCTTTGCAGTTAATTGAGCATTTAAAGGAAGCAATTTCTCACCTTCAAACAAAAGATGCTCTTTTCAGCTCCAGATCTCGCATAAGTAATGTTCTCAAATGCAATACGTTCATTTATAGTAGTTTTCCATTGCACAGAGGCTCCCATTGAGACAATTCAATCTTTTGCGAACGTAGAGAAACTCGGGGGCTAGCTTTGCAGCATCCCTGTGGGGTTCCCAGTCTAATGTGAATGTTTTTGCAGAGAGACACAATCCAGTGTCACAACATCCCTATCAGATCCCCATCATTTTACCTCAATGCCATGCATATACACAAAAAAGGCTTCACGTGGTTAATTCTAGCGTGTGAGTCTGCTGTGAAATACATAAGAGCAAGTCCAGACTAAACAAGGATTGCAACAGTGAATGTCATTGAAATCATGAGAAAGCTCTGTCCATTATCTGCCTTCCCTCACAAGAAAACCACCACAGGGTGGTTGCACTTAAAGACTGGTGTTAATTTGTTGTCATCCCCGCAGTGCAAACTCAAAGGCATAAAGCTGGATATTTTTGAGAAAGCCCCGTCCTTTTATCTAGCTTTACACAATTGTTTGTAACAGCAGTTGCTTGAGTAATGACAAAATTGCTGTTCTCCTAATTATACCTTCAATGATCTTCCTTAGGCTGTGGTTCAGTGGTCCCTGGGAGAGCATCCCGGGACTCACAGCAGTGCAAATCTCTCTCCCTGTAGGCAGAGAAGCAACTTTGTAGGTGAAGGAGGAGGCCTTCTCATTACAGAGGTGAAACAGTGAAACCCTCCTGGGTTTTAGGTTCCATTATGGTTCCTGGGATGCCCTGTCACCTATTTTGAGTTAGTATTCAACTGCCAGGCCAATCAGCTCCAATATGTGGAATGAGGGAGAGGGGCACATCTTGTCCTTCAGCTCAGTTAGCCAAATTTATTGGGCCTAAGTTGGTCTGGCAGTCACGAGTAGAGGTTGAGCAGCTTTCAATGCCACCATGCTAAAGCTGTCTATTCATTTCATGTGCATAGCTGGGTGAGGAAAGAGGGCAAAGGCCAGTGGGTGGGGCTTCCCTTCATCCTTGTCCATCCCCACCTCACATTGTGCAACCATTTGGGAACCTGACAGGTCCTAGAAGTCATGCCAATGTAGAAATTCTTTTAAAAAGGATAAATTTCAGTGTATGACAAATGCCTTCTTAATTCACTCATCTGTAAATAAACTATAGTTCAGATGTGAGGAGAGGTCCATTGGTCACCATGGCCAGCTGGAAACGTTTTGCTACCTGAGGCAAGGACCAAACTGTATGGGAAACAGTCCTACTAGAAAAGCTAACCAACAAATTGAAATTAGCATGGGGACAAACAAAAGAGGATGCCTTCGCCCTGGTGTGGCTCCTGTTCGTTACATATACACCCCAACAAACATCTAACCCACCAACAGCATTCGAATTGATACCATTAATTTGACCCAACAACTCTCCCCCCTTCTCTCACACAAACAAAACTCACAACATTCAACTAAATGCAACAAACCACACTCTGGGTCTCCAACCTCTCACACTGCCAACATACATACATACATAGCCAATCCATGTGACACTGGCACAGAACTCTGCACATACACTATGCAAAATAATAATAATAATAATAATAATAATAATAATAATAATAATAATAATAATAATAATTTTATACCCTGCCCATCTGGCTGGGTTTCCCCAGCCACTCTGGGTGGCTCCCAACAGACTATTAAAAACATGATAAAACATCAAACATTAAAAACTTCCCTAAACAGGGCTGTAATGAAATATCATTACCCCCACAACCTCACAGTGACTATGATAGCAGTATCTCACACTGAATGTAACTGACCTGTAGAAAGGACTCTATGAATTGAAAACAGAGACATTAAATGTACCTTTATTATCCATGAAAATATTTCAATCACTCTCTCTCTATACACACACACACACACACACACACACACACACACACACACATATATATATATATATATATATATATATATAATGGTAATCCCCACATTCCAAGTATTGGAGATGCCTAGACTGGCAGCTGCATCTTATTTCAATGTTGATGATGGAACAGCGTCATCCATCCACACCTGAAGGCAGAAGGCTGGCATAAAGGATACAGGGCAGATCATGTGGTATGCACATCTCTACCCCACACTGCCACTTACTGTGCCCTACCCTACCCCTAATATTTGGCATAAAGGCAGCTGCCACACTCTGACTAATATAGCGCAGGACCTGCCCAACAATTTCCCAAAATTTTCAGAGCATCTAATTGAATTCATCAGAATGAAATTAAACCTTTGGTTTTTTTCCCCCCTTTTAGGGAGTTGAAGGTTTCACAAGCTTTCTGAGTACACCTCAGTTGCTAGTACAAAGTATTACAGTTCAATGAGTTGCTAATTAACCCCCAATTATAGAACAATCTGCCATCTCAATCAAGGACCTGAATCAGAACATAAAGGATTACGAAACTGAATATTATATGGCCTAACTTAGCATCTGGTTTTATGTGGTCTGCATCAGAGACCTAGAGCAGGGGTTTTTACACTGGGTTTCAGAGAACCTTGGGATTCCTTGGAAGCTGAGCAGGAAAACAATCAGTAACGGCAGACAGTGTCGGATTTATGCATAGGCTAAGTAGGCTGAAGCCTAGGGCCTCTAAATTTAGGGGGCCTCACCTGCCTGCCCTCTTCCCAGTGCCGCAGTCTCCCCTCTTCCAAAATTGCAAACCCAAGACTTCATGCAAGGGCAGGGCAACTCTGACCCAGCAACTATGAGACTCAGGGCTAGCCAGTGGGGACCAATTTGAAGCAGTGGGGCACAACTTGAATTTTTTTTTGGAGGGGCAGCTCACAGCCAAAGTCTGCGAAATCTTATAGATATAAATAAAATCCATCTAGATTGCCCTGGTGCGGGGCCCCCTTAGGACCAGCACGGGGGGCCCAATTTGGCCAAATTCCTCCAATTGCCTTAAGGTCAGCTCTGATGAGAATGTGCAGGGGTTGGACTTACAAGCCCTGCATCTTCTAGGTCCCTGGTGTCACCATTCAGAGTACAGATTCAAGGACTTGTTATGGAAATAAAGAGGGGCACTTATTGGAAATCAATTTTTTTCACCTCTTCCCCCCCCCCCAAAAAAACCCTGAGACAATGAGCCTAGCCACCTTTTATTCACAGTCGCATAAGCACTACACTACAGCATGGCCATAAACCTGTATGTTCAACTGCTGAAATATGCACCCAATATGTAGCAATGGAGATTTATGTTATTGCTTTATGAATGAACACTGTGTTTTATGAATGGACTCTGTATTTTGTGAATTACCTAAGAGACACCAATAGGGAGCTCTAGAATCTGATAGCTAACCAATTGGGCAGTACCAAACAGCGACCCCTATTGCTGAAAGCAGGGAACCAGCAGGAAACACTTCAGCTCAGCCTTTGCACGGTTGACTGAACACCCCCTGCTGTGCAGATAATGGAGAAAGCTCATAAATTGTATCCCTTCTGGCATCCTGGCCAACTCTATTACATTGGTGTAAACCCTGGTGCACCAGAAGCCCAGAATAGCAGCAAATAAAATCCGCTCATACGTCAGCGACTGATAAGACTTGTCAACCAGTTCTTCCAAAGTCTTCGTAAATTATAAAGCTCCAAAATACAGGCCAAAAGAGAGCAAGTCAGGGAAGAGCAAGGCATACAATGGGCACCACCAGTGAAAAGGCCCTGCTCCGTGTAGCTCCTGCCCTGTCATTTGATAGGGTGCCCACTAGCCCTCCTTCTTGACATGGAATGCTCTCTTACTGGAGTCTCCAGGTCTAGTGTAATGACCATAAGAAGGGAGAGCAGGGACCTTGAAGTTCCCAAGAGCTGTTAATCAAGCAAGCAAGCACAACAGCCAATCAGAACAAAGGAGAAGAAGCAAGAGGCAAAGTCTTAGGTTATGGGAGAGAGATGCTATTCAGAGATGACATGGATCTGCTCCAAAAACTTGGTGAAATTTCATTCTAGTTCCATTTCTATTGTGTTATTTGAAGAATGTTCCTTGAATTGCAGGAAGAGATGTTTGTGATTTTCAATCTCATTTGATTTTGACATCTGTTGCCATGCAACTCACCCATTTTTGTTATGACTGCCCGGCTTTGTGAGGGAATGAGGTAAGAGATAGAAGTTCCTTTTCCATATTAGCTGAGAGAGTGTCTTGTGCTATCTTCTTTTTGTATAGTCACTGGCTACGGAGGGGGGAAATTTCAGCATACAGACAAGGTCAGAATATTTGTCAGATGGGTCTTCTGTCTTGCAGTCTACAACTTGGTTGATTTCCAGGCCTAGTTACCAGATTATTTTTAAAGTCATCAAAACAAAGCTCATTTTCCCAGTTATTTTAGCATGGAATCCTAGAGATGCCACCAATTCCATGTCAACTGAAATTTATCCTAGATTTTGGGCTTCCAATTGGAGCAATGGTGTTCTCCTGAACTAGAAACCCAACTTCATAGAGGGCTTACATGGGTGAACATTTCTTCTGAAGCTGCCCTCATTTCGAGTGGCATTCAACTAAGTCCTACTCAGAGTAGGGCCATTGATGTTAATGAACATGACTAACATAGATTCATGAAATCCAGCATTTAGTCAACCTGAAATGGGAAACAATTCAGCCCAGCAGCAGGTTAACCACCTTAGTGGGAACTGGACCTGAAGTACTAGTGTTGAGCTGCCCATTCATGAGAGATCTTGAGAATAGGATCAACTAATTAATGATTGTCAGTATTGTTCCCTGATATTTCCAGCTTCTGCCATGTTATTTCCATCCCACACACCCCCTTCATTGCAGAAGGAAATGATCAGATTCACTTAAGCTGCTTGATATGCTGCAGTTTTTGCTACAAAAGCTCTACTTTTCACAGTGCTGTAGTCAGCACTGTATTATTCTCAGTGCAATGCATGGCAGATGGAATCTACAAGATATGCTGCACAGCACTGAGAACATTGTCTTCTTTTTTCATCTTATTATGTCAACCTGACTTTTCCAAATGATGATCATGTGCTACTGATGACAGTTTCAATGATTTACTGCAATAATCCTCGAAATAATTTCGTAAAACCTATGCACCAGAAACATCAACTCCAAATTCAGCCTTGCTGAACACTAAATACTGATTTCCTCAAAGATCCCATAATACTTGATCAAATTAAGAGTGACATTAGAAACTCCACAGAACTTAATGACTTGCCTGCATCTCCTGTGGGAAACAATTAATGCAAACTCCCATGGCACATATATTTCCTTAATACACCCCTGGAGAGAAAATGATCGCACTGATGTCTACTCAGAACTTCACAGAAGTACAAATTAAATTCTTGGAGAAGATCTTCAGGCTTGCTTAGTCCTCTGACATGCTCCATGAACTTGCTGCCATTGCAGGAGGCTTAATAGCCTTTTGATTAAAACAATGGATTATTTTCTCCAGCTATGTATGCAACATGACTATAAAGAGAGCAATGAAGTGAGTGGAGTGTTGAGCTTATACAAACAGAAAGGTGATATTTCACAAGAGGGAGACAATCAAATAATTAATGGTGATAACAAAGTGTTAGAGATTGGCAAACGGCTCAGTGGGAACATATTGTGATAAGTTAAAGACTTAGAGTGATGTTGATACTGCATACTCCTGAAACAATATAAATGTTTTGGCTCAAGCTGAATGCAAAGTCCCAGTGACTACGAAGCATGAGTCGGCACTTGTAGTGTGTATTTTTATTAGCCTGTAAATTTCTTTCTTTCTTTCTTTCTTTCTTTCTTTCTTTCTTTCTTTCTTTCTTTCTTTCCAAGTTTGCTCAAGCAGGAACTCCAAATTTGCCTTAGTTTTGGGGAGAGTTATTTAGTGTCTGTAAATTTTATTAGATGCATGAAATCCATTGGAGAAGTTTGACTGATCTTATTACAATGGTACCTCTAGTTATGGACACAATCCGTTTCGAGGTGCTGTTTGCACCCCGAAAATTCCACAACTAGAGTGGTGCTTCTGCGCAATAGGGCACTTTGTGCATGTGCAAAACATACAGAACGCTTCTGCGCATGCGCGAAGTGCACAGAACGCTTCTGCGCATGCACACAGGGCGAAACCCAGAAGTATACACTTCCGGGTTTGCCGCGTTTGCAACCCGAAAAGCCGCACCGTGCAGCAAATGCAACAAGAGGTATGACTGTACTAGCCTTTTGGATTATTCCCAAATTTCTCACATGTTTCTCCATAGGAAGAATGGCAAATTTTGCTTTGTGTGGCAAGGCCCTGTGACCACCCTGTTCCCTAAAATGCAAATAACCAGACAAAACACAGCATATTGGTTTGGGGGATCAATTTAAGGTCACAACTTTATTGGTTACAGATGTGAGGTTTGGCCATAGACATTGAGGTAAGCAACTGTGCATGTCACTCCCACCCGTCCACTGGGAGTATTTCTAAAGGTTAAGCCAGGGGAGGGCACCATATGACCTATGGAAAATCAGGGTGTCCCCCAAGCGGTCCCCTTTGGAGGAGTGGTATGGCCCTAACTTAGAATCACACAGTTGGAAGTGACCACAAGGGTCATCTAGTCCAGCTCCCCTGCAATGCAGGAATCTTTTGCTAAATGTGGGGCTTGAACCCACAACCCTGCAATTAAGAGTTTCATTTTCTACCAACTGAGCTATGTAAGTGCTAGCTTCAAGATACAGAACTTCTTCTTTCCCCCCCAATAATTTTTATTACTTTTTTTTCAAATATCTTAAACACAATACAGCTTAACAATATTATTCTCCTTAAAACCTATATCTTATCTGAATTAACTTCCCTCCACCTCCACCTCTCTTCTGGCTTCTCTAAATTTGTTGTTCAGTCGTTTAGTCGTGTCCGACTCTTCGTGACCCCATGGACCAGAGCACGCCAGGCACGCCTATCCTTCACTGCCTCCCGCAGTTTGGCCAAACTCATGCCAGTCGCTTCGAGAACACTGTCCAACCATCTCATCCTCTGTCATCCCCTTCTCCTTGTGCCCTCCATCTTTCCCAACATCAGGGTCTTTTCTAGGGAGTCTTCTGTCCATTTTAGTTCACTGATGCCTAGGATGTCAATGTTTATTCTTGCCATCTCACTTTTTACCACATCCAGCTTTCCAAGGTTCATGGTTCTTACATTCCAGGTTCCTATGCAATACTTTTCTTTACAGCATTGGACTTTCCTTTCGCTTCCAGGCATATCCGCAACCGAACGTCCTTTCGGCTTTGGCCCAGCCGCTTCATCAGCTCTGGATCTACTTGTACTTGTCCTCCGCTCTTCCCCAGTAGCATGTTGGACGCCTTCCGACCTGAGGGGCTCATCTCCCAGCGTCATATCTTTTATATGTCTGTTGTCTTTGTCCATGGAGTTTTCTTGGCAGGGATACTGGAGTGGCTTGCCAGTTCCTACTCCAGGTGGATCACGTTTGGTCCAAACTCTCCACTATGACCTGTCCATCTTGACCTGTCCATAGCTTCCCTGAGTAATTCAAGCCCCTTCGCCACGACAAGGCAGTGATCCATGAAGGGGTTCTCTACATTGCTCTTATTTAAGCATGTTTACTATATATACATTCTATAAATGTCTATAATTCTTTAATTTTTTTGTATTATACTTTAAACATAATTCCTTATTATATTACAGCATTACATCTTATGGTCTAGCCAAATGTTTACAATAAATGTTATGAGTTTTATTTCAGCCCTGTGAGTGTCTTTATTTATGTACAGTTTTCTCTAAGTATACCATAAATTTGGACCATTCTTTTTGGAATTTCTCATCGTCCTGCTGTCGGATTCTTCCAGTTAACCTTACTATTTCCGCATACCTCCAGTACTTTCTGTTGCCACAAGATACAGAACTTCTGTATCTTCAGCAGAAACATTTGTTTATTGAGGAAAGCTAAAATAAAATTACAAACACAAACACCATGAAGCAAAACATACAACAGTACAATTTAACGCCATGCAGATTCTTGGGGCAGAAAAAGCAATCCAGGGCACAAAACCTTGTATTAAGAATTTGCTTTGTTTTCCTCCATTAGTTCTCTCTCTCTCTCTCTCTCTCTCTCTCTCTCTCTCTCTCTCTCTCTCTCTCTGCTTTAAAACCAGCATCTTCATTTCAGCCAGGACAAATCTCTCAACAATAAGCCTTGACCCCATAATAATTGTGAAGTCCCATCTAATGTGCCTAGCAAGTGTGAAAATGAAGAGTCTTTGGTGATCTCAGAGGCAAAGCAGAATGTCATGCCCATATCCATATCCGATCATCTTTCAGCAGATGATAAATATCCCCCAGCTCAAAACCAAACCAAACCAAAACAAAACAAAAAACACTAGCCTTTAATCAGTGACCTCTGTTACTTTTCATAATGTTTTGCTAAAGTTTTCATACCACTGTCTTTGGATGTTTTAACTATCATTTTAAATGATATATTATATGGAGGCTTTATTTTGTTTTCCTCCTTGTGATGTGTTCTAGGAGTTCACCGGGGCAGTTTCTGCTTTGCATACCTCCATTTTCGGCACCTGCAGAGCCAGGCAGATTTAATATAGAAGATGGCGGACGAGCTTTTATTGCCTGTCTTAAATAGGGTTGCCATATTTCAAAAAGTAGAAACCAGGACACCCCGGAAGTTCTTGAGCTACCATCTTTGTTTCCCTCAACCCCACTTGGGACCAGAGGCGCAGCATTCTGGAAAACAAAAGATGGTGGATGTAACTATCTGGAACTTCACTTTTTAAAACATGTCAGATAAGCTTGTAAAGGCATCTCATTTTAAAACAGTCCTTTTTTCTGTAACCAAAAGTCTCCCACTTTCCTCTGTTCAAGATACTACAGTTTTATATTATTATTTTTTATTGTAAGCTTGTTTCAGCTATTGTTTGAATAGATAAGCAGAGCACAAACAATAAGTGAACTATACTAACCTAAAAAGCAACCACAAAAGAGCTTTGATAAGATAAGGCTAGAAAATTTCCTCAGCAGGCAAGGCGCTTTGCATGTCCCTAGTGAATTCTAAATCTAGCATTTACAGGAACACAAATTCTGTGGGTTTTGGATAGATGGACTTGCAGGCAGAGGCACAGGTTTTCTTTGTTGATGACTAGCTCTCTTACACTATTCTGCTGGCTTTCCTTTGGATACTTGCCTGTAATATCACTGTTTTTAACCTGAAAGGACTGCTTCAAGTACTCTTATTAGCATAAAATCCTCTGCTACCTGGGATTATTTGTTCAGCACTTGACTTGATTGTAATCACTGGCTATGATGCTCAGGTTTTTGATATTCTGAAAATTTCAACATTCAGGAAACGGCTACTGGTACTTACATTTTTTTTTGCATCTAATGTAATAACAAAACAAAAAAAATGTTGACGAGTGTAAGAATCGTTTTAAAGTTGGCAGATACAACCTACTGACTTGAAGTCCTGTTTTTCACAACAACATAAATTCTGAATTTCTCTTATCAAAATCTTATAATAGAAATATTATTTGGAAGGGACAAATTATATGGAAGGGACAAATTGGCATCCTGACCAGAAGCAGAATCAGAATTGATCACAGGACCCTTTCACTCCCATGGTAACAAGAGCAATTCCATGTAATTCCACGTAATGCCTTTTTCACTATGGACCTGAACACCACAGATCACTTGGATTATATTCATGTTATCGAAAAGAGAGTAACTGAAGATGAAAATTGCCCTGAGGTCACAAATGTTGGATCAAACTGCCGGCGAGGTGGAGGCAGAACAAGACAGAGCTGAAATGAAACAAAACGTAGGGAAGAAGAGATTATCAAGATGAAAAGCTACTCAGAGTTTCAGGTTACTGGTTAGTTTTTCTATTAGGGCTGTTTCCCATACTACTTGGTACCATTGGTCCATGTTTATTCCTGACAGGTCTTTCCAGTGTCTGGTTATGATGTTTCTGGCTGCTGACAGAAGAAGACACCTTCACCCTCGTATGGTTCCCCTTCATCACACACACAGCCC
Organism: Lacerta agilis; assembly: GCF_009819535.1. Taxonomy (NCBI): domain Eukaryota; kingdom Metazoa; phylum Chordata; class Lepidosauria; order Squamata; family Lacertidae; genus Lacerta; species Lacerta agilis. The sequence continues at coordinate 18,349,324 of NC_046316.1, read as the reverse complement.
AACAAGACAATGACAAAAATCTACTGACATCATACAAATCAATATGGCTAACCTGATCCAAAAAACACCCACCAACCCCACTCACAAAGGAAACCAAAGATCACCACAGCCAACCACAAATGAACAATCACACCCTACACCAACCCCGACCTCTCTCACTGCCGAAGAAACACAAGCAAACAACAGAGAACCTACACAATCAACGCTGACACCAAACCCTACATATATTAAGGAAAATAGAAACATTGTCACCTCACCTCACCCATTCCCCCATCCCACCCACCTCATTTCCCCCTTCTCTCCCTAATGTCTCAACAACCAAAACTGATTTGTAAAAATGTTAAATGGAAAAAATATGAGAGAGACATTGCACACACTTTTGTAAATCAAGAAACTTTTTAATTGGGAAAAATAGCTACTCAGAGTGAGCTTGGGTTACTTCAAAAGAATCTGGCTGTACTGTATCTCCTGACAACCTCTGGCCTATTGCTGCTACTTTTTGATCTTTATTTATTTCTTACCACATTTATACCCCACCTTTCCTCCAAGGATCTCAACGTGGCATACATGTTTCTCTCCCAGCCCAGCCCAATTTTATCCTCACAAAAGCCCTGTGAGGTCAGTTCAGCTGCAAGAACGCAACTGGCCCAAGGTTACCCAGTGAGCTTCATAGGTGGGTGGGGATTTAGACCCTCGTCTCCCAATCTCCAGTCCAACACTCTAATCTCCAAAACACGGGCTCTCTTAAGAGTCTTCCTAACTAGTCTGGTCAATCTCCCTGCAGTTCCTCCAGCACAGGCATAGGTAAACTTGGCCCTCCAGATGTTTTGGGACTACAACTCCCATGATCCCTAGCTAACAGGACCAGTGGTCTAGGATGATGGGAATTGTAGTCCCCAAACATCTGGAGGGCCGAATTTGCTTATGCAGCAGATAGTACTGCACAGGCTGAACCCCCATCTGACAACCTCATATAGGTTCAAGACCTACTTAAGTATGGATTTCTCCTCCTTAACCATAATGCTGCCCTTACAGAATTCAGGAGGAACCAAGAAATGGCTCCTCCCATCTTTGGTTTTGACTCTGCTTGTCATTGGTTCTGGCTATACCTTCTGTTGACCTACCAGTTCCTAACTAAATCCAATAAATAGAGTAAAAAAAACAGCAACAACCACAATAGCCAAAAAATTCTCATTGGCCAGAAGGACCAATGCTGAGACCTAGTATAAGGGTCCTGTGTTAAAAGTTTAAACTTCATACAAGCTGTTTGTCCAGAGCCTACAAAATGAGGGCAATGTATAAGCCACTTTAATCTCTCTCTTTTTAAAAGCACTGTTGTCTGCCTCAAGACTTGGCCTACTGCATTTCAATTGAGTTTGTAAACTTCTCGCTCAACTTCATTGCTGTTAACTCCAGATGAGATTGACTGACCAATATTTATGGCTTGTGTTGAATTCTTTTCACCCAATGTTGTTGACAGGTGTTTCTCTCCACACAGACACACACCCACACACCCCTCTGGTAAGAATTGATTTGTAATCATTTGAAAACAAACAAACAGATTCACCATGACAGATTGAGTTAATGATAGGCAAGGGATTCATTTATCAATCATCAAGCCACTAATCTAAATCTAATGTATCTCAACAGTTGTAATTACATCTCATTGAGAAAGCAGTAATTCTAGCCATTGCTATTTCCTTTTTTTCTACTATACAATGGAAAGGATGTCTGTGTGTTTAGGTAAGTGAGAAATGGTAGGCATTCATTTTGCAAATTAAATGATATTAACATGAATGCCTGCAGAACACGAAGAGGACCAAATGGGAAAGTACAAAGATATATTGTAGGTTGTACCAATGGAACAATGAATGGGGAACAATATGCAATTAAGTCAATTCAGGAATTGCAAAAACCATGGCAAGGTGAAAATCAACAAGTGTTTTAACTATCAAATATGCAAGGTGTGAAACCTTTCTCCCCTGGTGAGTCCCAAGCATCCTCAAAACCCTTGTGTTTCAAGCAGAGATACCTGGTGAGCCCATCACACATGGTAGGAACTCTTTTTATCATAGGAAAACCCTCTGCATAAGGTTTTATGTGTAGTCGTATTATTTGGTCCACCAATTTTTGAGGAGCTAACCTCAAAAATTCAGAATAGCCTGCCCTCATGTGTTCCAACCCTATAAGGTAGTACTGTCCATTTGACCTTTTGCTGAACAAATCTGTTCCCTTTGGTTTCCCTCCTGCTGCCACTATTCCTTGGAATTCCTGCTGCTTCCTGTAATACCTTTGTGACTCTTTGATGTCCCCATTGTTCCCAATCTTGAGAAGCTGGGCCTGGCAGCGGCGGTGGACGTTGGCGGACCTCGGTGCCTCGGCCCACATTCCTTCTGACATCCCAGCCCAGCCACACTTAGGCCGCATGTGCAATAAACATTTTAAGCAGTACCGTAACACTTTAAACAGTCATGGCTTCCCCTAAATAATTCTGTAGTTTTTAAATAGTGCTTAGCGTTCTTAGGAGACCTCTCTTCCTCTTACAGAGGTACAATTCGCAGAGTTCCCTGTGGGAAGAGAGACTGATTAAACTGGTTAAACCACCCAGAGAATTGTAGCTCTGTGAAGGGAACAGGGGCCTCCTCACTATTCTCTGTTCCATTAACGTACTACAGTTCCCAGGATTATTTGGGAGAAGCTTTTACTATTTAAAGTGGTATCATACTGATTTAAATTATAGTGCAGATGGAGCCTTACTCTCCTCTTACGCTCTCCTCCACTCTTACCTTCACACTCCACTTTTCTCACCTTTGTCTCCTCTTTCACCCTCAGTTATAACAGGCTGTTGGTTCTACTTTTGCTTGCTATGTTTCCCTCCATTTCTTGCTACCACCCCTCTGTCTTGGAGTACACAGCCATGCCTGTGTTTCCTTTATTGTCCCACCATTCCGGCATATCCATGTCTCCAGTGCTCTCCCTCTCTCCTTCTGAGAAGATTGCTAGTGGCATCAGAAGATGTCAGCCCAGCTCCCACCACACCCACTCCTCACTCCATTGTTCATGAAAGAAGAAGCATCTGCAAAATCAGGTGCTGGTTTGACATATCCATATTCATTACCAGCTGAATCTTTGTTCTTTGTGCCTCAGACAAGCGACTTCCATTGTTTTTAGAAAGAGCTCATTCTGGTTTCATGGCTAGTAATCCATCTTTCCCCCACATCACCCAAATGCTTCACCTAATGGTTTGTTGGTTTATTATTATTTTTACCTGCCAGGTCTTTTCATTTTGGATGTTATTTCCTCTAGGTATTACGACCCAACACTTCTTGAAAAATTGAATCATCACATGCCTCACAAAATTTGCACATGAAATTCTGCAAGTTTCAGTCTTCATAACTACACATTATAAAGCAGTGTGAAAAGGTAGAATACTATGCAGGGAACATTCCTTAGCAGACACTGAGTTTTTACCATTTAGCAACTCTCTTGCCTTTGTTCTCCCCTTTGGATCATTTTGTTAAAAGCCTACTTTTTATATTTAGTAGGTGTAAGAAAGATAATATCTCCACTTTCTGAATCCAATATGTCCCCAAAGAATGTGTATCTTATTGCTGCTCACTTTTCGATTCCACAAACGATGACTATTTATATAGCTCGAAGCAGGCTCTATAACTGAATTACTTTTTACAAGCTCTCTTGATAAACACAGAGCATGCAGATCAGATAAGCAAAATACATTAACTACAGGCTTGTTGAAACAAAATATTTAGAAAAGTATTTCTGTTTATACGTCAGCGATACATTGCCACAGTTACCAGAAAAAATTCCAGCCATATCTATGACAATGGGCTATGTTGCACAACCTCCAACATTCCTCTGATGAAAATTGAGGTGTGTGTCTTTTGGTGCCATCTTCTGCAACAACAACAACAACAACAACAACAACAACAACAACAACATTTTTTTTTTATTTCTACCCCGCCCATCTCGTTGGGTTTCTCTAGCCACTCTGGGCAGCTTCCAACAAAAGATTAAAAATACATTAAAACATCAGTCATTAAAAACTTCCCTAAATAGGGCTGCCTTCAGATGTCTTCTAAATGTCATATAGTTGTTGATCTCTTTGACATCTGATGGGAGGCTGTTCCACATGGTGGGCGCCACTACCGAGAAGGCCCTCTGCCTGGTTCCCTGTAACCTCACTTCTTGCAGTGAGGGAACTGCCAGAAGGCCCTCGGAGCTGGACCTAAGTGTCTGGGCTGAATGATGGGGGTGGAGACACTCCTTCAGGTATACTCATCAAGGAGGATGAGTCGGCACTTGAATCCAGGGCTGGCACTTTTATGTCTGTTTACAAGCAAGTGCCACTCCGGTCAGAACAAAGCAGGTAGTTTTGATCAGCCAGTCTCTATGTCCCTGCCTTATTGACTATTACTGCATGCCTCTTTAAAAGAACTGGCTAGCACAAACCACATTTCCATGCGATTGTATTCATGACATTTGTTTGTTTGTTTACATAAGATTCCAAATTCTTGGAGCACCTCAGTCTTAGAAACAGAATAAATTGTGCTATTTTGCTTTTCTGGTGCCATTTGAATCTTCTTGCTGTAGAATTTGAATGTAGAGCACACTCGAACACACATACCTGTGACAACAAGGATGAAAAGCAGTGTGTTTTCTTCTTCTTACGGTTGGTAGGTGTGTGTGTGTGTACATGTGCACATAGAGATCAGGGATCTCTATGAACCTAACACTCATCAGTTTCTCCCCACCCCCATTGCACAAGTTATTCCATCACTGGCATGCAAGAAGCTCTGTGAAGTGTTGATACGATACACCCTATTAATTTAATTTGATAAATTCCTCATGCATTAGCAACCTTCAGACTGAATTAGCAAAAATGAACAATAATACCCAGCAAAACAAGTCTACAACTGGAATTCCTTAATGTAAAAAGACTTTTGCACTGAGTAAACATGAATGTGTGATGATGAAAGAGCTCCCATACAAGCAACCTTTCACTTCTTGTTAGCACAGCGCCATTGTTTGTGTCTTTCAGATCCCATCTCAGGGGTGCCAACCTGAATAAAATATTGGGGGTGGGGGGCTAAGGTAAGCCCTGTCCCACTTAATTGATCACATGATGTAGTGCACACACCCCATTTGAATGGCAATGCCCATCAACTTGGGGGGGGGGAGGGCAGACCAATCAAATATTTTATTGGGGGACCAAACCCCCAAGAAGCCCATACGAGTTGGCTCCTATGATACACCCTGAGTCACATGGTGTATCAAGCTAAGCCACACAGTGTATCAAGCTTTGAACAACGCTTCCCAGTTTCACATAAACCACCTGCCAGGAACGTGGCTGAATCGAACACCAGGGAAGAGTCAAACTCTGAAGACGAAGGAATGCCACTACAGAGAGAGCCAGAGTCTAACTCTGGAGACGAAAGAAAGTGGACCAAGCAGGAGTGGGTTAGCCCGGCTCCCCTTCACCAAGAGTTCTCAGACTCGGACAGCTTGCAGGCAGGGGGAGGGGAAGAGATAGACAGCATTGAGTGGGTTGTTATGCAACCAGGAGAGGAACAGCGTCTTGAGGCCTCTTCTTTTGAGAACATGGGGGGGATTCCACCCACCTTCTCCCTGAATCAGGAGAGCTTTAAGGGTTAAAATGTAACTGAAGTGTGAAAGAAGAAGGACTGGACTTTGGCGCCCTTCGAGCTGTGACGGGGCAGAGACTCAGACTGAGCAACTCGTAGCTAAGGGGCAGCAGGCTTGGAGCCGTTCTCTGTAATTAGTTGTAGAATAAACATACCATAAAACTGCCAGAGACTAGTTAATTTTTATCGGAGCTTGCTTGTCTGCCTGAGATCATTACACCACCAATGGTTTCTCATTCTCTGATTCATGCATCCATTTTCATATTTTAGATCAGGGTTAAGTTGTTTTGATGAGGGTTATTGTGATTCTCTTATTAGAAGCACAGGAAGTTGCCTTAAACAAAGTCATATATCATTAGTCCACCCAGTTCAGTTTTGTCTACACTAACTAGCAATGGCTCAGAGTCTCTCTTACGAGAACCACCTGGAGATGCCAGGGAACCTTCTGCACTGAAAGCAGATGCTCTACAAACCTTCACCAAATATATTTTTAGGAGTCTGCTTGGGTTATTTTGTTGTAGTGGATAACAAGTTCTATCAGAGGTGGTCATCTAGCATAGGAATAGTCAGAACTTCTGTCCTTCATGTTGTGCAGATACTCATACCCACGGCACATTGACTGGAACCATGTGATGTCACCATGTTTGCAAAATGTTAAAGACAGAAAACTAGAAATACTGTAGTTAATCACGAGATTTCAGTCAGCGTTAGAACAAATGACAGTTTTTGTTTCTCTACCTATCCATTTTCTCTTTATTCATCTAAATCTATAGTTTTATACAAACTATGTATTAAATACATAATCTGAACACACTTTGCATGTTGAAAGCCCAGCGCTGAGTATATAATCTTAGGTGGCAAGACAGAAAGTCTTAAAATGTCTGGAAACTTTGCTTCCACTCCTTTCTTCTGTTTATTGTTTGCCCTGCTCCTTTTCTGCCTTTCCAAAATCCTCACCTGTACTAGACCCTGAAAGGTGCACAAAGCTAGCAGCCCACCCTATCTATAATTGTCCGCATTGCTTTAGATGTGGAAATGGGAAGTAGCCTGCTTTGTTCAGGAACTACACTGGAGAAGTTCATACCTTTTTAAAATCAAATAAAAGATAGCACTTAAGACAAACATATGTGCACACCTCTCCCCTTGTCTGTTTCATGCTATGTGTGAGCTGAACATATCTTCATTCATGTCTGTTCTATAGCATTTCCTTAGTAATCTCTACTTTTTTTTGTTAAGAAGCCTAATTAAAAAATACCAAAATTTTAACAAATTTTCTGACAAAACAAGCATTTCTAAACACATTTTGATACTTGTCTGAGGTGAGCACTGCATTGCAAAATTCAGAGAAATGCAAAATATGAATTATAACGACTCATTCACATGTAAATTCCCACCTGCACATTTGTCCAGAAGGTCAATTTATTTTGGAGTTCAGAACAATAAATTTCCCCTATAATCCCTAATAGCATTGTTAGGAAAATGTGATCCAAAGAAATCTGCTTTGTTTGCACAACTGGCTAAGCCTACAGAATAGAAGAAAATTAAAGTGGTAACTTTTCCTTCCAAGGGGTTATTAGACACTCTCACCATATTTCCACCAACAGCAATTGCGATTCTAGAGTTAATATAATTTATTCTCTCAGCAGTGCTGCTCCACCAAGCTATTATTCCTTCTTCTTCTTTTCTCGCCCCTCTTGGCTTAAACCTACATGAGAATCCTCTCTTGCAATTAGAAATTTCTTTATCGCAAACTATCACAGCCTCTTCCCACCCAGTCATATTGAATATTGATGCCTTCTGTTATCAACATTTCTCTATGAAATATTCACATCCTGGTAGGAATAAGCTCTGCATTGGAGATTAATCTTCATGCAGCCCTAGGTGATTAAGCCAAGATAACTGGCAGGGCTGTTAGTCGGAGGAGCAGACTTTTACAGACAACAGAAATTACACACTTCGATCTCGGAGGCTATCTTGCCCATTCAAAGGGAATTCTGAATGGTTGCATGGCAACTGCCTCAAGAATGCATGCATGGATCCCTCACTATATGGAACTGAAATCACTGAAGGCCATTCATCAACTTCACTGGGGAACATGCTCATACATATCAGTTAAGCTCAGCAACTGCTGCCTTGTGCAAAGTGCTGGCAGATGATCTGTTAGTTCACAGCATCAACCAGAACCTAATGAAACACTAAAATTCTCAGCATGGCCTGAAGAGTGTATAGCTCCTCGTTCATCTCCCCCTGCCCTTGCAAAATCCCACAGGATGCATTTTGAAATTGTAAGTACGTAGCATTGAGAGTCTTAAAGCATTATAGCCGAGCTCCCCTTGACCCCCGCTAGTAAGCACAGGGAGAAAACAAAATATGACTCTGGTCTCATTTCTCGCTTTCGGATGGCGACACTTTAAAAACAAGAACACTTTCTTATTCTTTTTAAGGCATCTTGTGTTTCAGATTTCAGCACTTCCTCTTCAAAAGGCTAATCCAGATGGCAGCTTTCCACTCTTTGATTTGATTAAGTGGCACTCACTCAGGGACCCATGAAGTGACTTGGAACAAGTTGGTACATTGATCCCATGAGAAGCTAGCCATGTCCATGGAACATTTTTCCAATGCAAGTTCCCTTTGTCAACTTCTTTAGCAAATGGAATTCAAACAGAGAATTCCACACCCCTAGGTGGAATGGCATCCTCAGTCCCTCAAACTAGGGCTACCCCAAAAGTTACCAGTTTATGTTTTGATGGCATGTGATTGCATACAGTTTCCCTCTGCCTTATTAGAAAAAGTTGGGCTAATACACTCATGCATAAAGTATGTAGTACAGTCCTTCTGGGACAATACCACTTAAATAGGAAGGGGGTAGATTGCAATGGCACAGCTAAATGTTTTCTTATTCCTGCTTCTCTGTGCTTCCCTATGTTGCGTTCTTTTAGTATGCCTGCAAGTATGGCATTGATTCCCCACCTCCAATTATCACCATCCTCAAATCAAAAACTCTTTGCCATGGAAAGTTACATGGAGAAGTTTAGTTCTTACCCTGGCACTCTTTTTTTTTGGGGGGGGGGGTTCCATGTTCAGGAAGTTATGTTTATAGGGGGGAATCCAGTTTTATAAAGTGGTGAGAGTGCTGGACTAGAACCAGGAAGCTCTGTGTTCAATTTCCCACTTTACCATAAAGCTCACTTGGATACCATGGGCCAATCACACCCATCAACCAACGCTCTGCATAGGGTCGTTGTAGGGAGCAGGAGGACCATGTAGAAAACCCTGAACTTTGTGAAGGACAGGATAAAAATGAATGCAATAGTAGCTTCCATTCTAAAGTGGTGCAGTCTAGTTCTAAGAGAGAGAGATCATCTACTTATCCGGAAATGTAGACCAGCTGTTTGACTTGATGCAAGGAACTGAGATCAGTTCCACCAAGCTATGCTATTATTTGCTGCTGCTTTTATCATAAAGGCAATATGAAGCGAACTGTTGTGAGCAGCTGTGTTTGCTCGAAGTCCCTCATAAGAACACCAGCAACAAATGACACAGATGAAGCTCAGATGCAAGATCAATGAATTGCTTTAGCTGAAGGAGGAAAGTAGTGGATTGTATAGAAGCAGGAGTCCTTTTAGAGCTGCCAGCCATTGCAAACATAGGTGTGGGAATTTGAATTGCTTTTGCCAAACATTGTACTGTATTACTTAGATGTTACAAGTCCTCCACAGATTTCCTATTTGTTTTTGGATTCTGTTCAAGGTACTGGCACTCCAAGGTCTTAACCTGGACTTGGATCCATTCAGGTATCTCAGAGATCACCTTCTATCTGTTAAGATCGTCATGTGGGTCCCTGCTCTGGGTCCCTTCCTTTTCAGTGGTGAGGTTGCTAATCCCAGAATTTTAGGAACTTTTCATTAGTGGCACTTGTCTGTGGGATGTTCTCCCTTTGGAGTTCTGTAAGGTGGGATCCCAACCCACCATTAGAAAAGAAGAAGAATTTTTAAAGCATATCAATGTGAAAATAATAAAAAAAGAAATAGAAAAAGTGAATGGGACAAAAATAAAGCTTATAATTAAAAAAAACACCTTAGTAACAATATGAATGTGAAAGAAGAAGAAAAAGAAGAGAGCAATGAAGAAGCAAAACATTAAAATGAAAAAAGTGCTTCAGCACTTATATAAAAATGAACAAAAAGAACAAAAAGGGAAGCAAAAACAGGACTTCCAGCTTGAATCAGGTGCATAGCAGCTCTCTCTTTTTAATGATAAAAATTGTAACTTATCCATAACAGAAAAGAAAAGAAGGGGGGAAAGTAAAAAAAAAAAAAAAGGTGAGCGCAATGCTGTTAACAATATTTAAAAAATGAAAATCATGAAAAAGATGAAAAAAACATGGAGAGATATGGATTCAGTTTGTTGCTAACATTAATGGTTTGTTTGGTTTTATTATTTGACCCTGCTTGGATATGGAAAAAGAAGAAAGGAGAAGAAAACTCTTAAAAAGGTGGGAAAGGGGAAAAAATAGGTACTATAAAGTAACCCTATCTATATTTAAGTATGTTCTGTATTTACTAATCATATTCAGAAAACACACACACACACACACACACACACACACACACAAATATGATATTGATCTATTAAGCGAATGAATACCCTGTTTCCTGGATTACGTAGAAACCTAGTGAAACAATACATTATACAAAAAAACCAAATAAAAATAAATAAAAAGCCAAAGCCTTCTTTTTTCCCTTTACTTTTTCACTCATCCTTCAATAATTTAACCTTGTCCTTGTGCTGTTTTGCATATCTTTGTAGTGAGGCTGATTTTGTAATGCTGTGCTTTTAAAAAAAAAACCAAAATGCATTTACATTATTTATTTTTCTGTTAAATGTAAAATTATAATTCAGGTTTGTGTGTGACAGAGAGCTCTCCTTGTGGGCCTCCTGGGCAGAAAATTGGAGTGAAGAGATTTGGGAACACCATTTTTCAAAAGTCCTACTCGGCATGTGTTATATGCCTTTCCCTTAGCCCTATGGCGTTGATGCCACAAGGTTCTGCAAGTCTTGTCCCTTATACTATTTAACATCTACATAAAACTAGTAAGATAGTTCACCTGCCAATTTGGAGTGAGGTGTCTTCGATACTCTGGTGACGCCCCACTCCTGCCCTCTTCCTTGCCTGTGAGAGAGACTTGCTACTTGAGCATAAAAAAGGCTGCCAAGTATGACCTCATACAGATGCAGTCTCCCTGAAAGAGGGAGATGCTACCTGCCTGTATGAGAGGCTGGACATTGTGACCTCAGGCTGATGTCACCTGCCCATAAGAGAAACTGCTATTGTGACCTCATGGTGATGCTGCCTACTTGAAGAGAGGCTGAACATTGTGATGGCGCTGGTGCTACCTGTCTGCGAGAGACTGGCTACTGTGTCCTCAAGCCCTGTGGGGCACTCAATGTTGTTTTTAGAGGGCCAGGCCCCCAATTGTTCAGGGCGAACGTTGAGCCAGGCTCAGAGTGACATCAAGACATCATCGTGTCAGGTCCCCTCAATGTTTTTTTAGAAGATGGCATTTGCCTCTAGCTGATACTTCTTGCTGATGTACGTGTCTATAGGAGAAGGACTGGTGTTGTGACGTCATGCTGTTAATCGCCTTCTAAATCTGGCCTGCGGACAGTCCAGGAATCAGCATGTTTTTACATTAGTAGAATGTGTCATTTTATTTAAAATGCATCTCTGGGTTATTTGTGGGGCATGCCTGGTGTTTTTACATGAGTGGAATGTGTGCTTTTATTTAGAATGTATCTCTGGGTTATTTGTGGGGCATAGGAATTCGTTCATATTTTTTTTCAAAATATAGTCCAGCCCCGCACAAGGTCTGCGGGACAGTGGACCGGCCCCCTGCTGAAAAAGTTTGCTGACCCCTGTTCTAGCTCTATTCCAGAACAGTTATTGCCAGCAATAGGCAACCCAACAGGCAAAACATCTTTGGCTTATTCACCTGCTCATGTGCCAGCAAAGCTCTTAGGACTGATAAAAGAAAGTATTCTTCACACAGCGCATAGTCAGCTATGGAACTCACTCCCACAGGAGCCAGTGATGGCTGCCATCTTGGATGGCTTTAAAAGAGGACTGGACAAATTCATAGGGGAGAGGGCTATCAGTGGCAGAAATGCTTCCAAATACCAGGTGCTAGAAACCACAGAAGGTGTTAGGGACTGAGCAGAGGAGGAATGGTGTGGAGACCGCCACCCCATCCTGACCCTTCCAGGGAGGAGGAAGAGTAAGACTGTTTAGATTTACAACAGTGGTTTGAGGGAGGTCACAGCTCAGAGGCAGATGAGGGGGAAAGTTGGGAAATAATGGGAGAGGAGGAGGCAGGACCAGGATGGCAGCTAGCTGACATGGTGTCTTTAGAAAGCATTCGAGACCCTCCATCTCCCAGAACCTGGTGAGCCTTAAAAGTAGGAGAGCAAAGAGCTCAAAGACAGCACCCATAGAGGAGATGATGATGATGATGATGACGACGACGAATGAGTAAGTGGGAAAGATGGGGGTGGAGATTCACTTGAGACAACGCCATTATCCAAGAGGCTGGGTTCTATGGCCTCTCTCTTTAATGTTGAAATAAAAAAGGATGATAAGAAATTTTCCTTGTCTTTATACTTTCCTGGGCAACCAGCTGGGAGCTGCTGACAGCATCCTGACAGGAGGGGAGAGTGCTCTTGTGTTTGTGTTCTGCCAGTGAAGTCATCTCTGTGTGCCAGTCTATGTCTGAGCAAAGAATGCGAGTGCTTGAAGAGATAGCAGTCGCTATTTGAAAGCACCGGAGAGCCAACTTGAAAGAGGTTGTGATTATCCCCACAGAGAACACTGAAAAACTAGAACTAAATTAGCCAAGATGGAAAAAAAAGAAATCAAAACTCAAATTTTCTACTTCTGTACAGATCTGTTGTGTTCATCTGTCATACCTATTCTGTATGCATGCCCTGAGTCAGTAATGGGCTGGATGAGGACTAATCTAAGCCTCAGTTAAGACAAACTTGATAGCAAATGCAGTGGAAGGAAAAGGGGGACAGCAAAAGAGCCAAAACTCAGTTGAAATATATATATATTTAAAAATCAAATAATTCATTGTTCTTGTGAAACAATAAAATGGCCTTGTTTCAATTTATGATAACCTTCCTTGTGGGCACTGAAATATCATGTAATTAATACATAAGAAAACCATTATGCAGATAATTATATACAAGAATAATGTATATACTTATTCATTATTCATTTTATATAATGTATAAAAACTCTCATAAGTTTTTTATATTAAATAAACCATCATTATGTATGGAAAACCTCAACTATTCATAATATATGACACACAAAACCTATTTATAGATCACTGTGAAATAATAATACATAATAAACACACACACACACAAACATTTATATCCTCTAAATTCTATGTTTCTAATGGAAAATCATAATATAAATCCCTTCATATGTGATGAAATAAAATACACTGGATAACAAATATAATCTGTGTGCTCTTATGGTATATGCAGAAAATTAGCGGGAATTAAAAGGATAAAGGAACTAAGGATGATATCATTACAAGCACCTCAAGCCACTCTTTAAATACATATATTAAACAACATGTTATAATATATTAATTAACATTAATATTGCTTAGATTGATGGTCTCAGTATTGATTGATGTCTAAAAGCTAGTTCACAGGGCTCTGTAATTCTGGGATGGTTCTGAAACAAAGCCCAAGGTCCAGCTGTCTAGATGAAGAGAGGCAAGCTCATTAGATCTCAATTCTAATTGGTTCCCATTTAGAACTTGCTCCAAGTTCAGACTGCAAATTTGAAACTATATGATGTATCTTGCACCGAAGAATAATCTACCTGTGTTCTCCTTGCTACTGCATGCAATAATACATGAACCAGACCTTTGGATTTAGTAATTAAAACAGTTCAAACTTACTTAATAGTGTGTGGTCTGTTCATTGCTAGAGGGGTAGAGAGAAGGGGCAAGTGTTTTCAGGTGGACTAAATGAGATGTGCAAAAGGGCTTAACAACCTATATTCCACATTGTGCTGTTGGTTAATTCTGAGAGTGTTTTAAACTTTGCTGGGGGCTCTCACCCATTGAAAAGTGCACAAAACCCCAAGTTTTGAATCTAGGTGCTCAGCCATTTATTTTTTATTGCTAATTACCCACACATGGGTCAGATCTATTTTCCACTCCACAATTTGATCTTTTGTGAAAGTACTCCAGCTTGAGGACAATCAGAAGGACAAAAAGAAGGTTGTGAATCCAAAAAAGAAATGAAGACTTACAGTTTGTTCCAAAATACCATTAAGGGATTTCTCTCTGCATTTGTGTATTGTTTACATATGTAATAAAGCCATGCCAGTTCAAATGTCTTTGGACCAGTGCATTCTTCCACTGCTGGCTAATGGTGAATCTAGCAAATACTATCATAGAACTTACCACACCACAATAAATTGTATAATTTGCACTCCACAGTAGCATATTACGAACCAAGGTCTGGCTCTGTCTCTTGCGGAAGTTTGGATGCTGAAAAAATAAGACTCGTTGGCACAAGAGACATGGAAACTAGAGCTCAAAATTCATGTCGTTAAGAGTGTGACTCTGAATGTTTGTGTCACAGTCTAATGGGGTGTGTACTGGGAAGGCAGGATGGATAAAATGAAAGCTAAATTCCACTGATCAGAAGGGGGAAGAGGGGGAGAAAGATCCCAAACCTTGCTCTCCCTCCTGCAGTGCTGGTGGCTAGTATTTTAAACTTTCTTTTAAAATGACTTTTATTGTTTTCAATAAAAGAACACTCAAATTAAGATGTAACCAAAGAAACACAGGGCAGCATTCACCTAACGTGCCCTGTGAGGAGAAGGACTTTTGTTTGCACAATGGGGCTTTGCTCCTCTCTGATAAACGACAACCTGCCATGCAGAATTTAGTCGAAAATAATGAGGTAAATATTTTAACGACTTTGCACTTTTATGAATGCTGCATAAAGGCTTCATGAATTAAATTATAATGGGGGGGGGGGGAATCTAAGGACTGAGAAACAGAATGAAATGAATGCTTAGCTGCATTGATTGTCAATGTTCCTGACACCTTTGGATCACTATGTTTTCCTTTATAGCTTGATACTATGTGGGGGGGGGGGGCAGAGAAAATGTGCCAAGTGAGAGTTCAATTTAGACTTATGTCATATAGATGTCATCGGGGCATGCTTTTTTTCTGGGGAGACACAGGGGTATGCATACCCCTAAACATTTTGTGAATCTAAATTTGGCCTCATTGAGGTACAGTATTTCAATGAGTGGGAAAATGAATTTTTTTAGGGGGGGAGCACTGCATATATATTTTTTCACACTGAGGCACATCTGACTCAAAACACATTTGAGCAGAGACTCCACCACGCCTGGAATATTCCAATAACAACAACAACAACAACAACAACAACAATAACTACTACTACTACTACTACTACTACTATTTATTATTTATACCCCAGCCACTCTGGTCAGCTCCCAACAGAATACTAAAAATACGATAAAACATCAAACATTAAAAACTTCCCTAAACAGGGTTGCCTTCAGATGCCTTCTGAAAATCAGATAGTTGTTTATTTCTTTGACATCTGATGGGAGGGCATTCCACAGGGTGGGTGCCACCACCGAGAAGGCCCTCTGCCCTAATTTCCCCTGCCTGTCAGCAGTTGCCACCATATTTGCCATTTTTTGCATCAAAAGTCAAGTAACCAGAGAGTTTGCATGCCAAAGTATCCACAGAATGAGATCCCAACCCTTCATTATTTGACCAGCTGCTTAACAAGTTTTGGGGAAAATCCAAGCCATTTATCTATGTCATGTAGGCATAAGGACTGCACCAGGTCAGTCTTGACCGACTGGCACTCCTCCCATGCCTGATTTGTCTGCTAGAACTTTAGCTTCCATGCCTGTTTGCCATTCCTGGAGAAGTCCAACAACTAGGGAGCTACAGATTTGCCACCCTCCCACAGAGTGATAGAGGAATATGTAAGGAAGAAGGAAGACAATACTATGAGGTGGTTGTCTGGGAGCCAAGCTTGTTCCAGTTCCTTTCCACTCTGTGACCATCCTGGGCTTCCTTCTCTATAGGTGTCCAATAATTTCCCAAATGTTACGCTCCATATGCAACTGGTAGTCAAAATCTGATCAGATGCATTACATGGACTTCAAACGAGCCAACAGGAAATGCCTTCATTATTGAATATAAGGGTGAGGAAAAAGATAGCGGGTGAATGGGTGTCAAGTTGCATTATTTTTACATTTTACAATTCACCCATTTTCTGGCAATAAAATCATTTATGCTAATGAACGTCAACTATCAAGTGTGCTAAAGAAGGATAATTTCAAAGTCCAAAATTCATTTGTGCTTTGCTTTGTCATATTTTTAATAACCAGATCCATCAAGTTCTTTGCAGAATTAATTATGAAACAGAACTTAAGCCTGATTAACAAACACCAATTTTAATAATGAAAGGCTTGTTTGTAATTGTTAAACTGCAAACTATTAAAATGAAAACATGCCGAGCAGGAAGCGTAATCTCTTTTAATTTTCCATCTCATTCATTTGTTGTGTTAATATGAAAGCAATGCTTCTGGACTGCAGCACTGAGGATTTCTTTAAAAATAAATAAATGAAGAAACCGAAGGTTGCTTTTTTTCCATGTTGACTGAACTTTTAAGGACAACAAAATTCCTACTAGTGACTTCAGTAGTTTACTTACATGGTGTCACCTCTCTCTTTTCTTATTTGCTCAGAGTTTTCCTATTTATTTATTTTTAAATCCTATCCTTGGAAAAGCATTTTCGTAACCTTGCATAGGGGTCAAACAGAGCCCAATTAAAGCCTCAGTGTGACTGCAGCCAAAAATAGAAGCTGCACATCAAATTCCCACTTCTTTCGCCATAATGTTGAGGACAGTCCCCCCATATCCTGATAAAGTATGTGTTCCTTACCCCCACCAGTGAGAGCCAGGAAGGTTCAAACCAATGTTACTTTCATTGTGTGGTTCACAGTCACGTGTTGTTGCTGTTGTTAATGCAATACTCCACTGAGTAGAGGTGATTCTCACCAGCGCTGCAATGTAAGGAGAGGGGAGGTTAAATCCTTCCCTTCCCAGCTGTGATCCTGACAAAAAAACACCCCTGTGCTGCAATTGGCCTTAGAGAGAAAAAGCTTCTAATACAGTGGTTTCCAATTAGCTAAGCACAACAGCCCCTGTTTTCCAAAAGCTAAGCCATGGACACCCTATTTTTGAAAATGTTGATATCTCTATGGTAGCTTTGGTCTTCTGAATGGTGACACAGACCCCGTGGGTGGGTTCTGCAGACCACTACCTGGGGACCACTGATCTAATAGATCTTTGTTCGGATCACAATGCATCCCACCCACAATGTAGTGCTGATGAGACCTGTCCCCCATGAGCTTTCTTTTGCTCTTCCTTTCCAATCACTGTTGGATATGCATGAGATATTTTGAAAGGTTATTAATGCACTTCGACTGAATACCACACCCAGTGAATGGAGCTCAGTGGGTTCCAAAACGGTCTCCTGCTCTGGGCAGGAAGCACTGAGGAAGGGGATCAGAGACAAAGGCCTGGGCCTGGAGAAAGGCGGGGAAGGCAACAGGGCAGCTGTGGGAGGGCTGTTGTGTTACAGATGTTGCCTCAGGAAATGGGCGGCCCTGCCAATTGGTGGTGCCTATGACAGCAGGGGACATAAGGGTTGGGAGAAGGGAAAACAGCGGGAGAGGAAGAAGGAGGAGGAGGAGGAGGAGGAGGAGGAGGAGGAGGAGGAGGAAGAAGAAGAAGAAGAAGAAGAAGAAGAAGAAGAAGAAGAGGAGTAGTTTGGATTTGATATCCCACTTTTCACTACCCAAAGGAGTCTCAAAGCGGCTAACATTCTCCTTTCCCTTCCTCCCCCACAACAAACACTCTGTGAGGTGAGTGGGGCTGAGAGACTTCAAAGAAGTGTGACTACCCCAAGGTCACCCAGTAGCTGCATGTGGAGGAGCGGAGACACGAACCCAGTTCCCCAGATTACGAGTCCACCACTTGTAACCACTACTGGTGTAGTGTGACAGGGAGGAAGAGGAGAGACAGGGAGGAAGGAGGAGTGGAAGCCAAGAGAAAGGGCTCACACTTCCACACGTAGAAAACCTGGAGAAGCACTGGTGCTGACCCAGCTGAGCTTAGGTCATGATGAAAAGCAGCAGCCTCAAACAGGGCCAGATTTAGGTTTGATGAGGCCCTAAGCTACTGAAGGTAATAGGGCCTTTTATATGTCCAGCTGTCCTTCATCAACAACAAATTGCCACTGTTTTTTGTGTTGAATATATGCTATATGTTCTAGTTACAGGTAGGTAGCCGTGTTGGTCTGCCGTAGTCGAAACAAACAACAACAACAACAAAATCCTTCCAGTAGCACCTTAGAGACCAACTAAGTTTGTTCTTGGTATGAGCTTTCGTGTGCATTGGTATCTGAAGAAATGTGCATGCACACGAAAGCTCATACCAAGAACAAACTTAGTTGGTCTCTAAGGTGCTACTGGAAGGAATTTTTTATATTTTTTATATGCTATATGGTAATTTATGGACCTAATAGGTATCTAACCAGTGATATTTTAGGGAGCAGGTGGGGCCCATTACTTACATCATAGGAGCCTACACAACACAAAACACTGTTGCTGTATGTACTGGTATGTTTTATTTTATTTGTTTTTTATCTTATATTTTGGAAATGTACATCCAGTTTCTTTTTCCTTTAATTTTTTTAGGGGGCCCCTAGAGAGTGGGGCCCTAAGCTATAGCTTGTTTAGCTTATACGTAAATCTGGCACTGGCCTAAAAAAAAAAAAAAAAAAAAAAAAAAAAAAAAAAAACAGTTGTGGGTTATAGGCAACCCTTTGTCCTGGGGCTTACAAGGAAGCGGAAACTCTGAGGAATGGCTATGCATAAGAGATCCATCCAAGGCATTGTGCATCATTAGGTAAACTTTAAAGATGATCAGTACCGCACTCATTATAATTGTATTTGCAGTGGAATGAATATTTTTGAATGTATTTTCTCTCAAAATGCACATTTCAAAATTTCCCTTTAAAAATGCATTTTATTACATTTCTTGAGGTGAAAACCACTCCCCAACATTTGGGGGTAATGTGACATTGGAACTATGTTCTAATCGACACATTAGTTGCCAATCAGGGTCAGTTCATATTACAATTCACATATACTGAACTCAGGCATCCCTGTCTATATATGAAAGCACTTTTGTCATGGAAAGTGTTCACCTGTGTCTCAGGATAGTTATAGCAATTGCTGATAACAATGGTGGCCATGTCAACAATGCCAACATTACAATATAACTAGTGGGAAAGCACTAGTGTTACGACTATCACATATATTTTTTTTAGATACAAACTAAATATTTGCTGTAGTGGGTGATATGTCCTTTATTGAGACTTATCTCCAGTACTTTCATAGTATAAAATGGATGCTCTAATAGCTTTTATCTTTCTCCAATATTTATGAAGTGCAATTGCTTTTATTTTAATTTATCACAAATGCAAAATCTAGTCATTATTCTGAGCGCTATTTTGTGCGTTTCAAAAATAGATTGGAGAGCATCAGGGTGCCATTTGTATTTGTTAAAATGAAAAATATCTCCTGGTTATTCCTTTTGATGAATCCAGCCTTTGGAGAAATTAGCATGAAAGGAGACCAGACAATGAGAAACACAGACATGAGCAATGAATTATGCAACAAACAACACAAAGCACAACATTACTATTTATTAGGAGTCAGGGTCTGGCTCTTTTGCATATAGAAGTTTGGATTCTGGAAAGTAAGAATCATCAGCACAGGAATTGCTTTTTAAAGTGTCTCAAAACCAACACCATAAAGGTGTGACTCTAATTTGAGTTTGGATCCAATGGAGTTTCATATTGAAGAGACAGTTGCACAGATGGAACCTTTCATTAAAATCAAAATTCCCTCTGATCAGTTATTTTTTTGGGGGGGAGGGGGCAAGGAAAAGAAGTGGGTTTGGGTTGGCAGTATTCATCCCTTCTGTTCCTTCTCCTCAAGAGCCGTTTGCCAGGACTGCTGGCATGGAGAGGGAAATCACTTCCGCAGTACTTATTTGTGCATCTAGTATCTCAGCAAGCTAAGCATACACTCATGGACGCCTTCTGTGTAACTGGATTGGGGCCCTGGCTACAAAACAAGTCACGTGTCACTTTCCCCCATAAAATGTGGCAAATATAAAAATGTTCCCAACTGTATTAGAAGCAATGAACCATCATGTTCCACGATGGGTCCTAAATTCACAGACTTGTGCTTGTCTGATGCAAATTGCCTTGATGCAAATTATCTGTATTAGAATCATAGAATCGTAGAGTTGGAAAGGAGCACAATGGTCACCTAGTCCAACCACCTGTGATGCAGGAATCTTTTGTTCAACGTGGGGCTCGAACCCACAACCCTGAGATGCCTCATGCTCTACCAACTATTATCCAGAGTTAACTGGTATTAGTGTTTTTCCTGTGCAAGCATTTCTCAATCCATAAAGAAGTTGTTGTGGGGTTGTTCGTTGTTGCTATTGTTCTTCAGAATCACCTTGACAAACATTTGATATGGGTTGGCATCCCTAGGAGGCTTTTGATTCTACTTCCTGCAACACACACACACACACACACACACACACACACACACACACACGGAACTGCAAAGCCCCAGAACTCTGAAACTCTAATAATAGGCTCCAACTACTTTATTCTCTAAGACAGTCTAGCAGCTTTTGAGAGAAAGGGGCTGCTGTCCTGCTCACTGTGGCAGTTTGTTGCTAGCACTGCTCATATCCAAAGAGTGTTGTTGTTCAGTCGTTCAGTCGTGTCCGACTCTTCGTGACTCCATGGACCAGAGCATGCCAGGCACGCCTATCCTTCACTGCCTCTCGCAGTTTGGCCAAACTCATGTTAGTAGCTTCGAGAACACTGTCCAACCACCATCTCATCCTCTGTCGTCCCCTTCTCCTTGTGCCCTCCATCTTTCCCAACACCAGGGTCTTTTCTAGGGAGTCTTCTCTTCTCATGAGGTGGCCAAAGTACTGGAGCCTCAACTTCAGGATCTGTCCTTCTAGTGAGCACTCAGGGCTGATTTCTTTAAGAATGGATAGGTTTGATCTTCTTGTAGTCCATAGGACTCTCAAGAGTCTCCTCCAGCACCATAATTCAAAAGCATCAATTCTTCGGCGATCAGCCTTCTTTATGGTCCAGCTCTCACTTCCATACATCACTACTGGGAAAATCAAAATCCAAAGAGTAGCATTGCAATAATTAACCAACTAAACAGAGGTCAGATGACAGAAGGGACCTATAGGGTTCACGTTGATCCTATAAAGTTGTCGGATCTTCGGGCTGAACTGATCTTGAACTGATCTTGCTTGATTTTCCAAGCACCCAGACTCTCAGTCTTGTCTGACATTACTCAAAGAATCTGTTGACTTGCTCTTCACATCTAAAGCAGGTTTAGTGTTCAAAAGCTGTAAGCACCACCACACTGATCTATCACTATCCTTTAAGGAATGATTTCAGAAAGTGCATTATGACCTCGTACCATCGCAGAGCATGTGACCTTAGTGTCATGTGACATCAATGTTGTTATCAAACTTGGACATCTGTGACAGGGTACAGGTTGGACTAATCATACATTGCCACCCCAAAAACAGAGAGATAAATCATCCCTGTATTGTATTTTGGTATTTGTTGGAGGCCGCCCAGAGTGGCTGGGGAGACCCGGCCAGATGGGCGGGGTATAAATAATAAATTATTATTATTATTATTATTATTATCCCTGATTATAAAATATTGTTTGCAGCATTTCTTCCCATCCCACAAACACAGTCACTTAAGTGTTGACTGAAGGCAAACAGTATTGAAAGAAACGAGCCATTTATTAATTATTTAATGTATGATGGAGGTATATAGATTCAATTTACGGGCTTCTGGAGCTGATGTAGCAAACGTTTGTAACGTGGGGTACAGTATGTATGCTAGGCTTCCTCACAGGAGTGAACTCCAAAGCATGCCTTTCTGACAGCAGGCAGCAAATAAAATGACAAGAACCTTGTTGTCTTGGCAACCCAACACTGTCTAAAACTCAGGGGGCAGCCCTATGACAAGCTCTGGGATGAGCAGCTTAGGATTCAGTGAGTCTTTGGCTCAGCCGGCATTAGGTCTCCAACCCTGGCTCAGCCAAAGATACACCAACATAATATGCTGATTCCTGCCTCAGTCGGCTGAGACATTGCTGGCGGAGCCTTGTCTAGTGCAAGTCCCCCAACAGGGACATGGTAGGGCTGGATCCCAAATCCCATTCAGATTGGTCACATGACCTGACAAGCCCCACAATCGAATGGGGTTTGGATCTGGTATAACATAATGCCAGCTTAACTTACAGCAGCTTGTCTTACGCCAGCTTCTTCTGCTCTCTAAGTCATTGCTCTCTAAGTCAGGTCTGGGTAATGACAACAAAACATTCCCTTGCAAAATGGTGGCTGCTTTGTGTCACCACAGAATTCAATCCATACATCTCACGAAATGGTTCATCTTCAAAGAATCTGATTTCATCCACAAATCCACTCCAGTGGCAAAATGTCTTCCCCATTAAAGCAAAATTTATTCATTTTGTCAATAATACTTGTGGAAACTGTTGCTACTTTTAATAGTCTTGTTCCTTAAGCTTTGCTGGGCCAGCATACACCCCATAATTTTTACAAGCATGTTTCAAACACATGACTTACCCCCCCAACAAATCCTGGCAACTGTAGTTTGCTAATGGTACTGGGAATTGTAGCTGTGTGAGAGGTAAATTAGAGTTCTCGGGATTTTGGGGGGAAAGTTATGTCCTTGAAATGTATGGTTTGTAGGCGGCCAGTTCACTTCTTCCAGTTTCTTTCTTTTAAGGAGAAGCAGTTTGGGAAGAAAGTGCTGGACAGCAGAACAACTGCAGGGGAACTGTTACCTTTTTCCACTCCTGCTGGTTTGTCCCCAAGCTGTTCCCCCACTCCTTCCCATGTTAGAAAGGATACAGGATTATAATGCTCTAACAACAGAACAACACCTTGAACTGCTGGCCTAAACATCTCAACAAAAGACTGCAGAACAACTCTGAAGATTTCAAAATGTTACATTCTTATTACATCTTGAACTGCTCTGAAACCCTTCAGCTCTAAATAGCATAAACTCTAAAGTGAAGTAGGCAATAAATTACTGCATTGATATCCTGTCCTCCTTCTGTGGGTCTCAGGGCATGGATCTCTCTCCCCAATGCACACATATTGGATCCAGAAGACTCTTCTTAGTTTCTTGTTGAATTTGTATCCCACCCTTCCTCTGAAAGGAGCCCGAAGAAGAAGAAGAAGAAGAAGAAGAAGAAGAAGAAGAAGAAGAAGAAGAAGAAGAAGAGTTTGGATTTGATATCCCGCTTTTCACTACCCGAAGGAGTCTCAAAGCGGCTAACATTCTCCTTTCCCTTCCTCCCCCACAACAAACCCTCTGTGAGGTGAGTGGGGCTGAGAGACTTCAAAGAAGTGTGACTAGCCCAAGGTCACCCAGCAGCTGCATGTGGAGGAGTGGAGACGCGAACCCGGTTCACCAGAGTACGAGTCTACCGCTCTTAACCACTACACTACACTGGCTCCCACACAGTGATAAAACAACAGATAAAGCAATACAATTGTGTGGTTTTTAATAACAACAACAACACACATTTAAACCAATTAAAAACATATACAGTATGGAAACATTAGGATCACATCCTCCAAAACCCACATTTCTTGTACACAATGCCTCCTCCCCCTCCCCATTAGTGTGTTCCAGATTTGTGCTTCAGCCTTGGAGATGTTCTTTGAAATGCAGTCAACTTGCCATCATTTCCTTTCTTTCACGCTCACCTGTTCTATACGGTGATTAAAGCTTCCAAGCTCAAATAGATTTCTTGGGAGAAGCTTCGCTAAAGTCAATGGGGCCGCTCCAGTATAAGTGGTTGAAAGACTGTTGTTTTAATGAGGTTCGATACAGCCGCAACCTGCTGAAAGCAGGCAATAATAAAGAGGGGATATTTCATAGATATGCAAACATCTCCCCATCAAAAGGTCAAATATACCAGAAATGAAGGGAGTCTTTCAGGCAGGCAGGAGGTTTGGTCTGACATCATGCAATGATTTATTTATGTGTTCGCTCTATGCTTTCACTGTTTTGCAGTTATTTTCAGTGATTAGTATTTATGGAAAAACACACAGTGGAGTCTTACTTTTTGAGGTATGGACTACAGAGGACAAAAAAACAACAACCCGTCTTCTACTCATCAAATGTTCTCCTCTTAAAATAAAATCTCCTACAGTCCCATGGGAGTTTATATACACATACCATGTAGTGTTTTGTATGAGGAGAAAGACACATTTTGTACAATGAACACCCACATCTGCACTTGGCCCTCAGTTACAGCTTCCTGCTGGGTTTGAGAAAGAGCACTATCACTCCTATGGAAGTGTCACCTAGCTGTACAATCGCCAGAAGTACATCAGGGGTAGTAGCCCATATGGTGTCCTCCATATGTTGCTAGCTCCATATGTAGGAGCTGGAGTCAGGAGCAGGTCAGCAAGAAAACACCCGTTGTCAGTGAAGTTAGCTCTATTCAAACAAACCAAAACAGCCTAGGCCTAGTGATCATAGCAACTCTTCCCAGTAGGCCTTGCATCAATGAGGCAGTTCACACCACTTTCTAAGGCTCCTTTCCTGGTTCCTTCCCCAGCAACCTGAGGCTCCTTCGTCTTGTCCAGG
Source organism: Lacerta agilis (assembly GCF_009819535.1). Classification (NCBI taxonomy): domain Eukaryota; kingdom Metazoa; phylum Chordata; class Lepidosauria; order Squamata; family Lacertidae; genus Lacerta; species Lacerta agilis. The sequence goes on along the minus strand of NC_046316.1, from coordinate 18,324,748 downwards.
CATAGGCAAACTTGGCCCTCTGGATGTTTTGGGAATAAAACTCCCATCATCCCTAGCTAACAAGACCAGTGGTCAGGGATGATGGGAGTTGTAGTCCCAAAACAGGGCCGAGTTTACCCATGCCTGGTCTTGTCTCTCTTTGTTCCACCCTCTTCATTCCTCTTTGTGTTCTGGGAGACCAGGCGGGAGGAGAGCTGATCACAGCAGGATGGCGAGACTCCCTAGCTTCTCAGCAGCCTGCCTCATGTCTGTCTCTTGCCCACACCTCTTGACTCTAGCCTCCAATTCTGGATTGCTTTCTGCCACAACCTCTTCCTGCTCACTAAACCCTGTTCCCTCTCCAGCTTCCAGCACCTCCTCCTCCCAGTCTGCTTCCTCTTCTCCCTCTGAACACTCATTGTCGTCCCAACACCAATCCCCTCTCTCTGAGATTTCTTCCCCTGGGGGTTCCCGTGGGTGTTTGCCTCCCACCTCTCCTCTGCATTCAGCCATCCATGACACTTCACTCCAACTCCCATCATCCCATGCTGACTGGAGTTGATTATCAACTTGGGCCAAACAACATATGGAGCACATCTCATTAGCTACCCCTTGCATCCTGATGTAGTGCTCCTTTCCTTGTGGTGGAGTGGCAGGGTCTTTCCTTCCACCATAGCTGTCAACCTTTCCCTTTTTTTAAGGGAAATTCCCTTATTCCGAATAGGATTCCTCGCAAGAAAAGGGAAAAGTTGACATCTGTGCCTCCCACCACTCTGATGATCTCAAGTTGAACCATGCGCTCCACAATGATACTCCATTACTCAGGCATCCAGGGCCTCATCCAACAGTGCAGCTGTGCTGGTGCACATATATCTCTGTGTGTAAATAATCACAGAGTCATAGAATTGTAGAGCTGGAAGGGACCCCAAAGGTCATCTAGTCTAGCAGGAATCTCAGCTAAAGCATCCATGACAGATGGCCATCCAACCTCTGCTTTAAAACCTCCAAGGAAGGAGAGTCCACCACCTACCGAGGGAGGCCATTCCACTGTAGAACAGCTCTTGCCGTCACAAAGGACTTCCAGGTGAACCTGTGACAGACAGATTTTTAAATTTAAAAATTTAAGCATCCTCCCACATGGCAACTGTAGGGTAGGAAAATACGGTGGCAATCCAGATAGATAGATAGATAGATAGATAGATAGATAGATAGATATAGATATAGATATAGATATAGATATAGATATAGATATAGATAGCAACCCAGCTAGAATAGTGGTCCCCTGTAAAACCACATTAAAAAAAACCACTGGAATACCTAAATGCTTCTGACATGAATGCAAATGCACTCTGAATTATGCATGGTGATGCGTCGCAATTGTGGATTTACCCAAAATGCATTGGTGCATCATTCTATTTGTGCATGACCTTTTGGTGGTCAGGGTGGTCCTATATATTCTGTCAGAGAGAAAAGAAATAGGTATTGCATGCATACTAATCCAGGGAAATCAGGAAACAGGCACCACTGCCAAGGGGAATGCACCGAACCTACGCAGACAGTACCTTAATGATGAATGAAGTCCCAAGGATTGAAAAGGGAACAGGGGACCAAAGGAGAGTCCGACCAGGTAATAAGGTGACTTTCACCCAGCATGTGGAATAGAAACAGAATTTAAGTACCAAAATAAACCTGCAATAATGTTTGAGACCATAGATGCGCAGAAGACATCCAACAACCCACCCACACACAACCTTTTAGAAGTTTCCAGAAAATCCACAGTTTCATTTAAAAAAAATTACTTGACTACAGCTCTTAAATCTAGTTGTAACAAAGCAGTCCTTCTGAGATCTGGAGCAAATGTCTGAGTGCTACATATTATCACACCTGGGCCACTGATGGTCACATCCACAACACTCTTTCTCCATTTTAACAGTCATAGCTCCCCCCGCGAACCTCCCCTATACAGGGCTGCCTTCATATATCTTATAAAGGTTGTATACCTGGTCATCTCCTTAGATCGAGGATCACATAACTCCATACTCACCAACATTTCTCCAATGAAAATAGGGATGTCCTACCATACCTTCCAACATTTCTCTGATGAAAATAGGGGCGTCCTAAGGAAAAGCAGGACATTCCAGGATCAAATCAGAAACCAGGGTGCTTTCTGTAAATCTGGACTGTCCCTGGAAAATAGGGACACTTGGAGGGTCTACAGTTTGTAAAGGGTGCTGAGAGTTGTTAGAGCACGAATAAACTACAGCTCCCACAATTATTTGGGGGAAGACATCACTGTTAAAGGGGTACAAGTGTGCTTTCTACGTGTGCTATGGATTTCCTTCCTAACCCTTGTTCCATTCAAACCTGTCTTTAAACATTTCTTAACAACCAGTGCTCTACAACTCTGAAGTCTTAAGGGTAAAGTAAAGAGCAATATCTTTATATAAAGGAAAAAGAACAATTGCAGCAAGGTGTTCACTGGAGATGAGCCAAACCTTAATTAGCTGTAACAGATTGAAAGAACCGCGACAAATTTGAAACTGTGGCTTACTTCTGCTAACTCAAATTACTTCTTGACCTGAGGACGTTAACTTAAGCTGAGCTCTCCTAGGTGTCATAATGACAATTTAATATATATTTGTGCCATCAGACAAAGACTGATTAGAAGAGAGAACTGCACTGATAGCACCCTTAGAGGATCAATTGGAATAGCTTAATGTGGCTTATTAAAAAAAGAAAAGATTACTGATATTATCCTTAAATAGTGGAAACAAAGAACACCCAGCAGGAAGCTGGACACAGGTTCCAGGAACAGGGAAAAAGAAAGAAAGAGGAAACTCAGCAAGAGCAATATGTTAGTAATTGAAAATTCCCCTCTCTGGAAAAGAACGTCACACTGAGATCTAAATGACATAACCTCGAGGATACATTGAACTCTCAATTAGCATACTTTCTCTGACCCCCATTCACTTTTTTTTTAAAAAAAGAGTAAAATATATTCACTGCAATCCAAATGTGTCAGGAACATGGACAATCAATGCAGCCAAGCACTTATTTCAGCCTAGGTCTCAAGCCTTAGGTTCACCTTAGGTTTAATTTGCTTCATTAAGCATTTATGCACCATTCATAAAAGTGTTAAGTCCTTTACAATCTGTATTTCCTTCTTCCCAACTAAAATTTTGCATGATAGGTGGTGATGGTGGTGGTTAGGAACCGGACAATCAGTATCTTATCCAACCCCACCCACTGGGTTGACGGGTTAACTGATACAGTGGTACCTCAGGTTACAGACACTTCAGGTTACAGACGCTTCAGGTTACAGACTCCGCTAACCCAGAAATAACGCTTCAGGTTAAGAACTTTGCTTCAGGATAAGAACAGAAATTGTGCTCTGGCGGCACAGCGGCAGCGGGAGGTCCCATTAGCTAAAGTGGTGCTTCAGGTTAAGAACGGACCTCCAGAACGAATTAAGTTCTTAACCCGAGGTACCACTGTATTTGAACCCAGGACTCCCGGGTTTGATATCTTGTGCCCCAGACAGGGCAGGGAAGTGCAGGAAACTTTCTTTCCATCAATTTTCTTCACTTAGGATCCAAGACACATTCCAAGTATTCCCAAAACTGTCAATGAAGAGGAATAAAAATGGTAGTAATGGAAGGTTCTCGCCCATGCATATCAGTGGGACTCCAAATCCAAATAACTTTATTGTACTAGTCATTGGCTATGACGGATCTGAATAAAAAATAAATACAAGCAAAAGGGGTCTCGCACCACAAATAATGGTCTCTATTTAGATCTCTGTGTCTCCATTTCAGTACACTGCCGTATTGTCCAGGGTCTACTTTCTGATCTTTTTGGCTGACAAAGCAAAAAAGGGTGAGTTTATGAGTCACTGAAGCAATTACATCGCTCAGAAGCTATAGGACCTTCTGCCAGGGAGAGACATATTTCCTGTATGGACAGTAAGGTGAGAAATCGCCTCCTGGGTCCAATGTATAGTGGGCAATACAGTAAACAATGCAAGATGTCTTCCATATCAGTGGGAACTGGGACGAACTTTGGTCTTTCTAATTTCAGCAGCACTCTTTGCAAGTCCAAAATTCCCCCCCAACCCCTTGCCTTCTGTTCTGCTCAATTCACTAGGTCATAGTTTACTTAATTCACTAGGTCATAGTTACTCCACCCAGTGGCGCCCCCTAGCCTTGGTGCCCAGTGCGGCAGAACTGGTCATGCTGCCCTCAATCCGCCTCTGGTGGAAAACTCTCTTCTTGAACCTTCCCTAGATTTCCGACCAAAACATGCCTGCTTCTCGAGGGTTGCATAAGGTAGGGTAAAGGCAATTTCACTCTGGGTGGCTTCAAACAAAATACTAAAACTACATTAAAACATCAGTCATTAAAAACTTCCCTAAACAGGGCCGCCTTCAAATGTCTTCTAAATGTCAGATAGTTGTTTATTTCCTTGACATCTGATGGAAGCGCGTTCCACAGGGCAGTCGCCACTACCAAGAAGGCCTTCTGCCTGGTTCCCTGTAGCTTCATTTCTCACAGTGTGGGAACTACCAGAAGGCCCTCGGTCCTGGATCTTCATGTCTGAGCTGAACGATGGGGGTGGAGATGCTCCTTCAGCTCCTTCAGTGCCAAGGCCGTTTAGGTCTTTAAAGGTGAGCACCATGGACAGCTGTGAGTCCAAAATGACCCCCAAACCATACACCTGGTCCTTCACACAGATTATTATTTTTTGTATGTATAAATTAAAAATGCAGACCATATTTGTTAATGGGGTAGGTATTTTATTTCTCATTGTGAAATCTTGGTTGTTGTCTTATACAATGGGAGATCACTATTTTCTTTTTAAGGGGGAGGAGAATTCTAGAAATAAACTTCAGGGAAAGTTTAGTGAGACCATCTGGATTTTTAAAATCTTTTACAAGACTTAGCTCTGCATCAAATTGTCTTATGAAGTATACACTCCTGAATAGAGCAGTGCAATCGATACAGGAACTACTGTTGGTAATTTGTACAAGTTGAGGGCCCAATGGCCCAGTGAAAAGTCCATCTATGGCCCCTTGCTTGTGTAGATTTCTTCCTATGTTATGTTCTACCTTAGCACATATATACCTTGTTTCAATAGATACTGAGACTTTACTCACAAGGGCAATAAATGCATTGTTAAAATAACCATGTACCTTTATATTCTGTTGCCTTTGAACAGGGTGGCACCTGAGGTGAAATGCCCCACTGATACAGACCCTCTGATGAGTCTCTCTGTTCTCTAGGAACATTCCCAGATTTACAGAAGCCATCCCAGTTTCTGATTTGATGCCAGAATGTCCTGCTTTTCCTTAGGGCGTACCTATTTTCATTGGATAAATTATGCAACCCCCGAACCAAGGAGATAAATAACTATACAACCTTTAGAAGACATCTGAAGGCAGCCCTGTATAGAGATGTTTTTTTTTAAAAAAAAAAAAAGTTTAATGTTTTATTATGTTTTTATGTAAGTTGGAAACGCTCAGAATGGCTGGGACAACCCAGTCAGATCGATAGGGTATGTATGTATGTATGTATGTATGTATGTATGTATGTATGTATGTATGTATGTGTAAGTAAGTAAGTAAGTAGGATGTCCCTATTTTCAGAGGTATGCTGGCACCGCTGCAATGGGGTGCAAACTCTGTAAGGAGTCTCCTGTGCTGGGTGAGGTGAGAGATGCTTTCTGGGATCCCCCCCCCTCTTGCCTAGCAGTGGGACTGTGCATTATCTCCTCCCTTCAGGAGAAGCTTATACCCCTCTCATACCACCAGGCGGAGGGGAGATTCCTGACCCGCCAGCCCAGAGGCAAAGCTATGTGGCAGAATGCCCCCCCTCCTCACTGACTTGGCAAGATGGGAGGCATTCGACAGAGCTTTTCCACCAGTCCCTCTCGGTCCCTTGAGACCAACAGCAAAACTGGGCAGTGGAAGGGGTTTACACTCCTTTGGGGTGCCCCCTGAGGCAGCCCCCCTCACCCAGCCTCATGAGTCAGCCAGCTGTGCCTTTCAGTGGCTTTCTTGAGTTTTCTTTCAGCCTCGGACTGCGTATATACCCTGCCACCATTTATTTGATAGCTTTCCTGCATCCATGCTATTTTTGAAACATGTGGGGTGCCGGCATATGTTGGCACGCAGCAACTACTTCAGCTAAGAGTAGGCTAATTACGGAAAATGCATCTATCATCCTTGGGCTGGTACAAAAATAGCAAGAAAACAAAGGAAACTGTCTATTTCGCTGCCCTTTCTCGGTTCATAAAGAGACGGCAGTTAACCACGGAAGTCTTTTGCTTCATGCAGCTACAATTGTGGCTGTTTCAAAATCACATTAAGAATGCAGTTCGGTACATTTCATTGTAAAGACAAATGTTCCGGAGATTTCTGAAGCAGGTAAGTGTGAGAGAGGGGAGACAAGATGATTGTAGTTGTGGGCTCAGCAGGATGGGCTGGATCCAGACTTAATTGTGTTTAGAGCAAACCCATGGAAATCAGTAGGAAATTAACTAGTCATAACTAACTTAAGTTCAATTTATTACCATGTGTCCCCTATAAAATATGCCTGGCTCCAACCCTAAGGTTTGAAGGTCTACTTTTGGATATATTCAATATTAAACTGAAAAGAAAGCAGTGATTTCTACATGCATTTTCAGTGGTTATTTCCCTTTTTATAATTCATAATATTGATAATAAGGTTATGAATGTAGGCAGTGCTCTTTTTTTTCAAGAAAATTGGTGCCAGAATTAACCAAGAAATTGTTAAGGTATGTTGCTGGGCGACTTGAGGCAGCCCTGAGCAGATGTTGTTTGGACAACAGCCATGTTCACCACCTGCAGTGATGCTAAAAACTACAGTAAGCTGTCTCCATAGCTGGTTTGGGAGCTTTCCCTGGTTGTGGTGCAGCTCAAATAAATGTGTCCCTGCTTCCCTTGTTCTCTTAGATTCAGGCGCATGACTAGGGCAGATCGGAAGGGCCCCCGCGCAAATGCATGCACATGCAATGGCAGAGGTCTGGCTGGAAAGATTAAAGTCTGCCGCCACTACATGGGAGATGGATTCCAGAAAAATAAATACGAATTGGCCCCATCCTGAAGCTTGCAGCTAAGAGCAGCTAGGAGCACTTAGGAGCTGGGTGGAGTCATAGACCTTTTTCTTTTTTAAAGTAGACTCACACATGCTGGCCAGCTTCTGTTTTGAATTGAACAGTTCATTTGGGGCTTCTCAGAAGTACATAAAGCCAAAAAGCAGGTGGGAAGACAGCTGGCCTGCAATGGGGCCTACCTGAGAGGTGCCAAAACTGCACTCTGGAGCGCTCTGGCTGGGGAAAAAAAACACTGAATGTAAATTAAACCAACACTCACTTGTTAAAATAAAGGGCTTTGAGTCTTTGGCATGCCTAAGCCTATTTAACTGAGCAAAAGTGACTCAGGATGACTCAGCATTCTGAGCAAAAGTGACTCAGTATGTGAAGCCAATGAGTCAGTCAGTCAGAAATACAGGTTATCTGCAGTGCAGCCATAATCACACATAATCCAATACACGATAGGCAGAGGGTTGTTCTGTTTGCTTGACCACATTGGCTGCCCTTTTCTTAACCCTTTCTAGCTCTATTATTACTAATAATAATATTTATATTTATCAAATTTCTATACCAACCTTCATCACAGTATAACCAGGCAGAGGACCTTCTTGGTAGTGGCGCCCGCCATGTGGAACGCCCTCCCATCAGATGTCAAAGAAATAAACAACTATCTGATGTTTAGAAGATATCCGAAGGCAGCCCAGTTTTTAATGACTGATGCTTTAATGTAGTTTTAGTCTTTTGTTGGAAGCCACCCATAGTGGCTGGGGAAACCTAGCCAGATGGGCGGGGTAGAACTTACTTACTTATTTATTCATTCATTCATTCATTTATATTATTATTATTATTAATATTATTATATAAAAACAGAAAATGTAGACCATGTTAACAAACAAAAACAGTATTATTTTCATTATTTATTAAATTTCCTTTTCTGAGGTGAGGCAGCCAGAACTGTGCACAGTATTCCAAATGTGGTTACACCATAGGCTGTTATAACGACATTATGATATTAACATTTTATTTTACTCTCCAACCCTTTCCTAATGTTCCCTTGTGTGGGTTTTACCTTTTTCACAGCTGCCATGTCCCCTAATTGCTACTGGTTCAGCAAGTCACATGACTTTTTTTATATACTCAAAATGGATTAGCAGAGACTCATTTCTGAAAATGGAAGCCCAGGTTGTAGATCTACAGCCTCGTTGTCCTGGTTTTTATGTCTATATTTAAATTTTAAGTTGTGCCTTGTATAAATTGCCAGTGTCAGTTGCAAACTGTTGGTATTGGATGGACGCTAACCAAATTTAGAACATCTCTACACAAATTCTGCTCACCAGGGCCCAGTTCTCAATCTAATCTAAACATTACAACTAGGTGTTTGTCAAGCCAAAACAGCAGGACTGGAGTCTGCTTAAGTAAATATGCTACGTAAAAATTAAAGTAAAAGCTCTATTACATTAACACCAGCCTATAAACTATCTTGCTTTATTTGAGTTCTTGGTTGCACATTTTAGAACATGGTCCAACTTCCGTTGACCTCTGTGAGAAGATGTTTTGTTACACTGCCTTTTATAACTCAGTGTTGGTTGTAATAAGGCTTCACAGCAAAGTCAGCAATATTGCGATCACTACAGCATTCACCAGAACGCTGCTTCGTAGTGGCTTTGTGAGTGTTTGGTCAATGCACTACTTAAAATTCTGCGGAAGTCCACAGTTGTCCTAGGGAGAGTATCAGTTTGTGTAGGTATTCCACATTTGGTAGAAGATTTTTTTTAAAAAAAAAGAAATGGGAGAGTCAGTGAGGAAATAGATGAAATGGAAAATTAAACTTCAGCGAGGCTTCTCAGTGTGAAGCTAATGGTAGGCCAAATGCATGCTCTACAGAAGACAAAAATGCTGGAAAATTTGAATTCTTCGAACAGGACAACCTCTGTAGGGGAAATTAGTGGCCTTAGGGAATACTTTACAGGGGCACATTGGTGAAGGGATGGAAAGTTTATCTCTACTGCCAGCTTCCCAGTGAATAGACAAAGAAGGCGTTTTGTAAGACGACTCTGCCTGAGAGAGACACGGGTTTTAATTAAAAGCAAATTCCTAAAAGCATTGAGCTTCAAGTGCATTCAATTTCTGCCTCTTTCACAGGAAAATCAAACAGTTTCAGATGTAGCACTCTCCTCCTCCCAGATGAATCTTTTTAAGATATACTTTTCCAATCATGGCGAAGTGAATTGAAATGAAGTATCTTCCCCGCCGCCCCATGAGTTCCTTTTGAAATGAAATATCCTAACTGAGTGTATATTATCTTTTACCAATCTGCAGGAAGTCAAGAATTCTGCCTCAGCCACAAACCTAATCTGAATTGAAAGGGATTTACTCCCTAGTAAATAACTCCTTGGGATTGCAGCATTAAAGCATTCAAAATGTGCAAAGAGGCAGGGTGGTAGTCTATTAAGATTTACTCAGAGTAGATGCATTGAAATTAAGAACCATGAATACGTTAGGTCTATTACCCTCAATAGGTCTACTGTGAGTAAAACGTAGTTGAGTAATACTCATGGACTTTTAAAAGCATTTATTTTCTATCCTTCTCTCTTGCTAGCACCATACCAAATTTTTCTCCCACATTTTATGTTACCTTTATTCCACCAATAAATGAGAAAAAAATTGCATTTATCAAAGGGGAGAAGAAATTCCGGTGAAATTCTCATGGCCAGAGTGCACAATTTTTGCCATGGTTAGGGACTGATAATTCTGACAGTTTCAGTTTCTCTCCACTTCTCAAATCTTAAACTGTGTTCTCCATATTTCCACAGCTATTTGATTTAAAAAATAAAAATCCTCATGAAAATTCATCAGCATATTAGTGTTAATTTTTCCAAACAAACACATTTTGGGATGCAGTTTGGAGTAACACAAATATTTTTGCAAGCAGTTTTCCCTAGCATAAACAACAACAACAAAAAGAATCCTGAAGCCAGTCACCTCTTGCTCTAGAAACCCTCTGAATATACAGATATTTACTAAATATTAACACAGTATTGTATTTTGGCATCCTGTAGAGTAATGATCTCATTTGATCTATTACGATTAAAGTGGAATGGTATGGGGCTTAGGCGGGGGGTATTTTATGTTAACAAAGAATCCAAACTCTCTATCGGATATCTGGTTATACTGTATGTAAAAACGAATACAAAATGGCCAAAATAACCTGGTCCTGATTTCTAACAGTTTGTATAAATGTAACCTTATACTTAAGAAAGAAGGTGTTATTGGTACCGCAGTGAATGATGCAGAGGGAAAACTTAAAGAAATGTTGTTTGCTGGACCTCTGTAACAAGCCAATCTCATATTTCCATTAAGGAAATGTTTAAAGTTTGCGACTTTTCATCAGTAAGTAGGGGCTAATGGTTGCGTTGCCCCAGGAGCAAAAGAAAGGACGATTGATTTATAAATTTTGTTCCTGTTTCCCAACATGCCCCACAGAGAAAATGGACCTCATTCCCTCCTACTTTTCCCTTCACCTCCCTCCCCTTTTCCACTGTGCACACTAGCAGGCCAGTTAATGATGAGCCTTTCGATTCATCAATTATCCAAGGACATTGATCCACTAGTCATTTTCAGAAGGTGAGCTGATGCCCCTTGAGGCTGTAATTCCAAAACCAATTGCTTTATAGCAGTATTATTTTCAGACATGGGAAGCACATTTAGCACCAACTTACAACACCGGCCCCACTTGTAACTTAAAAACAAAATAAAATCCCATAGCACCATATCAAAGTCCGTTTCAATTGCATTTAATGCTGAGGTTTGGGGGAAGGAAGTTGTGATGGGGAAACTAACAGCAAATGCATATAAACAAATATGCTTTATGCCAGCTTAAAAGTTGATTTGCCAATTTTGAGGAGCCTTATGTTCAACGGGTCCTGTGCAATCCTCCATCATATAGAAGTTCCTTTACCCTTCCCTAGCCAATGTGACTGTAGGTGGGATGAAGGCATGGGGTTGTATCTAATGTTAGTCATAATCCGAGTAGACCTATTGCCATTAATAGACAAGACCAACTGAGGTCCATTGATTTCAGTAAGTCTACTAAAAGCACAACCTAGTTGAAGACAACCTTTAGTTTTATCAGAATATTTTTAGGATGGGCAGCACTTGGACTACCTTGTAAGTCATCATCATCATTCTTTATTCGATCGTCAGTAAAAAAATAAATACAAAATTAAAACATCTATACAAAATCCATACAAAATTAAAACATCTAGAGAAACTTTTGAATAAAACATAGCCAACACTAACATGAAGCTATACAGATAAACCCATGTCAATGCAATCAATTTTAGTCTTACAACGCTTAAGAGCTAGAATAAGAAATTTGGCCACCAAGGAAGCTGTTTTTCCCATAACATTGCCTTGTAAGTCAAACCTTGGTTTTTTAACATCTCAGCTGCCAAACATTTCAGAAGCCGAATGCCGAAAAACCGGAAGTGAATGCTTCCATTTTCGAACGCGCCTTGGAAGTTGAATGGCTTCCAAGGTGCATTTCTCAATTTTCCCCATTGAACATTCTGGCAGCCCTTTGGTCCTTGGTTTTCGAACATTTCGGAAGTCGAACAGATTTCCGGAATGGATTACGTTTGAAAACCGAGGTTCCACTGTAATGGGATCAGCAGGAATGCAGATTCTAAAGCAGATGATAAACAGACTCATGGTCTGATCCAGCACATGATCTGCCTGGATCAAACCAGGTGAGTCTGAGTCTTGTGGAGTTTTGCTAAATTCCTCTGTGTGATATGCCAGCGACAGCTTCCATTTAAAGAATGACAGCTTGTTTTAAGAAAAAGAACCATTTTAGTTAAATAAAAATAAAAGGAGCAATACAACAGGTGATTCTGGTGTTCCCTCCAAAAGCATAGCAGGATTCCAAGGGTTACAAGTCAACTAAGTTTTGGTCAGAGGAGACCCAATGAAATGAATGAATGTAACTGAAGTTAGGTCTGTTAATTTCACTGGGTTTATTCTGAATAAAAAACTTGTTGTGTATCACCCCACAAATTTGCTCATTCAAGATTTCCCTTTGTTCAGAATAGATTTCCCATGCTAATAATTGATGCAATTACTTTAAGTGATGGGTGGGGGGGACACAGATTGTGCAGTAACATGACCATCAAAATGTTAAATATTATACTTTTTACTATTAAGAGACTTCTCTTGGTCTTCACTTTGCTCTCCTTTTTAGTTTTATATAGTTGTGTTCTGTATCTAGCTTTACAGTCTAAAAGACATGACACAAAGGGAAAGGGGATTTGGAGAAAGAAGGAAAGGAGCACTAATTCTTAGTTACAAAATTATTCTAAGCGCGCGCACACACACACACACACACACACACACCCCAGTGGTCTTTGGAGTGCTGCCAGGGATGATGCAACCATGATTTACAATGAATCACAAGAAGTGGTAAAGGTTAAGGGACCCCTGACTGTTAGGTCCAGTCATGGACGACTCTGGGGTTGTGGCGCTCATCTCACTTTTCTGGCTGAGGGAGCCAGCGTACAGCTTCTGGGTCATGTGGCCAGCATGACTAAGCCACTTCTGGTGAACCAGAGCAGCACACGGAAACGCCGTCTATCTTCCCGCCGGAGCGGTACCTATTTATCTACTTGCACTTTGATGTGTTTTCAAACTGCTAGGTTAGCAGGAGCAGGGACCGGGCAATGGGAGCTCACCCTGTTGCGGGGATTCGAACCGCTAACCTTCTGATCGGCAAGCCCCAGGCTCTGTGGTTTAGACCACAGCACCACCTGTGTCCCTACAAGAAGTGGAGGGGCGCTGAATTTTGGCATCGTGCAGGGCACCACTGAAATTTGAGACCCCAGGGTCCACCAATGTAGCAAAGGAAGCTCCCGGCAGCTATTCCCTCTCTGGCTAAGGTTTGTCTTTCCTTTGCTATGCCATTCTTCCTTGGAAGTTTGGGTAGCAGAGTCCCGATTCCCCTTGGTCCCTTGGGAGAGGCCAGAGTATGCTGCCCTGCAGTTGGGTCTGCATACTTGAAACACTGAGCTGTTGTCTCAGATTCAATGGATTTGATATGTGCTTTAAATACACACACACACAGTTGCAAGAAGGGAGATGGGACTACAGGCTAACTAACGGCTAGAGGATGCAGATCTTTTGGGTAAGTGCAGAAGAAAAGGAATGTGCAATAAGAAGCAGGGAAGGGAACAGGCTTCAGCAGAGAGCCCGGAGCAAGAAACGGGCAAGGAGAAAGAGACACAAACACCACTGAGAAGAATAAGCAGCCGACCAAACAGCCAGAGGGGAGAGGAAGAAACTGATAAAAGGCAGAGGACCACAGCTGAGAATCAAAGTGACGGGTGTGAGGAGGTTGCAGAGGGATGCAGAAAATCAGGAAATGATAACTTAAGAGAAAAAAAGGGACTCCCTTCCAGGCTTAGATTCAAGCCCAGCATCTCTCTCCCCCCACCTTATTTCTTTTTTATTTTTTTGCATGAAGTTTGTTGCCAGAATTGGGAAAGGGGTAGGGCAGAGAGGATGAGCAATGGCAATGCTGTGGTTTGGAGCTGCTGGAAACTATCGCACTTTGAACAATATTTTGCAGATCTTTGATTCCTTATAGCTTTAGGGAAGCAGTGAAATGATCTACTGGGGGGGGGGGCGGAAATCCTGCTGCTCTTTTCAGAGCAACATAAGATGCTCAATGGGGTTACTGCAATACCCTCTATGGCTTTTCTTCCCAGTTTATGCTTCCCCACTTCTCACTTGCTTTAGAAGTTTGATTTAGACAGCAGGAAGTACTTGGGGAAGACATCTGGGAAGTGCTGGGCAACCCACAGTGCCTTCCTCCATGTTGTGTTCTAGCACAATATATTTTGCTCAATGAGGGCATGGACCAATGCTGAATTCAGATCTCAATATTAGGACTCAGCCAAGTTTAAACATGTAGTTTTGCAGCCATGTTTGTCAATCGTGAACCAATTGTTTTGCCCAACTTCAGTTGGGGGCATGATGTTTGGCCCTAACACTGAACGGCTGCCCCCTCATTATGCCCTTCCTGTGTTTTGTGGTTGTCTGCAGACTTATTTATCTTTGTCATTTTGGCTTTTCCAGCTCTGTGTTCTGTAGCACACTGCTGGAAAGGACAAAATGGCTGAGATCATTACAGCTACAAACAGCCACAGCAGAAAGAAACTTTAAGCTAAATTGGGATGAAGGAGGATTTCTATCCCACAACTCCTACACACACAAAACTAGTAATAATAATAATAATAATAATAATAATAATAATAATAATAATCCTGAATTTTCTGTTGGACGATACTTTATTTCAAGGATGAGTGAATCTGACCTTTTTGGTTCCTATCCATTTCTCAGTTTTCCAGTCTCCAGTTGTACACATTTCCCAATTAGGTTGTGATTTTTCTTTAAGTCCCCATGCATAATCATTAGAATATTCGGTGCCTGTTTCTCCTAACGCACACATTTATGTATGCTATTTTGCCTCACACAAATTTTCCAAAGCCATTTCCCCTAATATAATGCCTTTTAAAATGCACATGTGCTTCTATGCGCATTTTACCCTGGTATGCACATTTTTGTACTTGTTGCTGTTGATGTTTAGTCATTTAGTCACGTCTGACTCTTCGTGACCCCACGGACCAGAGCACGCCAGGCACTCCTGTCTTCCACTGCCTCCTGCAGTTTGGTCAGACTCATGTTGGTAGCTTCGAGAACACTGTCCAACCATCTTGTCCTCTGTCGTCGCCTTCTCCTTGTGCCCTCCATCTTTCCCAACATCAGGAATTTTAAGCATAACTTTGCTAGCGTGTGAAATGAGTGCAATTGTGTGGTAGTTGGAGCATTATTTGGCACTGTCCTTCTTTGGGATTGGGATGTAGACTGATCTTCTCCAATCCTCTGGTCACTGCTGAGTTTTCCAAACTTGCTGGCATATTGAGTGTAGCACCTTAACAGCATCATTTTTTTAAAAAAAAAATTAAATAGTTCAGCTGGAATATCATCACTTCCACTGGCCTTGTTGTTAGCAAGGCTTTCTAAGGCCCATTTGACTTCACTCTCCAGGATGTCTGGCTCAAGGTCAGCAACCACACTACCTGGGGTGTATGAGACCTCCATATCTTTCTGGTATAATTCCTCTGTGTATTCTTGCCACCTCTTCTTGAAGTCTTCTGCTTCTGTTAGGTCCTTTCCTCTTTTGTCCTTTATTATGGTAATCTTTGTACGAAATGTTCCTTTCATAGCCTACCTCCAATTTTCTTGAACAGATCTCTGGTTTTTCCCATTCTGTTGTTTTTATTCTGTTGTTCTTATTACTAGGCTGGAAAACTGCATTTCAAAATTCAGAGAAATGTATGTTTCAAACGATGTCAATATTTCAGTTTGTCCATTGTTTCAGAAGGTGTTGTCCATTGTCCATTGTTTCAGCACTCCTCAATGTGTGGGTCAGGCAACCTGGCAGGAGGTGGCGAGGATGCACTTTGCAACAGCGACACTGGCTAAAATCAAAGTGAATGAGTCTTTTTTAAAAATTTACAGCTGCCAGCAGAGGGGCTTAACTGTCATGAAAAGGTTTATATTTCCCTCTTATCATCTTCCATGACTTTGATTAGAAAGCTTTGTTTTACAATCTGGCTGGTTATGTGAACTTATCAAAAAGGGACATGACTAATGCTTATGAAGAGAAAACTCCTTGGGTGTTTTTGCCCAACTATGAACTTCCAAGTTTACTTCAAATTGATCTTTAGGTGAAATTCAGTAGCAAGCACAGGAGAGATAAACAGTAGTACCAGAGTGACAGACTATATGGCTGTACAAAACAGAAATGGGAGTAAATCATTGTGGGCCCCTCCAGACTGGTGAGCTTTTTCATGGGTGTTTTCTGCAACATATTGACGCAATAATAGTGGTGGATGTATACTGGACCAGCCATATATTGTTCCATAGTATGAGTCATTCAGCGACTCTCCCCCAAGGTTATTGCATTATTGCCATCTAGAGGAGCGCCCTTGCAATATAATGCAATGAAAGCCAGACAAAAACAAAAACAGTGGAAGATTTGTAAAATATTGCAGGATTTCAGAAGGAAGCTACAGGGCATGTACTAATTGGAAATGAAGCAGTATGACCATCACAAATCTTTTGACAATAGTATTCAAAGTGGGATCCCGTATGGTTACATGGGAAGGAAATGCTATTTTGTGATAATTTCAGCATTCATTTGTGGGAGAGATGCAGCAGTTTTCACCCTGATATCATCATGTGCACAAATCACAACGAATGAACACAAACACATTATTTTTTATAAAAAAAAGATGCCTGGAAGGAACCTGTGACAGAGGAGAGAAATTGTTGCAGAAGTTTAGCTATAAGCATGCCATTAAAATGTAGAGGTAGCCTTCATCCAACTTCATGCAACAAGTGTCACACAGCAACTAGTGGCGCATTTCCGTCAGTGTCCAAAGATGCAGCAAAGCAGTTCAGTGGACACTGGAGTGTGGATGCAGTTGACTCTATCCGTCCACATTGAATTCAGGTGGGTACACTTTCTTCCGTATATAGATACCTTTTGCTTTCCTTGGGCCATTGTGTTTAAGCTGAAGCCTCTCATTCATCAATAACTCTGACCCTTTTGAGACAGCAGCTCTTATTGCTCTTGCCTCTCTTCATATCCTTCAAATCCCTTCTCAAAGCCCAGTGGCTTTTCAATGATGTTGGTGGCTTAACCCTTTAGTCTTTATCCTGTACTGAAACTAAGCTTTAGTATGAGTAATGAATGAACTGGGTACATCTCCTTTCCCCATTGCAGTTTCCCATAGCTTCCTCTCAATGCTAAATGTTACATTGCCAGCTCTTAGCAGTGCAGTCATAGACAAGTTTGCTCCAAAAGTAAGACCCATTAAATTCAGCACGGCTTACTCCCTGGAGGGTGGATATATGATTGCAGTTGTGGCATCAATATTCATGACAGCTGTTTTGTTATGCACCCCACCATAAACACACACAAACACACACATTGATGGTATTATATAAATTATTACTATGCTTCCGCCAACTTTGAACACATGCAGATTGCATGTTACAATAGTTCTGTCTGAATGCACATTTTGTTGTTTACTTTTTCCTCAACCCTGCAGTTTCTTTTCCTCTGTTTAGTTTTTTTTTGGGGGGGAGGGTGCCTTTTGTTCATGGTGTTGAACTATTGTTTAATTTGATAGTTCATTCCTTGTTCAAATATTGTCTTTCTGCACTGGAAATGATTTTAGGAATGAACAAAACGTCGCAGTGTGAAGTGCTCCGGCCCAGCCACCTCACCTGCCTCCTTCATTTTCCTTCCAAGTAGCAGGAGATCAGGTAAAGCCATTCTCCTGTCACCAGCAGAACACCGGGGCTATTGATATTCCTTACATTTATATCCCCACTTTCCTCCAGAAAGCTCTGTGCAATGCCCAAGGTGGCCAATAAACTACAACCGATATAGACATGTAAAGCAATATTCTAGTTATTGTATTTTTAAAAACGGAAATGAGCTTCATCCACCAGTTTTGTCTGTCTGTGTTTGCTATCTTCTAATTGCTGTCTTCTAATGTAGCTGATGTTGGAAGTTACCTGTCCATATTGGCAAAGAAGTGTCAGACAGTATTGTTTTCATGACCCACAAATTGAAGAAGACAAGGGGAAATGTCAAATCTTTCAGCACTTGCTGATTTATGACCTGCCACATTTTGTAGGCAAATGCTAGCTGTGCAAGAGAATGCCTTCTTGAAAATGAGAGAGGGTGATCAGCTGGGACAAACTTCTAGCGAGGGGAAGTCTTTGCAGTGTCTTCGAGGAAGTCAGGGACCCGCCATCTGTCCTTTGCTAGAGGCTTTCTGTTGACATTTCCCATATGCGCTGCTTTTCAACGTATTAGCATCACCAAGTCAACATTTTCCATGTCTGCTTGAATCGCGGTGGCAAAGAATATTTCAATTCAAAGGCATTTCACAGTCCAAACAAAGTATTCTGCCTCGCAATGATAACAAATTGTAATACGTTACTACAGAACTGCCTCCTTGTTCACAAAATTCACTGCTACCTGAAGAAAATGAAACGTGAACAGGGAACTCCTATGATGCCTGTTGAGAAGCCCCATTGGTTTCAGTGAGGCTTACTCCCAGGTCAGAGAGCATAGGATTGTACTCCAATACACTAATTCAGCAGTGAAATGTATTCATCTAGTTTCTCATTCAAGGCCTTGCCTGGCTGACTTTGTTCCTGGTGCTTATCTACTTCTCCATTCAATCTGTCCTGCTTTTTCATAGATTGACAGCTTTAGCTCAGTAGGCTTAAAAACGTATCCTCTTGTATAAGACATTACTTCCTCCCCCATCCCTGTTGCTGTTGTTTGCTGTTGTTGATCTTCCATAACTTCAGAAACTTTCTGCTATATTCATGACTCATAGTAGACACCACAAATATTAGATTTTTGCTTCCTCAAATGAAATGTCATTAGATTTCCCAGGACGAGGGTAGGGGTGAAGTGGGTCAACGTCAGGGTAGGGGGGGATACAAGGTTTAGACAAAAGACCTACATGTTCAGAAGAAGATGAGTAATCAACTGAGTAGTCAAAGGATGTTAATGTGAAATTATACTACAGATTTAAACTGTCATTCCCGCACCCAATGGAACTCCATTTTGCTGGTGGAATGTGAGGATCCTCACCCCAAAATAGCAATTAGAATAATAATCAACTCATTGTAATAAAGCTCCTAGAATTCGGGTGGAGGGGAGCCATGACAATTAAACTGGCATAAAACTGATAATGGGACGCAGGTGGCGCTGTGGTCTAAACCACTGAGCCTGGGGCTTGCCAATCAGAAGGTCGGCAGTTTAAATCCCCACGACGGGGTGAGCTCCCGTTGCTCGGTCCCAGCTCCTGCCAACCTAGCAGTTCGAAAGCAAGTCAAAGTGCAAGTAGATAAATAGGTGCCACTCTGGCGGGAAGGTAAATGGCGTTTCCATGCACTGCTCTGGTTCGCCAGAAGCAGCTTTGTCATGCTGGCCACATGACCCGGAAAAACTGTCTGCAGACAAACAAACGTCGGCTCCCTCGGCCAGTAAAGCGAGATGAGCGCCGCAACCCCAGAATCGTTCGTGACTGGACTTAACTGTCAGGGGTCCTTTACCTTTATGTTTACCTTTAAAACTGATAATATGTTTGCTGACTAGATAAGCCCCACCATGTTTTTCTGTGGACTCAGGTCCTTTTGCAAATCATTCCCTGGCTTGCTTTTGTTTTTAATCGTGTGCGTGGAGATCTTGAATGCGAAAAGAATAGAGCCTGAGTCAAAACAGGCTTGCATACAACCACAGTTCATATACTGCTCTTCCTAGAGTGACTTTTCTGTTCTGTTCATTGCCATTTAATCAAAATTGATCATTAAGCATATGATAAGCAATACATTTTAATTACATCCACATACCAGTTCACAGAAAACGGAATTTCATGCTTCCCTAGGTGCACATAAAAGTATGATTTTCCAATCCATTAAGGAAGCAAAGGAAGGAAAGGTGAACTGCACAGGGACTCAGTTTAACACTCTGCCACATAAGCCAATGCACAGAGAGCGGGCGAAATATCCCGAAAGTCACCATGCAGTTGATGGAGTGCAGCAGCTGGTAAAAGATTATAAGGCAATTTTCATGAGATTTACTGTAAGCTAGTAAACTACAAAATGGCAGAGGGCTGAAAATGAAATTAAACTAGGTTGTACATCAATGGTGATTTTGTTTTCGGCAGCCATGAACTTTAGAATGAATTAAGCAGAGAGCAAGTGGAGATGGCGAAAGCTCTTAGGGATAGGTGTTAGGAGTAGTCTCTGGGGAGGTATGAAGAGAAGGTGGTAGAAGCAGGAGGAGGTGATTTTTATTTATTTATTTTATTTTGGCATATGTGGCATGCTTCATTTATAAGAGCTAATGAAATAAAAAAGAGAGGAGCTGTTCACTGTGGGGGGGGGGTGGAATGATGTGCTGGATTTATCTGTGAAAAGTTCTCCAGGGTTCTTGAAGGAACACTTCCTATGGCCAGCAGTCCTTTCTCTCTTCAAATCTATTGTTATTTATGAGTATTACAAATGTCTAGGGTTGCCACATTTCAAAAAAGTAAACCAGGACACCAAAATTGTTGAGCTTTTCTTAGACAAACTTTTGTTTACAAAAATGGGGGGGGCACGATTTTTTCGATTTCAGAAATTCTCTCCAGACATCAATTCCGCCTTTCATAATCCTGGTAATGTCTGAGAAAATCCAGACATATGGAAGCCCTACAAATGTCCCATCAAGCACATCCTTTGCTCATCATTGTGTCAAGATGGAAGAACTAATATTGAGGCCTATGGTAACACCTCAGCCTTTGTCCATTTCTTAGCCTTGTGGTGGAGTAGACTGTTTGTTGTGGGGGAGGAAGGGAAAGGGAGAATGTTAGCCGCTTTGAGACTCCTTTGGGTAGTAAAAAGCGGGATATCAAATCCAAACTCTTCTTCTTCTTCTTTGCCTGAAGAAGGTTCCAGATACAATCACTTACACCACCAATTCAAATAATCTCAGGCAGCAAGGATACAAAGACCTCAGTAAGATCTTGAAAAGCCATTGCCAGAAATAATAGGATGGTTATTAGCTGTGCACATATCATTATATAGGAAAGTTCTTTAATTTCAGAACATTTCACAATCGTACTGTATCTTTGGAAGGAAGGTCCTTTCGACAGTACTCAATAAACAAAATTCAGTTTGCTCTGAAGTTATTCCTTCTTTTTACCTCAGAAAAAAAGATTTTAGTCCTGACATTAAGGCAAATTTCTAAATCTTGCCTATCCATTCATTAATAGTGAGTGCTGCTTGGGACTTTCGTCTCATTGCAGGCAAAATCCTTGCCACATCTGCCATACATAAGAAAATAATTTGACATCTTCTGCCTTTACTAGCTAGGCTTCTAAGTTATACAACTCTTCCTCACGTTCAAAGAAAGGGCTTCTTCAAAGCAAAAGGCTTGAAAAATTTCTTCCTTCAATGATGCTGCTGCCTCGAACAAACCAGTCTGTTACAATGGCCAGTCATTCTTTGAGCCCCCATCAGCTGGCAGTCCTATGATTTCTGACTTTTCCCTTTGCAACCGATAAAATTAGCAGGTCAAAAAGGAGAAATATTTCGAGGGCAGGTTGCTCTGATGGAAGGGACCCTTGCTTGTAGTCTCATACTATATACCTTGTCGTTGTGCAGGTACTAGTAAAAGAAAAACCCCACCAAATGGTGAGGATGTGCTTATCCAGATGGGTTGTAACTTCAAAATCCCTTCTCACCCTCCTCATCACCACATCTAGCTTTCCCATCACACGTCCCTCCATCTCTTCATCTCTTGGAATGGTGCCCTTTGGCTGCTACCTGTCTGCCTTACCTCAAGGCCCTCACTCTGCCTTCTTCCTTTCACTCCAATGCTTCTGTAACCTCAGTAGCCAGTGCACTGATCTCCATATTTCATCTCAAGAGCTCTTTCCCCTTTTCCGTAGCTGTGCTTGTTGCAAGGCATGCAAAATGGTCTTGAGTTGATGGCACAAGAGCTGTTAATGTCGCAAAGGCCCAGAGAAGCAAAACTACTCATTTCCTGCATGCAGTTTCTGAACAGGAATGGACATTGAGTGGGGGACTCTCCCAGCTGAAAGACCATTGGTTCCACAAATGCTGTCTACCTCTCAAACTTCTAGATGGTGCTTCTCTGGTCCACAAGGAGATGGATGGATTCAACTGCATGCATATAATCATCTCAAGTACAACCATCATTAAAGAGAGTCTGTGCATCTTTTGACCCCCAACAATTGGGACGCCTTTGACATCCTTCAGTTGTCGACTGAATCCCAGCTGCTGCAGAAACTATTAGCTCTAAATCTATACAAGCATGTGGGATTGAGCATTGGGCGTAATGTTTTAAGAGGCAGTATAACTAGCAGAGACAAAAGGCTCTTTGAAAACATTTAGCGAGGCTGTCAAATATATGAGAAACAAAATATGCTTCTTCCCCAGTAGTTTTCAGTGAGTTGGGATGCCTTTGAACTGCACGGTTTCCTTTTGGAATAGAAGTTATTTAAAATTGAGAAATGCCTGGGTGAAAAAAGGAGAGAGTGTTCTTGTGTGATAGGATAAAGAACTTTCTAAAGAATGATGCTCATTGCTAGTTGAAGTCACTTAGTTTCAGAAGTGACTTCCCAGTGGCGTAGCAATGTAAATATTGTATCATGGGGAATCCATGCTCCTCCAGTAATGTAACTTTATGCCCCATCACAGTATCCTCAGGAGGCAGCTCTGATTCTTGTGCCATAATCCATAAAGCTTCAATGTTTAATGTACACTATCAAGAATTCTTCTATGTTTCAGACAGATGTGAAGCAGCCTATGTGAATTCCTTGAAGACCAGAAGTTGGGAAGTAACTTAGTCTGAACTGAATCCTTACAATTTCGGATTGCCTTTGAGGACCTTCAAACATTCTGTTAAATAAAACAAGTATGCTAGAAGAGGCACTAATCTTTATTTCACTTCTATCGAATCTCTTTCTTTAATTAGAAACTCAGACAGTCTTCCAGTGGTCTCCCATCCAGGCACCAATCAGGAATATGACTACTTAGGGATATGCTCCCAAACCACTCAGCAGGGTCAGAACTTATGAAATAAAATGTGTATTGTTCCATTTTCCCCTATGTTCCAAATTAGAATCAAATTCTAGGTTAGCTACGTAGTCAGCTGCAGCTACTCTATGAATTATTCCCACGATTCTGTGAGATAGTTTGGATGTCAGAACACTAAGGGCAGGTCCAATTCCACCTGGAGGAGGATGAACCAAGTCACTGGCTCACTCATGTCATTCTTGTATGCAAATGGTCTGAAAACGGAATGGGAAGAAGCGGTGGGGAAGTGGCTTCCATGCTGGTGCCAGATTAGTGCAAAGTGACCTTCCGTGAGACACCTCTGAAAAGGTATACTCTTATTTTGTCTACAATCAGTAATCTGTGATGGCCAACGTCACAGGATTGTTGCATGGAGGACTAAAATGAGGATTATAAATTACCAGGCGCATTTCGGATCAGCTAAATAAAACTTTGCAACAACGGAAGCCCAGCATCTCTTTGCAGTGCTCCTCTGTAACAAAAATACTGGCTTTTAGTTTGTGGTAGACAGATTCTATGGCAGTTTGGATGAAGATTCTGTATTCCTACAGCAGCATTATGCTAGTTGGAATCCCAGATGTGGCCCCTATACTAACCACTGATGCATCCCTGTTTGTTTGTTTGTTTGTTTGTTTGTTTGTTTGTTTGTTTGTTTGTTTCCCACCTTTCCCCCTGATGTGCTCAGAACAATTGTATGCAGCACCCATGTGCTCCTCGCTTTTCACATCTTTTAAATGGAAACCTAGAACTTAACTTATGTATTACTTTTCACCTTCCACTCAAATAAGGCATGTCATGCAGCTTAAAATCAATAACATAAACAATGAATAACAACAGAGCAAGGATGGCACAGATTACAGGTAAGCATACCATTTGACTGTAAGGTAAAAATAAGAACAATAACAGCCCCATCGTAGTTGAAGGTACTTGTTCATCTTCTTTACATGAAATCTACTTTTGTTTTCCATCTCTTTGGCTCTGTTGTTTTAGTTTACTGCCCTATGATAAGAAGATGAGGAGAGCCATCCACAAATATTTACTGTTTATTAATTTGAAATGCATTCTGTGGACCATGTTTTATGGGAAGCTCATAAAGAGCTCACAGCTAATCATAAATTATATGCCCACTACGTGGTGGACCAATACAGTGAGAAGAAAAATAAATTGGAAGAGAAATTGTGATCATATTACCTTTGAAGTGAGAGACTTTTACTGGAATAATTTGAGAGGGTGGCAGAATTTGTATAACTTATAGTCACAGTGATGTGATCAGACACCAGGCATCTCACATGGATGTTTTAAGCCTATTGCATGAAATACCTCTTTAGCCTTTGCATGTAGAGAATAATAGAGTGTTTGGCTTGCTGGACCAACTATCCATCTGTATGCAGAGTTAAAAAGACCCTGGAAAACAGGCAACATCAAAGCTGCTGAAGGTGTACCATTGACTGAGCATGGTTAATCAGTTGGGCACATGGTTCATGTCATGTTGCACTAATGGGGAAAGACTGAAGGAAGTGGTCAAGACAAGGCAAGACAAATTACAGAATGGTGTTTCTGTCAATAGAGGAACATCTTGACGTCAATACACGGGGCCAGCCTATCCACTGGATAAATGAGGCAATTGTTGGAAGAGCAAGCTGTGGGTGGAAAGAGCATTACCTGGATTATCGTCTAATGGCAGGATGACGGTGGAGAATCAAGGTGTGCAGAATCTACGGCTACCCATAGAATGGTTGAATGAGAGTAATTGCTCCTAAAAGTTGGCTTCCCTAGACATATCTAATTTAGGATGACATGCAGCCAATAGTATATGGTCAGTGCATCCTCCTTGACATCAGTGCAGTGTGATGTAGTAATTGAAGTGTCTAAACAGGACCTGGTGACCAGGGTTCAAATCCACATTCGGTCAAGAATCTCATTGGGCGGCCTTGGGCCAGTCACAGTCTCTGAGCTTATCATACCTCACAGGGTTTGTTGTGGGGTTCAGTTAGGAAGGTGAGAACCATGTGTGCCACATTGTGTGTCAGGTTCGGTGTCTCTCCCACACAAGACGCGACCTCAGACAGGTAATTATTCCAGATTTATAGGTCAATTACAGAGAGCTAAATTAACTCATTCCTTGCTTGATGATCCAGTTGCCGAAATTGGGCTCTTCCTCTTCCGGCCCCAGCTGGAAAGCCCCCACCTTCTCTTTCTCCCAGGCATGCGCTTTTCTGCTAGCCGCATTAATCTATGAGTCCTCGGAGATTCTACCCCCCCTCCCATTTCCTCCTCTCCTTCCGTTGTGTCATTATCAGAGCTAGCAAGTTGTATTTATGAAGTCATTCCACACATGACTGGGAAGGCCGCAGGGCCCCAGATTTGCATGTATAGAACCCACACACAGAGATTTTGAGTATGCAGATACTGTGCTGCATTCAAGCATTTGAAGGGTTGGCACAAGTGTGCGCACATGGAACCCACCTCACAACATCCCCAGACAGCATACAGGCTGCTCTCAAGATCTCTGTGTGATTAGCATGAGGTACAAAGGGTTTTAAAAAGTGTTTTCAATTGAACGCACTTAGAAATGGTCCCCCTGATTGGACACTGTGATAAATCAGGGTTCATTCTCGAGGGGAGGTTTCCATGTGCGCCCAATCAAATGCTTTTTTATTTTTTAAAAAAACATGCTTCAGACTCCTTTGTGTTAAATGTGCAAAAATCTAAAGAGGGGAAGTTGTGAGCATATCCTGTCCCCGGTTTAACCCTTCACATGCTTAAGCAAATGCTTGAACACAGCTTCTACCCTTACATGTGAAAGGCATGAGATTCCTGAATATCTGAAGAGCACTGGCTTCTTCCTCTGTTTTTAAGACAACTTCCGTCTGCTCCAAAAATTCATAGATAATTAATGTATTGGATAGATGTGCTGAATTATCTATTCTGCCCAGCTCTGCTTAAAGGGAACAGCTTTTACCCATTTTAACTACTTTGACTCTGAAAGACAGATTAACCTTTAATTTCATTGTTATTGTACGGCCCTTTGGGATGCTTCCCAATGAAACTGCACTGTGAGGTACACCGTTGTGATTTTTAAGACCACCAAAGGGGGCTGAAAAGGCCCAATTCCCATTAATTTTAATCACACAACAAAATCCCCTTTGGCTTTTTTCTTTAATAATCTCAGTCTGGAAGTTCAACAGTTCTTGTTTACTTCAGGACACGAGACCAAAAGGAAAAGAAAAGAAAATCTGCTAATATCCTGATGCACAAGACACACACACATACACACACAGTTAGACATGAAAATATTTCCTAGGCTGTACAGGACCTCTGGAGAGTGCTGAGTGTGTTATGGGGATTGGCAAAAAGACTGGAGAGGCTTTTCTTTCCATTTAGGAGAGAAAAACAGCATCTTCTGGTTAAAGCACAGTATGTTCCTACAGATAAGAGAGACTGCTTTTAAAAGAGATTTCAGTGGTCCCATGGTATTACCCGTTAGAAAGAGAGTTTGCTTTAATCATTGTTCATCATCCTTTAACTTGACTTTAACTTTACAGGAGGGAAAGCAAATCTTCCAAGGATTCAGCTGGACCCTCTTACATCCCTAGAAATGGGGAGTTCCAATGCAATGTAATGGATAGGTCAGTTAGGGTTGGCTTGCGGGGAACTTGGCCTTCCCTCCTCTAAAGCTCACTGCTGCACCTTGGCCCACAAACCTTTCTTATTTGGGTCAAATCCACACCATGCAATTAAAGTGCCTTTAAATCACATGCTTTTCCATCAAGGAATCCTGGGTGCCGTAGTTGTGGAAGGGAGCTGACAATTGTAGCTCTGTGGGAGGATAAACTACAGTTTCCAGGATTCTTTGGGGAAAACCTTGACTTCTAAAGTGGTATAAATGTGTGTTTGATGTGTTGTGGGGATGTATGGTGTGGTTGTTGTGAGGATAACACACCACTCTGATCACCTTAGATAAAGAGTAGGATACAAACATAGAAAGCTAAGTTAAAAGGGGCCCTTCAGTTTCCAAGACCCTCAATTCAGTTTCCAAGGCAGTCAGTTACAATGGATGTCCAACAATAGATGTCACGAAGGAAACTATAAAATGGTCTAGCACATAGCAATGGTCTGTAGTGGATCTGCCTTGTCTAAATCCTGCTTACACTTCAGTAAGAATAGCTTCATTGGTTATCCAATCAACCAGCTTATTGTAAAGATGCTTTACATATAATTTGCTAATTACAGGTACATCTTTTTTGGGGGGGGGGGAGCAACCAGCCCAAGTTGTTGAGCTACAGAGAATGAAAGAGGTGCCTGAACTCAGTTCCAGTGAGCTCCAGCTGAAAAAACAACAACAACCCTGCATGAATACAACATGTGCATCCTTCAATTCCACTGTTGTGCCCCATCTATGAGAGTTTCCTTCCCAATGCAAATAGCAGCCAGGGGGGAGGCACACACCCCAACTGCTGCAGAGGAAAAGTGTAAAACTCTTTCACCCATCCATTGAAAACCTGATCCTGGTCGCCTCTGCACCGCTTACCACAAATACTTATTGCTCAAAACTGTCTTATGCTGTATTAATTACTGTACAACAGTCTGACCTACACAGTTTTTGAATCAGAGTTTATTTGTAAGCTTACACCTTTTAACCTTAAGGATGTTCAGTAGAATTTTTAACCTCATAATGGATCTGGTTCATCTTATAAAATAACACCAACTTCCAAGACATTGATTGCTATCTACACATGCAATTATGGAGGGGACGGGTAGAAGGGAGGAAACATATCAGCATTTTGTGTCTCTCTCTTGATCCTGCCAAATAGGATCAAGATATTTCCACCCAAAGGGGGTGGCAACTATCCTACCTCTCCTCTCCATCTTTGGCTCGCAGCAATTGCCCAGGAAAATCCTTTCCTCCAGAAAGAAGAAGAAGAAGAATAAGAAGAAGAAGAAGAAGAAGAAGAAGAAGAAGAAGAAGAAGAAGAAGAAGAGGAGTTTGGATTTGATACCCCGCTTTATCGCTACCCGAAGGAGTCTCAAAGCGGCTAACATTCTCCTTTCCCTTCCTCCCCCACAACAAACACTCTGTGAGGTGAGTGGGGCTGAGAGACTTCAGAGAAGTGTGACTGGCCCAAGGTCACCCAGCAGCTGCATGTGGAGGAACGGGGATGCGAACCCGGTTCACCGGATTATGAGTCTACCGCTCTTAACCACTACACCACACTGGAGAGGAGGAGTTAAAATCATAGCCAACTGGAGTTGAAAGTGGGTTTGTCCTTCCAGCTCTAGCAAGTGTTTTGTGATGCAAAGCCAGAGGCGGCATTATACTTGTCCCTCTGCCTATTTCTTTCTTTATTAAAATAAAGGAGAGGAAAGGAAAATAGCAGCAAGCAAACTCTGAAAAGTTTGAATATGTCTGAACTTCTCTCATTCTAACTTTTGAATACAATCATCAGACACATGAGGAGGTGACTGCATTTTCCCTTAACAGGACTGGAGAAAATAGAGCCGCAGATTATCTTGCTGCTGTAGAGACCCTTGTCATCAGTACCACAGAAAGCCTGTCGGCAGGAGGATGCAAAATGCTAAATAATAGGCACATAACACAGATGGATTTTTATTTCTGAAAATCTAAAATGCAGATTAAAAGAATATTCCCCCCAATCACTTGTTTTGTTTCTTTTGTTTTGTTTTTAAAAAGCGGTTAACTTAAGATTTACATCCAAAGATTTCCATTGAAGGGAAATTCCTCGTAGGGCCCTGAAGTTTCACACAATACAGTCATCAGTGTGCATCTGAAATGACTAATTGAGCCCTGGAGAACAGTCCCTGCACACTCTCCCAGAATGCAAAGTTCATTAGTCAAGGACATGCACTTTTCGAAAAGCAAATCAATTGTCAACACTGAAATGTCTGAAGCTGGAGAGTGGGTAGCTCTGAGGAGACAAACAGGCAGCGGCATACAGATGGAATGATATAGATTACGGATAAATCCTGCCCCAAAGCATTCCTATCCAGCCACCAAATATCCCTTTATCTCAAGGACCCTCACACCATTAGGCATTTCGGCTACTTTAATCCAAGCCGCAGTCACGGGCAAAGTGTGAAGAGCAAAAGAGGTTGAGCGAGACTTCCAACATGTCCCTCAGATGGTCAATCCTGCACACAAACCATGAGGGCAGTAAGTTGTGCTTCGGGGACTTAAAGGGATGTGCCAAAAACATCTATTGCATGGAGAGCAATTAAAAGAGACCTCTACCTGTTTCTTGGATTGTGTTTGAGCTTGTTCTATATTGCTTGCTTCCCACCCCCTTCAAACTATGCCTCTGTTTAACATTTAGTTACTGCCTGAGAGCCTAGGGTGGTATCCAAAGAAAGTGTTTCCACCAGAAGGAGGATGCTGAAATTTGGACATCAAATCCTGCTTGAAAGGTGAGGAAACACATTTGCCAGAAATTTATTATTCCCAAACACTTTTTCTCCATGGGCCACTTGAAAATTGTTCAGGGTTTCGATTTTTCTACCTCCTTTAACAATGGTAATGCCTTGTGCTAGATGCTATACGGCAGAGGTTTTCAACCTTTTTGGGTCCACAGCTCTCTTGACCAACTACATTCTTTCAGTGGCACCCCTTTGTGGCTCAGAAGACCAGTTATGTCACCCCTTGCCTGCAGAGCTGGCAGTCTCCCACCCCTTTTCGAACACCTCCCCTTGAGTGTTCCCTCAGCCTCCACTCCTTCTCCTCTCCTTGGGAGTCCTCTGGACAGCTGTAGCTGCCTGCCACAAAGAGAGGTGCCTCCTCGCACTGCCCCACAGGGGCCTGGGGAGCACCTCTGGCCAGCCCCAGAGGCACCATTCGCTTGGGGAGCTTGTAGGCAGGGCTGCTGCAACAAACAGCTGTGCAAGCCTTTGGGAGATAGAGATGCAAGAGGGCATCACAGGAGGGAGGAAAGGAAAGAGGGACAGAGGCCAGTGTTGCCCGTGGCACCCTTTGACCATCATTCAAGGCACCCCAGGGTGCCACAGCACACTGGTTGGAAACCACTGCTGTATAATTTTCAATGGTCTTCTTCTTGTTTCTTTTATTACTTATATATTGCATTTGATTGTATTACAATTAAGAGTTCCATCAAATACAATACAGGGACTATTCAAAAATAAGTTTGTCCACCTACAGTCTTACCAGTAGATTCGCCACATTAGCCAAATTCTTATATATTTGGATCACATTTTTGTCCTGCTTTTCAAAAAAATATTGTCTCCCAGAATTAAATAAAAAAAATTAAAGAAGAGCCATAGCTCCCACCTTCAAGCTTACAACCAAGCAACATCATGCAGATGTAGATGTGTGGCTTCAGTTTAAATATATTTAAATGGTGCCAATGACAAAAACCAAATCAACATCATTCCAATCTCAGAATATAGGTCTTCATGTGATGGATTTTTTAATTATTTAATGCGGTATTCTAGACCTTCCTTTTTGCTCTTCAAACACCACCTACTTCAAATATATGAGCAGTTCCCTGTTTTATAGAATTTAACCATACTACACACACAGGAACACACACACACACACACACACAGAGAGAGAGCTCTTCTTTTGAAGTCGAATCTTTTAAAGCAGGGCTTCTGCTCTCACCTTAGCATATACATAATCATTTCACTGCCTTTCCTGAGCTATTTGCAGTTCTACTGTACCGTTATTAAGATAAGGAAGCCAGAACTGCACAGCTCCCTAGGACTGAGCACATGAATAATTGTATTAAAAGTGGAACAGGAACAAAATTCAGATAAAAAGTATGAATCAATCATGCCCAAATATTCAAATGAGGATCCACCCAAATGCTGGAATTCCTCTCTGCTTGGGAAAAGGGTGCCATGGGCATACAGGTATGGAGGTTTTCCATATGCTTCTGTATATGCAGCAGTTGGTGGAAAAAATAGCCCTCAAATTTGAGGGGTGGGGAAGTGGAACTTTGTAAAGTCCACAAAGTCTAACAATTTCAGTTAAACCTGGAATTGCATTTTTAAAAAATGCATCTTATTTCTTTATTACATTTTAATCCCACTTTCCCTGGCCTAGGAACACCTGGTGAGCTTTGTGGATGAAAGAAGATTCTCTGTAGGCTGACAGAGAACAATATCCTTGAGGATCAAGATCTGGCAACTCATACATGCTTTGGCGAATTCTTTAGCTCAATCACTGCGAATTGCTCTATGCAGAGCTATCCCTGAATATTTTTCTTCGAAGCTACAACCGGTACAAAATGCATCTTGCAAGGATTCTAATGGGGGTTAAATACACCTCTGCTTATAAACCTCCACCGGCTCCCAACTGACTTCCAGGTACAAATCAGAGTGCTGGTTTTGATCTTCAGTGCTCTAAATGGCTTGACTCCTGGGTGCCTCAGGAACAGTACTTACTTCTGTGTGATCTCTCCACTTCCTAAAATATTTGCAAAGACTGTGCTCTAAAAACTCAGTCTGGGCACTGGATGTGTCTGAGGCCAGAACTAAATCAAGCTGATTTGATGAAACATTGACTGCAGTCAAGTTGGCTTGAGACAGCCCCAGGTTGCTGTGGGTTGGGTGACCGAGAGTGGTCCAGGGGGCATGACAGGAAAAAGGAGAAAGCACAAAAATGGAAGGACTTGCCTGTAACTTCCAAGCTCCTCAGGGAAAAAAGGGACATCCTGTTTCTTTATGCAAGATCTCAGTGGCCATTTTGGGTGCCACACTCATGTGCTGCACTCTCATCCAGAAAAGGTGATTTTTCTGGGACAAGGGTGAGGCACAGGCCACGTGACTCACCTGGGAGCATGTCCCAGAAGACACACATCCCAGTTTGGGGCTTGAAAAAGTAGGGTGGTATGCCTACCTGGCAGCTGCATCTTTACAGAAGAAGATAACAGGGGAGCGTGGGTGCATATATTTCCTTCTCGACCTCTCCTTCTGTGAGATCTTTTCTTCTTTTCGCCCCCTGAAGCTGCTTGTAGAGGAGCAGCACTGCATAGGATTGGACCCTCCCGCTTACATGACGCCCCTCCTCGCTAGCCCGCCCCTCGCCTCCATGCCGCAGCTCTGCAGGCCAGCCAGCGTCGAAGAAAGCCACTGAAAGGGGGGGGGGAAGCAATTCAGGCGCTTTCAAGCGCCTACTTTTCTTTTCTTTTTTCCCCCCCTTTCAGGGCTTTTTCCGCTGGTGGGCTCCCTGGGCGGAGCCGCGGCATGGAGGCGAGGGGCGGGCCAGCACATGTAATGTGTCACTTGGCCCTCGGAATCTGACACCAAAATAGTGAAATCTATGTGAAATGTGTGTGTGGGGGGGGTTATATAGTCCTACGCATGGGAAAACAGAACTAATTCTGCTAAGGCAAGGCTTAAGACCTCACTTTTAAAAAGAAAATGCTGAGTTCTTCTCCCTCCTCTGGACTCTGATCCAAATAGGATCTGGCCACCTTTCACCTTTTCCCGCTCTGCAACTCATTCATTGAAGATGAGTTGATGGGATAGAAACCGGAAGGTTTTTTTTGTTTTTGTTTTTGTTTTTTTAAGCAGTATCATAAGAGACCTCATGGTTGGAGGTGACTAGCAAACGCCCCTCTCTCCAAATGGCTGGCTCGCTTGCCACTCCAGCTTCAGAGCAAGGGATGCAATATGTCGGTCAAATGCCACTGTGAGTTAATCACACCGATCCACTTTCTGTAAATTGTTTTGAAATCTGTGGCTGAAAAAGCACAACGTGAGGGCATGCTCTTTACTCTTGGCTATGTTTTTTTTTTACCTCCTCGGGGAGGGATGGCTAAGGTACAGAGAACGGAGAAAGTTACCACAGCCTAGTTAGAAAGAAAAGACAGACAGACACAGGTGGTTATATGGACTATGGAGGAGAAGAACTGTGATGGTAGTGGTGATTCTCACTAGAGCTTCTGTCAAGGACTGCAGAAAGGTGTAGATATGTAAGTTCTCCAGCCTCCTTTCCTCCTTCCCCTTTATGGTAATGCCAGCACATTAGCGAGTCTGCACAGTGTCCCACAGAAATGCAGCAAAGCAGGGAAGGGAAATAGAGAAATGCATAAAAAACAGCTCCATTTGAATTGCTTCAATAAGCTGCTTGCTTCAGCCAAAGGTGCCTGTTGGTTGTATTTATACAGGGGGGGGGAGGGAGAGAGAGAGAGAGAATTAAAGGGTGGAAACAGGTTTAAAAATACAATGCAAAACTCTTGAGATGCTGCAAGGCTTGTATAATAACTCAGATTGGTGATTCCTGTAATTAATTTTCTCATTAGTCTTTTATTTGAAATTCAGTGTTGTCCCAAATAAATTAAATAGAAGAAAAAGCATCTATAATTCTGTAAGGGTTTGCTCAAAAGACTAGGGCGATAACTTTGGGGTTCAGGTTTTCCCAGATATCAGCCTTTTTAAAAACCAAAAACCGCACAAGGATAGAATGTCATTTTTTTGTGTGTGTGGTGGGCTGCAGCAGAAAAACAGGAGGGGGGGAATGGGTTAAAGATCTCCTGCCTCACCGCTGAAAATTGACCCTTCCTGAAGTTGCTGTTCCATAACAGAATCAAAACAAATTTTCCCCCACACATTTGCATGTAGCATGTAGTTGGTCCCTGAAATAAGGTTGTCCTTTTTTTATTTAGCTGAATGTGCTAAGAATTCTTCCCATGACTGAGGTTCTTGACTGCGAAGATCATTCTGTGGTCTCCTAAACACTCATGGAATCTCCTTCAGACTTTACCACCTCAGCATGGGAATTTCTGAAGTGGAATCAGCCTGTGTGGGGATTTGTGGGCCAAGACTTTTATATGTATCCTAATCCCTGTCTTTTTTTTGCCTTGAATGGCTAACAAGGGCTCAAGTCTACTAACCATGATAATTAAAGAGAACCTTTATGTCAAATGGGCACTCTTATGCAGTGTTTTTCAACCACTGTTCCGCGGCACACTAGTGTGCCGCGAGATATTACCTGGTGTGCCGTGGGAAAAATTGAAAAATTTGAAAGATTTTTTAAAAAAACAGCCAAACAGACCCAGGTTGCGCACTGAATAAAGTATTTTATAATTTTTCATATTTCTGTTTACTTACTATTTCATAATAAAGTAATTATAAAATACTTTCTTTGTGTTTATTTGATTCCTATTCAAGAGAATTACTTTATATATAGTCAATATAGGCACAGAGTTAAATTTTTTAACATTTTCTAATGGTGGTGTGCCTCGTGATTTTTTTCATGAAACAAGTGTGCCTTTGCCCAAAAAAGGTTGAAAAACACTGCTCTTATGAATACTAGATCTGGGAAGGAGAAGTGAAAACCTTGGGGATAACAAATCAAATCATATAATGTTCAATGTTTAAAATAATACACAGATTATTTGCCCTATGTTTCAGATAAGCACAAGCTAATAATGACATGCAAACCCAAAGTACATGGGAAAGGGGGCAGAATCTGGAGATGGGTGGAAGAAAGACCAAGAATTGCAGGGACTTTGGAAGACCTTCACCTAGAGTCAAACTGGCGGCAAAATGCCAGTGATCCATATAAGATGCAAAGACAATAAAACCCTACAGCTTCCCAGTGCTGGCTGAGTTTATTTAGTTTTCAGAGAGAGAAGTTCTATAATATTATACAGGATCATGCAAAACCAATCTGTATGTTCTCTTACTGGGGAGCATCACTGTGTATAGCAAGCAGCGGAGGCACGTCTCATTCCGCAGCTTGCGGTGAAACACGAAGTGGTGCCCAGCCGTTCCTACCACCACGATACCTGCTGCTGCCACCACTGCCATCACCTGCTCTGCCACTGCTACACACCTTGCCAGGCA
Source organism: Lacerta agilis (assembly GCF_009819535.1). Lineage (NCBI taxonomy): Eukaryota > Metazoa > Chordata > Lepidosauria > Squamata > Lacertidae > Lacerta > Lacerta agilis. Next base: position 18,290,101 of record NC_046316.1, on the reverse strand, counting down.
GTGCCAATTTCAAGCAAGATCACATACGTTTTGGGTGAGATCTCACCCCAAATGGATGCAATTTTGCCCAAAATCTCTGGTGGAAGTGCTATCTGCCACGTGAGGTAGCAGCCTCACCCCACATATTTCTTCTTCTTCTTCTTCTTCTTCTTCTTCTTCTTCTTCTTCTTCTTATTATTATTATTATTATTATTATTATTATTATTATTATTATCATCAGTAGTAGTAGTAGTATACCACCCTTCACCCATAAATTTCAGGGCAGTTCACAACTTAATGGCTGGGCAGGCTCCGGTCACAAAAGAGACAGCTCCAAACAGCAGGGGGGAAATATTAAATGTAAGTGAGAACAAAATAGGTCAGTTGCATTGGATGAATAGATCATTTGGCTTATTCTCTGCATATCGTGCAGAACAAAACTAGCCCTCAAATGGCAGGAAAGCCAAAGGTGTGTCGGTCTTTCTCTCGGAAAGTGATCAAGGCTACAAAATAGGAAATCAGTTTCTACAGGGCTGTGCCTTGGACTCGTGACAATTAAAATTCCACACCAAGGAAAGCTGGATTCTGTGACCTTTATCAATTATGCACATAGAGCAAATTTACATAACATTTGGCACAGGGCTGCCATTTTCCTGGCTTTGTTCATCGTGGAGAAGGGTGAGGAGTTCTGTACCAAAGCTGCACAGCTCCTTTTATTATTGGAAGCCTTATTCAACCACCCCCTGGAATTGAGATTTCGACAGACATTGCTCATACACACTCCTTGTACTGTTTGAATGATCTGTAAGATAGTTGGGAAGCTGAATTCTACACAACACATTTAATGCTCCCCCCCCCCAAACTCGCAGCCTTGTGAAATGCAATGAGCAAAGTTAAACCTGTGCTTACATGGGAGCAGGGATGTATTTCCATACACACACACACACACACACACACACACACACACACACACAGTTATTTTGCCTTCTCCTGTAATGTGTGGCTTGGCTGGCTTATTTGAATCATCTGGAGCTCTTGCTCCTCAGGCTTCTTTGCAGATGGTATCTGTTCTCTGCTTGTAGCATAACCTGACCTCAATTGCACTGTTGATCTGTGGGTAGCAGGTGGATAGATAATCCTGCTTCACAGCTAGGAGATAGGTTACAGGGCTTTTTCCATCTCTTCCAATATCTCAGGAATTAGTTATTTGAAGCTTGTTGGTTGGTTTCTTTAGTTGGGGGAGGTGTGCGATATCTAATAAAAATGCAATAAAACTAAAGCAGTGAATATTTCAAAATGTTACACTGAGTTTCCACTTTTTTAATTAAAAAAAAGTCAGTTGCTATACATGGAAAACACATCCTGCACTGGGCACAGCGTGATGACAGCCTTGCATTTTTATGTATATAGGAAGATATAGGATTTGAGAAAGGACAGTATGGCTATTATCCTGTAACTTTTAAAACTCACAGAATCATAGAGTTGGAAGGGACCTTGAGGCTCATCTAGTCCAACTCCCTGCAATGCAGGAATATGCAGCTGTCCCTTATGGGGATCAAATCTGCAATCTTGGCATTATCAGCACCATGCTCTAGCCAACTGGGAATAAGTGCTGTTGAAGCAATTATTTTTATTATTTGAATTTATGTATTGCCCTATACCTACAGGTCTCATGGTGGTTCACAGGATAAAAGCTAAATGTGACTTAGGGCACCATCTGAATTCACATCCTCCACCAGCAGCAAAACCACATCCACAGTCCTGCTTCTCACAAGAGTTGTGGAGGAAGAGGGAGACAGTGATACAGTCTGGCACAGCAATCAGGTCTAGATTGGGCTGGATGCCATCAAACAACAGGAATTCCCCCCACTCAAGATCTAGAGGAACCCAGCCTCACTCAGTTCCACCCCCTCCCTGCCCCCAGAACACCCCATTTCTAGACTTTCTGCTGGATCCCACTGGCAGGGAACCCACCAGTGTGTCTCCTGCCCACTCTTTCAGTGGCCGATAGGAATCCCTCTTAGTCAAGAGAGCCAAGGAGAGAGACACCCCTCCTCTTAATCCAGCCAGATGTAGGGGGGTTATATTGCTCCGCTACTTCTGGGTAGACATGCATAAGATTGTACTATAAAGTCTACTGTTTAGTACACAGCTGTGACCAGGGAATGCTGCGACCAAAAAGTCAGAACGGCTCAGATATACCTAAAGCACAGAAAAGTGGAATTATTTTTGAAACTTCTGGTGCTGATCTCTTGTTCCTGAGTGCCTCAAATCTCCTCCTTCTCCTCCCATCCCCAAATCTCCTCTGGTTCATCGATAAAGAGCATATAACAGTGCCACAAATTGGCTCAAATCTCCCTGTTCTAATATGGCAAACTGCAAATTAGCTCTCAAGGAGGGCACCTAATAGATAATTTGTGGAGCCACCTCTGAAGAATTAGATTAGTTTTCTGCTGTTTCAGAATATCCCTTTCAGGAATATTGAGGTGCCCTATTGTCACCCCAACAAAAAGCCCATATTAAGCAGTATCTATGAATAGGAAACATTTTATGCCGAAATTATAGTAACAAAATATGCCAGCAATGAAGAAGTAATATAAGCCATTGAATGAAATAAAAGTCTGAGTCTTGCAACTGGTTGGCAAGATACAGTATTATGTGTGGGGCTTATATGTGTGAGTGGCCCTGGTGCATACTGTTCCCTTTTGGCGAAACCAACGCATCTTTCAAAACTAGCACTGCCTGGGAGCTCACCTCTTCAACTTATCTACTTGCAAATAAATTGATACTACAGAAACGTTGCAAGTCAGCAATACTCCAGTTACCAAATAAAAATAAAAATCTGATCGAGAGAAAGGCTGAACTGAAGCTTCCTACCCCACAGAGTAGCAAGGAGCACACAACACTTTCCGAATCCTGATTGGAGGAAACAGTCGTGTTGGAATCATTCTCAAAAACATCAAAGTGAGCATGTGTCTAGCAGTGCTGCTAACCAACATATGCACACTCGCCCATGCCAATCGCACAGATAGCTGTCATAAATTGGCAGCACACAAGCACCAACACGACTTGTTTGAATGTATTTACAGCTCACTGATCCACCGCAAACCCACAGAGGTTTGTTTCTGGCATCCCAACCCAACCACTTATTCAATATGAGAAATGGGTTTTGGTGACCTTTACAAAAGTTTCCCATCTTGTTAAATGTGTGTCTCCTGCATGCTATTTTTATGTGTGATGTATGCTCTTCCTGATGCGAACTGCTGCTTCATAGCATCTCCCCTTGAACAAACTTGTTTTAAATGTCTCTAAACCCACTAGTAAAACAAATTAGGCTGGAGACTTTAATGCATCTTGGCATGTGTGCGTTAACCACACGGAAGACACTGCATATTCCCCACCCCCTGGGTTTTTTGAGAATGAGCACTCACATTTTACATTGTGGGTGCCCTTTGCGGGATCACACATGGTGCTACAGTTCCCAGGGAGCTTACTGGCAAACAGGGGCTGGCTTGCCTCTCAGTGTTAATTTTTGGATGCTCACACCCAGCCTCAGTAATCAAGTCTCCTGCTGGCAGGTGGGGCCAGCCCCATTTTTAAATAGGGGGTGGAGCTGACAATAGCCAGGCAGTCAGCTCTGGAGATTCACCCTCCCTACCCTCCCTTTGTTTAATATTTCTTGTTTACAGGTTAACTTTTTCTTCCTGTTTAGCGGGCGCTGCTACGGTCTTTGACTGGTTGCTGTTGAAGGACCAGGAAGAAATTTTCCTTGCATTGGCAGGTTTTGTCTTCCCCGTAGCAATTTGTCACAACTTTGGCGGTTATGGCCTTGGGTGGAATCCTTTAGTCTTTTCTTCCTTATATGGGGGGAGGGGGCGTGAAGTGGTGACTCACTCCCCCTGCGGCAGCGATTCCAGGGTCCACCTCTTAAAGGGGTTATATATATGGGTGTCACTGGCCATACACTGAAAGGTCGTCAGAGAACTACCCTGCATGCAGGGATATGGGCTTGGCTGCCTGCTACACTTACGTCTCGCAGAGCACCCCCATATCCCATTTACCCTGATGAGCCCCAGTTCCCCCTGGCTGGGGGGCTGGGAGGGATACACGCCCAAGGCCTAAGCCAAGGTCTTCCTACATTCGGAAGTTTAATAAAGTTGTGGCCTCATTTTAATTCCATATAACATTGTCAGAGTCTTTATTCCTTGCTTATGATCCCTGGGGGCTGGGGCTGTTGCCGTCTGGTCACGCAAAGGGACAAGCAGGAGACAGGACTCCTGGAACTTCTGTAAGAAGGAAACTGATATGTTCAATACAGGATGAGGCCCTGCAGGGGCAAGAGACTAATCCAAAAATAGATAAGGGCTGTTAACAAGAAGGCTGGTTGAACTAGGGCTCTGCACATGCTTCAAGACTGTGTGTCTATTTTGGATGCTGCTCTGAGCAGAGTATGGCATTTGTGCCAGTATTCAGAGGATGCTCAAGCCATGGGATAAATTAAGCTGAAGCCCAGTGCCAGTTGTTGAGAGGAAGCCCATGAGAGGTCCTCCCCAGAATGGCTGCTGTAGTGAGAAATTCTCCCGCAGTAACCAACATGCTTTATTAACCATGTATGCACATGCCTAATTAATCCCCCAGAATCAATGCCACATCTAATGCAGGTAGCACTTCTAATTTGGCCATTAATTATCCCTTGTGGGTATTGGATTTCCTCCAGCCGGCATATTATGCCTTATTAAATTAAGCACCCTTGTTTGCATTTCCTCTGAAGTACATGCTCAATTCCTGCAAGGGACACAGCAAATCATCTTATAGCATGCTCTGATTGGCTAAGAGAGCCAGGTGTGACTCCCTTGCCACCCTCTGGCAGGAGAATCATATTCTGAGGTGTCCTTTGTTGTGCAATTTTCTCCTATCCAGCCCAGCCCTTAGCAAGACTACCTTCAGCATCAGAGCTCGTGCCCATCAGGAAGTGCTTTCCCTAAACCTGGAAATCTCTCAATCCCCGGTTCAGTTCAGTCTTCCTCACTCACACTGTCCCATGGTTTAAGTTTCTCATAACCCTCCTGGAGGGTGTTTCATTCTACTGTTCTTCAAGACTATGCTGAGCTCACAGATTGCTACAGGAGTTGGCCTTCTTATGGAAATGCAGTCCCAGTCGCAGTGCCTCCCTTCCCTGGCTTAATACTGTGGCCTTTTAAAGCCTCGCTGGTAGGCCGGGCAGGCCAACAGCCAATGCCCAGCCTGCCAGCGAGGCATTGCCTTCCAGTCAGGACCTCGGGTTCAGTGGCGTAGCAAAGGGGGCAGAGAGGTTGTTGCCCCAAGTACAAAATTGGGGGGAACGTGCAAAAATTCAAAAGAAAAATAAACTGCTTTGAGGTTGTTGCTTTTTTAAAAAAACAAAACAATTGAACGGTGTAAAAAATTCATGAGATACATAATAATAATAATCAAATGTCCCCTCCTCAGCTTCCCTCTCCCTTCTGGGAAGACCCTTCCCCACCCACCACCATTGCTACCTCCGCTCGACTCTGACAGGAACCACGGGTTAGGGGGCACAATACTTGCCTTGCCCCAGCACCACTTCCCCCCTGTTCCTCTACACCACATTTATTGTTTTTCTGTTGGGGATAGTCAGGACCCTGACTGGAATCAGGTGTGGCTGAACCTCACCAGCTCAAGAGTGGAAGCATCTTAGAATGATATGGTTGCACTTCGGCCAGAGGTGCCATGAAGAAAGATATTTTAGGCATTTTCCCGCCCCTTCCCTCCATGTTTCAGATTCCACTTTACTATTCATCAGGGGCATCTATATCTTTGGCCAGCTGATATTAGTTCTACACCGAGCAACTATAACCACTAGGTGGTCTTTATATATTATGTGGGCATATCAAAGACACAAAGCTGTTTGCACAAATATTTGTGGAGGTGTGAGTGACCGTGCTATAGCTATTCCACAGTATGTATAAAAAGAAATCAGAAGCAATCTTAAAATGCACTCCTAGTGCTGGTAGAAGAATGCTTTTTGCAATTCAATATGAAGTATATCCAAAGCAGGCTCTGGAACCTTGCTGTGAATTTGGGCTTGACTTCTGCCACAATAATCTGAGATGCAACAACGACAATAACATTTCAGCCTCTAATATATCACTGTGTGCCTCATCTCTGAAGCAACTTATAGATATGGCTGCTTTGCTTTTGATTTCTGGCTGAACAGACCACCAGCTTATCTCTCAGAGGGTCCTTTTCCATTCCATCATCTCCCAACGTTCTCTTGGTGCTACGGGATTTCTCATAACAGCACTCATCATTGAGCAAATACCTAATGCTGACATAATGGTGTCAGAGTGGCGAGGCAACGGTACATCGCTTGGTTGTATCCTGAAGGTATTTTCAGCAGTGCCTCGGGCTTACCATATGCAGTGCCAGAATGTCAAAATAGATACAAAAGGGTTTCGATGGGGCAGGGAGGGGACTGAATCCTACATGCTGCGCAACATAACATAAAAGCAATTTGGGGGTTAATATCTGCCACAATTGCATTTTGCACCTGTTCTCACAATTATTGCTACAAGCATCCTATAATTTTGACAAGCGATTGTTTGCACAATTGAAGGATCATCATCAAGTGTCAGGCCAATATGACAAAAATCAAAGAGGCACAGAAGGTCGGGCGTAGAGAAATGAACTCTATTATTATTATTATTATTATTATTATTATTATTATTATTATTATTATTATTATTTATAGGCCACCCATCTGGCTGGGTTTCCCCAGGAGCACCAGAAGTTGATAAGTGGCTTTGGAAAGAGAATTTTGGAGACACACACCCCTTCTATAATTCAGGTGGTGGTGGTGGTGGTTGTTAATATTATTAATACTATTTCTGAACTTGCTTATTCACATGTTATATAACAACAACTACATACTGATCAAACTCATCCATCCTTAAAGAAATCAGCCCTGAGTGCTCACTGGAAGGACAGATCCTGAAGTTGAGGCTCCAGTACTCTGGCCACCTCATGAGAAGAGAAGACTCCCTGGAAAAGACCCTGGTGTTGGCAAAGATGGAGGGCACAAGGAGAAGGGGACGACAGAGGATGAGATGGTTGGACAGTGTTCTCGAAGCTACTAACATGAGTTTGGCCAAACTGTGGGAGGCAGTGGAGGATAGGGGTGCCTGGCGTGCTCTGGTCCATGGGGTCACGAAGAGTCGGACACAACTGAACGACTGAACAACAACACATACTGTTTCCACTCTTCAAAATAATAATTGCAGTAACAATTGTAATTGTAATAATCAGTGCTATTTTTCTAGGGGTAAAAGTGCTGGAACTTCTTCCCTTGTTCTCTTAGAATGACAATGGCACCTACCTGAGAGGTGCCAGAACTGAGTTCCGGTGAGTTCTGGTTGGGGAAAAACACCCTGGTAGTAATAATAATAATAATAATAATAATAATAATAATAATAATAATAGCAATAATAACTTGAAACATGCTGTTGAATCATCACAGTGTAGCTCACACAGTGGGCAAGAAAACAACAAAAGGAGCTTAAACTGGAGGCCGCCACTCATCTTGCCCTGCTCTCCCTCCAGCAGATCACCCCTTGCTTAAATATAGGGTTGTTCGAGTGCTGTCATCACTAAGTGAAGTGGCCATAACACTAAGAGGGAACAGGAAAGGCAGGCTAAACAAGAATGGGAAGATAATTAAGCCTAAAGGGATCCTTGCTTTGTTATGTCTTCAAACTTCAGCCTCCCCTTGGAGAATATAATATTGTACATCAGCAAAGAGAAAGAGAGGGAGGGAGGGAGGGAGGGAGGGAGAGACCAAGGGGAAAAAACAAACCCTACCACCGTTCCTGTTGGTGTTTTATTTGCAGAATCTCCCAGTTTGCATGCATTCTATTGACTCGGTTAAAATTTTATAAAGCCTCTGTGCTGAAAATTTCCCTAGCAGCCCTACTTTCAACACATATTAAAGTTGGTTGGCCTGCTTCTTAAAAAACTGCCACTAAAATTTCACGCCACAACCAATTCCCTGCATAAGGGCTGTTTGCAGGCACAGCAACCCAGGAATGCCAAGATAACTGTCATTTGCAATTCAAGCTTACAGAGGGCTAACAGAATTCCCCAACTGTTCATTATGTCACTGTGAGGACAAGCAAGCTAGAATCAGGAGGACGGCAAGGAACATCTCGATCCCCAAAGGGGAATCTATATACAGATTCAAGCTAGCACCCAAGGTTCTGTCCCATTCCAGTGAAATCCCAAGAACTGGAGCCTAGGACAAGGATATACAAATCAAAAGGCCTTAGCTTTGTGGTGCAGCATCTGCTTTACAGTATATGCAGAAGGTCACGGGTTCAAGCTGTGGCATCACCCCTTTCTGAAACCCCAGAGAAACACTTCTGGGACTCAGCTGGATTGGTAAAGAAAAAGCGTTTCATATGCGTTGTATATGCATTGTAACACTGTGACACCAGATGGCGAGGTGGAGTTTCATTTTTGCCAATGCAATTTCTCATGCAGAGGAACCTTGATTCTCAAAACTATTCTGTTCTGGAAGTCCATTCAACTCCCGAAACCGTTCGCAAACCAAGGCGCGGCTTCTGATTGGCCGCATCAGACATTTGGCTTCTAAAAAACGTTCAAAAACCAGAACACTTACTTCTGGGTTTTCAACGTTTGGGAGTCAATTTGTTCGTCAACTAAGCCGTTCGAGAACCAAGGTTCCACTGTGTAATGTTTACAATGTGCTTTCCAAAAACGCTTCTTTCATGTGTCTAGATCCAGCCCTGGTCAGCGAAGAAGATACTAACTAGAAAGTCCAATAACCCAACTCTGTAGAAGGCAGCTTCCTACGTTTCTAAAGATGGCGGACTTTCAGCTCTCCGATTTCAGCGGCGCCTTGTGCAACACTTAAATTTGGCAGCCCAAATTTGATCCTGCTGCAACCTCCCTCCCCGCAAAAAAGGACATTAACATCACTTTCACTTTTCTCCTTCCTCATGTCAGGTCTCTTCCTCGAGATTTCTTGTCCTCATAGAGCTATTTACAATGCAACTACAGAAGAAGGCTGGCTTTCTGAAAAGTACGTCAGCCTTATGGAAAGCATGTGAATCCATCAGGCATTAATGTTTGCAGCTTTGATATGATCTTTGATGATGAGCAACTTTCACAGAGAATCTATATGAAGATTAAATATTAGTGCTGAGTCGTGCTTTCTGTGACCAGATATTAAGAAACGTAGAAATTCCAGGTAACTCGCACCTTGCCTTCTATTTGTGTGTCTGTGTGTCTGCATACGCTCAAGCACACACAACCTTCTCAAGTCCACTCATACACATACCAGTAATCTATTTGATCTCCCCTCCTTTATCCCTATCTAGATTTTTTTCTGCCTTTAAAAGAACATATCACCCAGCTATGAGGACTCTTGCATTTCCCCCCTCATGCTTCTAAATTCATTCTGTGTAGCTGCTGGGCAAACTTTCTGTGGTTAATTACTGATTGTTCTCTTTGTTGTATTATTGATACCCTCAACACTGCAATGCTGTAATTCCATTATTTCTAAATTAGACCTTTGTGGGTCATTGGTGAATGAGCTTAGCTGAACATTTCAGACCAAAGATCAGAAATTAAATTATGGAACTCACTTTCTAATTCAAGTCATAAAATCCCAGAAGGGTGGGGAGATGTTGTTGTTTTTAACCTCACTAGGTAGCCTGCATCAAGTAATTTGTTGAGGGAGAAAGATTCAAAATTAAGTGTTCTTAACATACTGTAGTCATTGTGAAGTTGTCCTGGGGCTCTTCAATTATTATGTATCTCCCCTGGATATGGCAGCAACTGCTTCCCCCTCATATTTCCCATAATTATGTTAACCTCGGTGAACATTGATTCAGACAATGCTTTCGTATGTTTGGCACTTGAAGCTAACTATTAGCTTCCCATCGGATTTTTAAATATCCATTGCTAGTTAAGGCAGACACATTCAGGCTTCTGTCCTATGGTGCCGGGGTGATGGAGCAGCCCAGAGGACACAGGGTGTTTCAGATCAAACTTCACAAGTGCCCCCACACTCCCAAAACCTCCTCAAGCCATTGCCTTACCAACATCAGAGCAGAAAGGGAGCAAGCTGGGTTGGATAGGAAAAGCAGTATGAATCTGAAAGATGCATTGCCTTCCGATTATCTTGACGTATACTAATATCATCCTGGAGCTGAAATTATATCTATCTATCTCAAAAGCCCAGGAAAAAAGCAAAATATCCACTCCACCCTCCCTTTTTCATTGCAGGTGTGTGCCAAGGAGAACATAGGAAAAGGTAGCTCATCTGCATTCAGTCCTCCCTCTTCCTTTCAATATTAAAAACAGTTTAAAATCACTTACAATCACAGAAATAAGGTGGGTCCTAAAAATAGGGACCAGTGCTGTCAAGTATCCCGTTTTCCCCGGGATTCTCCCTTATTTCAAGCAGTTTCCCGCTGCTCTCCCTTATTTTTTATTTCCCTTAAATTTCACGTTTTTAATGGAAACAGCTCCTCTCCTGCTGGCCAGGGACTGGGTGGGAAGACCTCGCCTACTAGGAGAGAAAAGCCTCAGCCCTCAAAGCAAGTGGGAGCCGTTTCCCGTGCTTACAGGGGGGTGTATTTAGCCCCTATCCATTGCCGCCGAGCCCCTCAGCCGGCCAATAGGGTTAGCTGGCGGGCGGAGCCTGGCTGCCTTTGAGCAGCTGCTGCTTCCTGTCCTGTTTTGATGGGATCAGACAAGAAGATGATGGGGCTCCATTGCGCGGAGCACATGGCTGCCCTTCTCTTTGCTGGCTGCCCTCCTCTTTGCTCCGCTCCGAGCCCGAGCCCGCTTTTGCTTCTGGCTCCGCCCACCACTGACATGTGACTGTCCCCGGGAGAGGTGAGACTGCTGATCCCTTATTTTCAAATCCGAAACTTGACAGCTATGATAGGGACTGCCATACAGAATGCCCTGTGCTAGGTCACCATGCCCCGGGCTTCTGGGGATGGAGGAGCCAGCGAGAAGCCTCCCTCTGCCAGTCTTGGCACCCAAGAAGGTTGGCAGGGAATGAGGTGATCATTTGGGTATTAAGGGCCTGAGTTGTTTAGGGTTTTAAACACCAATGTGAGCATCTTGAAATGGGCCTGGAAACTGACGACTAGAGTAGCCTTTTTAAAATAGGAGTTATACGAGATCTAAATGGACACCCAATCTGGCTGATGAACTTTGGACCAATTGAATTTTCTGAGTCTTTTTCAAAAAAAATAAAATGCTGATGACATTCAAGAGAACCTGGTTAAACTGGAGTTCCGACAACTCCTTAAAGAAACTCAACTATGACTGCTCTCTCTGTTCAATATCCCCCCACCGCCCAATTTCCTTAAAGCAGGGTGAATACAAACAATCGTTTACCAAGCTGTAAATTATCTCAGTATGTGTTTGGCTATCACCTGGTAAGCTAGCCATCAATATTATTCCACCAGCTAGTCAGAAAGATTCAATTTTACTACAGTTCTGCCCTGTACATTTGGGGAAGCAAATGGCTGTAAAATTCTCCTCAAGCCAGCTGGAAGTGAGCTCTCTCACCCTGGGGTAACCAGGGGTATTGTCGGCCAATGACTGAGATCCCCAAACATCAGGTGCATGTTGTGGGGAAATGGTAGTCTATCAAATAGTCACCTCAGTGACCAACTTCCTAAGTGTGTATAGACATGCCATGGGAATTTACCACTTGCTGGGTCCTGTAAAGGGCAGATACCATTGCCAAGGCCAGGATATTGGTTTTCTAATGTACCTTTCAGACCTAATTCTGAGATGGAGGACTGTGAACTGGACCAGGTTTGGAATGGGTTATATCTATTCATAGCTGCCCACCCCAACTCAGCTCTTCATCATCGTATGTCAACTGCAATGTGTTAGTGAGAAACAAATTTCCCCATTCTGCAAAGCACGTTGTTCCCATCACATGGGTTTTCTTACCTTTTTTTCCTTTAAGTGTTTAAATAAATTTTAATACAGTCTCTGCAAAAATAAATGAACACAACATCGAGTTTATGGCTTCTCTTATCTGAACATTTCCATTGTGCCCAAGTTTGGCATTATATGGGCACACGAGGCACTATTTCTGCACTTGGGCTCAATTCAGGTGAGCAGTTGGAATCACTATGCTGGCATTAGGGATGGGGAAGAAATTCAGGTCAATTTGCATTTAAAGGCAAGCCTGAAATCTTCACTTTCTGAACCAATAGGTGAATTGAAACAGGTGAATTCACACATCTCTGAATTTTGCAATGCAGTTCTCCAGCCAAGTAATGTGTAGAAAAAGGCATACTGGGGTGTGTGTGCATATGTATTCATGAAAATAACATAGGGAAATGCATTATATCTGGGGGAAATGCTTTGCAAAATTGTGTTTATTAGGCAAAATTGCATATAAACGTGTGTAGTAGGACAAGCTTACTCTAAAATGCTGGTGTGAATCTTCACGAGGACTTTAAAAATATTTTGAATTATCATGACATGACTATTATTATTATTATTATTATTATTATTATTGCAAACTGATGTGGAAACGTTGAGAATTGGACAAGAATGGGAAAATGAGAAACTGAAACAGATTCTGCTATCCCTAGCTTGCATACTTGAGAACATAAGAGCCTGCTGGATCAGGCCAATGGCCCAACTAGTCCAGCATCCTGTTTTCACAGAGGCCACCCAGGTGCCTGTAGGAAACCCAGAAGCAGGTGTCAGGGAACCGTCAGTTCCCAGTGGGGCAGTGCAGGGGCTGTGGAAATACAGAGAGCCTCAGCATCGCGGAGACAGCAGCAACACCTCCAGTGGGGAAAGTGGGACGTCCTCTAGCAGGGAGGAGAGAAGGAAACCAGTCAGGGGAGGAGGGGGCTTGAGTATGGTGCAGAGTCCCAGCGCTTACCTCGCCAGGCAAGCAGAGAGGAAAGCAAGATGCTTCTGTCGCCCCAGTTGCATAGAGGAGTGAAACCCAATGAGGGGAGGAGAAGGCTTGGGGTGCCGAAGTTCTTTCACTGGGGCCTCTCCCGAAAAGCGCCACTTGCGGAATCTGGGACTGACTAAGCAGGTCCTTGATTTTGTAGCTCCGCGCTGTACATATTTGCACTATTAAACTTGTAAATAGAAGGAACGGAGCCCTGCCTCATTACTCACGAGAAACCACCACCCAAACCTCACAGCAGGATTCGCACAAAAGATCATTCTCCCCTCCTGCAGTTTCCGGCAACTGATATCCAGAAGCATCATGCCTCCGGCCATGGAAGCAGAGCATGCTGATCATGACTGGTAGCCACAGGTAGTCTTACCTTCCACAAATTTTCCCAGTGCTCTTTTAAAGCCATCTATATTGGTGGTCATCACAGCCTCCTGTGGGAATGAGTTCCGTAGTTTAATTACGTACTGCAGGAAGACATTGTTTTGTTTGCCCTGAATCTGCCAACAAGCACAACAGTCCTCTTCCTGAGATAGAAATGGGGGGACATGCAGTATCCAAGCCCTGGAATGGAATTCTGACTCCAGAGGAAATTATTCGCAGAACTCCCACTGTTTCAAACAGGTTGAATTTCACTCCCTTCCTTCGAAGAAGGCCTTGGGTCATTCAAAGCATCAAAAGCTATGCAGGAGGAAACAAATGACCAGCCGCCACGAAAAGGCCTTTCCACATTTGCTATCACACAGTTACGATAGGCTTGAACAAGATTCTCATTCTCTCCCATGTGACAATTGCTTTCAGTGAAACAGCGTTGGGCAGGGATACCAAAACAAAGCCATTGGGCCGGGTTTTAAAACAAAAATTAAAAAAATCCAGCTTTGTATCATCTCACAAAAAATAGCAAGAATTAAAATCTTGCTCCAGCTCTGGAGGATTTGGGAAATGGTGTTTTTTTTGTTCCATGCAGCTTGGCTTTTGTTACCTCCAGATTGGATTATGGAAATTCTTTGTTTGCAGCTTTGCCAGCAACGTGTTTACAGATATCGCAAGAGCTCCAAAAATGCAGCAGCAAGGAATTAATTCTCCCACCTGTGTGAATGGGTCCCTTTAACCTCGGCACTAATCGCTGCATTGTCACCCTGCTGTAAGTCTGCACAGATTGAAACACTCGTTTGGATGCCTAGCATGGGAGGTCAAGGTAGCAGTGCTCAGAAGATTTGTGTTCAGGCTTATAATCTTTATAATTGTATGAGAACAGGGTTTTTTCATATACATCCCAATTTGTTCTTTGTGATCCTCTCTCTCAAGAGCTTTTTAGGTAATTTAGCCTTTTATAGACATTATGTGTTGGGGCAAAATTTGGCATGTTTACTGGAAAATTCCTCACTTTGTAGTAAAGAGATAATTTACACAGAATAAATAGATCTTTATTTCTGAGTCTCCTAACTCAAGCGAACTCCCTCAATTTCAGTCTTGATTTACACAAACTGACACAAGTAGTTGTGGAGGCACAGTTAATACAGACGGAAGAAATAGTTATTTTACCAAAAGTGCTGCAGATATTGTCGTTAATCCTCAAAACAGCCCTATAAAATGGGTTTGTACTGTTACACATGCATTGCAGATGGGAGTAAAACCGAAAGAGATATAGACTGGCTCAGCCAAGGGCTTAGCGAAAACCCCCAAACAAATTGCAATGAAAGCAGACCTTACACTAAATGCTTGGGTTGATGTGCTCTATCAAATACAAGAAGGCTTGCAAAGTTGCCTCCCGGGAAATTCCCCCATCCTTTTTTAAGTTCCCCCTTTTGCTTTTTGACTGGCTTCTCTATAAAACTCAACACCTCTTGGTATCCTTAAGAAGGAATAATGACTCAAAACTCATCTGAAACAAGATTGAGATTGATACAAAATACTGCGGCAGGATTTTAATGTAGCACTAAGAAGATCACCCCATCAAGCATTTCAGCTTGCTAGATGGAACAATCTCTCTTCTCCTCATCCTCTGCTTTCTTTTGGGGTTCCTCCAACCTCCCTCCAAGCCAATTTGGGGTGGGGGCTCACAGGAGGATGGGGGGAAAGCTCTGCTGGACTAAAAGAAGACCTTGTATTGGCTTCTACTAGTGGGAGTCATTGGGATGCAGGTGGCACTGTGGCTTAAACCACAGAGCCTAGGGCTTGCCGATCAGAAGGTGAGCGGTTTGAATCCCTGTGATGGGGTGAGCTCCTGTTGCTTGGTCCCAGCTCCTGCCAACCTAGCCATTTGAAAGCACATCAAAGTGCAAGTAGATAAATAGGTATCGCTTTGGCGGGAAGGTAAACGGCGTTTCCGTGCGCTGCTCTGGTTTGCCAGAAGCAGCTTAGTCATGCTGGCCACATGACCCGGAAGCTGTACACCGGCTCCCTCAGCCAATAAAGCGAGATGAGTGCCGCAACCCCAGAGTCAGGGGTCCCTTTACCTTTACCTAGTGGGAGTCATTAGCTGAATCTGGCCTTTTGAATGCACCAACAATTGAAGATTCACTGAACATTATGGGACAGTGGGGCAGGAGCTATTGGGAGAAGGAAGCATGGGTGGAAAAAATCCCATTTTTCTCTTCCAAAGACTGTTCCACAAACAGGAGGACTCCTTCCATTCATGTAAGAACACTCATAGATACAATCATCAACATTTAAGCACCAATATTTTGCCATGGAGGTTTTAGGTGGTGCAATGAAACAAACAGAATTCACTTTTCTGGACATTTTGATGTATAAAGCACAGTCCTAGCAATAACTTTTCCAAGGAAAAGAAGGGACTAGGATTAATATTGGAATACAACTGGAATAAATAAGACTTTGGAAGTGGGGGGGGGGAATTGCTGAACCTGAAATCCAGCAAGCGGGAGGTCATCCTAATTATATAATTGGTTATTTGATTAATTGCTATTTGATTTGGTATTATGATTCGATATGCATATAATGAAGTTTGTTTTGGATTTTTGTAATTGAAAACTAATAAAAATGATTATATATAAAAAGTAAGTCCTGCTGATGTCAATGAGATTTACTCCTAAGTAAGTGTGCATAGGATTTCAACCCAAACTTGTCTCATAGGGAATCTTGGAACTCTTCCATTTAACAGGTTTTTGCCCATATTTGTTTTAGATAATTATTTAGATGTCCTGAATTTCCCTCCAAAACAAATCTGTGTTCATTTCCTTTATAAATTACTTACATTTTGACTGAAGGATTTGATACAGTCCCTATCGTTCTTGTTTGTTCCTGGTGCCACATTTGTCTTCTTCAACACCAGGACCATTATTTCTCCTTGAACGTTTTATCCTCACAAGTTCATTCACCTTTTATCTGGTGTACGGTGTTGCAGGCAGTCAGCCAAGGCTCAATAGTTTTCCGGCATAGGGGGGGGTATGCTGCCTTCCCCCTGCGTCACAGCCGGCCGCGTCATCTGTGCTGGGGACAGCCCCACCCAATCTGCTGTCAGGGAGGGTGTGGCCATGGGCCATTTAATTTTGGTGCAGCCAGCCGGTTCACTCTTCTTTGGGTAAGCCTTTGTTTGGTTGGAGGGGAAGTTGTTGCCTCACCTGCCCCCCCCCTCAATAAGGGTATCTTGTTAAAGGAATCCAGGGTGTGAATACTGTCCGAAGCCTGGGTGTGGGCTATGGCTATGTCACAGACCCTACAGGGACCCCATGGGGTGCCACTATCTGACACTGCTATCAGTGGTTTACCCTTCCATGGACTCCCTGAAGACGGGCAGGAGTCAATATATAGCCTGGCTTCACCCCAATGCCTTTGCCAAACCGTTCACATCTGTAACCAATGAAGTTGTGGCTTATTTGAACCCATAAACCAAATATTCAGTGTCAGTGTGATTTATTGTTTTCCTGGGAACTTTGGGCTCCGGTGCCTTGGCATGCAACAACCCTGTGAAGTAAATAAAGCTGCGTGTTGGTGACTGGCCCAGCGTCACCCAGAGAGCTTCATGGCTGACTGAGGGTTTGGGCCTCCCGGATTCTAGTTCACCACACTGGTTTCAGGTTAGGATTGGAGCACGGGGCATATCGCAGCGATCTTCATCGTTTTCAGATTGGCAGGAATTAATAGTCACTCTCAAGTTTCTGCCCATTCGAGACAGAGAATGGATGCTTAGTTCATTCAGGGCCTTTTTAAAGTGATTCATATTGAGAGCTAAGTGCAAAGTAAGAAAAAAACAAATTATTTTAGCAGGGGGAAACTCTATTAATTAAGAGGCTAGCCTTTGGTGCAGTGTAATATCCAGCAAAAGGCTGCCAGGATCATATAACTTTATGCATGCACAGCTAGGGATAAGGAGGAATAAGTACTTACAGCTCCAAAGATCTCTTAAAAGCAAATGAGAAGACTCATGTAGCAATTAGCAAGGAAGGTAAATTGCTCCAAACAGTGCTGATTGAACTTACGCAAATATCCAAAATTGTTTTTTTATTTGATTTTAGGGGCAGGCCTTTAAAAGTACTTGGCATATCAGAGAAACCCCCCCCCCCCCCATTCCAATAAAACACACACTCCACACTCATTCTCCCTAGGCTTTATTAGAATTATTAATTTTGCCCAGAGCGCACAAAAAATTAACTGCCTCAGTGAGCGAGTAATCCATTCCTCATAAGCATTATTGATCCTGCAAAAAAAAAAAAAAAAAAAAAAAAATTGTATAACGATCTTTTCTTTGCACAATATGTGTGGAGTAGAAGCCCTATCCCAGGATTCCAATAGTGCAGAAATAACAAAAGCCAATTAGTAGGCATCTGAAAACGGCCCTATGCTTCAGACTGGGCTGGTTCATGCATTAGCCTTTTGAGGCACCAAGTGTAGAGAAGCCTCCCTGTGCCTGCAGTGGTCACCAGTTTCAAAAGCCACTACAGGTGCTGAAAGTTAAAGGGCTTCCATCCTTCTGCTGCCCTGAGTTTGAAGCACAACAGAGGACTGATCAGGAGTGCAAACTTCGCCCCGCAATCATGGGTACCCGTGGCCATGGGTGCCATGCAGCATGCATGGCCCTGGCGCTGAAATTTGTGGGTGCCCAGCCCCTTCATGGGGAATTTTGTGGGTGCTCAGGCACCCAGGGCCTATGTGACCTACTTTTTCTTACTGCATGGGTCATTCCCTCCATTGTAGTCATCCCCCCCTTGTTAATCCTTTCCCATAACAGTTGCATCCCAATGTACTGTTTCTAAATGAACTGCACGGGGAAACAAACAGGTCTTACAGCATAAACCTTTGGTGGCAAGGCAACTCCACACTGTCTGTGTCATGTTACTGCCACTCCAATGGCAACTTTCAGTTCAGAAACCATAAATTCAGGAATATGTCTCATTCCATACTTTTCCTATGGCCAAATTGTATATGGTCTTAGTCTCATCGTTCTGCCCTTCAGTGCAACGTGGGGTCTTTAACCCTTTGCTCCTACTATAGGCCTGGTTCAGTTTTTTGCAACAACACATCTATATTTGCATCTGAAATGTCATGCACAGATGTGCCTCTTTTCCAGTGATGCATGACTGACTGTCATACAGTAAAGGTAAAGGGACCCCTGACCATCAGGTCCAGTCATGTCCAACTCTGGGGTTGCAGTGCTCATCTCGCTCTATAGGCTGAGGGAACCGGTGTTTGTCTGCAAACAGCTTCCAGGTCATGTGGCCAGCATGACAAAACCGCTTCTGGCGAACCAGAGCAGCGCACGGAAACGCCGTTTACCTTCCTGCCAGAGTGGTACCTATTTATCTACTTGCACTTTGACGTGCTTTCGAACTTCTAGGTGGGCAGGAGCTGGGACCGAGCAACGGGAGCTCACCCCATGGCAGGGATTCAAACCACCGACCTTCTGATCAGCAAGCCCTACACTCTGTGGTTTAACCCACAGCGCCACCTATTCATTGTTATTGTGATTAAATGTTGGAGTTGGAAAGGCAGGACGCAGGTGCTTAGTGGTCCTCATAACTCCTTAATACCCTACATAGCAATGTTATGATTTATAGAACTGGAACTTGCATTTACTTGCTTCTCTTTTCTCTCTTTCCTCCCCATTCCATTTTTCTCTTGTGTCATGCCTATTCGATTGTCAGCTTGCAGGCAGGGCCTGCCTTGTTTCTTTATATCTGTACAGAATTCAAAATGTTTTAGGTGCTTTGTAAATTGATGGTGATGTATTTCCATACAAGTTCCACTATTTTCTTTCTTTCTTTTTTTAAAAAAAGAACACTGCTCCCCCCTTTTTTTCCTTGCCTACTTCTTTTCCATTCTTTCTCCCTCGGCCCCCACATTTTTTAACCTGATGACACAGCTGATTGAATTTTGTTCACTCAGACAACTCTGCCTTTGCAAGAGAGATGAATGAAATTTTATTTCCAGTTTTTAGCCAGAAAACTATGCCCAGGCAGCCACCCCTTCACACACACACACACACACACACACACACACACATAGTAGAAAGAATGCCACAGCAACCAACTTCAGGACTGATCAAGCTGGGCATGGTCAGATTGACTGAAATGCTGATCTTGGGCTTTTTTTGCCACTGACCACTTCAATCAGCTGCTCTTTGGGTGTCTGTATGGGGGGCTCTGGGCTCTTGGACTTGAAAGTCCAGTCTTACCTGCACCACAGTAACCAAAGCCCATTCCCTACAATGCTCATGTGGGCCAGCTCATCACCTGGCTGAGATACATAATGCGTAGTCAGTGTCAACTAACCAAAAACTGCATTATCAAAATGTAGGGTTGCATCCAACACTGTATGGGGGGTGGCCATTCTGTTCATGCAATGGGACTGCCTCTTCCTCTCTCCATGTACCCCCCCCAAAAGAATCTGCTCCAGAGGGTCCCCCAACCCTCTGGCGTAGAGTTTTAGGGTGTGTTGGAGTTGGAGAGGAAGGTGAAGTGCCATTGTGCAAGCAAAACTATGGCATGAGCAGAACGGCAGCATTGGCTAGAACCCATAGTCTTTCTTCCTTCACCCACAAAGTTTCACTAAATCTTGAGAAGTTGTTGTGTTTTTTAAAAGCTATTTTAAAAGCACTTCTCTGGGGACACGTCATCCTACATGAGAAGTGAAAAACAATCATTTGCCTTCAGCTATATGGTTCTGTGATAGAAAAAAATAATAATAATATGTTCCCTATAGTTTTAAAAATAAACATAAAATATACATAATCACACACTGAGAGTGGCTTCTGTTGCTGCTAAGTACACTACACAGGAATTGCATTAGAGAATTCCACTCAGAATACAACTGAACACATTGCACGAAGCTATTATCTCCTGTCTGTGCTTACTTTACTTTTTTTTCTTGGGGGAGGAATGTTTATGGACCTTAGAAAGAGCATTTAATTGGTTCTGATGGCACAAAACACTCCGTTTGATGAATGACAATTAAATTATGGCATATGAACAGGGGAGGCATGAGGAAGGGCAGGCAGCATAGACGGTTTTTGCTTTTTAATTCATGGGTTTCATGAAGGAATTTATTGCATGTCATGGAGCTGGGTGGCTGCAAAGGATCTCAATATCTCTCTAGAGATATATGGCATACAGAATCTGCACATTTTAAAACAACCTCCCCCAGCCTAGTGCTCTCCAAACATTTTCGAATATGACTCCCATCCTCCTTGACCAACGGCCATGCTGGCTGGTGCTGATGGGATTTCATGGAATAGTAGAGTTGGGATGGATCCTGAGGGTCCTCAAGTCCCACTCCCTGTGATGTAGGAATCTCAACTAAAGCCTCTCTGACAGATGGTCATCCAACCTCTGCTTAAAAACCTCCAAGGAAGGAGAGTCCACCAACTCCCGAGGGAGACCTTTCCACTGTTAAACAGCTCTTACTGTCCTCTCCTACAGTTTTTATACACATACTCTCAATCTGCCTTCCATGTTCCAAATCATGGATCTCCTCACAATCATTCACAATGCTGCTACTACTCCCTTCCTGTTTGGTCTATTTCTTTAGAATAGGTTATAGCCCTCAATTTCTACATTCGCATACCCTCCAACATTTCTCCAGTGAAAGTTGGGATGTCCCATTCCATAATGATAAATTTACTATTTATACGCTGCCCATCTGACTGGGTTGCCCCAGCCATTCTAGGCAGCTTCCCACATTGTGTAAGTACACAATAAAATACTAATCATTAAAATAACTTCCCTATGCAGGATTTCCTTCAGATGGCTCAGGGGTTGGATGACTCCACACCCTCCAACATTTCTCCAATGAGATGACGGACATCCTAAGGAAAAGTGGGACATTCCGGGATCGGGACGGCTTCTCTAAATCAGAGACATCCCTGGAAAATAGGGACATTTGGATAGTCTGCATTCAAGTCATGAATCTCATCCCACCAGAGTTCAGTAATGCCTGTTGGCCACATTTGCCAACGTGTTGTAGTCCAAAACAGCTGGAAGGGACCAGGAGGTGTGATTAAAGTAACATTCTATTTTGTTGTTCAGTCGTTCAGTCGTGTCCGACCCTTCGTGACCCCATGGACCAGAGCACGCCAGGCACGCCTATCCTTCACTGCCTCTCGCAGTTTGGCCAAACTCATGTTAGTAGCTTCAAGAACACTGTCCAACCATCTCATCCTCTGTCGTCCCCTTCTCCTTGTGCCCTCCATCTTTCCCAACATCAGGGTCTTTTCTAGGGATTCTTCTCTTCTCATGAGGTGGCCATGAGACAACATTCTATAGTTTAACCTAAAAACCACCAGCAGGCTGTTTACTTGTGCCACAACCAGGCAGCTAGACCAATATCTGAGATACCTGATGTAAGAAACAGTTGAGAGGGGTGGAATTCTGGACCTTTAAATTAGGGGAAATGTTCATGAATATTCTTGTTGGCATCAAAAGACAATTGACATTTCCTTTGGTGCCTCCTTCTATTGTCTAACTTTTCCAGAGTTTGGACATTCTTCCTAACCTGTTTCCCTCCCATCCAGCAATTTAAACTTATTAGCATCATCACATTCCTGCTTCTTCTGACACGGTCAACTGGGTTGACATTTTTGTCACCATCACTTGTATTCAGCATCATCAACATCCCTCAAATATGTAACATGCAAAAGCAGCACAATTCAGAGAGACAGTTGGATGTAGTCTTTCAGGGCAATCATTCTGATGGTTTGTAATTTTTAATCCCTTCTGAATTGATACAAGCTCAAAGTCATTTAGATTCGAGGAGGAAAGGGGTAATAGAGGTTCTGATCATCATGCAGAAGGCTCAGCTTTTATTTTTATTTAAAAAAACAAAACAAAAAAAGTTTTTTAAAAAACAAAACCTTTTCCCCGAAGTCAGTTCAGGACAGAAAATATGATTCACTTCAGCAAGCAAATAATCCTGACGTAATCAGGGATAGGGAAGATTCTGTACTAAATGGTAGATAAGTGCCCACTCCTGCCTCATGCCATTATTTGCTCAATTTTTCTGAGCTTCCTCAGACAATTCTCAGGAAAAGCTTCCATTGCAAACATAGACTTGCAATCGTTTCCTGACCCAGCTCAGATTTATTATCCTGAAGCAAAGCTGTCCCTGCCATTAGATGACAAGGAAGAAGCAAAGGGCTTGGGACCCTCTGGGTGTTGTTGTCCTCCCAATAGCCTTGGCCAGCATTACCAATGGTTAGAGGTGATAGGAGTTAGGGGCTCACAACATCTGGAGGGCAACAGGTTCCCCATCTCTGCCTTCAAGCAAGCAAGCAAAAACCATTATGGTTGAGCTGCTACTGAGACCCAGCTTAGGTCAACATCCCAACCCAAATGGCTTAACTGAAATTTGCAAACATTTCTATCTTTAGGAAAGTCTTTCCACCTTGAGATATCTGCTGTGGAACTCCTAAGCATCTGCCATGGAATGCCTTCATGCTGCAAAGGATTCTGGGGCATGTTTTAAGGTGCACAAGTCAGTCTGTGTAGGGCGCAGCCAAGACTCTTAGGGGCCTCACTCAATGTCAACCTGCATCAGCTGATAGGATGCCTTAGAACACCCTCAAAACTGCAAATATGTGGGGAAATCTCAGTTGCGTGGACAAGGTGCCCCTCTAGGAAAGTTATCTACCATTGGTGAGAGATCCTTAAATAGCTTATTTATTTTAAAAAGCAGGGCCTAGAACTAAACATTGAAATGTGGAGTGTTCTTGTTCAGTATATTCCATTCCATTCCCCCACCAGTTTTCCATTTCTACACACAATCAGCATTCCATGGTTCCTGACCACTCAGTCCTTATTGGCTTACTGGCTTGCTTTGTTCTCTCCCTCTCTCCCACCCCCTCCCTCTCTCACACACAAACTATTTTTTGCATTTCTGGAAACCTTTGTATTTCCTTGAGTTTCCTGATACCTCTCTCCTGTTTTGACTATATAAGCAACAGCATTCAACACCGAACCTCAGATCCGAAGGGAGCGCTTCATCTTTATAAAGCTTATACCCCATCTGAGAGAGCGGGACACTCAGTGACAAAAACGTTCTACTGCAGGATGTGATACATTATCACAACCTCACAACCCGGTTGATCAGCTGGTTAGAATTATGTTCTAGAGGAGAAACTTGGAGTCCAGTGAAAGTCATGGACTGCCGAAGGAGATGAAATTTTTAAATTTGACTTTGACTCCATGTAAACTCTCCCCCTTCCTCTTCCTTTTTTTTTTTTTTAAAAAAGAGAGCCTTGATATTTCTTTCTCCACCATACCTTTTAAAATACTCAATCAGGAAACGTGAAAGAAATACATAGGTAAAACTGAGATTCAAGAGGATACATCAAATAAAAAAAGCTGAATTCTTTTTCCCCCTCTGCCCCTGCAGCTCACTTTTAAATAATGAGCCTCGTTTGCTTCATCTGATAAGCAGGGAGTACTCTTAGATAATGAAAAATATGGAAAGTACTCGGGAGGCGGAAGAAACATAATGTGACAATGTAGTGCTCTCGACAACTTTATAGAAAAGTGATTATACACCTTCCTACTTGGCATTTCAAAAACCCATTCCTGGACACAGTTCCCCAAAGGTGAGAATTACATTTGGCAGGTTGACTTGGAGAAACGTGGGAGCTTAAACTTTATCTCCCTGTGTTTGTTGCATTGTTTGACGATGTTGCAAAGCAGCCTGACTCGGCAGTTTCTCCTACTTATCACGCCAGTGCCAAAGCAGAGGAGTGCAGTTATCAAATGAATTCCCACATCAAAATTCACCAGCACACCATGTTTTGTTTCCTTCCTCCTCCAGCCCCAAATAAGTTCAGCTTCCAGCCTGAATTGTAAATGTCTGACTCACTGGACACTTTTTACAGCAGAGGGACAGCTCAGATAGGTTTGCCAGCTTCTGAAAATAAACAGTGTGTTGGTGGGCAAGAGCTGGAGAAAGAGCCTAGGATCCAGTATTTGGGGAACAGCAGGGAGAAATAGAACCCAAAAATTTTGGGTGGGTTGGATGGAGAGATGCATTTGGGCCGTGTCCCTAAGGTTTCACACCCTAGGGAAAGGGCATTCTATTACACCCTAATATCCAAGAAGTATTTTTCTGTGTGCATTCATACTCCATATATCATTACCTCTCGGGTTTCATTAAAACCTAATAATCTTTCCAGAAGCCTATTTCCTTGCTTTAAGCTCAGCCTCCCTACATACTCAGTGGCAGAGACCTTTGTCTAATGTTAGGTAAAGAGACAGGAGGCATATATCAGGGTGGTATGGCCAACTGAGAGGTTTATGGTATGGTTACCAGATTTTGTCAATGAATTTTTTTTTAAGCTGAGTAGCAACAGGGAGTCAGTAGTGAGGATGGTGAGGCAAAAGATCCCGGGCCCAAGCACACATGCATATTGTATAAAGGCGCAAAGCCCTTCTTTCGCACCCTGTGAAACATAAATGCACAGTGTTTTTAAAAAACTGGGCAACAGCCACCTGCCAGCAACTCCCGAGCCTCCCCCGATCAGTCAAAACAAAGGGGGAAGGGGGCAGGATATCTGTACCGCCGGACGTCCCCGGTTCCCCTTCGGCAGTGGCGGCGGCAGTCAGCAGCCCGGAGCCAGCCTGGTAGCGCAGTTGGCTCTGGCTGGCTTCAGGAGCTGCTTGCTGCTCACTGCCGTGGCACCAGCCAGTTTGCCTCCCAGAAGTCCACATATGATGTGTCTTGTGCACAACACAGCATATGGGGACTTCTGGCGAGGAAAAATGTCGGGCGCCACAGCAGCAAGCAGCAAGCGGCTCCTGAAGCCAGCCAGAGCCAACTGCGCTACCAGGCTGGCTCTGGGCTTCTGAGGCTGCCGCTGCCACATTTCCTGGGGACAGATTTGCAAATCTGGGGACATTCCAGAGATGGAATTTTTCCAGGGACAGATTTGCAAATCCGGGGACTGTCCCCGGGAACCAGGGATGTCTGGTAACCCTAGTTTAGCGGAGCCTTCACTACTGAGCTGTTTAGAAAATGTTTAAAATCCAAAATATAAGTCACATTTGAATGATTGGATAAGACCAAATGATCGTGATCATTTGGGGGGTTTTCCTTGGTAGGGTATGGGGGAACCCATGCTGCCCAATGACAGTTATGCCAAAACTGGATCTCTCCATTCATCTATATATGTGCAGCTCTAACTTCTAAAGCAGGGGGTGGTCAACCTTTTGGAGGTTGAGGAACCCATGATCTCAAGATGGTAGATGGGGGGGGTGAAAGCCCAAAATGGGTGTGGCACCCCTCTTCTCTACTATCTATCTATTCATTTTCTCTTCCAATCATTCTCTTTCTCTGAGATCCTTACTTTTCTTTTCTTTTCTTTTCTTTTCTTTTCTTTTCTTTTCTTTTCTTTTCTTTTATCTCTCTCTCTTTCACATACATCTTCAAACCCTATATCCACACTTTCCTGTAACCCCATTCACTTACTTTCCCTTGTTCATCTCTCTGCTGAAACAGCTTTCACTGCAAGCCTGCTAACCACTGTCCTCCTGAGCCACAGTCTTGGCGTTGTCCAAGGTCCTGAACTCTCCTTCCAGAATCCCTGGCCTGCTGCTCTCCATTTTGCTTGAAACATAACCTTCCCTTCATGGTGGACATTACCTACAACTTAAATTAAATTGTATTTAACAGGATCCATTAACATTGCTTTCAAATAGGACATATTGCCACCGTCTACTAATTATATCTAAGCGAATGTTCAGGGAGGCCTCCGTGTGACATCAGGATGTCATGCCCAGCCCCCTAAATCCTCTGGAGAAGGTGGCATCTCTGATCTAAACTGTGGGGATTACATAGTTTATACTATATACTTTAAACTATGGTTTGTTAACAAGCCACTGTCAGGAACTGCAGTTGGGTCCTGGCTTGTTTGAACAAACCAGTTTGGATGTAGTGAGGCAGTCTGGTTAGTTTCAAAGTAGAAACTTCAGAGTGCCTCTTCATAGTTGAGATTTGCTACTTCTAGGGCTCACAGTGCTAAACTGTTACTTAGCATTAAATATGAAAAAGGCCACTCAATAAGCTAGACATGGCTAGCAGATATGGGGAGAGGAAATGGGATTGCCAGCTCCTGCCCCTCTAACAGCAGCTTGATCTGCAGATATCAGCAAGTGAGATTTTCATGACAGTATTATCACTTGCTACCAATCACACTGCTGTTGAAAGCACAGAATTAAAGGATCATTGTAAAGGTTTCCAACATCCAAGGATGACAGTGCCCTGGCATTCAAAATTAACAGCTGCTACAGTGTGTGAGATGGTAGGCTGTGCCTGACTTCACGGCTTTGCCTCCATGGGTATAAACACATCCAGTGGAGGGTGGTCCATTAGGCAAATAGGGCACATCCCCCATCAACCTCAGTCTGCTCTCAGCCTCTCAGCCGCCTGTCGTCTTATCTGTAACCAGCCCAAGTGGAGGTACCACTTCTCAGCTCCCTTCTCCATAGTCTCAATGTTGTCCTTGAAGAGCACAACAAAGAGATTAGTGACAGAACCAGAATTAGTTGGCTCTGCTTTTCATTGGCCATGGTTTCACTTACTGTTGGTTTCCTTGCTTGGTCCTCTACCAGTCCCAATGGACACCACCTACCACTGGATGCAGTAATATGCCCATACATTTTTGGAGAAACAATCTAGCCTCAACACATGCTTAGAACAGTGGTGGAGAATATGTGGCCCCCAGAGGTTGTAGGACTCTTATTCCATCAGTATCTAGTCCAGCAACAGTGGTGGGGGGGAATATGGGTTCCCCAACTTTGTCTTGGAAATTTACAACAAAATCCTGTACAGTTCTACTCAGAAGTAAGGCATGTTGTTTTCAATAGGGCTTCCTCCCAGGTAAATGCACATAGGATTGAAGCCTTTAGTGCTCTAGTATGCATGTTAACCACCTTTGCAAAAAGCTTCTCCAAAAGACTGAGTGGGGACTGTGCTACCTAGGGGCATGCCCTCAAAAACAGGGAGTGCCCCTAGGCAAATAGGGATAATTGAAACACAAGTCATTTGTGTTGCATTATCCAATTCTAGAAGTGAATCGGCAGCAGGGCTTTGGGTTGAAAGAAGGGTTAAAATTGAGCAGACAACAAGAAACCATTTTACATAAAAATAGGACATATTTTATTCAACTATACAGAGACCTAACCTTGCTCCCTGTCTGAGGGGAAAAGAAACAGGTAATGGATTAGTCATCCCATGATGGGAAAAAGGAAATCAAACTGATTCTATGCAGAACAACAATGATATGCATCATGGCAAAATATTTTGTTAAAATTGGATTAAGGCTCCAAACCAGTTTCAAATCAGAATTTCACTCTTTAATGTTATTTCTCTTGAAAGTTCCTGGGGCTTCTTACACTGTTTCCTGTGTCTGTGACTTCCCTTTTTCCCTCACCTGTTTCACCTGAGTCACCAGAAAGCTCAGCTAATCCAGCCTTTCCAGTCATTAGTAGCCTGGCAACCAACTTTTTCCCTTATAGAAGAGTTCTGTGCTTGGCCTACCTATTCTTTGCAGAATTTCAAACAGAGCAAGCCAGAGTGAAAGATGCTGTGTTCAATGAGAAAACAAATGACCTAGAACCAGAATGGGGTTGGCCTCCTTGGCTGTCATATTGATTCATGGATTTTAACAAAAGAATGAGAAAACTCAAAGGCATGTGCAATGTGGGGTGGGACAGGCACAATTAAAGAGGCCAAAGAAATGGTAGAAAAGAGGGAGGAAGAGACGCAAATGGAGTGTAGCCTGGGGGAAATCCAGAGGATCAGACAGAGAAGTCTGGAGGACTGTATTCAACCTGCAGGCCAAAAGATGCCACCTTTGATATAAAGAGAAACCAAACATTATAGTAGATATCAGGCTTGGCCAAATCTCTGCTGCAATGAGCCTCTTTAGGAGAAATCCGGTAGATGCCATATATGAGAGAGACTGGTCTTTTAGCTCACGTTGCTCTTCCTACCAGGGAATTCCTATACATTCAGCAACCAAGAGTTGTACAATTGGTTCTTTGCACAGGTCACCCTTATGAGAACACAGCTGTTGATTGGAGTAAAAGCTTAAGCTCCAGATTAAAGGTTTAATAAGTAATTCCAGAGACTGCTTGCAAATTGTGCCACATCATCACTGCTCCACCAAATGGGCAGTTGTGTGCCCTGTATCACAACAGCACACCAAAACAATATTGAGAAGGAGCTGCTCATATAATTGTGCCAAACAGGAGGAAAGAACCAATGGTGTAGAAGCTTCAGGGACAATTCTCTCCGCCTGTTGGATGCTGAATGCAAGAGCTTCTTTAACTACAAACATGACCTCTGATTTTGATTAAGTCAGATAGTGGCTATGGGTGGAAAGGACCACAAGGGTCTCCTAGTTCAACTCCTTGACATACAGAAACCTTTTGCCCAACGTGGGACTTGAACTCACGACCCTGAGATTAAGAGTCTCGTGCTCTACCTACTCAAAGTGGACTAAAGTAGCACAGAACTGGTGTGCATGCTGCAGCAGTTCCTCTTAATTGCATTTTTGAGCAACGTCAGCCAAAGTGATGCACTTTGAAAATAGAGGAAATACATACTTAGTGTTGCAATCTTGTGTACACTAACCTGGGAGAAAGTCCCACCAAGCCCAATGGTGCATGCTTCCAAGTAGACACACGTACAAGATTGCTCTGTAAATCTATCAACTAGGAATCAACAGAGACTCTTGCAACCAAAGAGAGTGAGAGTGCTTGAAGATTGTGTTTCTTTTGAGCCCTACAGTTTACTAACATCACAAATAATTATTCTCATCTGGTCACAGACAATTTCTGATAATAGGCTCTCAGCAGGAGCCGTTTTCTGAATCCCTAATTGCTCTATGCAACAGAAGAGACCAGATTTACTACAATTACATTAAAAACACACACACGGGGCAAACATTTTGCGGTACCATCTACCTTTCAAAAAGAAGATCAAACAGGAAAAGAACTGCCAATAATGAATTTGATTTGCAATTTAACCATCACATTAACTCTTTTAATTAACACTTGTAAACCATACTGCATTCAGATTAGAGCTATAGTCAGAATACTCCTCCACCACAAATATTCGCTGCTCAATTGGCCCACTGAATACAAGAGAAACGGTCACCACCTTCTGGTCAACACATTCTCAGGTCTTTCAAAGCAATGTTTCCCCCCCCTTGTAATGAATAATGTCTGCTAGTTTCTTAAATGCTGCAATGCTGCTTGTGTTGATTTTTAAGCAAGAAATTGAATTGATTTGTTTTTAAAGTTCTACTTCATGTTTTTGATGTTTTAATTGCATTTTGTTTGTGTTGACCACCCAGAGGACTTTGTTGACTGAATGGGCAACAAATGTAAATAGACAAAATAGAAATGCACACACTGATTTCATTAAATCCATGTCCCCAAGTTCATGGAAGGGTTCATTGTCAGCCATCATTTTCACCTTGGAAGTCAGAACCTTCCCTGATAAAGAACAAAAAAAAAGTGGGTTTCTTCTCAAAGGCAGTTTTTGTAAATACTGATGTGACTTTATTTAAAGTCATAGTCTGAATTTTAATTGAACTGAATTTGATTCAGCTTACATCTGTATACCACTTCTGAAAGTGGTATATAAAATGTTTAAATAAATAAACAAACCCATAAAGAGTATGCATGCCTGCAATTGAATGGTGGAGGGCAAAATGAAGACGGAAGGAAGGTTGATTTGTCGCTTCAGGCAACAAGAGAATGTGGTCTTTAATATTAGACTTGCAGAATATCTTCTGGTAGCATATGGTGCTGAGATACATATCTTTCTTGGCACTATTCCTCTCCTTTCTGAAGTCTTTAAAAATACTTTTTATTAGGCCTTTTCTAAGTCTTTAGTGGCAATATGTTTAGGCGTCTTGAGGGAAATCCCAAGTTCAAGTCTTGCCTCAATGATGCATTCACTGTTTCCTTGAAATCCTCTCTTTCTCTTTCACTGACTAGCTCTGCCTCAGTTTCCCATCTGCCAGGCTCCAATGATAGTACTGATCAAGGGTCAGCCCAAGATATTTTGCTGCCTGAGGCAAGGAAGAAAATGGAAAACTGAGTAGACTAGCAGATGAACCTTACTTCAGCAAGAGCAACAGGACAACATCCTCCACTGTACTTGAGGGCAGCAAGCTAGCTTAGGAGATGTAAAGTAGGCCACATGCAGGGCTGTACTATCTGCCAATACCTTGCAATGACACTGCTTCCCTCAGAATTTGATACCTGAGGTGGTCAACTCACTCTGTCTAATGGGAGGTTTGATCCTCTGCTCACCTACCTTATAAACTTACCTAGGCCTGGTGAAACTGGCCTCTGCTGTGGGCACAGGTCGTGTGTGTGTGTGTGTGTGTGTGTGTGTGTGTGTGTGTAAAAATCACCGGTTAGACTATGGAGTGTGTAGTGTATATATGTGTGTTGTGATATTCCAGCACTGTCACAGTGAGACTGAATGTGGGAGAAGCTTCCTGCCCTTCTTGCACCATGACACAAAAGCATGTGAATCTATCTGCCCTTCCTCTTTGCCTTGCTCTCACTCCAAATGCTTTGAGTACTAGGGTCACACAAAATAATAATAATTTGTAATATGGCTATAGCAGTAAAGCATTTTCTTTATCTGGGGGCGCCACTGATACAGCTCCTTACCAAGGGCACAAGGGACTCTAGGCACACCTCTGTGTATGTGAAGTGCTCAGAATGCCATTCTATTCAAATTCTCTACCCCGCTCCTTACCTCGGGGTCATGGGTTTGAGCCCCCAATTGGGCAAAAGATTCCTGTATTGCAAGGGGACTAGGTGGCTGTCATGGTCCCTTCCAACTACAGTTCTGTGAATGGTAAAGGCTTTCACTGTTTCTGTCTCAGTAGAAAGGATGGGCAAGAGAGCTCCCTTGAGAAGCGAGACAAAAACTCAAAGGGGGTGTGGCATTTTGTAAAAATCCATCTTTAGAAGTAGAAAAACACAAAGCCCATTACTTTTTCATAAACATCTGGGATTTTTAACAGAAATCCACAAGTGTCTGGGAAGGTAATAATGCTCTTGTGCATTTCATAAAATTGCTGTAATTACAAACTAATCCACCCACACATGTAGTTTTGGAGTTTAGAAATGTTTCTGTCATGTGCCTCGTTAAGAGGCTTCTTCCTTTTATACTTATGAAAAGCACTTTCCTTTGTAGGGTCTGCAAATGGGGTACATAAGCTCACAGGGCTTCACTCATTGCTACAAAACATGTTCTCCATCACATGTGCTTTGTCATTCATTTCTGGAAAGTTTGGTATGATCCAGTAAACCAGATCTGTGGAGCTAGGCTGTGTGACAGAATAGATTTAAGATAGCCACTGTCTACAACCATTTTATATATATATATATTTTCCATCCAAATGCCCGGGTATGAAATCTTTATTTTTGGCAAAAACTCATGGGGGAAAAAACTATTCTGAGTGGAAGCCTTAATCACAAAAAGCCAACTATAAAGGAAAGAATTGTAATGCAAATGTAATCAAATTCTAACAAGTGTGCCTGAAAATACCGGTTGAAAGAAAGGGAGAGATGGGGATAGGAATGATTAAAGAACATAATCTTGGAATCAAGCTGTGCATAAAATCGCAGTGAGCCGCATTAAATAAATACACGTAAGAGAAATAAGCCCATTAAAGGCATTACTATGTGTAACGGTATCACACACTTAGAGATGCTTGCCAAATTTTGATTTACAGAAAATTGGGGAACTAGGAGCTGAGAAATCAAAATGCTGAGCCAGGTATTGTTTTACAGTTTGTAAATTTACTTGTTTATGGTGTGCCATTACAAATTTGCAAAATGGGATAAGGCCACATCCATAAAATGTTAGTATGGTATCAAAAGGTAGATATAACAGACACCAAAGCAATTTTGTAATCCTAATAAATTATTCCTTTGCCAGCTGTCGTTCAATACTATAATGAAATAGTATTTGCATTGCTCTATTCTGAGTTCCTCTTTCATAAAGTATCCTGCCTTCTCAGATCTTGAAGGAGAGGATGAGAACGGGAAACCAGGGGCTGGTTCAGACAAGCAATATTCATCACTTGTTGACTATAGCATCAAATGATGTATTGCTTGTGTGAATGAACCACCACAGATCAAGCTACACATATCAATGTGAATTATATTTTATTGCTAAAAGCAAAATATAAAAGGCTGTAAATTTCAGCTAAGACAATAAAGGCAATCTGAAATCTCTGCTCAAAATCATGTCATTGTAACTAAAAGGCTCTGTAGAATAAAAGTAGCAGTTTTCCATTTGAATGGTAGGAGTTAAGGCTAATGAACTTTCACTGTGAATTTTCCACAGTGTCAGTGCCACCACATAAAAGGACCTGCTCCACGCATAGCTGTCAACTTTTCCCCTTTCTTGCGAGGAATCCTATTCGGAATAAGGGAATTTCCCTTAAAAAGGGGGGAAAGTTGACAGCTATGGCTCCATGGGCCTAAACAATCTAAATTCATTGTGTGAAAGAATATGTAGCAAGGCCTCATTCATAGGTTTCAAATAGCAGGGAGGAACATAGAATCACAGAATTATAGGGATGGGTGATGTGAAAACAAGAAGGCTGGACTTCTGGTTAAGATGGCGACATGTTAGATAGCTGGTTCCGGGGCTTTGCAGATCATGTGGTTTTAATTTAGTTTTAATTGGTTTTAACTTTTTTTAAATCAATTATTTTATCAACTATTTTTAACTTGTGGAGTTGGAAGGGGTCCAGAGGGTCATGAAGTCCAGCTCCTCGCAATGCAAGAATCCTGCCCACCGCCATTCTTGGGTGGACTTGAACCACCAACCTTCTGGTTAACAGCCAAACACATCAACCCATTGCGCCACCTGAGGGTACATGAGAAGATGCTCCTAAGTTCAAGGTCACGTGAACAGTGAGTAGAGATGGTTATGCCTGGCAAAATCAGTTATCAGGAGTAGAAAACAGATAGTAAGTATTTAGGCATGCCCTTGACATCATATGTGAAATGTACATTGTGGCACTGACAAATTCATGTGGCTCGTCACAGCCAATAGGATTATAAAATGATGTGGGCAAATGAAGCCAAGTAGAATGATGGCAAAGAAGAGAGAAAACGATGAAAAACGTGCGAAGGAGTTCAGAAAACTCCAAAGCAAGCAGGGCATTTCAGCATTTATTAAACAAGCTAAGCAGTTTCATTTCAGCTCTATATTTTACTATTGAATGCTCAGCTACCATCTTTGACTCATTCTTGCCTATTTATACACAGATCAGGCTTGCAATACACCAGGCCTAATCACTGAATATATGCTGTTCTACATTTTTCCTGCCCCAATAAAATGTGCCCAATATTTCAATGCATAATAGCCTAGGGGGGTTGTGGAAAAAAATCTTTGTAGTTATTTTCCAGATTATAGTGTTCTTTGATGTTATGGTAACACTCCTGAATAAGTAAATATTTGCACGAGAATCAAGTTACAGTGAAAACCTCACTCTCCAAAAGATAAATCCGGAGTTGGTTCCAAGGCAGCCGGTATCGCTGCCATCATTCATCCATCAAAATTAAATCCACGTGTGGGTGAAAAACCAAGCTTTATGGGAAAGATTTTACCTCCTCCAGATACATTTTATGGATATGCTAAATGTTCAATGTAGCTCGTATACCCAGGACGTAGCCTCACGGAATGATCTTAATTCCACATGGCAGCTGGCTCTGCTCTACAGTTTCATAGGCCCCTTTGGAGACTTCTAACAAACCATCAAGTACCTTTCTAGGCCTCTGCCTGATAGAAGCCACATCCATATTCCTCAGAATGGATGATGTGACAGAAGCAATGGAAGCACTGGCTTTGTGCAGCCAGCCAGAACAAGAAGAATGCTTCTGCAGTGTGAGAGCCAGTGTGGTGTAGTGGTTAAGAGTGGTAGACTCGTAATCTGGGGAATCGGGTTCGTGTCTCCGCTCCTCCACATGCAGCTGCTGGGTGACCTTGGGCTAGTCACACTTCTTTGAAGTCTCTCAGCCCCACTCACCTCACAGAGTGTTTGTTGTGGGGGAGGAAGGGAAAGGAGAATGTTAGCCGCTTTGAGACTCCTTCGGGTAGTGAAAAGCGGGATATCAAATCCAAACTCTTCTTCTTCTTCTTCTTCTTCTTCTGCAGAAGCCGTCAGAGGAGCCACCTTCCTAGAGGTGGGCTGCTGTTGCTTACTGGGCGTTAACAAGGAGGTCGGTGAGGTGCAAATGCACCAGCAGGAGTGCTAAATAAGCTCTGCCAATGCATTCCCATCATACTGAGCTCCCTGCCACCAACCCCTCCACTTCCAGGTAAGCAACAGTCACCCACCTGCTGGGAAGCTAATGGTGCAGCTCATCCTCACCCAGCCAGCCTCTTCTAGTAGTGATAGTACCGCTGCCCAGTCACTTCTTACCGTTGTTTCCAGTTACTCTCTGGGCAAATGCCAAGAGCAATGGAGCCAGAATGGGGTCGCAAAGAAAGAGATGAACCTGTGCCCTTGGGGAATACTGTAGTAAAAACAGTGTTGGGGGAAAAAACCTATGTTATGACCTTCACCTGAATCAGGCTCCTCCAACTCCCTCATCTCTTCCCACTTCTTCTCATCTGACCACCCACTACATTCCATCTCCATGGGACTCATGTGGAGCCTCTGTGTTGTGTGACATCACTTCAGATCAACCAATCAGTGCCAGATTCTTCAACAAGTGCAGAGTGTGATACAGATTGCCTTTCAGCTTATATCACAGGGACCCAACACCTTTCCCTGAGAGTAGCTCTTCAGCCCCCTTATTGTGAAACCAGTTGAGAAGCTCCACTTTCCTAAGATCTGTCAGGATTTTGCAACCGGCAATTGTGGAATCTCTATTGGCAGAGTGTCCCACAATATTGGAAAAATGATACTAAAGTCTCTGCTTCCTGTTGTTATCAGATGAGTCTCACAAAGTTGGGGAATGACCAAGGCTACTCCTGCAGATGTTATCAGTGATTGAGATGGGATAGGGTACCTTGGACCTAAGTTGTTCAGGGCTTTGTAAATTAACCCTGTAAGATGTAATTCACTAGCACTTGAATGGTGACAAGTTCCTTGTCCCTCATTTAGAAATAAGTTTCCCATTGCTTCAGCCTCAAAGAACCTGGACAGTTGTAGTTCTCCATTGAAGCTAAGGTTCTCAAATTGACCATTTTTAGAGAACCCCCTGCCCTACCCACCTGCCCCATACACTGAAAAATCCCAGGGTTAGTTATGGGAAGCATTACGCAAACCCAGTTTTAAATTTGTACTGTAGGTTTTTCAGAGGGGATTAATAAGAAATAAAAAACTTGCCAGCAACAGCTCGCAAAAGATTTACAATGGAAATTGAAGCACCTGAATCCTTGACCCCTGGATTATTTATATTACTATGTTCTCTATGATCAAGACCTGCTGATTATTGCTATCTATATCAAAATGACATCATAAAACCTTTTCTGATTCAAATGAGATTTGGGTGGATTTAAATCAAAGCTCCTCACTTCAAACCCTTCTCCAGTGCAAAAGGGAGTTATTGATTCCCATAAACTAAGGCATCACTTCTACATCCCTTAAATTCTGGTGGCATAGGGAGACTGTGCGCAGGCTCCTTCTCCAGTCTCAGCCACTGCCAGGAAATCTTTGAAATAACACTGTTTTCGCAAAGGGGAAAATCTATTTCAAAATAATAGCAAGACAAAATATTAGTGATCCACTCCTTGGAGTTTTGGAGATTAGAAAACCTCTTGCCCTTTAAATTCCAGCTTTCAAAGAACACTATGGAGAATTGCTCGAGCTCTTAGCTCCTCTATCTGTTTGGCTTTGCTCTGGTGGCGAGAGCATCTAGTGTGTGGCTAGGTGCCAGGCTGAATGCCTTTTTTAAAAAAAGCCAGACAGACATTTTGGGCTGACTCCAAGATTTTGAAGGCCCACAAGCAAGACCCAACAGAAAGTAGGCAGGACGTGTTAAGCAAAGGTCTGCTTTTATGACTGTTCATTGTCTCCTTCTCCCACCCTCCCTCATACATTTACCCAGTTTTCTTCAGCCCCTGCACCCTTCCCTAGGGATGGGCAGATCCTCAAAGTACAGCTTGGAGACAGCAGCTATTTCTGATACTGGGTTAATGATTAAATGTTGAACAAAATGGTTCATTTTGGTGGTAGCAGCTAGAAGCTGAATGTTACCAGAATGTTTGCTTTATCTTCTTTTATGTTACTCCTCTTCTAAGATGTTGAGTGGTTTCCCCTGGGGAAGAACAGAAAATGAACTCGGAATGTGTCAGTAAATCTGACAACTTTGTAAACAAATCCTCTTGCAGAAATTGGTTTGGCCATTTGTTTGTTTTTCTTCCATGTGGTACAGCCCTCCTTCTGTGTGCACCAAAACACAATAGACACAAGCCCATCTCAAGTTAGCACACACAAAAACACCAGCCTGCCTTAATATCATTGCTTCCACAAACCCTTTCAGATCACATATGTATGCTAAATGGGGCTGGGTGAATTTAATGATAGAAAGTGCTGCCCAGAACAGCACAGGAACATATGGAACTGCCTTCCGAAAGGCTAATTCATTGGCCCAGCCATCCAATAATTGTCTATAACTGGCATTTGATCTCATTTTTTTAAATTATTTTTTGCACAAGAATCTCTTAACTGGGGAGGTCAGGGGGGTGAGCCTGGGATCTTATGTATATAAATAATGTGCTCTTCTCCTGAGCTATGGTCCCCTTTCCTTCATGAACATGGGGAATGTTCTTCTGATGTTCAGGAAGAGGAAGGGACAAACCCTATAACCTGAGTTATAGGTTGACATAGAGGGTGAAGCTTCTAGCAAAGGGTTTAGGCTTGAATGTGGGATGGATGAACTGGAAACAACAGCTGATTGGGATGTGTGGATTGGGGTCCATATAGAGGCATTGTTAACCCAGTCCAACAGAGGTAAATGCTAATACAACAGGTGATCTATACATGTCCCCAGAGCTGAAAAGGCTTGAGCCTGAATGTAATGCCTAGATAACTCAGTTGGTTAGAATGTGGTGCTGATAACACGAATGTTGTAGGTTCAATCCCCGTATGGGACAGCTACATATTCCTGCATTGCTAGGGGTTGGACTAGATGATCCTCAGGATCCTTTCAAATTCTACAATTCTATGATTCCATGAGCCAAGGCTAGACTAGACTTCTGAGTCCATGGCACAGATACACAGCATGTGTGTACCTATTTGCACATGTATTTATTCCTATTGGATCGGAGCCCATGGTTGTGGTTAGAAGCCTTCTGAGTGACTTATCAAGCTACAGTGTGAGATCATTGGCTAGACATCCCCCAAAAGTTCTAAGATGGAATTATTCAGGGAGCCAAGACACATGGGCCATTCTTGACTTGTTGTTGTTGTTCAGTCGTTCAGTCGTGTCCGACTCTTCGTGACCCCATGGACCAGAGCACTCCAGGCACGCCTATCCTTCACTGCCTCTCGCAGTTTGGCCAAACTCATGTTAGTAGCTTCAAGAACACTGTCCATTCTAGACTACTGAGCCCCAAACTACACATTTATTCATCCATGGCTATATTTCTTTAGAGGAAAAAGCACCTGTGCGACTTCAATCCAGATCAAGACCTGCCCCAGCTTTCTGCCAACCCTTTCTCCACCATCCTGAAGGCATGCATTAATGCAAACAGCACCTTCAGATTCAAACAGCAGACAGGGAAGAAGTGATTTTCAGCAGTAAATTGGTGCAGGGCCCTGATCCATGTTGGAAACCCATTCTGGATTAGGACCCAGCCCATATGTCAGCCGGGGTGGATGGGAGTTGTGGTCCAAAACATCTGGAGGGTACAGGTTTGGCAAAAACTGATAGCGAATCAAACTTTAAAAGGTGGGTTCTGTTGCAGTTCAGGTTCATGAGTATATAACTCTCCAGTCTGGTTCTGGTTTAGACACATGTACCAGCTTTAAGAAACTGGACTTGTGTGGATGGTGTCTTTATGTAGCTTAGTTGCTAGGTGGCAATGGACTTATCTTATCTAGCTGGAGGCAAGATTTCTATTCAATTCCATTCTGTTAAGGGAGACAATGAAATTTCCATCTAGCTTCCTGACTAGTGTGTCCTCAAAGCCTTCCATGACAAATTTGGAACCAATTTGAACTGTAAATAGAATAATTAAATAAATAACTTTTACCGTCACAGTGTAACTCCTAGAAAATGAATGCATGGTAAATATTTAATTTGAGAAATAGGTATTTTTATTTTTATTTACCTGCAATTTACATGCACTAATGCTATATCCTCCAGAACTTTCTCAGTTGTATTTGACAGCTTAGTGGACTGAATGAATTTCAGTCCCAAAGTGTTCCTTTTTATATCAACTAGCAACACAGTTTGAGCTCATAAATGCCATTATATAAATCTGTGCAGGCAATTCTTATGTTCTTATTTTCACTTTTACAGACATGAAGCTCATTGATAAAGTAATCCAGGTAAGGACCAATACATTTATGGGCCTCTCTTTGTTATTCTCAGCCCTCTGGGGATTAGTTTGAAGTAACAATCTGAAAAAAATCAATCACACCCCATTCATCATTTGAAATATAAGCTTCGAGAATTTTCAAACTATAGTTTCATTAGATTAGCTTATTCTTTGTCTTCAGCTGAGCAAAGCAATTTGTATTTGGGATCAAAGTAAATGCCGAAGTCATGAAAATTACCAAGCTCTCTGGCTCCTGTCTGACTCTGCTGCTGCAATGATTACCTATGAAATACAGCATCTTTTGCCTGCCTTTCTACAACTGAAATATTGGGGGGGGGCAAGCTCTTTCTAATCATGCTTAAAAGAATCTGTTGGATTTCTGCTCAGAGAAAGTGGTTATATTGTTTTATATTTATGGGTTCGGATCAGTTTCAAGGCAGTCAAGAAATTTTAAAACTGGGTTTGTCCTGTTCTGATGATTTTGGTCAAGTCCCCTCCCCCACCCCCAATTCACCCCAAAATTGGGAAATTTGTGAAAGTTGGGGACAGGCAGGAGAACTTTGGTGAAATGTTCAGGAGTATATTGGCAGCTTACGTCAAATTCAGAAGGGCAAAATTCATTGCGGTACCTTTGAAAAAGCTCTCAACATTGAATGGATCTAGGTAAGGGTGTTCATTTCCAGCTAGGGATGTTCATTCTGCACCATCTGAGCTTGAGCAAGTGTAAACCAGACTGATGCATCCTCTATATTTTACTTATTCTTATTCTCTGAATTAATGCTTCATATGGAACTAAATTGTTACAGCTGGGGTGGCCAATGTGGTGCTCTCCAGTGGTACTACATTGTTGGATTACAACTCCCATCATTCTTGATCTTGGCTGGGGCTGATGAGAGTTGGAATCCAACATCCAACTGGGCAGGGGGGACAATACATGGGCTACCCTTGAGGTAGAGAACTTCCTTCACTGAAATTGCATACCACAAAATAGTCCCACTTAAAAAAACAAACAAACATCTGTTTGGCTACTTCAGTTTTACTGTGCCAGGATGGGGGCCTGACCTTTTTAACTAGTTTTTGGATTTCAGTTCAGTTTTGGTTACCCACCCCAACCCCAACCCACAGATTTGATCAGCTCAAGACAGGAAGTTGTCTTCAAAAGTCTCTGTTACGCAGCATCCTGAATGGTTAGAAGTACTAACGGAAGAGCTAAACTAGCAGGATTCAATCGGTTCTTGTGAGTTTTGCTGTAATTTTATTGCCGTTTTGATAGTGTTAGCAGCCTTGATTTTGCTTTCGGAACAAAAGGTGGCTTGTAAATTGAATGAATGAATAAATAATGCAAACTAAGCAACACAGACATCACGTCGTCTCAAATATATCAGTAAATAATCATTACCTTAAACACTGCACCAGATCTTATTCTCAAAAGAAAGCTAAATATCTGTGTCACTTGACAAGGTGGATCCTGAGTTTCAGGTCAACAAAACTGTACCTCAACCAAGAATAAAGAGTAAGGGCACAGGTACTGGGTTAACTGAGGGCCACAAGTTTTATTTCATATTTATAGCCATCAATCTGCAGCGAGAGCCTGAAAGTTGTGAAGCAACTGGTTAGCC
Source organism: Lacerta agilis (assembly GCF_009819535.1). NCBI lineage: Eukaryota > Metazoa > Chordata > Lepidosauria > Squamata > Lacertidae > Lacerta > Lacerta agilis. The sequence goes on along the minus strand of NC_046316.1, from coordinate 18,249,547 downwards.
TTTCTACCTCCTTACAACCAGAGTATTCTGGATAAGGCATTCTGACCCAAACATAAGCAGTAGACATCTCTACTTGTGTCTGCCTGGCCACCTCTTGGTTGAGGGAGGCTCTTGCCCTGACATCATTGCATTTACTAGATAGGGAAAGGATATTTGTGCAAGATATCACCACCCCTTTCTTGATGTAATGTCACTGGCTAGAGTAACCAACCAGTCAGTACTTTGCTGGTCTATCCAACAGATTTGGAGAACTGGATCCTTATCTTTCTCACACACACCCTTCCCGAACCAAGTTTGACATGGGTGGGGCAGCCACCTGTCAATCGCCTGACATCACAATGATGCCATTTCTGCCTATGCAGTTTGAAATCAAGTTGCGTAGGTAAAGAAGAAGAAGAAGAAGAGTTTGGATTTGATATCCTGCTTTTCACTACCCGAAGGAGTCTCAAAGTGGCTAACTTTCTCCTTTCCCTTCCTCCCCCACAACAAACACTCTGTGAGGTGAGTGGGGCTGAGAGACTTCAGAGAAGTGTGACTAGCCCAAGGTCACCCAGCAGCTGCATGTGGAGGAGCGGAGACGTGAACCCGGTTCCCCAGATAACGAGCCTACCACTCTTAACCACTACACCACACTGGCACAGCACTTTGCAAGCCCTGATGATCAGCTGATAGTCACTGCTTGCAAAGCACCACACAGAGGGTTTTTTGGGTGCTGATGATTGGCAGTGCCCACAAGCCACCTTTTGACCCAGCCATTTTTACCTGCCCTACATCTGATGCCATATATGACGCTGGGTGTAGGGTAGATTGGCCCAAACAGCCTCATGGGACAAATGGAGAAACTGGCAGGCCTAATTAGCACTCTGGCATAGCTAAGATTGTGTTCTGACATATATCCACAATTAAGATCTGAAAAACCAGTAAGCTCAATCTTCTGACAAACCAGATTCATCTGGCTCCCCTAACCTGCCAGATCCCCTCTGGTTCTGGCAGGTTCTGACATGGCTTCAGTGCCCTGGACTCCGCTTCCTTGTTCCTCCTGGCAGGAGGTGGTAAGTTTTGAAATCACAAGTTTTCAAATGTTTAAAAATGCCCTATGAATTTGTAACCCACCACAGCGTGATGTGACTTCACTCGTGAACTGATTCCTCTGTGGAAGTCAGTTGCCTCCAAACTGTCACACAGACTTCATGTAAAGGGTATAAAAAGGAAGTTACTGTCCTAGCCTTCTGCACAATAGCCACACTCAGCAGAATTAGAGCACATTAAGGTTTCATTAATAACATGGCTTGCCGAAGTCAAGAAGCTGGCTGCATTAAAGAAATATAATTAGCTCTAAAAGCATAATAGCGTAAAAGTCATCAGTAGGCTCCTTGGCCCTCAGTGTACAAACAAATGTGTTGTTTTCTTAAAGAGCTATTTAAGAGGCTATTGGCTCTACAAATGATACCATTAGTTGGGAGTGTCTGCAAGATGCCAAACAGAAACACAACTCCAAGAACAGCCAGAAAAATTTATTTATCGTTCTTTGGTTACTTAGTGGAAACATGGTCTTGCATACAAAGAGCTGCATTAAAAGCTCATTGGGGGGGTCCCAACAAAAGTGCTGAAAGCTGGCCTCAATTCTTCCCTCATGATGTACCTCCACGGTCTTCTCTTGCAGTGTTGAGGCAAAGGATCCATGCCACAAGGCATGCATGGCCCCAGCCTTGTGACCCTATATTAGAACAAAGATGACTACCATGATTGTAAAAACTATTGTGGAATCTCCCTGCTGACTACAGTGGGGAAGATATTTGCCTGTGTATTACTCAAAAGATTACCGTATTTTTCGCTCCATAGGATGCTCCGGACCATAGGGCGCACCTCGTTTTTAGAGGAGGAAACAAGAAAAAACATACTAACTTACGCAAACTTACTAACTTACGCAAACATACTAACTTACGCAAACTTACTAACTTACTCAAAGTTACTAACTTACTCAAAGTTACTAACTTATGCAAACTTACTAACTTACGCAAACTTACTAACTTACGCAAACTTACTAACTTACTCAAAGTTACTAACTTACTCAAAGTTACTAACTTACGCACACTTACTAACTTACGCAAACTTACTAACATACTCAAACTTACTAACATACTCAAACTTACTAACTTACGCAAACTTACTAACTTACGCAAACTTACTAACTTACGCAAAGTTACTAACTTACTCAAAGTTACTAACTTACTCAAAGTTACTAACTTACGCACACTTACTAACTTACGCAAACTTACTAACATACTCAAACTTACTAACATACTCAAACTTACTAACTTACGCAAACTTACTAACTTACGCAAACATTCTAACTTACGCACACTTACTAACTTACGCAAACATACTAACTTACGCAAACTTACTAACTTACGCAAACTTACTAACATACTCAAACTTACTAACTTACGCAAACATACTAACTTACGCAAACTTACTAACTTACGCAAACTTACTAACATACTCAAACTTACTAACTTACGCAAACTTACTAACTTACGCAAACTTACTAACTTACGCAAACTTACTAACTTACGCAAACATTCTAACTTACGCACACTTACTAACTTACGCAAACATACTAACTTACGCAAACATACTAACTTACGCAAACATACTAACTTACGCAAACATACTAACTTACGCAAACTTACTAACTTACTCAAAGTTACTAACTTACGCAAACTTACTAACTTATGCAAACTTACTAACATACGCAAACATACTAACTTACACAAACTTACTAACTTACTCAAAGTTACTAACTTACACAAACTTACTAACTTACGCAAACTTACTAACATACGCAAACTTACTAACTTACGCAAACTTACTAACTTACGCAAACTTACTGAAGGTGAAGGTGGGATGATGTAAAATCCCCTATAATTGTTCCTCAGAAATGTCCCCACTGATGAAATTTTGGCTCACTTGATGTTGAATGAAATTTGATCATTCAGTGGAGGAAGGAAGCAATGGGCTAAGAGAGAAGAACTGGGTTCAACAACACTGAAATAAAATCCAAACAATATTAGGATTGGATCCACAGTTGCATCCAAAACATATAGATGGTGAAACTGGGGTGGCTATTTTGCTGAATATTCTTCAGGAATGACTCAAAATCTCCAAGAGTTCAGGAACAGCTCAAAAGAGAGCTATTTTTCTGCTGTCGTTCAGACTGGTGGTTGCACATGGGGACTAGTGGTATGCTATGCCTGCATCTTGTCTTGCAGGCCACCTATGTTCTTCTGGCACACAGGCCCTGGGGGTTGTCATTGGAGCATGCCTCCAATATGTCCAAAAAGGTGAATCCAAGAGTGACAAAAGTTGAGAGTAAGGAAGGGTCCTGTAATAGGATCTCTATTGAGGTTTAGCTGATGTTGGAATCAGCTCCAGTGGAAGCTAATGTTATCTAAGCAGGTTAGGTAAAGGGTAAAGAGACCCCTAACCATTAGGTCCTGTCGGGGATGACTCTGGGGTTGCGGCGCTCATCTCGCTTCAATGGCCGAGGGAGCCAGCATACAGCTCCCGGGTCATGTGGCCACCATGACTAAGCCGCTTCTGGCGAACCAGAGCAGCGCACGGAAACACTGTTTACCTTCCCACTGGAGTGGTACCTATTTATGTACTTGCACTTGATGTGCTTTCGAACTGCTAGGTTGGCAGGAGCAGGGACTGAGCAACGGGAGCTCACCCTGTCACAGGGATTCGAACCACCAACCTTCCAATCAGCAAGCCCTAGGCTCAGTAGTTTAGACCACAGTGCCGCCCGCATCCCTCCTCTAAGCAGGTTATCTATCAGTAAAAGAAGCACCTAGCATCTAGCAGAACCATCAGAAGGGGGGCATCAAAGACCTCATAAAACCATTGGGTGAAATTCACCATAAATAAAACTTCCCCTGCTTCCATTGCTCTGGGTGGGAGGAGGTGGGCTTGGTGGAGTTGAAGCTAACCCTCTAAGCTTCTGTAATGACAGCTTTCTGCCTCCAGCCACACCTCTCCATTTTTTAATTGGTCTGAAATTCTTCACAGTGTAACATTTAAAAAGCAATAATAATCTTATCACCAGATAATGTTTGTGGTTTCTTTTCCCCAAGCCTAGGCAAAAGAAATGGTAGTTTAAGTAGTCAGTAAAGACACAGTGCGCTATTGCAGAAGTGACAAAAATATCAGAAGACAATTTATTCCTCTTCTGCAGTTTGTACTACAGTTTTACAAAGAGCGCCAAAGGTAATTAGCAGTAGAATTCAGATAAAGTATTCAAACTTTGGGATCCAAACAGCCTAATCTCTGGGCCCCAACTATGTTGAATAGCTCATTCAGATCTCTATCTGCACCATATAAGACACACGTCTCCTCTTACCTTGCAAATGCCTCCCTGAAAACTTTGCTCGGGCCTTCGGAACAGCAGGTGATCTCCAATACATGCTGTTCATCTGAAACGGGAATCTTTTCCCTTTATGTGCTATCTCAAGAGAGGCAAATGAGAAAGCCCATTGGAAAAGTATTCTACCTAATAAAATGTTATCTCAAAGAGCACCGTCAAATAATGCAGACAGAGCATTAAGGCATAAACAAAGCTGTCGCCCTTGGTGGATCGGCTGTGATTTAGCATTGCGAAAAACGGAACAATCACAGCTGAGTGATGGGTTGGGGAGGGAGGAAATGAATTTGTATTTTATCATGGCAATTTCCTACAGATATTATCAAGCCAATTCAGCAAAAGGAGTGAATAGGTAGATATTGCTGGATTAGGGGAGCTCATTTGCAAACCTTCTGATCAGATCGACAGCTGTGGAAAAGTTTGTTCAAAGTGAATACGCTACACACCACAGAAATGTTACACACCATAGTTTAGGCCAGGAGTGGCCACTTAACAGCCTGGAGTCCAAATCAATACCCCAGAACAACATGGCGTCCCTTCAGGAGCCTCCCTTGTTTTAAGGGAGGTGTGGTCAAACTTTTTGCTGACAGTATGAAAAGTCCCCCCCCCCCACATACAATTAGGACATCTTTCAAAAAGTTTGTTACTGCTTCAGCCCTTCTCTGATGATGACCTCATACCACCTGAGCATATCACCAGGTCATTTTCTGAAGATGTTAAACGAATTGTGTAAAGGACCATGCAGATTTTAAATTTTATTTTCCCTAAAGGGGGAGACAACTGGTGGAATCTGCCCTTAAAAAAGCAATAGAAAAATTGTTGAGCAGATCTGATACAGATCTGAAATTTGGGGAGATGGCGATATAGCTTCACTGGAAGTCCTCCAGAATAGATTTTTAAATGAAAATTCTAGCACTATGCACCCGCATTTCGGCTAAGATCAGAAACAAGCCTATCTGCTACTAAAAGGATGGGGACTCTGCATCCCTCCATATGTTGTTAGATTCCAACTACCATCAGTCCCAGCAAGCATGACCTGTGGTTAGGTATGGTCTGAGCTGCAATTCAACAACATAACAGAGGGGTGCAGATTCACACACCCCTTGCTCTGCTGAATCCATTTTAAGTGTCAACACAAGCAGATGAGCTGATGAAACACTCTGGTCACACATCACATCTGTGCAACAGCAAAGGCTATTTTTCCTGAAAAACCAAATTCAGTTTTGAATAGACAGGCTTCTTGCCCACACTGCTGCCAGCTAAATACAACTTGAAAACATGGATGAAATGTGTTTTGAGCGATCAAAATTCAAAGGAGAGCCCCCCCCCCAATTTTTCCAAGATCAGTCAGTGATCAGCTTTCCTGTACTAGGCACTGACCTCAATATCAATCAGACAATATAATATTTCAATCACACAGATCACAATAAAACAAGAGAGAGAGAGAAATTCAGTACAATTAATCTCCAGTTTAGACTAAACTAAGAAGATCTATTATCTGCTTAGGAGTCCCCTGCATTAACTATCCAGTTTTGTTTTGTTTTCTATTTCTTTCACCCTGAGTTTTCTTACAGCTAAAGCATACTGTGCTGTTCTATAGGTCAGGGCATTTCCAAGACAGCCGCTGTATGAATAACTGAAACCTAACAAATCAATTAAATCCCTCAAACTGATTAATTCAATATTTGAGAAGGAATCAACTTTCAGAATTAAATAATATATGTCTCTGTGAGTAAATACTGGGGGGGGGGAATCACATTCATTTCTCAGCCTCAGCAGTAAATACGGTTATTGCAGAATACAATTTATGACTTATTCATGTAGCTAGCAATATTTTATAGACTGAATTCCTTTTGCTCTTAAAAGTTCAAGTCAATATGTCTGCAGACGCTGCTGTGATTTACATATTGTTGTAAACGTGCTCCTTGAGAATGAAGGATTGCATTTTCTCTAGGGATTATCTTTAGCCTAGCACTTGTAGGAAGGTCCTCATTTGTGATCTCTGAGGGTTTCGCCAACTGCTGGACATTGTGTTCTACCCCACCTGCTTGGATGGGGGTGGGTGGGAGCTCAACCAGTTTTGGTTGCCTGACATCTATAATTTAATATGAGTTTTGGGCTTGCTGCAGTGGCTGGGTGCATATGTAAGCCTCTATGCCATGTGGCTTAATCTTGTTTATGCATGTATGTAGTGGCGGAGAAAGCCGCTAAGGCACCCAGACGTGCACCTGGGGGGTGGGCCTATCCGCCCAGGGGGTGGGCCAGTCAGCCCATGGGGGGCGCCAATCCTCCCGGGGGTGCCATCGGCACCGGGCCCATCTGCCCACGGGGGGCGCGCCAGATGTCATCCCCTTAACTGGGATGACATCAGTCCTCTCCCCTGCCTGCTTCCTCCAGCCGGGAGCATGAGCAGCGGGGCAACCTCGTACCCCACTGCCCATGACTCCCAAGCTTACAGCTTCAGTGAGCTGGAGAAAGTGGTGCAGCAGCTGCTGTGCTGGTGTGCTGGTGGCCCCAACGGGCTGCTGGGAGGCTTGGGAGTTGCGGGTGGGGGGGCACCAAATGTCAACCCCCCCCTTCAAAATGACACCCAGGGCGTGCCACACAAACACCTTTCTACACCCCTGCATGTATGGTATATCTGATTTTAAAATAGTTTAATATTTCCGAACAGTTTCCTCCCCAGGCCCGAAACAGAGTGAATATGTGTATCTAGTATTTGCCCTGCACACTCCATGCTTCTGATCAAGTAGACTTTCACCTACAAAAACACAGGCCTCAATGAGGATGTTAGGTTGAAAGGTGCAAGTTTTTGCATTCATGTTTGTATTTGGATGCTTCGGGAGCTGTGACTTAATGTACCCCTTGATGTACCCCTCCTTTCCTTTGCCATATCAACAAGAGAAGTCTGCCTGAAAGAATCCACCAATCACATTGCTGTTTAGATCTTTGAGAACTAATCTCAGCAAATCAGCTTTATTAGTTACAATACGCAATTGTGCAGGCTTTAGGTTTCATTTTAGAAAAAAATCACTCCAGCACCCCTCACTGATAACAGTATTTTGATACCGAAACAGGTGGGTAGTCGTGTTGGTCTGCCATAGTCGAAACAAAATAGGAAATTCTTTCCAGTAGCACCTTAGAGACCAACTGAGTTTGTTCTTGGTATGAGCTTTCGTGTGAAGAAGTGTGCATGCACACGAAAGCTCATACCAATAACAAACTCAGTTGGTCTCTAAGGTGCTACTGGAAAGAATTTCCTATTTTGTTTTGATACCGAAAGACCCACATATCTGAAACATTGCAGAAGTTATTGTCCCTATGAGAATACCGATAAACTACCGCTCTAAGCACTCCTGACTGTCTGTGGTGTGACCTTCTCCACCATACTTTACTTTTAAAACAAAAAGGTCCCAAGATTTATTTTACAATCAGCTTCTTTCAGGTCACACAATAGACGGGATCATTCAGTTACTACCACCCAGGCTAGCTGCTAGCTGGAGACGACAAGATGAATATCTGTTAGATTGCATTACCAGTTCTTGGAACCATTGTGCAGCTCATCTGAATGGTGCTATCAAATGATGCCCTAGATAAACTCTCTTCATTGCATATTAAATTGGACACATAGAGAGAATGATTTCCCCCATTATTGCTTGCCAAGCCATTTTACTTAACACAACATTAGTCCTATCCATGCATTTCCTTAATAAACTGATTACTCTTAGCATTAGAGGGAATAAGGTTATTTCTCCCTTCATTTTTATAGCTTGATTCCACTCCTACACAGAACAATGCTCTTTCTTTCTTTCTTTCTTTCTTTCTTTCTTTCTTTCTTTCTTTCTTTCTTTTTCTTCCTTCCTTCCTTCCTTCCTTCCTTCCTCCCTCTCTCTCTCTCTCTCTCTCTCTCTCTCTCTCTCTCTCTCTCTTTCTCTCTCTCTCTCTCTTTCACATTTGGGATTACTAAAATCTCTGACACACAGATTAAACTCTTATGCTCATCTATCTCATCCTTATTCAATGATACATGACTACAATGACTTTTGCAGAAGAGAGTGATACTATTAAAGTGTCCCAAACTGCTAGTATAATTCTAAAGCAGAAGAAGCATACCACATTCTAGAGGCCTCTGTCTCCACAATGTCATTCTGGGCTGGGTATCCTGTGGCCCTCCAGATGTTGTGGAATTATAATTCCCATCAACCTCAGCCAGCAGGGCCAATAATCAGGAAAGATGGGAGTTTTAATCTGTCAACATCCGGAAGTCGCCACATTGTTTATTGTCTGCTTCAGAGGTTCTACTGTTGAGATTTGTTCAGGATGTCATGGGGAATTTGGACTGGGATCTTACTAGTGTTTCTTAAGCTTCTTGTTGCTAAAGTATTCCAGGGGTTAAAAACTGGTTTCTTGTACCTGTCACACTGATGGGGCATGTCACTTTTTTATATCAAGTTATCTGCAGTTGAATTTCTCTTATAATTCATGGAGCAGCGTCATAGTATTGGGGGGAAACTACAGACAAGTCTATGTATTTGAAAACGCTTCTGCAGATATCAACATTTTTGATACTGTATAAATATAATAGTTTGTGTTGAATGGATAATGGATTTTCTTTTTGATTCAACTCAGTGTGCAGTAGCTGCGAAATAAGGCAAATTCCATGCCTTATTTAAATTTAAAGGTTTCGTTTAACAAAAAAGCGCAGAGATGTTATTAAGCTGGCCAATATGAAGCATCTGCACGTATGTTTTTAAACCGTGCATGCAAGGCTACACAACCTACGATTGCACTTCAATATTGGAAGGCAAGAGCAAGAGACAAACCCCCAACCCACTCAAAAATTGCTTCATAGTTCTCACATCAACCTCTACTTTTATCAGGTGGTTTCTTTCTGCCCGTCACCCACCCCCACACCCCAAAAATGTTGAAATTATCAGCACAGCTGTCAGAAAGACACTGCTTTCCTGGGAAATATGTGACTGCAGCCTCAGAAACATAAAGCTATGTCTCACATCAACAGCAGGCATCCACTGAAAGATTTGGGAAGGAACCCTGAATAGCAGAACAGCTGGAACTATCTGACTTTGGATGTGCCACTGGGACAATTTTAGAGATGTCTGAGAGTTCTCTCTGGCATGTCGCCAGCCAAAGACTTGAAGCTGCCCTCCAAATTCTTCAGAAGCAGTAGCAGCTGGCAGGGCACGGCAGGGTGAGGTGATATGGCTTGCCTGGCTTCCTAACATGGTTGCTGTCACTGATCGAGAGGAGGAGGGGCAAGGGCGCAGGGCGGTTGGCACACAATGGGCAGAGCAGTGGGAGAATAAGATGCTGTGGCCCCACTACACTGACCTCACCACTGCCTCGTCCTTCCCCCTTTCAGTTATTGGCAGAAACTTTCATGTTGGAAAGTCAGGTGAGCAACACTTCCCCACCTCACTCTGCCCTGTTGGCCACTAAACCAAGAATCAGAACTGGGTTTTCCCAATAAACCACGGGTAAAATTAACTACAGTTCCATTGGTAAGAATAACATGGCTAACTGAAAGCAGAAGCGTCTGATGAGGAAAGAGAGTGCATGAACCCTAGGCTCATTAATGTCATGCTAAACCACAGTCTACCACAACACTTCAACAAATCCCTTGTAAATCATTTGGTTTCACCTGATGAGAAAATGCCAAATTTCAATTTTTAAAAAAAATGAAATTTCAGTAGCATTCTAGCATCCATTTAAAAGGGAGACATATGTTTGGAGAACAGATACAGCCCATCATAATTTTCCACCTGTTTTAACAATGTCCCACTGCAATGTGTAGCTATCAAATTGTCACCATAGATTTGTGGTGATGCTAAAGTTTGGGATTTCGGCATTTGTAATGGCAAACCTAAGGATCCCCTCCCGCCCCCGAGATCATTAAGAGCGAGAGCCCATACTGCAACAAAGTTCCCAGCACCCCAAACTTTTCTCTTTTCACAGAAGAAAAAAACGGGAAACAAAAGTGTCCACAAAACTCCCCTCCCCCAAGTTTAGTTCTATTGTTGTTGTTTTTTCCTTTGGGGACAGGGGGAGATGAATAATTCTAGCTTTCAGATAACATTTGTGTGTTGTTTTGTTTTAGTTGTTGAGCAGATAGAACATCGATTCTTACTTTCATAAGCTCTTAACATTTCTTGAATTATCCACTGCAATTGCTCACCTGGGAAACCAATAAAAGGGAAGTAATGCCATTTTAATTGCCTTTTAATACTATTTATCCCTTTGGTAAGAAAGGTGCAAAGTACCACATCACCCCAGAGCTCACTTTGCCAGAAGCAAGTGCTAGTTCATGGATCAATGTCAGACAGGGAAGAGATAAAGAGTGGTGCTCCACTCCAGTGGATGCTCAACATCCTCATTAATGATGTGGATCATTGATGTGTCCATCAAAATGTGTGGATGATACAGATTTGGAAAGAAATGCATGGATTCTGAAGATGAAATGCCAATGTTAATCTGGAGCACTGAACAGTAATCAAATTAAAGAATCTAAAGAACAGGTTCCACGGTTTACAGGTTATAATCTGAATATGAAACAGCAATATGACTCTGTTTCAGAAAAAAGAGTATGCAAACTTGTGTCTTGTTGGGTATGTTGAAATTTCCTTCTTATCCCCTATACTCAACTGCCTGTATCAGGCACAGTTTCTGTTTTCTTGTACCTGCTAATTTATTGTCTCTATTTTGTATTTTGGAGGGATTGGGGATTTAAAATTAAAATAAAATATGCCATTAGTCTAAACTGGTGGAGTCGCTAGTCTTCGGGATTCTAATCTCCCTGACAAATCTCCAGAACCTCAATCTCTACATTGGATGCATTTTGATTCTAGTGTATATATGTATGTAAATGTGTGCTAATGAACACAAAATCCCAAAGCACTTCTTCACTTCCATCCAAGAATAACTGCCTTTCAAGATAGTAAATGTTGCTAAATGTTTTGAGCTGAATCTGTTCCATACAGCCGCATCCATTGTGAGATTAAACATTCTCGTTGTTGCCACTCTTGTTTTGGAGTAAATTGGGTTGCAAAAAAATAAAAAACTGCAGAACATACTGGCTCATGAAAAAGTTCTGCTCATGCATAACAGGCCGGGGAGGGCGGGGTACAAATAAAATTTTGTTGTTGTTGTTGATGATGATGATCATTTGGGGCACTTCCTGAAATGAATGAATGAATCCACTCACTTGGTTTTAGAGACTAGCTGATCGCTGGAGGCAGTTACTCTCCGTAGATGACTAGGTGAGTGCTTAGAATAATAGAATCAAAGAATTGTAGAGCTGGAAGGGGCCCCAACAGTCATCTCTTCCAACCCCCTGCAATACAAGAATCTGAACTAAAGTTTGCAAGACGGTTGTTGTGCTTAATTGCAAACCGATTGCTGCAGTTTTCAAAATGGAGCTCAAGATGCTTCAGAAGCCTGTGGAAGACAAGCCACTGGAGAATAAATGCGTTTAGATGACATCCTGTGGATAGCTCAGTTGGTAGAGCATGAGACTCTTACTCTCAGAGTCATGGGTTCAAGCCCCATGTTGAGCAAAAGATTTCTGTATCACTGGGAGCTGGACTAGATGATCCTCAGCGTCCCTTCCAACTCTACAATTCAATTATTTTATTATCTATGAATGTAATTTGACATCTTTCCGCAGGGCCTACAAGATGGAGCTGTTTCACCTGGCCTTCGGCTTAGACTCACTCTGACCCCTTATATGGGATTTGGCATATAAAGTTTCCCTTGGCTTTGTTGCTGCCCCATGTAGGACCAGCATGGATAGCTAGCTCGGGTGAATATCTGATGTTTCCTCCCTTTATGGCCTTGATTTGACACTAAAATGAGGCTGCAGTTTAAGCCATATTTTAATTAACTATTTGGGGGGGGGTTCTTTCTATTACGCTTTATTGTAATTTATATTTGGTGTTAGCCGCCCTGAGCCCGGTCCTGTCTGGGGAGAGCAGGGTATAAATAACAATTTATTATTAGTAGCATTAGTATTGTTATTAATGTCTAATAATGGAATATGTGGCTTGAGTAGTGATCGTTGGCATGGCATCTTACATCTGAAAGGTTTAATAAAGTTGTGGCCAGTTTTTAATTCCATAACATGTTGTCACGAGTCATTATTCCTTCTGGTGGTCTCTGGGGGTTGGGGGGTCTCCGTCTGGGCACGCAATGGAATATGTGGCTTGAGTAGTGATTGTTGGCATGGCAGTTAAGTGTATTAGCAGCCTACAAGAGCGGCCCTTTTTGGCTGCTGTTGTTTCTTGCCGCTGCTGATGTTATGCTACTTTTATGCATTGATTGCAGAAAACAAATACCGGTAGCATAAGACTTGCATTTTATACTTACCTTTGTGAACCATTCTGCGATATGTAAACAGAAATAATAAATAATATTTTCATGTTTGACATTTGAAGGGCATGTTATCTGAAATAGATTTACTAGAAGCGAGCCCCATCAATTTCAATGGGAGCTTAATCTCAAGAAAGCATTCTTAGGCTCCCAACCCAATTTTGCTTTATTCCCCTTTCCAAAACATTGTACCTCTAAAAGTAATTTATGAAATGCCTAGCGATCTCTTCCCTGGGATGACCTAGGAAAGGTGTCTTATTTCACAGTCTAATAGAATTCGTTTAAGGTACCGGGTGAGTTACTGTTAGTGCTCCTTCCACTTCCAATACCTCGTGAGAGTGAATTCCCCACTTATCAGAGACTTCCATCTTGACTTTTATGCAATGACTTTCTATAGGAGCTGACAGAACGATGCGCTGAGCTGTGTGCTTTTCCTTTTTTAATTAGATTAAAATTTATATTTTATTGTTTGGAAGTTCTCTGTCCCAGTTAGGTAAAGAGGAAGGGGGGAGGGAAATAAATGTGCCAATAATATATGTGCATAGCTTCAAATCACACTTCCTGTTGGTTAAGGAAGTGTGGTCTATTGTGACAACAACATTTTGAAGGAATCCTTACCAGAAATGCTGGCAATACCTCTAGGACTCAGGTCAAAATGGTGCTGGTGTTGGGATGCCTAATGCTTGCTCAAACAAGCAAGCATTAGGAACCCTGAATTCAGATTAGAATTTGAGCCATTGAATAATAGCGTTTTTTTATTAATTGAAGAATCATGTCTCTAAATCACACTGGAGCCACTATAATTTGCCTTTCAACTCACAGAGCGCTCCCAACAAGGGGAAGATGGCACATTTGGCTGGGGGCAGGGCTTGCCAACATGCCCCACTTCCTCTCATATGATTTTTCATGTTGCAATTTTCCTAAAGGGGGGAGAATCATAGACCAATCAAATTTAGCTCTATTTGCTGGGAAAATAAAATGATACTTTTATTGGGGGTGCACCAAGAAAACTCACATTTAATTTTTTTTAATTATGCCTTAATAGCAAAGTTGTGAATAACCCAATCAAAAAAAACCTCAAAAACATTCAGGAAGCTGACATTTCACTGGTGAGACATCACATGTCATGTAATGCTGCACTGTCACCTTAAAATATGTACACTCCTCTTTCAGAATTATATTGGTATAGGAGCCAAGAGATTATAGGAAACTAAACTCACCCACTTCTCCCAAACTGCAATATTTGAGGCTAATAGTATTTTTAAGACCCTGGATGCCACATTTGACCCCCCCCCAAAAAAAAAAACCTCACCTGATATCAGCCAAGTATATTTTAAATTGTTCCTGGGTGCCATACTCCATACTTCAAAGCAGATTTTTATGACTGGCTAATATATAAACCCTGCCTTCCATCTGCTTGTGCACACTAAACACACACACACACACACACACACACACACTGACAAAGAGAGTCAAAATTGAGTTCTTTGCATGATGTACTACAACACTGATTGCATTTGCTTTGATCAAAGATGATTTTGACAAGAGTTATATTGCATTTGTTAATCAGCAAAATGCTCTTAAAACGTTACTAAAACAAGGTTATTGAATCTGACAGAGGAAGACTGATTTCTCTTTACTTACAAAGCCAAACAAAACATCCAATCCAACATGGTCAAATGCAGCTTTTTGGAAAGAGCATGTCATCTCCATGTGTTCTTTTGTTTTGTTCATGGCATGCCCTTTCAGGAATACACAAGTTGGCCCTACCTCAACCACCTCACAGGAGGAAGCGTCAGACCTCCATGCACAGAGATCTGTCTTAGTCAGGTTCCCTGTTGCAGGGAAGATTCTAAGCATTGTCAGCTGAACATTCTTAGAATCCCACTTCAGCCCTTCAAAGAACATGTAAACATCAGAACTGGAGCATTGGGCACAGGGTACAAATATCCACCCTCTCCTCCCCAGTTAGCCCACACAGTTCTATGAAATGCCTGAATAAGGCTTGAATATCCTCCCATTTTGATCTTTCAAAGTAGTGCTTTCAGACAGAAATACTTCCTGAAACCCTGTTAATTTTTAAAAGCCAATTAACGGTGAGGAGGTTTCATCTTTTTATAATCCTGTTCACTGCCTTTATTTCATCTATCTTCAGCTGCAAGGATAACCGTCTCCCACTTTTAATTGCTGCTTTTGCCACTTTCTGAATTACCCAAATTGCTGAAATCACACATGTGACTATCACATAGTGAATATTATTGATTGATTGATTGATTGATTGGATGGATGGGTGGATGGATGGATTTTTATACTGCCCTACACCCGCAGGTCATGGAATATGACAAAATGTCATATATATATATATAGCCATATTTGGCTATGTGATGATATCATTAAAGGCAAATGAAATCAATTAAGAGTGAGGACAATACAAACGCTTTCAGAACAATCATTGAAAAGTCACCAAAAGAAAGTTGGAGATGTTCGAGTCTGCCCAAAGTGATCATTAAACACACACACACACACACACACAGAGAGAGAGAGAGAGAGAGAGAGAGAGAGAGAGCGAGAGAGAGAGAGAGAGAGCGACAGAATACTACCATGTTTGCCCAAGATTTATTCCATTTATAAATTTGAAACCTGTAGTTATAACAAAGGAGATATAATGTGTCTTACAGGGGTTAATTCAATGGCTAGATACAAATGTTTCTCAAATTTTCCAAGCTGCACCAACATACAAAGCAACACTGTGCATCAGAAACATATCCTTATTCAGTCAGTAGCAGTAACGCCTGGTTACAAGCCTGTTAAGAACTGGCATGCGAAATTTTCTCTGGAAACTCCATGTGGTCTTCACAGTGCACAATTACCTAATTATAAATCCTTTGTAAACATCCCTTTCAAGTAAGCCTATGGCTGCATAGCTGCATACACACTACAGTGGTACCTCTGGTTACGTACTTAATTCGTTCCGGAGGTCCGTTCTTAACCTGAAACTGTTCTTAACCTGAAGCACCACTTTAGCTAGTGGGACCTCCTGCTGCCACTGCACCGCCAGAGCACGATTTCTGTTCTTATCCTGAAGCAACGTTCTTAACCTGAAGCGTTATTTCTGGGTTAGCAGAGGTACCACTGCATACTTTTAAAGCACATTATTCCCTTCAAAGAATTCTGGGCAGTGTAGTTTTTCCCTTCCAGAGTTACAGTGCCCAGCAACCCTTAAACTACAGTGCCCATAATTCTTTGAGGGGGAAATGTTTGTTCTTTGAGTGAGCTTTAAAGGTACAGTGTCTATGCAGCCAAAGATATTGTCTAAAAGGCCAGTGGAGCAAGATGTCATAGCAAAACAGAGAAGCTTTCTGAACATGATTAGCAATTTTAGAAAACAAAGTCAGTACCACAATGGCCTCAGTATCTCCTTTCTTGTAACTTGAATCCACTGGTTCAAGTCCTGCCCTCCAGAGTGGGAGGAAACAAGCTTGCTGTGTCTTTCATGTGACAGCCCATTAGATATTTGAGGATGGGTATCTTATCTTCTCTCAGTTTCCTCTTATCCAAGAATAAGAGAATGGGAAAGCAATAAATGTAGTGGTTTGCAGAGAGTCATAAAGAGCCATGCCAGCTATCTTGTGGTCATTGTGGCAAAACTATGCCATTCCCCATTCAAACATCAGTTTTATTTCTAACCATACTAACCCTGATATACCATACCCAACATTTCATTGCAATCAAATCGGGCAAGCAGAAATTCCACAACGTGCTGTCAAGCAAAGCAGTCTGCAAACCCACAGGATAATTTGCTTTAATGAGCAGATCCTTAACATTCAAATGCAAATTGCTAATCAAAACAAACTTTCCAAAGGAAGGCGGGGGTAACTTTGCACAACAAGAAAGCTAACGCTAAGCTCTCTAGCAGGTGTTGGGAACTTGTGGTCCTCTAGTTGTTGATGAACTACAACAGCCATCATCCCTGCCCACTGGCCATTCTTGCTGGAGCTGATGGGACTTGCAGTTCAGCAACATCTGGAAGGCCAAAGGTTCTACAGTATGTGTAGTATGGCTGGTAACAATAAAACCTCATCACTCACAAAGAGAAAATGCTAAATAATAATAAGATAATCTAGTATATTTTATTTTAAAATAATAATTTAAAAATAATACTTTAAAGTATGGTTGTGATTGCCCCCCCCTTGATTTTACTGCTTTTGCAACCCACTTTGAGGTTTTCTTTTATAATCAAGCAGTGTATACATGTTATGAAATGAATAAATAAATAGCATTTTCATTCTAACGCTGTTCAGTAAACCACAATATATAATCCTGCCAAATTTGGTTAAAATAAATTTATCCAGCGATACACCAAAACCCGCTCCTCTATCTTAGGAAGCCTCATGCCAAATGAGTTGACAATTTCATCGGATGTGTCTAAATTGTTTCAGCTGCCATTTTGATTCAAAATAGTGTCATATGGTAGATATCCAAACGTAGACCACAACTCGCTCCTCCATTTCAGGAACCGCCATGCCAAATTGAGCAACAAAATCTTCAAAGGCAACCAAGTTATTATTATTATTATTATTATTATTATTAATAATAATAATAATAATACCCCACCCATCTGGCTGGGTTTCCCTGCAAGTGGGTGCAGTTTGTATAGTTACTTATCTCCTTGGCTTGGGGGGGGGGATTCCATAACTCCATACCCTCCATCATTTCTCTGATGGAAATAGGGAAGTCTTAACAAAAAGTGGGACATTCTGGGATCAAATAAAAAAACCAGGGTGGCTTCAGTAAATCCAGGACTGTTCCTGGAAAATAGGGATACTTGGAGAGTCTGGTATGGGGGTCTCACTGTAATGGTGATACTGTGGTTGACAGCCTGATGCCTACTCAGTTCTTGAGAAGGTAGCAGGAATCTTCTAGACTACATAGGACATCTTCATCCACCGGGAGCAGGGGGGATTTTCCTTCTGGGGCCTACTAGCATCATACTGGCAAAAATCCCTCAAATGTCCCAGTGTGGTCATGAGCCTGTCACCAAGGGAAGTTGCATCAGCTCTTTGTGTTACTTTCCAAACAATGTTCTTCTGCCTTTGATGTTTTGAGCTATTCTTCTGGGGGTTTTTTATTTTTAATTATTTTATGACATAGCAGTAAATGCTAATTCATTGATCGACAGAAAATTTCTTTCATTAGAAATTAGTAAAAGAATTTTGTGGAAATAGGAGCATGGAGTGGGATTGTTGTTGCCCTTAGGTAGTAAGAATTCCTATAGGTTATATCTGTGTCTTTCTAACAGTATCCAGAAGAAATCTCCTGGTGATGGTTTTCAATCTCAAACTGATTTGCAAATGTGAAGAACTGAATTAAACTGAGAAACCAAGAGAAACCAAAATGGACAGATTCACTCATACCTAGTCTTGACAATGACTTCAAAGTAGAACAGCCAGCCCTGGTTATGCATTCGTTGTCTAGAGCAATATTTGAAGGGATAATAGGAAGGCATTGCATCACGCCCAAGAGTTTGGACCAATTTGATCAATCCCAAATAGCACTAGACAAGCAGTTTGGCTACATTTAATGGGTTGGGAGAAACTTGAATTCTTTCAAAGGGTTGTTTTGGCCTTCAAGCAATCACAGAAAGGCGCAGAAAGACTCTGGCTGTTCCAATCTGTATGATACTAACTGACAACAGCATACAACCAAAATAGCTGAAAGCAAGGCAGAAAGAAGCCTTTAACAATTCCAAGAGTTTGGAACCAGTTGCTGCTGCTTTTAATGGCAAAAGCTCTCTGGTTTTAACAGCTGCATGGTGGGCTGAAATTAAACAGGTGCTGCTTTCATCGGGTATGAAGATGCCGTGATGTGAAGCATTGCACCTACTGAATCCCTATCACCAACTGTGAGACACAGAGCAACTGTCCAAAAAGAAAAGACTGCAGGTCTAATAATCATATCCTTTCAGGCTAAGGGGATGAGGTGGAAATCACCATTTACTCGTGCTGTATTGATTTTTCTATTACAACGGGAAGTGTGACCGTAAATCGAACAGGGGATCTTTGACAAGCAGAGTCTTTCTTTATAGGCTCCAGAAAGTAACTAATTCTAGTTGCCCAAGTAGGTGACATTATTGTCACTGGTCTGAAAAAATTCACACCCTGAAGCAACCAGCTTCATTTAATGGGCTTTAATCTAAGGCAGGATTACCAGCTTCCACATTCTTGGGGGAGCATTCTCCTCCAGCCAGTGGTCCCTGAGCCAAAAAAATGTGTTTTGCCACTGAAACTGACCTCATGGTTGGTCAAGTACCGCAGCATGAGTGGTCAAATGCTATATAACCTGAAAGATCATCTCACGCTTTATATACCCATCAATCACTGTGCTCTGCAGGTGAGCCTCTCCTGCAGAAACCATTTTATGAGAAAGTCCATTCTGCACAATGTAGCAATCAGCCCTTTAGCACTGTGGCACCTCTCCATTGAAATTGCCTCTCTTTAAATATTAGACAGGCATCATCTCTGTTGTCTTTTTGTGTGGACAGGCGGAGTCCCCCAAACCCCAGGCGACCCCTGAGCGGAATAATGACACAAGACAGCGTGCTATGGGATTAAAATTGGCCACAACTTTATTAAGATTCAGATGTAGGGAGACTGTGGCTCAGGCATTGGGCGTTTATCCTTCCCAGCCCCCGGCTGGGGATCTGGGAAACTTCAGGGTTATCCAGAATGTGTGGGGATTGGGCTGGCTCTGGAGAACATGTGTTCAAGAAGAGAGCCCGCCTCCCGTTCACCGTTGCTGGAGGGGGAGGGCAATGACAACCTCTCGGGGTATGGTCAATGCCTCCACCCAGACCCCTTTAATGGGAACCCTGGTATTGCAGCCGTACTGGGGGCGTGGGGTCACCGCCCCACGCCCCCCCCATTTAGTGTTGAATATCACCCAAAGAGAAATGTTGTGTTGTGTGTGTTGGACTTGCTCCTCTCTCACAACCTGCAAGTTCATGTAGAATTAGAACATAGGCTACAAATCAGGCATAAGTAAACATATATACAAGAATAAACTATTATTTCCCATAATGCTGATGATTTATAACAAATTAAATACCTGATGAACATTAGTTAATGCATGTGCATTGCTACGCCAGTAATCAATTCAAAAAAATGCCAATTTTCATTAAAGAGATTACACTTTTGTCTCCCTTCCTTAGACATGATGAAGGGTGTTCATTTAATCATAATGGCACATTGCTGCATTCTTGTCTCCCATTCTTCAAGTGTGGGAGTTCAATAGTCCCTCTAATGTTTAACAAAAAGAACTCTAACTGCAGTGATCACACAGCCTGTTATTTATAGGTTGGGTACAAAATTATTTTTTGTATAAAGAGGGTTTTCTTCCAGTAGTTATTTCTGATAGCTTTCTTAATATTTCGCCTTTGCGTATGGACAAATCACCATCGATAAAACAAAACAACAATCCCCAGTGAATGTATTCTTCAAGCTATGCTCTATTGTTCTTCTGCCATTCTGATATCCTTTGGGGGATACCCCTCGTATATTTTCTGGCAGGAGCTGCCGGTTTTTAAATGCAGGTAAGGAATTACATGCAGCAGCAACAACAACAATCCCCCAGCATGTTTCTTCAAACAAATTTATGACTTTCCTTGGATCTTCCTACAGAAGCTCATTTGTGATCCTGCAGGAAAATAAAATACCCAAATCCAAGGGATCGGAACTTCAAGCAGAGTATTGTGGGAGGAGTGATTTTAAATGGCAGCATTCTTTTGAATTAAAACGCTCTCTAGAAGCAGTAATTCCCTCACCAAGAGCTGCAGCACGTTCATCCTTTTAAGAAAGGAAACATCATTTTCCTTCTTTAATTGCTGATATCCAAGTCTTTAATCTAAAATGTTGTTGTTATTTTGCTCCAAATAGGTGGCTTTCTTTTTCCTTGATGTCTGTATTTTTCCTTTGATTGCCAACACACTGGATTTTAATGGCTTATATTTTTTGTTTCTCGTGTGCACAATTGCACTCCCGCAGATAGGCTGTTGTTGTTTTAATTCAAACAGATTGGGGGGGGATTGAGCACATCAATCTTAATTCACCATTAAGGCATTAAGATGAGAGGGAAGTCAGCAAGCAGAGTGACTGCTGCATCTTGTGTCCTGCCATTTTGCAATAGCCAGCCATGGTAAGCGGGTGGGAGAGAGGGAGCAAAATACCTACTTCAGCTCCAGGGATTGTGTGGTGTCAGGCTGGTTCTTTGAGCATGTCATGGGAATGCAAGAGCTTTGGATCTGGCAGATATGCATTCACCCCAACCAGTGCCCAAACACTAGGCAGAGAAAACAAATAATAATAATAATAATAATAATAATAATAATAATAATAATAATAATAATATTCTTTTATGCTTACAGGGGCTACGAGAACATTAATTGCCCAAAACTGGTAAAAATAAATAAATAACACCGACAAAAAAAGAATGGCAAGATAAACTATTGGATTATATTGAATTGGCCAGATTGACAGACGCTATCAGGGATCAGCCCAAACAAAAATTTCTAAAAGACTGGGGGAAATACAGAGAATATCTTAAAAAGCAGTACCCTCAAATTAATCCTTGGACTTGTTTCAATTAACTTCCGCAAAATAAATTAAGGTATGTAAGTCAAAAACAGAAAGGAAAAGAGGTAAGAAGGAATTAAGAAGGAAACAGTTTGCTTGTTTAGACCTTTTACCTTTCCCCAAAATAAATTCACACAGGAGACAGATATTTGGTTTGGTTTTTGGCAGAATTTAGGCCACAACTTTATTGATTACAACCAAGTGAGTGGTTGCATAGGTTCTGGTTCGACTATCTCCCTGCACCCTTGCAGGCAGCGCTGTCCCAGAGCCACGTTCGTAGGACAGCCAAAGATGAACACCAGGGACAGCTGATGGAAGGAGCACCAAACAGCCGACCTGATGTCCCCTGGACTCGGGCACGGGCCAAACCCCTTCCGGGAAATGCCAAACCAGTGAGTCCCTGGATTACTTTACCGGAATATCCTACATTTGCATAGCTGTCACATGCCACGCCTATCACCTGAACCAGAGCCTATCCACAACTTACAAGTTGAGACTATTTGCTATGAGGCAGGTGAAACCCAAATGGCACTGGCCAATCAGCCAAGTGGGGAAAATTCCTGCCATGCCCCTGCCCCAACGGCAGACGACACACAACGGCATAGCAAGATCAAACGCAAGCCCTAAATATATTGAGAGGTGGGCAGGTGTTCCGATGTGATAGCCCCAAAGAGGAAGCTCAGTAGCCTCACATGGGCTTATATAGGTCCCGCGTTGCTGCTCTTTCTCAGCACCCCATTGGTCAGATTGCACCCCAGCAACACAGGACCCACCTATCAAGGGTTGTGGCTTATCCAAGATTACCCACCCACAACACCGGGTCAGGTGACCAGGTCACACCGCAACACGTGCCCTCTTCTATGGAGGACACGCTTTACCAAAAACGAAAGAGAACCGTGTTGAGGGTGAAGGAAGTCAATTGGAAGAAAAGAAGAAATGAAGTATGGTATATATATTGATGCTGATTTGTTTGTATAAATTTTGTAAGTAGCAATGTTTTAGTTGTATTTCTCAGGGGTTTTTTGTTTTTGTTTTCTGTAAGTTTTAGTCATGATTATGTATGATTATTTTTGTGTTTAATGTGTGTATGTGTGTCGTAAAATAAATTCGGGGGGAGAGAAGAAGAAACAACAAACACTATCTGAGGCCTCCAGCTGGCCACCTCTGACATAAATGGAAACTAAAAATTACACACAGATCAAAATCTGTGTTGGCTCAGAGAGGGGTGGGGAATCCAAAAGCCACAATTACTTCAAAAGTTCAGGGTTATTTTTCTTGGCTTTTGTGGTTCTAAACTAGACCTTTCCTATTATGTACATAATGCCGACTTACAGCTGCAAAACTCAATAATAATCTGCTTGTATGTCAGTCAGTGCAATAATAGATTTTTAGCTACCTTTGTTACTTTCCGGTATGTTTCTGAATGACAAATCCATTTGTCGCTGTCAAATAAATCCAGTATTCCTATTGAAGTATTTAAAGCCACTCAACGAGGAAGGTAAAGAAAGAAATCACATGCAATTGTGGTTTTTTAAATTACTTTTTAGGGGAATTATGCTAACAACCCCAAACTCTATTAGGTAATGGTGTGATATTATAGGACTATAAGGAGCTCCTTCATAGTGTCTTTCCACCTTCTGCCACTTTTAGAACTGGGCATCTTCTATTGGTGTAGATGGCCAATAGAAACAATAGTTTATACTGTGATGCAATGAGTGAGGGGGGTGGCGATAAAGCCCCTATAAATGTTTGGCTAAGCTCCCCTGCTGAGGTAAGCCATCCATAGAAATTCTGTTTTAATAAGGTGATGAAATTTTATTTATTTTAATAGCTCATCTCTGTTGTGAACAATTTTTGTTTAAAGTGAAATTTGAAGTGAATGTTTGATTATGCATTTGGATTCATTGTAACGTGTTTCTCTATCTAAGATGCTGAGGTTTTAACAAACAAATGTTTGCTTTGACCTATCAGAAAACAAATAATGATTAAAAAAATGTTTTCTTGATGGGAAGACTTTATTGGAAACTGGTAATTGACGGTTGAGTGATAGGGGGGGAACCTCATTTTTTTTTCTAAAATTGCTGCTTTGTGTCAATAGTGTGTGTGTGTGTGTGTGTGTGTTCCTCTCAACATCAGTTTTGTAATGTTGTTTATTTTTTGCCACTGCTGCTGGCTTTTGTCATGCAAATACTAATCTTGTAGGGAAATGTCAGCCTATGCATCTTTTATACAGGCTTGATTTATTTCATGTAATAGAGAGTAACATGTCATTCTGTTAAAAATTAAATGTGTTTTTAAGGCAATGCTCAGGCTTATGCAATATTCTTAAAGGAACACATTCCCAATGCAATCCTTTTATGTGTCTACTCTACTCAGAAGTCAGCCCAAGCCATTGAACTAATTACAATTTATTCTCATGAAATTGTGTACAAGATTTCACAGTCACTTTTATTGGATATCTTTCTCTCACAATGCATTTTTCCCAAAGCCAAGTCCTTTCCTGCACCCCTTAATATGTAAGACTCCAGGTCAAAGTGGATAAAGCTTTTGAGAGACTTCTGAGAAAATAACCTCCACCAATGAATGCTGAATGGGTGTGAATAGGATAACAGAGAGACACCCCATTCGTTATTCTTTGTTTTTCTTTTGTAGCCAGTCCCAGACATTGATTCAGATTTTCATTTCTTTCTCGTTACCAAAACAAAATACTTATTTTTATTGTGAAATTGAAAAAAACAGAAAAGGTGAAACGGTCTCTCAATTTCCTCCACCAAAAAAAAAGAGGAAACCTCTTTAGTCTCCATCTCAGTCCACTAGGGGAGTGTGTATTAATCAATAAATAACCATGTGTGTGAGGTGAATTACATGTGACTTCCTCATCCAATCAGCATCACCCACTCCTCAGGAGGGTGCTGATTGGGCAAGAATGACCCAGGTGATTTGCCTTACCTACAGGATTAATTCATGGACAATTCAAGGAGCTCGACCATGAGGAAGGGAGTCCCATGTCAGTGTGTATAGGGAAAGGCAATGGGGTCTTTGTAGAGTTCCTTGTGGAATGATGTTATGATAAAAAAATGTGCTAGCTTGAATTTAGTAAGCCTCAGGTTTTCATAACTCATGTACGTCCACTCTCATGAACCTACTTTTATGTGGAAGTCTAGTCACAAAGTCACATCCTGGTGGAAAATTCTCCGTTAGTTCATCTTTAATAGTAGCCAGATGG
Organism: Lacerta agilis; assembly: GCF_009819535.1. Classification (NCBI taxonomy): domain Eukaryota; kingdom Metazoa; phylum Chordata; class Lepidosauria; order Squamata; family Lacertidae; genus Lacerta; species Lacerta agilis. The sequence continues at coordinate 18,224,889 of NC_046316.1, read as the reverse complement.
GTGTGAATCTTTCCTGTTTCATCTTGCAGCGCTACATACTGCTGGGCAGAGTAAAATAATGAGCATGAAAAATTATTCACCTTCGTGAGTGAGTAAGGGTTCCTGTTCAGGTGCCATATATTCACTTTCAGCCGCATGCCAGGGACACATATGATCTTGTGCAAGGTTGTTGAGAATAAGCATCGCCTTGCATTTCAAAAACCTGGTGAAGCAATCATCACAGCAGCAAGGCTCACTTTCCAGAATCCAGATTTAACCCTCTCCACCGGAGAGATCCATTCCTCACCCACACCTCAATTGATGTGCACTTTCTGGAGCTGTTCGCGCCAAGAGGTGCTGAACTGCAAATAAGGCTTCTAATTCTTCAGAATCAAAGGCTGCCTCAGTAATGACAAAGCAAACACAGGGTAATTTTAGTGGCTGCCAGTCTTGTTAGATGATTTTATACATCGCTTGAAGCCCCTGCATTAGTCTGTTTAGAATGACATGGCAACTTGTGATTAGATAGTAAATTTACTGTTTGAATAGGATGAGCGTCAGGAGGGTAAAAGAAAAAGAAAAAGAGGAAAGAGGCCAACAGTCGAGTTCCAATTTCCAATATAGTCTGGCACGCTCCATTGCTCCTGAACATCTCTGAAGCAAAGCACTATAGTTAAGCTTTTGCCTGGTATGAAGGGCTAAAATTCACAAGAAGAATTGGAAGCGAATTATCACCAGAGGCCCAACTATTCACATTATTTTCAGCTTTGTCCCTTGATGACAAAATATGCTTTTGGTACTTTCTGATAATGGAAGGAAAGGCAGAAACAGAGAAATAATTATTCCTACCTCCTAACTGTAAAAATATTTACATTTCTAAGAATATATTTTTTTAAAAATGTGAATTTTTCAATTTATGTGTTACATTGTTAGTTTTATCCTGCAGCATGTCTAATGGCAGCATGCTTGATGTCTATCCCCAGACTTCTGTTTATCTCACACACAACTCTTGAGAGATAGTGATTTGCTCAAAGTCAACCAGTGAGATTTATGGCTGACCTAAAATTTAAACCTTGTTCTCCCCAATTCAAGTCCAACATTCTCGTCACTGTGCTATTCTGGCTCTTTAATACTTAGGGCCAGATTCAACCAGCTGGTGCCTTAGCAGAAGCCAGTGCAAGGACTCCCATTAGCATAACAGGGCTTCCCCTCTGGAAGGGAAAGAGCTTGGGTAGATTTGAGGGGTTATTTGATTGGTTATTTGGGGTGCATGAGGAGAGGGGAGTGTGGACTTTTCATTTCAACAGGACAAGATGGAATAGGAAGGCAGAATCTTGACTGGAAAGTTGCTTTTATTTTATATTTTACACAACACAATTATTTTTAAGCTGTCAGCATTAGGGGGTGTAAGAAAGTGGTAGGAGAAGCCAAAGAGAAGGAAAGGATAATTGTTTGTGTTATTTTAATATTATTCTATGCTACTTTGAAAATAAGCATCAAGGCAGATTATGCAATAAAAGAATAAAACAAATTTCATAACAGAAAACATTAGCAACTGAAAAAATAAAAAAAATAAAAGAGCAGATTAAAAGCTAGCAGCAATGAGTTTAAACATTTAAGAAGCCTGGAAGAATAAATGTTATTCAGCTGCCACTGAATAAATAGTAATGTAGGTGTCAGGTGAGAATTTCATAAGCAGGTACCACCACAGAGATGAGCCTGTTCCCCTTATTCACCAGCCATGTTACCACCCACCCTGTTCAACAGAGATGTAGCTTGGGCTTCATTTTCAACCTCTGTCTCCTGTGTTCCTCACAATCAACCTTTCAACAAGCAATGTTGCATCTTCCTCCAACGCATTGCAAAGAATATGGCCTTGCATCAGCATGAGCTCCACTCTCATTTAGTCTACTGCAAGTTTCTCCTCCCTTGACTTCCATTTTCTTGCCTTGTTTCCCTTTTGATTTCCCAGCCATCCATCTTCCTCTCATCCCTCTGACCCAAAATAAATCCCTGCATTGGTTTCCTGACTGCTTCTGGATCCAAGTACAACAGAAATCACCAATGAAGGCCTCTAGATGTTGTTGGACTATGACTCCCATAATTCCTGCCCATAGACCATGCTGGCTGGGGCTCATGAGAGTTTGTAATACAACAGCTGGGAGGCACCATGCTGGCTATCCCTGTGGATTTCCTAAACATGGGTCTCCTGCTGTTTTTGGACTACAGCTCCCATCATCCCTAGCTAGCAGGACCAGTTGCCAGGGATGATGGGAACTGTAGTTCAAAAACAGCTGGAGACCAAAGTTTGAGAAATGCTACTATAGTACAAGCTCCTTGTTCTTGCATTCAAAGTCCTCCATACCCCTGTCTCTCATCTCCCCACTCTTATTCTCAATATACCCCTGCCTCTGACCTTCACTCCCTGAACTCTACCACCACCAGTTGCTAAAAGGTCTCCTGCTTCTTCAAAAGACTCTGTTATTTCTCCTTACTACCTTCCCACCCTTCAAAATGATGGGTGTTTTACTAGTAAACATAAAAATTCCACCCATTGGGTGTCTCTCCCCCCCCCATATTTTTGTAGACATTTTTCTTCTGTGTTATTTTTGACAATTGGAAATAGCAGTAAGCCCCAGCTACCCTTTGTCTGCCACAAAGGAGGTCAGGAAGTCTCGGAGAATTCATTGCCCTGCTATTTCTGCTACACGAAGCTGCCAAGCTGGCCCGTTGATTTGTAGTTCTTGACCTAGGTTCTGCATTGAGCTGAGCATTTTTACAACCTGAGCCTTCAGTTAAGCTCATGAGTGGGGCAGCTTCTCTTCAGTAGCCCAGTCATAAATGAGTCAGAAGCAGAGAACTGGGGAGGGAGCATTCGTTTATGTTTTCATTGGTGGTGACAGTGGGGCTTCCAGAGGTCCCACAGTGCCTGACAACATCAAATATACATATTTGCTAGCTGTTCAGAAGTACTGCTTTGCCTCTATGCACAGTTTTTCTTCTTTGTGTGATCTCAGCCAATAAGGGAACACGTTGTGAACAAAGCCCTCTCTCTGAATAAGAGGGGATTACAGGGAACATATTCATCTATGGCTGAAACAACCTTGCTGAAGTGCCTGTATTTCTGCAGTGGTTACAAGGAGTATCAGCCTTGTTTTATTTGGCAGTGAGCCAATGTATTTCCTTCCCTTCCACCATGAAAAATTTTGCACACTGTTCCACACTCCCTCCCAGAAGGAAGTCGCAAAAAGGAGCACCTTTTCAGGGGTCATGCTAACATTTGCAAAGTTGAAACACATCTAGATTGGCACTCTTTGGTTTCCAGAAGCCTTGGAGGCTGACTCTTAAAAGAAACTCAAAAGCACATTTGCTTCATCTTTCTCCTTTGCATGAGCATTTTTTCCCAAAAAGAAAACAGACAAGAAAACTATCATGGGGGCTACACAAGCAATGCCATGAACCTTGCTTGTTCTATTAAGGTGCCACTAAAATATCAAAGGGACAGCTTTGAAGTCATGGCATCTGTGGAGCCCTGGCCACGTTATCTCACCTGCTCTGTTACAAGGGACTTATGAAGCTCCTAGACAAGGTATGAGAAACTTGGGGCCCTTTGGATGTGATTTGGACTCCAACTTGCATCAGCCCCAGCTAGTATACCCAATGGCCTGGGATGATGGGAGTTTTAGTCCAGCAGTGTCTGTAGAGCCACAGATTCTGCACCCTTGTCCTAGACAAACCAGGCCCACTCATTAAATAGAGTGTAATTTTCCTGAGAAATCCTTCCCTGGCTTAGAATGAAAACCAAATTCTAAACATGTGCAAAGAGCTCTGGAAGATGTTTTCCTGGGTACCTAAGTTTTTAAATAGGGATATTGGGCATCCTGGAAGTGCATGTTCCTGGAAACCTTGCATCCAGGACACTGCTATGAGCATGCTCAGCAGTATTCCATACAAACAGAGTCTTCGGTTTCCAGGGTGTCTCAGATTCTTACCAGTACTCAGATGTCCTGGAAAACTACATGACCTGGGATCTCCAGCACCTAGCACCCTGCCATTTCATTTAAACAGGTACCAAAGGGAAAGAGAAGCCTCACACGGAGGCCTCCTGGTTCCATTCACTGCTAGGTATGTTTTGGGTGAAGGTTGCACTGTGAGGACAGAAGCTCAATGGGGTTGAGAGACACATAAAGGACTATCAGTGTTTGAAGACCATGTAAAATGACATTTGCCTGGCACCTGCTTCATATAATATAGGCAGGTGGTTAAAAAACTGTTTTATTTTCTTGGGTTTTAATCAACACATTGTGGATGTTTTTTTGAGCTGCCTTGGAACTGCTATCATTATACTATGTATTACTTTGTGTTGTATTATCTGCTTTATTGAATGTGTACATAGTCATTTCACTGTATTTTTAATTAAGAATGAAAACAAAAGAGACACACATAAAGGTCCCATCGTGCTACCGATAATTTTGTTGAGAACACAACAGAGTTTCTGGATTTTTGAATTGTGCTTGGGGAGAAAACCAGAAACATTTTTCTGTAAGAAAAAAAATTGCATTGCTAAACAATCCCTATACTTGTTCGCTTGGATAACTGTCCCATTGAGCTCAATGCAGTTTGCTGCCTAGTAAGTGCACTCCAGATAAGAGCCTTAAACACCCTTCACACATTAGTCACATGATGAAGGGGAAACAGAGCCACACCACTGCTCCTGCCACTCAAATCATACAGCTTCACTGGCCCTGCCTCCAATGTCTATGTATTGTGAATGTCTGCAAGAGTGAAGATTACAGTAGAGGGCCCCACCTCAGGTGGAAAGTCTATGAGTGTCCTGGAGGTGTGGCCAAAGGAGCAGCATGATTGGTGTGCCCTTGGAGGCAGGGGCAGTGGTGCAGCCCAGATGCCCAATAATCACTTGAAGCCGCCTTTGCATATTTAACATGTAAAAAGAGCTTTAGCTGAGCCCAATTCTGAATCAAACTGAGAGTTTGGCCTTCTGTACCCATTTCAGCTGTATGTAGCCTGATAGTGAAGAGTAAGTGGCAACATAGTCCGGGTGGTTTCTTTTCTTTCTTTGCGCAAACTGGTTTGCTTAGCTGTGGCAGAGGCTTAATGTGTGCAAAATGCCTGGAAGACACAGGCTGTGATTGTCACAGCCATCTTTGGAAATCTCATCTTGCAAGGATCACATCCCTGCTAAGTGCATGATTATTTTTCACCCGCTCGAGAAATCAAGAAATGCTTTAGGCAAAATGACCTTTCATGGGAAACAGAGCTTGCTGGCGTGTATGTGTAGACAGAGAGGTAAAAGCATAGCTGTGGATATTTCCACCTATGTGGTTTTCACAGTGCAGTGATCAAAACGATTGTTGCAGTTTGTATAAGCATCATTATCTGCAGCTGGCTTAATGGCTCATCATCATGCTCCCCTTTCACAAGCACAGACGCTTCCCGCCTAAGAGCTAACGCAAATGAGTGGAAGACCCGTGGATTGTATTTGTTGCTGGGCTGGGCTATTTCTTATACTCAGACCATATTAGTATGGAGGAGAAAAACTAGACAAATACCTTTTCCTCTCAAAGGGAAAAACAGAGATATCTATCAATTGACTTTTCCGTAAGTAAGATGCTCCCTCCACACCCTAAACTAAGAAGGAAAAGTGTTTCAGGCTACAATCCTATAGATTTGACTCAAAGTAGTATACCATGAAAATCAGCGTTATTGTTCTTTATTCAAAAGCACATATCAATCCTTTGGAAGATCAAGCATTACTGGGAAGCATGATCCTGATGGTGTACATCAGGTGTGTATGGGGTGTTAGGGGAGAGATGGTACCTCTGATGAGGGACATGTACTTCTTCTGAGGAAGTTCATCCACCTTTGGTCTCTACCCTGAAATTACCGGTAGCTCTCACCTGTGGCTTCCAGAAGCTGACAGCGTGCAACAGCGGCCACAGTCCAGGAATGGTTTTGACTGGCTGGCTAAACCAGGTGAGGGTAGCCAATGGTCTCAAACCCTTGGTGAGTCAGGGACTTTCCCTGCATGTGAAGACAGGCTCTGATGGATTGAGTGGACAAGGCCAATGGTGGGTCCAATGGTCAAGAAGGCAGTTTCTGCACATGATACAGAGGGTAGTGGGAGGCAGATAGGGCTTGTCAACCTGGGAAGGTAGCCCACCTTGGAGAAGGAATACTCTGCTCCTAAACCTCTGCTGTCTTGTGGGATACCTCCTGGAAAAGAAAACACTAAGGAGTAAACCCTACACAAATCTGGAGTAGAGTGCCTAAGACAGTTGGATGCCGCCTTGTACACCTCCTTCCTCCAGCCAAGCTGGTGCTAAACTACATGAGCGAGATTGAGAACAGGGTCTTGTCATCTAGGCAGCCCAGGACCTCCATAAACACTGCATGGGCTTGTGCCCCAGGGAGGTCATTTCAGTGCTGCAAACACAGCAGTTTTGACTTCACTCCCCGGGTTGCACTCCATTGTTTCTCAAGACAGATGAATGGCTGCAACAACAACAATATCCAGCCACCGCCACTGGTTATTTACAGCATCTCTGTACCTAGCAATAAGAATGCTCAGTGCTTCTGCTGACTATCTGTAGGGACATCTACAAACTTGGTGGGTGAGGACAGCAATAAGGCAGTACGGTCCAAGTTCTGCAGCTCATCCTCAAAAGCAGAGGGCTAGCCCAATACCCATGTGGCATGATTTCGATGGATAGAAGGGAATATATCCCCACTTTCAATCTATTACCAAAGAAATCCTCTAGTGTTGCATGAAGTGAAGAGATGACTGCCTTTTGGATCACTTGCTTTCTTTTTCTTTTTAAAGATTTTTTATTATTTTACAATAAAACAAAGAAAGAAAGAAAACATTGCATAGACATAAACACAATAAAAACACAATACATAATAAACAGTAATCAAAATAGAAATAATCACAATAGCAACAAACAAAAAAGAACATATACAAACCTTAACAAACATCTATCTTTGTACTTTTCTTATTTCTAACTTATCTGTTAGGGGACTTCCCCTGTTCCCTCCACTGCCTTTAAAATCATATATACTCTTTAGGTAGCTTTATATCTTTTTCCAATAACATTTACCAAATCTCTTAATACTCTTTAAAATTATTTAATCTAGTATAAATCATCACTTATAGTCAATATCTTAAAGTGTTCTTGCACCATTAAATCATTCACATCATAAATTTCTTCTGAACAATTTTCCTAATATTAATCTGCTAAAGCCGATTCTTCTAGTTAGTTCTGCTCAAATATTCAAATGTTCAGTTTTACACACTTAAGTAAATAGTCCTTAAATTTCCTGCGACACCTTCTCCTCCCTCTGGTCTCGGATTCTAGCGGTCAGTTCAGCGAGTTCCATAAAATCCATTAACTTCATCTGCCATTCTTCCACTGTTGGAATCTCTTCACCCTTCCAGGTTCTTGCCAATAAAATTCTAGCAGCTGTTGTGGCATACATGAAAAATACTCTATCCTGACTGGGAATCTCTTCATTGGTCATGCTCAAAAGGAATGCCTCTGGTTTCTTACTAAAGGTAATTTTCATTACCTTCTTTAACTCATTATAAATCTTATCCCAGAAAGCATTTACCCCAGGACATGACCACCACATATGAAAAAGGTACCTTTCGTAGATTTACATTTCCAACACACATCAGACATTTTCGAATTCATCTTAGCTATCTTAACTGGTGTCAGATACCATCTATACAACATTTTCATTATATTCTCTCTTAAACTATTACAAGCAGTAAATTTGATACCTTTCTGCCACAATCTCTCCCAGTCATCCATCATGATATTATGACCCACGTCTTTCGCCCAATCTATCATTGTCGATTTAACCAATTCATCTTTCGTATGCCACTCTAGCAACAAGTTGTACATCTTGGAAAGGTTTTTAGAGTTCGATTCGATCAGTTCTGTTTCCAGTTTTGATTTTTCCATTTGAAAACCAATTTTCTTGTCTGATTTAAATGTTTCATGAACCTGATGATATTGCAGCCAGTCGGGGACTTGACTTTTGACTTGATCATAGCTTTTTAACTTAATTGAGTCTCCTTCTCGCTGCAATATATCCACATATCTTAACCAGCTTGCAGACATGTTCGGTCTCTTATAGGCCTTGGCCTCCACTGGTGAAATCCATCTAGGAGTCTTTCTCTCTAACAAATCTTTATACCTAATCCAAACCTGATACAAAGCTTTCCTAACTATATGATTCTTAAAAGTTTTGTGGATTTTTACCTTGTCATACCAAAGGTATGCATGCCAACCAAACATATTGTCATGTCCTTCCAAGTCCAACACGTCCACGTTCTCCAATTTAAACCAATCCTTCAACCAGCAAAAGGCCGCTGCTTCAAAATAAATCTTTAAATCCGGCAGGGCAAAGCCTCCTCTTTCTTTAGAGTCTGTCAGAATCTTAAATTTAATTCTAGGCTTTTTTCCCTGCCATATAAACTTTGATAGGTCCCTTTGCCATATCTTAAAACAATCCAATTTATCCAAAATTGGTATGGCTTGGAATAAAAACAGCATCCTTGGTAGGATCACTTGCTTTCTCCCTAGGGAATACTGATTGTGTTTCTAGAGCTGACTGAAGATGCTTTCTCAACAGCACTTGATGGTTAGGAGATGTTTATTTACAAAGCAAGCCAACTCTGGCCAGGGAATTGTGGGTGAAAGCTGCCATAGGAAGCTATTAGGTGACTGGTCCATCTAGGCTAGTGTCTCTGCACTAACCAGCAGCAACTCAGAGAGGGTCTCTCCAAGCTATACCTGGAGATTGAACCTAGAAGATTCTGCGTGCAAAACAGATGCTCTACCATTGAGTTTCAGCCCTACAACCAGGCTACCCCTGCTGCAAGAAATGTGTGCGCATAGCCCCTCAGCATCACCCCACAATTTAATGGGTTTCTTCTTCTTCTTTTGACTTGTTTAGGTCTGTAGCAGCATGAGGCTCACAGTGGACGCAGGCACTTTCCCTGTCAAGCATTCAGTACCTTGGACAGCTCCTGTGAAACTCCCTGGTAAGTTATCTCTACAAGGAACTAGGGTCAATGGAAGCCTTACACTGATCAGACCTGGACTGTGGTAGTGTGTGTCTCCTTTTCAAAGCTTAACAACCACACATAACTTGATGGGCACTATTACTATGCAATACAGTTCACAAGTCTGTGTACATCAGCAGCTAATACCAGTTCTGCAGAATTTCAGTTGTCATAAGCCACATTTGCACCACACATATAAAGCTCTCATCAGAGGTGGATTTAGGGGAGCACAACTGGTTCAGTCACACTGGGCACAGAGAGTTGTGGGCACCGCAACTGTGATGCAGAAGCAAAGGCGAGGGGGGGGCAAATTTTGGTGTCGCACAGGGTGCTGCTGAAATTTGAGACCCCAAGGTCTGCCACTGCTCTCATATACCACTTTAACAGTCAGGGCTTCCCTAAAGGAATCCTGGGAACTGCAGTTTGTGGGGCTTTTTTAAAAAAAAAATAGAATATTTCAATTGAACAAACTGAAAGTGAAAGTGAATAAACAAAACAAAACCCTGTAATTTGTTGAGTGCCAAATGTTGGTAGGAGACGCCTGTGCCCCTCACTGAGTTTCCAGAGTGGTTTAATAACCATTCCCACTTCACGGGGAACTCTGCAAGGTGCATATGTGGTCCTAGAGTCCCACAAAGAAAGAAGCAAACAGAATTTCAAGCATGCTGAGAATCCTCTGTTGGATATTCTTAACCCACCCCTGAACTACAATTCCCAGAGTTCACTGGGGGGAAGAGAATGATTATTAAACCAGTTTTTATGCAGATATAGTCCCAGAATTTCAGTGGACCCACCCAAACACATCTATGAACCCCAAGCTCAAAATCCATACCTGCTTTGGGAATCAGAAAGAAGTGCTAAGGCGAGGGCTTGTTTTTGATAGTAAAGAAAACATTGCACATACTGCAGCCAAGTACAAAAACTGTGATCTCTATTTAAAAAAACGTTAATCATGGAAAATCCAGGCATAATTCATGTTTGTAAAAGGAGGGGGCAAAACCCAAGAGCTAATGAGAAGCAAATTGGCCAGAGCAAGTTTAGCAGTGGCATTCCCTTTTAATGTTCCAGCTGCCATCCTTTCTTACAGCTGTGCAGCTGTATCAAATAATGACCTGCAATTTGTAATATGGGTGCTTATTATTATTATTTTCTTTCTATGTTTTTCCCCTTAAATTAATAAGGTATCTCTTGTAATAAAACTGGTCTGCTGGGAAGGTTAGCTCAATTGCACCACCCACTGGGACAAAAGCACACAGCGTTATAAACCTTGATCCAATCAGGAAGACATTCATTCTGTGCAGAATGTCTCTCTTTACACTGCCTGTGCAGTTTGCGGCTGTCGTTCCTCTCTCCTTATTCCCACTTTGCATAAGATGCACAAAGGAAAATGTCTCAAGCCACCGCCATCTGTATTCTTCTATAGCTGAAAAAGGCAGGTTAAGACACAGCGTGAAAGGCTGCCTCCTGGATGTATTTGGATTGAGGAATGAAGAAGGAGAGCAGTTCTGCTTTTATCGGAGGGTATATACCCTCCCCCCCTTTCTTCCTCACATAACAATGAAGGGCTTAAGTGATCTAACTGCAGATCATTTTTTATTTATTGGCGAGAAGGCTTCCCTTTCTGGCTTCTGTCATCTCCGATTAGTAAACACCAACGGCTCCAGGAATATGTTGTCTGTTCCATCACCGCAACCCACAGAATCGAGCCATTTGAGAGACAGAGCGAGGGAGCTGTAGCATGGAGGGAGCAGAAGAGAGGAAGGCAAGCAGACACGGATGTTCACCCTGTCAAACTTAGAAAATTGAAAGGACCACAAGGCATGCCTAATGAAAAAATCCTGCTCACTCTACACAGGTGGGATGCTTTCATGTAAAAAGAGGTTGCCCCTCCCAATATGTCTTGCTTCCGGATCATCTTAACACAAGTATATGTAGCATGCATCTGTAATATTACCCTCCCTCCAAAAAAAACAACAACAATGAAAGGCAAGATTTCAAGGTCACAAAGCAGGGAAGAGAAGTGAGCTTTGAAATTAAATCCTACAGTAAGGAGAATGGTTCCTTTTTAGCATCCATGTGTTGCTCTCTGGGTTAGGGATATGGGACTCAGTTTGCATTTAAATGCAAATTGATCTAATATGTGGACCCAAACACAGCTGCCCTTCAAAATTCACGCTTCCCCACGTTTGGGAATGCAGTTATCCCACGAAGTAACGTGCACAAAATGTGTTGTACAGGCAACTTCCCTTTTCCATGGAGGTTGTGTCAAAGCATGCATTGACCAAGTGTGCATAAGCCCATCCTGCCCCATTTCTCCCTCTTCCAGGTCCAAAAGGAGCCACACATTGACAGTTGTATGTCAATCGGACACAACTAAAATGGTTGCCCCCCCCCGTATTAGCATAAAATGCAGATATTCGTGAAAATAACAAACATACATTGTTCTGGGGAAAATGTTTTGCAAAAAAATGTGTATACTGCATACAAAAATCTGTGCATTAGCAGAAACTTACACAAAAATGTTGAAAAAAATCGATTTTTTTAAAAAAAAAATACAAATTGTCATGGAAATATGGAGAATCGTTCTTTAGGGTGGAAAAATGAGAAACTTAAATTGATCGATTTGCCCATCCCTTATCTCAGATACATCACAATAGAAGCCCACTCATCTTCTCAAGAGCTGCATGCACAAGCCCCTATTTATTTATTTTTACTTTTCTTTTTATGTATCTTGTGATTGAAAGGGACCATAGGAAGCGTTGGATCTTCCTCTCTGAGCTTTGAGAGGGAGACCCAATGTTGGATGCTGCATCTCAGCCACTGCAAAAATATCTGTGGCCCCTGCCCTGCTAATGTCAGAGCTCTGGTGTCAGTAAGGCAGAAAAGGGGACATGCTTGGGGCTGGCTACAGAAAAGTATTGGATTCTAAAGTAGGGCCCAAACTATGCCAGTTTCAGCTGGCATCGTTTATTTCCTTCCCATTGAGAACAATGGGAATTATTAAAAAATATATATAGAATGTGGAAAAGGAGAAAGGGACACACAAGTGCTCCTGTGCTCCTACTTCTATGAAAGCCTGGCAGAGTGTTGGATGAGGTGGCTCAATGGCTTTGGTTTCCACCACCACACCCTTTAGGATTGCCTCCATACTCACTTTTCTATTATGAAAAACAGGTTACAGTACAGGAGAGGAGCATAACACTGACCAGGCGAACATCAATAATCAACAGGTCAACATACCACCATCCTACAGTGATACAATGAAGTGATACAATGAAGCTGCCTTTCAGATCAGGCTCTAAATAATAGTGATAGTTTTCCAAAATGACTTGTTAATTATTATTTTTAAAGGATTTCACCTTCTGGGGGGATTGTCTTTTATGACCGCTGGGTGGTGACCCCACTGAGCACGGTAACCCAGTCGGGGGGGGGGGAGAGGCAGATTATGTCTAGAGCACCTTTTCTAGCACTTCCCCCCTTTTGGGGGTAGGCAGTGTGGATCCTAAATAGGGCTGCTCAGTCATGGATACCAAGGTCATCTTTCAAGAGAATGAATTACCAAATCAACACAATCATTGATCCTGATCTTGATTCGCAAAGATGGCGATTAGAGAAGCCATGTTTGGTGGCAGATTTCATGTGCCCTCTTCAATCCCATGTAGGGGCATGCTGAAGTTAATCTGTAATTAACAGAATCTATGGAAGGTATGAAATGAATACAGTTAGGCCCAGGCACAATCATCACCCTGCAGTAAGCCAGCAAGATCACCAGCGTATGTCATGGGATGCAAGCCTCTGAAAAGTCTGTATTTATTTTTTAATTATTCAGTGTTCGATTGCATCTTCCCCATCAATCTCATGAACCCTGCAGAACAATCTGGGGTAGGGAGTGTGGCAAAAATGGTATGCCTGCTGCTTGAAGCTCAGACCACCTGCCAGAACAGGGGAACAATGTTTTCCACTATGCCGAGAGAGTCACATAGAATCTGAGTAGCCTGCACAATGCACATTGGCTGTTGGTTTGTCCAGCCAGCTAGCTCTGAAATGCTATGCATGCCAACTCAGAAGTAAACCCATTGTGTCTGATGGGTAGGTGTGTACAGGTTTGCAACCTAAATGATCTGAGGGTAAGGGAAAGCCAGATATAGGACATACTGTAAATCGGGTCCTCCATTAAAAGAGGGCACATGTTGCGGTGCGACCTGCAACCCGACCCAGTGTTGTGGGGGTAATTGGAAAGTAAGGCCACACCACCTGATAGGTCACTTCCGTGTTGCTGGGGTGAAATTTGGCCAATGGGGCATCGTAAAATACAGCAACGCGAGACCTATATAAGCCCATGTGAGGCTACTGACCTTCCTCTTTGGGGCTATCGCATTGGAACACCAGCCCACCTCTCCCTATATTTAGGGCTTGCGTTTGACCTTGCTATGCTGTCGTGTGTCATCTGTCGTTGGGACAGGAGCAAGGTAGGAATTTTCCCCACTTGGCTGATAGCTGGTGCCATTTGGGTTTCACCTACCGCATAGCAATTAGTCACAACTTGTAAGTTGCGGATAGGCTCTGGTTCAGGTGAAAAGCATGGCACATGATGTGGCCACACCTATGGAAATACAGGATATTCCAGTACAGGAATCCAGGGACTCAATGGTTGTTGGTCCCTGAAGGGGGTCCGGCCAGTGGCCGAGACCCGGGGACATCAGAACAGCTGATTGGTGAACCTTCCATCAGCTGTCCCTGGTGTTCATCCTTGTCTGTCCCACAACGTGGCTCTGGGACAGGGCTGCCTGCACGGGTGCAGGGAGATAGTCGAACCAGAAACTATGCAACCACTCACTTGGTTGTAATCAATAAAGTTGTGGCCTAAATTCTGCCAAAAACCAAACCAAATATTTGAGTCATGTGTGAATTCATTTTGGGGGAAGGTTAAAGGTCTAAACATGCAACTGACCATCAGTGCCTATAAGCAGCCACAGACTGGTCTGCAAATTAATTACGGGTACAAATCTCAGATGATTGCTGCTGTCCCAATTTATACATTGGGTGTATTCTTATCGGTTTGAATATAAGCCCTCCCTGATTCCCTGGGGGGTGTGGGGAGCAGGAAACTAGAGTAATCTCTAAGGAGAAGGATGCTCTTTCTTCAATTAATACAGCAAGCCATTTCTACAGAACTTTGGCAAACTCCTGCCGTGCTGTTGCTCTGATCATAAACACTGAGTGACCTAATGGGGACAGGAAGTATCAGGAAATGCTGTACAAGTCACAGATTTCAGGAGCTTATGCTGATCTCTTGGATTCTAGTATCTTGGGGGGGGGGGGAATTGCAGCAGAGTATTTCTTTTTCTTTTTCGAGTGGTTCATAACACTTTCAAATAAGCCAAAGAGCATTCCTCCCTGATCTGATCATATCCTACCCCTCACATCCCATTTTTCTCCCACCCAAATAAACAATCCATAGTATTAAATAAATATAAAAAAGGGTTGCTAATCTTCTGGCAGCAGAAACACTGAAATACCAATGGAATTGCAAAAGCGATTCTTTCTGTACAAATCCCAACTTGAACGATTATTAAATTCTGCTTACCTATCATTCCTCCTTTAGCTTCAAGGGGAAAACATTATGTTTTTAAATTCTTGGCCTGAAATCTGTTGTGTGGCATTATGGATGCTGGAGCTTACATGTTCAGCATTCTAAGTAGGAAGACAAGTCACTCATAAGCTAGTGTTAAAAACAGAAGTTGCTAGTCCTTTCTTCCCCCTTCTGTTTTGTGCAACACTTTTATCCCAAAATACACTACAGTGCCTGTGTTCTTTTGAAAAGAAAAAAAGTAAACACTCATAGGGTCCTGCTTTAAACACTGCACATTTAGGCTGTTCGCGCACACTGTCCCTTTCGTGTTCCAAGTGGTGTGTTGTAGTGATGGTGGTCCTTCAGATGGAATTAAGCTACAACTGCCATCCTCTCTGCCCACTGGTCATAATGGCTGGAGCTGATGAGGGTGGTTGGAACCCAACAACATCCGGAGGACACAATTCCTGGTTTAACATTTAGAGATCATTTCTAGCTGCCATAGGAAATTTGTGGCAGTGCCAGTGTTCTTCTGGGCCACCTTGCCTAGAATGTTTTGCTCTGAGGGAAGACCCTCTCATGACATCATTATCAGTGGAGGCAAAACTCTTTAAAAGTAAGCAGCACCAGCAATGGGGTGCTGACAGTATCATGTATTGCACCCATTCTGCTGTGTTCAGTGCTGGCCCTCCCAGAGAAAGCCCGCCTTCCTGACATCAAAGACCATTTTCTTTTCCCCAGGCCTTTCAAACCTGACCTGTTTTCAGCCTTGTCTTCCCCATGTGTTTTCAAGCTGCTGTGGTCTAAACCACTGTGCCTAGGGCTTGCCGGTCGTAAGGTCGGCGGTTCGAATCCCCGCGACGGGATGAGCTCCCATTCTTCAGTCCCAGCTGCTGCCCACCTAGCAGTTCGAAAGCACATCAAATTGCAAGTAGATAAATAGGTACCGCTCTGGCGAGAAGGTAAACGGCGTTTCCGTGTGCTGCTCTGCTTCGCCAGAAGCGGCTTAGTCGTGCTGGCCACATGACTCGGAAGCTGTCTGCGGACAAACGCCGGCTCCCTCGGCCTATAGAGCAAGGTGGGCACGCAAGCCCAGAGTCATCCGCAACTGGACCTAATGGTCAGGGGTACCTTTACCTTTACTTTTTATTTCATTGCTAATTTGCTTTATAATGCCGTTGTAAGCTGCCCAGGTAACTTTTTTATTATACGACAGGAGTAAATAAATAGAAGAAAATCCCTAAATAAAATCCACCTTTTCTATGAAAAGTCTGACTTAACGATTAGTCCTCACCCCCATGGTGCAATCCTCTGCATGTTTACTCATAAGTAAATCCAAGTGACTTCAGTTGGCTTGCTCCCAAGCATTGTGCAGCTGCATTCATTTGTATCCCCCCTTTGTCCCCCCTTTTCATGAAAACTCAGGGCAGGGACTTCTTCCACACCCACCAAAATCACAGTAATATATTTCAATGTGGAGTCCAAATACCCATTGCTCCGCTGTAAGGTCTATACTAGTCATTTGCAAACTGTCTAGCTTCAGGAAATCATTTCTATCTCAACTTATCTGCTGTGGAATACCTGCCAGGAGTACTCTGCTTGTTGCAGAGGGCTCTGGGGAACACTCTAGTAGCATGGTTCACACAGTGAGCATTGACCAAACCCATGCTGCAGTGAACAACGGCAAGGGAAGATTGACAGCGGTGGCCCACCTATCCTTGCCTACCATTCTGATCTTCTAATTGAGGAAGCCTATGGAACACAGATTGAAAGCCGTTCCTCTGTGTATTACATGCTTTGATTCCAAGGTTTTACCAGCAACCAAGTCTAGGATAATTCACTGCTTAGCAATGTTTTCATGGTGTACCTCCACAATTTCCCAACTCACTAACCACAGAATTAACCAGAGGTCTGTTGAGCATTATTAGTCTATAGGTATCATTCTGAATGATTACTCATATTGAATGGGTGCTTAGCCAGGTGTAAGAAACAGAATCTAAGAGGCTGCAGCATGCCAAAGCAGAGAACTGCCACTTTTTATATTAATTCAACACCAGGGATTTTATGCACACACCATTTCCCATCTGTATTAAACACTAACATTATCCGCTAGGTTATACATTTCTAACCCCCACCCCCCACCCCCCCGTTAATTTTAAGAATATGAGATACCATTTTCAGCTCAGTTCTCTGGGAATACATTTTCCTGTTCACTACAGGAAAACAATTAATGAGATTCAAGGAATTTATCTATGCACTCACAGAGAAGCCAAATTAACTGTATCTCTAATAATTCATTCTGCTTTTTTTTTAATTGACTGAAGCTGTATCAACAGACTAGACCACTTTTTTGCCAATACTCATATAAGCAGCACTAAAGCAGAGAATTACATCTGATTTACAGCCTCATGCTAGGCATATATCCAAGGTGGCAAGGTCTGGAGCAATTCACCACTGGTAAGCATGCAAAGAGGCGGTGTGATTCGAACTATATACTATAATGGGTTTCATGTCATGTTCCTAACACATGAGATCTTATACCTGTTTCAAAAGAAATATATTTCTGGAGATGTAACACTGCCAATTGCTTAACATGGTTCAACAATGATCTTTCCTTTTTTTATAAGAATTTATTGGATTTTCATAATAAAAATACACAAAATACAAATACATACACTACACAAACTACACAAAATACACACAAACAAAACAATTATTTACTCATCCTTATCTTCTTTATAAACCAACAATGATCTTTCCAATCCCTCTCAGAGAGCATAAATTCTCTGCATTAGATCATTATGTCAGCACTTAGAACTAAACTGGATTACTACTTAGTCAGGGTTTGAAACCATATTCAAATTTATGGGAATTCATAATCCAGGAGGGATGGCATAATCTGGTTTAGGAACATAGGAACCAAGTCAAAGCACTTGTCAATTTAGTGTGATCTTCTACACCAGGCATCCCCAAGCTTGGCCCTCCAGATGTTTTGGGACAACTATTCCCATCATCCCTGACCACTGGTCCTGTTAGCTAGGGATGTTGGGAGTTGTAGTCCCAAAACATCTGGAGGGCCAAGTTTGGGGATGCCTGTTCTACACCAGTGATGGCCAAACTTGGCCCTCCAGCTGCTTTGGGACTACAACTCCCATCATCCCTAGCTAACAGGACCAGTGGTCAGGGATGATGGGAATTGTAGTCCCAAAACAGCTGGAGAGCCAAGTTAGGCCATCACTGTTCTACGCCAACTGAAACTTCCCAGAGTTTCAGCTAGAAGACTTTCCCATCCCTACCTGACAATGCAAGGAATCAAACCACACAATGCATGTTCTCTACCACTGAGCTACAAACCCTCCTGTTAGCAGTGATTAAGCAATCAAGAGTTGAATTTTCACCATCTCCTGTGTCCTGAACACCTGGCCTGCCTGGCAGCAAGTTGGTATGTTAAGTCCCCAGTCCGGGGTCAATCCATGTGTCCAAAGTCCATACAGAAGCAGAGTCTCACAAGCTGAGGGCCATCAACATGGGCAGTTCAACAGAAAGAGAACCTTTGCGCTGCTGCCCTTCTGTACTTTGAATGCCTGTTACAGCATCTCGGCCTGATGAGACATGTGACCCTCACCTGTTCTAAACCTACTCCACCTGAGTTATCACACACCTCCTCCCAGAGCTAGCGAGCCAGCCCCACCTGGCCAGTTAGGGAGCTGGGCTGTGGGCCCTTGCTTGCCTCAAGCTCCTAGAGCACCCCACCCTCTGCTCCCTAAACCGCGGAGCCCACAAGTAAAGTAGGAGATAGTAGTTGCTAGCATTCTGTTTATTTATGTGAGGTTTCTTTTTTTTCATTCATGTTAATCAAGCCTGAGGATGCTGATCTTGTGCAAGTACAACTTTCTCAGTTCCATCGTCATTTTATTCTTTCTGGTTAGTTACCACTGCAATATTTTATCTATTTTTGATGGCAAATTACCGTTTGGGGTGAATATGCTTTCTTACAAACAGCCCAGAGAAGTTAAATATACAACAATAATGGGATTGGCTAACAAGACCTCCAAGCAACATTAATCAATCTCTGCTTTGAACTGATGAGCCTTGTCAATTAAAAAAAAAAAGAGGATTTTGCACCAAAATTACCATTTTTAATGTAATTTTCTAATTGCAATAAAGCATGATTTTTAGTGGGAAATGGTTCAATGTTCTTTATCCTTCAGGCTTTTTGTAGTTGTTGTTCAGTCATTCAGTCGTGTCCGACTCTTCGTGACCCAATGGACCAGAGCACGCCAGGCACGCCTATCCTTCACTGCCTCTCGCAGTTTGGCCAAACTCATGCCAGTCGCTTCGAGAACACTGTCCAACCATCTCATCCTCTGTCGTCCCCTTCTCCTTGTGCCCTCCATCTTTCCCAACATCAGGGTCTTTTCTAGGGAGTCTTCTCTTCTCATGAGGTGGCCAAAGTACTGGAGCCTCAACTTCAGGATCTGTCCTTCTAGTGAGCACTCAGGGCTGATTTCTTTGAGAATGGATAGGTTTGATCTTCTTGCAGTCCATGGGACTCTCAAGAGTCTCCTGCAGCACCATAATTCAAAAGCATCAATTCTTCGGCGATCAGCCTTCTTTATGGTCCAGCTCTTACTTCCGTACATTACTACTGGGAAAACCATAGCTTTAACTATACGGACCTTTGTCGGCAAGGTGATGTCTTTGCTTTTTAAGGTGCTGTCTAGGTTTGTCGTTGCTTTTCTCCCAAGAAGCAGGCGTCTTCTAATTTCGTGACTGCTGTCACCATCTGCATTGATCATGGAACCCAATAAAGTGAAATCTCTCACTGCCTCCATTTCTTCCCCTTCTATTTGCCAGGAGGTGATGGGACCAGTGGCCATGATCTTAGTTTTTTTGATGTTGAGCTTCAGACCATATTTTGCGCTCTCCTCTTTCACCCTCATTAAAAGGTTATTTAATTCCTCCTCACTTTCTGCCATCAAGGTAGTATCATCAGCTTATGAGTCTGAATTAATTAAGCAAAACCATAAATGCTGATTAATCCTTTCATGGTTGACAGGAATATCAGACAAGGCTTGGGAATCTCAGACCCACAGGTCAGATGTGGCCCTTCAGGCCTCTCTCTTTCTGTGGCTTTTGGGACTCTCTGCAGGCCAAATTTCTCCCTCAGCCACTCCCGCTCTTCTCATGCCACACCTAGCTCCCTAGCAGTGGTCACTGAGGAAACAGCCATCAAAAACCAAGCACCTTCAGCTAAGTCTGGAAAGCATCAGGTGACCATTAGTAAGCAACTGACTTGAACAGAAGACAGCTGTCTTTTCACTTGATGCCACAAGACAGCATTTATTTTACAATAAGTGATCAGAATAGCATTAGACCAGATTGTGCATGAGCTCAAATGGCACGAAGGTTACATCTGATTTAGTCCACAGAGGTTGAGGTCAATAACTGTCTGTGTTCCACTGCGAGACACTTTTCACTTCAAAATACATGGGAAACCTAAGGTGGAAGCAGTTTATTCCTTCCTAATGAAGACTTGTTTCCCAAAAAGGGATTTTAATCTCTTTTGTGATGTTTAGACATAAGGAAAGCAAGGAACACCCCAGGCACATTTTCATAGAACTCAATTAAAATCAAGTTCATTTGTGCAAGAGGAGTCCCTGCAACTTAATCATTAATAAAACCCAAGATCCCACATGTATTAGACCTGTGTTTCGCTTGGGTCTGAGGGATTGCTACTGACTAAAATGTTTGATGCGATATGGATTTGCAAGTATCATATATGCCTTTGTGCTGTATATCAATGCCATGATATTGATAATAAGGGATTTGCTGGCTATTTACCACTGACATTTTCAGAAGCTGCTTTGTAATCCACAATGATCTCCCCCTGTATTACATTCCTTTTTGTAAACTAGGCTTCCAGGGTTTTAGAAAGAAAGGCACAGTATTGTACAACCTGACATTTGGATGCTTTCTCAAGAGATATTAAGAACTTAACATCTTTATTCCACACTTCTGCCAGAGTAGATTAAAAACTATAGAAGGACATTTTTTTATTAGAGTCTAGTTAATCTCCAAAAGTTCATGAGTTCATTTATTCACAAAACCATACAGATGCTTCTTGGAAACTTTTCCAAAAACTACAAGCCTCTTCAATCTAGCAAAATTGCTATAAAGACCTACAGAAGAAGTAGGTATTCAGCTGCCATTTTCTGCTTTTACCATTTCTTGTTTGGTCATAAATGTATCTTGAACAACAAAACCAAAAGTGTTTGATTGAACTTGAGCAAATTCAATGGATGGTATCCCACAGCTGCAGAGTCTTCAAATTGAAAATAGAGATTTCATTGGGGTAGAAAACGACTAAATTACGTAAAAACTCAACTATTTTTCATCCAGATCATTGTCACTGTTTCCTATGGCTACTGCTATGACACCATTTCTCCCTGACTGCTGTTGATGCTTTATCCTTCCTGGTTCTGTCACATGAACCCATATTCCAATCAGGATTCACAGAGTGAATGTGATGTCCTCATGGTGCACCGTATCCAGTCAGGTTTAGACTACATGATGATGTCATTGAGAGCAACAGGGTGGCAACTGAGGGAGAATATTGTTGTTTTTATCAGTCACATAGGCAAGTCCAATTAGCTTAAAAAGGGTGTGTGTGTGAAAAATTAAAGCATTTCTTGATAATGGCAATAATTTTCATGAGCAACTTCATCCAAGCCCTGCTTGTATTGAATCAGTGCAGCCTAATTTAAATTTTCCACGCTTCCTCTCATAGTTTTCTTTTGCTCATGAAATGTTAAAATGGAATGGAGGGAGAGAATGGTGTGGGAATTAAAACTTAAAGAGAGAGTTTGATTTGAAGGATACATGAATATAATATTCTTGGCCTGATCTCATTTTTATTGCTAACACACTTCTACCTGTCTATTAGCCCATTAGCAATATTAAAAGCTTACAAAAAAACCTATTCAATGCAACATTTAAATGGCCTTGGCAGACATCAAGAATGTGTTGAATTTAGATGTTTGAGGAGAATCAGAGCATCTTAGGAGTTGGATTTAATTCATAAGAGCACCAGTGCTGGATCAAACCAAAGTTTCATCTAGTCCAACAAGATTCCCTGTGTATTGGCAGTGCAGTTTTTACACCAGAACTAGAATGGACACAAAGGTGATTTGAAAATTATTGTATTGGCCATTGCCCTGTTCGCATTGCTATGACGGCCTTATAGCGTTCAACGCACAACCATACACCACCACTATAAGCATATGGGGTGGGCAGTATAATTCAGATGAGAACATGGAACTATATCTCTCCAACCTCAGATTATGCACACTTAAGAGCTCACAAGGGAGAACTTTAATGACAGGAAACAAGGAGAAAGGGCACTTTGCACAAAGCAGTATGTCTCCACAACAACATTGGGAATTTGAACACTTCTCTGCCTAGAACAGGAGTGGGGAACCTTTTTCAGTCTGAGGGCCACATTCCCTCCTGGCCAACCTTCTGAGAGTCAACATACCATTGGTTGCTGAGGCCAGAGGCAAAAGTGGATGGAGCAATGAATATGAATTTTGCCTTTGTGCAGTAGGCTAGTTTCTTGACACTCAAGACATTTTTTTCTCTCCTCCATTCATGCAAGAAGCATCAGCTGTCAGGAACCGGGTCAGCAATAAACCACCTGGTGTCGGTGAAATTAACTCTTTATTCAAAGAAGCCAAAAACAGCACAGGCCTAGTACTCACAGCAACTTTCCCGGTAGGTCTTGCCCCAATGAGGCAGTTTCAAGGACTGAAGTCCCCTGCCTTCCCACCACTCTCTAAGGCTCCTCTGCTGATTCCTTCCCCATCAGGCTAAGGCTTCGTCATCTTGTCTCTCCTTGCCCTTTTCATTCCTCTGTGTGTTTTGGGAGACCAGGGCACAGGGGAGCTGGTGAAAGCAGGACCAGGAAACTCTGTGACTTCTTCAGCAGCCTGCCTCCTCTCTGCCTCTTGCCCTCCTCCCCCCTCCTCTCCAGCATCCACTTCTGCTTCTGCATCTGGACGTCAACCAGCCTCTTCCTGCTCACTCAACCCTGTTGCCTCTTCAGCTTCTGACACCTCCTCCTCCTCCCAGTCTGCTCCCTCTTCTCCTTCTGATCACTCATTGCCATCCCACCACCAATCCCCTGGTTCTGAGCCTTCCTCCCCTGGGGGTTTCCTTGGGGCTTCCCCAGCTGGTGCCTCCCACCACTCCATTGCATCCAGCCAGTCCATAATATCATCTGAGTTCAGGGACACATTCCAGCCATTCAAAAGAACTCAAGGAAGATGAAAAGCAGGACAGGTGAACAGTGTGGCCTGTGGAGAGTCGTGAGGATCAGAGAGTGGTCTCAAGGGGTATTTAGTCTCCAGGCCTGAAGTTCCCCATCCCTGGACTAGAAACTTAACAGGAAGTCCAACCGTACTCCTACCATCTGAAGACAAGCATGTGAAGGTTCTTTTGCTCCCAGGCTTGGAAGTGTGGGCTTCATAATGAAACAGAGAAAAGGGCATTAATTCAGACTGAAGCTTCACTTGCATCAAAGTTCCATCGATTCACTGTTGATATAAAATGAAACATGCAGGAAATTGATTTCTTTAAAAAAAATTATAAGAGACAATGCAAGTGATCATCAATTACAAAAGAGAGAGAAAAGAATGAAGTGAAAAGTTCCTCAGGCAGGCAGGCAAAGACAGTATTACATTTACAAACTGTACATTAGCCAGCAGGCAAGTTTCTCCTTTATTGTTGTGAACGTCTTTCATTATTAATAGATTGGGAGAGTGGGAGAGAGGGATAGAAAGTATGTCTCTTAATTCATCTGTAAATCGTAACCTACAGATCAAGCAGCCAAGCCTTTCCAATCCACCTTGACTGTCTCCTTGATGGCTAGAATATTTTTAGGCTCTTAGACTCTCAACAAGTTCTGCAAACTGCGGGCTCATGCCCTCAAGTACTGGACCAAATATGTATTCCACATCTCCATCAGCTTGAGAAAGTTCCCCCCCAAAAATATCAAATCATAGTTAAATATACACGTCTTTTAATATTTTTAAAAAAATGAATCACATCATTAAGCTGCATTACAACCATCACTACAATATGACATCCCGGTCTGCAGGCCAAAAAACTTTCTTGACAAATGTGTTTTGCTGCCTTCCCTAAAAACAGTAGGAAATGCTCTATTTTTTTTGGTGATGGTGATATCCGGATCAAGGCTTTTGCAAAAGAGGGCTGTAGCAGAGGATAATTAATTGGGGGGGGCAGGTCCAAGACATATTGGTGCCTGTAACAGAAGCCCCTCCTCATTAAAACATATTGTGATGCAATTCAGATACACATGCCAGCCTTCATCTTTTCCTTCACCTTTGTTGTGTCATCCCAAACAAATCACCTCAACATGGTATGGCCAACCCTGATGTCTATAAAGATGAAGGGCCACAGCCTAGTGATAGGGCACACATTTTGCATGTCCAGGAACCTTTGAGAGCCACTGTCTGTTAATGTCAACAATACAGAGCTAGATGCACCAATAGTGTGACTTGGTATAGTTTCCTGTGTTCCTAAGTAGCTCTTTCAATCCCAGCTGAAATATGGAGCTATATGACCACACCCTATAGCAGGAGTCACCAATGCAGTGCTTGCAGTCACCAGTGTGCCCCCCAGTACCTCGTATAGCACCCATGAAAGTAAATAGGCTAAATATCCACAATGCATGAGTGACTGTTTCTTCCTTCCTGCTCATTTCATGTGAACACTTGCTCAGCTTCTCATATGCACCCCAGAGCATCCATTTTGTGTTACAACACACCTCCACGGAAGCCATTTCATGACTGTTGTCCAAGGCACTTTTTCAAAAATCCAGATGTGCCTACTGGCCCCAAATTTTTGGAACCTGTCCAACTCTACAAGATATATTAATCCAGCAAACTTGTGACCCACCAAGCCAAATGCGCAGCTCATCACCTATGTATGGAGACCACCAGGAGAAGAATTAACTTCCTGTTATTCTGCCTTCCTGGATCTGCAAGAAAAAGAAAAGAAAAAAGAAGCACTTAACAGGCTATACAATGTGTGGCTGATGGTCTATGTTTGGCAATTACACACACACACACACACGGCATTTCAAAGCAATCATGACCGCCAAACATAGCCTAATGTGTATGAGTGCACAGATACTAATTTATTATTATGTTTCATCTGCAAACTAATAATGTAGTTTGTCTAGTCATACTCTGTCAGCTGATATTATTACAGGGAGCCCCAGGGAGAAATTAATTTTGCATACTACAAATGTGTGTGAGTGATCACACATACCACCAATTAAAGTTTCTCAGTGAGCATAGTGACAAACAAGAAAAGAACACGCTCCAGGAATCGTGGCCTTTTGTAAGGATCTGCCATATATTACAATGTGGTGGAAACAGACTTTTGCTCCTGTCTTGTTCCTACTCCTCTGTGTGTGTTTGTGCAAATGGTACAACTAGACTACATCATCAAGAACCCCTAAACTGGGGTTACATGTACAGAACCTACACATGTACAGTTCTTATTACCAGATCTCAAACCATTGAGGAAGCATGTCTTGGAAGTTTCCACAAGGGTCAGGGAATATCACATGGCCTACTCTGGTTTTATGATGCAAGGAGGTCTCTTGAACTATAGCAGATGGTCTCTTTGCAGTTCTCTACAGGGCTTGGTAATGACACTTATGATGAAACCTCACCAGACATCTGTTAAATCGATGACTTGATTCCCCACTCTGGGCTGAAATTCTGACACTCTTGTTGGCATCAGCGAAGCCTACACCCACTTAGTTAGTTGCTGTGGTCTAAACCATTGAGCATCTTGGGCTTGCCGATCAGAAGGTCAGCAGTTTGAATTCACACAATGGGGTGAGCTCTGCCCCAACTCCTGCTAATCTAGCAGTTTGAAAGCACACCAGTGGAAGTAGATAAATAGGTACTGCTGCAGCAGGAAGGTAAACAGCATTTCCATGCGCTCTGACACTCATCACGGTGTTGTGTTGTGCCAGAAGCAGTTTAGTCATGCTGGCCACATGACCTGGAAAGTTGCCTGTGGACAAACACCAGCTCCCTTGGCCTGAAGTGAGATGAGCGCCGCACCCCATAGTTACCTTTGATTAGACTTAACTGTCCAAGGGTCCTTTACTTTTACCTTTTTTACCTACACCCATTTAAATAGCATATGAGAAGCTCAAGGGCAGCTTAAGTCTCATGCAGAAAAAGTCCTATGTAGGGTCTTCTTGATAGCAACACCACAGCTCTGGAATGTGTTGTTCCCTGAGATTAGATAATCACAGACACCAGGTGGGTTCCAACAGTTGGTTCCAACAGGCCTTTGCCTAACAACGCTAGTTTATTTAATTTGAATTGGATATGTTGTTTGTATTTTGTCATTTTATTATTTTAACTGAGTGTGTAACCCATTCTGAGATCATATGGGATATAAATTTTTCTAATACTTTCCCACTCAAAGAATTCTGGGCACTGTAGTTTGTTAAGGCTTGCTGGGAGTTCTAAATCTGTGAGGGATAAACTTTAGTGCCCAGAAATCTTTGGAGGGAGGGATGTGGTTCAAAGGTATAGTGTGTACACGGGACAAAAGAATGTCAAGCTTTTGCAATTCTGGAAACAACAGGTAACAGCCCATGAATAAAATAAGAGGGAGGAAGAGATCATTCTTTGAAAATTAAAGAGAGGCACTTTTCACCTTAACACAAATCTGTGATGCAACAGAATATAAAATCTTAGGAGAGAAGGATTTATTAGGTGAGACTTAAGGCCACAATGATATATGGGGATTCCATTAGAATGTATTACTCTATAAAGGCCTGTGTTTGTATAACAGAAACCATTATCTATAGAGACTCAGTTGATTCAAGCTGAGGTAATTTCAGCTATAAATTAAGGAAGTGTAAGCAAATTTACATCAATTGTGAATGCATCCTTTTATCTTTTTTCTTTGGCTCTATGGCTTTGCTGTTGTGGATCTATTGTCTCCATTTCCAAGTTCTAATCTGGGATATGGACTTTGTCCATGTGGTATTTGTCCACAGGGAGGCTGTTATTTTCCTGTCAACCAGGCTGCCATCACCCAAGCCCTAATGTAGAGGTCACCACTGTGGAGTGCTTCAGACGTAGGACTTCAATTCCCATCTGCCCCATCCAGCATGGCTGAAAGTGAGGGATTATGAGAGTTGTAGTCCATAATATTTGGAGTCCAAATATTGGCTACCCCTGCTCTAGTGTGTTGTTTTCTTATTCAATCAATCAATCAATCAATCATCAATTCATTTAAAATGGGGTGGATCAAAAGCTGCTCATCTGAAACTTTTCCAATGACCCACCATGTGAGTCTCTGTCAGTAGAAGCCAGTCTGTGGAACTCAGTGAAAGACAGTGAGAATTAGGCTGGCTCCTTTCCATACCCTCCAAAAATTTCTCTGATGAAAATAAGGATGTCCTAAGGAAAAATGGGACATTCCAGAATCAAATCAGAAACTGGGATAGCATCTGTAAATCCGGGACAGTCCCTGGAAGATAGGAACACTTGGAGGGTCGGCCTTTCTAAATAGCTCTGCACTCAGTTCTGATTATGGGTTATACTAGATCAGAGTAAGGAACCTCTGGCCTGTAGACCTCATTGCCAGGCCTCCCCATTTGGACCACTATGCCATTTTGTCCAAGCCATGCCTACCTGCCAATATGTAGGCAGGTAAAAAGGCAACTGGGCCGGGCCAAAAGGAGCTTTTGGAGTGCTGCCAATCTTCAAGAGCCCCTTGTGCAATGCTTCTGAAATTCTGATGATCAGCTGGTTGGCAGGACTTTAAAGTGTCATGCCAGCTTACAAAGAGCCTTGCACTGTGTTTTGAAGTCCAACAACTAGGTGATGTCATTGTAATGTTAAGGATTGACAGGTGAGCAGCCCCACCCATCTGTCAAATTTGGCCTGTGGGAGGTAGGGGAAACTGACTTTTATATAGGCTGGTTAGCTGATGAAGCTCAATAGCTATTAATCACACACACATACACACACAAAATGATTTATGTAAGTACAGAGCTTCTCTTCACTCCCTTGCCCAAGCAGGTATTGCCCCACAGATACAAAAGATGCCATAAACATGGATGAGCTGCTAACCACCATCTGCTATAACCCTAGTAAAGAATAACTTGTTGTTGTTGTTGTATTTATATGCTGCCCATCTGAATGGGTTGCCTCCATCTACTCTGGGTGGCTCTCAACAAAATATTGAAATCACATCTCAATAGTGTACATGTCAGTGGGGCAACCCTGGTTTTTATATTTACGAGCTTCCTATTACACACATAAAATTGGAAGTGGATAGTCCGCGCCTATCAGAATTAACAAATTTCCCTTTTTGACTGGGGTCTGTTTTCCAATAAAAATAAAACTACATAAAGTGTCTAGTAATAAGTTCCCAGAGATGTCAGTGACAAGCTCTTTTGGCAGGGAGGCGCCTGTGACGGTAACATGAAGGTGCTGGAGGTGAAATAGTTAAACCAGGTTACCAATCAGAACCCAGAGGGGGTGGAGTCAGAGTGACAGTTAGTTGGCAGTTGAGAGAGGGGGGGAGTTAGTTGTGGGAGTGGGTTGGAATTGGGAGGTTGGTTGGAGTGGGAGTGAGTTAGGAAAGAGTGTGCATAGGTGAAGTTAATGTAACAGGAAAACTGAGTCAAGGCCAGTTAGGAGAATAGAAGCCAAGTAAATAGCTGAGAAGTGGTTAAGTGAGGGAGAGCTAGTAGAGGGAGTTATAGGTCTGGGAAGACACCCATGTTTGACATTGTTGGCAATCGTTTATGAAACCACATGGTTGTTATTCTGTAATAAATAAACATACGTTTGATTTTACAGTTTAACCCTGACTGGACTCAATAGATTTACCAGGTAGGGCCTGGTTGGTGGCAGCGAGAGAGGAGAGCGTGGTGGCACAGGGATCAATCAACCGTGAAACGTCTGGGGACCCTGTGTGCGATCGCCACAGCGCCTAATGGAAATCCACAGAATGCAAAGCCCCTGGAACGCAATGCTAACTATAGCCGGGGTAGTAAATTATGAACATGGATGCATTGGCCATTGCCATAATATTGTAAAACCAGACAATGAAGGAAATGAAACAACAATGAACAGGTAGGCACAAAATTCAATGCAAGGGCGTGGAATTTATGCAAGGATCCCTCGTGAACTGCAGCTGATTCTTTCTGGGCCCTGGTGATGAACTCTTAACTTCTGTGTTTGAAAAACCAAACTTCTGACATCTATGACCCATTGAGGCTCTATTGAAATTTATGACGAACAGCCCAAAGCAAATCCATGGAGTGCAACCACACTTGGGTAACTTTCCCATGTAATCTTCAGAAGCCTTCCACCCCAGAGAGAAAGTAGAACTAGCAGTTATACTCACCAATATGATAAAGAGGGGTGGGAAAGTGGCTTTCTTCCTGGTTGGGGATAAAGGTTGCCAGTAGAGTATACAACTGGGACTGGTGACAAAATGTTGCTTCGTATCTTTGCCCTCCTGTTCAGGACTGCTTTCAGCTATGTCCTCCGCCGGATGCTGTAAGGTTCTGAAGCAGACTAATTATTGATAAAAGTGCCGTGGGTGCCAGTACAAAATGGTACCTCTGTTTACGAATGCCTCGAGTTATGTTTTTTTTGGGGGGGTGGGGGTTATGAACGTTTTTAACCTGGAAGTGAGTGTTCCAAGCTCTTGGAGGCCTCGCCGCTGCCCAGAGCCAACCCAAACATCTGCAGGGCCTATGGAGGCTCCACAGTTCCAGCAGCGGGTTCTCTTGGAGGCCTCCACGATTGCCCAGAGCCAGGCACCAATATCCGCAGGATGCCCAGCAGGTCGCATCCCAGCCCCAAAGTTAGGTAAGGAACACTTACCTAACGAAGACCTAGAGCAGTGAAGATGTTAAGAAAACAAAGATGAGTCTGGGCCGAAAAGCCCTGTACCAACCCTTGCCCCCCCCCCCAGCTGTAACAAGATGGGTGGCATCTAGCCAGGTAAGCCCACCTACCCTGTGGGGTGTGTGGAAAATTTTGGGATTCTGCAAGGGATTTTGGGATTTGTTTATGTGAGTCTGCCCTGTGCCTTTGTCTCTGCTTTGCTCCGTTTGGGGAACGTCTGGGGGACTCTGCCTTCTTCCATTGTTTTGGGGATCGTGTGGAGCCCAGTTCAGCTACAGGTTGATTGTGTGACTGCAGAAATGGATAAAAGCCCCCCATCCAAACAATGACTATCATCAGTGCATGTAAGAGGAAAAAATGTTATTTTTTAAAAAAATCTACAATACTGTCGTATTTATTTTATAGTACAATACATTGATTATTGCCTTCATTTTATGGATCAATGGTCTCGTTAGACAGTAAAATTCATGTTAAATTGCTGTTTTAGGGGGTATTTTTCATCATCTGGAATGGATCAATCATTTTTCCATTACTTTCAATGGGAAAGTGTATTTCAGGTTAAGAATGCTTCAGGTTAAGAACGGACTTCCGTAACCAATTAAGTACTTATCCTGAGGTACCACTGTAAAATAAATAAATAAAGGTATTCCACACAGGTGAGTACCATCACAAAAAGCACTGTGTGTGTTTCTGTTTCTGTGTGTGTGTGTGTGTGTGTGTGTGTGTGCATGTATCTCACAGAGAGACATATCACAAAGTCTCTGGTAAACTCAGGTAAAACTTTGCAAAATCATTTTCCTACCTGTTTACCTCCTACACACTGTTTAGCTTTTAAGGGCTTGTTTGTTTTCTCAGATTCAACAATACACACATATAATCTTAGTAAAATGCACCCCCTTCTAATTTTCTCCCAACCCACCCCCAGAGTATTAGCAGTGGCTCTACATCTTTTCCAAGTAAGGCTTCTGCTGTTTTAAATTCTTCCTTGCTATGATCTCTTTTTGTTTCCTTTGAAATTTATCTTCGGTTAAGTTCCACTTTATTATATGGCTGCTGTTTCTGGTTATATATTGTCGAGGTTTTCCTTTCTGGTACTCTATGAGTTGGCTGGCTGTTTTTCATTAATTCTTTGGGACTCTGGAAAAAAAAAGCAATTCCTTTATTTGAGAATCCTGACATTTATTAGCATAATAAAACTCTCAAGATGAAATTGCAGTTTTCCAGCTGGTAATTTCATTTGCCAGAGAACTTACAAGGAATTTATTTTAAAGCCAGGTAAAACCTAAAATATGAGGCATGCATGAAATGCAGACTGGGGAAAAATGAAAATGGATTACCAAGTGAAAAATCACACTGCTGTCCCATATATGTTCATTAGGAAATGGCAAAGAAGATGGGATGGAGACCAAACTTTCTGCAAGCTGTTCTCTGTTTGGGGGTTACTCTTGACCTCTGCTCTGATCATGGCACGTCAACAAGCATCTCTTGGTAGAGATGCCTTTTACTACCTTCAGTTACCGTATTTTTCGCTCCATAAGACACACTTTTTTCCTCCTAAAAAGTAAGGGGAAATATCTGTGCGTCTTATGGAGCGAATGGTGGTCCCTGGAGCTGAATTGCCCATGGGGGCAAAAGAGGATCATGCTTTTTATTTTACAAAGAGAAAAGGGGGGGTTGAAATGACCCCGCTCAGCAGCTGATCAGCAAGAGATCGGGAGAGAGATAAGAGTCCCAGCTCCCTTTCAGCCCCGCCCTCTTGCCCCGCCCTCCATTGTTGAATGTGCTGCAGAGGGAGGTTGTTTGTTTCTCCAGTGACATGTGACTGGCTAATTAGATTATCTGTCTGGAAAATGTAGAAAAGGCTCCCTTTCCTTTAGAAGCTGCAGAAATGTGAGTTGAACCCCATAAAAACGGGCCTTTTCCTCTTTGCTTTCCCCCCTTTGCAAAAAAGCTGCAAAACTTTTAGCTGATCCTCAAAAAAACAGGGTTTTTCCCTTTGCAAAAAAAACCTGCAAAACTTTTAGCTGATCCTCAAAGAACCAGGGCTTTTCCCTTTGCAAAAAAAGCTTCAAAACTTTTAGCTGATCCTAAAAAAAACCAGGGCTTTTAGAGGAGGAAACGCGAATAAAAAAAAAAACTAACTGGGTTTCCTCCTCTAAAAACCAGGTGCGCCCTATGGTCCGGTGCGCCCTATGGAGCGAAAAATACGGTAAGTGGTCATCAGTGCCCTCTCCTGAAGAATGATTCAGTCACTGTCATGTATCCTTTGGTTTCTTCCTGCTGGAAGTTTTCTACATGAAGCCATCTCTGAAGAGCATCCAGAATGCAGAAGATGCCTAATTATTAACCAGGATTGGCTGCAGGAAGCCTGGAACATCAAGTCTGAAGGAGATCCTCTGCCATCCAGTTGGTTTCTTAGCCCAATGCCAATTGCTCTGGTAAGGTAAAGGTAAAGGGACCCCTGACCATTAGGTCCAGTTGTGCCCGACTCAGGGGTTGTGGTGCTCACCTCGCATTACTGGCCAAGGGAGCTGGCGTACAGCTTCCAGGTCATGTGGCCAGCATGACTAAGCCGCTTCTGGCGAACCAGAGCAGCGCACGGAAACGCCGTTTACCTTCCCGCCGGAGCGGTACCTATTTATCTACTTGCACTTTGACGTGCTTTCGAACTGCTAGGTCGGCAGGAGCAGGGACTGAGCAATGGGAGCTCACCCCATCGTGGGGATTCGAACCGCCGACCTTCTGATCAGCAAGCCCTAGGCTCTGTGGTTTAACCCACAGCGCCACCCCTGCTCTGGTGTTGACCGTCAACTTTCTAAATCAGATTGGCAACCTTTGATTCTCCCGGTGTTGCTGGACTACAACTCCCATTATCTCTCATCATTGGCCATGCTGGCTGGGGCTGAGAGGAATTCATACGCAACAACTTGGTTCCCATTCATGCTCTTGCCTTTCCCCCTTCAATACTTCCCTTCCCATGTACTCAAGCCATCTTATGAGGGAGTGCTCTGAATATCTCAGCCTTCAGAAAGGAGACTCATGCTCAAGGAGGTTTCTTCAGCTGTGGCTTAAGGTGGTGAAAGTCTTTTTATTTGGGGGGATCTTGGGAGTAGCAGAAATTTGATTTGTCCACTTTTCATTATGCTTTTACGGTTTTTGTTAACATCTTGCTGATATTTCTTCTTTTTTAATGCTTTGGTATAAGAGATGCTTGCTTGTTGTTCCTAATGTTATTTTAATGTTTAATGTTTAATGCAGGTCACCTAGGTGGCCTTTATTTAAAACCTAAAGTTGGGATATAAATAATATTTCCCAGTTCGAACAGAAAAAAGCCAAGGATGATGGGAATTATGGTCAAACATATGGAGGGCCACAGGTTCCTCGGCCCTGATTTAGGCTAAATAGAAAGTATTTGGGTTGACATTTAAGACCTAATCAGTTGTAGTGAACCAGTAACTATGGATGGAATTTGCAATCCAGCAGCATCTGAAGGGTCACATATTTCCTATTCCTGCCCTAAATGGCCTGAAACTGGAGAAATATAGACTGCCTTTTCCACCATGAGTTTACAGATTTTGAGATTCTCAAATGGGTTTTTGCTGAAGGTGCATTTCTTGTCCAGATTTATGCTGTGTTGCAGAAGCAGGGTCTTCTTTGTGGTGACCCCTTGTCAAATGCCTTCCCTTGGAAGTCCAAAATGTTAGTTCCTGCTGATAACTTTTTAGAAAACAAGCTAAAGCCCTTTTTCTGCTCTCTTTTAGGCTGCTGTGTCAGTCCTTTCCTTTCTCACTATTTGTGCTGCCAATGTTTTAGTTTTATTATTTTCTCAGTTTTTAATAGTCAGATTGTTCTAACGATTTTTATTGGGTAAATCTGAGGAGGGGAGAAGATGGAAATACTTATATACTTGAGTATAAGCCTAGTTTTTCAGCACATTTTTTGTGCTGAAAAAGCTGCCCTCGGCTTATACTCGAGTGAGGCGGGCGGTGGGGTGGCGAGAAAGAAGCCCTTTCTCTCCTCTCGTGCCACCACCCGCTCTCCCCAGTCAACCATTCCTTAAGAAGTGTACAAGAACGGCGGTTCTTTACTCTCCCCAGGCAACTTGTTTCATTCCTGAACTGCTCGCATAAATGCAAACTTGGCAAAGGAAGAAGAGGAAGGAGCAGCCCAAAGGGCTGCTTTTGGGCTGCTCGTTCCTCCTCCTCCTCCACAGCGGCAAAGGTGAACCGGCTTATACTCGAGTCAATAAGCTTTCCCAGGTTTTTGTAGGAAAATTAGGTACCTCGGTTTATATTCAGGTCGGCTTATGCTCGGGTATATACGGTAAATCAGATCCTTTCATATTCCAATGAAAAACTTACCACAGTCATAATGTTATTTGTCATCATAACTGAGGCTTGGTACAAAATGTAAAAATGCATGAGTATAGTTGCCCACATAGGCTTGTAATTGAAAACGGAGGGACAGAAGGAAGAGATTTTCCTAGCTAAATAAAAACAAAAGCAAAAATATCCATAACACGCCAATGTTTCGCAAGTGTTTATTGCTCCTTATAAAAAGTTGGTAATGAGTGCAACTTAGAAGTTGGTATGTTTTATCCTCCAATATTTGCCAGGTGGCAATATGTACACTTTACACTTGACAATTCAATCCAGCATACAAGTCAAGGCCTGTTATAAGGAAAATCCCTCTTTATAATGGGATGGTAGGCAAGCAGTGTGAGGAAGCCAATCTAGGAAAGGGGAGGAGGGTCTAATGGCTGTAACACCCCTGCCAAAGGACTGTGAAATGTATAAATGTTGGTCTCCCTTTCCACTCTCTGTATAGGCTCAAGGTACATGCAACAGCCACTGCCCCATTGGTTTCAGCCAGGAGCTGCCCCAGGTACTTAACCCCTTCCCCATAGCCTACCTTTGACTCCACCCCCAATACTTTTCTCTTCAACCAAGCTGTGATGCCAGAATTGAGCTTGGCTGGAAGAAAAGTTATGGAAAGAAAAGTGGCGGGTGCAAGGATGGTTTTGCTCTCCTTACTGAGGCACCCCTTTTGGTAAAAATAAAAAAATAAAAATCAGACCCCACCCCACCCCCCACTTTATGCATACCTGGGGATGACGAGGTTTAAGCAAATGGGGCTGCTAACATAATGCATAGTTTGAAGATTAGAAAACACCTATCTCTACCTAGCCATACCACAAATCTGCATCTTTCCCAGTTGCATACATCTAGCTCCTGAATGCTACCATTTTGAGAATTTCATAACTCACTATATGCTAAATAAGTTCCGTTACCAACCATATCTTTTGCTACAACTATTAGGGGAATTTTTTGCGGGGGGGGGGGGTGATTTTTGATCATCATTGGTGGTTTAACCCTATTCTGAAGGACAATTGTAGAGGAATTGTTTTCACGTGCTTCCAGTTTTAAATGGCTAATAAGATAAATAATGGCTGCGAATTAAAAGTTGGATTGCCTATATAAGACTTGTTCTTGGTTAACATTTGCCATTCATTAGCTGGTGATAAGCTGCTGTCTTATATCTTAAGGTGGAGTCATTTCACTAATTATTCCTGCTCTCCAGAAATATTTACTATAGTCTCCACAGTCATTCAAATAAAGGGCTATAATCAGGTGGGTTCTTTGTTTGTCTGCAAGGCTCCAGCAGCAACTCTCCGCCAGAGGATGTGATTATTTCTTCCTAGAAAGATAAAATAAATTGCATCATCAGTGTGAAAAATAATCATGCCGAACATGACTATATGGCTTACTATATACTTCACTTACGAAGTCACATAAGCACATCTAGGTTCATGCTGTAAGATGTTTTAATTCCTTTGATGGTTCATATTAAACCAGTTGACAGGAGACATATTAGCATGGTGTTTAATATTTGGGGTGGGGGGGAGAGGGAGATCTTCGTGATTAATCATCCTGTTCTGCCTTCTAACAGCTCAGCAAGGGATTTTTTTTTCGAAAGAGGAAAGAGTGAACGCACAGACTCACAGCCACATGATCAGCAGACTGATATAATGTATCTATAACTGCAGCAAACTATTTCTGACATAGCAACTGGGTGTCCAAATGCACTCCGATATTAAAATAGATGATAAAAAAGCTCTCTCTACACACGCAGAGCTAGTATGTTGGGGAGAAAGCTTAACTGGCAAGTTTTATGTTGTTGTCATTTTTGAGATGAGGGACCATCCGAGCATTTAATCCCTTCACCTGCAGTTTGAGGTGCTGCAGTTAAGCAAGGGCTGTGTCATTAACGGCCTGCTAATCATGTAGCACAGCTCCTAAGGTTCACGTGAAAACCTCATTACCTCCATGCTAAACAAATAAACATGGGATGCAGGTGGGACCACGGCTAGGATGATTAATCATTCCAGCTCAGCTCAGCTCAGCTCAATGAGAAGAGACTCGCTGATGCTCATTGTACATACTTACCACTGTTTGTTTTCAGTCTGGAAACAGAAGCTATTATCTTTCTCAATCTAGGATGTGGCACTGTCTAATCACGCAGAAGTCGAAGGATGCATTATTCACCCATTCCTATTCATCTCTGCCTTGGATATGAGTTTCTTCTTCCCCACCCTCTGCCAGCCCCCGCCTCCTTTTAAATGCATGTTCTCTTGCCTGCTGCCTGTTTGCAATTGAATCACTTGTATCTGGATCATCTGATGCTTATACATAAACAGCAATCATCTGAAACATTTCTAAAATGAATTTATTTTCGACAGCCCTAGCTTATAGGCCATTACTCATTGAAGATTCACTTTTTGCCATGTCTGGTACATTAAGATGTCTCAAGGGAGCTGAAAAGGTTTTGTCTGTCTGTGTGCGTGTGTGTGTGTGTGCACGGGAGGGGGGTATAGTTTGTTTTGTTCAAATATATATGGTGCATGCACACACAACGAAAGCCAGAGATCAGAAAAAACCTAGTGCTGGATTTATGTATAAGCTAAACAAGCTATAGCTTAGGGCCCCACTCTCTTGGAGGCCCCCCAAAAATGTAAAGGGGGAAAAACTGGATTACTTTGATAAAATACATATTTTGTTATGTGGAAATGGCTTTAGATACCTATTACGTCCACAAATTACCATATAGCATATATTCAACACACACAAAAAAACATCGACAATTTGTTGTCGATAAAGGACAGCTGGACATATAAAGGGCCCCATTACCTTCAGTAACTTAGGGCCTCATCAAACCTAAATCTGGCCCTGGAAAAACCAAAGACAAAAGGGTGCAGCCTATTGAAATCAGTGGCAAAACGGACTTTCATGGGAAAAGAGGCAATCCTATGTCAGGATGTCAAGGGTCTTGTAAAAGAGTTCCTTCTTCTCTAGCATAGTTTCTGGATAACTGGAGTAAAGTTTACATGAATACACTGCGTATGTAATTGTATGGCTGGAAGAGCCACTCTTGACCCTGGCACAATGATCACAGCTGCCTGGTGTAATATGGATCCCTTGCTTGGCTCCATGGTGAAGATATGTCTCTGCAACAGGCCTGGCTAGTCCACAGGCCCCCTCTGGCTGGACAAGCCACAGAAAGTGGCTTGCTAGTCCCCACAGATTAATCTCCTGATCTTAATGCTATGGCACTCAGCAATGATATCAGGAAATAAAGTGCTCTTCCAGCTGCTGAGGAAGACTAAAGGGCAGCATTCCCTCCCCTACCCCAGTGTTGTCGTGGTGGTGGGTTGCCGGAAACACAATCCTTTGCTCTAAAACTGGAATGAGGGACTGAGGGCATGCATTTGCACCACTTACAAACTGGTTTAAGAGCCATTCCCTCTCCCTGCAGAACTCTGGATTGTAGATCTGAGGCAGGCAAAGTACTGGAGTCTCTCGGTTCTGACAATGGCTGCGTACACTCCATACATTTCAAGAACATCTTTTCGCCAAAGAATCCCGGGAAATGTAGCATACGTCTCATAGTGCTACAGTTCCCAGCACTCCTAACAAACCATAGTTCCCTGGATTCCAGGTGGTGGGCGAATGTGCTTTCAGTGTGTGTACACAGCCAGTGATGACCCTAACCACAGCCCTGCTTCTGCAAAGTGCTTTTAGCACACATCTGAAGGATATCCACATACAAAACCAATGTACAGTGGAACCCCGGGTTACGCACACCCTGGATTGCGGAGATTCGAGTTAAGAATGCCCGCAACCCGGAAGAGTTTCGGGAGCGTGTGCGGCCCCCGGATGCGCAGAATGCTTCTGCGCAGAAGCGCTCGAATCGCACTACTTCCGGGTTTTTTCGGAGGGAGGCGCTCGTGTTACACACGCCCGTGTTACGTAGCGTGATCCAGAATGGATCGTGTGCGTAACATGGGGTACCACTGT
Organism: Lacerta agilis; assembly: GCF_009819535.1. NCBI lineage: Eukaryota > Metazoa > Chordata > Lepidosauria > Squamata > Lacertidae > Lacerta > Lacerta agilis. The sequence goes on along the minus strand of NC_046316.1, from coordinate 18,186,903 downwards.
ATCTACAAACCTGCACATCATTGGTTCAGGAGGGCTACCTGTAGCATTTTCTGCATTGTGTTTAAATGTACATGAACTTGACTTTTGGGTCTTTATAAACTCCCTCCCCCCCCTCTCTCTCTATATATATATGTATGAGATTTAATAATAGCAAGTAGACTGGATGGTGCCTGTATACCATTGCATTTTTCTGCCATTACCACAGCTGGCTCTGACTTTCCCCCCGTATTTATTGTTAGAGTGCACTCAGATGAAAAGGGCACCGGAGTTAGTGGCTGGGGAGATAAGGAAAGGGGCAACATCCCAAGACGGCGCTGTTAAATCTCTTTCCCATTTGACCACAGACAATTAAGCGAGACTTGCCTGCTCACTTCAGGGGCCAAGCAAGTCCTCTAACAAGCTTGTCATAGCTGCAGTCATTGATTTTTCTCATCGGGGGACATCCCAATCTATTTTATTTTGAATGTCAGAGGCTAATGGACGTTTTGCTTTTGACAGGTGTCCCTGTGCTTCCTCCCTAGATGGATGGGCTTTTCTTGTGCTCTTATTGCCTATGATGAGCAAGCTGGGAGGAAGAGAAATACAAAAGTTTTCGTGCAAGTTTGACTCTAGGGAAAGAAGGTGGATACTGAAGTTGCAGCAGTCCCTATATCTGAAGTTTGTAGGACTTTTTGTCACTGGTTCTGTAACTATGCCCAGGGTTGTGGTGTGCATGCTGTGATTCTACAAGTAGCAGTGGGAGAGAAAATTCAGTTCCCATTTTAAGGTTAGCACACCTAATATGCACTTTTTGAAGCAATACTCAAACTGAACGACTGTTCTCTTTTGAAATTCACTCTTCTCTGAATTTTGCAATTCAGTTCGCCCGCCAAGATGGAGTAAAATAATAAAATTGTATACTACGGTAAATTGTGCATAGAAATGCATATATTAGTGAAAATGGCATACCAAAATGCATTACTTTAAGGTAAACTGCTCTGCAAAAATAGGAATTAGGCAAGATTGCAAAGAAAGGCGTGTACATTTGGAGAAATTCACACTGGTGAATTTTCATGAGAACTTTAAAAAATCGCAAACCAACAGAAATGTGTAGAACTTAAAATTCAGACTGGAGAAATGAGAAACTAAGATAAACCAAAATGGGTAGATTTGCGCATCCCTATCTGGAAGCTTGCAGAAAGTGAGACTGGGTGCACAATCAGCTTCCCGACTATCTCAGCTGTCTTTTATTTTATTCTAGACCCATGACCCTTCAGATGTTGTTGGACTACAACTCCCATCAGCCCCGAGCAATGCGAAGGCTGAATGTAGCTGACAGTAACAGGACGGTCCCAGACTTCCCATCTTTGTTCTAGCTTTTGTGGCTGCAAACATAAGCTTGAAAGTATGTGGGCAACACCAGCTGAAATTTTAGGGCCAAGCTGACACTGATGTCATTACATATGCATTGCAAGTTTTTTTAAAAAAAACAAACAGACAAACAAATAACAAAACCAATTGCTAGTGCAGGTGACCCATCCCTTCCACTGCAAAAACAGGTGTAGGGCAAAGAGAACTTTAACCATTTAAGTCTGCCGTGGTACAAACTGGAATCACAAACCAGAAGCCTGCTATTTGCAATGGAACCAAAGTTTCCAATGGTGCTTGTGTCAGCTTTCCTCCCATTTCAAATAGCAGGCACATAGGGAAGACTGGTTCTGAATGGGGGACACACGCCACCCCCAACCCTTGATTGGTTGGTTAGTCTTTTTAAAAACAAACAAACAAACAAACACATATCTAGTTGGGTTCTCAGAAATCAAAGGAGGGTGTCTAACTGAGACTACCAACCTTTGGGTGTAGGGTAAGGGCACTCATAATCCTTGCCCCTGCTTGCTAATGAAGGGGGAAAGAATGCCAAATAATAAATTATGGGGAAATAAAGAAATCACACAAAGTCAATAAACTTGCATCATCTGTTTTGATGAACTGAGCTTTTCCTGATATGGGACTCAGATTGCCTTGGCACAGAACTTTAATAAGGATGGGCTCTTCCCCTCCCCATTTTTGCACAAAATACACAGGTCCCTTGCTATATCATGTATACTACCAGTTCCCCATCTTCTTTCTCCCAGAAGCATTACATCAGAATGAAAAATAGCTCTACCGGCACTGCCTGACGATGTGCTTTGCATTCACAAAGCCTCTGACTCAGGCGCCAACAGCTCCAGTTAAAAGGCACGCAGGTAGCAGGGCTGTGCAAAACCTTGATGAGAGGAATTGGGGAGCAGCTGAGAATGAGCCAATAGTCTGATTTAGTATGTATATGGAGACTGTGAAAGAATTAAGCTGGTTCCCCTATTTCACATGCTCCCAAGTGACAGGAGCTGCATGGGTTCGGCTGCACTGCATTTGTCAACAGTTTAGTGCACATTTACCTAAAATATACGCATTTTTACAATTTCCCTTAATAGAATGGTTGTTTTGCATTTTATTGTCCCTTTCATTGGCATTTATATGCATTTCTCCCTAATATGTAGAACCTGCAGTCGTGTGTGTGTGTGTTTTCAAGCGGGGGGGGGGGGGGGCGTTCAGCACTTGGACCAGCTCTGGACAGTTGAATCCAACTGCTATACTGATTTCCCACAATGCCCTTGACACAACACCATTGAGGCATTATGGGAAATTAAAATGGTAGCTAGACTCAGCCATCTGGTGCTTCAGATAATGCTCCACCATAGTCACCATGCCCAGAGATAGCCTTCACTCCCCAAACCTAGAGCCAGCCCTGTCTGTAAAGACTAATTCTGTATAAGACCTAGGCTCACCCTGCTTCTTCCTTTTGAAACATTCATCAATCAAGTTCAGTTTTTCATATTCAATGCACATAGCAAGTAATACCTTGTGGAAATCAATAAGGTCTGTGAGTGTGGCATGACGGTTGGGATCCACCCCTAAGAAGCTGTAGAAGTCTCCGGAAGCATCCACCAGGAAATGTTTGAATCCACTCTGATGGCGATAGGACAGGGCATATCCCCAGATTTTCTCACTGACCCGCACTAGGAATGCTCCCTCAGACTTGTTCATCAGCAGCTCTTCTGCCTCCTGGCGACTAATAATGCCTGCCCAAAACAGAGCCAAAAAAAAACCTGTATCAAGCAACTAGTATTCCCTAGAGCAGGCTTCCTCAAACTCGGCCCTCCAGATGTTTTTGGCCTACAACTCCCATGATCCCCAGTTAGCAGAACCAGTCAGGGATGATGGGAATTGTAGTCTCAAAACATCTGGAGGGCTGAGTTTGAGAAAGCCTGCCCTAGAGGTCTGGAAACATATGCATAGTGCATTAAATAAAGGTATTCAGACGTCAGGTGAAGCAGGCTGTTTCATATAAAATCTTATAATGCATCAAATAGCTTAGTTTTTAAGAGAGGGATGGGGAACCTGTGACCTCCAGATGTTGAACTACAGCTTCCACCTTCCCTTCCCTTCCCACAGACCATGCTGTGGTGGGGCTATTGTTGGCATTCAACAACATCTGGAGGTATAATATAAATTGTGAGATTGAGGAATTTTTAAATGTCCAAATGATGAATCTACACTATCAGGCAAACATTTTGGAGCCTCTGGGAAAGTGTACATATGTAAATTACAGCATTGTGGTATGAAGCACTTGATTAGTTTAAATTGGGCTTTTTTTTTCTTCAGGAAGGAAAGACAACAGTCAGTCTTCATCATGGCATGTGAATACAGTAGACAATTACATCCCCCGGCTGTGAGTTGTGAAGGCCGCTCCCTGCAAGGCCCTTTCCACCTGGCCTAGGGGGCGGGGCCCAGACTCACAAAAGAGGTTCCTCATGAAGCCGGAGGAACATCGCCCGGCTATTGTTTTATTGATTTATTAATTTAATATGCTGTAAACCGCTTTGAGGTTTTTTATTTAAAAAAATATAAAATGGTATAGAAATTTAGAAAATACATAAATAATAATAAATAGATGAAGAGCCACCAAAGCCGTCAATTGTTAAACATTCCAGAATTGCACAAGTACCACCCAGATCTGTGTAATTCTGGTTACGCATTTGCAAGCAAGGCAGGGGGACACAGGCTGATAGATGGAACCCCCATGTGACACACAGATTGTCTGAAGCAGCATCATTCGATTCTAATACAATGTGCCATGTGCTAAAGAGAATCATACTGGAAATAAGAGCTCTGTTTGCATAGGTAAGGTTTCACATCTCTGCCTTCCTGGCATTCTCTGAATATGCAAATGGAAGGTCTGGCAGTGCTTATAGAGTACCTCCTTTTACTGGTGGTTACCACCTCAATTTAAACACCACAAAGATAGATCAGGCATGTTTGTCCTCAGTTCACAGAGAGCTGTTGGGGTTTTTGAAGTGGTTGGCTTTCTAGTTGACAACTTTGTGATTCTCTAATGGTGATGGTCTCATCAGGGAGCCTTTACTTGTCCACGAGGCAAATTGTGTTAAAGCAGCGTGCACCGCTGCCCATACAGGGCAAATGTCAAACAGCTCTTCGAATCACAGATATTACAGAGGGCTGAACTGGCCCCAGTGGCTCCTTTCTACCGTTTCCCATATCACGCAATTTAACAGCTGGCTGGCTGCACCAAAATATAGCTACTGAATTCTAGCCTGCAGTTAGCTAGAATCCTGCCTCCAAACCAGGAGTGTATGTATGTGAGTGTATGTATAAATTAGCTGGTTGTACAAGGTAAAGGGACGCAGGTGGCACTGTGGTCTAAATCACTGAGCCTAGGGCTTGCCGATTGGAAGGTCAGCGGTTCGAATCCCCACGACGGGGTGAGCTCCCGTTGCTCAGTCCCAGCTCCTGCCAACCTCGCAGTTCGAAAGCACGTCAAAGTGCAAGTAGATAAATAGGTACCGCTGCGGAGGCAAGGTAAACAGCGTTTCCGTGCGCTGCTCTGGTTCATCAGAAGCGGCTTAGTCATGCTGGCCACATGACCCGGAAAAACTGTCTGCAGACAAACGTCGGCTCCCTCGGCCAGTAAAGCGAGATGAGCGTTGCAACCCCAGAGTCGTTCGCAACTGGACTTAACTGTCAGGGGTCCTTTACCTTTACCTTTTACAAGGTAAAATTTACATCCGTTGTGCCACCCAATTCTGCTTCTGCCCCCCGCCCATCAACTCTGGCATGTGACCCCCAGAAAGTTGTCCAGAAGGGAATGTGGTCCATGAATTGAAAAGGGTTGCCTGTGCCTAGGGTAGACAGAGCTAAGCAATGCTCACTCAATGATAACTGAAATCCGGAAAGCATAGCTGGACCTATAGGGAGGCAGCCAACTCAGAGTGTGCATGAATACATACAGAGTGGCAAGCTCAAGAAGACTATATTGTAAAGAGAAATATTAAAGCTGATCCTCAGGTTCTGAAGTATACTTCCCTGCTGTGCACCTCACTTTTAAATATATATATATCCCATCTAAAGCTTGAGAGGATGCAACGTGCAAATCTATGCACATATATTCCACATATTTAATTTCAGAGCTGTGCCAAATATTCTCCAGTTTCAATATTCAATTAAAAAATAGCACATGCGTTACAAATTGCAGACAAATTCTCACGTCACCAAACACATGTGCTGTTTCGACACTGTTTGGTGTCCCCTAGTTCATCTGGCTATTGCATCTTTTCCCCTTTTTTCTGCTCCCGTTGCCTTTGGCTTCATTTGCTCAACCTGCTGTATCATCCCAAAGTCTGTGTTGACCCACATGATTTTGTTCATGAATGTCCAAGGTGTTGTCATTTGAGATGTACCATCGTGATGTCATTGACAACTCCCCCTCCCAAACCCCCACATAGGAGATGAAAGGGTGGCAAGGACAATGCAACTATGACAGGGTCTTCTAACTTAAGATGCATTTTATTTGTTATACCTCTGTCTTGCCCTTCCTCCAAGGAACCCAGGTGTTTCCCAATTTATTGCCACAACAATTCTAAGAGCGGGGTTAGGCGGGTGGACAGTGACCAGACCAAAATAATTTTGTGAGATTTATGGCTGAATAGAGTTTGAACCTGGCCCTATTCCTGCTCAAATCCAAGACCATACACACACCACACCAGCTCTCTGATTTTATCATCTTAGCAGCATCACTCTTCTGAGGCTGCCCACTGAGATTGACATGAGCTGAGCAATCCATTCCAGCTGGACGGCAGATTGGACCCTGCATATACAATAGAAATACTGAGCTGACAGCCATCCAGCATTTCACTGGCCATCATTATCAGACACACACCACCAAATGTGGTCGTTTTCAACAAGCTGTTCACCTCCCCCCCAAACCCACCACTGGAAGGAAAACATAGCAGGCTTCCACATTACCTTTTCTCCTGCCAGGGCATACCTTTGTTCTGAGGCACGGGTGTTATTTCATGGGTATAAAATTTTAGCTAGCTTAGGGCAACACTCAAATTTGTTTTAGTTCTCTCTCTCCCCTCCCCCCCCCAAAAAAGCTGGAAAGAATTCTCAGGAAGCTTTCTTGTTATTTCTGTGTTTGATTTTCTGATACCATCAAGAGCTGTAGAGATTGCCTTCTCCTTTCAGCTCTCCCAAACCTCTTTATTTTAGTTACAGGTAGGTAGCCATGTTGGTCTGCCATAGTCAAAACAAAATTAAAAATTAAAAAAATTCATCCCAGTAGCACCTTTGTTGTTGTTCAGTTGTTCAGTCGTGTCCGACTCTTCGTGACCCCATGGACCAGAGCACCTTAGAGACCAACTAAGTTTGTCCTTGGTATGAGCTTTCGTGTGCATGCAAACTTCTTCAGATACAGATTTCTCTTTATTTTAGTTTGCATCTAACTAGTCATTTGCCAAGTGTGTGTTAATCAGAGAAATGGAAGCCCTCGTCCTTTCTGCTTTTAATAAATATATATACTGTACTGTTCTCATGACAACAAGAAAGCAAACAGAGAAGGGTGGGGGCTTACAGAAGTATCACCACTCACTTCGGACAGTTATTGGAAAACAAACAACATCTGTAGAAAACCAGCTGTAACAGTCTGAATTTAAGTCAAGTGGTCTGGCATCCCATCTTGTCCTCCTGTTTTGAATAACTGATGCCTTTATTAATGTGATTTGAGATATTATGTTATCTGCAGAGATCCACAGCACTGACCTCTCCCCTTCCATTGTCCCCACTTATTTCCTCTTTTCTTTCGTTTCAAAAAAGGTACATACAAGACCAGGTATGCAATTGGTTGGGGGGGGGGGGTGACAGCAAGATTGTGTTCATATCAAAAGCTGAGCAGAAAGCATTTGTAGTTTTATTTGCACTCTTGTGGCCAAAATATATCTCCATCCTGGTGTGCTTTCGAATGCTGCCTCCCACCTCTGAAATTTTGTTTATTCTTTGCTGAAGTCCTGAACACTAGAAATATATGTTCAATAGACTGGTTTTTAAGGCTCTGGAGAACTCTGTAGACTTTGAGCTACTGGCCCACAGGACATGGTTAAGAGAAGCACCAGCACTTTGGGAGATATTCCTGAGCTGGTCATAACAAACTTGGCAATTTCAGATTGTTAAGAGGGGGAATTATATGGTCGAATGTGCAACGAAAACCTTCCTAAGCATACAGAACTAACATACCAGCAAAGAGAGTTTCTATTCATTCTTGTCCCTGCAAGGATTTGTTTTGTACATGCAGAGGTGTGGCATCACGGTCTTTAATATGGTGAAGATTTCAAACGTGCATCCCTCCACTTGTCCGCTGGAATGGTACAACCCAGCAAAAACTGCCCTCCCCTCAATTGTGCAGCTCTGAGCACCATGGATGAGGCAACTTGAACCCAGGTCTCCCTGATCCAGGTGTAGCGCACTATGAATGGCTATGATTGCAAATATTACAGTTCTTCCATTGTTTAACTGGGAGCATTATTTAATATATATTGAAATTCAGTGCAAAGTGAATCAAAAGACAGCTGGACCTAGAAACTAAACTGCTGGAGGGATTCACCATCTGCTGGTATCGCAGGCTGAATTCACAGACTCGCTCGCAAGAAATAGCACCAGACGTGCTTGTACTGCTGGTAGCAAAAGCGCAATTTTGCAGCTGGGAACAAGCAATAAGGATTTAACTGACATGAATAAAAGGTAAAAGAAAACAAATCTTCCCAGGTGGGGGAATATATAAATTAGAGAGTGATTCCCGGCGAAAAAGTTGCTATATTTCAAGGATAACTTCAATGGTGTTCAAAATGTGAATCACCCTAGGTGTGGGCAGTTCCTTGGAGATTAAGCAGTAATTTAATTCCTCCTGCACAATACAAGTTGAAAGGCTCAAGCACAGAACATATGAGACAATACATTAAATGCCATGGTTGCATTTAATGTTTCTTGATTCCCTTTTAGATTAACAGCTTTGAGGCAAGGGGTGAAAAATAGATCTGAGACCACACCACAGTTATTTCCTCCCTCTTCGCCCACCCCCCACCTGCTGTTGTCCCACCAAAAATACCCCTTCTGAAGATCCTATTTGCCCCAGAAGAGAAGATGCCATTGCTGCCAATAGAGCTTTCCATCAAAGAGAAGAGCAGCTTCGGGGGTGAGATCTTTGTCAGGACTACAAAGGCCACACAACCCAGAAAGCATTCTGTGGACAAACGCCAGCTCCTTCGGCCTGAAAAGCAAGATGAGCGCCGCAACCCCATAGTCGCCTTTGACTGGACTTAACCATCCAGGAGTGTGCTGGACTTAACCTTTTACCTACCTGTTGAAAGAGCCCTGTAGCTCTGCCCATGCTTTGTTGCTCAAGATTTCTGAAACAGAAACCTCTGCAGAATTATCTGCCCAAATAATATTGAAGTGTCAGGAGGAATTAAACACCAGAATCTCTCTGAAATGAATTCTGTAGCTCAGGAATGAATTCCCTAGCAGTTCATGTGGGATGTGCTACACCCACTGCTGTAACTCGTGGTTAATACTCTCATTGTCTCCCCCTGCCTCTTCCTGAATGCAAGCTCTCAAGTACTGTAAACCTTTTTCAGATTGCTGTCAAAATATTTTCCCCACGTTCACTAACAAGCTCCGTGCCGCACAAGAAAGGTGGGCCACAGTATTACTCTTCACAGCACACTGCTTGTAATGCAGAGCCACAAATGAATGCTTCTTTGAACTGTGCTGTTGCGTCCTTTCATGTCCCCTCTCCTCTGTCTTTCATTTCAGTTTGCACAAAAAGATTTCATGATCTCACGAGCCGTAATTTATTTCACAATCCAGATAAGAAAAACAGGGAACACAGCTCTCTCTTTTTTACACTTCTGAATTTATCTTGTTGTTGTTGTTCAGTCGTTCAGTTGTGTCCGACTCTTTGTGACCCCATGGACCAGAGCACGCCAGGCACGCCTATCCTTCACTGCCTCTCGCAGTTTGGCCAAACTCATGTTAGTAGCTTCGAGGACACTGTCCACCCATCTCATCCTCTGTCGTCCCCTTCTCCTTGTGCCCTCCATCTTTCCCAACATCAGGGTCTTTTCCAGGGAGTCTTCTCTTCTCATGAGGTGGCCAAAGTACTGGAGCCTCAACTTCAGGATCTGTCCTTCTAGTGAATTTATCTACCATGAATATATTTACCTGCCCCCCTTTTGCAGTTATTGTTGTTTTTACTACTAGTACTAGTGCTACTTACATTTCTCATGGCTGAGTGGAGATTTGAACCTTTGTCTCCCAGCTCTGAGTCTAACAATCTAACAACAAACAACAAACAACAACAACAACAACAACAACAGCTACCCGTCTGACTGGGTTGCCCCAGCCACTCTGGACAGCTCCCAACAAAATATTAAACCACTACACTACATTCCCTTTTTCAGTTCTCTTATTGCTTCTGATGGTGACTGCTGTCTTGTCTCGGCAATGGGTCTCCCCATTCTGCCCTCTCAAAACACTTCTGTCTCTGCTCAGCTCCACTGCCCACCTTTTGCCCTGATCTCTTAACTCTCCCTACCAGTGCTATTTTTCTAGAAAAAGAGGTGCCAGAACTCACCATGAACGCCTCCCTTGTTCTCTTATAATGGCAATGGCACCAAGCTGAGAGGTGCCAGAACTGAGTTCCGGTGAGTTCCGGCTGAAAAAAAAAGTCCTGCTACTGAAGCAGCCAACTCGTATTAGGGTATCGCTGCATTTGATATGTCCTATATATTTCAAGACCACCTCCAAATTGTAAACTAAAGACCTGAACTCATTTGCATGCAGAGCTCCAAATGAAATGGGACTCTGATCAAAAGTGCAGCCGCTAGATGTTACCGCAATATAAATATGATGAAATGGTGGCCTTGTTCCAGTAGTATCATAAAGCGCTGCTACCCTTTCATCATTCCAGGAAAAAAAATCTAATTACTAACACACCAAAAACCTAATCTCATTTATTCAGCTCTTTCTTAAGCACCTATGCATTTCATCAGCATTCATAGGAAGCTGCCTATCTATTTGGATCTGCACTGTTACCGGGAGAAAATGGTCTGGAAAAGGAAAAAGAAAAATGGAAGTCGTTGCAAAATTCAAAAAGAAAGAAGCAATAAGATGACATTTGCCTACATCTTATACAATCATTTTAAAACTTTAACAAATGGTTGTCATGATAATTTTGGATGTTCCCTTATTGTAGAAAAATTGCTCATAATTTGTGTCAAAATTAAATTCCCCTGGAATAATGGAGCGCAAGTATCGTGTAATCTTATGAGCTGGAAAACAAATGCATTTTCCATGCTGGAGGTATATGTCTCCTAAAACACTGGGCACAATCCACTGGGGATTTGTGAAAACAGGAACTACAGTATACTTTGAATATACTCCACCCTTTTCATGTCTCTACTGGTTCTGGGAGACAGAGGAGGGGAGCTCGTCACAGAAAGAAGGGGGAGCCTAACTCTTCAACAGCCTGAGTCACCCCTGCCTCTTGGCCTCCCTCATCCCACTCTCCTGCTTCAGATTCTGCCCCTGATTCTGGACTTCTCTCTGCCACAGACTCTCCCGGCTCACTAAGCCATGGTACCCCTTCAGTTTCCAACACCTCCTCCTCCCAGTCTTTTCCCTCTGACCACTCATCATCATCCCACCACCACTCCCTGGGGTCTGGGCTTTCTTCTCTTGGTGGCTTCCCAACTAGTTCCTGTCGCGGTCACTCTCTCAGACCTGAGCAGCACCCCCGGACGTTAACTGTCTATTGGTAACTGCCCCAACGACATATGGAATATCCGCTGCCACCAGCCAGTATTCACTCTGGCAATGAATAACTCACTTCGGATTCGGATTGTAGTAAAAATAAAACATAAGTTTCTTTATTGTTTGTACAACGCGTATTGGTTTCAAATGACTTGGTAAAACGTTTAATATAACAGTATGGTTATTCAGATAAGTAATTTTTGACTCTCTACCTAGTATTCCAATAACTATCCCTAATGCCTCCTGTTAATTATTTAACCTGCTCTAGCTCTGCTCATTAGCTCTATCTCCCTCTAACTCTGACTCAACTGCCCAACTTCCAACCTCTAACTGCCTTTTCTGTCCTCTCTAACTGCCATCCTTCCACACTCTAATTGCCTGGAGAGCTCCCTTTGGTCAATCTCCTCCCTGCCAAGTTAACCCTTGGAGAACCTTTAGGGGTGAAACACCACAGTTCCCCCCACCATTCTTCTGCATCTAACCAGTCCATGACAGCCTCTAGGGGGTGTCTATCAGCAAAAGATGTTTGTGAATATAAATGTCATCTATATAAAAAGAAAAGGGGGGGGGGGAATGACCTCTGGTTGGTAGCCTGAGAACATAATCTAGCCATGAGGCAATGTTATTTGGCCCCACCAAATTTCAATCAGGATTTGTTCAATATTGTCTCAGGGCTTGTCCACACTTCCACTTGCTCTGTGCCTAGAAAGCACAGGTCTGAGCTCTTTTGCCTTTGCCACATTGCTTTCCCTTGGAAAACCCACACTTTAGCGTTAAATCAGAGCAAAAGCCATTCAGGTTTTCTCCAGGTTGACATCTGCTCCAACTCAGCTGTAAACAGGAATGAAAGTGCCATGGCAAGCCCTCAGTTTCACTCATATAGAACAGACCATTGTTGAGAGAGAGAGAGAGAGAGAGAGAGAGAGAGAGAGAGAGAGAGAGAGAGAGAGAGAGATGGTGTTCATTCACAACTCTTTCCTAAGTGTGAAACCAGTTATTAACCTAAAACATGTGGCCCATTGTTCATATTGTGTTGTGCATGCTTGCAAAGAAAGATATGTAATTTGTGGTGCTGCCTTTATTATGCTTTGTGGGAAGCTGTGAGTCTTTGTTCCAGCTAATTAGTTTGTGAAGAGGAAAGGCAGTCTTTTTGCTTCCTCAGCTTCCCTTCAGATGCTCATACATTAGGAGCAAATGCAGTAGACTTTGCTGTGCTAATCTGCACATAACCTAAAAGCAGCTGGTCCGTACCTTGATTGTCATATAGGGTATATTCATACCAGCAGTGTTTCAAGTCACATTTACACACTGTTGTTCACATCAGAGAGGGAGCGGGGATCTCTTCACTTGACACATGAACTGTTTGGTTTCCCACCCACTGCAACACACACAGAGAGAAGCTGTCATATGCACATGTGTGGCAGCTGTCTCAAATGTTCACATTACCACTTACTCCACATCCATTTTGAATTGAAGCTGGTTTGAGGGGAAATGCATCAAAAAGCAGTATTTGTCAAGAAACTACAGGATCGATATGGGCTGTGGCTAAATGAGGCTTCAAAAACTAGCAGTGGGTGTGCACTGGATGCAGAATAAGCGGTATTGTGAACATACCCAAACTCTATCTCAGGGAGGGAGAACCTATGGACCTTCTTATGCTGCTGGACTACAATTCCCATAAGCCCTGGCCATGCTGATGGAACCTGGAGTCCAACACATCTGGAAGGCCACAAGTTCCCCATCTCGGCTCTAGGAAAAGCAGAACTCTGTATCTCCTTGTTTCTGATGCTCTGTGCATTGCATCTGCCACCACAATCCAGCCTTTACACAACTCTACTTGATTATAATTATATTAATGGTTTGCTGTTTTTGAGGGCTCACTCTACCTGTTGTAGATATAATTGGGTGTCTCAACTGCAACACACTTTCTTACTTCATGCACAGGCAAAGGTAATGAGCTTGGTCTGAACAGAAGTCTTTAGAAAGTCTATCTAAATCTAGAACTTCATTACCAGTCTGCCATAACTACATCAGTTACATAGTCAATAGCTAGAAGAAAACGAAAATGCCTCCCGATTGGCCGATACTGTCATTATGACATCACTGGTCTGTTTGTCCAACTACATTTACAGAGGTTCCTATACTGAGCTGGACTTTGGCTGCCTTTATTGATAGATCAGCTGCCATACTGCAAACTTGTCTCTATACAGCAGGCCTTTGTGGGTGGAGAAATGTTCTTCATGTCTCCCTAATGTACCTGTGGACTCTAGGGATGCATAAGAAGAGGTAAGCTGGTGGGGAGCAGCAGCAGGTGGGGTGAAAATCTGTGAGGGAAGGATGGCTGGATTTGTGTGAAAGATGCAGTCGTGGGTGGTGTTGAAACTGACATTATGTCTGGATGCAAATGGAATCTCCCTGGGGTGGAGGAGCCAAGAGATGGGAGTAGATCAGAGCAGGGTTGTGGATGGATTGATGCTGGCTCAGTTCTGATAGTTTCAGCCTAACTGATGCGTGCTTCAATCAGAATCCAAAAGAGGCACCAGATTAATGTGAGGAGATGCTTGATGTCTTAGGTAGCATTTATTGTTTCTCAACTGGGCGTTGTCAGCTGCTTTAGTATCCCTGCTCTTTAACCCTAAGTGTGTGGACATGCTGCATTTTTTTCCTCCAAGGCATGGGGTAGATCTAGTCCAGGCTTCCTCAACCTCAGCCCTCCAGATGTTTTTGGCCTACAACTCCCATGATCCCTAGCTAGCAGGACCAGTGTTCAGGGATGATGGGAATTGTAGTCTCAAAACATCTGGAGAGCCGAGGTTGAGGAAGCCTGATCTAGTAGATCTTCTTGGATCTGGACTGAATTTCCCCTGACTCGCCATTTGCTAGCCCTCACCTCACAAGTAACTATTAATAGATAAAACCTAAAGAGACATTGTAAGACAACTGGAAATTTGAAATTGTGTGTCCATGTATCGGCACCCCCACACCCCTTGGGGCTTGTTTTCAATAGTTCTCTTCATATGAATGCTCCAGGTCTGGATTATAAACATCACCCATCAGGTCAAACTATATACAAATGCAATTGGTCCTCTCGTTATCACCAGACGCCTCAAAATATTACCGTGCACTGTGATGAACGACAGTCTCCTCCACCGTGAACCAAACGCATACAAACCACAGCCTTAACTCTCAAAAACTCTGAGAAGTATCATCTAGAAAACCCTGCTGAGCACAATACACTTCATGGGGGGGGGGATCCTCTGGGACATATTAAAGTATTACGAATGTATGTCACAGCAACTGTCTCCTAACACTACAGGGTTGTGTTATTGCTCAGCAGTGCTGCACCATGATGGATTAACTCACAAGAACTATGAATTTTGTTATATAGGCTGAGTCATCGCATATTGACTCATTGATATTTTCGTCTACAAGGCCTTCATTGGAATTTGAGAGAATCCCCAAGGGGGTCTCACCAATTTTGCTCTCTGAGTTTTGACCCTTTCCCAGTAGTTACTAGTAGGTTGTGCAATTTTGAATTAATAACACTCTGTTTAGATGTCTGTTCAGCATTCTGTTTTAATCTGCACCAAATGCCTTTTGATTGAACTGGTTCGCAGGTTGAAATGTTTTGAAAGTTAGGATAAATGAGAAGTCCTAAGGGGGGGGGGGATCCCATCTCTTGGACCTAGATCTGCCATAAATAAATTCAGTGGGTTGTTTTTTTCTAAAAAAATAAAAAATAGGGGTACTCTCATTTTCCTACTCATATTGAAATACTGCCCCTCAATGAGGCCAAACTTAGATTCAGAAAATGTTTAGGGGTATGTATACCCCTGCGTCCCCCCAGAAAAAGCACTGCATAAATTTAATCCCTTTTCAAAAGCTGTTGAAGCAAGAGGCCATCAACACTTCTTGCATGTAATGATTCCATATGTTAGAAACACTTTACGTGAAGCAGTCTTTCCTTTTGTTGGTCTTCAACCAATGACCACAATCAATAATCAACAAGTATTGAAGGGCTTTTATTGATTTGATTGGCTTCATTTCATCTCCATCTCGAGTTCACCATCAACAGAGCGTAAATGTTTTGTCAACAACTTCAGTTCTTCATTGATACAGCATCTTTGACATGATTTCAATTATTTAATGATGGACGAGTAAAATGATTGGTCCGGCTTTTGTGTATTGAATAGTTAAAAAGGTTAATTGGGCAGCCTGAAAGAAGACTGAACGTTGTATTACTGTCATTGAGAAGTTACTAATTTACTAGATATGCTGATCTCACTCTACTTCTCTCTCTCCTTCTCTCTCTCTCTCTCTCTCTCTTACCCTTCATTGCTTTCCTTTTGGAGGTAACTCATATTGAACTGTGTCTCGCCTGCCTTAATTGCAATTTGTTGCTAATGTGAAAATAACTGTTTGCTGTAGAAGCCAGTTAAAGCTAGGCTCGACCTGCATGTCCGAGAGATGGCAAATGAGCTCAAATACTGAAGGCAGTAAGAAAGACAGAACATTTTTTATGTATGCCACTACAGCTGCTAGGATTTTGATAGCTAAGAATTGGAAAACTGAAGAATTACCAACAGTGGAAGATTGGCAGATGAAGTTGATTGAATATATGGAACTCGCAGAACTGACCGCGAAACTCCGAGACCAGAGGGAAGAAACGGTGCAGCAGGATTGGAAGAAATTTAAAGACTATTTGAAGCAACGTGAAAAGATAGACATTTGAAATTGAAATCAGAGGATATTTAAGGCAACAGTATTGACAGAGGTTAGATAAAGATAGGATATAAGAAGTAGTTAGAAATATATTATGTTTATTTTTATTAGGATTAAGATTATAGTTATGATTATTGATTATAAGATTAAGATTAGATGAGAATGAGGATTTTACAATGTTACAAAGTTACTAAAGAGGATTAGAAATGAACGCAGAAGAGAGGATGTGAGGAGGTCCCAATATAATGATATGAATTAGATAAGGATAGTTAGATTTTTGTAGTTTTGTAGTTTTGTAGTTTTGTAGTTTGTTTTGTTGTTGTTTGGTTGTATTTTGTATTGTATGTTTTATTGGTAAAATTTAATAAATTTCTTATTAAAAGAAACAAATACTGAAGGCAGGACATAGACAGCAGCAACTGGAAATCCTTTAAAATAAAAACAGGACATAAAGAGCCATCTCAGATATTCAGGAAAAACGTATAGGGCAGCTCCTTTGGAATGGTACTACTGCAGAATACATGAGAAGAGGGTTAAGCTAAAATCCTCCTTTTTCATACAACATGTAAAATGCCATAAGAACTGGGCAGCACGATAAAACAGAACCATCTCAGTCTGTCAAAGGCCTGGGGGAACAGGTAAGACTTTACCAGCACTGAAAAGATGTCACTGAAAACACCAGGTGATCCTCACTGGGGAGAGCCAGATGGGGAGCCACAACTGAGAAGGCCACCTCCCCTTGCCATCAGCCTCCAAGCCTACTCTCAGAGGAGAGAGCTGGAGAAAGGACCTCAGATGAAGGTTAGATAGCCTTGTGTCAAGCAATCACTATCCCGCACTATCTGGTACATTTCCCCACCGTTTTCCTTATTGCATAAAGCGGGGGGGGGGGGCAAGAGGACCAAATCAACTTTAATTGTGCAACCTGAATTTGCCAGTATGTGACTGATTCTCACCCCCCAAAAAATTTCAACGGTCTGGAAGCCCTCTGAGGCTGCTGCAGTAACAAACGAAAGAGATTAGTAACCAACTCATTTCTCGGAGTTGCTCCCAGGCTGCCTGTCTCCACTTCCCTGTTTGCCTGCCCACCTGCTTCTCAGTTGGCCATCATCCCTGATGGCCAAGGAACCAGCCTTTTCCAACAATGCATCCGAATCGGAACTGGTTTCCTAATTTCTTCCAACAGATTTCTGATCATAGCTCAGATTCAAAGCACCTCGTCTAGTGCCCGTGAACCACTTAATCTGAATTATTTAATTTCAGCGACACTGCTGCAAAAGAAAACAGTTGTTTAAAATAGGGTATTAATTTTGTATGCTGCCCAGCTTGGCCGGGGGGGGGGGGCAGGCGGATATCATTCTTTGCAGCTTACTGAGCAGCATTACTAAAATATATATTTACGGCACATTGTAAATTACAATCTATACTTAACTACAAAGCCAAGGAATAAGAGGACTTTGAAACCAGAACAAATTAAAATCACAATTCTCTTTAAAGCCATCCTAAGAAGCAAAGCCTTAGGTCTCAGTGCTACAGTAGTCACAGTGTAGAAAGTACAATCAACAGGAAACTGCCGCCAAACCTAACCAAATGTCAGTGCACTTCTACTAATTCTTTGTGATATATGAATTCATATTTGCCACATACAAATACATGGTATCTCTTTTTGGGTCAGTTGCTTTGTATAAATGAAGCAGGTCCAAAATCCACCACAAAGTGAATGTTATACCCTTCACAGAGGGGTCCCCCTTCTGCCCAAATATGCACATTAAAAGCACACAAATTAGAAATATTTTTTTCCCTTAGAAACCACATTTCAATTAAAGATGAAATAGCTCCAGGGAATTTGACCGGTTCCCTCCCCCCTCCCTCCTAAATTGCTTAAGCTCAAGTGAGAACTTTCTAATTAACAAAGTGAACTTAATATTTGTCCAGTTGCTTCTGATGCATTTATATATTGATTTTATTTAATGGGTGCTAGAATAAAGGTTTGTCTTTTCAACACTAAGGAAGTGGTAACTAGGCACTGTAATGCTGGGAGAAGGAAAGCTGATAGCAAAGGAATATACTCTTTCAAGTCTCAGGACCCACTTCCCATGATTCACCTTGTTTCCCCCCAGGAAGGTAGGCCACGTGTCACTTTTATTCCCAGGTTGTGGACCCAAGTGAAGACCACAGGTGCGGTTGGGTCTGCCCCCCGGGAGCATCCTGCCCCCTTGCCCACTCACAATTGGCCAATTATGTGAGTGGCTAGAATCCCCTGCCACAGGCAGCAAGCTGAACCCCACCACCCAAAGGGGACCTGCTGTTAGCAATTTCACTCATCCGATTCTGCAGATGAGATTGTTGTAAATCACAAGCCTGTCTGGGAAGAGTGTGGGAAACGGAAGACAGTCTTATTTCTTCCGCCGTAATGTACTTTCACTTTTACTTGTTCTGTTTCTTCTCTCGGAGCTGGAGAGAACGGACGCCATTATGCTTTTGTCTGTACATAGTGTGTAAATAAATAGTACTGGTAGATTAGATCTACGATGTCTTACTCTTCTTGCTGTGCTATGCCAGAAGATTAGTATGCATATACCAGCTGGTATATGTCGCTGGGCGCACTGGAGACGAGGAGAAATGCCTTTTCCAGAGCTGCGCATACCGGAGGACACTCAGAATTTCGGGGGCTTGCAGGCACCCCAAGGGCATTTTCCCAACACCTCCATCACCAGATCACAGTGGGCAGGGAGGGGCGCCAGCCCACAAAAGCACCAACTGAAGAGATTGGGCAGACTTTTGGCACTGAAACTCTCTCAGTCACTCTGGAAGACAACCTATGCTAGAAGACAAGGGATCAGTGACCCTGTTGTTTCTCCTATACCTCTCAGCAGCTTCTGATACCATGGGATTCTTCTGGACTACTTTTACAGGTTAGGTGGGGAGGGGGACACACCAGTGCTCTGGAATTTGTCTCTGCACATCCCATGGTGGTGGATTTGTCTCTGCGTGGTTGGTGGTGGAGGAGCTTGAAATTCCCTGCATCTGCATAATCTACATCCTTCAGAACTGTATGCACCTGGGAATGTATGTGGGTTAATAATAATAATAATAATAATAATAATAATAATAATAATAGAGAGATAGCTTGTGTCATATGAGCTTTTACTGCAGGTAAACATGCAAGACATATAATTGCTAAGGATGGAAATGGGGCTAAAGTCTTTCTCAAGCTTCTGAGAGAGGCAACAAAGAAAGTGCCTTAATTTATATTCACCACAGGCTTACGTTTTTCTTAACCGACCCCTTTGGTCCACATAAATAAACTCACATTTTTTATGTGTGTACAGAACAGCTAATAGAAACCTACCCCCCAAAGCCTGCTTTTTATTTTCTAATAATCCTTCTGCTATTTCTCCATTGAAATGTCAGTAGGTTAAGTATTGTCTCCCACTGCTTCCTGAGTGACAACATTTTGCAGTCTGATCTCTCTACATATTTCTGTGTATTCACGTGCTTTCCCTTGGCATGATTGCAGAGTGCAAGCAACCCCACTGAGAGCCCGTTCGTGAGCATAATTTTGCTTTGTCGAGCCTTAAAAATATTGTGGTTCCAAAAGAAACTTCAGATTGACAGCTTCAGCAACTTCCATCTAGAGGCTGAAATCGATAAGGATGTAGTCTTATGGAGGTAGGTCAGTAGGAAGGTCGTCTGCAAAAAAAAGTTACCTGTAGAGTCAGTACTTTTACCATTATATTTGCAGTATTGCTCTTCAATTTCTTTATTTCGTTTATGAATGGCTTCCCATGAGGCATCACAAAACAATTTGCAATATAATGACACATATAAAAGAGTTATATGCGAACTTCCAAAGCACCCCAAATGACTTTTAAAACCCCTATTTCAATTTGTGGTGCTTTGGAGCACTCCGGCTCAGACAAGACCCAAATCTATCCAAAGTGGATCCACCTGGTTCCTAATTTGGGATCAATTCTTTTGCACACCTCTATGAAGGACATTCCCCAAGACAGGAGAGTGAGATGGAGAAAGCCAAGTCATTTTTCCAAGTTCTGTTCACATGTTAGACTTAAAATGTGTGCTGTGGAATCTATTTTCAGCAAGCATTGTGTCCAATTCCATTAGTAGTTTTATGCAAACACTGAGCTTGAGCCAAAATCTATGTAAGAAATATTTAATATGAGTGAGAGTCAAAACATTGGATTAATTATCAGATAGTCATCTACTAACCCATTTAAAGTTATTTTGAAATAGCTCTTAAATGGAATTTGTCTTTATCTACATTGGCCAGAAAATGAATTTATAAATGCTTTATTGTTAATTCACTTCAGAATATTTCACAGGAAGTGATTCATAAAATAAATAAATAGTATGAAACATGAAATTCATCTAAAGAAGGAAGTGTTCTTTAGGCTGAAACTGTAGCACTCAATGGGATTTTCTGAGTACACATGCATAGCAGGGATGAGGGACCTGCAGCCCTCCTGATATTGGAGTCCAGCTGTCATCAGCCCCAGCCAGCATGACCAATGGTAAGGGATGCTGAGAGCTGCAGTTCAGAGACATAAGTTCCCAGAGATATAGGTTTGCCCTGCTAGGGTATGTTGGGAAAAGGTATTGAAAGCTGTCCCAGGATAACTATAAATAATATTAAGCATCATACAGCAATCTTGATGACATGAAAGCATTGGATAATCAAGCTGTTGTTGGCCTCCGTCTGTCTCAAGAGACAATGGAGTGTGCATCCAGGGGTGAAGCCAAAACACTGTGTTAGCAGCACTGAAGTGACTTCCCTGGGGCACACGCCTGGGCAGTGTGTATGGAGGTCCTGGGCTGCCAGACAACAAGACCCCCTCCTTGGCCTTGCTGATGGGTCCAAAGGAAAGCAGAGCAATATACCTGGCACCAGTGTGGCTGCAGGTGTTGCCAAAAGGCACCATCCAACCATCTTAGGGAGTCCACTCCTGATTTTTGTAGGGTTTACTCTTTAGTCTTTTCTTCTCCTAAGGATACCCTACAAGGCAGCAGACATTTAGGATCAGAGTTTTCCTTCTCCTAGATGGGCTACCTTCCCAGGTTGATGAGCCCCATCTGCCCCTCACCTCCCTCTACAGCAGGTGCAGAAAACACCTTCTTGACCTTTGGACCCACTATTGGTTTGGCCACTCAATCCACTGAAAACTGTCTTCACGTGCAGGAGAAGAAATCATAACCGAGCAATGGAGCTTAAAATGAAAGGAAAGAAGCTCTTATGAATGGTCTAGCCCTCATGGCCAAGCAGCAGTGGTGGTAAGCAGAGCTCCGGATTTGTGCCCCTGAACTTACTTACATCATCTTTAATTATGCCAGTACCATTCCGTATGGATGCATTTCAGTGGCAGCATTGAGGATAGTGCCAGTGAGTGTAGTTATCTGTGTCACCGCTGGACTGGTGAGTGGAGCTTTTTGTTGTTAAAAACTCACCCACCTCATCTTGAAAGATATACCCACATCCCACCCCTTGAAAGCCACCAACACACACCCTTTTGGGGAGAGATAAGTCAGCCTAGGGCTTGCTGATCAGAAGGTCAGCGATTCGAATCCTCGCGACGTGGTGAGCTCCCGTTGCTCAGTCCCAGCTCCTGCCCACCTAGCAGTTCGAAAGCACGTCAAAGTGCAAGTAGATAAATAGGTACCACTCCAGCGGGAATGTAAACGGCATTTCCATGTGCTGCTCTGGTTCACCAGAAGCAGCTTAGTCATGCTGGGCACATTACCCAGAAGCTGTACGCCGGCTCCCTCAGCCAGTAATGCGAGATGAGCGCTGCAACCCCAGAGTCGGACATGACTGGACCTAATGTTCAGGGGTCCCTTTACCTTTACCTTTAAGTGGTCGTGCAAAAGTATACTTGTAGGATTTTGACTTGGCCTGACTTTTGCTATCATGCTCCACTCATCAGACTCAGAAATGTCTGGAAATCCCTCCCCCCCCCCAAAAAAAAACCTTAACTAGGCCACAGTAGAGTAGTCCATGACTGGCTATTGCTGCGTTCCATTTCTGTACATAAAGAGAAGTTCTTGGACACGTTAATTAGCAGTTGCTAGGATTCACCAACAGTCAGATGAGAGAAAAATAGGTATAAAAAGCAAAAACACCCGCAAATCCACATGCCCTGGCATTGGTGCACATACTTAATTAGTGACATGGATGGTCTTTCATTGCTTAAGCCTCAAGATTAGATTAAAATTTTGCATTAATACCGAGCACTGTCATGCCCAGGGCAACTCGTATCCAAAGTACGGGGGGGGGGGGCTGCTTCTATTTCTTAAGCATTCATCATGCTTCAGCAAGCAAGTCTGTTTCCACATCTGTGCTAGCACCTGATGTAATCACATTCCCCCCGCCCTCTTTTGAATGAGTAGCAGCTCTCCAATAAAGCAATCTTTTTTCCATCCATCATCTACAGCCTTGGTGCATAAGCACTTGCCTCCCAGTTAAACACAAAGGAAAGATGTTCAGTGCAAGGCCTATTTCCACGTTGACAATTAGACCGTCGGCATGAATTATTCAGCCCTCTGGCTCTCCGGTTTCAGAGCAACAGCAGTGCTGGCCTTTTTCGCTTCCTTTCTCCTTGCCATATGCCCCAGATCACGTTACCTCTCTTAGATACTCTCCTTTCTTCCTCCAGGAGGCCACGGCTCTAAAACATTTATCGTGTTTGCTAATAACGTCTTGGCGCAGACACTTCTCAACTACAATGGCCCTAGAATGACAATCACAAGGCCTTCAAAAGGACAGACAGCCTTCTCAACAATTATTAAAAACTAAAGTGAGGTGACATGTTGTACGAAGGATCAAATTATTTGTGAGAACAAAAGAGAGAAATAACCACCACAGTGGCTTCCCAGGGGAGGTGAATTGGAGTCAACAAGGCAATCAGCTTTTTTTCCCCCCCTTGGTCCTGCTGAAGACTGACTGACCTTGAAAAACAGCCATAATCACCTGGAGACAGTCCTGTACACCACCAAACATTAATGGAAGTATTCTACAACCACAGAGGCACCGATTACAAATGTGTGCTGGAACCCTCGACCAAATGCTTCCATATTTTTGTCTAATCGTTCACCTGAAGAGTACTGCAGCTACGGCGTAGCTGAACCTGTTTACTTCATTTCACTTACATTTTCCTAAGTGTCCAAAAGTGCCTCACTTTTTCTTCATGGCACACACTGAAAGTACATTTGCGCAGTTTCAGTTATGCGGCCGTTAATGTCAGGTTTGTTTCCTCTTTGCCCTCACCATCAAGTCGTCAGCCTCATTTCCCCCACACTGATGTTTAATCCAATTGTCTGACACAGCTGATGTGATTTGTCCATGATTTTGCAACGCCGCATCTGGGATGCTGAGAAACAAAATTACATAACACAGCCAGATTCCCCAAATCCCTCATTCAGAAAGGCACTAAGTTGTGACAAAACATAATTTCAGAGACATCTGTGGTGAACACAGTGGCCCATGTGGCCACCTTAAAACAGCCAGAGAAAAGCAAGAAAAGAAACAGCCACTGCAGTTTTTCCAGTAAGCCCTCAGCCCCCAAGCACTGCTTGATTTTCTCATGCCCTCTGCAGATTGCCTCATTTTTCTTCTCCCACTCCTGACCCCCTGATTGGCACCAGAAACGTTCTCATCCCATTTACTGTGGCAGCAAATACATTCCCTGTTTCTGCTGGGTCCCATTTCTCTCTATATATTATTTTTTAACTCAGCAGCTCCAGAATGTAAGAAGAGTCCTGCTAGATCAAAGCAATGGCCCATCAAGTCTAGCATTCGGCTCTCACACGACTGGAGGCAAAACCAGTGAGAGCAAGGAAGCATTGCCCTCGTTCTGCTTCAGCTTTATGATGATGCAACACAATGGTCCTTAAGGAAATAACACCCCAACTGTTCTAGAATGTCTAGCATGTGTGATATTCTTCCAGGATTCTAAATCTCCATGGGTACAGGAGGCTCTGTCCTACAAACGTTTGTCCTACAACTCACAGAGATGGAGATAGGAACTTAGTTCACTCGTATCTGATCCCCCTGCTCATGGTTAGGTTGTACACATGAGTAATGCCTGAAGAAGGCTAGACTGAGCTTTAGTTGACTCCACTTATATTTCACTCTTCCTCTGAACGGAATGGCTTACGTATGATTCTTAGGTGATCCCCTGCCCATGAAACGTCTTATCATTGTTTATTAATTAAATTTCTATGCTGACCTTCATTCAAGGATCACAGGGCAATTTACAATATAAAGACACAAAAATACATAACTTAGTAACAAACAATAGCAATATCCTGAGAGAGAGAGAGAGAGAGAGAGAGAGAGAGAGAGAGAGAGAGAGAGAGAGAGATTAAAGGCCATCTTGTTTTATTAGCCAAAGGCTTGGGAGGAGAAGAGAAACATTTTCTCCTGGCGCCTATAGATATGTAATGAAGGCGCCAGGTGGGCCTCCTTAGGGAGAGCATTCCACAAATAGGGAGCCACTACAGCAAAGGCCTGTTCTCATGTTGCCACCCTCTGGACCTCTCATGGAGGAGGCACATGAAGAAGGCCCTGATGATGCTTGCAGGGTATGGGTTCATATGGAGAGAGGCAGTCCTTGAAGTACTGAAGGCCTGAACCAACACTTTGAACTGGACCAGGAAACTAACTGGCAGCCAGTGCAGTTGGGCCAGTATATGCTCAAAGCACCTTGCCCCGTGGGCAGCCTGGCCACTGAATTCTGCACCAGCTGAAGTTTCTGAACTAACTTCAGAACCAGCTTCACATATAACACATTGCAGTAATCTAGCATAGAAGTTACCAGAGCACTGAAGGGAGAAGTTAGGCCTTCCAGACAGGGATGTAGTTGGTCCACTAGTGAAAAGTGATAGAAGGCAGCCCACGCCACCTAAGTGATAGCAACATATTCAGAAGTACCCCCCAAGCTGTGTAGCCGCTCCTTCAGAGGGAGTGTAACTCCATCAAGAACAGCAACCTCCCATCCATCGAGTCTAGGGAACTACCCACTAAGAGTGCCTCAGTCTTATCTGGGACCAAAAAGCGCTCACTCCCCCAAGCATCACCCTCTGGAAATGACCATCCAAGTAAGAGCAGAACCACCGCAAAGCGGTGCCACCCACTCCTAACTCGGACAGCGGCTCCAGAAGGATACCATGGCTGATGGTATCAAAAGTTGCTGAGAGGTAAAGGAGGATTAACAGTGACACATTTCGCCCATCTCTCCCCCAACAGAGGTCGTCATACAAGGTGACCAAAGCACTTTCTGTGCCAAACTAGGTCTAAACCCCGACTGAGATGGATCTTGAAAATCATTTTCCTTCGTTGTCCAAGCAGCAGAGCAAGACCCATAGGAAGTTATCCCACGGTATCCTCACAACAAACCTGAGAGAGAGGTTAAGTTAGAAGACTGCAGTTGGGTCATGGTCACTCTTCATGAGCTTGTTGGCCAGGATTTGAATTCATGTGTCCCTGTTCCAACACTGAATCCACTCCACCAGTACTCTAAATGTGTCCTTGGACAATTGCAGCATCTCACTCATGACACTGGGCATTTAAGGTATAACCCACTGAGAACTTCTCCTGTGCAAATCTATTTCAGTGAGTAGGACCTCTACACCTTGATAGGGCTTATGGAAAGAAAGGGGGAAAATCCTTATGTCAAACAATCCCTTCCCAATTTTTTAAAAAATTGCATGTTTTAGCCAACCCCGCTAAATATTATTTCAAGTTTAGGAAGCGTGTTCTGCCTCCATTCATTTTATCATAACAATACAGCCCTTTTATCTGTACTATCCACTCTGTGTAATGACTAGCTTGAATTTAAATCACATAGAAATTGACTTTCTTTGGCATCTTGTAAACACTCAGACCTCTTCTATTTTCCTTTTCCTTTACACACACCCAGATACATGGAGGTGAACATTCATCTATTTTATTTTATCAAAGATATGTCAGCGATTTGTGACACCACACAAAGGGGCTTTTGATTCAAGTATTTCCTGCTGTTCACCAGTTCAGTCAGCCTCCATTCAAAGCCCCTCCAGGTCAGCTGGAACAATCCTACTGATTCCCGTTGGCCCTGCAATAATATCTTCCCCCTTGCAATCAAGGTTTACAAGCACGCACAAACCACAATTTCCATCCCCACAGTGAACAGAGCTTTGCCATTCGCACCATCTTGAGCTCCTTTGGAGAAAAAATCAGAATCATAGAATTGTTGAGTTGGAAGGGACCCCCGAGGGTCATCTAGTCCAACTCCCTGCAACACAGGAACATGCAGGTGTCCCAAATGGGGATTGGAGCCACTACCTTGGCATTGTCAGCTTCACACTCTAACCAACTGAGCTGCCTATAAATGCAATGAATAAATAAAATAAATTCAATGCATGCAGCATATACCTCAGAAAGCACTTTGCATGTGAGTGTGAGCAGGTTTACCATTATTTCTAATACAACAACCTATTGATTTAATAGTTCATCCATTATATATACTAAAATCTTGCTTTTCTGCGGGGCGGGGGGTGGGAAGGGGCAAAGAGACTCCAAGAGCACTATTCAACTACACTTTCCTCACCAACGTAGGCGTGGCTCCAAAGGGCTTCATTTCAGCCAGAACGCAGCAGCGGCCAGATTCAGTCCTTGTATTAAGGAATTTCTCACGCTTTGCTGAGACAAAGGGGGGAAAGTGATGTGCAGTCGATGGCGGCTGAGCAGCTCAAGTGGTCATCAGAAGCAGCTGATATTTTAAGTCAAGTGTTCTACAGATCGTCTCAGACCACTCAGCAGTTTCATGAGCAAAGGGATTTCACCCAGGCCCTGTTGTCAGTGTTTTCTGCCTGTCAGTAGGCCTGACCCTACACAGTCTGCACAGATCTGTCCTCAAATCCAATAAAACTACAAGAAAGCTAAAACTACTCATCTTTTGTTCCTGTTATTTGCTTATTGGTGTTCTGACTTTTCCTTGCACAATCACTTGCTATCAACGATGGCATCAGATAGGCAAATCTGACTGGCCGCATAGAGTAGAGACATTTCCTTGTTTACGTTGTGATCCTTGGACGGGCGGGATTACCAAAGGGAGGAAGAAGAAGCCTCTGACCAGCCCAAGACAAGATGATACCCCTTTCCCCATTGCACACACAGAAGCCCACCAGACTGGCAGCTAAATCTTCACTTTAAGACTGCTGACAGGTGTTGCATCCTCTACCACATCTGAGGCAGCAGACCAGAATAGGGGGCTTAGGGACAAGCTGGGCAGATTTAAAAGTGAATGCTGCTGCCCCCCCCCCCGATCTGCCACCTGAGGCAGTTGCCCCATGCCTAATGGTAGGGATGGCCCTGCCTACCATGCGAAGAAGGCAATCAAAGCAACAACCACCAAGCTGCAAAGATATCACTGAAAAGAACTGAAAGGGGTAATTATTTGCACAACCCAAGTATTTTTTTAATAGAAAATTTCTACCGTATCAAAATTGTTTGATACTGCTTGAAAAGTGAAGCTGATAAATATCTGGCACAGTTCTAAATAAGACTAAACGTTTTAGGGTAGATTTTTAGGAGACCAGAATTAATAGCATTCTGAAAGTATTTATGATTCATTAAAATATATTTTTTTTCTCAGATTTCTTCAGTTCAATTTGAGGCAGGTTATGATTCCTTCCACCAAAAGGCTGGCTTGCATGGACCTTTGTCACTGGAACCAATGCAGTAATTAATCAAGACAGCAACAAAATGCAAGAGCCACAGCACTGCGAGCTACAATATTAGGGAGAAATAAAAGCAACAGAACAATCATATAATAACAGTCCTTCTTAGTACTTTGTGACTATTGAATATTTAACCTTTAACATCTTAGTAATACAACAACCTTGTAAGGCAGGCCAGTGATATCATTATCATTATTATGAGCAGACCAGAGGGCTAAGACAATGACAGAAAATGGCAAGCCCAAGATCACCTAGAGAGCTTATAGCTAAAGCGAGATTAAAAACCAGAGAGCTGTCAGCTTCCAAGCTCAGGTGTCAACCCATTGCTCACTGGGCTATACTACCTAAGACTGCAGGTGAAAGTTCGCATGCCTGAAATCTCCTTGATATAAATAGTCCCTGCACAAGGAACTTTAGATGTCAGGGAGAAAGGATTTAGCCTAGATTTCTCCCTAACATGCTAGTTTTCTATGTGCAGTACAGTAAGGGCAACTCCCCATTTAGGCGTGGGCCACATTCCAAAGCACCGCACGTTTAAGTGAAATCGCATATTTTGGGAACACCATTGAAAAAGCCTGCAAACACCTTCTAAGCCCCTGGAAGCCCTTGAAAAACACTTTAAAAAACCAAAACCCCATGACAATCCCTCCCTTCAGCCCTCCTTGTTCAACTTTCCACAGGCCTCAAAGTTGGTGCTTGTACTTGCAAAGGCTCATGGGATTGCTGGATGCTATTTTTGTGCCATTTTTGCACCCTTTCGTGCCACTTCCAGGTTAGCAGCAGTGTGCACACGCATGTGCACATGTTCCTCAAACACACATAAATGGGGAGCTGCCTGTACAGGACAGCATTAATTCATATGTGTTTGCACATTCTGAAGTGGTACATGGAATGCCTATGGAGAAGACACAATAGAACACCTAGCCTCCTGTCAGCCATATTGCTGGGCTTACCAGCAGAGAAAGGTGATGGAGCGGTGTGGACACAACAGTGGGAGCACTGGACTGGCTCCACTGATGTACTTGCCCCATGCCTATTTTGGCCAGAGCACTGCACCAGCTAATAAACGTCAACGATGTTAACGAAATACTGTTTCGAGAGAGATGTAGCTGTTCCCTTTTTTGATTTCTAAAAAGGCACCTGTGTTTTGGGGCTCAGGCTGAGCACATCTCATATGCTATAGCTTCCTCCAGGAAACAAACAAACCTCTCGAGCATCCCACCCCCGCCACTATAAGCTTCCCGGAAAAGCACTTCAGCCTTAAGAACGCCAACAAATAACAGTTTTACCATGAAACCAAGGCGCCACAGTATTAGCGTTCCTCTCGAATCCAGCACGGCGTGGAAGCTGCTCTTCTTTGAACCACTGAATAATAACTTCTCTGGAGAAAGGCCTCAGAGGCCGTTCCCAGGCTTTACTGTATTAAATGAAAAGGGGAAAAAAGAAGAAGGTTAAAATCACACGGAGATTGCTGTGCTGAAATGAAATTGCACATTATGGAATAAAAGGGATTTCTTTTCTAACCAGTCAATGAGGCAATTATGGTTTGGAAAATGCTATTTCCCACTTTCTATAGTACTCTTCGGGCTAATTAAACATGAAGTTTAATTACTTAAACATGGGGGTTTGCATAAAGACGGCACCAGGCATGTCTTTTTGCCAAAGCTATTTCAAAACCTGGGGGCTGCCGCCCAAAAGTCCATAGCAGCCACCCAACCAGGGTTCAAGAAGACGAAGAGACGAAGCAAAGAGTAATTTTCAGTGTTCAATGAAGCAGCACACTAAAATGGTTTCAAGGCTTTTCTCCCAGTTCCTGAAAAGTGATAAGAAACCTGAGTCTATGGAAAAACCAGGTCTGGTTTGTTTTGTTGGCTTTCATCCTGGAGGTGGAACAGAACCTCATCTTTTGCCCACCTTCTCCATCCAAAGCTCCTGATGTGGGAGGGCACTGTTTGCACCATTTGTTTGCATCCATGCGTCTACCGCAGCGAAGAGGAACATTTTCAGTCTGAGAGTCGCATTGCCTAAAGGGGCAACCTTCTTGGGCCTGGATGCTAGGGGTGGGTGGGGCAACGGATGCAAGTCCAACCATGACAAAAATTGAAGTCTGTACATGTATAAGCTAAAGGTATCCTGACAGTTCAATGAAACATTCCAGCCTGTGGGAAAAATGGAGCAGTGCCAATTATCAGTGTGATTGAGGGGAGTCCTTGGGGCCAGATAAAGATGCCTGGTTGACCACATTTGTCCACCCCACCCCACCCCAAGGATTTGGTTTCCTACTGCTGCTCTAGAGTATGTTCTCTCATTCTTCCAAAGTCAACATTGGATCATTGGCTAAAGCTGCCCAGAGTGCCTGGGGCAACCCAGTCGGATGGGTGGGGTACAAGTAATAAATTGTTGTTGTTGTTCCAACCCTCCTTAACCAGCCCACTGCATTTACATGGAGGGGCGGGACATTGCTCAGCCACCTGCATAGAATTCCTTGTCACCTGTGGTGACCAAGCAAGTTGTCAAATCCAAGGCGATTCAGAGAGCCCAAGCCAGAATGGTATGGCATGTGGGGAAAGGTGATCCACACATTGATATGCCTTACAGAAATTATAGTGTGGAACCATCCCCGTGTAAACATAATTCATCCATTTGACTGAACATGCTCACAAGGCTTCCTGTGGTGGGAAATCCTGCATTACCAGGGCTCCTGGTAGCAAAGATGCTTGTAGGCATGTTCAGCTGGACATGCTGTCGACCCCCTTCCATATCTTCCCACGCAATATGGAGAAGTTGAAGTGGGTGGAGTGGGCACAACCCATTGCATGTGGGGGCATAAGGGCAGGGACAGCATGCATGTGCCTGCTCCCCCTCCCCAAACCCTCTCACTTTCTTCTGAACCCACAAATAAGGCTACTGTAATGATACAGGAGATATTGCCTGGCAATCCTCAGATTCCACTAAGATGATCTTTAAGATCTGATTCAAGTGTATTTCCCTGTGAGCATCAACTTTCTAGCTCTCCGCAAGGATGAGGATAGCAAGGCAACCTGACTCTTTGATCATACAATAATATCACCTAAGAGATGGATAAACAGCTTTGAGTAAGTACGGAATAATTGGCATAGCCTTGTAAGGATCTTCTTGGTCTCACTTGAGAATTAAGAAAGCATTCGCATCTAAATGATTGCTGAATTCCCCACACTAAACAGTTGCACTTTAGAACTTAAAAGGCTTAAAACTCAAAGCTGAATAATATTTAATAGCCCTTCACAATTATTGCTTTTCTTAATATTCTTATGACTTTATTTTGGAAGAGCCTCCTTCATCTTAAGTGGCTTGGAATAACAAAAATAACAAAAGTATCACTACAAGAAGCAACTCACCAGCAAAACATAGAGAATTCACTGCCTTTCGGAGGCTACATTTTTTTATTCCCTAATCAAGCTGGGAATGCCAGCAACCATTAGAGGCACAATTCTATATCAAAACACAGCAAGACAAAGGGATTGCTTGTCAAAGCGGAACGCAAAATGCCGAGTAGGAAGGGACTAAGGTTCCTTTTGCCCTGCTGAGCTGCCAGACTTCACAGGAGCAAAGACTGACAATTGAGAGTCTCGGCATTAAAAATGAAAATACAAATCGACGCAGAGAGACTTGCACTTACTTAGTGGAACTTTTGGTGTACGCCATTGCACATTATATAAAAAAAACTAACAGCATGTTCGGGTTTCCACTCGCTTGTTCGTAACACCAAGACTAATTAATAATATCATATGGTGCCGTGTAAACCCAAGAGGAGCCACTGATAAAACTTTGCCTAACTCCATCTGCTATGTCGGATTGTTTTTCACTGCTGGAAACCCACAGAACTTACCAGACAGGCAAGGGATCGATAAAAACACAATCAGAGAAGGCATTAATTTGGCTGAAAGAAAACTCACAACTAAGTTGAAATGGATTTTGTGAAGAAATTCTCAACCACAATCTGACAGTTCTAACTTGCTTCATTTGCTGCATTCTTGAAGATTTTTAATATTATTTTTTAGTTTTAGAGAAAAGTGGTGCAAAAGTACTGAACTGTACAAGGGCCTTCAGAAAGGGACTCTGTCCATGAAACCCAGGTGCCTTACAACCTGTACTGGCAAAGCTACGTTTGGCTGTGATCCACTCCTGATGCTCAGCTTGCTTAGTGATGGGGTGGAGTATGTGAACTACTGTATGCATAGCAAACACGGCAGCTATGGAGTAGAAGCAAACTTTACTCAAGTAACTCTGGATCGTGGTTTAAGCAGGCATGGATGTCTTTCTTTAAGCGTACAAAAGTCTCTCTGCCTGGAATGTGAGAAGCAGAAATGATAAGGCCTTAGTTGGAAATTCCCCTGCTTTAAAAAATTGAGGCAGTGACTATTGATGACATTGTCATAGCTGGAGGTAACACAATGTGCCAACATGAAGAATATATAGAGCTTCTTAATGTTAAGCAGATCCCTCTGCTTAAAAATAAATAAAAATAAACAAGGTGCCAGTTTGTTGATGACATTGGTATAGTCATTAGGTAAAGGTAAAGGGACCCCTGACCATTAGGTCCAGTCGTGTCCGACTCTGGGGTTGCGGCGCTCATCTCGCGTTACTGTCTGAGGGAGCCGGCGTACAGCTTCCGCGTCATGTGGCAGCATGACAAAACCGCTTCTGGTGAACCACAGCAGCGCACAGAAGCACCGTTTACCTTCCCGCCGGAGCAGTACCTATTTATCTACTTGCACTTTGACGTGCTTTCGAACTGCTAGGTGGGCAGGAGCTGGGACCGAGCAACAGGAGCTCACCCTGTCGCGGGGATTCGAACCACCGACCTTCTGATCAGCAAGCCCTAGGCTCTGTAGTTTAACCCACAGCGCCACCTGCGTCATTTAGAGGCGTCTAAAAGGAATCCATATAACATTATGCCATAATACCCAAGAATGATTGTTTATGCTGTGACATATGGACATGATTAACCCTCTGCAAAAAGTAACCACAACCTTAAAATGCACTGATCTTTAAAATTGTTGGATTGTTTGCCATTTAATTCTGAATGCATTCCAGAGCAATCTTGTCAAGAATCTTGCTCCCCCCGCTGCCTCTTCCCATGGGGAAACCAGAAAAGGCATCATTGCAACAGCCTCCATATAGGAGTCATAACATGTCAATCAGGCCCGGGTCGCCTTATTAATACAAACAAACCTGGTTGATACCGTCATGGTGAATGCTGGAATGGGACAGGCGTCATTCAGCTTTGCTTCTGGCTCGATATTCAGACCAGCTGCCTGGAACAGGTTACTGAGACCAGCCACTTTCCCTTTCTGGATTGCCCGCAAGGATTGCCGCCGATACTCATCTCGGGCCCGGCGTGCTTTATGGCTCCTTTCCTCATCCGCAGCTTTCGAGCGACGTACTGTAGGGATGAGGAAGGAGAGACTCATCAGGGTGTCTTTGCTTTTTCAGCAAGCCAGAACATGGCGTTCTAAGTTGAGAGGTACCATGTTAGCAACATGGAAAGCCATCCAATCCCAACACATCAAGGTGAGGCTGGAAGACCTTCTGTACCTAATAGAAAAATAACACATAACATTCCACAAATAAGGCACCAAGGGTCCAACTCTATATTGTTTGGCTAAGCCACAATGACATGCTCACCTCGCCTTACCAGCTTGCTTGTTTTTCCCCGTACAGAGACTTTTTAATATAACTGTGGGTTTGAGCTGGACCATAAAGACTGATCACCGATTAATTGATGCTTTTGAATTATGGTGCTGGAGGAGACTCTTGAGAGTCCTGTGGACTGCAAAAAGATCAAACTTATCTATCCTTAAAGAAATCAGCCCTGAGTGCTAACTGGAAGGACAGATCCAGAAGTTGAGGCTCCAGTACTCTGGCCACCTCATGAGAAGAGAAGACTCCCTGGAAAAGACTCTGATGTTGGGAAAGATGGAGGGCACAAGGAGAAGGGGACGACAGAGGATGAAATGGTTGGACAGTGTTCTCGAAGCGACTAGCATGAGTTTGGCCAAACTGCGGGAGGCAGTGGAGGATAGGGGTGTCTGGCGTGCTCTGGTCCATGGGGTCACGAAGAGTCGGACATGACTGAACGACTGAACAACAATTAGAGCAGGAATTGCCAACACAGTGCAGGTGGGCACCATGAAGACCTTCATTGGCACCCATGGGCAGCTGCTCCAGAATCTGTGCTTTCATTTTCAAAAATGTAAGCCACTAGCCCTCCTAAAAATAACGTTATGGAACCAAAATGTGCAAGCACCTTTCTAAATGATTTCTGTGAAATGAGCCAGCCGAGCTGCTTCTACCTGTGTTTTCAGCCAATGAGTCAGAAACTGTGATTCACAAGTGAGTTGTTTTAATGCCAGGCAGCAGGAATCCCTGAGGTCAGTAGCATAGCAGGCGGGGCCAAGGGGGCCATGGCCCCAGACGCAAAATTCTGAGGGGACACAACCAGGTGCCCCCATGCAGGTACCGGTTTCTGCAGGGATCCCCATCCCACCGTGGCAAAGGCAGCAGAGCAGCCCAGGTTCACGGTGAGTGGGCATGGACAGAGGAAGGAAGGCAAGGGGGAAACCCAGCCCAGCGCTCCTCTCTGTGGGCATTGGAGGGATTCGCCCACCAAGGGCCACAGCGACTGGCTGGGGTCCTCCCAGGACAAACAGCCCCCCGCTTGGCTCTGGTGGGGGGGGGCACTTTGGGGATATCAGCAGCTTGCCTGCCCTGGACACCAGCAACACATGCTACATCACTGCCTGAGGTGCTAAAGTGCTGCATCTTCACTCCCCTTTAGTACATTTTTCCTGCATCTGTGTTATTTTATAGTGTTTGGAATCACCATAGTTTGTCCTTCCTTTTCCCCTAGCAACCAGGATGCATCTTTCCTATGGGGGGGAATGAGGGGTCTGTTTTCAATTCAATATGAACCTGCCTAATTCACATGTCTCAAACTAACACACAAACCCAATTTCAGCTCTGCTTTGAAACGGGCACTTCTTTGAATTTTGCTATCAGCTCCTGAAGGGACCATCAGTCAGCCTGAGAGGATTCTGTTGCTGTATATTTTATCCCAAATATTTGCTTTGGTATTTTATAATTACAAACCACCTTGGGTGCCTTGGCAGAAAAGCACTGTATGAATGCAATAAATGAGTAAATGAGGCAAAATTTCATTGAAATAAAAATGTAGACAGAAATTGGGGCTAGGGTCTAAAATGGAGAATGCATTACCAGCACGGGAAAAACAAGTGCAGAATAATCATAACAGCAAAACATATTGGCTGCTCTGATAGGATTTCTAACCGCAAGTTCTTTGATAAAGATGTCAACGAATTCCTACTGTGTTGGGAATGAACTTGAGCAAGCCGCATCATTTGGGACAGATTAGGAGATCTCCATATTTTATGGCCTCCTTTGCTTTTCTGAAGAGCAGTGAGTCACAGGGCTAGGCTTGGATGTATATTATAAGAATGTCGCATGAATATGCATCACATTTTTTTAATGATTTGCTCCAGCTGCTCTCTTGTTAATAGTCCCTGGTCTGTAGCTAATTTGGGAACAACTCACAATAAATATTCAAGATAGAAATGGTATTTGACTGCAAACATTGCATGGTATGTTTCTGTTCTTCAGTTGAATGGGGGTGGGGATAATTTTTGGAAAACAGGAAAACACGCAAGCTGAGATCACATCAATGAAAATTCAAGTAGTGCATGCCTGTTATCCGTGCACTGGCAAAATGCCCATCATTGTGACAGGTGCCGTTTGTGCAGAGGGAAGAAATGGCACACCACAGTGCATTTCTGTGCGATCTTCGAACAGACACATCTCTCCAGGAGCGCAAATGAGAGCCAAAGTCAGGTGTGAGGACAGGTCTTGCCCCGATCACACCAGCGTGTTCACAAGTGTAATGTTTTGCTTTTCTCCAAAGAAGCATAAGGCAGCCATTTATGGCCAGGGGGCCATCTCGCCCTCAGGATTGTGGGCTTGGATTTCATCTCTAAGCTCCCTACCGGGGTCAAGAGGGAAGCCATCACCACCATGTCCTACTTGTGAGAACCAGAGGAATCTGGCTGGGTGAATGTTATCATGCCAGACCTTGCTTTGACCCAGCAATGAAATGAAGCACTGGTATCCACGTTTGAGAAATGCCCATGTAACATAGTTTGGGTTTTTTTTTTTTTTTAGCACTAACAGGCTATATATTTCAATTACCTATAGAAGAATGGTGTTGATCTTTGTTTGGCTCGACGAAAGGAACCACAGCAGTGAATTAAGCCGAACACTAAAATTAGTAACGCTTTGCCTATTGACTTGGCAATAAATAGCAATGGGATGATGAGATGAATCCCCATTCTGTTGGAAATTCCATCTACTAAATAAATTAGTAGTGTCATCAATATCATTGCAACGTTCACCCTCCACAGCAGCTGCGCTACCAATGCTCCTCTTCGACCCCCCGACCCCTGGCACTGCTGAGCACAGCCGCTGACTTGGTGGTGGCAAGACATGATGGGACCTGGCGCTGCTCCTAATGGATAATTTGGCTCCTGCAGTCGGCACATAATAGCAAAACGACGCAAACACTGACATCGCTGCATCTTCCTGGCCTCTGATGCTGGTGGACAGAAGCCAAGCTGGCATTGCCATACAGTTGAGGGGTAACAACAGGGCATGATTATGATCTTGGATCATATGAAGGCACAAGCCTGAGATACAAGCAAGGACCAGAGGTGTCATTTCAGTAAATGGGGCAAGACTGCTCACGGCATAAGTTAAAACACAATAAATATATTAAAAAGAAAACAGGTGTGACCCAAGTAAAAACAGCATTGAAAACATGGGTGGAAGATTGAGATAAAATGGTGATGGAGAACTATAGATAGATATAATTGTGTTTTATGAGGATCATGAATATTGTATTTTGTATTTTCTTTTTTTCTATATTACTCTTTGGTTTTGATATAATTCCTTTTATTATCTTTATATAAGAGAGTTTGGATTTTATTTCCTAATATGTTAAAAACTTCTAATAAAATTCTGCAGTGGTACCTTGGTTCTCAAACTTAATCCGTTCCAGAAGTCTATTCCAAAACCAAAGCGTTCCGAAACCAAGGCACGCTTTGCCACAGAAAGTAATGCAAAATGGATTAATGCTTTCCAGACTTTTAAAAACAACCCCTAAAACAGCAATTTAACATGAATTTTATTATCTAACGAGACCATTGATCTATAAAATGAAAGCAGTAAACAATGCACTGCAGTCACACAATCAATCAATCAATCAGTAGCTGAACTGGGCTCCACACAGTCACAAAAACAAAACAAAAGAGCCTCAAAAAAACAAAATAAATAGCAAAACCGGACAAACCTTAGCATAACACTCAAAACGGAGCACGTTTGGATTTCAAAAAAAGTCCGCAAACCGGAACACTTACTTGCAGGTTTGCAGTGTTTGGGTTCCAAGTTGTTTGAGTACCAAAGCAATTGAGAACCAAGGTACCACTGTACTACAAAACACAAAAGCATACACACAAACAAAAATACAACACCCACCCTCAGAAGACTCTGCCAGTTAGTTGCCAATGCCTGTCAGAACAAAACAGTCTTTGCCTGCTATTGAAAGCAAACCAGAGCGCTACCAGCTTACCCACCGTGGAAGGGAGTTCCACGATCTGGGAGCAGCCTCCAAGAAGGCCATCTTCCTTTCTTAGGAGGGAGAAATGGGTCAGTGGTCTCTCATTTAGGTCTAGACCTCTCCTTTCAGTGGTGAAAAGGTTACCACTTCTCTCAAGTAATGAGATAAGGCTTTTTACTATTATTGAAGATATATTTTTATTTTACAATTACCAAGTTCCTGTCTCCCCGCTCCCCCATATATCCACACAGGATCACTTATAAAAGGGCAGAAATCATGTGACACTAGGATATAGCTCAGTTGCCAGAGCATGAGACTCCTTATCTGAGGGTCATAGGTTTGAGCCCCACGTTGGGCAAAAGATTTTTGAATTTCAGAGGGTTGGCCTAATTGACCCTTGTGGTCCCTCCCAACTCTATGATTCTGTATACAGTCGTACCTCGGGTTACGTACGCTTCGGGTTGCATACTTTTCGGGCTACGAACTCCGCTAATCCGGACGCGCAACCCGAAGTGTGTGCGATTCACACATGCGCAGAATCGTTTTTGCTGTTTGCGCATGCACAGAAGCGTTTTCACGGTCTGCGCAGAAGCGATTTTTCAGGTTTTTTCGGTCAGTGCATGCGCAGAACAAATTATTCAGGTTACATCCTTTTCGGGTTACGTACTGTAACCCGGAATGAATTAAGGACATAACCCGGGGTACCACTGTAACCCCAATGACAGACAATCCCAATACTAAGGTCCCTTCCAAGTCTGCTACAAAGAGACAATATCTCCTTTTCAGCAACAGGGCTTAGAACGATTCCTGAAATAATCAGTATTCCTCCCCGCCCCCCTTTCATTGATTAGAAGCCAGGTACAATCATAGTTAATGGGAATATCATTTGTCACATGCAAATTTAATTTGGTTCAAAGTGACCTGATCCCATATGAATGGCAGGTCACAGTCCTTAGGTAACTGACATTCAATAAATTATTCCAAATTCTATGAATAAGGTTGTATTCATAGATAATGTGGCCCCTGCTTTAACACAACTGAGATCCACAACGGCACCCAACGCAAGGCAGCGTTACTTTGCTTGTTACTTTGTAAAGTGCTTAACATTTAACCAGATCACAGCAGAAAGTTAAAACAAATCACAAGCCCGTGCCCAAAGGTTTGCAATCTAAACAAATATGACACAAAGGGAATCAGAAGGACGACAACATTATATATATATATATTGGGAATGCCAGTTTGAACTTGTTAAGCACATAAAAGAGATCAAGTTGGCATTTTGCATTTTGCCCTGAATATGGCAACTGACTGCATCTATAGCAAGGTCAGATCCAACCTACCCACTGAAGTGGGTGTTCGAAGTACAACTATTGGGAGGGACGGTGGGAGATCCAGAAAAGGTATGCAGTGGTCCCACTTTTATTCCCGGGGTCAATAAGGCAGCCAATCCATTGGCCAATCTGGCAGGGAGGCTCACCTGGAATCTTTCCAGCCAAAGGGAAAGGCCTGTTATATCTCCCTCTGGTGGGAAGACCCAGCACAGGGACTGCTTTGGCAGTGGGCTGGCCCTATTCCTCAACACCACACTATTGTGGAGGTAGGCGAAATTATTAAACCACTCTGGGATTTATAGCACAGTGAGTGGAGTAGGGGTCTCTTAACACCTCTCATCCCCCTTAAGAAACTACAGCTCCTAGGATTCCTCAAGACAGGCTTCCTCAAACTCGGCCCCCCAGATGTTTTGAGACTACAATTCCCATCATCCCTGACCACTGGTCCTGCTAGCTAGGGATCATAGGAATTGTAGGCCAAAAACATCTGGAGGGCCGAGGTTGAGGAAGCCTGCCGCAAGAGAAGCCACTGTACAAAGTGGGATGGTACTGCTTTAAATTTATATTGTGCAGATGGGACCTTGGATACAGACAACTCAGAAATACTAAGAATAAAGTGCAGGATTAATATTTTTTTACATGTTCTCTCAACCATGTGAACTGTACCTGCAGTCTGAAGTGGTACAACCCCTGGAAAAGTTTGCTCATCTTCTTTTTTTTAAATAATTAGGCCGGAGTCTGAAGTTTAAAGCCAGTAAACTCCACTTATCACTATTAGTTTCACTGTCCTTGACTAGGATTCTCAACACACCAATATATTTCTCTTCCAGGACTAAAGTAGGGAATACAGTGATGATGCAGATAAAATTCACTTTCATATTGCTTTTTTTCTGGTGCTTTTTATTAGCATTCTTCATAAACCAAAAAAATGAAAATGAAATGAGATAAGGTGGTTATGCATTTTATTGGGCCAACTAATTTGTTTTGTATTCTTTGAGACCCAGTAAGTAGCAATAAGCTAGCACAAGATTCATAAACAAGAACTCACCAAGGAAAATGGAAAATACGCAGAAAAATCACGTCAGTCCAGCAAAAACAATGCTGAAAGCTCAAATACTGGAGCAAAGTGTTTGTGTTAAAATCCCTGTAAGATCAACAGGAGAGGTGTTGCTCCTACAAACCCACACTCCTCTTGTTGTCTGACTCCAGATTCCCATCAGCTTCAGCTAGCATGACCATTGGTGTTAAGGTCAAGGTGGTGGGAAATGCAGTTATCAGCATTTGTAGGGCCACGGGTTCCCCATCCCTGGTGTAAGCTATCAAAGCTCTTTCTTCCTGTTGAGCCATTTAGAAAGGCACCAATGTTTTTGTCCTTTGTAATCCTACCAGTTCTTCCGGATCGCAATGCTTTCCGTTCAAGGCCCGGCTCACAAATCGTTTGGCATAACACTGCCTTTTGCTCAGGCTAAAACCAAGATCTCGGCATCATTTAAAAACCCCTGTCGATTAAAATTTACTCACATTGTTCTTCCCATTCATGGTCTTCCTTTTCATTCTGCAGGCTATACTGCTGGGCTTGCTTGAGGCTCAGGTACAGCTCTTGAGCCCTGCGTTCCTCCTGTTGCCGTATCTGCTCTTCACCTCTTTGCCTCTCTTCTTCCTCTCTTTTCTAAAAAATAAAAAAAAGGATGGAGGGTATCAAACAGCAAATAAGGAAACTTCCTGTGTCGTGTACTACGACTCCCTGAAGCATTTCATGGGCAGGATTCTTGACAATTATACTGTGGGAAGCCGAACCATCCTGCTCTATGATTGGTGACACATTAGATTTTTTTAAAAAAACAAAAAATAAAGATTGTTGTTACTCTGATCAAGTGTGAGTGGCTAACCAATTTTACAGCATGTCTGGTCCCTAGTTCACCCACAGTTAACTCATTAGGTTGACTGTATCTGAAGAAGTGTGCATGCACACAAAAGCTTACACCCAGAACAAACTTAGTTGGTCGCTGTCAAGATCTTCTCCAGTGCTGCTCATGAGTATCAACAAAGCCTCTTTTGAAAAACTAAAGCTATTTGTTAAGCATAGCTATTTACAAGCGGAGCTAGTCAAAAACATGACCGTTCAATCACTATCGGAATCTGGAAATACATTCCTTCGGCTCCCCGCCCAACACCTGGGTCCTCTAGCCCCCCTGCGCTGTGCCTGTGTTGGAAGCTGTGGGCTTCTGTCCAATCTTGTCTGGCTGGTGGTGCTGGCTCTTTCAGCAGTGTCACAGAGCCCTTGCTCCACTCCCTCATTTGGAGACAATTCCTGTGATAAGCTGGGTGAGGAGGAGGAGGAGGAGGAGTCCATTTGCAAAAGGGGCTCGGGTTCCCTATAGCTTCGTGAGCTTTCTTCCCTTGAAAAGCAGCTCTCCCTGCCCTGCTCCTGAGCAGGGCTTCCTGTCTCCCTCTCCTCATGAGTAGCTGGGCTACTCCTGACAGTCTCTAAGGTGCTACTGGACAATTTTTTCATTTTTCATTAGGTTGTCTGAAATATATACCTTGGTAACTTCCACATTGGATTACTATAATGCTCTCTGTATGAGATTGCCTTTGAAGAACATCTAGAAACTTTTAACTGGTTCAAAGTGCCCACTACAGTAAGGTTACCAGATTTTTTTCAATAAATCCGGGGACACCATACATACATACATACATACATACATACATACATACTACATGTTCGGGACATTGATGCTGCAGCGATGGCAGTGGCA
The DNA here is from genome assembly GCF_009819535.1 of Lacerta agilis. Lineage (NCBI taxonomy): Eukaryota > Metazoa > Chordata > Lepidosauria > Squamata > Lacertidae > Lacerta > Lacerta agilis. The sequence goes on along the minus strand of NC_046316.1, from coordinate 18,145,513 downwards.
GAGGGAAGGGGGGTTTCACACTGCCTTTTGGAGCAGCCTCATCCCAACTCCTACTTGCGTGTAAGCAGGAGGAGGCGGGGATCCCTCAGCTGGGAAGGGAGGCTTCCCGTTGCCTAACTGTGAGATCCCTGCCCTCTCCTGCTTGCACGCAAGTAGGAGTTGGGAGGCTGCTCCAATAGGCAGCGTGAAGCCTCCCTTCACAGCTTAGTTGATGGGGTCAGGGAAGCTGGAGACAGCCCAGAAGCTGCATCTTAGAGCCCCTGCACCAACATCATATGGGGACTTCCGAGCAGCTCCTGAATTCAGCCAGAGCCAACTGTTCCGGGCTACTGAGACTGCTGCTGCTGCGTTTCCCGGGGAAATTAGATGAAATCTGGGGACATTCTGGGGATGGAATTTGCCTGGGGACTTATGGACAAATCCAGGGACTGTCCCTGGGAAATGGGGACGTCTGGTAACCCTACACTATACCCAATAAAACCCTAAATCAAAAATGGATAGCCTGTGGTCCATTACCGTCAGCCAGCATGACCAATTGCCAGGGATGGTGGAAGCTCACCAATTCCCCATCCCTGCCCTAAATGTTGTCAGTCCAGAATGCTGCCCATAGCTCCATAGCAGAGCTCTTGGTTTGCATGCCAAAAATCCCATTTTCAACCATTTGCTTAAAAGACCTGCAATAGCAGGACTGGGGAAAGTCCCAGTTTAAGATACTGGAGACCTGCTGCCTGTGAGACAAAATAATATGGGATGTAATGCAGCTTCGTATTATTATGGGTAGAATTTGCTCTGGTATGAGTCCCCATCAACAGGGTTCCATGGGCTTCCCCTTGCTTGTCCCCAAAATAACATTGGCTAGCTGCGTGTCAGGAATTTCTACGGTTAGTAGTTGGTAGCATACCAATCTAGTCCTGTTGAGAGAAAAAATGAGAACGAAGAGCAAAGAAATAAATACTGGAAAGGAAGCCTGCAGCCTCTCACTTCTCTAATTGTCCGAGACTTTCCGGAGACAAAGCAATCCTATTGTTTGGAAATTAAGTCCCATTGAACAAGATGGGGGCATGCCATCGAGTAAAGGCAAGACAGACACTGGGCTCCCGGGTCCTTGCTTCAAACAAGGACAAATAAATGAGCTACATTTATCTCTGTGCAAGTGTAATGTCAGGAGTGTGCCCTAACTCTTTATGCAGTTTGTCATAAAAGTTTCCGCTAATTGCTGTAGCCACACGCAAACCAGATGAGCTGTTGACAGCAGAGACATCCAAGAGGCTGCGCAGGAGACTTAAGAAATCGCTTTGTTTCCATGAACAGCGTTGCCTTTTCGTTTCTTAACAGCTTGGTACTCAGCGCTGTTGCACCTTGAGAGATGCCAGGTGCGTAGTGGGAGTTTTAGCACTGTCAACATTCAAAGATCTTTCAAAAGAAGATCCTACACTGTTTCTTCGTGACCTTTAAAATACCAGCAAGTGCTCAGGTTGCTTCACTGCTCAGAGACAAGCATTTTTATTTATTTAAGAATACGGTTAAGGAGAGTTGGCACTTTCTATTAGTAAGGAGAGGGGAAGAAAATCAACCAAGACAGGTTATCTTGGACTTCACAAGGATGGTTTCTCTAGATGGTTTCTGTCCAATGACATCTCAAAAATGACTGGAATAAAGTAAGCAATTTGCTAATTATAGGCAATTATGATATTCAAGGAATATAAAATTGGAAAGAGTGCCACTTTCTACCTTTGGGAAGTAATCAATGTGTTTTTCCAGGTGGTCTGAATACCGTTATAAGGGCGACATCTCGTTCAGCTTCAGTTATGCAGGTATCATGAATTTTCGTACCTGCCGTTTATATCAGCTGGGAACTCAGCAACTTGTTTTACAGAGGATGTTGGTGCACGATGAGACCCATGAAAGTTAACAAGACTCTGCAGAGTTTCCAGTTCCAACCCCTAAGAGGGTCTCTCTCCCTTTAAGGTAGCTGTTCCTCAACCTTTTTATGCCCAGGAAAAAAAAAATATTTGAGGCATACTCGACACAATGCAAAACTTAGGTAGCTTCTTTATCATCTCTAAGAATAATAGGTAGACGTCCTTCTCACAATTCTGGGATAGCCCAGTTCATTGCCCTCAGCCTTCCAGTCAGTCATGGTCCAGAGACAACCTGCACTTTCTGGGCAACAGCCATAGAACAGGTTGCGTAAGGAAGCCTGCAGAACATCCTTCCTAGAGGTTACATCTCTTCCCTCCCCTAACATTGGACAGTGGTTGCTGCATGTGGCTTATCTGCTCCTACAGATATAGTGGCACTCAACAGGGGCAGATTTAGACGCTAAGCCAAGAACTTGCTGTCTCAAAGCCGGGTAAGCAAGGCACTGGACTTTGAGAAGGAGGCGTGAGGCTCTGACAGGGTCCTATAGTCCTCCCCTCCCAAAACCTCATTAGCACTTTCCCAGCTTTGAGAAGGAAGTAGGAGGGTGCTAGGATCCTGCCAGAGCCCTCATGCATCCTTCCCAAAGCCGGGTGCCTCTTTACCCACCTTTGGGAAGGCAGCGTGAGGGCTGAATGGGGCACCAAATTTTGGCCTTGCACAGGGTGCCATAATACCTAAGTCCGCCCTCTTAGACAACATGGCAGTTTCATTTTGAAAAATTTCAGTTCCCCTAGCTTGTTGTTGTTCAGTCGTTCAGTCATGTCCGACTCTTCGTGACCCCTAACTAGTGTGCCCTGAATACAGTTTAGAAATCACTGCTATTCTATTCTACACAAGTCTGAAAGGGAACAATGGTGTGGACTTTTCCATGGCCCTGGAGCTGGAAACCATACATTTGTGTTAACGGAACTTTTTCATTACTGAGGTTCCACTGAGACATTGTTACTCAAACAGTGAGAACATTACACCCATTTTACAGTCATAAAACAGATGCCATCTACCGCAGATGGTAATGGGACCTGTCACATAATAGACGCCTCTCTACAGGATCCTCTTATATTTGTTATGTTAATCAAGTAACGGCATACCAGCAAAAACTACGGTGGAGCCCTGAGAGGGCTGGAAGAGAATTATTTCCTAGTAAGAAAACTGTTTGCCTTCTTCAAGCATGGAGAGAGTTTTAATTAAAGTCAAAGGAGATATGTGCATAATAATAATAAAAAGTTGTCCTTTATAATGCACAGCTCAGTTCCGATGCTACAAGAAGTAATTTCCTGTTCCTCCTCTAGCCTTCCTACCAAAACCAGGGTTGAAATCAACCCCCAGGTTCACTTTTCATTACAGAATTTACACAGAAGTAGACCTACAGTATAGTCCTTCTAGAATAGTGTCACCTGCATAGTATTAAACAATATCCCCACACTTCAGCCACCTACGATTTACAGTTTTCCTTCTATAAACAAAAAGTGCAGAGGCAAAAAATAGTTAATGAACTCTGTTGATTTTTGGGGGGTGCTTTTGGGGGGTAGCAGTTAAAGTTAATACATTGAGGTAAAAAATGTCCCATGTAATTTTTTCAAGCAAAAAAAAGTTGGGGCGCATGGAAGCAGGTAAGTGCTTTTTCTCTGACAAAACACGCATGAATTTGTTATGGAACATTTTACCACCCTGAGACACACTGGAATTCAGAACAAAATATAAAATAAAAAAAAATAAAAAAAATCCTTCCAGTAGCACCTTAGAGACCAACTAAGTTTGTTCTTGGTATGAGCTTTCGTGTGCATGCACACTTCTTCAGATACTGGAATTTAGCTTTGGGTAGCAAAATACCATATTAAATTGTCTGTGCCAGTTCCTTCATTTCTGTCTATGAAAGCTAGTACGTATAGCAGAGAAACATTGAACATGCAATCCATTGGTGTTTGTTTGATGTCTTGCCACAAACAGCACACTCCGAATTCACCCCCAAAATGACCCAAAACTGTCCTGAGACATCCCAAAAGTGAATTATTACATCATCTCATGCTTTTTTAGTAGAGTCCATTCATAGACTCATCTTGCAGCCATCAGCATTACAATATTGCCAAGAGGAAGAAGGATTCCCTATTCACCCTGGTAAGTGAAGATAAAAATTTTCTCATCTGGCCAACTTTGGGATCTTGATATATAGCAGAAGGAATAAAAGTGATCTTTTAAAAGAGGGGTCAGATAATACTGTGTGGTTAATGGTTAGACACCTTCTCACAACAGACAGCACACTTTCATTTCCCAAATCAGAATGCTTCCGGATGATGAAACTTTAATGGAGTTCATGGTTTTTGTTCTCTCTCTTCTGAAAATTGTTTCAGATATTACCAGGGTCATTTTTCCAGGAAAAAAAATATATATTAATGATGTATTAAATATTTTAAGCACGGTAAAATGAGCATGTTAACTGGTCTGCAACTATTCCACCCCTGCTGAACCATTCATTAAAGTTTCGTTTCTTCATTTCTTCAAGCATGAACAGATTTTTAACCGAAGCAGCCATGTGCATCCTTGTAGTAGCATTTGTTCCTGTAGAGGAAAGAAAGATCTGGGGGTGCTTTGGGCACCAGCCAGTCATCTCTCTCCCACTGTATGCTGCATGTGGAACTGCAAATGACTCTTCATGTGTCAGGAAGTATAGCAGTTTTTGTGTCTGTACATCCAGCCAAGTTAGGCATGCCATAGTCATGTGGACAGGAGAAAGACAATTGGGTATAGGGCGGTACATAAATTCCAACAACAACAACAACAACAACAACAACAACAACAACACCCAAACATATTATTTTGGAGCACACATTCTTTTTTAAATCAAACTTTATATATGTGCTAAACATTTTCTTACTTAAGTGCTACTGCAAAATTTCATTTTACTTTTTTAAAAGGCAAAAAGGCATTTTTTGTCACAAATTAAAAAGTTTTTTTAAAAAATAAACACTGCTAATAAGGTAATAGTGAAGATGTGTGCATACATGGCAATATGCTCATATGCTCAAAACGTCACTGCACGCATCAAAACCATGACTCTTTAAAAAAAAGATGGAAATGTCTACACTTGCAGACCCCACACTGCTCTTTCCAAAACATCACCTTTTGTAAGCTCTCAAAATAGACAGAGGAAGCATGGGAAAACACAGGAGAACAACAGATTGATGATCACACCATGTAGATTCCTGTAAAAAAGTGAACAAACAAACAGTGGTAGTTCTGGAGTACTCAGAACACCTAGCATGGTGGTTCCTTGTATGTGGAACTTCCTCCCTACTAAGGTGCATCTGATCTCACCTCTTTATAATTTTAGGTGACTAGCTGCATCCTTCTTGGCCTTTGAAGGAGAGACCTGACTGCTGCTGCTATTATTTTTCTTTTTTTTCTTTTTTTTCTTTTTTTGAAGGAGGAGTTCATGATTTGTTTTAAGAGTTGCATTATTTTACAAATTTTTAACAACCTATTTGCTTGTTGTAAACCACCCGGTGATTTGCACAAAGGGCAGTGAATAGAGTATCTTTAAAAACTGGCACTTTGTACCAGCATTATCTCAAACGGCAAATCCACTGTTTTGTAAAGTAACCAGACCTGACCTCAATCATTTGTACTCTGGTCAACTCCTGCTAAAGGGGGAGAGGCAGGCAGGGAGTAGAAATCATAGAGAACAAAAAAGAAAGAAAGAAAAGAAAAGAAAGAAACAAAAAAAACCCTGATTTTTATTTTATTTTATTTTCAAATTCTGCTTTGGTTTTCTTTGTCTGAATCCTGTATAGAAGAAGCCCAACAAACAAGTCTGCACATGGACATTTGAAACTGGGGGTTGCAAAATACCAGCAAGGCTAATGACCCCCAGAGAGGAGAGGTAACTCCCTTGATTCAGAAGCTATACTGATGTTAGCGGAGGTGGCATTTGACCCATCCACTTTAGCAGCCAAGGAAGCTGTCGTGAGGTTTTTCTGCTGGACCTCTTACAGCTTGTCCGTATGGATCACTACGTATGAAATGTTTCCACCCATTGCGCTTGTGGAAAGTGCCGTTTGATTCTAGAACACAAGCTGAGCAGCTGTTTTTGAGGGTAGATGGGTCATCCAAGGTCAAGAGGCCTTTGCACTTTAGGGGGCAGAGGTGTATTATAACTGCTCATTAAATCTGGAGTACAGTCTCAACAAAGCCACTCGTATTGAGGGGAGGGATGCTGCTATTTGCTCCCTTACAAAAGAAAAAAGGGGGCGAAGTTGCAGAGCACCACATTTCATGAAGCACAGGAAGACTAATTGTAAATCTGCTAAAAAAAAAAGAGTTGTACACAAGGGAACAGATAAAGAAACTGTTGTTCTGCTTGTGTCTTCCACCAACCAGACTCCAGTTTTGTATTTTGTTGAATTCTAGGAAACAGGAGAAAAACGGCTTCCATCTACTACTAGGGTTGCTAGGTTGCACACTTGTACCTCTAAATCTCTGACTTAATTGGGAGATAAGGCAGTTCCGGCTTCACCTGCATGTGTTCCTCCCCCCACCCCCATTTTTTTCATCCACATCTCATCTCTGCAAGCTATAGCAAACAGGGCTCTGGTTATGTCAAACCACAGGCAGGGTGGAGGAAGAGGAGGTGGGAGAGAATCACATCAAAGGGAAGAGGAGCAGGAGAAATGCCTGCTTCATCTTCTGGTCGAGTGGCAGATTAAAAAGTTCCAAGGGAAGTATCCAGTACCCAGATCCAACCTGGCGGCCCTTCCATTTCCCACATTATCCTTGCAGCCACTTCCGCCCGTCCCTGCACCAAGATCCCCCGCCATCTGCCTACAAAATCCACAGCTTTGCTGCAGTAAAGAAGAGCCCAAATCCAAATCTTTCAAAAGAAGCTGTAGAAAACACACTAAATACAGATGCCCTGAGTGGCTGGGGAAACTCAGCCAGATGGGCGGGGTATATAATAATAATAATAATAATAATAATAATAATAATAATAATAATAATAATAATAATAAGTGAAATGCATTCCTTTGGAGCCAACTAGAAAATGCACACAAGTACATTTTTTTCACACACTTCAGATTCAGTAGGAATTGAATAGAATACAAGACATGGAGCACAAACAGCATCAACTTTGGGGGCCCCCACCCCCTCTAATATCTTATTGGAGGGGGAGAAGGGATCTTGGTCCCTAGGAATTGGTTCCTATAATAAGAACTTTTTAGGATCATACAAATCTGGAACTTGTAGGTTGGGGTTCATGCTACCAATAGTTTTCAATAGTTTTCAAATGACGCCAATATTTCTACACACACACACACACACACGTAGAAAAACATCTCAGTGTTGGGTGGTCTTGCTCAGAAATTGACCAAAAGGGAAATATTTAAGTGCTCTCTTCCCCATTGCCAGTTCTCCTATCAAATCTGCACTTCTGCCATGTGACATCAGTCCCTAACGTGCGTTAATTTTCAATTATGGATATATTCTGTGCATTAAACTAGATGTGATGTTTGATGCATGTCCCCCTAATTTCTGAAACATTTAGTCAATAGGTCCTGTTAGGTAGAGTGAGGCAGATGCCTCAAGCTGCAAATGAGGAATGGCAGCGAGAGGTTGAAGAACATGCCACATGATCTGTCTGTGTCCACCTCAGCTAGTCTGCTACCATTGAGTGACTGGGTCCAGTCCTGTAATGATGAAATCCTCAGCTGCCAGTCCAGTCAGCTTCTATAAGTGGAATGGAGAAGGGTGGACATTTGTCCTTCAACTACAACAGCAAAATGTATTGGGTCATCTCTGGTCACATCACTGGGTGGCTGCTATTGGCAGGGGAAAAAAACTTTGGGAAGTGTCACAGGTAAATCTGGGGGGAAATAAGGTGCAGAATATTACATAGGGCTGCTCTTTTCAGCTACCACAGATCCCAAGGGCCAACTCCATTTGTACATATCATCTCAAAGAGAACCATGAGTGAAAGTGCCACGATATTCCAAGGGAGTCTTGCCATCCCAGGAAGATCAATGGCAGAATGCAAACATATAAGTTAAGGGAGTCAACAAACCTTTAATTCCTCCTGGATTTTCTCCTCCATCATTTTGGCTGCTTTGCGATCTTCTGTCTCTATCTTCCACTTCTCTGCCACTATTCGAGCTTTCTCCTTCGCCATAGCGTCTCGAAACTTCTTTGTGATTTCCGCTTCTTTTTGCTTCCTTTAAAAAGGGGAGCAGGTGGGCAAGTGAAAAAAAAAGTAAAAACAGCAAAGAGGATTGTGATTCCTTAAAAGCTCAAAGGTTTCTTTTGGGGTATACGAGAGATTAGGAAACACTTACTTGGTGGTACAGATCTTTACCTCCCCACCCACCTGTCAAAGCTTGCCTGAAGGATGGACAGAGATAATGACCAAGCAAGATTGAATTACACACTCATGAACTGATGTGCAGGGAGTTTAGTCCTGCTTTCCAGCTGCAGGATCCAGCCACACCTCTGCCTGCCCCACATATGACATCTGCTATGGGCCCAATGGGAAGACCTAGTGATCCAAATTTGGCCTGCAAGCTAGCGATTCCCCAACTCAGACATAAGCTTTTGCAGGCTGTTTACAATTCCCTCCTCCCCTCTATACCTGCCAACCAAGAATAACATTTCACTCCCAATAGGTTGCCTGTGGTGTCATGGGAGTTGGGGCAGGATCTCAGACTGTGATTCACAGTAAGATCTCACCGAGACTGGTAATTATTGGCATCCTTTCAAGCAACCACCCTACTGAGAGACGAACCTCAGAACTGAAAACTAAAACTCCATGGATTCAGATGTTTCCCAACAACAATGGAAACACAGAGGTCCATGTGTTTACAAGCTCTTCATCCATATAGAGGTCTTTGTGGGTATCAAAGATCATGGGGGAAAAACTGGAAAGGATTCCTGATTGAAGCAAGAGACATAATATTCTTAAGCATTTTAAAAACTTAAATGCAAATTGATTAGGTTTTGTGGCTTTGTTTGTTGGTTGGGTTTTTGTTTTTTGTTTTTGTTTAGCACTAATGTCACATCTGACCCAAGCAAAGATGGATATACTTGATATTTTAGATTAAAAACTGAAAACAGTTTTGAAATGAAAGCATTGTCCTATACTTTGAGGAAACAGTGTTCTAGAAATGTGAGCCTCTTTATCCAACACCACAGACATGAGTAACTTTGGTTTTTGCAAAATGCTCACCATAATTCTTCTGCTTCCTTCTGGGCTTGTTGCCTGGCTCTTTCTGCAATAAGTTCCTCTGTAAGCTGCTCATAAGGCTTGTCTCCAGGAGCTTCTCCCATAATCCAGACCCAGACCTCGCCATCAGTCCCGCAGAGCCACTGCACTCGTTTGTCATTACCTGCAACAGCCATCAAAACACACAACAAAAGGCTTTGTGACAAGGGAATGATGTTCTCAGAGTCAATAACACACTGTCGGCACAAGGATCAAAATACAAATCATGGACCTAAGCACATGAGCTGTTTCACAGAAGTGAAGCCAACCTTAATATGTTGCACCAACCCTGTGCTTATTTGTGGCAACACTCTGAGTGAACATCAGGACCAGGAACTAACCTCCTGGGAGCTAAGATGCAGGCCTCAATTTCTGAGCCATCACTTCTCTTTTGGTAAAAAGAAAAGAAAAGGAAGAAAGCGGCAGACTCCAATCAGCTTCACCAGTTTGTTTTACTCACCTCCTTGCTTTTCCCTGCTCCCATATACAGTGGTGCCTTGCAAGACAAAATTAATTTGTTCCGCGAGTCGTTTTGTATTGTGAAAATTTCGTCTTGTGAAGCGCGGTTTCCCATAGGAATGCATTGTGCAGGGGGGGGAGCACAAAACGTTTTCGTCTTGCGGAGCACGACCATAGAAAAATTCGTCTTGCGAGTCACCTAAAAAACCGCAAAACCCTTTCGTCTAGCGAGTTTTTCGTTGCGCGAGGCATTGGTCTTGCGAGGTACCACTGTAAACTTCCTTTTCCTGCTATCGCACTTGGTTTTGTGCAACAAAGCAGTTCACTGCTGACTTCATAATGCTGACTGTTGATCACTCAAGATGACATCACAATACATCACCAGAGGTCAAAAATATAACCTTTTGAAGTGTGAAATCTTTCTGTAAATGCAGAACTGTGTGAAGGAGGCTACCCATAACCTTTCCCATAGTCTGTTACAACAAGGCTACCCAGGAAGAACAAGACACACCAAACCTATCAGACATAATTGTGTTAGAAGTTAAAATTACGTTTTGAGTTCCTGAGCAAGAATCATGTGATATGAATATAGATTTTCAATATAAACCTCAAAGGATCCCAGAAGTTTCCACAGCTGTGGTCATTAACATTATGGAGTCAATCTTGTCTGAAAAACATACTTAGGCCTCTTACATGGAAACTGTTTCCTTGTCCAGCTATGTGCAGAAATTAATTGATTTTATTTTATTTAGAGAGCGTGAGACAATGGCACTGCACATGTGTGATGGCACACTTTCCTAGATAAGTGTGGCACAAGTTCTATTTTGATGGAAACAGCAAGGTTAAAAGTTACAGCCCTATGAAGTGAAAATGTCACTACAGCAGCCACTGAATAGTCAGAACTGAATGAAAAAAAGAAAAATCAGACTCTGGAAAAATTAAACAGAAATATCATAAAAAGCAGGGTGGCCAGTCGGTGGGGGGGGGGGTAGTTGATAGCAGCTCCTACTTTGAAGAAACAGAAAAGCTACCAAATCAAAAAGTTAATATAATTAACACGAAGGGATGTTTCCATACATATACAAAAAAGGCAGTGAAAAGAAAGAAAAAAGCTGTTCAGTTTATGTCAAGCGAGAGAAAAATGATAAAAGTCCCAAAGCAGATAGACAGAAAACAATCTTTAGGTGTGGGGAATAAAAAAAAACGACTAAAACTCTCCCCACACACACACACACCCCCACACACTTTTTCACAGAAGTGAATGAAAATTGCAGGCATACAAGCCCCTCCAGAGTGGATTAAGCCTGCCAAATCATGGGCAGACACATTCCAGAGTTTCAAAGCCAGAAACCTTTGAATTTTGTTCTTTAATTGTTATTATTTTTGATACCTGTATCTTGTTTTCCGCCAGAAATGGATGCATGATCAGCCCTGTTGAAAGGATGGAGCCTGCCAAATTTCAGAATTATAAGTGCAGTGATTCTTCTTCGAGGACATACATTTTTTGAGGGGGAGGGGTTACAATAGAAATCATAGGGTGACCAGGATACCGAAGTAATTAGTATAGATCCCAAAGAAATTCTGAAGTGGGGAAAGTATTACCCACCTGCCAGGCACCCAGAAAAAGACCCTGTTGCCACAAAGTTTGTTGGTACTGTGGGCTTCTGCCCTCCCCCTGGAATTTTTTGGGGATATAGCCTCTTCTCCCAGGGAGAGAGACATCTGCCCATTGACCTTCACAAGGGAAAGGGTGGTGGTAGGAAAAAACAGAATAGATCAGTGTGAAAAACAAACACCTTTTAATATTTTGCTCAACACCTCTCCCACAAATTACCGTGTTTTGAGTGCCATGGGATAATTAACTGTGGCGCTGTGGGTTAAACCACAGAGCCTTGGGCTTGCTGATCAGAAGGTCGGTGGTTTAAATCCCCGCGACGGGGTGAGCTCCTGTTGCTCAGTCCCTGCTCCTGCCCACCTAGCAGTTTGAAAGCACGTCAAAGTGCAAGTAGATAAATAGGTACCGCTCCGGCGGGAAGGTAAACGGCGTTTCCGTGCACTGCTCTGGTTTGCCAGAAGCGGCTTAGTCATGCTGGCCACATGACCCAGAAGCTGTACTCCGGCTCCCTCAGCCAGTAACATGAGATGAGTGCCGCAACCCCAGAGTCGGACACGACTGGACCTAATGGTCAGGGATCCCTTTACCTTTACCTAGAACCTAGACAAAAGATTCCCTGCATCTTTCCACCACTTAAATTCAGGATGTTTTGCTTATCAGCTTCATTTTGCTTTTACTGTATTTTATTTTATTTTAACACAGTGATAGCTTTGAAAATGCTGGGGTGGGGGTGGGGTGGGCACCTGACTTCACAGAGTAACTTGGGGCTTTAGGGAGCCCCTTATCTGGCTCAAAAAATCTTGTTAAACAGCGCGCTCCAACTCAGGCATGTGGAAACCTTGTCCATATCGCTCCTATCTGCCTCATAATTCAGGAAGTAAATGAAGTTCACACACACCCCTACCAGGAACCAAGTAGAGGGGTTCACACAGTAAAGCGACAAGAAGCAGAAGCAGTATAAATATAACATCAAAAAATTGGGAGAAATTCACAAGTCAGCAAAGTATAAACAAAGTTGTTTATGTGTCTCCCTAAAGGCAGGAACAATAGGGCAAAGACAGTGATAACAGTGCACTTTTTTGTGGAAACCAATTTTAAAACTCCACACAGACATGGAGTATAATGTTTTCATATACAGGAAACAGTATGTCATAACAGCAAACCTGTATCCTGAAGAATAGCTTGTGAGTGGTTTTAGATATATTAGAACCAACTGATTTATGAATACAACGAGCAAAAAATCAAAAAATGTTTTAACCTTTCTCATCAAACGAATGAATTCAGGTGCATTTATTTGTGCGAGAATGTTGTATTTAGACCTAGAATAATTAAAGTAATCCCAGGAATATTCCATCAGCCATGAAGAGAGGAGGCATAACAACACTTCTCAAACTGGAAAAGGTTTCTGAAGCGTATGATTGTACACAGGCAATACGGAAGCATTATTTCATATACCCTACAACTAGGGCTTTTTTTCAGCCAGAACTTGCCGGAACTTGGTTATGGCACGTCTCAGGTGGGCGCCATTGCCATTAAAAGAGAACAAGGGGGGGTGTCTGGTGCGTTGTGGCACCTCTTTTTCTAGAAAAAATTAGCAACCTAATACATTTTCACCCACATAAATGTTGGAGTGTGTTCAAATGCTGCTTTTCATGAAACAAAATTTTGAAGGAGTGCAAGGCATATGATTTTGCAAATCTAGCACATTTGGAAGACAGTGTCCAACATTATGATGAATCAACAACTTACATTTCTGCTAGGTATATATTGGGCCTAATGAAGTTATGTGGTACCTTGGGTTACAGATGCTTCATGTTCAGATGCTTCAGGTTACAGACTCCGCTAACCCAGAAATAGTACCTCGGGTTAAGAACTTTGCTTCAGGATGAGAACAGAAATTGTGCAGTGGCGGCGCGGCAGCAGCGGGGGGGGGGGCATTAGCTAAAGTGGTGCCTCAGGTTAAGAACAGTTTCAGGTTAAGAACGGACCTCCGGAACGAATTAAGTTCTTAACCCAAGATATTACTGTACTTTTTTAAATGGAAACATTTATAACCCACCCTTTGGTCCCAGTTGGCATAGATTCCAATAATTTAAAATAATAATAAAAAAAATCTGATGGAGCAGATTGAGGTACTTTCATATATTCCTGCAACATGCACACCAATAAAAGACGGAAGGAATCTGAAACACGGGACATTTACATTTAAAGTAAGGTGAACTTTAATGCTTGGTCGTGTTCTCTTAGGATCCTGAATTCAGCAACACAGTAGAGGCTATGGTAAGTAAGCAGTATATAAATTGTTTAAAATAATAAATAAAACAGACTTTCGTGAGCTGCACTTGACTTGTTTTATGAACAAATGCTGAGGTAAATTTATCCTGATGTACCTCTGGAAAATGGCTGTTTTGCATCGGCACACATCAACAGCAAGGCTCCTATCAAATAAGAGTTTGTGGACATTTTATTCTCATTATTCACTACTGTGATGTGAATGATGGATGGTAAGAGGCAACACTTCAAATCGCAGTTCATTCTCTTGTGTTAATGGACACTATGTAAAACACTGCTTCTGGCTAAGCAAGGTTTATAGTTTCTCCATTCCCCGTTACTATAGCAGATGAGTGTACAGCAACTATCAACAAACCAGTGGTTTTCAACCAGTGTGCCATGGCACGCAGAGGTGCCTTGAATGATCGTCTGGGGTGCCGCAGGCAACACTGGCCTCTGTCCCTCTTACCTTCCCTCCATCCTCTGATGCCCTCTTGCATCTCTGCCTACCAAAGGCTTGCACAGGTGTTTGTTGCAGCAACCCTGGCTACAGGCTCCCCAGGTGAATGGTGTGTCTGGGGCTGGCCAGAGGGGTCCTTCCTAGGCCCCTGTGGAGCAGTGTGTGAAGGCACCTCTCTTTGGGGCAGGGGAGCAGCTCAGAGACCAGGGGTGCCAGCAGTGGCTGCCCAGAGGACTCCCAAGAAGAGGGGAGAGGAGGCTGAGGGAGCCTCCCACAAGGGAGGGTGTTTGAAAAGCGGTGAGAGACTACCGTCTCTGCAGGCAAGGGGTGACATAACTGGGTTCCTGAGCCCCACAAGGGTGCCACAGAAAGGATGTAGTTGGTCAAGGGAGCCATGGACCCAAAAAGGTTGAAAGCCTCTGCCATGCTGTAAACCAGGGGTAGGCAACCTAAGGCCCAGGGGCTGGATGCAGCCCAATTGCCTTCTCAATCTGGCCCGCGGTCCAGGAATCAGCGTGTATTTACATGAGTAGAATGTATTTTATTTAAAATGCATCTCTGGGTTATTTGTGGGGCCTGCCTGGTGTTTTTACATGAGTAGAATGTGTGCTTTTATTTAAAATGCATCTCTGGGTTATTTGTGGGGCATAGGAATTCGTTCATTTATTTATTTTTTTCAAAATGGTCTGAGGGACGGTGGACCGGCCCATGGCTGAAAAAGGTTGCTGACCCCTGCCGTAAACACTTAATTCCGTTGGCTTCCTACATGAGAAATACGTTTAGACTGGCAGAGTTGGATGTTTCTCAGCCACATGCAGTGGCAGACCTACATTCTGGGGGCCTTGAAGCTTGAACTGTCATGGGGGCCCCTTTGCAACCAGCAACTAAGTCAGGGTAACCACTGTTATCCTCTTGGGATTCTTCCATGACAGATCACCGCACCTCTCAAACTTTGGGACAGCTTTCTGTAAATTCAGGACTGTCCCTGGAAAATATGGACATGTGGAGAGTCTGAGCTTCATTAGTTTCATAGCAGATCTGCCCTTGCCCACTTGTATGCATGTGACTGCTGGCCTTCTGCAGTGCACTCTTCTGTGCAGAGCATGCGCATCCGGACTTAAATAGAGGTCTTTCTAACTGAGAACGTAGCACTGCAGCAAACACAAACTCAAGAGCAGAAGCAGAAACTGTTTTCTTCCTTTGCCTTAGATCCAAGAACGGGCATCACTTTTATAAGCAGGAACGTTTCTTTTCCACCCAGAGTGTCACTGTTCCCTGAATAATGAAATCCAGGCTAGGAATCTCTCTAAAAACAAGTTAAGATAAATCTCAATAAATAGGTCATATGGAGGCAGCCTGGTACCCTCCGATTGACTAAAAAATATCCTATTTCCCCTGATATTTGGAGCACTGGGGGCAGGACAGATAGTTATCAAGTCCATCTGAGAGAGCCAATGTGGTGTAGTGGTTAAGAGTGGTAGACGCGTAATCTGGGGAACCGGGTTCGCGTCTCCGCTCCTCCACATGCAGCTGCTGGGTGACCTTGGGCTAGTCACACTTCTTTGAAGTCTCTCAGCCCAACTCACCTCACAGAGTGTTTGTTGTGGGGGAGGAAGGGAAAGGAGAATGTGAGCCGCTTTGAGACTCCTTCGGGTAGTGATAAAGCGGGATATCAAATCCAAACTCTTCTTCTCTTCTATTTTGGAGAGTTCACGCATCTCTGGCCCTTTGGCTTCACGTGTGCTAAGGAAACCAGCATCCCTAAGAATTTTTCGGATTACATCCTCAGCACATATCATTCTAGGCTGCATCCGTGTGGTAAGTACACAGCACATTCTCTTTATGCAGTGCCAGTGACTTACCATGGCAGCCTTCCAGGAGGCAGGAGGCTGTGACTAATATAACATTGAAAATGTATACTCACTATTGCTCGTAAACACAAGCAGCGCTAGCCCTAGAACCATAATATTTGCTTGTCCTTTTCCAGTGCCTTCCATGACAGATAAATAGAAACCACTTCTGGCTGAACTTCACAGCAATGAACTCGGGAAACAAGGCCTTAGAGAGCAATACGGAGCTTAGGACTCTGGCCTATAAGAATCATTAGTCTCCAATGAACTGCACTGCCAGTCTAATATATGCCATGGTCTGGGAGTGACTGTTCCGAGCCTCATGCTCGCAAAAGGCCAACAAAACTAAAAGAAAAAAGAAGTTTCAGAACATTAAGGGGGGGGGAGAAGCAGAGGAAGAACCTTCCACAATACAACAGGCAGTAAGAATTTTATGAAGAAGACCCTCTGACCTGCAAAACTATGAACTAAATAGAAAACAATTTCATGGCAATGATGCTTGCCTGCAGCAGCATTCATGGAGAGTGCTACCCCCAAAACACACACACACACACACACACACACAAAGTTAGCATCCCCACTTACGGGACCCTGTGATTAGCTGGAGGTACTTTTCACACTTTCTCAGAGTTTTCATTATCACCATCTACTCACTTCTATCCATCGGTTACAGAAAGGGGATAGGGAAGAGAGCTTTTGGAGTGGAAGGGATCTGAGAGTTTCCCTTCCGAGCCACTGACATGTTGCTCTCCCCCTTCCTTTTGTGAGGGAAGATCAGCTTACGTGCCAACTTTTTCCATCCCAAATCCCGGACACCCAACCCCCATCGGGTCTGCTTGACTGATCAGCAATCTGAGGGCTCATCCATAATTGCCCTTGTCCTTGAAAAAAAAGCAGGTGTCAGAGTAGTTTTCGCCTTGTCCCACACTTTCTAGCATGGGTAAGAGCAGTTTTGACCTTGCCCTGCTGCTTTCCCCCAGAAAACACAGTCTTTAACTATAAATTGGAGCAAGCATCAATCCTGAGAAAACCCAATCAATGTTTTGCTCCAATTCAGTGGTAAAGAGTGGGTTTCCTCAATGGAGCAATGGCAAGTCTGGCTAAACCTTCAGAGCATAGCTGTCAACTTTTCCCTTTTCTTGCGAGGAATCCTATTCGGAATAAGGGAATTTCCCTTTTTAAAAAAGGGAAAAGTTGACAGCTATGCTTCAGAGTCCCTTGGCACCTAAGAACCTGGCTCCAAGATTCCCTGTGATAACCTGTAATACAGTTTTGGGGATCCATCAATAATGGCTACCGGAATTAAGATGCCACACACCCATATTATATTCACCCATTTTTAACAAACCTAAGAACATATTAAGAAAATCTTCTCCAGCCCCAGCAGAAGTCAGGCAGGTACAGAAAGATCTACATCTCTCATTTGAGGCCCCAAGTCATTTGCATTCATGCTACTAATTAAAAGCCATTTAAAATAACTGGGGCTGCAGTTGATGGGATATTGCTAGAATCAGCTCATTGCATGCAGGCTCATTTATCATTGTTTTTAGCAATTATGGCATCCTTGACAATTCCCCATTGTTCGCCATCTCCACAGCCTTTTGAAATTGATTCATTTTTGTGTGGAAAGTCCATTGCAAACCCAATTGGATATCAAATCTCAGAGAAATACCATTAGTTAGACAAGGGTTGCAGCACTCAGCCAAACGAAATATTCAGGTACTTCAGTCACTCTGTTGTGTGGCAGATTAATTGCTAATTAAATTATCGTTTTAGTGGATCATTGCCTTGGAACCTTAGCAACATTAAGGTACTTCCAAACCCTGCTTGCTGCTGACTACAATTTCCTGTTTAATCCCTTTGTTTCTATCACATGTTCCTCAAAACTAAAGCTCCCTAGATGCAGTAAACTAGTATAACAGAAAATGGACTGCACTAAACTTGTCTTCCTAAGTTTGTTTCATGTGGAGGGTTGGTTAATATGGGGAAGAATTTAAAAAAACATAAGACAAACACCTGCTGTGGCACAGTCCAGATTTCTACCATTTTGTCTTGTGTGGTGCGTGTATTAGCATTTTGCAGTTCATCCACAGCTATGGCTCTCCCCATCCTGGACTCTCATTCAGAAGCACAGGATTCTATTTTGGCTGCCATGGCAACCAAGGTTCTTAACTGGAGACCCATTGGATGTTTGAAAGTACCATCAAGTGGTTGGCTATACCAGTTGACTAAGCCCTTTTAGCAACTCTGTGGCAGTCCCAGGTTTTTCGCCCGCTAGCCCCTCCTGAGGGAACTCTAAGACACAAACTATCTCCTTTCAGAATAGTTTTGCCCTTTTCCTGACTTCCCCTCCTCAAGAGCTTATATAACCTGCTGGACCAAAAGAACGACGACTTGGCTCAAAAACAAGAGATCTTTATTTAGTACAAAGCATGGCGGTTTCAGTATAGGTTCATAAGCTTAGTTTGTTATCAGTGTATATTCTTCGTTTCATCAACATAAACACAAACACATCTTTAACGTTCCTAACCTAACCTAAACCTAACCTCGCCCCACACCCTCCTTCTTCAGTCACCACTCTCCAACCCCCTCACACACCCATCAACCAACCAACCCTAACGGCTGCTCCCTCCTTTTAAACAGTGGAATGTCCCGCCTCCTAAGGGTGTCTGTCACTCTAACTGGGGATTCCATTAACCCTTAAAACTCCATGGGTCTCTAAACAGCCCCTAACTATGACCTGATTCATCACACCTGGCTACATCCCTTTCCAGCTGGCTTTGGCCCAGCTTTTCCTGGTTCCTTTGCCTCCTCCTCATACTGTTCAACTGTAGTCCACCTCTGTAGCCATGCTGGAAGAAAAGAGCTGACTTTGTGACATCAGCTGCCATTGAACCAATCTCCCCTGCTCTCTCTCTCTCTCAGAACAATTTATCCCATCTCTAAACTACTATGCTTTATGAGGCATGCAATTTACATTTGAACCGAAGGTGGAGATTTGTGCAATAGCTGCTGATGTCACAAAGACCCTGGGCTATCCCCTGCTAAAGCAAGAGGAACCAGTCCTGTCCCTGTTTAGAGCCCTTTGAGGGAAGAAGCAGTCGGGGTCCTCCTAAGAGAAAGATCGTAAGTTCCTCAAATAAAAGCTTAGTACTTTCCTCCTCCTCCTTAGCTACCAAAGGAATTCAGGAGCGAAGCTTGAGACATGCAATTGCAGAGATGTGGGACACGTGTCATCTGTTAAAAATAATGCATTTTCATCACTTTCCTGAAGTCAAAGCGTTATTTGGCTATTGTATGTTTATTTGAACTGCTTGTTTATTGATCCCTTAGGTCATGCATCCCCAGGGCTCAGGACATGTTATTTGAAACACACAAAAAATCACCTGACCTTACATTTAGAAAGTTTTGTTCTCATCCTTGCTGCTTAAAAGATTTCATACTTATTTGTTTCCTTTCTGCTGTATTCTGCTGCAGCTGTTTTGCACATTTCAAATATGCTCCATCAGCATTCAGTGATCCACCATAGACCTAATCATTCTTCTTTGTAGTTTCTGAGACAAGCTTTTGAAGGCTTGTTTTCTCTCCCTCCCTCCCTCCCACCACGTATTTTGAAGCCTAGTGCATCCTAATGTACTGAATGGTTTAGCACAGGGGATGGGCAATGAAATTAACTAACGCTTACATTTTTCATCAATGCTCACTGTTGATGAATTGTCACATGTTCTGATATGGATTCGTCAAATCTGCAGCATAAATACTATTCAGTTTCATAATCAATGGGCTAATAATGCCCTTATAATAGCCGCATTGGAGGACATGACTAGAGCATATTTGAGCTCTTTGCCCACATTTCTGGGTTTAGATGTAGGATATTCTCATGATGACTCAATAGTAATATTCAAAAGTAATATTCATGATACCTGCTTAGGCCACTGATAACCACACTAGCTTTGTCTTGTTTCCATGCCTCTGTTTTCTCACTGTAGCTTATTTATTATCTTCCCCTACGCTTCCCAGATGCACTGGTACATACAGTATTGTTAAGAATTGTATGTGCTGTTCTCCGTTTTCGGTTGCCAAAAATGCAAATAATTGATGGGCAGCTTTGAATTTTAAAAAATCTCACTCTCCATTAAGCTCAAGCCGAGACGCCATAGGCAAAAATAGTCGCTCCTTATCTGAGTGCTGTGAAACAAGCCTTCATCCTCCTTGCTGCTATGGGAAGCAGCAGTGCCCCTGATAGCCACTTATATGCCCTCTACCATAAACCAAGTTCATGAGTGTTGCTGCTGAGATGACACATTCTCACTGCTGAGCAGCTGCAACTAGCATGGTAAGGCTATGCTGCTCACGTGACCTTTGATCAGCTGAATAATAATAATAATAATAATAATAATAATAATAATAATAATAATAATAACAATAATAATAATAAAAAATTTATTTCTACCCTGCCCATCTGGCTGGGTTTCCCCAGCCACTTTGGGTGGCTTTCAACAGAACATTAAAAAACAGAATAAAACTTCAAACATTAAAAACCTCCCTAAACAGGGCTGCCTTCAGATGTCTTCAAAAAGTCAGATAGTTGTTTATTTCCTTGACATCTGATGGGAGGGCATTCCACAGGACGGGCACCACTACTAAAAAGGCCCTGTAACCTCACTTCTCGCAGTGAGGGAACCACCAGAAGGCCCTCGGCACTAGACCTCAGTGTGCAGGATGAACGATGGGGGTGGAGACGGTCCTTCAGGTATACTCCTTCAGTTGCTGCATCGTACTGGGAAAGGGAGGGGAAAGAGCATAGCAGGCAGGTCAGTGTGGTGCAAACACACTGGCGGCAGCACCAGATTGGATCTGCTCGTGAACTTGCACCATGCCAACCTCACCACTGTGTCCCTCCCCATCCCAGTGTGCTGCAGTAACTCAGCCAGACAGAGATCAGGTGAGCGGGTTAGCTCCACCATACCATCCACTGTTAAAGATGAGGTATTTCCTCTGTGGAGGCACAAAATCTGTTAGTTGAGGCTTCCAGTGCTGCACGTCTGATGTTCTCATCACCACCTGTAGTTTCTTTTTTCAGTAGCAGGACACAATTTATAGTTTTAAGGTCCAGGTATAGAGTCAATCAGAAGTTGCAATGGTGCCATTCCATCTGGTCTGCTACCCTCACCAACCATACTGATATCTGTCTTTCCATCCTGAAAACATTGCACGACTGACCATTATTTTACTCCAGTGTTGATGGTGTAATATTTGTTGCCAATTTTGAACCTTGTCCAGGTTGTATCCATCCCAGTTATACTAGTGAGAAGTCATATATTCTCATTCGTCCTTGCTGAAAATTCAGTCAGTTTTCGCTCGTGATTCAAAATGCCTTTCCTGTTCTTATAAAACTGGCTGATAACTCTTGCTCAGCCTCTAGTTCATTAAAGCCTGTAAAAAATAAAATTCTTTCAATAGGAATCATTTATGAATACTTGCAAAATCATCCAATTAGAGCCTCTGGAACTTTGGGAGTTGGGGTTGCTAGGTGACTTGTATTTTAAAAGGCATATCTTAGGGCCAATTCATTTTTATTTTCCCTGTTGGGGAACCTGTTTCTGAGTACAAAGTACACACAGCATTATTGATGAATGGCTCAGCTCGCACATGTATAAATCATGGCCTTTTCTGGCAAACTCCCTGCAAGCAGTGCCCCATTAAGGACCCAGGTCCTGCTTACAAGCATTTCCCAGCAAATATTGCGGGTAATAGACATGCATGCCATCAGCATGTTTGGCAATAGGTTCCAAAACAATGTATGAAATGGCACTACAGTGTGTTGGCCTCACTGATTTACAAAGTCGAATCAATGTCATTAACTCCAAATTAATGCAGGCACAGAATGATAACCATATGCCTGCATTAACTTCTTGGTGCTCTGTTTTAATAGATAGCACAGAAACATTAAGAAAATACCCAGCCTAATAATGTAATTTTGCTTTCTACCACCACCACCACCACTCAAAAACTTGCTCCAAGCATTTAAAACAACAACAACAGTTGCAGACCCTCCAAGTGTCCCTATTTTCCGGGGACAGTCCTGGATTTAAAGAAGCTGCCCTGGTTTCTGATTTGATCCTGGAATGTCCTGCTTTTCCTTAGGATTTTCCTGTTTTTACTGGGAAAACATTGGAGGGTATGGAGTTAGAATCATAGAATCATAGAGTTGGAAGAGACCACAAGGGCCATCCAGTCCAACCCCCTGCCAAGCAGGAAACACCATCAAAGCATTCCTGCCAGATGGCTGTCAAGCCTCTGCTTAAAGACCTCCAAAGAAGGAGACTCCACCACACTCCTTGGTAGCAAATTCCACTGCCGAACAGCTCTCACTGTCAGGAAGTTCTTCCTAATGTTTAGGTGGAATCTTCTTTCTTGTAGTATGAATCCATTGCCCCGTGTCCGCTTCTCTGGAGCAGCAGAAAACAACCTTTCACCCTCCTCTATATGACATCCTTTGATATATTTGAACATGGCTATCATATCACCCCTTAACCTTCTCTTCTCCAGGCTAAACATACCCAGCTCCCTAAGCCGTTCCTCATAAGGCATTGTTTCCAGGCCTTTGACCATTTTGGTTGCCCTCTTCTGGACACGTTCCAGCTTGTCAGTATCCTTCTTGAACTGTGGTGCCCAGAACTGAACACAGTATTCCAGGTGAGGTCTGACCAGAGCAGAATATAGTGGTACTATTACCTACCTTGATCTAGACGCTATACTCCTATTGATGCAGCCCAGAATTGCATTGGCTTTTTTAGCTGCTGCATCACACTGTTGACTCATGTCAAGTTAGTAGTTACTTATCTCCCAAGCCAAGGAGAAAAGTAACTACAGTGGACTCTTGGGTTACGTTGCCTTCAGGTAACGTAACTTTCGGGTTGTGAACGTGGCAAACCCGGAAGTATACACGCCGCACACGCATGCGCAGAAGTGGCCCTCATGTTACGGACTTTTCAGGGTACGTAAGAACCCCCGGAACGAATTAAGTTCATATCCAGAGGCTCCACTGTACACAACTTTTGGAAGACATCTGAAGGCAGCCATGTAAAGGATTTTTTTTTAAAAAAATGTTTAATGTGTTATTATGTTTTTATGTATGTTAGAAGTCACCCAGAGTGGCTGGGGCAAGCCAACCAGATGGGCAGGGTATAAATGGTGTTTGTGGAATGCGATGTCCCTATTTTCATTGGAGAAATGTTGGAGGGTATGCAGTTCTTACAGAAGTCAAGCCGTGGGATAGTCATCACTGCTTTAGACTGCTATTTAGTGTAGTTGACCAGCTCCACTCCATCCGGAAAAAGCCATTGTGTTTAAATGCGTCTTGATTTTGCAAGCGTTGGCTTGGATTTCATTGGCCGATGGGAAGCAACAGGAAAGAAACAGAGAGGGGTGTTTTGTGAGTTTAAAAGGCAATCATGAGGAGAGGAAGCAACAAGATGGCAGACAGGATAAAGAACTAGGGAGGCAATTGGGAACAACAATGAAACAGAGGGAAAGCTAACTTACACCAAATGAAGGGTGCAGGAACTAAATGCTATCGAAAGAGCTACCTATAGATATACAGAAGATATAGGTAAAGGGACCCCTGACCATTAAGTCCAGTCGCGGATGACTCTGGGGTTGCGGCGTTCATCTCGCTTTACAGGCCGAGGAGCCGGCGTACAGCTTCCAGGTCATGTGGCCAGCATGACTAAGCCTCTTCTGGCGAACCCAGAGCAGCGCACGGAAACGCCGTTTACCTTTCTGCCGGAGCGGTACCTATTTATCTACTTGCACTTTGATGTGCTTTCAAACTGCTAGGTGGGCAGGAGCAGGGACTGAGCAACAGGAGTACACCCCGTCACGGGGATTCGAACCACCAACCTGCTGATCGACAAGCCCTAGGCTCTGTGGTTTAACCCACAGCGCCATAGAGGGAGGCAAATGCTGCTAAGAAAGCTAATACCCACACCAGATGGAGGCGGGAAACCAAATCCCACTCACTAAAGAAAAAAGGCAATGCCAAAGAGAACACCTAACCCCTTCCACAACTGTGTCACACTCTTATGCTGAAACAGCACCACACATTCTCAGCTGACGCACAACCAAAGCTCTATGGGTGGAAGTAGAGTTCAGCACCTTATCTGTTTTGCTGCCAGGGGATGCTGAATGTTGGGTTCAGTAAAGCTCAAAGTGTAGCAGGTGGGCAGGTTAGCAACTTCCTCCAAACACCCTCCCACACATTTGACACCCAGTTTAAGGGTGTTAATAGGGACCCAGGTGGTGCTGTGGGTTAAACCACAGAGTCTAGGGCTTGCTGATCAGAAGGTCGACGGTTCGAATCCCTACCATGGGGTGAGCTCCCATTGCTTGGTCCCAGCTCCTTCCCACCTAGCAGTTCGAAAGCACGTCGAAGTGCAAGTAGATAAATAGGGACCGCTCCAGCGGGAAGGTAAACGGCGTTTCTGTGCGCTGTTCTGGTTCGCCAGAAGCGGCTTTGTCGTGCTGGCCACATGACCCGGAAGCTGTCTGTGGACAAACGCTGGCTCCCTCAGCCTATAGAGCGAGATGAGCGCCGCAACCCCAGAGTCGGACACGACTGGACCTGATGGTCAGGGGTCCCTTAAGGATGTTAACAAGGTCACGGCCAATGCTCTGTCTGCATTCTTTCCACTGCTGTGTCTTCATGCTGCAACTACCATTCCTATCTCCTGACAGCTGCTCCTCCTGGGCTGACTGCAGGATGAGAACCCTTCTGGTCTCCCTCAAAGACTTGCCCTCTTGACAAGGTGCAAGAGTCACAGCCCCTGGGAGGAAGGGAAATGAAACAGCCTTGATCAGGAGTCCCAGGTGAACAAGAGCTCTCACTGCCTTTTCAAGTGGGCAGCTCTCCAAGTGATCACCCACTGAGAATGGTCAGGAAAAGGAACCAAAACTTTGCGAAGGGGTATGCTCAAGAAGGGGAGAGCTGCTTTGCTGCATGAGTTATTGGATGAAACAAATCACATGGGCATATTTCAGACTGGATTCAGGCCTGGTTCGGAGACAGAAGCAGCCTTGGTTGCCCTAAGGGATTTTCAGGGAGTATGGTCCAGTGGCTTTTTCTTCCTTCTATTTGGCTTTTGATACCATCAAGACTGGATCATCTCCATGGGTTGGACCTAGTGGTCATAGTGCTGCAGTGCTTCAACTCCCAAAATTTCCAATACGAAGCGGCCCAAAACCAGGATGCCATTTTTCAGGGCTGCATGTGAATCATGTGGCTCACACAAGATTGTGCCCCCCCCAAAAAGCCTTTTTTCAGGGCAGTGATCTTTCAGGGCAAGTATGCATTTGGGCGCACTGTGATTTTTTTTTTAAAGGGGTCTTGTGGAACAGCCAGCCACATGAAATATGCCTCCTTATCCATGTGCTTACTTCTCCAGCAAGTTGTTGCATTTTGTTTATTCTTATCGTTATCATTATTGGACAGCCTTTTATAATAAAATTGCTGGAAGGCTGAGTTGAGGATGGTTTTATATAGGTGTTTTTATGGCTGCAGGTTATAAACTCTTGCTAGTTTTAAGTTATGCTTGTCTTTAACAGATACGCTGTTTAAATTATTTGTTTTATTGTGCAACAGTTTGGGCATTTTGTGGAGAAGAGGCCAACAAGCTTTATATATAAAAACAGATAAGAGGCTTGGGAGAAGATAGCACTGTCAAGTAGAATATTAGCATCACAGCAGATTTCAAATGAGGGTGAAATGACCCATTTCCTTCTATTACTAATTAGGCTGCTTTAAAAGTACGTGGTAATTTTTTCTAATTGGATTCTCCTGGCATACTACAAACAACAACACACACAAAATCAGACAGACAAAAAAAATCCACCATTGGTTCCCACTAAAATTATATACTATACTAAACTGGACACTGTACTTTGCCTGGAGAGACATGACATATCCACTTAGCCGTGGAGCTTTCTATTTATTTATTTAATTGAATATTTCTTCACTTTTCAGTAGTGGTCAATTCTCTGTGCAGATTGTCACTTACAAGCTGATAGGCAGAAGAGACAAACGCCACAACTTATTCCAGAATTATAAGTGGTTCCTAAGGCAAAATATTTCAATGGAAACATTGTTTGAAAATGGTGCCACCATGACCATAGTGGAAAAGTTGTCTGGTTGAAAGATGTTCTCTTAGACAGGCTCCACCTTCCACATAATCAAAAGGGACAGAGCCAGATGCTGTTGAATTTTCCAGAACAGCAGGTTTTTTCCCCTCATCAGTAAAGGTGCTTTGATCATCCTGGAAGGGAGTCTTATCACCATTCGGGGTCAGATTTTTTTTTTAAAGACGGAAAAAACCCCTGCAGATTTGTCATTCTATAATTGATGAAGGAAGGCATTATCCATAATTGATTAACACAAATGCTTTGTTGACAAAAGACGTGGGTGGTTAATAAATGGCATATTCAGGCTGTTATCTGGATTTTGCTATTTTAGGACAAGCCCCCAAGTCAGTAACAATCAAATGGCATATAAGGAACCTTAGTGAAAGGCTCACGCTCAGTGATTTTCGAGTAGTTGTTTCATGTCCCAGTTGGTTAGAGCATGGTGCTGATAACACCAAGGTTGCAGGTTCGATTCCCGTACGGGACAGCTGCATATTCCTGCATTGCAGGGGGTTGGACTAGATCAGGGGTGGCCAACTCCCAAGAGACTGTGATCTACTTACAGAGTTAAAAACTGGCAGTGATATACCCCCTTTTGGGGGGTTCAGGTCAAAGTTGTTGGGGGTTTTTTTAGGGAGAAGGAAATCCCTGTTTTGGGGGGGCGCAGGACAAATAATTGAGCTTTTTTTTAGGGGAGCCAAAGTTGTTGAGCTTCTTTGGGGGAGCCAGTGATCTTCCAGTGATCTACCACAGACGTCCAGTGATCTACCGGTAGATCACGATATACCTGTTGGACGTGCCTGGACTAGATGATCCTCAGGGTCCCTTCCAACTCTATGATTCTATGTATGGTAGGTATGTGGCTGAGAAGCAGGTGCTGCTAGTTCGGACTGCATGCTGGGAACAGCACAGAGGCTGCACCTGTGGCTTTGATCAATGATCTTCACTTAGCAATCACTAAGGGAAAATGAGATGGCCCTATTGATCCTACTTTTTCTCTCAGCAACCTTTGATCACAGGGTATAGACACCTGCCGAACTTGTTCTTCTCATTTTTGTCAGGGAGGCCCCCAGGGAGGGGTAATGGACAATTCCCCTTTGGTGGGTGGCCTGAAGTGGAGGTCCTTGGAAGCAGAGAGCTATTCTAGCCTCCTACTCTGAGTAAATGGAAAAGTGATACAGCTTTGCAAGATCATGTCGAAGAGTAACTCCCATATTGTGCGCCAAGATACACTTAACTGTGCGCTGGGAGAAAGAGAAACAGAAAGGAAATAATTTTAAGCTTTCTTGAGCCCAAGGTACTCAAGAGATTTCCTACTCCATTTCTGTATGGTTTAACCAGTCTGCGGACATTAACGCACACTTTTTAAGTGTATCCAGTGTGGAGCAAAGAAAGGGCAGGGGTGGTTTTCCGGTTTATTTAGAATCTGTGGAACTTGGTTTTGCTGTTATGAATGAAACCAAGCTCCCATTCATAACAACTAAAACTATCCTGACAGCTATGCAAAGAGCTGATGGAGGCAGGAGCCCAAGCTAAGGCACATCTGTTACTACAAGTCTTGTTTAATCGTTTAGCTCTTAAGTAAAAGAAGCCAGATTTATGCTCAACAAGGGAGCCCAGCATTAGGCAGAAAAATTCTGTTTCTACACAAGTGCCTACCTAGCAACCCTACTAAGGTAACCTATTATGAATGACTTTGGGGCTTGAACGGAGAACCTCCGGGTTCAAGGCTGGGACTGAGGGTACGCAGGTCTCAGACCCTTCTACAAACACAGAAGGGAATCGTGGGTGTGAGCTTCAGCCCCTGTGATTGACAGGCAAGATTAAGCCTCTGGATTAACCTAGTGAAGGTATGAACCTCTGGCCACCAGACAAATTGGTCCTATTTTGCCCTTTGAGGACATTTTTGCCAAGCCATGTTCACCTGCCCCACAACTTGACATCATGTAATTTCAGGTGTGGGGCTAAGTATAGTTGATTTAATTCACACTGAAATGAAAATGTATGCATAAAAAGGCTTAAAATAGAAAATGGCTAAATATGTATTTCTCAAGCTTATGATCTGAGATGAGAGGTATGTGCTGAAGAAACACCACATATCTTAGGGCATAGAGAGACTTGCATCCTTCTATGGAATGATCTTTCTAGTGAAATTTTGCAGTAAAGTATTGCTTCTCCATTTGAAGTAAGAATCCTCCTTTCAGAGAGCAAGGGAGAGAGAATATATGCAATTAAAAATTTCAGATTCACATGGTATAATGTACAGGCTAGGGTTGCAATCCCTGGCACACTCCGTTGGAGATATATATCCAACTAAGCATTGTGGGTCCTCATTCTCGCTAAAGAAGCACCGAATGATGCTTTAAAAAAGAAAGCTATGGAAGACCACCTGGGACAAAAACTCATTCTCAGCCTTATTAGAGATCCCTAGCACTGTCACAGATCACAGCTCCCAGGGTTCCAAGACCGGGAGCAAGGCAAGTACGTGTTTCTGAAGTGGGCTGAAATCTGGATGTCAGGTGGTGGATAGCTCCATCGGCAGAGCCTGAGACTTAATCTCAGGGTTGTGGGTTAAAGCCCCACGTTGGGCAATAAGATTTGTGCATTGCAAGGGGATGGACTAGATGACCCTTGCAGTCCCTTCCAACTCTACAATTCTAGGATTGTATGACTCTAGACATATAGAAGCCCTAGGAGGCAAGTGAGAATCAAAGGGCTTAGCCACACCTCCGTTTGCCTTGCTGCTTTATTGTGGAAACCGGATCTTTAGCACTGAATCGGAACAAATGGCAATCAGGTTTTCTGCGGCTTGACGCTTGTTCTGATTTAGTGCCAAGGAGCGGGTTTTCCAGAGGGAATCAGCAACGCCATTTGAACCCGTGCTTTCTAGGCATGGGGCAAACGGGAATGTGCATGAGGCCAAAGTTTTGTCTGGGGTGTTTAAGCTCAAACATGCAAGTAAGCTGCGGCCAGAAAACATGGAAAAATGTGCACCAGCCCTGTGACATGCCTGAAACTCTAGGTAATTTGAGATATTTTTAATTATCTTTATATTTCCACAGCTCATGCTTGAGGGGTGCAGATAGTTCTCTCCAGCTCCCTTTTCACCCTCACAACAAAGGTAACTTAGTCACCAAGTGAGAGTTACACAGCTGAGTGTGGCTTTGAGCCAGGGTCTCCCCAATCTGAATCAAAGCACTCTAACCACTATAGCACACTGTCTGGCATAGGGCTTTCTGTGGAACACAGGGCTGTGAGACTCCTTCTCACCATGCAAGCTGTAGTGCCAATTCAAAGTCACCCATGTAAGTTTTTTCAGCTTCCCCTACTGGCATAACCTTGGTCTCCATTGTACTCCAACTCAGTTCAGAATTGATCAGGCTGCCTTTGTTCCCATTTAAGGTGAAAAACATTGTCCTTCTCTTTTATGAAGGATGGAAACAACTTTCGCCAGTCACTCTGCCCCAATTCCGCCACACACACACACAC
Organism: Lacerta agilis; assembly: GCF_009819535.1. Taxonomy (NCBI): domain Eukaryota; kingdom Metazoa; phylum Chordata; class Lepidosauria; order Squamata; family Lacertidae; genus Lacerta; species Lacerta agilis. Next base: position 18,116,024 of record NC_046316.1, on the reverse strand, counting down.
ACACACACACACACACCCCACACACAAAAATTGCAGCTAAAGACACGGGCAAGTCATTTGGAAGGAGCAAAGTGTCATAAAACATTGAGCATAGGTGAGGCGCATGCATGCAGAGATAGAAAGACAGTATAAAGTTTCCTGTGGTCGTTTTCTCCTCTTTTTCATCATTCTTTGTAAACCAGAAAATTAATTACCCGGAAAACAATTCTGTGCACTAAAAAGCAGAATAGGTTTAATGTATAATTTATATATGGAAATGCAGCTGTCAACACTGTGACAAATTACTATATAAAAATGTTGCAGTTACATTTTTTGGTGTTAGCGTGCATTATGTTCATCTTCTGTGCAAGACAATCTTCATCCTCTTAATGTTGTTTTGGCGCACAGAGCCGAGCTGCATTCTGAACCCCCCTACTCCCAGCAAACGACAGATCAATCAAACTGAACAGGCTTTTATTTGCACATGGGAGGGAACTGCAAGAATGCAAGAATGCTCTTGAAGGTCTCCCGATGAGATACCCTTCACACCATGTTTAAAAACAGTGGGAATTAGACAAGCGAATCAGAGATAATAAAGTCTTGGGCACTTCAATTCGTATGCTGTGCCCGCAAAAGACCTCTGACTGACGTGTGTCTATGTTTCTGGCCCTAGATGACTATAGCACACAATTATTTCATAGTCTTTGCTTTGTTTACAGGAAAAAACTATATAAATAAAATAATAATAATAAAATTATTATTATTATTATTATTATTATTATTATTATTACTACTACTACTACTACTACTACTATTTATACCCTGCCCATCTGGGTGGGTTTCCCCAGCCACCATTACATACCCTACAACATTTCTCCAATGAAAATAGAGATGTCCTATTCCATAATAATAATTTTATTATTTATACGCTACTCATCTGACTGGGTTGCCCCAGCTACTCTGGGAGGCTTCCAACTTATATAAAAGCATTTTTTAAAAAATTAAAAAAAACTTCCCTATACAGGGCTGCCCTCAGATGTCTTCAAAAACTTGTATAGTTACTTATCTCCTTGACTCGGGGGCCGAATAAATCCATACTGCCCAACATTTCTCCAATGAAAATAGGGGTGCCCTAAGGAAAAGTGGGACATTCAGGATCACATCAGAAACTGGGACGGATTCTGTAAATCCAGGACTGTCCCTGGAAAATAGGGAAACTTGGAGGGTGTGCCATGAATTAATGCAGGCATAGGCAAACTCGGCCCTCCATATGTTTTGAGACTACAATTCCCATCATCTCTGACCACTGGTCCTGTTAGCTAAGGGTGATGGGAGTTGTAGTCCCAAAACATCTGGAGGGCCGAGTTTGCCTATGCCTGAATTAATGTATAATCCTGTCCTCGTGAGGCATTCAGAGGGCAATTTGGAGAGGGAGGGTATTGCTCACCACCCCACTCTAGCCCATTCACACCCCAGTAGGGGGACTGGTGGTGCCAGTAGGCCCTATATTTCTTGTCTGCTAGTTTTCAACACTGTTGAGCATTATACAGAAACAATGAGTCTATGGATTAGGTGTGCAAGTCGAAAGGCACAAATCCCCACACATAAAGAGAAACAAAGAGTTGTGCTTAATCCATAGAGGAGAAAATTTTCAGAGCTGACTTAATCCCCTTTCATTTCAATGCGACTGAAGTGCAACTAACGTATTCTGCACTGGAGCCATTGTGACTTATTGAGCAGAGTTCTAGGCCTGAACTTGGACCGCCTAGGTTCAAGACCAATACACCCGGCAGTTGCCTGGGTTAGGTCTCAGTTTCCATCTTCTTGGGATTTCCTTCACAGGGCAACTGCCAGAGCAGACAATATGAGGAATACACAGACACTGAGGCATTCAACTCCCCACAGAAATGACGGGTGATCAGAAAAGCTGTCAAATCTTACTCTGCTTGAGTCTCACTGTCCTTTGCAGCACAGCCGAGTCTCCCTCCTGGGTGCCTTCCTCTCTCTCCCTCCATCTCCTGACCTGCTCTTCCCTCATCTTGTAGAAGAGGACATGCTTCTGTTCTTCGTTCAGTTCGGCCAGTAGCTCCGGATCGATGTACATATCCCGCAAAATTTGCTGCAGCATGGCAAGCCGGTCAATAAAGCAACGCGTGTACGGTTGCCAGGTGGAAAAGACAAAATTCAAAACCGAAGGAAAAATACCCTGCCCAGGCCAGCCAACTTAACGCCTTTAGCACTTCCTCAAAAACAACTTGAAATGAAAGTGCTGGCCCTTCCTGAGAGGGATTGGGTTCTCTTTCATGCTCCGATCGCTTTCCGTTAATCGCCACAATAATAGCTTGTGTCACCTATCAACAGGTGTCCAACGGGGGGGGGAGATGGAACAGGAGATTGGCAGGGCAAAGGCGTACAAACAAGGATGAGCCACTTGGATGGTATTAAAAGGCTCCCAAAAAGGGGAGAGAGGATAACTCCTGACAGCTGCCACTTAAATACCTGGAAACAGTTCAGTATTTTACAAAAGTGATCCGATTATGGCACGGTGTCCCAGGTTTCTTGCTTCTCATTCCCACGGTGGTGTGTTCCCCTTGATGTAGTGCTGGGGATTTGTGCCTCGGGGTTTATTTTTAAATCTATGATGTCATGGTTAAAAGTAACAACTACACCGGTGATATCTATGTCATTCCAGCGCCTTATGGGAACTGATCCCTTCCGATAAAAGGCAACACACATTTACACATTATCTCTAGCGCTGCTTACTCTCCCTGGTCGCTGGAGCACACACCTGGCTCTGTCTAGGGTCATGTTTACTTACTGCCAACAGACATGGTGATTCAGCACTAATGGATTAAAAAGCGTTTTGTTTTTTCCCCCTTTCAAACTTGCAGAAAGGAATGGAAGAGCAAAACTTGCAAGGCAGCTAATTAATATTAATTAAGCCAAAGTCTGGCCTTGGCAGTTCAAGCACGCTGCGTTAACCCTCCTGCCATCGGTGTGTTTTCCATTCTGTGGTGGGAAAGATAGAGATGAGATTGCTTTTTAAGCAAATGGTGACCTTTTGCTGTTTACTGGCATTTTCCTGCTCTCCGTGAAATACTATTGTTAGCTCCTCGGGGTTTCTATTACAATAATTTATATGCAACTAATCATAGCCCCGTCCAACCTCTAAGGTCCAAGATGTGTAATAATAGATTTTAAAGCATAATAGACGATGGTAAAATTCTGTTAAAATCCCATTTGAAACAGCTAAATGCATAACGAAACTGCCAACCAGCTGAACTCAGGCCACCAAAAGGCCATGGAGATGTTAATAGTCTAACAAGATGCTCAGGCTTCTTTGAATTATTCAGATATCATCAAAATAGTTTTGTAAGACATCTGCTCTTCCCCCCCCCTTGCTTTTTAGGAAAGGTAACTAATTTTCTTGGATCATCAGAATGTAAGAGTCCTGCTGGATTAGAGCCAAAGGTCAAGCAGGATGCTAAGGGAAGGCAGTCTCTCTGGAACATCAAGAGAACCATTAATTCAAAAGGCTACATGACCTTAACATTAGCTCTCTGACTTCAGATCTTCATCGGCTGAGAGTCACATCCTTGGCCAACTTGTATCGGATTCCTCTATGCCCGTCTTAGGTGGAGTAACACCTTAACTGCATCGTAGCATTTAGACTGGAACAATTCCAGTGCCTCTAAGGAAGGTATCGTCATACTCGAGAGAACCGAGTAGTATAAAAAAGGCTTTTCAAAAGAAAACCTAAAAGAACCATCAAAAAACAGCCTGGTGAATACTAGGCATGCTCAGTAGCTGCAGAAAGTTGGGGATGAGAAGCAAATGGATCTCCTGTTTTGGAGCCCCTTACACTTTATACTACCCCAGAGGAGGACTTATCTGGCTAGCTAGTAACCGGTACCCTGAATAGGAACATTTCTCTTAGAATACAACATTTTGTTGCAAGTCTCGGTTATAATTCAACTTCCATCTACGGTCAAATCCACATCATAAATCCAAAGCACATGGATTCCCCCAAAGAATCCTGGGAGCTGTAGTTTACCCTTACAGAGATGCAATTCCCAGCACCCTTAACAAACTACAGTTCCCAGGATTCTTGCATAAAGCTATGTGCTCTACATGTATAACATGAATGTGACCTACAAACCTCTGCTCCATTTTCAGCAAAAGAAAACTGCTAAGTGCAGCTATTTTAACCCATAAACTGGCCAAAATATCTGCCATAGGCAACACAATGCACAGAGTAGTGATATAATAACAAAATGCAAAGAAATATTGCATTTTGCTATCATATCACTACTCTGTGTATTGTGTTGCCCTTGGTGAAATACTTTTTTGTGTGGCTTTTTGCATAGGCAACATAAGACATTGTGGAAAGAGTTTCCACTCTGTTCTTTTTTCCCACTACTCGGCATTCATATGCATATATTGCTGCTGGACTTGGAGGTTCCATTTAACTATCATAGCTGGTAGCTGCTGATAGAACTATCCCCCATAACGGGAGGTTTCCTAGCTTCTCACATATATTTTCCCCAACGTCAGTGAGAATGATGTAAATCAAACAACTTGTTTGTTTTAAGAGGTGGACGTTTACTGATAATGATTCAAGGTAACAGAAAAGGGCAAAATTCTCAAATGATTATTCTGGTCAAAGTCTTTCTTTTTTTCTTTCTGACAAAAGCTTCCTTGGCAAAATTCAACAGTCAGTATACACCATCCAAAAAGCTTTGTGTTAATTGTCAGAGCAGTTCAGCATCGGAATGAGTGGATCACTCTCTGTCAGGTTCACAGGTGTTCATTTGTAATTCTGTCCTATTCCATTTCTTTTTTTAACACTTTATTAATTTTCCAATAGAAAACAGCCAATTAACATATCCATCAAATCATAATAATCCAATTAAAAACAATAAACTAAAATAAAAAACAGCCAAATCACAATCAAATTATTAATTATTAATTTCTCTGGGGCTCCCCATAGTCTGGACCTTGAAGCGTCTCTGATATCTTCTTCCTGCTTTGTTGTTATTCTCAAATTTTCCACATTCTGATCTTGACACTTTGTAGTTCATAGTTCTCCGTCCCTGGGTGTGCGATTCTCAATCATGTCAGAAATCATAAATCCTTTCATCCATCATGCACAGTTTTATTTGTATATATTCCACTGTCTGTTTGCCTGCTCACTTTTTCCTGACTCCATTCCATTCTTCCAGTTGAAGCTGTAGTCCAAATCTGTCCTCTGAAGTCCGAATCTATCCTTTGAAATTTAATGACGCAGCATCAGGGCTGTTATCCAAGCCTTAAGATTTATTGACAAAATAATTTCCACCTTGTTTCTTAGGCAAACTGTCTGCAATATTGCAATATAAATGAACTGTATTCCACAAATATAAATCATTGGGCAATCGATCAGCTTTTCTGGAGACCACGCAGTCCCCCCCCTCCGGGCCCTAGAGCAGGAGCTGCTAGACATCCATTAAGCCTTCTCTCTCACTCATAATGAAGAAATTCTGCAAACAGCTGTGCTATGTGTTGTCCAAAATTATTATCTCAAATCATTATAAAGTCAGCCAATGAGTATTTCCCACTTCTCTCAAAGAAGGGAGGCATTCTTATTATTCGGTGCTGCGTCATCTACAATCGCCATCTTGCTTCTTCTTTTGTCCTTATCAAGTCTTTCAAGTCTAAGAAAAGCTGCGCAGTTAAATACTTAATTTTAAATAGAAGTCCATCTGTACTTTCCAAAAAAAACCTATTGGTTCCTTAATGAGGCTTGGCATAGAAAACAACTGTAGATATCAAGAAGAAAACAAAGAATGTACCAGTCTCCTCTGTAAATCATCATGTTGAGAATCTCTTTGTAGTCCAAGCTTAAACACCAGGGATTGTACAGTTCTGCAGGTTTTTTCCTCAATCTTTTTCGGTCCAGACTATGTCTGTTTATTGTCCAAATCTAATTATTTTATCAAACAGATATTCCCGGCTATAGGAGTGACTTCGGAGAGTGTGTCCTATTCCATCTCTGCTTTAATCTGTTATTTTCTTTTTTTAAAAAAAAACTCATGAAAATTTGTATTTACATTTGGTGACAAAATATACATTTCTAAACAATTTTTCTCTGAAATTAGGCATTTCTAAAATTGATTTTTTTCTAGAATACACATTATTATAGGCATTTTGGTACATTTCATAGAATCATAGAATTGTAGAACTGGAAGGGACCCCAAGGGTCATCTAGTCCTGTAATGCGAGGATCTCAACTAAAGCATCCATGACAGATGGCCATCCAACTTCTGCTTAAAAACCTCCAAGGAAGGAGACTCCACCACCTCTTGAAGGAGTCCATGCCACTGTCAACAGCTTTTACTGTCAGAAAGTTATTTCTGGTGTTTAGTCTCCTATTTTGTAATGCAAAGCCATTGGTTTTGCCCCTACTATCTAGAGGAGAAAACAAGCTTGCTCCATCTTCCATGTGACACCCTTCAGATACTTGAAGATGGCAATCATATCTCCTCAGTTGCCTCTTTTCTAGGCTAAACTACCCTTCAACTGTTCCTCATAGGGCTTGGTTTCAGCTCCTTCAACCATTCCTCATAGGGCTTGGTTTGCAGATCCCTGAGCATCTTGGTCACCCTACTCTGCACATGTTCCAGCTTGTCAATATCCTTCTTAAATTATGGAACTCAGAACTGGACACAGTACTCCAGGTGTGGTTTGACCAAGGCAGAATAGAGCAGTATTACTACTTCCCATGATTGGAACACTAGACTTCTGCTTCTAATGCTTGTTGGCAGCATGAGGACACCCACTGGTGGAGTATTTTCTTCTTTTTAGTTGCAAACATATACACATGTCTATTTTCGTACACTTTGTTCCAGTTTGATTGTGGGCAGCAAAGTCCCTGTTGGCTCCTCTTGCTCATCAACTCCATTGAGTGGAGTGGAGTTTGGGTAGACTCACCACAACCTCTTTGCTAGAGAATGGTGGTGACTTCCTTGAACAGGGAAGCTCCATGGGTTGTTCCCAGAGCCAGCTCCATTGACAGGAACTGGAGGGGTGTAAAGAGAGAAGATAAAAGAAAGAAACATCTTCCCTTCTTGCCTCACCCCTCTCCTCCCCACGTCCTTTGATTTTTTGGGGGGGGTACATGCTTGTCTGAGATGAATTCAACAGAATGATTTTATGTTAGTTGTGGTGGTTACAGTACAGAAGTTTCTGATAGGGATTGGATGAGCGATCCTAATGTCACAGGTTGGAAAGGTAGGCAGAAGTGTATCCAGCTATCATTGCCTGGACTGCTTAATCCTACAGAAAAGCAAGGCAGGAAGAATGAACAGAAGAAGCAGGCGTATCTGGGGAAAGAGAGTGTTCTGCAAAATTGCAGCAGCCTAGATTAGAAAATTGAAAGGAAAATCTACACAGCTGCTGTCAGGGCAAGACATTGGGGTAGATGCCCAGTGCTGCACTCAATAAAATGAGTAGGATGGGGCCACCAAACATGAGTAGGATGGGGCCACCAAACATTACAGCAGGAGGGGGTCCCTCCGAGACTATTAAATGAAGACTATTAAATGAAGGCTATTAAATGAAGAGTCTGAAATTAACTAAGCACACAACTGGAAAACAATTTCAGAGGAAAGAAGGAAAGCTGAAAGAGAGTGGGGGCAGAAAACAGACCTGCACAAGCCTAGGGATCTGTAGAAGGGATGAAAGATGAAGCTCACATATTGATTTGAAATAGCCAGCCAAATCTTTGACTTAAAGGTCTCTTGTTACCTGCTGCTTTAATGTTGTCACTCAGCATTTGGTAAACTTGGTGTCTAGGCCTTTACTTTATAATCCCCCTTTCTTCAAATAAGAGCAGAGCTGTCGTCGTTTTCTAGAGCAAAAGTTTAGACTGCACTACTATTCGCGTGGTCGCTATCATTGCATAGCGCATTAAGTTTCATCAGACCAGCTGTTTATATACCACTTTCACAGACTGGAGGCTAAGCCCTTGGGACTCTGTCCATATACAAAAATTACCTATTGAATTCAGGAAATAGCGTACAGGTGCCCTATTTATTTCTGACAGTCAAATGTTAGAGAAGCCTGTATAAATCCTCTAAACTCATTGTGCTTTTGTAATAAATTATATTATTATTATTATTAAGCAGATCTGTTGCATATAGGTGAACAATGCAGCCTTCAAGCTGGACACAGCATAGTTGTATAGCCAAGTGCAACTGTCTCAAGTGAAAGTTGATGTAACATAGCAACTGAAGGTATGTGTGTCAGTTTGCTCTTATCAGGCAAGAAGCCACTAGGCAGCCTTAGACAGTAAAGCATGTAAATGTCATTGGAGAAGATCTATGATACAGGACCTTCAAGCATGGGGGTGGGGGGGGGTTAGCATCTGAAAGACACAAAATAGCTACCTAGCCAATATATTCTCCAAGTCATCCAAAAGTCAATGGGCCAGATCTAGACTAAGTTATATGCAACAGGACAACTTAGTTATGACTTGTGCTTTGAAATCCATGGAATCTCAGTGCAACTAAATTAGTCTGGATTCAACCCAATGTATTGGTGACCCTCAGCAGGGGCAGCTTGCCCAGTGGGGCACAGCCAAAGCAGTAGCCACTCAGCAGCAGTGTCACTGCCACTTACTGGGAGGGGAAACGGGAAAGTGGTGGCCAAGTTGGGGTTGCGTGGGCAGACTGGTGGTGCCAATCCAGTGCTCCCAATGGGGAGCCCACACAGCTCCATTGTTGCTGCTGTCTCACCCCTCTCCTAAGTGCTAGTGACATTGCAGCCTGGAGATTACTGATGTGACTTCACTCCACCGAGCAAGTGGCTTCTGACCCCTCTCTAAAGATCACCTGGGAGCCATTGTAGAACCGCAGGTAGATTCTACCTACTGTGAACTTTCATGTAGTTTATTCGTTGGTGATACAGACTTCTGTATATACAAAGAGGAGGAAGAGGAGGAGGAGGAGGAGGAGGAGGAGGAAGAAGAAGAAGAAGAAGAAGAAGAAGAAGAAGAAGAAGAAGAAGAAGAAGAAGAAGAAGAAGAAGAAGAAGAAGAAGAAGAAGAAGATAGCATACTATGACCTCTGCCTTTAGCCAAGGAATCCTTGGAAGTCTGCTCCTGCCATCCAGCTTACAGATACCATGGCAACCTGACCCCATTCATTGGGAGGAGCTGTCTTGATTCCAACAACACTTGACTCCAACTGCCAGTTGCCCACCTCTGGAACAGCAACCAACTGCTATTAAAGCCACCAACTGCTATTCAAGCAAGAACATCACAAGGGAAATTCAGCCTGGATGCAACTGGACATTAACTCCCATGTAATTCACCATTTTGTTCTGGCCTTGAAAGACTGACCACTCTCCTCTACCTCTTCTCTTCCTTTGTGTCTCTTTATATAACCCTTGGGCAGTACCCTTCTCTCTCTCTTTCAATTGATGAGAGTCATTTTGAGAGACTGTCATTGTCTGAAAAGTAGGAGAAAAATATAGTATTTTTTTCATTTAATTTCCATAACAAGCCCATGAAGAAGAACACCTCAATTCCCATTTTACAGATGAGCACAGCTGATGATTAGGGAAAATAACTTATACAAGATGACACTTCTGGACGTCAGGTCAATGCCCTAACCAATTGATTGTACTGACTTTTATGACAACTCCTTACGCAGCAAGGTACTTGAGTTGCCAATGTACTTTTGTCCTCACATCTCCAGATCGTCCACCCAGCAAAAGGTTAGTATCTGATGTGCAGTTGCCTTTAACCTTGAGATATAGATAGACCAACAGACAGACAGGTGCATTCTATTTCCTTCCAATTGCTTTGAAAATTGTATTGGGGGTGGATTCTGGGGTCCATAGCTTTCATCAGATTCCCAAAGGTTCCCGTGAGCCAATAAAAGGTTAAGAAGCACTGCTTTAACTGGTAATCTACCTTATTCGTTCACCTTGATTTTATATTATCACATAACTTCCTTTCTCTAAACTAAACAGCTCTCTGGCTAAAACGCAAGAATGCTGAAGCAGCACAAAAAGAATTTTATTCAGAGTTTATGACATAGCCCAGTGATGGCGAACCTTTTTGAGCCCGAGTGCCCAAACTGCAGCGGAAAACCAACTTTTTTATTTCAAAGTGCCAACACTGCAATTAAACCTGAATATCGAGGTTTTTAGTTAGAAAAAACTCCTACAGTTGTCCAGACATCTGCAATCTTAAAAGTAAAACACAATAACAAAGTTTTCAATGTTACAGTTTTTTATTTAAAAAAACATAAACTCTACATGTGCATGTATTTTAGACAAAGGGATACTCAACTTGTAATAATGATTATATGCCAGAACAACACCTGAAGGCTGACGTGTGGGGCTGGTATATACCAGGTTTCCCTGCCCCTCTGAGCCACTGGGAGTCAGGGAATCATTCACTCCAAGAATAGTATTGAAAATAGCAAATACAATCCTTCAAGGTGGTGGTGGTTTTTTTTGGGGGGGGGTTAATGTTCTCAAGCCACACTATTCTTTTAGAATCAAATTCTCTGCTTTCGGATGACTAAGCTCTGAATACAGCCTTGGGTGTATGTAACTTCTGTTTTAGATGCAAAAGTCAGAAGAGTTTTCAAAGGAAAAAAATCACTTGAAGCTTAAAAATAAAATGCCATGTTAATGACAGTATATTAAAACACACTTTTTTAAAAGCACCCTAGGTTCTTTAGGCTGCAATCCTTACCTGGGAGCAAGTCCCACTGATGTTAATGGGGCTTACTTTTGAGTAGAGCTGTATTGGCTTTCCCTGTTACTGTTGTTTTTAACACTTGCTTCCTTCTCCCTTGCCATTAAAGAAGAGAACAAGATCTCGGCAGTAGTGCCTAAGATTAATCACACAAGTCAGGGGAAAGGGAGACCCACACAATACATTGGGGGGGGCTTGCCTGCATGGGCTTCCTTTGCTTTTATTTTGAAATGGGGCCTGAGCCCAAACAGTGGCTGGAAATCCCTTTTCCTTGAACTGCAGCCACCCTTCTCTCTACCGAACAACCCCTCCTCAGCCATTAAAACAGACATATAGATGTTCTGTAGAGCGATCCCAGCACAATCACTGTTTTTTTAAGGAACAACACGATTCTCAACACGATTCTCCTTTATGGGGTCTCCGTTTGCGCCATTCTTTGTGCAAAGCTCTCAGCAGCAGCTCCATACCCAAACAAGACCAAAATAGGGCGTTTGGGGAGAGAAAAAGAAATGTATGGCCATTGCATTAAAGGCATTTATTCTGTTGATTGCTCCTGCTTCCCCCCCCCCCCCCGGAGAAAACCTTAATCCTTGTCTCCCCTCAGGCTGTCAGCAAGGAATCAAGGAATCCCCGGGTTTTGGCTGTGAAAGGGAGCGCCCTGCACGCTTCTTGCAGGAGCCCTTGCCGGCTAGCCTCCCTCCTGATCCCCGTGCAAAAGCCGCTACGGTGAGGGGGTGGGGTGGAAGGAGAGTTTGGAAAGCGGCAGGCAAAAGCGACAAGTGGGCAGGCAGCTTCTTCCCAGGAGAGAAGCCAAGGAAACACTCTTGCGGGGCCGGTCGGGGGCTTCTGGAGAGCGGAGCGCAGCAGCCGCCGGGCACAGTGTGTCCCGGGGCACAGCAGGTGAGGCTGGGGATGCCAAGCGCTCCCGTGGGCGAGACTAGTCCTCCTCCTCCTCCTCCTCCTCGCTTCAAGCACCGCTGCTGGGAAACCTCGTCGCTGCCGTTACCTCGTCCTCGTCGCTCGCGTCGAATCCGCAGCAGCAGCCAGCAGCAGCAGCCCAACACCACTGGGACAGGCGCCAAGGAGGGAAACTGCTGCTGTCTGCTGCTGCGCCTGCGCTGGCAGAAACGAGGCACGACGCATGAGCACAGCAGCAGCGCCCTCAGCCTCCGGAGGGCGGGCCGCCGGCCAGCTGGAGAAGTGGACGGGCGCAGGCGGGCCACGGGCGCTGCACGGTGCAGCGCAGCGCAGCGGCGCCCCCACCATTTCCCCGCCCCTGGCGTGCCGGCAGAGAGAGCTCTGCGTGCCAGCTGTGGCACGCGTGCCACGGGTTCGCCATCACTGACATAGCCAAACCCCACCTCGGCTGTGACATTTATATGCACTGCATATATGGAAAGGAAGATGGAGGGGAGACCTTCTTAAATAGAGAGAATGTTAGGCTGGAAGAAATAAAAACCTTAATCCTGGACCAAGTGCCATGACATATACAAGATCATGACATTTCATTCTGGATTAATTGGCCTGGAGTTGCTACCACTGCTGTATTTACAATTAGTGATCTGTATTAAAATTTTAACCCCACATATTGCAATGTTTTGCCATTTTAGGGAATTAGGCAGTTATGCTAGCTATGGCACTGAATTTTCAGAATTCCGGATTTTCAGAGGCTTTCCTTCTTAAAGCTTGCTCTTTTTGCAGGTGGGGGGGGAGGGCTGAAACCTTTATCAAACCTTCTGAAATGGTTGATGTTTGAATTGATACCTCTTGGTGTCATTCTTAGGCAACAGTTCTCATTAGGTTCTATGTTTATCGTGGGGTGTACAAGTCACTCAGGTACTAGATACCAGATGGATATCATTATGTTATCACACCGACATATCCTGTTCTGAAAGGGGTGAATCAGATGCCAATGGGAAGCTTGCAAACAGGACATCACTGAGGATGAGTAAATAAATTTATTTTTTTAAATCACATGGTAGAACCAATCACATATCATACAGAAAGGGTGGTGGTTTTACATATTGAACTATGATATGATGACATCAGAATACTGACTATAGCGGACATAGGCAAACTCGGCCCTCCAGATCTTTTGGGACTACAACTCCCATCATCCCTAGCTAACAAGACCAGTGGTCAGGGATGATGGGAACTGTAATCTCAAAACATCTGGAGGGCCGAGTTTGCCTATGCCTGGACTGTAGGGTAATGCAAATCAAATATTTACTGACAGTGAGCAATCATTCTAACCAGAATTCTGAGAAACAAAAAGGAACAAAGAAGTGGGTGAGTAGTTCTGACTTAACTAGTGCTAATTATGCCAGTTTGGTCTCTGATCAGTTTGAATTCTGCACCCTACATCAGGGGTAGGGAAATGGCCTTCAAAATTTTCTGGAGTGGCCCACCAGCCCTCTACCCAATTTATCAGTGGCATCAGTTGCAGTATCAGCAACAGCAATTGTAAAACACCCTGTGACCCTTGGATGAAGCAGCGGTATATAAATTTAATAAATAAAATAACCTGGGTGGTGAGGAATGTACATGAGAACTTTTCATTTAAATAAGAGAACTCTATTTAAATAGATACACTCAATTTATATAAACAGTGTAGTCCAAAGAAAAATACTCTACCATCTTTATGTAGCTTCCAAGCCATTGCTAACCTTGAAGAAGTATGTACTTCTAAATGCATCACTATTTGAAACAATAAAATACTCTGAGCAATTTTTCTCAGTGCTCTCTCTAGCAAAGAACCACCCACCTACCAGATAAAGAGATTGGCTTTAGAAAGCCAGGTGGGCAAAGTGGCACCAGCAGTGTTGGTGGATATAGGGTGGCATTCCACTCAGTTTTACTCAGTGCAAACCCATTGAAATTAGTAGACTTAATGTAGCCATGGCCATTAATTTCAATGGGTCCACTTTGCATAAAACTTAGTTGAGTACCGCCTTCAGAAAGGTTCATCATGGAGTGCTGCCATCATTTCAGCCCTTGGAACATGACAGCTGTTGCTCCTACCTGCCACTACTAGGTAAGGAAAGGGGCACCAAGGTGGGAGGCCCACCTGAGAACCCACTCACACCCAGAACCAGAGCTGTTCAGGTGAAATAATAGGTCCCACGATCCTCTGCAGCTCACAGGGGTTCCTTAATAGACAAGGTGGAAAGAGTTCCTTGCAGGTGGAAACAGGTGGGTGGCGAATAAACCCTAATGCACAGCTAGGTTCAGATGGGGTGGGGTGCCTGATCACTACAGCACAAGCATCTAGTGAATTCTGGTTCCCAGGCTTTCCTACCATGGCCAAAAAGCTGTTGCATACAATTTAGTATAAAGCTTCACATCTCTCTCAAGTATACTAATGTCCCGCCCAGATTTTTCCCACAAAGGGCTTCCAACATGTGGCCAGGAAAAAAGCAGGCAAAATGTAAAACAGAAATGGGCTCTCATAAAATGTACACTCTGAGTATGAAAGTGCAGCAATAAAACTGCTAGCACATTTGCAAAGCGAAGCAGGGTCTGGTACGGTTTCAAATTGGATGGGAGACCTCATGTTGAGATACCTGCAATGCAGGGGGCTGGACTGGATGACCCTCGCAATCTCTTCCAACTCTACAATTCTATGATTCCATGAGAAAGGGAGGGAAAACACAAGCTTCTATCTAATTAAATTTCAAATTATAAGCCTGTGTCAACCAGGCTAGCCAAAGTGTGTTAAGGAATAACAAAAGTCATATTATCTCTTGATTATGCACCCATAAATACTGTTTGCATGTGACATATTAGAGGTGCACAGCATTTATTATTTTGTGAACCTTGGAAACGTAATAGTTGTGTCACCATAGACCATGGAATCTGGGATCAAGCAGCAGGAGAAGCAAACTGACAGCCTGAGAAGGGGTGAGGGCGATAATGTTTTATTTGTGGCTGTCTTCCCACGCAGGGAAGCGTCAATGAGAAAAGAAAATGCAAGGGAACACTCACCCAAACAAATCTTCCCTGCCTCCGATCTACCCAAACACTACTGTCAATTCTTAAAAATGAAATACCTAAACCCTGCTTTCTCCCTACCCTGCTTTAATTATGGATGGTTTGTTTGTCTCCTTTCATTTTCTATTTCGTTTTCCCTTTCAAAGGACATAGTTAAGTCTATGGTGCCCTCTCATGGCCAGCCTACACGGTGCTTTCAAATAGGGGGAAGGGAGAGTCTTGCTAACTACGGCTCCACTTATCTGTTGTAAACTGCCTTGGAAAATGTGACTGCATACCCTCCAGCACCTTGAAGACAAAATCCAGGATGCCATCTTTCTGGGCACCATCTTCCCATTTTTATCACGAGAGAACGGCAACCATCTTGGTTGCCATGATCTTGTGCAGTTATGCGCCGTGGTCTCTCTCTCTCTCTCTCTCTCTCCCCCCCCCCCCCCGGAAAAAGTGCTTTTCCAGGCATAGTGCCCAAAAACACACATTTTGGGTATGCCATGCAGGATCGCAACCCGAAAAACACTTTTTATGGGGGAAAGCATGCCACAAAATCGTGTCATATCAGGCCAGCTAAAATGGCTGCCATTCTTTCATGATAAAAAAAATGGAATGTCCTGGTTTTTCCAGGACACTTGCAGGGTATGTGGTTGTGAAAGGATGAGTGTCAATATTGTAAGTGAACTAATGTACCACAATATTCCCAATTACAAACCCACCATGTAAGCCAAAGTGAGTAGCACCTTCCTGTTATAGGGATTCAGCCTACTAGAAAGATACTACGTATGTTTTCTGAGGCATAAGTTCCATGGGATTCTACTGGACTTGCTCCCTACTGAGTGTGCTTAAGATTGCAGTGCCTTCAAATCCACAATAATTTGATATGGTTAAAGTTATCTGGTTGTATGAATGAAATTAATTACGGTCCCAGACCAAATTCACATACCGTACTAAGTGAACATAAAACACAATAGAATTAAGTTTGAATTAACAACTGAATATGACAATAAACAATACGAATATGACAGCCATTAGAAATGTGGTTTAGGTCTTTGTTGTTGTTGTTCAGTCGTTCAGTCGTGTCCAACTCTTCGTGACCCCATGGACCAGAGCACGCCAGGCAGCCCTATCCTCCACTGCCTCCCGCAGTTTGGCCAAACTCATGTTGGTAGCTTCAAGAACACTGTCCAACCATCTCATTCTCTGTCGTCCCCTTCTCCTTGTGCCCTCCATCTTTCCCAACATCAGGGTCTTTTCTAGGGAGTCTTCTCTTCTCATGAGGTGGCCAAAGTACTGGAGCCTCAACTTCAGGATCTGTCCTTCTAGTGAGCACTCAGGGCCGATTTCCTTGAGAATGGATAGGTTTGATCTTCTTGCAGTCCATAGGACTCTCAAGAGTCTCCTCCAGCACCATAATTCAAAAGCATCAATTCTTCGGCGATCAGTCTTCTTTATGGTCCAGCTCTCACTTACATACATCACTACTGGGAAAACCATAGCTTTAACTATACGGACCTTTGTCGGCAAGGTGACGTCTCTGCTTTTTAAGATGCTGTCTAGGTTTGTCATTGCTTTCCTCCCAAGAAGCAGGCGTCTTTTAAGGTCTTAGTCTCTAAAATATTATCTAGAGTTTGCATCTGAGGCCTTAGTCTTTGTAATAGCACAGTTTGTTCCCTGAGTTTTATCTGGTTGTGGCTGAAAACAGATCCTTCCTTTTGGCATTTTGGAAATCAGCCATACTGTATACCGTATATAATTTTGGGATTTGTTGGTGTATCAGCACAAAAACAGAAGTGGAAATAAAATACCTCACTGTCACGTGAGCTTGGAATGGTCAGAGCAGCAGTGGGAGCAGCAGTACTCAGTTTTACAGGTGAAAAAGAATTGGAGGGGTGAAAGGAAGGCAGCTCACACTCAGGGGAGACATTGGCATGGCATGAGTGGCAAGTGTGGTTGCCATGTTAATTTGGAGCAAGCGCCAGAGATGCTCTGCTGCATCCCTGAATAATTAAGCCGAGGAGGAGCCACTCTACATCTGGGAACTGGGAAGGGAGAGGAGGCCATCAGGCTCAGTTTTGCGTGTCGAGGTCCCAAGACAATCCCCCAATAATTCACACTTCACACATCAATTTAAGTTTAAGGTTTTTGGCATTATTTTTGGCCACAACTTTTTATTTAAATACAGCCAATGTGAGTGGTTGCTTAGGCATTGGTTCCGACTATCTGTCCCCCGCCCTGGGACAGAACTGACATCCGCTAGCCATCTAGCGAAGTCAGTAAGGGTAAACACTTCCTGAGAGAGGATAGAGCTGAGTGCCAGACACTCACCTCTCCTCCATGCTCCCAGGGGCTCTTGCATGGCCCTAGCCCCTTGCGGGGGTACAGACAAAAGCATGTCGAGCCCCTGGATTCCTTTAACGGAATACCCTCGCAGCAGCAGCATTTGTAGGGGCAGGCACAGCCAATTCCTTACCCCTGCCCAACCAATTTAACCAATGCCTAACCGCAACCTTACAAGTTGTGACAATTTGCTACGCAGTAAGCAAAGAACAAATGGCACCAGCCAATCAGCCAAATGGACAAAATTCCTACCAGGCCCCTGCTCCAAAGCAGATGACCCCATGACAGGCATAGCAATGTCAATCACAAAAAAGGCCCTGAAAACAGGGAGGGCGGGCAGGAGATCCGTTGCACGCAGCCAAAGTGAAAGTGCAAGCTGCGTGCAGGAATTTAAATGGCTATGGCTGTTAATCATTAACTTGCAACATACCTTTTCCCCCAGCAACCTAAAGAGCCCAATCCCAACTGTGGGCATCCAAACTAACCCTCCCAGCAATCATTTGGTGTTGTCTTGTTAACCCTTCCGCAACACGTGCTCTCCATGAGTGGAGAACCCGTTTTGTCACTCCATTGCTGATATAATGGTGGGGGGCACTACAGCATCGTGCCTGTGTGAGATACAGCTCTGGCACCAAACAGAGCCCACATCGCTTCCATGGCTGGTTGTCTGCTAAGGTCAGGGTTTACAGTTGAGCGCCTTGAATGGGAAATCAGACTACTTTAGCCTCAATGAACAGGAGAAAAGTGCAAGCCAACATCCGAAAAAGCACCTTCCTCCATCACATGAGCCGCCCTCAACATATGGCTGAAGTCTTCTTTAACGACAGAATCGAGGCAACTCATTTTCTTTGCTGAAGCCAGAAGGGTATGCTTTCCTCAATGGCAATGAAGAAAATGAAAGCAGGAGGAAGTGCCTGGGCTAGGAGGATGCCCAGAACCACATTCTGATTTCTGATGGTCAGTTGGTCAGTCATTAGGAAGAGCTCAGAAGCTATTGCTTTGAGATTCTCTTTGGCCAAGTGGAAGATGCCATCACACCTGGGGAAGGCAACATACTGTCACATGTGTTCAGTAAAGCTCAGCTGTTAAAAAGTACTAGGCGGAAGGACTGCATACAGTGCAGGACATGAACATGGCAGTGCAAAGAAGAAAGGCAGGACAAGCAGTGTAGGAAGGTATCATCAACCGTTATCATCTCATGGACCACTCCTCTCACCAGGTGTACCTGTGCCTCTTTTTCAGACCACACTAGACAGGCTGGCATTATTGAATGAAGCACACACAACATCTATACACAAGGGAGGTGTGGGCTCCCTCTGGCACAATAGAATTTGGCATTGTTGTTGTTGTTGTTGTTGTTGTTATTTATTGAATTTATATACCATCCCATACCCGAAGGTCTAGAATGATTAAACATTCTACTTTCATTCTTCAATTGTTGTAGCTTTCAGCCAATGCAGGATGGGCTACTTTGGAGCCAGCAAATGCAATATACAGCTAGCAGTGATTTCAGGGCAGGACTTCAGGGTAAAAATCCAGTGCCCCATTCAGCATATGCGGCAAGGCTGGCTTAGCCCATGTGGAAGCAAAACACATTAACTTCTAACAAGGGGAATCCTCATAAGACCATTAAGTTTAGGCTGAGTCTAAAATTACCTAAGTATACTACTGTGCACAGCAGTAATGAGCCTTCACCAATACATACAGAAATTCCTTGGGAAATGTGTTTTTATTTTTAGATCCTGGAACATAACAGAACTAGATGAAAATGTGAGACAATGAGCTCTGAACATTATATATACTATGTGGCTATAATGGACCTAAATTATTGTTGGTAGATGTGATACGCTGTCTTTTGTTCGATTTGTCTGTGTTTACGTTTTTATATTCTGGTTTTGTTTTTTAGACAGGGAGGCAGGAAGGCATTCAGGCAGCGATCTTTGGCATGAGGTAGAGGAACTACAAGCACGCAGCAACATCCCTGGGCTTTGTCTACAAAGTGTTTGAGGGGCATGTCATTTATTTTCAGCGTAAGAGTTCGTTCTCCAACGCTGCGTTTTCTACTAATCCGTTTGTCTCTCCTCCACTCTGCGACCAACTCCACAAGAAAGACTCAGTCAGCATGATTACAGTTCTGTAAACATTAAACTAGCATTGTGGGATGGACCTACAGCACTGCGCCTCCCACCACCCCAGACTAATGTTTTAAAGGGCATTGTGGTTTCATCTTCCAGCCTGACACCTGAGCCACACGGAACACTTTCTCAGTTTGTCTATTCGTGTCCCTTGGTGCCCTTGTAGTACATATGATTACTTTTGAGTCTGGCAAAGGCCTGCATAGTTCAGCAGAATTTCTTAAAGCTTTGACAAGCTGGTCAGAGAGGGCATGACTCCAATTTTTGTTTCAATTGGTGGATGGTGTTTGAAAATCTGACCCGCATTTACAAAGGGCGGAGGCTAATACAACTGGGTGAACTTTCCTAACTGTAGTTTATCCAGTTCCAGTAATTTTCTCTTTTTCTATAGCAGGATAGATGGGCTCCACTTTAATTTTATATATTAGACACACTTCGCTATTAGGCTTATTCATTGTTGTTCGGTGGGTTTATATTTCAGGTAGTTTGGAATGCATGTTTCTTTTTTTCCTGTAATAAAGCAACTTCTTAAGGACTACTTGGGCTTTATCCAAGAGACTGCACATGGGCAGTTGTTTTGTGGGGTTTGCAGGGGAGTGCTGGGGGAAAGCAGACTCCCGTGTTACTTTGCAGACTTCTTTGTGAAACCTTTGCAAGGGTTCAAAAGCTGCTGCACATTTCAAAAGCATTTGTACACCCCTACATTCACAGAGCTGGACGGGCAGCTCTCTGGGGTGCTTCCATGATCTGGTAACCATGTTGCACTAAAGAACTTGGCTAAACAATAAGTAGGTTTTTTTTCCCCAGACACTATGCAACATAGCTGCTCATGTGGTAGACAAATGCAATAATGCCACACATTTTTGTATCGTGCTGAATAGAAGAAACGGGGGAGGGGGCGTTGTAATACATTGTGGCGTTTGCCCATTCCTGGGGAACATATGAATGTGCAGGAGTAAGAAAAGGGTTAATTGACTGTGTGATAGGCTGACCAATGAAAAGCCAGAGGAGGAGCTTAGGGGCTTTGAAACCCAGCATAGAAGGAGGGAGTTAGTCAGTTGGTTACAGGCAGTTGGTTACAGGCAGTTGACCGAGACGGTTGGTTGGTGGTTGGTGATTGTGAGGGTTGGTGGTGAGGTATAGTGGTGAGCGTAGGATCAAGACAGGGCTGAGATAAGAATAAATATATACCAATGTAACTAATATCTTAAGTTTGTTGATGTTTAAAATAAACACTTATTATTTTGTTCAATTCCAAACCCTGACTGTGACAGTGATTACCGGGGAGGGGGGGATCCTGGTTGGTGGCAGTGAAGCGCTGTGGTGGCACAGGGATCAATAGACTGTGAAAGGTCCGGGGACCCTGTGTGATCGCCACATACATCTATTTTTGTAAGCACGTGTTAAATTCCCAGACACTCCCAATTTCACTGCTCAGTTTTGAAGTAAATTTTGCACTCAACGTTTGAATTTGTTCTGAACGTGACATCTTACTTCAAAATCCACCATGCAAATAAAGCCATATGATGTAAGATAATAAACAACATTGCATGGTGAATATCAAATACAGTCAAAACACTAAATACTAAATGCACGCCAGCTTTCCATTACTACCAAAATGAAATAGCATATCAGCAACACTGAGCTGTGGGAGAGTGAGTTTTGGGATAAGAACAAGTTGTAAAACATCTGTGAGAGGACTAGAGCTCTATATTTTCTCCTGCACGTGGAATGCCTTCGAGTTTTTGTGGTTTTTTTTCTCTAGTCATGTTTTGATTTCCTTGTTCCCTCTATCACAGTCTAGTCCCAAAAATGGAATCAAAGCAAAACTATTAACATAAAATTGGGCTCAGTTATTAGTAGCTCTGATTACCGGTAAATTCTGATTAAATTCATTTTCCCCCGTCCTGCCACCCTAATGCTGAGTGGTCTAGTTTCCATTAACAGCTCTGCAAAATAGTGATCCTTTGTCTCAGTCTTGTGCTGAGCAATGAGTGAGCTCGGGGGAATGGGAGGCCAGGCAACCAACAGTCTCAGACATGGGCAGAGGGGGGACTTCCGGCGAGGACGCCATTGCGGGCGGCTGAGGGTCGTTTCGGCAGCGAAACGACCCTGGCCAGCCTTGGGGGTAGGAGCTCCGCTACCGCACAGCGGGCTCCGCAAAACCGCGGGTCGAGCGTCCCGTGGCATGGGCTCTCCAGCGAGCCCACTATGGCACTGAACCCTTCTCCCATTCCCTTTGTAAAAGGGGCGCGGGAGTGAAGGGACAACGGCGCCGGGCTGTGGGGGTATGCCCCAACCAGGCTGGTGAAGCGGCGGCCGCCACCTGCACTGAGCGAGTTCGTTCTACCTGATTTGGAAGAAAAAAGAAGAAACCCGCAGGCCGTGAGTACGGAAATAATTGGATCTAAATTTTTTGACATTTGGCGCTCCGGGAGGTACGTTAAAAAAGAAGCCCGTTCCTCCCTTTGTTTAAAGAAGAAAATAACATTGTTTCTGACTGTGACTGCTGCTGCAGCAGTGGATACAAAGTTTCGATGGAGTTTTTCTGTTGACAAGTGAGACTGGCTGAATCCCTTTTAGGGGAATTAAGTTGTTTGAAATATCTCTTCTGGAAGTTGTTGGAATGCAATCTTTTCACCCTGACTCCGGGGGAAAATGGCGGCTGAAACTTATGGTTAAAGATGGAAAAATACTGAAACTTGATACCCTATGCCCACTTCTACCATGCTTGGTTTCGTTTTTAAACTGGCTCTAGACTCAGGACTGACCCATGAACAAAGGATTATTCTTTTGAAGTTAGAACTGCTAAATCAGAAATTAAACCTGTTGAACCAGGATGTCGAGGAAAAGTTATATCCCACAGGAAAGACTCTTGAGAACTTTGTTAAACTGGAAGAAAACCTTGGTAGGGAACTTGAGGAGATCTTTGAGAAGCAAAGTACAGTGTCTATGCAACTGCGAGAAGATGGAAAATCCTGTTGGTGTGAGAGACCCAGGGTTAGAAGACAATTTATATCCAATTTCTGGGGTGAGAGCCCAGAAATGAAGGGAAGAAGATTTGTGAATCTACAATTAGAAGATGATTGGAACTTTGAAACGGAGATGCTGGAAGGTGATGATTTGTGTATCCTGAAGCTCCCTGCAAGGACATTTATGGACTGCGTCTGGACCTGTGGATTTACAGAAAAAGAAAAAGAGGACATTCTGGACAATGGTGTTGGAGGGAGATGGAGAAATGTCTGGGGGGAGACCCCGAGATGGCGAAGGAAAATGGTCAGAAAAGGGATAGGGTGAGAATATTTAAAATATAATTAGGATGGCTTATTATGGTACCCTGAAGTCAGTGTGTTAAGAATTTAAGATTTTGAACTAGTGAAGAGATATGTTAATTTTTTTTTATTAGCAGCAGTTTAAGTGAAATAAGATGTATGATTTGAGTTAAGAAGTAATAGGTTATTTTGAAGTAAAAATAAATATTAAGAAGTCTGTTTAGATTTTTTGGATGATTTAAACTTAAGAGATGAGAAGTTATTAAAGTAAATTAGAATCGGAACCAAAGGAGAGAAAACGGGAGAAGTCACCCAGTACAGATTCAAACAAGATTTTTTTGTTGTTGTTGTTCTAAACAAGAAAAAGAATTATTGGTGTTTTAGTGGTGGTTTGTATTTGTTTTTCATTATATTTTGATTGTTGTGTTTGTGTTGTTGTATGTGTTTTGTTGTTCTTTGTTTTGTAAAAAACCAATAAAATTCTTATAAAAAAAAGACATGGGCAGAGGGGGCAGCTGCCCCCCCATCAAGTAAATAAATAAAAATACTTAAATGTAACAGACCAATTGTGTCACAGATAACTTGGTTCTGCCCCCCCCCTAAAATAAATCCTGGCTATATCCTTACTTTCAGAGGTGCACTTGCCTATAGGCAGAATTTGTATCCAAAGTTAGGTCCAGTCCTAGGGTCAAGCAACCAGCAATTCACATGGTCAGAGGGTCCAGGGAATCTGATTATCAAAGGTCAAGAGGTGCAAGAAACAGCAAAGTTGGGCCAGAAACTTGTTGTTTCCAGCATCTGCCTGAGGCTGGAAACCCTGCTTAAGAAGCTAGTTGGTTCTCATCAGCACCTTCTCCTCTGAATCCTTGAAGGCTGATCAGCTGCAGACGGAGTCACCCTGCCTTCTCCCCCTTCAGGCTGCTGTTCAGCAGACAAAGCTGACTCCTGGCCCATGGCATATTTCCTCTGTCCTTTGTCCCTTCCCAGCATCATGAAAGGCATTCTGCTAATTTCTAGGATACTGTCTGAGATGTCTCCAAATCTGTCCATCTCATCTTCCTCCTACACTAGTGGGGGGGGGAGAGAGAATAACTTCTGTAACAGAAAAAGAGAGGTAGAGGAGGTATTAAGATTGTGTTTGGAGCATAGCTGTCAAGTATCACGTATTTCCCGGGATTCTCACGTTTTTTAACACGTTTCCCGCTGCAATCCCGGGTTAATCAAAAACCCGTATATTCCCGTATATTCCCTTCCTTCCCCATCTCCCCCGTTCTTTGCCTGATGTCACTAAGAGCCAGACTATCTGCAGACAGGCAGCAGCCAGAGAAGGGGGGAGGAGGAGGAGGAGGGGAAAGGAGGAGGAGGAGGAGGGGAAAGGAGGAGGAGGACTTGGAAGCGCCAAGGGGAGGAACTCGCAGCCTCGCTCCGTCCTTCTTCTTTCTTTGCACGCAGGCTCCACGCGCTCCATGGGACTCGGCTGAGGTGGGCGTGGTGCTGCCGCTGCCGGTATTTTCTTCTTCCTCCTCCTCCTCCTCCTGGGGGTGCTGGGGGAGCAGTTCTCCTCAGCTGCCTCTCGCTCGCTCGCTCTCCTCAGGAGCTTCGCCAGCTTTTAAAAAGCGGATAAGCCTCACCGCCAGGCAAAACGGAGTCGGGAGTCCCGAGTGAGATTGGTGAAGAGGAGTGTCTGAGCAGCGCCCTTCTAGTCTCTCCCTTCCTGAAAACACGCAGACACATTTACCTCAGCTCTGAATGGGGCGGATCGAGCGGGCCCTGCTCTCCTCTCCCCTCCCCAAATCCTGCGCTGGGCAGGAGGGGTGGGCGGGGGGAGTGTCGGAGGAGAGAGAGAGAGAGGCAGGCGAGGGGACTGTTGCCAGCTCTGCCTCTTTGGTGGCTCTCGGGCAGCCGGAACCGCATGCGGCTGCGGCGGCAGCTGCTGCGGCGGCGGTGGGAAGTGAGCCCGGAGTGGAGGGATGTGGGGCTTGGGGTGAGGCAGGATCTTCAGTGTCTTCTCCGCTCCGGTCCTGGTGGCCGTGGTCTGCTGCACCCAGAGTGGAGCCTCGGCATATTTTCCCAATGGCTCCGCCCACTTTTGCTTCTGGCCCCACCCACCACTGCCACGTGACTATCATAGGTGAGGCTGCTGATCCCTTATTTTGAAATCCGAACGTTGACAGCTATGGTTTGGAGAACTGATGGCCTCACAACCTGGGTGGAAAAAAGACACCCTTCTTCAAATGCTATGTCCCCCTTGTAAAGGAAAAGGCTGCCTCCGCACACAATTAAAATGAGTTGTGATTTCCTTATATTCCTCTGTCCTCCTGTTGGCAGGCTTGGGAATTCTGACATCACAATGGTAACCTGGGCGATACTGCATATTTCAAACATTTCCACCATGGGGCAAATATCCCATTAATGAATTGGGGAAATTTCCTTTATTGGGTATGGAGATACTGTATAGTTTTTCCTTCTGCCTCTAAATGCAGCAAAATATGTTATGCCCGCAATAATTTTTTTAGTGCACTCTCCAGCACCATTTAGCAACATTATGTATAATGCATCAGTTGACCTCACATCATGTTAGGAGGCCGAATTAATTGCTGGTGTGATTAGAGGCCACCGGTAGGAGAGGAAGTTAATCAACATGACCTAGTTGCTTTATGGAAGACATTGACTGAATTAGTCATGTCCCCAGCTACATTTCTGGGAGTCAGATTTTCTTTGCCTAAGCTATCATAGCCTCTTCCTTGCCAATGAAAAGACCTAGTTATGAGTGGGGTAGGCAGATCTTCATCATACTCTTGCTCTTGAAGAGTAAATTCTTTTAAGGTTGAAATGGGGACAATGTCTCTGAAAGTAACACCCTTCCTCCTTGCCCTTATTTCCTATAATACCCTTGCCTCAAGCTATTTCCTCCTCCAATTCGATCACCCTCAATCACCCCAAAGTCAGGGCTGTGTACATAATAATTCAGTAACATGGTTATTTCAGCAGCTCCCATTTCTTTTAGTTTTAATGTTTCTAGTCCTTAGGCTAGAAATATACAGTCATACCTCATGTTACCGATGCTTCAGGTTACGCGTTTTTGGGTTGCGGACCCCGAGAAACCCAGAAGTATGGGAACAGGTTACTTCCGGGTTTCACCACTCGCCCATGCGCAGAAGCACTAAATCGCGCCGGCGCCGGCACAGACACGGTGCTTCGGGATGCGAATGCTGTGGGTTACGTCCGCAACCCGAGGTTCCACTGTACTTGGAAGTGGGTATGGCACAAGTAGCTAACTTGCAACCCATATTGAGGTCTCCAAGTGATAGCTGGTGGCCTCTGCATCCATCTGTTCTCCCCCCCCCAAAAAAAAAAAATATTGCTGCATATTGCCAGCAGGTGGTACTTCTGTGACCCCTACTGTTACAGAAAAGTCCCCACTAATATGATAAGCAAAGGACAGTCATGGGATGCTCAGATTATATAGCCCATAGCTACTAGCCACCCTCATTTGTGTGAACTGCTTAAAATATTATTATATTAAGCAGTATACATTTTTATAAATAAATAGTTATTCTGCACAAGCCCCATTGAAATGAATGGGGGTCATGTTCTCCAACAGACCCATACAATCTTATTCATTCGTTTTCCTCAGCTGCCTCATCACACACCTTTATTTTATTTGTTTATATGGACATCTATAGACCGCTTATTTGTAAAAGTGTCCAACACAAAAACCACACTAAACAGTATGTGGAATGTCTTCATTATACTGTGTCGACCACAGGAAAAAGTAACAACTGTTCCATTGGGGGGGGAAAGCACGATTCAATAGAAACATCTATTTATGTTACAAGATCTGCCTCTCCTCATGACATCACAATTGGTTGCTTGGGGTATGAATTGTGCAAGCTCAGTCATAAGTCCCTGAAGTAACTGAAACTTATCCAGGGCTTGATATTCCAGCCAACTAAAGTGTTGCTATAGCATTTATATATATCC
The DNA here is from genome assembly GCF_009819535.1 of Lacerta agilis. NCBI lineage: Eukaryota > Metazoa > Chordata > Lepidosauria > Squamata > Lacertidae > Lacerta > Lacerta agilis. Next base: position 18,089,583 of record NC_046316.1, on the reverse strand, counting down.
GCTCTAACCTAATATCACACGCTCCCGCCAAAGCAAGGCAGGCTGCTTTCAAACAAAGATGTCACCAAACACAGTTGCCAACACTTAAAGGCAAATAACTGCCAAGGGGGATGGAGATAATACAATAGTCTTGGGCTGGTAATTTTATTTAGTTTTTATTTTAGTCTCATAAAATGATAAGAATTGTCATCGTAATATCAGTTATAGGAATGGAAACAAAGCAGTTTACGGTCCCCGTTTACGATTCATCAGATTTGCTTGCAGATTAGTCAGCATCAGCGAATTCTTTTTTTCCCCCTTCTCCTTCTGTCACAGTCAGAGAATAAAATAACATGCGCTACAGAATACAGGTCAGCTCTCCTCATATTGAGCTCAGAGCATTCTTTGTTATTTTGCAACACCAACAAGAATCTGAGCAACCAAGTCATTAAGAATGTAATGGATTTGACACAGACTTAGGGTGCAGTCCTCGCCCTTGATATGTCAGGATGGACAAGTTGGGATGTGGTGGGTCTCTGGCTTAGCTGGTGGGTTCCCATCTCAGCGGGGATATGCTGGCGTAATCCCCCAGCCCCATTTCAGCTGAAGATACACTGGCATAACTCCCCTATCCTGGCTCAGCTAGGGCCCAGCCAGCTAAGCTGAGCTTGACAAAATTTACACAGGTATAAATTTTGCACTGTGGCACTGTGGGTTAAACCACAGAGCCTAGGGCTTGCTGATCAGAAGGTTGGCGGTTCGAATCCCCATGACGGGGTGAGCTCCCGTTGCTCGGTCCCAGCTCCTGCCCACCTAGCAGTTCGAAAGCACGTCAAAGTGCAAGTAGATAAATAGGTACCGCTCCGGCGGGAAGGTAAACGGCGTTTCCGTGTGCTTCTCTGGTTCGCCAGAAGCGGCTTAATCATGCTGGCCACATGACCTGGAAGCTGTACACCGCAAGATGAGCACCGCAACCTCAGAGTCAGACACGACTGGACCTAATGGTCAGGGGTCCCTTTACCTTTACCTTTAAGCTGTGAAAGATGGGTGCTCCAGGGGAGTGGCTGGAGCAAGACCAGGCGGGGGGGGGGGGGGCTTACCGTGTTGCAGGGCTGGCACAAAGTATTTTGGTATCTGAGGCATACCATAAAAATTCCCCCCCCCCCGCTAGCCAGGGAAGGAAGGGTGGACGAAGATCTACCTCAGGAACCAGGGGTGCTAGCTAGGGGGGCTGGTGGACTTTGTTCTCTCCCCTCCAAAAAAGTCAATGACAGGGCCAGGATCCCTCAATATCCCACTGCAACAAACCAGTGTACCTGTTAGGTACATCAAGAATAAGGGGTGGGGAGACCAGTAACACCTCCTATTCACCAAGAGGCCACTGTAGAGGTGGCAAGGGGTGGGCAGATCTGTTCTCCAAGGAGTGTGCCACAGCTGTTGCTTGGAGGTAATGCTTGGAGGCTGGATCTGCTGCCCCTGTGAATCCTGCCGCCTGAGGTCTCTGCCTCATCTTGCCTCATGTGTGGGCTGGCCCTGCTCTGTTAGATCCAAATTCTGTTCCCCTTGGTCATGTGACCTGGCAACCCAGTGTAAAGTATGCTGGCCCAAATAGTGGTGTATGCAAATGTCTGTTTTATAGGCTGGCTGTAGCTCCATTCCTGAACAGAGTCTGGATCTGTCATATTTTACACCGTCTTAAATTGCACCAGCATAATTTATCCTGTTTTGTCGCAACCGTGATACACAATCTGTGTGAATAGAAGAGGAAAGACAATACCACAAGTGATCTCTCTTTGAAGAAGAAAAGCATAGTAGGAAGAAATGTAGGTGGTTGGTGTGTTTTTTCCCCTCTCCAAAAATGTAATTAATAGATTACATACAGGACACCTAATCGTGAAAAAGAATCTTTGGAGAGACATAGTAATAAATTGAATCTGACATCCAGAGTGCCAAGCCCGACTCTGAAGAACCTGATAGAGATAAATGGGGACCAATAGAAACAGACATCTGTGCTGCCACTTCCCCCTTGAGCTGTAAGTGGGCTAATTGCCAAGAAGCTGAATTTATCTTATTTTTTTCTGATAATGCTTGCTGCTACACTCAGATGCATTCGGGAATAGAATTCAGCAAAGCTCCCTGCAGTGCCTTGCTCCAGAATACCTTTTATCTTAACCCTTTCAGTCCTCAGCCTAAATACATTTGACTGCATTTACTCATGTTGTTTCCCTATCAGCCTTCAGCCAGCTCCACTGTTGCGACCAACCCTCATCCACATGTATTATACTTTTCAAGTACACAGGATAAACAAGTGTTTCCGGGTCTTTAACTCAAGAGTGACAGTATGCCAGAAGTAAATGACATATTCAGGGGGCCTCAGCAATGAGATGGCAAGCAAAGCTTAGAATCAGAAAGTGTACAGTTTACTACAAAAGAGAAATATTAATATGCAGATAGAAGGTTGTTTATGGAGGCAATGTATTTACAGACACCATAGCAGAATGCACACAGAGAGTAGGGTTCAAATAGAAATGAACGTTGCTTCAATGCAACATGGGTGCCTGTGTAAAAGCTGGAAAAGGAAGGTGGAGAGAGAAATATAAGCATGGATATCCCAAGGTGGGAGGAACGGAGAGCAATTCTTCTCCAGGGAGTAACAGTAAATCAGTTTGTCCTAAGCACCAGGCCACTAGGTATTACTTAGGCCAGTGATGGCCAAACTTGGCCCTCCAGCTGTTTTGGGACTACAAATCCCATCATCCCTAGCTAAGAGGACCAGTGGCCAGGGGTGATGGGAACTGTAGTCCCAAAAGAGCTGGAGGGCCAAGTTTGGCCATCACTCACTTAGGCAGTACCTGACCAGGTCTTAGAGGTCGAACGCCTTGACTCCTTGCCAACAAACAACCAGAGGAAGCTAACAATGGGACAGCGAGCGCATGTCAAACATCCAGAGACTCCCTTTGTGGGTCTGCACTTTCTGGAACTACCACTGTGGTGACTACTGGAGAAGGAGGTGACTACTGAAGGAGCCTACAGTACTTCCTGTTCCTCTCTCCTCTCTCTCTTTCTCTTTCTTGGGGCAGCAATGGATGCAGACATGCCTCTGTTTGCTCCGGCTCCAGGTGCATGCCTGAAGCTGGTTATACTGTAAATATACCCGGTAAGTATTTTGCCTGCATAGTTTTTACTGCTATGGTTTTCCCAGTAGTAATGTACGGAAGTGAGAGCTGGACCATAAAGAAGGCTGATCGCCGAAGAAGAATTGATGCTTTTGAATTATGGTGCTGGAGGAGACTCTTGAGAGTCCCATGGACTGCAAGAAGATCAAACCTATCCATTCTCAAATAAATCAGCCCTGAGTGCTCACTAGAAGGACAGATCCTGAAGTTGAGGCTCCAGTACTTTGGCCACCTCATGAGAAGAGAAGACTCCCTAGAAAAGACCCTGATGTTGGGAAAGATGGAGGGCACAAGGAGAAGGGGACGACAGAGGATGAGATGGTTGGACAGTGTCCTCGAAGCTACTAACATGAGTTTGGCCAAACTGCGAGAGGCAGTGAAGGATAGGCGTGCCTGGCGTGCTCTGGTCCATGGGGTCATGAAGAGTCGGACACGACTGAACGACTGAACAACAACAAGTTTTTACTGATGTCATTGCTGTGAGCCAAGGCAAGAGTAAGTAAATCATATTTTAAAACTTACTTCGCAAGTTGGTGCCTGGTACTTTGTTAAGTGGGGTAAGAAAGGGGAGCCAGCTTCCTTCACAGCTGGACTTGCTCAAAGTAAGCTCTTCAGCCTAATTCCTATGCTTTTAATTTTTGCTGGGTGGGATTTTTAAACTCAGTTCAGCCCACACGCATGGGTACGTGGAGGGATTAAAAGTGCAATTAATACGTCCTCTCCTACCTACTAAATCCCATCCTGCACAGTGGAGGGTTCTAATCCTTAAGTGATGCTAATGAGTGGTTCTGTGACTACCAGTAGGGCAGTTCCTTATTACTCTGATTTGTCTTGGATAGTTTGATTAGCTTACAGTTCAGGCAGGAAGGAAGACATTTGCATTTTCAAGGGAACTCAAGCACTAATGCATAGCCAGTGTGAGGTCTTCCTATTGATTTACAAAGTTAGAGGTCAGCCGGCATGCACAGCAACTTTCTTGCCTCATCATATACATAAAGTTCTTACTTTGCATACTTTCCCAGCAAACTCGAGATTTCAGAGTCAAGGAGGTGCTAAAGAAATAATTAAAACAACAACAAGGTCAGCTTCTTGGCAACAACACCATCTATAACATGCAGATCAAACACAAGCCTACCATACAGAGCAATAGCAAGTATTATTGGGATTATGCGCAAATAATGTAAAATGTGACATAATATTTATTCATCATAATATTTCTTGCCTATACAGTGGTACCTTGGTTCTCAAACTTAATCCGTTCCAGAAATCCATTCCAAAGCCAAAGCGTTCCAAAACCAAGACACACTTTCCCATAGAAAGTAATGCAATACGGATTAATCTGTTTCAGACTTTTAAAAACAGCCCCTAAAACAGCAATTTAACATGAGTTTTGCTATCTAACGAGACCATTGATCCATAAAATGAAAGCAATAATCAATGTACTGTACTATAAAATAAATAAGACAGTATTGTAGATGATAAAAATTAAAATTAATTTTTTTTTCTTACCTGTACTGATGATAGTCATTGTTTGGATGGGGGGCTTTTATCCATTTCTGCAGTCACATAAATCCATCAGTAGCTGAACTGGGTTCCACACAGTCACAAAAATAAATTAACCGAAAAAGCCTCAAAAATAAAAATGCCAAATAAATAGCAAAAGCACCAAACTTAATCCATTCCGGAAGTCCGTTTGACTTCCAAAATGTTTGAAAACCAAGGTGCAGCTTCTGATTGGTGTAGGTTCCCTGGAAACAATAGCTGACAGCCGCATCGAATGTTCAGCTTCCGAAAAATGTTTGAAAACCAGAACACTTACTTCTGGGTTTTCAGTGTTTGGGGACCAAGGCGTTTGAGATCCAAGGTATCACTGTATTCTCAACACAGAACATGGATCCAAGCTAGGCTATTAGAATGTGATTATTAATAGTTACATCCTGTCTTTTTTCCATCACAGAATTTAAGGCATCATACATGGACCTTCCTGTGGTCTGCCAACCAGGCACTGACCCAACTCAGGTCTGTTTAGGTTCAACCAGGTGGCTGTGCCCTGAGACCATAGACTACTCAGCCACTGCCCAGTGGTTTCCTTAGACAAATGTACACTAGCAAGCAATCGGCAAGACATCTGTTAACATCCCTTTAATTTGTCATGCTTCACCCAAATGCCACTGGGGATCTGACCTATAACATGTTGCAATGACAAGATATGGGAATTGGTGTCGGTCTGGTGTAGCACAGCTACACTGCCCTGGGAACTGTGCTTGGTATGCTGTCAACTTTACATTCTGCAAATTGCAGCATTGCTAGAATGCATGTCAAGGGAAATTTTCCAAATCCAAGACTTCAGCTACCACTTGGACAATCAATTCTTGCTCACTCCCCAAAATATATGAACCACAGTCTGGCACTGAATGTGCAACACTGAAAGCAATGGGAGACGATTCAGCAACAATGAATTTAAGTGCTATAAAAGTAAGGCTGGTCTATATACAACACAGATCATGCGGTAAAAGTTGCCCCTGGCAACTTCTCCTTTCAGGTGTTAGGTGAAGGAAATTCCATTGAATTCCTCTGTTTATTTATTTAATGCATTTGTATCCCACCTTTCCACTAAGAAGCTCAAGGTGGTGTTCCTGGTTTTCACCACCTTCACAACAACCCTGTGAGCTTCATGGCTGAGGGGCGATTTGAACCCTGATCTTCTCTGATCTCCTCTAACCACTACATCACACTGCACATGCACACACCCTCCACATCAAGCTTCCCCAGGGTGCTGGGGATGGTGGGAGATGTCATCCAAACCATCTAGGGGGCAGTAGACTGGGGAAGGCTGCTCCACATCAAAAAATACAATACATCAGAGAGGATTCATCATTATGCTCTTCTTTCCAAGGAGGAGAATTCAAAAATGCCACACATACACACAAAAACCTGAAGAGTTTGTTGTCTGAAGGGGCACAGTCAACATAAGAAAAGTATGCTTGCTGCATCAGTCCCAAAGCCCTTAGAACAGCATCCTGTTTCTCCTACTGGACTCCCGGATGCAGCGGAGGAGCATGTTTTCATGGTGCCCAGGGCACTCACACCGGGGAAGCAGGGTGCAGAGAGTGAACAGGGCCTGTCACACACCAGCCCAGCTGCGCTTGCTGCTGATGCCACCAGAGCGGCGCCAGCCCTGAGCCACTTTGTGAGGCTGGAATGATCCCAGCCTCACAAAGCGGCACAGGACTGGCTCGGGGAGGGCAGCATGAGCAGCACATCCCCCCCAAAAAATGCACTCGGAAAATCACCCTCGAAGCCCCACCCATGCTATGCCTCTGCTCAGATGTCCCTGGGAACTCCACAAGCAGACAATGGTGGAACAAAATAACTCTCTCCCACTGTTCTTCCCCAGCAAGAGATATTCAGAAGCATGCCATCTCTGGTCCTAGTGGGAACAGATAGTCATCGAGACTTGCAGGCAACGATTCAGAAATGGTTTTACCACATGGCTTCATGTGGACTGAGCCTTGGTTATGATGACTTAACTTCTGCAGGGTTATGCCCCTTTTATGTGTGGATTTCTTCTTCCTCACCAGTCATGCTGTACACAGTTGCATAAACTCATCCCTAGGAATCTGAGGAACAGAGTACAGGAGCAGGTAAAGTCACCACCACCAAGGGGTGAATAATATAGGAATGACATAGAGCTGAAAGACCATGGCTAGGGATCCCAAAAGACAGGGCAGTTGCCTCATAATATCAAACTATGCACAGGAACAGGATACAGTCCTCACATAACATCACTGGGAGGAGCAGGAGCTGGTTACAGGTGAGATGTGATACCAAATTTATTGAACTCAACAGTGCAACAAGTGGAAGCAAATATTCTTGCAATGTCAACTCTGACCCTTAGGAGATGCATCTCAGGACATCACAACAACGACAATTTCACACAAAAGTGATTTGAGAATATTGCAAGGTTCCTATTGGTATTGCCATGGGTAGTTCTGGGGAACAAAAATAAAAAAAATACAGCCAGATGCAAGAAGAAATCGCAGCTGCTAGGCTGCCCTAGAAAAACCTGCTCTGAGTAGCTTTAAAGAGAGGAAAGGGGGCCTGCAAAAGTAAATGCACTAGGGAAAATGTCTTCAGAATGGGAGTTTGGCCAACATGCTGTTGCAAAGGATGCTTACGCCTTTGATAAAGATGCTCTGAGCTGCTTCAGTAACATTCTCAACACATCAACAAGTCAGGCTAAGAATAATGTTGCGACAAGTCTGAGAAAAAGGCAACATGAGGGCCTTGTAAAGGAATGATTCACCACTTAGAGGGGGAAATCGGCACAGGCTGAGCATTTCACAGCTTCCAGCACCTTGAACCATCGTGTGCACCCTTCCCGACAAGAGCTAAATTCAAGTCAGATCAAAACTGCTCCCTGCACAGATTTCTCTTAGTCATTTCTTTGCTCTTGAAACACTTGTCATCTTCATCATCGGAAATTACAATTCCCCTGCAACAGGAATGATTCTCACCTCTCCAACTGAAGTTGTTGTTCGTCCCAGCAATCAACAAGCATTGGTTCTCTTTAGCTTCCCAACTGCCGTGTTGCCATGCCTCTAGATGAGAGGTCAGCAAACTTTTTCAGCAGGGGGCCGGTCCACTGTCCCTCAGACCTTGTGGGGGGCCGGACTATATTTCGGAAAAAAATATGAACGAATTCCTATGCCCCACAAATAACCCAGAGATGCATTTTAAATAAAAGCACACATTCTACTCATGTAAAAACACCAGGCAGGCCCCACAAATAACCCAGAGATGCATTTTAAATAAAAGCACACATTCTACTCACGTAAAAACACGCTGATTCCCGGACCGTCCACAGGCTGCATTTAGAAGGCAATTGGGTTGCATCCGGCCCCCGGGCCTTAGTTTGGGGACCCCTGCTCTAGATAACCACTTGTAAGTATTCCAAGGCTGCTCATAAATTCAGTGTGAAGAGAAGGCAAAGGACAATAAGATATATGCTTTAAAACTCTGTGTTGTATCCACCATTAGCCCTGCTCAGAGTAGACCCATTGAAGTTAATGAACCCAATATTATTGTGTCTATTAATTTTAATGGGCTGGATTCAACTTCCCCATTCTACAAGCACAACCCCCAAACAGGGACCAAGCTAAAAAGGGAAACGGTTCCCCTCTACGTTTTAACATTTCTTACTTTTCCTCACCATACAATACAATACCACCATCTAGCAAATGCATCAATCTGTCATATAATATACTATCCATCTATATATTCCCTTATGTGTCTCATTCTAGACAAATCACCAATTCTGTTTTTATACCTTCTTTAATCAAGTAATCCTCCACATATTTCCACTCACTTTTGATTTTTTGTTTTGGGACATTTCTAATTGCTGCTGTCATCTTTGCTAAATTCATAAAAGGGAAACGGAAAGGACCCCTAGACGGTTAAGTCCAATCAAAGGTGACTGTGGGGTTGCAGCGCTCATCTTGCTTTTAGGCCAAGGGAGCCAGCATTTCCTTCCTTACCCCAAATGGGAAAGGTGATAAGGTCCTATGATCCTGAGATGAAGAGAGAAATCTCTTTTTTGTTAATTCTCTGCACATTATAATTTTGTAAGTTGTTTAATTATTTTTGGTCTGGAAGGGCTACCAATGCACTGAGCAATATGTACACTATAATAAAAATGCAATAATAAAGCCCAGCCTCAATCAGTATCTATAATGTCCCTTTTACTTTCCCCACTCTACACTTAAAATATTTGATCTCTAGCCTTTCCTTGGGAAAGGCGCTTAAACTCCAGATGACGGCGAGCCCTTTCTGCATCTTTCGCAGCTCTGTCCCTTTTTGAGATGGGACAGCAATAACCTTAAATTACATTCTATAAAATAATGGTGCCATCACACTTGGGGTTGTTCAGAATGCAGGGAGACTTGAGACCACACGCACATAAGCAGACATTTTGCTTTTTTTTTACTGCTGATATTCCAGAAGAATTGTTTCACCCTGTTTAATTGGAGAAGATGGTCTCAGCTACTGAAGCATCCTCAGCCTCAAGACACACAATTTCTAGGCAGCAAACCTGTTCAAGGTGCTATTCTCGGTTACTTTCAGCTGCTTATATGGTAATAGTTGTGCATTCTGCCTGCTTGTCCTCCCCTGTGATATGACAGCCGAAGAAAAAGAAGAAAAGTCTCACAAAATAATCATCCTTAGTGCTTAATGCTTGTGTTGGAAGTGTGATCATGAGCTCTGGTTTCATCCTCTATAATAGTTACCCTCTGCTCCCACTCCTACACTTAGCCTCCTGTTTGCTATTGTGCTGCAGAAACATCGTGCTCAGCAAATGGGCTTACGCAGAACCCTCCATTTTCCTTAGAGCTGAAATGCAATTGCTCCCAAAACTATCTTCTCAAAGCTTCGTTTGGTGAATTTAGATGCTGAATGTTCTTCATTTAAAAAAAATGGTATCTGGCAAAAGATCCAACTACCCCATCATCCTATTTCCAAGAATAATCAGCGAGATGTGCCACAAAGCCCATGAACAGGAAATAAAGTCACCCCTTTCTGTTTTTTACTCCCCAGTAGTGGTAAACAGAGGTATCTGCTTTTGAAGCTGTAAGTTTCATTTAGCTATGAAGGCTATTAGTCATTGGTTCACCTACCCTCCATAATTTGACTTTTTAAACCCAGATTTTCTGAATGCCCAGGTATTTTCTGACTGTTTGCTATCTGGTATCCTACAGCGGCTGCTTCCAATATTTGACAATATGGTGACAATTGCTGAAGTGTCACAGCATATAGTACTTGATGGGTGACAGCTCATTATGAGATGTTTACCAAACAACCAAGCCAGGGTTGACCCAAGACATTTTGCTCCTTGGGATGAAGGGGGGGAAATCTACGCAGAAGCCAACCTGAGCAGCAATTGTATCTTCCTTCAGCATTGGTGACGGGACAGATTTCTTCACCACATCCAAAGGCAGCAGGCTTAAGAAGTGCAGGGCGGACCATTAAGCACACACCTTTGGTCCTTCGACACTTCTGTCTCTCAGTCTCCATCACCTGAGGCAGCTGCCTCACTTTGCCTACTGGCAGAGCCTACCCCTTCTTCAAGAGGTGCCAACAAGTCTGATTTATGTGCCTTTTAGCTTCTGAGGTAAAATTTCACATTCAGCTTCACATTCACAAGACAAATTTTCATCTGAAACTTTATGTTGAAAAAATCTGAACTGTGAAATTGCAAATTTCAGTGACTTTCAAACAGCCAAATCTATGCAGTTCAGCTCAGGTTTCCTGTTTTTCAAAGGTGTTCTTGCCTCTCGCACCTAGTGAAATAATATGCTTAGGGAGGGAACATTCCACTAGAGATAAGAGGGTTTCAAACAGTCATTCTGCCTCTTCAGGGAACAATGGGGGAAATAGTTTTGCATGAGAGGGTAGGAATATAATAGCAGTTTCTATTCCATCACCAAATTACAGTTTCTACAATTCCTTGAGGAAAGCCACAACAGCTGAACTGGTATAAAACGAATTTACACTTGGAGTGTAGATGTACTCTCAGAGCATAGACATAGAAATGTAGCACCCAAAATATGGAAACAAACACAGTGGCAGACCTCAACAAGTATTGTAAAACTATTAATGGTAGCCCTGGGCATTTCGAGGACATGTGATTTTCCACAGCGCCCTGAGCAAGTACTCAAACTGTATTTTTGTGTGTGCCATGTTGCCTAAGGGCTGAACTAGCAGATACAACAGCAGGTTCAGGTCTATGAACCCCAGTCACTGAACTGCTGCAAAACCTATTAGGAGAGGACATGATTTGCAGAGGAGAAAAAGTGAGGGGGCTTTTTAGCCTTCTGTTGCCACCTCCCACCCACCTACAGGGCCAGACTCACCACTGGACAGCATGAGGCAGATGCCTCAGCCAGATTTGGGGGTGTCACGAGAGAGATGCAAATGGTTAGTTATTTAATTTGTTGTAATTGTATTTTTACAGCCAGGAGAAGTGTTTGTGGGATTTTCTTTTTTCCCTCAGGTACTGAAATAACTTTGCTCGGGGTTATGCAACTTGACATGGTGGGTGGGCAGGGAGCCATTTTTGGCTTTCCCTCAGGCAGCAAAATGTATTGAGCCTGACCCAGTTTTATCTAATATTCCCATCCGGATACATTAGCCACTCTGGAGGGTAGAGAGCCTGAGGGAGAGTTTCCAGGGAGGAAAGCAGTGGGTGAAGGAGACTGAAATGCTACACCCCACACATGACACTTCTCATGAGCAAAGTTCCACCACACCACCATTTAGATGTTTGGTAGCAATTGCAGTCCCAGATTTCAGTCTGCTGTGAAACTTCTAGTTCAGCCCTGATCTGTTCTCTATCCTCCTTTCTTTTGAGCGGAGAGACCCAGCCAAAACACCTTTTTGCATAAGTAATTGAGGAGAGTGAGTAAAATCAGACAGCATTCAAATGAGTGATTATGCAACAGTGTCTACTTTTCTGCTCCTAAATTTAGTTTTCATAGCAGCATATAATTACATTACATCCCTCTCTGTAAAAAACAAAACAAAACAGTAAGAACTTAATCATTGTTGCTTGGCTTTTATTAGAAGCCTTATAACTAGGAGAGCATTTTAGATCTTTAATGACTTCTTGCTAATTCAGAGAAAGACAGGGAAAACAAATGAACGGCAATGGGGAATGCACTACCTACCTCAGCCTTCACCAACCTTTGCAGTTGTAGTCCACGGCTCCCATCCAGATGGGAGTTGTAGTCCAAAACATATGGATTATGCCAGATGGGTGAAAGCTGGAAGCTTGGATTCTTTAATTTTTGACTTCTGGGTATAACCAAGAACTCCAGTTTCTACAGCAATTCAAGATGGGTGAAAGCTGGCCTACATGACTTACTTCATTCAAACATTGGCAAAGCAGTGTGGGAGCAACTTGGTCAAGTCAAAGGCCTGGTTCATACATGCATATGGATGTTGTGAGGATCTGAAAGGGTTACACACAGATCTAGCTACGCCGTCACACAGGAACTGACATGTGATGTTATGCTTTGTAATATGAGACTTCTATAATTCTCAGACCGAGTCTGAAGTCTGTGTGAGAAGGTTGCTTTCGTTTTTGCCTGTACCGGAGAGGAGCCATGAACGCCTCATCTCCGGGCTTTTGAGTTATGCTACGCTGCAATAAATCTGCTTTGCTGACAGTGGAGGAGTCAGTGTACGTTTGTTAAAGACTGCTGATTAACAAAGACGATATTGCAGGGGGTTTCGCTTCAAGAACGCTGTGCATTTGAACTCTGCTATGAAGGTGAATGTGTTTTGGAACTGCGCGATCGGGAAGCCTGCCGGACCCATTTTGGTGATTTGTGGCTTCTGAACGCAGGGGTTTTATTGCTCCTGACCCCTCGCAACACAAAAGGTTATGGGCAAAAGGTTATGGCTTTGCTAATTGCCTGCCTGCTATCGTCTTCAAAGGGAGGAATGGACAGCGTGCCACGGCAGTGAAACCCAGCTGGAGTGCAGCCAGGGCTGGCAAGCATTCGCTGGTGGGACGACGCCATTAATCCGGAGCCGGGAGTTTGAGTTCTACAGCAGTAAGTAGAAAAGCCCCGGGGGGAGAGAATGGCTGCCGCTGCTGAAGGAAATGAATCCTTTTCCTGCCCCTTTCCTCCACTGAATGGAGAAAATTATTTGGAATGGAGAGTGAAAGCCCAAGCTTGGATTCTTGCCAGAGGGCTTAGTGAATGCCTGAGAAACCCCCCTGTCCAAGCTGCTGCTGGCGCTGGAGCTGCAGCGGTCGCAGCTGCACAAGCTGAGCAACGCAGGGATGAGAGAGCCAGGGGAATGCTCATAATGGCCCTGGAAGGTTCCCAATTGCCCCTGATAGCTGGACTTGAGAGTGCCCACGCTATCTGGGCCGGGCTGGAAGGAATTTATATGAGACCTACAGCTGGTGCAAAAATCCATTTGACCAGGCAGCTGTATGGCTTAAAACTGGCTCATGGACAGAGCGTCCAAGAACATGTGCAAAAAGTGATAGCCACGTTGGAAAAGCTGAGGCTTTTGGGCATCACGTATACGGAGGAGCAGAAGTCGTATATCTTGCTCACTTCTGTTTTTGATGAGTATGAGAGCCTTTGTCTCACTCTGGAAGCCATGCCTGCTGCAGATCTTAATCTCCGGTTGATTGCGGGACGCTTACAGGAGGAGGAGAGTAGGAGGCACAGTGACTCCGGCAATGGATATGCTGGAGGCTGCCCTGTTCCCAGCAGGAGAGGGGGGGCAGCTAGAAACAAAAGCCATGATAAATCTACTGTGCAGGCCTATGCTGCTACACGTCGCTGTTATCTCTGTAATTCGAGTAGCCACCTGCAACGAGACTGCAAGGCCAGAGGCGCTGCTAATGTAAACACACAGATAAGAGGTTTCGGCAAGCCTGGAAACGCACGTAGGAGAGGCACAGGTGGGGGCTCATCGTCTGGAGGAAACCCACGTCATCTTGCTGCTGCTATGGCTACCGTCAAGGACGTTCCTGTTGCTAAGTTACAGTTCATGATTGACACAGCAGCATCTCACCATTTTGTGCCATCTGGTGACCATGCTCGGGACTGCAAGGACATTGTTGGAGGCAAACAAGTTTCCCTTGCTGATGGTTCAAAGAAAAAGCTACAGACTGAAGCTACTGTCTTTGTTGATTTTTTACAGGCTGATCTTCAATGCTTTGTTCTTCCAGGCATGAAGCGCTGTTTATTGTCTGTGTCTTCTCTTTTAAGGGATGGGTATGTGGTTCATTTGGAGAATGATGTCTGTACCATCTCTAAAGGGGGTAAACTGTTGGTCAGTGTGCCTTGTAATGATGATGGAGTTTTTGTTTTGGAAACAGGTAACAGTACCTCTGACACAGCACAGGCGCTGTGCGCGAATACGCCGATGCATCGTGATTGTTTACACTTATGGCATCGACGCTTTTCTCATAGGAATTGGCAGTACGTAAAGAAGGCCCCAGGTAACACGCAAGGGTGCGAGTTTTCACCATGCTCACGGTTTCTTGACTGTGCTGCATGCAAACAGGCCAAGGTAAAAACGTGCCATTTTCCTAGATCAGATAGAGTCACCACGGAGTGTTTTGCCCTAGTTCATGCAGATCTCTGTGGTCCGTTCCCGACGCCCAGCATGGGCGGAGCCAAATTCATTCTAACTCTCACGGACGACCACTCGAGAGCAGGATGGTCGATTCCGCTCAAACACAAGGGGGAGGCGGCCAGCATGATCAAGGAGTGGGTCGTTGCGGTTGAACTTGAGTTTTCCTGCAAAGTTCGCAGCTTTCAGTCGGACCGAGGAATGGAATTCTTAGGGTCCACACTGCAAGGGTTTTTCCGCCAGAAAGGTATCAAGCACAGGTTGTCAGCTCCATATGCTCCTCCCCAGAACGGAGTTGCCGAGAGGAGGAACAGGACGCTGCAAGAGGCGGTGTCAGCCATGCTTTTCGATGCTAAGTTGCCTCAGAAGTTCTGGGCTGAAGCATGGAAGTGTGCTTCTTTCTGCTTGAACCGCACCTACAATTCGGTGGTAGGTGACACGCCCTATGCTCTGTTGTATGGCAAAAAGCCAAAGGTTCACTTCATGAGAGTGTTCGGCTGCCAGGCTTATGTGCTGCTGCCTAAAGCCAAGCGCCGCAAAGGTGGACCTAGATCCCAAAAGATGATCTTCGTCGGGTATGAGCCAGCCTCCAAGGCCTGGAGGTTCGTCTACCCTGAGGGGAAGGATCAGTCTCGGGTAGTGCTCAGCTGTAGTGCTGAGTTCTGCGAGCAGGAGGGGTGGAAGCGCGTTCACGGCAATCCAGAAGTTCTCACTGACATTCTGGAAGGTCCTGAAGATGTGGGACAAGCAGGTGCACCACCGGCTGGTGGTGGTGGTCCGGGTGGTGGTCCGGCTGGTGGACCAGGTCCAGCTGGCGGACCAGCCCCGGCCATTGGTCCAGCTCCGAGAGGTGGTGGTGCTGCCACTCCTGGCACTTCTGGTGGTTCGGGCCGAGCACCCAACCAAGGCCAGGTTGCACCACGTCCAGTAGCTACTCCGAAGCAAGAGCCGCGGAGTGCACCAGTTTCTCCAAAGGCTAGATCTGGAAGACAGTTCAAGCGCAGTCGAACGTCTCCAGAGGCTGGTTCAGGGGAACAGTCCAAGAGGAGCAGGTCAGTAGGAGAGTCACCAGACGCCAGGGACTCACAGGCAGAGTCCAGCTCGTCTGGGTCAGAGGGGGACTCCGATGACACACTGAGGAGGTCCCAGAGGACCACGAAAGGAATTCCTCCTGAAAGATACACAGCCACTAGCGTGTGGGCTTGTATGGCTCTGTGTGAGCCAGAGAGCTTTGAAGAAGTGCAGAAGTTGCCTGAGCCGGAAGCCAAGAAGTGGCACTAGGCAATGCAGAAGGAGATGGACTCCATGAAGGCACTGAAGGTGTTCTCCACAGTGACGCTGCCCAAGGGCGAGCGTGCTGTGAGCAGTCGCTGGGTGTTTAGGCTTAAACCCACAGCAACTGGAGAACCTCAGTATAAAGCTAGGCTAGTAGCCAGAGGCTTCACGCAGAAGAAGGGCTTGCATTACACGGAGGTGTATGCGCCGACTTCTAGGAGTGAAACTCTCCGGTTTTTGTTAGCTGTAGCTGCTCAGAGAGGCTTTGTAGTGCACCACTTTGATGTGGACGTCGCTTATCTGAACTCGTCTTTGGAGGAGGTTCTGTACATGCTATCTCCACCAGGGTTCGAGGGCAATAATCCAAATGTCGTGTGGAAGCTACACAAATCCATTTATGGCTTACGGCAGTCCGCCAGGAACTGGAATTTGTGTCTCCATCAAGCGCTGGAAAGCATGGGTTTCCAGCGGAGTCTTGCTGACAGTTGTCTTTACCTGGCAGGTTCCGGCCAGGAGCAAACTCTGGTGCTCTGTTATGTCGATGACATCATTTGCCTTGCCAAGTCAGAGAGTCAGGTGCAGGAGTTTGCACAGGAGCTTAGTAAGCACTTCAAGCTCAAAGAACTAGGTCCAGTGAGTGTTTACCTAGGAGTCAAGGTTGAAAGGACTGAGGATGGCAGTTTCTTGCTAAGTCAGGAGAGCAAGATCGAACAGCTACTAGAGAAGTTCAGGATGTCTGACTGTGCCAGTGTCAGAACACCAATGGAGGCTTGTTACGTAAAGGACAGTCAGTCCGGGGAACACTCTGCGTTCCAGAGCCCCGAGGTGTTCCAGTCAGCACTTGGAAGTCTGTTATATCTCTCCCAGTGGAGCAGACCGGATATAGCCTTTGCTGTAAATCTGCTCAGCCGGGAGGCAGCACAACCCAGTGTGCATGCCTGGAATGGCATCAAGAGGGTACTGAGGTACCTACAAGGTTCCAGAGATTGGCGCCTCAAGCTGTCATCAGAAGGTGGATCACAGCTCTCTTGCTGGTCTGACAGCAGCTGGGCCAATCTGGACGACAGGAAATCAGTGTCTGGACTCGTTGTCAAGTACGGGGAGGCTCTGGTCGGGTGGAGATCCAGAAAGCAGAGTCTTCTAGCTCTCTCCTCTACAGAGGCTGAATTCAGTGCGTTATCTGAAGCCTGTAGGGAGATGGAGTTCTACAAGTGCTTGGTCCAGGAAGTCAACGGGGAGTGTTGTTTACCCATCACAGTTTGGGAGGACAACCAGCCCTGTATGAAGCTGGCAGAGACTGGACAGTTCAAGTCCAGAACCAAACACTTGGACATCCGGTTTAGGAATGTTTGTCAGAGTATTCAGACAGGCTTGGTGAAGCTGAAGTATTGTCCAAGCCAAGAGAACCTAGCGGATGGGTTCACCAAACCTTTAGGGTTCCAACTGCATTGGGAATTCTGCAATGGTTTGTATCTGGTGTAGGCCACAACCTGCACCATGCCCTGTGTGTCCGGCGAGAGGGGGTGTGAGGATCTGAAAGGGTTACACACAGATCTAGCTACGCCGTCACACAGGAACTGACATGTGATGTTATGCTTTGTAATATGAGACTTCTATAATTCTCAGACCGAGTCTGAAGTCTGTGTGAGAAGGTTGCTTTCGTTTTTGCCTGTACCGGAGAGGAGCCATGAACGCCTCATCTCCGGGCTTTTGAGTTATGCTACGCTGCAATAAATCTGCTTTGCTGACAGTGGAGGAGTCAGTGTACGTTTGTTAAAGACTGCTGATTAACAAAGACGATATTGCAGGGGGTTTCGCTTCAAGAACGCTGTGCATTTGAACTCTGCTATGAAGGTGAAAGTGTTTTGGAACTGCGCGATCGGGAAGCCTGCCGGACCCATTTTGGTGATTTGTGGCTTCTGAACGCAGGGGTTTTATTGCTCCTGACCCCTCGCAACACAAAAGATGTCGTGAACTGGCAGGACAACAGGGAGGAGGAAGAGGATCCAGGCGAGGTGTGTAGCCGGGACTGGGACATACCGGGGCAAGCTGGGGATGGGGAAGGAAAGGTTGGTGTCAGAAGTACTCACAGGGTGATGAGGGGATGGGGAACCAGAGCAGCAGGACCCATGAACACGGTGGGTTCCGAGGCATAGGGAACAGCAGGCAGGATGCTCCAGAACTCTGAGGCAGGCAAGGGCTAGCTCTGGGAGGAAGTGTGTGATTTCTCTGCTGGAGTAGGCTTGGAACAGGTGAGGATCACATGCCCCATCGATCCCAGATGCTGAAATCAGCATGCAAAGTATAAAAGGGAAGCAGAGTTGAGGTGTTGTGTCTGCACAGCTACCCATGTTGATGGACCTCAGTTTGGCTGCACCAGGATCTCTGTGGGACTGTGCTACGGTTTGGACTTTGACCCTGGACTGGGGACTTGACATACTGACTTGCTGCCAGGTAGGCCAGGGGTTCAGGACAATAGATCACTTGTTTTCTCTAACGTTCATGAACAGCAGCAGAAGGTATGGAAGGTAAAGGGTAAAGAGACCCCTGACCATTAGGTCCAGTTGCAGACGACTCTGGGGTTGTGGCGCTCATCTCGCTTTATTGGCCAAGGAAGCCAGTGTACAGCTTCCAGATCATGTGGCCAGCATGACTAAGCCACTTCCGGCGAACCAGAGCAGCGCACGTTAATGCCGTTTACCTTCCTGCTGGAGCGGTACCTATTTATCTACTTGCACTTTGACATGCTTTCGAACTGCTAAGTTGGCAGGAGCAGGGACCAAGCAATGGGAGCTCACCCCGTCGTGGGGATTCGAACTGCCAACCTTCTGATCGGCAAACCCTAGGCTCTGTGGTTTAACCCACAGCACCACCCATGTGCCGTAGGTATGAAAGATACATGTGCACAAACAAAAGTACAGGCAGCAGTGCTGGTCCATGGGGGGGGGATCCAAGCTCCCTTACCCCCACAATACATTGATAAGAACTCTCTAAAAGTCACAATGTGTTGAGCTAGTTTTTGAGTTTCACAGAACTCTTTCTCAGGCTGGGTATAGGTAAAGGACATGATACAAGCACCGTCTAAAGATTCAGAAAGGAAAAGATCTCAAGCTTTGTCAAAGCATGCTGAGATAAAGAAGCAGTGACCCCTTTCCCTTTAAAAATCTAAAAAACAGAGTGAATTGTTTCTCACAAAAAAAAAACATGTTGGAGAGGACGTGAGATGGTATGAAAGGTCTACATGGGATGCTTTATCTGTGAAGACCTATTGATACAGGTGATTTGCAGCATGTTACTGCCACCATGTGGTGAAAATGCAAGTGTGAACTAGCCCAGAAGTCATTGGGGGGAAAGCTGGTTGTCCAAGCTGTTAATGGTGACATCTCCCTGTCTCATTTTCCCTTCCCCAGTTTCCTTCCAGGATGACGGTATGTCCCTTTCCATTCTTCTGGATAACAATTTTCTGTGAAACTTGGGGTAGGTGGGCAGGACATAGTCCAGTCCTATGCACCACTGCTCTAAGAAATAAGATTGGGCACCAGTGGCAGAACTTCATACTCCAGGGGCGGGAAGCAGGCGGGGACGGGGCTGGTGCACATTCTGGGGGCGGGGTGTGCGTTCTGGGGGCGGGGCGCGCAGCACGGGTGGGGTGGGCAGCCGAGGTGGAACCCTACTGGGATCGCGCTGCCCGGGGTGCCCCGCCCCCTATGCCCCACCCTTCCTACTCCAGTGTTGGGCACAATTTTGCAACTTGACCCAGAACATGGTGCTAGGATTTTGTGGTGCTGTTGTGCCATAAAATGCGATGGTGTACCGTGAGGAATGGGGATTCGGTTTTAGCCCCACACCCGACGTGATGTCTTTTCCTTTCAGTGACACGTCACAAATAGTTGTGCGAGAAGAAAGCTCAACAGGCCGCTACTGAAAGGAAAAGACTCGGGGATGGGATAAAGAATGCAGCCCTCCTCCTCAGCTTAGATATGAGCAAGACATTAATAGGACTGTCAAATGAAGGTATGGACACACGCCCCCTAAAATGCATTGCATTTGATGTGATATGAGTCCATATAAAAATTCTACCAGAAGTGAACCACTTGTTCATGTGGCTCATCATCTGATGCCACAGCCATTGCCCAGTACCTGCGTGTATAAACCAGCCCTTGTAGGAGGGCTGCTAGTCTCTGAGCAGCTGTGGCAATGATCTTTGCAACTGATTTTTGACAGTGTGTAATATTTTTATGGAGATTGTTTGCCTACCACTGCTTCGCAAAGCATCTTGAGTTTCCCCTTGGTATTCACAGCACTTGCACAATGATGTATGGTACAGAGGATGAGTTTATCGCGTGCACTTTACTCTGTCTTTACTCATAAACTCTGTATTTCATCCTGTTGCTTCTGCAGTCTTTTGCAAAGAGCAAATTGTTCCGTTTATACAGATTGCTTTGTACCTAACCCAGTCCTCTGTGTTGTCAATTCACCATAGTCTAGGGACTGCTGTGTTATATTGCCCCCTCCCCATATGTAAGTGGTGTGCCTCTTAACACCAACTATTACTTGTTTTATGAGTACTTAGTAACTTACACAACTATAACTTCTTTATGAGTACTTCTTTATGTTGTTTTCTTATAATCTTATAAACTGATCATATAGTTTTATTATGCCTGTTGGTGTTTACACTTTATTGTGCCTAGAAGTGCTTTCATTTGGGAAGGTTTTTCTAGGGCAGGGCATAGTGATGGATTATTTTGATCTGGGCAAAGTTTTGAGGGGCAGAGAAATCAGCAAACTAACATGTAGATTCCCCTCCCCCAAGAGCTAGTAATCATGGTAGTTTCATGTCATTATGATAAGCTTTCCAAGAACCATCAGGCTGGCATCTATTGGAAACAAAATACTACATTAGATAGACATTTGGTTATTGATGTCATTAGTGCAGGACCTTAGGTGGATGTAAAGACACCACTCAGAAGAATGGGCAGCTCCATGGGGTTTTTACACTAGCCACCTTTTTGAAAATATTTTTTTCAACCAATCACCCCTCCTGTTTTCTTTATATGGTGTTGTGATTAATAATTTCAATAGTTTGAAGACTTGTCTGGCTGGCTTTCTGTTTTGAGCTACAGATCAGGACAATTACCTACAAATCAATTTAGGACAATCTAATCTCTTCTCTAGTTCTTTGTAGCGGTTCCCATCTGATCTGGACAGGGCCCAATTTGGCCCAAATCAGCCTGATTCCATTTGGGATTTGGCCAAATCTGGTGGACAGCCCTAATAAACAGTAAGTCACATTATACCAGGTCAGATTATTTGTCCAAGTAACCAGCACCACCCAAGGCTTTCAAGCAGAGAGAGATCTCCCACCTCCTTTTTCTAACCTAGAGATGCCAAGAATGGCCCTTGGGATTGTCTGCAGAAGAGAGATGATCAAGCAGATCTCCCATATCATGATAAATCACGTCTCCAACACTGTCTGAAAAACATTATTTGAGTAACATAATGAGTAATGGCCTGGAAATTAGTGCTTCATTCAGCAGGTGGACAGCATCTCAGTGATGAGCTGCTCAGACTGAGCAGCCCAGTCAGAACCAGCAGCTTTTAAGATCATATGGGATCCTTCTGTTTCCTTGTTTCATCTGAATTGTGTTGTACTGGTAGTAGCAGTACCACCTTCTGGCTATCTGCAGTGCCCTGCTGCCACATGGTAGAGCATTGAGTCAGTAGTTCACCTGCAAGCCATCACAGTAGCACAAGGGGCAAAATGGCCAAAGTCACTGCTAAAGTCCTCAGCTCAAGACACAATCAAACCAGGCAGATCATCATAAATGCTAATCATTACTGGGTGTCAAAAGTCTGTAAGGGGCTCGTATTTTCCAGTCCCACTGACCTGTACCCAGTGCTTTTTTTCTTTAAAAATGTTTAGGGGTACTCTCATTTTGACTCAAGAAAATCACCATTTTATAGTTCAAATCGGGAAAAATAAATGCAGTAAATGTACAAAAGTACAAAGAACATGCATTACACCAGGAAAGGAAATGAAGCTGCCATCGGAGGTGGTAACAACGAAAATGACCAAACACCGTCCTAGATTCCAACTCCTACTTCACACATTAAACGCTCGCTTCCGTCTGAGTCTCAGGAAACACCCTGACAGGAAATGAGGCCGCCATCAGGGGTAGCAACAGAACTGACGATTTACCATGCTAGAGAAAAAAACTAAAAAAAAAATGTTTCAATTTTAGTTTCTTCTTCCGTTAGATTCACTAAATGTTTAGGGGTATGTGTACCCCCCAGAAATTCCTATTCCAGTATTTTGCAATGAAGGAGGTTTACTGAATTCAACAGTTACATCATTCCCTTATGCAATCATTTTGTCATGACTGAGTTCAGCTGATGTGGATTCCTACCTGACATGCCAAATGCTAGAGAACAATTCTGAAGGACTTCCAGCAGTGTGGTGTTTTTAATGGCCAAGCTCGACTCAGGCTGCTCCACTCCAAATGGCTCCCCTGTGCTAAGCCATGTATTAAGTTGAAGCCAAGGTGATTCTGAGCCGAACTTGAGCCACACAGAATTGAATCTGTAGCGACACTCTTAGATGCCTAGAAAACCTTGACAATCCCAGAGATGAGAATTTGACAAAATGTAATCAAAATTGCCATGAAGCCACACAATGTGTTTTAGGGGTGGCTTTTTGTATGATAATTACTACGGTGTTTCCCTTTCTCTTAATGACATCTAAAGAGGAAACAGGCAGTGCTGGAGATTAAGTAATTAAGACGTATTAGAAGCATTTGAAGTATAGGGTCATAAGGGAGAGGGAAGGGTGAGTGAAGAGGGAAGCTGTGGACTGCATGTCTGCTGGAGAGTTATAAAATATTCTCCTTGCTCACAGCTTGGTAGCTGTTAAAGGGAGAGCTTCACAGACCGTGTGCTCTTTATTATCTTCAGTCTGGAAAACTGCAGCATCCATGGGTAAGTAAAACTCATGCTAAATTGAGAAGGCAAATTCGTATTTCATATATGGGAGACATATATATATATATATAGATGTAATGTAGGAACTGCAACAAATGATTATTAAGTGTGTGCATGTATTTTGAAGAGAACCATTTCTTATACATACCCTCCTATTATATACAAGGGCTGCCACATATTAAATTGTTGCTTAGGTGATTAATCATCCATCTTATAATTGCTTTAACTTTTAAAAGTTAGCTTTTGCTGAATCTGCTATGCAGTTTTCTTTTTGAGAAATTGAACAAAATGCAAGATACCTTTCAACCACTTTATGTTGCTGGAAGGAAATGCAATCTGTAACATTTTCTTGTTCATTTCTATCTATAGTAGCACAGTGGAACCAAAATAGTTTCAAGCACGTATGTCCTTAACTTTCAGCCCCACCAATGAATCAATTAAAGCTGTAGCCGATTAATCTACTGATTAAAGCTTGCACCTGTACTTATCTCCGAGAAACTGTCACCTTCAAAAAGCAGAATGCCTGGTAAAACCCATTGCATTTTACAGAAAATTGCCTGCAAGTCCGGCAAATGTAATAGATTGTGCTATTTATAGAAGGCAAGCAACCTAGATGTTACATGCAGTATGTTGGGAAAACTAAACATAGGAAGCTGTCTTATACTGAGCCAAACTACTGGTTCGTCTAGCTCAGTTATTGTCTATTCCATGGGTAACAAACATCTAGTCTCCCAGATGTTGTTGGACTACAAATTTCATCATCGTCCTTCACCTTTCACCATGCTGGCTGTGGCTAATGGGAGTTGGAGTCAGACATATAGAGAGCAAGCGCCATGTTGGCTACAATGGCAACAGGTCTCCAGGATTTCAGACAGTGGGTTTCTCTTATACCTGCCTGGAGATGCCAGGAATCAAATATGGAACCTTCTGCGCCCAAAGCAGATACTCTGTCACTGAGCTACAGCCTTTTATATCCATTTGGAGGAGGGTCACATCAACAATCACAATGAAAAAGCTTGACTGACCTGTTGCAAGATATTTAAATGCAGATGATCACAATATTCCAGACTTGGAAAACCTAACGAAAGCCAACCCTAGGACACTAGATGCAAAACACACACACAAAGAGAGAGAGCGTGCCCCAATACTCATTGCTTTAGCATGGAAAGTAACTTTATTTATTTTTTTGTTCTGTCTTCAGCACTGTTTCATTTACATAACAGAATGCTCTCCATCGCCAAGTCTTAAAATTGGCTCCCTATTTCAAAATCCAACTGTGCCGCTGAAAAATATGTGAAAACATTCATTTCCAGCAATTACAAGTTTTACTCTGCTTTTTAAGTCAGTTATGGTAAAAAGAAACAGAGAATTGTAGAGTTGGAAGCCACCCTGAGGGTCATCTAGTCCCCTGTGATGAAGGAATATCCCCTGGACACTGAACCCCAGCCTTGGTTGCCAACCCAAGAGTTACACATGGGTATTTATTGTACATTTCCTGCAAGTGTGTAGGAGTTTTCAATATGCTGGGTAAGTATGTAAGAGGAATATGTTTGGGGTTGGTGGCCCGGGGGTGAGGATGGTTACCTACCCTTGACTTAAAATACCCTGTGAAGGATTTACCTCAAAACTTCACAAGGCTTTCTTCTGAAGAATCTCCAAGCTAATGCCATATATGGTGCATATTTTCAAGCTACTATTTTTGCACATTCCAAAATGCTTCATCCACTTCTATCAGATGAGAGGTGTGGTGCTATGCTGCTGAATGACAGATCGGTATGGCATGTAGTGGAGATGCAGAGAGACAATATGGTGCACTGGTTCAAGTGCTGAACCTAAATCTGACACTGCAGGCTTCAAATCCACAGGCAGTCATGAAGCTCATTGGGTGCACTATTTCCCAGCTTAGAGTACCTCATAAGGTTGTGAAGATCCAGGCCTTAACTATCAATGAACAGTAGCAAAATAAACTCCACAGATGTACTAATAATAGCTACCTCTGAATAGCTATTGATTCCTGTTGAAGATCTGAAAGAGTTGAAAAGGATGCAATTTTCATATGAAGCTGGCCTTGCACTGCTTAATGATACTGTATTTGTAAGAACTGCTTAAACAGGATTCCCTTTTACAAGGGTCGCTGCAAAGTCATTATTGCTATAGAAATGTATTTTTAGCCTCATTATACCAGATACGAGAGACTATCTTTTCTCCCCTATTCCTCTGTCTGCCTATCTACAGCCTTCCGCTTTCACAGTACTGCAAACTACTTCAAAGTCCCATAGGTGACATCTTCTCATTATATTCTCCCTGTTCAGCCATAGTTGTAAAGGAGGGTCTGCAGTGTGATCATCCTAGGAGAATCCACATTCCAGTTGTCTCGTGAGCTGTTTGGTTTGCATTGCTCTGAAGACATGACTATTGAAGGGCATTCCTCGGCTCCCAACGCTTGCCCCAGTGCTTCTCTTAATCCTCATTTAAGGTTAATGCGCATCCTCCTTCACCCACTCTCTTGCCTCCAAGTGGATACCTACTGGACCAAAACCCACCTGTGCTAGTCTGAAAGCATTACTTTTGCATTCTACAAGATGCATATGATTGCCCTTCTCTTCAGCCAGGCCCATCTGACTGGGTAGCCTCCCCTCTAAAGCATCTGAAAGCACTCAACATATGTATTGGACCATCAAGTTGAGAACTCTGATATAGGTGAACAAGCAGCATAGATTGTTTGAAGTTAACCCATGGATGCTCGGCAAATGAGGGTATTCTTAACTTCTCTCAGCATGCAGGATGATTGAGCATCCTGCTAAATATAGGATTCTTAACAATGTTTTGAAGATGCATCTATATAGCATTGGCTTGAAATGAAATAATAAACCCTACATCTCATGTAGGGGGCAAATAGTTTCCTATTTTATTATTGGAAATCCTACTTCCAATTTCTTACTCATAAATGTGAGCTCTGAAGGAGAACAGTTTAAAATCTTTACATTTGGAGACATCCTCCATCAATCAGCCTTCCCACCAACAATTATTCTTTCCTCTCCTGTATCTTGGTTTTAAATCATAACAAGATGATGTTACATCTGGCCAATGTCTTTCAGGGACTTTGAAAGTCATTGTGCATATGGTGTTATTCCACTGAACCAATCACTAGGGAAATAACAACACCTGGAATTTTTTTCTTAAGTAAACGGTGTATAAACTGAATGATTAACCCAAGGTTCTTGCTATTTGTAAAACTACAACATTTGAATCAAGAGGATGCTTGTCTTGTATTTTCATAAAGAAGAAATGGTGTTTGGTTCACAGAAGGAGCAAAAATTATGCATGTTTGCTATATTTGTATAAAGTTATCATTTGCAGAGAATCTGGATTTAGTTTAGCAGAAAATTTAGACTTTTTTTTAAAAAAAAAATCTCTACATATGTGTATACTCATATATTCCATACATCTTTACATTATTTTGTTTATGATGAATTAGATGTTTCTGGGAAGGAGAGCAAACATATGAGTAAAATTTGTGATTGGTCTTTAAATGACCCCCCCAAAAAAAACCTTACACATAGTAACCTCCCATGCTTCTTTAATATATGGGTAACATCATAAACAGTCATCATTTATTTTTACCTTCTGAACAGAGTCCCTGAATCTACACCTGGAACAACTCAGATTTGATGGAGGGGACTCCAAAGGTGAAGAACAGATTTTCAAAAGTCTAGATGGAGTTCTTCAAGCTCTGGCTGAAGATAGTTAAGTATAATTGAAATATGTTTTATGCTGGTTGAGCCCAAGATTTAGTGCCCCTCAAATTGGGCTCAACACAGTAATATTTAATGACAGCATTATTAATATATGCTTTTTCTTTTCAAATCTGTTTGTTAGCACAATCCCCTTTGGTTCTTTTCCATGAAGGCACTAACATAAAGTGTACTATATTCAAATTTATCATTGGACTCTTCTAATGTAGGTTTAGAAAGCATGTTTAATTAAAAAAAACCTATGAGCTCACACCATTCATAGATGGCGGTTGGTTGGGTGGGAGCAACTAGTGTTCCTGAAGGCCAAGTAGATATTGCTGGGGTTTCCTGAGCTGCCCTGTAATTTGATGTCGGCGGCACACTGCCAAGTTTAGGATAATCATTGGCATTTCTGCTCCATACCATCTCCTCTCTGCCAGTGTTCTCTCTCATTTCTCTCCGTCTCATATTCTGTTGCATCTGTGCCTGCCAGCTACCATTCTCCCCCACCTGCTATTTGCCCCTTGAGACACATGCTGAAAGCTGGAGTCCTGGAGTATCGGATGTGTCAGACAATGTCTGCCTCTGTTCGCTACTGTTGGCTGAACCTGCTTCCATGTGCACTGTTGTCCGTCTCCTTCCAATTTTCCCTCTGTTGAGCACATGCTGAAAATGCGAGCTCTTCCATCATATATGGGTTTAAGGCCAGGGCCTGCTATGCTTCTGGCCACGCAGCCTACCATCATCTCCATCAAACTATGCCAAACTCTGACTGACTCTGCAAGTTGTCTTGCTATTGTATCTGGGTTGCTGCCGGCATTCAGCCACTCACCCCCATTCCTGTACCAATCTTTAAGTTGTTGTGCCAAGCCACTCTGGGGTATTTCCTTTGTGTAGAAGTCGTGGAATAATAACCTAGGATGCCTACCTGCCTGCTTCCCATGCCTGCCGCTTCTCTTATTGAATAGGAGAGATCCTGGTGGCCACCGTGACCACATATGGCTGCTACCCACCACAAGTAAGAGAAATAAAGGCTGTGCCAGCGGGTTCCTGCTTGCCTTGGTGAAAGAAGTGTCCAAATGCTGTTGCCTGCTTGAGACAGTGAGAGAGAGACTGGTCATTGTGACATTGAGCTGATGTCACCTGGCTGCAGGAGAGGAACTGGCCATTGTGACATTGTGATGACTGTTATCCGTATCACTTTTCTGCCTACCAGGCATATCTATGAGTGGGAATCACTAAAGAGCTAGCAGTCCTCATTGTAGGATGAGAAAGCATTAGAGAACCGACTTGGGGAAAGTTGCAACGTTTACCACTGAGAGCAATGGGAAACTAAAATTAAATTAAAAATAAAAACATTATCATTTTTATATTCCTAGAACAATCTTCTCCGTCCTGCCCCCCGCTTCCAGATGCATTGGACTCCAACTCTCATCAGCCCCAGGCAGCATGGCCAATGGTCAGGGATGATGGGCATTGTAGTCCAACAATACCTGGAAGGTACCAGATTGGGAAAGGCTTTGAACATCTCATCCAGAACCTTTTCTGAAATGCAGAAATTCTGCAGACAAACAGATGTGAGGAAAATCTCCTGAAAGTAAAAAAAAAGTTTGAAAAGCACTGGCTTGTAGAAGTGTTGGGCCTTAGCTCAGTTACTTAACTCAAGAAGAAAAAGAGGTGATACACAGGCTCTCAACTCTACTTTCAGTGCACATTAGCCCCAAATAAAGCCCTTAATCATGTCAACTAATCTGAAAGACACAATAACTGAGAATTTCAGCTATCTTTTGGTATTTTGTATTTGTTCCCTGGAAAATAGAATACTATTGTATTGTATTGAATACTTATTGGTAGTTAGGGAGGCTAAGCTGAGGCAGTTCAATTACTTATTGTTAACTGCTTCTTAACTTATGCTTCACTGAGGTGGCAGCAGCTTATTTTACTTGTCACCCTTCACTAAGCAGCTGTCACCTGCTCATCAGAGGAGGGAAGTGTTTTGTGTGGTTGCCATAACGACATAACCTGGACTTAAGGGTGACAAAGTGTGTGCAGCACGAGAGCAACCATTTGACAACTTTCATGTAAGAAAGTGCCACTCATGGCAGGCCGCAGCGTTAGCTGTATCGCTGCCATTGCAAATGTGGTGGACACGCCATTCCTTTTTGCAGTGGAGCCAAAGCAGGGGACACTGCCTCTTCCTAATGTCTAAAAATTCATTAATATTTTCCAGCCCCTCATGTGGTTGGCACATGTTGATGATGTCATTAGTATGCACCCGTACTACCAGCTGGAGGCTGCTGACAGTGCTGGATTTAGGGCATTTAGGACAGTTCAAAGTTAGCACAAAGTGGTGACATCATCACTCCAGATCAGGCTTCCTCAGCCTCGGCCCTCCAGATGTTTTGAGACTACAATTCCCATCATCCCTGACCACTGCTCCTGCTATCTAGGGATCATGGGAGTTGTAGGTCAAAAACATCTGGAGGGCCGAGGTTGAGGAAGCCTGCTCCAGATTATGTTATGCTTATGGCCTCAAGTTCAAAAGCTTACCTAAATCCAGTGCCCAACAGTGGCCAGAAATGAACTATGATGTAATGGTTGAAGAATATAATTGTCACTATAAGGTATTTCTATGGGACATGGGTGGCGCTGTGGGTTAAACCACAGAGCCTAGGGCTTGCTGATCAGAATGTTGGCGGTTCGAATCCCCGTGACACGGTGAGCTCCCGTTGCTTGGTCTCTGCTCCTGTCAACCTAGCAGTTCGAAAGCACCTCAAAGTGCAAGTAGATAAGTAGGTACCGCTCCGGCGGGAAGGTAAACGGCGTTTCCATGCGCTGCTCTGGTTCGCCAGAAGCGGCTTAGTCATGCTGGCCACATGACCCGGAAGCTGTTTGCGGACAAATGCTAGCTCCCTCAGCCAGTAAAGTGAGATGAGCGCCGCAAACCCCAGAGTCATCCGCGACTGGACTTAATGGTCAGGGGTCCCTTTACCTTTTTATAAGGTATTTCTAATGTATTCATACAAATGGCACTTGCATTGGAATATTACCACAAGGATACTCCATTCCATTCCACCTCCCCTTGGTTTTCCATTCGTCACACATTCCACCTCGACAACAGACACTCAGGGTGCTTCTGGACTGTTTTGCAGGAGTCTCAAAAGCATACCAACAAATTAAGATTTCCCAGTTAAAGTGGATTTGGTGCCCTTTTTCAACAAATCTGCTTCCCCCACAGACACACAAACAAAGCATGCAAAGTGACGGGAAAATACACTGAAAAGTGTGAAGCAATAACTGCTTGACATTATCTTGTATTAACCACCCAGTAAACGAATCAGAATTAATACTCACTACATAGCATTATATAACCTATTACCGTATTATGTTTCTGGATATGCTGTAAGCCGCACAGAGTAGCTAGGGAAACCCAAGCAAATGGGCAGGGTATTATTACTGTTGTTGTTGTTGTTAATTATTAACCTCCCCTCAGTTTTTGTGTGAATTGAGCATTCAATCTAATAAACAAGTTGTCTGAAATGACCACAACATTCTGTGGCCACCGATCATACTCAGTCCTCCTTGGGCTGTTTGGGGGGAGGGGTTTTCCAAATTTTATTTCTATGTCTGCAAACCTTTGGGTTCCCCCACCAAGGCTGCTGATGTCCACCTCTTATTTCTCAGCTCCACTTTGACTACAAGCCTAACAGCTGACTTCACTATCAGAAGGACTGAGACATGTACTGTGTGTCACAGTGTTTTGGCTTTAGTTGAACACCACCAGTGCCCTAGTCACCTCAGTTTAGTTTCTTTTGAGGCACAGAGCTGCAGTGAAATGGAAAGAAAAGACAACCAGTATCTATCATGTTGATGGCCTCACTCAATCATGAGGTGATGGTTACAGAGCAGTTACCATTTCAGGTGGCATTTCTGGGGATGGATTTTTCTGTGGGATACAGTGGCTGCGGTTGCCACCCAGTTAATCGACTAAGTACACACATGCTTAACTTACATATAATCCGATTGAGTCCTCATTTCTAGCTGAGCAAGCCCATATTTGGTAGAAGCTGTTTACTGCTTAACCAGCTGAAACTGATTGAAGGAAGCAGATGATGAGAGTAGCCCTTCCTAAGAGACAAAGGAGAGGGGAGTTTTGCTTTGTTTTTAAGGGAAAACAAGACAAGCCACCCTTCTGAGTCGGCCTATCCAGGTTTGTGTCTGAATTCTCTGGAGGTTTCCACCATAACTGAATGCTAATTAGATTTGATGACGCAGCAGGAACCAAGTCCTAATTCGGTATATTACAAACTCTTGCTGCTAACAGCATACACTCCAGCTGTCCCTGTTTACCAAGGACAAACCCTGTTTTCTTGTCCATGGTGAATCACTGTCCCTATTTTGAAATGCCTTTAAAATATTCTGCTAAGGTGGGTTGCTGTTCTTTAAGTTTGCATCCCTTGATGGAGGAAGGCATACTGGTATCTAGTCTCTAGTGCTTATGCATGTAAATGTACACACATGAACAAATGTTGTGCACTGCTTGTCATTTGACATGTTTCAGCAACAGAGCTGCAGTTGGGATGATCGATAATCTATTACAGAAAAATTATAGAGCTTTTCAGATGATGGTGGGGAAGAAAGTATAATTGCAACAGCTGGCTCCCTGATTGTCATGCATTAATTTGAAGATTCCTAACCCAAATTTATTCATTTGAGGGTCTGGATAGAGTCAACACATATACAACTGCATTGTTACAAAATTTCCCCAAATTCACCCATTAGTACCATTAAGCACTATTACCTTACCAACATATCATCATCCACACAATCGTAGGAGTCAGGAGTACAAACAAAACAATTAATATTATTGGCTATTGTCATCACCTCAATTCAAGATACGTTCAAGGAAATACGCATTTCAGCAACACAACATATCTGACATTGAAATGGGCTGCTCGGTAATAATGGTCTGGTTTGATAAGTTGCCGGTCAGTCTGCTATTTTTTAATGCCTAAGAAATTTGGACCGCTAAATACTGCTAACACTGACATGAAACCTGATAAGCTCACAAAGCTTGTAAATGGGATGCAAACTTTTCCTGTAAGAAAATTAAGGAAGTGTGTGTGGTTCCTTCCTCCATTTTTATCCTCTCAACAAACCTGTGAGGTAGGCCCAAGATCACCTGGAGAGCTTCCTAGCTGAGTTGGGCTTTTGAACCCAGGCTTTCCAAAGCCATTGTTGATCTATCCACAGGAGATGAAGATGCCACAAAACCAACAGTATTAGCAACAGATCCACACACACCCCTTACTTACTGCACTGGTTGTGCAAAATTCTTTCCTTATAATCCAAGTCAGGAAGCATTTTCAGTGGGTGGTGGGAGCAACAGCAGCTACAGCTTAATCTGAACGGACCCAGGTGGCAAGACTAAATGACCAGGACCAAGGCAGGGAGAAAGAGTTCATTAGCACAGACCTCCCTTAGCCAACTTGTTTCAATCCATAATCTATAATTAGACTTGTTGGATCATAAGGTGGTCATCGTTCCTCCAGGTTACGACCTGGCAGCCCGAGTTTCATATCGTCGAGAATCCCATTTCCCCTGCCCTTTAACCCGGTCATGTTTTTTTTTTCCTTATCACAACAGAGCACAGGACCTCCAGCCTGATTGCTGAAAGTGATGTTTTGCCAGCTTTCGCCAGACTTCTGCAGAGCAACCCACTTTGTGCAGTAAAGGCAGCTGAGGTGCTGGCAGAGATAGCTAAAAACGGTACATTGCATGATATTTCAGATAGATTTATCTGCTCGGGGTTCCTGGACACCTACAATGTCACAGTCTGTTCATTAGCACCACAACAGTGAAACTTACAGATGCCTTTCAGAACTGCTTGCACTCCCTCATAGATGACAGGCTGCCATTAAAGGGAATCAAACTGCTCCTGGCATTGTTGTTTTTCCTTTAGAAGTATAGCTATTTATTTGCCATTTGCTTCTGGCCAAAAGCAGCTCCCAATTTGAGCACGCCCCTGACAAAGTGCCTTCCAGTGGGACCCCTGCTATGTGCATGACCCTCTCCAGAGTTCACTGCCGGGAAGGGGCTTATTCTGTAGCATGGAAGAAGAACAGGCTGTTCTCTGCTTTCTCTTCAACTGGAAGCAGCAGAAGAAGAAGAAGAAGAAGAAGAAACTACTTTCCCCCAAAGTGCCCTAGATGTTGTGTCAACCTGAGACACGGGTGTCTGTGTACAAAAACGCGGCAGGCACTATTGCACCTGCACAATACTCTGAACTGACACAGCAGCTGCAGCATTGTGGGAAATCAAATTGGAGGCCACTAACCACTAGCCTAAGGTTACCAGATTTTTTTTCAATGAATCTGGGGACACATTAATTAATTAATTAATTAATTGATACACGTTCGGGATGATATTGCAACGATGGCAGTGGCAGAGAGGCCGCCGCCGCCTTGACCTCAACTGCCACTTTCCCCCTTCCTCCGAGGCTTCTATCTCCTTTCTCCATGAGCCCCTGAGTTGGTTCTTCGGTGGTGGTGGTGGGAAGCGGTGTGTGGTGGGTCAGGCATGGAAGGCAGAGAAGGAGGGCCAAGATTGGCAGCAGTGGCGAGGCTCGGGCAGCACAATGCCTCCCTTCCCATCAGGGCAGCCCCAATCCCATTCCTACTTGCATGCAAGCAGGAGGGGGTGGGGATCCCTCAGCTGGGAAGGGAGGCTTCCTGTTGCCTAACTGAGAGATCCCTGCCCCTCCTGCTTGCACGCAAGCTCTGATAGGCAGCGTGAAGCCTCCCTTCACAGCTGAGGGATCCCCACCCACTCCTGCTTGCATGTAAGTAGGAATGGGATTGGGGCTGCTCTGATGGGAAAGGAGGCATAGCGCTGCCCGAGCCTCGCCACTGCCACCACTCTTGGCCCTCCTCCGCCTTCCATGCCTGACCCACCACATACCGCTTCATTAAACATGAAAACATTACAGAAGCTGCATCTTAGAGCCCCTGCACCACCATCATATGGGGACTTCTGAGCGGCTCCTGAAGCCAGCCAGAGCCAACTGCTCCGGGCTGCTGAGACTGCCGCTGCTGCATTTCCCGGGGACATTCCAGGGATGGAATTTGTCCGGGGACTTATTCGCAAATCCGGGGACTATCCCCAGGTAATGGAGACATCTGGTAACCCTACACTAGCCTTGGACCTCAGTCCTCTCCAGAAGAGGCACATGGGTGGGCAGGTGTCAGTGTGGAATGCCCTACCAAGGCACTATAATGCCGGATCCTGCCTGTGAATAGTGCCTGCTAATATGGGGCCCCTATATGGCTCTAAACTGTGTCACGTTAAAAAGTTGCAACCATGTTGGTTTCTTCTTAGAGATTTCCTGAAAAGACCGAGTTGCAGGATCAGACTCAAGCCACATTTCCTGCATGATGTAGGTTACATCAGAGAGTGGACTACATCCCGCAATTATTAGGTTGCTGGATTTGGAGGATGATGATTATTTTTTTGAGAGGAGGAGAGGAACCCATTTTGAATTGCAGGCAAAACAGCCAATCCCAGGAAAGAGCCCCCAAAGACAGGAAATAGTTCCGCTCTCTTCACAAGCTTAAGAACATCAGTGGACACGCAAAGCGTCATAGAGTCTTCTGGACACTCTGTGTCCCATCCGACCAATGCATTGGATTCTCTCAACCACCTTCTCAGTTCACACTATTTGAAGAGGGGGGCAGGGGCAGTTTAAAGAAACAACAACAACAACCCAGTTTTACATCAGGAGCACATGTACGTTTATGCCTCTTTTAGTAGTAACTGAGTATGCTTAGGGCCCTGTCTGCTTTTTAAGTGAGACAAGAAAATGGAGATTAATGTTAAAATGTCCAAGAAATGTCTGGGTAGTTACCGGTAATCCAATTCTCTCAGATTAATTAAAAATTGCATTCAGAAGGACACTTGTCACTTCTTTGCATATATTAATGAGCATAACACGAGTTTCACAAAATTAATCAAATTCACAAGTATGGACTGCTTCCCCCCTTAAAACATAATATGCTGATGTGTTAGTGGATTTGCTTTTATCGTTCTCCAGAATTGCCATGTGAATGAGACCAAAATTAGAACATTTGCCCCAGTTTTAATGGCTTTACTGTCATCATAGTCCTAACTGAAACCTCACTTCTTTCAATTTTTCAATGCTTGCTTACAATATTGGAATGATAGGTGAACATAGCCTCTGTCTTCTGTTTGTGCAGAGGAGATGAAGACCCACTGTATAGATGCTGGCTTGGTGCCAATCCTGATCCCATTATTGGACAGCACAGACCAAGAGATGTTGCTTCATGTTGGCAGGGCCATTGGTCGTATCTGCTACGATAACAGTAAGTAAAAAGGTGTTGAAGACGTTTACCAATAGAAAAGATTGAGGGGGGGAGTGCTGTGAGATTTAAGCTCTTTATTCAAAGAAACCAAAGTAGCTCAGGCCTAGTGATCACAGCAACTCTTCCCAACGAGGCAGCTGTGAGGACTGAAGGTCCCTGCCTCCCCACTGCTTTCTAAGGCTCCTCCACCAGTTCCTTCCCCAGAAATCTGAGCTACTTTGTCTTGTTTCTCTTTGCTCTGCCCTCTTCATTCCTCTCCCATGTTCGGAGAGGAGCTGGTCACAGCAGGAGGGGGAAACCCTCAGGCTTCTTCAGCAGCCTGACTCATCTCTGCCTCTTGGACCTCCTCTCCAGCCTCGTCTTCTGCCTCCGAGTCTGGACTGCTCTCTGCCCCAGCCTCTTCCTGCTCACTCAACCCTGTTGCCTCTTCAACTTCCAACACCTCCTCTTCTCCATCTGACCAGTCATCGTCATACCATCACGAGTTCCCTGGCTCTGAGCCTTTTTCCCCATGGCCGTTTGCTTGGGGCTTCCTCTGCTGGTGCCTCCCACCACTCCTTTGCATCCAACCAGAGCATGACACATAGCCCAGCAACTCTACCTGTTGGAGCCACCTATGTTCCTGACTGTGTCTTTCAAACTAGCTGCATTCAGTGGAAATATTTCCCCCCCTTAAGCGTTGCCTGTTTTGTCCCTTGATTTATTTATTTTAAAATACCTGCCTCTTACCTTTTAGTCCAAAGGCCCTCGAGGCAGCTCACAACATCAGTTCAAACAGCATAATGTACACTCAATGATAACGAGAAAAGGTCATAAAGGGAGTGCTCAGAAGGTATTAAGCCCCTCAAAGAGGTCGCTCCTAGTTCCTAATTTTTGCACTTGTCTTTTCCAGATGACCTTCAGGAGCAGCTGGTGGGGGCAGAGGTGATCACGTCACTGGTCAGGATAATGTCAGACTATCCCGATAATGAACCTCTTGTCCGTGTCAACCTGCTGGCCTTATCCAACCTTGCAGATATAGGTGAATCTTGCACTGCAATTTGCTTATGGTTGTATTATGTTTTTGTCTCACCTGAAAGGGTCTTGTCTTTAAGTCTCACCCAGCTCTATTGCATATGTACTCAGAAACACAAGGACATAACAAACAAAAACATTTCTGGAGCCAAAGAAAGGAGTCTGTTGTCAACATTGCAGCACACAATGTGATGTAGTCCCCCTAGACGCAATCAAAAAACAATGGGAGGAGGACATAGGATATGAAATCAACCCCACCCAATGGACTAGAATGTGGTCTAAACTCCCCTTTAAATTCATATCAATGAAAAGAAAAGAACTCTCCCTGAAACTAACCCACAGGTGGTACCTAACGCCCAGAAAATTAGCGCTAATACGCCCAACAACCTCACCTAACTGCCGGAGAGGGTGCACCTCCACAGGCACATACCTCCACATGTGGTGGGAGTGCCCCAAAATCCAACTGTTCTGGACAACATCCATACAAGAAATATGTAAGATAACCAAGCAAGTGTTAGAAATAATCACCCCAGAATTGGTCTTACTAAACATCTTCCAAGACAACCTTGCCCACTTACACCACAAAGAACTAATAACCCACCTACTCTCGGCAGCCAGAAACATCATAACCAGACACTGGAGAGACCTGTCAGGAGTAAGCATAGACCAATGGTACCAAGTGGTATGGGAAACAGCCCTACTAGAAAAACTAACTGGTAAGCTGAAACAGACACGGGGACAAACAGAAGAAGACGACCTCACCCCAGTATGGTTCCCCTTCATCACACACGCAGCCCAAAAAGACAATGACAAAAATCTACCGACAGCATACAAATCAATATGGCTGGCCTGATCAAAAACACTCACCCACCCCACTCACACAAGAAACCAAAGACCACCGCAGCCAACCACTAATGAACAATCACACCTTACGCCAACCCCGAACTCTCTCACCATCAAAGGAGCACAAGCTAACAACAGAGAACCTGCACAAACTACACTGACACCAAACCCTACATATATTAAGTAAAGAAGAAACATCGCCACACCACACCACCCATTTCCCCCATCCCACTCTCTCACCCCTTTCTTCCTAATGTCTCAACAAACGAAACTGATGTGTAAAAATGCCGCATGGAAAAATGCAAGAGAGTCATTGCATATACCTTTTTAAAACAAGAAAATCCTTAATAGAAAAAAAAATGTGGTGTAGTCTGTCACCCACGGCACTTTATACAAAATGTTTTAACAGTAGCTATAGCCTCCGTAAAATAACCCTTCTCCCCTTCATCTCTAAAGCTTTAAATGAGGGGTTGGCCTTTTTTCTCTTGTTTACCTGGAGTCCACACAACAGGTAACATTTCAAGAAGGCACCTTGCAGAATCAACACAGTGATTTCTCATTTCTAATCAGATAGAACTTTATGTTTCATACAGAGATGAAGTGATTCACAGACATTTCATCTTTTATGCAGACACTGCTAAACAGGCCCTTAGCAAGACCAGAGTTGCAGAACATTTGGTACATCAGCTGCGGGCAGCAAACCACCACGAGAAGGTGGAGATCATCCTTGAGGTTCTTCAGACACTAGCAGAGAATGGTAAGCTATCTTGATGAGATATTGTTTATTGAATCAGAGAGAGCGGGAAATCACTTTGATTCAAAGGCATGTTCAGAACCCTGTCAATTTGTATGAGAACAAAATTATTTTTTACTGTATTTCCTTTCTTTTTAATTCAGCTGTTGATATAAGCATTTGACCCACTATCCAGAAACTTAATAACCCCTAAGGGCATTTTAAGTAGGAAAGCCAGCTTCTGACATTCTCATCCTAGAAATCTGGGGACTGGGTCTGAGTGCAAAAACTTGAAAACCAACCACCAGACAGCCTAAAATGTATGTTTAACTACGTATTTTTAGGGCTGGTTCACACGTTATATCTGGAAAACATGATATGTTGGTTCTAAAACATCGATTTTATTTTATGATTTTAATGTACATGGTATTTGTTTTGTGATATTTTTGTAACCTGATCTGGGAGCAGGATATAGGTACAGATAATAAATAAAATGATTGTAAGGAACGACTGCCAAGATGGATTTTCCCTGTGACATTTATCTGTGTTGCATACATGCCTTAACACATGTGTTACGTATTTGTCATGGACACTGTGATGCCATACTAAAAACGTAATGTGAGGTGAAGCAGCAATGACAGTGAAGGTAATGGAGGGATGCAAAAGAAACAGGTACCCAAACCGCAGCGTTCCTGTATCTTTGGATGCCTAACCCAGTGCAGGTCCTCAGTTACTCGCATTATATTTTAAAAGCTCCCAAAGCCTTTGTTTTGATGAGATCACAGTAGACATTAGCCATTGATTAATGCAGCATGGTCAACTTCAATTAACCAAATTTAGATTAATGAAATAAGGGAAATGTCACAGTTATTCATATCCGTAATTCCAAACGTTAGCCTGCCCACCGACTACCTCCGTTTCTTCATTCATAATTAAATGGAAAATCTGTCCTGATTTCAACCAACAGTCTGCTTTTAAGTGTGTCTCAGTATTCAAGACAATCAAGATATTTTAGGGTTGTTTTTTAAACAACAACAACAACAACAAAAACCCAGCTACAGTAATAAGGCTGATAGTTGTCAACATAGTCATCCCCTTTACTCTCACACAAGACAAATATGCAGAGGACCAAAGGGGCACTGTTGCCCTTTGTTGTAGTCTCAAATCTCAGGGTTGTGGGTTTGAGCCCCATGTTGGGCAAAATATTCCTGCAGGGGGTTGGACTAGACGATCCCCGTGGTCCCTTCCCACTCTACAATTCTGTGATTCTATATACCTGTCTGGATGTTGATCCCACAAGAACTGGCATCCTTGATCCACCAAGCTTCTGGCCAAAGGAGGGAACTACAAGGAGACCAGCTGCACCAGCAAGGAAGCTTTCCAAATAGGTCATAGTGACCCAGGTGATACTCCCTGAAGCTTTTGGGTCAAGATTGCTTATTGGTCTGAGCAGCTAAGAGAATCTGCTACTGCTGGTGACAGATCGCCTTTGCTTGTCTTCAGCTACCTTCGCTTCACCTCCAATTGAGTAGGAACAGGGCCAGGCAGTACCAAAACCATGTGGGCAGAGTCAGTTACAAACTCGTCTTTTAATTGTCACCCAGTGGAAGGAATGGCTGGAAAAGACTCGTGTAATTGGTCCTGCCCATGTAGATAGATCTGAAGGATATTGAACTGTGGGAAATCCATGCATCATAAAATAATAATAATAATAATAATAATAATAATAATAATAATAATAATCAGAGCCGTCTCATCCATAGAAGCCGGTGGCGCGGTGCGCCAGGGCGCTGGGCGCCCCAGGGGCGCCCCCGCGAGCCCGCCAGCATACCGGGCTCCTCCTCCCCAACCCGCCCCCGCCCCCACGGGCAGGCGGGCACTCGCGCGCCGGCAGGCGGGCTGTAAGCCGCCCGCCCTCGCCTCCCAGAGCCCCAGCTGGAGCGCTGGAGCGGCGCGGGTCTTTGCGCGACCTTCCAGCACTCCAGCTGGGGCTCTGGGAGGCGAGGGCGGCCGGCTCGCGCTCCCGCGCGCAGCCGGCCGCCCGCCCGCTGCAGCGCGAGCTGCCCAGCAGCGCCGCGCCGTCCAGCTGCGCGCGGAGCGCGAGCCGGCCGCCCTCGCCTCCCATCCCGGAAGCGCTGGAAGGGCGCGCAGAGCCCCGCGCCGCTCCAGCGCCACGCCCCTCACCCCCCGCTCGCCCACCCCCCTCCCAAGGGGCGGCAAGCGCGGGAGGGAGGCGGCGGAGAGGCGGCATGGCGGGGGCGCCGGAGGGATAGCCGCGCCAGGGCGGCAGATCCCCTTAAGACGGCTCTGATAATAATAATAATAATAATAATAATAATAATAATAATAATAATAATAATTTGTACCCTGCCCATCTGGCTGGGTTTCCCAGCCACTCTGGGTGGCTCCCAACAGAATTAAAAGCACAATAAAATATCAAACATTAAAAACCTCCCTAAACAGGGCTGCCTTCAGATGTCTTCTAAAAATCAGATAGTTGTTTATTTCCTTGACATGTGATGGGAGGGCGTTCCATAGGGCGGGCACCACTACCGAGAAGGCCCTCTGCCTGGTTCCCTGCAACCTAACTTCTCACAGGAAGGGAACCGCCAGAAGGCCCTCGGAGCTGGACCTCAATGTCCTTAATGTCGTACATTTAAAATGCATCCAATGCATTCCCCACAAAGGATCCTGGGGGGTCATGGCTTGTTAAGAGTGCTGGGAAGTGTAGTTCTGTGAGGAGGGAACTAAACTTCCCAGCATTCTTTGGGGGGAGTCATTTAAGTGCTTTAAAAGCGTGTTGAATGTGCTTTAAATGTATGGTATGGATCTGCCCTTATACCGGTAAGTTGTTTGATGGCAGAGTGACAACAGTCCGCGCAATAAAAATCAATATAACCATGTCTAAACCAGGGGTAGACAACATGGTGTCCTCCATATATTGTTGAACTTCAACTCTCATTTGCCAGTGGTCAGGGGTGATGGAATTCCAACATCAGGAGAGCACCATATTGACTACCTATGGGCTAAGTGCAATGAAAAATCTGCAGCCAGAGGTGGGCGATTTCACAATGCTTATCTGCCTGCTTTATTGCACAGTGTCTACCCAATGTTATTTGGCAAGAGAACACAGAGATTCAAATCACACTTGTCTGAACAGGCCTTTGAGTCAGACCACCTACTTCTCTCCTAGGGTTCCCTCTCCCTTGTTTCCACATTTGCTTGGCACATGCGTCTCTGGTCTTCTGAAAGTCACATTCAGGGAATAAGCCTTCCTGGAACATGAATGCTACGGGGAATTCAGATGCACTGTTAGTGGGATCTCTTCCCTCCGTGGCTCTGGCTCTGTTACATTGGAGGACAGGCTGCTGTCACTAGAGTACAGCTGACCCCAAAACATCATTTTCTACCAAAATTCACCAGAGCACAGCATTAAACAGTGACTGCCTAAGGGTGGGAGGAAGAGAGATGAGGTCTGGGCTTTTCCAGGAAAATGTGTTTGTACTGAGAAAGTAAAACAAAAGGCAATTTCAAGGTAAATTACTGGAGGCTTGTCCCAGAAGGAAGGGGGAGGATGAGAGATATGGAGGAGGGAAGGAGGGAGGGAGGGAAAGAAGAGGTGGGCATTGAGCCAAGAGCAACTGCATCCTGATGTTTCAGTGTTCAGAAGGAAAAGGAGGGGTGTTGAAGTGGCAGACGCTGATAAGCTGGAGCCGGAGAGAGAAGAAATCAAGGGGACTGTAATTGTATGCCTGCACTTCCTTATGATCTCTGAGAACTCTTCAAAGAGAGGGGGCGCAAGAGCTTACAACATGAGGGAATCCAAATTAAGCCAAGCTTTTCTGAATAAGGGGTGCTTGACTCAAGATGGCAGCATTTTGATGCTAATTGGAAAGATGGCATAAGAGTCCTGGGCTCTCTTCAGCAAACAAGTGATAAGCGATGTGAAGTCTTGATTGAATTAGCAGAGAGAATTTGGTTTTCAAGCACCCCAAGAGCTTCTAGACCAGTTTGCAAATGACTCAGATGCTCTCTTTTCCATTTCAGTAGGTGTTCCTGGGAACTGCAAATGTACTCCTTTCTTAATAGACCTTGGTCAGCAAAGTAGAGGCCAGAGAGGCAAAATTAGTGTGGAGACAGGTTTTTTAAGATGTGTTATATTGACCCTTCCAACCTACGAATCTTTTTTTGGTTGAGTCACAGACACACTACAAAAGTTATCCCAGCAGCATGGGTGCAACTTCTCTATGACTTTTTTCCTTACTATACCAGTTAAAGAATATATCTATGCTGCAGAATTATATTAGTTTAATAGTCATTCCATCTTGCCAGGGAACCCTGGGTATTGTAGTTTGGGGCAGACATCAGTAGGCATCTCTGATAGAGAGCGTTCGGCATCTTTACCAAACTTGAGGACATTTGTGGCATTCTATAAAATTGATACATGTAGGTATGCTATAAGAGATCACATGGGAAGTTCCTGTATTGGGGTCTCCTCCACATAGCATGACCTTGTCCTTCTCACACAATCTTACTTCATATTGTTATGAGTTTGTGGGTGCCAGGCCCTGCTAATCCCTGGATCCAACAAATGTTAAAAGCTAATCAAGCCAGGCCAGCTTCCAGAACCCCTGGATTTTGAAAGTGTTAAAATATAAACCAGGCTAGCTTCCTCATGAGGTGATCACCTGGAGAGCGGGGGGTAAGCCATTAAGGGAAAGAAAGGAAAGGAGCTCTGTGTGAGACAGCAAGTGTGTGGGGGCCCTTCTGCAATTTTATGATTCTATGATTCTTCTGGCCTGTGGTTAGTGAGAAGGACAAAAGCCAGGGTTTAGAGCAGAGTTTGCAGGGAAGTGACCTAGAAGTAAAGCAGCAAACTAAAAGTTGGGACACAGTGTTTGATTTCTGATTGAATTCAATTTGGGAGAAACAAAACGTTTTTGGGGTGTTAATGCTACAAACCCCTCCATTGTTCAGGTTGTATACATTTGTAAATAAGCCATATGCCATAAAGACACCACAGTCTCCACTGTGCCTTATTTCCAAAAGGAAACACAAACCCTGGGTAAGCTCCTGCAACAGCATGTTATTAGGATGGGATGTAAATCATAGTGTGAGAATGAGCCCTCATTTGTCTGTGGTTACCAACACTCGGCAAGAAGCTTTAAACATGTTTGTTTATGATGACTTCTGCAGATGCCCTAAAATCTCAGTTGGTTGAAGCTGGTATTCAGGAAGCCATAGTTGAGATCCTGCTGAGGCTGCAAGACAGTTCCAAGCCAGAAGATGTGTGCAGCTTGAAGGCTGCGTCGGATCTGATTGTGTCATTGCTACTTGGAGGTAAGAATGAGCGAGCCCAGGGAGAGCGAGTCCAGATGCACAAAACAAGAACAGCTGCAGGAGGGCCATCTGCTTCAGTGCTTCCTTTTCCTTGCTACAGACGCAGCTGCGGTCTGCCATTTCCAGATTCCGGGGGGGGGGGGATTTTCCACCACAGATGGCTTTTTAAAAAACGAAAACAAAAAGCAATCATACCCTTGTAGTATGATTGTAATGCTAGTGTTAGCCCCTGCATATATACAAGTTTGCCTTGGGCATTTAAGGGCTACCCAGCTACTGTTGGCCAGAGGTTGCAGGAGGATGATTGACACAGCATCTCCGACATTCTCTGTGGGTGGGTGTAGAACCTGTGGCCCTCAAGATGCTGTTGGACCACAACTCCCATCAACCTCGACCATTGGCTGTGCTGGCTAGTGCTAATGGGAGTCAGAGTACAGTAATATTTTGGAAGCTGCAGGTTTCCCATCCCTCCAGGGGAGTGAGATGAAATTACTGGAGCCTTTTGTAATACCTGACCTCAAGTCTACATACTGTAAGGTTGCTTTTAGCTTATCTGCAGTAGGTTAAACTTAGCTAATCTGACAAGGGTAATTTTATCAGTAGAAGAATTTCATTTCTGCTTCTTATTGTTTCGTCTAACTAGATAAAGAGAGGAGTCTTGGCATCTGTTCCAAATATAAACACTTGGGAATTACAGTTAATTCTTTTTATGGTTACAAAATTGTAGTAATTACTACAGACAGAAAGCAATCTGTGTAAAATAAGCATCCAATTAATTATCCAGTTGTTCACTTAATATTTACTGGTGGGGATAGTAAGGACAACAAGTCACTTATGTTAATGAATTAGGCAGGTTGGGGTTGTTTTTGTTTTTCCTATTGTTGATTTTTGGTCACTCGCATTGACTTGGGGGTGAGCTTTGTCTTACCTTCAACATATGAAGCATGTTGAAACCAATTCTGGCTTCTCTACAGTCCACTGTGGTTGTTGTTGTGTGTGTGTCCCGACACACACACACATGTTGCACTCAGTTTTATTTCTACAAAATGCCTTTAGTGAAAAGAGAAGAAAACAACTGTGAGCCAGTCCCTTTTGCCATCTGGAGGCAAGCTGGTGACTTGGCATTCTTAGCATTATTGGCCTGCATTTTCTTCAGCCCTTGTGTTGCTTTGCAAAAGGCATACTCCACAGGAACTTGGGATCAACCTTCTTCAGAGATTCATCTTTCTCTGTTCTGGGTTTCTTAATGCCAGTTCTGTGCCACTTGCAAGACTGGTTGCATGTGGTGTCTTGGCCATGACTTAAACCTGAACCTCTGCCACAGCTCAGACCAAAACTGGAAGAGCCACAGTCCACTGTTGTAACATGCGCAACGTCGTGTTACTCGTCCACCTGGAGAGCTTACGGACTATCCTTGCTGGCAGCAACTAGTGCTAACAAACACATTTCCATGTGATGAAGGAAAGTGTCAGATATCAAGCTGAATATTTTGGTGGTAGCATGAAGATACCTCCTCCCACGTAAGGGGTGGTGGACCTGTTTTTCTGTTGAGGTCTGTGTTTTCTTGAGAATAATCTCTCAGGGGTTGGGTGGTAGTGGAGTCAGCAGTGAGCATGGCCAGAGACCAAAGTGGGCAGTCTCTCCTTTTTC
Source organism: Lacerta agilis (assembly GCF_009819535.1). Lineage (NCBI taxonomy): Eukaryota > Metazoa > Chordata > Lepidosauria > Squamata > Lacertidae > Lacerta > Lacerta agilis. The sequence continues at coordinate 18,045,323 of NC_046316.1, read as the reverse complement.
TTCCCTCCTCTTCCTCTTCCCCCAGTCGTCTGCCAAAGAAAGGACAGTGAAGGGATCACTTGCAGAGGGCTTTCCTTGTCCTCCTTCCATCTGTTTCATTTCTCCTCATTTCTCAGCACCCCTTCTCTCCCTCTGGGCTCCCCACTACACATGAAATTAGGGCAACTGCCACCTGCAACTCTTTGGTGTCAACTTTCCCACCCCTGCTGTCTTCCCTGCTATGCTGAGAAGCATTGTCTTTCTATTTAAATTATGTTTATCATTATTTGAATCCATACGTAGAAATCAACATACTCAAATATTTGTTCTCTTTTTATCATTATGCATTTCCTTGTTTGTGGTGATGTGTTAGCCACCACCCTAATGTCACCTGACTTCCAGTAGCTATTCACAAGAGACATCAGCTACCAAGCTATACAGAAAAGCCCAAAGAGAGGTGCTTCTCTTCAGAGCAGTAAACAAAGCTATAATGATCCAACCAGTAACTCTCTGCTTGTTGTACTACAGATGAATCCATGCAGCAGCTGTTTGCAGAAGGGAATGGTGTTATCTACCAGAGTGTTGGAACATGGCTTGCATCCAAGCACACCCAGTTACAGCTGACGGGGGCTCTGGCCATTGCTAACTTTGCCAGGAATGGTAAACACACCTATATACTTTATTTATTGGAAACACTTTATCCTGCTGCTCAGCCCAAAAAAGTTCCCAGGATGCTTTTCTTAAGATCAATAAAAGCAATAATTCATTCGGCGATATCCACTCGTGACAGCCTCCTCACACAACATTCTGCTAGCAGAAGCTTCCAGTTTTAGCATAGCGCAAGAGGCAAATCCATTGGGTGTCTTGTGCTTGCACACAGGACAGCATGCAACTTCTATTATTATATGCCAGGGGAGGCCAACTCTAAAGAGACTGCGATCTACTCACAGAGTTAAAAACTGGCAGTGATCTACCCCCTTTTGGGGGGTTCAGGTCAAAGTTATTAAGCTTTTTTTTAGGGAGGAGAAAAGCCCCATTTTTAGGGGTTCAAGTCAAAGTTGTTGAGATTTTTTTTTAGGAAGGAGGAATGCCCATTTTTTAGGGGTTCAGGTCAGAGTTGTTGAGCTTTTCTGAGGTGGTAGGAAAGCCCTGTTTTGGGGGGTGAAGGGCTAAAATGTTGAGCATTTTTTAGGGGAGCCAAAGTTGTTGAGCTTCTTTGGGGGGAGCCAGTGATCCGCCAGTGATCTACCACAGATCTACCTGTTGGACGTGCCTGTTATATGCTGTCGACATTTAAGCTACCTACCACTTCCGCAACCACATCAGGTCTCCAGCTTCTTGCATGAACATTACTGAATTAAAAACCTATTGGTCAAAATGCAGGTTTAAAACACACACACACACACACAGAGAGAGAGAGAGAGAGAGAGAGAGAGAGAGAGAGAGAGAGAGAGAGGGCGCAATAATAATAATCATGCTTTTGGCAAAAGTTCCAGGTACCTGTGGAAGGTTTAAAAAGGAGAAAGGGTTACCAGAACTGATCTACAGATTTACTGTTGTCCTATATGAAGTATTGTCATTAAAAATCTTATTCTGATGTTTTTGTTTTTATTATGCATTTTGTGTTTATATATAGGCCATAATGCCCTTCCTTCTATCAGACCAAAATGACCAGATAACAGCTAACGTTGCTAGCTTCATAGCTGGGGCAATTAGAATAAGGGCAATTAACTGATTGATAATTCAGGATTCTAATATGTGCTTTTATATCAAAATTTTCTTTTCTGTATGCATTGTAACGTTTTATTGTTGCTATGGCCTTTGGCTAATGCGAATAAAGTTTATTTACTTACTATATATGTAGTAATTTCATGTTGTGAACCGCCCTAAGATCCAAGGGTATAGGGTGGTATACAAACTTAATAAGAATCATAAGAATTGAGTCGGAAGTTTATATTATCAGCTTTTTTCCTCTCTGCTTCTTCAAGACAGCAACTGTGTGCGGATGGTTCAGCTGGGAATCGTACATCAACTTCTGGACCTTTTGGAGCAACATGTGGAAAGTGGAGATGTCTCTGTTCAACATGCTGCCCTGAGTGCTCTCCGAAACCTTGCTATACCAGGTACAACAAAAAGCCGCACCACAAATTATCTAACTGAACAACTACAAAATTAAAATTAAAGTTTTGCGGTAGGGCAGAAGTGGAATGTGTGAGAGTGGGACTCTATTTCCTGGACCCTGTTCCTTGTAAAACTCTGTCCATCTGTTATCTTTGGCGAAAGGTGTTGAGAATGCCTTGAAGAGAGTTTTCTCTGTAAACATATATGCACTGGAGTTCTTCAGATTCAGCCACCCACCACCACCTCATTGGCATGTAGGTGATAAATCTCAGGGGTGGGTGCGGTGGCACATTGACATCAGCACACATACTGTACATGTAAATGCACATCAATGGACACAAATGCAAAATTTGAGAACTCATAATCTGCAAAGGAGGAAGACTGTAGCCCCATAGTCTATCACATACTCTGAATGCAGAAAGTCCCCAATAATAATATGGGCATCCCCAGATAAAAGGATCAGGTATCAGGTGGTGGTGGGGGGAAATGTTTCCCTAGAACCCTAAAGAAACATGGCCAACTGAGAATAGACAATACCAGGTTAGATTAGGGTTACCAGACGTCCCCGGTTTCCGGGGACAGTCCCCGGATCTGCAAATCTGTCCCCGGACAAATTCAGTCCCCGGAATGTCCCCAGATTTGCAAATCTGTCCATGGGAAACATGGCAGCGGCAGCCTCAGCAGCCCGGAGCCAGCCTGGTAGTGTAGTTGGCTCTGTCTGGCTCCAGGCTGCTTCCTGCCGCTGCCACTGCCAAAGGGAAACCAGGGACGTCCGGCGGTACAGATCTCCTGTCCCCTTCCGCCTGTTTTGACTGATGGGGGAGGCTCGGGAGTTGCAGGTGGGCGGCCATTGCCCAGGAGGGGTGCAAGGCACACGGTTTCTCTGCTGGACAAGTTGCAAAGCCCTTCTTTCGCAGCCTGTGAAACATAAATGCACAGTTTTTTAAAAAAACTGGGCAATGGCACGCCACTCGCCCATGACTCCCGCCCCTTCCCCCTTTGTTTTGACAAATCAGGGGAGGCTTGGGAGCTGCGGGTGGGCAGCCATTGCCTAGTTTTAAAAAAAAACACACAAAACTGCGCATTTATGTTTCACAGGGTGCGAAAGAAGGGCTTTGTACCTTTATACAGTACGCATGTGTGCTTGGGCCCAGGGTCTTTTGCCTCACCATCCCCACTACTGGCTCCCTGTTGCTACTCAACTTCCAAAAAAGTGTCCCCAGATTCATTGAAAAAAATGTGGTAACCATAGGTTAGATGGATGAATGGGCAGCTTCCTGTGCTTCTTTAGCTTAGATAGGGTGCATGAATTGCAGCTATTCTGTAATATATACAGTGAGAACCTGAGGATCCTTTACTTTTCAATGGGATGTGATTCCTGTAATGAAGACAATTAGGCAGAGAAGAATCCTCAGCAATATTCAATAGCAACAAAGGTGGTGATCGCTAGAATACATACAAATGTCCCCTTTTACCTTTAAAATGTTGGAGGGTGTGATATTTTTCTCAAGAAAATATTGGACTCAAAATAGGCTTTTTGTGGTGACAAACCTATTTGGCACAGTACCCATCCATTTTTCTTTAGTTACATTTGGTTTTCATCACTGTCTGGGGGTGGAGGTGGTCACTTCTAAACAACCTGTTTATTGAGCGTTCATCCTGAGTTTGCACAGCGTTTCTATGCTCTCCATTGTTTGTTAAGAATTCGTTCCATTTTTTTTGTACAGAGGTTATACAGCTTCCCATCAATCGATCGTTACCCCCACAACTTTCAGTCCATTTTCCCACCAGTTTCCTTACTGCAACATCCTTTTATATATTTAAAAAAATGGTTTGTTGCAGCAGAGCGCTTTTATCCACTTTAGTTGTGCAAACCCAAATTTGCTAGTATACAATTGAATCCTTCCCACAAAATAGTGACAGCTGAGAAGAAAGCCCAACATACCAGAAGTGGTTTGCTTTGATGAGAAAAACATGTAAGAAAAAGCTACCTTTCCCCCCACCCAGTTGGTTTCAACCCCATCCTTCCTTAAAATCATAGAATTGTAGAGTTGGAAGGGACCACACGGGTCATCAAGTCCAAGCCCTTGCAATGCAGGAATCTTTTGCCCAATGTGGGGCTTGAACCCATGACCCTGAGATTAAGCATCTGAGCCATTCCAGTAGCCAAGAAGTCTCTGTTAATACAATGCACATCATCTGGGTCTTTTGCTGAAACTGTATTCGAGGTTGATTTGCTAAAATATTTTTTAAAAAAAATAAAGAAAAGAAATATGCATAAACACAGCCCCAGATGAAAAAGTCAAGTTGAACATGAAATGAAATCAATTAGAAACAGTATTTTTAAAAATGTATGGGCAGGCGCAAGGGGCCTCATTAATTGATTAAACCCCCAGAGTCCTGCCCAGGGAAGCTCTCTTTGAAAATCATTCCACACTCGAGGGCCTACAGTCTGAACTTTCTGCTAGCGAAGCCCAAGGAAATTACAAACAAGTTAATTAGCCGTCAGATTCCCAGCACTCTAAAGTTGCCAGCAAGGGATGTCTGCCCACTGCACTTGCCCTAGGCTAGGAGGAAAGAAAGCACGCAGAGTGTCCGGAAATTGCTTGGTAGGTTGCATACTTTTCTTCCCAGGGAGGTTTGCTCTTAATGATTACCTGGAATTGCTTCACTCAAGGAGCCTGGTGCGGGGGGGGGGGGACATGTTCAAAAACGGAGGGATAGGTAAATATCCTATCAGGTGAAGTGTATTTTGATCTTGAAGGAAAGATTATGACCACTGGGATATTATGAGCGCCGCAACCCCAGATTCGGCCATGAGTGGACCTAATGGTCAGGGGTCCCTTTACCTTTTACCTTTCTCAGTAGTCTTTAGGTAAAGGTAAAGGTAAAGGGACCCCTGACCATTAGCTCATCGTGTCCGACTCTGGGGTTGCGGCGCTCATCTCGCTCTATAGGCCGAGGGAGCTGGTGTTTGTCTGCAGACAGCTTCCGGATCATGTGGCCAGCATGACTAAGCCGCTTCTGGCGAACCAGAGCAGCGCACGGAAACACCATTTACCTTCCCACCGGAGCGGTACCTATTTATCTACTTGCACTTTGACGTGCTTTCGAACTGCTAGGTGGGCAGGAGCTGGGACCGAGCAACGGGAGCTCATCCTGTCGCGGGGATTCGAACTGCCGACCTTCTGATAGGCAAGCCCTAGGCTCTGTGGTTTAACCCACAGTGCCACCTGCATCCCAGTCTTTAGGTACAAGTTGTCAAACCACCTATAGCTTATGTATCATTAAGAGCAGAAGTTAAACTTTTGACTAGACATCATCGTCTCCATGTCTGCAGTGGCAGCTGGTGACTTTTTGCTCCCTTCCCTAAACATATCAACATGCGCATGGCACTCTTGCACAAGTGTTGGGAAACACATGCAAACCAAAATAATGAATGCAAAAGTTTAAAATATTGGGTTGGTTTTTTTGCTTCAGGTTGCATGGGGGAGCATTTGTTGTGGGGGGTTTTTTAATTCAAAGTCACGTAATCTATCCAAAACCAAAAACAAGTTTCCTCCTAAAACGGAAATATATGTCAGCAGATATATCTGATTTTCCAAAAGAGACAAATAACTGCTGGGCAGAGGGCTTTCATCAGGAAAATGACATTGGAAAAATAGTCGTCCTCCGCTCCTTCTGTGCCATGGTCTTGATCTGAATTGGGCCCACTTGAAGCTGTAATTTGTGGCGCAGGTCCATCAGTTGGAGCTTTATTCGGAGAATTAATCAGTTTAATTGTAATTAATTGTATTTTTCTGTCCTCGCCCCCTCTTGATTAGGGAGGTCTCTGAACTTGTCCATAATGGCAGAGCTGTCACTGCAGCTCATCTTAAATGCTGGATTCATGCTGGATTCGTTCATTTGGTATTAGGATACTGAATTCAGACAACTGCTGTAGCCTATTCCCCTTTAATTTGGGCTAGTAAAAAGTCCGTGTGTGGATCAAATGAAACACAATGGGTTGCTGAACAACTGTTTAGAATGTTTTCTGTTTTTGAAGTCATGTGTTTTCTAAATGAAGTCCATACTACCTTGTCAATACAAATATTTTAAAATATTGGTGTTAATGAACTCTAGATCTAAATAGGATTTTTTTTAGCAGGCAATCCAAAATATTTTGTACAAAGAGCTGCCGTACACCTTGATTTTTGTTAATGCACTGACTGTACATTCTGTGGCCTTTAGTAGCTTAGCAGCAACTTGTCATTCAGATATTGAGATCCAGATCATCAATCGTAATTCTGATCATTTTGACCCATTTCCCAGTGGCTAACAAAGTTCAGATGCTGGACGAAGGGGTTGGCCAACGTATCCAGATGCTTTTGAGGTCGGAGATGCCTCCTGTTCAGTTTAAGCTTCTTGGGACACTACGAATGTTGATGGACGGTCAAGGTAGGAGAATATCAAGGGCTTTCAAGCTAGTCCCTCTTTAGGGTTTGTTTGCAAACTGCATAACCGACAAGGGAACCATTGTTATGGGATAATCAGGAAAGTGTTCTTATCGGTGTGGTTAGATGGAGTTCAGAGCTTCAGACCAATGACAGAAGGGCCTTTTTGAATGCAGATTTAAAAATAGTCAATGGATGTGATATCTGTCAAGGTACTAAGCTGTATGATACACAACCAATTCAATTCAAAGGAGAGTGCAGTTTGAGGGCTACATTCCAAGGACAAGTGTTTGGAAGTAGGCTGCAAGGGAGTGGCTCCATAAAGGCTCAAATCTACATTGTGTCTGTGTGTTCCATTATGAGCAGGCAATTTCTCTTAAGCAGATGCCATCCTACACCTCACACAGGAGAACCCAAGAGCGTGTTCTCCCCAGATCCCACAAATAGCCCACCCACAGCTATTGCTTAACTCCCATGAAGAGCTGCCTTCAACCTCCATCAAAATTGTGGCCAAGGACAAGCAAGAATGCTGGGTAATGGAAGTGCTTTGAAGGCATTTAGAACAACCAAAAGTGGCAGTATTTGGCTCTTGTCCAGGCAGAGGTTCACTCTCACCCAGAAGTATTGGTGTGCTCAGGCCAGGTAGAACCAATGGGATTCCTGATAGGATAGTGCTATACTGGAAACAGAAAGGATAGACAAACCAATGCAGAAATCTTTTGCCCATTGACCGCGAAACTCCGAGACCAGAGGGAGGAGAAGGTGGAAGAAGATTGGAAGAAATTTAAGGATTATTTGAAACATCGTGAAAAATTGGTTTTTTGAAGTGAAATCAGAGAAAGATAATAGGTGACAGCTAGTCAATGTTAGAGTAAAATAGTAAACAAGAAAGTAAGATAAGGTTGTTTGCAATTAAAGTAATCAATGTTTGGAATATATAATTAAGGTTATAGAGATAAGATAAGATGATATATTGAATTTGAATAGTTAAGGTGAATGATTAATAAATAGTTACAAAGTGACTAAAGTAAATTAGAACTGAACGCTGGAGAGAGGACGGGGGAAGTCCCCCCTAAAGAAGAATTAGAATAAGATTAAGTTATAAGATAATTGTTGCTCTTTTCTCTTTTTCTTTTCTTTTTTCCCATTTTGTATTTTGTATTTGTTTGTTATTGCATGTTTTTGTTATTCTTTGTTTTTGTTATTTTGTAAAATCTAATAAATTCTTAATAATAATAATAATAATAATAATAATAATAATAATAATAATAAAACCAGAAATCTTTTGCCCAACATGGAGCTTGAACCCACAACCCTGAGATTAAGAGTCTCATGCTCTGCTGACTGTGCTGTCCCATTGCAAAACAAACTGAGCCTATGAAGGAGGGGTTCACAGCATTAACACCCCAAAAGGGTCTTGTTTCTTCCTTGGATTCAAACGGAACTCAAACATTGCTCTGACTCTCCGACTTGCTGCTTTACTTCCAAGTCACATCACTGCCAAACTTTGCTCTCTGTCTTTCTGTTGAGGGAGGGCCCCCACCCATTTGCTGCCTTCACTGAGCCCCTTCATCCCCCTTCACCTCACCAGGAAGCTATCTTGGCTATTTCTTGGAATTAGAAGGCTTGATTAGCTTTTAACACTTGCTGGCTCCTGGGATGAGGGAATTTTGGCACAAGACCCTCAAGCTCGTAATATGTTACTGTACCTAGCAAATACAAGAAAACCCCAACTTCCTGCTAAGATTTACCCTTCCATGGCAGTGAGCTCAGAAGCTTCCCACCTTAATTGCCGTCTGTTCTATTTACCCATGAGCCAACATTGACCTTAATTAACTCAGCACAATACACTGCCGTGAACATGTGTCTTCTAACCAGTCCCTGCTAAATTAGTTGATTGCATTATCTAGTGTAAATTCATTACCGTGACAATCACCGGGTGTGTTGATGCCTGCAGAATTTAGAACGGCAGGTTCCCATTTTTAATTATAGATATCTGAACCCTCGGTGTTAATCGTTTCTCAGCAGCACCAACACAGAAAAGGAGTTGTTTACCAACAGCAGTTCTCTTATCTGCACCTCTCCACAACTGAGCCACCCATTACATGTGCAGAGCCATGAAAATTCTTTTGAGACAATTGTCACCATATATATCTCCTAAAACTAGTGCCCATTTACGCATGGAGATTTATTAGGTGATGACTGGAACTTTTGAATGGCAACTGCGGGGATGTGAATGGGCTAGATACAATTCCACAGACAGAAGTTGCATTTTGTCTCACACAGAATACTATCTAATAGGGTATTATTGTTCTTGCGTTCAGCTGAGTCTTCAGGGTTTGGGTCACGCATGTACGTTTATTCCTTAATGACTGCAATGTCAAACAATTTATTTACATTTGTGAATATCACAGTCCAGAGATAGATCTTTGTCAAACTCTAGCACTTCTCCAACACAATACCTTAAGACAAAGAGACAATTCAAGTGATCAAATTAACCTCTGTTATATTACTGTGAGTGGCTTATTAGAGTCCTAACAAAAAAAAATGATATGCCACCTGCCACATCTTCCTTTCCTGAATGCACATTTTCCCCATTAAAAATGTTTTGTTTGAGATTATATGCAAGTTCTGCCTGTTGTGCTTGTACTGTGATGGCCCACCCACAAACTCAAACCATCACATTTGATGATGCTGGCACCAAGTGGTAAATACGTATAAATGAATAAAGGCTTTATTCACCCAGGCGTACTCCACCTGCAGTTGGCAATTAAAGGGACAGAGGGGAGAATTGCCGGCGGCTTCACTGTAGGCTTCACAAAATATTGCTCCAATCTTTGCCTTTCAGCTGATGCAGCCGAGGAACTGGGCCAGGATCCGGTGCTGCTCAACAGACTGGTGCAATGGTGTGATTCAAACGACCACGCTGGAGTCTGCGGAGAAGCAAACCGACTGCTTGCATCACTTTTGCGTCACAGTTGTTCTCAGGTACGAAAGGCATTGGGCTTGATCCATTTTCAAGTCTCATCAATTTGTGTTTTGTATTCCACTTTGAAAGTGAGAGTTGCGGCACAGTTTCTATGCTGCCTTCGATGAAACAGGTTCTGGGAGCATGTTTGCACAACATATTCTCAACGACTGGCAGTGGCCCCCAGAAACCCATCTGAAACAACTGCTTTTGACACACACACACTACCATAGAGTTATCAAAATTTTCAACAAGTAGGGGGCACATAGCTTGGCTTTTGAAAAATAGGGGGTCCTCAGTAATAAGCTAATTGGGGAACCACTGGCCAATGCTATTTTCATGCCCAGTGTTCTCAGGCAATGAAATGGATTTATATATTGTACACAGGAATCATAGCAGTATTAAGAAGAAATCAGAACAGTGCTCTCCAGTCACTGCGAGTGAACTTACATGATGTTCAGTTGAATATATATAGCTACTTCAGAAGAGACTTTCATCTCCAAACATTTGGTGGGGAGGGAAAACTCTGAGCTTCTTTCATGTACAAAGACAACATTCTCATCAATTTGCAAGCTGCCATGGAGTCTATTATCCAAGTGTTATCCATAACCACTTCTGTTCCTAATTACCCCCCTCCCCCAAAACAAAATCCTGGATCACCACAGACCTCAGCAATCTCTTGTTGTTTTGTAAGCAGGAAGTTGTCAAAGCCATTCAAGAGGCCCAGGCAATGAAGCACCTGGTTTCTATGGCAACCAGCGAACATGTCATAATGCAGAATGAAGCACTGATTGCCTTGGCGATAGCTTCTGCGGTCAATTTAGGTATTCAAGCATTTATTTCCTAGATGTTGTTCTTTAAGTCGGCATTCACTGAACGAAACGTGGGCCATTCAAAAGAGCCCGATTCACTTACCCAGGCTTTTATAGATAAAGCTGTCAGATACTTTATCCACTTCCCTTTGACACTTCTCGGAGGAGCTGGTGCCACCCAGAATTCCTGGGTGGAAATCTGAGGAAGCAGAGGATACTAGGAAGCTGATCTGGCCAAAGATCAGAGAAAGGTTGAGCAAAATTCAAGTTAGTGAGTGAGCTACTTACTGTGCCTGAGCTGTTTACAGGACGTGCTTAGCTTCATCATCAAGGTGTAATGGGAGGAAGAGGAAATTTATATGAGAAAAGAGAAACGCAGAAATAAATTCTATAGAAAAGAGGGCTGGTCCCTGTGAAGCTCAAGTGATTCTTGATTTCCCAGGGCTCAAGGAACAAAGCTCCACCAACAAGCATTAGTCATAAACACCCATGGACGTTTCTGATGTGTAAACTTTGAAAAAAAGCAGTCTGTTTTAACGAATACTGAAAATTCAAGACTAGCCTATTTGTATATTGAGGGTTTTGTGTGGGGTGTGTGTGAGGGAATCATGTCTACAAGCTGCAAGGGATCTTTATTTGTAGAAATTGTTTGAGGGGGGGAAATAATTTCAATTATTAAGTTAAACATTTATCTCCTTTGCAGAAATCATCAAAGAGACATTTAAAGAGGCCAAGCTTGTTCAGAACATACATAAACTTCTCCAAGATGAAAGCACAGGCCCGGAGGTGAAATATAATTCAATAGGTCTGTTGTGCAGCCTCCTGAATTCAGGTAATTTCATCCCAATAAGTATGAATCAGAATTTGTCACTGCATGACGCGAGAACATTTTATATTGGGAAATTTGCAGCCGCAGCACAGCATGGATGTGTGGGGTAACAATAATCTCTCTGCCCCCAGTTGGTTTTCAAAATGCTCAAAATCAACAGAAAGTAAATTGAGATCATAAAATGTGTAGCAATTCAGTTAAATATGGCTTCCGGTCCCTCCTGCCTTAATGGAGGCAGCCCCGACAGCGGGGAATCATCGGGAAACAAAGATGACAGAGGGTAAATCATCCTTGCAAATTCCCCCCAGGGACAGGGGCAATGGGCTTCATTCGCAGTTCGTCTTGGTACCTGGCTCTCGCTCCAGCATGGAATATGGGAGGCAGGGAGGCGCTGAGTGCAACAGCACTTTGCCTGCCAAAAACCCTCCTACGCCATTAAGAAGCAGAGGTTGTCCATTTAATTGGATCTTTAATTGGCTTTAAAGTACTGGCGTGTGGCGGAAAAGGGTTGCAACAACATACTGTGGAATATACCAGCTACATGGATCAAAGTTTTGAATTGAGGTAAGATTTTCTTCATTCTGAGAGTCGGTTGGGGAGAGAGAAGCCCAGGGTTTGTTTAATCTAAGCTTCGTTTATATCTTTGATTCGGCAACGCTTTCCGGAATATTAGATAAAAATATATTTACAAATGAGGAAAGGACGTTGGAGTAACATTGATATTAACAAGCAAAAATGGAAACTGTGTGTGATCTGAAATGAAGAAAGGAGGGGGGGAGCGCAAGTGTGACTATGTTGGAAAGACAGAGTAATTCTCCTCACCTCCGTTTAAAAACAACAGACAACTGAGACAAAGTCTTAGTTAGGTGAAAGCTTTACAGTAGCCATGTAATAATGTAGGTATGTCTGAAACACTCTCCCAAAATAAAGGGGGGGGGAGGAGAACTGGCAAAAAATTGCTGTTCCCCGCCAGAAGCAGTTACCTGCATTCTCTCAAAATATTACTTCAAATATTGCCTCACCCCACACAAAGAAACACAAGGGGGGCTGGGCCACTGTCAGGATTGCATCCAGTGCATTGGAGTCGCTGTTGTTTCATAGTCTAGGAAGCCAAATTGCAAGGTGAAGCTATTATATACTACACTGCTTGCTTGCTCAGCCTTTACTTTTGCAGGCTATTCCGCTAAAATACATTTGATCTCCTTCAGGTGACCTTCGGAAAGAGGCCGAAGAGGACAAGATGAAAGAAACCCTTGAGAAGCTCTGTGGCCACATCAATGGTAATGTAGCCAAGCAGGCACTAATGGCTGTTCAGATACTGAATGAGGAGCACGGCCTCTTTGAACCATAAATGAGGATATCTACTTAGTGCACAAAACGCTACTGCGGTTTAAGTACTGCCTTGGCTAACAAGCAGTGCATCAGGTTTGATCTGTTGTGTCCAAGCATCCAAGCAAAATATTGCTGGAGCTGGTGTTATTGTTTTTTTCAAAATATATATATATATTGAAGGGCCTTGGGTGAGGAGTTTTTTTGAATAGGATGTTAAGGCAAATGATATTCACACAAGCCTCTTTCCAAGTCCACAACATCACCACCCCAGAACACTAAATCCTGATTAAATCCTGTTCTTCCTTGCATTCCAGCAGAAATGACTCCATTAAACTCACTTGTTTAACTGTGGAATGGTTATCACAGATCACCCTCTCATCATGTGCGAATACAATATCCATTCATCCATGGGGGAAGCACACGTACAGGCCCCTGGCAAACATTATAGAACTTCAGAATATAGTAATGGAGGAACTGCATCTTTTGTAAGTTCGGTTCCTGCCTACTCTTTCCCCAGACATGCTGGTTTGTAACGTATAAGCCATTCTGGTTTTGTGCGTATCTACTCAAGGAAACATGCAAACCATGCCTTCATCAGTAAAATAAAGCCAAAAAATATGATAACAAACAGTTAGCTATCATAATGTATCAGCCCTATCATCTCCCTACAGCATTTGATCAGATTCTCTCTTTTTCTTCCTGTAAGCTGTCTAGGGTTGCTAACTTTATTTCAAAACTAATAGCCTTATGGGCAAGGGCAGAACTATGTTTGATAAGACCTAGGAAGAGCCACTTTGTGCGTAATCACATGCACATGAGCATTGCTGTAAACCCAAGTGTCGCAGGAAATAACGGGGTTCAAAGGGGGAAGGGCAGGCAGGCGTATATGCGCTCCGCCGTCGTGCAAGATGACCCAGAATGCAACCCTTACACATGTCAGGGGTTGCCTGATGTTTCTGCCAGAGGAATATTCCACATTAAATGAATGAGTCACACACAGACACAGTGTTTGCTTTTTGTTGCTGCTGCTTATTCTACATAATGCTGATGGGCAACATCAATGCCCCAATCTCCCATCTCGTGATTCTTCAACTTTAAACTAGACTTCAGCTAGAGAAGGGTCCTTCGTAAAGTAGGGCATATGGCCACCCCATCGTCTTCCCACCAGGGGGTATGATTCTGGAAGAGTACAGTGGTACATTGGCAGTCAAACAGCTTGGTTCCCGAACGCCGGCAGTGTTTAGGTTTGCGAATGTTTTTCGGAAGCTGAACGTTCGCCATGGCTTCCGATTGAGTGCAGGAAGCTCCTGCGACCAACCAGAAGCCACGCCTTGGTTTTCGAACCGTTTCGGCAGTCGAATGGATTAAATTTGAGAACCAAGGTACCACTGTACTTGGCTTCTCTGAGCACATATTAACTGCAGGATACTTTTTGTACAATCACTACTATTGCACCTTTGAGATGACAAGCTTGAAAAGAGAGAAAGCAGGCCATTTGTGTGCACATGCACAACCCATTAAAAATCTTTCCTGCGCAACTCTCATTCAGCACAGTGCAATTTGTTCAGGAAAAGCTTCCTAGGGATTGTGTCCCGATATGCCTTCCAGCAAGCAAAAAACGTGCCAGGGGGAGGTCTTTTTGGCTGCTAAATCCACAGTGCTACTTGGTATTCATCAGTCAAGGAATTTGCCTGCTGGCTCTTTTAACTCTCACAGGCTATTATGGCTTCTTCTTTGCTAGCTGGAGACATGGAAGTTTTCCTCTATACGACTTATAAGCATTATCATTTGCAAGTCTCCTGCATCCTTTGTTCAAACTTCATGCCACCAAATGGATTGCTGTGGGGGTTTAAGTTATGCAGAGTTCACTGGTATGAGTTTATTACCTGGGGCAAACTGAAAAAGAGTCCAGCATAAGAACATAAATCAGTAAGGAGGAATCCTACTGTTTCCTAAAAACAAAATCAGCACGTAGTCATTTTTCCCAACTGCAGGAAGAGAGTATAGTAACCATAAAGCAGAGAGGCTTATCGGCACTCTCTGGAAAGAGTTTGTAATCTGAGCTATCACAGAAAAGCCTTTACCCATGCCTGGGGAGGTCCTACTACTGGATCACAAAGGTAGAAACACCAGTCACCATCTCTCTTTGGGAGAACCAAAAATACAACTTGTAAGATGGTTTTGCATCCCATCATCTTGTAAAAACAGCTTTTCTCCGTGTTAGCAAATTACAGTGGTACTTTGGTTCTCAAACGCCGAAAACCTGTGTTCCGGTTTTCAAACGATTTTCGGAAGCCGAATGTCCGATGCGGCTGTTGGCTGTTATTGCCGGGGCACCTGCACCAATCAGAAGCCGGACCTTGGTTTTCAAACATTTTGGAAGTCAAACAGGCTTCTGGAATGGATTAAGTTTAGTGCTTTTGTTTTTGCTATTTATTTTGCATTTTTGTTTTTGAGGCTTTTTCAGTTAATTTGTTTTTGTGATTGTGTGGAACCCAGTTCAGCTACTGACTGACTGATTGTTTGACTGCGGAAATGGATAAAAGCCTCCATCCAAACAGTGAATATCATTAGTGCAGCTAAGAATTTTTTTAAAAAATTTTTTTATCATCTACAATACTGTCTTATTTTATAGTACAGTACATGTATTATTGCTTTCATTTTACGGATCAGTGGTCTCGTTAGATAGTAAAATTCATGTTAAATTGCTGTTTCAGGGGTTGTTTTTAAAAGTCTGGAACAGATTAATCCGTTTTGCATTACTTTCTATGGGAAAGAGCACATTGGTTTTGGAACGCTTTGGTTTTGGAACGGACTGCCAGAATGGATTAAGTTTGAGAACCAAGTACCACTGTACTAAGGGCAGTTTTAGATCTCTGCGCATTAGCTTGGTTAGTCCATGAAAATGGGCTCATACATTTTCAAGAGAATGGTTGTTTAAAATTCAGGGTTGTTTTTTTAAAAATAATAATAATAATACAGGCAAACCACTTTGTGTGCGATCATGCACATGAGCATCGCTGTAAACCCAGAAGTAGCAGGAAAAGCAGGTACAAAGGAGTGCAAATGGGGTATATGTGCTCCACCGTCGTGCAAGATGATCCAGAACCCAGCCCCCTGCACAAACCGGGCGTTGCCTGATGTTTCTGCCAGAGGAATGTTCCACTTTAAATGAAGGAGTCACACACACAACACATAGAGTTTGCTTTTTGTTGCTGCTGCTTATTCTACATGCAGTAAAAAAAAAAAATACTTCTTACAAAAATTACACAAATACAGACTTTATAAAAGTGTGTTAGGCAGTGTAGACAAGTTTGCAGTCCCTGAAGGGGGAAAAAAAATCAGGCAACCTCAGAAGCAGTTCAACCAAAGTTCAGTCCTTTGCCAGGAAGAATCCAAACAACAGTTTTCCAGGGCCTCCCCAAAAAAACACATCGCTGACTTCACTGTTCGGAACTGTGTTCTACACAGGCGTTTATGTGGAATGGCTGTGAAGGATGGTTGAAAACTCTAAAGGCACATGCCATCCATTTCAACGAGGGTCATATTAAAACAGCTTGCATAAAAGAAAGCCCATGAGGCCAAAATCCTGAAAAGAGAACTTAACACTTTTTCATTCCCAGTGACAAACCACCTCTTTATGGCAGGCTCTGGAGTAGGTCTAGCTGGCTTATGCTCCGCCAAGCAGAATGCAGCCCAACTGTATACTACAGTAGCTTCTCTAGCAACTCACCTGTTTTAATCAAAGCACTGTGTTATCAGATCAGCATCCCTATCTGGCCGATGGGCCCTTTTCAGCTTGGTGAGTCACAAGCTGTGTGCAGGCTGGCCACGGGACCTTGCCCTGATACGGTCCGCAACCTGACAAGTGTAAGAACATCTATTTGCCGTCCATGAAGTGGAAATGACCAATGCACACTTTTAAAGAGCTTTGCATCATTCAAATACCCCTGAACATCCAATACATCCAATTATTTACACATACCTTGGAGACTTTAGCATATGCATTTTTCACTGCCACAAAAAAAAAAAGATAGAAATGTGGTCGGTTCCAAAGAGGTATGCCTCCAGGTATCTAGCAAAACGAGAAACTTCAGTCCAACAGATAAATGGCTTTACAAACTACTACTATATGAAGTAACATTAGCAAAACTGTAAGAGGGACACATTTCCTTGTTCAAATGTCTATAAATAACGCCATATTAGAAAGGAGACATGGCGCAAGAAGTCAGCCTTGACCTTTCCAAAGGAGGCCTGTGATGGCGCTGAACGTACAATGGACTTTTACTTTACAAATCCTGGTAGGTAAGGCAAGTCCTTTTGAAATATCTCCAGTGTTCTCTTCAGATCTCTAGCATCAAAAATGGACACATTAGATCTGGCCTGAATAAGAGGAAATCCCTCCCTTCTGTACAGTTGATCCCGGCATGCGACACGCCCCACCCCACCCCCTTTTAAAAAAACAACAACGCTCAGGCTACACTGTACAAACATGGCTCTCATTTAAAACGCTCACGCAGTGCAGGCTTCAATCTCTCTCAACAGGCACAACATTCCCTGAACAAGTTTTCCATATTTAAAGGCATTTCATGTATCTTCCCCAACCCCACCCAAGATGTGATCATTTGGCATCGTGGGGCTTTATTCTAGGCACTGACCAACTTTTGGAATGTAACGATTCTAACCTCTAAGGAACTACTGTAAAAGGAAAACTAAGGCAACAGTCCTTAGACAGTAGTAGCTTGCGGGTAGGAGCATCTAGTCTATTGGTGCCTGCCGCAATTTCAAATCTGTGTACAGAAGGATGAAGATAAATAAGTCTTCTTTCCGAGAGATCAGCATCGCAAAACTATTCATTAGCCAGGTGACAAGATGAGCAGGTTCTTCAGCTCCAGCTTGAAGTGGGATAGCATCCAATTATGTTTTTTTTGTTTTGTTTTTAAGTGATATAGTATGGCTTTATGCTCTAGTTGTATCAAGACTTTTCAAGATCTCCGGTTTTGTTTCTTTTCTCCTTGCTCTCACAGCAAGAGCAGTGGGGGGGAACGGGACTGATTTGTCTTTACAGATGATCTCTTCTCTTGTCTTCAGAAATGGTAACCTGCCTTCACAGCTTCAATGTCACAAATCAGTGTCCTGGCCAGGAAAATCCCAAATATCTAACAAAGAAGAAAAGACAGACAAAACAAGCACTATTATAAGAAAGGAAATGCTTTAACAGTCTGGTGTTCTTTATGAAAATAACAAAACAGTGCAAATTCTGGCTCCTTTGCTAGCCTGTTTCAAACTAGCCTGGAAATAACTGAAGTCCTCGTCAACAGTGCTGGAATATTGCAGAACTATTTAGCCCTGGAAAAATAGGTTAGGCCTTTAACTGGTTTGGAACCAATGAGGTTCGTGCTGCCTTCTTCCATTGAAAAGCACTGCCCACATTTCAAGTTGGAAAACTATTACAATCGCTTTGCAAGACTGAGATTGGTGAGCATAACTGCTCAGTCAACACAACACATTCATTCCTCTATTTTCCTTTAGAAGACCATTAACAGCTGCACAAGGATGTGGGGCAAGGAAAAGAATGACACTCAAACTGAAACATACGACAGTTTTCTTGATCTAAGTGGGCAGGCAGGTGGGGGAGAGGAACAGAACAACACGCTCAGGCTATTAACCAGCCTGGATTTTACTGGTCCAACCAGTAAAACTTTTTTCTGTTAGGGGGGCAATTATCAGGCATCTGGAAAGCCAATGAAAATCCAGGCGCTGCTATGGTCTGGTCCCCGACTTGCCAAATTCTACTCAGGTTCCACTCCCAGTGCTGCTATTTTTGAAATCTGAAGCTAGCAACTCTATTCATGGGATCACCAAATGGTATCTTTTACGCAAATATTTGTCTCTAACAATTCTTCATCACCCAAACCCTGTAATAGTAGACAGATCTAATCATTGGGTAAGAAATAATATGTCCTACTTCAACAGGCCAACAGGAACTCACCTGCAATAACGAAATTGCTACAAAAATTCCTGCCACGATGTAAATATTCCGGGGCAACCAAGCTTCCAGAGCAGGGATGCAGCCCCTGGTGTAAATTCGTTCTCCCCAAGCGGATACAGGCTAGAAAGAGGAAATAGAGGAGTTGGGGGGAGGGGGGGAAGAGAGAATTTCACATGTATTTTCTTTTTGTTACTACCTCTATTTTTAAGAAAAGAACAAAACTGGAATCTCCCTGCTATGGGCAGGGCTGAACTAAAACAAATTAAAATTCTGCACCTAGAAAAGCTACGTTCTACAACTGGTATCAAATGACAAAATCTCTTACTTTGCATAATCTATTCTGCTATTTTTGCTCTCTTGCTGTCTTCACTATAGCAGTGAAAGATAACCAATGAAAATCTTATTCAGCCACCTCTTTAGCTTTGTGGCTACAGAAAGAATAAAGAAGTATGTCACAGGTAGTTTAAAAATGCTTTCTTTTGATTGTGTTTTAAAAGATATGACCAATGTAACCTCAGGAATTTATCAGTAACTTGGACAATTGGTTTCTCTAAAAGTATCAGTGAATATAATCCACCTGCTACAATATTCATAAAGAGCTAATATGGGGAGGTATCAAAATTTTGGTAATGTTTATTGGGAACTGTGCAAAAAAATGTTTTCTGACATATGACCTGTGACTAATGTAACGTGACCAATGTAACATGTGAAAATTAATTGCTAGACACCCACAAATAAATGCCTCCAAACAAGACCTTGTGCATATGACAGTTGACTATGCATTCATGAGTTGCAGCCCACTTCAAGTCTGTGAGGAAAGTTGTAATGCCCACAGAAATTTACACTTAGCTGTGGCAACATCCTAATTGTTTCTTTTCAGCACAACATTTATCATCATTCGCAGGGAAGACAAACATCAAAGAAGTCCCTCCCCCCCCCCCCACTTTTAAAGAAAAGGGTTTCATACTAATGAATATCATATTGCATTGTCTGGCCAACCAATTTGCTATTCAAACTCAACCATAACAAAGTTTCCAACAGACACCAGTACTTCAATAGTTGTTTCCGCTTCTGCACTTCTTATTTTTTTACAGGATAACCACATTTTCCACTGGGAAATTATTCCCTGTGTTTGTAGTGTCCATTGTAAATTATGCTAAAAATCCATTTACACTTTCAGGCCCCCTTCAACCTTTGACAGGGTCGTGCTGTTCGCTGGGGCAAAAGAAGAGACCTTCATCTCTAGACCAGGGGTGAGCAACCTCTGGCCTGTGGGCCAATCTTGACTCACCAGGCTGATTTGACCTGATATCTTACAGGTAAGGGTGGGTAATTTGTCCAAGACTACTTTGCATAGCTCCCAAACACTGTGATATACTGATATATCACAATGTCTGAAATAAGGATGGAGCTATGTAGAGGCATAAGCCGACTTCAGTTTTTCCCACATTGCAGTTTCTACATAGCGCATGCACACACACACACACACACACACACACACACACACCATGATTCACGAAATATTGCTAGGTCAAGAACTATGAAACCAATATCACGATATGGACTTTAAACCGGTTTTGGATGACATATTGATCTATCGCCCAGTCCTAATAGGAGTGAAAGGAATTTGGAGAAGCAGGCAGCCCCTGCTCTCTCATAAGTTGCAAGAAAGAACTGAACATCTTAGCGCACCAAGAAAAAACCTGTGTCCTGTTATTTTATTGTCATTTCCAGTTTGATAACAGCACACTGGGGTGGAGACTTGGGAGACCAGAAACTCCTCCAGATTGCAAGTAAACGCCAAGCGCATATAACAAAGAAGTACAGTCGTACCTTGGTTCTCAAACGCCATGCGACTCGAACGTTTTGGCTCCCAAACGCCGCAAACCCAGAAGCGAGTTTTCCGGTTTGCAAACGTTTTTTGAAAGCCGAACGTCCAACACTGTTTCCACGGCTTCCAACTGAGTGCAGGAAGCTCCTGCAGCCAATCAAAAGCTGTGACTTGGTTTTCAGAAGTTGAAGGGACTTCCGGAACAGATTCCATTTGAGAACCAAGGTACGACTGTATTGGGAAGACACTAGCCCTTGGCCAACTATGGTTTCCAACATAGTTTTGGAAAGGCTACTGATACGGCATGATACTTCTTGCCTGCTATTCTAGTTTCTTGCATCAAGAATTTACCAAGTTTAATTGCCTGATGCTTCCTTTCACAGTGACTCTAGCTCCTAATCCCTTGTGGGAAAGCAAAACTGGGGGTGAGAGGAAGGGCAGTGATATATGAGACAAACAGTAACATCAAAAATACTCACCAGATTTCTTACATCATAGCCACACTGCGTGTTGACAACCTTTTGCTGAAGAGAGAGGAAAAACAGGGGTGTCAATATAGCTTATCAACCATGCCGAGATTTGGATGCATTTCTTATTTTAAATCAGTATGAAGGATCCTTTGCGAAGCAGCGCGCAATCGAGACTTTAGAGGACATTTTACGTGCTCAGTTCAGGAAACACTTCCTTTTTCTGAGCGCTAGTATTAATACAGAACTAAGACGACAGGAAATATCTCACAGCAGGATCTTGGATGCAGCAGGAAAAAGGAACGCCACATCTCTCACGGCTCTTGCTTGTGCTACTGCAGTTGAAGTATATGTTAAGGTTCCAGTCGTTTGGCTCCTGAGCACCACAACAGTTATTCTGCAATAGATAAATCACCCTGTTAGGCTAGGGATGTACCAAAGGATTCAGTACCTGTATCAGAAAAATCAACCAAGAGATTACATGCATTGAATCATACGGATGATGTAGATGGTTTTGTTGAAATAGGGCATCCTGTTATAAAATAATTTACTGATAATCATGAAGAATGGCAACTACCAAAATCACAGATTGGACTTTGGCAAACTTAACTAGATCAATCTGTCCTGGAGTGCAGCAGGTTGGGATTTTGTGTTGGTATTCTTTTCTCTCTCTCTCTCTCTTGTAATTTTTATATGTTGTTGTGCAGTCACTTAGTCATGTCTGACTCTTCGTAACCCCATGGACCAGAGCACGCCAGCCACTCCTGCCTCCCACAGTTTGGTCAGACTCATGTTGGTAGCTTCAAGAACACTGTCCAACCATCTCATCCTCTGTCGTCCCCTTCTCCTTGTGCCCTCCATCTTTCCCAACATCAGGGTCTTTTCCAGGGAGTCTTCTCTTCTCATGAGGTGGCCAAAGTATTGGAGCCTCAGCTTCAGGATCTGTCCTTCCAGTGAGCACTCGGGGCTAATTTCCTTCAGAATGGATAGGTTTGATCTTCTTGCAGTCCATGGGACTCACAAGAGTCTCCTCCAGCACCATAATTCAAAAGCATCAATTCTTCGGCAATCAGCCTTCTTTATGGTCCAGGTCTCACTTACATACATCACTACTGGGAAAACCATGGCTTTAACTATATGGACCTTTGTCAGCGAAGTGATGTCTCTGCTTTTTAAGATGCTGTCTAGGTTTGTCATTGCCTTTCTCCCAAGAGTTAGGCATCTTCTAATTTCATTACTGCTGTCACCATCTGCAGTGATCATGGTGATCATTTATATACAGGAAATCAAAAAGACTGTTTTGGGGTTATTTAGTATAGCCACTCCCTGGGGTGGTAAACCCAACTATCACACCTGTTTTATGAACAACATACACAGAAGCGTGTTTTTTTGGGGGGGGGAATTATGTAGCATTACCATTGTCACTAAACATTCTATGTTTCTGTTTATTTGACTGGGATGGCACAGCTGCTGGACAGAGAGATCCTTTGTCAAGAAATAAAGTGTACAATCAGTATGTACATGTGACATATGTGTTGCTGAATTCAAGACTGCAGACAGAAGTGGTCAAATATCTGAATACCCATTCCATGTAAACTGGTTCCAGCATATTCGACACATGTCAGGGCAAAGCTTCTAGAACAGGCTTCCTCAACCTCGGCCCTCCATATGTTTTGAGACTACAATTCCCATCATCCTTGACCACTGGTCCTGCTAGCTAGGGATCATGGGAGTTGTAGGCCAAAAAAAATCTGGAGGGCCAAGGTTGAGGAAGCCTGTTCTAGAAGATCACAACTTCCATTCATCCTTCATAGTAAAATTCTTCAGGGAATCCAATACATGGTTCAGGTTAACAAGCAGTTCATTTTCTTCCCCAAGAACTTTTTAAAGACCCTAACTCGCTGCTGTTTCCCAATTAAAAGGCCAAGCAGATTTCTCAAAGCAGCTTACCATTTTCTGCAACGAATCAATGAGGTTCTGCAGGTCAATGTCATCTCGGTAAGACTTAATGTTGTTCTTGAAAAACGTCTCCACCCGGTCCCTCACCCAGTCTTGGAACAAGAAAGCCAGGACAGCTGCTGCCAACTCCAGGATAAAAATTAGCACAATTGTGCCACAGAACTGCAAAACAGAGGGGGGGGGGAGAGAATAAGATTCTGCTCAAAACAGAAGCCAGTAGTTCTCCAACAATGTTCCAGGGGACCTTGAAATCCCTCAAGAAGACAATTGGTGATCATGACCAAAAGACCACTACTGATCTTCCTCTCTATTACACAGGAGTTGGGGTGGGGTTGGTTTCAACATTTAGATAGCCTTAATCTAATGTATTGAAAAATCTGCTCGCAAGACCTTAGTTCTGAGCTATCCTATAGCTCAGATTTTGTAAAATTATCTTAATTAACCATATTGGCTGTGAGTCCTGGAAGACCTGCTCCCTACCCTGCAGGCCATTTCCCACCTGGCCTCAGAGGGCGGGGCTCTTACTGACTCCAGCTACAAAAACCAAGGCTGCTGAAGAGGCCAGAAACATAGCTGTCAACTTTCCCCCTTATTCCGAATAGGATTCCTTGCAAGAAAAGGGAAAAGTTGACAGCTATGGCCAGAAACCATCTTGGCTGTCTCTTAGTGCAGACTCAGGTCATTGAGCCTGAGCTTCCACAGTCATCATCTGTCATGAACTGCCAGGGGCTGCAACAGCCGCAGACATATTATATGCTTATGGCAATATTTTATTCTTTTGTTAATTGTGCTGTTTTAAAATGACAGTTTATCTACAACTTCTTTTATTTTGAAATCTTTTAAGATAATATTTTGGTTTCCTGGTTATTATGTGGCTTTGAATGCATTACTTTATATTTGATTTTCTTCAATAATGTTTTGCTCTGGATTGTTTTATTTGATGTTTTAACGTATTGTAAACTGCTTTGGGATTTCCCCCCTTAAAAATATAAAGTGGTTTAGAAATAATAATAGTAATAATAATCTAAATCATATAAATTTATATAATCACACAGAAACAAACATATATATGATTGTGTGTGTGTGTGTGTGTGTGTGTGTACACATACACACTCTAAATCATATATCATCATATAAATTTGGAAAGTTCACCATGTATATCCTAGAATACACCCCTTAACCCTCTGTAATGCAAAATAGAAAGGGCTCCTGAAGGTTGAAAAATCACTGAAGGAGGCCAACAAAGCTTTTCATTTAGAGCTCACCAAATATTACGCCCGATAAAACTCAACTAGAGCAGACACACAAACTTCCCACGAAATAACTGCACACTGTTTGCTTGTAGCAATCTGTGAAAAGTACTAAAACAATGCGCTGCAATTCACAATACTTGACAAAGAAACAAGGAAAAAACAAGGCAGGGGAAACTAGACTGTCCAAAATAGGTGCATTTGAAAACAGAGGTAACCCTTTTTGATAACCCACATATCGGGTTTATTTGAGCTAGGAGAGAATCTGAATATAGGTAATAGTGGTTATCAAAGCAGAAATTTTAAATACTTACAGCAAAAACTTTCTGGCTTCTTAAGTTGCTCTGATAAAAATGATGCTGCTTTCAAAGTGGAACTTACATAATTTTGAAAATGGAATGCTCATTCACGGAAGCTAAGAGATGCTAGTGCTCTCCTCTAGGTTTGAGGTCATGTAGTGTTAATGTATCCCAGCAAATACACCCAAAAGTTCTCCTTTTTTTGCTAACACCCCAGTAACAATTACTGGTAAGTCTGACAGGCTGTGGTTCTCAAAATTGGAGTCAGTCTCCCTCGTTGCTAACTTTCAAGAGAAATTTAGAAACAATCCTGTTTGCCCAGGCATTTGATGGCTAAAAGACAGTGTTCCTGGCAACCCTGAGATCACCTGCTGACAATGTTTCTATACTGTTTTTAAGGTTCTTTTCAAATGTTTTATGACTGCTGTGTCTGGCACCCTGGGATCATCCAGGAGCAAGGGTGGGGTATAAATAAAACAAATAAATAAATAAATGGTGATTCAAAATGTTGTTGTTGTTGTTTTTAAAAAAAATATATGGTTGTATCTAATTTTATACAATCCTTGAGATTATGGGAAACAGCTGTTTAAAGACTTCTAATACTCACTGTTAGGAAATGTTTTTCACTACGCTAAACTAAGACCCCAGAAGCAAACAAAACAAAACAAAACATTAATATTCACTACCCACCAAGTCATGCTGTCCTTCACTGACAAATTCTCTAAAATGTGTTGATTAACCTACTGGCTGTAATTGGGATGCTTTCACTTAGCCTAGTTCTACAAGAATTACACAAAGAAATAAACCCCAAATCCTGACTGATGGGGACACTTCCTGGCTAGCAAAACACCCCCCCAACAATCCAATTACTTACGAATTTCAGGAGGCAGATGTTCTCCCGCAGGGCTCCTACACAGCCAGCAAATCCCAGAATGAACATTATCCCGCCAACAAACAAGATAAGGATCACAGGGTCAAAGCCGTGGAGGCGGGTCATTTGGGATATGTCAGAGAGCACCCCCTAAAACGAAGCAAAAACGATAGAGAGTGAGTGAGAACCTGCTCCTTGTACTCATCAGTTATGACGTTAATGAATTAAAGCTTCCTAGCATTCTACTGCAAGGATACCATACACCTCAAAAGAGAATTCAAAAGCAGGCCTGCACCATTGAAGGATATGCATTGCATGCATAAAAGGCTCGGTGCAATTGAATTTCCATTAAATAGGGGTGGGGGTTACGTCAGTCACTTCACAGGGTATTTAATTACAATAACCCCGCATACCGCGAGGAAAGATATTTGAATACAGTGGTACCTCAGGTTAAGAACTTAATTTGTTCTGGAGGTCCGTTCTTAACCTGAAACTGTTCTTAACCTGAAGCACCACTTTAGCTAATGGGCCTCCTGCTACCGCTGCGCCGCCAGAGCACGATTTCTGTTCTCATCCTGAAGTAAATTTCTTAATCTGAAGAGTTATTTCTGGGTTAGTGGAGTTTGTAACCTGAAGCGTATGTAACCTGAGGTACCACTGTAAGACTAAAGGTTGTTCACTTACTATATTTCTAATTACCTACTATAATTCACTTACGATAATTTTAATTACTATATTTTAAATAGCATCAAATGGCTACATGCATGAAGGGAGCCTGGGCTGGCCTCAGCTCTTTTGTCAGGTACACACTCCTGAATTTGTCACCAGGAAATGTCCCTAAATATCAGGTTCTGCCAACCAATCTAAGGACCTTGCAGCCAAACAGGCTTCCGCTAGGTGGCACTAACAGAATGACGAGTCACAAAATGATTTTTTTTCTGATTTGGACACCGCTGTCAGCCTAAGACCCCCATGCAGTCATTTCCCTGCACCCGAGACAAAACTGCATCATTTCTGGGTGGATTAAATAACTATCAACGTAATAACTGTTTGCTGCAACTCTGGGGTATATTATTATTATCTTTCTGACATCTGGATCTTTACATTTCAAATAAGCCTTTATTTATAGGTGTTTGAGGTGCTCCCATCAGGTATATGCCCTCAGTAAAGTTTTTGGAAACTTCAGGGTGGGGTGGGGTGGGGAACACATCACAATGACTAGGAGTTTCAGAAAGAATTTAAGATGAAATGTGAGCAGATAGTTCTCTCAAACAGTGATTCGTAGCATCCTTCAAATATGAGCTGCTTCACGGGAATTCCCGTTGGAATTAGCACTGCGTTTCCTTCTGAAACCAACGTCACCCGCTAACAAAACATTAGAAGGGGGGCAGTTACACAATGAAGCTGGTACCATCGAATAGATTTGGTGGGCAGAGACAGGACAGGTGTTTCATTTGTCCGACACGAAGAGCTTTGGTTTTTTTTAAAACACACACACACACAGATCCAAATAACAGGAAGTGGCAATGAAAAAGAAACACCCTGGAAAGCCTTGCGCAACCTTTAATACCAGGGTGGCTGCTCCATAGCGGTTTTTGTGATTCTCTTTGCACAAGTGGAAAAGCAACTTTGGGTTGGGGTTCGCCTTTACCACGCAAAACTCTTTGCAACATCCAGGAGTCCTTCGGTGAGCAAAAGGGACCTTCCCCAAGCAGAAAGGCACTTTTTGATCCAGAGTTCTTTGGAATAAGAGCCCTGATGGATCAGGGGGCTGACAGCATGTCCCAATCTACCTCCTGCCCACGTCTGTTCTCAAGTCTTCTTCTTCTTTGGCGATCACTCGTAACCAAATAAGATTGTCTTCCATAAACACGGTTTTAACAATGGCCTGTGGAGGCCAATTCTGGATCCACACGTCCTTCCACAATGGGGACATTCGTTTCCAGGCGGGAGTTGATCACAGTGTGGATTTGCCAAGCGTGCCTTCCCCTTAGCACGTTTCTCCTTTGTGTCCTGAGTTCGAGTGTCTTCAAAGCCCACCTTTGGTAAAGGCTGTTCTCCAATTGGAGCGCTCGCAGGCAAGTGTTTCCCAGTTGTCGGTGCTTAAATTACATTTTTTAAGATTTGCCTTGAGACAGTCTTTAAACCTCTTTCGTTAACCACCAGCATTACGCTTTCCATTTTTAAGTTCGGAATAAATAGAGTAGTTGCTTTGAAGACAATAACCAGGCATCCGCACAACACGACCAGACCAACAAAGTTGATGTTGAAGAATCCTTGCATACTACCTGTCACAATATCGCAGGTAAAAATAGGAGTATGCCCATAGTTTCTATTTGGAACACCCCCGTTTTCTCATTCAGAATTGCTTCTCTTCCTGTCTTTATCCCTGCCCCACTCTCCTAATAAATCATACATTGATAAACCCACTGCCTGAATATACTCCACTGCAATTTCTATGGTTGCAATGGTTCACAAGGTGCCTTTGGAGTGGCAACAAATCGCAGCAAAGTATCCCAAGAGCAGCAGTTCACAGAGTTGTATTTTATCTATGAGACTATTTACCTGGGAACAGTTTGTGGGTGAGGGATTGGGAGGGGTAACATAAAGCGGGCTAAGTCTGACTAATGAAACTTAGCAGCTGAATACAAATAGCAAAACCAGAAAACCCAAAGCCCAAATGATTAACACTCCCATTAAATGCAATAAAACATCATCACTACTAAGCAGAAGAAAACAATTTCAGGTTCCAGGGTGCTGAAGATCAACAGCCTGCCCAATTAAAATGGCCAAATCTGGGCTGCTGATTTTTGGTGTGGGTACTAGCCATATGATGCTTCCCTCCTACAGAACTTGTGTGTGTGATAAGTCAGTCCTCGGAGGAGAAAGGGTACCATAGCAACTATTTTTTTCCTGGAATTCTGCCCATTTTGCGTGAGGCTTCAGAAATAGCCTATCATTTAGAAGTTAAATGTAAATGCGCCAAATATCCCCTTGCCTCCTCTTTTCCAGTCCTGACCTGCAAATCTCACCACCACCCTAGGGTTAACTGCAGAACAGCCAGCATGTCTAACAAATTCAGAACCTACAATCATGTAAAAAAAGGGGCCCACAAGGAATTCAGAATGCAGAAAGGATGTTGAGCAAAAGGGCTGTGTTTTAATCATCTTCAAACCAAGCCTCACAGAGGCAGCAGGAGGGCAGAGGGGGGAGCAGGAATCTCGTGCTTTTTCATTCTAACACAGAACTTGTGGTTTTCCCTTGCTGAAACTTAAATTTTCATATAGACTAAAGCAGTGGTGCTCAAAGGGTGCGGCAGGCAAGGATGGAAAGTGTGGCGGGAAAATTCAAGGACAAACAAAGAAACATAACAATGTAGTATAGGACAGTGGACAATGTAGTATCCAAATAATTTTTCTCGGATATACAACCAGAAACAGTATCCACGCCTCTCTTCAAGAGCATGGGCTATTCTTATACAGTTGTCCACGACATGCTATTGTGAGCAGGGATTTTCAACCCTGACAAATATGAAAGAGCAGAAAAGTGAAATGCTTCTGTGTGTTTGCTTCAAATTAGGCCTAATATAAATAAGATTACCTGGCAAAAGTAAGCTCACACCTCTCATACATACTTAAGGTACATATGTAAGAAGCTTGTTTATAATTAGGTTTTTTTTTTAATGACTCATGTTCCTATGTTTATACATTGTTTTATACTTTCTGGGGGTCCCATGATCATATTATAAAGCAGTTGTGTTCCATTTTATAAATCAAGCACTGCTAGTTGTTCATTTTGTTTCCCAATTTCTTACCAATAAAAAATTTGGTGTAATGTCAGCAAATGTTTATTCTGAAAGTGTGGCTTGGGGGGAGGAGGGGGGTGTTTGAGAACCACTGCCCTAGAAGCTGAAGGTGTTCAGCTGGTATTCAGAGACAAGATTACGTTTCCAACCCTGCTGGCTTGATTTTGCTGTATCAGACTTCCTGGTGTCAAAATCTCTTCTGCAGCACCTCATCGCATAAGGGTGGGGTGGGGGACAAACCAGGTGCAGAATTAGGCAAGACATGCAAGCTAACAATAAATTTAGGAAGCTAGGTATCTACCCACCCAAGCTTTGATTCAAAGCAACATGGGAGATCTACCCCAGTAACAGCCATATAGCCAAAGTCACCCAAGAGGGAGGCAGGATATAGATCAGGGGTAGGCAACCTAAGGCCTGTGGGCCGGATGCAGCCCAATAGCCTTCTCAATTCGGTCCGCGGACGGTCCAGGAATCAGTGTGTTTTTACATGAGTAGAATGTGTGCTTTTATTTAAAATGCATCTCTGGGTTATTTGTGGGGCATAGGAATTAGTTCATTTTTCTTTTCAAAATATAGTCCGGCCCACCACATGCTCTGAGGGACGGTGGACCGGCCCATGGCTGAAAAAGGTTGCTGACCCCTGATATAGATATTACCTCCACCAAAATCAGCAGCCCAGGTTGGGTGTGGAGGTGACGAAATGGCATGGCTTCCCCCACTTAAATGCCTAGCTGGGGCCTGACAGCGTACTCAGACGTAAGCCAAAAGGAACTTGCTCCCAGGAATTGTATAGAGCAGGCATGGCCAACAGGTAGATCGCGAGCTACTGGTAGATCTCCGGACGTCTGTGGTAGATCACTGACTCCCCCCAACAATGCTCAACAACTTTGTCCTGCCCTGCACCCCTAAAAAATGGGGCTTTCCTTCCTAAAAATAAGCTTATCAACTTTGACCTGAACCCCCCAAAAGGGGGGGGGGGTAGATCACTGCCAGTTTTTAACTCTGCAGGTAGATCTCAGTCTCTTGGAAGTTGGCCACCCCTGGTATAGAGGGTTCCAACCTAAGGCTTCTTCCCTAGAACCAAGCCCCAGGGAACCCTGTTGGACTTTCTGAGTAGATATATGCAGGATTATGCTGCAAGGCTCTTTGCATCCCCCAAGATAAGTAGCTGATTTTGAAGCACACTCATGAAAATAAGCCTGGAGGCAGAAAAGCGGTGCTAGTTGGGATTTTTGTCCTTCAATATGAAAGGCCAATGAGTTGAGGATGAGCGCATGTGCTGTGTGGGACCTCTTGCACCTCCTCAATGAGAAGCGGCTCAATTCTCCATAGCAAAGAATCACACTTTTCTTACCTTTTCGCTCCAGGCCCAAAGACCAGCCCCAAGAAAGGCAACTCCGGCTAGCTAGGGAGGAAAAAGTAACATGCTTATTATTTGCTGGAAAGCATTGTTTGGTCACACACCTCACCCAGACACAATCATTATGAGGCAATATGTACATCAAATTCCCCCCCCCCATGGGATGGAGTAAGGGACAACATCATGAACACCAGGTACAGGACATCTGTCACACAGGTGTGTTGAAATTCTGCGTCGGGTGACAGTTTTACAACTGCTGCTGTTTTTCAGGTGTCGAAAGCCTCAAGGCAAGCATAGAGTCTGGGATATTGCCCAAGGAACCCATACCACATGACGAGGTCTGAATTGGCTGCGACTATCTGGGGAAGACATGCTGAGGTAGACAGTTCATATAAATCTATGGTACGGCTGAATGTGGCATATGTTTCGCATTGAGTCTCCCCCCAAATAGAAGGTGCCGAAAAGAGAGAAAAACAATGAAAATTATCAGAGGGGCTACAGCACCTTCATATCTGACGAGTATTGATGTTAGCAGTCTCCCTCTTTTCAAAATGAGTCCCCTGCCTGGGGATGGAAAAATGAGGTAGCCAGGTGGAGCCAAAATTATGTGGGGGGGACGGGACTATGGTTTTAAAAACTACCACCACCAAACAAACTCAAAATCCATGTGGAACAGGGCTCTGTATGCCAGCTGACAACATAGCAGAGGCTGTAAGCCTGAACAGAAACACCCCCAAACAGGAGGAAATTAGCATCCTCTGAGCCCAGTTCCCCCCCCCCTACACATATATGATACACTGAATCCCCAGGTGCACAAAGATGGAATTGTGCTAACTGCCCTGCCCCACTTCTCAGTCAGAGGGTGGGGGGGGGGGGTAAATCAATCACCCATCTGTAATGATATTAAAACCGCAACACACAAGAAAGCGCTCTCTGGAACAGATATGCCGAACCCGTCGACAGCCTAAACAGGAGCGTTTCTACAGAGATGAAGCTGAGAAGGTGATGAAACAGGAAGGAAGTCATGAGTGAGCGAGCGAGAGGCAACTGTTATCATCGTGATGAATTTCCGAACTTGTTTACACAGTGTGCTAGGTCTGATCAGTTTTGTTTCCCCTCTAGCAAAAGCAGCTATAGATTTCATCGCAATTTCCGCCACGCAAGTATGCGTTTTACCCCGCTGCCCCAAGCAAAGGTTGTTTATTTTTGAGCTCCCAACAAGCAAAACAGCTGGGTGCCCGTTCAGCTTATTTACTGCAGCACAGCATGAGGCCGAAGTGAGCGCCATTTTTTTTCAGAGGGAAAAATGCTCTAGTGATCTCAAAAGCTCGAGGTGGGAAACCAAGGTGCAATATTCCAGTGCAACTGAAGTTTCATTGTGGAACTGTAATGTGTGACTGGGCCATACGAAAACAAGGCTGTGAATGGCTACTAGTCAGGAGAGTTAAAAGCTACCTCCAGGATCACAGACTGCATGTCTCTGGACACCAGCCTCTGGGGAATAACAAGTGGAGAGGGCTATTGTCTTTATGTCCTGCTTGTGGTCTTCCCATTAATAGACAATCTGGTGGGAAACAGGACGCCAGGCTAGATGGGCCTTTGGTCTGATCCTGCAGGGCTCTCCTTTCATTCTGAAGTACAGTGGTACCTTGGGTTACGCTACCTGCGGGTAACGTAACTTTTGGGTTGCAAATGCGGCAAACCCAGAAGTGTAAGAAGCGGCACCTCTTGTTGTGGACTTTTTGGAATGCGCGCGGACCCCTGGAACGAATTAAGTTCATATCCGGAGGGTCCACTGTAACATTATTCAGGCCACAGAAGATGCCACCCCCCAAAAGAAACCCATGCATGGAGCTCACCCATTAGAGCAGTGGTTCTCAAAGGTTGTGGCACACCACACTTGTGTGGCAGGAGTGGATGGCAAGGATGGTGGGAAGATTGAAGGGCAACTGAGCATTTGAACATTTCACTGTCGTATTATACAGTATACTATAGTGTATACTATAGTAACAAGTCCAATTTTTTTTGTTTGCTGAATATGAATAGATGCCTTTTCAAAATTAGATACTGAGGACAAACTCACCATATACCGTAAATAAGATTACCCGGCCAAAGCAAGCTCACGCCTCTCATTGAGCTTGTATACATACGTAAGGTACTGTTATAATAATTTTTAGGTCTTACATATATATATATAATAAATGTTCATAAATGTACCAAGCAAACACATATATAAATATATAAACCACATGTCCAAAACCCACCAGAAAAGTCCTAAAGCCATTTTGATTCTTTCAGTCACCTCAAATATTTCTCTACAAGGTCGAAGGAAATGCAGAAACCTCCCCCCCCCTTGTCTCTGTCCTCCCAAATCCTGCCTTAAGGGCACATTTAAGGTGTGAATAGGGTGAGCATGTGACCTGGTTAAGTATTATCATTACAAAAGAATGGCCAGGCTCCCCAGGTAATCCAGACAAGTGACCATTAACAGGTAACCTGGCAGACAGGGTAAAAACAACACACTCAGATTTCTGTTGTAGACCCCCTTTCTGTGATGTAGGTATGATGTATCTGGGGGGTGGTCTTGGGCTGCACCCCTGCTGTGATGTATGTATGATGTTTCTGGCGGTGACTCCAGGGCGAGCAATTTAAAATGTCTATATAAGGGCTTGCACGCATGGCTCTGGGTCCTCCTCCAACAGTTAATAAAGATCAGGCTTACTAGTTGCTTTGTTTCTCAATATTCTCTGGTTGGCCGCTGTTATTTTCTCCTACCGATAGAGAACCTACAAAAGGACTCTATATGGGCTCTTGGGTACCTCATAAGGGAAAAGGAGCAGTTTTTTTTACTTATATCAGTACATATGTAAGAGGCTAGTTCAGGCATAGGCAACCTTCGGCTCTCCAGATGTTTTGGCCTACAACTCCCATGATCCCTAGCTAACAGGACCAGTGGTCAGGGATGATGGGAATTGTAGTCCGAAACATCTGGAGAGCCGAAGGTTGCTGACCCCTGGGCTAGTTTATAATTCTATTTTGGGAATGATTCACATTCCTTTGCAGCTCCATTGTTTTATACTTTCCGGGTGTCCCATGATCATAATATCAAGTAGTTGTGTTCCATTTTATAAATCAAGCACAGTTAGGAGTTGTTTCTTTTTGTTTTCCAATGTATTTCTTATTAATAAAAGAAATTGGTGTGACCTGAGCAGATT
The DNA here is from genome assembly GCF_009819535.1 of Lacerta agilis. NCBI lineage: Eukaryota > Metazoa > Chordata > Lepidosauria > Squamata > Lacertidae > Lacerta > Lacerta agilis. Next base: position 18,011,800 of record NC_046316.1, on the reverse strand, counting down.
TTTATTCTGAAAGTGTGGCCTGGAGGAAAAAAAGAGAGAACTATTGCATTAGAACTACAATCCATGAACACATTGTTTTCTCTGCCACCATAAACCATCACCACATGGAGATTGCTGGCATTAACCTCATCCCAGTACACAGTATCATGGGCAGAAGCACAACAGTCATCTCCATTTACATAGCAGAATGTGCATCTACAATGTAGCTTTAAAAGCACCTGTAAAAACAGATGGAAGCTTACCAAGATTTAGACAGCTGTTTCAACTTCCGCTCTCTATGGGAATACAGAACCGCTGCTGGATCTTAAAACTGACCCTGGGAGCCAAGGTGAGCACTGACAAGCAGAGAGAATTCTCGGGGATTCCTGTTGCAGCTTCTGAATTCTTGAGAATTCTCTCTGCACCCTCCACCTTCTTAGAACATCGCCTGGGGTTGGTTCCATGTGTATGTTGGAATCCAACAGCTTGGCGTTGCCAAGGAGGAAGCCCAAACAGCTACCCTAAACTTCTAAAAGCTGCTTACTTTTCTATAACTTTGTGGCAAACACACAAACCTAAGAGACTAACCAGACAGGAGCAAGCTTGATCAGCAATGACGGAGGTCCTGAGAACTTGGTCCCATTATCTATACTGTCCACGTGGACAGTTCCCACCCACTTTGCCGCATCAGAATGAACAGCAGCCATCCACTTCTCTTGGAGAAAGTGAAGTGCTGCACTCTTGAATTTTGCTGCAATGAGATAAAATGTTGTGTCCCATCTCCGCTCTCCCCCTCCCCCCGCCAAATTTTCTAGCACTGCCTGGCCCTCGCTGATATGGATCCTGCACCAAGCACAATGTGCACACCCAAAACACACACACACAAAAAGGAGTGCAGCCCCCAAACCCCAGCAATGCAGCATCTTCAGATCTCCTCTGTCCACAGATAACCAACAGGCCTTTTGTGAGAGTTCAGCTGAACACCAACCCCTTCAACTTCCCAAGCCTGACAAAAAGCATATGCATTATGCAAGCCTCTGTATCCAACCCAGTTACATTTTCCAGGGGTATTCTGTCAGTTTAATCTTTAGATTAAACCAGCCAACTATCCTGTGGGGCGTGTCATTTTAGGGGTTAAACCATGGGTAGGCAAACTAAGGCCCGGGAGCCAGATCTGGCCCAATCACTTTCTAAATCCGGCCCACAGATGGTCCAGGAATCAGCGTGTTTTTACATGAGTAGAATGTGTGCTTTTATTTAAAATGCATCTCTGGGTTATTTGTGGGGCATAGGAATTTGTTCATTTATTTTTTTCAAAATATAGTTCCCCCCCCCGCCCCCACACACAAGGTCTTAGGGAGAATTGGAAAAATTTTGCTGACCCCTGGACTCAATTTATTATTATTATTATTATTATTATTATTATTATTATTATTATTATTATTATTATTATTGCAATTTCTTCAGTGAGGGAGGGTCTTAAATTTTGGGATGTAATTCAAATCTGCCATTACTTTTGTGACTGGACAACACTTAGCTTGCTAAGTCTGTATTTGATGAAGAAGCACATAAACTGCTTTCGGAGAATTTTTATTTTTACCTTCTGAAAATGCTAAATAAAATTAAGAATACTAAACACAAGTACTTGACAATCATTTTTTTCTACACAATTTTACACACATTTTACTTACCAGGCAAAACTAAATTATATTGATTTAACCCAAATATATATTGAATTCCCAAGTTATGTTACAACCCTTTTTAGCACTCCTCATTTTGGGAATCTGAAAAATGGAAAATTCAACACACCCTACGTAACACCTCAAAAAACACCACAGGTATTGTGACATGAACTTTTTAAAGCAAAAGCTAAATTTCCTAGCCTGCTTTAGGATTTCTTATTTTCATTTCCAGATCTTTGATTATTATTATTATTTTTACCAAGGACAATTGATACAACTGTGTCCTAAACCTTTCTGAAAGCCAGAACTATCCATGGTCTCTGTGATCACAACCTAAAAACCAGAAGCACAGCAGGAAATGGCTGACAAGTGTGGCATCTCTGATAAGGATGAAAGGAAAAGGGGAAAAGTAAACACAAAACACATCTGTTTGCATTAAACCAGGAGACCCCATCTCCTGGTGAATGCATGTGTTAGAACTTCACAAAGGCTGATAAGTAAGTAGCAAAGGGAGGTGAGGGGAACTCACACAGAGAGGAAACTCTTTTAACTCGCTCAAACAGCTCAGCTCACAGATTTTCAAATCTGATATTAAAAGACTAGCCAGAGGACTGAGCTTTCGGTGTGGGTGGGTGTGCAATTCACAGAAGCTTTTTGTTCTCATTCTTATTTCTCAAAGAGCAGTGGCTAACCCCCAGTCCAGGGGCCTGATCCAGCCCATCAAGCCATTCTTCTGCCACCCCCCCATCCCTCTGTAAATCTCCAATTTTGATGGTTGCAGAAAAATGGGAGGGGACCATAGACACAGAGCTGGGCAGTGAGGGATATTTGTGTATACACACGTGTTATGTGTGTGTGTGTGTGTGAGAGAGAGAGAGAGAGACTGTGGGTGGCAACACTCACTTCTAGCATATATACCCCAGGGAGGTGGCCACAGGTGACTACAGTTCTCAGGTTAATAATAATAATAATAATAATAATAATAATAATAATAAAAAATCAGTGTTTTTCTGGGGGGACACATTCTCCTAAACATTTTGTGAATCTTCGTACTTTTGTCCATTTACTGTATTTATTTTTCCTGATTTGAACTATAAAATGGAACTTTAAAAAAAAGCACTAATAATAATAATAATAATAATTTGCCACTCCTGTTATATAGGCTGGTTTACACATTCATGAATTCTCAAAAATTTCTCTTCTCTTAATGACTGGAAGCTAATTTTCTGAACAGGTTCTTCTGAAAATCATTTACATCCTTAAACATGGCAAAAGTAGTTTCTTTCCCAAATAGGTTGAATCTATAGGTTGGTCTGAGCCGAAGTGGAAAACTACTGGTATAAGATGGAAAACATGGAAATAGAAACTGAAATTTGACACCTATGCCCGTTCTCACCATGTTGGGCTTTGTTTTTGAACTTGTTTTGAACTCTGGACTAACTGATGAACAAAGGATTATTATTTTGAAACTGGAACTGCTTAATCAGAAATTGAAGGTTTTGAGTGGGGATATGAAGAAAAATTTACTTCCCACAGAGGAGACCTTTCAGGTATTCGACACTATGGAAGAGAGCCTTGGCAAAGAGCTGAAGGGGATGATTGAAGAACTGAGAGAGACGGCTTGGCGACTCCCGGAAAAAGAAACGTCCTTCGGTGGTGGCAGCCCTGGGACGGTGAAGAATGTTATATCCAGCCCCCGAGGTGAGAGCTCGGGAGCGAAGGGCAAGAAATTAAGATATCTACAAATAGAAGAAGAATGCAGCATTGAATGGGAGAAGCCGAAAGAAGATGAACAGCGTACCCTGATGTTCGATGCAAGGACTGTTGGGGACTGTGTCTGGCTCTGTGGACGCACAAGAAAAGAGGACAATTTGAGGAGTGGTTCCGGTGCAAGATGGAGAAGGACAATGGATAGAGGGGGGATAGGGTGAAGTGTATTAAGTGCAGAATATAAATGGTTTGTTATGGTAATCTGAAATCGGAGGGTTAAGACATTAGGTTTTATTTTATTTTCTAACAAGAAAAGGGATATTTTGAATTTTTTTGTTATTAGCAGCAGTATAAGGGATAGAAGAAGTTAGCTTAGATTTGATATAAAAATAATTCGTTAAGATATAAAGTTATGTTATTAACTATTATGGATCAAGATGATTGTTTAGATTTGAATTTTCTTTAAATGAATTCAATTTTTTAGAGAGATGAAGTTATTAAAGTAGAATTTGGATTTGGAACCGAAGGAGAGGAGGCAGGGGAAGTCAACTGTAAAGATTCGAAACTAGATTTTTTTTTCCTATATGTGTAAACAAGAAGAAGAATCGTGGTTATGTGTGTTTTTGTTTTGTATAAATGTGGGTGAGTGAGGGTATTCTTTGTTATGAAAAATACCAATAAATTCTTTATTAAAAAAAAAAACCAAATAGGTTGAATCTTAAACAATTGAAAATGCAGTAAAAAAAAAAAAAAAGAGTTCGCTTGTAATAAATCAGTGGTTCAGTGCTCATTTCTTTTCTTTCCAAAATAGATGTTTATCTTGAACAACTGAAAACACAGTAAATACTTGTGATATACCAGTCCACTTGTGATATACTAGTGGTTCAGTGCTCGGATGTTGTTTTGGCAATCAGACGTTTCGTTGAAGAAGAGCTTAGTCATCAACCTTTGTAGTAAACAATATACAAGAAAAGACAAGCGGCAAAAGGAGCGCCCCTTACAATATTTCCTTAAAGCTTGTTGCTTCCCCCCTGCAGCGAAGACAACCCCTGTAACCCATCAACTTTCCCTTTAGCTGATAGACACAAGGCTTCCCCATCTTCAGCTTGCAAGAGTTGACCTGGAAGATCAGACTAAGATCACCTGGTCCAGAGTTCCCGGCGTGCACAGCGGGAGGATGGCGGACTTTAACATCTTTGCTATCTATCACGAGTTAATTTGGCGGCTGCGATGGGAGTAAGCAGCCTCCCACCTCCCCGGGACGACGGGGAGGGCTGCCTTTGCCCGCGGTACTCCTTAACCCGCTTTGGGTCCTTCGGGACCGGTGGGGGAGTCTGGGCACATAGGGCTCGTTTTCAGATGCAGCTCCTGGAGCCGGCCCCGTTCGTGCACGCTCCCTTTAATTGGATATATAAATTTGTTTAAAGATTTTGGGCATGTCTCGGACAAAGGAGTGGGAAGAATGTTGCTAACTGCAGCCCTGAGTGATTAAGAATGAAGATTGGAAGAAGACGTGGACTTTACATTGGTATGTGAAGGAGGGAAAAGAAGGGGGGGTAAGCTCTGGAATCTCCGTTTGTTTTGCCTCAATATCTACTTAACACGGGCGAAACCTCCCCCTAGAAAATCCACTTTCACAGGCAAATGGCAAGTGGACTTTAAAGACAGAATGGAAATTAGAATGGAAATTACAAAAATAAACTGTGTGGAGGTGAAACTTGATCTGGACTTGACTCAACAGAAATGGAGGATCCTCGGCTGGCTGTGACGCAGCTAGAATTAACTGCCGAGTGCTGATGATAGCCTGTGGAGCTGTACACCACTTCAAAGGGAGAAGCCGGATTTGATGGACGATTGATAGTGGAATTTACGAGGGTCTGGCCCTCCCGGAAAGGAGTGGGGACGGCTCACAGGGGAAGAAATTGGTGTGTCGCAGTTTGATTTACAAGTTTGATTTATGAGAGACTTTCAAGATGGCGTCAGCCGAAATGCGATATTGGGAGAGGATGGCTTTTTCCACACAGAGACATTATTTACTATAAGAGTGTCTGCTTGCTGGCATTTATCAGAGGCTGTGAAAATATTGACTTTATGAAGCAACTGGAAAAGATCATAAGAAAGCGCTCAGGAGTCCGAGACATGGGGAATTCACAAGTTAAAAATTTGGCATAATTGGAATTGTTATAATTGGAATTGTATAATTAATTTGGCATTGTAATTTGTTTGGTAATTGGAAATATATGTTGGAAAATCAATAAATATGTTTAAAAAAAAAAATAAGATCACCTGGTCCAGCATTCTCTTCCCAACTGCAGCCGGGGAAGTGCCTGAGGAAGCTCACAAGCAGCTCACAAAGGCAACAGCCATCAGCTAGTACTCAAGATACAAAGCAGGGGTAACCATGTGGTTCTCCCCCCAAAAAAAAATGTTTGGCTGGCTGGTGCTGATGATAGGAGTTGGACTCCAACAACCTCTGGATAGCATCACATTGGCTACCACCCCCAAATACTGCTCTGAAAGGGAAGGTTCCATTTTGATATCTCAACTAGCCATCAACAGACCTATGCTCCAGGAATTTATCTGATCTTCTGAAAAGCCATTTGAGCAGGTGGCAATGGATTTGTGAGAAATTCAACATTATGGGCTCAACTGCTTCCTCTAGGCTGCCCTGAAGGAGCTGCCAATTAACTACATCGGATAGCATTACAAAGGAGGGAGCAGAACTTATCCAAAGCTGTCACCTCATTATATAACCGCTGTCAAGAGAAATCTTGCAGCCTCTCCTACTTCTCCTACCATAAGGATTTCCCTTTGAGGGAGGGATTCCATTCAGAGTTTTAACTACAGGCAGCCTTACATGGGCACAGGCACTTTTGTTGTGCCAAACCACTTCTCCACAACCCATGTTCAAAGAATCATAGAGTTGGGAGAGTTCCTGAGGATTATCTCGTCCAACCCCCTGCAATGCAGGAATATGCAGCTTTCCCATATGGGGATCAAATTTGAAATACCCTGGCATTATCGACACCATGTTCTAACCAACTGAGCTATCCTGGCTGTTAGAAGGCTTACAAACTGTGGCATCAGCGAACTATAAATCGTAAGTTACAGCACTGGTTTGGACAATACTCCAGAGGTTTGAAGTTTTTGATGTTTGATGTGTTTTATTGTGTTTTTAATATTTTGTTGGAAGCCGCCCAGAGTGGCTGGGGAAACCCAGCCAGATGGGTGGGGTATCATCATCATCATCATCATCATCATCATCATCCAAATGTGGAGATGGTGTGCCAGCCTCACCTCCACCATCCAGGCAAATGGATATGTCCAAATGTGGCCTACTTACATGGAACCATATCATGGAGGACGACATTATGGGGTTAATTCCCCATATAAAATCTTGGAATCAACCATGTGATTTTGGCTACATATAGGGGTTGTACAGGCATAGGTACAACTGCGTGGATGGTGGAAGCAGCATCAGACTTCATTTGAAGAGCAGGATTGGGCCCTTGAAGTGTCATATGAACAGGTGCATTGTTCGCTCTGAAACTGAAAGAGGGTGGGGGCAGAACGGTGCAACTTTCCCCCAAAACTGGAATCTCTCCCCCCACCTCCAACCCACCTCACCCCAAATCCTTCAAACAGAGGAAAAACTCTATTCTCAGCAATGGACTTTTTCTACATTTATATTACACACACATACTTGCAGAGGCTTAAACAACCTTTGTTCGGAAGATTTGTCACAGTGTTACTTGTTTCTGTTGGTAAACAAAAGGTAGTTACTAGGAAGCTGGGCTTCCGGATTCCATTATTGAGCAGTTAAAGAGCAACAGAAACAATATCCTTTAATGGATCAAAGAACTGATTACAATGCCATAAAGAATTGAACTGTTATGGGAGTCAAGTTAATGCCCACAGGACCAAGTCTTGCTGTGCTGAGAAAATGAAATGGGGGGGGGGGGGGACGTTCACAAAGTTGTACATGGCTGGGCCTTGCTCAAAGTGTTATTTGCAGAGAGCAGAAAGCTGGACTTCTTAAGTCAGATCTGTGCAGCTTGTGACCGGCCATTAGTTGATAGAATTCCCTGGCTTTGCTGTCTGCTTGGTTCTGCAAAATCAGGGAGGTTTTCAAGCACGTGGCAAGCCCCATACATGGCTAAAAACTGTGTTTGTATTGCTGGTGCTTTTATCATTAACCACTTTCATTGGGGAGCAATTCATAAGTGAAATGAAATAAAAAATTAAATCAAATCCCTTTGGTGGTGGAGGGAGGGAGAAAAAGAAGACAGTGCCACTCCAAAAAGGTAAGTTTGGAGGCCAATTTAACCACATCATGCCAACCCCTAGGAAGACAGTGGTTATGTTGGTGTGGTAGAATCTCCTTAACTGCATGAAGAAGCTTTCAAACAACATTTCCTTGCGCCCAGAGACTGGATGTGAGCTTCCAGCCCTCATTTCTTTAGGATCAACATGCCATGATCTGTCTACGGAATGTGTTAGTAGCTGGTCACCTTCCACCAAGTGGGTTAGAAGCTCCCAACCAAACCCTGTTTGGGTTCAAGCTTCACAGGAACAGAAATATATCAATGCAGACAAGATGGTGTTCCTGGCAGACAGCAAGATGTTCATAATGAACGAAGGTTTACGAGGTGACCTTTTTCGAAGGAGGAACCAAGAAACTGAAAGATTCCAAGTTACCAACATTTATACATTGTTAAGAGAGCCACTAGGGATGCGGGTGGCGCTGTAGTCTAAACCACTGAGCCTAGGGCTTGCCAATCAGAAGGTCAGCGGTTTGAATCCCCGCAATAGAGTGAGCTCCCATTGCTCGGTCCCAGCTCCTGCCACCTAGCAGTTCGAAAGTACGTCAAAGTGCAAGTAGATAAATAGGTACCACTCCGGTGGGAAGGTAAACGCCATTTCCGTGCGCTGCTCTGGTCTCACCAGAAGCAGCTTAGACATGCTGGCCACATGACCCAGAAAATCTGTCTGCGGACAAACGTCGGCTCCCTTGGCCAGTAAAGCGAGAAGAGCACTGCAACCCCAGAGACGTTTGTGACTGGACTTTAACTCTCAGGGGTCCTTTACCTTTACCTTTTTAAGAGAGCCACTATTCAAATGGCATCAAAGTGCTGCTCTATACAGCATGTGTGAACAAGAGGTGTCTCTCTCTCTGGTTACTCCAGGTTGCTATTTTGCTGCTGTTCTGTCTCTTCCCATGTGTTTTTAAAACAACAGCTCAATATAAAAACCAAGCAAGTGAAATGTTTCCAAATCTGGAGATTAAATGGTGGGGAAAACCTCCATGGCTACCTCTGGATGTGTTAGCTGGCTACTCTCAAAAATATATCAAGAAAGTCGCAACACCAGCTATCAGGTTCTAAAAATCCAAAAAACTAAGGCTTGTAGGGAGAAGACAGTGGAAGTCACCCACATGCTATTTCTCAGTTTGTCATATCTTGCTCCATCCCATGGTCAACGCATTTGATGTCAACATAAAATCTGTCCAATCTAAGGTACATAGCACCTGAGCAATGGAAACATGGCATATTTGGCAAGATGACCCTTCTCTACGAAAACAGAAAAGAAAGAAGACTGGATACTTACCCAGAAGATTATGTTGTAGCTGAAAAGCAGGTATTTGTACCAACAGCTGACTTCAGCAGAAGAATACCGGTAATAGTGCATCTTTTATACAGCTGTGGCTATATAGAACCAGAAAAAAAGATCATTAAGAAGGAGAAATGCAGTGGTATTCAGCTTACCCAAGCCACTCCAATAGTCGATAATCATTGGTTAAGTAGCGTAATTCCATATTGACTAACATGGCATTTGGGCATGTAATCTTTTTGTGTTAGCTAATATTATTTGAACGCCAATTAACATCAAGCTATTTGGGTGTTACCTACATTGATCTTCCCTACACAAATGATCAAGAAGTAGGCCACAGATAGTTCATATGCTTCCTTTTAATTGTGTTTTAAAAGGTGTGGCCAACATAACAGTTTGTCAACCACAAGAATTTATCTGCAACTTGGACAATTCTACTCCCCCATCTGTAATAATACACATAAGCAGCTAATGTTTTACGGGCAAGTGCCAAACTTCTGCTAACGTTTATTAGAAACTGGGGAAGGTTTTCTGCAAAGTATGTATGTGTGAGCAACATAGCGATTCATTGGCATACACAAATAAATGCTTCCAAAGCAACAATTATGTTTATGCTGCTGGAGGAGACTCTTGAGAGTCCCATGGACTGCAAGAAGATCAAACCTATCCATTCTGAAGGAAATCAGCCCTGAGTGCTCACTGGAAGGACCGATCCTGAAGCTGAGGCTCCAATACTTTGGCCACCTCATGAGAAGAGAAGACTCCCTGGAAAAGACCCTGGTGTTGGGAAAGATGGAGGGCACAAGGAGAAGGGGACGACAGAAGATGAGATGGTTGGATGGTGTTCTTGAGGCTACCAACATGAGTCTGACCAAACTGCGGGAGGCAGTGGAAGACAGGAGTGCCTGGCGTGCTCTGGTCCATGGGGTGACGAAGGGTCGGACACGACAGAACGACTGAACAACAACAACACTTTACTGTGCATTCACAAATTTCAGTTCAGCAGGAAGTCCATGTGGTAAGTTGTAAAGCCCAAAAGAAATTGACTGTAGCAACATTTTAGTACGTTGTTTCTTTTCAACAAATCCAAACCAGCATCTCCTCCATGCACAGAGAACACAAAGATGAGCCTGCCTAGCCACCCCTGAAAGTGCAACTGGTAATATTTTAGAGAAAGCTAGCTTTGAGTTCCTGGCTTTCAGCATCCTGCCTAGCAACCAAAATTTGGCTTCCAGGGCCTCACAACTACATTTCCCCTTATCACTGGCGCCAACATGCACCACAACCACTGACTCAGTTCTCTGCAAGTCTGCCTAGCACCTATCAACCTCCCATGCTGGGTGATATCTGGTTTTCAACATTGTGATATATCACCAGCTCAACACTGTGATATGCTGATATATCACAATGTGTGGAATAAGGATGGAACGATGTAGAGCGATTGGCTGGCTTCATGATTTTTCCTGCGTGGTTTCTATCGGCGTCTGCTCTTGTGATTCACTGCCCCCTGCATGAAACAGGGGAGAGCCGAGCCAGCAGAATTAACAGGGATAGCAAGAATCAAGAGAGCATTAGCTGGCTTCACAGTTTTCCCCACATCGTGATTTTTGCATGGCACACACACACACACACACACACACACACACACATCATGATTCATGATATATTGCCAGGTCAAAAATTATGAAACCAATATCGCAATATGGACTTCAAACCACTTTTGGACAATATATCAATATATCGCCCAGCCCTAGTTGGGAGTGGGGCTAAGTAAGCCCATAGATCAGATATTCCTCCACTACTGCTTTCAGCTCTGGCTTTCTGTCTCACTGCTTATTTCCCACCTCTGCAAATAAATAAATAAATAAATAAAAATACTACAATGAACCTTGACTTCAGCCCAATGATCCCCAAAAGGTTTCATCCAGGTATAAACAAGTATCACAATACACCTGTAGACGAAGACATGCAAAAACAACCCAATACTGTATGCGACAAATGATGAGCATGCATTTGTGAACCAGCCCTGAGAATCGTGTTCTCCTTCCCACGCCTGCAAAGAACTATCTTGCATGGCCTTGGCTCTGTCCCAAATAACACGGCTTAACTTACTTTCTTCACTGAACTCAAAACGCCGTAGCTTCCAGGCTGTAAATAGTCAAGGAACAGACTTTCAATTCTCTTCAAAGTTTGCAGATTAGTCAACCAATTGCTTCAAAGTACTTTCATCATATAAAAAGACAAACAGCTAGCACATCCTCTCCAACCTCCTCCAGACTCAGATTTGTTTACACTACTGCAACTGTCTAACATTGAACAGATCAGCAGTGAGAGCCTCAAAACCAGAGACAGAAGTCTTCCTTTCCTCTGCACTGAATGAGGTAGGCAAGAGTTGACACTTTCAGCAACAGCAGAGAAGGATAATGGCAAAAGACAAGAGGAACAGTATTAAGACAGTGCAAAAATGTGTTCTGATATTCTCTGCTCATTACAGATTCTCTGAACATCAGCACGAAACTAATCATTTGAACAGCCCTGAATTGATCAACATCCTTGGTGTGGAACCTGGTATTCTACCACCATTTCAAAAGTTACCACCAAAAGGGGGCATATGTGGTTCCTCCGCTCCTGCATTTTATCCTCACAGCAAGGTAGGCTGGGCCAAGAGACAATGAATTGTCCCTTCACCCAGTGAGCTTTTCGTCTGAGTGGGGCTTCAAACCTAGAGCTCCCTAGTCCTTGTCCGACTCTCTGAAACCATCACACTAGCTGTCACCTTTAAAAATTCAGGCTCTATGTGCTTTCTTTTTAACAGATCCACATCAATTAATTCCTCCCATTCCTTCTAGAATCCATCTTCCATTCAGAGGGGGGACACACGGGGAGACACACACTGCCCCTTTCTACTTATCCATCAGGTGCTACCAAGTTTCCCTTGAAACATTGTCAGCAACCGTTCCATCAACAAAGGTTTCTGCAAGAAATTTGGTTTCTGCAAAGAATTTCAAACAACTGCAATTTCTCCTGCTATTGTATTCTTTTCCAGTTTCTTGTGTCCAGTGATGGACACTGGAGGACTGTAAACAAAGTTTTCTCCACAAGCCTAGTTTAAACGTAAATAGAATAAATCCTAGCTCATTAGGTGACCGAGAATTTCTGCACCGGAGTTAATGAACAGAAATTATCCCCTGCCCTTAGTTTCTCAACTGCTGAAGCAACAAAAGCCAGGCCATAATCAGAATAAACCTTTTACATATTCTAGAAATGCCCTTGGCCGCCAAGTGGAAACAACGCTCAAGTGATGGAATGCTATGTTCTCTGAAGGCATCTGTGCTATCAGCCACTCGCCTCAAATGTCCAATTTTGTTAATTAAGGTTTCGCGTAGGTTTTATACAACTGCATCTAGAAAGCTCGGGGGGGGGGTCAGCCTGTTGTGAGCACTATTAATCCAGGCAGTAGAGCTTCCCATCACAGTTCACATGGGTTCATTGAACCCCAGGACCATAAAAAAAGAAGGAAACTTCTACCACAACCACCCCACCCTTCTTCATTTTGTGTATCTGTAAAAGCCACACATGCAGCAATGTTCTGTTTCCAAACCAAGTGGAAATTGATTTCCAGAAAGGGAGTAGGCCATTTTTGTGCTTGATAGAAACTGACACATGATCAGAGAGCACAGAGGACAACAGAGTTGTGGTTCATGGAGAAGGGAATTGTTCCCTGTAGCCCTTTATTCTCCCTTCAGTCTCACAGAAGGGCAACGAGACATCTGACCTTATCTGCAGAGGGCACATTTGCTTGGCTACCGCTGACTGGAGAATAGCCAGCAAGGCAGTCGTGGTCCTCCCCATTCTGAAACTCCCTGACCCCAGCAGTACTTCTACTCTTCCACTCTCCTCCTCCTCCACCATCTCTAAATGACTCCTTAGAAACTCAGATATATAAGCTAGGTGCCAAATGGCTCCTGAAACCAAGGTTGCAGTCGCCAAAACAGAATGTCTAGTTGCCAGTTGGGAGAGAGAGGGCTCCAAAGTCTTATTTTTCAAATGATGGACTGTGACTGATTATCAGTTAAACATCTGGCTAGTTCAGATGACAACCTTGAGCTGGGTTCAGAACTTTGAGAACTTAAAGAAGAAAAGTTACTTGATCCAGGGACAGTCCACATAGAAATTGGCCTATTCGTATCTCTTTTTCTTAATGGTGACACGGACCATTCATAACATAGTGATATTTTTCAGGACTGTGAGCAGGACAGTGCAGGTGGGGTAAGTGAAGACAAGCTACAACAATTAACTATAACATTGCTCACTGCTCCTGCTCAGGTAGCACAGAAAAAGCATTTTGGTTCCTGAAATTCATTCCATTTGTACAGATAAAATATTAACTGATAGAATTCTATAGGGTGTGGTAATATTGTGTGAAAACAGTCCAGATCCAGTGATACCCTGGCATGCACCTCCAGATGATGGAGATGTCAGGCGCCAGCCTGGCACCAAGGCATCTTCACTTGGTCGCAAGTGGTTGAAAGCCAGGTGTAAAATGCGCCTGGCATGTGGCTAATTTCGAACACGGAGTCCTTGCCACCTATTGCCTAGGACCCCCCATTTAGCCCTCAGATTCTACTCTTAGGAAATTGGAAAGCATACATATCAGACTGGATGATAAATCTCTCAGATCTCAGTTGAACAGATGTCAATTGTGGTTACTTAGTCGTGAAGGATCTGCGTGGTACACATACCGAGACAAATACTTTGTTGTATTCATATTTAAAAAGCAGAGCCCTTAAGCAATACTGTCTACCATGTTGTTTGGCTCTTGCCAAAACGCTCCCTTCTGCGCAACTATTTATGGCACGAGAGTCCTTCCGGTCAGCCATAGACTTAATATCTAGCCTCAGACAAATCCTTTTCGCCTTAATTCCCATGCTATAGAAGGGAGTTCAAAAGTTATTGAATAAAAACAGTTAAGGGTTTTTCTAGCAGATTTACTATTTGGCCCTGAATGGGCCACTTTGTCACAATCTTTAAGGTAGGAGATGGGTTGGCAGACCCTTGGAAGGTAAGATGTGGGTGTGTGCAAGGAGGAATTTTTTTGGAGAAGGTGGGACAAGAACTACCCCGTGTTTCTCCTAAAATAAGACACCGTCTTATATTTTTTTCCCTCAACAAAACACAGTATGGCTTATTTTCGGGGTATGGCTTATTTTCGGGGAACGGCTTATATTTCGCAACTGCATAGAAATCCTGCTATGGCTTATTTTATGGCTATGTCTTATTTTAGGAGAAACACGGTAGATGTGAGGAGCATCACATAATGATATTCAGCTGCTAGGGCTTTACAAGGACATAATTTATCCCCCCCCCCCAATAATATCTTTTTTGGTAATCTTGAACGGTTTAGCGGATTTATTCTGAAGAACAAAAAATGCTCACTTTAGCAAAATCAAAGAAAATGTGACGCATGACTTGTCCGCTGTACCCGACACGTACACTATGTTTACCAAATCCGTATTTCAAACAGGACCTATGCCGTGTTCCAACTTTCTCCACCCAGCACCCGACCCACAAGGGTAGAAAAGCTAACATTAAAAACAGGCAAACTTTGGGCAAGCTGCATGTCAGCCAAAACAATAACAACAATAATTATGGGCTCTAAACCCTGCTTTAAAAAGAATCTAAATGTATACCCTACGTAGGCTTGTATAAAATGTAAAGTGCAACTCTTCTTGTCCCAAGGCAGCTCCTTTTCCCGAGAGATTTGCAGGACGCCGTTGAAGAATATGGTCTTCCTGTAACTTGGACACTCCAGTACCTCCCCTACTGAGGAACTGCTTTAGAAAAGCACAGCGTCAGAAGGAATCAGATGCCAAGTGTGGAAAGCACACTCCAAAGCAGGGGTTGCCAACCTTTTTTTGGACTAGTGGGCAAATTTTACTTTTTACAGAGTTCCGGGAGCGCCAGTCACAAGATGGCCGAGTTCAGGGTGTGTGGCGTAATCAAAATGGCTGCCATGGGGAGAGTGACAGAACACAACATCTGAGAGACAACCACCCCCGACGACCTTATGATTACCATGGGAAATCAGTTGGGTCTTGCTGGTCCTAGTTGTGGAGATTTCACACAGACAGACACTGGTGTTGTTACTGTCTAGTAACAAAGAGCATTTCTTATTACCAATAAAAATGTACAAGGCAGCCACACCACCCTCATTTCACAGAATTTGTTTAGATTAGAAGGTACCAGCACATTTTGCCCCATAATGTCTCTTTTCCCCTAGGAAGGCCAGAAACTTACTTAAACAAACAAACGCTGAAATCTCAGAGTCTGGGGCATCTGCCCATCGGCCTTGCTGTGAAGCTTTCATGGATGCCGTGAAAGCTTCTCCAAAGGATTACTGAGTTAAGATAAGCTTTTCTGGTAGTTAGTGAACCAGTTAGGCTCCTTTGCCCAGTTTCAATGCATTGAAAAGCAAATGGAGCTGTGATTATTAGAGTATTCTTGTGAGGCCCCGGTATATGGAACAGGCTGCTTAGTAGGTTATAGCAGCCAACTTCCAGGCCACTCTAGCTTAGCATTGCCTGTTAACTTTCTTATTCTACTTGATATGCCTTCTTCCTACAATCGGACCCTTTCAACAAGCTTTGTCTTGCTTGCCTGGTACAGTATGGCCTTTTTCCTGACAACTCCCCTTAGGGCTTTTCATATCCTGAACCGACCCAAACTTCCTTGTTGGATCCCAAACAGTTAAAATGCTTATGCTAGAGTGAATCTGTATTCCTACAGGAGGACTTGGGAAATCAGTGTTGTTTCTCACCATCCCCCACTCCTGCCTTCCTGAACTAAAAGATACATTTCTATGCACAAAAAATTGCACACACATGTGCCAACTTACAAAGCACTACCGACAACTTTTGGCAAACAAAAGCAGCTTTGGACAGGGCAGATCTGAGGGGAGAAGTGATGGGGGGGGGGTGCTTAAAATCCATTTCTTGGTTGCTGTTTGGCCTCCGCAAATTTTCCTAACACAACCCGAGAGGCTCCAGACAAATGTTTGGGAGAGTACAAGTTTAAATCCTGGGAGGAGGACAAAAAGTTGGAGGGGTGGGGCAGCATTTGAAGTTGAAAACTAAGCTTGCCAGGAAATGGTTAAGCAACCCCTCTAAACGACTTCTCTGTTCACATTCACCCCTTTTCGAAAGCAGCTTGAGCAGGGGTCAGCAAACTTTTTCAGCAGGGGACCGATCCACTGTCCCTCAGAACTTGTGGGGGCCCCGGACTATATTGGGGGTGGGAATGAATGAATTCCTATGCCCCACAAAAAACCCAGAGATGCATTTTAAATAAAAGCACACATTCTACTCATGTAAAAACACACTGATTCCCGGACCGTCCGTGGGCCAGATTTAGAAGGCGATTGGGCCGGATCCGGCGCCTAGTTTGCCTACCCATGAGCTTGAGTTTACAAAAACAAGGAAAAGAAGTTGTTGGAAATTTGTTCTAAGCATTTTGGCTAGGGGCTGGGAGTGGATGAAGCAAATTTATTTAGGCAGGAAAAGAGCAATTCTTCCCGATTGTCAGGACATCTCACTGTATTTTTTTAAAAAACCACCATCACCACTTGGCAGGGTAATGTGGGTGAACAATTTACCATGTGGTGGAATGCACACTGAAGTTTGGCAATTTGGTAAAAAGAAAAAAGAAAAAAGGGGAGGGATCTGTAATCACCCTCCAACCTTTAGCTTGTTTGTGTCGTGCTTCCCCAGCTACATTCCAGATTTCCAGAAACCAACAGACTATTCAGCGTCCTTTCGAATAAAGACTTTCTTCGTATGCACATAACTCATTATTGTTTGCATATTACCATGCATGCTGGTGGCGTTTAGTAGAGTTTCAAAGGCAACCGTTTGTTTCGTCTATTTGTTCCATTAATGTACATTCCAAATGTCAATTCCAACTCGCACGCTGGTCTAGTTGTGTGCGTGGGCGACATTCATAAAAGGGACACTTCTTTCTTACTGGAGTGGGGGTGCTTCTTACCAAGCCCATATTTTCTCAGTGTGGCAGTTTCTCCCTTCCCCTCTGGATGGATCACACTATGTTTCTCAAGAATTCACTTTGCAGCCACCTCTAAAGCTTCATTAATAATAATAAAAATGCCTATGAAAAGACCCTGCTTTGCATATGACTGGCAAAGATTGGAAGTAATTTACTGGCCAGCGAGGCAGCTTAGGGTTTCTAGATGCCTTTATTCCAACTTAAATCTGAGCTAGTCTCAGAAAACGAGACACACTTTAGAGAAACTTCAATAGTGTGCATAGGAACCTACATCGGAACTGAAGAACAGTGACGACACGCATACTGCAATTTTCGGCCAAAAATGCAGAAAAGAATTCAAGATGTATGAAAAGTTACTGTTCTTCACTGTGTTATTTAGAAAAAAAGGCTTTCTAACAAACACACACACACACAAACACACATATACACACTCAACTAGGATGGGGGTCATGAGAAAGTTTCACCCATTGTGAGGTGACTCCTTCACTGAGAATGTAGACAACTTCTCTCAAAACGCTTTTGTGTCGCAGGCCTCATCTAAAAAATAATAATGAATTGTTTGGCAGTTCTTGGGAGCCCTTTGAAAGACCTTACAAAAGTTACCCCCGAAGTGACATGGCAAGAATGTGCTCGGAACAAAACAAAACAAAAAACCTTCAAATATTCAAAGACGCAGCCACTCTTCTGAGGCACAAATAAAGCAGCCTCTGGCTCAACCAGGGGATGCCCCACACCTGTTGACAGAGGAAGAGAAACTAAGCCTGGGAGAACAGATGTGGCGGAAAGGCAGGTTTGATTCTGACCAGTTACAGTGGCCTAGAATAATACTGCCCACTTTGCTAAGGGCCTAGATGTTACTATGCAGACCTGCAAAAATCTCATCATAGGGTTTAATGCTGTGGAAAGACATTTTGCTGCTCAAAAGCACCCCCCCACACACACACACTGAAAGACCAAAACACAGATTTGCATCTTCATCTAACCCTTCCTTCCTTCTACTTCATAAAGCCACAGTCCTATGCATGCTTACCTGCCAGTAAGTGCTGCTGAACTCTGGTACTTACTTCCTGTGTAGGCCTGCATATAACCACACCACATATCCCCACAACACACACTTTTTTTCCTGCGTTCCCACCCTCACCTGGCAAAACCAGGATTGGTCCCCTGAGGCCTACCTCTTCCATGTGCTGTTGCTATGGCAGCTGCTCCTCATCAGCCGCACAGTCTTGCAGGTGAGCAAACACAGCTGGCCAAAAGACATCGTGCCCCATCACCCTTCCATTTCCAATAGCCACAAGCGCACACCTTGGCTCCCCTCCAACTGATGGGGAAGGAGAGGCAGCCCAGAGAAGTCCACACCTCATATTTAGTTTTGAATTGGAGAGAAGGAAGAAGAGGAAGAGTAACGAAGCAGAACAGCAGCGATACTGTGGTGGGGCATCAGCAAGCTCACTTTCGTTTGGCTTATGTACGAGTAAAAAAAATATCTTCCAGTTCTGAAAGATGCCCCAAATCTGCTGCGTGAATCAGTTCAGCTTTTTGCAGTCAGCCCAGTCTTGACTCTTAAACCAGTCTTCCCCAACAGGGGGTTGGACTAGATGACCCTTGGGTCCCCTTCCAACTCTACAATTCTATGCTCATGCAAAAGCATCCCATAAGAGATTCCACTACAACAAACCATCTGTATTTCTAAATCAGGCTTCGGCAAGGTTTAGGCCTACCGGCCATGGGCCGGATCAATCCCACGGAGATTATCCGTGGGCCAGACTGGCGCAGTGTGATGCCAGAAATCGCGTCTGCACATGTCCGCAGCACCGGAAATTGCTTCTGCACATGCCCAGACGCCGAAAATCGCACCTGCACAGAAGTGATTTTCGGCGTCTGGACATGCGCAGATGCGGTTTCTAGTATCTGTGCGTGCGCAGATGCCATTTCCAGCACCGTGCACGGGGGGCTTGCCGACCGGGTGGCTCGTGGGCCGGTAAAACGGTCTTCATGGGCCCCATCCGGACCATGGGCCGGAGGTTGCCGACCTCTGTTCTAAATCCTGAATGGCTTCTAGTGTACAGCAATCAAAAGCTGCTGTCACATTTGCAAAACTAAGCAGGGTCTGGGATGGTTTCAAATTGGATGGATGTTGTTGTTGTGCCTCTAAATATGGGAGACCATGTGTCAAGATTCCTGCATTGCAGAGGGTTGGCTAGATGACCCTCAGAGTCCCTTCCAATTCTACAATTCTTTATTTAAAAAAACCTGTACCCTGCGGCCAGTTTCCAGTAATGATAAACCAAAAACAGATAGACACACTACTACTATAAATTATGCATCACTTTTACATACTTTCTGCAAGAAGGTTGGGGACTGTGCTATTTTATTATCACAGTTACCTGTGGGAGAGATTAGGCTGAGGAATAGTGAATTGCCCCTGGACCTCCCAGAGAGCTTCAAGGTCAAAACAAAGGTTTGAACCCAGGTCTGCCTGTTCCAAATCCAACCCTCCACCCCTTACATCACGTCCATCATGTGACCAACAGGAGCAGCAGTTGAAAGTCAGGCTAGTTGGGAACCTTTTCTCCCCATTGTGCATCCCCCCCCCCCGTTCCTTTCATTCGCCTATGTCTCAGCCGTGACCTATCTGAACTCTATTGTACTGAGTAGAATGCCCCGAGAATGCTTGGGATTATAGCTAGGAGCATTGCTGCGGCAAGGCAATCAGTCACTGATGCTACCACAGAGAAGGCTAAAGTTCAGGATCCCCTAGCACCAAGCACATAAACCAAGATGCTTTATTATTTACGACTGCCAAGCTAAGGCGTTTTTCAAACAGGACCAGTTCCACCACGAAGCAACCTCAAGCAGTTAGTTAGATCCAAAGGACATCACTTTGGTTAAACCCTGCTGCAGCCGACGACGACAACAGAAGAAATTTTCTCATTCTAGTTCTGGCTTGACAGGCGCAACCTTTCTGCTCACGATCAACTGAGAGCAAAGGAAGGATGGAGGGCTGATTTTACGGAAAAGCAGAGTCAGGCAACAGGGTCTACTCAAGGAAGGGGAGAAGATTCCAGTCTCATGCGCCGGACACAGAAACCTGAACAGCAGCTGACTTCAAGTCTGCTACCAACCATCTCCGTCTCTTGTCTGTCCTGATGCAAAAAAAAACAACGAGCACAAGTGGTCCTTTTGTAAGCTAAAGAGAGGTGGACAATGGCACTATAGTTACAGAAACCAGTAAAAGCACATTTCTTCTGCCAGAAATCTGGAAAGTGCTGCTTGCAACCGACGGCTGGTGTTAATTTTTCCACTTTTAGAAATGCGTTGTTTCGTAAAATTAATTAGTAACATGGTGGATGAACAAAGTACAAATAAACTGGGCAACTGGAATGGTGACTAGTCAAAGCTGAAAGCCAAGCTGTACTTAACCTATCCCCAGGAAGCAGATATGTATTTACATGTACAGTTCTTCAAGCGTGTGAAAATGAACACACTGATAGCTTTAAGAGCTTTTCTTCTTCTTTTGTCTTGAAATCTAAACAATGTAATGTGTGTTTTCAGCAATTCTCATTTTTATATGTAAGTCATATAAAAAGTCATGTTAAAGAAAAGGGTGGGGTAATACTACTACTACTACTACAAATTACTACTACTACTACTACTACAAATTACTACTACTACTACTACTACTACTACTATTAGTCATTTGAAATATTTACAAGTATTTCAATAAAAATATTTTCCTTCTTTTTTAATAAGAATTTATTAGTTTTTTTTCTAAAAAGTACAAAAAAGAATAAACATACAAAATACAAAACAAAACACTACCACAATACACAACAAAACCAAAATACAAAAAACCTAACCTAACAAACAAACATTTATTGAACTATACTTATCTTATTTATAACCTTATTTTGGGACTTCCTCTCGTCCTCTCTTCTGCGTTCATTTCAAATATACTGTAGTAACTTTATAACATTTTTAAATTCCTCTTCAAATATTCTCAATCCTTAACTATCATATATCTATGAACTTATTCCTAACAAAATAAACATAGCACAATTCTAACTTCTTACATCCTATTTTCACCTAACATTTTATTACTATCGCCTAAAATGTCCTCTGATTTCAATTTCAAATGTCTAACTTGAAAATATTTTCAAGTAAAGTTTGAATATCTTTAAGGATTTAAACATCAAAGCCAGAGCAATTCTTTTTTTGTTGTTTTGGTGGGTGGTTGGGGAGGTGAAAGCCATGGCAAAGCTATCAATGCCCTTCCCACTTACTGCAACCACAGTGGAGGTTGGAAGCTCCTTTCTTTCTGCCTGCCGCATTTCCTTCTCCTTCCACTGCAGCAAACAGGAGATCCACTATATCACCTCTGGGGGTGGCGTAGCTTGAGGACTCCTTTTGGGGGCGTCTGGGGGAAATGAGGCGAGTTAAGATCCTGTAGATCCTTGGCTGCCTCTGACACACCCTTTTCCCACCCCATATGCTACTGGCAAAATGTAGTGGCGGCAGCCTACCTATGCCAACCAAGTTTTCAGGTGGCCTCTGGTGGCGTAAGTGCTCTCTGACTGATGGGCTTTCCTGCCTGGTGGTCCCTATACCTGCATTCTATGGCTTCCCATCTGCCCTTAAGATAGCTTTAGGACTGCACCCAGAGTTAGAAACTCAGATATATATAATCTAATTGCCAAATGGCACCTTAAACCTATGTTGTGATCGCCACAGTGGGATGTCTAGGTGCCGTTTGTGTGGCTTTTTTTTGTAAGTGAGTTTTTTTATCATCATCCTCATTTTCATTTATATACTGCTTTATGTTTTAAAGAACAAATCTCAAAGTGGTTTACAACATATCAAAACATCAAGCCAGCCAATCCAGAATAAAGCAAGCTTCAAGGAAAATATTTCATATCCTTCTCATTTTGTTTTCCTCAGGCACTAAGCTGGCATCCAGAGATCTCCACATGGTCGCAATTGGACCCGCGTTAGTTGCAAAACGTGCCTGGCTAATTTCTAACACTGCCTGTATGCACTTTATTGACTTTCCTCCCCTGCAATCATATAATTCATTCCAGCTACTTTTGCCTTCTTGAAAATCATTTCAGAAATTTATACAATTTTTTTAAATTTAAAAACCTACATTATTATTATTCATTTTATTTATTAAATGTGATGTCACTTAAATGCGCTAAATCAGATTTCTAGTGATTTAGGGCAGTGTTTTTCAACCTTTTTTGGGCAAAGGCACACTTGTTTCATGAAAAAAAATCACGAGGCACACCACCATTAGAAAATGTTAAAAAATTTAACTCTGTGCCTATATTGACTATATATAAAGTAATTCTCTTGAATAGGAATCAAATAAACAAATTTTTCCCACGGCACACCAGGCAACATCTCGCGGCACACTAGTGTGCCGCGGAACAGTGGTTGAAAAACACTG
The DNA here is from genome assembly GCF_009819535.1 of Lacerta agilis. Taxonomy (NCBI): domain Eukaryota; kingdom Metazoa; phylum Chordata; class Lepidosauria; order Squamata; family Lacertidae; genus Lacerta; species Lacerta agilis. The sequence continues at coordinate 17,989,315 of NC_046316.1, read as the reverse complement.
ATTTAGGGCACTGAGAATTCTTCCAGATTCATTAAACGATCCAAATTTTTCTAGAAAACCCACATTTTTATTTAGCAGTGTCTTTGCGTGGGATTTTACTTGAGGATTTTAGTTGTTTGTGTCTTTTTAGTACTTTTTCTATTGTCCAGCGCAAAGGACAGGATACAAATGTGACAGATGCTCTGAAGGCTCGACAGAAAAGGAAAGCTTATAAATAGCAGAAAGAAATGAAGTATAAACACAGTTTTTTGAGGTTGCTGAGGGAAAGAGGAGAGCATTCTTTGTGGAAGCTATTCTCCTATTTCCTCATTCTTGTATCTTTTCATTATAGTCAGCAGAAGTATATCCAGCTTCCTCTGTCCCTTCCTTTGCTAGCGTCTCCCAATAAATAAGGTGACCATCTGGTCACCTTCTTTAAACTAAGCTTACAAATTCATTATTGATCCTTAACTCTGAAGAAAAAGAAATGGGAGATAGCTCAAACAAGAACTCTCAAAAACAGCCATTCTATAATCAAATAAAATATCCATGAAACAGTGGGTGGGGTAGGGGGAGTCAGCCCATTACAAAGAACTAGATCCAAACCAAAAATTTCTCAGAAGACAAGAGAGATCCCACCCCCTCACTCCAGAAAAAGTCCACTTTGCAAAAAAATTTTGCTGAAGATTCTTCACCATTTTTGGTGGCAGCGCCTATTTTACATCTACAACGCTGTGCATTGCTACTGCTGAAGAATGCAAAATGGAGGTTCTGTTGCCCAAACTTGCTGCTGCCCCCCCCAAGAAAAAAAGGAGGAGCTTCAATATTGATACTGCTGAGGAACTGTTGGATTCAACTACTTCTCCCTGATGAAATTCAGTGTAACAGCAGTACAAATTCTCTGGCCGCAAAAAAAAAAAAGGCTAGAGAATTTCAAGAAGTGTTTTGCATGCAGAACTGTAACAAAACAAAACAAAACAAAACAAACCCACCCTGGTTGTTTTCATAAGCATCCCCAAAGACAATGTTTGGCAGACTCCCTTCAGGAAGCTGTTTCACGAGAATGTTGCCATGACAAAGACAGAGCAGTTCTGGGTCACCATCTTCAGTCCAATCTCCAGAAGTAATTCGTGCTTTTAATAAATGTGCTAGTCTTTTAAGGAAGCTGTTAGCCTTTTTGTTTCCTCTGGAAGCAATGGCAAAGCTCCACCAGGAGATCAAGATGTTAACACATCTTGCAGACATTTCAACAACTTTTGTGGTGGTGGTGTGGTTTTAAAAAAGGCTTCTCCCACCCAACCCGCCATATTTGTTTGAAACTGAACCTCAAAGGCTAGGTAGTGGGCAAATGTAAATATATGTAAATGTAAATATTGCACTACCACTCAATCACCTGAAGAAACAAACAATTTGTAAAGGTTGTTTCCATTTAGACAACTTTTTGTCATCTTACTAGAACTGGTTACCATCTCTCTGGCCAGGAAAAGAACTGATGCTACCAACCACTTAACACTGGTTATGAAATAAGGAGCACACACCCCTTCAACTAGGCACAGATCTCTCTCTTTTTGTCCACTTTAAGCCACTGTTTAGTGTTACTCTGCATCTGCACTAACCAGGGGGAATCTTAGTTAGCATTAGCCTCTTAACCCATTTAAACTCTTGGTGTTAAATCTGGGTTTGCAAACCCAGCTTAGCATGAACAATGGTTAGTGTCATTGCAGATCCAATGCTAAGCCACATTTAAAAGCCACTGATGGTGAAGGTGAGAATTTGGAGAGGAATCATGAGCAAACAGTTCACTAAGAGATCTTAAGTGGGATCATATTTAAAAGTTCTGAAGAATTATCATTATGATTTTAATATTATACGCTTTCAAGGTAGCAGCTTCTGTACCAGACCTTTAGATCATACCCTTCCCCACTACACACTGCCTATCCAAATAATATCCCGGACACTGAGGTCCAGCGCCGAGGGCCTTCTGGCGGTTCCCTCATTACGAGAAGCCAAGCTACAGGGAACAAGACAGAGGGCCTTCTCAGTAGTGGCAGCCACCCTTTGGAATACCCTCCAAAGGGTAACAGAGAACAGCAACTACCAAACTTTTAGAAACAGTTAGAGGTAGGTAGCCGTGTTGGTCTGCCATAGTCAAAACAAAATAAAATTAAAAAATTCTTTCCAGTAGCACCTTAGAGACCAACTAAGTTTGTTCTTGGTATGAGCTTTTGTGTGCATGCACACTTCTTCAGAATTTTTAGAATTTTAAGACTTTTAGAAGACATCCTAAGGCAGCCTTGTTTAGGGAAGCTTTTAATGTCTGATGAATTATTGTATTTTAATATTGTGTTGGAAGCCACCCAGAGTGGCTGGGGAGGCCCAGCCAGATGGGCGGGGTATAAATAATAAATTCTTCTTCTTCTTCTTCTTCTTCTTCTTCTTCTTCTTCTTTATTATTATTATTATTATTATTATTATTATTATTACTATTCTCAAGGCCAGAACCATAGCTAGGTGATCTTGTGCCCCTGGCAGAACCATCCAGATTGCACCCCCTAACCATGGACAAATTAGATATTCTTTCCGCCTCTCCTCCAACCCCCCCCCCTCCATTCAATTCACTCTCCATTTAAAACCATTTCTTATAAGGTAATAATCAATGGACATATTTTTAAGCCGATTTTGTGCCCCTTGTCTGCAGTCATTTTGCAGCGCTGAGAAACACAAAACAAAAGCTGGGGGCAGAAACATTCTTGACCCTTCAATGAGACCGCTATCAAATGCTCACTCTGTCTCACACATTTGAATGACCCACACATTTTGATCCCAAAGTCATCAAGAAGCAGACTCTTGGTGAGAGGAAGTCAATACTCATTGGCTTGGTTCAGATGCGCATATTTTGGCTGACTAACCCTCGAACTATTTGGAGTTTGTTTAAGATCCTGACTTGTTGTGATCCTAGTAACCACAGTTACCTGGTTGGGATGTAACAACAAACAATGGTTAATCAAAGAATTCCTAGATTTAGTTGCAACTCAATAGCCCCCCCCCCCCGTGTTCTCCATGTGACACACTCTCAACAAGGCCTCCTCTGATTGTCTTAAAAGCAGAAAGGCCTACGTGAGAGAAGAAAATCCCAAAAGTATGCAGGTTCCAGACCGTATAGACCATAAACATAATAGCCAGCAGACTAAAAAATGTGCATGTGGGCAAAATTTACAAATACTATCCACACAATCCCATCGCACTGTGGAAACAAAGCTAAGAGGCACAGCCTTGAACTTTTGTCACCCAACTGAAAGCCAACATTCGCCTATGGCACTATCTGCGAGGAAGTGGTTACTGCACAAAAAGCAGTGGTCATTGTGTGACCATCCTATGGCACTGGGACGCCACAAATGTGCAGTCATTTGCTTGGCTTCAGGTCTCAATGTCCTCTCCACATCGACTGCTAGGAGCTTGGCGCATGGATGTAAATATTCAGTGTGAGTGAAGAAACTGAGGATTGCTGCAGGGAACCCATCTTCCGTGGTGCTCCTGTCATTACAGCAACACAGGATTTGGCCCTTGGCTAGCTTCTAGTCTAGAACTACAACAGGTCCTCCTTCCAAGCCACCACAGACTGCAGGTTTGATCCCTGTACGGGACAGCTGCATATTCAGGTTGGACTAGATGATCCTCAGGCTCCCTTCCAACTCTGTGATTCTATGTCTCTGATAGTACCACTCCACACCTACAATGTTTCACCCCTGTTCAAGGAAACAGGCTCTGTTTTTATTCAGAAATAAATTTAGTCTGCCAACTAACAAGAGGCATTAAAATCAGAGCTGCTAACTGTGAAGTAACTGGAATGCTTGGTGACTCAATGGGAAGTACAAGGCAGGGAGTGGTCCTGTCTGAAGCATCAGCATATCAGTACCAGATGAGACTTTGCCTTGCCTAGCAAATCCAAAGGCAGGGCCACTCCCAAGAGTTTCGAGGTTATAACATTTTGTGTCCAGGCAAAACTTTTCTGGGCAGTGCCACCTTTCTCACTTTGCACAGAGCACCCAAGAAATTCAGGTTAGCCACAGCCCCATTTTCCGGCCTCCCAAGGATACGCCGCCCAAGGGCTCAGCGTTTCCCCATAAACAACCGAACTGAGCCTGCATTCACATGAATAGAAGAACATCAGTGAGCACAATGTGGAAGAAGCTAGCTTCCTATGTGCAAGAAGTTATTCTCTGTAAGTCTGCAAGTTTTCCTTTATAAGTCCCTAATCCCCTCAAAAGAGTTAGAACTCAAAGAGTGGTTTAACACTGAATCCCTCTTCCTGGGGGAACTCTGCAAATTGTAGCTCTTTAAACAAACCTAGACAGCATCTTAAAAAGCAAAGACATCACCTTGCCGACAAAGGTCCGTATAGTTAAAGCTATGGTTTTCCCAGTAGTAATGTACGGAAGTGAGAGCTGGACCATAAAGAAGGCTGATCGCCGAAGAATTGATGCTTTTGAATTATGGTGCTGGAGGAGACACTTGAGAGTCCCATGGACTGCAAGAAGATCAAACCTATCCATTCTCAAAGAAATCAGCCCTGAGTGCTCACTAGAAGGACAGATCCTGAAGTTGAGGCTCCAGTACTTTGGCCACCTCATGAGAAGAGAAGACTCCCTAGAAAAGACCCTGATGTTGGGAAAGATGGAGGGCACAAGGAGAAGGGGACGACAGAGGATGAGATGCTTGGACAGTGTTCTCGAAGCTACTAACATGAGTTTGGCCAAACTGCGAGAGGCAGTAATGGATAGGCGTGCCTGGCGTGCTCTGGTCCATGGGGTCACGAAGAGTCGGACACGACTGAACGACTGAACAACAACAACAAAGGGAATGGGGCAACTCTCAGCACCTTTAACAAACTACACTTCACTCCCCCCCCCATTCTTTGGGTGAACACATGTCTGTTAAAGTGATATGATCCTGCTTTAAATGTTCAGACGGGGCTCAAGAAGCTAGCCAATTCTTCCTTCACCACACACAACAGGGCAGCATCCTCTACAGCACACGAGGGTAGGCCACACGAAACGCACACCATTTCCCCCCATCCTGCCAATGTACACCACTCTGCCTAACAGTAGGGCTGGCATGCAGTTAGCTGCAGACAGATAATAAATTCAGCAGTAGGAGTTATTCAGCTGGATGGTTTAGTTTTGAGCCTACTAAGTTGCCATCATCCTATGAACAACAACAAAAAATGTTAGCACATTTGCAAAGCTAAGCAGTATGGTTTCAAATTGAGTGGAGGATCACATTTGGAGATTCCTGCTTTCCAGGGGGTTAGACTAAATGACCCTTTCCAAGTCTACAATGATATGATTCTATGAACCCCCATTTATGGGATGCAAAATGTCTCACCACTAGTATACTGTTAGTTTACTAGTAGTTTTATCAGAAAAAATGTCGAGTGTCGCTTATCTAAACTTTTCACCTGAAAACAAGCGACTAAGTAGTTCATAAAGCCAAAGGGATGAGACAGGGTGTGGCAAATAAGTCATAATTTTCCTGTCAAATGAGCTACGCAAACACTCAATGGGGAGCCAGGAAATTGCTCTCAGGAAAAGGTTTGGCAGAATTGAATTCAGTTTTCATGGGAGGAGGGGGGAATACCTCTCAATACTGTACAAGTTAAAGCTACTCTTCCCTGAGTCTGCAGATTTAAATATTTCAAAGGAGGGAAACTTTTAAAAACACACACACACTCATCTGCCTTCCCCAATGGAAAATGAAAGAAACAAACCTCTGATAAATAGGATTGTTTACTAATGTCAGGAAAAAGATGTGTACGTTCAACAGGAAAAGCACTTTAAGTTCATCAACCCTTGAGTTTCAATCTTATTTTTAATAACAGGAGCAGCCATGTGAAACTAAGGGGCAGATAGTGTTTAGATGCTTAGATAGTGAAATAAAGGTGGGGAAGAGAAACGACCCAGCTCCCAAAACCGGTAACACAACAAGACACAAAATTCTGATTTTGGTTGCTTTCGGAACTCGAAAGCGGAAAACTCTCTGCCCAAGTTGAACTTGCTATGGGCCTTCTGAAAGCCCTCCCCGTTTCCTGAAAGGCCCTGCAGTTCACCAAAGGTGGGGAGGACACACATATGTAAATAAATAGATATATATTTGTCCATGTTCTGTGAGCAACTCGATCCCAGTGGGCAAGGCTCGCGCAAGAGGAGGCTTGGAGCGGAGAACAACAAAGCGAAAGACAACAGGATCGAGAGAGAAAACCAGCAGTTAAAGTTCTAACAACAACAACCGGGTCGGGCAGCAGAGAGGCGAGCGCGAAGCTGAGGAGCGCACAGGAAACCAAACTTACCAAGTAGCAGGGAGCCTGGCAAGTTTCCACCAAGTTGTGGGGGGAGAACCCCGAAGTGCCTTCGAGGAAGAGAGAAATTCAGCTCCTTTCGTGCTTTAAGCGTTCCATGAGTCCGCCTAAACGCCACCCAAGGAAAGCGAGCTTGGAGAGGAGCGAGGTGGGCGTCGGGGCTGCCCTCGTTGCGCGCTGGCTCTGTTCTTGGGCAGGACAGGAAATCTCATGCGCAAAGCTCGCCTGGCCACGCCTGCTTTACAACCCGGCGCGCCCTCCCCCACCGGCGTTTCTTTCCTTTCTTTCTCTCTCTTTCCCTCCCTTCCCTAGTAAAAGGGAAGTGCGAGGCTGGGGACAGCGAGCTCCCTCTCCCTTCCTGCGCGCGGCATAACATCCGTCGAGCCGCGCCGCGCTGCGTTTTGGGGAGCCTGGTCGCAGCCTTGCGCGGAGAAGCGCGCGGAGAGCAAGGCGTCGCGGGTCCCTCGTTCTGCAGGGTAGGGGGTCAGGGGTGCCAATTTGAATAAAATATTGAGGGGGCAGGTAAGCCCCGCCCAGCATAATCGATCACATGATGCTGCGTGCTCACACTATTTTAATGGCAATGTTCGTCAACTGGGGAGGGGGGAACCCCGTTAAATATTTTATTGGGGAGGGCAAAGACCCCTCGACCCCTAGGAGTTAGTTCCTATGGCGGGGGTGTATAAAAAAATGCATGGCTAGGCATTATTAGCTCAACCTTGGGGGGCAGGTTTTGTAAGACTACAACTCCGTTCATCCCTGACCACTGGTTCCCCTGCTTGCTAGGGTTGATGAGAGTTGTGGTTGACAAAGGTTGAGCTAAGAGTATCATCATCTGGCAGGGTCAGAGATTTCTAAGTCCTCTCTGTGTCCAGTTCTTGGTGGCACAATATAATAAGGATATTGACTAGTTGGGATATGTGCAGAGGAGAGTGACCAAGATTATCAAGGATCTGGAAACAAAGCCTTATGAGGAACGGTTGAAGGAGCTGGGTGTGTTTGACCTGTAAAAGAGTGGCTGAGAGGAAGATATGACAGCTATCTTCAAATATCTAAAGGCCTGTCACGTGGAAGATGGCACAGCCTTGTTTTCTCCTGCTCTGGAGAGCAGCACCCAAACCAATGGATCCTAGTTACAAGAAAGGAGATTCTGACTAAGCTTCAGGAAGAACTTTCTGGCTGTAAGAGCTGTTCAGCAGTGGAACAGATTCCCTTTGAAGGTGGTGGACTCTGCCTTAATGCATTTCTACCCCATCCTCAAAAGAGCTCAGGATGCCACTCATTATTCTCCCCTTCTTTTTAACCTCACAACAACCCAGCGAGGCAGGAGGTCCCAGATTCATTCCCCAGCAACTTTAGGTGAGACTGGGAATGTCAAGTGGGTATTGTATATGGATGCTATTAAAGACATTCCCATAGAATAACTCAATCCATAGCTATGAGCCGTGGGAACTCACAAGCCCAGAGGCAGCATATCACTGAATACCTGGTATTAAGGGCAGAGAACAGGGGAGAGAGCATTAATTCCCTGTTTGCCCTTCTCAAGGGTCCAGAAGAGCCCAGGCCACTTCCATCTTTTGCATGCCCAGCCATGATTTAAATTTAAAAATGACAGCACACGGAAGCAAAATAAGTTGCCGAAAAAAGAGCGAGTGGTTTGTTTATGATAAAATCAGCTGATCTGAGAGCCTATCTTCAACGTGGTCTAATAGCTACATTTCCTCCTATATACAATAAAAAGTTACGGCTGTCACCATGCATTCCTCCATTGGAAAGTTTGCTTCAGCGCAATTTTGGATTTTCATGGTCAGCATGGGCAAGAGAAGCAAAAGAGAAGGCAAGTTTCAAAATGGTGGTTTTTAAACAAGAGCAGGGGTTTGAATAAACGGGGGGGGGGGCAGAGAACAGCTGTGATAATATGGGGAGCTTGAAGGGGCTGTGAGTGGATAGGGGTTGGGGGGAGTGGTGCGGGTTGGCAAGTGGTGGATTCGTGAGCGACACAAGCAGGGGTGGCAGTTATTATTAAAGTTTTTAAGTCTGATATGACAAAATCTATACTGGTTAACAAAAAACCACGTCTTTTACCCAGTGCTTTTTTTCTGGGGGAACGCAGGGGTCCGCATACCCCTAAACATTTTGTGAATCTTTGTACTTTTGTCCATTTACTGTATTTATTTTCCCCGATTTGAACTGTAAAATGGTGATTTTTCTTGAGTCAAAATGAGAGTACCCCTAAACGGTTTTTTTTTGGGGGGGAGCGCTGCTTTTACCAAATCAGTTCCTCATTTGCTTTAACTTGTGCTCTAAACTGAGAGTGTGTCACATTTTGCTCTGATAACCCGGGTGGGGACTTGGGTAATACGGTATGGCACCCTGAGCGAGGACAACCTTTGGTGCCGCACCCCAAATACTTCTTATTTTGGAATACTGTAATTCATTTTGGTACAGTTGCTTTTTTATCAGAAGGTACCTGTATATGTGTGTGTATATATATATATATATGTTTGTGTGTGTGTGTGTGTGTGTGTGTGTGTGTGTTGTATTATTAATGTTGTTGCTGCTGCTGTTATTTTGTTCCCCCTCAGCTCAGCACCTCAGAGGGGGGGAGTCATTCGCACTGCCCTAAATCTGAATAATCATAAAAAGAAGTTGTGAGACTTATCAAATGCCAAAAAATTAACAAGTGTCTAAATTTGAGGCCCCATTGGATTTTGAGGCCTCTCACTGGCCTGTCTTTGCAAGCTTTCTGGGGTCATTTATAGCTGGCTGCTGTTGCTGGCAGAATGTGGACCCTTTCGATCTGACTCAGCAGGGCCCTTCCTGTCTTCGTGACTTGCAGCTGGTCCTGACGGAAGAAGCAGGCATGTCTAGGCTAGGATGAGGCAATCTTTTCCTGTCTGCTGCACCCTTTTCTGCTTATCACTTGGCTCCCACACAGCTGGTGCTAACCCCGGTTCTTATTTCATTGACCACAGGCTGGAAGCACAAGGGCACAAACCCTGCGTTGACCTGCTGACAGAGAGCTTGTGGCTGCAGGGTGGGGTCCGCACCTTTATCTCCCCACCTCTCCCCATACTTCTTCATTCTTCTTTGGTGATCACTCGTAGCCGAGTAAGATTGTCTTCCATAAACATGGTTTTAACAATGAGTCCGTAAGTGACTGTGGGGGGCCAATTGTGGATCCACACATCCTTCCACAGTGGGGACATTGGTTTCCGGGTGCGAGTTGATCATGGTGTGGATTTGCCAAGCGTGCCTTCCTCTAGTGTCTTCAAAGCCCATGACACCTTTGGTAAAGGCTGTTCTCCAATTTGGAGCGCTCACAGGCAAGTGTTTGCCAATTCTTGGTGTTTCTACTACTTTTTTTTTAGATCTGCATTGAGAAATTCTTTAAACCTCTTGTTGACCACCAGCATTACGCTTTCCATTTTTAAGTTCAGAATAGAGTAGTTGCTTTGGAAGACGATCATCAGGCATCTGCACAACAGTGAGGTGTAAAAATTATCAGAGACACCATTGACGGAAACTTTCGAGGAGATGGAGATGGCGTTTATAAGTGGTCCATGTTTCACTAGCATACAGTAAGGTTGGCAGTACAATAGCTTTGTAAAAAAGCATTTTGGTTTCCCTGAGAATGTCCCAGTCCTCAAACATTCTGCACTTCATTCGGGAGAAAGCCGCACATGCAGAGCTTAAGCGGTGCTGGATTTTGGCATCAATGTCAGCCCTTGTGGAAAGATAACTGATCAACATTTTCCAATGTTACACCATTGAGTTGGATTTGTGGCGCTGCAGAGAAGTTATTTTGTACTTGTTGGTGCAGCACTTTTGGTTTTTTGGATGTTGAGCGATAGGCCAAGCTTTTCGTGAGCTTCTGCGAAGATATTTAGGATGGTTTGGAGGTCATCCTCTGAGCGTACACACACTACGTTGTCATCAGCATACTGAAGCTCTATGACGGAAGTTACGGTAACCTTACTCTTTGCTCTCCCCATACACCCAGGTACTGTGGCACAGAAAAATACCACAAGCCACACTGAGAGGTTAAAACAGCAGAGGAAGGCTGGGTGAAAAGGATAAAACATGGCTGTGCTCCGAGGGAAGGGCTGTAGCTCAGCAGAAGAGCATTGTCCTGCATACAGAGTCAATCCTTGGCATCTCCAGGGAGAGTGAGAGAGAATATGTATCTGAATTATTTGAGTGAAAAACCTATGTGCAACCTTCCTTTCTGGAGTTTGACCATCACAGGACGTACATCTTGCAGGCTAAAAGTTTTTGATCTAAGCCTGTCTGGATATCACACTGATTTGACTCCCCATTGTTCCCCAAGCCTGGCCTGGAAGATACTCTTCCTAAATCCAGGCATAACATAGGCCAATTTTGATAACTCATTGGCGCAATGTACTCTGCACATGAACAGTGACGATCACGTTTTCAGGACTGCCCTGAATCACAAGCGTGTTCTGCTAGGCTCTGATATACCCTCATTTTTTGTCTATTGGTTGGAATACTTTGTTCTTTTATTTTTATTTTTAAATATATTTATTAAATTTTATAAAAACAACAGTCAACAAATACAAACAAATACAAAACAATACAACCAAAGAACAAACCTACAATAAAAACAAAAAACCTTACTGTCACTAACTTATATCCTTTACATTGTATATTGACTTCCTCTCATCTCCCCTTCCTGCGTTCCTTGTCAATCATCTTTAGTAATTTCTATACATCTTGCAAAATCTTATTTTACTATAAAAATACCTAATCATTAGTCTTATCTAATATCTTAACTCATTCTCTCACAATTCCTAAACACTTATCCAAACTCTGAATCTACAGTTTAACCTTTCTTCCAAATTATATCTAATTTTCAATCATACAATGATTTTTTAAATACAATTTAAATTTCTTCCACTCTTCTTCCACCGCGTCGTCCCTCTGGTCACGAAGTTTCCAGGTCATCTCAGCAAGCTCCATATAGTCCATCATTTTCATCTGCCATTCTTCAACCGTTGGTATTTCTTCTGTCTTCCAGTTTTTAGTTATTAAAATTCTTGCTGCTGTTGTGGCATACTTAAATAAAGTTCTATCACACTTTGGAATTTCTTGGCCAGGATGCCCAGTAAAAAGGCTTCTGGTTTCTTTTTGAAGGTGTTTTTCAACACCTTTTTCATTTCAACTTTCTGCTTTTAATTGAGAAGGGGAAGGTGGTTTTGGATAATGAAAAGGAGGAGACCCTGGCACTCTGCACATGTGTAATGGCACACTTTCTTAATTAAGTGCTGTACAGCGAAGTTACAAATTGCAGCCCTACAAAATCAAAATGTCACCAGCCACCACTAATTTCACCCTGCAGTAGCAGAAGATTGCAGATAAAAACCTGTGTAGATAGCCAGCAGAGGTCGCTGTTGTAACATAACTGCCATTACTATAAATAAAATATTAGGCTGGTGGTTTGTTATATTAGTTCAAACAAGAAACAACAACAACAAAAATCCAAGTGGGGCTTTTCACAATTTTACTAATCAGATCAATATTTTGACTCTTCCAATAAATGATTCAGGTAAAATATGCTCTTCAGCTTAATATTTCCCGTCACCACTTTCATGACTTTCAGTCCTTTTTTTCTGTATTCTTTAGTACATCTATAGATGATTCACAGCACAACCCTGACCAGGACTACTGAGAAGTGGGGCTTACTCCCAGGTAAACAGGGTTAGGATTGCAGCTTAAGACTGCACTCCTATGGCAGTTGCCTGGATTTACCTCAGAGCAACAGGTGCACGATTACACTATGAATCACCATATCCCAAAATTCCAACCTGCAAAACAGCTAAAATGTTCCCTTAACTGTGTTTATCCAAGGGAAAAAATGTTTATCAAATTTTGCCTTCTTGCTAATCCACATTCTTGCAATGTAAGAATCAGAAATACCTTTAACAGGTATTTTTGCACCTGGAGGGAAGCAGGAAAGGGGAATTATGCACCTGTAATGGGAGCTTCTCTCTCTCTCTCTCTCCTTTTTTTTAAATAGCACACTAATAGGAAGATGTTGTCCCATCTGGAATTGGTGCCTCTTGTAAGTGCTTCCTATTATAGTAGGGACCAGCTGTGTCATAGCAACTGCAGGGTCAACTTGAAGAGAGACTCCCTTGACGTCTGATTGCAGCATTTGAGAACCCAGTGATCTTGCAGCCTTAGTACCATTTCCCCCTAAGCTTTCTTCCTATTGTTATTTCCTTCCAAGTCTCCAGCATCCAATGTTGTTCCTTACACTGGTGGACGAAAGGGGGGGGGCGGGGGGAGCGCACGCCCCCCGGCACCATCGGGGAGCAGGGTACAATCGCGGCTGCCCCCTGGACACTCATCGCGTAATCCCACAGGCACCACGCCCCTGGGATGCACATCAACCACGCCCCCGCCTGCTGTTCGCCACTGGTTCCTTATAGAATGGTTCCTTATGCTTCTGGCAGTATGTCATCCTAAAGATTACACTTTTGTGGCCAAACGCATAATCTCTGTTCATCACTTAAACCAGGCAATCTATAATCCCCTCCCCCCCCCCCGGAGAAAAGTCCAGAACAAGCATCAATATGCACAAACAGCCTGAAACAGCCAAGGAGATTTGCAGTCTCTGACTGCATAATACTTTTCACGGGATACGGTTCCTAACTGAACACTGTTAAAACTACCGGTATGTTGCTCCCAATAACACATCCTGTGTGGGGTTCTGGTTACTCGAGTACTTACAGCAGAGGTGTAGGATCTCAACATGGCTTGGGATGGGGTGGGGATGCTCCTGTGCTCTGGTTTTTCTAACTCTTGCAATCTCCTCCTCTCTTTTTCCACCAGTGGCGTACTGTGGGTAGCCAGTGCCCGGGGCCGCTTGGAGCAGGGTGCGGAGGGACACACACATTAAACTATCTAATGGCATCCGTGTCACCCAGGAGATTGCTGCCGCAGAGATAAGAAGTCGTTCTGTTGTCTGGAGAGATCTCTTCCTGGTTCGCATGGAGAAGCAGTTTTCAATGGAGCCCATCAACGGAAGCATGAAGCTGTATTGAGGCAGCACTGGGTGTTCAAGTTTTGAGCCCCCTAACACTTTTGCACCAGGGACAAATGCCCTTTTGTGTGTGTGTGTGTGTGTGTGTGTGTGTGTGTGTGTGTGTGTCCCACGCTACACCACTGCTTTCCACAATTTCCTGCTTGGAGATGAACAGTGAGGGGGCATGAAATTTGTGGAGGGTGTATATGTAACTCAAACCTCTCCCCACAGGGCCTTTTCCAATTGGATCTGCGACCTCTGCTGTATCATGTCACTTCCAAAGCAAATTGTCTACTTAGCTTGAGCAAAACTGTTATGTATTGGGTTTAACACATGTTATGATTCTAACCAATCGTAGAAGCGTAGGTGGACGAAAGTTCTAAAGGTAAGCTCTGTCAACTGTCAACTGCCAACTGGCACTTCTTGCTGGGGCTTTCAGAGTGTGTTCTTGTTTAATATGGGAATGAGCTGTTGAATAAACGAAGTTACATTGGGCTTCTGACTTTTCCTAAATATTTCACAAAATCCAAGCTGTGGAACATAGGAAGTTGCCTTATACACTGGTCAGTCTAGCTTGATGATATCTAAATTTGTAGCAGTGGCCCAAAGGGGCCACAATGAATATGATAATGTGAACCCCAATAAATCATTGAATATAATAGAAATGTTATGGTAACCTGTTTCTTTAAGGAAACAGATGATTTGGCATGAGACCTTCCCTACAGGGAAAGGAGGACAGCAAATACGTCAATCACATTCATAAGCTGGAACATAAGTTGATACATAGAACAAAGGCCTAACACAGATTCCCATGCATGCAAACTAACGAAAATATAACAGATCGGTGAGAACCAAGGTTTAGTTAGAAATGCTTCTTGCGCATGCGTATTAGATTAGGTAATGTACATGCGTACTAAACCGAAATGAGATAATGAAATATGATTGGTTAAATTGAAATGCTTTGTCTAAAATGTTATAAATACCCCTGCCCAGATCTTTGGGCGGGGTTGCAGGCTTGCGAAACGATTCGACTGTAACCCTTATTGCTTTGCGATAAAGAAAACAAAATGGACTCCTAGCTCCTTTGTCTCCGAGTTTTATTGGCGTAGCTCAGAAGAAGGGCCTTTTGCCCAATGCAACACAATGACTGGCAACAGCTCTCCAGCATTTTAGGCAGGGTTTTCCCGCCCCCGAGCCCTAGCTGGAAATGCCAGGAATTGGAGATGGGACTTATTGCATGCTCATTAGAAAAGCTAATTATGCTGATTATGCTGAAGTCTTACATCAGCGGCCATTTTGTGACTAGCTCTGCCCCTGCACCACCATTTTGTGACAGGCGGACCTCACTAATATTCAGTCATCTCACGTGTGCCCCGAGGCCATCGAATTTACAGAACCCCCACCCTGCCAGTTCTACTGTACAATTCATCCCATCCTAAGACTGCTTGCACCTTTAAAAAAACAACAAAAAAACCAGCTACCATTGGAGTTCCATTGCACATATAGGCCTATGCATTAAATAAGTGGACCAGAAGCCTGTTCCCATGTGGAAAGAATGTGTGAGGGGGTTGTAGGGCTGTGAGCAAGCCCCTCTCCCGCTAATGCTTGCAACAGCTGTGCCCCCCCCCAAAAAAATGAGTATGTGGTTTAACAGATCAGTGCTGGTTTCTTTTAAAAAAAGGAATGCTATGTGGCAAGGAAGGTAGAAGCAGTCTAAATTATCTAAGACAAACACATCTTTCCTCCGTTGACAAACAGAGAATGCAAGTTCCTCCCGGAATCTGTATTTGTTGTGGTTGGAAGGCAGTACTGTTTATTTTATTATTTTGGGGATAAGATGATGCACTTCCCAACTGGTTATTGAGACCACTGCAAAATAACAATGGGGAAAGTGACCTATGCGCTTTGGCAGGGTAAACACAAATGAGGACCGACATGGGGGAGGTGGGGAGATGACACTCGTGTGTTTGTGCGTGTAGAGTAAAAAATAAATAGAACTTCAGCACAATTTTATACACTTGCCCTCATGTGCCAAATCCACACGAGTCCTTTTTGCCCCAAAGGAGTTGCATAGGAAGTTGGGGCAACCAGTTGGGGTCATGAGGAGCGAAGAAACAAGAAATGTTCTTTTTACTATCTATTCATGGTGCAATCGGCGCAGTTATACACAACCCGTTTCTATGCTGTTTGTGCCCAAGAACAGGCGTACTACGTTCCCAATTGGTGCGTATCTTTTACCTTCCTGCTGAGATCTGGTAACTGTACATGCCACAAATGTTTGGGGTTTCTGTGGTTGGCATCCTGGTTTTGTCACAAGCAGTGCCCTCCCGAGGGCAATAAAAGCAGCGACACAGGGGAAGCATCACAGATCAATGAAGCATAATTATACGTGGACGGTGGTGTAAATCTACCGCTATTGTGATATTATTGCACTAGTGACAAGTTGAAGAACAACGCTGCAAGAAGACACTTCTCTGGAAGAGCCCCGAGACTTCAAAAGCAGTTCTTGCTTCAAGCAGGTTTGTTAAGAGATATGCAATTACAAAGCCAGCCTTCGCCAGAATGCTCAATTGGCATTGCAAATGCTTCACCCCATATGCTTTATTATAATGAAAACTAAAAATAAGTTACTCTTGTGGAAAACGCCCTTGGCCCAGAGGGCTAATCAAATCAGGAGATCCATTTTCAGAAGGTGCTGGGGTTTTGCATATTTTTCAAATGTTTTTTTTTCCAAAGTTGTAGTAGCAGCCGACTTTTGTTATATGACAAAAGTGTCTCTCACTAAATGTAAATGTGCTGTGAAAAATACTAGATGTACCTTTCCGTCTATCTGTTTTTATTGTAACAGAAAAACTAATAAAAACAAAAAAAGCACGTTAGGAATTTTAATGCCTCCTTCCCAGCTCTGCTATCCCAACGTAATTCCCTCCCTCAAGGTTGAAATTATTTTTTTTTTTTAAAAAAGAATAAAATATTTAATTACAATATTCTTTAAAAAAAAAGAAACATTAGAGAAAGCCTGATGATGGATCTCAAAGATCACAGGCAGTAGGACACTTGGCACAGCGAAGGAAAAGTTCAACAGGAGAAGCAGGGGTGGTTAGCAAGATGAGGTACAGAGGTACCTCAGGTTACAGACGCAGGATGAGAACAAATTGTGCGGCAGTGGCATGGCAGCAGCGGGAGGCCCCATTTGCTAAAGTGGTACCTCAGGTTAAGAACAGTTTCAGGTTAAGAATGGACCTCCAGAACGAATTAAGTTCTTAACCTGAGGTACCACTGTAAAGGTAAAGGGACCCCTGACCATTAGGACCAGTCGTGGACGACTGGAGTTGCGGCGCTCATCTCGCTTTACTGGCCGAGGGAGCTGGCATACAGCTTCCGGGTCATGTGGCCAGCATGACTAAGCCGCTTCTGGCGAAACCAGAGCAGCGCACGGAAACGCCGTTTACCTTCCCGCCGGAGCGGTACCTATTTATGTACTTGCACTTTGACGTGCTTTCGAACTGCTAGGTTGGCAGGAGCAGGGACCAAGCAACGGGAGCTCACCCTGTCGCAGGGATTTGAACCGCCAACCTTCCGATTGGAAAACCACCCGTGTCCCTTTGTAAAGAGGACTTTACAAAGCTACAAAACAAAAAAAAACTTGGGACTTCCGTAATGGTTTCAAATGTAGTTTTTATTAGCTCTTCATCATCAATCCTGCATACAGATATCCAGATATGCCTAGCTGTTTTGTTCTAACTGGAAACTGTCTTGGCTAGATCTTTGGGTTTCAGACCAAGCCCGTCATTAATCCAGTAAGAGAAACACAGAATGAATATCTGGAGCCAACGGCAGTACTAAACAGCCACTATAATTGAACATTGTTTTTGCTCTCTAGGAACAAGTTAGAGATATTGTTAAGAGTTTGCCCCCAGACTTTGTAGCTTTTCTGTAAGTAAGAAAGGGCCATCTATATCTCTATTTATGCTCTGAAGGTTGTGGTTGGATCTTCTCAACAGCTTCAAGGACAGCATCAAGGCTCACTTTGTCTCCAAATTCCTTCTCACGATGCTCCAGGAGAATGCCCTAAAATAAAGGGGAAATGTGGGTCAGGTATGCACTTCCTTTCTACAAAACTCTGTTTGAGGCTCTTAAACTTCCGCAACTCCTCTAAGCTCCCTATTTCTGTGCACGTGAAGAAGCGCTGGATTTGGGCAGCGCAGGCGCTTCCCCCACATGGGTGCAAAATTGAGAAAATCCATAATTGAGAAGATCCATTTCTGGAACAGGACCGGGGTGTGTGTGCCCCCCTCCCCCAATACTGGCTACGCCCATGCCTCATTTACCACATCTCTTACTTACTTAATTCTGCCATGCCCTTAAAAAAAAGAAAAAAAGAAATGCAATACCACACCTGATCCCCCCGGTTAGGATTTCAGAATTTTGTTACCTTTGTAAGACTTAACTTTTTCGCTCCCTGGCCCCGGTCCAGTATACCTGAAGGAGCGTCTCCACCCCCATCGTTCTGCCCGGACACTGAGGTCCGGTGCCGAGGGCCTTCTGGCGGTTCCCTCGCTGCGAGAAGCCAAGTTACAGGGAACCAGGCAGAGGGCCTTCTCGGTAGTGGCACCCGCCCTGTGGGACACCCTCCCACCAGATGTCAAAGACAAAACCAACTACCAGACTTTTAGGAGACATCTGAAAGCAGCCCTGCTTAGGGAAGCTTTTAATGTTTAATAGATTATTGTATTTTAACATTCTGTTGGAAGCCGCCCAGAGTGGCTGGGGAAACCCAGCCAGATGGGCGGGGTAAAAATAAATTATTATTATTATTATTAGAAGGGAGTCAGCTGCCGCCAGAATCAAGGCCTGGGCTTTCAGCAAGATGAATACCTCTTTGCATCTTTCCCAAATCATGAAACCCAAAAAGTGGGGCCCTCCTCCATGAAGGAAGCTGAATGTTCAATGCAGCCATAGTTTTGCCACAATTCAAGAGACCAGACAAGAGAGAGGAGTGGTCTACAAGACCCGTCTAGGGGTTGAAAACTGTGCAGAAAATGGACCTACAGGATGCATGGAAACAGCTTTGCACTCGCTCATTTACACACACACACACACACACACACACACACACACTGATACCTGCTTCCCAGGTCCAATGACAAAAACTCCTCCCAGGACAAAGCCTTCTCCTTCCAAGTTTCCAGTATAACCATGCTTCCAAGCGTTGAAGAAATGCCTCCAGACGCTGCAGCGAAACATGCCCAAAAAGGTCATCTTTCTTTTCTTAGGCCCATAGAAACGTCTCTGTAGAAAGGGATTAGAAACACTGAGTCAAAACAGAGAGAGTGTGTGTGTTCTTCCTAGAGAAACACAATGCTTCCTGATCCAGAGCAAAACAAAAGGTTCAGCCTACCACTGATAGGACTTTGTGTACCTTCTCATTCCGCAGGAGTGCAGGGAAAGTAGGCTGCTTGTATGCTATCTACATTTAAGGCACATCGCTCCTTACAAAGAATCCTGGGAGCTGTAGTTTAAGGGTGCTGGGGTTTGTACCTCTGAGGGGTAAATTACAGTTCCCAGCATTCTTTGGGGGCAAGGTTCTTTATATGTATGGTGTGTGCATAGCCACAGAGCATGGTAAAAGAGTAAAGGTAAAGGACCCCTGACAGTTAAGTCCAGTCATGAACGACTCTGGGGTTGCGGCGCTCATCTCGCTTTACTGGCCGAGGGAGCCGACGTTTGTCCACAGACAGTTTTTCCAGGTCATGTGGCCAGCATGACTAAGGCACTTCTGGCGAAACCAGAGCAGCGCATGGAAACACTGTTTACCTTCCTGCCGGAGCGGTACCTATTTATCTACTTGCACTTTGACGTGCTTTCGAACTGCTAGGTTGGCAGGAACTGGGACTGAACAACAGGAGCTCAACGGGATTCAAATTGCCGACCTTCTGATCGGCAAGCCCAAGGCTCAGTGGTTTACACCACAGTGCCACCCACGTCCCTACAGAGCGTGGTACTGGGCGCAAAAACTAAGCTTCCTCAGAATCTTGCCTTTCATGCCAAAATAAGCGTCTAGCCCTTATAGCTACAAATATATGCTTGAAATGCTTTAGCTGAGATTCCTGCGTTGCAGAGGGTTGGACTAGATGACCCTTGGGCCCCTTCCAACTCTATGATTCTTTGAAAGTATTTGGGTGATGGCTGCTGCAATTTCAGAAGCTGGAAGAGCCGTTGTGCAAGGTCTCTAATGGCTGTGGGGAGTAGCACCGGCCCAAGACATTTTGGCACCTAAGGCAAGCCACAAAATGGCACCTCCCTACCACCATGGGAGAATGGGTGAGCGGAGATCTATGTCAGGAACTAGATGGGAATAAAGATGTACATCAGGGACGAGGGTGAGAGGAGACCAGCAGCGCCTCCTACTGGCCAAGAGGCCATTGTAGAGGCAGCACTGGGGTGCGGCTGCTGAGGAACTGGCAAATCCAGCCTCCAAGGAGCTAGGCCAGACCTGGGGCGAGGGTTTTGAATGATTTAGAGAAGCTGCTGAAACCAGGTTCTCTTGGTTGACATAGAATTTGGATTTCCTAGCTGCGGAATTGTAATGTTTTTAGCACCCCCTCCTGAGTAAAGAGTTGCTCCCCCTCTCTACCATTTCATTCATTTCTTTCTCGCCTGCCTCCCCCCTTCCCCCTTCATCTGCATCCCAACAGCGCAGCCTCACCATTAAAAAAGGAACCTGCTTTTATTCTGCTCCCGAACATTTTCAAAACAGCTTACTCCCCGCTTGGTTTACCCGAACATTTTCAAAACAGCTTTAGTAAACATAGTAAAATGCCATCACAGTAACTTGTCTTACTGGTGAAACACATGCAAGTGATTTGTTAACAACTTTCTTTTTTATTTTTGGCATCTGCTAAAAGATGGGGTGCCTAATAAGACACACAGCCCAATTATGTGGGGAATAAATAGATGTCCTAATCTTTCCATTTATCTATGCGTGCTAATGGGGAAATCGTGCACAGACAGGCCAGTGCTTCAGAGCTAACCTGTTTTTTTTGCCTATGTCTATTTATGATATATAAATAGAAAACCAAAAGCCAATTAACCTCTTAAGCAGCAGCTCTGCTAAGATAATCTTCACACCACCTCCAGACCCCCTAGTTGCAGGAAAAGAGGCATAGCCACATCTCTTATCACAGTGGCTCTGCTGGAGGGATCTGTGCGCTCTGAAATTTTAGTAAGTGGGATCATGGACCAACATGAGCAGATTTCATTTCTGAAGGTGGTCAAAAACCTGTGTTGGAGTGTATTCCCACTGTGTGCTCCTGCAAAGAAGACAGCAAGAGAGGCATGCCTTTTTTAGGTGATTGGGGAGCCATCACCCAAGCTATGGGCATTAAAAAACAAAACAAAACTCAAATCACTATGCAATGCAAATGGTATTCAGAATGCAAATTTGCATTACAAAAAGTCTTGTGTTTCACATTTGCAAATGCTCAAACTTTCAGCCAAGCAGCACAGGAGGGGCTTTTGCCAATAAAGGACCTTACAAGCTTTTTGGCCAGTGCAAACTTAACACTTGCTTCACAAACCAGTTTAAGCAAGAACAGCCTTAAGCCTCACACCCGAAAACACATTTAGACAGTGGCACAAAACTTCTAACATAATCTATGAGGCAGATTAACAACCCAAGTACAAGTCACCGATTGCATCTACCTGTGCATCCAGAAATATTTCCCCCTTGAAATACGGCTGAAATTGCTCCACCTCGGTCCCAATGTTCTCCTTCACAACAGCATACAGGGGTATGCCCAGCTGGTCAAGCTGGGGCTTCAGAGAGGACAGCTGAGCAGCTTCCTTATGAATGAGAGAAGAGATAAATTACATGGCTGCAGCCTACAGCCATCCCTATGTAGCGACAACCCTCGCACTGCTCTTATCGAACATGCCCTGAAATGAAGCCTGTGGGAAGGTATGTTAAGATGGCACCACAGAATGATATATTGGCAGGGGATTTTAGAAGTGCTAATGCTCTGTGGCCTATCTGAGGCAATAGGCAGAGCCTGCTGCATGGTGGCATTGCACCTGTGGACGTCCTAGCGGAACGCCACTGGATTCTTTCTTTTCCATTTTTAGACAGCTAGAACACTTTCAACTGTGTTCTGCTACCGCCTGTCACATTTTCATTCGATCATTTCATTCCACAGAGGACCTTAAGGTCCACAAATAACAATAGTTTAAGGGTCCTGGGCCCAAAAGAAGCCAGATAATCCTCCACAAGGGGCAGGCCTTTTTCAGTGTTGGCTCCGACCTGGTGGAATACTCTGTCCCACGAGACTAGGGCCCTGCGGGACCTGACCTCCTTCCGCAGGGCCTGTAAGACAGAGTTATTCCGCCTGGCCTTTAATCTAGCCTGATCCCCTATTCCTTTTCCCCTTCCCTTTTTTCTGAAGAAACCCTTCTGGGTCCCTACATTAAAATTCCTCCCTGGTCTCCCTACTGGCCTAACATGACTAACCTGGCCAGTTAGCCCTTGTGATCTCACTGATATTTGTGTTTTTATGCTGTTTTTTAAGTTGTCTTATATGTGTTGTTAGCCGCCCTGAGCCTGGTTTTCAGGTCGGGAAGGGCGGGGTAGAAATAAAAAAATATTATTATTATTATTATTATTATTATTATTATTATTATTATTATTATTATTTGTTGCAGATTTTAGGACTGTCACCTTCTTTTAATTTCTTGTGGTTTTGTAATTTAATTGGCTGGACACAGTCCAGATATGCAACCTAAAAATATTTAAAATAAGTAACAGTGTAATCCTAACCGTGTATTGGTGAATTCAATGGGGCTTCCTGCTAGGTGAGTGGGTTCGGATTGCAGAATTAATTAAAAGAGCATTTTAATTAATACCTTGTTTTAAATTCTTGTGTGTGTGTGTCTATCTCTCTATCTCTCGCTGTGCGTGCTATTATTATTGTAATAATCTAATTAACGTAACTGGGTGGAAAATCAGGCTTTCCTTGTGCAAATCTAAAGCCAAGCAACACACAAAAAGGTCAAAACGCATGTTGCAACCTAAGGAAACCTAAGCTCAAAATTAATGGTAAGTTTAGCCGCTGAAGGGTCTCTCCACCGCATCTCCACACTGTCAGTCGTCCAACACAGAACAATAGGAGGAAGGTAGACATAGGAGGAGGACTTGAGTATGAAAGAGAAAATGCAAACAGGGCTGGTCATGTAATGTGCCTACCGCAGCTCATCTCTGTATCCATGCAGCCCACAAGCAAGGTTAAATCCCACCATTTGCTCTTTAGAAAGAAACCACAAGTGAAACACACTACCTCTCTGCACAAAAATCATCCAGGCCGCCGCACTGCCATGATGACAGCACCATGCTTCCTCCACAGTTCCTCTGCTTTGAATGCTCTTAGCTCTGCTGAGGGACAAACAATAGCATACGTCATTATGGTACTTGTTGCCTCTTGTTCACTTCGGCAGCCGTGTGAGATGGACTGTCTTCTCAGCTTTTTCGATGTATTATTTATGGGGTTTTTGGAGGCCACTTGAATTTCAAGTGTTACGCTGAATGGCATAATTGAAGCCACCATGCCACGGGGTCACAAACTGCGTGGCAAGTACAGCCTCACATTTCCTTTCAGAAACAGGGGGGCAAGTGGGATCTGTAACCAAGTGTTGCAGAGTGAAGCGCTTCTGTTCAAGATTCCAAATATTCTATACCGCACTCTGTCCTGCCACTCATTTCCGCAAGACAGTCAGCATTCTGTGCGCAATGATCATATTCGGTCCTCCCTGGGTTGTTTCTGCTGTTTCCAGAGGGCTCCCCCATCAAAAAATAATAATTGTACTTCTGCAAACAAGCCCATTGATTATGTGCCACTTGTGAAGATGTGGTGCCATTTTAACCATATAAGCCAGTGGTTTCCAACCAGTGTGCCGTGGCACCCTGGGGTGCCTTGAATGATGGTCAGGGGTGCTGCAGGCAACACTGGCCTCTATCCCTCTTTCCTTCTCTCCCTCCTCTGATGCCTTCTCATGTCTGCCTCCCAAAGGCTAGCACAGCTATTTATTGCAGAAGCCCTGGCTATAAGCTCCGTAGGGAAATGCTGTCTCTGGGAGGCACCTCTATTTGGGGCATGGGGAGGGTTAGCTCAGAGACCAGGGACGGCGTCAGCAGCTGCCCAGAGGGCTCCCAAGGAGAGGGGAGAGGAGAGGGGGCTGAGGGGAAACTCCACAAGGGAGGGTGTTCAAAAATGGGTGAGAGGCTGCCAGCTCTGCAGGCAAGGGGGTGACACAACTGGGCTCCTGAGCCTTACAGGGGTGCCACAGAAAGAATGTAGTTAGCTAAGGGAGCCATAGACTCAGAAAGGTTGAAAACCTCTGATATAAGCAGTTCAGTGCCTGAACACTGGAAACAAAGGGAATTGTGGTAAACTCTATGCCATGTATTAAAAGGCTGCAGATCCGATTCCACGAGCAAGGCATGCTGCAAAGGCACACAATGCCGGTCATGGGTCTTTTTCCCATGCCTGGAAATCAAGTTTTTTTTCCCACAACAGGCTTTCCAAAGTATAACCGACTGCTTTTTCAGAACACTGGGTTCTCAGCCCATAGATGACCCTACCACACATAAGCCTTACCTCCTCCCAGAGTCTTCAGATCTGCCGAACCGAGAAAATCCAAGGAGGCCTTTTCTGCTTTAGTCAGAAACAAATCTGTATTGGCAAGGATTATCCCTGTCACAGCAGCCCCAATGGCTCCGAGGCCAATGGTCCACATTGCCATGGAGAAATATCCCAGGTCAAGCTCCGAACACATGTCTGGAAAACAAAAAAGGAAAAAAAGGAAAAGGTATCCATTACTCCACTAGATGGCAAGGTTTCAAGACAAAACAATCTTGCAAAACCAATTTCACCTAGAGACCTGATGGGATTATTTTGTATACAAGGTTGATGTTCAAAGAGTTCCCAACTTGGACCATTATGAATTCTCCATGAAACCATCACTTAGAGACACAGAATTGAGAGGCACAGAAATAAACGGCACGTCGGCAGGAGAAGGTTGGGGGGCGGCCGTCTGGTTTGTCCATCGATCAGCCAAGAACCCCCAAGTGTAAATTGCAGGCTGCTTTTTCTACTGAAACATGGGAGTCAGCAAGCAACCTTGCTTTTCAGTAGGCAGTGGTTGCCACTTTCAAAGAGTAAAATTCTAATCCTTACGGGCTCCAAGGATATTTCAAAGGGTGTGGGGCATTGTCCACTGGAATCTCAGAAGAGTCTGAAAAAGATATCCACTAATTGACGGCGTGCCCTACATAGCTCATGCTCGCCACCGTCTGTGGGTAAGCCAGCTTTTGTAACCTGTCAGGCTACTGGCACTTAATTTGGACTGCCCAGACACCAACTTAAGTGCCCCCCTTTTTTTAAAAAAACACAACAACACCCAAATATAAGAGCATATACTTTCAGCCCTGCGTTCTGGATTTTTAGATTCCATAACATTTTAGTGGATCTCCTTTAGCTACATAACTCCTTGTGAGGGATGTGCTCTAAAAGGGAGCAGATAAATACATTCCCTTTTCCAGGGTTTTTGCAGGGTTTCTCCAAGAAGAGGGATGCTCAAGGGGCTCAGAGGGAGCAGCTGGGGAAAATGGAAGATTCTCAGTTATAGAATCATAGAATTGGAAGGGACCCTGAGGATCATCTAGTCCAACATGCAGCTGTCCCATACGGGAATCAAACCTGCAACCCAGGCATTATAAGCACCACACTCTAACCAACTGAGCTATCCAGTTCCCCAGCAACATTTTTCCCCCTATTTAAAATATTTCTGGGTCACTTTGTTCATGGCACGATCAAAGGCACCTTTTTTAAAAAAAACTGCACAGGATCTACAGGCTTTTTCTTTATTTAAAAAAAAATATTATATACAACTTGATTGTAACAAAACCTTTAAAGCAGTTTACAAGACTTTTTTTTTATTATCAACCAAACAGTTTTAAAAAGCAAATACTGTAGTGAAAACATTCCAAAACAAGTAAAACCAGAGGTAATCGAAAAATAGATCAAAATATGTCAACATCTATATATCTGGGATAGGCTTGCCTAAACAAAAATTGTTTAATTTGCTTAGTTCAAACATGTGCATTGCATCATGGAACGGCGAACCATGTGCATAATAACAAGGCTAGCTGCACACTGATCTTTCCTCAGTCACACTGCTATCATTAGTGCTGTGTTGGGAAAACATTTGTGCAATAAATACTGATTCATTACTCACACACTGCATACAACCAGGAAAGTGCCAATCTAAGTTCCCTCTAACCTAGAACACAGTTTCAAAGAGACAGAACTGAGTCAGAATCTCCCCCACATCTGACCTTGGAGGCTGCCAAGATCTTATTTGTACAATATTCCAAACAAGCCATCGCAGCATATGGCAAACAGCATGTTTTGAAGCAGGGATTCTACTTGGACTTAGCCACTGTGAACTCAGAATCTGTTAGTTATACGGGCAATATGGCTGGAGATGCTACGATTTTGGTTAAAAAATGGAAAGGGATAAGGCGATAGGGCTCACTCATAAGTTGGAATGGCAGATGGAAAGGAGAGAACACTGCCATATTTATAAGGGGACATTTGATACACGATATACGGTAAGCAAATCCATTCCCATCATATAGGACTGCAGCACTCTGGAACAGAACAAGAGGGATGGGATGTGCCAATTCTAGTGTTTTAATTTGTGTGGCATGGACCTGAGATCCCCCAAGGAAAGAACTGTAAGGAAAGCAAAAAATAAAATAATAAAATACCAAGTTGACCACATTGGTTCCCAGTGTGATAGAACAATATTTATTTTATTTCATAAGATGTACATACCACTCGATTGTAAGGGGGGGTGGCCCTTGAAGCAGTTTAGGTTTGCAAAAAAAAGATTAAGAAAAATAAAATTATCACTATAAAAATTATCACCATAATTTAAAACATTCAGAAGGTTAGAACCGCAATGGAATAGACTAAAGCAAATTAAAACTCATACAATAACACAGTGATTGGGACATTGGTGGACATCAAGGCGGGTCAAGACGTGAAACATGGGTCAGCAACTGACAACCCCTGAATCAAAACAGGCCATTTAAGACTTTCCAGTTGGCCCCCTAACTATCCAAACCAGAGGTGGAGATAGAAGAAGTGGTAGTTTGCTGGCGAGTCACCTGTGGGTGGGATGAGGGTGGTAGAGAAGAGGTTTGTCCCACCACCCACCATTTCCCTCTGTACATGCTCCTCTGTCCCACCAGGATGGTAGGGGGAAAATGGAGAGCAGATAATGGGGTTTGTGTGGGATTCAACATATTTAAAGAGCATTGCCTCGGGTTATACAAATCGCTGTTCAATCCCAGAGTTTTCTCTGAAGACTTTAATACTAGCAACCAGAACAGATATTCCCAACAGCGTTCCAAGTTAACCAGTTGTTGTTTTTTGTTTTCTTCCCTAAAAAATAATAATAAATCATAGTAATTTATTCATCCCACATCAGTGAGTATTGGCGGTGGCGATGGGGTGAGAAGGTAGGAGACCAAAACCCAGATGTCATATATCTGCGTATTTACTAATGTTCTGACAGTAGCATTGATTGTAACTTAACTGCTATTATTAAACACCAGCAGCCAATGTTGCGGACAAAGGAGGAGGATTTAAGTGACATAACCGCTGTAAAATCTGTAGCTCGGATTGGCACTTGGAATACATTTTGCAATGTAGGATTTAAGAGCTTGTGCCTCGAGCCAGTTCCTGGTAACCTGTTAAAAGGATGTGGAGAAACAGAGCTGAGATAGACCTCAGCCAGGTGGTTATGATGAAAAACCCCAATCAGCATGACCAATGGTTAGGGACAGTGTTCAAAACTCCCACTGTTCTAGGCGCATTTTGCAGCAGGGAATTTCATTAGCAAGAGCAGTTTCTGAGCTCTGGGCGCAGTACTGCGCCTAAGATTTCAGATTAAAACTGCAGAGTGGGAGGAAAGGAGGACCTTTTCCTGCCTCCCCACTTCCAGCTACTCTCCGAAGACCGGAGAAGAGACCCTCTTAAGAATATTAGGGTGGCGGGCAGGGAAAGGACCAGACCATGAGCATAACATTTTAGCTGCAGTTCATTTATTTTCAGCTTTGTATTCTTGTTATAAAAAAGTGCACCTAGACATTCCTCTGTTGCACCCATAACCTAGGTTTAAGGTGCCATTTAGCTCCTGGCTTTCATATCCCAGTTTCTAACACTGGTTAGGGATGATGGGAGTTGTAGTCCAGCAAAAACTACGTCAGCTGATGCAGAGTCCAGTCAGAGCAGCCAATATAGCATTGGGCTAGTTGAATAAACCGCCTGACCCTGTGTAATGTGGCAGCCGTACAGTAAATTTGTGATTGGGTGGCACACAAATACTGCAAATAAGGTATCGTTGTAAGTATTTTAAAATCTGTCTTTCCCATCATGTTCACAAATTTTAGTGCAATTGCATCCACGTTTGCTTCATCTGATGGAGTCTACTTTTAAACCTGTCCTACTTGCCAAACTAGATAAGAGGGTAGAAAAGTCCTTTAATTGCATCTCCCACTTTAAAACTTTTAAAAAGCAAATGCAACCACGGAAGTGATGCGATTCAGAGTCAGATTGAAGATGTTTCCTTGGGGAACAGGGATTAAGCCTTCCCACCTCAAATGCCTTTTCTCTTATCCAACCCCAGCCCTTCAAATTTGTGGAGCATAGCATGCAGATAGACATATAACTTCAAACATGAATATAGGGTTAAGGACCTCCTGATCTGAATTGCTACATCAACATAAAGCAGCTTTTGTGTTCGCCCTATCCCCTTGATTTTAATCCATTTTAGCTGTTTCACAAATGTCTTTTTACATTGTTTAACCCGCCCTGGAACTTCAGGGTGAAAGACGGGCAAGAAATCACAGAATTGTAGACTGGGAAGGGTCATCTAGTGCAACTCCCTGCAATGCAGGGTACTTTTTTGCCCAGCGTGGGACTCGAACCCACAACCCTCAGGTTAAAAGTCTCATGCTCTCCCAACTGATTTTATTTCTTTGTAAAAACTTCTCACGAATAAGGCATGAGCGAAGTAAACAAAAGGCCACGAGCAGCTCGAAACACACGAACCATAAACCTATAATCCAGGTGCCCTAAGGACGCTGCTGAACTACAACTCCCAGCACCACTGGCCCCTGCAATATATACAATCATATTGTGTGTATGTGTTGTTGTTTTTTTACCATGTTGATGCCATTTGGACTCCACATGCCAGATACACAATTTTCTATCCCGCCCAGCCACCACATTCATTATAGCGTGACTGAAACCAATGCCCTACTAAGCCCGGAACACACACACACACACACACACACACACACAACGGGTGGATGTGAGAGGTTTGAAACACAACGGAACCATCTACTCCTTCTTGCAGAGAATGCACAAAGCATGAAGCAGTGCAGATCTGCGCGCGGATATCAAATCTGTTCGGAGCCAGTCTCTGAAAATGTGCAAGGGTTAAGAAATGAATGCACTTACCGGAGCCCGCAACAGTTAGTAAGACGGCAGGTACGCACACACTTGGCACCCGGGCGAAAGGAAGCCAAGAGCCATCTAGGCTGGCAGAAGGGCAGATACGATGTGAAAAGGCTCCTGCGGGCAAGATGGTTTTGACTCACCCTCCTCAGTAGTGTGGGCAGGACCAGGCGCATTGCCAGCATGAGAAACCTTGGCGTGAGCCTGAGCACATCACTCCAGAAGCCATTACACAAGACAGATCATGTCGAAATCGAGGGCTGGCTCATGACAAAGTATTGTGCCAGGGATACGATCCCTTGCAAGTTGTTTGGAAAGAAGTGGTCCCGACCGTGTGATCCTGGTGTGGCAAAGAAAAATGCCACACAAATTACAGCCTCTCCAATAAGCCCACAGAAATTACTTGGCAGTGAAAACCACTACTGTACTAGCCCGGCCTGACCACATTTGTGACTTGAAAGGAGAATTAAGAAGGCTCTTTCGCTGAGCTTCGCTGTCTCATTGTCCAGAACTGATTATTAGGCAACCTGGGAACAAACCCTATTTACTGATTTGTGGGATTTGTTCGGCAAATTGGGGCGTGTGAGCTCAAGCCTGCTAAAGGTGCTGTATCACCCCAAGCCTTACGAAAAATGTAAATACAAAATCTAACACAGTCATATTCATAAAAGCAATGAAACGGATCCAAGAGAGGGCTTATCCATGCCTCTGTTTGGCCTGCCACTTTCCCCCTGGGGAAACCCAATCTTTAGCTCTGAATTGGAACAAGCGGCAATTGGATTTTCCAGAGGAAAGCGATGGGGCAAATCTGCTTGAACCCGTGCTTAGAAAGCATGGGGCATGCAAAAAACTGCTCAACTTTCTAGGCCCAGGACAAGCAGAAGTGTAGACAAGCTCAGGGTATTGACATCATAGAATTGTAGAGTTGGAAGGGACCACAAGGATCATCTAGTCCAACCCCCTGTAATGCAGGAATCTTTTACCCAAAATGGGGCTCGAACCCATGACCCTGACATGAAGAATCTCATGCTCTACCAACTGAGACAACTCCCAGGAACCAGTCAGCCAACAGATCCTTATATGTCAGTTGAATTACCTAAAAATTAGTATATGAACACTTTTGAGAGGGAAGAGAGGTGAATTTCCCTCAGAAAGATACCAAAAAGTCCTTTTTCTCCTCTCCCACACTGGTTACCAGTGTATTGTACAAACAGTTCACAGATACCCCTTAAGAGAATTCGTGCCTGTTGCAGGAAATGCTGGCAGAAGTTGGCAGTTCGTATTGCTGTGTTTCAGCAAGGCACTTCTTATTTTGCTCATTGTAATGCCCATCTGTCAAGCTGCTTCCCAGCCGAAGGAATGCATACAGCAGATAGTTAAGTATTTATTGTCAAAAAGTAACACTCATGGTTTGCTTTGGAAGCTACGCGCAGCAATCTAGCGGCTAGACAGCTATTCCCAGCTCTGTGCTTTATGGAGCAGTTGTAGCAACAAGGGACCACTCCCCCTCCACCAGTTAATGCACCTTCCCCCCGGTAGCCAGAGACTATGCCTGTGTGGAAACTGCCTCTGCCCCTCTCTCTTCAATCCCTTCTTGGTTCCAGAGACAGTTGTGCAGGAGAGGTTTGGTAAGCACCTGTCCCTTCACTTGCCTGATCTGCCTCTTAGTCCCCTTCTTCCAACCCATCCTGTGCTCTACCCTCCAGCTCTGAATCTTCCCCTGCTTCTTCTTGCCTCTTGGCTGATGGAGGTCCCCACCACTGCCCCCCTCTCCCGAGTCAGGATCCAGCCCCCTTTCCCCTCGGTGCACACACATCAGAGACCTGTCGGTCCCTGACACAACTGTGAGTAAAGATCTATGCATGGCACTCAGTGCATATCCAGAGCACTACAAAGCCTTGCTTCCCTCTGTTTTCAAATACTTCACACAACTCCCACCATCACAGACCCATTGGCTGTATGGCAGTCCACACATTAAAAGTCCCTGCATTAGATGCTGCCTGCTCATCGTGTATTCTGCCAAAACAGCATTTCTGAAATACTGAGATCAACCTTGTGCAACGACACCCACTGAAGAGATACCAGGTCAGTATCGCCACCTTGGAAATGTTTACACTGACAAAAGCATTTTGTCCATATCTAATATGATCAATCACTATCTCAAATCAGCTTGCTTACTGCGCACGCTTTCTTCTACCTTCTCTCCTGTGAGCTGAGAGTTCCGAAATATATTGTGGTATAGCCCTTCTAAGAGCCACACTAGATGACTATGACATCAAAATCTCCCGGTAGAACTAGCGTGACTCTTGTATAAAAAGGAAAATACTATTACCAAATCAGGAAAGACTTAAAGAAGATAACATAAAGAAATGGACCCGTGTGTAAATAAATGGTTAAAATAAAGACGCAAAGAATATAATCGGAAGTCAAATTTGTTTATTCTATGTTTAATGTTTGCTGTTGTTTTCGTCCATTATTCCCCTTTTCTTTCTTATTTCACTCTATTAAGAGTCGAAACAAAATAGGAAATTCTTTCCAGTAGCACCTTAGAGACCAACTGAGTTTGTTCTTGGTATGAGCTTTCGTGTGCATGCACACTTCTTCAGATGCATGCACACGAAAGCTCATACCAAGAACAAACTCAGTTGGTCTCTAAGGTGCTACTGGAAAGAATTTCCTATTTTGTTTCGACTATGGCAGACCAACACGGCTACCCACCTGTAACTGGATCTATTAAGAGTGTCTTCTTGCTTTGGCTTTGTTCTTTTAATCTGTTTTTCCTTTCTTACTTTCTTTTCTATAGTAACCATGTTAAATTCTCAAATCAGCCCTATACCAGGGAAAAAGAAAATGGATAAGATTAAGAAGAGTTTGGATTTGATATCCCGCTTTATCTTTGGGGATTTGATATCCCCAAAGGAGTCTCAAAGCGGCTAACATTATCCTTTCCCTTCCTCTCCCACAACACACACTCTGTGAGGTGAGTGGGGCTGAGAGACTTCAAAGAAGTGTGACTAGCCCAAGGTCACCCAGCAGCTGCATGTGGAGGAGCGGAGACGCGAACCCAGTTCACCAGATTACGAGTTCACCGCTCTTAACCACTACACACACTGGCTCTCCCACACTGGCTCTTAATAACTTATTATTAAGGAGGACCACTATAGAAGCAAACAAATAATGAGGAAAGGGCCAACCACAATGAAGAAATGTTATGTTGTGTTGTTATTTTATGTTTTATGTTATGTTATGTTTCGCTACGTTATGTTATATTTCACTACGTTTTTATGTTATGTTATGTTATATTATGTTAGGATATGTTATGTTATGTTACGTTGTCTTATGTTGTGTTATGTATTATCTGTAAGATCTGATTTTGTAATTATGGAAGTTCAAATAAAGTATTTAATTTAAAAAAAAGAGCCACACTAGATGGGAGTCTCTCCCCCCCCCCCTACCCTGGCGCCCATTTAAAAAACAAAAACGCAGACTTGGAAGATTAATCAGAAGAAGAGCAGAGATGGGCTGCTTTCTCTTCCCTTCCCACCTTTCATATGCTGCGTTTCTTCCTGTGTGTGGAAATGCAGGATTCCCAAATCCTTTTCCTTCAAGGGAAGGGAAACAGCTATGGGGAGTGATTTTTAGTGATAGCATCAGACTGCTGACCTATCTTATTAAGTACTGTTATGAATCTGCAAGTGCAAGACACCCTGGATTCAAATAGTGTTAGAATTTAACTAAGGTTGGAAATTGATGCAAGATCCCGTGTGTATTTAAGAATGTTAATCCTCTGTAATCAGCATGTGTGAAGTGTGAACAATTTAGGCATCATAAATTGTGTCTCAGACACTCCCTTTAATCCTAGGCAGGCAGGTGTAAAAGCTATTTCCTCAGAGGTAATAATAACCTGGGTGTAACCAGCGGATCAGAGTCGGTAGGTGTAAAAAT
This sequence comes from Lacerta agilis, assembly GCF_009819535.1. Classification (NCBI taxonomy): domain Eukaryota; kingdom Metazoa; phylum Chordata; class Lepidosauria; order Squamata; family Lacertidae; genus Lacerta; species Lacerta agilis. The sequence goes on along the minus strand of NC_046316.1, from coordinate 17,956,410 downwards.
GCAGATGAGTGGGGCTACTCTTTCTGTGTTACAAAAGACCAGATGTCAGGCTACCTGGTATCTTCACTGTATGTAACAAGCTGAGATTAGAAGCACTTGATATAAGGGAGAGGTCTTACCTGTAATCCCAGCTCGTTACACTACCTGTACAAAAGACACCTGTCAACAGCAGCAATCAATCCAGCAGATTCCAAAGTAGCCACCATGACCAAGACCAAAGAGCTGTCCAAGGATGCCAGAGACAAGATTGTAGACCTGCACAAGGCTGGACCGGGCTACAAGACTATTGCCAAGCAGCTTGGTGAGAAGGTGACAACAGTTGGTGCAATAATTTGCAAATGGAAGAAACACAAAATAACTGCCAACCTCCCTCGGTCTGGGGCTCCATGCCAGATCTCATCTCGTGGAGTTGCAATGATCATGAGAACGGTGATGAAGCAGCCCAGAAGTACACAGGGGAACTTGTCAATGATCTCAGGGCAGCTGGGACCATAGTCACCATGAAAACAGTTGGTAACACACTACGCCGTGAAGGACTGAGATCTTGCAGAGCCCGCAAGGTCCCCTTGCTCAAGACAGCACATGTACAGGCCCATCTGTAGTTTGCCAATGCACATCTGGATGACCCAGAGCAGAACTGGGTGAAAGTGTTGTGGTCAGATGAGACCAAAATTGAGCTCTTTGGCATCAACTCAACTCGCCGTGTTTGCGGGAAATTCCCTTATTATAGCATTGGGAAATAGCAGGGAGGGTTGACAGCTATGGTGAGTGCATGAGTCTATCGCACTACTTGGTGGAGATTGGGGTGGCATAGTATTATCTACTATGTTGACCAGCAGTGGCTCTCTAGCATTTCAGGCAGAAATCGAACCTGGGACCTTCTGCACTCCAAGCAGATGTTCTACCACTGAGCAACAACCCTTCCCTTAGAGAGAGAGAGAGAGAGAGAGAGAGGGAGGGAGAGAGAGAGAAAGTATAGTGGGGGGATGGAGACGGACATTAAGTAGCACCTCCCTGTCATCACTCCAAGCTGGGAAAAACTAGCCTTCTCCTTAAGCTATTTCTCTGTGAAATGGTCAGATCCAGCAAATGCTGCCCCACACAACATATCTGAATGTGTAGTCCAGATCTCCAAAACTGACTGTGGGATGTGGCAAATGATTGTGGCAGGTTTTGCTGAAATAAAGAACAGAGGCAAAACCAGAACGCTTCAGCCTGGGATTTATCTCTCCACTATGCAAACACGAGAGATCAAAGTTCATGCAGGGTCTGTGTCTCCAAAAAATGTGATCCGGCAAGAAGAAGCCACAGCAGGTTTAACCTGTCTAAGCAAGGTCCTTAAATTTCAAGGATGAACACAGCATTTTTAAAAGCACCCACTTTAGCTGTGGCATAGGGGCGGGAATTTTATCAGACACAGCTTTTTACACCGTCGCACAACACAAACTTTCCTGCTGAAGTTCTCCACTCTAAACCATTACCAGAACCCTGTTGCCTCTGGCAGTGTTTATGTCACCACCATGGGGTGGGGGGTGGGTGGGATATGTGCATGGGTGCAGGCACAGAAGAATATAGGCAAACCCTGAGTGTTTGGACACCGCCCCACAATTCTGAAATCTGTACTGGTTACATGGTGAAGGAATTGAGGAAATGGCCAATGGCCCATCTTAGTCCAGTATCCTGTTCTCGCATTAGCCAACCAGATACCTGTGGGAACTTCCAACAACACCTACATTTTCTTGGAGTGCAATGCTGATCTAGAGTTGATTGATGGTAGTGCTCACTGGAAGGACAGATCCTGAAGCTGAGGCTCCAATACTTTGGCCACCTCGTGAGAAGAGAAGACTCCCTGGAAAAGACCCTGATGTTGGGAAAGATGGAGGGCACAAGGAGAAGGGGACGACAGAGGATGAGATGGTTGGACCGTGTTCTGGAAGCTACCAACATGAGTCTGACCAAACAGCGGGAGGCAGTGGAAGACAGGAGTGCCTGACGTCCATGGGGTCACGATGAGTGGGGAACGACTGAACAACAACAAGTATCAACTGAGTTGAAAGCCGGGGACAGTGAAGTAATTATGCAATTCCTTTATAGTGCATGCCAATGTGGTCACCACTCATTTGCATGCATTGAATGCCTAGGCTTCTGTTTCTGCACTCAACTCAGATAGCATCTGTTTGCTTATTAAAAACAACCATGTCCCAGTTTTAGGAATGGTTGGACTGCCATCACAAGTGAGGAGGGCCCATCTTAAAAGCCCTATCTACATGGCTAGAGATGTAAAATGTCCATAAATTTGGGAGCTGGGGGTAGGGTGGGGTGGCTTCCCCTCCCCCTGGGTTTCCGGGAGAGGAAAATAAAATACTTCCTTATCAAACCTGCCAAACTGCGGGAGGCAGTGAAGGATAGGCGTGCCTGGCGTGCTCTGGTCCATGGGGTCACAAAGAGTCGGACACGACTGAACGACTGAACAACAACAAAATCAAACCTAAACTTATTTCACTGTTTTTTTACAACATATAAGGCATCATTATTAACATACAGAATGGTACTATGTTGCATTATAATTTTTTTGAAATTTGACAGAGCAATTCCATTCACGTTTACTCAGAAGCAAGACGTACTTGGGTTTAGTGGACTTTGCTCCCAGATAAATGCATACAGTTTGAAAAGTATTCATGCATTAGTTCTGTTCGAGCAAAATTGTGAATAAACCCAATGCTAGAGAAAGATCCGCAAACTGCTGTACTCCAATGTACCAAAGGGCCTGCTATCTTGTTTCTTCCTGTTTCTCGGATGGCAAAATGTAAGAGTTGAAAAAGAAAGCACCATCAACCAGAGGAAGGCAGAGGCAGAAATTCACAAGCGACAATTCACAAGCATGCTTCTCTCATGACAATGGTAGCACCCCATTTGCAGAAATGCTTCTTGCATTTGGGTGTCCACACTATTCACAGGCATCAGTCCTATAGAGTTTTATATGAAGGACAATCTTCATACTACACAATTTGGGTGTGCAAAACCCTGTACTAAAAAGCATTTAACTCATTCTAACAAAGCAAGTATTTCATAGGTGATCCCCCTTCTCCCGTTTTCCCCAAAGTTTCCAAAGGAAAAATGGGATGGAAGAAGGATGTGGGGCGCAGATCTGGTTTCTCTCCCCACCACCAGGGCACAAGTCAGCAAGATGGTGTCAGAAGAGGCCAAAACCTTTTGACAAAGGTATTCGGTAAACACTCCTAAGTGTCATAGCCATGAGAGGTCATATTGTGGATCAGGAACTGGTTAAGAAACAGGAAGCTGAGACTAGGAATTAATGCATTGTTCTCCCATTGGAGGTATGCAGAAAGTGGAGTCGTTTGAGTGTCGGAATACGTTTCACGGATCCGCCATGGATTCATATTAATTGGTTATTTTATGAGTTTTTCAAGGTCTACTTTTGGTATAATTGCGCGCAAAAGTGAAAGTGAAAGCATGAATGAATAGTGTGATTCACTTACAAGATTAATCCGCCTTTATTTTGTAGATCCGGTCATGTTCAAAGTTGTTAATGAGCGTTAAACTTGCTTCCCGCCCTTTTGGAGGGCAGCAACAGTGATTTTATTGGTTGAAGTACTAATGATGATGTCACGTTTGTTCCCTAATAAAAGGCAGAGGCACCCCGCTTAGGCAGGAGGAGTAGCACGAGACCGCACGTTCTTCTTATGTTCTTTTAGTTGGGTTTTAGTTGAAGTCAAGTTTAGTTTAAGGGGCTAGGAGCGGGCTGGACGGGTTGGATGGGTTTTTCCTTAGTTAGAGTTAGATCGCGGAAGATCATTCGGTTTAGCCTTAGTTAGGTTTTCTTATAGGTTAGCCTAGGGTTAGGCCCGCGGAAGATATTTCGGTTTTAGTTTATTTAGTTAGCCTCGCGGAAGATTGGGCGCGCAGGGTCTTTAAGCTTAGGGGAACTTAGCTTAGGGGACGAGCCTATGCGGGTTCTGCCGAAGCCACTAAAGATACAACCGGTGTCTGTCTTCCTTTGGGGTTAACGGGGGGAGTAAAGTAAAATTTTTGATTTCTTTAAACTGGTCCGTCTATTCAGAGTCAGGGTATATATTTTATTTCACGAGGCAACTTTTCATTAAAGAAGGCAATTAGGAACTCACACACTATCGGAGTCGTCAATTGGCTTACTCATCATCCTTCAGACTGTGAGGCTTGGCCGGCGACCGTGCTCAAAAGCACGCGGAACGCTGGCCGCTTTCCCCGCAACTGGTACCTCGTGCATAACCAGCCCAAGGCCGTGCACGAGGAGCTCCAGCACCCAAACCCCGACAAGTGGTGCCCCTCTCTGAGGCAAAGCGTAGTCAAAAATCGCTTCCACGAAGACTCCGGTTAAAGGCAACATATCGGAAGTGGCTCGGAAACAGACGTTGAGAGGTGAGGTATAACGGCCCGGTTTATCCAGGATTTCGCTGCAGTAGCGCGAATCCACCGCTTGCCCAAAGTAGTGTAAATAGAAGTCGCGCGCGTATATTTTGCCCCAAGGGGTCCCCGGGTCGAGCGGCAAGGAGTTTAGTGTAAGCCTACGGGCAGAGTGAGGTCTTCCCTAAAGCCTACGGGTGGGAAGGGTTCTGGCAAAAGCCTACGGGTGCCAGGGTCTGGCAAAAGCCTACGGGTGCCAGGGTTTTCGGTCAAAGCCTACGGGTAGGGCCGGTGTCTCCCGAAAAAGCCTACGGGTGGGAGGGAAAGGTTTTCTGGCAAAAGCCTACGGGTGCCAGGTTTTTCGGTCAAAGCCTACGGGTAGGGCCGGTAGCCCCTAGTAGAAGCCCACGGGTGGGGGCGGAGGTTTTCTGGCTAAAGCCTACGGGTGCCAGGTTTTTCGGTTAAAGCCTACGGGTAGAACCGGTGTCCCCTAGTAGAAGCCTACGGGTGGGGGAGGAAAAGTTTTGGAAAGTGTTAAAAATGGGCTCCTCACTCTCAACTGCTCAAGTTAAATTTTGTGAAGATTTATTGTACCTTTTGAAAAGAAATGGTCACCCTGTCTCTGAATCAGAAGTAGAGCTTTTAGTTAAAACCATTGGGGAAATTTGTCCCTGGGTCCCTAAGGAAGGAACGAAAGATTTAGCCTCATGGGAAAGGATCGGGTTAGAATTTATGGCCAACCCGAAAATCGGAATTCCTGTACAATTGGTATGGAGCAAAGTAAGAAACTGCTTTCAACAAATCGCTCCAAGAAATGTTTTGCTTAATGGAACAGTGAATTTGGGAAATACTGCTTTTAATAGTGCCCCTGTGCTGCCGCTTGCGGTTGTGCCATTTTCGGCCCCCTCGCAGCAGCCAGTTCAGGCCCCGTTGTCGTACACGCACTCGCCCTTGTCCAATTTGTCATTGCCAGATTCATTGCCGCCTGTGCCGGTGCAGCAGACGCCGTCGGCCTTTCAAGCCCCGCCGCGGACTGCCCCACCGCCAGTCGCTCAGCAGTCATCGCAGGCCTTTTACCAGCCAGCGATTTCAAGTCAGCAGCAGCCGCGGACCTCGCTCCAAGCAACGGTCCCGCTTCCTCCATCGCAAGCCGCGCTTTTGCCAGCGATCCAGCAGCAGCAGCAGCAAGCAGCCTTTTTGCCAGCAAACCCTGCTGCCCTGCAGGCCGCGCTCAAGCCAGCAGCTCCAGTTTTGCAGCAAGCTGATTTCCAATCAACAGCAATCCAAGCTTCAATGCAAGCAGCACAACAGCAATTTACCAACCCTTCAGCACCTCCGATGCCAATGCAGATTCCAAGACAAGAGCAAAGCCAAACAATGATGATCCAGATGCCAGGACTTGCAGTACAGAGCCAACAACCTTATGCTCCAACTTCAAGTCAGCCATCTTGTCTTCATCCAACTTCAAGTCAGCCATCTTGTCTTCATCCAACTTCAAGTCAGCCATCTTGTCTTCATAGTCAGCCATCTTCAAGGCATCCAGATGTCAAAGACTCTTTAACGCCATCTAGTGGCTCATCATTTGGAAAGCATCAAGAAGATTTAAACTCGCTGATGCCACCTACAGATCCAACAGCAATGCAGCCCATCTGCAGAACCCAAGCTTTGGAAGCAGCTTTGGGACAAACAGACTTTAGTGCTGATCCAATGCACATCTTTCCAGTGATTCGTGCTAATGGAGGACAACCTGCAAGATATCAAGCCATTCCTTTTGAAACACTACGTGAACTGCGAAAAGCCATACGCGAAAATGGACTTCAAGCTCCTTATACTAGAAGTTTACTTGAAGGACTGTCCACTAGTAGACTTCTGCCATCTGATTGGAAGTTGATTCTTCGCACCTTCCTGTCGCCTACAGATGCTCTTCTGTGCCTGCAAGAGTGGAAAGAAGTAGCAGCCAGACGTGCAACGCCACTTGCCACAGAAGATATGCTCACAGGATCAGGACATTACTCCAATCTCAATCAACAGCTAGCCATACCTGATGCTGCACTTGTCACCATAGCAGACATTGTAGTCAAAGCTTGGCGCAGACTACCCAATCGCACAGATGCTAGCTCAGTATCAGGATTCGCTGCAGTTAGGCAAGGTCCAAAAGAACCTTATGGGGACTTCGTGGATCGCCTGATTGTTGCAGTGGAACGCCAGATAGAAGATCGTCATGCCAGAAACATGCTGACAAAACAACTTGCCTTTGAAAATGCCAATGATGACTGCAAGAATGCCCTAACAGCAGTTGCAGCTCGTCCAGATGCCACATTGACTGAGATGCTACGCGTCTGCCAGAATGTCGGTACCCACTCCTACAAAGCACAGCTCTTGGCAGCTGCGGTACAGATGCCACGTCAAGACAGCTCTACGCCGGTCAAGAAGTGCTATGGGTGTGGAGGCGATGGGCATTTCCGGTCGCAGTGCACAACAACGCCAAGGCCTTCTGCCAAGCCGCCAGAGAGATGTCCCATCTGTCAGAAAGGATTTCATTGGGCAAACGATTGTCGCTTGAATCCACAAAATACATCACCTACCTCATCTCCAGTTCAGGGAAACGGTTCTGCGGGCCGCGCCCCGGCCCCGGTAAAACAATAGGGTGCAAGTTCAAGAACATCATGAAGGTCAACCATCCCAGAAAGGTGAACAACGCTACTCCTTATCCAGGTCATCAGGAAAAAAGAGTGATCCAAAGAGATATCTACTCTCCAGATGTCCAGAGAAAAGATGTGACCTCATCAAGCATTCAGGTTCCAGAGGTTTCATCATCTGCCTTACCTATTCAAAGGGTTCCAGTAGAGAACACAGCATTCAGTTCACCTTCTGCTGACCGCCCTTCAGTTCCAGCTGATGTCACCCCCGCTTCACAGCAAGCAATCACAGTCAAGTCTCTGATCGCAGAATTGCCTTCAACGTTGAGAAGACATCCTACTGAGATCAATCTCGCAACTCCTGAGCTTTATTCATCTTCAAATCAAGGTCAATCTGTCATTGAAGGACATTTGCCCTTGATGAAACAGCAGTGTTCAAGTTGCAACCCAGCTGATGATCACTTTCCATGTGGCCAAAGAATGCAAGTGAGTGAGCCAGCTCCCTCTTGTGGAAGCTTCAACATCACTCCAGTTAACAATGTCCACACCTTTGTGTCACCTCCAGCTTTTAAGCTCAGCCCGCCACAACCAAACAACTATCAGGAACAACAACTTCTACTGCCTCGTGTCAAAGAAGAAGTTCCATCCTGCCAGTTTGATGCACAACTGACTGAATGCCAACAGGTTCAACAGCATCAGCAACTTTTACCAACGGAAGAACCTCAAGTTTGCCAACTCAACGCCAAGCAGCTTCAGAGTTGCCAACTTCAGCAATACAAAAAACCCGAAGCCAAAAAGATGTCTTCAGACACTGCTGACGAAGAACAAGAAGAATCTTCTGTCCCAGGTATACCACTCTTCTTAACAGAGGACTGTTATTTTTCAAATCCATGGTTTGCTCAGCAATTGCCAACATCCATTCGTGGTCCATTCCCAGACACCTCAATTTGCCTTATCCTGCCTAGGATGGATCGCCTCCCTGCCACAGTCACATTGACTGCAGGCCTAGTTCGAATCACAGATTCATCGCAGTTGCTGATTCCAGGATTTTCAACTGTTCCTTGTGTCCTAACAAAAGGTTTAGAAATTGCCAGACTCTATTTGCTTACTTCTACGCCTACAGCTCCTGTAGACTCTTTGCCTCCTCAGGCAGCAATGGCGCTAATCAAGATTACAGAAGAACGCCCTCATCTCGTCTTAGAAATGGGTGGACGAAAGATCAAGGGTCTTCTTGATACAGGCGCAGATGTCACAGTGATCGCCAGAAAAGATTGGCCTGACCAGTGGGCAATGACTGTCACCCAGGAAGTCTTCGGAGTCGGAGGTTTCGAACCCGCCCACCAGAGTGTGCATCCGATTACCTTCCAGTCAGACTCAGGCTCCATGGTGCAGCTCCGTCCACTTGTTATGGATGTGCCTATCACCCTTTGGGGTAGAGACTTATTGTCTAAAGCAAGAACTGTTATCCACACTCATTTTTGATGTGGGCCTCTGCATCAGCGCCAGTTCATGCACTTCCACTCACATGGAAGGAAGGACCCCCTGTGTGGGTCGACCAATGGCCGCTGACATCCGAGAAGCTCGTCGCAGCAGAGGCCCTAATTAAAGAGCTCATTCTCTCCACAAGCCCCTGGCAAGCACTGTTACAAAAGTGCATTGTTCTTTTCTGCATTGCTCACATCTATTCACTTTTCCTTTATTCAATGATCCAATTGCCAGCCATGGAACATTCCTTGTTATGTTCAGTGCTGACTTTGGCAGTGGTTGATTGAAAAACTATAACTCCCGGCGGAACTCTTGGTTCTTTGGCTAGATTCCTGTTTCTTTATTATCCTCTATATTAACAGCATGCTGAGAATATCCACCTCGTTGTTTGACTGCACTAGTTTCCAGTGTCAAATGCAGCAACTCTTCAATTATCCTCAACCTATGCCTTTTGTTTGCCTCTGGGCAGCCCCTTGGTTCCTGGCTGCCTAGATTTGTTCCAGTTACTCTCATACCTGCATTCACTAGCAGATCACCTTGATTTGCTTGCTTAACCTCCTTTCTTCTACAGGTATCGTTGTTTCTTCAGAACTCGATGTTTCAGTACTTTCCTGAGCTCCATGAACTTTTCCTGAGTTCCAGGACTATTTCTTCTACATGGTCATGTGTAGTCGGAGAAGAAGACGACCGGCAACTCATTCATCGTCTTCATCCTCCTCTCCAACACCATTTTGCAGTTCTAAACCTGTCTTGTACTTTATATTGTACTTGTAAAAATTGCATATTTACCTTTGTATGCTTCTTGAAATATCCGCCTCGCATGTTACATGTGTTTTCCTTATAGCTTGATAATTAATGATATGGATGTTTATATATGCAAAGCTTTTCTGAAATGGTTTCCATTTAGAGCGTCACAATTTTGATGATATGGAAATGTTTATGCAAGGTTAAAAACATTGTCTTTGTGCAGTTCTAGTCATAGACATATTCATGCATATATGTTTTATTTCAATGATCCTAAATCTCCTCGTTGTGCTTGCAAAAGTTGTAATTCAAAATGTGGTAACACTTATATGCCTTATTTGAAATACTTCCTTTGGTCAAAGAATTGGTCATTCTCGGATTTGTTCAAGATATATATGTCAAGTCTGGTGGCGTCCTACCCTTTTGGTACCCCTATTTTCTTTGAAAAATCCCCCTCTATATGCTACCTTTGGCAGTAAACCAGGTTCCCAGCTTTTCCCTTCACCTTGTTTCCTGCTGTTCATGGGAGACCCTTATGTAGTTGGTTTAATTCCCATCTCGTTTCGCTGGAAACCCTTGCGTAGATGGTTTAAATCCTCATCCTGGCTGGGACACCTTTATGTAGGTAGCTTAAATCCCCTCTTGTGGCGAAAAACCACTTGTACATAGGTGGCTTAAATCCCCTCTCTGGAATCGGACCCTAGTTCCCCGTTACCTGTGGTCGCTGTGGTAAGTCCAGAATCTAAAGTTCCCTCGATTCTGTAGCCTCAGAGCCACAACCCTTTTCTGTTACCTTATCCATTTTACTTAAGTTTTCCAAATAAAAAATTAAAAAAAATGGGGGAGGGGTCTGGGTAGGCTATGTAGCCCCAGCTCTAGTTATACTTTAATTTTGGGTCCCGGATCGGGACCTCTCTTATGTTTGGGCAGTCGTTATCCGTTATTCTTAATTTTGGACCTGCATCAGGTCCTCTCTTGTGTTTGGGGAGTAATTTGTTGTTTTACGCTGCACGCGAAAGTATACATGCTTATAAGGTAATTTGTTGTGTTACACTACATATTGAAGTATTTATATATGCCTAAAAGGTTTACAGTGTATCGGATCGATCACTTTTATGTTCGGCTAGTGGTTTGTTATTTTCATGATTTTATTGCTACATTATTGTACAAGTATTTCCTCTTATAAAGGGGGTGGATGTTGATGGTTTTGCTGGTGTTTATATCACAGTCTTGATGTGGACACTGTCAGCACTGTTGACGCTTTGCCTTTTCATGTCGAGGTTTATATCAAAACAAATGGTAATGTTTATGTCAGATAAATGCTTATGATATCTCTAATTTTTTTTTTATATAACTAAATCAAAATTAATTTAATTTAAAACAAAAAAAAGAAAGATGATATGTCGGAATACGTTTCACGGATCCGCCATGGATTCATATTAATTGGTTATTTTATGAGTTTTTCAAGGTCTACTTTTGGTATAATTGCGCGCAAAAGTGAAAGTGAAAGCATGAATGAATAGTGTGATTCACTTACAAGATTAATCCGCCTTTATTTTGTAGATCCGGTCATGTTCAAAGTTGTTAATGAGCGTTAAACTTGCTTCCCGCCCTTTTGGAGGGCAGCAACAGTGATTTTATTGGTTGAAGTACTAATGATGATGTCACGTTTGTTCCCTAATAAAAGGCAGAGGCACCCCGCTTAGGCAGGAGGAGTAGCACGAGACCGCACGTTCTTCTTATGTTCTTTTAGTTGGGTTTTAGTTGAAGTCAAGTTTAGTTTAAGGGGCTAGGAGCGGGCTGGACGGGTTGGATGGGTTTTTCCTTAGTTAGAGTTAGATCGCGGAAGATCATTCGGTTTAGCCTTAGTTAGGTTTTCTTATAGGTTAGCCTAGGGTTAGGCCCGCGGAAGATATTTCGGTTTTAGTTTATTTAGTTAGCCTCGCGGAAGATTGGGCGCGCAGGGTCTTTAAGCTTAGGGGAACTTAGCTTAGGGGACGAGCCTATGCGGGTTCTGCCGAAGCCACTAAAGATACAACCGGTGTCTGTCTTCCTTTGGGGTTAACGGGGGGAGTAAAGTAAAATTTTTGATTTCTTTAAACTGGTCCGTCTATTCAGAGTCAGGGTATATATTTTATTTCACGAGGCAACTTTTCATTAAAGAAGGCAATTAGGAACTCACACACTATCGGAGTCGTCAATTGGCTTACTCATCATCCTTCAGACTGTGAGGCTTGGCCGGCGACCGTGCTCAAAAGCACGCGGAACGCTGGCCGCTTTCCCCGCAACTGGTACCTCGTGCATAACCAGCCCAAGGCCGTGCACGAGGAGCTCCAGCACCCAAACCCCGACAGTTTGAGGATCAGTATTTGGACTTTTTAACTTGTGTATGAGTTATTTAGTGTTAGGGATGAACAGTGAGGTAGCCAAGTTTGCTGAGGATATTATATATTGTTAAAACAAAAAGGGGTTGCAAGAGCTCCAAAACGTTCTGTCCAATCTGGGTGAGTGGGCAGTAAAAATGGCAGACACAATTCAATGTAAACAAGTGTAAAGTGGTGCACATCAAGTGAAAAAAAAATCACCAAGGGCCCCTCAGTATCACCCACACACTCTTTCGCTAAACCACTCCCCAAGGTTGCTGGAAGAGTGTGATGTGATAATCTCTGTCTGTCACCCTGAACTCCTTGGGAGACAAATTGCTTTCACAGATTGCTCTCTTGGAGCTTATGGTGACCCCCAACCAGTCACTAACCAGATCTGCACCTCTATTTCTTCCAGTGATGGGGTGTATGGGATGTTAGGGAAGGGGGGTATTACCTCATCACGCTACTTCTGCAGTAGATTGTCTACACTGGTCCACACCCTACACCCAATTCTCACCGGTGGCCCCTAGAAGCTGTCTGCATGCAACAGTGGCCACATTCTGGGAATGGCTTCAACTGACTGGCAAAATGAGGGGAAGGTGGTCGGTGGGTCTCAAACCCTCAGTGAGTTAGAGACTTCCTATGCATGCAGAGACAGGCTCTGGTGGATTGAGTGGATGAGAACAATAGCAGGTCCAATGGTCAAGGTGGTGGTTTCTGCACATGCTGTAGAGGGAAGTGAGGGGCAGATGGGAATCGTCCACCTGGGAAGGTAGCCTATCTAGGAGAAGGAAAACTCTGATCCTAAACCTCCACTGCCTTGTGGGACATCTTTGGGAGAAGAAAAGGCTAAGGAGTAGACCCTACATCAGGCATGTCAAAGTCCATTTCAAGGGCCTAATTTGGCCCGCTGGACGGTTTAATCTGGCCCCTGTGGCAGTTTATTTCCTGGGATAAAATCCTTAAAAAAACCAACCCCTCAACAACTTCAATCCTAAAAGAAGCTCAACAACTCCAACTCTTAAAAAAAGGTCAACAACTTTGGTCGGCCCCCACGGCCCTCCACTTCATCAAATCTGGCCTTCTTTGAAAAACATTTGGATACCACTGCCCTACATAAATTTGGAGTGGAGTCCTCAAGACAGTTGGATAGCACTTTGTACGCCTCCTTCCAGCAACTCCTGCAACCAAGCTGGTACCAAACGTATTGCTCTGCTTTCCTTTGGACCATATCAGCGAGGCCAAGAGGGGGGTCTTGTCATCTGGGCAGCCCAGGAACTTCATACATACTGCCTAGGCTTGCACCCATAGAGGTCGGTTCCATGTTCCTAATGCAGCGGTTTGACTTCACTCCCGGAGACGCACTCTATTGACTCTTGAGACAAGACAGATGCCAACAAGGGTACAGGGGTGGGTGTTCCCAGACCATTCACTGCACCCAACAGATGTGGATTACTCAGTAAGAGAGAATGCAGATGTAAGCTCTTCACTCCTTTTGCCTTTGATCAGCCTGGCCAAGAACAATTAAGCAGCTCTTTTAATCATTAGTATCTCATTTCTCTTGGGTGAGTCAGTCCCCCCCCGGATCGCTATACATTCAAAGGCATATGCCACTCCATTCAGCTCAGAGTCTGTTGCCCCCACCCTCCCCGCAGCAACGTCTATGAGCTGCGAAGCCAGGAGCAGATCTGGCAAACCCCTGACGATCAAAGGGCAAATCCAAAGGCACTTTTGTGCACACTCACCATTTGGCAGCAAAACAATTCATTTCGGGAGCCCCACCAATGCAGTGGCATTTAAATGTTTTATTTATAGCCCTGCCTGGTTTACAAATCAACCTGGAGCTATAAGGAGGGGCAGAGCATACAGAAGGCCTCAGGTCTCTAATTAGAGGAACCAAGGCAGCTGGACTGGGAAAGACTTTTACCTGGGGTCTTGAAGAGCAGATGCCAGACAGCATCACTGCAATATAGGAATCTGTAATGTGACTCAGTATAAGGCGGGGGTGGGGAATTTGATCTGGCCTGCGGCCTGGATGCTTATCTCCTCTTGCCTCATAAACCATGGGCCACGTTTAACAGGCGGGCAGGGCCATGGGAGAGAACTCTTGTGCTTAATAATAAGAATAATAATATACCACCCTTCATCCAAAGATCACAGGGCGGTTTATAGCATAACACTACCAAATGAAAGCACAAAATACCTATCACAATAAGAACAAAAACAAAAAACCAATAACCCCGTCCCACAAACCTCACTAGTACTTCAGACCCCATTTTTCAAAAACCAAGCCATGGACCCCCCCTACTTTTGAAAATTTGCAGTGTTAAATCAAGATGGCACACCGAAACTTTCAAAACTGCAATTGTGGGTTGTTCCCCCTACTCATTCGACTTCATCAGCAATGCCAAGCACTTACTACTGGCATATGTGAGAGATATATATATATATATACCCCTAATCTTGTGAATTTGGTTCTGAGGAAAAATGTTACACAAATAGCAAACCAGTTATCAGAAGCTTTCAGCTATGCCGGCAGGCAGGTCTTAATCCCAGGTAAATGCATGGAGCCCCAAGATGCTGATCTCATGCACAAGATACCAAGTTAATCCTCACTTTAAAGTGAGGATTATTTCAAAACAAAGCAGAACTGTTTGATTAATGTAAAGGGTTATTTCTAAATACGCCATCTGTTACACAATGGGTTTGCATGGCCTCCCCACAGTATTCAGGTCACAAAAGATTTACTCAATTCCCAGCTCTGTTCTCCTTATGTTCAAAACGAAATACATACCAACTCAAGCGCACGTGTGTTTAAAACCAGGGAGACAAGAATAAATCAACACGGCTATCTAAACCAGCTGCAATATTTTGCTTTTAAATAGGGCTGCCAACCTTTCGATCCACCGCTGTAACAGTTTTAATACTGCCTTCATGTGCAGACATTAGTGTGCTAATGTTTATCTTTTTAGGGGGGGGGGGAGAGAAGACACCTGCCAATTTACGCACATCAAAGTGCTTTGAAAGACAGGAGAGTAAGCCAAGCTAGCTATTTTCTGGTCAGCTGGGAACCTGCTTCTTAAAATAGGCTGCTTCTTTACCATTTGAAAAACAAAGCCTTTGTTGAACCTCACAAATCAAAGGTTGAAATGGTGCCTGAAATCTAAGCCACAATAATTCCGATAAAATGGAATATTTGGATAAACTCTGCTGAAGTCCTCATAAGGAACTGATTTATTTATTTATTTATTTATTTACATTCATTCAGGAATATTCAAACAACAAATAAAACTGCAAAACAAACAAACAAGCAAACAAACAAACAACCCTAAACTATTAATACAGTACATTCTAGGCTATCCAGTACAGAAATTACCTATAACAGTATACAGCGTCTCCTCAATCTTTACAGACAGCAATAATCTTTCAGAATATGCTTTTAAAAAATAAAAATAAAAAAATCTGAAAGCCATGACTTTCATTTTCTCAAGAGTCAATACAACTGCAAGAAAGCAAGATTTCACCTAAACATTTGTACAGTGGTACCTCTGGTTACGTACTTAATTCGTTCCGGAGGTCCGTTCTTGACCTGAAACTGTTCTTAACCTGAAGCACCACTTTAGCTAATGGGACCTCCTCCGGCCGCTTTGCCGCCGGAGCACGATTTCTGTTCTTATCCTGAAGCGAAGTTCTTAACCTGAAGCGTTATTTCTGGGTTAGCGGAGTCTGTAACCTGAAGTGTATGTAACCTGAGGTACCACTGTAGAAGCTTCTTTAGGTTCAGCAGTGGGACAGACTTCCTCAGGGTGCTTTGCTGAAGATCTTTAAGTGATGGCTGGATGGTCATGTTTTAGGGAAGCTTTTAGTTGCAAGATTCCCAGACTGGCAAGGTGTTGGATCAGAGGGTCTATCTGCCCCCTTCCAGCTCTATAAAGTCTGTTGATTCTAGTACAACGTCCTAGAGCCAATATGGTAAATATTGCTCCTCTTACTTTGCAGTTAGAAATATAGAATCGCAAAGTTGGAAGGCCCCCAATGGTCACCTAGTCCAACCCCCTGCAATGCAGGAATTTCAACACACATTCCCCCATCCAATTTGAAACCATACTGGACCCCGCTTAGCTTTGCAAATATGCTAGCAGCTTTACTGCTGCACCATGAGCAAAGTGTCGTTTTTAGGACCCTACCTTTTCATTTTTATAGTTATAAGTTGCTTTTCATATAGTGATTTACTGCTGTAACCTGCCCTGGGTTAAGGATGAAGGACCATCAATCATTTGATAATAATTTCAGCAGAACTTCCAAATTGGGGCACTTAACTTGGGGAGGGGGCGACAAGATTATATCTAACTAGATTAACATATAATTACATTGCAATGAGATGGGGGGAGGCAATTATAAATGCTTTCCAAAAAGAGAGAGAAAAAAAAGTTTTGCCTTTAAAAGAGGCGATCCTTTCTTGGTAAATTTTATGCATCCTCCCCCCTCTCCTCCATACTCCATACAGCGGCTCCGTTCAGCCAGTTGGGAGAAAACCTACAAGCCACTCGGCTTCCAGGCAGCCCTGACAAGGTTTTTCCAAGGGACACAGCAGAGTGGACCCCCCCCCCACGGTATGGAATATTATTTCTTATAATAGACCACCAAGCCTAGATTTCCCCTTTATTTTGGCTGCAGGGCAACAATAATAATAATATTGTTATTATTCCCTCCCTGCCTGTGCATTTTTCAAGGGTCAACCGAGAGTGGATTCCCCTCTTTTCTTTTCTTTTCTTCTTTTTTGGCTGCTGGGAGTATTGTTATTCCCTGCCTGCCTTCTTTTTTTCCAAGGACAATCAATCGTGAATTCCGCCCCCCTTTTGGGGGGGGGGCTGCTGGGAATATTGCTTTTATTCCCTGCCTGCCTGCGTTTTTTGTTTGTTTGTTTCCCCAAGTAACAACCGAGCGTGGATTTCCCTTTATCTGCATCAGGGAATATTGCTGTTTTATTCCCTCCCTCTCTCCGCCCTCCCGCGGCCGGGCTATTGCAGGGACATCGGGATACTCACACCGCAGCAGCTCCTGCAGAGATGCTCGCGCGGGCTCAGCGCCTCCCCTGCTGCAACTGCGGCCGCTGATCAGGCGCGCCTCCCCCGCTACCTGCAAGCGACGCCAAGGAGACTTTGCTTTGTTGCAACCTTCGAGCCTGGGAGCGGGAGGGAGGGAGGGAGGGAGGGAGGGGGTGCGCCTCAACGCGCTCCCAGGCTGACTAATCAATCCCCCGCACGCTGATTGATGGCAGGGGAAAGAGGCGAGCTGGCCGCAGGCTTCCCCCGCTCTGCGTATGCTGCGGGCAGCGTTGCCTAAGGCGCGAGCGTGCCATTATCAGCTGCTGCTGCTGGCCAGGCCATGGGCGCCTGTGATTTTTCTCTGTAAGCCGCCTTGAGTCCCTGCTGGGGGGACGGGGGACGGGACAGCGGAAGGTTGCGGACTCTCCTTCCTTGGAGGTTTTAAAGCAGTGGTTGGATGACCATCTGTCATGGATGCTTTAGCTGAGATTCTTTGTCCAGGGCGGCTGCCTACCAGCTCCATCTGGTACGCAGGATGAGACCCTACCTGCATGCGGACTGTCTCGCCAGAGTGGTGCATGCTCTAGTTATCTCCCGCTTGGACTACTGCAATGCGCTCTACTTGGGGCTACCTTTGAAGGTGACCCGGAAACTGCAATTAATCCAGAATGCGGCAGCTAGATTGCTGACTGGGAGTGGCCGCTAAGATCACATAACACCAGTCCTGAAAGACCTACATTGGCTCCCAGTACGTTTCCATTCACAATTGAAAGTGTTGGTGCTAACCTTTAAAGCCCTATAACGGCCTCGGCCCAGTATACCTGAAGGAGCATCTCCACCCCCATCGTTCTGCCCGGACACTGAGATTCAACGCCGAGGGCCTTCTGGCAGTTCCCTCACTGCGAGAAGCGAAGTTACAGGGAACCAGGCAGAGGGACTTCTTGGTAGTGGCACCCGCCCTGTGGAACGCCCTGCCATCAGATGTCAAGGAAATAAACAACTATCTGACTTTTAGAAGACATACGAAGGCAGCCCTGTTTAGAGAAATTTCTAATGTTTGAAGTTTTATTGTTTTTAATGTTCTGTTGAAAGCGGCCCAGAGTAGCTGGGGAAACCCAGCCAGATGGGCGGGGTATAAATAATAAATTATTATAACATCATCATTATTATTCCTGCATTGCAGGGGGATGGACTAAATGACCCTTGGTGTCCCTGCCAACTGCACGATCCTATGATTCCATAAATAAAACAATCTACCACTTGAAATTTGTGCTCACCCATGCTGATGCACTGAGTGCTGTGAGAAGCAGCTTGACTCCCAGCTGCTTCACATCCAGCTGCACTCCCTCTTTCTAGGCAGTTGGCAACTCTGGTGTGCTTCTGCCAAATGCACCCTGCAAAATAAAGAGCTCCAAGGATCTCTGGGATCCTCTCAGTAATGGAGCAAAGCGCTACATGACAAGCAGCACAATGTCTGTGAACTTTACATTCACCATCCATGCACCATTAGCTTCCACTGCGCACGCATGAGCAAATGCAACCGCCTCCGCACTATACATACCGGTAGTGCCATGCACATGCAAGAGCACAAGAACTAGGAGAGCCCTGCTGGGTCAGATCAATGATCCAGCTGGCTCAGCATCGGATTCCTGAAAGTGACCGACCAGAAGATGCTTCTAGGTACCTTGGGAGCAGAAAAGACTATTTATGTATGGGACCGCGGCTGCACAGAAGTTATTGGCCCAGAGATGGAAAGATGATAAAGTTCCTACCAGAGAAGAATGGTGGATGAAGTTGATGGACTATGCTGAAAAGGCTAAAATGACTGGAAGAATTCTAAATCGGGAAGACCAAAATTTTAATAAGGAATGGGGAAAATTTATAACATATCTTAGACCATAGTAAACACTTAAAATCATTAGGATTGGAATATAACTTGTAGTTTAAGGGTGACTTCTGGACACAATGGAGATGTAAAAGATTTTGATCATCATAAAAGATGCCAGAGGAAATTATTTATAAAGGGGGGTGAAGTCCAGAAGATTCCTTGGAATCTTGTTTTTATGATTTGTTTGATAAAGCTCTGTAAAATTTTAATTTGAAAACCTAAATAATTTTTTTTTTTAAGATGCTCCTAGGTAGTTCACAAACGGATGCACAGCTACATCTCTCCCTGATGCCATATTCAAGAGGTGCACCATCTCCAAACAGATTCAGAACAGTTCCATTTGATTCTCCACCCCGAAACTTGTGCATTCTCCATTTCTGGTCAATGGCCAAGAGGATAACCTTTTACAGTTAAGTGCAAGACTTCCTAAGGTGTTTTTCTTCTGTAGACAGTTTCCAAGATTAAGTGTCCACAGTTCTTATTTTTAACGAGGTAACATTTCTCTAATTACTTCCACCCACAGCAGGAATGTCTCAACACAAAGGCTGCGTACTGACCCCTTGCGCCCTCCGGAGGTACCAATTAGAAACAGAGAGAAATGAATTATTTTTCCTTACAGTAGTAATCACGATGTGCCATACAGCAAATTTGCTTTGTGTAATAACATTGCCATAAATCTTAGTTGATGCAGGTGTTAACTTTTATTCATTCGGAACCGGAAAAAGCAAGGAGTATTTATTTATTGTGCTTACATGCCACATTTTCCTCCAAGGAGCTCACGGCAGCGTACACAGTTCTCCCCCTCCTCATTTAATCCCCACAACCGTGAGTTAGGTTGGGCTAACAGGCAGTGACTGGCCCAAGGTCACTACCTAGAGAGTTTCACGGCTAAGCAGGGATTCGAACCTTGGTTTCCCAGCTCCTAGTCCAGTGCTCCAGTCACTACACAACACTGGCTTTTTAGAGCATAAAATTTTAATTCTTTGTTCTTGCTGTGCCTTTTTGTAACTGCTCAATCGTGCCAGGAGCCTCCATGAACAGAGCAGGTTGCTCGCTTCAAAACTTTGTTGTTTATTCAGAGACATTTGCAGCACACCTTTCACCATGCAGTCCCCCAGGACCTGTTGCATACAGCTCAACACAATCCAACTTTGTAATATGCTCTACCCCGCAAAGAGGCCTGTATTAGAAGGCACACTGATCTACCTTCGGAACGTATAGTGACAGATTTCAATACCAGGTGTTTGTGGAAGGAGGCCTTTTAGACATTTGGGAGTCAAGTCAGCGATTTCAAAACAGAAGAACCTTGAATTGGGCTCAGAAGCATGCTGGCAACCAGTTCAGGTTTAAGGACTAGTGTAAACGCACCCAGTCAGTAGTGCCCATCAGCACCCTGGCTTTTACATCCTGTATCAATTGCAGCTTCCAAACAGTCTCCAAGGGCAGCCTCATGAAGAGTGCATGACAATATAAAAGCTGCACCTAAGAACTGAGCTATAAGTGCATGATCCCACAAGACCGTTTTGGCTGCACTTGCCCTCTTTGTATGAGTAATGCCTGAAGGCGGGCGGCTAATACGTAAGAATGTCTGGGGTTGAGCTGCTATGGCTTTCTCATGCCCCTTAACAATGGCAAATTAAAACAGGCACAGGGCGCAATCTGAAAATAAGTTCTGTCAGCAAGTCTAATCCCTGCTTCTCACAGAACAAAATTGTAGAACAGCATCATCAAGGGAGGTGTTCACAACCATCACCTCCTCTAGCCATGCTTCCTCTGGCTGCTTTTAGGAGCCAGGATGGTCAAGCGTCAACCCAACACATGGATGGCCACGAAACTGCAAGCAACTGGTCCACAACAGGCTGAGTAACCTGAAAGCTAGCCATCAAAATAGAAGCAGATGGAGAGGACATTCCTATCCCATGTTCACACTGTACTGTAATATTTACCCATCTATAGATTTACTTGAAGCCCCTGTCAAACTAGGGGCCTGTCAAACTAGTATTAAGGGTCTCTAAAGCATTTCAGGCAGTACCTGGGTAGAGCCTAAGCTGGATGCCAGAATCATGCTCAGCATTTTAAAAGTGTGTTTATAGCTGGCCCAGTTATTTATTGGTCAGATTCTTCCCCACTTCCCTGTCACAGATTCTTTAAATTCTGATTTCAGTTGATAAATAGACTTACGTTTCGGTGGAGATGCAATCAGGCAACTTTCTGGGAAAATACGTGATTGTTAAATTATAGACTAAAGCAGGGGCCAGCAAACTTTTTCAGCAGGGGGCCAGACCACTGTCCCTCAGACCTTGTGGGGGGCCGGACTATATTTTGGAAAAAAATATATGATCAAATTCCTATGCCCCACAAATAACCCAAAGATGCATTTTAAATAAAAGCACACATTCTACTCATGTAAAAATACCAGGCAGGCCCCACAAATAACCCAGCGATGCATTTTAAATAAAAGGACACATTCTACTCATGTAAAAACACGCTGATTCCCGGACCGGATTGAGAAGGCGATTGGGTCGCATCCCGGGCCTTAGTTTGGCGACCCCTGGACTATAGTATTTAGATACCTTAAATTTATTATTGGTTATATTAAATATCAGCTTCAAAACTGTTAAGCAAGGAATAAGGCAAGGAAAACAGCCTCCCCTTCAGATCAGTTTTGGGTATTTGTAACCAGCAAAAACACAATAGCGGTATGACACCTATGGCAGCATTTGAATGACCCCTGTGTAAATTACCAGTAACTGCAAAGAAATGGAGAGCCACCACAAAAAGGCCTGTTATCATGCTGCCACCATCCAGACCACTTGCTGAGGAGGCACGTGACGAAGAGCCTCAGATGATTGCAGGGTCCTGGTTGCTTCATATGGGGAAATAAGGTATTTCAGAGTAAATATAGTTCTTCACACAGCACCATTATCCAGTGCTATTTTTCTAGAAAAAGAGGTGCCGGAACTTACCATGAATATTCTCTTATAATGGCAATGACTCCCACCTGAGAGGTGCTGGAACTGAGTTCCTGCAAGTTACAGCTGAAAAAAAAGCCCTGACCATATATCAATTACAACCTAGTGCAGCATAGAAAAGCTGAATACAGTGGTACCTCTGGTTATGTACTTAATTTGTTCCGGAGGTCCGTTCTTAACCTGAAACTGTTCTTAACCTGAAGACCACTTTAGCTAATGGGACCTCCCGCTGCCGCTGTGCCGCCAGAGCACGATTTCTGTTCTTATCCTGAAGCAAAGTTCTTAACCTGAAGCGCTATTTCTGGGTTAGCGGAGTATGTAACCTGAAGCGTATGTAACCCGAGGTACCACTTTATAGAACTGTAAAGGGGTGGAGACAGTTTGGAAGAAATGGGGTGAGGGGTGGGGAGAGCCATCCCAAACATTTGAGAATCCCTCTCCTACTTTTTCTTTTCCCTCTTTCTCTTTTATGTAAGTTTGTATGCTTATGTAAATTCATAATCTTTTGTACACTTTTTGCAATAAAATTTAATTTTTAAAAAAAGAATCCCTCTCCTCCAATGACGTATTTTAAGTGAGACTCAAATTCCTCTAAAGGAAAAAGCAGTGTTTTTCCTATGCAAACTGAAATTTGAAAAATTACATGGGAACAGCCTTCTGATGCAGGACAATCCAGCACGAAAGGCACCAGCAAGACTGTGCACTTTAGAAGACAGTAATGTATTTTTGTTTCAAGAGGAAGTTGAATAGTTCTTACAACACTATAAGAAACAATTATGGGAGCCAACTTCAACATCTGATAGTTGGCAGGCAATTTCATTGTATTCTTTTCCGTGCCTGCTAAAGACATTCTTATTTAGATAAGCCTACCCAAACTTTAGAAAGTTTTAATGATTTTTAATTTGTTTTAGTCTATTCTGTTGTGGTTTTAACTTTCTCTATGTTTTAAATTATGGTTGTATTTTTTTAGTGATAATTATATTTTATCTTTTTTGTAAATCCCTTTGAAGGCTTTTCCTGCAATCAAACAGTATATATATATATTTTTAAAACACAAACATTTCTCATGGAAAGTGCAACAAAATCATTTCTTTCCGGAGACAAGCATTCATGGCATAAGCCACTTCTTTCATTGATACAAACCTTTTTCTTTATTTTTCACAGCTTCATGAAGTACAGCTGGCAAAAAGTAATTGCAAGTCTATGCCCACTCACATGGGTGTAAACCCCACTGAATTCACAACTTAATTCTGAATAAACACACACGTAATCAAGCTGCAAGTCACTAAAAATACAATGAGAATAAAAATAACAGACCAAAGTGAGGTTCTCTGTTTTGCAAATACCACTGACTTAGTTATAAAAGTCTGAAGTACTTTTACAAAAAGTGTACTACAAGTCACAGTCTGCTACTGGGAACAAAAAGCAGACATAATTTGTCACAAGACAAACTCAAGAGCAAAAGATACAGAATAAAAAAATAAAAGTATTTGAACTGTAACATTTATTGCCTTAAATATAAAAAATATTTAAAAATGCATTTCTGGGTCAACATTGCCACATAAGAATATCTATATAAAATCCCTTCCCATCAGTTGTCTAACAACTTGGAAACAGCTTGTTTCCTCTGTTCTGCAGTCATGTGTTCACAAGCTTCTAAGACATTTGCCACAATTAAAGTCTGTTGAATTGTTTTGGCTTTCACCCAAATTCTCCCATTCATTCCTAACACCAGTTCAAATGGATAAAGCTGTCCCAAATCTTGGATTATTTCACACTCCGGAGCTAAGAGTCTGCAGTCAAAATAAAATGTGAAAGGAAAAGTCAATATATGGCTCTGGTAAACTGTTCATACTTCTAATTATTAAGACCTCAATTCTTACAAAGCTACATTTTTTTCTTTAGGACCTACCCAAATCAGAGCAGGTGTTGGGATGCTTTTTTTAAAAAAAGATTTTGCTGAAAAAGTAACCTGCAATTTCACAGGCCCACTCATTTTGGGCCTTGGGAGATACCCATTATCAGGTTACATCCCACTAAGATGAGGTGGTATAAAACATTTTCATGGGACTGTCACTCTTTAGATTGCTGGTCAAGAGAGCTAGGGGCAGAGTGAGAAACTGCATGACTGACTGATAAATTAACATATTATTTGTGCAACAAAAACATGCCAGGGAGAAAAGTTCTTGCTTGGCTTTCTTCCCAAACATTTTAGTTTTGTATATGCAAAGAATCTTTAAGAAAAAACATAGCCTCTCACATCTAAAGTACCAAAGTGCTGGAAGAGTTTGTGTCAGATATCCTGATAGAAGTCTGTATTGATTTGTAGTCTTCAGTTACTACATTTTTTTTTTTTAGTTACATCAATTTTGGCATGCAATTAAAATGCCAAAGTGATATTAATCCTAGTTCGCATAGAACAGTTGCACTGCCAAACATGTATTTGCTTTTGTAATCTAAGCTAGAACTTCCAAGCTCAAAACACTTGGGTTAGAAATCTGTCACACTTACTTTCTTATTAGGCCTAATGACACCTTGAATAAGAAACCATCTTGTCCAATGATTCCCATTCCATTTGCTCGGCCACTGCTGTCAATACAGACCATCTCAGGTTCCATATCTTTATTGGCAACAATGAACTGTCCATAAATAAGGTCTCCCACCTAAGGGAAAAAAATACATAAATAGATGAAATGGTTCTGAATGTGTAACTCTTATGAAAGGTATCGTGTTCAACTTTAATAAATTTATATACAATTAGCTTCATCACACAATAATGCTTCTATATTCATCTGAAATGTGGGAGGTTATGTTACATTACAAATGAAGTTTTATTAAGAAATCATTTTGCCAGGGATGTAGTTGCTTGCTGTTCTCATTAAACAGGGCAACAAAAGCCTGTGAGATGTAATGTTGGCACGTCGGTCAACTGACATAAAATATTGTTGAACAACAAAAGATCTCCAAGCTTTTCTTTAAAGCGTCAATAGTCCAACAGTAAAAGGAAGATGCAACATCAGATTCTTAACTGTCCAACACTGATTTTAAAAGGAACCCAAACAGGCAAAGCCTGTTCCTATTATTCTTGCCTATCTAAGCATGACAATGAGTAATTTGTTACCACATGCATATTCCAAGGATCAGGAGCTCTTGTCACAAATTGACAGATGGAAGAGCAACATGCAAAGGAATTTAGACTCTTTGCCCAAGGTGTACATGATCTCCTTCAACATGTTCACACAGAGATGTACTGATAAAACATTGTGACTAAAGGAGAGGTATTGACTCAATAATACCATTGTGATTAATTAGCACAAGCTTAATAACATAATCCTGTCTGTTGCAGTAAATCACACTGAACTCAACAAGGTTCTCACGAAATTGTGTATAGAATGTAGCTTTAGAGAATCAATGCTGTCAGCCGTGTTCAGACTCCTCACCTGCACGTTCGGCCTGTTTCTTTTGGTTGCGCCTTCAAATGCCAAGTAGGATAGAGATGCTTGCTCACTTCCCCCAACATCCACTTTGAATATGTCCCCAGCTTTGGTTGTCACTATGCCAATCACATGGTCTCCCTTGACTGGAACATACTAGTCATGAAAAAAAATTGGGAGCAAGGAAGGAAAGTATTTTTAAATATGCAGATTGCTTTATCCTTCAAAACAAGCAAGAATGCTGATACATATTACACAGTATGCTCCTCAAACACAATCCATCATCACAATCCACTTAGCGTAGCAGCAGAATGACCAGGAATGGGCAAAGTGGACATACTGTTCTCTGCAGGAGTCCGTATGTTTGTGCTAAACTATGGTTTGCCTTGGTGCAGCATGTGATCCAAACCATTCTGCCCATATATACACACATACAAAATTTGGGCATAAAACTGTACAGTGTTGTCATAAGGTGTACAGATAATAAGTATAGGGTATTCTTAAAAGGTTCATACCACACTTCACTCAATTTCACTCTGCATCCTGGTAGAGTACAGTTAATCGCTAAAATGGTGTTTATTATACATAGTGACTAACATAATGATTAAATAAAAACACAGCAAAATGCTTGGTTTCCCACTCTTTTGGGATACTCTGACATGAATCAAAGAACACTGCAGCCAAAGTGGGTTCTTAAAGAAAACCGCTTCCGGAAAGTGCTTAATCCGTTCTAGTTGAAAAGGGATTCAAAGAAGTTATGCTCCAAGTTGGGGGGGGGGGGTTATCAAGTTTATACAGATCTCCTCCTTGAGGTGTTACTGGATAAGGTTAACATTTTTGATATAAAAAAATAAGAAAATAAAACAAGCAGCGCTGTACAACACCTTTTTTGTGAACTGCTTTGGTTGTTATTGCGGTTTTAGGATTCTTATGAAACCGGTTGTTATGAAACCAGTCCTCCTCCCCTCCCCCTTCCTTAATAATCACTGGAAATATATTTGGCATACCGCCCTTCACCCGTACATCTCAGGGCGGTTCAAGACATTAAAGACTGTCTGGAATCCTGTTTGCAGAGCGACTGGATGAGGCAGTTTTTAATTTCATTTTTTAAAACCTACAAATTTCAGTACTATACAAAACATCACTTTTGTAACCCACTTTGTTGTTGTTGCTTAAAACAAGAGAACCATTCTATGGAATAAATAAATGAAAACGTGGCCAGAAGCCCGCCTCCCTCCCTGTGAAATAACGGCGCGGAATCCCCGAAGGGGCAACCGCCAACCGCCAACCGCCACCCTGCCACGCATGCGCTGTTTCCCATTCCGCCACTTCCGTCGCCCCGCCCCGCCTTACCCGCCTCTGCTGAGAGTCCACCCAATAGGTTCCCCCGGAGCCACTTCCGCCGCCGCCGCCGCGGTAGCGCAGCAACCCGCACTTGGCGACAAGCAGCCCGTCCCCGCCGCGCCTCAACCCGGGCCCGCAAACCAGCCGCCCTTTCTGAGGGCCTCCGGTGGCCAAGCACAGCCTCTCGCTGTCCGCCTCGGCGTGGCCCGGCAGGAACAGGGCGTCCCCCGGCAGCACCACATGCCCTACAAGCTCCTCAGCCGAGCGCGCCATGACGCCACAAAACAGCCCGCTCGCTCCTCCTTTGCCTGCGCATGCGGGGGCAAGGGCCTTCTTGCGCATGCGCAGGCGATTCCCTCCGCCGTCTGTCTATCTCTGCCCTTCATCCTTTCCCAGGATCGCCGATGGACTCCTGCCACTATATAGACTGGGCTAGAGAGGCACTCGCTTCTTCTTTCCCCCGGGATCATAGAATTTTAGAGTTGTTAGTGATCCCGCTGGTCATCCAGTCGAACCCCCTGCAATGCAAGAATCTCAACTAAAGCATTCATGGCAGGTGGCCACCCAGTTGTCACAGAATTGTAGAGTTGGAAGGGACCCCGAAGGTCATCTGCAAAAGTGAGCTATCTCCTTTGTTGATTGGGAAAGGACCCCCCCCCCCGGTCATCTAATCCAACCCCGCTGCAATGCAGGAATTTCAGCGAAAGCATCAGTGGCAGATGGTCATTTTGCAGTGTAGGAAGAGTGAGAGCGTCATGTGACTGCATGCATGCATGCAAAAGGAACCAAACGGGGGGTGGGGTATTTGTGTGTGGGATGTCTTGTTACACACAATGGTTGTCAGTTTGCTCTCAGACCCCATTCAAGGTGTTGCTGTTAGCATACAATGCTCTTAACAACTTGGGACCAGTTTACCTGTGAGATCGTCATATGCTCACTCAACCGCTTCAGTCTGCAGAACTGGCACTGCTACAGGTGGTGCCACATAATACCTGTTCTGCACTGGTAAGAAATCCTTCTAATATGGCAGCACCTATGCTATGGCACTCACTGCCTATTGACACCAGGCAGGTACCTTCACTGTACCCTTTTGGGCACCTACTAAAAACGTTTTGTTTAGACAAGCATCCCCTGTATGTATCTAGTTTTAGTTTATCACTGATCTTGTCTCAAATATTTTAATTACCTCTCTAAATATTCCTTTCTAGCTTCAACTTTCTAATTTAACAGCAAATGAGATAAAAGACCACAATGAATCATCTCCTGGTTTCCAAAGCTATGGCGACACCATCTGGTAATTAGTGGAGACACAGAGATATGTGACAACTGCCGTATGAGTTTTTAAGAAGCACAGTACAGTAGCTGAGTATGTCTATCATGCACATCTCAGCAGTAACGAAGTCTTGAAAAAGTGTCATGAAAACTGACAAATCTAGACCTGAAGTTTATTTGCATGACCTTTTCCATAATATGAAAATGTCAAAATTAAAAGAATTCCTGCGGTTTAGTTCCACTGAAATCAACAACTGTAGTAGAAACACCGTGATCATCCACCCCAGAACACTGCAAGTTAGAGAAAGGGAAGAATCTAAACCAATTCAGAAGCTGCTGCTTTAATTTTTTTTTGTCACAGTCCTATGCACAACATCTTGTGAGAAAGTCCTGCTGAACTCAGTGGGACTTAATTCTGAGTAAACATGGTTAGGATTGCACTGTTACTCCAAATTCAGATCTTGACTGGATTTGGATTCCTCATCTAGAGTGGCTTCTTCATCTTCCGTGTCATCTTCTGTTTGTGTATCATGTTCATTCTGATTTACTTCATCATGTTCCAACTGGATTTCATCTCCATCATCCATCGTCTCCTGCGGAATCCGATTAAAATCTTCATCCATGGTTATTTCTGTCAAGGCTTCCTGGAGAGTTGTGCTGGTATCCTCCTCACCAGGTGTCTCACCCAATTCAGCCTTTACAACACTGGTGTAACCTTGATCCAATTTGTCTTCTAAGGTTTCTTTCTTTGACTCAGCAGTAGTTTCATGTTCTTCTGGAATCCTCACATCCTTCTCTTCTGTTCTCTTCTGTTAATACAAGTCAACATCATATACATGAGCACAGGGACATACACCACCACGAAAATTCTCCTTTTGAAACCAGTTATCTAGAGGCAATGTAATGTACTAATGGCTCAGATAATTCACAAACTTAAAGGGGATATTATTAAAAATAGTCTCAGTTCTCCCTTCTTCTGGAAATCAATAATAATAATAATTTATCATTTATACCCCGCCCATCTGGCTGGGTTTCCCCAGCCACTCTGGGCAGCTTCCAAGAACATATTAAAAATACAATTTATTATTTTGTAACAAAAATATTTAATAAATAATAAAATGTTCATAATAACTCAAACTCAGCCAAGGTAATCTTTGGCCATATGGATCTTCACTGAGTCATCAAGCCAATG
Source organism: Lacerta agilis (assembly GCF_009819535.1). Classification (NCBI taxonomy): domain Eukaryota; kingdom Metazoa; phylum Chordata; class Lepidosauria; order Squamata; family Lacertidae; genus Lacerta; species Lacerta agilis. Next base: position 17,927,622 of record NC_046316.1, on the reverse strand, counting down.
TGGCATATGCTGGACTGTTTGGGCAAGGAAGAATGCCCTCCCAGGGAGGCAGTACTTTTTTACAACCCAATAAAGAATACTCCCTTATAAATAAAGCAAGAAAACAAATTTCTTATCTAGTGAACCTTCTGTTCTCATAAATACAGGCATTCCACCTACCCACTGACTCAAATGTTCACTTCCTCTCTCCTTATATTAGTTGTTCTCCCGCTGATGATTGACTTAGTTTCCATTTGTTTTTGTTTTTCCTGTTTCAGGGTGATCCAACAGTGTTGTTGCATTTCTGCATATGTTGCAGATGTTTCCATTTTTTAGTTGGAGAGTGATAGGTAGTTACTCCCACTATACAGGAAGTGGCCTTTCAGCCTTGCCTTTCCAACCCCCAGTGTCAGACCTAATCCAAAATGGAACAGCCTATCTGCAAAAACAGAAGTTCTCTAGATGAGAGCTTTGGTTATTTCCCCCCTGAACTGTACCTGTTCAGACTGCAGTTAGTAAGACTGCATGTTTGAATGTGTCTAAGAAAATTAACCTCCTTGCATGTCGAAGACTACAACATTGGGGAGAATATGCATTTTTTCTATGTGCAGGTTACTTGGGATATACCTTAAAACAGAGAGCACACCCCAACCAAGACATGAAGTGATACAGCTAAAGACTTTTAAAATTTGTTCCTCTGTAGGTTGTCCTGGTTGCATGAATAGGGTTAGTTTAAGTAACAGAACAAACACTCACTGAGAGAAAGAAGAATTTCAAGCAGCAGTGAGAAACATAAACTTGGAGAGCACAAGCAATATTCACGAAGCGAAGACAAACAAAACTTGTTGCAACGTTTCCCCAGCTCCTAACAGGTGCTCTCGTTCCAGATTAGCTGAAGCCCTGAACAAAAGCTGTGCAACTCTATTTGAAACTTGCAGAGGAAACACACCACCACCAAAAAAAGATATCCCTCTTCTGCTATACAGTACTAAAGGGCACAGGATCAGATCTCGCCACCAGTCCTGAACCAAACCATTTTGTTGCTATACAGGGAGGCAAGTGGAGTATAGTCTGGGGAGGAGACTTTAATCTCAAGACCTACATCTCTCCTCATCCAAAACGAATGTTATTCTTCATTATAATATAAGCTATTAGGATCTTGACTGACCAATTAATTTCCTTTCTCTTCCAATTTATTTTATTCATCTGATTCCATGCATTGACCACAGGCTTAGTTTTTAGACTCATACAATCTGCTCAACCACTTCCCTTTGACCCAAGCTTCCCAGATGGAAGTGAGAAATGTCCATAAAAAATAATGGAGAAATTGAGGATTTCATTAGAGCTATTACTGGCCAGCCACACACACCTGACTCCAAGCAATAGAGATAGGAAAGACAAAGGAGTTCCTGTCTTAAGTGTTCATTGAGAATCCAGAAATTCATCCTCCAAACAATTAATTACTCTGTTTTCTTATCTCGGTGCCCAAAACATTTTTGGAAGGTCACAGTTCGTGGAAGGTCATAGAGCAGTTATTTTATTTAAAAAGAAAGCTTTTTGTTTACACTTCTGTATACGTGGGTATGTAGAAACTACTCAATTTTTTGGTGGCCTCATTTTACTCTCAAACTGAAATACTCAACCACCCAATTTCATTATTAAAAGGGAATTCTGAGACAATAAACCCACATACATGTTGTTACTCACTTCATTTATATGATTTTTGTCAGTTTCTTCAATACTCTGCAGAATTGGTGCCCCATCCTTCTCAGATAACTCCGCAATTGTCTTCTTGGATTGCTGCTCTTTAATGATCTTTATAAAATAAAAATGTGATTTAGCTAACTAAAACAAATGATTGATGGTGTCTCAGCCACTCATCATTTAAAACCCAATAGCCATTCACTACAATGGCATTACTGGCTTATTTTTGGTTCTCTGCTGTCATTACAGATCACTACCTATTCACGTGGTAAACTTAATATTGCTTAGGAAAGGGTTTCAGACCTGCTGCTGTTTTTCAAATTTCTTGGCAACCAGGAGCTCTTCTGCTTTCAGTTTTTCCATCCTCTTCGCTTCTGCAAGGGCTTCTTCATGCTCACGTTCCAGCTCGGCCCTCTCTACCCTCCTCTAGAAAAAGCACAAAGTATTGAGGAAATGCACAAAGGATTAATGGGAACCCTGTCTCCTTGATGCTTTTAAATTAAGAAGAGACGCATTACCTTTTCTTCTTCATTTAATCTGTTCTTGTAGTTGTAAATAAAGTGTGCCAGGAAATCGATTGGGTCCACAGGCCGACGGTCCGCTGCTTCCGCAAGTCCCTCAGCCAAACATCTTCCTATGCGTTCCTTGAGGTATTTGACATCCATCCCCATCTTCTGCCAAGCTCTGCATGGATATGGCACATTGGGTGAACTCTTGCCAGATCACATTCCTTCATTCCAAGTTAATAAAATCAATGTTCCAGAAATAATTCCCAAGATCCTGCACTCTAATCAGGTTTCTTTACCTTCCGCCTTTGCCAACGTCCTCCCTGCACTTTCATACATCTCAGCTGTATTTTCAAAGCATACTTTGCTTTCTGCAGCGAATGAAAACATTTTTATTATTTATAAAAAAATTGTAATATCTATGGGTCTAGATAGTAACCGGAACTAAACCAGTTGGATCATTTACATGCACCATTAGGCACAAGCAGCTGCCCTGCCGATGCACCTCTGCATGCACAGGAGGGATGCCGGAAGGGGCCTCCCACAAATCCAATGGGAGATAAATATATGCAAAGGGAGCAGGAAAAAGAGAACAGACCAGTTACTTAATATTTGCATAGCACAATGATCACATCATCTTGGCGATCCTGACAGCCCTTCACAGGAACACTGGCTACACTCATTTGGTGGAGAATGAGACTCTTAATCTCAGGGCTGTGGGTTTGAGCCCCACCTTGGGCAAAAGATTTCTGCATTGCGGGGGGTTGGATTAGATGACCCTCGGGGGGCCCTTCCTTTTTTTGCAATAAGTCTTTAAAATTTTATTATTCAATCATCTTCTGATACAAAACTAAACAGTCATTTAGTAATATACATTATGCATTTCTTCTAAACATTTTTCCCTTAGATATTTTTACAAATCGTTGGAAAAAAGTGAATAGATAAAAATGGAGACTACTACATTAAACTCCTACCGCCCAATATTGGGCAGAAACAAAACAAAACTGACCTCGGGGCCCCTTCCAACTCCATGATTGAGTCTGTGATTCTATTAACTCCCCTGATCATTCTTTTTCCAAAGACTTGGCAAGAAACGGCGATTGCTAGCCGGTGGGTGCCCCAAAGACCGGGGCTCGCAGAACAAAGCCTTACCTTTTACGGGACCAAAGTGAGCAAAAGTTTTAAAACTTTGCAGGGAAGCCTTATGCAACCCAACCAACTAAACAAACCCTTTATATTAAAAGTCTACTTAAAAATTAATTCAGAAATAAAAAGAAATGTGTCCCAGGTACAGAATTTTTTTTAAGGCAGCTTTATAAAGGACATTAATGCTACTACCCCTCCAAAGTAAATAAATAAATCTGCATCGTACCACTAGCCAGCCAAGCTTTAGTCTCGCCGGATTGCACTCTGCCTTATGGGGCCCGATCGCGGGGATTCGGGCTCCCCGTCGCCTAGCAACCGGAACGCCTTACTCGACGCGAGGCGGCGCAGTACGTCCACAAGCGTCTCGTCTCCGCGTGCGCGCGCTGTTGCTGCCGCCTCATTGGCTTAATCGCCGCGCGCCTACTGTTTCCGTCTCCCGGCATCACAAGAGATAGGAAAGGGAGTTAAAAAGAAGAGAAGCCATGGTGCTGTCATCTTCAGGGTGCCGTTCCGTCTCCCTGCCTGCAGCAGAGAGATAGGAAATGAGAGAGAGAGAATCCCTTGCTGCTCTCATCGGGATGTTCTGTGTATTATTACCGTGGAAACAGAAAAGCACACTAGCTGGTTGTACATGAGATGAAAATAGGAGGAGGAGATAGCAGAGCCCAAGTCTCCAGGACTGGAAGGCGCTGCTGTGCAAGAAGAGTTCGAGCTTGAACCCAACTGCACAGCACGATTTTTGAAATGTTTAATTTTTTTACAACATTTTTTGCTTATTAAAAGTATTTACGATCCGATCTTCATTCAAAAGTCCCAGGGTGGAAATGTACACAGTGTAAATCGAAATTTGACCTTAATGTGGTGGTGGTGGTGGAACACTCCCCACAGATTGTTGTGGAAGTCCACCAGCTGTTTCTGAACATCTGTATTTGTGAACACTTCGTGTGCCCAGCAGAAGTTGTATCACTTCTGTATGTGTCCCCTTCCTTCTTTGGTGTTGTTGCATGTCACTCCACTCTCCTAGCAGTGCAAGAATCCAGGTGTTCCCCCAGGGTTCATGTTTCCTTTTGGAATGAGCACAGCGGAGACTATGGTGTCTTTATGATCTATGGGTTATTCAAACTGAGCCTACGACCACAGCATCATCACCCCCAAAAGGGACTTGTTTCTCCCATAACTGCAGCCTTGGATTCAAACAGACATCAAACATTGCGCTCTGACTCTTTCTCCACCTTGCTGCTTTACTTCTAGGTCCTATCACTGCTCTGAAACTTTCTACTCTAAACCCTGGCTTTATCTGTTGAGGGAAGGACCCCCACCCATCTGCTGTCTCGCACCAAACCCCTTAATCCCCCTTAATGGCTTGTCACCCAGGCTATCGCCCTCACTAGGAGGCTAGCTTGGCTATTCCATGAATTAGAAGCCTTGATTAAATTCTAACACTTGTTGGATCCAGGGATTAGGGGGGTCTGGCACCCAGATTAACAGCCTAAACAGTGTGTATGATTCCTACCTTTTTGTTGCAGCTGCTAATTGGCTAAGGGAACCGCTTAGCTGTATATACTGGAGGTTGAAATTAGCATTAATTTATTGATAGATGCTTGTATAAAAAACAAGTACCTGTCATTTCTTGTTACAAGTGGAATACTGTACTGATGTGTTTACCTTAGTGGAAAGGAAAGGAATAAAAGGGTTTTTTAACCTACCTTTCAAAGGTGGAGGTTTGTTTTTAAAAGGGTTCCTTTTCTGAATATAGTAATATGCGAGCTTATAAATTACCCACATGATACAGGCATCCAAAAATAAAGTAATGCAATGTAAACATTTCAACTTCATATATTCCTTTTTCCAATTGATAACAATAAAAAACACAAAGAAATACTATCTATCCAAGAAGGAAGGAGATACAGAATCTTCAGGGAGATAGCAGCATAGGGCTAGAACACTGGTCCGTTGCTAGGATACCAAACAGCAGCATCCAGACTTAACTGTTTCCTTCTTTGGATACACACAGATCTTATTCTTCTAGACAAGAGTGAAGAAAATACCAGTAAGGGTTTGGTCACCCTTGCATCAGGAACAAAGTTCTCCTCTTCATATGAGTGTGAGTTATCTTTTAGTAAGTACTCTTTCCATGTTCTTAAGTCGATATCAAATGGCAGTTTAGTACCTACTTAGTTTGAATAGGCTCTGGAATCTACATTGAGCTAATCCAACCGCAGGTTAGTTTACGCATCAGTGTGGTTGGATTAACTGCCACGGGCTTGAACCATCCCGAAATCTGGCTTTTGTTCTGTTGTGCAGCTGCTGTCCATTTTCATGGGGCTTATGCAGAAGGATTTCTGGGGTGGATAGCACTAACCTGAAATAAATTCTTAGGAATTGCAGCCTTTAAATTCCACAGAGGAAGCTTTTAATCATAGATTTTCACCCAGGTCAAAGCTAGCTATTAATTTATTGGTTTCTTTAAATATCTCAGCAATTTTTTAAACTGGTAAAGGTTGTTAAAGCAGCTTATATTTCTGTTTGTTAAATTACTGTAATGTAAACATTCAAAATGTTTCCCTCTTCCTCCTCCTCCCACTGCTTGCCACCATTTTTAGATCCAAAAGGACTAATCGCCGTCACAGATACTTAGAGAACTGAAAATGGAGACTGCATATCTCAAAAAATGCCTAGGCAGATGCTTGGCAGAGGGCCTTGCCGAGGTGGCAGAACGTCGGCCAGCAGACCCAATCCTGTACTTGGCATGGTGGATTTATAAATATCGGAAAAATATGGATGACGCCCTCCACGTGAGTCCTCTGCTTCTATACTTCATATTGCAAGGCTCTTCAAATATTAAATGCTAATGTTGGTTATTATATTAGGGGAACAGTCTTGTGTGTGTTAAGTAAAACACAAGTATCGGCTTTGCATCTTTTGATGCTTGCTGAGTGGCCAGGTGATAATCCTAGAGCCATGAATGAGATAACACATACTTTCAGGGCAGGAGCTAAAATTACTTTGTTCCCATTCTGTCCTGGCATTTCCTGTTATTAAATTAAAGGTGTTCACTACTCTCATTGTTAATAACACTTGAGCAGAGCTTTACACTATAGAGATGTCAAGGCTGAGCTATGCCCCTTTCTGCAGCTAGAGAGAGTCCTAGCCAAGGACAACTTTCTATTATTATTATTATTATTATTATTAGGCTAGGGACTGCACTCCTGCTTGCTCTGCTTGCATATTTGTAAACAGACAAGATATTACTGTAAAGTCCCAGATACTTTTGCCTAGCAATAGATCTGAGCCTATCATTTTCTGTTGCCTGAACCTTTTGCTACTTAGGGAGATGTGAAACTCTGTATCTCCTTTTCTGTTTTCTCTTATGCCGACTTTTTTAATTAAAAAAACAATCATTGCCAGAGGAGACTGGAAAGGGAAGATCTGGAGCGAGAGCGCGAGGAAGCCAAAAGAGAACTGGAAATGATCGAAAGAATGAAGGAAGAAGAACTTTTGTTTCAGCAGAAGCTAGAAGAGGAGAGGCAGGTAGGGCAGAACAACCAAACAGAGAAACAGTCAAAAAGCCCAAGCTGTGTGTGAGTGCTTCCAGAAGGGGGCATTATCTTAAAGATCTGATTCCCCCCCCCCTTTGTGGATAGCATCCTCACATTCCCGAAGACCAGGGGGTAACCGGAGCCTTCCATTGCATGAACAGAAGAGCATTGTGCCTGCACAAGGGATTCTTTTGAATGTTCTGAGGTTATACATTGATAATTTTTGAGAGCTCATACAGTGGTACCCCGCTAGACGAATGCCTCGCAAGACGAAAAACTCGCTAGACGAAGGCATTCGTCTAGCGGAAGGCTGCCCCGCAAGACGGAAAAGTCTATGGGGCTGCCTCGCAAGACGAAAAATTTTCGTCTTTTTTTTTTTTTCGTTTTGCGGAGCGCGGCTGTCATTGCCGCTCCGCAAGACGAAAAACCCGCTAGACGAAAATTTTCGCAGAACGAATTATTTTCGTCTAGCGGGGCACCACTGTATCTCAGAGATGAATTAAAAGGCACCGGCAGGGTTTGTAATGTTTGGGCAGAAATGTGCTTTTGCGCTAGCTAATGCAATTTCATTTAATATACCTGTACAAGTCTGCTGAGAAGTAAATCTGGCTGAATTCGGTAGGCTTTACTCCCAGGTACCTGTGTATGGGATTGCAGCCTTTGTGTGCACCATGTGTGGATGGGTGGATATTTTCCCTTTGGCTGATCTCTAATCCCAACCCACAATTCATAAAGCAAAGCCAACTGGTCCTTTTTAAATGATATAAACTATTTATTCATACATAGGTGGTGGTGGGGGAACCCTTGATTAAACATGGAGCTAAGGCATAAGATTATAAATTTTTCTGTGACCATAAAGCAAGAAAGTGTAAAATTATATGATTTCTACTTTCGTTGACCAATCTAAACTGAACACCAGAGAAGTTGGCTCAGTTTGCACACAATGCTAAGTCGGCTGGTGGGTCTCATTTTTTTTAATGCCGCCACCCCACCCGCCATGCAAAAACTCCCTGCAAATCAAGAAGAAAGAAAGAAAAAGACTAGCACACCAAGGGAGAAATTCCTTTTCACCAACTTGCGCTTTTGCTTTTGCAGGCCCAAATGGAACGAGAACGGGAAGAACAAGAGAGATTAGAGAGAGAAAGAGAAGAGCAGCTTCTATTGGAGCAGAAACAACAAGCAGAGTTGGAGGTAGGATAAAATGCCATTGATGATCATTTCTATTTTGCATGCCAACACTCATCAAATAGCCGTCTCCCAAATTATGTTCCAGCAGCTTTCAGGTGAGGAATGGCATACTTGGGGTCTCACTTTTTTTAAAAAAACAACTGTGTTCAACTGCTATTTCTTTGACAGTTTTAAAAAAATGTTTCCCATTCTTACACCACAGAGTGCGTCTTTTACCCATTTATCCCATTTTTATCCTCAGAACAACCCCATGACATGTAAGCTAGGCTGAGGGAGGGAAAGTTAGTGCATGATTAGCCTAAAGTCATGCCCAGTGTGCTTCATAAGTGAGTAGGGATACGTGTCTCAAATCTGGGTACGTGTCTCAAAGCTACATCACACTGACCTGGTTCGTGCATAATGCTAAGCCATGGTTTGTTTTACGCACTGCTCGTTAACCACAAGTTGCCCTGCGGACAACCCAACAAACAATGGCTTGTTTCTCCTGTGATCTGGTCCCCCCACAAGTGTTCTTGCCTCGTGCTTTTGAAGTTTGGTGAGCATCTAAGTTAGGAGAGCCAAGCAAACCATGGTCAAGGATGAGTTTGCACATAAGGCCAAGCCCAAGCCATAGTTGTTTCCCCATCCTTTAAAACAGGACATGTGCAATAACAATAAGGGCCATTAGCTGCTGGGCAGTGGAGCAGGGGAAAGTTACATGTTGCCAATTTGTTTAAATTATTCCCGAAGAAGACATATTTACGCTTTCGTTGAAAAACAAGCAACCGTCTAATCAGCCAGAATTGGCCTCTGCTGACTATGGTGGATCATTGTCTTAGTCACATTGCTCAGAGAATAGAGGGAGAAATTCAGTGGGTCTCAAGTGCTGCTGTGCATCTCACACAGGTACCATTCATTTCAATGAAATTTTTGTGCGCAGGAGATACTGCCCATTCAGCCCAATGGTCTGAGAAAGGAGCTGGGGAATGGCTTGCACCATGATTTTCGTGTGCTTACATATTTACGGCTTTGTTCAGCTGAATACATTCGTAAAATCGCTTGGATTCGCCGTGGTATTGAAAATGGAATTTGAATTGTAGGCAAAGGCAGCTGCTGAGAAAGAGACACCGTCAAAAACCTTAGCTGAGCTGACCGACAAATATGGGGCTCCTCATCTGAGCAGAGTTGACGAGATAGATGAAATTGAACAATCTGACGTAAGTACGACCAGATTCCTCTAAGAATGCCACTAGCAGGACACAAAGGCAGGAGCCCTCTCCTGTTGCTCCTCTCCAGCAACTGGTTTTCATTGACATTTTGCCTCTGAATATAGAGATCCCATGGCGTTGTTGGTTTCATGTGACCAACAGTCTTATTATCCTCCATGAATTTTCCTAATCCCCTTTTGCAGCTACCTCTGGAAGGAAGTTCTCATTTCCAGTGCATGGTTCCGTTGAGAGCGTGAGCTACTGGTGTGACGCTCACATCAGGGTTTCTGGAATACTAGAGTGTGGGAAGAAAGCAAGGAGAGTGTTGCTGCTCACCTCTGCTCCTCTTCTGGGGCAGTGATTTTCAAACATTTTGCCTCTGGAGGACCGATACTTGCACATGGTCTGGGTGAGTGGAGGGAGGAGATAACCTCAGTCCTATCCCTCCTGAAGTGGTAAAATGCAAGGATCCAGTAATGAGAGAATACTCTGTGGTGCCCAGGTTATTATAGGGCCAAACTAGATATGATGGGAGAAAATCTGCCACAAACACAACAAAAAAAAGCAAGGGGTGTTATCCAGTTTTAATAATAAAGGGAGTGGTTGAATAAAGAGTATAGAGAGATCTCCCCCTATCTGATGCAATGATCTCTCTAGGCAACTTTCTCCCAGTTGAACTTGTTTCTGATATTAAAATAATGGAATCGCAGAATCGTAGGCCTGGCAGGGACCCCGGGTGTCATCTGATAAATTCTAAGAAACCCCCCCTGAAATGTTTGGGTTGAGTTTTTGTTCACTGAGTAGTCTGACAGCCATTTAAACACCTTTTTTTTTTTTTTTTGCTTTTTTCACAGATCATCTTAAGAGTTCCAATAAGTGATAACGTTCTCTCTTTCTCCTCCTCTCTATTTTCTTGACTTCTAGCATGCACTGACTACAGTAGCTGAGACAGAGGAAGGAGAAGAGTCGCCTGTTTGAGAGATGTCTTTCTCACCTGCAGCTGTTTATTCCAGAAACTTCAAGGGTTGCTACAGATGTGGATGGCTGGTATCTGTTTTAGGGCTACTGATACAATGAATTAATGTTGCTAAAGAGCAAACTCCCACCACCAAAATATAAAATAAAAGCAAGCTGTATAAGGTAGTCCCTATTTACTTACTGGATGCGGCGGTGCCTTCATGTACAATATAACCCAATCACTAGTTGGGATTAAACAGAGCTAAGAGCCCAACAGCAAGACCTCTCTGTTGTATTGGCAATGAGGTTGTGCCCAAGCTTGCCATGTCATAGACTTCAAAACACTGCCTCTCTGGGGAAGGCCAGAGAGGGCAGAAGCAGAGCGGATTCTAATGGGTCAGGAGTCATGACTGGCATTGACAGAATCTACATCCGGCATCCCCAAAATCGGCCCTCCAAATGTTTTGGGACTACATTTCCCATCATCCCTGACCACTGGTCCTGTTAGCTAGGGATGATGGGAGTTGTAGTCCCAAAACATCTGGCGGGCCGAGTTTGCCTATGCCTGAATTCCACATGGTCACTCATGGGTGGAGCAAGACAGGTTTGTGGGTGGAATCAATAACAACAAACGTTTACTAAAGACACTCTGAAATTCATCTCTTAACACAGGCATCAGCATAAAGCCATGTTTTTATCATATTTTGTGCCATTTAGACCCCAACATTTCAGGTGTGCACATGGGGAATTTGCATTCCCTAATGGGACTCCAGTTGGCTTCCTTTGCTGTGAAATTCTGAAATAAAACAAGACACATGTACACAGAAGACACCAAAAACAGAAGATCTGCCCCTTTTATATTAGTAACAAAATATGGTTTTTATTTTAATTTTAGGATTATATGATTATATTTGGATGAAGTGGTGTTGCTGTTTGAAAAATATGTCCAGCTATGTGGATTTCTCCCTCTCCCTCGCCTTCCCCCTCAAATGGTTCTTGCAGGTTTATTTAGCTAAACCTGAGACCCCTTACGCAGACACTGAAAAGAATGCGTTGATAGTAATATGCTCCTCACAGCTGTTGCCATCCTACTACTACTGAAAACAGATATGAGGCCCAAAATAAGGTCAAACTGAATTAAGCAGTGTAACTAGACGGGCTCCTCTCGAAGCTGGAATTCTCTTTCTGTGTGTGTATCCACACACTAAATGGTAGCTACACACACAAACTTGTTCTTTATTAAGAGCCTGCATTGCAGAAGCTTATGTGTATCTAGCAAACCTTAGGCAATGCAGTTGTGACTTTCTTTCCCATGTGTTGAACACTTAGGATTTTATTTGCACCGCAGTTAAATAATAGGCCACTTTTCCTACCTTGGGCAAGTGGCTGCCATCAACGCATAGTGGGGTAGTGAGGTTAGCCCTGTGCCCAGCTCACATCCATATGTTGGATGCTACATGTAATACCAGGCATGGGAAATTTACCAGGTTTCATGTTACGGGGCATGTGCATACAGTATTGGGCTTTATGAACCTACATGTAAGCTAGACGTTCTGTCTGACCCATGGAGGTGAGGTGAACCTAGGGAGTGAGGCAGGCATGGCCCAAAGCAAAACAGGCAGGCAGGATTCGGCCATGATTATACCCACTTTGCAGACATGTGCAAAGAGCTACAGTACAACCACAATGAAGCGAATGGCCTGAGAATATCCAAATGCAGTTGGCTAACCAAATATTGCATCAACACAGATTCTAGAGATCCGAATCATATTATGTTTATTTGTATGTCATGTTTCCATTATATTGTGCCCCAAATAGCTCACATATTCATAATCACCATATCAGTAAGTGCAACAAAAATTCTATTCATAAAACATTGTGCAGAGCAATACAAGCTAACCTAATCAAACAGCTGTAGATGTAGAACAAGTACTTCCTAGTTTATCTGCGCAAGAAAACGATGAACCAAATGCGTTTTTCGGGATCGATGCCATTTTGAATTAAACTTCCTAGTATGTCAATATAGAGAAATCCGGATAACGCAGACAAAAAAAAGATCTTGTTGCTACATCTACACAATGGCTCCAATTGTGTATTTTTCATGATGTTTGATGGAGTGTCCGGAGTTATCAACTTTTGACTTCAAAAAATTCGGGCCTGGGGCAGTACAGGCAAAGTCAGGACAGAACCTGATGGGGCAGGGCCAGTGCACGGCCGAGCCTGGCAAGTCGGGGTAGAGGCAGGATGGGTTCTGGTGCATTGTACAATCATAGAATTGTAGCGTTGGAAGAGACCACAAGGGTCATCTCGTCCAACCCCCTACAATGCAGGAATATTGTTACCCAATGTGGGTGTCGAACCCATGACCCTGCAATTAAGAGTTTCATGCTCTACTGACTGAGTGGAACCCAGCATAATTAGGCAAGCCATGGACCAGAGTTAGGCACGCTTGTTGCAGAATCCCAGTTTACTCATTTTCTAGGCTTCTCCTGTTCCAGTTAGCGGGCCCAGAACCCTTAATGGCTGGCCCAGAAAAGTATGGACTTGTTGGCAACCCTACACACGCATACCCAGGGACTAATGATTCGCTGAGGCTCCAAGGTTTGTTTCCTCCCAGTCTTCCCCTATGGACCTTGCCTTTTGAAACGCTTGACAGAAGCTGTGGGGAACATCCTGTACAAATGCAGTGACCCGTTGCTTCTTGTGAGGCGTGACGCAAATTTCCATGTGAGCATTAGCAGATTACAAGGTGGCACTTAACAACTATTTTGGGGTCCTTGTTAAAGGAAACCTGTTACCTGCTGTCAGAAAAAAATGAAGAAATGCACCAGTATTATTGCATTTCCTGATTTGCGGCACTTGCCCAAGGCCGTATGATGTATCGGTGACGTGAATATGGCAGGGACTTGAAAGTGGGTTTCCTAGGTTGGGCAACCAATACTTGACAACTTGCTCATAATGATCTAAGAGCCATTGTGAGTTCATCACACAACTTCAGGGAACAGGCTGGTTCACACACTGTGCCTGTAGGATGTCCATGCACCCAGGTATAGAAATAATGCTAGAGGTTTGTAGGCGCTTGCCCACTGATGGTAAAACTTTTACTGCAAGGCACACTGCTCATATGATGCAGCCACCTTGTTTTGACGGTGGACAAATAGCTGGGGTGTGTGTGTGTGCATCTCACAGGCATTGAAGCACATAAACTTCAATTCACATTCAATATTGTTAGGAAAACATTCTTTAAGAAACAGATAAAAGTTCCTAGAAACTTTAAAGAGGATTCCAGAATTTTCTTTAGTGTATAGGAATGGCACTCTAGGCTTGATTGGTGTCAGTTGGAGGTGCAAATAAAGGGAGGAAGTTGCAGGCGGCAATTTCCGCACAAGGAAAGCACACACACACACACACACACATACACACACTGTCAGCAGGCACACTGACAACAAGGTTGGAAGTAAGACAATGTGTGCTGTTGATGCTGTGAGTTTTGCTGTGTCAGGATTGTTAATTACTGGACTGAGATGATACCATGCTGGAGAGATAAAGAAGGAATGTAAATACAGTGGTGCCTCGGGTTACGAACTTAATCCATTCTGGAGGCCCGTTCTTAGACCAAAGCGATCTTAAACGGAGGCACACACTTTCCCTAAGGAGGCCTCCCACCGCCGGTGTTCGTCTTCCATTCGTCTTCCGGGGCAAAGTGCGCTAACCGGAACACCTACTTCCAGTTTTGCAGAAGTCCGTTGTCTGAAGCGTTCATTAACAGGACTGTTCTTAGACCGAGGTACCACTGTAGCTTGTATATAACAGTAACAGAAATGCTTGTGCAACCAGTCAAGCAGTAAAGAAGCTCTTGACTCTGAATTCGAGTATGACTCCTGCTCTTGTCCTCTGCCTCCGGGGAAATCTCTGCTACAAACAGTAAGAAGTGGTTTTAGCAAGGTGCCACCACACAAGTAGTAAAGCGCAGCAGAAGTGTGTGGGCGGTAACCTCTAATAAATATTTTGTAGCAAGGAAAAGTTCATTGACTTCCATGCCTCACTAACCGTGTGTGTGTGTGTGTGTGTGTGTCTGTCTGTCTGTCTGTCTGTCTGTCTGTCTTATCTATCTATCTATCTACCTACCTACCTACCTACCTACCTACCTACCTATCACTGGATTTGTGCATGACCTGGGAAGCTGTTTTGTAATTGTACACTCCCATGATAATCTTATCCTATTGTGGGAAAAGGTTTTGCTTTCTTCTCAGATAAAATGCACTTCTTCAGTCCTTCACTAGGCAGTGTGTCTGCCAGTTAAATGCAAGAGGCTTGATTGATAATAGGATCTGCAGGCAAAGAAACCGCAGGATGAAAGTGAGAGGAGTCAAGTAGCAAACGCAGACCCAGATCACAGAAATAAATCACATTCTGTGACACCAAACTACTCCAGTTCCCTGCAGCTGTGTCTCAGATGAGTTTCTGGGTGTGTGGCAAGAAACCGGCCAATCGTTCCTCTGTGTTTTCACCCCACCTCCCAAACAGGCTCTGTAACACGGACTATTGGCTGCATTGCAGCACACCTCTTGGTTCATTATTACCTCAAACAATGTTGTTTTTGCTATATGTACCTGGATCAGAAGGAGAGACAGAGACAAAAAGGGGGGGGGGGAAGTGGACGGATTTATTTATTTAGCCGATAACTGTAAACTTGTGAAGAAACCAGCACCGGTGACTGGTTATGAGCATAGCATAGCATGCTCTGCAGAGTGTTCATTTGTAACAGCAAACATGGAAGTTAAATGGAAAGAATTCAATTAAATTTAACAGCACTTGGAAGTGACTACTGATGCAGTTTGTGAAACTTGCTTTGTTACGCTCCTTATTTTGGAATATTGGAATATTGAAACATTTGGAATACTGGATACCTCCCCTTCCCAGGCCAAATATTTAATAGGGCCCATAACTCATCATGGTGGGGAAGGGATACCCAAGAGAAGGAAGAAGGATTCTTCTTCCTGCACCCCCATATTTCCCACATTTCTTGCAAAGGGGCAGAGCAATAGGATGTATCCTAACTCTTGCTCTTCTTCCCTCTCCCCTGTCTTTTAAGAGATACAGGTGGCATGGTTTGGGGAAGGAACATCTTCTGCAATCTGTGTAGAAGTGGAGGTTGGCACAGCCTGAGCTTTATCAGATCTCCAGCCCCAACAAAGTCAATCACAGGGGCTTGCATGAGGTTTAGCGGGTGAAAGCCCTGGCAGGATACACTCTTCCCCTGAGCCCAGCTCAGCCATAGCCCCCTATGATCACTTTGGGAATGACTGTGAGCTGGACCTCCACTTTGCTGACTCCACAGTTTGCGGCTTCACTCATCCACACACGGATGGGTTGCGCTGACAGATACAAATACAACATTTGCCCAAATCTAATAGAGATAGACTTAAAATAAATAAATAAAGCTCTCCCTGGAGATGCTGATGTCATGGACTGGTTGGACACAGAGGAATGGTGGGAGGAACCAGCTGGGGAGCCACCAAGGGAAGAAGGCTTGGCTCAGAGCCTGGGGAGTGATGGTGGGACGACGATCAGAGGGAGAAGAGAGAAAAGACCTGGAGGAGGCGGAGGTGTCAGAAGCTGAGGATGTAACAGGGCTTAGTGAGTGGGGAGAGTTGTGACAGAGGGAAGTCCAGAATCAGAGGCAGAAGCTGAAGCAGGTGGGTGGGAGGAGAGAGGGCAAGAGGCAGAGATGAGTCACGTTGGTGAAAATCATGGGTATCTCTTTCTCTTGCTGCGACAAGTTCCAACCCTCCCTGGTCTCCCATAACCAGAAGAGGCACGAAAACGGTGAAGGAGATACTTCTCCTGGTATGTCCCGGGTTGGACCTTAAGGTCCTCAAATAATAACTTTTTGGAGGTCCCGAGCCACAAGGATGTTAGGTTCGCTTCAACTAGGGCCAGGGCCTTCTCAGTACTGGCCCCAACTTGGTGGAACGGTCTGTCACAAGAGACCAGGGCCCTGAGGGATTTGGCATCTTTCTGCAAGGCCTGCAAGACGGAGCTGTTCCACCTGGCCTTTGGGTTGGTTTCAGTTTAACCCTGATGTTTCATTCTTTTGGTGTGATGGGTGGGCTACTTAAAAATGAGGCTGCAGTCTAAATTAAATTTAAAATTGTATTTTAATCTGTATTTTAATTAATTGTTTTATGTTTTTGTTGTGATTTTATTGGTGTTAGCTGCCCTGAGCCCAGTTTGGCGGGGAAGGGCAGGGTATAAATAAAAAATTATGATTATGATTATGATTATTGACGATGCACAGGTGCAGTCTCTGGTTGCTTGGAAAAAGCCCTGATAAGAAGGGGACTTAGATTGCTGTGAGGAGGCAGGGACTATCAGTCTCAGCAACTGATTTTCATGGAATAAGACCACCAGGAATGAGCTGCTCTGCTCATTAGGTCACTCAACCAAGTCTGTGTTTTTGCTAATAAAGCGTTAACTCCCAACTTTGAACAGTATGATTACTGACCAGCATGCTCTGTGACAGTGAGAATTGAACCAAGGACCTTCTGTATTCGAAGCAGAGACCCCACCAACGAGCTCTGGTGGTTCCCAATACAGCAGGGCAAAGTAATACCATCAGGTCACTTCTTCAAAGTCTTCCATTTTACCTCGTGTCACTGCTGCTGATCTCCATGCCCTGAACTTTTTCTTTTTAAGTTGCATCGTACAAATGGACAAAAGCTGTTCATTTTGTTCTCTGTTTACGGTCCCTCGCTTTTCAGTATCTGCCCATATCCTCGGCACTTTCACGCAGTTCAGTGAAAGTAGAGCTGGCGGCACACCCATTCCACCTATGTTGATTTATGTTATGCGTCACCTGGTTTTCAAGGTAACTGAACGAGGATCAAAACAAAAGATACAGTGAGGGAGAGGCACTCGGGATATGGCTTTCCAAAAGGCTTGCAAGAAAGCATGCTGGGGGAAACTTATCTATGGAAGAAATAATTCCAATCAAGTTTCATAATAAAACATCAGTATCAAAATCAGAGCAGTGAATCAACAATCCTATTATCAGCAAGAACAAGGGGAAGTACTCTCTGGCCTAGGTGGCAGCAGAAAAACAGGAGTATGTGCACACTTTAAAGTATTTCAGAGGAGGGCAAGACTGTTCAGCTGTTAGTAGGAACAGAGTGAAACACCTGGCAGCCTGGATGATAAGCAGCAAATTACCAAATTCCCTCACAGACAATCTGGGGTGTGTGTGTGTGTGTGTGTGCACGCGCTTATATCTGGGGCAGGTGGGGCCAGGAGCAAAAGTGAGTGGAAAAACATTACTGAGCACATAGGTTTCCACACACAACCCACCTTGAACACATTTCTGTATCCTCCATCCATTCAGGCAGGCAAGAGCCAGGCAAACACACCTGAGGAGAGCACAGATCAGGGCCTTTGAGGATTGTGGCCTGAGGACAGGGAATGCGGACTGGGAAGGGCATACCCTCCAACATTTCTCTGATGAAAATAGGGACACCCTATTCAATAATAATAATAATAATAATAATAATAATAATAATAATGCCCCACCCATCTGACTGGGTTGCCCCAGCCACTTCTAATATATATTAAAACATAATTAAACATTTGAAAACTTCCCTATACAGGTGTCTTCTAAAGCCTTAAGAGTTACATAACTCCATACCCTTCAACACTTCTCTGATGAAAATAGGGACGTCCTAAGGAAAAGCTGGAAATCAAGTCAGAAACCCGGATGGCTTCTTTACATCTGGGACTGTCCTTAGAAAATAGGGACACTTGGAGGGTCTGGAAGGTGTGTGTCCTTTGGCTCTGGGGGCCAAACACCTCTTGCTTCCAGGCATGTGTTGGGATCAGAGAGCAGTGTTTTGCTTTAATAATGTCCGCACAGTCACTGTGAGTTCAATACCCCTACATTCAATTCTGAGGACTCCCTGCTTTCAGCAAGCGACATGGTCAATACCAGTAATAGAGGGTAGCAATATAAAAGCAACAGCGAACATCTGCCAGATGCAGGACCCTTCCTTGTTTTTAACTTCATTTCCACACCAGTCCCTTTAAAGATCATCTTGTCCGGAACAAGTTGCACAGGTCATTTGAGCAAAGTAAATGTTTGAAGTCCCTCAACTCCAGTAAACTGTTTTGATCTGTTTAACAAAAGGATCTCTCCTTCTTCTAATGTTTTAAATTTCTGTCTTTGTTGCCAGGCGGTGGAATCGCTTCAAAAGAAAGTTGGAACAAGTTGGCTCCTTTGAAGTAGTTACAAAATAAATCTATTTGGGTGGTGGGCAGAGGGTCATGTAGTCATGTTCTGTTAGGAAGAATTGCATACAAAGATGTGTGCCGTATATTAGGAGAAAGTCACACTAAGATGCTTCTCAGGTGTGTTACTGCAATTCTGCTGCTGTCAATGGCCCATATGGATATGCAGCTCTGTATGATGGCATCATAAGCTGCTCTCTTATACACCCAAAAGAGCATATAGTAGTTGGATGCATGGTATCTCTGGAGGTCCTTCATGGTCTTGGGCAGGGGTCAGCAACCTTTTTCAGCCATGGCCCGGTCCACCGTCCCTCAGACAATGTGGTGGGCCGGACTATATATATATATTTTTTGGGGGGAGGGGTGAACAAATTCCTGTGTCCCACAAATAACCCAGAGATGCATTTTAAATAAAAGCACACATTCTACTCATGTAAAAAACACCAGGCAGGCCCCACAAATAATCCAGAGATGCATTTTAAATAAAAGGACACATTCTACTCATGGAAAAACACGCTGATTCCCGGACCATCCGCGGGCCAGATTGAGAAGGCGATTGGGCCGCATCCGGCCCACGGGCCTTAGGTTGCCTACCCCTGGGCTTGGGGTTCCTCCAATGCTTATCAAGCATTCATTCTGATTTGCTTGCAAAAAGCTGACACAGGAGGTTAGACTTTGTTTTTTTTATTGCACATTTGTTCCAATTGGTTGATGGGGAGGATATATGTTAATGTGCATTCATCCTGATTCATTTGTGTCACGTTTTCCCATTAATAATTTGTTCAACCCCCTACTTTTTTGTCACTTTCTTAACTGCAAAAAGTCATTAAAAAAAAGCGGATTTGCTGCAACAGAGCACTTTAGTGCAAATCTAAATTTCGTGTAGGTACCTGAATCCCTCCCACAGAATTCTTGACAATCTGGAGGTGACCTTAGATAAGTGTCTGTAGTCAGAACAGCATCCTCCCAGCTATCTTACTTGGTAATGTTTCAACGGAAGTTGCAAGGTCAGCTTTTTGCATGGTCATTCAATGGACACCTGGTGCTTTTGTAATACAGGTCTGTTTACAAGTTGAGCACAGAGGAATCGGCTAGCAGCCAGGCACATTGCTAATCATTAAACAGGATGAGCATGCATTAACCAAACCATCCCGGGGCAGCTGCTTTTTGCCAGCTGTGAAGTCTTCAAGCTCTTTCGGGACAACCAAGCTGTCCTTAACCTATCCAGACCCAAGCAGATGGAATATATGAAATAAATGGCAGCCACCAGCCATCAATAGTCATTAAGCTACGGTTAACAGACACCCCCGTTTCCCGGGGACAGTCCCCAGGTTTACAAATCAGTCCCTGACAAAATCCATTCATTCCGACTGAAGTTGAAAAGTGTCCTTGGATTCATTGGGGAAAAAACTGGTAACCTTACATTAAGCAAACATGGGCTAGCCATCTGTGTTAATTACCCATCTTCAGAGGGCTCTCATTTGATGGCCACCATTTCCAACAAGCGGCGTTTAGAGGGACCCATCCAAACCGCAGGTGGATCAACAGCAAAACAGAGTACCCTGTACACATCTCCACCCAATCAACCAGCATGTGGTCACTGCAAATTTTGGAAACGTGGAGAGTACCGGTAGATCCAGAATTGCTGGATTATTCAAACAGGTTTTCAGGGTACAATCAGAATACAAGGCGTTCAAGTATAGACTTATAGATGACGGAATACTGAAAATCTGGATTTTGTGAATCTATGTAGATGGGCCCTTAGTTAGGCCCCCCGATCTTGTTATCCCTCAACGATTCCCTGACAGGTTTGGTCCGACTGCATTCCAGAGCAGTCCAAGGCTTCACCCACAAAGATTTCTTAGAGACGGTCCAGGCCCCTTTTTGAAGAATGGTAACATTTCCCAGATACTTATCTCTCTCTCACACACACAAAAATTACTAGCGTCAGTTCACATCTACCCACTTTTTGGGGGGAACAGTGCAGAAGGCACAGAAACGGTGAGACCTGCTTTAATTATCAAAGTCAGAGGGGAAACCTGGAGAACCTGAAAAAGCAGAATGGCAATTATGCACACATTTAATTAATTCTGGCTGCATTCACGTGCGTTCCTTTCAGCGCAGGCCTAAGGGCTGAGTCGCATTTACTGGCAGTAGCAGAAGAGCCTTTTTTTTTTACTCCAAGGTTTCTCTCAGCACTGCTCCAGTCATGCAGATGGGGGGGGGGGGGGAGAAGAAGAGTTTGGATTTGATATCCCGCTTTTCACTACCCGAAGGAGTCTCAATGCGGCTAACATTCTCCTTTCCCTTCCTCCCCCACAACAAACACTCTGTGAGGTGAGTGGGGCTGAGAGACTTCAAAGAAGTGTGACTAGCCCAAGGTCACCCAGCAGCTGCATGGGGAGGAGTGGAGACGCGAACCCGGTTCACCAGATTATGAGTCTACCGCTCTTAACCACTACACCACACTGGCTACCAGGTGCTTCCAGACGGTTGCTATTTTTGAGTGGAATTCAATCACAGACTAGCAAATGTACGTCACACAATTATAATTGATCAGGATCTGCATAACAAACCTGCTTCTCCCCAAGACTAGGCTTTTAGTGATAAGGAAAGTAATGGGAAAATTAACCCAAAAGCTTGTTTTGATGCAACTTCACCTAACCTCCCCACAGACGTGTCAGACTGGAATACGAAATAAGCAGGTGATGCGAAAGTGCCCAGGAGCATAAGCATTTCAGCCACACAGCTGGTTTATCAACTACATCCCTCATCTCAGAAAAAGATTTTGGCCACTTCAGTCACTTCCAGATTAGAGTACAGAAATGCACCTTGTATAGAGCTGGCTTGGGGAAATGTTCAGAAATTTTATTCGGTGCAGAACAGTGGCCTTCCTAAACTGTAAAACAAAACAAATCTCTTAACTCACATACAATTGGGGAACATTTCCCAACCCCAAGTCAAATTCCATCATGTATCTCCAGGTACTAAAATGTCTCAAAACATATTCATGTGTGAGATATATGATGAAGGGCACTTAAACCTGTTCTTCTGGATTTTTTTTTTTAATGTGGCCCATTTTTTACACCAACATTTCCTCCTAGCTAGGGCTGCGAATTGTGCCATGCCATAACATTTGTTAGCTTTCGAGGTGCCGCAACACTCTCGTTATCCTTGTTGCAACACACTAATATGGTTACGCCACTGAAATTCAGAGAACAAGCATAGCAGATGACTTTTCTATAGTGGAAAGTATTTTCTCTTTTAATTCAAAAGCACAAAGCCACCCAACGAATGGCGAAAGGTTCATGACAGACAAAAGGAAGTACATACAGTATTCACAAGCGCATAGTTAAACTAAGAAATTTGTTGATGGCCACCAATGTGATAAAGGAGAAATCTAGGGGGCCTCTAAATCTAGGGGGCCTCGCCAGCCTGCCTGCTCTCCAGTGCCAGTCTCCCCTCTCCCAAAATTGTAAACCCAAGACTTCATGCAAGGGCAGGGCAACTCAGGCCCAGCAACTATTAGACTCAGGGCTACCCAGTGGGGCCCAATTTGAAGCAGTGGGGCGCAACTTGATCTTTTTTTTTTTTTGTAAGGCCCCAGTTCACACCCAAAGTCGACAAAATCTTATAGATATAAATAAAACCCATCTAGATTGCTATGGTGCAGGGGGCCCCTTGGGAGCGGCCCGCGGGGCCCAAGTTGGCCCAATTGCTCCAATTGCCTTAAGGTCAGCCCTGATGAGACTGTGTAGGGGTTGGACTGACAAGCCCAGCACCTTCTAGGTCACCATTCAGAGTACAGACTCAATGACTTGTTATGGAAATAAAGGGGGGCACTTATTGGAAATCAGTTTTGTCACCTCTTCCCCCCAAACCCTGAGACAATGAGCCCAGCCACCTTTTATTCACAGTCGCATAAGCACTACACTACAGCATGGCCTGCACCCAATCTTGTTTTTGTACAATCTTGTTTGTCCTCAGTAACCAAAATTATATTATCAACGTATACAAGAAGAAAAGTTGTTTTCCTTCATTTGCAAGGAATCATACAAAACAAAGTGGCACTAATAAAGGAAAGTTCCAGTGTGGCAACAAAAAGCAAACTAAAAATGCTTTTGCAGTTGATCAAAACTATCCAGCAATATCAAGTTATAGGAAAACTGGTGCTATTAACAGTAATCCTTCAGGTTGGTTAATTGGTTTGGCAACTTCCAGGCACATGATGTGTGATGCTAAGTATTTCCCCCAAGAGTTAAATGATAAATGATCAGAGGCAGCTACCAGAGAGCTATGAGATTCAGGTGAGGGTGATCAGAGGCAGCTACTGGAGAGCTATGAGATTCAGGTGAGGGTGTGGGTCACCTGACTTGTCAATCCTAGCAAGTATATAAGAGGACGACCCGGCCTGCCCAGGCCAAGCCCATCGCTTTCTATTCCCGTACGTTGTCGCCCATGGAGCGCAACTATGCTCAAATAGACAAAGAGGCATGTTCCATTCCCTCTGATGCAGATGTGATATACCGGTATATATATTGGGGGGGGGGGTTTGCACATGTGCCCATCAAGCTGTGTGTGCGAATTATCCCTCCGTGTGTGGTGCTGTCAGGAGGGGGTCGTGCAAATGATGCACGTTGTGCAGAATGGAAATATTTAGGTGCGATGTTCTATCCATGGATGCAGCTTGCAGAGGCGAAATTCGAGAGGGCAAGGGAGCATGGGTCCGCTGCGGGGAGCGGAGCGCATTTCTTGCGCACGGGTGCCTGCAGAAGGGATTTCTGCTGCAGAGCTGTTGTGGAAAATGCCTATGTGGTTGTGTCGACAGGTGTGCAAAGGAGGGGTGCAGAAGCTAAAGGTATCTGTCTATACAGCCTTTCCAAAAGCCAGGTTTTGCAGTCAGCTGGGGCCTGTAAAAAGCCAGGCCGGGAGCTACCTTAAGTTGAGGCTGCATAGGCCTTGTGGTGCATGTGATTCACATTCTATTCAGTTGAACCTCTGGTTACATAGTTGACATTTTTTTAGCAATGCCCCCCTAGTGAGCCTTCTTTTGTTCACTTCTTTTTATTTCGAGGCAGTGCACACCTATGTTTGTGGAACTGCAAACCTTTCCAGTCATGTGTTACTCCAGCCAAATCCCACATATGAATGTGGGGAAAGATGATGGTGTGTAGCCTGGTGTAAATTAATTTGTAGCCTGGGGGGATTGCCACGGCGTGGACTGTCCCTGAGAACCGTAGACTGTCCCCGGGACAGGTGAGGGTGCTGATCCCTTATTTTCAAATCCGAAACGTGACAGCTATGTTCAGGGTGTCTTGAAAACACACACACACAAAAACCCTCTTTCCCCTCTCCTCCACTGGGGTAAAAATGCCCCCGAGACGGAAGATGATAGTTTCAGCAGGAGACAGAAGGGGAATCGTCGAAGAGGGAGAAAGGAAAGTTACATAACTGGGCACAAGCGCTCCGAATATTGCATCATTTCAGAGCAATCCATCTCCCTTCGCTTCCTGCAAAGAGCCAAGCCAGCTTCTCCGACCGTTGCCATTTCTGTTACGCAACCGCGAAGCGCGCAAACTTCGGGAAACTTTCCCCTGCATTCCTCCCCACGAAAGAAAACGAGAGCGAGCGAGAGAGCGCAGCCTTTTCAGGAGCTGCTGGGATCCGCAGGGGGGCGCAGACAAAGGCATCCTCCTGATCCGTGCGAGAGATCTTCCCTGCGCGCGCACACTTTTTTTTCCTTTCCTTTTTCTTTTTGGAGCGTGCTTTCCCCCTCTCCCCTGCGAGGAAATGGGCTCTCCCGATCTCCTCACATGATCCCCGAGGCACTTTCGCTTTTCCATATATTTGGAGGCGGGAGGAGGTGACAGCTCCAGCCAGAGGGAGACCCGCCGTTTCCGTCGCGTGTGCGTCTCCGGCGCGCACTCGGGGAGCCTGCGCTTTACGCACTCGGGGAGGTGTAATCCGAAGCCGCCGGTTTAAATAAAGCGCAGCCTTGCTGCCTTTTTCCAAGGGAGAGGTTGTCAACGTCTGATCTCTGGCGCTGCTCTTCTCCGAGGAGATTTCTTCTTCCCTACGCAGAGGAAAGCGTTAACAGGAAGGAGGGAGAATAGAGAGCAAAAATGATGAATGGGACGCTGGATAGCCTGTGCGACCACACACTGAATGAAGACGAAGGGACGTTCATGTTTACATCGGAATCTGTAGGGGAAGGACACCCAGGTAAGGATTTGGCGCAGGGGATTGCAGCTCGTTTTGAAAGGTTGCAAGGAGATCCTGTAGTATTTTTTTTGGGGGGGAGGCATACCGCGTGCGTGTGTCTATAAAGCACATTTCAATTATGTCCCCCTCATCCCCCCCAAATCTGGGAACTGTAGTTTACTCCACGCCGAGCTGCAGTTCTCAGCACCCTTAACAAACTACTGTTCCCAGGGTTCTGTGGGGCGGAGGAAGTGCTTTCAACGTGCTTTAAATTGATGGTGTGCACGCCGCCGAAGTTTTGGGCTTCTTTTCCTCTGCTATTGACTCATGTGAGAGCTAAAAGCAGCCTCTCCGGAGATGCCATTGCAGACCCTGATTCATTCCCCAGGGGGCATAGCTTCGAAAACCACTGCTAGCCACCGCAGTTCTTTCTGTATTGCGATTTGACCTTTCAGAACAGCCCCATCAGGAATGTCCATGCCACAGCTTTGATAGCTCCAGATCTGGCACTGATGGACACGATCCAGCCAAAGTTAGATGCTTCTAAAGGTTCGCTGGTGTTAATGACATGCAATGTATTCTGTGCAGTTTTCTAGGATGCAAATCCTGGTGAGTTCTGCCAAGCCTACTTCCAAGTAAAGGGACATAGGATTGCAGCCAGTTTGAAATCAATGGGATTTAAAATACTGAACGTCTGCGTCTGTTGCAGTGAGACTCCCAGAGAACAAGAGTTGGGTGTGTGCACGCTCTTTTTAAAAATGGTTAAGATGGTGTGTTTCATTAGGCCTGTTCCCATTTTGGAGTTATGCAGAAGAGCTCGTAAGCCAAAGTGATTCACCTTCCCAGTTAAAACTTCTGTGCAACTATTAAAAATAAATAGATCTGTATGTTCCTACACCGGTAGAACTGGGCACAACAAGAACACTGGCCGCCTTTGGTCTCTTTAGCTGGGGGCTGCATTAATCTGATATTTCAGTGGACCTTGTGGAATTCTCCCACATGCTTGCTATATCATTAAACTGTAAATCATTCCCCATAGCAGCTGGGCATGATGGCAGGATATATTATCCGGCCTCCTCCCTATACACTAAGGGACTGGTTCCCCACACCTCTTTTTTAATTATTGTAAAAAGCAAGGCTAATTGAACCTTTTTTTTTTTTTTTTAAGAAAAGGGAGCAAACAGGCAGCGGGTTGTGATGTGTGCCAACATTTCAGCTCAAGTTTGTTTTAATCTGGCAAGTCTGAGACTTGCGATGTGCTTGCAGCAGATGCAAACAGACAAATGAGCTTTCGGACAAGGCCGGCGTGTGTATGTGCATGCATGCACGCGTATTAGAGCTGTTTGAGGTACTCAGATGTGTATTTGGCACTGTATATCTTTCAACATGATTCAGGCCTTCTGATTATGTAACAGTCAGCGGAATTAAAGCAAAACAGAAGGACTCGTTTAGTTATTAGCATTCAGTTGGATGGGGAAGAGGTCGCACCAGAATTTGCTCCCCCTCTCGATGCATTGACTGGATATCTTGTGCCAACTTCTTATTTGGCATGTAACAACCTCTGGTGACCGCGGGAGAATTCTGCCACTCCACAACACCGAGGAGCCATTTTTTGTCCTGTTAATGGGGCCGCCAGCACCTTAGGCTTCCATCAGTTTTTTTTCTTAAGTGGCAGTGATGCCAAGACGCTGGCTGATCCTGTTTCTTACATTATATTTATAGACACTAAGAATGACATTTGAACTTTTACATTAAGGGAGGGGAACCTGTAGCCCTTCAGTTCTTGGTAGACTATAGTTCCCCATCATCCCTGACTGCTGGCCAAAGTGACTACAAAACTTGACAAAGGTTTCTGTGGTGTCAGTGGTCTTAGATTTGTGAGATGGTTGGACAGTGTCCTCGAAGCTACTAACATGAGTTTGGCCAAACTGTGGGAGGCAGTGAAAGATAGGTGTGCCTGGTGTGCTCTGGTCCATGGGGTCACGAAGAGTCGGACACGACTGAACGACTGAACAACAACAACAACATTCACACATATAAGTCAATAAGTGATAACTATGAAATGTATGAACCAACCTTGATTCTTCTATTTGAAAGGCCAGGTTTTTGTTCCCTTTTGCCAGAGTGCACTGGTCTGTTTTGAGGTCCAGTTCCCTCTCTAGAATCCCCAAGCTGTCTTTCTCTGCTTAATGGTACGTCCAACCCTTGAACTCTCAAATTAAAGCATGTTTAAACAGGGAAGTTAAACACATGCCCAGTTCTCTCCCACTGAAATAAACAGGATTATTTAAAGTTTACAGCTTAGGATGAGTTGTTTTTTTAAAAAGAAAAAGCTTTGTCTAGATTCTTGGAGGCTTGTCAGTGGATCTTCTGATAACTGGAGATCAATGGGATTATTTGGCCTTCTGGCCACACCCCCATTTCAGATCCTGAGTGATGTGTGCCTGAAAGACTCTAATGCTCTAGGGAGAACATTGGTGTTCCAGAAAGCCAAAGAAGGTATAATTTGGCTGCAAGGGTAGGTTTAGGACAGGGTTTCCCAAACTTGGGTCTCCAGCTGTTGCTGGACTACAACTCCCAATATCCCTAGATAGCAGGACCAGTGGTTGGTGATGATGGGAGTTGTAGTCCAACAACAGCTGGGTAACCCTGGTTTGGGATATGCAAGAGCTACAAGTTTATTTGATATTTGTATGCTGCTTTCCCCAACAACAAAGCTGAGCTCAGTGTGACTCACAGCAATAACAAAGCATAAAAAGAAGCAAACCACAGTTCCATCAATACAATACAATAAAATAACACAGTATAGTTTGTTATCTGTTTGGTGTTCCCCACATACACTAATTCCCCTGTACAGTCTATGTGTCTGGATAGCCACAGTTTTGCAAGGTCCATGACTACCCTCCTTTGACCTGTCACACATGTCTCCTGTTTCTGGGCCAGCTTGTACACCTCAGAGGGCAAGATTTGGCCCTGTGGCCTCCAGTCACTGATCCGTGGTATGTGTGTGAGTCAAGTAGAGCAGTGCAAAACCTACAGTATTTTCCTTGACGAGAAATGAGCAAACTGCAGTCAACAGAAGGAATGTGCAATTGTATACTTTTCCTCTAGTGGTTATCCACCTTCCTTAAGGGAGGGGAGGGTTGATGGTGAGCGACCAGGTGGATGATGCAAACCAAAGACAGGCATCCCACTGGATAGTCCAGTTTCTCCTGGGTAAGACTCAAAAATGTCTACCACTTGCTTCTTCCAAATATATAAACTGACCCATTCTGCAAGCAAACCGGATGAAAGTTCTTAGAAGTGAAGACGTGCCTTTGTTGGGGGGTGGGGGTAATACATTTAGGTCAGGGGTCAGCAACCTTTTTCAGCCACTGTCCCTCAGACCTTGTGGGGGCTGGACTATATTTTGAAAAATATGAACGAATTCCTATGCCCCACAAATAACCCATAGATACATTTTAAATAAAAGGACACATTCTACTCATGTAAAAACACGCTGATACCCAAACCATCCGCGGGCCGGATTGAGAAGGCGATTGGGCCGCCTCCGGCCCACGGTCCTTAGGTTGCCTACCCCTGATTTAGGTCGTCTGTGCAATTGGGGCACAATATTATATAGTGAAAAAGCTAAACTGGACGAAACAAACTGCATCCCAGCATAGCATGAGCCACAATTAAGACTGCACTTCTTAAATGCATGTCTGGGATTAAGTCCAAATGAACTCTGGGACTTCTGAGAAGACATGCTTAGGAATGTGCTGTTCAATCCTCTTGATTAATTACTTGCAAAATTGTCGCCTAGTCTTTACATATTACTTTCCCCAGGCAAGTAAGCATGTTTTACCCACACTTGGGATCATGCTACAGCTCCATTACGCAAAGTTTCACAGCTGTCAAATGAGTTAAATAATCACCCAGGTTTTAGTTATTGCGACAGATTTCTGAGAAGTGCAGTGTCAACCTTGGAAGGCTCTTTTTGTAGCAGTGTAGCGCATGTGTCCCAGTGACGCACACAGCAAGTTTGGACAAACATGGCAGCTAGGACAAAAGACTACTCGATGTCATCTCACTTGGCTCTGACAATATCAGGTTGTCACATTAAAAAAAATAAAAAATTGGGCGCTGCCACTGTTTCAATGTAAACACACCGCCCTTCCTTCCAGAGTTTAACTTCTGTTTCAATTTCATCCGAAATATTCCAAGTTTCTTTTCCTAATCTAGAACAAAAATACGATGCCGTGCATTTCAGTCCATTTAACTGAAACTGTAGAATAGTTGCCATGACAGATGTTATGAACCCCAAACTGATCAGCGTGAATCAGAAAACAGCAGAATCAGAAAACAGTTGCAGCAAACGCACACTTAGATTAAGAATGTCTTTGCTGTCCTCCCCTATGGTAAGAAAGGGAGAGAGAGAGATGCCATGTGGGTTTCTATAGGGATGGACTTCCATTCTCTGGGGCCACCACTGAGAAGGTGGCGTCCCTTGTCCTGAAGGAGTTGGGTAAAGAGAAGAACTACAGAGCAAGACCCTTTTTCATGATTTGAGGAGGGAACAGTTCAACACAATGATTTTGTCTACTGTCGGGGATCTCAGAATTCCTTTAAAGGGGGGAGGGTCAAGGGGGTCCAATATTAAAGATGGATCTGAAAAGGCACAGTTCTTAAGTATTACAAAATAGCAGAGAAGCTAAAAGTTCTCTCAACCTCAACTCGGTCTCCCCGTCTCCATGCTATTGCTCACCTTCTCTCACACCTAAACTCTGTTCCCGAGATACAGCCGGTACGGCACTGCAGGGTCCTGAAATTGCACCCCTCCCTGTCCATTATCAATTAGCCTTGGTGATATCAGCTGGGGTTTTTTTGTGTTTGGTTTCTTTTGGCCACCCCTGGAGATGGGGTGGCTTGCCCTCCCAGCCAATCCGATATTGGCCTCTAACCCCTCCTCCTCTTCCCCCACCCCACTCGGAAGCCATTCCAGAATCCCTGCCTACCGTACAAACACTGGTTAATCATTAATCCTGTGAGGAAGTGGTACATGGCTTTGGGAAGTCCATTATCGCCATGGACCCGTTTAGGAGTTGAAAGGCCGAGCGTTCACGTCCACCCAAAGAAAGCCTGATGCAATCATCACTCAAATCGCTTCTAGATTAAATGGGCCAATGTGATGGAAGGTCATTTGGACGTAAGGTTGCCAACTGGCCGGGAACAGCAGCAGCAAAGCCAGCTTGGTTTGTTCCTGTGCCTTTAGCAGAGGTTAGGCATAACCCGCACATGGACTTCTCCATGGCACGGAGCTGAACACGATCACCTCGTTGCTGCTAAAGGCAAAGTTGACAGGGCCAGTTTGTAAGCTGACTACCCTAGTTGAACTCGGGCCGAGGAAAGCAGAGTTGAGAGCCAAATTGGGCTTTTTAAAATTAACATTAAAAGCAGCCGCTGGCGAATTGAAGGAGGATGTGGATATAGCCTAGCTTACTCCTCTCTCTATATCCCCTATCCCAGTCAGCTGTCCACTGCTGAATTCAAATTTTAAAACGGGAAATAAAAGGGCTGAAGGTCTAATCACAGTTCTCCCGGATCCCAAGTGCTTTGGTCTTTAGCCACAAAGCATACTGGGTGCCCTCTGCTACGTAGGTCACTTTCTCCCTAATCTACTTGTAGGGCTTTTAGGTTAAAATAGGGTGGTCCCCCACTATTCTGGGGTGAGGACACTCAGGATACTGGCACGAAAAGGGGGAAGGAGAAGTATTTCAGATTTACAGTTGCGGGAAACATCTAAGGGTGCAAGCTTTTAAGCAGTGCTTGCTTTGAACACTTCATATTATTATTATTATTATTATTATTATTACTATTATTTATTAACACTAACTGTCCCTCAGCAAAAGTTATCAGGGAACGTGACAAGTGATAATAATACAAAGTAAAAACTTCTGCAATAAAACTACAAAATAATCACAATCCTAATAAGCACAGTATATAATCCCAAAACAACAAACAGTGTTTGTTTACCTTCATGCGCTGAATGGAACGGATGTGTTTTCCATAGGTGACGAAAAATGATGTCAACAAGCATCAATAAACATATCCAACAGGAGGGAATTCCATATTTAGGGAGCCATGATTGAGAAAGCCCCACCTCAAGTCGCCATGGCACATGCTCTGGTTAAGGAAATGCACTGCCAAGTAGGCCCTTTTCCATAGATATGGGAGCATGGCCCGCACATACCAGAGAGGAACTTCATCATGCATGCTTGAACCGCAAAAAGTAACATCTGGACCGGCCGAAAGGCTCACGTGCATCACAAAAGCCTCCTCGCCGCACTGATGATGACCAGACTTGGGCACAAAATGACTGAAAGGCTGTGTAAAGTGCAGTCCTAAACCACGTCTGCTCAGAAACAACTCCTGTTTAATTCACTGGGGCTTACTCCCAGATAAGCAGGGTTAAGATCGCAGCCTTTGTCCCTGTGTACAGAACTGATCTGAGAAACACATGCAAAGAGTTTTAGCTGCACCACCAAGGACTTTGATGCCACTGGCAGGGCAGAGAATCCTTGTACCAACCTCTCTGCCAGCCTGCTTGCCCACACACTACTGAGTGTCTCTTTTCAGCATGATCCAATCTGGCTTTTTTTTCCTGATCCACATGGATTTGCTGTTATCGAAATGTCAAATTCCGCTTCTGTTTCCCCCACCTGGCAATTCTAGAGCTTCTTCTCCAGTGGAAGTTTACATCCTTGCTTCTAGCCATCTTCATTTCCGGTCTCCTTAGCCAGTCTGTTGATTTTGTAGATCAGGCATGTCCACCTGGTCGATCGCAAGGTGTTCCTGGTTGATACTGGTCGATCCTTGGACCCTGAGCAATCTCTATCCCTCCCCCCAAAAAAGCTCAACAACTCTGGTCCATTCTCCAATGAGAATGGTTAGATCACTGCCAGTTTTTTTATACTGTGAGTAGATCACAATCACAATCTCTTGGGAGTCGGATGTGCCTGTTGTAGATTATGTCCAACCCGGACCCTGCAATCACCGTCTGAGGCCCTTCTTCATGTGCCTTCTCCACGAGAGGTCTGGAGAAGGCTCCTTACTTCTGGAATGCTCTCCCCTGAGAGGCTCACCTGGCACCTTCATTATATATCTTTCAGTGCCAGGCAAAAACATCCCTCTTTTCCTAGTCCTTTGCCTAATTGAACAATCTATGGCCTTTTAAGGAAGGGACATGGGTGGCGCTGTGGTCTAAACCACAGAGCCTAGGGCTTGCTGATCTGAAGGTCGGTGGCTCGAATCTCCACGGCAGTGTGAGCTCCCATTGCTCGGTCCCTGCTCCTGCCTACCTTGCAGTTCGATAGCACAAAGTACAAGTAGATAAATAGGTACCACTCTGGCGGGAAGGTAAACAGCGTTTCCGTGTGCTGCTCTGGTTCACCAGAAGTGACAAACGCCAGCTCCCTCGGCCAGTAAAGCGAGATCAACGTGCAACCCCAGAGTCGTTCATGACTGGACTTAACGGTCAGGGGTCCCTTTACCTTTACCTTATGGCCTTTTAAACTGTGTGCGTGAGGAGAATGGTTTTTGTTTGTTATGATAGTATGTACAGTGGTACCTCGGTTTACGAACGGCCCTTTTTACGAACAATTCGGTTCCGCAAAACCTGAAGTAGTGTCCCGGTTTGCGAACTTTACCTCAGTCTACAAACAGAAACCGAACGGTGGAAGGGCACTGGCGGTGGGAGGCCTCATTAGGGAAAGCGCGCCTCAGTTTAACAACGCATTTGGTATAAGAACGGACTTCAGGAACGGATTAAGTTCATAAACCGAGGTACCACTGTATTCTTGTGTTTTTGTATTGTAAACCACCCTGTGATCCTCAGATGAAGGGCAATATAGAAATTTAATGAATTAACAACAATAATAAAAATATTAAAGAAGCATTGTGTCGGCCCAAGTTAAATCAGATATCGTCATATTTGGCATTACTCAGTCCAGTAGCAAGCAGCATGCTGTTACTGTGATCCAAGCTAGGGTATCATGCAGTAAGTGTTCCCTGTTTCCAGCTATGACGTCAGGATTCTGAGAAGTCGCTAGTCAGTTAACATTGGTTGACCCTCTCATGTAACACCATCTACAATATGTTGATGAATATCTGGTGTCCCAGGTTGACAACAGGGCAGAAGGAGGAGGTACATCTCTCCCCCCTTTTTATGCTTTTCATGTTCATACATTTCACTAATTTTACAATCTTTTTAACATTTCAAAGCTTGACTTTCTTTCCCCATCTTTCTGTGGTTCCTTAAATTTAATATCTTCTGCATTTCCAAATTAACTTAATTGCTAATTTATTCACCTACTTTAAAGATATACTCTTATAAAACTGCAGGTTATTACAATAATCCTGCCAACGTTCTTATCTGCAATGTTCTTATTTACAATTTATCTGCAAATATTCCATAAACTATTTCCATTCTTTTATTAAAAAGTTTGTTATCTTGTTTTCTTATTATTCTAGAAACCATTGCCATTTCTGCATATTCCATAAGCTTTTGTATCCGTTCTTCCTTTGCTTGGACTTCTGCTTCTTTCCGCTTTGGGGCAAGTAACATTCTTGCTGCTGTAGCATACATGAATAAGTTTCTATACAGTTTAGGTAGTTCTATCCCTATAATCCCCCCCCCCAAAGCTTCTGGGTTTGTTTGTGTGTTTGTTTTGTTTATTTACAAATATTAGTTTAAACATCCTTTTCAATTCATTATATAGCATTACTGGGAAAGATGGGGGGCACTTCTTGAGCTTTTGTGACTAGCAGTTGTTTTAAGAAATTTAAAAGTCTTATATGTGTGAGGGACTTCTTGATGCAACCTCAGAAGCTTCTTGGTGCAACCTCAGAAACAGGTCATTCAGGGTAAGTGAGCTCTGCACCAAGAACGGGGAATCTGGCCCTCCAGATGTTCTTGGACTCCAATGCCCCAGGCAACATGACCCAACGGTCAGGGAGTTCGAGTCCAGCAACACCTGGAAGGCCAGAGGTTTCCCACTCCTGCTCACTTTACTCTTCCTCGGCATACTTCAGATGACTTCCCACTGTGAATTGGGAGAACTAGAGGATCTCAATCTGGGATGGTGGTGGTGGAATTCGTTTGAGACTTGCTCTGCCGGCAGCTGTGGTCTTAACTAAAAAAGTTGGAGTTCTTGATAGAAGCGATGCAGAAAATAGTAGAAAAACAAGAACTCAGGCCACAATGATTATTCAATTGATTCAAGTTTTTCAAGTCTCTTATGAATAGATTTATTTCTTAAAGTTTATATACCAGGTGAAATTTGTGTGCCAGGACAAGGCCCTGTTTCGGTGATTCTTCTTCAGCTGGAATAATGAGAGACCCTATGTTAATTAACATATCAGCAGTCTAAAGTCATCTAAACGTTTACAAACATATATGCGAGAAGTATAGTAAAAGTTAATCTTACCTAATAGAGTCTTAACGTCTTAGGGTCGACGTGTACTGGTTGCTTAGAGTTAGGTGACTCAAAGTACATTTGTGATATTTAAAGAAAAATTAAGATGTGTTCTAATACATTGGTCACCGGTGGAAGTGAATTCTACTCCGATCTGTCTTTGCTCCTTCAAAGCCTTGAGCTGGAACAATCTCATGGGGAGGGTAGCTTGTCCCAATATTATGAAAGACGCAAAATGAGAATCGGGTCATTCTCCATCTCTGTGTGCTCTATAACAGACATATGATTACAGTAGTAGCTTTTGCTGGGCAAATAGTAGCACATGGCTTGGCTTTTTTATGGATTCAATTTGTTGAAATTTTCCTAGGTGGGGACAGGCGGCATCCATATTATAGAACTATAAAATGCAGAATGTGTAAACAAAACTTTCCGCTTGTCAATCCCATCTGTCGAAAGTGGCGCACGTTTCTGGTTTCTTCTCTCAGTTGCCCAACTGATCTCTTTCAGATAAGATATGCGACCAGATCAGCGATGCCGTGCTTGATGCCCACCTGAAGCAAGATCCCAACGCCAAGGTTGCTTGTGGTGAGAGTCCGTGTCTGAAATGATGGCTGCTCTGCACTTTCCAGCCAAACATAATTGCAATATGTAGTAGGTGGAATGGGGAACCCATATTTTGCAGGGACCTCTATCAGAAGTGCCAAAATCAGGGGAAAGGTTTTGCATAGCCCCTCGAAACTGCTTCCCAGAACTCAAGGGCAGCCTGCAAACTCCATACACTGCATTCCATTCCTTGGTCATGCCAGAATGTGACAAAGATGGAACCCAGGAACTGGCAACCATGCGTATAAAAGTAGATCTCTACAAAGAAATAATTTCGGAGTGGGCCCAGAGAATGAGGTTCCTCACACCCAATTTTGCTTTCATTTATGCCCCTATGACTTTAAGTTCTCACTTTGGTGTTTGTTTGTTTTTTGTTTAAATTATGCCAATAAAGGCGGAATGATGAACGATGAAGTTCTCACTTGAGAGGCTTTGTCAAGCTTAGAGAAATCAAGGGAGCTTCCCTTGGGTAGATAGAAAGTTTGGGGAGCATATCTGTTGATTTGTTTTTTTGCTGGGTGATACTGGTCTAATTACTATTGAATGAGTTGTACAGTGGTACCTTTGTTGTTGAACACAATCTGTTCCGGGAGACCGTTTGACTTCCGAAATGTTCGACAACCGAGGTGCAAAGGGCAGTCGGCAAAGTCAATAAAATCAATGGAGAAAATTGAAAAAACCGAGGCGCATTCGAAAATGGAAGCACTTACTTCCGGGTTTTCAGTGTCCGAAAACCAAAATGTTTGGCTTCCGAGATGCTCAAAAACTGAGGTACCACTTTATTCCTATCTGCCTTTGGTCCCTGGAACAATCTCATGAGAGAGGCAGGTCACTGCAGTATGATGAGCAGGCACAAAATGGGAAGTGAGTTATTCTCAGTGTGTATACAGTTGTACCTTGGTTCTCAAACGGAATCCGTTCCAGAAGTCCATTCGACTTCTTAAAACGTTCGAAAACCAAGGCACGGCTTCTGATTAGCTGTGGGACCTTCCTGCGGCCAATCAGAAGCTGTGGAAGCCGGAACACTCACAAACCGGAACACTCATTTCCAGGTTTGCAGTGTTTGGGAGCCAAAACGTTCGAGTCGTAAGACGTTCGAGAACCAAGGTACAACTGTATACACTCTAGATAGTCATAGGTAAAGGTAAAGGGACTCCTGACCATTAGGTCCAGTCGTGTCCGACTCTGGGGTTGTGGTGTTCATCTCGCATTACTGGCTGAGGGAGCCGGCATACAGCTTCCAGGTCATGTGGCCAGCATTTCTAAGCCGCTTCTGGTGAACCAGAGCAGCGCACGGAAATGCCGTTTACTTTCCCACCGGAGCGGTACCTATTCATCTACTTGCACTTTGCCGTGCTTTTGAACTGCTAGGTGGGCAGGAGCTGGGACTGGGCGACGGTATCTCACCCCATCATGGGGATTCGAACTGCCAACCTTCTGATCAGCAAGCCCTAGGCTCAGTGGTTTAATCCACAGTGCCACCCGCGTCCCCAGTCATAGGTACCCAAGAGCAAATAACATGCTTACTGTAGATGAATACTCGAGCCAACCTAACAGAGTTTCCCACTTGTTTTTCCTTCCCCCGTAGAGAGTGTGTGTAAAACAGGGATGGTGCTGCTCTGCGGGGAGATCACATCCAGAGCGGTCGTGGATTACCAGCAGATCGTCCGAGACACAATTATGAACATAGGCTATGATGATTCAGCTAAAGGTTGGTGATAAAACAGTGGAATGATGCCGGGTCACTCTGCTTGGCCAAAAAGCTGCAGAACTAGTCCCATCTCTGCTTGCCTGCTTACCCAGGACAAGGAAGAGCCTGATGCAATTGGTGCTGTGGATTGCTTAGCTGCCACCAGGAGACAAGTTCCCAGCTCCTTTAATAAGGAAAAGGGGAAAACTATTTACTAGGAGGTTAAAGGTTATCTCGGGGTTGAAGTCGTGGATGTCCTTTTGCACTGGGCCACTTTGTAGCATTCCTGCTATTCATGGCATACTTGACTTCTTGAGCCCACAAAGTTGTCGGGCCTTAAACAGGCTTTAAGACTTTTTACTGAGGCCAAGATTATATTTTTACATCAACTCATGCGGTGCAATTCATCAGGAGGTCTGCTAGCTGGTGGCAGCTGGTAACATTATTCTCAGTTTTTACCTGTTGCCTAAATATAGCTGATCTGGAGGGTTGCCCTAGTTCACTTGCGAGCGAGTTCCATATGCGAAGCGTGGACACTTAAAAGTTATTGGGGGCGGGGGCCGGGGAGAGAAATAAAAGCACATTTGGCATTTTTTGGTGCCAACCACACATTTAACATTGCATGTCATTTTGCCCATGGCTTGTTCCCAGTGCATCAGAATGCGTTGCAGTCAATTAACGCATGGAAACAAAGCAAAGACGAAACAATGTCAATATGAAATGAACAGGGCACCAATAGAGCAGCAAAGCCCAGAATACACAGGCACCTACAGGAAAGTAGACTTCCTTAAGCCAAAAAAATGTAGGGCCCTGTGTTTATTTGTTTTGAGCATGGGGGTATGTTTGAATTAGTCATTACACTGGATTGAGCTGGTGGGGTTCACACCCAGAAATTATTTATTATAGTACCGTATTTTTCGCTCCATAAGACGCACTTTTTCCCTCCTGAAAAGTAAGAGGAAATATCTGTGCGTCTTATGGAGCGAATGCTGGTCCCTGGAGCTGAATTGCCCAGGGGCCAAAAGAGGATCATGCTTTTTATTTTACAAAGAGAAAAGGGGGTGTTGAAAGGACCCCCCTCAGCAGTTGATCAGCAAGAGATCGGGAGAGAGATAAGAGTCCCGGCTCCCTTTCAGCCCCGCCATCTTGCCCCGCCCTCCATTGTTGAAGGTGCTGCAGAGGGAGGTTTTTTGTTTCCCCAGCGACATGTGACTCGCTGATTAAATTATCTGTCTGGAAACTGTAGAAAAGGCTCCCTTTCCGTAAGATTTTTCAGAAATATGAGTTGAACCCCATAAAAACGGGGCTTTTCCTCTTTGCTTTTCCCCCTTTGCAAAAAAAGCTGTAAAACTTTTAGCTGATCCTCAAAAAAACAGGGCTTTTAGAGGAGGAAAACCAGGAATTTTTTTTTCTTGTTTCCTCCTCTAAAAACGAGGTGCGCCCTATGGTCCGGTGCGCCCTATGGGGCGATAAATACGGTAAATCATTTAAACCACTAGCATCTCTCTTTTATGTGGTAGAGTCAGTTTGGTGCTTTGCTTCTGGTTTTGGTCATGTACAAGAGCGTAGCTTCTTAAGGAAACAGATCAGACTCCCACTGAAATTGAAGTGGGAAGGATTAAATACTGCATGAGTAAGGCATTCATTTATTTATTGCAGTTACTTCCCACCTTTTTCTCCAAGGAGCTTAAGGTGGCCTACAAGGTTCTCCCTCTCCTCCTTTAATCCCCACAACAACCTTGTGCAGTAGATTATGCCGAGAGGCAGCGACTGGCCCAAGGTCACCCAGCGAGATTTGGAGTCGAGTGGGAATTTGAACCCTGGTCTCCCAGATACCAGTCCGACACTCTTAACCACTAAACCACACTGGCTGGGATAGCTCAGTTGGTAGAGGATGAGACTCTTAATCTCAGGGTCGTGGGTTGGAATCCCACATTGGACAAAAGATTCCCTGCATTGCAGCGGGTTGGACTAAATGACCCTTCTAACTCTTCTTCGATTCTGTGATTAACGAAGAGCTTGCTTCCCCGGGATGTTGGCTGCAATGTACAAATCGGCAGCAGTATCCCTTACAGGGTGTGCGGGGGATGATGGGCCTCCCAGGCAGAAGATCTACTTGTGAGCCTTCCCCACAGATGCAGCCAATCAGCTGCCTTGGAGAGGCTCCATTCCCCAATCAGCTGGCCGCTGCATCTCTCTGCCCCTCGAAGGGGTGCAGTAGTGTGGCTGGGGAAATGGCTGAGTTTCAAGTGTCCAAAGGGGACGTGTTGCAGCTGAAGGGGACGTGTTCTCGGCTGAAGAACCCAGGCCTGTCAGCTCATCTGGCACGCTGGGTTGCTTTACTCATGGACGGCTCTGCTGCCGTTCTACATGCCAGGAACGAAGACGGTCAGTTTCTCATTCCTGGAAAACAACGCATGGGCACACATTAAGCCTTAGTAGCCCTGCGCTTAGTAAAAGAACATTTATTCCAAGAGGAAAAATTATACCTTGTGGCGGGGGGCAGATGATGAGAAAGCAGCTCTTTTTCGAGTGAGGAAAAAGGGAGACTTGACCGTTTGTTCCCCGGCTGGAGTTTCAGAACAAATTGGGGAGGGGGGTTACCCTTTTGTACTTCGTAAAATATCCTTGCTGCACCCGGTGGTATCATTTTTGAAACGCTGCCCTCTTTGGTCCCACTCGTGAAGGGAATGCAGGCTTCAGAGTTTTTAACAGCACTGTAGGTGACTTTAATGATAAAAAACATCCAACATTTTAATATACGAAGAGGGTTTCTGCAATCTGCATAGATGCTCTCATGTCGTAGAACTTGCTCCTTAAGGATCAAATTATCTCTTACCCAGGGGATTTGTGATTGATTTCCCAAGGTTTTTTTTGTTTTTTTTGTTTGTTTTTTGTTTTTTGTTTTTTTAAAAAAACCTGATACCCAAAGAAGGCTGCTGATTTGTTTTGAGATGATGGGATGGGGAGAAGAAGCCGCCCTGCGATGTTGCTGCCAATCAGTGCAGACAGTACTGAGCTAGACAGGACCATTGATGTGACTTAGTATAAGACAGCATCCTACATTTGGTCGGTGTTCAGTGTCACCACCGCAACTTCTACTGCTCCTAAGGCTGAATTTTGGGGTGTGGTTGTTTTGCTTTTCGTTTAAAGTCAGGAGATCAATCGTGGAGGTCCCATGAAATTTGTAGCAGAAATTTGGCCTCAATCTACTCTGCAAGAGCTAAATGAGATGTGATGGGGGCATCATATTTCTGCCCCACCCACAAGTAAAGTGGACCTTGGGGGCCTAAATCTTTTACAGCAAATTGGCTGTGCCGGTGAGAGGACCAGAACTCTCTCTGCCGTCTTCCCTCACCTCTGTCCTCAGATCCTAGTCTCCAGTATATGCTGTCTGCAGTTTTACCGTATTTTTCGCTCCATAAGATGCACTTTTTTCCTCCTAAAAATTAAGGGGGGATATCTGTGCGTCTTATGGAGTGAATGGTGGTCCCTGGAGCCGAATTGCCCAGGGGCCAAAAGCAGATAGTGCTTTTTATTTTACAAAGAGAAAAAGGGGTGTTGAAAGGACCCCGCTCAGCAGCTGATCAGCAAGAGATCGGGAGAGAGATGAGTCCCGGCTCCCTTTCAGCCCCGCCCTCCATTGTTGAATGTGCTGCAGAGGGAGGTTGTTTGTTTCCCCAGCGACATGTGAATGGTTAATTAGATTATCTGTCTGGAAACTGTAGAAATGGCTCTCTTTCCTTCAGAAGCTGCAGAAATGTGAGTTGAACCCCATAAAAATGGGGCTTTTCCTCTTTCCTTTTCCCCCTTTGCAAAAGGAGCTTTGCTTTTCTCCCTTTGCAAAAAAGCTGCAAAACTTTTAGCTGACCCTCAAAAAAACCAAACAAACCCCAGGGCTTTTCCCTTTGCAAAAAAAGCTACAAAACGTTTAGCTGATCCTCAAAAAAACCAGGGCTTTTCCCTTTGCAAAAAAAGCTGCAAAACTTTTAGCTGATCCTCAGAAAAACAGCGCTTTTCCCTTTGCAAAAAAAGCTGCAAAACTTTTAGCTGATCCTCAGAAAAACAGCGCTTTTCCCTTTGGAAAAAAAGCTGCAAAACTTTTAGCTGATCCTCAGAAAAACAGCGCTTTTCCCTTTGCAAAAAAAGCTGCAAAACGTTTAGCTAACCCTCAAAAAAACAGGGCTTTTAGAGGAGGAAAACCAGAAAAATATTTTTTTTTCTTGTTTCCTCCTCTAAAAACGAGGTGCGCCCTATGGTACGGTGCGCCCTATGGGGTGAAAAATACGGTACATAAAATGACTCTGATGTTTTTGATCCAGCTCAGTCTTAGAGATCTCAAGGCATGGGACTTGGATGATTCTCCTTGCCTGGGACATCCGCCAATTAGCGAACGTATTAAACAACCTCTCTGCGTTTGGCAAACCTAGCTGATGGACCATGCCGAAATGGCAAAACTGACTGGAAAACTCAGAAACCAAGAGGATAAAAACTTTATAAAAGAATGGGGGAAATGTATAAGTTACTTAGGAGACCACTGTAAGCAGATGGAAACAAAAGCAGGATTTTGATTTCACTTGTAGTGTAAAAATTACCATGGATAATATGGTTCAATATAAAAATTGGATTATGGATGAATATGCAGTAGTAGATATTTAAAACGAGACCCCATGAAGGGGATTGGGGGGGGGGAAGTCCTGAGATTTGGAGGTATTTTTTCTTATTCTTTGTTTATTTGTTCTTTGTATTTGTAAAACCAATAAAAACGTGGTTAAAATAAATGGAATAAAATACCACCATTTTTAACACTGCTCCTTCTGAGAATTATTTAGTCTTCCCTTCCTGGAAGGCCACACTCTCTGTAGAACTAGATCCTGTCAGCCCTGCTGGGGAGGGATGTTTGCAACCTAGTAAAAACGTTCCCAGCGGTCTTGTGGGACATGGCTTCGAAGGAAGGGGGGGAAAGGCAATTCACGGCTTCCAATTCTCCTCCGCAGGCTTTGACTACAAGACTTGTAATGTTCTTGTTGCATTGGAGCAACAGTCGCCCGATATCGCCCAGGGCGTACATCTGCACAGGTCGGAGGAAGAGGTTGGCGCTGGGGACCAGGTAATCATTGCGAGAACATTAAAAAAATATTCCATCTTTATATTCACCGGAAGTATTCATCTTGGTGAAAAGTGCCAGTAAGCAGCTGGGCAGTTGATTTGCACCTTGCATTTCAGGATTCAGTCACCAAGATTATGAAAGCAATTATTGCAGGCATCAGCATGTACAAGACCCAAGGCCAAATCTGCCCCACTTAATGCTACCACCTCTCAAGTCCGATGCAAGAATTAGGAGCACAGAACTGGTGATGAAAGACAGAGGTCAGGTCCTCACTTAGCCACAAACGGCTACGTTTGTCATACGTTTCGGTTCTCAAACGCCAAAAACCCGGAAGTAAATGCTTCCGTTTTCTAACGTTTTTCAAAACCCAAACGTGCGACGTGGCTTCCGCTGAGTGCAAGAAGCACTTGCAACCAATGAG
The DNA here is from genome assembly GCF_009819535.1 of Lacerta agilis. Classification (NCBI taxonomy): domain Eukaryota; kingdom Metazoa; phylum Chordata; class Lepidosauria; order Squamata; family Lacertidae; genus Lacerta; species Lacerta agilis. The sequence continues at coordinate 17,885,659 of NC_046316.1, read as the reverse complement.
AAGCCGCACCCTGGTTTTTGAACATTTCGGAAGCTGAATGGGCTTCCAGAATGGATTTTGTTCGAGAACCGAGGTGCCACTGTACTAATTTGTGTTTTTATACTGTAAACTGCCCTGTGATCTTCAGATGAAGTCTCCAGTATTCACTCTCTCTCTCCTCACAAGGAAAGAGAACATGTAAAATGCTTCCTCAGGAGCCCTACCACTCGAGAGAATACAAAATAGCATTTATAAAAACGAAACACTAAAGGGAGGAGCTGTATCAAGGAGGAAAGAGGAAGCTGATTCTAGAATGGAAAAGGAGGAAGAATCTTGTGAAGCGAATTCTAAAGATGCTAATACATGAAAAGTAGTCCTCGTTGTTGTTGTCGTCTTCTTTTTGCTGATGGAAAATAATTGCTCCTTTCCCACTGCAGGGCCTGATGTTTGGCTATGCCACCGACGAGACAGAAGAATGTATGCCCCTCACCATCATGCTTGCTCACAAACTGAATGCCAAAATGGCCGAGCTGAGGCGCAACGGGGTCCTCCCTTGGCTTAGGCCGGACTCCAAAACCCAGGTACTTTCGTGGGTTTAGCCCAGATTATTTCTCTTCTCCTCATAACTAGGGCCTATCCATTTGACCATTCTTTGGTGTTGGGAGGCCTATGCATGTTAAGTTTTTTGGAAGTGATTCTTGTTGTTCTGTGAGAACCGTGGGTTGGAGGAACGTGAGATCTGTAAATGGAATGAAGTTCCCTCCTTTACCCAGCAGACTTCTCTAAAAGCCTCTCTGGAGGACTTGGGGACCCTCTTGAATGGTACGGGTTGGGCCATGGGGGTCTCTGCCGTGGGAAGAGGATGTTGCCCCCCAATGGGCAGAGACCCCTTGGTGCAAGCAGAGTTGTCCATATATTTTTTTGGCAGGGAAGCCGTTCAAAGTCGGGCCAAGCCCCAAATGGGGGCGCAATTGTTGTTTTGGGGTTGGGTTTGCCAGTTTTTGGGGTGTGCTTTTTCTCCCGCCGCCACCCTACAGTTCACAATTGCTTCCTTCGCTCCCAGATCACGGTTCAGTACGTCCAGAAAGATGGTGTCGTCATCCCAGTGCGTGTCCACACCATTGTCATCTCAGTGCAACACGACGAGACCATCTCTTTGGAGGCCATGCGCAAGGCCCTCCAGGAGCATGTCATCAAGGCTGTGGTTCCACCCAGATACTTAGATGACAATACAGTCTACCATCTTCAGCCCAGTGGCCGGTTTGTTATTGGAGGACCGCAGGTAAATATGTGTTCCTTCATATGTTGTTAGACATGAAGAAATCTATTATTGCTCCTCTTAGGCTCTCTCTTGAGAGCCAGTGTGCTGTAGTGGTTAAGAGTGGTAGACTCGTAATCTGGGGAACCGGGTTCGCGTCTCTGCTCCTCCACATGCAGCTGCTGGGTCACCTTGGGCTAGTCACACTTCTTTGAAGTCTCTCAGCCCCACTCACCTCACAGAGTGTTTGTTGTGGGGGAGGAAGGGAAAGGAGAATGTTAGCCGCTTTGAGACTCCTTCGGGTAGTGAAAAGCGGGATATCAAATCCAAACTCTTCTTCTTCTTCTTCTTCTTCTTCTTCTTCTTCTTCTTCTTCTTCTTCTTCCTGAAACACATATTTATGTTATGACTGGTACTTTCCCCCCCAAATCAAATCTGGAGGCATACCCTCAAAAGGTACATGCCCAAAAGAAAACAAATAAAAAATTCCCTCCGTCACAGCGGTTTTCAAGCTTTCTCATTTCAGGGTACCATTTCACGTTGTCTTAGCCGCTGAGAAAAACTTGCATGTCTGCCATGGGACCCTTGTGTGTTGCAGAGAATTCTGAGGGTGCTTTTAAGGATACATATACAGTGTAAACTTGCAATTATTTTATATCATTTATTTTCACGTATATTTACTTAGGGCTACACATAGTTCCCCATAATAGGCAGGATCTTAAGTCCTGAGATGAAGTGTTTCTCAAACTTGGGGTCCCCTGCTGTTGTTGAACTACAACTCCCATCATCCCTAGCTAGCAGGACCAGTGGTCAGGGACGATTGGAATTGTTGTCCAACAACAGCTGGGGACCCGAGTTTGAGAAACACAGGGCTAAAGAGAGGAAATGTGTGGCAGTTTTCTGGGGCATCTTCCTCCGAGGCCTCTTGATAGGTTGTTGTTGTTTTCCATTTTGTAGCATTTGCCGCCTTGCCATCCCATTAAGATTTAGAAGTGACGCTTGCCATTGCAATATTGCAGGGGGACGCTGGAGTTACTGGACGGAAGATCATTGTGGATACTTACGGCGGATGGGGAGCCCATGGGGGTGGGGCTTTTTCGGGCAAAGACTACACCAAGGTGGATCGGTCAGCAGCATACGCAGCCCGGTGGGTTGCCAAATCCTTGGTAAAAGCTGGGCTTTGCCGCCGTGTCCTGGTCCAGGTAAGTTCTGCTTTTGTCCTCTTCCGCCCTTTTCTCACCCAGCAGCTGTCAACGGAAATGAAGCGTTGTGGCAGATTCGTGGTTGCCTGATGCTGAAGCCATCAAGCCCACGTTTCCTCCTCCTCTTCCTCCTCCTCCTCCATTCCTCCTGCTGCAGGGTCTGAAGTACAAACTGCACTGTATCACGGCTAAGAGAGCGGAAGCAAAGTGTGTGGCTGCTGTTTCTGGGGGTAGTTGTAGCCCTGCAACAGCTACTTCCTGCTTGAGAGATGTGGCTTCCTGTGGAGAACTGCTATATTAAGGATATCATTGAGGCAGTTGTATCTGATAGGTTCAGTGTATAAGAACCGGCTGTATGCAGAAGCAGGTCGGTAGCCCCTCTAGCCCTCTGCTTACCTGAATTCCTTTTCTTACCTGAATTCTTTTAAGCATAGATAATGTAACAGTTATCTTAGCAGTCTTTGAAACAATTCTATAAGGAAGTTCAGTACTGCATTCTTGAGGTTCAGCTCCCCTCCAATTTGGGTCTCCAGCTGTTGCTGGACTACAACTCCCATCACCCCTAGCTAGCAGGACTGATGCTCAGGCATGATGGGAGTTGTAGTCCAACAGTAGCCGGGGACCCAGGTTGGAGAAACACCATTTAGAGTCTGGACTTAACAGTTGCCTTACATACAGCAAGTCAAGCAATTAGTCTGTCTGTCTAAGTAGCATCTACACTGATTGGCAGTGACTCTCCGGGAATTTCAGGTAGGAATCTTTCCCAGCCCTACCTAGAGATGCCGATGATTGAACCCAGGAGCCTCTGCCTGCTTAGCAGATGCTCTGGCGTTGACTTGTAGCCTGTCTTCCAGTGCCCTTAGGGTGGGCTTGCTCTGGGCTTAATGCTCTCATAGGCAATCCACTCATCAGATGGCAATGTGTAGTGTGGTTCACTGCTCTACAATGTGGTCCTGCGGTCCCGCTCCATTTCTCCACCGAAGCCCTTCCCTGACAGCACCACTGGAGGCCCTGCATTGCTTCAGCTTTTAAAACCAGACGCGTGCGCCCTGCACACCAGTGTTTCTCAAACTTGGCTCCTCGGCTGTTGTTGATTTACTACAACTCTCATCACCCCTAGCTAGCAGGACCTGGTGGTCTGGGATGATGGGGGTCCATCAACAGCTGGGGCCCAACAGCTGGGAAACACTGCTTTACACCAATGATGCAGTTTTATATGCCTAAGTCTGTCACCACCACATGTCGTTGTGCCTTCGCAAGAATGGATTTCTCCAAGCAAGTCTTCACCCATTGCTTCAGTCATCAATTGCCACATACACACAGAGAGGTCTAATTGTTGTTTCTTTTCATCCATAGGTTGCCTACGCCATTGGCGTGGCTGAGCCACTCTCCATCTCGCTGTTCACTTATGGTACCTCCACAAAGCCCGAACAAGAGCTGCTAAACATCGTACACCAGAATTTCGACCTCCGGCCAGGCGCTATCGTGAAGTAAGCACTTTTACAACGGGCTTTCCCCGTTGAAGGGACAATTTTACTGCGGCGCCCCTGGCACACTGAAGATACAAAGCAACCAGAAGTATCGACTACTGAATTTCAAACACCGAGAAAGCAAAACAGCAAATGCACTTTCTCAAGTGTACCAGCTTTCTCCACTCTGGTTGCTTCCAACTAAATCCTGTTCCAGGATGGTGCAACGTTCCAGTGGAGATCTAGTTCTCCTTATTTATGAGGGTTCAGCTGCTGCTCTTAATGGGCTCAGAGTAGCACACCCCAAAGAACAGCAGCAAGATAACAAATGAGTTATGGAGTCCAAGGCAGTATCATAACATTTTAAGCAGTCACGGCTTCTCCAAAGCACCTTGGTAACTGTAGTTCACTAAGAATGCTGAGAGTTGTTACTTGCAGCGCTACAATTCCCAGAGTTCCCTGGGAGCAGGGCTTGACTGTCAAACCATGCTGAGAATATTTTATTTTATTTATAAACGGCCATCATCACAGGATCTCAGGGCGGTTCACAGGACGAACTGTGGTTCTGGGAGGAGAACAGGGGTCTCCTTACAACTCAGAGCACCCTTAACTACAGTTACCAAGATTCCTTGGGGGAAGCCGCGGCTGTTTAAAGTGGTATGATACCTGCTTTAAATGGGACCTTAGATTTGCTGCCTGGGAAGGCTCTAGTTCCGTGTTTCACAAGCTTGGGTCTCCAGCCGCTTTGGGACTATAATTCCCATCATCCCCTGAGCACTGGTCCTGCTAGCTAGGGATGATGGGCGTTGTAGTCCAAAAACAGCTGGAGACCCAAGTTTGGGAAGCACTGCTCTAGGCTGAAAGGTCTGCTGTGGGCTGTGCAGTTCTTCCAGCTAGGGAAGGGAGACCTGGTTTCAGATGTTAGAGAATCCCAGTATTGCCATCGCTGATTGGCAGGGCTTTCAGGTGTTTTGGGCAGGAGTCCTTCTCATCCCTAGATGGAGACGCAGGGGATCGAACATGAGTTATGTTGTCTACCACTCAGCTACCGTCATAGACTGGCTGGATGTAGAGGAGTGAAGGGAGGCACCATCTGCGGAGTCCTCAAGGGAAGAAGGCTCAGAGTCCAGGGATTGGTGATGGGTGGTCAGAGGGAGAAGACCGAGAGGAGGAGGAGGTGTCAGAAGCTTAGTGAGCAGGGAGATTCTGTGGCAGAGAGAAGTCCAGAAGCAGGAAGAGAGGCCAAGGGGCTGTGCTGAGTCCGGCTGGCGAAGAGGCATGGATGTCTCCCCCTCCTGCTGTGACAAGCTCCCCTCCCTGCTGGTCTCCCAGGGACCAGGAGGGGTATGGAGCGGGAGGAGCAAAGGCAGGCAGGCCAGCGCAGTCTCAGATTGCTTGGGGAAAGAACTTAAGGCAGGGACCTTCAGTCTCAGCAGCTGCTTCACATGGGCGAGACTTACCAGAGATGAGTTGCTGTGCTCATTAGGCCTGGACACTCCTGGTTTTTCTAGACTTCACTTACTTTGTGTGATTTGCTGCTGGCCCGCTCCTGTCAGCTGCGGCCCCTCTTTAAAGAGGCCCAGTTCCTTCAGCAATGCCAGAATGGGCCATGAAGTGAATGACACTAGGTGTTTCTAGGATACATCACAAAAAATAAACAGGTGCTAATGTAACCAGAGAGAATGGGGGAACTCTCTCTCTCTGTATGTGTGTGAACGGGCACACACACATTCACGCCATATCCATGGCAGCTGCTCTGCCCAACACATATGTGGCCAGCAGCTCGCTGAATAGGCATCCTAGGCTTTTAAAACAGCTGTTCTTTGAAGCTGCTATTACCTATTACGTGTCTCTGGTATTTTGGGCAGCCTCCGTTCCACGTGGGAAAAATTAGCACGCCCATTATCGAGCTGTACTTAATGACTTCTTCTTTCTCTCTCTGAATAAACCAGGGATCTGGATTTGAAGAAGCCCATCTATCAGAGGACCGCCTGTTACGGCCACTTTGGGAGAAGCGAATTCTCTTGGGAAGTACCTAAGAAACTGGCCTTTTAACAACCACGGTCCCGACCCCTGAGCTTAAGGGGAGAGGACTCTGTTACGAAAGGTGCTTCCACTGACCATCCTCGAAAATAGAGAAAAAGTTGTTTTCATGGAAATCGACGACGCTGTTTGTACTCTCGACATCTCACCACACGCACATACAAAAGATGTTTCCTATTGCTGCTATTTTTGTTTCGTTCCACTTAGAAAAGGCGCAACATAGGACTTGGGCCCACAATCAAAACGGTGGAATACCAGCCTTCAGCCCGACTTCTCTCCGTTCTTGTGTTCAAATGGGAGGAAAAGATTCCCTCAGGTTCCATAAGCTTCCTTACTACAACTGGACAATTAGAAATTATGGGGTCTAATTTCCTTTCTGCAAATACTTGGTACTGCAAATATTCCCTGGACTCTCGGTGTGGAAGAGGATTTTGGGGCCTATATTCGACACATATTACCCCAAAGGGTTCTGTCAGCTTTTCTTTCGCCTGTCTGCTATTCTCTTTCTTCTTCTTCTTCTTCTTCTTCTTCTTCTTCTTCTTCTTCTTCTTTTTTAAAAAAGGAAACTCTTTTCTCTTTTATAACAGCCTCGTGACAAAACATTTTAGATGGGTACATGGCCAATGCTGTTTATCCATGAGCTTACATATTGGTAAAGTTGCCGCAGCCCATTCCAGGCAGGGCTGTTTTATATACAAAATGTTAGACTATTGCTTACAAGCCCCCACGCCTCACCCCATTGGCTGAGCTGCTGTGATTTCAGGGAATGCTTTAGCACGTCAGGGGAGGAACATTCGGCTAAGATGGGATGCATAAGCCAAGTGGGAAGGGAGTTCCAGATGGGAGATGGCTGACCAAAATAAGGAATACTAGGTCAGTAAGCCTTTTTCAAAAAACCCTCCAACTGCTAGAAGGATGTTATGAGGATGAAAGCAAGCCTTTAGCAGCAAGAGAGTGGACCGTACCCTAGACCAAAAGGGAAGTGGAACAGTGCCGGCCCCTTGGCATGACGGGGAAGTGTCATCCTTCACTGTGTGGAGAGGTGTAAATGAAGGCAAGAGTCGTTGGCCAGGCAGCGTGGCCCATAGGGGAATAGATTTGGGATCCTCTTCAGGCAGGAAAACATCTAGCACTGAATGGAAGATGCAACAGATAAGCAAGAGTGCTTTGGGTTTTAGAAAGCTATGTATCGAGTGGGGTGGGTGGGCTAGTGGTGGGGCTGAATTTAGCACTGATACAAGCCAATCATCCAGGCTGGATGCCCATAATTTTGCCTTTCATGGTTCCATTGAAAGAAGGGGGGTTCAGAAAGTGCAGTCCCCCCCCACACATCTCAGCGTTACCCAATTGTACCAGAATAGCCTTCTTTCTGGATTCTTGACGGAACAGCAGCCCTCTCTGGAATGGGATCTGGCACTTCTCATGCATCAGCAGTTCAGGATCTTAATCTCAGTATTTTACTGTGTAAAGCATCACGTACACTGATGGTGCTATATAAAATTAATTATAACTGTAATTTAATAATAATTAATGGCTGGCACTTAACCCTATCTCAGCATCCTCATGTGCACAGTTTGCTAGAAATGCTGTTTCTTCAACATTGGGAAAACTTGATATCCTATCAGTGCCTTTGTACAGGCCTCTCTTTGCATCCGATTTGAGTTGTTCTCTCTCTCCCCCCCCCCATATATACACTTTCCCTCTCCAAAGCGATAGCCGCGACAATTAGTATGTCAAAACAAAAGGCATTAAAGCGTTCTGCCCCTTGCCGCTGTAGGCTTGAAGAATATCTGAGCGCAATAACAGGCACTGGATCAACATAGTTTGGACACGAAACGGGCAGACGGACTTAATCCTAACTTTTTCAAGGTGTTTTGAGAAGTTCTGAGTAGAAACTGCAACCCCATTGCGGAGGCAATGGCTGAGACACCCACTAGATGGCGTTGTAACCCATATTAGATGCATCACATTCTGCAGAACAACCCAGTTCAATAGCAGAAGAATGAGCCTTAAGTAGAACATTGCTTTTAAAGAAAAGATGGAGGTTTTCCAGCTGAGGTAAATTTATCACCATGCGCCTCACTATTTTCCACACACCTCAACTGGCAGAAGTCACTATTCTTTCCTAGAAGGAAAAGCTTTATTTTTCAGATCTGGCAACAAGATTTTGGAAAGCTTATTATTCGGGCCCCACAGGGCAACCCTCTTGTCAACAGAGAAAGAGGAAAGCACACCTTTAGGGTACAGCTTGAAATTGGTTTCATTGTGATCTCTTCTCTTGGGGGAAATGTACTTTAGACCACGAAGGAGCAAGCAGTCTCTTAAGCAAAATTGTCGGCACCCTCAGCAAGGCTTCATTGAGGTGGGAGTCGAGGGAGCATCCATGGCAATTATACAAACAAAAGCAGTTTTGTACCTGCAGGGCCCAACCAACTCTCCACACCTTGGTTCTGTGCTCCTTTAGCTATCATTGTATTTTAGTTGAACCCAGGAAGCCGCCCTTACATTAAAGTCAGGTGTTTGGTTCACTTAGCTCAGTATTGGGAATACTCCATTGCAAATCCCTAGTCCCTCCTGTTCCCTAGAAGACAGTCTTAAGACTGCTATCCTTGGCCCACATACCTGGGAGCAACCTCCCCAAACACGGTGGGACTTTTGAGTAAACATTCATGGGACTGCAACCCTGCTCACAGTATACACCATTGTTTTCAGCGGGGTTTGCTTCTGAGCAGATATGCCTTGTATTGCGTTGCAGACCTGCAGTGTGGACACCGTCCCCGAGATTCATTCTGGGAGGCTAGTGCTTGCATGCATGCCAATGCATTTAAGACACGTTTTTCTTTCATTTCCGCATAATATTTCCTTTCCAGCCACTTGCTGATCCAAAGTAATCTTCCCTGTACCCACGAGGATCGTCCTCGGGGGAAAGCAAAACAAATGTTGAATTTGCAGAAGTGTTTGTACTTACGCCTCTTCCGTGTTTTATGCAACGTGCTGAATGCAAGGGGATCAAGGGAGGGGGTGGTAAGAGAAAGAACTCGGCAGGAAATAACAAATAGCCGCTTTCCAGATGTATCTTGATTCTGTCAAAGTTCAGCAACTCCAAAAACCGATAAACACTGCAAACGTTTAGGCAGAATCTTGCTAACACCACTGCTTCGTTTAAGAAATTATCACCTTGTTCTAAGAAAGTATATTCACTTCCCTTTGCAAACTGCAGAGGGAGCTTGTGCCTTTCATAAAGGGGGGAGAAAACTAAAAGTCCTCTTAACAAACTCCTCTACATACACTCTTTTGGTTCTCCCCACCCAAAGCCTCTACCCGCTCTGCTCAAACTCCATTCATAGAAGTCCCTGCTATCAGCTATGAGAGCTAAATAGAACACCTATGGTCAAAGGCAGTACAGTGGCATCTCAGGTTACATACGCTTCAGGTTAAGAACTTTGCTTCAGGGTAAGAACAGAAATTGTGCTCTGGCGGCGCAGTGGGAGGTCCCATTAGCTAAAGTGGTGCTTCAGGTTAAGAACAGTTTCAGGTTAAGAACGGACCTCCGGAACGAGTTAAGTACATAACCAGAGGTACCACTGTGTATCTGAATGCTGGTTGATGGGGACAAACAAGGAATCTGTTAATCTCATGCCCTACTTTTAAGCTTTGCAGAGGCACTTGGCTGAGCACAATTGGAAACCAAATGCTCTGAGAGACAAGTGACTTGCCCAAAGGTAAAATACAAAGGATGGGTGGGGCCTGAGGCCCCATGCACAGGCCACCCCTTTCCCCCTAATATTTGTTACTGCACTGTAACATCCATTTTGCAAATGACAAACTAGCAGTTTATCAGTGACCACAAACTGGATAAAAAAAACAGGTGGGGTGTTAGGTCCCTCCATAATTTCTCTCTCAGTTAATTTCCCCCCAAAGCATCCAAATCCCATTCAGTCCTACAACATTTAAGTTTCGAAGCAGATCCCAGAAATCTATATTTTCAATCCTCATTTTCTATCTGCACCCTTCCAAAGGATTTCTCTTTCCAAAAATTAATCCTTAATTGCCCCCTTTTTTCCTTTCTCCAAATAAAATAAAATAAAATAATTGTTTTGTTTTGACTATGGCAGACCAACACGGCTACCTACCTGTAACCCAAATAAAAATGTTACCCACCAAGCCCTGTTTCTGTTCACTAATCTTCCTTAGATCAACACAGTCTGCTTCATTTCCCCTTCAATTTTCTTCTCTGTTTAGGTCGGAGGACCTCCTTTCCCCACCAGTCACCCCATGCCATTGCGGCACCTGTGAAGTGCTCAACAAACAGGAACTCAAGCTGTGTCAAAATGAGCATAAGGAGAGACTTGCTGGATCAAACCAGAGACCCATCTAGCCCAGCATCAGATTCTCACGGGGGTTGACCAGATGCCCATGCGAAGCCTACAAGCGGGGGAACACAAACTTCCCTCCTCCTGAACTGAATAAGGCAGGATACAAGCACTGGATAAGGAGTTGCAACTGTCAATAAAAGTTTTGCAGCTCAGATCTGGCTAAAGCTTGAGAACCTTCCTAGCCTTGCAGCTCCCAGAGAAAATAAAGGCATTTTGAGCTGGATGTTCGACTGTCAGACCGACACATTGCGCCAGCAGCAATGTGGCCGAACCTTTCTTTACAAAACAAATTCTATACGCTATTTGTTTGCATCACCAGTCTTTCCTTTCTGAAGCCTTTCTGGAGTGTATCCCATGTTAAATACACAGTGTTTGCCAGACCACACGTCGGGTAAAAGGCCAACTGTGTGCTTTACGCTTCCGTTAACTTACATCAAGCAGAGGCTGATAAAATCAATTATGCGGCTATGTTTCTTTCTCAGCATTGAAATAGTGGAGGCTGAGCAAATACAGCTACAGAACCTGCCACTCAATTGTTTGCTGCTCTGTCAGTTTTGGTTTCTCAGTTTACCTATTTTAAGTTCCGTTCACAATCTTTCATCAGTTTGCATTAAAAAAAAAAGTCCTCACAAAAATCTGCTTCAGCATGCATTTCCCCCAGACACATTTTTGTATGCAATTTTCCTCGATACACCTTTTCCTTTCTCCATTTTTATATGTAATTTCAAATGTGAGCTAAAATGAACATGTACACACTCTGTAGTAGCAAGGGGAGAGAGGCAGCTGACTAGAGCCATCTTCTGAAAGCAAACCCTGCAAAATCAACATTAATGTCCATTCTCAGATATAAGCTAAAGCCAACTAACCCAATCTGCAAAGCAGGTGCTTTCAATTCACCTGTTTTCCAAAGTGAAGTTAACAGCGTGATCTTAGCTGCATAAGCACAAGGACCAGTAGGTGGCGGTGTGGAAGAGGGTTAGAAGAAGTCGCAAGTTGGGGAATGAAGTTCTGCCTCTTCCCAACACAATGCCCTGTGTCTCTCTTTGAATCCTATGTGTCAGAATGGAGATTAACTGCAGGAGAACACCTGGTTTTATTTTCTGGGAAGTAAGTGAAAATCCATGCTGCATTTTGTAAGGGTATCACAGAAGACTGACATTCAAAGTTAGAAAACGTAACAAAACTAGAAACTGGCAAATATTGAATAAATAAGAAAATAAGATTGGCCATTGGCTTCATTAATCTGTCAAACATTGACTCATATTCCAAATGCACATTGTATGACATGAATACAAGAACTACTGTATGAATATCAAATTTCAGTATAGTGCCACCATTAATAAGTTAAATGTAACAATTCTCTTTTTCAATACTGTTTGCAAGCAAAGTACCATGAGCAAAAAAGGCATTATATGTGCAGAGTTAACAGGGACCATATGCCTTTTCTTTCTCTCCCCCCCCCTTTCTTTTCATCCACTGATATTCTCAAAGAGAAAATGGAACAAAGCAGAGAGGATAGTTACTTGGGCATCAAAAGTCTCAGATGTTGTTTTATATCCAGGATCCTGAATATCAGCATCCGTCGTTTTGCATATATCAGAGGAGGCAAAGCCTGCTCCACATTTATTATGGAGCTTCTCAAGCATCGTCAAGTCCCCGTGCTCACGCAGTCATCTTCAACGAGGCCGGCTAAACGGCTCCCTCCAAAGAGATCTGTGACAAGGTCTTCCTCCTGCAGATCAGCACGACAGCCGGAGGGAGGAACATCAGAAAGCTCATCACGAACACTGTGGCAAAGATGACCAAGGCAATTGTCCACGGTGCCAGGATGGTTTCCACCATGGCTTTCTACTCGGCCGTCTTGGCTCAAACACGTACCTAAGGGAGAAGGGGGGGAAACAACAACCACACACCTCACATGAGTTTTCAAGACAGCTCCAGCAGCAATACCGGCTAATACCTCCAAAAATGACGTGAAAAAAGGAATAAGTCTGAATGGAGCGTTTTCAAAAGGTTGCCTGTTGACCTGTCAAGTCACCTATGGCGTGATCTATAAAGGAAGCCCTTCCTAGCCAGCCCAGAACAGGAGGAATTTGCAGATCTGGGGAGCAGAGGGAGCAGTGGATCACTATCCATGCACCAGCCTCACGTCATGAGTAGTAAGTAGTTTCTGTGACCTGTGCTTGCCTGAAGACAGGGATGAGGAGCCTTGTGCAACCCGAGGGCCGCAACCAAATGTGGGTGGAGCAGAGAGAATGTACATTTTGACTTTCTGCACACACTCACACACCCTCCTCTTATCCTCCATCCAGTCAAGCAAAAGGCATGATCAGAATCCAAGGGCAACATTCCAGCCAGGCAAAATTATTCAAGGACGGTGTTGTTTAAGCAAGGCCAGTGAGGGCTGTCACCTGGGGAGTTGTGTGGCTAGGGAAGCAGTCTAGCTTGGGGGAGAGGCCCATGGGTCAGACTAGGACCAGCCCACCCTTGAGGCAGGTTGAAGCAGCCAAGCCAGCACCCTTGTGGGCTCCCTGCCCACCCCACCGCCGATTTCTGGGCAAGATCTCGCCAGAAATGGGCGCTGGTGCCTGAGCCGCTTCTCCATGGGTGTCGTGGAGGTGGGGGAGGCACTTTGTGTTTCACTTCAAGCAGCAAAATGTGACACGCTGGCCCTGGATCAGACTGAGAAGCCCAAAGAGGCCTTTGGTCTCTGTGTGTGATGTTTCTCACTCCTGCCTAATGGTCTGCTAGCCAGGAGAAAGGAAGAAAGAAAGAAGAGGACTCTGTTGGAAGCTGTAACCCTCCCATGTTTTTTTTGTGTGGATAATGACTTTTTCATGTTGTAACCAATGAACCAGTTGATTATATTCAGACAAAACATGCATTGCCAAGGCCTCAATTTTGGTGTTGCTTGAAGACTCCTCCTCCTCCTCCTTCTTCTTCTTTGTATACCACCTCCAGTGACATCAAAGGAACCAAAGTTTCCCCAAGCTGCATATCCACTCCTTCAGAGGGAGTGTAACCCCATCCAACTGGTCTAGGGAACCACTCACTAATGAATGGTGCCTCAGTTTTATCTGGATTGAGCTTCAGTTTCTTGGCTCTCATCCAGTCCATTACTGAGGCAATACAACAATCCAGCTCACCCTCTGCACACCTGCAGATGTAAAATAGAAGCAGAACTGTGTGTTATCAGCAGATTGCTGACAACGCACTCCAAACTTCCAGATGACCCCATTCAGTGGTTTCATGTAGATGTTGAACAGCATGGGGGATAAAACTGAACCTTGATGAACCCTACATTGAAAGCTCCATGGGACTGATAAGCACTCCCCAAGCATTACTCTCTGGAAGGGTCCATCCCAGTAGGATCAGAACCATCACAAAGGGGTACCACCCACCCCTAACTTGGAAGCCTCTCCAGAAGGATTCTATGGTCAATGGTATCAACATAGCTGCCAACTTTCCGCCCTTTTAAAGGGAAATTCCATTATTCTGAATAGAATTCCTCGCAAGAAAAGGGAAAAGTTGACAGCTATGTGTATCAATAGCTGCCAAGAGGTTGAGGAGAATAAACAGGAATGCATTTCCCTGTTTCTCTCCCAACAGAGGTCATCATACAGGGTAGTCAAAATTAAGATTACCATGTTCTCTTGAAGGGAAAAACAATTTTTAATATTTTCCCTCATTCTCTGTTACATTGGATTACATGCAAACCAAAATAGCTATACACACAAAAATGCCCTTAACTCTAAACCCCATCAATTAAAAATGGCAGACTATTGATCAACTAGTGCTTTAAGGACTCCCTACCCTGGAATAAGCATGAGGAAGTATCCTTGGATGGAGATATTTAAAACACTGAGGCATGACAACCAAAGCCAAAGAGAACTATATAGTGGAAGAAAACAAGTCCATTCTTCTGTCAGCTAAAAATGGCGGCTCAACACAAAAAGTTGGGGCGATATGTGAAGGAAAGAGAACACCAGAACATTAAGAAAACAGTCTCTTGTCAGGAAAGGTTGCTGTGTGAGCTTAAAAAAAAGTGCAACTTTCTTGGTTACCTAAGAAACGTTGACAGGATTTGGGGAGCAGGACAACTTAGGTGCACTCTCAGAGCTTTCAGCCAGAAAACAAGAAGCAAAATAATTGTTTTCAAAATGGACAAACTATGAATCTTGCTCAATGTGTAAATACTTAGAACGATCCATTCCTTCTCATTAATGACTTCTGTTTAGAGAATTCTGATACCACCATGTTTCTGTGGTCCATAAAAAACAGATCCTGTTTGCTTCCCGTTTCTTTGTGCACATTGTCCTCGGAAACCTCCCCTTCCTTATTGTTTTACCTGCTGAGTGTCCCCACTGGCAAATTGTGCAAGGCTATGCTTGAGAAGGGAAAAAAGTCCTTCCTGGAGATCAATTTGCACTTGGGACATACATGCAAATGATACGTTGCTAAGTATGCAGGCATAATTCTATGGCTTTGGAATGCTGCTAGTCAATATGGGTTTTCTTTTTCTGCACCGCACCATCATTATATAACTTTTAAATCACATGAAATCTTTTAATTATGTACCTCAGTGGTTGAGACTGCTGGCCTAATTTGTACGACCTGATTCGATGGTGGCACCATTTTTCTTCCCGGGACCTTAACCTTTCAGAGTGTAGGCACGTGAATGATGCCAGTCAATTGGTGAGCGTGTCATGATTGAGATGATGCCACAACAATACACAGCCAATTAGAACTGGTTATGTGCTGGTGCAACTGTGGACAAAGAAATGTCAGGTTCTGCACTTAGATAGGAAGAGGCAGCTGTACGAATATAAGACAGGGGACACCTGCCTTGTCAGCAGTACATGTGAAAAAGATCTAGGGGTCTTAGTGGACCACAAACTCAACAGTGTGATGCAGCAGCAAAAAATGGTAATGCTATTCTAGGCTGCATCGAAGAAGTATCATGTTCTGATCAAGAGAAACAAAATAGGAAATTCTTTAAATTAAATATAGTAAGGATCTGGTGACTTCTGTTTCAGTGTATCTGAAGAAGTGTGCATGCACACGAAAGCTCATACCAAGAACAAACTCAGTTGGTCTCTAAGGTGCTACTGGAAAGAATTTCCTATTTTGTTTCGACTATGGCAGACCAACACGGCTACCCACCTGTAACTGATCAAGAGACGTCATAGTACCGCTCTATTCTGCCTTGGTCAGACCACACCTGGAATACTGTGTCTAGTTCTGGGCACCAAAATTTAAGAAGGGTATTGACAAGCTGGAATGTGTGCAGAGGAGGGCAACCAAGATGACCAAGGGTCTGCAAACCAAGCCCTATGAGGAACTGTTGAGGGAGTTGGGTATGTTTAGCCTGGAAAGAGGAGACTGAGAGGAGAAATGCTAGCAATCTTCAAATATCTTAAGAGCTGTCACATGGAAGATGGAGCAAGCTTGTTTTCTCGTGCTCTGGAGGCTAGAACTCAAACCAATGGATCCAAGTTACAAGAATGGAGATTCCGACTAAACACCAGGAAGAACTTGCTGACAGTTAGAGCTGTTTGACAGTGGAACAGACTCCCTCAGAAGGTGTTTGGGCTCTCCTTCCTGGGTGGTTTTAAAGCAGAGGTTGGATGGCCACCTGTCTTGAATGCTTTAGTTGAGATTCCTGCATTGCAGGAGGTTGGACTGGATGACTCTCGGAATCCCTTCCAGATCTGCAATTATACAGTTCTATGATTCTATAAACAAAGCAGCCTTCAGAAAAACACACAAACACACACAAATGGGAACTGCCACACAATGTTGCAAGGTGGAGTGTTTCTTTTCTGTGTTCCAGCCAGCCATGCTCTTTTCCAAAATATTCTGTTCTGTTTCATACTCCCTAACAGTCAATCAGCATTCTCTGCCCACTGATAATGCTTAGGTTTCTAGGGATACAGATACAGATACAGGTTAGATACAGATTTATCTAAAACCTCCTTCTGGTGCTTGGAAGTACCATTCAGAGAATCCGTTTACTGTAGAAATGTTGGGTGCAGACAGGTGCATAGCAAGGTAAATTGGTACCAGGGGCAAAAATAAAATTGTCACCCCCCCTCCGAGGCATGGGAAGGTCAGGTGGTACCCGGTACGGAAAATTTCTTGTCAACCCCCCCCCATTGATCCCCCCCCTGCAAAAATGGTTTTACGTTTTTCATATTTTCTTACAAAGGAATAATAAGTAATAATAACAAATAAAACTTTTATTTATATCCCACCCTCCCCGGCTGAAGTCGGGCTCAGGGTGGCTAACATCAGATACATAACATTGGTATAAAATCAAACAATAATTAAATTACCTCCTAAAAACATCTCAAAATCAAATTAAAGTCTAATTAGATGGCTTTCCACAGGGTTAGGGTTGGGAACAGTAAAGTGTTCTCTGAACTGAAATTTCAGCCTTCATGACATAGGAAAACAGCCAAGTGAACAGCTATTTTGGTGGAGGAGGGTCAAGATATTAACCGATATGCATGAAATTTCATATATAGCTATATAATCCCTAGTGTAGTAAGATAAGACCTTCGGAGCAGGCATTAAAAAAAAAATCAAAAAAATTGTTCCTTGATAATTTGTCACCCCCTCCATTATGGAACCCGGGTTGGACTGCCCCCGCCTCCCTTGCTACGCCTCTGGGTGCAGATGAAAATTGGTTGCCCCCATTGTGCAAAGGGAGCAGACACCATGCAACATCTTGTGGACTCTGAGAAAATTGAGGCTATTGCCCTTCAAATTCCTGCAATGAAAAAAAAAAATCCCTAAACTAGTTTTCTAAAAGAGGCTGTAATATTCTATAAACATACACTTTTGCCCAATCACTCCATATTTATGCAACTTGTTTCATAATCCATTGTTAAACTTCAAAGGACTATTTTTGGAGTCGTCTAAAGGTCACTTGGTTCATTTTGCTATTGACTATGATAGCCTTGAGCTGGGCACAAGGCAGAAGGCTCTCATGGATCCTCTTGTAAAATATGTTTGATGAACAGATGATTTTCATGATCATATTATAATCATAAATATGCGTGACTTACAGAATCTGTTTTAGGAAAAAAGATATTTGTAGGATCACTCTCTTGGACATCCTTATTAGCAAACTAAATATGTAGTGTTATAATGATAGCTGAAAAGCTGAGCTTAGGAGTTAGCCGTCTGTAAAACACAACACAGTTCTTTCTTACTTTAAGGGCAAACAAAGAGTTTCAGTTCCTTGTTGAAGTTTTCTGGTTGTTGTTGTTTTGGGAGTTTCTTTGCTGGAGCACAATACCTTTGAAGGATTCCAGATTCCAATGGAAATATTTTTTCAGGTGACAAGTGATGGAGGGGGGAGAGAGAGAGAGAGAGAGAGAGAGAGAGAGAGAGAGAGAGAGAGAGAGCTAAGCATCTCCCTTCTGTCTGCTACTTCTCTGCTGAGAATTTCCTCGATTTCCGAAGTGGCTTGTCAGCTAAGGGCCAAAGACTATGACAGCGAGAGCCCTGAATGGATCTCTCGATATCTTTCTATTTCACTAAAAACAGCCGTTGGGGTAGTGGGCTGGTTTCGTTCATGGCCATTGCATAATTGCCAACTGCCCTGAAAATGCTGGGACCGTCATGAAAACCATTAAGCCATCACAGCTTCTCCCTGTATCATGCGGAGCCCCAAATTCCCATCTTTGTTGAGGTATGCTAACTAGAAATGGCTTCACGCTGTGGGAAGCGGTAGGAAGAGAGGATTGCCGACTGAGGCCTCCCCCTCCACCACTATCACCTCCTTTGCCACCGCTCCTGGGAGTCGGAGAAGGCGAGGTGGGGAGAGACATCTGCTGGATCCGAGAGAGGGAGCCAGGCTGGCCTGTGGAATAGCAGCAGCAGTAATGGGAAGAGGAGGAAGGGAGCGCGAGGCAATGGGGATGCCGCCACCTTCCCCACTGTAGGAGGCTACAACTCTCCAGCCTGCCAGGCCCCATAGCCACCCGTGCAGCTGGCCAAATAAAAAGGAGGAGGAAGAGAGCCAGGTCAGGCCTGAAGAGAAGTTGGTGGCTGGAGGAGACCCTGGGCAGGAGCAGGCCCTGGGGGTCGTGGGGTGATGGGGAAGGTTCTGGTGGGTGGGGTGCAGGTAAGCTTGTGGGGGGCTGGAGTTTGAGGGTTGTGGAGAGGCAAGGAGCACACATTTCTGTTAAATAAATCCCTGCAGCACTTAAGTTAGACCAGATGTAGCTAAGATGGTGCCCTACAGTCAGAAGTTGTTGGACTACAACTCCCATCATTCCCCTAGTCATTGAACATTCTGACTGGGGATGATGGTAGCTGGCGTCCAACTATACCAAGAAGGCACACCATTTGCTTTCCCTGAGCTAGACCCATCCTTGGAAGTGATCCCCACTGAAATGAGAGCAACTTCCACCTAGGCAGATAGGACTGAAGTGCAGAAGCACTGACTTCTGCCCAGAATCATTGTGCCTGTTGTTAATATGGCAGGCTGGTTTCCAGAATGCATTCGTTCATTGCTCTTTTGAGGGGGCCTTGCAGAGCACTGTTATCTATTTCAATTAGAAACCATTTTGTGTGTGCTACGTTTTCTTTTCCTCTTTTCGTTTGAATAGCTATTCATCTCGGCAAGGAGAAACAATGCCTCGTCTATATTTCCTTTGTGAGTGTGATAAGATAAAAACGGTACAAAGAAGCAGAAGACCCTCTCTGTATTTCCATGGTTAATGTGCTACGATAAAAATAGTACAAAGAAGCAGAAATACAGACTGAGTACCCAAGAATACTCATGCGTTTAACATATTCATTAACAATTATTATAGCTGTGCACGGAAAAATATTAGCCTGAGAATCTACCTCGTTGTCTCAAATAGGACATTGCCTCAGCTTAGCTGCTCAGATCGACCTCATATTTCACCTCATATCCATGGCACAAGATTCATTGCCTTGCTTTCCAAAGTCTGAAATTGACTACAATGGAACTACATATAGATGCCTATAACCAGTGCCATTTTTCTAGAAAAAGAGGTGCTGGAACTCACCATGAACACCTCCCTTACGATGGCAATGCCGTTTATCTGAGAAGTGCTGGAACTGAGTTCCGACAAATTCCAACTGAAAAAAAAGTCCTGCCTATATACTTTTTTTTTTTGGCACAAGTGGGTGAAGTTTGCTGTCAAAGTAGCCTCTCCTGAGAGGTTGAAACTGTTGCTTTTCAGTGCAGATCAGCTCAGGGGTCCTTGGCTACACACACTTAAAGACTTTTTTTAAAAAAAATAAAAAGATTTGAGGACCTTGCCTGTGGTTTTGTGGGCAATTAACAGGACCAAGAACATTGAGGTGCCCCTATGCTTTCAGTAAGGAGGGTAGGTGCAAGAGTTAAGAAGCCACAGACCAAATAAATAAATAAAACAGGATTCAATACTTAAAAAACAAAAACAAAAAACAAAACACACCACTCATTTTGTTCCAAAGTCACAGTCTTTCTACATCCCTCCCCCAACCACTGTGTTGGGAAGTAAAGAAGAATCTTGGTAAAGATTGAAATATAGTGCTGTCAGTCAAATACTTCCATCAATGTAGATGCCTGATAAGCATCTCAGAGGAGGGCATTCTGCTGGGGAAAGGCCAACGCAGAAAGGTTCTCTCATTGGTTGCGACCTTCCAAATTTAAGGATGCAGGTGTCGGTCAATTATTTTAGTGAAAGGGGGGCAGAGGCAGATTTAGGGCAGCGTGTGGAGCCCTGGGGTGCTACAGGGCATTTTAAGCAATGGCGAATTCCAAGTATTCAAAATCACTTCACACTCACCATTCCACTGCAACAAAGCACTTTGCCCTATCCTTATAACAGCCCTGTGAGGTAGGTACATACATTTATCCAAATGTTGCAGACAAAGGCTGAGAAAACTCTAGGTCTCCTGAGGAAATTCTGTTGTGTGGATGAGAAAGCAAAATGCATACCAGAGATGGTAAACTTCCTGCCTCATTTCTCACTCAGTTAGCCACTCCATTGTGCTAAATTAATCGTTTTATGGTGCTGCATTAGGTTGTTTTGTGTGTGTGTGTGTGTGTGTGTGTGTGTGTGTGTTTTGCTTCATAGACATAATCGATACCATAACCATCCTGAAAGAATGACAGATGGGAGGATAATTTTGGCAGGTTGACTATTAATGATACTATTTAAAACCGTGAATTGTTCATACGCCATTAGGATGACCAGACTCAAAGGAGAAGACAGGTCCAGTTCTTTTAACAGCTGTGCAAACAGAACCTTACCCAAATTGCACCACAATTAAAAAACATTGGAATCCTATTTTGAGCTGTGCTGATCATTTTTCTTTGGGGCCGTTTGTTGTGTAGAATTAAAACCAAGCTCTCCTGAAGAGTATTTTTTTTGTTGTTTTTGTGGGGAGAAGGTTCTCTGAAATTGCCTTGAGAGCAACACCGCCTCATGTCACCTCCCTCCCAAGGCATTCTGGGAAGTGTGGCCAAAAGAAGCAGGGTCTTTTCATGAGGGTCTTCCCACAGCTTCCCACTAGGCATATTTTGGTCAGAAGCCCACTAAGGTCCGGCAACAATTCCCTCCTCAAAATTTCAGATGATTCTCTTCTTCAAGAAAAAAAAAAACCCAGCAGAAATATCAGCCCCTGTTTCCACAGGGGAATAATAGTTTCAGGCAAACGTGGGGAGGATTCTATCAGAATAGGTCACCAAACATTTATTTTAAACCTAACCTTTTAGGAAAAGCAAAGCTTCCATCACAGTACCACACTGCATTTCTTGTAACTGAGAGAGACAGCTTATCACACACAGGACACACACACAGTATAATTTAGAGGTCTGGTCTTTCCGGTCTTACCTGCTTTTATAAAATATTTTTGCCTCCACGTGCCGTTGATCTCGACTCAAGTTGCTCTTTGTTGTAGGTTTTTATTCAGGGTTGCCAAACTGAAGGAAAGCACATTTTCTTCCCGCAAAAGCTTCCAGCTGTTTAATGAAGCTGTCAAAAAGCAAGGGAGACTAGCAATCTCTAGGACACCAGGATCAGGCAATAGCTGGTATTACTGTAGAAATAGACAACTATTTCGAGCAGGGTGCCTGTATCACCTCCCACCTGCTTCCTCTTAAAGCAACACCGTCCCTTTAGGGAATTTTCCATGCAGTTTTCCATCTGGTCCTGCTCTGTTTGCTTCCCACAGCTTGGGCGAAATACAAACTGGACAAAGTGGCTTTGCACCCCTCGGAGGTTTTACGAGAAGGACAAATGAGTCATTGGTACATTCTCGTTAAAGCCGTTTACATTGGAGGTGGCGGGGATGCTGCTATAATTGATGTCGTGCTGTGTACCAATTACTTTTCAGAAGCTGTAAAGACAACTGCTGAATTTGCTGGACTCTGAATTTGCCCATGATTCGGTTTCAGATTTCTAACTGAAAATTGCACACATCTTTAGCGTTGCCAACTTTTCGACTGATTACTGTTTTATTGATTTCCAGTACAGTGGTACCTTGGGTTACAGACACTTCAGGTTACAGACTCCACTAACTCAGAAATAGTACCTCGGGTTAAGAACTTTACTTCAGGAGGAGAACAGAACGGACCTCCAGAACGAATTAAGTTCTTAACCTGAGGTACCACTGTATTACAAAAGGAGGGAGATACATAAACAATATCCCAACTTACTCCCCTCCCCCCTCTGGGACGAATCAGTCTATTTAAGCTTGCCAAAGTCCAGTCTTCAACTGCATCTTGAAATGTAGGTGATCATGATTATTATTGTGTTGGGAAAAGCTTCGCCTGCTGATTTCTGTACATCACACTGCTCCTAAGGGCACGAGAGCAAGCACTAGTTATTCAGTTAATCTGCATATTAATTTGGCTGACGTAGAAATTCAATCTATTCGCTGCTTTGCGGGACATCTTCAGGAGAAGAAAAGGCTAAAGAGCAAACCCTACACAAATTTGGAGTGGAGTCCCTAAGATGCTCCTTCTGGCAACTCCCGCAGCCCAGCTGGTGCCAAACGTATTGCTCTGTTTTCCTTTGGACCACATCAGCGAGGGGGGGTCTTCTCGTCTGGGCAGCCCAGGATCTCCATACACACTGCCCAGGCTTGTACCCCGGGGAAGTCACTTCAGCGCAGCTAACACAGCAAAACAATGCAGGAGGCAGCAGCTGTGAGTTACCAGTCTCGTTGGAGGAGCCCACATATAAAAGCACTCCCCACCCTGCTGCTGTCATACCTAATGGGCTCTTTGGTAATCCTAGGATTTGATGGGATGCTTTTATATTTAGAGATGGCTGTGTGAAAGTAGTTTTCAACATACCTGTAGTTCAGAAGGACTTAACTGCCTGATAAGCCTGCTTCAGGTAGAGTTACCAGAATGAGGCAGGGAGGGAAGGAAAACCTTCTTTGTAGGGTTGTTATCGTCTGACTCAGAGGAGGTGCCTATGTATTTAAGATTCTAGTTCTGTTACAGAGATGCACTGCGCCAACCCCTGCCATATACTGTAATAATAAACAATAATAGACGTTTTTAAATAGTATCGTAAACCGGCACCCTGCCTAAATTACCCTCCCATCTGTCACCCTTACAGGATGGTTACGGTATTGATTATGTCTATGAAGCAAAACACCCTACCACATTTCCTAATTTAGTTCAATGTAGTGGCTAACGCTGTGAGAAGCTAGGAAGATGATAGTGACGATGATGACGAATCGTTTATACCCCGTCTGACTAGGTTGCCCCAGCCCTCTGGGTGGCTTCCATCATATATAAAAACCACAACAAAACTATACAGGGCTGCTTTCAGATGTCCTCTAAAGGTTGTATAGTTATTTCCTTGGTTCAGAGGTTGCATAACTCCACACCCTCCAACATTTTTCTGATGAAAATAGGGACGTCCTACGGAAAAGCGACACATTCTGGGATCGAATCAGAAACTGGGATGGCTTCTGCAAACACGGGACTGTTCCTTGGAAAATAGGGACACTTGGGGCAGGTCTACACTCATGGCTTTTACTATTAAGGAAGGGTTAAGGAATGGTTTTGATAACATATATGGACACATGACATCCTACTTTTAATGTTTGTAATGTGTTATTAAAATGTTACACCAGAGGGTGCAGCAGAGCAACCAGTAACCAGCAGCAGGGAAACAGCATTTTGACGGGGAAAACCTAAGGTAAACAAGTTTTAATTAACAAGTATGCCCTGTGACATTTTAGAACAACATATCTGATATTGTTCTAGTATTGTTAAACAGGTCAGTGTAGATCCAGCCATTGAAGGTCTGTAAGAGTCTGGTTGTCCTCTTGGCCTCTGCAGGAATCAACGTCCTTGGTGCCCGTTATTAGTTACATAGAATGTAAAACAATTTTGTAGAGGCAAGAAAAGGGGGGATATATGCACAGCATTGCCAAAATTAATAATCTGAATATCTGTGCAAATACCAACACAGGTGCCAGCGTGTCCAGTCGGGGAAGTGTGCTATTCAATAACACAGCAACTACCTTGAACAAACAGTTGTAAATCCCAGGCTGAGTAAACAATTCAGGCATCAACAAAATGGAAGGGGGAGGATGATTTATGTGCCACGAAATGAAAGCAGCATTGAATCACCCATAACAGAAATGCTTTGCTCTGGCACAGGCTGAACAGGTGGAAAACACCTGCTATTTGGCTGGTAGAGAAACAAATGATATTAAGATAATGTTCTCCATCACGTCCTCTTTCTCCTCACCTTGAGTCACCTGTAACTCGTATTACCTTTGAAGTGCGCTTCAACCCTGCAACATGTGCTTTTAGCAGGCATGAACTTCACAAACCAGTAAGTGGATGTATTACTATAGAAGTGGGCTTCTAGCCAGCAAAGCATTGTCACCATCTTTATAATGTTCATTTTGAAGTAGGTTTGCAAACTGAACAAAAAAGGAACCTCACCACAGCATTAGCATCTGCTCAGATCAGCTCATATCTCCCCTCCATACCCCATGGAAAACACATTTATGTCCTAGTCAGATTCCCCCCCCCCCATAACGACATTAGCAACAAATTCTAATTCTTAACTGATCACCCTATTTATTATCACGTTTTCAATCATGTCCCAGACATTCCAATTCTGCATCTAAACAAAGCTGACATTGACCCGGTTAGTTTAGCTCATCCTTTGCACTCAGAAAACATAAAAGAAAGCAATGCGTTGTGCTTTTATTGATTTCCCTTTCTGAACACAGAAAAATCACAGGCTTATCAAGTTACATATCTGATTAGCTGCTATAACCCACAATTACATAGAACCAAAAAACAACACCCTTTATTAAGATCTGTGACAGTTCAGTTTAAAACTCGCAAACAGTGAGGCGGTACACATCACAACGTTTATCATTCCAGGTGCCATCACTGTACATTTCAACACATTTTTCTGCCCCTTTCCCTGTGGGCTCATCTTCATACCAGTTTGTATAATTCAGGGACTCCCCGTTCAGGTACTGAAATTCCCCAGGAACATGCCCCTCAGTGATGCCCAGGTAAACATATGCGTTAAAGGATTTAACAAAGCTCATAATAGCATCATTTTCCTTCTTGTTCATCGGAGAAGCAATGGCTCCATGGGCTGCTTTGCAGATTCTTACCGAATTGTTAAAATCAGCCATTTTTTCAGTGCTGGCAAACACTTTACTGCCAACTGTTACAATCTTTCCACTCAAAGCCAAGGCTGAAAAACAAAATGGAAGACCCGGTTAGTCCTATTAGATGACAGGAGTGATCCAGCAGTAAATCACACTGTGCATGTTGAAGTTAACTCTTTATTACCAAGAACAGGATCTGCACAGGCTTGGCGGAGAGCCTGGTTTAACGAGCACAGGAACTCATTCTCAGTAGGTCTTGCCCCGTGTATCAGTTACTAAGACTAAAGATTCCCACCTCTCCAAAGCTATCTTCCTCTCCAGAGTCCACCCCCCCCCAGCAATCAGAGACTGCATCTGTGTGCTTGCCTTTGCTCCTCCTGCTTCATGCCTCTTCTGGTTCTGGGAGACCAGGGAGAGAGGAGTTGGTTGCAGCAAGAGGGGACGATGCCCATGACTGTTCACCAGCCTGACTCATATCTGCCTCTTGGCCTCTCCTGCTTCAGTTTCTGCCTCTCATTCTGGACTCCCCTCTGCCACAGACTCTCCTAGTTCACTAAGCCCTATTCCCCCTCACCTTATGGAAGGAAGCAATTATTCAAAGAAAAAAAGGTACCTCTTTCTATTATGGTGATTCTGTATTTGATTTCCTTAAGGTCACCTTGCAGTTTAGGATCCTCCGATGCAGACAGACCTGTGAACAAAAGTGACAATTATTAATTTTTTTTGTTTTATCTGTTTGTTTGTTTGTATTGTACTTTGAAATTCACAAAACGAGATAACAGTTTTTCTCAACAGCTGCCTTGAATAGGAATTGATTGTATAAAAGTGGTGTTAAATCATTAAAAAAAGGTGCACCAAGCATATTGGTTTTGTTTTTCATCGGAAATAAACACATTTTGCTGCAGTAAATGGACTTGTGATATATTTGTTATCCAGATTATGAACTGGTGAGGAATGTTTATTATACATTGGAAAGAAAATGCTGGTTTTGTCTGACTATCTGTTCAGGTTGCCTTCCTGTGCATGCTTACCTAGGAGTAAGCCCTCATGAATATACTGGGATTTACAGTTCTGAGTAAACATGCCTAGTTTGCACTTGCCAATAAAACCCAGGAGTTTTCAGACTGCACACCTAGTATCTTTATCAGATCTTTTTAACACCAACGATGACAGAGGAGCTTCTTTAAAAGACAGATTGCCCAACATAAATGTGATGCGTATTGCAAAGGGTTCTAGTATGGACTGATGCACTCATTCAGTTAATGTGTGGCAACAGGGAGATCCCAGAAGTCCGCTGCATGCCTTGCACACTCTGTGTAAGATGTCTGTCCCAGGATGTTCTCCAGAATCATTATGTAAGCACATCTCTGTTGTTGTTGGCATCTGTCTATCTTGGGAGACAACGGAAGAGTGTATCTCTTCAGGGGCAAAGTCTAACTGTTGGAGTGTTACAGAGCCTGCTGTGGCTGTAGAGACTGATAGGGGAGAGATATGTTTTATTGCTGGTGGGGCAAATGAAGGCGTCCATTTTTGCTGCTACGGGTATACTATGGTGTTTCTTAACTCTCTGTGCTTCTCCCAGAATATATACTAATTTTGTACTCAAGGGCTGGGTCAGGGCAGCTACGGCAGCTGAAACAGGGCTACGGAGAACCAAGAGGGAATAATCAGTATATTTGGGGGTATCCCAAAGTTTGCAGATGTAGAAAAAATATCTTTTGTCGGGGGGATGCCTAAGAGGTAACCCATCCCCATAGCCTGATGTGGACTGAGCATGCTCAGTGGGGACAGAATGGCTCGTGGCTCATGGAGGGGGGAACTGGGGAATGTGGGGTGGGTGGGAGGGAATATCCTGAAATAAGGCTTGGCTGACTGCATACTGAACATAGAATTGTAGAGTTGGAAGGGACCACGAGGGTCATCTAGTCCAACCCTGCAATGCAGGGGTCTTTTGTCCAACGTGGGGCTCAAACCCACGGCCCTGAGATTTAGAGTCTCATGCTCTAGCAACTGAGGAGCACTCAACACTGCACCATCATCACTGATGATATTGATGATAATATAAATAACTTGTTCTCTGCAAATCCTCAGGGGTTCCTGAGAAGACAAATCAATCTGGAAGAAAAGGTTTCCTTGGTAGATAGTTTGAAAACTATTCTTCTTCTCCATCAGTTCACTGATCAAAGGGGGATAGCAACTGTCTGATGGACTGAGATTTTGAAACCAATGAAGTGTTGTGTCTGGAGTGTTGACCTGATTCGGGCAGGAAAATTCATTTTGTTCAATTACTGTCAGCTTAGAACTCTGAATATTCTCGCGGAACGATTTTTGCCGAATGACTTTTGCAAGAGGATAGTTTTAAAGCTTATGCTTCCCTCTAGTGGCCTGGCTCTATATTATCGAGTCCAGTGGGAATTGGATGCTGAGAATATGCATTTGCACACAACTGACGAACGGAGCTGGAGTTACTTTTCTAGTTCGCCAGCATTCTTGCAGGGGCAATGAAAAGAATAATTAATATTCGGTGCTTTTAGACTGGTTGAGGACCTTGTATTTCACAGCAGGTTTATGGTTTCGCACTTATGGCCTTATTCATTGGGATTATATGTGCTTTTTCCCCGTAGAGAGAGATTTTCGAAGTAACTTTCCCATTAGCTCGGCTGTGATTCTCAAACTCTCTCTGGAAACATTCATTACATTTTCAGAGCACTAAACAGCTGAGCTGGAGGAGGTGAAGGTGCCCGTCAGCCCTGCCTGGCCCTCTGCTGCTGAGGAACACCCCAAGTCAGCCCTAAAACAAGCATTTTGGGGCAGGGAATGTAGCAACAGACCCAATCTGGGCATCTTCCCTGCTCCTTCCACCCTGGTTGATGCAATCAGTGGGTGCCTATGCCACCCCCTTAAGCCCTGCCACTTCCATCCAGGGGTTTGGACCATAGCCTAAGGAACACAGTGTGGCTTAGGTGTGCTGAAGCCAAGGACAATTTAAAAAATATCAATTTTATAAACTTCAACAGTACTGAAAGGAGTTGAAAAATTAAGGAGTGCATCCACTAGAAGGTAAGGAAATGGGGAGAGGGTTTTGCGAGTGCATGAAATAACAAATAAATAAAAGTGAAGGGGGGGGGGGAACCCACACGTCAGTTCACACCAGGCCATAGTTTAGTCCTACGTTTGCAAGCTAGAAGAAGCACAAGCCTTTATTTTATTTTATTTTTTATCAAATTTATATACCACCCTACACCCACGGGTCTCATGTTCCTCGCTCTCTTATCTTTCCATGTGGCTGGGAGAAAGACTTCTGCAGCACTTAGGCTGTATACAAAGCCATATATTTTAAGCACCCACCTACCCAGTGCTTTTTTCCCTAAAAAAAAAAAAATGTTTAGGGGTACTCTCATTTTCCCACTCATATTGAAATACTGCCCCTCAATGAGGCCAAACTTAGATTCACAAAATGTTTAGGGGCATGCGTACCCCAGAAAAAAAAAGCACTGCCCAGGTATCCTGGGAATGGGAGTTTCTTAAGAGTGCTTTGAGTTGTAGCTCTGTGAAGGCCAAACAACATTTCCCAGGGTCCTTTAGGGAGGGGAAATGTGCTTTAAATGTCCAGCACCTGCCTCAGCAGATTTGTAAAGTAAAGCACGTGATGTCACCCCCTTGAAATTGATGATCTTACAATAACGTGCTGCTGGTCGGTGCCCACCTTATTACTGAGACTGATCACCCACCGCTGGGTTTAGTTAAGGGGCAAAGTGCTTAGTGGAAACTAGAGAAGGTGACCACCCCCACTAGGCATGGGGTTTGCCGTTCTGTCATTTCATCATGTTATTGTAACTCAGACTCAGTCGGCTGTGGTTTGCATCTTGTTAAATTTGTATGATCTTGGCCTGACCTGGTGTTTTGCGAAAATAACATTATTGTTTCCAGCCCTCCTGACAGTGTTGTGAGCATTGCTTACATAGTGGGTATCACTATTTACTGTACTGCTTCTGTTATTCATTGCCCATCAACAAGTAACCAGATGCATGCCCCAGGAGTATTGTGATTTGTTTGTCTTGCAGAGTGGCATTAATTCTGACATACCCCTTTCTATATTTTGGAATCTAATGGGTTTTGTGTTTGCAACTGAACAAAATACTTTGTTTTACCATTTTGCCAGTTTTAAAGTTTGCTCAGTCTTCAATTGCATTGTTGCGCCCTGTCCATGTAGTTTTACTTTAAGCCTTGTAGTGCTGCTGTGTTCTCTTCTCCTGTCCTTATAAAGTGTGACCTTATATTGTGACTGTGAACTGTGACTGTGAACTATGCTGGATGCAACACCCAGTGTAGTAATTTACAGTACAGGCCATATTTTTGCATCCATCCACTGCCATCTCTCCTCCAGGGTCCTCAGTCTGGGTATGATATTTTTGTTCCTCAAGGCATAAATGTCTAAGCCATGGGTAGGCAAACTAAGGCCCAGGGGCCAGATCCGACCCAGTCACCTTCTAAATCCAGCCCGCGGACAGTCCGGTAATCAGCTTGTTTTTACATGAGTAGAATGTGTCCTTTTATTTAAAACGCATCTCTGGGTTATTTGTGGGGCCTGCCTGGTGTTTTTACATGAGTAGAATGTGTGCTTTTATTTAAAATGCATCTCTGGCTTATTTGTGAGGCATAGGAATTTGTTCATTTTTATTTCCCCCCCCCCCAAAAAAATATAGTCTGGTCCCCCACAAGGTCTGAGGGACAGTGGACCAGCCCCCTGCTGAAAAAAAGTTTGCTGACCCCTGGTCTAAACAATTATGATTTTGCAGATTAGCGAACCATTTTATTGGTAGGATTACCTCAGCTACTTCTGGGAGATGATCAGAGAACCATTATTCCTTTTAAAAAAATATTCCCCTATGTACTAGTGCTAGTGCTTTTTTTCCTCCAGGGGGCACTCAAGGGTACACAGTACCGGCACCTCTTTTGTTGTTGTTAAGTGTGGCACTTACTGTAACAACTTCATGGTTTTTCTAGTACTATTAAGCTTTACTACCTTATCCCCTCACTCCAATCATATAATATATGCAGAGAGACAGAATAACAATGAATATTAATGTCTACCATCAAACCTCAATTAAACAGAGTTCAATGCATTTCATCACATCAGCTCAGACAGTAACTCCAAACACCAAACAGAGCACCATTAGCATAATAGCCAGGTTTCAAAAACATTGTCGTTAAATTCATGACTTTAAAAAAAAATAAATAAAAAATCTAGTACAATAAAATATTGCTAGCACTTGCATGAAACCTGAGTTCAGTTACTGTGAAATTTTCCAACATCTCTAATTTCAACCTTAAAGGTAAATGTAAAGGGACCCCTGACCATTAGGTCCAGTCACGGATGACTCTGGGGTTGCGGCGCTCATCGTGCTTTACTGGCTGAGGGAGCCATTGTTTGTTCGCAGACAGCTTCCGGCTCATGTGGCCAGCATGACTAAGCCACTTCTGGCGAACCAGAGCAGTGCACGGAAACACTGTTTACCTTCCCACCGGAGCAGTAACCTATTTATCTACTTGCACTTTGACGTGCTTTCAAACTGCTAGCTTGGCAGGAGCAGGGACTGAGCAACGGGAACTCACCCCGTCGCAGGGATTCGAACTGCTAACCTTCTGATCAGCAAGCCCAAGGCTCTGTGACTTTTGCCTCCATGCACATAGCAAATTTATTTTTATTTTCTTTCAGTTATATCCTGCCTTTATTCCACCATCACTGAAACCATGGTGGCATCCATGAGGTTGCCAAGTGGTCACCCATCCAAGCAGTGAGCAGACCTTGGCCTGCTTAGCTTCAGCAAGGTGGCAGCTCCAAGTATCTCTAAGCCTTACCCTAGGACTGGAAGTAGCACATGCTAGGGAGAGTAGGACTATGTCTGTTGGCTCCACCCTGGTTCCATACAGCCTGTCACTCCCACTCCAACACCCAAACATTTAGTGTGACCTCTGAAAATGGGAGCCTACACACATAAACTGTCACGTCATTCATAAACTTGTGTAACTAGGATTTCCAGTCATACAAGAGACCAGGTGCGTACAGTTTGTAGGTTTGTCTTTTTAGACGTTGCACTAAATGTGCATAGGTTGTGGAAAGAGCTGGCAGGACATATGATGTTAGAGACATGGCCAAGAGGCACACAGTTCCTTGTTCAACCTCCACGCATGTAAAATCTACCTGAAGGCAAACACCTGGACTAAAATGCTGTTTTAAAGATGATACTCATAATCACCTGGTATCCCATGATCTCCCTTCTCGCCTTGTCTGCCCTTTAACCCTTGCAGACCAGGGTGTCCAGGAGGACCCGGAGGACCTGTTGAAGTGAAAAACAGAAGGATGAAAACCTGGCACACACTTTAAAGACCGTCTGCATTTATTTCACATTCATCTTTAGAACTACGTAAATTAGAACTGAACAAAATGCAACAAAGAAGGAATTCTCTTTGGAGGGGTTTTAAACATTTGCATTAAAAGCACAACACCTTAAAGGGGGTGTGCAGAATCACACTAGAATCTTATCCCTCTTTATAATGTCAATTGCATTTTAGTTAAAAAGAAAGTTTGTACATTTTGGAGAAATGTTGGGAAAAGATAAGCAAGTTACTTTATAGTATTTGGTTTGGCCCCACACCCATAACTAATGTGGATCACCTAGTCCTGTAAGGAAAATTATAACAACAAGAATAGGATGCAGAAGCAATCTAGAGAAGCTGCTACCAGGGGAGCAGGGAGGGAATCCAGAAAAGCCAGGAGTCCAGAAAAGCACAGGTCCAAATGGCACAGACCATGAGCTTTCCACATGGTCCAGATTCATGTGTCTTTTGATATGACTGTGTAATCAGTAACCTTCCAGTTTTACTCCGTGGGAAGCATGTATTTGGATTTTAAGAACGTGGAAATCATTTTCTCTTGAAAATATTCCTGTTAATTTCAGCTGTGAAATGCAGACACTTCACACCCTCCTGCTCACATCTCCCAGGCCCTTGATTATTTTCAAGCTTACCTATAAGTTGTGGACATGTTTCCTGAGCATCACTGGTTACAAGCAGAGCAGCTGCTGCCACGAGGATATAAACCAAGCGGGATGAAGCCATCCTTTTCAATCAGCTAAATGAAGCAGTTGGGGGGGGGGAGAGAGAAAAATGAGATAGGTTCATCACAATAATTTTATTCTGTTATTTCCCTTTTCACCGTTTTGTTTCTGGATAGTGTGAATTGGGTAGATTTCCCTTTAAACTGAATTGTATTTTCTCCCCATCCCTAGTTACAACAATATAAAATGACAATATTAAACTCAATGGAAAAAAATACAATCAAAAGAATAATGTGGAACCATATCTATCTATCTATCTATCTGTCTATATCTATCATCTCTCTCTCTCTCTCTCTCTCTCTCTCTCTCTCTCTCTATCTCTATCTCTATCTCTATCTATCATCTCTATCTATCATCTATCTATATCATCATCATCATATCTATCTATCTATCTATCTATCTATCTATCTATCTATCTATCTATTTATCTATCATCTATCTATCATCTATTATCAAAGGCCAGGGAAGCTAAACAATGATGATGCTAGTCACAACTTTGTATTGTATTATTGTATTGTATTGTAAACTAACTTCCTCGTGAGAATATAGTGGCACAAATCAGAAGTAAGTGCCCGTAAAGATCCATTTATTATGGTATTTTTCTTAAAGATGAATTGATGCCCTTCTTGTCTGCATCTGTCTTCGTTATATAGGATTTCTCTACTGATTGTTGTTATGATGCTAGTGTGGTGTAGTGGTTAAGAGCGGCAGACTCGTAATCTGGTGAACTGGGTTCGTGTCTCCGCTCCTCCACATGCAGCTGCTGGGTGACCTTGGGCTAGTCACACTTCTCTGAAGTCTCTCAGCCCCACTTACCTCACAGAGTGTTTGTTGTGGGGGAGGAAGGGAAAGGAGAATGTTAGCCGCTTTGAGACTCCTTTGGGTAGTGATAAAGCAGGATATCAAATCCAAACTCTTCTTCTCTTCTTCTTCTTAGAGCTTTTTAAAACATTATATATAAACGCTTTCAAAAATAAATAGATATTCTCAATAAAATATGATTGGAATGAATTGAAAGAAGAGGGAAAATCTAAATGAGCACCCTAATTTTATTCATCTTTGCCCAGAAGTAAATTTAACTGAGTCCAATGACCTTACTCCAAAGTAAGCATGCAACCTGAGAAATGTTAATGCTACACTAACAACACAATCCATATATATAAGAAATTTTATGAAGTTAAATGGGGCTTATATGGGATTTCAGCCTAAAACAGAGCAGTTTGACTTACCTTCTTCTTCCAACACCGAATACTGCAGAAGCGCTAAAAGGGTCCATTTATACTATGCGTTATTTGATATATATGTTCATGTTAGATAGCGGTTGGCTTAACTTGATTTATCCCCCTCCATTTTATTTGCATAGTTGCTTCATTACATAAAAGACGGAATGGTCAA
This sequence comes from Lacerta agilis, assembly GCF_009819535.1. Lineage (NCBI taxonomy): Eukaryota > Metazoa > Chordata > Lepidosauria > Squamata > Lacertidae > Lacerta > Lacerta agilis. The sequence continues at coordinate 17,852,179 of NC_046316.1, read as the reverse complement.
CAGCCCATATTGATTCCCTAACTTTTTGAAATAAGATCTAACATAATGGGCAGGACAATGAACCTTTGAAAAATATTTCTGCTGAGGATTGTTTGCAAAATATAGGGTTTCTATACAACTTAATCTAATTAATAAATAATGATATATCCAGTGCCATTTTTTTTGGGGGGGGGAGGTCAAATCCAGACCAAGATATAGTGCACATAAGCTACAAGCTGTTCTCTGTAGATCTCTATAAAACACACAACCTTTGTATATATTATTTCCTCACATGGTGTAGAATCTACACCTATGAAAAGATTTTTAGTAATCTGACACACCTGACCTAGAAAATTCAACACAGGGAGACATACAGCTCCTCTAGGTCAAACGCTCTGTTTTTCACCTTGACATTGGGACAATGTCAACCAATAACCTACCACCGCTATGTTTTTCTGTGGAATTAAGGGGTATTATACGATGTCCAACAGGGTTTTAGTTCAGACATGGCACAGACCCCACCCCTAGACACACACACACACACACACACACACACGCCATAACAAAAAAACTGACTTGGGAGATTTGTGAGAATGCCTGATTTATGCCACTTTTCCCAGTCAAAAACAAAAAAGTGTGTGTAGGGGTAAGATTACAGAAACAGAAACATTTATATAAAGACCCTTTATGATATGTTACGTTACCATTATCTGAGGGGAAGGTTCTTCCGTTTCCTGACTATGGCTGGGGTAAGACCGGATACACGAGAGAAAGAGCCAGCTCTGTGGCTGCATGCAGAAACTATGGGATTTTCTTCCAATGGATGCCCAATTGAACCTCTCTCTACCTGTCTTCTGCCATCTTGGTAAGAACTTTGCATTTAAAGCAAGCTTTGAGTTTACCTGCTTTGAAATGGTATGTGTTGATCCTATAGATTTTAAACGACTGAGACAGTCTCTAGCGTCTTTTAAATTGCTTTGTTAAGACAATGTACCTATATTTTAAATATTGATGTGGGCTGCTGCCTATAGACAGTGCCACCACAGACTCCCACCACATAAGGAACAGTGGTGGGATACAAATGTTGTTCACACACACACACCACAACCAAACATATTTGTTATTTTAGGGCAGAGGGAAGGGGCTGCACCTCTTTTCTGAAATACTGCTTGATATAGTATTTTATGACCCAAGCATTTTAATTTTGTGCATGTTTGCAGAAGAGTGGTGCTGAGCGGAGGAGTACCAGAAAGATTCATTTAGATTTAGAAAGGGGGAGCAGATTCCGAAGTCTGGAGAAACTCCAGGTTATAAGAACCTACTATTGCTTTAAGAAACACTGGGAACCCCCAGAGAAAGCAAAACAGCAACTGCCTCAAAGGATCAAAGAGTCAAGGCACAATCTTTGCATGTTTACTCAGGGGTAAGTTTCACTGAGTTCAGTGGCACTTGTGTCCAAAGACAGGATCCCACTATGAGACAAAGACAGAACTCTGCTATGAGGTGGCTCAAAGCACAAGAGCCATCTTTCTGTGCCCTGGGGGCAGATGATTTGTATTAGCATTTTTTTTTTTTTTTGCCAAAATGGTAAAGATTGACACCAGGACTGAGTTCAATGTTGGCATTCAGGTTGTGGAACGAGCCAGCACTGGATGAGCAGCTCAGTGTTGTCATGGACCAAGCAACCATGACAAAACCAAAAAAGCAGACTGAGAAAAGCAATGAAACCCATTCCTACTCCCTGGTAAATGTGTATAGGATTGTAGCCTCCACTTCTCAACTCCATATTGGTTGGGATCTGGTTTCAAAAACCATTTTAGATTACTCAATTGATTCATATGTGGCTAGGCAGAAAGCCTTCATAAACAAGTTCCCCAAGTACAGAGCTCTCTGTATTGAGGCACCTTTGTAAACAAAGCTCTGCTCCCTCTACAGTGCGGAATTAAGCCTTTTACAAATAATGTCTCATAATAGAATTCCTCTCATTAAAAGCAACAGTACTTGGACAAGTTCCCAAGCACTCTTCAATGCAGCGAACATCCTGTTTCTCAAACATTCCATTGGAAATTATTGCTCTCGGCAAATACTGTTTACCGATTATACATGTAATATTTAATTAGCTTTTTCTAATGCGCAGACTTTGGAGGAGGGCCAGTAGGTTGGCTCAGTTTTGTGGGTGGAAACAGCAGGCGTGCTCTCTCTCCTCCATCATATGTTCACTATTCATATGTTCACTGTGTAGGGTCATGGTAGTCATGCATGCAGGAATTGTGATGCCCTTTAAAACCTCTGGCTGCCCACCTATGTCTCTGTTGCTCCTGAAGAGTCAAAAGGTCACTAATGCCCTGTTTAAACATCACCTAGTGTGTTATGGTTAACACATATCCATAGCTGCTGCAACAGAACTCCAGGTACACAGGGCTTTTTCTCAGCCGGAACTCTCCGGAACGTTCTGGAACTCAGTTCCGGCACCTCTCAGGTGGGCACCATTGCCATTCTAAGGGAGGCATTCATCATGAGTTTCGGCACCTCTTCTTCTAGAAAAATAGCACTGCAGGTACAGCAATAACATATCTTCAGCACGACTATTTACAATTGCTGAGACAGATGTAGAGAAGGGCAAACTATTCCCCATCAGAACACTTCATTTTTTTAATCCAAAATTTCCTGTCAAGTTTTTTTCCCTGTCTTCCTTCCGTCCTTCTTCTCCTTCTCCTAAAGATGCAGCGGAAACTTTCTGGCCTATAAAAGGCTCTTTAAAAAGAAAGTAAAAAAAAGAAAGAAAGCAGCATATTTTCCCAAGGTAATGGGAAATCAAAAGCTATTGCTGTTTTAGGTCGATGAGAAAACAAGTGTCCCCGAAGAAATACTGAACTCAGATTGCTGGCTATGCAAGAAATATCCTGGTAGCATAAGCTGCTACTTTGAATTTGCCAGGCAAGAATTCACCTCAGCTCTTGGGGGTGTTCTTGCTTCCGTCTGTTTTTTATTTTTATTTTGAGTTGAAATAGTGTAAATAGAACAAAAGGGAGATTAATAATAATAATCCAAAGCACAGCAATATTCGATATATCAGGATGCAACATTCAACATTCTGAAGGAGTGAGCCCTTCCACATTTGCAGGCTGTTTAAGTTTGTGCAGTGTAGTACGTATAGTAGTCTCATCCTTGCTACTTCAATACACTTTATTAATGATTGACAGGCAAGTCCTCAAAGTACACCCTTCCTTCAGGCTAAACTGTCCACTAACTGGCCATTGTAAACATAATGAAATACCATATTGGGTCACACATCTGCTGTTATCACAAGCGCTAGACAAGTCTGTTTGGACCTCTGTTCCCAATAGGCTCAGGGCAGCTTTAATCCAAATAGCAGAATCACAGGAAAGCAAGCTTTTCCTGGACTGCACCATTTCAGAATATTGGGGGGTGGGGAGTCACATGACTGCTACCCTTGTCCTTCCTCGCAATGGTGTAAGGTATTATTTCCTGACTGAGGGCTAATGTGACTGGAATCAGGAATCCCTGTCTTCACTCTCATAGTAGAATCAGAAAATTGTAGAGTTGGAAAGGACTCCGAGCATCATCTAGTCCAACCCCCTGCAATGAAGGAAGCTCAACAAACCGTTCCCCATTCAATTTGAAACCATACCGGACCCTGCTTAGCTTTGCAAATGTGATAGCGGTTTTATCCCTGCACCACTAGGATATTGGTTTGCTGGGGCTCAGCTAACCGAGAAACATCAGAATCGCACATGAAGAGAATTGTGGTTCATGTTCCATTATTCATTTGTCTAGTTGGGATAAATATACCATGTCTTATATTTACTAAATACCAATTAGATGTTTTATGAAATACTAGGAATTTATGCTGAGATCTATTTCTTTGTGACTGATGGTGGAGTATTGCCAGCTACACCTGTGCCTTGAAAGCCAAAAATCCATGCAAAAATCACGAAAGACAACACATAACTTCACACTCATTTTCAATATATTTGAATATGCATTTGAACATCAATGATTCTGCTTTGCTTTAGATCTAACAGATAAATCTTTTTAAATAAATTCTTTGTAAATGTTCCTAAGCATGGAAATCCTAATTTTCTTGATTCTGTGTGGCAGATGTGGGTGAAAAAATAATAATCTGATTTTTATCTGCAGAACCACAATTCCTAAAAGCCAAGGCAGTTTTGTTGGTTTAGGCTTGTACTGTAGATAGAGGAATCTGACTAGAATTCACAGATAGTGAGACGATACTGGTTGCATTTTTTGTCATTCCAGGATCCATCCGTTTGTATCTCAACACAGTTTTCAGCTCCCTTGCCATTTGGTTCATATCGACGCCAGTTTGTATAATTGACAGGCATTCCATCTAAATATTCAAATTCGCGCGGAACAGGGCTCTCCTTAATTCCCAGGTAGGCATATTGGTTTTTCTCTTTCACAATCTCCAAAATAGCCTCATTCTCCTTTTCATTCATGGGTTTTGCAACAGAACCCCCAGAATTCTGGCATGTTTGAAGTATGGTTTCGAAATCAACTACCTGTGCATTGGTGGCAAATATTTTCTGTCCTGCTTTGTTTATCGTTCCTTTGAGAAGAAGCACTGCAACAGAGAAGAAAAATCATGGCTATCCATTTTGTGCTATATTGCAACAAAAATTGATGCTTGCAAGCCACTGCTACATTTTATAGCATCAGGTGAAGAACATGCATCTATAAACTAGGAATGGGTGAATCAACCTTTCTCCAGGCCATATTACTTTTTTGTGCATTGTCCCAATCTCACACCCACATTACTGTGCATTTCCTTTTTTTCTGTGCATTTAAATACATTTTAAAATCTATATTTAAAAATGCTTTCTTTCTCTAAATGCAAATCCAGGGAGGATGTCCTGAAGCCCTATAGAAAGCACCAGATCTCCCTTTGTGAGGATGGATATGGAACCTCAAAGAGCGAGGTTCGATGTCAGATTCCTCATTTCTACTACTGCAGAAACTCCCATGGCCCTTTACCCTATGAACATCAGAGCTCCAATATCAATAGAGCCAAAAGGGGCCAAAAAGAAGACTTGGATCTGAGGAACCAAATGCTTTCTCTTTGACTTGCCCCCAAACCTGAAAGAAAGCTACACCAACCCAGGCAATGGTGTAGTGAGAAGGTGGGATCACTCCTGGCTCAGTGAGAGCCCAATTGGCGTTGAATATTGCAGCTCAACCCCCTTCAGTGCTCCACCCCTCCCCCAATGACTTAAGCTAAAACAGATGTGTAGCTAGGTTCTGATCTGCATGTTAATCCGAAAAGCGTGGCTCAGGCCACTTCCTAAAACCAGCTCTGATATTATTGCAGGAGTTTTTTTGAGGGGGTATAACCACCGTCAGCTTTAAAAGTAGTAGTAGTAGTAGTAGTAGTAGTAGTAGTTTTGCTGGGTTTCCCCAGCCACTCTGGGCGACTTCCAACAAAAGATTAAAAGTACATTAAAACATCAGTCATTAAAAACTTCCCTAAACAGGGCTGCCTTCAGATGTCTTCTAAACGTCAGATAGTTGTTTATTTCTTTGACATCTGATGGGAGGGCATTCCACAGGTTGGACACCACTACCAAGAAGGTCCTCTGGCCTGGTTCTCTGTAACTTTGCTTCTCGCAGGGAGGGAACCGCCAGATGGCCCTCAGCGCTAGATCTCAGTGACCAGGCTGAATGAACGGGGTGGAGATGCTCCTTCAGGTGTGTACCTGGCCGAGACCATTTAGGGCTTTAAAAGTCAGCATCAGCACTTCGCTCGGAAATGTACTGGGAGCCAATGTAGGTCTTTCAAGACCGGTGTTATGTTAAATTTTGATTGGTGATAGGCAATAGAATTTCTCTCTCCCCACCCCTTGCCAAGATAGTTTGAAAGAGGGATTGCTCCGTCTGGTGTGGACGCTCACCTTATGTTCACATTTGGTAAACAGGGTGGGGTTTGTTTGTTTGTTTGTTGGTTGGTTGGTTCTTTTAGAGGCAGCAGAGAGAAAAATAAATAAATGTGTGAATGCAATAGGGCAGTGAGCTTCTCTCAAACCACTTTTAACTGTTTTGAAGCTATCGCTTGAAGTTACACAAAAGAAGATAAGTCAGTTATTCTTAACATTGGTTTTCAGCAGTATTAGGAAGGGTAAAAACAAAGAGATTACCTCCTTCAAGCCTCAATATTTTTTGATTCAGACTTCTGAGGACTTCTTGTACTTCTGGATCAAGAGAAGCAGGACGGCCTGTCAATTAAAACAATAAGAAAAAACTGAGTTGAGTTTGTCGGCATCCGGGGGTCAAACGGCCAGCTGGCTAGCCCCCAGCTGGATCGTCTCCTTCCAGCCATCACGCTGTGAAGATCTCTTGACCTCTAGTGCGACATAAATCAGTCACCCAAGTCTGCTGACATGGGCACACTTTATTTAGCAGAGTAAACTGCGCAACAAAAGAGGCTTGAGGCATGTGGAGACATACTAGCAAACAACAGATTTATTAACCATAAATCAGAACAAAGAAACATGTTGTCTCTGCTTGCTGTCTCATCCGAGAGAGAGAAAGCAAAAACTACAACAACACAATGGAAGTTCCGCTTGCACCAGCAAACAGTGCTGGAATGTAAACAGACATGTGACATGTAACTATCCCACGTCTTTAACTTAAGGTGGAATAGAAAACCCCAACAGAGTTGTGCTTCATTGGCTACAGCAAATATAGTGTTCTTGCTGCAAATCATTTTTGGAGGACATGTGTTCCATTTTCAGCGAGGAATAATTCAGCACATTTGTTGATCTTGAATTTATCAACGACCATGGAAAAATCCCTTCTGGAGTAAGATTTATTCCTAGCATATCCAAGACAGAAATCTCCCTTTCACCATTTAGTTTTAAGCTAGAGAATAAAAACCTATAAAACGGTTAATGCATTTTATTTTGTCCAATGATAGGTGAGTCAGTGAATTGAACACAAATGGGAATGTAACATCTGTAGCAAGTCTTCTGCATGAATTCTAATACACTTTCAAAGTCATTGATTCCAAATAAGCCTAATCTAATTGTGCACATTTTTTACATCAGTTTGTAATTTATTTATCTTTTTTTTTAAAAAAAAAAAAAATCCTCACGAAAATTCACCAGGATTTGGGTGCAAATTTATCCTAAGATACATATTTTGTCTGTATATGGATTGCCCAATATACACATCTTTGTGAAGCAATTTCTAATACAATGCATATTTGCAAGCATATTCACAAATATATGCATATTTATATACACTTTACCCTAGTATATGCATTTTGTACACAGTACATAACTTGGTTAGAGACTTATATTACAAAATTCAGGGAAGAGTGAATGTCAAAAGATGACTGCGTTTCAGTTCACATATTGTAATGTGAAATGGGTCAAATTTCTTCCTCATCTCTAAAAGTAATTAATAATTGTGTCGCCTAAGTGTACAGGGAAACTTGTCACAACAGTTTTCCTGGCTCTCTTTATATTATATTAAAGTTTATGCAATTCCTTTTTACCTTCTGGGCCTCTCTCCCCCTTTTCTCCTTGTTCACCTCTTGGCCCTTGTGGACCAGGAAGTCCATCTCTTCCAGTAGCACCTGGCAGACCATTAGGAGGGCCCATGGGACCTAGAAGAAAACACAAGAACAAAGATATACAAGGCACTCCTCAGTGGTACACTATAGAAGTGGAGACTAAAGAATAATTTCAAGGCTGCAAGTGCCCTTCAAGGAAGCAGATTGCATTACAGTCTGTGTAACTCAATACCATAGTCCAATCTCCTTGGAATGATGACTCAGAAACCAAAATCTTACAAAATCTCTTGTCCCTGATGATATAAAAACCTTATTTCACGGGCAATAAAATATGATGACACGTCAGCTAACCTTTTTAGTGTGTGCTCACAAATCACTGAATACCTCTTAGTTGCTCACTGAATATTTTGATCACATAAAAAAGGAACAATTTAGTTATTCTTTCTTTCCCAAAGTATTTTTTTTGAAAGATTCAGGAAATCATCCTTCTAGTACAAAAGTAGAACCAAACTAAGAAATCTCCTTTCTTGAATGCATTGCCTGATAATTCACACAGTTAACCTTTATTATTTGCTCGACACATTGAATTACCCAATCCAATTTTGTTTATGACCAAGCATAACAAGAGGCATGAAGACAGTCTTCAAATATCGGAAGGGCTACCACACAGAAGATGGGGTAGGCTTATTCTCTGTCCTAAAATATTAGGAGAAATGAAATACTAGGAGACACTTCCAAACGGCAGTGCAACAATCTGCCTTGGGAGGTAGTGGGTCTCCTTCACTGAATGTATTTGAGCAGAGGGTGCTGGACAGCCATCGGTCAGAGATGTTGTAGTTGTGTCCTGCAAACCTCTGGTGAGTCACAGTTTTCAATTCGTTTTGGTGGGTCACAAGTTATGCAGACCTAATCTGAACATTACTAGAGACCAATGGGACCATAGTTTCTTGAAAACACCATGACTTTAGTTTTCTTGTAATTCACAGCCAGCTGTTCTCTTTGGCAGTATCCTGAGAATGCCCTCATCAATCTTTTTAGGCCCACTTTATGTGGAAAGGAGCTCTCATGATCAAATTGATAAGTGTAAGTGTGTGTGGGGATCCTTAATGGTCCCTAATCCCCACCCCAATTTTACCCAAATCATGTTCCTTCCCCATAGCTCTCTGAAAACTGTAATTAAGGGGCATATCACAAATGGTAAAGGAGATGGGCCTTTTTTGACACTGTTATTTGAACACTGATATGAATTGGTCTACAATCAGGTGTCTGTAAGATGCAATACTAGTTCATTACCAGCAATTGTTAATACTAGGCTTTGTATTATAATAATAACAAGTTGATACCTGGTGGTCCTGGATCACCTTTCATCCCATCACGTCCATCTCTCCCAGGCACCCCACTTGACCCCGGAGTCCCTGGGATGCCTGGAACTCCTGCACATTTGTCTCCTGCCTGTCCAAGACATGGAAGCGTAAAAACAGAGACTACTACTGCCGCATGAAGGAACTGGGACAAGACTTTCATTTCTGACCAGCTGTAAAAAAAAGAGAGAATATATTTAAAATAGCACAGCATTTCTCTCAGAATGAGCTCAGTCATATTATTCAATAAAAAAATAATCAAAGCCATTAGTTCTAAACTGTGAAACTTCAAATGTTAAATAATTTTTGTTTTGGTCATTCGAGGTTTCCACCCCCCCCCCCCAATACTGCTCATCTCAAACAAAGACAGACAAAGGTCAATATTACAAAATGAAATAATGATGATTCAAGATGTTGTGATGAAATATTTCCAAATGATGATGATGATGATGATGAAGATGAAGATGTTTCAGCCAGTAATCTTGACTGCTAAATGCTAACTAAAGTCTGCTTACCCTTGTGTTCCACCTGGACAGGAAAGAAGGTTTCAGACCATGCAATTTATACAGTGCCACTGCATGGCTGGCTTCATACTCAAGTAGAAATTTGATATACAGTTGTGGACGTAGATGAAAGTTTGGTAAGGGTGGGTTTGAAGGACTCCTTGTTTTATTAATGCACTCCATTTGCTTGGCAAATACTTCAGATATTATGAAGGACCCAGTGATGACATTTCCCTTGAAAACAGGAGTGGGAAACACCAAAAGTTTTGTTTAGCTAAACGTGAAGGAAAATCTGTAGGAATAAAGAGGATGGTTCCAAAGAACCGAAATCTCAATACAAAGATATAAAGATTTACACATTGAGGGAGGGGGAACGCCATTCAAAAGATTGAAGGACTTACATGAAACTAAGTCCCTTTACAGTTAACACATCATGCTTTTCATCCTTTGGAACTGGTTTCCTGCAACACACTGCAGGAACATGGAGTGAAGAACCCTGTCCTGACGTTCTACAGGGGAGGTAACCTTAACATAAGGGTTTGTCAAACATATAGAAGAGATTCCACAAAAGAGATCCCAAAGAACCAGCTCCTTATTCAAAGGATACAAGTGGTTTAAAAGAGACAAGAGAAGGAAGTTACAGTTTCATTGACAAATTAGAAACTAACTATTCACTGGGTCTAGGTGGAGTCCACCAAAAACATCTTATGGAACTCAAATGCGAAATTTCCAATCATCTAACAAAAATGTGGAGCATATCCCTCATGCTGGCCTTTGTATCCAAGGACTGGAAAGGGGCCAATGTACTAATTTAAAAGGGAGAAAGAGAAGAGATATGAAATTTAATGCCAGTTAGCTTAATATCAGCTCCAGGTAAATTGGTGGAAAATATTATTAGAGATAAAATTATCAATCACTAGCTGACCTGGCCACGCGTTGCTGTGGCGTAGTGTGTGTAAGTTGAAAATGTGTCTCTTGTGCTTGTAAGTGTGCATCCTAACATCTGGTTTGACGTTGATCTGGTGTTTCCTTGGTACATATTTGAGTCATTGTTTGTCTTTGTTGTTCATTTCTTGATGAACGTTGTTCCTGAGTTTGTTTTGCAATTACACGTTGTGTTGCTTTCGCTGCGCGAGTACGACGACCTATGTTTTTTTGGGGGGGGTTGGCATTATTTTCAGGTATTAAAGCAGATTGATTAAGCTGAGAAAGAAGAAGGAAAGCAAAACACAAACATATAAGACATGGGAAAATGGGAAAGAGGGCACCATATGTTTTTCCATAAAACCACGTTTTTAACTGTGAAAGGTGTACTATCTGTACAATGTAAGTAATTCAAGATGGCGTCCAGCACTCTCACTCACCCTTCCTTGCCACCACCATCTTATTTCCTGGCAGACCATCTTCTTCCAACTCGTCCCCAGCCCCTCTTGTCCCCACAGTCGCACGCCTTAGACATGCTTCCCACATGCCTTGCACCACGTGGCCTCTGTGCGGCCTTTCTGGGGCAATCTCGGCGGGGTGGGTGCTCGACTCAGAAGCCAGCACTGCTGCCGCCTAAGCGGCCTGCTCTTGAGCCCAGGAGTTGGGCCGGGGCAAGTGGGTTGTGGAGAAGGAACCAGGCCAGGGATGGGAAAACTGGGGCTGTCCCGTGCTCCTTACCATGTGGGGTGGCTGCGGCCTCCGCGCAGCCTTTCTGGGGCGATTTTGGCGGGGCGGCCGTTCGACAGCGGCCTCCGTGCGGCTTTTCTGCGACAATCTTGGCGGGGTGGGCGGTCGACTGAGAAGCCAGGGCTCCTGCCACCTGAGCAGCCTGTTCTTGAGCCCAGAAGTGGGGCTGGGGCAAGCGGGTGGAGGAAAAGGAACCGGACCAGGGACGGGAAAATTCCGCTCCGGCCTCTAATTTCCTCAACTCACCACTGGGAAATGGAGGGGTGGTGACGTAAGAGGAGGGGGGTGGGGTGGGTGGGGTGTGGAGGTAAAATGAGATGTGTGGTGTTTGTTTCCACTGGAGGGTGCTATTTTTTGCACAAAATCATGTTTTTACCTGTGAAAGGTGTGCCATCTGTACAATGTAAGCACGTACAAACACTCCCATATGGCCATGGAACGTTGTGTCCAAATTTGAATGGAATCGGTCAAGCGGTTACGGAGCTTATCGATCGGTCACAAACACCCACCTTTTACATTTTTATATATAGATATAGAAGAACAAGACCCGCTGATCAGAAATCAGCATGGCTTCTGCAAAGGTTCCGCTTGCCTCGCTAAAGGTTGAGATTGTCAGCAAGCATACAGATAACAATGATCCAGGTGGCATGATGCATTTTAATTTTCAGAAAGCTTTTAACATGGTTCTTCACCAAAAGCTATCCAGTAAATGTGATAGCTATGGGATAAAAGAAAGGGTCCTCTTATGGCTGACAAATGGACAGATGTCACAATGAGCTAGCCCCTTCAAGGATCTTTACTGGAATTAATGCTTTTTGACTGCTCATAAATGACCTAGCGTTGGGGTGAGCAATGAGGTGGCCAGATTTGCCCCTCTCCCCACATGCCATTTACTTTGTATGGAAAGCTTGGTAGTAAAATGCAACCAATTTTAACAGATATTTGGAGACTGCCTGTCTGTTGGCATTTACTGACCACCTTGGGAATTAGGCTTTGGTGGTCGCCTAATTCACTTTGAGCGACTTTGGAGAAATCTAGCACCACCTTGTGCAAAATCTGAATTGCCCCAAAGCAGTACTCTTTGATTCTGACTTCCTCTTGCCTACTAGTTATTTATTTGAAAGATTTAGTGCAAGCAATCTCAATGTGGCCTTTGGTCTGATCCGGTAGGGATCTTCTGGTATACTTTAGCAGCTCCCATAATGCTCCAGTCAGAAATAAATCGGGCCATTTGTGGACCTCAGGACAAGTGGTTTAACATGATGGTTATGGGAATCCAAAGGGGCCAGTTTTGTACTTACTTCTGTATCTACACATCTTTCCCTGTGGTAATTAGTGGAACCATGTACCACAAAGGGCAATTAACATTAAAAAATGTCTCACATAGGGAGAAGACATAAAGTTCAAGTGTGCCATCAGTTTTCTGGGAAACAATACTCTCAACTTGACTGTGAACAAATAGGACACAGTGTTCACTGTGTACTGCTCTTGATGATTCAAGCAGAAAGAGGACACTGCTGGCTGACCTTTAGCTGTTGAAGCTCAGGTTCTCCTAGCAGAGAAGGTTGAATGGAACGCAGAAAATGCATTTATATCTCAGAATCCTCCCCTGCTGTGTTCTTCTAAAACCACTGATCAAATAAGTGCTTTGTGAGTTGCAAAATGGGAACACATTTATAAAAGGGAAGAGAGAAGCAGAAGAAACTCAGGTGTCCTTGTTTGATGTACTCATGCGGCCCAAGACCATAGAAGAGTGAAACAGTTAGAAACAAATAAAAACCTGCTTTGCACACAACATGGGAAAGATCTTGAGATGCAGCTACATCTCATTCTTATTTCTCTCAACAAACAGTGAAAGCAGAATCACCTTTCTGGAGAGATGGAGCTGCTCTGGAAGCAGACACACTGCAGTTCAGTTCAAGCTACCTGTTCCTCTCCTGCAATGCTGTTTCATGGATAGTGCTAACTGGCTGGGCTCTGTGATACTGTGATATCTCCTTTTGCCTCTGAATCCCTGGAATGTGAACCTCTGATAACATGCTGGGCATTTTCACCAGCTGTCGCAGAAGCAGATGTAGGGCAGTATGAGCGATGCAGCCACATTGGGCGTGCAGCCGAGGAGGGCACTTTCTCAAAGCCCAGTAAGTGCTTGGCTTGCCTGGCTACAGTAAGGAGGCACGAGAGCTCTGACAGGCTCCTAGAGTCATAGAATCATAGAGTTGGAAGAGACCACAAGGGCCATCCAGTCCAACCCCCTGCCAAGCAGGAAACACCATCAAAGCATTCCTGACAGATGGCTGTCAAGCCTCCACTTAAAGACCTCCAAAGAAGGAGACTCCACCACACTCCTTGGTAGCAAATTCCACTCTTGTCTCCTTCCCAAAACCGGGAAAACATGCACCGGGTTTGGGGAAGGGGGGGCTCTAGGACCCTGCCAGAGCCTCAATCTTCCTTCCCAAAGCCCAGTTTGAGCCAGGCAGAAGGCTAGGGTGGGGTCTTTCTGAGAGAAGGGACAGCATAACCTACCCCCTGGAGAACTATCCAAGTTGAAGTTTGAACATTTTTCAGATGTACTATTGTTTACTTCAGCAGGGGGTGAGGGCAAGCTCTGTGGACCTCTTTCTTTTCTGCAGCACAGCTGACCCATTCCATGAGGTGAATAGGGAATACTCTGTAGTTCCATGTTAAAATAAATATCCTTCTGTTCCACCTGTTCATGTAACAAAAAAATCTAAAAGATACATATGATATAGATATGTTAAATTGGGTCCTCCATTAAAGGAGGGCATGTGTTGCGGTGCGACCTGCAACCCAACCCAGTGTTGTGGGGGTAATTGGAAATCAAGGCCACAACCCCTGATAGGTTGGTCCCACATTGCTGGGGGGAAATCTAGCCAATGGGGTGTCGTAAAATGCAGCAATGCGGGACCTATTTAAGCCCATGCGAGGCTGCTGAGCTTCCTCTTTGGGGCCTAATGCATCGGAACACCCACCCACCACTCCCTATATTTAGGGCTTGCGTTGACCTTGCTATGCCGTCGTGTGTCGTCTGTCGTTGGGACAGGGGCACGGTAGGAATTTTCCCCACTTGGCTGATTGGCAGGTGCCATTTGGGTTTCGCCTGCCGTGTAGCAACTAGTCACAACTTGTAAGTTGTGGATAGGCTCTGGTTCAGGTGATAGGCATGGCACGTGATGTGGCCATGCCTATGGAAATGCAGGATATTCCGGTATAGGAATCCAGGGACTCAATGGTTTGTTGATCCCCGAAAGGGGTCTGGCCAGTGGCTGAGTCCTGGGGACATCAGAACGGCTGATTGGTGAACCTTCCATCAGCTGTCCATGGTGTTCATCCTTGTCTGTCCTACGAACGTGACTCTGGGACAGGGCTGCCTGCAAGGGTGCAGGGAGATAATCGAACCTGAACCTATGCAACCACTCACTTGGTTGTAATCAATAAAGTTGTGGCCTAAATTCTGCCAAAAACCAAACCAAATATCTGAGTCATGTGTGAACAGAGGCACAGGAAGGTCAGGTGGTACCCAGTGCAGAAAATTTATTGTCACCCCCCATTGATCCCCCCCTGCAAAAATGGTTTTATGTTATTTCATATTTTCTTACAAAGGAATAATAACAAGTAATAATAATAATAAACTTTTATTTATATCCTGCCCCCCCACCCCCCGGCCGAAGTCGGGCTCAGGGTGGCTAACATCAGATGCATAACATTGGTATAAAATCAAACAATAATTTAATTACCTCCTAAAAACATCTCAAAATCAAATTAAAGTCTAATTAGATGGCTTTCCATAGGGTTAGGGTTGGGAACAGTAAGTGCTCCACTGAACTGAAATTTCGGCCTTCATGACATAGGAAAACAGCCAAGTAAACAGCTATTTTGGTGGAGGAGGGTCAAGGTATTAACCGATATGCATGAAATTTCATATATAGCTATATAATCCCTAGTATAGTAAGATAAGACCTTTGGAGCAGGCATATTTTTTTAAAAAAGTTTTTTTTAATGAACCGCCCTAGTAGGGCAGTAATTGTTCCTTGATAATTTGTCACCCCCTCCATTATGGAAACTGGGGAGGACCGCCCCCTACGCCCCCTTGCTACACCCATGTGTGTGAATTTATTTTGGGGAAGGTTGAAGGTCTAAACACGCAAATAAGATACCCTTTTCCATTGAACAATGATGCTCAATTTCTTCACTGTGCCTTTTCTTCCATTATCAGGTCATTTTTGAATAATCCATCTCCTTGACTAACTTGCTATTATTAGTTGTCTTGTTCTAACGCCTGGGGGTTCCTATAATGGATATATTCATGTAGTCTACGTAATTCATAATTCTGCCTTCCAGGGACTAATATAATCTGCTAATTGAAAGAAAATCTTTCACAGAAGAAGGATATTAGTCCATTGGTGCAAACCAGCTTTGTTTTTTTCCCCTGGATGAGAATTTTGAAGGAATTTTGTTAAGGTGGGTGCTTTAGACAGAGTCATCCCCTCTATTTCCAAAGTTCAGAGGATGGTCCTTATGTACCCAGCAGGCTGAGAGTACTCAAGGGACAATGAAGTGCAGAAAATATTTAGGGGGGAAACCTGTAAAGGGCTGGGGGGGCAACTTTCAAAACAGCCCAATGAGAGAACTGAGCATGCCAGCTGATTGCTGTTGGGGAAATGGAAGACTTTGGAGAGGAGGGATCTTGTACTGTACAGGCATCTCCTCACTTATGTGGGGGTTACATTCCCAGGTACCACGTGTATATGTGAAATAGTGTATAGTGAAGAACACCATCTAAAAAGCCTATGAACACCCTCCAAACTGTTAGCAAACATCCCGCTGGGGCAAGTTGTGAGACTGCCCCCCCCCCAGGTAGGGACGAAGCACTCCTGGCTACTTGAGTCCAGTGGCAAATTGATATGCGATTGTTCCCCAGCGTGAAGAACAACACACACAAGCCATTAAGGCTAAACTATTTTATTGTTTATTGAGAGCTGGACCATCAAGAAGGCTGATCGCCGAAGAATTGATGCTTTTGAATTATGGTGCTGGAGGAGACTCTTGAGAGTCCCATGGACTGCAAGAAGATCAAACCTATCCATTCGCAAGGAAATCGGCCCTGAGTGCTCACTAGAAGGACAGATCCTGAAGTTGAGGCTCCAGTACTTTGGCCACCTCATGAGAAGAAAAGACTCCCTGGAAAAGACCCTGATGTTGGGAAAGATGGAGGGCACAAGGAGAAGGGGACGACAGAGGATGAGATGGTTGGACAGTGTTCTCGAAGCTACTAACATGAGTTTGGCCAAACTGCGAGAGGCAGTGAAGGATAGGCGTGCCTGGCGTGCTCTGGTCCATGGGGTCACGAAGATTCAGACACGACTGAATGACTGAACAACAACAAATTTTATTGTAGATAAGATGCAGAGTGTGTCTCTGCTTGCCAGCTCAGTAAGTCAGAGCTGTGCACAATGCATCTAGCATCTCTTGAGCCAGAACAGAAGGAGTCTGCCTGCCTCCTCCCACTCAGCCACCCTATTGTTGAGGGGCCTGGCCCCACCGCCCTCCTTCCCCCGTCCCTAGTCCTGTCTCTATGTCCCATATGCTTTTCAGGACTGATACATTTTCTGTAAGTCAGTGGTGGTTTTTGCTGTGCACTTAATAAGTTTTAGATGGCCATAAGCCTGGAAGAATGAATATTTCCAATGTATATAAAGTGAGGGTACTATGGTGCTTACCAAACATCAAATCTCATCTCATAAGCAGTGGGTTTTTCTGACTAGTATTTGGCAAGCAACTGTCTGTCAGCACATAAGAGGCCTATGACATACATCAAACAGGCTCCACCTCTCCAGGATTGCCGATTCGAGGAGCACTATGGCTCTAGCCCCACCTGGGTGTCCGAACAGAAGACATTTTCCTGGATCCCTTTAACAAAGAACATAATACAGATTTGATGGATTGTTTGGGCAAATCCTTAACATACTGTGAGGATTATGGCAATTTCCCATTTCCTGGTTGTAACAAGCAATACAGAAAAAAATGGCTTTTTGAATTTTCATAATCACTCAAGAAATGACAGCTCTTCAAGCCTTTCTATGGCTCTTCGCTCATCTTTATCTGAGACACACACTGAAGCTCCTTACACACACACACACACACACACACACACATACACACACACACCTTTTTGAAAAACCAACTAATCGGAACTCCCGCAAGAGTTCCATTAGCACCATATGAACAGGCTCAGATTAGTGCTAATACAACAAATGTATAATTAAATGCAAAATTAAATGACCAGCAGGGACTTTCCAGAAAGCCTAACAGCTTGGAAGAGTAAGCACCACCCAGCCTTTGTGTTATTTAAGTTGCATTTAAAGAAAAGAAAAGAACAAGAGCTGTTCGTTCAGGCAGCAAAGTGTTCAGTACACATCTGAGTCATGCTGATAGCATTTTCCGAGAAGTAGCACATCATGAAGCAAATCAGGTGCCCTCTATTATCCCCTCTCCGAGATGCTTTGGCACCTTCTGAAAAGAACAGCTTGCCAACAATGAGCAATTAGCAGTTTCACCACTTTTGATTATATTTCTCTTTATAAAGCAACCAGACAACTTACAGGAAGTTGCTGTAAGGCACCTGAAGTTTGATGTCCACCCCCCCCCACCAGACGCCTTTGCAGAACATGGTCCATGCTCATTATGTCGCTCGCCTTCTGGATTGCAAAATACAGAAAGATGATGTTTAGAAGGGAGGGGGCTGTGTGGGAGGCAGACAAGAGTGGGTTTTTCTCAGGGTGTGAGGCAGAGGAAAGGGGGAAACTTCCCAGATGGGAGCTGGGGAGATTCACTTCTTTTTATGTGGATTGAATATTACAGTATAATTAGAATAAAGGTAAAGGTAAAGGGACCCCTGACCATTAGGTCCAGTCACGGATAACTCTGGGGTTGAGAGCTCATCTCACTTTACTGGCTGAGGAACCTGGTGTACAGCTTCTGGATCATGTGGCCAGCATGACTAAGCTGCTTCTGGTGAACCAGAGCAGCGCACGGAAATGCCGTTTACCTTCCTGCCGGAGCGGTACCTGTTTATCTACTTGCACTTTGACGTGCTTTCAAACTGCCCAGTTGGCAGGAGCAGGGACTAGCAACGGGAGCTCACCCCATCGTGGGGATTCGAACCGCTGACCTTCTGATCGGCAAGCCCTAGGCTCAGTGGTTTAGACCACAGCGCCACCCGCTGTGAACAGAATAGAACAGAATAGAATAGAATAGAATAGAATAGATGTGTGTGTGTGTTTTATTTCTGTTGTCTTTCTCCTCTCTTTTCCTTCTTCCGTTGCCTTCCTCTCTTTTCTTTTGTTATTTCTCCTTCTTTCTTTCTTTTTTATTTCATTTGTTCTAGATATAATTTTATTGTACTGTATTGTGAAAACTTTAATAAAAAAAATTATGTGATGGATTGCAAAATTCACAAGCAAAGACAAAATTACGCTCGCATGTTCCCCTTTGGGTAAAACACAGCTCTTCACTGGAAAAGCAACCTCTATGAAATGATATAATGCAAACAAACAAACAAAAACAAAACTGATTTAACAAGGAATAACAAAAGCAGGGTCACAAGTGGAGGGGGGGGAGGCTAGTGAGGTTGATCACAACTTCCCCAGGTCATCTGATCATATGGAGATCAGGCTTCTATCCCTTGCTAAATAGAGGATTTCAGACATAAATGAAGACTGTGTGAACTTCACCCTTCCCTGCCCAATGTATCCATTTTAACAATGGTGAAATCCAGCCAATCAGTGCTTCTGGAAGTGACACAGGGTGCAGGATTAACCCCCCTCCCCAGCTTCCCCATCAAACAACTTCTTTTCAGGGACTATGCTTAAGTAGCTATGGCTACCCTGAAAACACAGGGATCAGCAAACTTTTTCAGCAGGGGGCCGGTCCACTTTCCCTCAGACCTTGTGGGGGGCCAGATTATATTTTGGAGAGAAAAAAATGAACGAATTCCTATGCCCCACAAATAACCCAGAGATGCATTTTAAATAAAAGAACACATTCTACTCATGTAAAAACACGCTGATTCCTGGCCTGTCTGCGGGCCGGATTTAGAAGGCAGTTGGGCTGGATTCGGCCCCCAGGCCTTAGTTTAGACTGTCCCCACAGGAAGAACATGGACATGGACACAAAGATGTTCTGCATATGCATGCAATGTGTCCTTTAAAAATAAAGAAATAGTAGTTCACCGTAATGTTGTTCAAATGTATTTATTTAGCACAGCTTGTCTTTAGACAGCTTTGTAAATGGCTGCCTGGGAGAATGCTGAAAACAACCCAGACGTATGGACAGTGCCTGAACGCATGAGTCTTTTCCTATACAATCACTGCTCCCAGCACAGCGACAATTTTGTGGGAATCAATCAGCCCTGGGCCATTTGGTTGTGCCATTTAAACATTCTCCCAGGCATGCAGGAGCTGCCCACATATAAAGACTTTCACACAGTGCTGGGAGTATGTTCAAGGGGCATTGAGTGTTGAGAAGAAATTGGCTTAATCTGAGCAGAAATATCTTCTCATGCTAATGTAGTAATAAAACAGGCTGATGAGGAGTGGCCTACAGGGATTATGGGTAGATATGATTATGAGACAGAGGTATTGAAATAAATTGAAGATAGGACTTCCGATATTTCTAGAGCAATCCACCAAAATGAATAGGGTTTGAATTCAAACATTTACACATTTAAGTCAGACTGTGACAGGCTACAAATTACCCTTCTTTGCATTGTCTCCTTGTTAACAATTCTTGAGTTAATCTGTTCTTTTAAATTCTGTACAAATTCCTTCTTCATATTATTATGAATGCTGGATAAGTGGTGAGAGTTATGCAGGCTATACCTTTCGTCAGGTGAATTGTTTAGATGTGCAGCGAACATCTCTTTATGGGAACTAATTGTTGGAAGGTTGTCCAAATTGTGAAACTCATTGTTGCTTCACCTAGGCATTTCCCATTCTGGACAATTCCTGAACTGAGTTGGGGAAATGACTCATCTGCTCCTCCAGCTGAAGAAGGGACCAAATTAGATTTGCTTATGAAGAGAACTATAGGAATGTTTTGGAAACAGAGAGCGAGAGATGCAGAGAGGAGCAGAAAGACAGGAGCCAGGAGCTGCAGGCTGAAAGACCTCTATGGTTTAAAGGTATTCCACCCCCCTCAGTTTGATGTGAGGCAGTGGATTTGCTAAAGACTTACCTTACAATGTTTGTCTCTGCCTTTGCTCTACTTGTATATTTGTTAATAAACTCTAAATGCCACACGTGTCTAGGGTTCCCCATTCCTGGGAAAACCAACCACTTTGGTGCCAAACCTAGCAACACGAATGCTAGAGAGATATAATCCTTCCCCCAAATTGAGAAAATGTGCCAATCTTAAAGGAATTCAGTAGAGAATGCCTGTAGGGATTTTCTACTCCAGGACCCACTAAATTAGTTTCAGACTTGGATTTGCTAAAATCAAATTGACCCATAAAGTCCTACATAGCTTGAGACCTCTTTCATATATACCTAAGCCCCTAGATCATCTATGGAGGCCCACCTCTATGTGACCTTTCTGTCTGAACCACAGGAGAGAGAGGGTTGTTGCCTAGGGAGGCTTGCCTGCTAGGTATGCTAATTTCCTTGTGATCTGAGCCTTAAAAAACCATCACATGAAATACGCCAGTCTCTGCTTTTATGGTGGTTGTGTTTTGCCCCATGGGATTTGTTCTAGTTCTCAGTATGATTAATGCAGGTGATAGCGGGCGTAATTTCATTTATTCTTGGTTCTGATTTTGGGTTGCTTTGTTCTATTGATTTTAGTGTTGTGTTGGCATACACAGACCTCCCCTCCCTCATTTAATCCCCACAACAACCTTGTGAGGTAGGCAAGGGCTGAGAAGGTAGTAACTGGCCCAGGGTCACCCAGTGAGCTTCATGCCCAAGTGGGGATTTGAACCCTGGTCTCCCATGCCCTAGTCCAACACTCTAACCACTGCACCACACTGGCTCATCTCTTTTAACAGAATCCAGAACCAATCAGAGTCCTCTGCAGCATGTACTGTCAGCGTACCTGTACTTAGAAATCAATTGATATGCATCTCACACACTGCATGTAGCACTCTAGACACTGTAGTATACAAGTATCCTCTTGCTACTCCTAAAACATAAGGACAGTTCACAAGACTGCAATTACACCAGAACAGAATCTAGTACATGAAAGAGATTCAGCTTTAAATTTGTGAAAACAACAACAATAAAACAAAAGGGCAGATCTCCAGCCTTTTCAGGTGCACATCTAGGCATAGATGAGGCATGTTGATGAGGTTAAATGGTTTCCCACAATTAATAACATATTTGAATATTCTGCAAATTAGACTAATAAGGTTCGTGGGTGGTGGTTTTGCATATGGCACTCTTAAGCCTAAAATGGCACGTCCGTCATTGAGGTTGGCAGACTGGCAGGAGCCCCCTCCCCCAGGTTGAAAGTGGTGCAATAGAAGCATTGCTGCCCTCTCTATCATTCTGCTAAATATGTTTTGCAGCTTTTTGTAACATTTGAAGAAGCCGAAAAAGCCCATTGACCAAAGATTACTGTGGCACAAAAGCTGTGTGTGCAGAGCAGCAGAAAATAATCCTTCTGTCATGCTACTTTTAGCTATCTTAAAAACCACCTCTCTCTCCGCCCCAAACTTAAAAACTACAGATTTTCTGTGCCATTAAGCTAATAGCTGTGAGCACAGGCACCCACAGGGTTAGGCATCTTTGGGAGGGGAGAAATTACAGTTCACAAACAACCAGTGTTTTCCGTTCACAATCCAAATCGTTCCACAGTCCATCCTCAAGTACAATAACACAGTCCTCCTTATTACCAGCGTTATTGGGCTCTCCTTGTTTCCAATTTGTGTAACTTAGGGGTGCCCCATTCAGATACACGAATCTCCCTTCAGTCTGGATATCGTTGATACCGAGAAAAACAACCTTCGAATTCCTCTTTACTATTTCTGCCATGGCTGCATTTTCTGCTGCGTTCTTCGGGGCGGCAAGAGCTGCACCTCCATTTTCACACAGTCTTTTCCCACTGGAGAAATTTACTTCTTGACCAGTTGAAACAAAAATTTTCTCTCCGACTTTCACATGCTGCAACATCACAACTAGACACGGAGAGAAAAGCACAGCACAGTGAGAAGCATATGAGAAATAATTGCTGGCAGCCTGAATAGTAACTGTTCCACACTTACGCACATGGGCACGATCCACCCAGAGTCAAGCACTTTAAACCACTACCAATTTGAATGGTAGACAGTTGGCTATATGCTTCCAACTTGTAATCAATAAAGTTGTGGCCTAAATTTCTGCCAAAAACCAAACCAAATATCTGACTCCTGTGTGAATTTATTTCGGGGAAAGGTAAAAGGTCTAAACACGCAAATCGGGTCCTCCATTAAAGAGGGCATGTGTTGCAGTGCAACCTGACCCGGTGTTGTGGGTGGGTAATCCTGGAACAGCTACAACCCCTGATAGGTGGGTCCCGTGTTGTTTGGGTGCAATCTGGCCAATGGGCTGCCTTGAAGAAGCAGCAATGCAGGACCTATATAAACCCATGCAAGGCTTACGAGCTTCCTCTTTGGGGCTATCGCATCGGAACACCCGCCCACATCTCCCTATATTTACAATGAAATAAATGGGATTAAAAGGCAATTAATTCTGGATAAGCCGTGCCTTTTATAAACCTCTCCCAACTTGCTGCCCTCCAGATGTTTCGGACTACAGCCACAACTCCCATCAGCCCTAGGTAGCATGGCCAGTTGTTAAGGATGATGGGAGTTGTAGTCCAACAACATCTGGGAGGTTCCAGGCTGTAGGAGGCTGCTCTTTATGTTCATCAATCTCGAACACACTGAGAAAAATCTGTCATTTCCCTTCACACCCCACCCAGAATAATCAGTCCTTTGAGTCCCATTGTCCCACCTCAAAAGCAAAACAGATTAGCACCCACTGAAACCAAAATTTGTTCACACATGCAAAATGTTGAACAAGCTGATTAATAAAGGATCAGTTTTCTTGGTTGTAAAATCTGCATGGGATGACATGATCACCTCACTTTTTGTGTGGAGGGCATAACCTGGCTCCAAGTAACAAAAAGAGATGAGACGATAGTAGAAAGTTTGCAACATTTGAGCTATTGACAACACAGACTGACTCCTTTATATGGGCAAATCTTAGTTAGGCCCATCTGTACTATACATTAAAAGTTGTATTATACCATTTAAACAGTTATGGCTTCTCCCAAAGAGTCCCTGCGTACCTCCCTATTAGCTTGTTGTTTTTGCACTCTCTCTCACGCGCACACACAACACAAGCAACCGTTTAAAAATAAATATAAAAACAAGCATTGAAAATGCATATTCCATCTTACTCTTTTTATACTTGGTAAGGTCATCTTGAAGAGTCTGCATTTTCTTTTCCAAAGCAGTTTCTTGTTGTTGAGTGGAAGTAATGCCTAAGTTGAGAAAATGAAGATATGGTTCATATGGTTAAGCGCAGATGATTTATATTGGAAAGTTGCCACCCAGACCATTGCCAATTCCTGACCCTGTACTACCTGCTGTCCTTTGTCACCCGTATATCAATTATTTTTATATGACATTTGCATCCTGCCTTTCTTCCATAATATAGCTGAAGGCATTGGGGGGTCCCAGGTGCCCTAGTCAGGGACCGACTAGATCCAGACCTACTTAGCTTCAGCCAATGTTCCTGCATTATGTGCCTTCAGCCCATTCCTTGGGGGCATAAATGCCCACATTCACAAGCACAGATAATGTAGCCCTTCTGCCTAAAAGAGAGATGCAAAATATAGTGAAGGAAGAAGGGAGATAGGGACCGCTTATTCACTGTGGGCAGAAGCAAGAAGCATCAGGCATGAACGGCAGCTGCCCTTGCCAAAATGGTGTTCTCCTGATGTTTTGGACTACAACTATCAGTGCTGGTTGCGGCTGATAGGAATTGTAGTCCAAAACATCTGGAAGGTGCCAGGTAGGTGAAGGCTGAACTACAGGAAAGGAGATTTTCGCATATATATTTTTTACTAATGTTTAATCCAATTATAGGACCAGTTCAGCAGCAGATTAAGCTGTATAGGGAGGTCTGTGACTTTCTTGGAAGCATTTCTCTTGGGTTCCTGTTGTGGTCCTAAAGGATCTCCACTGGTTTCTGGTATGTTTCCAAGCACAATTCAAAGTGTTGGTACTGACATTTTAAGCCCTAAACAGCCTTGGCCCATTATACCTGAAGGAGCATCTCCACCCCCATAGTTCAGCCTGGACACTGAGGTCCTCCTCCAAGGGTCTTCTGCTGGTTCCCTCACTGCAAGAAGCAAAGTTACAGGGAACCAAGCAGAAGGCCTTCTTGGTGGTGTTGCCCTCCCTGTGGAACACCCTCCCAGCAGATATCAAGCAGATAAATAACTTTACAACTTTTAGAAGACATCTGAAGGCAGCCCTGTATCGGGAAGTTTTTAATGTTTGATGTTTTATTATGTTTCCATATGTGCTGGACGCTGGCTGGGGCGGGGGTACAAATAATAACATTATTATTATTATTATTATTATTATTATTATTATTATTATTATTATTAATTATTCCTGATTTACAGTAGATTATCCATGGGGTACTTTCAGATTTCTGTGGTTCAGTTTATCCATCCAGCAGCCTCAATGTGGTTGCTCTATGTGGGTCTGCTGCTGCCAGGGTCATGCTACGATGATATGAAGACATCATTGTCTGAATTGCCTCCTCCACATTAGTTTATCTACAAGCTGCCCCTGTTTAAATGATGACAGCATCTTTAAAAGGTGCCACTTGAATAATGGGGAACAGGATGGCTCTGAATGCCCAAGCCCCATTGTGACACTGGTTGACATAAATGGTGCTTCTACATGAACCCACTGATGTATTCCCAGGTGCAATGGCTTGGGGACCACCGGATGCATTTTGGCCCTATGGTTTTCTAAGCAAAGCTTTCACAGGAGAATAATTATCGTGCAAACCATTCACTGGCATTCACAAAGAAAAGGTTATGTTGCTCTTGCAGTGCCCATTCATGTCTTCCTGAAAGCAAAATTAAGCACCAGAAAGTTGATTTCTTACCTGCCATTTCTCCCTTTTCTCCTTTCTGGCCTGGGGGCCCTGCAATTCCAGGTGGCCCTGGAGGCCCCGCCTTCCCAGGAAAACCCTGTTGGCCCCTTACTTCGACTCCTTGTGTTTGAGAAAAAGAAACAGCTTTTGGATACTATTCCCCCCGTAACAAACAGCCAGCAAGGAAAAAAAGGTCACTTTAAATAATGCACATTCACATTCCTGATGGCAGCCTTCAAGTGACAAGATGTTGCTAGAGCTCACCTTGTTCTCAGCTGATAATTGCGATTCTGTGCTGATGCCACTGCAAATCATCACAATTGTTTATTCTCCTCCTGGTTCCTATATATTTACCCTGCTTACTCTGTTCCCTGACTCCCCACCAGCTCTGCCTAGATTTGCTTTGCTCCACAATCTCTCTTCCACTACAGAGTACATACATGTACTCAGCACATACATACAGACCAGGCATATCTCCCGCTCCTACCTCCTTTGTCTCTCTTGCACATTTCACATATACACAGCTTCACATACAATTATACCTTCTACCCCTCTCCCTCCCCCCATCACATAGATCCTTCTCTCTCTTCTCAAGAGGATCTCCGCACTACAAATCCGCCTTCAAGCTGTCTGAGAAGCTCAGTGTGTAAATAGGTTTAGAACTGGTTGTTCCAAGCTCAGACCACATGGCTCTAACAAGCCTTTCTTGTGTTCCTATACTAATAATGTAGGAACTTTCACTAGTGTAGCTAATCCAAGTTTTATTGCCTGTGTGTTCCGACTCAGGTATGGAAAAGCACATGAACCCAACCTTTGAAGAGATTGCAGGTAAGCCACTTTTAACTTACCAAGCGTATGGTCTTTTCTATGCTAAGGGAAGAGGGGAGTTTTGGAACTCACACGGGCATATTTCAAAGGCCTATATTTCCATGCTTTACTTTCCTGCATGTGTTGTGATTAAAAACACCTGCTAGGGTTCGCTCAACAAAGAGTATCAGCCCCAAACTGGGATCTTGGCATCCAGGAATTTTTAAGTCCCTATTTTAAGACCCTATTTCCCCCTTGCCACCAACAGGGATAAGGGAAGCTATTCAGTCACTTCTCTCTCTCACCTCCAATGCTCAAAGAAAAGAGCTTGCAAAAGTGCTATGAAGCACCCACCCACCACTCAAAGCAAAAACATGCTTTTCAGAACCATGGAGACAGTCCCCACCCTGTCCCCGTGCCTTTTGGGACCTTGGAAAACAGTACGACGACAATGTAGTGCAAATAGAGGAAGTGGAGGGGGGGAGAGAAAGAGAAAGAGAGAAGGGTTAAATACATAGCACCCTGCCAAGTCACACACATACATGAGAAACCCAGCTGAGATATAGATGAGCTATCATAAGGCGCCAAAGATTACCATATAACTATATGGAGATACCTTGGTCTCCCTTCTCTCCTTTGGCACCATCTTTCCCATCTCTTCCAGGTAAACCGGGGATTCCTGGGTTGCCGCATGCCATTACTGGGCAAGTGTTTGTTTCAGAAGCAGCGGCCAACACCGGCGATGTTCCCAGCATCAGGGCGATGAAAATTCGAAGATACATTGCTGATACCTTAGACAGATAACCAGTTAAGAGGAAATTATTTTGAGATCTTTTAGAGGTTGCCTATGGCCACTCTGCTGTTCTTTCTCTGCCAGTGAGAGAGGACTCCCATTTTGGCCTCCTAAGATGAGACTCTCAGAAAGCCATCAGCAGCCCTGTCAGTGTGTTTTGTGCCATTGAAGGCCATCGGTCTATCAATTTGAATTCTGAACAATTGTTACTTTACCCAAATGATCTTGGTGTTGTGGATGTGTGAGACAACCGCAAATGCTGTTGGAGAACTCTAGCTTCTTCACAGAGCTACAGTTCCCAGAATCCATTGAAAACCGGTTTGAATATTAGTTTAAATGTATGCACCACAGGCTTCCATGTGTGGATTACCTGCTGGATCACAAATTGTGGTAGCAACTCAGGCTGCGTATACATTACTGCCTTAAAACACAGCTAGGTCATTATTTTTCTCAATTCGGATCGAAGCTGGTTTGCGGGGAAATGCATCAAAATGCAGTATTTAATAAGAGACTAGATACAGGATAGATTTAGACTGTGACTAACAGCATGTGAACCAAACCAGTGGCGCAAATGCATTGGATGCAGAGTAAATGGGAGTATGTACACAGCCTCAGGTGTGTACCTCTGAATGCAGATGTTATCTGTCCAACTGCATTGTTTCAGCTGCATGTGCATCTGAATGCAAATCTTCATCCACTTTGTTGCAGAACATTTAACAAGGCACAAGTGGAGCTGTATTTCAGCATAGGTCTAGGCATGTCCTGGTTTATATTTTGTGATATGAGGCTTAGAATAATAGAATCATAAGAGTTGGAAGAGACCACAAGGGCCATCCAGTCCAGCTTAGTTTGGCTAGAACTGAGTATACACTTCCAGAACTGATGCTAAATACATTACTCCTGATAAATGAGCCACTGTGGCTGCTAGAGGGCCATGAAAATTTGTGCCCTGGGCTTTTTAGACCCATCTACCTGCTGCTCTGGTTCAGCAGAAGCGCCTTAGCCATGCTGGCCACATGACCCAGAAGCTGTACGCCGGCTCCCTCGGCAAGTAAAGTGAGTTGAGTGCGCAACCACAGAGTCGTCCGTGACAGGACCTAATGGTCAGGGGTCCCTTTACCTTTACCCATGTACTATCTGAAACCAAAGGGGCACATTGGTTGCCAGATGTGATTTCCCCCCATCTCTCCTACCCCCACTACTATAAATAGTATTTCAGCTGTCATACTAAAACAGATGTGTCAATAAGACAAGTTTATCTGATTAACTGTCTGCCTTTGAACCAATCCATTGCTTAATCAAATAAATTTAAATAAATGCCCATATTACCAACTCTTCATCGCCAACAAAATAAAGCCTGTTGCATATTGTAAAGAAGACATTTAATATTTTATTCGCATTCCCTGTCACAGGCAAACATCCAAACTAAAACAGTTTGATAAAAAGCATGCCTCTAATTCAGTCCCACAAATTAAAGCAATTTAAAGTGGAATGGTAAATCAACTAACAGCACACTCCTAGCTCTGTCTATTCCAAGATAAGTCCTATTGAATTCAAACTTGCTCACTCCCAGGTAAATGGGGTTAGGATTACATTCAGGCTTATTTTGAGAATGGGGAAACAGCCGATGGATTAAACTATTTTGTAGAACCTGGGGAGTTTAACAAGCAAAGTTTTCATCCAGCATTAATCCGAAGCAGCATTACTTACCAGATCCTCATATGTTTCCTTGATCAAGTGAAGCAGCTCGGCTGATCTGAAGAGAGATGAAGGCTAGCCAAGAAAGGGGAGGATTTCTGTTCTGCTTAGAATGGTGGGGGAAGAAATCAGTAAAAAATCCCACAGATAAGTATGTTTGATTTTACCTCTGTGGATTGCAAAATTGTACTTTATACACCAGCACTTACTGGCACGACTTCATGCAGTGTTTCAGCATAACCTTTCCAACCCCCCCCCCCCCCCAGTCAATTTACTGGAAAACAGGGACAAATTCTAGAACTTGCCCTTTCATATAATCACTGGAAGTGCTTCTTCCAGCAAATAGATCTACAGACATCTTATAGAATTGTGATACAGAAATCTGTTATATTATGAATTATAGTGATACAGAAATCTAAAACGCTTTATACTTTCTGCAGCATTATCGGAAAGGTTGGGCTGTCAATCTATAACCATTTTTGAACCTTCTGATGAGTTTGTTCAGAGTAACCTTCCTTGTAAGCTCTCGGATAAGTAAGATAGGTGAAACCAATGGGAAGTAAACATGTTTTTGTTAAAACCATCCAAGTTTCCCCAAAGTAATGATGATTAAATCCACATATGACCTCTCCATGCAGTTAAACAGAGTTCCAGAATATCCGGAGAGGCCATAAAGCTCTTTGCAAAAGATTAAGCTAGCAGTGAACGGTAGCTTTAAAGCCAGTTGAAACTGAGGCAAAAGAGGGCGGGTGGTGAACATTTATCTATCCTCGTTTCAACACTAGGCCCTGTTTCCAGTCACAGAGGATATTCCCTATTCAGAAAGGCTGGATGTGGCTGATTCCATCCCAGCTGTTACACCAGAATCTAAAGTGGAACATGGGCAGTACTTTTTCTTCCTTTCCACCCTGAGAAGTATTCTGGAACCTAAGGGGAAAGCACAAGAACAAAAAGAGCAAGTTCAGGTAGAGTGGATGGCCGCACCTGAGAAAGAAGAAGGGTGGATATACACCCATGGTTTATAATGTTAAGGAAGGGTTAAGAAATGGTTTTCACAACGTAGTTGGACACATTGTGCTCTGCTTTTAACGTTCATAATGGATTATTAAAATGAGACACCAGAGGGCTCTGCAGAGCAACCAGGAACCAGCAGTAGGGAAATTACGTTTTGACGGACAAAAACATGGTAAGAAACGCTTTTAATCTACAAGTCTGCCCTGTAACGTTTTAGAATGATATATCTAATATCATTCTAATAAAGTTAAACGCGTCCCTTGTAGATCCAAGCGAAGTAAAAAACAACAACAACAACCCATTATTCTTCATTGAGCAGCAACATCATAGGACAGCCTGGAAGTAGGGTGGCTGTGGGTCCTACTTTACAGAGGACCACCCTTTATTGGAAAGGGTCCTCTTTTGGAAGGGTAGCCTGATTCAAGTATAAATCACCATAAGGATGGAGAGCAGGGACCCATGAACAGGTAGCAGCACCCTGAGCAGCAAACAGACGCAGCTCACCTGATCAGTCTCCCCCACAAGCCCATTCTGCTTATATCGAAATTATTGCAAGTTTTATGCAAATGTGTGTCATCTTTTGTACTCTTTTTTTGATGACGTGTACATGGCTACCTGACCTGAGGGACTTTCATGAATGTGGAGGGGACAACAAAGTATATCACAGGGTAACAGGTTAATAGAATTGCAGAGTTGGAAGGGAGCATGTCTAGTACAACCCCCCTGCAGTGCAGGAATCTTTTGCCCAGCATGAGGCTCAAACCCATGACCCTGAGATTAAGACACTCATGCTCTACCGACTGAGCTAACTCAGAGTTTTCAGGTATAACTGGCAATAATACAAAGGCATCCTTCCCATTGGTAATAAGTATTTTGTCTCCAACTTTATTTACCACTCCTGTCAAAGTGAAGGAAGCATAAGAGAAGAAAAGTAATGTTTTACCATTCTGGGTTTATAAAGTCAGATCTAAGGGTTTATTCACACGCATGTACGTTAGGCAACAGAGGCTTGGAATGGAGGCAAGAACATCTTGGGATGGTGTCCCACAAAGCTCAGAATGTTTAGCAGCAAGAAGAAGAAGAAGAAGAAGAGTTTGGATTTGATATCCCGCTTTTCACTACCCGAAGGAGTCTCAAAGCGGCTAACATTCTCCTTTCCCTTCCTCCCCCACAACAAACACTCTGTGAGGTGAGTGGTGCTGAGAGACTTCAAAGAAGTGTGACTGGCCCAAGGTCACCCAACTTTCCTCCTTCTGTTTCAATATTCATGTTACACGATGGGCTACCATAGTCTCAACAAGGGGTTGGGCCTTGAGCTTCTCAAACAGCAGCTCTTCATAGCAAACAGCAAACCGCCTTTGAAACCAAGAAGGCTTTCTAAGGTAGCTTGTGATGTTTGCAGAGAATCTGCTCAAACTCTTTGGACCTTGGCCCCATGTTTGTTAGTGACAAATATAATCCATTGCCGTTGCCGTGACACACATCACGTGGAAAGAAGGGGGGGGGAATAAAATAAATGCATGATAACCATTCTTACACATGCATGCATCAACTAGTCCATTTTAAGGCTATCTGCTCCAACTGCCAGAAATCTTTTATTTTAAATGACTATTCCTTAATTCAAAACATGTCAGTTGCTCAAGAACATAGGGCA
The DNA here is from genome assembly GCF_009819535.1 of Lacerta agilis. NCBI lineage: Eukaryota > Metazoa > Chordata > Lepidosauria > Squamata > Lacertidae > Lacerta > Lacerta agilis. Next base: position 17,820,973 of record NC_046316.1, on the reverse strand, counting down.
AGATCCTTCTTTCAGAGACCTACCACTCCATTGTGTAGTACAGTGGTACCTCAGGTTACAGACGCTTCAGGTTACAGACTCCGCTAACCCAGAAATAGTACCTTGGTTTAAGAACTTTGCTTCAGGATGAGAACAGAAATCGTGTGGCAACGGCGCAGCAGCAGCAGCGGGAGGCCCATTAGCTAAAGGTTAAGAACAGTTTCAGGTTAAGAATGGACCTCCAGAACAAATTAAGTTCTTAACCCGAGGTACCACTGTATCCAGAAAATATCAGGGTTCTGAAATGCATTTTAGATTTGAAGTTTCAGGTGGATCTAAGGCCTTAATTTGTTTAATTGTAGAATTTAATCCTAGATGGGCCACTGACCTGATCCAGCAACTCTTCTTGTGTTTTTGTTGGATCTGTCAGATGCTGGACATTGGAGTGGTTTTGTTTTGTTTTGTTTTGTTTTGTTTTGCTTCTTTTGTATATTTGTTAAACCTTGCAACTGGGATAGAAGAAAAGACTGGCACTCTCTATGGAGTGTTTTTCTGAGGATGTCGTGAGATGACAGAGATAACAAAGATGACCTTGAGATAACCTAGTGTTGGCCTTACCTGAAGTTGGCCTTACAGGGAACATGTGTTTGCTGATGAAAGTGTAATGCTCCTCAGCTCAGGGTGAGTATTTAGGGCTTTAACTTATAGTATTGTTCAGTCAGAAGGAAGATCCGAAAAACTGATACAGCTGACTGACTCATAATGTGACTCTGAAGGTGGCATCACAAAGAACCAGGGCTTTTTTTCAGCTGAAACTTGCCGAAACTCAGTTCCGGTACCTCTCAGGTGGGCATCATTGCCATTATAAGAGAACAAAGTGAGTTCATGGTGAGGTCTGGGAGCTGTATAGAACCATGATTGATTCGTTCATTATGGCTGCACTTTAGCTCTTACTCATCACTGGAGTAAGTGTAGGAGAAGACGGTTCAGGGAGGACGGATGACATGGGATGCACCAGGCTGTATAGATTAGACAGGTGTGGAATGACTAATCTGTACTATATCCACACCTTAGAACTGGCAATGTAACCTAATGAACTATGCCTCCATTGACAAGATTACTTGAGAGTCTCCATATCTTGGCAACAGGTTCTTTTCACAATCATAGTACCCTCAGGGATCCAATATCCCTTTCCTTGCAAGGTCTGTGGTTTATAAAGATATCTCCATTGACCTAATGTCTGGTAATAATACAAAACATTTGGGATTACAGCTAGAAGGCAGTTTAAAAGCATGGATTTCCCCCACCCCTCTGCCTTATGCAGCATGCTTTGACCATGCTAGTTGTCACAGGAATACAAAGGAGGATAGATATTCTGCTATGCAAAAGTGCCCCACTTTTCCTAGATTTTTCCGTATCCCCAAACTGGTTAGCAATAGGGTCCTGCTTCTGATGGTCAGAAGTTTAGCTGGGCTGTTGGCCTGGTTGAAAGGAGACAATGAGAGATAGCTAGTTCCAGAACAACCCAACCTATGTCCAAGTAACAAATAGCACAAATCTGGGAGATATGTCAGAGTCAGTAGCCTTATAGCAGGCACGTACAACTCCCAAGAGACTGCGATCGAATCACATTATAAAAATACTGGCTGTGATCATAGAATCATAGAGTTGGAAGAGACCACATGGGCCATCCAGTCCAACCCCCTGCCAAGTAGGAAACACCATCAAAGCATTGCTGACAGATGGCTGTCAAGCCTCTGCTTAAAGACCTCCAAAGAAGGAGACTCCACCACACTCCTTGGTAGCAAATTTCACTGCCGAACAGCTCTCACTGTCAGGAAGTTCTTCCTAATGTTTAGGTGGAATCTTCTTTCTTGTAGTTTGAATCCATTGCTCCGGGTCCACTTCTCTGGAGCAGCAGAAAACAACCTTTCACCCTCCTCTATTTGTCATCCTTTAATATATTTGAACATGGCTATCATATCACCCCTTAACCTTTTCTTCTCCATGCTAAACATACCCAGCTCCGTAAGCCGTTCCTCATAAGGCATTGTTTCCAGGCCTTTGACCATTTTGGTTGCCCTCTTCTGGATACATTCCAGCTTGTCAGTATCCTTCTTGAACTGTGGTGCCCAGAACAGGACACAGTATTCCAGGTGAGGTCTGACCAGAGCAGAATATAGTGGTACTATTACTTCCCTTGATCTAAACGCTATACTCCTATTGATGCAGCCCAGAATTGCATTGGCTTTTTTAGCTGCTGCATCACACTGTTGACTCATGTCAAGTTTGTGGTCTACCAAGACTCCTAGATCCTTTTCGCATGTACTGCTCTCAAGCCAGGTGAGCTACCCATTGTTATTGACAGGCGAAGTTGTTGAGCTTTTTTTTGGGGGGGGGGGAGATCGCTAAGCACCACACGATTGAACGCAATCTACCATAGACGTCCCACAATCTACCTGTTGGACATGCCTGCCTTATAGGATCAATTGGAAGTCTTTTGGCCTCTTGTGTGGGTAGCTACAATTACTGTTGACCACCTGAAATGATGGTGAGTGTTGTTGCTCTGCAGTTTCTTCCTTCAGCAAGCTCCCATGCTGGTACAGAGAGCAACATTCCTGAATCCGAATACTAGAATCACTGGTATGATTCCTTGAGCGCCTTATGAAATTATGCCATGGTCTGAGCTGGAGTAGCCTTTGTTATACGTTCTTGTGCAGGTGAGGAACAAATGGCAGTTTTGCATTTGGGGGATTGACTGAAAAGGCACGTGTGGTTTTCTTGTTGTTACCATGGGGACGGATGTTGCCTGAATGTCTGTGTGTACTCATAACCTGTATTTTTTATTCTTGGACATGCTTTACAAGAAATCACATGCCTCACATTAAATTTGCCATATTCTTTCTGCACACAGTCAGGTAAAGGAAAGCAGCATCTTGAATATCACTTGTGCAAATTACTGTTCAATCTAGAGGGGTATTGAATTTTGAAAGAATTAGAACAAACTATTCCTTGACCTCACAAACATGGCCACCCCCCGTACCTCCTGATTTTAGAATTCACAAATGACTAACCACTCAAGTGTGCAGCCTCTGTCATGCCACTTGCCATCCTGATGCATTTCTACACAGTCCTCATTGCCAAGATTATTTGGTTCTCCTTGGGCCCAGTTTGAGTACCCAATGACATCACCGTTCAGGTTCACAAACCTGCCTTCGGCTGCCATGTCATTGATCCCGAGGACTGCTCTTCTGTTATACCAGGTCACTATTTTTTGCAGGGCACTGTTCTCTGCTGCATTCCTCGGGAAGGCAAGTGCGCCACCCATGCGCGAGCAGGTCTCACGCGCAGCATCATAATCACCTCTGGAACCATCTGTTTTGAATACCTTTTCACCGACCATCACACCATTGGGGGTAAGGAGAACTAGAAAGAGAAAGGATTGCAAGGCTTTCAGATCTCATGCTGTAAAACGGCAGGTGCATTGATGGTACGGGCAGCGTTTTATATTTCAGTGGGAGGAGAAAGGTTCTCAGGGTGGTTTAAAGCAGAGGAGAGGATGGGAGTGGTGGTTGCACAACATATAGATGGCCATTGGCCATGGGTTCCCCATCACTTTTGTGAACTCAAATTGCATCAATAGTAAACTTGAGAAGACAAGAGCTGAGAAGACTCATTATTTGTAGGTGCAGTGATGAAGCTGCATGCTCCGCTACCGGGGGCGGAGAGCATGCAGGGGTGTGGCCGGCGCCCCCCCGGGGGTGTGATACACGCCCCAGGGGCATGGTGTGCATCCCGGAGGGGTAGTATGCCACCCGTTGGGGTGTGGCGCACCGCCCACAGGGGCGTGGTGCGCATTCTGTGGGCACGCCGCACCGCCTGTGGGGACGTGGCACCTGGCGCGCATAGAGGTGCGCACCGCATGTCTGGCAGGGCCACCGTGATTGCACCCTATCGGAATAGTGGTGCCGGGGGTGGTCTGCTCCCTCCGCACTCCCATTCCTCTGCCAGTGTGTAAGTGAAGATTAAGGTATCATTATGACAGAGGGCTAAATATTTATATAATTTTATTTTTTATTATGATTATGACTATTGATATTATTCTTAATGTTTCCTTATCTATCTGGTTCCTCTTTTTTTCTTTAACTTTTCTTCTTCTTTTCTCTTTTAATTTAGTCTTTCCGATCCTATTTGTTGTAGGTATTATTTTACTGTATTGTGAAAACTTTAATTAAATATTTTGGGTGGAAATAGTCCACTTGAAGCTATATCAGCCGATTTGGACAAAAGCAAACGATAATCCCCCTTTCTTACCTTTTTGAGTTTTGGTGATGGCAGCTTTCAAACCCTGCAGCTCTGTTTCCAAGCCCCTTATTTGTGTTTTGAGGTTTTCCAGCTCTGGATGAGAAAATAGTTGCATTAGATTTCCTGATCAACTGCAAATTGCAGAAGTGAACTTTTTCAAAATATGTATGGATAACAATCTATATGGCCAAGCTTTCATGTAGCTACAGAGCGCAGAGTCCCTCATTTGAGAACAGTGCACCTAAAACTATAATGTGCCAAGTGGTCCTCAGTTGATCATTCTTTTAGGTTATTCAAACATATTTTTTTTTTTACTGTACACAAGAAGCAGAATAAACTTCCTCCTCTTTAAAGAAGTCGAAGGGCGTTTGCCAACAGAAACAATAGCTATTCTGTCTTCCGACATTCAGTATTTCTCAGTATGTAAGAAGGAAATGTAATACAAACAGTTCTTGACCTCACTCATCTTGGCTGGTTCACTTGGAAATTTTTCTTCAGGTGCAAATTTTGTTAACTTCCTGGATGGTGAGTTGAACTAGTTGCCCTCTTGTTTGGAGATGGAATTAAAATAACCTCATGTAAATAATTGCAAGTGACAGATTTGTGCACCCAACTATGGGAAGAGAAAGAGACGTTTTGTGGAGAGTCTGTGTAAGTTTTTGCCTTGCAACAGGGCAATAGTAGGTCCAGCTGAAGCCTCCTGGGGAAAGGGGAAGGGAGGGGAAAACTGCCAAGAGATTTTCCTCTTAGGGTTGGGATTGTGCCTGCTGTGGAGTTTCTTTTCTCCCAGAGCTCAGAAAGTGCTTCTGCCTGAAGACCAGTAGCCCTGTGTGTTGGCTCTTAAGATTGTACTTGCGAAGGAGTGGTCAGTATTTGGATGTGGCTCCTCTTTTTGCACACACTGACAACGCCACATCGGGGTAAGAAAGCTGACAATTGCCCTCCAGAACCCCTAAGTGAGAAATGCGCACATGTGCACACCAGATTAGTAGTAACCAGGGCTTTTTTTCAGCTGGAACTTGCCGGAACTCAGTTCCGACACCTGTCAGGTGGGTGCCATTGCCGTTATAAGAGAACAAGGGAGGCGTTCATGGTGAGTTCTGACACCTCTTTTTCAAGAAAAATAGCACTGGTAGTAACCATACAGAGGCATTTTATTTTTTAGAGGGAGAGAGTTGATTCAGAAGGAGAGAGCATCTTTGTCCCTCATGGAGTCATGATTGGCCCAGAAACCAAAGGTATATATTTCTTCCTCACTTCTTGACTTTGAGTAGTGCCTGTGGACTTTCGGCCTAAACTTCAAGTCTTTGTATCACTTTTTTTTGCTAATCTCAATATGAGGCGGTTTTGAAATTTGATCCTCAATATATTTGCACATTGTAGAGGAAAACACTTTCTTCCAATCTATTTTCTTCCCGCTTGGCTGGAGCAATTGTAATTATGTTAATACTTTTTCGTTTTCTTGCCGATTATGTGCCAGTTGTGTGTTATACAGTTATACAAATTTCACTTTGACCAAATAAAAACATAAGGAGGTCAAACAATGCAATTGATATTGGATGGACTACTAGCTCTCACCCTTGCCTACCTCACTGGGTTATTCTGATAATAAATGAGCAAAATGGTGTCAAATGCTTTGTATACTGAAGAAGAGCTGTCAGAATGAATCGTTGTCATCATCTTTGTCCTCCTGGTACTTTGGACATCGAGGGAAAAAAAGTTTAGCCCCCCCCCTTTAGATTATAAATCTCTGGTAGGGCTTATATTATTTATTATTTTTGTACAGTGCCTGTGTTGTTGCTGATGACGATAATAATAATAATAATAACTGACAACAACAACTTTTACCTGGAATATTTCTGTTTCCACATGATCCCTTTCCACCTATACAGCCTTTATCTCCTTCTGAACCAGGAATGCCAGTTGGTCCTGCTGGACCCTGTAGTTCTTGAGGTCTTGGTAATCCTGTAACAGAGGCCCAAATCAGTTAACTGATATGTGACTTAAAACAACAACAACTCTGTTTCATAGTGCCTATCATTTGAGGTTAACGTAGACAGTACTCCACACTCTTTTGTCAGAACAGTCACCTTGTCTCCAATGAGATTTTACTTGAGAATTGTGCCTCAGAGTTCTTTGGCTCCTATACTATTGTCCGTTAGTGAAGTGCTGATACCATAGTCCACCATATTCAGGCATTTATTAGTTGTTTCTGTGGAAGGGCCACAGAGGTGTAGGGAGCTGTGAAGCAGACCACCCTCTTCCTGCTTTGCCAGTCTGATTGGCTTCAGTACCAGCCACGAAGAAAGCGGATTGGTGCAGTGTTCATCGATCACAGAATTGTAGAGTTGGAAGGGACGCTGAGGGACAGCCCCCTGCAATGCAGGAATATGCAGCTGTCTCATATGGGGATCAAACTTGCAAAGTTGGCATTATCCATGCTCTAACCAACAGAGCAATCCATCAGTTGGGATATCTACCAACTATCCAGCTATCCCTCTGCTTCCCCAGTCCAATATCAGAAGCCTGATACCTTTTGCTAGCCTGAGCAAAGGACACCCAAGTGCACAGAACAGGGCAAGGGGCAGGAACTGGATAGGGCCTGGCAAGGTGGACTGAGAAGCCTGGTGGGCTGCATTTAATCTGTGGGCTGGAAGTCCCTCAACCTTTCTGTAGCATGTTAAACACCAGCTTGAGCATTGTGGCATGAGCTTTTCACTTTTTTGATCTGCTATATGTGTCTTTGTCTGATTTTAGTGCATGTGATGAAGTAGCCTGTGGTTTACCTAAATTACAGTAGTTAGATATTCTAGCCTTATGAAATACTATATTACCATAAAATAGTTCTTCCTGACATTGCTGCTATAAGGAACAGGAAGGTGCCGTGTCCCCCATTTCCTGTCACAGGGGCTTTGATCTATTGTTGTTAGCTAAAAAAAAAGAGCCCACACACACTCGCTCCAAGCCTGTATGCGAGAACAGAGTGGATCAAGCTAATACAGAAGTTATTTACCCCAAAGTGCACAAAAAGAGAGTGCACTCTCCCCATAAATGTTCTGGTACCTTGATCTCCCTCTTCTCCTTTTGGTCTGGTCTCATCAGATGCACATATAATTAATGTACAAGCATTAGGAACCCATCCTGACAGAACAAGCCTTGGAGCAGAGCTGGTGGTTCTCTGCAGAGATGCTCCCCTTACCAATGGAGAAAGTATTAGAAGTATCAGCATTGTCTGGGTGTATGGTCTAAAGTGGGGACAGAAACAAGCACAACGTCATTAGAAAAGAAGACAACTTAAATTCTGGTCACATGCATATCATACACCGAAAGCACATTTCAAGGACATGGTTTCCCCCAAAGAATCCTGGAAACGGTAGATTATCACCCACAGAGCAACAGTTCCCAACACTGTTAACAAACTGCAGTTCCCACGATTCTTATTTTAGAGTGGCGTGCTCTAAATGTGCTTCAAATTTATGGTGTGGGCGTGACGTTTGTCCTAATTAGCAGCTTCTGATTTTAAGAAGGAGATGGAAAATATCTGACAGAGAATCGGAACAGATACGGATTTTCAGGATTGTGATTTCAGGTTCTGATCTGGAAAGACAAGGTTCAGCAAACATTGCTTGATGCCTTGTTGAGAGGTGAGAACCAGGGGAAACTGGGACCTTACAAAAAAAAAAGAGCAAGTTGGTGACCCAAAGATTAGAACAAGAGCCCAAAGGTCCTTACGTGTGGCACAAACAGGAAGTACCACAAAGAGCTAATTCATTGCTGAATCAGGCGAGGGGTGCAGTTTCAGCACCACAGTACACCAGCCTGTTATGCCAATCATGTTATAACTTGTGCCACCTGTTCTCTACAGTCTTTACATGGTAAGGTTTGGGTAAGGAAAATAAAATGCTAAGTATTTCTAATATGCATTGCTGCTTTCGTCAGCGATGCCCAAGTTTTGGATCCGGAAATCTCCCAATTGCATCCCTTGAGTTCTTTGTGTCAAAGCAAATAGGCTATGATCCCCCCTCCCCTCCCCGGAAAAATCATGCTGTCCTACAAGAAACTATTGTCAGTAGTGATTAGGGTTTACCTCCTACCCCATTCTTGTCCCTGAGTGCTATCACGGTCAGCTGCAAAAGAGAGCTGGGCTCCTGTAGTTTTAATAGTCAGGTGGAAATTGCATGCCTCTGTTAGCTACAGAAAGGCGAGGAAGCCCTGCCATCTGTTGCATCTGGTTACCCTACAGAATACAGATATATAGGCTACTTTCTCTAATCCAAGTGAATGGGTGTGATTCCTTCCTATACAAAAAAAAGCATAACTTCTGCATCTCGGGGAATTGCTGAAGTGATGGTGAAATGCTGCCCCTGTCTGGGGCCTGGCTGCAACTCCAATGCATGCTTACATGGGACTAAGTCCCATTGAGCACAGTAGGACCCTCCTTGTACAGAAAGAGCACCAAGAAATATAGCACAGCCTCCTGGGGGCCCTGTGATATATGGTACCTCTTTCCACCTTCCCTTCACTCCCATTATTATCACAAGCATTTTACTAATCAAATGCATTTAGAGTATTTCGGTCCAATAAGTCCCTGTTGATTTTAGCTCACTGAAAGAATAATATATAAACATTTATACCTGTTAGGATTCTTTGTTTGGTCCATGTTAGGAGTTCATATCAAAAGTCCACTCACTTTGTATTTTCCGTTTTGTTCCACGAAAGTCGTCTTAGCAAGAATAATTTAGGAGGCATTCAGGATTCCATTTATAGACCAAGGGTTATGTAACAAGAGCTCATGTTTCTTACGCAAAGCATTTTAACCATAAATATGTTGCTTCGTGACCCTCCAACTATCAAAGCAGGTCTGTTGCTTTCAAGTGGGACTTCTCAAGAGCATGGTTCCTGGGTTCTTCCTGCTATAGACGCTGTTAATCCAAGAAAGTGAAACACAAAGGAAGTATTGTCCAGTGGTGGTAAAATACATGCAGAGAACAATGGAGCTTGCCACTTCAAAGTAAACAATTCAAAACACATTGTTAACTCATTACGGAACAATTTACAGTACTTGTTAAGAGCAATTGCTTAAATCAATCCACTGGTGGTAGCAAGCGCATAATATTTGTGGCTTGGTTTTCTGTCTTGGGGGTCCTCTGCTTGTTGTTGTTCAGTCGTTCAGTCGTGTCCGACTCTTCGTGACCCCATGGACCAGAGCACGCCAGGCACGCCTATCCTTCACTGCCTCTCGTAGTTTGGCCAAACTCATGTTAGTAGCTTCGAGAACACTGTCCAACCATCTCATCCTCTGTCGTCCCCTTCTCCTTGTGCCCTCCATCTTTCCCAACATCAGGGTCTTTTCTAGGGAGTCTTCTCTTCTCATGAGGTGGCCAAAGTACTGGAGCCTCAACTTCAGGATCTGTCCTTCTAGTGATCATTCAGGGCTGATTTCTTTGAGAATGGATAGGTTTGATCTTCTTGCAGTCCATGGGACTCTCAAGAGTCTCCTCCAGCACCATAATTCAAAAGCATCAATTCTTCGACGATCAGCCTTCTTGATGGTCCAGCTCTCACTTCCGTACATTACTACTGGGAAAACCATAGCTTTAACTATACGGACCTTTGTCGGCAAGGTGATGTCTTTGCTTTTTAAGATGCTGTCTAGGTTTGTCATTGCTTTTCTCCCAAGAAGCAGGCGTCTTCTAATTTCGTGACTGCTGTCACCATCTGCAGTGATCATGGAACCCAAGAAAGTGAAATCTCTCACTGCCTCCATTTCTTCCCCTTCTATTTGCCAGGAGGTGATGGGACCAGTGGCCATGATCTTAGTTTTTTTGATGTTGAGCTTCAGACCATATTTTGTGCTCTCCTCTTTCACCTTCATTAAAAGGTTCTTTAATTCCTCCTCACTTTCACCTCCTCACATTAGTCCTCTGCTAATGGGACTTATAGTCACTTATGGTGGAAGTGTAGGCAAATACTGAGATGATGTATTCTGTGTGATTTCTAAAATTCTGAATTTTAAAGTGGTTAAAGACCCAGGCTTGACCTTGTTATCATTATTTTGAGGAGCAAATAAATATATTTTATTTAAGTGATTTATTAAAATCCATTCCCTGGGAGAAGCCCAGATACTGATCACATTCTTATGGAGAAGTGATTGTTAACTGTGTAGAACTGGTATGAGAGCATTTGGATAGCATTTGCGCTTGTAGACAAACTAACACATCAGTGCAATAGCAGTCAGAGGTGACATTACCAAATATGATTTTTTTATGATAACTGGTCTCCATTTCTTTCATTAATTCGTCATCCAAAGAACCCAGACCACCTTATGTTTACTGTACTTTTTGGACAGGTATGTTAGACCGAACATCTTGATATTCCAGATTTTCTTTGTTTAGATTACTGACTCTCTCTAAAGTTTAAAGATGGTTGTGCTAATTTTATAAGTATGTTGTCATAATCAATACTATATGCTTGGCATTTTTAGATAACATTCTTTCAAAAGTTTGTAATGAGGATGCAAAGTTCACATGTATTTCCTTTGCAATGTTTTGATTATTTTATGGCATGCTTACTGTTTCCTAACGTTTTGCACTTTTTGAAACAAAAAAAGAGCTCTAAGAGCTTTACTGTATAAAGTGAACAACTGTTCTCCCTCCCCTTTCTAATATCATCTAAAATATTTGAATATGCACAATATGTACACAGTTAATCTTTTCTCTTCTTTAAACTTACTCAAGTCTTTGGCTCCTTTTCATACACCTCATGCTTGTAGCTCTCTCTACTGTAATATTTCTCAATACCTACCATGGAACACAGAACTCCAAATGAGGGACAATGCCAAGATGTTCAAGACTTGAAATCTGAAAATCCTTCAAAATGCTTTCTGAGTGTTGGAATTCCAAAAAGTGGGGGGGGGGGATGCGTTCCAAGGTTCAGAGTTCCCAAAATTCCTGAACACTTGTTCCAGGGGTAGAAATTCCAAAAAAGGCATGACAGCTGGAATTCTGAAAAAATGCTGAAAACATGTTTCAATTAATCTGAAAATGCTATAAAATAATAATGATTTTAAAAAAATGACTGAGGGTTGGAATTCTGAAAATACCGCAAAATGCCTTCTGAGAGTCAGAATTCCAAAAAATTCATGGGAAAGTATTCTGCGTGTAGCAATTCTGAAAATTTACAAAAGGTGTAAATTCATTGTGATCCTATGAAAGCTGGAAAATCTCTTTCCCCAATGCTTGCTAAGGGCATATATGTTCTCTCAAAAATCATTTATAAGCTGTTAAGCTGATAAATTGAAAGAGCAGAAAGAGGGTTGAGCGCCCAGAATATTATTATAATTTTTTGCAATCAATGAGAAATGCTGTTCTCTTGGTATCTGTGTTGGGGGGTTTTCTGCTGTAAATATTGTTTGCTGTATTAGTTTATTATTGAACACCCCTCCTCCAAAAGTGAACTCCATGGGACTTTAGTGGATATTCTTTTCTTTATTTCCCCCCTTCACCCTGATTTGTATATGAATAGCTCTTGTAAAAGTAACAAACAAGGTGCCTTTGTACAGGTGTGTTTCCTTCCAGAATCAACTGCCACACCTCATCCTGATCTTAACAATAGTACAGTATTCATTTCTTTAACCATTATTTGATTTTGTAAATTGAATACTCTTATCCATGGCTACATCCTGGCTGGAGAATTGTTTATCATTATTTATACCCTGTGATATTTTGCCGTTCTGTGTGACAGAATCTGTTCTGGAAGTCCGTTCGACTTCTGAAAACGTGTGACAACCAAGGCACAGCTTCTGATTGGCTGCAGGAAGCTCCTGCTGCCAATCGGAAGCCACAGAAGCTGCGTCAGACGTTTGGGTTCCAAAGAACGTTTGCAAATCGGAACACTCACTTCTGGGTTTGCGGCGTTCAGGAGCCAAAACGTTTGAGTCGCAAGGCATTCGGGATCCAAAGTATGACTGTATTATTAGCTTCTTGGTCTCTATACTATCAGCAAACCTATTACCCTTTGGAATTTGGTACACAGGGTGCCTGAAGTTCTCTAGGTGATTTGGTCAATTAAACAGATTTTTACATGATTTCTGTATATATGAATGAAAAGGTTCTAAAAATTTATAAGAAATTATAAGATAGTATAATTAGTTTAATGTCAAGTTTTGTACAATAGGAAAATAGAAACGGTAAAGGCATGGGGGGGGAGAGTCTTAGCTGTGTATATGTAGGAGTATATGGTGAATTGTATTGTATTTTGAACTGACATTGTTTTGTAATCCCCCCCAAAGACCATATATAATAATATTATGTTATCAAGTGAATTCAATAAGAAACTAAAAGCAAAAATAAAAATAAATAAACAGATTTTTGAATTCTGCTTTAATATATCTAGAAACACCCATAAAGACAGTCAGATCAAAATTCGCACATTATTAGCCGAGCCACATTACATGAGATGTCATTCCATTTGCCATCTTGATACATTTCTATGCAGTCCTCTTCCACCCCATTGGGTTCCTTTGGTGCCCAGTTTGAATATTCCATTGGTTCGCCATTAAGATGCTTGAAGATGCCTTCTGTCTCCTGGTCATTCATTCCCAAAAATACACGCCTTCCCATTTTTGCAGAGAGTTTCAGTGCAGCATTGTTTTCATTTTCATTCCTTGGAGAAGCAACCTGGCCACCAAAATGGTTACATGTCGCTTTTGAAGTCTCATAATTACCGTCATCTCCATTAGTCACAAACAGTTTTCCTCCTACTCTTGTGCTGTTTGAGAAAATGTAACCTAGAATGGCTAACAGACAATACAATCAAAATTAATTATTTCAAATGTGCTTTCGTCATTAATAGCCCAAATTTAGGAACTGGGCCTGATCCATACAGCAATTGCTGTACATTTAGTTGCTCAAATGAGTAGTTTGGTTGCGTTAAAGACTGTGTAATGTCAGAGGATGATATTAATGGCAATCCGTACATCTTTCATCAAGGTACACAAACAACTAGCTTACCTTTCTGGGTTTTGCTTGCCGTCAGCTGCAAAGCCTTCAGCTCTGCTTGTAAATCACTAATATGAGTTTTGAGCAGTTCAAGTTCTAAAAGGTAAAAGGACAGTATTATTCTTGTTCTGTCTGTGTTAAAATGTCAAAGATTATAAAAGAACAACAAAGGAAGAATCTTCTTCAGAAGTGACAAGTCTCAAATCCACCATTGACCTTCTCCCTGGCCCATTCAGTTTCCCATTGTCTTAATTCCAGAAGAGTGTTAGTCTTTGCAGCAAAATCAGCAGTGTCTTGGCGGAACTTAAAGACTAGCAAATGTAATGTCGCATACATTTTTGTGGTTCGGAAGAGCTCACCTCATCAGATGCATAAAGTTGACAGTGTACACAATGAACCATCCACCAAGGAACAAGGAAATTATTTTCAAACTAAAACAAATCAGGTCAAGTCTGGTTCAGAGACTCCACCCACCTCCCTTACCTAACCATAGTGACCTTGAGGCCAGAATAGAGATTCCATATCAGACACTTGTTTGGATCTCCTTTTGCATATGATTGGTGGACTGGTTCACACTTTCCATCAGCCCCAGATAAGTGACTCAGGAGTGCAGGGAGTCACAACCAGACTCACAAGGAAGCATAACTTGTGTAAAGTATTGGCCTCCCTGGAAGGCCACATATGTGGTCATTATGGTGTATACAATTGTAGCAGGCTGAAAAAATGGCACCATACTTCCTTGCTCATAGAATCATTGAACTGTAAAGCTGGAAGAGATCACAAGAGTCATCTAGTCCAACCCCCTGCAATGCAGGAATCTTTTGTCCAAGGTGAGACTCAGCTCCACAACCCTCAGATTTAAGAGTCTCATGTTCTACCGACTGAGCTATCCCAGCTCATGTGTATGTGTATGAATTAGTAGTGCCTCATGGGACTTTATATGAGACTGTTTGCTTTCATCAATTAGAATCTGCTTGAATCAATAAATGAAGCATTTTTGTTGTTGACTGAAGTACCAGTTTAAAGGAAATCATGGGAGTACACAACCCCAGTTTAACCAGGCTGATTTTGCAGCTGTAATCAATTGGCCATTTTAATTAAGACGGATATCTAAAGCAACTCTAGACTTTTATACTCTCATATTTCAATAAAGACATATCCTTTCCCATCGTTTGGAATGTCTTACTTATCGTACGGAACCACAAAGCTTAGATTCTTATTCGCCTTGTGTTTAGAACCCAGACAGATTTCAGTAAAATCTCTTGGCTTGTGTGTGTCTGCAGTTGTCCACATCCCTTACCTTTTCCTCCACAGTCACCTTTCTGACCACTTTCCCCTTTAAGGCCAGGAGGCCCAGCTTTTCCTGGGGGTCCCTGCATTCCTCGTAAACCTGCCATTTAATCCAATGGATAAACAGAAAAAGATGAACAAGTGAGAAACATAATTCATGGGCATTCTTGGGTTATAGTTAAACATATGAATGCACCAACAAATAGTTATTTGAAAGAATATTCTGCAGGAAATGGGGGGTCTTCATTGTTGCCCAAGTGTGCTCTATGTTCCACCTCTTTGGAGGAAAGTGACCAGCAGTCATTTCTAGACGCGTTATTTGAGATCCCTTTTGCGTGGAGAAGCCACAGATGGAACATGGGACCTCCTCCATGCCAGGTATGTGCTTTGTCACTGAGCTTTGATTTCCTCCTAATACTGAGAGAGCCACCAAGATGGTCAAGGGTCTGGAAACCAAGCCTTATAAAAGGAACAATTGAGGGGGTTGGGTATGTTTAGCCTGGGAGAGAGGAGACAGAGGAGATATGGTAGCCATCTTCAAATATCTAAAGGGCTGTCACATGGAAGATGGAGCAAGCTTGTTTTCTCCTGCTCTGGAGGGTAGGACTAGAACCAATGGATTCAAGTTACAAGAAAGGAGATTCCGACTAAACATCAGGAAGAACTTTCTGACAGTAAGAGTTGTTCAACAGTAGAATGGACTCCCGATGGAGGTTGTGGACTCTCCTTCACTGGATGGTCATCTGTCATGGATAATTTAGTCGAGATCTTTGCATTGCAGGGGGTTGGATATATAGCCCTCAAGGCCCTTTCAAACTTTACAGTTCTATGATTTTATGACCACCATTGGATAGCTCTTGGAAATTCCTTAAGCCATACCTTGCTCTCCTTTTTCACCTTGAGGACCTTCCTTCCCATCTCTTCCTGGCAGTCCATTGCTCCCAGGGATGCCTGGCAATCCATTCCTTCCAGAAATAACCGTGCAGGCTCGCACTTTCTCTTCACAATTGCATTGCTCCGGATCTGACATTCTCACCGACGACACGCCCAGCACAAGAATGCAGAGGACATGGCGTTCCATGTCTCAATGATGAGATCTAAGGCAAAGCACAACAGCATTTGTATAGTTGAAGGTGACATCTCTGCCTGGGGCCATGCCAGATAGTACATCTGAGCTCACATGTCTGAATGCTCTTCCCTACAGAGAGTTCCCCCCACACAGCAAAAAATGGTCCTCAGCAGTCTTCTCTCACACACCAGGAATTTGTGTATAGGAATCTTTTTCTGTCAGGGGCAAATTCCATCACACACTTGCAGTCTAGTTTGGTTTGGACTGACTCAGATTTTGCCACCTCATAACTGGGCCATTGTTATCCTAAGCTGAAGTGGAAACAAGATCCTACAGCGGTGGTCACAGGTTTCAAGTTCTGCAAGGCAAATACTTATAACATAGATTATGATCTTCAGATTTCTGAGGCTTATTTGCCACAGTCAGGGTCAAACTAGATGGCATGTTATCCAATGCATTATTGCTTGTATGAATGGTTAAAAAAAAAATAGCAAGAGAAGGGTTAAACCTGACTTCACCCATGGTATAGGTTTCAATTCATGCAAATAACACATTGCTATTTACTCCCACTGCCCCTCCCCAAATCAGAGTGAGCATGAGGGGTTTTTTTGGGGGGGTGGGGTGGGGGAGAGAAGCAGCAGAAATGTGGCAGCAGGTCCTAGCATGACCTACAATGCTCAGGGGACATAAGTCCTCTTCAGGCAATTAGTGTCAAATGTGTGCAGGAGAAAGTGGGCCACTGGCCTTTCTCCATCGGCCTCCATTGCTGGAATACTGCAGTGGTTGAGCCTGCTCTCTCTGTGTTGCTGACATACTATCAAGCCATTCCATGGCTGGGTATACATCATGTATCTAAAGCACATAAATTGCCCCAAAGACTCATGGGAACTGTAGTTTATTAAGGGTGTTGGGAACTGTAGCTCTGTGAAGGTTAACCAAAGTTTCCAGGATTCTTTGGGTGAAATCATGTGCTTGAAAAGTCCAGTGTGTATGCAGCCAATGACTGTTAGCAGGAAGCACTCTCTGATCCCTGCTAGCAAGAAGTAGAAATCTGCTTGCTCTTTCCATTGCAACAGCTTCATTACAGAGGTAGAGATGTACCGGTATGTGTATAACAAACTAGGTCAGCAGTTGCAAAACCAGTTAATCATCAGTTTCA
This sequence comes from Lacerta agilis, assembly GCF_009819535.1. Lineage (NCBI taxonomy): Eukaryota > Metazoa > Chordata > Lepidosauria > Squamata > Lacertidae > Lacerta > Lacerta agilis. The sequence continues at coordinate 17,804,172 of NC_046316.1, read as the reverse complement.
TTCCTGGAAACAGTTTGGAGTGGTTTCCCCCACAAAATCGAAAGTTTGCTAGATGTTTACCATAGGCGAGGGCAATTGACCTGTGACCCTCCAGGAGTTGCTGGACTCCAGTTCCCATGCTGTTTGGGGATGATGAGAGTTGGAGTCCAACTACCTGTGGACAGATTCCATGAACTGGCAGGACAACAGGGAGGAGGAAGGGGCTCCTGGTGAGGGGTGTAGCTGGGACTGGGACACATTGGGGGCAAGCAGGGGATGGGGATGGAGAGGTTGGTGGAAGAAGTTCTTATAGGGTGATGGAGGATGACGAGGGGGTGGGGGCCAGTGCACAGGAACCAAAGCAGCAGGACCCATCACCAGAGCCAGAGGGGCCCCTGTCTCAATAAACTCAGTGAGCTCTGAGACATTGGGAACAGTGGGCAATGTGCTCTAGGAGGCTGAGGCAGGCAAGGGCCCACAGCCCAGTTTCCTAGCTGGCCAGGTGGGGCTCGCTAGCTCTGGGAGAATGTGTGTGATTCCTCTGCTGGAGTAGGCTTAGAACAGGTGAGGGTCATATTGCTCATCAAGCCCAGGTGCTGCAATCAGTATGCAAGGCACCAAAGGTAAGCAGAACTGAGGTGCTGTGTCTGCTGAACTGCCCATGTTGAGGGGACCTTGAAGTGGGTGTTCCTGGATTTCCACAGGACTTTGTTTTGGGTTTGACTCTGGACTGTACCCTGATTGCTGGACTTTAGACTTGGCTACTTGGATGGACCCTGAACCTCATTTCCTGACCTTCAGACTTTGGACTTCGCTTGTGTGGATTGACCCTTGGACTTTGAGCTTTGGACGTGGCACACTGACTTGCCGCCAGGTAGGCCAGGGGTTCAAGACACCCAATGGGTGACTGACTGCCCCTTTAGTATATGGGGGGCGGATTTGGGAAGCACCGATTTTGATTATTTTATCCCTGCACAAGAGTAAAAGAAATGGATACCTATGAGGACAACTCTACCTATGTTACAATCATGGTGACAGAGTCAAGCAGAAATCTTGTTAGGTTTGAATTTGAGGCCTTAACCGATGGGAGAATTAGGCAGTTCACTCTAGTCTCTTTATTGCCCAATGTTTGACGTGACATTTATCCATGTGGGAAAGGTCGGCTAATCTGATGATATATGTGTCTTAAACTGCTCACCCTGTTCCAGTAAATAAGGAAATGGTGTTTTTTTTAAAGGCCACTGTGAAGTGGGTTGGAGTATGTGCTGGGAAATCAAGAGTTCTGATATCTGGCAACGCCAGCAGCTTAGTTGATCCAGATAAAATATTTATGTACACGAGAACAGAAGGTGTGTGACCCTTCTGGAAAATCCATCCAGGGTGGCAAGCCAGATTCTGCTGAGTGTTTACCAACGGGGGCTGGTGTAATAGTAATGCCCTGTTGTTAGTCCTCAGCTCAGGAAACAGCAACCAAAGGTATCTTGCCTTCAATTATGACTGGACACAGCTAATATCAACTGCTGGGCCTATTTATGTATGAGTTTAGCCATCTTCAGGCTTTCATTTGAACAGGTGAAGTCTCAAGCTGCATAGGGGAGAACAGGCACACAGCCCCCCCTGCTAGTCCCAGTTTATATCATCCCCCCAAAAAAAATTGGGTCTCCAGCTGTTTTTGGACTACAATTACCATCATCCCTGACCACTAGTCTTGCTAGCTAGGGATGATGGGAGTTGTAGTCTAAAAAACAGCTGGAGACCCAAGTTTGGGAAACACCGGTTTATACTATTAGTAGCAAAATGGCTCCCATCATGCTAGCTGAGGTGGGGGCGAAGGGAGGGTTTACACACTGTGGTATCCCCAGGGACCTTGTCTGTCCCTGTACAAAGTCACAATGCACCCTGCTGTGGGGTCTGTCAGGCCTAGACCATTCAGACTCAAGTGTGTGAGGCATCCACCTTCCATATTGTATGTCACATTTCCACAGTTCCAACCATGCTCAAGGCGGCTTACAACATGAAAAAATCATAAATCTGCAACGTAACAACAGTAGTCCTAGACAATAAATAAAGTTAAAAAGCACACAGCCAAACTAAACCAATTCCACATAAATCACAAGCTCTAAAATAAAGATACAAACAAATTATTCTCATAACGGCGCTATCTCCCCATGCGATAATTTATTGTTCGCTATGGCAGGGATGGGAGACCCGAGGCCATCCAGATGTTGTTGGACTTCAACTCCCAGCCAGCATAGCCAATACTCAGGGATGAGAGTTGGGAGTTCAACAGCATTTGGATGGCCAATAGACTCCATTGGGGTTGGGGTTAAACATGCTCACTGCCCTTGTTGACCCCAGATGTTCAGTGCCAGGTTTGTTCCTATCTACATAGTGTAGTGCAGGCATAGGCAAACTCGGCTCTCCAGATGTTTTGGGACTACAACTGTCCCATCATCCCTAGCTTACAGGACCAGTGATCGGGGATGATGGGAATTGTAGTCCCAAAACATCCGGAGTACTGAGTTTGCCTATGCCTGGTGTAGTGCCACCCTTTCATATGAATGGCTCCGTGCTGATCATTTGCCCAAGTCATACTGTTGCCTAAAATGGAGCCCATCCCAAGGGCCAGCATATTTACAGATCTTGTTGCACCATTCAGACACCAGTTCCATTTTTTCCACTGCTCTCCCCCCCCCCAACCCCAAATGGTGTAGCGGTTAAGAGCGGTAAACTTGTAATCTGGGGAACCAGGTTCGTGTCTCCGCTCCTCCACATGCAGCTGCTGGGTGACCTTGGGCTAGTCACACTTCTCTGAAGTCTCTCAGCTCCACTCACCCCACAGAGTGCTTGTTGTGGGGGAGGAAGGAAACCGCTTTGAGACTCCCTAGGGTAGTGATAAAGCGGGATATTAAATCCAAACTCTTCTTCTTCTCCTCTGCTGAATGCCACTCCTGACACTGATTTTGGCTACTTGGCCATGCTGGGTTGTAAGGAAGTGGCTTTTCTAAGAACCGATTGCCAATTGACCCAAATCAGTCAGTGCTAATCCTGACTTGTTTGCTCTCTATATGTATAATGCATTTGCAGAGCTGAAGCCAAGATGCTGAACTTCATTTTCCCACCCTCACTCTCACCCATCCAGCAGAGTTATTTATTTCTTGAAACATTATTGCTTTGTTCTTTGTTATTACTTTATACCCATGCCAGGCATTGATGCAGACTTCCAGTGTCAAGTTTCAAAATCCTGCTGTAGCTTATTTTGTTGCCTGTTTGGGTGCATAACTCAGGAGTAGGGCTAATAAGCTTGGTCAAGCTGGATTTTATAGGAGAGAAATAAAATGAAAACATGTCAGATTTAATCCTTGGGGGTATTGGTAGTTTTGGCAAGTTCAAACTTAGATACATGATATATCAGTCTGTATAAATAGCAGCATATCTATATGAAAAGTAGTGTCCCGTATGTATGTAACTGTTTAAGAAAATGAGCAGTAAGTGACCACTCACACCATAAAATAGCAAAATAAATAACTATTAGCCAATGTGCCCCCCCCCCAATATTACCATCTGTCTTGGATCTGGTCTTCACCAACAGGGAGGAACTGATAGACAAAGTGGAAGTACTGGGAACCATGGGAGGAAGTTTATCATGTCCTCTTGGGTTTTAGTATACAGAGACAAGGGAAGGTTGAGTGTAGTCGGACATGCAATCACAGATGACTTGAGGGAGGACACCCCAGTGGTGGGTACTACCACTGAGAAGACCCATTTGTCACCATGTGATAACTGTCTGCTGGTCATGAAATGACCAATAGGGTCTCTTTGGAAGATCTTAAAGATTGGATTGTTCTGCACCAGGGTAGGTAAGCTGTTGTAGTACATGGGGTTCCTGGGTAGTCTTCCAACCTGGTGCTGATCAAACTTAGGCCTGCTTAGCTGCATCATGTTTACCCATTGTCATGCCCTGGGCTCAAAGTCTATGGCAGGGGTCAGTAACCTTTTTCAGCCATGGGCCCGTCCACCGTCCCTCAGACCATGTGGTGGGCCGGACTATATTTGGGGGGGAGGGGTGAACGAATTCCTATGCCCTACAAATAACCCAGAGATGCATTTTAAATAAAAGGACACATTCTACTCATGTAAAAACACGCTGATTCCTGGACTGTCCGCGGGCCGGATTTAGAAGGTGATTGGGCCACATCCGGCCCCCGGGCCTTAGGTTGCCTACCCCTGGTCTATGGCATGGCACAAGGCCCCACTGTTCATCCACCAGGGAGTACGGCCAACCTTGAAATACGAACCTCTTCTTTCCCTGGGATCCCTTTTTTAACTCTGGCAAAAGCGATTAAGATTTTGGCACAGCAGCAACACAGCATAGATTAACAGGTTATTAACACTGCAGGTTGTTTTGTGAAAAGTCATGATTTATACAGCAGTGAAGGAAAAATTGCCAGCTTACCTTCTGCAGATCCTCTCCAAGTATGACCTAGCAAAATATGAATCCCTCCCAGCCCCATATCACTTAAAAGTGGTTTACGCCCTGATGGATCCACCCACTCTCTACCTTCTTGTGAGATTTGCATCTCCTGACCCTAACCCCATGTACAAAATATGTAGCAATGGCTCCCAGCTGAAGAAAAATTCCAGATGAAGCAAGAACTATCTGGGGAAACTGCCAATATACCACTGAGGTTGCTATTTGTCAAAGCAATTCCACCCCCACCCCACCCCCACCCCGTTTTTAAAGCACAGCATTACACAACAGTGTTGCAACATAATATGGCAAAGCGGTCTTTGGCTGCTACTAAAAAGACAAATTTCACTTGAGGGAAAGATAGATTCAGAACTAAATCAAGCAAACAAAAGGTATTTCTGTATATCTTTTATTTTAATCTTGCACACTCTTTGGTTAAACTCATAAATCCGGTTGGGAAAGATGGGACTCCACAGCGCCATCTGGTGTCATAGTGTTAAATTGCATAAAGGTAAAGGTAAAGGGACCCCTGACCATTAGGTCCAGTCGTGTCCGACTCTGGGGTTGCGGCGCTCATAGCTTGTTACTGGCTGAGGGAGCCAGCGTACAGCTTCCAGGTCATGTGGCCAGCATGACTAAGCTGCTTCTGGTGAACCAGAGCAGTGCACAGAAACGCCGTTTACCTTCCCGCCGGAGCGGTACCTATTTATCTACTTTCACTTGGATGTGCTTTTGAACTGCTAGGTGGGCAGGAGCAGGGACCGAGCAACGGACGCTCACCCCGTCGCGGGGATTTGAACCGACAACCTTCTGATCAGCAAGCCCTAGGTTCTGTGGTTTAACCCACAGCGCATATACAACGCATATAAAACACTTTTTACCAATTTAGCTGAGTCCTTAGTTTGCAAGTTTTATTCTGCACCCACTACTTCAATTTTGGTAGAATTAGAGCACGAAGTTGGCAAAAGTCCTTTCCCTGCATCTGAAGTAGTAAAACAGAGTTACCACATCGTGGGCGAAGCAAAATAAAAAAATTAAAAAAATCCTTCCAGTAGCATCTTAGAGACCAACTAAGTTTGTTTTTGGTATGAGCTTTTGTGTGCATGCACACTTCTTCAGATACACTGAAACAGAAGTCACCAGACCTTTATATATAGTGAGAGGGTAGGGAGGGGTATTACTCAGAAGGGTGGTGGGAATGGGTCATTGGCTGATAGGTGTGGAAAACCTGTTGACGACTGTTAACGACTGTAGTTGGCCTTGCAGGAAAAAGCAAGGGCTGAGGTGGCTAAAAATAGCTTTGTCATGTATAATGAGATAAGAATCCAATGTCTCTATTCAGACCAGGTCTCAATTCCTCCATCCTTTCTTTTTAAAAGTCCAAAAAAGTAGAAAAAGAGAACATTAGGGAGAAGGCAAAGTGGCTGGTACCTGCTTAGCACAGTTTTTGCAATATTGTGAGACACATTTTGCCAACTGGTAGTCTCAAGTGCCCCTATTTTCCTTTCAAAAGAAAAAAGGTGTTCCATAACAACTATAACAATAATGGGAGGAAGCTGGTGAAGTATCTGAGATTTCAGAAAGTAAAAGGCCAGGAAATGGCAGAAATCAATGCCAAAAATGGAGGAGGGACAGAAAGATTTCCCAACTGATTCTGCAAATTAAGCCACTCCCAGTGTTCACAGGTCATAAATCAGGTTAGGTGGAAAAAATACTGGAATAGACAAGTGGAAATCACAGATGGAATGAGCAAGCAGAAATGCAGTGGGTTTGCTATTGCATTGTGTGGCTTCATAGTGAGCAAGATGGTACCATAATGAGCAAACAGGCTGTTGTGGGTTGTATCTCTTGAAATGGATGCTTGAGTTACATAAAAAAGAGGACTCTGTTAAAATACGGGCAGAGTGGAGGAGATGGTTTCTTGCTTTGTACAGGAACTGGGGGCCAGTGGATAGTCCCCATTCTCTAACAGGGTTCTCACTGGATATTCCCAAATACAATTGGAGATCTTGCGACTGTGGGCAGAAGATTAAAGACTGTTAGCCAAGATTAAAACTCGCACACTATTAACCGCCTTTCTGTGCAGGACTTGTCATTCCACTTGCCGTCCTGATATATTTCAATGCAGTCCTCCTTCCCGCCAGCATTGTTGGGCTCTCCGCTTGCCCAGTTGGTGTAATTTGCTTCAATGCCGTTCAGGTGGGCAAACGTGCCTTCCGACTGCAAGTCGTTCATTCCCAGATAAGCTGCCTTGTTGTGACGAGCAACTATTTGCTGGATGGCTGCGTTCTCAGCAGAATACCTCGGAGAGGCAAGCAGACCACCGGCCTGGAAGCAGGTCGCTTTGGCTGCCTCAAAACTGCCTTGGGAACCGTCGGTTTTGAATAGCTTCTCACCAACACTCCGGCCATTTGGGAATAAATGAGCTAGAGGAATACAGAATCAGTTACAGCTGCGTTACGTTTTGGCTTCATTGAATGGCACTTGATTAGTTTATTCCTCCTCCTTGTAGTGCAAGGCAGTCTGGGAAGGTTGTACAAACGGAATTTCTAGGTTGGGTTCTAGGTTGGGCAAAAGATTGCAGGGGGTTGGACTAGATGACCCTCGTGGCCCCTTCCAACTCTATGATTCTATGATCCCTGGTCCTTTTAAGAGAGTATATAGCAGGGACTGAACTGGGGGCCTTCTGCAATCAGAAGCAATGAGAAGTTATGGTCTGATCCCTTTATTGGGAAAGGACTAAACACATCCTTCTTCCACTCTTAACTTGCATCTTGCCCAGAGGAAAGAATCACGGAACTTGATGGGAAAACGTATTTTGAGCTTACATTTTAGCTAGCTAATGGGTGGCACAGCACTCTCTAGCACTTTTGTTGTTCCATGCTGATGCTTAGTTTATTAATATGAAGTTTGGGTGGTGTCTTTTAGTTTGAACCTTACGAGTTCACATTGATATTCGAGTAATCTTTAGTGTGGGGACTTATCAGAGTGCACTGTCTCTCCGCTGGTTTCAGATGCCCTTGGGAAATGTAAACCACTATGGTTAGAACAGCTGCTAAACCTGCTGTAACTTTAACTATATAATTATGTACAAATATGAGTGGGAATCAGGTTCGTCATAAATCATACAATTAATGCTTTGGTTATATGAAGCTTAGCATTTCTTCCCATGTCTAATCCTCACGTCCATAGCCAGAATCAGGTTTAACTCAACGATAGCAAATCAGAACTAATGAACTTATTAGCAATGTAAAGCCAACACAGTTACCATTTTAGACAGTACGGGCCCTCTCTTCAGTTGGCAGTTCAACTTTCAAATAAAGCAAAGTAACACCACTGTTATGTACTGAGTTGAATAGGATCCAAAATGCACCAGTCTGATTGGTCCTAGAACAATAGGATTGAGATTGCAGCAGTCTGATTGGTCCCAGAACAATAGGATTGACATTGCAGCAGTCGGATTGGTCCGCAGGAGCCAACCAATCCAGCTCCAGGTGGAAGTGAATCCGCACTCCGATTGGCATACAGGAGTATCCCAGAATTAGCCAATCACGTGGGGCCCATTGTGTAAATAGTGTATATAAAGCAAACGTTTTGGGGGAGCTGCATTCCTCCTCACTACTATGAGCTGAATAAAGAGCATGAAATTCACACTGGACTCCGAGTATATTTCAACCACAGTGAAGAGTTTGTTAGCAGCTGTGTGTGTGTTGTGGCATGGCAGTGCATTCAACTGCCCAAACCCACCTTCAGAGCTATTTTAGATACAGCCAGTAGCAGGGCTGGATTTAGGTTTGATGAAGCCCTGAGCTACTGAAGGTAATGGGGCCCTTTATATGTCCTGCTTTCCTTTGTCAACAACAAATTGACACTGTTTTTTGTGTTGAATATACACTATGTGGTAATTTATGGACCTAATAGTTATCTAAAGCCATTTGCACATGACAAAATATGTATTTTATCAAAGTAATTGTTGAACTGAAATACAATTAAGAAGTTTATCTTATATTTTCGAAATGTACACCTAAGCTTTTTTTCCTTTAATTTTTTGGGGGACCCCCAAGAGAGTGGGGGCCTAAGCTACAGCTTGTTTAGCTTATACGTAAATCCGCCACTGAGTAGGATCAGCTGAGCTTCCTTCCTAACATACTAATCTATACAGAAGGAGATTGTTTTGCCCTTTTGGATGGGGAACCTTCAGACATGCAGCCCTGCCCTTGCCACTTGAAGTGGGTACAGTCCTGAGAAAGCTTACAATCTGTTGATTTTATAAATTATCTCTCAGACCTTTAACTCTAAGAGCCAGAGCAGCTGGATTTAGGCTGCATCATCATATTAAAATCAACATGTAGGTCCCTCTGCAGGACACTTGATAGATAACTTCATGCGTTTTGCAAGAAAATGATATCAGATATCCACATTCTCGTCAGTCCACTCCATTTTTCTCACCATTTTGGTTCTTGAGCATAGCGTTTCTCAGAGCCTCCACTTGTTCTTTCAAATGGGCCACTTCAGATTCCAGTTGCTGAAGTTCTAAATGATGTAACAATAAAGACAAAATTCTTAATACTGAGATGTAAAGCATATGCTGAGAAAAGCGTGACAGCCAGAGGAACCACCTCTGTGATAAGCCACAAGTGCAACGTCAAAAACCTCTGGATTCTCCACCTCTGCTTCTCGGTTTTTGAAAAAGTACTTTAATAAACACAGCAAGTAATGAAGTTCAGAAGTCAAAGTTGGGCGCAGTTGTGCTGGGGAAGAAATTGTTTGGTTCACATTTTCACGCAAGCCTACCTAATTGACATCTCCAAAAACTAACCAAAACTGGAATCCTATCAATCAGCTGTCCCAGAGCTGGTGATTGAGGCCATCTCCATTTCCCTTTCTCCACTAAATAATTTGTTCTTGGTAGGATTCTAGGTTCTCTTTATTCTATTTCTTTAGTAAACTTTTCCAAAAACACAGATAGGAGGTAGATCAAAACTGAAGCAAAATGGGTACAATGGGTGAGTGTTATCAGGCTTAAGTCAGCTCATTAAATAGATTCCAGTTTGTTTGTTTGTTTGTTTTTAAAAATGCAAATGCAGTCCCGGCTGCTCTGTGCAAATGCTGCAAATCACCACCACCACCTATTAGGAACTTGGACCCACATATCTTGTTTGAGATGTGACTGTTCTCACCTTGAGGCACAGGTAAAAGATTTTGCCAATGTGGTTTCTCTAACAGCACTCTTAGCAGATAATGATGGAAGCATGATACTACAGTATATCAGGCATAGGCAATCTCGGCCCTCCAGATGTTTTGGGACTACAACTCCCTAACAGGACCAGTGGTCAGGGATGATGGGAATTGTAGTCTCAAAACATCTGGAGGGCCGAGTTTGCCTATGCCTGTACTATATCCACCAAGCATGCTGTTATAGGAATCACATAGGTGGAGGCATTTAAGCAGACTTCCTAATAGGTGTAGGATGAACTGTATCAGCAACTGAGTACCTATAGAGAGGGGAGTCTTAAACATCTGACATTATTGTTATATAATGAGCAAAAAAAGGCCAACCATTATTCCAAACTAACTGGCATAAAGCCAATGCTATTGTGGGCATTTCTTGGTGACACCTGGGGAAATACAGTGTGGCCAAGTCTCGGAGCCTCTGAGCATAGGAATGCTCCGTTTATAGGCTTACAAAATGTGTACACTTAAAATTTTATGAAACTGAAACAACCAGATGACCCTGGTCTACCGAGGTCTTTGTACTGACAATCATCTTCTTTCAGTGATGGATGCTCTCTGTGGTGCAATGAGTCAGTGCGTCTGGCTGTTTACAGGGAGGGTTGGTGGTTCGAGCCCACTCAGGGATTGCTGTGGGCAGGATCCCTGTATCGCAGGAGGTTGGGCTAGATGACCCTTGGGGTCCCTTCCAACTCTACAATTCTATTATGAGTTTATCAGATCAGGTTTTCCAGAGTAGGTTTTTTGAAGAGTCATCAGGAAGTGGCATTTCCCTGTTTTGGTTGTTTTTGTTGTTTGGTCATTTGTTACTAGTTGGTTTAAATGCGCCCTCTTGTGGTATAATAGAGATATAACCAAAATAAATGTGCAGTTAGCTTAGAAGTGATGGATTTTCTCATCAGTTGTCACAGGGGAATGTCGCCACGAGGCGAGATCTTTCTCTGTAATTATTTGTCAGAATAAATGTGCTCCCTCACAGTGCAGATACAGCCACAGAAAAGGCAATGTTTGTTTGCTTTAGGTGAAATTATATCTTGATTTCAGGTGGCTGGAACTTTACTACTACTTGGTGACGGAAAGTGAAACCATTGAGATGATACCTTGTACTTTGCAAATACTCTTACATGAAAAGCAGGTTGCATTCAGCAGTTGTCTCCTCAGTGCACGGTATGATTTGAACACCAGAGAAGAAAGATGGCAGATTAGCAGGTAGCTAATCTATGAATAGGCTCCTACCTCTTGCTCCATGGTCTCCCTTTGGTCCTCTTTCACCTACTAGACCCCGATCTCCTTTATCACCTTGAGGCCCAGCTTTTCCTGGAGGTCCCTGAATTCCTTGGGGTCCTAGAAATCAAGGGAATAAATGAGCAGCAAGAAGCACGAGGAATAACAGGAAGTAAGAAATACAAATCCATGATCAAGTTCTACAACAACATCCGTTGCATGGACAAACATTTAGATCCCAATCAAACCTTGAGCGGCCAGCCCAATTCTGGCGGTGATGCACTCATACTTCGGCATCAAATACTTGTTTTGAAAAGTTCTGACTAATGGCTTATTTTACACGGAGCCACAAAGCTCACCTCAGATTGCCTTATTGTAAGAATCAGCAACTACTCACTGAGCCATATCCCATCCCATCAGGACTATCAATGGTCCCCTAGATGCCAAACCAAAGCCAAGAGGGGTATGCCCCAAAAGTGACAATTAGGATAGTGTCAGGGGCGGCAGAAATGACAGCGGTCCGGTTTGGAGACAGACACACACACAGTGGTATCATCCGAATGCAGGTCACTTCGCTCCCTCCTCAGAATGGTTCCCAGTCATGGTTTCTCCCCTCTTGCTCTAGCTCTAAGGTGAAGTGTGAGAGTACAAACGCAGGCAGACAATGATCTGGAATTAAAATGGCCGACTGTGCTGCAGAGCTCCACCAGGCGATGGGCCTTTTAAAACATTGCTGCCTGGTTGGGCAGGGCTGGGGCCAATGTCCGGATGGCCAGCAAGCCAATGTCCGGATGGCGATGTAGCTGCTGGCTGGGCTGCCACGGTATTCAACTTTGATGTGTATCTGCCCCTAGCCCCAGGGTATAGGGAATTCCCTGCAATGGCTGGTCAGTGTGTGTGGCAGGTGGTGCTGGATTTACGTATAAGCTAAACAAGCTATAGCTTAGGGCCCCACTCTCATGTTGGCCCTCCAAAAAAAATTAAAGGGAAAAAACATGTGGATGTACATTTCCAAAATATAAGGTAAAAAATAAAATAAAATAAAATCTACATACAGCAACAATATTTTGTGTTGTGTAGGCTTCTATGGTATAAGTAATGGGCCCCGCCTGCTAGCCTGCTCCCTAAAATTATCACTGTTTTGCTCCTTTCTATATATAGGGTGCCTACATTCTGCATATTTTGTTATGTGCAAATTGGCTTTAGATACCTTAGGTCCATAAATTACCATATAGCATATATTCAACACACAAAAACAGCGACTATTTGTTGTTGACAAAGGACAACTGGACATATAAAGAGCCCCATTACCTTCAGTAGGTTAGGGCCTCATCAAACCTAAATCCGGCCCTGGCAGTGGGGGTAAAGAGGCTGGAGTGCAAGGGGCCACAAACGTCACCCCCGGGAAGGCAGCGAGCGGCCATTGCTGAGCAAGGTCCTTACTACACAACAGTCATTTGTGTATACTGTAAGGACTGCTTGCAAAGAGAAGAGCATGGCATAATATTCCCATTCCACTAAGCCCCATCCCTGACAAGTCTTTGTAACTGTACCTTGATCGCCCTTCTGTCCTGCTGGACCCGGTGATCCATTGCTCCCAGGCATTCCAAGAATGAAAGGGCAAGTGTTTTCCTTGCCTGCAGTGGGGATTGTGCTTTGTGAGAATGCCGCCGGCAAGATAAGGAAGCCAAAAGTCCAAAGGAATCCCATGCCTAGAAAGCTGATTTTAGAAGAATGCATGTATAGCCTTTTCAGCATGATCTATTGCCGTTTTGACGGAGAACAGTTCTAAAGTGATCCCAGTAAAACAGTTGTGCGAAATAATGATTTTGTTAGTCTTGAATGGAAAAAATGTTATATGTAAGATATAATTTCTTTTTTTATATATATAAGAATTTATTGGTATTTAACAAACAAAATACAAAAAATACATACAACTACAAAATACAAAATACAAAACAAACATAATAAACAACAACCTACCGGTAACTAAAAAACAAACAAAGACAAAACCTCAAACATTCATTTAACTATTCTAATCTTATTTATAATCTTACTTGGGGGACTTCCTCACGCCCTCTCTTCTGCGTTCATTTCAAATATACTGTAGTAACTTTGTAACCCCTTTAACTCTACTTTTACAATTAATCTTAATCCTTATCTATCATCTTATATCTATCACCTTATTCTTATATGTAAGATATAATTTCAGGTACATTTGAGTCGATTGCCAAATGCACATAAAGAGTAGTAACTGATCATATTTGAATAAAGGCTCAGGAAACATGTATCAATAGCGCCCAACAGGAGGTTTTGTACACTGGATGCTCAACATGGCATAGCCTCCTGGTAAGTCTTGCACGCATGTTGCACAACATGGAGAGTTTCAACTAGGGATGGCCAGTTCTGCATGTGTTCATTCATAAATCTTTTCCATCCCATTTCTACTTTAAGATGTGGCTTTCTAAAAAAGAGATCTACACACACACACACACACACACACACACACACACACATTTTTAAATACTTCCCTCATCTCAACATATGGATTTGCAGTTACATTTTTTATGCTAAAATACATGTTTTATGATCCATTGTGGTAAAAAAAGTGAAATTTATTGTAAGAAATAAGTAATATTCCAAAATAACAATTACATCACAAACTATATAGCCATGCACAATAACAACAAATCTCAAGGGAGGAAGGTAAATGGGGCTTGAATCCTTTGCCCCCAAATACGTTACCAGTTTGGATTCCCTCACAGCTGTCATTTGTATCGAAAGGAAAACCTGTATTGGTGCAAACAGGAGCTTTTCTAGTGCAAACAGCAAGCAGAAAACCTCTGATTTGGACGGGGACCTTAGCAGGCTCCTCTGAAAGGCTAAAGCCCCCCCTAACCAGTTTGTGATCTGAAACCTTCCCTGAACTGATTTGGTTTAGGAAGCCATTCACATTTGTGAATAGCGTTTCACCTACCTCCGTTCTGATTTGCAGCAGTTTGAAACAGTTCAAGACAGAAACCCCCTTGCTTTGCTTGCTGAGATCCTAAAGCAGCCTTTCTCAAGCTTGGGCTGCCAGATGTTCTGGAAGTATAACTCCCGTCCTCTCTGACCATTGGCCAGGCCAACTAGGAGTGATGGGAGTTGTATTCCAACAACATCTAGGGACCGACCCAAAGTTGAGAAGGGCTGTTCTAGAGGTTCCCCCCAATACCTATAACTGAAGGTGCTGTGGACTGAACCTGTACTTATAACAATGTGCTTATATAGAAAATGTCGTTGGGAGAATGACAATTGGGGGACTATGAAACTAATTGTGGTCAGAAAAACCTCAACCTTCTCTGAAAATGAAATTAGAAAGTAAAAATAACAAGATATATAAATTATGAGGGAGTGCATTGGTTCAAAACTGTATTAAAAAGATGTTATAGGTTCTGTTAACAGAGGGTAGATGGAGCAATAGCTGCCTGGAAGGAGACTGCAAGATTTCTTCTCAGGTGAGTCATAGAAAACCCACCTTCAAATGAATTTATTACTATTTTTAGATGAGGCATCCCTCCTGTGTGAGAGTTTTCTCAGGATAGGCTTAGTGGTCACAATTTTTTTTATAAGTGCTTGTATTAATCATCCTTAACATTTAAAAGGTCTTGAAAAATATTTTTATCTAACCAATTAACCAACGAAGACCGCACTCCTGTACCAGTTACCTGGGAACAAACCCAACTGAAATGAATGAGGCTGAATTCTGAGTAGACCCGCATAGGGTTGCAGTGTAAATGTTGCAAATATTATTTTATGTAAAGCATTTAAAATCCTGCCTTTCATCCATATGGAGACAAGGGTGTGGAACAGGCATCCTCAAAACTCGGCCCTCCAGATGTCTTGGGACTACAACTCCCATCATCCCTAGCTAACAGGACCAGTGGTCAGGGATGATGGGAGTTGTAGCCCCAAAACATCTGGAGGGTCAAGTTTGGGGATGCCTGGTGTGGAACGACAAGGAAAACAAATGTATAGTAGCACTAGAATTTTCAAGCAGATTAAGACTGCTAAAAACAATTCACAGAGGAGCAGGTTAAACAATCAAGACTAATACCCTTAAACAGCCTATGCAAATATATCTTATTTACTATTTATCTATGCACATACACAGAGAGATTGTATTTTCATGTGACATAGATACCTACTTCCTCCATGTGCTTTGTTTATTGGCAATCATTTTGTGGCTGGAATCTGGCTGATTTCATGGGAGTTCTTTTAAAATGAAAAATGCTCTCTCTCTCTCTCTCTCTCTCTCTCTCTCTCTCTCTCTCTCTCTTACTAGTGTACAGGCACAGAAAAGGTTCCTGTTTTCAGGATCACACTTACCTTCTTCAAGTCCAAATTTTGTTTCAATATTGGAAGCACCCAAGCGTCCTCTGTGTTTATCTCTCAAGTGAGAATATTCTCTCTCTTTTTCTTCCTCCACCCTCTGTGTTTATCAGTTGAAATTCTACGGAGCAAAGCTCAAGTCCCCACCCACCCCAGAGAACAAACAGCCTGGAGCTTCTACAATGTAAGATAGGGTGGGTTTTGGGTCCCGCCCCCCCCCCCCCCGCAAGGTTGTTGACCTTTGAGAATACATTTTGCAGAGGTGTTTTTTTTAATAAAAATAAAAATAATGTGCAATTCACATATCATTCCATAAATCAATATGATGATTGCAGTAGTGTAGTGTAGCCTAGTGTAGACTTGAGGAAGGGGACGACCCACCTCAGTATTGAAAAAGACACAAGTTCATAGATGAGCTGTACAAAGGCAGCAAGTGTTGAGGTGGGCTGGATCACATATTGGTAGCCAGCATGGTTCACAACCTGCTGTTCCTCAACCATTGTTTCATATAGTTCTTTTGATTCCATTCACAGGAGCAACTATTATTTTAGTAGTGTGCCAGTAAATATTGCCTCCGAAAGTGATGAGTGCCTTTCTCACATCAATGAACCCCCAAGCACCTTTTTAAAATGCACTGTAGGAATGGGGCTTCAGAGGACTCATCTGAAGCTTGGCCATGTATTTTCACCCCCACCCACAGCACCATCCATGTTGTTCCCTGCCACAGATCTTCATTTTGCTCTAAGTGCTTATGCTGGAGTGCCTCAGCAAGTGAGCCCCCCCTCTTGCCTTGAGGTGGGCAAGTGACCTAATGGTCATCCCAGGGACTTGATCTAGAACCTTCTCTGGTGGCTTCCACCTGACACAGCAGGTTTCCCACTGCTTGGCACATCCCCATGCTGCCAGATGATGGCTGTTGCCTCTTGCGCTTCTGCCAAGCAATCTTCCACCCACCTCTTGTGTATGGAGGGTAGGCTTTGGGCGGAATTCATTGGCTTCGTTGAAATTACTTGATCCATACTTGCTCCACTTCAGACAGCAAAATCTGACACAACTGGTCACCAAGCAGCTCAAAGTTTTGATGGCAGCCCTGGCGAAGGAGGTTTAAGAATTGAAAGCAAAAATCAAGAAAATCACTTGATGCAACTTTTGCTTGACACTACCATTTCAGACCATGTGAAGGGGGAAAGCACATGATGCTCCCCAACTAAAAATGCTATTCTGAAGCAAAGTTCTTAACTTGAGGTACTATTTCTGGGTTAGCGGAGTCTGTAACCTGAAGCGTCTGTAACCTGAAATACTACTGTATTTTGTTAAGAAAGAACTGCCCCCCCCACACACACTTTAGGATAGATGAACAAATCGTAAAAAGATGTCATATTGGCCAGATTGCTAAAGCAGAATAAATTTTGTTCAATATTTGAAGTTCTAGTCAATATTTGTTTTGGAGAAGGGCAAGTTAGCTTATCTTAAAACACCCTCTAGAAACACAGTGAGAGACGTTGTTTGATTTACTGTGGTCAAGGCTGTACAGATTTCACCTTGCAATCATACATGTATAACTTACTAACGATGCCCTAATATCAGAAGATTGTTCATGTGTTCAGAAGAAGACCCAAGCATGTATAGTATGACTCATATTACAACCTATAGTTGCAAAATATTTTCTCAGCTAAGGTCATTTCCAAATTACCTACATATTGGGCATTCATCCTGATTTGTTTGCAGGGGGGGTAAGATAATATCCTCTATTAACTAAGCAAAACTTGGTACACTACCACCCAAAATTTCCAACCCTGGGCACTGTCGTTTGGCTGAGTATGAACCATTAGCACAAATCCTTGTTATGTCCAATTCCACCGTTTATTTTTCATCAGCGGAAATATAATCAGCATGAATTATAGTGCAAATGAGTCGGAAAGTGAAATCTAGCTGGATGCAGAGAATGTTGTACAAGCTTTGGGGGAAATGGTGAACCATTGTGGAATTTAATATGTGTATGTATATCTTTCCAATGTTTGCCCAAATGTGCATCCCACAATGAAATAGAAAGGCAGCATCCTGCATTCTGGTCTACGTCCTATTGGAAGTAATGGTGTAGCTCGTCAGTCTCCATGTTTGGGTATGAATGCCAATGAGCGTCTGATTTGCGCAAGTGATAGAACATGAGGCAAGAACAATGGAAAGTAGGTTATTGCCAGCCCTCCCCAGTTAAATGATTCAGTGTACTTTCTAACCCATCTCTACCTCAGATAAATGCTCCTAGGAATGCTTACTCATATGATGAAAATACTTCTGTTTGCTCCAAGAAAATCTCTTTTAATAAACAGTTTTGAAAATACAAAATATAAAAATATCCTGTGCATGTAAAAATCCCCCCACCCACATCAAAAGCAATGCACCCCACTTAGAAAAAAACAAAACACCCACAAACCATTTTCAACTTCAGATTTACAAGACCTTTCATTTCATTCTGAATGTGCGTCTTAAGCGGAAAACGGATCATGATTTATTGATATAAGTCCATCAATCTACATAGTACTTTGTACAGTAACACAAGCAAGAAGAAAGGTCCTGCCCGAAGCAGCTTCCTCTCCCACTCCTCTGCTCCCAGGCACATCCCACAAAATGCCCTTACAACTCAGTTAAAAACAGTTAAAACACACACAAAAAATTTAAAAAACAAAAACAATTTAAAAGCAATTTAAAAGAAGAAGCCCTCTCTGCTGAGCAGCAGCAGCAGTGCTTATAAAACCTGTCAGGCCCCATCCTGGCCCAATGGCTATGTTATGCGTGCACATATGTCAATAGACAAAAATAAAAAGGATTAACAAAATAATGATTAATGTCTACAGATAAAAAGCAAACACAGTATTGAAGCTTGTGGTCATCCTTGTAACTGAGCCGAACTTTTTTTTTTTATAGTCTAAAATTCACAGAGTATTAGCCTCTTTTCCCCGCAGGCCCGGTCGTTCCACTTTCCATTCACATAAACTTCTACACAGTTCTCCCTGCCCTTTTCGTTATTGGGTTCTCCCTGCAGCCAGTTGGAGTAAACGATGGCATCGCCATTCAGGTACCTAAATTTCCCCTCCGTCTGGATATCAGTTACCCCAAGAAAGACCGACTTGTTATGCTGAACAACTATCTGTTGAATGGCTGTGTTCTCCGCAGCATTTTTGGGGGTGGCCAGCTGGCCCCCGGCTTGCAGACACTTTTGCTTCAGGTCATCAAAGTTGCCTTCGTAGCCGCTGGTTACGAATACTTTGTTACCGACGATTCGCCCTCCCGGGAATGCTGCAACTAAAAGAAACAAAGGGCGTGGGCCTCAGGTTGATAGTCAGCCATTTTGCGAAGCCAATAAACGGATGACAACCTCTGCTGTTTGTAACCCACAGAAATCTTGGATTTGAATAATGCTCTTAGCAACAAGATGATTAATGCCATCCTATGTAGAAGCAAGAGAACCCTCATAGCACTTTAGCTATGTGACAAAGGTGATAATTGAGAATTGATGGGGCACCTGGCTGTGGCCAGGCTACAGCATATTCAAAAGAAATGTCGGTGTTTACATTTTCTGTACCGAATTTTCAAAATGTTGCAATTATTTTGCAGGAAAGGAAAATGGATCTTTAAAAAATGGGGTTCGGATAACTCTGCAAAAGACTAGGGATAACCTACACAATTTATTCCTGTGCTTATTGAGCTTCTGCTGCACTCATAATCTTGCAAAGACCATGTTGCTGCTGATTCTCTAGTGCTACTGCTACTGCATGCATGTGCTGGAATTTAAGGGTTACGAGGAACATGCCTGTGCTATCACATATAATGTGCCCATAGACATGTATGTTGGTGCTGGTTCTCTGTTAAGGGGCCAAATGGACCAAGGAAGATTGCAAAAGACAGTTCACATTTTTTTTCCTGTTTCATGCAACACTTACCTTTTTGATATTTGGAGAAACTGGCTTGCAAGGCTCTTAGCTGCCCCTCTAGGTCACTGACTTGTTTTTTCATAAGGTTGACCTCTGAGAAATAATACAATGATCATGATCTGCAAGATTCAGTACTGTAGTAATATGTGGTAAACAATATATTGCACACAGTATGGACGTGAAACGTTTTGTTAAACTAAATGCCACATCTCTCTCTCTCTCTCTCTCTCTCTCTCTCTCTCTCTCTCCAACTTCCACCCACCCAGGAACAGTAAAAATTGCCAGACAATCCAAATGACACAACACAGTAAACATGTTGTTGTCACAGTCAATCAATTGCTGCCATAATTAATTAATTCATCATTCATTCATTCATTAATTCTATGGAAATTTAAATAATATTATGCTATATTAAATACATAATCTCAGTGTAGAATCAACTGGAAATGAATTTGTACATTAGTGAATATTGGATGGTGGTCTCTTACTATGTCTGTTTTGCTTGTGTGTTGGTGTGTGCATGTGTGTATTAATGGTATGAATTAATTATTCCATTAATGGTTCAGTAATATTAATATCCATCAATGGTAAATGTTTGCTCTCTTTCAAATTAAGCCTTTGTTTATACAGATACATGTATCCATCACTTTTCTCCCTCTTTCAGATGTTCCTGTTAAGACCCAAACTAGAATAAATATTCCCACCCCACCCCCCAGAATGGTCTGGAATTAAATACACTCTCATTCGAGTTGTGTGATTTTTTTAAAAAAAGTTAAATCCACCCTGATTGTTCACTTAAACTTTTCCTCAATACAGTAATCAGAATTACAAAATTCACATGGATTGCACCAACCCTTCAATGCTAAAAAGGGCACAGCAAGTTAAAAGACCAGCACTACAAATTTTGCTCTAACACTTTTAATGCATCGCTTTTAACACCGCCAACAAAAGGCTACCCTCCTTACCTGAGAGACCGCTGTCACCTTTGGTCCCTTTGTCACCTATAGATCCTTTATCTCCTTTGGATCCAGGAGATCCTGGTTTCCCCACTGGCCCTTGGGGACCAGTCACTCCTTGTAATCCTATAGAGAGAATAATAATAATAATAATAATAATAATAGTAATATTTTTTATTATTTATAACCTGCCCATCTGGCTGGAGTTCCCCAGTCACTCTGGGCAGCTTCCAGCACATATGAAAACATAATAAGACATCTAAAAACTTATTGATACAAGATTCTTTTAAATAAATAAAAAACCCCTAGCAAGTTAGTTGGTAGGTGGCTTGTTTTCCTATGAATGTTAACATCTGATAAATGCTATAGCCAATTGGTTTAAAAGGTTGTACGCAGGAGCAGTATGAACAAACCACCCATTTTTTCTTTTCGTTAACTGGGAAGGAGTATCAGAGGCTGACATTGAGCAGAAGATGAGCAAGGGATTGCCATTACACCTGGCACCCCTGGGGCAGAGCCCCTGAGAACTGGTAAGATGAGTTACCATTTTAAATTTCCCACAGTGACATGGAATGCTCCGGAGCCTCGTGGAGGATTAAAACAGCACTCCCAGGGGTGGTGGGGTGAGCGAGTACAGACATTTCCAATGCTCGGTATGCCCTGGAGTGATGCTATATTAGGGGCATTGTGGGAAATTTAAAATGATAGTTTTTTCATTGCAGGTGGAGTCCCACGGACGTGGGAGGGCATTCATCCCAGGGCACTTTGCTGAGGTCCTCCTCGAATTCAGAGCAGAATCTGGGGAGTGTCAGTTTCCTACTTTTTATTTATTTATTTATTTAAGTCATCCAAGTTAGTGGCCAGCTAAAAACCCCTCAAACTAACTATGCACCACATCAAGAAGTTATTTCTGTTGTCTCTTCAGAACCTTTCTCATGCCATAAAGATGTTTGTTCATATGCACCTTTTCGTCCACACCACTTACCTCTTTCTCCTACATCTCCTTTCGCTCCCTTTTCACCCATTGGGCCTCTGTCGCCTTTGGGCCCTCCGACACCTGTGGCACCTATGGGACCTTGGGCACCAGTAGCTCCTTTCGGACCTACAGCAATATTGAATGGGGAAGGGAGAATCAACAAAAATGGAAGGTACTTTGTAATGATCACAAATGCAAGAAGTAGGTAAATAGTTTCAGCTCAGCCCTAGTTTGTCTGTCGTTGTTGTTTGTTGTTCTTATGCTGCCCTTCATCCAAAGATCACAGGGAAGTTTACAATATAAAAGCACAAAAACACACACAATAGTAACAAAATACCTATCTGGTTTAAAAGGTAAGGCATAGGCAAACTCGGCCCTCCAGATGTTTTGCGACTACAACTCCCATCATCCCTAGCTAACAGGACCAGTGGTCAGGGATGATGGGAGTTGTAGTCCCAAAACATCTGGAGGGCTGGGTTTGCCTATGCCTGTCATAGATTGTTTAATTAGGCAAAGGCCGGGAGAAGAGGGATGCTTTTGCCTAAAGATATGTAACAAAGGTGCCAGGTGAGCCTCTCTGGGGAGGGCATTCCACAAACAGGGAGCCTGGTCTCATGTTGTTGCCCTCTGGGCTTCTTGTAGAGGAGGCACATGAAGAAGGGCCTCAGATGATGATTGCACTGTCTGGCTCAGCTCATATGGGAAGAGGCGGCCTACATGTTCGGTTGGGCTTTCTCACAGAAATGATAGCTTCAGTGTTTATATACTAACTTTGGTCTATACTGAGGATATGATAGTTAGTCACAAGTTTATATCTTGGGGGGGGGGGTAGTCGTGTTAGTCCAGTATACAAAAACAAACAACAATGAGGCTATGGTATTGCAGAGCAGGGGTAGCCAATATGGTGCCCTCCCAAGGTGAGCTACAACTCACACCATCCTTGCCATTGGTTTTGCTGAATGGTGTTGATGGGTGTTGCGTTCCAACAACCTCCCATGTTGACTACCCCTGCCTTAAGAGGTGAAGATAAAGGGACTCCTGACCATTAGGTCTAGTTGCAGACGACTCTGGGGTTGTGGTGCTCATCTCGCTTTACTGGCCGAGGGAGCCAGCGTACAGCTTCTGGGTCATGTGGCCAGCATGACTAAGCCGATTCTGGCAGAACCGGAGCAGCACACGGAAACGCCATTTACCTTCCCACTAAAGCAGTCCCTATTTATCTACTTTCACTTTAATGTGCTTTCGAACTGCTAGGTTGGCAGGAGCTGGGACCGAGCAACTGGAGCTCACCCCATCGCAGGGATCTGAACCGACAACCTTCTGATCAGCAAGCCCTAGGCTCTGTGGTTTAACCCACAGTGCCATCCGCGTCCCTAGCAAATATATAATAGCACAAGCTGTTCTGGACTAGTGTCAGATGCATTAAGATGAAGTGGCCTTTATCACTACATTTTATAACTTGCATGTTGCCAGAACATGACTCCAGAAGCTGGCTTTCACAGATCACAATCTTTTTGTGACTTCAGCCAATTGCCTAACAATGGGAGTCAAGCTTGAGAGCTGCCAGCCTATGATGTATTTGCTTGTTCTTTCATTGGCATCCACGGCGGATGTATATAGAGAGAGAAACATCAGAGGTATGGGCATTTTATGGTTGTTTTCTCCACTCATAGCATTTATAACTTAGAAACTGTACCTTACTAAGTATCTGGACAACAGTGTGGATGTGAACATTTTCAGTGTATTCTTTTAAAATCTGTGACTGGGATCCAAAAAAGCTACTTAGGCATGCTTAAGGACTTGGACTGACATTTAGAACTTTTTACTTCTTTTGTTGGATGGGTAGGTCTCCAGGGATATCACAAATGGCTGCTTGAGAAGCAGAAGCCCCCAACCCCACTGGGTGTGCAGAAATAGTTGTATGCTCCTTTGGACCCTGGCCACTGTGGTATATTGAGCCCTCCAGCAGAAATCCAACTATTTAGCACTTAGGATTACCTGTTTCTCCCTTGACGCCTTTTTCACCCTGTGGGCCATTGTTGCCTTGTGCTCCAGAGGGGCCGATGCTTCCTGGAGGACCCTGCAAACCTCGGATTCCACGCGGTCCTACTCAAAAGAAAGAGGTTTTGTGAGCAGGCAGAGATATACACCAAAGAGAGAAGGTGTCTTGTGATGAGTTTCAGTGCATCAGGAGTTCCTGGGCCTTAGAACTGGGAACATTGAAATGTGCATGCCATTGTCCCAATCTGATATGCCTCCAGAGTCGTGGAGGACGCTGTCCTATCACTAGTGTTGAAATAAGTTTCAACTGGAAGTCTGGTGAGGTTCTGTACATGGACTGGAGGAGTATGGGCACCATCTTGTCTTTCATCTCAGGCAGCAAAATGTCTTGGGCCAGTCCTATGCTGGGAGCAAGGGAAGAGCACCTTGGTGGGTTTGTACTCCCTTCAAGGTGTATATATCCAGGTGAAATGTTTGATGTGCCTAATGGGCAGGATGTCCCTCTTACAAGACTTAGAGACAGATGTGGATAAAAATATTAAAAAAGAAGTTTGATTTCTTGTAATAATGTCTAGCTTTTGTTGAATGCAATGCAATACAACCCCATTTAGCCAACAGCACTCCTTACCCATTGCTCCAGCATCTCCTTTGGGTCCTTGCTCTCCTTGGGTCCCCCTTTCTCCTTGTGGTCCAGCTGGTCCCATTTTTCCGGGAGGACCAAGAATTCCTCTTGGTCCTTCCAACCCTGGCATTAAGTGGAAGAATGAAAAGTGGGGTCATCTTAATGATAAAGCTTACATAATAATCCAAGGAAGAAGTTTATTGAGAGGTGGGCCTTGTTTTTACATTTCTGGAATGACAGTGGAAATGATTATATTTCCCCTTTTAACTTATGCATGATACTATAGAGCAGGCATAGGCAATCTCTGCCCTCCAGATGTTTTGGGACTACAACTCCCATCATCCCTAGCTAACAGGACCAGTGGTCAGGGATGATGGGAGTTGTAGTCCCAAACCATCTGGAGGGCCAAGTTTGCCTATGCCTGCTATAGAGTCTTTGTTATGTTGTCCCTTCTCCCCTTCATATGTCTGTCTTTCTTTCTTTCTTTCTTTCTTTCTTTCTTTCTTTCTTTCTTTCTTTCTTTCTTTCTTTCCTTCCTTCCTTCCTTCCTTCCTTCCTTCCTTCCTTCCTTCCTTCCTTCCTTTTCTTTCTTTCTTTCTTTCTTTCTTTCTTTCTTTCTTTCTTTCTTTCTTTCTTTCTTTCTTTCTTTCTTTCTTTCTTTCTTTCTTTGCATGGTAAGCATGGTAGGTTTTGGCTACATATTGTTATAATATCATATTAATTAAAATTTTAAAAAAGGAAAAGGAAAAGGAAAAAAGTGGTTTACTAAGTGGGTGAACAAGAGGCACTTGTGATGAACACAAGGCTGATAAATTACTGGCAAATCAGTTAAATGAAACAATCTCATGCCAGTTTCAGTTTAAAGATGCTCACACAAGAAGCAATGTATTGATTCCAGTCTTGGGTCATCATCATTGCTATGTTAGCCAGGGTTGCCATATTTCAGAAAGTGGAAATCCGGATGGAAAAGTTGTTGAGCTTTTTTGGCCACAGTTGCAAAAACGACACTGCTAACATCAGTTATGCCATATGTCTGCCTTGACATTTAGCCAATTTCCGCCCAAACACTGCTTCCAACTGCAGTATTCCAGGTATGTCTGGGAAATTCTGGACGTATGGCAATCCTAAAGTTAGTTAAGGCAGCTACATTCAAGGTGGCTGTGGCTGTTGCCATACATCCACCAGATGACGTCGTCCCCCCTCTAGATTTGCTTTCTCCTCTTCTGCCTTTTCCTTCTTTGTTTGGCACCATGTCCCTCTTAATCCAGCGAGAGGGGGAGAAATGCAGAACTTCATGCAGTCTTGCACTTCTATCCATCACTTTTGATGGACCTACATCACAGTCTTTACAGTATCAATTTGAAAACTTAAGATTCATTTTTATATTGATGTCATGCTACTTTGCTTTTATGTTGTCTTGGTAGAATTTTTACGCTGTTTGCGTGTCCGGGCGCTGTGACTCTGCCTCCCCCACCCGGTGGAGAAAAACCAGTCAAGACACATTCTTTTGAGTTGAATAAGAGCACAACTTTATTGGTTGCAGATGTAAGAGGTTTGTCCTAGGCATTGGGTATATCCTATAACAACCAACCCGCCTGCTGGAAGTATCTTCTCCATGGGGTCTACCCTGAGGCAAGGAGGTCCTATGACTTACATCAAATAGGTACGTCTCCGCCAGGATCTCTCCCTTGAAGGGTACTATGGCTCTAGCCCCCACCTGGAAATCTGGATAGAAGCACCTCCTCCAGGATCCTTTTAACACGATACCCCTTTCCCTTGGAAGGGCAGCAAGAGGCTTACGAACTCCCATCCAACCAAGACTAAGGCCTTTACCCCCAGGTGGTGGTTTAGGCATTGGATAAACATAAGTCATGGTCAGAGAAGAGGTTGTCTTAACATTTAAAACTAACTGATATTTATCACAAGGTAATTAGCAATGTAATTGGGAGTCATCATGGAGTTGCATCATAAGCCGCTTATGCTTAAATTATGTGGGACTGCATGGTTTCCTCTCCCCCCCCCCCCCAGTGTGTGAATCTAAAGGTGATCCTCAAAGAATGGGAACTCTTAGGAAGTCACCTTTTCCATACCTTGTTCTCCCTTGTCCCCTTTTGGTCCTTGGGCTCCATCTCTCCCATTTATCCCTGGTAACCCCTTCTCAGCTGGTCCACATACAACCAGTGAGCAGGCATTCCGGTCTAAGTTCTGTATAACTTGCGGTGAGCTCTGAAACGATGCTGGTGAAAATTGCAAAACCAACACAGAGAGCGTTAGAAGCACCAGCATTGTTCAGTGGTTTGACCTGGGGGGGAAAAAAATAAAAAATTAAAGGGGTAGAGAGAGGAGAAAAGAATTAACCCAAACCCAACCGTACCAATTATAATGCACTGCAATGAAATGAAGGCCGGCTATATGAACACAGATTTAAAATATTGTGGGTAAGGTCTTGTTTAATAGATTGAAGTAGGGGATTATGCACCATTTCCAACACTCTTTCAATTTTCTTTTGTTTCATCATCTCTTGAACACACAAGAATAAAGTTTCTATGCAAGGAAGGAGAACCCATTGGCCATGCTGCCTTGGGCTGATGAAAGTTGGAGCCCAAGAGCACCCAGAAGAGGCATCATGCCTATCATAATAGCTAGCACCTATATTATTACTGGTGGTGCTGTGGGTTAAACCACGTGCATGTTCAAGCTTTGATAACTGCAACATCAGACAAGAACAAGTGTCATGTCCTGCTCCTAGAGTCTGGTTGGCTGCCTCCTTTGGGAAGCAGGATGCTAGGCTAGAGAGGATGTTGGTCTGATCCAGCAGCTTTTATATATCCTCATGCTCTCAGAGCATAGGTAGCCTGCAGATGTTGTGGACTGCAGCTCCCATCAGCCTCAGTCAGCATGGCCAATAGCCAATAGCCAGGTATGATAGGTGTTGTAGTCTAAAACATATAGAGGGCACCACGTTGGCTACCCATCTTACACCACATGGCTATCTAGTTTGGCAACCCCAGATGCTCATGGGAAGCCCAGAAATGAGGCCTGAATGCAATAGTGCTCTCCTCATGTGAATGGACCATCATAGATGTTCTCATACACAACATTGCTCATTGCAGTCAGGCCATGTTAGCCTACCCATCAATAAGTGCTCTAAGATGTAAAGGTGCCTTGTTCTAAACCTGACCATCCATTTGTTTCATGCTGTACTGTCTGCTCTCAATGGCAATAACTGTTCCAGTTCTGAAGCAGAGTTTTCTCCAGCTCTACTACAGTGGTACCTCTGGTTAAGAACTTAATTCATTCCGGAGGTCCGTTCTTAACATGAAACTGTTCTGAACCTGATGTACCACTTTAGCTAATGGGGCCTCCTGCTGCCGCTGCGCCATTTCTGTTCTCATCCTGAAGTATAGTTCTTAACCCGAGGTACTACTTCCAGGTTAGTGGAGTCTGTAACCTGAAACTTTTGTAACCCGAGGTACCACATCTAAGTTTTGAGAAGTGGGTGGCGCTGTGGTCTAAACCACAGAGCCTAGGACTTGCTGATCAGAAGGTCGGTGGTTTGAATCCCTGCGATGGGGTGAGCTCCCGTTGCTCAATCCCTGCTCCTGCCAACCTAGCAGTTCAAAAGCACGTCAAAATGCAAGTAGATAAATAAGTACCACTCTGGCGTGAAGGTAAATGGCATTTCCATGTGCTGCTCTGGTTCGCCAGAAGCGGCTTCGTCATGCTGGCCACATGACCTGGAAGCTGTACGCCGGCTCCCTCGGCCAATAAAGCGAGATGAGCATCGCAACCCCAGAGTCGTCCGCGACTGGACCTAATGGTCAGGGGTCCCTTTGCCTTTATATTATTACTATTATTATTGTCACCACCACTAATAATAATAATAATAATAATAATAATAATAATATATAACCAACCCTTCGCCAGCACCCTTTGCCAGGTCCCGTGGCGCGCTTTAAATTCAGTATGATAAACAGGTGTGTATATATGTGTGTGTGTGTGTGTGTATCTATATATATATATATACCCGGTGTGTGTGTGTGTATTACACACACACACACACACACAAACACACACACACACACAAAACAAAACAAACAAGGTAAAGTACATATAGCGTCTCCACTTTCAATTCAAAGTCTTTTTTCATAGTTTGTTTACTTTCAGTATGAGACACTATTGTCATAGACTTTGGGGGGAAATGGGGGGGGGGAGAGAAGGTTGTGGGGTGATGATCTTTTCATTCTATTGCGAGTTGAACGTTTTGGCTCCCAAATGCTGCAAACCTGGAACTGAGTGTTCCAATTTGTGAACATTCTTTGGAAACCGAACGTCCGACGCGACTTCCACGGCTTCCGATTGGCTGCAGGAGCTTCCTGCAGCCAATCAGAAGCAGCGCCTAGGTTGTCGAACGTTTTTGGAAGTTGAATGGATTTCCGAAACAGATTCCATTCGCCAACCAAGGTATGACTGTACATTGGACTATTCCATTGAATTTGTTTGACTTCCGAGGTACCACTGTACTGCATGGGTTAGCAGGCACTAACTAGGCTTTGGGAAGGAGGTAGGAAGGCATCTTCTTGGCTCTGCACATTGTGTGGGGGAACCGCCTCCAGTTCCAGGTTCAGTCTCCAGCGTCTTAAATCTTGGAAAGTCACTGCAAGTCAGTGCAAACAATACTGAGCTAGATGGACTGATCTGATTCAATATACGTTGCCCTTTGTAGCTGGAGATGCCAACAACTGAAACTGGGATTTTCCCAATACAAAGCATGGGCTACCACTGATCTATGGCCCTTCTCCTATTATGCTTCAGCAGCATCTCTGGGCTAAAACATGAAGCCAGAAGGTTGTGAAGGGGATGCTGACACCAGGTGACTATATGCAAAGCTATATGGTATCTCAGCCAGTGGAACTTTCATCACCTGGGTAGGGCAAGCTGTACTTGCCAAAATACCATTTTCCCTGCATAATTATAAAAGCAATAGAAATGCCTTCTTCCTTTGCAGCCGGACTTCCGAACAATACATTCAAAAGGACAATGTGCCAACTGCATTTAAATCAGGTTGTTAAACAAAATGGATCAAGATACTAACAAATTACATTGCTGTTGGACACAAAATCAACTCGTCGTTAAATCTGGAGCTAATTATTAGATAAGCGCAGGCAGATGTGAAAGTCTGATACGGAAAGCACTTTATAATCAAAGGATGGATTATCAATGAGAAGAGAGTTAAGGCGGCAGATCTAGCTTTGGTTGAAATTAATCAAATCCATGGAGCACAATGCAATCTGACCAGTTTGAACAAGGAACTGGAGGCAGTCTTCAATATCGCATGTATTTCAATCACATAGCCCTCATTAAGGAAAGACAAATTAAAAATCTACTCACTCTGACGTTTCTGGTGTTCTACAAAGGCCCGGACAGGAATCATCCGTTAGGAGTTCAGCCTTCCTTTTATAGGCTACGAGTTAAGTAACACAGGCTTTGGTTTCTCAATCATGTGACCTCACAGGAAACTTATAGGCAATTCATAACACTTCGGGAGCTGTTGGCCTCTTTCAACGTTGTGTAGCTGATAAGACATGCACAGAACAAAGGGTGGGATTGCCCATGGCTTGCAAAATGTAAGGAATTTGTCTTTTGGAGCAAAAGGGCTGGGGGCTCAAATATGCTAGAACATTTTTACTATGCAGAACATTGAGCAGCACATCTTGGCAGTAACAGGACTCAATGGTCAGGGTTTCCCCAGATGTGGCTAATGACCCCGCTGGAACCAAAGAGACATAGAATTGTAGAGTTGGAAGGGACCACGAGGGTCATCTGGTCCAACCCCCTGTGATGCAGGAATCTTTGACCCAAAGAATGATAGGGTAAATGGTGGTTGAGTGGTTGACTCGTAGCTGAGTATGTGATCAGACTCCATTGAAAAGCATTGCATTTGAGGCATTGCCCAGTGATATGAAAACTTGGAACTGGTTCGTGCATGTTCAAGCTTTGATAACTGCAACATCAGACAAGAACAAGTGTCATGTCCTGCTCCTAGAGTCTGGTTGGCTGCCTCCTTTGGGAAGCAGGATGCTAGGCTAGAGAGGATGTTGGTCTGATCCAGCAGCTTTTATATATCCTCATGCTCTCAGAGCATAGGTAGCCTGCAGATGTTGTGGACTGCAGCTCCCATCAGCCTCAGTCAGCATGGCCAATAGCCAATAGCCAGGTATGATAGGTGTTGTAGTCTAAAACATATAGAGGGCACCACGTTGGCTACCCATCTTACACCACATGGCTATCTAGTTTGGCAACCCCAGATGCTCATGGGAAGCCCAGAAATGAGGCCTGAATGCAATAGTGCTCTCCTCATGTGAATGGACCATCATAGATGTTCTCATACACAACATTGCTCATTGCAGTCAGGCCATGTTAGCCTACCCATCAATAAGTGCTCTAAGATGTAAAGGTGCCTTGTTCTAAACCTGACCATCCATTTGTTTCATGCTGTACTGTCTGCTCTCAATGGCAATAACTGTTCCAGTTCTGAAGCAGAGTTTTCTCCAGCTCTACTACAGTGGTACCTCTGGTTAAGAACTTAATTCATTCCGGAGGTCCGTTCTTAACATGAAACTGTTCTGAACCTGATGTACCACTTTAGCTAATGGGGCCTCCTGCTGCCGCTGCGCCATTTCTGTTCTCATCCTGAAGTATAGTTCTTAACCCGAGGTACTACTTCCAGGTTAGTGGAGTCTGTAACCTGAAACTTTTGTAACCCGAGGTACCACATCTAAGTTTTGAGAAGTGGGTGGCGCTGTGGTCTAAACCACAGAGCCTAGGACTTGCTGATCAGAAGGTCGGTGGTTTGAATCCCTGCGATGGGGTGAGCTCCCGTTGCTCAATCCCTGCTCCTGCCAACCTAGCAGTTCAAAAGCACGTCAAAATGCAAGTAGATAAATAAGTACCACTCTGGCGTGAAGGTAAATGGCATTTCCATGTGCTGCTCTGGTTCGCCAGAAGCGGCTTCGTCATGCTGGCCACATGACCTGGAAGCTGTACGCCGGCTCCCTCGGCCAATAAAGCGAGATGAGCATCGCAACCCCAGAGTCGTCCGCGACTGGACCTAATGGTCAGGGGTCCCTTTGCCTTTATATTATTACTATTATTATTGTCACCACCACTAATAATAATAATAATAATAATAATAATAATATATAACCAACCCTTCGCCAGCACCCTTTGCCAGGTCCCGTGGCGCGCTTTAAATTCAGTATGATAAACAGGTGTGTATATATGTGTGTGTGTGTGTGTGTATCTATATATATATATATACCCGGTGTGTGTGTGTGTATTACACACACACACACACACACAAACACACACACACACACAAAACAAAACAAACAAGGTAAAGTACATATAGCGTCTCCACTTTCAATTCAAAGTCTTTTTTCATAGTTTGTTTACTTTCAGTATGAGACACTATTGTCATAGACTTTGGGGGGAAATGGGGGGGGGGGAGAGAAGGTTGTGGGGTGATGATCTTTTCATTCTATTGCGAGTTGAACGTTTTGGCTCCCAAATGCTGCAAACCTGGAACTGAGTGTTCCAATTTGTGAACATTCTTTGGAAACCGAACGTCCGACGCGACTTCCACGGCTTCCGATTGGCTGCAGGAGCTTCCTGCAGCCAATCAGAAGCAGCGCCTAGGTTGTCGAACGTTTTTGGAAGTTGAATGGATTTCCGAAACAGATTCCATTCGCCAACCAAGGTATGACTGTACATTGGACTATTCCATTGAATTTGTTTGACTTCCGAGGTACCACTGTACTGCATGGGTTAGCAGGCACTAACTAGGCTTTGGGAAGGAGGTAGGAAGGCATCTTCTTGGCTCTGCACATTGTGTGGGGGAACCGCCTCCAGTTCCAGGTTCAGTCTCCAGCGTCTTAAATCTTGGAAAGTCACTGCAAGTCAGTGCAAACAATACTGAGCTAGATGGACTGATCTGATTCAATATACGTTGCCCTTTGTAGCTGGAGATGCCAACAACTGAAACTGGGATTTTCCCAATACAAAGCATGGGCTACCACTGATCTATGGCCCTTCTCCTATTATGCTTCAGCAGCATCTCTGGGCTAAAACATGAAGCCAGAAGGTTGTGAAGGGGATGCTGACACCAGGTGACTATATGCAAAGCTATATGGTATCTCAGCCAGTGGAACTTTCATCACCTGGGTAGGGCAAGCTGTACTTGCCAAAATACCATTTTCCCTGCATAATTATAAAAGCAATAGAAATGCCTTCTTCCTTTGCAGCCGGACTTCCGAACAATACATTCAAAAGGACAATGTGCCAACTGCATTTAAATCAGGTTGTTAAACAAAATGGATCAAGATACTAACAAATTACATTGCTGTTGGACACAAAATCAACTCGTCGTTAAATCTGGAGCTAATTATTAGATAAGCGCAGGCAGATGTGAAAGTCTGATACGGAAAGCACTTTATAATCAAAGGATGGATTATCAATGAGAAGAGAGTTAAGGCGGCAGATCTAGCTTTGGTTGAAATTAATCAAATCCATGGAGCACAATGCAATCTGACCAGTTTGAACAAGGAACTGGAGGCAGTCTTCAATATCGCATGTATTTCAATCACATAGCCCTCATTAAGGAAAGACAAATTAAAAATCTACTCACTCTGACGTTTCTGGTGTTCTACAAAGGCCCGGACAGGAATCATCCGTTAGGAGTTCAGCCTTCCTTTTATAGGCTACGAGTTAAGTAACACAGGCTTTGGTTTCTCAATCATGTGACCTCACAGGAAACTTATAGGCAATTCATAACACTTCGGGAGCTGTTGGCCTCTTTCAACGTTGTGTAGCTGATAAGACATGCACAGAACAAAGGGTGGGATTGCCCATGGCTTGCAAAATGTAAGGAATTTGTCTTTTGGAGCAAAAGGGCTGGGGGCTCAAATATGCTAGAACATTTTTACTATGCAGAACATTGAGCAGCACATCTTGGCAGTAACAGGACTCAATGGTCAGGGTTTCCCCAGATGTGGCTAATGACCCCGCTGGAACCAAAGAGACATAGAATTGTAGAGTTGGAAGGGACCACGAGGGTCATCTGGTCCAACCCCCTGTGATGCAGGAATCTTTGACCCAAAGAATGATAGGGTAAATGGTGGTTGAGTGGTTGACTCGTAGCTGAGTATGTGATCAGACTCCATTGAAAAGCATTGCATTTGAGGCATTGCCCAGTGATATGAAAACTTGGAACTGGTTCGTGCATGTTCAAGCTTTGATAACTGCAACATCAGACAAGAACAAGTGTCATGTCCTGCTCCTAGAGTCTGGTTGGCTGCCTCCTTTGGGAAGCAGGATGCTAGGCTAGAGAGGATGTTGGTCTGATCCAGCAGCTTTTATATATCCTCATGCTCTCAGAGCATAGGTAGCCTGCAGATGTTGTGGACTGCAGCTCCCATCAGCCTCAGTCAGCATGGCCAATAGCCAATAGCCAGGTATGATAGGTGTTGTAGTCTAAAACATATAGAGGGCACCACGTTGGCTACCCATCTTACACCACATGGCTATCTAGTTTGGCAACCCCAGATGCTCATGGGAAGCCCAGAAACGAGGCCTGAATGCAATAGTGCTCTCCTCATGTGAATGGACCATCATAGATGTTCTCATACACAACATTGCTCATTGCAGTCAGGCCATGTTAGCCTACCCATCAATAAGTGCTCTAAGATGTAAAGTTGCCTTATTCTAAACCTGACCATCCATTTGTTTCATGCTGTACTGTCTGCTCTCAATGGCAATAACTGTTCCAGTTCTGAAGCAGAGTTTTCTCCAGCTCTACTACAGTGGTACCTCTGGTTAAGAACTTAATTCATTCCGGAGGTCCGTTCTTAACATGAAACTGTTCTGAACCTGAGGTACCACTTTAGCTAATGGGGCCTCCTGCTGCCGCTGCGCCATTTCTGTTCTCATCCTGAAGTATAGTTCTTAACCCGAGGTACTACTTCCAGGTTAGCGGAGTCTGTAACCTGAAACTTTTGTAACCTGAGGTACCATTGTACTAGAAATTGTCTAACTCGCCTTCCCCAATCTTGGGTCTCCAAATGTTCTCAGATTACAATTCCCATCATCCTCAGCCAACTCAGCTAATAGTCAAGGATGGTGGAATATGTGATCCAACAATTTTAGGGGGCATCTTGGGGAAAGCTTTTCTAACTATGTCTGGTAGAGTTTGAACCAGGGGTAGCTACTTGTCTGTGAATAGCATCTACACCTCCCTTGTGCCACGACTCCTCCTTGCCATTATGCACATGAAAGAGTGACCTTTTCTGTGGTGTTTGATCTATGATACCTCATTCAGACATGCAAATTGGCACTTTATGTAACATGCGATTGCCATGAACAACTTTTTAAAAAGCTGCTTCTCTCAAATCCAGTTTTGCAAGATTTTGGCTTGCTCCCAACTCCTCCCCGTAAAAAGCATGGCATAGCTGAATAACCAGTTCTACCTTACCAAATTGTTATGCAACATCATTTGAGAGTGCTTAAGGAACTCCAAATATGTTATAATCACCCATGGGTAATCCTGCCAACGCCCCTTTGAAAGAGAGACACACACAGGTTTTTTTCACACACAGATTTTCTTCAACAACAGTATTTCACCAGGCATTATAAAGCTGATCCATTTCCCTAAGCTTTCTGACCCCTCCTCTCCCTGAGCTCTGAGTCTCCAGCTTTAAAAACCAGCAGTTAAAACGGTGCTCTTTGAAACAGCACTATATTAAGTACCTGGCATGTGCTTATGCATTGTTTGCAAAATCCATAGCTTAGTACTCTGTATAGTACTTTTCCAGCATATTTCTGTCTCTTGTGAAAATGTTTCAGCAAAGTAAATGGAACCTCCTTAACCGCTCATTTCAACAGTCACAGTAGTGCTTCGCAAAGCCCCAGGACCACCCTGTAATTTCCTTCCTGTGATTCCATACTTAAATCATGGCATTTGCTACCACAAGATGTGGTGGTGGCCTCTAACATGGATAGCTTTAAAAGCTCAGTTGGTTAGAGCATGGTGCTGATAAGGCCATGTTTGCAGGTTCAATCCCCATATGGGACAGCTGCATAATTCTACATTGCAGGGGGCTGGACAAGATGATCCTCAGTGCCCCTTCCAACTCTACAGTTCTATGACTACATGAAATAAAAGTGAATTCGTGTCCTAATTGAGGGCTTCCAGGAGCTATCGGATTGGCCACTGTGGGAACAGTCTGCTAGATAGGGCCTTTGGTCTGATTCAGCAGCACCAAAGTGCCCCAGCTACTCTGGACAGCTCCCAACAAAATATTGCAAACACTTTAGAAAACAATGCCAGCATTTTGAATGGGAAATTGTGTGTGTGTGTGTGTACGGACATTGTATTGCCAATGGCCCATCTAGTCCCACAGTGGCCAATTAGATACCTGTAGCAAACCAGGGGGCAGAAGATGAACACAACAGCAATCTCCCTTGCCATGGTTTCCAGCAACCGTGGAGGTAGAGCCACAACCATTATAGCTAGTCACCATTGATAACCTTCCCCTCCATAAATTTGTCTTTTGAAGCCATCCAGGTTTGTGGCCATCACTGCCCCTTGGGGGAGCATGTTCCATAGTCTGACTATGCGCTGTAGGAAGAAGTACTTTCTTTTTTCTATCCTAAATCTCCCAACAGGAACAGCACCAGTCTAATACATCCTGGGAGGGAATTCCAAAGGGGGAGATGGTATGTGTGGGCAAGCAGGCTAGTCAGAACTTTTGTGGGCAAGTAAGGTTTGGTTCATTTGAGCCCTAGTCAGGGAAAATCTCAGGTAAGGTTTGAGTAGGTCCAGCATCTAAAAGGGACAAATGACACTCCATTATTGGGTGTATTATGAGCTCACATAACTATTAAACCTACCAGTAATCCAGGAAATGGTTTTTTCACTAATACCACTTTTGCTAATAAGGCATTCTTTGTCTTACACATGTCATATATCTATGGCTGACAATGACCTGCTGTGGTGATATTTTAATTTTAAAGTCGTTCTTGGCGTATGGAACAGGTTCAAAGGAAAACAGTCTGAAACTGGAGGAAGTCTCCAAGATAAGGGAATTGTTTCTGCAAATAAATCCGCATGGGCAAAGCCAGGGAGGGCGTTGTTATATAGGCACAAGCATTCCGTCCCTCCTGATCCAGTTGCAGAACTAGACAGCTATTATAGATATAATATGATGAAGAATGGCAACTGGTGTGTGCATCTGAGCAGGGGGGCAGGCAATGGAAGTAAGGAAATAAGGAGATAAGTATTTTATAATTACATGGTTTCATGCCTTCCTTGTTAATTGAGTCTTTCCCCAACACCGTGTCAACAGAGTTTAATGGGCTTCACCAGTTCAAAACAACTGCTGCACAGTAAGGATTATCCTTGTTATTTGTCTAGAAATTTCCAGTCTCCTCTTCCACCACTGATATTAATAGCTTTGCAGGGTGGGGGAAGTCCGGTCATAGTATGAGGAAGGGCCTCGACAGCACTGGCGCCAGCTGTTGGCATCCACAGGCAGCTGCTAAGACCTCCATACAATAGCAGGACTCACTGTCACTGAGAGTACGGCATGTTGGGAGGCCAGGCATGTGAGCCACCATTTTAAATTTCCCATAGTTCCCTGGATTGTTATGGTGGGTACTTTCAGGCAAGCACAAATGAGTGGGGGAGGATGCAGCTAACATTTCTTCCCTCCCTCCCTCCCTCCCACCCTTCTTACCTTGCACTTCTGGTACAAATTGTGACTCAGGAACATTTCCCACTTGTACATCATGTTGTGAACCCATAATGTGTCTTGAACCAGTGACAGGATGTCAGGTGGCTTCAGCCCATGTGCCATCAGCAGGGCCAGCCTAAGATGTTGTGCTACCCGAGGCAAAGAACAAAATAGCCTCTCCCAGAAACCAACTGTAATGTCAGTTGGGTTTTTCTTCTTCCAACGCTGGCAATGGGGGAATTCTTCATGGCACTTGAGGGCAGCAGTCTAGTTTAGGGGGGTGCAGGACTGGCAACGTTGGACACAGAACTCTGCCCTATACAATGGGGGGGGCGTGAGTGGGAGGCTGCGGGTCATTGTCCACAACCTGCTGGCAATATCTGTTCCAACTTAGGCAGTTTCTGCACTCTTCATAACAATAGGCTGGCCCTGGTTATCACCTGGGTTTACCTAAAGGAGGAACTGTAGGGAGACCAGCCAAGGAAGCCTCCTTGAATTTAAAAAAACCCACTGGGATCCACCTTGCTTGCTATTCTGAGCCGATCCTGCCATGCTACAGATTGCCTTTGCCTTCCTGACAATCTTCATTCATCTCACCCTGTCCTCAACTACAAAGGATCTGCCCAAAGTGCCTTAAACGCATGCAATGTCTTATATAAAGCATTTTATGATTGTCTCGATACGTAGGCAGGAGAAATGACACATTAAAAATAAATAAATCCTAACACAGACCTTCTTTGGGGGAACATACTTTTTTTCTGCACACACCAACCTTTGCTATTGGTGGAGGCACAGTCTGCCTCTCTCCAGCTGGCAGTGACACAATGTTCCTGAGAGAACAGAACAATTCTTCTCTGAGGAAATTAATACCTTTGTGAGATTTAGTGTTAGGAGAAAAGCACGGCTCAATTTACCTGCATGAAAATAAAAGCAGAGAACCCCAACCAAACTGGAGATCCCGTTGTACCTTTATGGGGGAGCTTCCCAAATGCAAAAAAGTGTGTGTGTGAGAGAGGGGGTCTATTGTGTTTCTTTTACCTCAGGTTCAATTGACAACACCTTCATAACACGAGTGGTATAAGGGTAACATAGTCAGGCCACCCAGCAGCAGAAACAGAGCAGTGTGTGTCTGTAGATGTGTTGTTGTTTAGTCATGTCCAACCCTTCGTGACCCCATGGACCAGAGCACGCCAGGCACTCCTGTCTTCCACTGCCTCCTGCAGTTTGGCCAGACTCATGTTGGTAGCTTTGAGAACACTGTCCAACCATCTCGTCCTCTGTTGTCCCCTTCTCCTTGTGCCCTCAGTCTTTCCAGGGCGTCTTCTCTTCTCATGAGGTGGCCAAAGTATTGGAGCCTCAACTTCAGGATCTGTCCTTCCAGTGAGCACTCAGGGCTGATTTCCTTCAGAATTGATAGGTTTGATCTTCTTGCAGTCCATGGGACTCTCAAGAGTAGATGTGTACAATTAGGTAATTTTAGACTCTGGTCTTAGTGGCCTTCCTGTGGGGCGGGCCATGCTCCTTAGTTGGTAAAGGGTATTTACTTTGTGAATTTTTTGTTGAAAAGTAGTATGTTGATAGTCTCAGAAAAAACAATAATGCTACATTATCTTTTCAGGTATTTAGGTAAGCATGATGCATAGGTATAGATCAGGAAGGCCTGCTTAGTTATTTGGTACCCCTGGATACCCAAAATGTGAAGTGGCTTTCAAGAACACACTCAGGTAGCCCTCCCTCCCTCGGCCAATGAATAATTCCTGTAACACTGAAGGGGACCCTCCTACATGGATATATACTTAATGAAGGTTTTCTTCTTCCAAGAAGCCTTTCTGTGTTGCAACTATTTCCCACTGTTTTTTGGGTGGTTTTTTTTCACTTTTCTGGTTTTCTGGTTGCGACTGTTTCATTTGTTTTATAATGGTATATTTATTGTTGTAACCCACCCTGAGTCATTACGGTAAGCAGAGGTGCCAGCTTCTTAGGGTGATTGAGGGGGCCCAGCTCGACATCCTGATGTTGCATGTGCAATGTCACGTGATGTTCCGATGTTGCACATGCAACATTGAGAGGAGCCAGGGGCCCAGTCTACTAAGAAAACAAAACGGGGGGGGGGGGGAGAGAAAATGCTATGATGGTAAGGATGAGTAAGAAATCCAATAAGTAAGCAAATTAATAGTGTGTGCATGTACAGCTTTCTGTAGGATGTCAAGCATTATTGACAAGTCTTCCAATTGCCATGGAAGGAAGGGGCTGTGCAGGTATATGCACAGGTCCCCTTCAAACTGATGCTGCCTGCACATCATCCGGAGGTGTGACTGACACATGCAGCAGCATTTAGCAGGTGGGGTTAGCCGCATGCATTCTCAGAAACCTCTTCCCAATGCCTGAATGAACCATAAGACACATCAATCCACCCCAGATCTGGTTTTTGTTTTGATTGAAACCAGTGCTATTTTTCACGGGAGTCACCACAAACACCTCCCTCATTCTCTTAGAGAAGCTCCCTCATTCACCTGAGAAGCTCCATCTGAAGGGGGGGAGCCCTGGTTGAAACCCTAACAAATGCTAAATCACATTCCTAAACTCCTTCACTTCTGCTCCTTCGAATCATTACCCCAAAGAAATGATGGTCTTTAAAATATTTTTCATTGTCCCATGGAGTCTTGAGCTGTGCTTGCCAGCTATTTGCTGAACATTGCAATTTGACAGTAAAACAGAGTGTTATGTAAATCTTTATTTTTGCTATGAATAAATCAAGGCTCGTTCAATACTTGCTTGAGCTGACAAGCAAACAAAGAGCCTCCTGGCAGTCACAGAAGCAATGGATTGAAAGCTTTAATAATGTATATGGGAGAGTGTAAGAAAACAAACTTATACATTCCCTGGAGATGACTTTTTTCCATTTTACTGGATTCTGTCACTATCTCTTATTCCAAGATCTTAATTGGAAATAGGACGTGTTTCTTGATATGTTGTGCTCTGATTCAGAAAATGGTTGTAGGTGATTTTTCGCAAGCCGTAAGGTTTCCCCATGGGAGATACCACTTCAAATAAGGGTAAATAGCAAAAAGCGTATTGCTTATATCTCCTTCAAACATGTCACAAAACTGAAAGGAGAGAGATGCCTTGGGTTTTTTGTTTGTTGGAAGTCTTCATGCTGAAATAAATATACATCCGTACCTTGGTTCTCAAACAGAATGCATTCCGGAAGTCTGTTTGACTTCTGGAACTGTTCGAAAACCAAGACGTGGCTTCCGATTGGCTGCAGGAGCATCCTGCAGCCAATCAGAAGCCACAGAAGCTGTGCTGGATGTCTGGCTTCCAAAAATCGGAACACTTGCTTCTGGTTTTCGATCGTTCAGGAATCAAAACATATCAGTTCCAAGGCGTTTGGCAACCAAGGTACGACTGTAATTGGTAAGTAAGAGGCTAAAGCAAATGTTTTCCAAAGCTGATATGCAGTTCAAAAAATGGCATCAGAGGAGCCAACTCCTAGGGGCTGAGGTCCCTTCACTCCCCCATAAAATATTTGAAGGGGCTAGACCCCGCCCCCCAAAGTTGATGGGCATTGCCATTCAAATGGAATGTGTGTGCTGTCATGTAATCAGTTATGTGGAGCGGGCCTTACCTGTCCCCCCCATATTTTCTGCAAGTTGGCACCCCTGAATGGCATGCTTGCCACTCTTTAAGAAATGATTATATACAACTCACACAGCCTTTGGAGACAATGTTCAGAATAAGCTGCAAATGTGCCTACTGATTATTAAGAGTGGGTTGTCTTTATATATTTTAATTGTACCTGCTTTGATTGTGTTTTCTTGCAGGGAGTGGTTGGTAAATAGAAAATGAACAAATGGGTGGTTGATAACACTTTGAAGCATGATGCCTCTATTGGACAGTGCCCTGGGAATAACGATGAACTGATGCAACATAAATGCTGTGAAGTATATATGCTAAGGAAGCCTGATTTTGACCGGGAAGAGAAAGTGTGAGTTTCAAAAGATGTTTACATGATTTCAGAATGTGTGACTTAGGTAAGTATGTTCACCTTGCTGGCCTGGCTTAACAGAAACTGGGGGGGGGGGGGTGCATATGCAGTAGGTTTATCTTTCCTAGGCATAAGCTTCATACATGACAAAACACATATC
The DNA here is from genome assembly GCF_009819535.1 of Lacerta agilis. Lineage (NCBI taxonomy): Eukaryota > Metazoa > Chordata > Lepidosauria > Squamata > Lacertidae > Lacerta > Lacerta agilis. Next base: position 17,763,472 of record NC_046316.1, on the reverse strand, counting down.
AAGCGTACCAGAGGAGCTCAAGCAATGCCTTTTATTTATCACAATCATTTACTTTCCATCTTTCCTCCAAGAAGCTCAAGGAAGTATACATGGGGACTTCCCAATGTTATCCTCACAACACAGCAAGGTAGGTTAGGTTGAGAGTCACCCAGAGGGTGAGACTTTGAACCTAGGTCCTCCTCATCCAACACTGGTTCTGAAGTTAGGGGATAAAGGAAAATTCGCAAACCATCAAGAGCTTCTCTCCACATGATGTGGAGTGCCACTTCCCCTCTTTGTCAGCTTTCACACAGCTCTTAGTTCCGTCAGAGTTGTTTGGTTCTCCAGCTGCCCAGTTTGTGTATCCGGCAGAATTGTCGCCCATAACATAGGCGGATTTCTCATGCCTCTTCAACACACTCTGCAAAGCGTTGTTCTCAGCCTCCTTCTTTGGAGAAGGAACGTGACCGCCAGCTGTGAGACAGGTGGCACTGAGCGTTTCGAAGTCCCCTTCACCCAGATTTGTGGTGTATAACCTTTCACTGCCAGTTCCAAAACTGCGAGCTGGAAATACAGGACACAATCATTCCAATAATTTCAAATGCTCTGCTGCTACAAGTTGGTTAATATAGACCCCATTATTCACAATGCACTATGGAGCAACTTAAGTGAAAGACCCAAGGAGCTTATGATCTGAGATCAGATGTGGAGGACGGCAATGGAGAAGCAAAGGGCAATGCACCTTATTTAAAGAGTAGGAGGTTAAAAATTAAAACTGGCAATGTTCTGAAATGCTACGAGTCTATTTTCAGCAATTTGTAAACACTGTTTCTGGGAATCCTGTATTACGTTGGAAACTAACAGGAACTCAGTAATGGCAGGCAAGATTGAGTGCTTGACCAATGCTTCCTCGGCAATCTGTAGTTGCAGGAGAGCTTTGGGTGCCTGGGGGAGGACATTCTTACTTTGCGCAGAGCAATGCATTGAACCACAGTCTAGAGATTGCAATTGGTGGTATCTCCAGATGTTGTTTATTTTTAGTTATTAAATTTCTCTCATAATTCCTTACCATTGGCTACGCTGGCTGGGACTGATGGGATCGCTACTCTATCAACACCTGGAAGGCACTACCTGTATGTTGACAGTCTCTGAGCCATTCAAACCCAAGAGCATAACCCAGAATCCTTGGCAAGACACATATACCCCCCAACATTTTTCTAATGAAAATAGGGACATTCTAAGGAAAAGCAGAACGTTGTGGGATCAAATCAGAAACCGGAACGGCTTCTGTAAATCTGGGACTGTCCTGGAAAATAGGAACGTCTGGACACAATGTTTCCACAGCACAGACATTGTACTTTCGGACAATTGTTTCCTCATCAAAGTGTGAAAATCACTAGCCTAGACCAGAAATTATTTTTATCAACATTTCAATAACTCCCAAATCTTAAATACAATTTAAAAAAAAAATCTTAAAAAGCTGGCAGCAAACATAACATACTGAGTGTAATTCTAAAGTGGACCACTTAATGGAAATCCTCCTTGAAAAGAATCTAGGATTCTGGGAATGGTTTGTGGAAAATAACATACTTCCAGCTGTCTTACCTTTATGGACTGTAAAGAAAGCATTTGTAACTGTGTCCAATTTTATTTCCAAACGTTTTACACTTTCTTCCAAACTGTGCACTCCTGAAAGGGAAAACAATATCACTTTCACTGCGAATTAACTCTCCAAGACAAATATCCAGGAACATTTAATATTCCTTGGCATGCTGTCTTTTCTTTCAAAGGATTTCTATCCATCTGAAGAAATCTCATTAGCTATTGTGCATGCATCATACCTATCTCTCTGGGCATGGCATTTACTTTTAAAACTCTGAATACACTTTTCATTCTTCAATTGGATCCCCTAAGTTCAACATATGTCTAAAGAATATATGGATCTGGCTTATGCAAAACCAGACATTTGCCCCATTTGGTGTATTAGCTATGTCAACTGACAGTGGCTCTAGTCCAACTCTTATGAACTGTAAGTGCTAGTAAACCTATTTCTGGTTTGTCCCACTTTAGGTAAGGTCCTGCACATCTGAGTGCTGCTTCAAAATGAAACATTCCTTGCACACAGAAAGCTATAAGGCAAGAAAGTCCAACAGGTAGATCGTAATCTACTGGTAGATCACTGAACGTCTGTGGTAGATTACTGGTAGATCACTGGCTCCCCCCAAAGTAGCTCAACCACTTTGCCCTGCACCCCCAAAAACGGGGCCTTCCTCCTCCCTAAAAAAAGACTGGAATCCTAAAAAACAGGAAGGAAAACCTTAAAAAGCTCAACAACTTTGACCTGAACCCCCCAAAAGGGGGTAGATCACTGCCAATGTTTAACTCTGTGAGTAGATCGCAATCTCTTGGGAGTTGGTCACCCCTGCTATAAGGCAAGGCCCAGCCTTGATTTGTCGGCTTCTATGGGCTGTGATTTATTCATTTTTTGAATAGTAGATCAACACTTGAGTCCCATTCTACAGTTTCTGAGATGGTACAGTCCAAAAACAGGTTAACCACCCAACCAGCAGCTTTTGAGAACTAGATCGCAGGCAGAGGTCTTCTCCATCTCTACTGCCTAAGATCCCTTTTTGATTGGAGATATAAAGAACCGGTGTTTTTTTGTATCGAAAGCCTGTGTTGTACCCCTGAGCTATGTCTGATCCACATGTTTATTATATGAACATACTTTCTTTCAAATCCTCATCTGGGGTTGGATGTGAGCTGGTCAAAGATGTTCCCAGAAGAAGAACACTGAATGCTAGAAACAGACGCATCTTTCAGACTGTCTGAAATATATAAAAAGAGAGAGAAAAAGACAAACAGACAGTGAGAGTGGTGTCCCTGATGACGTAAGGTGGCAGTAGCAGCCTACCAAGTTTCCTGTTCATTATTGTCCTGTGTTCTTGACCTTGAATCTGGTCTGCAGCTACAGCTAGAGACTATTATGCTGCTCCACAAATAGAATTTTTTGGTTTTGTTTTAAAGGGTTTCTAAACGTCCATTCATTCTCCAAACCTGTTGCAGAACACTTGCTGCTTCACTATAGTGTAGACCTGAAGGAACATCTCCACCTCCATTGTCCAGCCCGGACACTGAGGTACAGTTCTGAGGCCCTTCTGGCCATTCCCTCATTGCAAGAAGTGAGGTTACAGGGAAACAGATAGAGGACCTTCTCGGCAGGTGCTGCCCACCCTGTGGAACACCTTTCCCATCAGATAAACAACTATTTGACTTTTAGAAGATACCTGAAGGGACTTTTTAATGGTTGATATATTATTGTGCTTTTAATATTTTGTTGCGAGCTGCCCAGAGTGGCTGGGGGAAACCCAGTTATATGGGCAGTGTATAAATAACATAACAATGATTAATAGAGAAGAGTACAAATGCTTTTAGCCAGGCCTGGAAAACCTGTGGCCTTCCTGGTGGTGTTGGACTATTAACTCCCATCATCCTGATGTTTAGCTAGCTGATGGAGTCAACTTTAGAGTCTAACTTTTAGTGTTCATGTACTTTAAAGCACAATAAATCCAAAGCTAAACACTATTAAATCCTATCTGATCACAACAGAAGCAAGCGAAGCACAAACTTACCCCTTCCTTTGAAACCAATGGGATTAAATAGTGCTTTAATTTTGTGTGGTTGTGCTCTATGTGCTCCAAGGCCTTTTCTGCTTTTTAGTATCTCGGTGTTCAAAACATTGCTGTTTTGTCATATTTTTATATCTCTCTGTGTGTGCTCTTTAAAAAGGTATGGGATGCTGCTGCTGCAGATGGTAATAATAACAATTGTGATTTAAAAAAAACAAAACAAAACACAAGTGTATCAAATTCATCTTTACCACTTTTGCATCCAGACCTTCCATCAGAATGATGTGCCTGGGATTTGTTCTATGCCATTTTATCTTCACAGCAATCCAGAGATGTGTAAATTGGCCTGAGAATTAGCAACTGGACTTAATATCATGCATTTCATGAGTGAGTGGAGATTTGAACCCAGGTCTTTCAAGTTTGTTCACTACAGTACTACCTTGTTGCTATAGAACATAGCACTGGTGTACAGTATTTGCCAATGTTCCCTGGACAGCAGGCACTATTTTTAAGAACATTCAACAGCATTAAACAGTTATCTGCATTCAATAGATCACATCCAAGGGTAATTAAGATTTGACAGCTGACAGCTTGTAAGGTTAAATATCTGAAGACTGCCCAATATCAAAAAAATCAAGAGATGCCAACAAGACTAAAAATGCAATCCTCTGCACACTTACTTGGAGGAAATCCCACTGAACACAATGGACTTACTTCCAGGCAGTGTGCAAAAAGGATGACTCTGCAAAGCATGCAGACTTCTAATTCAAAATGTACAAGCCAAACCTGGAAAACCCTTCACATTGCGATTATTTGTATTAATCTGTCCAACATGGCAGAAACAATGACAGTGCAGACATAATACTTAACCATGGTTAGCAATAATTATGGTTTGGTGCCTTAAACTTGGCTTAACCAGACACATGATGAAAATGGGGGTTTAACTTATCAGGCTGAGTCTTCCCCACTCTCCAAGGTTGTGTATAAGGATACACCAGGAAGACCAGCTTGGCTCCTTAGAAGGAGAGTTTGGAGAGGTAAGAAAAGTTACATAACCAGGGTTTGCTCAGTGCATCTGTAACACTTGAACGTATCATGGTTTGCAACTTGTCTTCAAGCCATAGTTGCACAGCCTGATTTGAATGCATAGTACAATACCCAAACCATGGTTTGCAAGGCATCTTCAACCTATTAGTGTATGCAGGACCAGCCAAACTAAAAATAATAGGTGCTACATAAATCATGCATTCTACCCCATTCATAAAACTGAGCAATTCCACACTGAAAGGAAATTTCAGCTAGGATGCTTATTAGAAACCCACAATTCCTGATTAAAACAGCAGAAAAAAAGAAAACACCATAAGATTACAATTCCCAACTTACTCTGAGATATCTGATGCTCTGGATGGAGGTTCACTGAGAATAATGTTTCCATCACACAGCGGTCATTTTATATTCAAAATAACCTGCTGATTGAGCAATGTAAGGGCTGAGCAAACCGATTGCTCAAAGGAGGTCCTTGTGGTAAAGTACAGCTGTTTGTTTAAGAACAGTTTAGTCTTTCAAAATCAACGAGCATTGCATGTTTAGAAATTCTGAAAATCTCCCGGCAGCCACAGACCCAAAAGCACGAGGAAACAAATGTGGGGAATATGAATTTACCTGAAGATTTCTCAATGCAGTGCAATGTAGGCATGTTTTTATTGGCATGGAAGCAGAACCCATCCCTGACACTCAATAAATCCAGAGTTACACAATCTGGGTGGCAAACTAATGCCATTGGGACAGACAGACAGAAGTTGCTCTGAAAATGTGTCTAGAGCAGACTTCTTCAACCTGCGGCCTTCCAGGTATTTTGGACTATTTCTCCCACCATCTCCAACTATTGGCTATCCTAGCTGAGGCTGATGGGAGCTGCTCCCCAAAACATTTGTAGGGCACCTGGTTGAGGAAGGCTGACCTACAGTGTCTGGTAGTTTCAGAGCAGTGCTTATTCTGAATGGTCTGGTTCCAACATAATGCTAAACCATGGTTGAAGTTAATCACAGTTAATAAACCAATAGTTAAAGCTGAGGTGTCTGACAAATGATCACTTAAAGCTTAGGTTTATCATGCCACAAAACAGTTAAAAGCACCGGTGAGAGCAGCTGATCATTCAGAGTACAGTGGTACCTTGCGGATGGGATCTGTTCCGGAGCTCCAGTCAGATCCCGAGGTTTCCACAACCGGAGGGACTGCTTCTGCGCATGCGCACACGGCAGTAGATCGCTTCTGCACATGCACGTGGCACAGTAGATTGCTTCAGCACATGCACGCATGGTGAAAGCCAGAAAAATACTTCCGGGTTTGCCGCGTATGTGTTTCCTCCCTCTGAATGATACATTCAGTGAAATGCGCTCTATGGGGCTACCTTTGAAGGTGACCCAGAAACTGCAATTAATCCAAAATGTGGCAGCTAGACTGGTGACTGGGAGTGGCCACTGGGGCCACATAACACCGGTCCTGAGAGATCTACATTGGCTCCCAGTACGTTTCTGAGCACAATTCAAAGTGTTGGTGCTGACCTTTAAAGCCCTAAACGGCCTCGGCCCAGTATACCTGGAGGAGCGTCTCCACCCCCATCGTTCAGCCCAGACACTGAGATCCAGCGCCGAGGGCCTTCTGTTGGTTCCCTTACTGCGAGAAACGAAACTACAGGGAACCTGGCAGAGGGCCTTCTCAGTAGTGGCGCCCGCCCTGTGGAACGCCCTCCCATCAGAGGTCAAGGGAATAAACAACTACCGGTACCTGACATTCAGAAAATACCTGAAGGCAGCCCTGTTTAGGGAAGTTTTTAATCTGTGATATTTTAAATGTATTTTAATATTTGATGGAAGCCACCAAGAGTGGCTGGGGAGACCCAGCCAGTTGGGCGGGGTACAAATAATATATTATTATTATTATTATTATTATTATTATTATTATTATTATTATTACATAACGAGGTGAAAGTAAGTAGAGGTACCACTGTAGTTTGATTCCCCCCCCCCACCTATTTTCATTTGCTAAACCAAGGTTTAGAAAACAAGCACAAACCTTGGTTAATGAGCAACCTGAAACCACAGTTAAACTGCTGGGGTGGGTTCATGCATAATGTTAAACCATGGTTTCCTAAACTATGGCTTAGCGTTATGTGTGAAATAGGCCAAGTGAGGTGTTTAACCAATCAGAGCCTTAAAGCAGACACAGCACTGCAGAGGGAAGAGAAATGCAAAGCTGTCCATTCAGTCCCATGTCTTGATGAGGATGTGAATTGTTCCTTCTCCACCAGAATAGATTTTCTGAGGAGTGGGGAAGGGTAAGTAACTCCTCTCTTCAGTTGATCTTCATGGATCAGCTGGTTGGGGGGGAGGGGTCTGTACCTGTGTGTGCTTATATACAGTATGTGGTGGTTCATTGGTTTGTGACCCTGAGTAAATTCAATCCTCAAGGCAAAAAGGGTAGCCACCCCTACCTGCACGCCTGAAAGTTATTCTTGTGACATATGCCCTGTTTTTGCTTTGTTTTATCCTGAGAGAGTCTATCCTCTGTGTGCGCTAGTAAACTGACCCCAATAGTTTAACCCCCACTCACAGTACATGCAAATCAAAATCAAATGTTTGGGGCCAGAATTTTTAATTTAGAAGCTACAAGTTAAGCAGAAGGGCTTATTACAGAAGGGACTCAGGGCACCAACATACATTTTTTTAAAGGAACAGAATTGTGCAGTTGGAAGGGACCACAGGGGTCATCTAGTCCAGTGTTTCCCAACCTTGGGTCTCCAGCTGTTTTCAGACCACAGTTCCCATCATCCCTGACCACTGGTCTTGCTAGCTAGGGATGATGGGAGTTGTAGTCCAAAAACAGTTGGAGACCCAAGGTTGGGAAACATTGATCTAGTCAACCTCCTGCAATGTTCCATTCATTTTCCTATATTGAGAGGAAAGGTCTGAAGGCGAATTCTACCAAAATCAGCTGGATGTCCTTGGGATTTCCCTTCACACATTTGTGTAGTGGGCAGAGAGTGAAAGGGGCATTGATGTGTGCATGTGCATGGAGATATTGCAGAGGGGACGACTGCACATGAACCCCATAACAAACTTTGCACCCTCATGTGTTCTTTGGAGCTCATAAACACAGTTAAGGCAAGGGTAACTTGCTTGTTATACTGTAAATCTAATCTGATTTATTCATTACCATAGGCCAGCCTTGGGCCCAAATATTGTTGGACTACAACTCCCATTATCCCTGATCACTTGCTGGTTAGGGATGATGGGAGTTGTAGTCTAGCAACACCTGAGGACCCAAGACTGAAAAAGGCTGCTTTAGGCTTTGAACTGAGCCAAGGAAGAGACATTACGTAACGTGGCTTACTTAAACATTTGTTTTAGTTAAAAGCGCAATGGCATGAACCAGGAAACTATTCACTAAGGATTAATGATTCTTCTTTTCTGGGAATATATGTCTAAAAAATTCCCTACTTACGGGAGATACTTTCCCCAAAGCAATGTCCACAGGATTTCGCACCTTGCTTAATACTGATCTGAGCTATTTCCGTCTCGTCCTTTGGACACAGACATTTGCAGCAGTGTCTGTGAGCATTTGGGCAAGAGGGTTGGCAGCACCTCATGCGCCGTTTGAGGCTTGGCAGACTTCCATGGGTAGCTGGATTTTTCGAGGATTGCACATTTATTTACATCAACCACCAACAGGGCCGGTCCAAGATATTTTCGCACCAGAGGCAAACAACAAAATGCCCCCGTCACCGCTAGGGAACAAGGAGGGGAATAAAGGGGAATAAAGATCCTATATTGGGATCTTTTGCCCCCGTGGATCTTGCCACCTGGCCCTAGCCACCAGCCACTGCAATCTGTGTGCAAAACACAAACACATATAAATATAGCTGTGCAGATCAAACTGCAAAAGTAAATAAAAAATTATTTATTATTATTATTTTAATAGCAGCTAATATATGTTTGTCAGTCTTGGCTATCACTAGCCTAACTTAATCTGCAAGGAGAATAATCAGTGGGATGCCCTGGATGAGATGATAAAAGTGGGGTGATGAGCTCTTTATGCACATTTCTGTGCGAATAGCAATACCAAAACCATTGTTTCAGCATTACCATCTTCACGTGGGCACATAGAATCGCAGAATCGCAGAGTTGGAAGGGGCACTGAGGGGCATCTAGTCCAACCCCCTGCAATGCAAGAATCTCAACTAAAGCATCCCTCACAGATGGCCATCCAACCTCTGCTTAAAAACCCCAAGCAAAATTGGAACACAGTCTGGGAAAGTACATTTTACGGGTATTCTCTTGAAACATACATTGATAAATACTGTATCTCTCCACAAACAGGGATGCTTCCCCAGTTGGGGCCAACCCTACCGTTAGGCAGAATGAGGTAGCTAACTTAGACAGCTGATTTTGGAGTGAGTGTCATGTAAAGGCAGCAGCAAATTGATGGCTATTTAATTCAATGTACTTTTACTGCCAGGGAGGGGGAAGAGGCACTTATAGGATTTTAGGCCCCAGCTGACAAGATAACAACTTGAGCAGTCCTTCAAGTTTTGCAGCTTGAGCAAAGAAGGCAGCTTTTGCTACTCCAGTGTAGGAACCAAAATCCCTTGAGCCAGAAAGAAGTTTCAAGTTTTGTGCTTTCATATTGCTTATCCCCCCCCCCTGATATTCTTGATGTGTCTTATAAGCTGCTTCCAACCAATAGGCTAGATTTAAGACACTTCTTTGCATGTCATCGTCGTCCCCCCCCCCCCAGCTCCCAAGTCTGCAGCAAGGTAAAGCAGTATATGTGAAATGAAGGATCAAACAAACTGGCATGGATAATTTACGTGGCACAGTTTACTATTCACATACTTTACCAGACATTTGAGTTGTGTTTTTGGCTAGCAACATGGGTAGTGTCATTATATCATTTAATCACTAGGTACCACTGTACTTAGTGGTATCTGATATCCTATTGCTGTTCTGTGTTGGAGAGAGACAAACAAGTTCTCGCGTCTAGACTCCTGACTGGTGCGGCCTCTAAGTCTTTCATGAAAGTTGCTGAGAGATGGCCGGCAAAGAGAGAGCCAATTTTGGTATCTAAAATTTTTGTCGTCCTTGATATTTATAGCAAGACCCATCTCAACACACTATTCACCATCCTTTCTATAGATTTTATCTTAATAAAGAGCTGTTATCCCACTGATTCTCACTATTCCACCAGGTTCCGAACATCCTCATTACATCAGTGCTCTCTTTTAGTAATAAGCACTCCATTATCTCTCTCTCTCTCTCTCTCTCTCTCTCTCTCTCTCTCTCTCTCTCTCTCTCTCTCTCTCTCACACACACACACACACACACACACACACATTCCTTTTATGTGCTTTTTTTCTTTGATACTTTGGTTTCATTAATCATGACTTCTTCTATGCTCATTATAAAGTTCTACCTTGTTCCTTTTCAGATGAACTTTTGCTCTCTCTTCTTAAAAACATATTTCCCTCCCACTGTTCTCATGCTGGTAAACGGTCCCTCCACATTAATGTTCCTAGATGATGCAAGATACGGAACAAAGCGGTGACTGTGTGTCCTCATAATGTCAACACAAATTGTGAAACACAGGGATTTTTGAGGTGTGTGTGTGTGTGTGTGTGTGCATGCATGTGTTCTCGCTCGGACTAGTCGTGCACCTTCTGTCCCTACAAAGAATTTCAGCGAAAGAATAAATGTCAGCAAAGCAACAAGAGACCTGCTTCTGCCACATCCAGGGCCAGTATCTGTATGCGGATTACTGAAAGTGGAATAGAGTTTCTCCCAAAGGAACCTGATGTATGGGAAGATCACACCGATGGCTGAACCCTTTCGGAATTTGCACTGCAGTTACGTTCTGCGGCTGACAAACAGAGAATTCAAGCTTTTTATTTGAGAGCTATATACATACACACCAGCACAAGACTGCAGCTTTCAGTACTTGTTGCGGACCTGAGCTTCTGGGTTTTCAACTATTACTATACAGAGCATTGTGCATATGACTACCGCGCAACGTTCTGGTCACCCCCATCTCAAAAAGATATTGCAGAGCTGAAAAAGGTGCCCAAAAAGGTAGCAAAAATGGTCATTGCATGCTCCTTAAGAGTAAATGCTAAAGCAACTGGGGATTGTAAGTTTTGATTTAGCAGGGCAGGAGGGAAAGATTGCTGGAGGAATGATAAAAAGTTAATAAAATTATGCACTGGGGTGGGCGAAGAACTGTAAACCTCTCTCTCAGCCCAGGCAATCACCCTGATGCAAACCACCCCTTTCCCAGTAATCAGATCAATCATTTCATGAGCAGGGTGGAGCATAGCCCTCTCTTTAGCTAAACTGCATGGATCAAATGAGGGAGGGCTATGTGTCTGTAGTGGGTGTATAAGTTTGTGGTGGCCACACCCACTGCTGCTATGCAGCCCCTGGAGGATTGAGCAAGGGTGAAAGGTCTGCAACTCTTGAGCTAAAACAGTAGCTCAGTTGGTAGAGCATGAGACTCTTAATCTCAGGGTTGTGGGTTCAAGCCCCACATTTGGCAAAAATAATAATAATCCTGCATTGCAGGGGGTTGGATTGGATGAACCTCGTGGTCCCTTCAAGCTTTAAAATTCTATGAGTCTATAGTGACTAAGGAAAATTGGGATGAAAATAAAATTTTAAACACTCCTTGCAACAGTAAGTGGTAGCTTTTGCCCACTATCCTATAAATGCACTAAGATAGAGATGTTAGCAACAGACATGTTTACGTGGATGCAGTCCATTCCTTTAATGCATCTGTTTGGTGATTAATCAATTACTAGGTTTCCAGACTTAACATGTAAGCACCAAAGAAACATTTTCAAAAAGCACCCTATATTCAAAGCACACATAATCCATGCAAACATTTAATATAAGTGATTCCCTTGAATGCAGACAGCTGTTCAGTTTGCCTCAAATGCATAAAGCATTTCTCCAGTTAAATCAAATGTTGCTCTGTATTCTGGGTGGTGTTTGTGCCTATCAACTACTTACATTGCTTGTTGTCATTTGAGTGTCAAGCAATTATATCAAGACTGCCAGGAGTATTTGGTTACAGGTCTGTCTGTACCCCAAGATTGCAAAGAATGTTGACGGTAACCTCAGCTGTGATTTTATTATAGGTCCAGTTACAGGTGGGTAGCCGTGTTGGTCTGCCATAGTCAAAACAAAATCGAAAATTCTTTCTAGTAGCACCTTAGAGACCAACTGAGTTTGTTCCTGGTATGAGCTTTCGTGTGCATGCACACTTCTTCAGATACATCTAAGGTGTACATCTAAGTTTTGAGAAGTGGGTGGCGCTGTGGTCTAAACCACAGAGCCTAGGACTTGCTGATCAGAAGGTCGGCAGTTCGAATCCCTGCAACGGGGTGAGCTCCCATTGTTCGGTCCCTGCTCCTGCCAACCTAGTAGTTCGAAAGCACGTCAAAGTGCAAGTAGATAAATAGGTACCACTCTGGCGGAAAGGTAAACAGCATTTCCATGCGCTGCTCTGGTTCACCAGAAGTGGCTTAGTCATGCTGGCCACATGACCCGGAAGCTGTATGCCGGCTCCCTCGGCCAGTAAAGCGAGATAAGCGCCGCAACCCCAGAGTCATCTGCGACTGGACTTAACAGTCAGGGGTCCCTTTAACTTTACCTTTTTACATCTAAGTTTTAAGTCTATCTAAAGTATGAATGCAACAAGCACATGCACACAAACACCCCGACCACATAGGTTTGCTCATTGAGAAGCCAGAATTGGCTCTGGCTTCTTTTCAAGCGAACATCTGACACTCAGCCAACCCAAGCTTGCTATTTTATATTGTGAAAAATGGCCGTTAAAGGAGAACATCTACAGACAAGGCAATTGACAGGAGTGCTTAATGTAGTTCCACCAGGCTAACTTGGCAAGATCACAGAAATTTCTTAGGACTGTCAGTTACAGGAAGGTTTTAACTCCACAACAAAGTAAATGAACCCTCTGTGCCGAGAACAATACTGCTCCTGGGAGATTTGAAAGCTATTCAAAATGTTTAAAGTTAATGTTCTTTTTGGAAATGAAAAAGCCAGTGAAAAGCCCCAGTCCACTGACAATCAAATTACTAATCTGAAGTCAGCACAAAAATATATGACAAATAGAACTAAAGCAAAGAGATTGAAACGAAAATAATCACTCTGCAAGGAACTAGGACTGGTACGTACATTTACCCTGCCAGTTATTTACTTCATGGGCCAGAGGCATTTGTATCCACCCTTCTCCTGCACCACCACAATGTTTTCATTGATATAGCTCACCTGTGTGGGGGAATTAATAAAAGAATGAGCTGGATGCCTACAGGTACATCCAGAAACAAAGGGCAAGCAGGGTGAGAGAGAGAACCAGAGCAGGAGATTCTTAAAGTCACAAAAGCTGTGAAACCTTTTAAATATCACCACCAGAGCTCCCCCCATTTTACTCCTCTTAGCACTGAAGAGACCACACAGCTTTGTAAGTTAAAAAATGCTTTACTTACAAAGTTCCCAAAGTCAGGTTCATGCATTTATTTTTATGCAGCAGCAAGTAAACACAGGCAGAAATCTTGGGATACAAAACATAGTGAAATAGCTATAAGCACACAGTCTGAGCTTGTAGCGACCAAAGCCAGGCATGTCCTGTTTTGGTGAGTTCCCATGGCAAATGAAAATGTAACAAAGGAGGAAACTTAACTTTCTTCCTTCCAGGAGATGAGGCTTACACATGTAAAAGCTTTTGTTTGATCATACTCATCACAATCTGTCATGGAGGCTTTAGCTGAGATTACGACATTGCAGGGGGTTGGACTAGATGACCCTTGGATCCCTTCCAACTCTTAGATTCTTTGATCAGGCTTACACACTCATAAAACATGCTTTTAAACACACTCATAAAACATGTCTGAACCTGGATTCACGGTTCACCTCTCATCAAACAAACCAGGAGCTGTAACCAAGGTTTGCCCTGTTTTAACATGTGCATGTTAACAGTTAGGTTAAACTGTGTTGGTTATCTCCGGGGGTGCTTGAGACCTCCTTGTCCTTCACAGTTGCTGGGCTTATCTCGAAATGGAGGAGTCAAAAGGTGGCTACAAGGACACAAAAGGGCACACATGGATCTGCCCACCACCGAAATTCAAAATGGCTGGAATACATCAATATTTTAGTTGGAAAAAATATTTGTTATGTGTGGATTGAGGTAGTAAAAAAGGAGTGGGGAGAAGAAAGCTCCCTTGCATAAGCAGAATGATGGCCCACAATGATACATGCAGATGTTGCAGATTGTTCCTATGAAGAATACGGAGAAATTGACATACCAAAAGCCCCCAAATAACGGGTGTTTCTTTTCAAATATTATCCTCTTTCAAAAGGGGCTTTATTTTTGTATTTCCCCAAGCTAGCATTTCCTCCTAGAACGGCACTGTGTATAAGTCAGAGTTTCTGCTGCAGTTTCTATAGTGATTATGTTCTTACTTAAGGATCCAAATGTTCCTGCCTAGAAAAAGACAGCAGGCTGCCCTGGAAAATACAGTCAGCGTTTAAGCACTTCAGGCCTGTTGATCTGACTCAGTAGCAGACCTTGCGGCCTCAAATTTCAGCAGAGCCCCTGTGCAATGCCAAAATTCGCCGCCCCTCTGCCTCCTGCACTCCATTCTACATCATAGTTGCAATGTTCCCTGTGCCGAGTGCGATCAAACCAGTCACATTCCCCTAAATCTGCCTCTTTTAAATGGATCAAAGACTGCAGTCTTATGTTGACTTGCTTGGGAGCAAGTCATGAAGAATTCTGAGAGACTTACTTAAGAGTCATAGTAAGCAGGAAGGGTTTCTGGCTTAAATGAAATACTTTTTAAAGGATGTGGTCCTTGAAAAAGATGCCGCCTCTTCTGCAATGGAAACACTGAACATTTTATATGTAAGCTCTGTGGGGCAGAGACCTATCCTTTTCATATAACTCTGTTAAGTATCATGTACTTAACAAGTAAATAACTCCCATTGTGTTATCCGCTTAAAATTGACCCAAAGGTGATTCCCCCTTTTAAAATGGCCTACTTTGAAGGAAATGACTTATAGCAAATACATTCACCAGAGAAGACAAGCAGAGATTATCACTAGGACTTTACATGGTCAGGCACACAGATATCATGAAAACAGATTAAAAACAACCCACATAAATGTGCCTATGGCACAAGAACCATTTTACAGTAAAGCATAGGAAGGAGGAAAAGGCAAATCAAAACAACAATTTATTAAGCAAGGAGAAGAAGAGGATCCTTTTGCAAGCATGGCTGAGTAATTCAGCTACTTATAGAATGGAACCTATACTGAAACAGCATTTAAATAATTCTGTTTTCTGTATACTTCTCACTGCGACTGCTGATGAAAATGGGCAAAGGGGGAGGGGGTTACCTGAAAAGCTCATAATGCAGAACAGCTGCAATCCTTTGCTTCTGAAATAAATGTGACATTTTTTTGCTGAGCAAGAGAGAGCAACGCAAAAATTGCTATTCCAGTAATGCTGCAATTAGACAACAGGAAATTAATGGAACCACTAGGGGGCACTTTAAACCAAATATTTCATGGGATTTCAACTGCGGAGCACTTGTCTATTATCCATTTCTGTCACCTGGCTGAATCTGAATCCAGCTTCTATTGACAAGCTGATTGCACTTCCTTTGTTATCCCCACAGTGCTTTTTAAAGGCCTTGCTCTGCTATCAGTCCACATCTCTCTCAGCTAAATGCCTTCACCAAAAGCAATCTTTTAGAAACACAGGAAAATGGTTCCCTTAGCTAGCTAGCTATATTTTATTTATTTGTTTGTTTGTTTAATTTATTTATTTTTGCTTGCTTGCTTGCGGGGGAAGTTAACTTAAAAGGGAAGGGAAGGTAGTGAAGGATTTTTGAAGGAAGAAAAAGAGCCCTCCATGTCACCTTTGCTAAGTGAACAATGGAGTCTGAAGATTATATTCTAGAAAAGTGGTGGCTAAGAAATATTTTTTTTTTTAAAAAAAAAAAGGCAAGGGGAGACCTCATCTTATTCTCTCTCTCTCTCTCTCTCTCTCTCTCTCTCTCTCTCTCACACACACACACACACACACACACACACACTTGAATAGATGGTCTCAGCCAAACAGCCTCAGACTGCCCAAGTGTCCCTATTTTCCAGGGACAGCCCAGTTTTACAGAAGCCATCCCGGTTTCTGATCTGATCCTGGAATGTCCTGCTTTTCCTTGTTGTTGTTCAGTCGTTCAGTCATGTCCGACTCTTCGTGACCCCATGGACCAGAGCACGCCAGGCACGCCTATCCTTCACGGCCTCTCGCAGTTTGGCCAAACTCATGTTAGTAGCTTCGAGAACACTGTCCAACCATCTCATCCTCTGTCGTCCCCTTCTCCTTGTGCCCTCCATCTTTCCCAACATCAGGGTCTTTTCTAGGGAGTCTTCTCTTCTCATGAGGTGGCCAAAGTACTGGAGCCTCAACTTCAGGATCAGTCCTTCTAGTGAGCTTTTCCTTAGGATGTTCCTATTTTCATCAGAGAAACGTTGGAAGCTATGGAGTTATGCAACCCCCAAGCCAAAGACATAAGTAACTTCACAACCTTTAGAAGACACCCAAAGGAAGCCCTGTATAGCAATGTTTAATGTTTAATGTTTTATTATCTTTTTCTATATGTTGGGAGCCACCCAGAGCCACCCAACACATAAGCCATGCATTGTCTAGGGTAGTATAGTGTCCAAAAGCTTCCATCCTGAATGGGAGTGAGAGCAAAGCTCTCAACCATTTCCCAGTGGCAAATTAATGTTACAATGGCACACTGATGGTAGGCTGATGTTTTCAGCATCAGTGTTACCATGGGGACTGAACCACTTTCCCAGTCATTGCAATTTCCCAGCTAACCATCTTTCAACCCATTCCAGGCAGGATGAACTTTTTTCCACCACTCAAGAGGTCACCTCCTTGGGAAATCACAACAGTTAAACCTTTAATAATCCCACTTGCCAATCTGCCAGAGATAGGTGGGTGGGTGAAGGGCAAGGAGGTGAGTTTGACAAACCAGAAGGAAATGGAATTCTCCACCCATCCATCAAATTAACCAATGCTGGTTCATGCTTTGGCTTCATTCTCAAAAAGAATAAAAAAATGCAGACCTCAGAGCAGCCCACTTAATTACCTTCTTTAGAGCTCAGTCTTCCCTAACCATATTATTTACTTATTTGTCTATTTGAAAAAATTGTGCTGCCTTTTGGCCAAGGAGACACTCCTCTCTACAACCGTGGCTGGCTGCAGCCTGGTCTCAAGGGGCTCTTCTTACTCCCACAGCCGTGGGTGGGTGGGATATCAGGTGCCAGACCTACAGGGATGGCCCAATCATCAGGTCCATCAGGCACGGGGGGTGGGTGGGTGGTTCAGAACCAGGCCTGCCCCTGCCATTTTTAACAGGGCGATGTCATGTAAGCCACTTTCTTGGGAGTTCATCGTGGGATTTCCCACCCACCCAGTCTGTTAGGGCTCGCACAGTGAGGGAGCGGAAGAGTTTGCGTATGTACCTTGCTATGATTCACTCAGCCGCCATATTCGGGGCCAGGGAGGAATTTTCTCCTGCAAGCAAATTGGCCAGTTTGCAGGTTTTTGTGATTAAAAAAATAAAAAAATCAATTTTCAGCATGGTAACTATAGCAGTGTTTCGTTTCCATTTTATCAGGATGAGCCCAAACGTAGCAGTATTTTAGTTGGACTTTGTCCGCAGTGAATTATTATTACAAGAGGAACTAAGGAGTAATAAGACGCTACCTAAAATTCATGAGTGGCGAAGTCCTTTAAAATATAGATGAAGAAATATTAGAATGAAGTCAGCTGAAGAAACGCCAGCTGTTACCCACAGTCCCGTTAGCCTCAGTGCGAGGAGGACATGGCTTATTTCTCACCAGCGCTGGACAAGAAACAGGCGAATTGCACATCTTCTTTCCTCAGTGTTAGTGATATATATTCTAGGTTATACCCTACTCATCATTCCAAACTTCTTGCTTCACACAACATCCACACATTTCTTCCACTTGCCTTCCATCTTGCATATGACCAAAAAAAAAAAATCTGAGTCTTGAAGGTGGTATGAAATATAGTTGTTGCCCATGGTGAGTATTCTCACTCCATTATTACCTCTGGGAAAATAGGTGATGCAGGTTTAGGGGATATTTCAAAGCCTGTTTGACCAGAGACAACAGGGTGACAAAAGCCTTTGTGTATGCAAAGGTAAAGGTAAGGTCCAGTCTTGGACGACTCTGGGGTTGTGGCGCTTATCTCGCTTTACTGGCCGAGGGAGCCGGCGTACAGCTTCTGGGTCATGTGGCTAGCATGACTAAGCTGCTTCTGGCGAACCAGAGCAGTGCACGGAAACACCGTTTACCTTCCCACCGGAGTGGTACCTATTTATCTACTTGCACTTTGACGTTCTTTCGAACTGCTAGGTTGGCAGGAGCAGGGACCAAACAACAGGAGCTCACCCCGTCGTGGGGATTCAAACCGCCGACCTTCTGATCGACGGGGTGAGCTCAGTGGTTTAGACCACAGCGCCACCCATGTGTAAGTACTGTATGTACTGTACGCTAAATGCAACAACGCCTTTATCACGTAACTTTCAATGATGCCTCATACCACTCTCTTATACGTTATTGTTTTTCTTCAGCTGTGTTTGTGAATTGTGTCAGTCAGAACAATTGCATGATAATGGCCCAGGAATGGAAGCTTCCTGGCTGTGTTCTGTGCTGTTTATAGAGGAATTTCTAATAGAAATTGTTACAGGAGGGGAGGGGAGCATGCTGGGTAAATGGCCTCCTAAAAAACAACAACACAACACTCTTAGAAAACTTCCCTAAAGCCAACGGGCAATTTCCACAGTTAATCCATAATTACACTCATAGGTAATTATGATATGCTTAGGTAAACCTGCACAGTCAGTGCGCTGAAGTTGATAGATGCAGGACTGCAATAGGCGAAGTCTGGATTCAAACCCTCATTCAGCCGTGAAGCTCCTTGGCTAGTCACTTTCTCCCACCTTAAACCGCCTTACTGGAGGGGGTATTGCTAGATGCTTAAAGGACATAGGGTTAATGCCCCTGCTTTCCAAGGAGTTGTGAGCAAAAAGACATGGGTGAGGGAGGAGATATGTCAAACATGCTTGTAAGTGCTCGGTCTGAGAGGGAAATAGGCTTCTAACTCCTACTAAGAAGTTTGTAAGACTAGCTAGCGCTTAGAGCTTCCAGGTTTTAACAGGATGTGCTTCAGAACCTATTGAAAACTTAATGAAAATTCTAAATTCTATTTTTTAATAAAAAATAAATAAATGGAGATACATATATACCGGTAATAAACAAATTGTGTAACTTCTCAAAGTATTTCTCAATATCTACAACTGTATTCTCTAAACATTTGTTAATGATTTACCTAAAAAGGGTAAAAATACCCCCCTGCCTGGAAAAGCAACCATTAAGCTATCAAAAACAGGAGAATCATACTCATATGGCTGTGCTTAGTGGTGCCCAATGTGGATTGACAAGGCAAACCAGCCTTCCTTCCTGCCTGCCTTCCTTCCTTCCTCTACCCAATGTGGTACTTAAGTGGTAGAAAAACGCAACTGGCCAGAAAGCTGTATATCTCCTTCCATAGGAATCTCCTTTAGTTAGATGAGCTTCCTCTTTGAAAGGAGGACAGGCAAAAAACAGAAACCAAGAAGCCAAGTGTTATGTGCCTTGTTTGCACAAGGGTTTCTGTGCAGGAACCACCGCCATGATTGTTTAAACATGTGCTTTATAAAGAAGGCTGATCGCCGAAGAATTGATGCTTTTGAATTATGGTGCTGGAGGAGACTCTTGAGAGTCCCGTGGATTGCAAAAAGATCAAACTTATCCATCCTTAAAGAAATCAGCCCTGAGTGCTCACTGGAAGGACAGATCCTGAAGTTGAGGCTCCAGTACTTTGGCCACCTCATGAGAAGAGAAGACTCCCTAGAAAAGACCCTGATGTTGGGAAAGATGGAGGGCACAAGGAGAAGGAGACGACAGAGGATGAGGTGGTCGGACAGTGTTCTCAAAGCTACTAACATGAGTTTGGCCAAACTGCGAGAGGCAGTGAAGGATAGGTGTGCCTGGCGTACTCTGGTCCATGGGGTGACGAAGAGTCGGACACGACTGAACGACTGAACAACAACAACAATGTATATTGCTCACTGAGAGCACTACCTTCATGCGCATTCAGAGACGAGAGTATTCATGCTGAATATGAACAGTTTAACTTGACAGGCCGCTATAAAATCAGCCATTGACAAAGGGAACAGACGTTGTGGTTTGCTGACCCATATAAGATGCCTTACATGGCATCAAGAGAAGATCCTTAGAACAGCATCAAACCCCAAGGACTGTCGACTTTTTAGCATAGCAATGTAAGTGTGGTGGGGAAACAATGGCCTTTTATAAAGCTACGGAAAAACCCTGAATTCTAAACAACAAATGGTTGGCCTGTGAGGACACAATGTTACCTAGGAAGCAGCAGCCCCATGAATAAATGTGGACAGGTATTAAAAATAACACCATTAAAATAGCTCCCATTTTTGATTTAGCATAACTTCTTTTCTGAGGGTATTTGCTCTTGCTTTGGTGTGTGACCATGACAGCAGTCTGTATCTAATACGGGACTCAGACAAACTCAGAATATCTGTTCCCTCAGGGGAGTCGGTGCTCCAGCTTCACATTTCTAATATTGCAAAGAAAGCTCTGTGATTTTGAAGAGTGCAGCCCCACCAGAGTCCCCAAATATCCATCACTGAGTTGAACTTGGAAATATGCAGGCTAGTATAGAACTCGGACAGCTGTTATGCCTATTTAGCTAAATCTTTGTTCTTAAATAGGGGCTGACATATATGACTAGGGGCCAGTTTATATACTCAGTGGATTCTTTGTGGTTTTAATTGTTGTTTATATCGTTGAGCACCACAGGGGGGATGAGACTCTTTGGATCCGAAAAGGGAAATATAAATTAAATCCACCAAACCAGTTTTTAACTTTTTCCAGGAGTGGACCATCTCAAACTGCAAGGGGAGGAGAGCTACATATAGGGATGCTCCCATAGGAGTAAAACACTGCCAAATATTCTCCAATTTCAATTTGGAGGAGGGAGTCATGATTTCTGTGAAACATTTTCTAAAAATAACTTTCCACTGCTGCTACTTCTCAGCAGGGTTTTCTCCTGCCTGCTGTTACTTTCTCCTTCTTGCATTAGTCACTTGGATAATCCTAAACAATACAGTAAATGGGAAGATAACACAACAGTACAACACCATGAAAGCTAGTGCTTCCTGAGATAGTCACATGACTAATCCCACTCAATCAAGGATCACACAGTGAACTGATAACATCACAACAACACAAAGCCTATCAGGATTTGGCTACTACATGATGATATCATTAAGTCAATTGAATAGAAATACAGGTCAATGGAAATGAATAGGCAGACAGTCTCTCAAAAGTGTCAAAAACAATAGAAAAATGTTCATTAAAACTGAGAAGAGTTTAGCCTTAGATTTACTTGTATACATAACACTACCACATCTGGGAGAAGGCTAAACTCTTTCTCTTACTTGCTATTGTTCCTCTGTAAAGGGAAATGCCCTTCCCTCAATTGGGAAGCATTCAGACAAGTAATTCCACACACTAGCTATAGTACTATCCAGGTTGAGCCTCTATCAAATATACACTATTTATATAAACAGACACATATCCATCTGTAAAGCAAAGTATAGGATCAGGCCTCCTTGGGCTATGTTTAGCAGCTGCTGTTATTAATATTTTGCATTTATAAAGCACAAATTGTTTTCCAAAGCAATGCCTATGCACCCATATTCAAATTTGGGAGTTTCAGTTTCACAGTTTATCTCTGAGCCATTACACTGCACCAACTTGCACTAGCTAAAATAGAGGAAAAGGTTCTAACTGTCCACATTTCAAACACTTTGCTGTCAGGCTCTACCCAAAGATTTTGGTAAGGGAGAGCAAAGACTTCAGTAGAGATGGCAAAATTCTCAGCAAGATTCACCCTTGGATGTATTCATAATTAACTTTCCCCAAGCTTTGGGAGAAATGGCAAACATGGTGTCAGTTGTTTGCTATTGGTCTAATTAGACCCAAGCTTTCCCTCCAAGAAAGATGCAGTAAAAGAGAAAGAAATGCCCAGAAATGAAATTATGGAAGAGAATGGCTACAGTGAAGATTGAATGTGGTTGATGTAGAATTAGATAGAATATCTAGGAAAGAAGGGGACTTTGATCTTCATGGCTCCTTTCAGAAATAAGGCAACATGGACACAGCAAAGCCTTTCTTGAGATATGTAATAAGCATCAAAAGTGGTGCTTTTGTGTGAGTGCCATTCCCATGTATGGTGATAATGGAACTTCCATCTCCATGGGGCAGAAAATGTGTGTGATTGAACAAAGGATTCCCTTGAAAGCAATGCAGTTAAATGCTTCACTGGCCCAACACGAACATCTCTCCAATCATCTGTCACTCCAACAGTTTCAGTGACATCAAGGGAATGCATCTCACAATCAGAGAGAAAAGGAAAAAGCAATTCCACAGCATGTTACAACAACTGAAGGCTTGTTCACACGATCGGGGACCTTCAGGCAGAAGGAGAGATTGTCCAGAGCTTTATGGCTGGACGTCTCTGGCATGCTGATACCACCTAGCTCTATACAGTATTACTTTAACTAAGCAACCAGGACCAGTTGTCATGATTCTGAATGGATGTCTGGAAGCTGAGGCAAATGTGGATGAGGGTGGATGAGAAGTTGAAATGGAACCCAGAACGGAGAACAGAAGCAATATTGGCTGCATCATAGATCTGAATGGATCAGTTTATTTTTTTGGTCCATGTCAGTTTTGCATGTTATGTCCCATTTCTATATCAATCTGATGTTGTTGTTTTTTAAAAAATGGGGTTTTGCACACATTTTAACCAAAAACCAAATGTTGCTTTTATATGCAAGCATTTACACTTGTATTTTGGTAAATTCAACACAAACACACACAATATACCACAAAATTCAGAGAAGAGTGAAAATCAAAGGTTAACTGCATTCTGATCCATGTAGTCGTCTGGGAAGCATGAAACCGGTCAGTTTCTTAAAATTTTCTGACCAAATAGGTCCCCCTGGCATCTCTACTGGATTGCATATATGTGCCATGCTGCTGCATCAGGGGCACTTTACAGGCATCCTTCTGGCATCCTGTTTTGTTGGATAATCAAGTGGTGGCATTAGCCAGGAATGCTTTTTGTCAGTTTCATGTGATATGCTGGCTACCTCCCTTTCTTTCATAGACATGGCCTTGCCACAAGGGGAGTGTGTTCCTGTTGGTTATCCCGGACTTCTCAATGGCTTCTGATAACACCAACAACTCATATGCTTCTAAGCCACGTATCACTCTTTAATAGCGATTCTGATTCTTCCTGGGGGGGGGGTAGGTTTGAAGAAGTGGCATCGACAGATAGTGGCTCGTCCTTGTGACATTTGACTTAGGGGTTCTGCAGGGTTCCATGTCCCCCCCATGCTGTTTAAACATTGACAACAGGGGTGGGAAACCTCTGGCTTGGGTGAGGGGTGTCAAATGTCTCCACCTGACCCTTGGGAATATCCCCATGCCACACTCTTCCCTGACTCTGTTCCGCACCCTCCCCAAGTGCTTTGCCTTGACCGGAACGTGTCACTGAACCATGATAATGCCTTTTGTTAGCCTGGATGGAGCATGGGTGTGTAGAAAACTCTGACCTCTCCATAGCTGAAATGCAGCCTCCTGTGCAAAGGTAAGAGTCTGTTGCTCCGCCTACTTTTTGCTCTGGTCTCATCCAGCATCAGCAACAGGCATCTGGCCCCTGGAAGGCTGCCCTCAGGGTGAAAAGGGACCCCGATCCCTGATCTGCATGAAACTGTTGGGATATGATGTGCAAAGCTTTAGGGGTACATCTATCAGTGTAATCGCTGTATGTGTGCACTCATGACAACTGATCTATGTGACCAAGTCATGCTGAAAGCATCAGAAGAAATTAGGTGCAACTCAAATATCCCAAGGCTTTGGATTGGGCTTAGTAATGGCTGCTTTTAGCTGGATTGGGGTTGCTATGCAGTACCAGTCAGAAATATGGAAGGAAGTTCAGCAAAGGATAAGCAAAACAATCAGTCTGAAACTTCTAGTGCTAGCCAACAACAATATACAAATTTGTTTTAAAAGGTGAAGGTTAGATCCGTGGTGTTTTAAAGTAATAATTTCAGCAACCCAGGAAACTGGCTGACAATGGTTATCTACTGCGATACACCAGTCGATAGTACAGACCCACCTTTTATATCCCCTAAAAGGTACCGGCTCCTTCAAATATTATTGGATTCTGGCAACATCCCACCAGTGTGAAAATGGAATAATTGCTACTGGTTCCTTTTTGTTCTTTAAGAGCTTCATATCTGACACCTGCAGAGCTTCATATAAGATAGGAATTCTGTTGGGGGTGGCATTTTATGCCTTTTTACTTTCGCTACAAATTATATCATGGCTAGATGCAATTAAATGAGATCTTACACCCTGGAACCACTTTTGGAGAGAAGAGGTTATTTATTCAGAAAGAAAATTAAACTTGGGCAATCACTTTTTAAGATCTCCCCATTAGATTTTTTTTTGTACCTGCATGAAAATGCAAAGTTCCCTGGGGTCCAGTTTCTTCTCCTGCTCAAGCCAGGTGCAAGGTCATAATTCTGTGCTCGCCATCTCACAGTATGCCGGCATGGAAATGAATGAACGTGTCTGCACCTTCTCCCCAGGATCAATTATGATAACAAGCTTAATTTTCCGAGAGCTGCTGAGCATCTCAGAAAAGAAAGAAAGCTGGCCACCATCAGCACCTACTGGTTTTCCCTACCAAGATAATGAGACTTAGGTTTGAGAGATTGCTTGGAAGTCCCTTGAATAAGCCAACATCTCCCCAACACTCTTTGAAAGTGCTGATAAGTACAACTCCCCAAAGAAAAAAGATGTTAGGATCAAACTAGGCATGATGGCAACAGCCACACTTGTTTACATAGGTGTCTGCCTCATTCACGTGGAAAGCAGAATAGTGGGATGTCATCCTACAGTGAATGTTTTGAATAATTAATTTTGTGTAACTGATGGACAGAAAATTGGAAGTCCTTTTTATTTTTTTTGTCTTTCTCTCCCTTCCCTTCCTTTCCTTTTTTTTCTTTTTTGGTGTCCTCTGCGCTGGGCCATTATTGGGGTCCACAGGAAGGTGGTGGATAGTTGGTGAAAGGACCCTGAGGTAAGGAAGTGAAGATCTGCCAGGGTGAACATCTGAGAGAAGGAAGGAAAGTTCCCAGGTGAGAACAGGGAGGGTCTACCACTTTCTGTAAATTAAGAGCTTCCTTTGAGGAATCTACATTTTCTTTTCTCTTCCTTTCTCTGTTTTTGTTTTTGTTTAGTTTCTTTTATTGTATTGTATTGTGAAAAAGCTTTAATAAAAACTTATGGGGGAAAAGACATTTATCTCTGCCATTAAGCCTACCGAATATGCTGCCCAGAGCCTGCCTCTTCACTTCACACTTGTTTAATCCCTGCTTTCTTCAGTCTCCAAAACATTACACTGATGGATAGGACAAGTTAATGGTTCCGTGCGCTCAGCTTCTCATACTTGGGGACAGACAGATCTGTCAATTTTGGTTTCTCTCTGTTTCCCATTCTTCCTCTCTGAAGTTCAGTTTGCCACAATTTGCCTTTTTTTTTGAAGTCCTCATGAAAGATGTTCCTCATTTAAGTGCTCATTTCTCCCAACACATACATCTTCTGTATGTAACTTCATCTAACATTAAAACATATTTGTATGTTATGTTGACAGTTATTTGCATTTCTGGGCACACTTTCCCCTAAATATACACATTTTTGCACACAATTTTTCACTAGAGAACTGCACCACAAAATTCAGAGAAATGCCGAGATAGCAGAGTTTCAGTTCACATATTGTTTGGGGAAGTATGGATTAGGTAGGCTGGCCTAAAAATACAAAGTAACAACTTTCTCCTCCATCCCAGTACACCCTCCAAGGAAGCAGTGCCAACAAAGTATTGTGGAGACCCAAGCCCCACCCCTCATAATCGATCACATGATGCAGTGCACACACACCATTTGAATGGGAATACTCAGCCCCCTCAAATGTCTAGTCCCCCACGGTCCCTAGGAGCTGGCTCCTTTGCTCCGAGGTGTTTCCCTCTAGCTAAATTCTTTTCTACCACTTGGTTGCTTCATTGGCTACCTCTGAGAAGTTGGTTGCTGCAAAGCGTGTTCTCCTTCATGGAGAGCACGTGTTGCGGTTGGGGCTAGCAAGTCACCCCTCTGCTGCTGGGCGGGTTTGTATGGATGGCCACTACTGCGATTGGGCTCTGGCTGTCGTTGGGGAGATTTCTATGTTGCAACTTGTTGATGGACAGTCCAGAGCCTATAAATGACCCTGCACTCAGCATCGGAGCCCTCCTGGCTTCGTGCATCGGATCGCCCGCCCTCCCGCCCTGTTATTAGGCCTCTGCATTGACCTTGCTATGCCTGTCATGGGGTCGTCTGCATTGTAGCAGGGGCCTGGTAGGAATTTTTCCACTTGGCTGATTGGCTGGTGCCATTTGGTTTTCGCCTACTGCGTAGCAATTAGTCACAACTTGTAAGGTTGGCGGTTAGGCATTGGTTATAAATTGGTTTAGGAGGGGCAGAGTTGGCTGTGGTTGCCCCTCCTATGCTGTGAAGGGGCAGGTTGGCTGTGGTTGCCCCTTCAAGGCTGCGGCGGCGAGGGGAATTCCATTAAAGGAATCCAGGGGCTCACCATGCTTGTCCATTTCCCCCCGGTCGGGGGACAGGGCCCACGCAAGAGCCCCTGGGAGCATTTGGAGAGAACGGGCGCACATTCTCTCTCCAAAGCGTTTTCCCCTATACTGACTCCACAGGCGGGTGGATGTCAGTTCTGTCCCCAGCGGGACAGATAGTCTTAACCAATGCCTAAGCAACCACTCACTTATTTTGTATTCAATAAAGTTGTGGCCAAATTAATGCCAAAAACCTTAAACTTATATCTGGTGTGAAGTGTGTTTTACTTGAGGGGTGGTTTGGAGACCTCGCCACGCAAAGAAAAGTTAGAATGTCCTTTAATCCCAATTTTCAAAGACCTGTCTCACATGAGACTAAATAGCCATTCCTTGGGGTGGCTCTTTTGTGAAGGAACGTTCTAGGGTCTTTGGTGACTGACTCACAGGCAGCCGCACCCACACAAAGTGAGAAAAAGTCAGCTCAGCTCTTTCTATGGCTCAGGATGCAATGAGGTGTAAGAAAGGCCAAGGAAGGGTCAGGAACAACCATTGTCTTACTGTCAGAACATCACTCTCCCCCAACATCAATCTCCCATCCCTGGCGGCAGAGCAAATTCCAGCCAGTGAATAGAAAGTTAATTTTTCACATATCAGTAAATACCGACCAAACCCATCAGTTCCCAGGCAGTACTTGGGGGAGAATGAGAAAATGAAACATGGCTCTGTTTCCAGCAGATAAAAAAATTATATCTATACTATTCATTTATATTACACTGAATTTTTCCTGGGAAGTAATTGCTAGCAATAGGCACTTCAAGAGTGAAGCCAGTGGTAATATTTACTGCACAGAGCAAATATGCACAAGGTCTGGGTAAGCTGCAAAAACACATTAAAACATCCCATCTTTAAAAGAACAGATTATGGATTTGGAGCTCTCTCGTGAAATGATTCGTTATTTAAAAACAAGAGACAAAACTGAAATAATGCACTTCATTCTCCAAGACAAAAATGAGGATGCAGGAAAGGGATCTCCTATGCCCAGATTTGTACATTGTCTGCTGTAGGTTTTCTCTCTGCATAGTGCAGGAATGGGCAACTGTCTCCTTGCCATCTAGGAGAAAGTAATGTAAGACCCCAGCAGATATACCCTAATTTATTCTATTTTCACTCTTCTACTTTTTAGGTGATGAATCATGTGGCAGTGCATAGGAAGCTCTGTGCAGAGGCCCTGCTTCAGATGTGCTTTAGGGTATTTCAGAAGCCCATCCCTTTCCATCCCATGAAGAGTTGTTCTCTGGTGGGGAGCATATGAATTGAGGTCAACAACTGTGCTCACCAGCACACTCACAATGAGAATATATTATGACCTGGCAAGCACATTGTGGTGAGGACAAAGTGACTGGTAAGGGCATGTTTTTAACTTGGTTCTGAGTTTCTCACTGCTTCTGAGCACTTCCCAAACCCAGTATGACTGGCAAGAAGAGCTCCCCGCCCCCCCAACATCGAAATAGCTGCAAAATAGGCAAAATCTATATGAAAACTTTGAAGTCTAGGATGCAATTATTCACTTTGAATGGCAACATGTTCCGTTGCCATTTGGAATGCGAATGCTTCAGACTTGTTTGTGTCTCTTGTCTTGACAGTAATGCTTTTGGTTGGCATGGGATCTCAAAAACTGTTGATTGTCAAACTCTACCACTGCATTGTTTGTGAGTGTTAGTGAACTCCCTTGGGAGGGGCTAGGGGTGTGGTTAAAGGGACAAAAAATTAGAGAGGTTTTCTGGTGTTCTCTGATGCTCTCTGAGATGCATGTACTTTCCACTATCTTATCACAATTGCACCTATTTGATAGATTTTGAAGCACATAACTTGTGTTAATCATAGCACATTTTGATCTTCACATTTTTTCTGCTGATATTTTATTGGTATAGATTAGTTTGAGAAATATTTGTTGGCTAGCTAAACATGGTTGCTTTTGTGATAATCATTCTCATTTATCAAAGCATGTTTTGAGTGTGATATGCTTAGGGAAATTTAGGATTTCCCTGGGAGTGACTCCAATTGAACTTAATGAGATTTACTTCTGTGTAGATCTGAGACATAGGAGGAGCATTCAACCTGTTACTTGGTTGAATGTTGTCATTTTGTTAGCTACCTAAATTATAAGTGCAGTTCTAATCAGGTCTATCCAGGAGTTAGTCTTACTGAATTCAGTGTGCCTTACTCCCAAGCAAATGGGGCTAGAATTGTAGCCTTAGGCAATGTTTTGATGCATTTGGTGTATTTACATATTTGGCATATTTACATTTGCAATTGTTGCAGAACTGACATTTTGATGTTTGGGTTTACAGACTCTGAACTGCTTTGAGCATAATTTACATAGGAAACCTGCATAAAAAGAAAAATAAATCGTTATGGACCCTCTAACAATTGTTTTTGGATATGTAAATATGTTATACCCCCTGGTGATAGGGAAGTGATTATTGATCTATTGAAAGCAGCCTAATTATTTATCACTTATAAATGGGGACAAATATTCTGCAATATCAAAAGAATATCCCTCTCTAAATTTGCAAGTAATAAACTAGAAGGTTTTTGCCGATGGGGTGTAGGCGCCTTGAATCAGCCTAGATGCATGTAAAAAAAAAAAAAAAAACTTTCACCATTTCCCAACCCCCAAAAAGAATAACTGTGATTGGAGTGCCTGGAGAAATGATTTACTTTGATTAAAACCTAGATCTGTTCATCAAAATGAAAGATTTTCCCTCATCTCTTCTGCCCCTTCTTACTCATGCTCAGAGCATTCTCTGGGACAGCTTAATTTGTTTTGCTTTTTAAAAGTGCAGTGTTTTGGGGGCACCCAAGTCCACAGAGTGACTCAGGGCTTTTGAGACACCTTTTAAATGATGCAATTTGACTTAGAAATGTGATAAACTTGCCTGAATTGTTCCCATCTGACTCATAATTCGGAAAGCAACAGAGCTGGTGCACAACCCCTAATAAATACATTCAGAATACATAAAGTGAAAAGGACTTGTCTATGGAACTTCCTACAGAGCATCCAAGTGCTGACTGAGCAGATTAAACGTTTCTGCTATAGATGAACCCGGGAGGGTAAAACTAATAAGAACCAAAGATAATCAAATTTAATTTTTAAAAGGAACAATAAAACAATACTTAATGTAATCCTCAAACCATAAAATCTGGATGCACTCACAAAATTAACAACAATTTAGCAATTCTTTTCCTTGCTAAATTGCAATGACAGCATAAACTAGACTACAAGGAGGAGTTGCGGAATGGTTAGATCCCCTGTCAAAACTGATTCTTGGTTCAGTTTTAAAACTTACAGTGGTGCCTCGCAAGACAAAATTAATTCGTTCCGCAAGACTTTTTGTCTTGCAGAAATTTCGTCTTGCGAGGCACCATTTCCCATAGGAACGCATTAAAATTTAATTAATGCGTTCCTATGGGGAAAAGTCCGGGGGTGCCGGCCGGCGCCCCTTCCGACCAGCACCGGAGCCGCGCCGCGTTTTAAGGCTGCAGTGGGCGAACAGCAGCGCTGCTGTTCGCTCGCTGCAGCTTTAAAACGCGGCGTGGCGCGGTCCGGTGCCGGCTTACAGTGGTACCTCGCCAGACGAATTCGTCTTGCGAAAAACAGCCATAGACGAATTCGTCTCGCGAGTCAACTAAAAACTCACAAAACCCTTTTGTTTTGCGAGTTTTTCGTTGTGCGAGGCATTCGTCTTGCGGGGTTCCACCGTATATGCAAAATGTAGTTTGAGTTTAGACAACATGGTACAAATTTGAAGCAATGAAATTATGAATGGAACATCTATATAAAATGACCCGATTCCTTTGTGCTGTTCACAGAAGTGAAGGCCTGGCCCTTTCTCCATTGTGAGCTCTGTACACCCTTTCCCACAGAACAACTTTGTGAGGTGCATGGTCCCTCTCTTCCCTCAAACTACAGGTAGCTAGTGATCAGGGGTATAGGAAGGGGGAGCAGTGGGGGCGGACCGCCCTGGGTGCCCTTGCTTGAGGGGGGTGACATTCGGCGCACCGCCCACCCGCGACTCCCAAGCCTATCCTGAGCCGTTGGGGTGGGGTGGGGGGAGCTGTGCCGCTTTGCCAGCGTTCTCTACTCAAAATTATCAAAATACATTTAGAAGTGCATATTGTGAGGAGAAAACAAAGTTCAGAAGTGCATCATCTGAGAGAAAACTATGTGGGTTTTCATGAAGATCAAAAACATGGCAGATCAATGTAGAATTTGGCACAAGCAAAAGTGACCCAGGCTGAAATAGATTGATTCCCCCACCCCGCAACACCTTAATTATGGAAGAGAACAGAGGGGTAAATCTGAAGGCTTTGTGGAAGAAGCAAACATTAAGGTTAAATACATATAACTGCATTTGTTCACATTCAGACCCCATATTACCCAGTTCCCCGCTCCCTATTGCTCTCTTCTGATCTGTTACTCTTGCTTATCCTCGCCCATAGTCTCAACTTAGACTGAAAGCACTGCACAACAGGGGCTTGTTTTTTTTGCTCATGTAACATTGCAAAGTGATGGATGGCATATATAAATAAAAGAATAAGAATCATCACACACATTTGTATAATGCAGAGAAACTCTGTTCTTTAAATGCATGCACACTGTTTACAATTGATAATGCCGTATGTTTATTGTGCCATTCAAATTCCAATAATTTTCATGCCTAGGCTTAAAAGTGAAATATGACAGCTCTGAAAGTCACATACCTCAGATACTTCATGCTCAGATACTTCAGCATGATGTTTAAAATGGTTAGATGTCTTGATGCAATGATTTTATGTTCCAAACCACAACAGGAGGAAACCAAGTCAGGCTTCATGTTTTTAGTCTCTTTAGCCAATATTGTTAACTGGGAATGACTCCACACTAGCAAACTACGCTGCAGTTGTATTCAGAAAGCGATTCACTTTAAAATAAATAGATTTTAGAACGGAGACACATTTGGAATTTGATGGATTCTAAAACAGGGAGAAGTTGAAGCAAAAGGTAAGTGAGAGGCAGGTGTGAGAAATCACCAACCAGCCAGCATGCAAAAACTTGAAAGTCTCCTTCCTCTATGTGATAGAGCCTCATAAATAAAAGCTACCAAGAAGTCTGCAAATTTAATTTTAATACCAAAATACGCTGCACAGCTTGCACCTGCCATTGCTTAACTTTCCCAGTGAAATATTAAATCAGATGCTTGATAAAATGCCAGAAGACCAGTGCTGTAATGAAAAGGAACACTTGTTAATATTACATCTGCCACTATACATTATATCACCTCAGCTAAACTATGGTGTTTTAGGATGACATTAGCAGCAGACTGATTTAATTTCAGTTTTAAAGGGGGAATATGCAATTTTAATTCCATTTACTTAGGCCGGTGCCAATTTCAACTTAGAAATGCCAGGCAGAAAAGGAATGGACAAATGAGGTGGCATGATTGAATATTGATAAGTCAATTTTTAATTTATCAAGGTTATAGAGAGGTGCCGTGCTTGCACCGCATACCAAATGAGGAGCCTCAAGAGCCGAGAATTGGTAATGTGTGTCACAAACTGTACTCCAGGGCTGATGGAATGACACCGTGCTGGTCGTAATATTAGTGCTGGAAACCTAGAATGGAACTGTCGAGTGCAGAATGCGAGGTAACTGCAACAGGCTCCAGCCTCCAAAAATGGCACCAGTGTTGCATTCTACACCTACATAACATGCAGAAAGACTTCTCTCATTGGCTCCTGACAATTGCTGGAGTGTAAACAGGTAGCTGAATCTTTCATACGTGGAGGACTTCTAAAAAAGCGAGGGTATTTTGGGAAATGATAGCCGACAAGACAAAAAAAAAAGTTAAAAATGAGTATAACAAACAAACAAAACCCTGAAGTGTTTTTGTTAGGGATTACAGGGGCAGAAATCCCCCACCCCAAAACTGTTGAAGTTGTTCATGTATGCAACAGCAGCAGCTAGAATTCTTTATGCGCAGAAAAACTGGCAGAAATAACAGCAATAGTAAGATAATCTAATGATGAGTGTTTTATGGAAGGATGGATGCCTTTTTCAGACTACTTAATTGGGTCCTCCCTCCAAAGAGGGGACGTGTTGCGGTGTGACCTGGCCACCAGACCCTGTTCTGTTGTGGGTGGGACGATTGGATAGCCACAACACCCTATTGGTAGGTCCCTCATTGCTGGGTTCAATTCGACCTATGGGACGCAAGGTTAAGGAGTGCGAGGGACCTATTTAACCCCCATGCACACAACCCTGAGCTTCTCTTTGGGGCTTGTGCATCAGAACACCCACCCACCTCTCCCTGTTTTTAGGGCTTGCGCTTGACCTTGCTATGCCATCGTGTGTCGCCTGTTGTTGAGGCAGGGGCACGGCAGGAATTTTCACCACTTGGCTGATTGGCTGTTGCCATTTAGGTTTCACCTGCCACGTAGCAAATCGTCACAACTTGTAAGGTTGGCGGATAGGCTCTGGTTCAAGTGATAGGGGTGGCAGAACGCTTTGGCCATCATTATGCCAAAGGTATTCCAGTAAAGGAATCCAAGGATTCAATGGTTTGGTGAACCCTGAAAGGGGTTACGCCCATACCGGAATCCAGGGCTCATCAGGATGGCGGAATGGCTGGGGGTCTCCCCCCTTTCGCCTGCCTGGTGTTTACCCTAGGCTGACCTATGATGGAGCTCTGGGTCAGCGCTGCCTGCATGGGTGCAGGGAGGTAGTCAAACCAGAGCCTATGCAACCACTCACTTGATTGATTATAATCAATAAAGTTGTGGCCTAAATTCTGCCAAAAACCAAACCTAAAATTTGAGTCATGTCTGAATTAATTTCTAGGGTCAGGGTAAAAGGACTAAACACGCAAAAGAAATACTATGGTATGATGAACTCGTGAGCAGGATTTGAGCTATGAGCCACAGAAATAATTACCGGTAGATTATTATACTGTAGTTGTGATTTAATAGATAGAAGGGGAGAAACAACAACTCCACGGAAAACTGGTTGGGAAGTTGACAAAAATATGAAAAAAGACGTAACTGTGTTTTGATTATATATGCTAAAAATGTTGAAATTTAATAAAATATAATTGAAGAAAAAAAGACTTCTCGTTGGCTGATATGGAGCAGGGGCCACACATTAGGATGTCATGACACAGGAGCAACACATGTTTTGAAAGAGGAGGGGAAAATGTAACACAGGGATGCTGTTTTCATCAGCAGCCCCATGTCATACCAAAGAGACACTCCACCCTAAAAAATGGCACTGGTGCAGCCCAAGATAAGCATTTGTAGATTGCCACTGAGTTCAATGGGAAAGACTACTATACATGCTTGATTCTCCCATTGCTATCAATGGGGCAAAATGTGCTTAGCTGGCTGGCTGGCTGATTTCAGGAGAGCTTGCACTTCCCAGATAATTTATGCTAAAGTTTCCAATCTTTTATTATATTCCTTTAATCTCTCCAGTTTTGGAAGTCAGGCAAATGAAGAATCTGGAGCACACAATTTTAAAAGGGTTAATGTAGAAAGAAAAGTGTCAAAAGGTTTGTGGTTTTGTCGTTGCTTCAAACCCCTTCATCAGAAGGCTGCTAAAAATATCTTCTGTATTTACCAAAAGGTGTTAATTGATTTGAATTGCCTGTTGCTGTTTTCATACCTCGTATTTATGCCTGCTTTTATGTTGCATTGTTTTCACTGTAATTGATTATTATTTTCCGCACGTATGCTGTCTTGAGCAATTTCCCATGGGAAAGGTGGCCTATAAATACTATGCAAATGCACACAGAATCAAGTGCTATTGTTAACCAAACATTTAGTCATCACACACACACACACACACACACACACACACACACATGTACACAAACCCCAACAGATTGCGCATCAACACTTTGCAGCCCGTGATACTGGATCTGTTTCAATTATTGTCACCTAGGGATGTGGACCAATTGCTTGGGGAAGTGGGCCTGATCACCTGCCTCTTGACACTGACCCATCTTGGCTTCTTAGAGCTTGCCAAATAGAATTGCTTGCGTGGATCCAGTGACTGATTAATGCTTCTTTGGAAGAGGGGTGTTGAAGTAAGGGCAGCAAAAACTCACCTAAGAAGCTCAAATAAATACTGTTGACTGCAGTGTCCTTCTGGAATGGCTCAGGGAGCTAGGGATTGGGGCACTGTACTTCAGTGGTTTGGGGTCCTGATTTTTCCAAACTTTTTCTAAAGCAGATTGGGGGGGCTCCAGAAGGAGTGAACTCTCCCCACTTTGGGCTGTTGCTTTCCATCTCATGGAGTGAGGTAGAGCTAGTGCATTCATCCCCACAAACCCATCTTGTCTGTTTTCAGACCCTGACATTATAACACATAAAGAGGGTTATGAACTTCCTTCAGGGAAAAATCTCTCATAGTTTTAAAGCCAGCATTCAAGGCAGTTGATCTGGGTTTTATTTACCCATTTTCTCAAAAAGCGTGTTTGCCTTCCTCTGTTCTCATAGAAGCATTGGGAGATCCTGCTAACAGAGACTTTTAATTTTTTTGGGGGGGGGGGTGGCTTTCCTTTTAAATATCCCATGAGGTGGGCTGATCAAGTTCCCTTCCCTAACAAAGCCTAGCATTCCTTGTGATGGTCTCAAGGCTTTCACCTTAAAAGCAGACAGATAGATGTTTGAGGAACCGGCATACAGAAAACAAACCCTCATGAGGTTAAAATTTCCATTTTCTCCATCTCTTGTCTATCCCATCCCTATGACCAAGAGACTGAGAGGAGATCTGTTAGCCATCTTCAGATATCTCAAGGGCTATCCCATGGAAGATGGAGCAAGCTTGTTTTCTCCTGCTCTGGAGGGTAGGACTCAAACCAATGGCTTCAAGTTACAATAACGGAGATTCCAACTAAACATCAGGAAAAATGTTCTGACAGTAAGAGCTGTTCAACAGTGGAATTGTCTCCCTTTGGAGGTTGTGAACTCTCGCTCCTTGGAGGTTTTTAAGCACAGGTTGGATGGCCATCTGTCATTGATGCTTTAGCTGGGATTCCTGCATTGCAGGGGGTTGGACTAGGTGACCATTGGGTCCCTTCCAACTCTACAATTTTATGATTCTATGTATGAAGTATGTGACAGTGGGGGGGGGGACACCACCAGTTTGATTTCAGAGTAGTTAATGCTCAACTGCTCCCTTTGACACACTGCTACAGTAGGGTTTTTCAGATGTTCAATTAGGGTAGAAGGAAAATGGCACAATGTGTGTTATGAACAGCCTCATTTGTTCCACAGATAGAGGAGAGACCTCTCTGCATGATCAGAAAACCTGCCTTATCATCTGTATCTGTAAGAGACACGCTTCGATCTTCAAACCACCAATTATAATTGGGAGGCAGAACCTGCCATTGCAATTCCACTTCCTTTTAATACCTTCTACCCTAGCTGAATATCTGAAAAGTCCCAAAATCTCTCTAATGATGGTCTCGGGCAGATCTGTGCTCAGCCACTTCAATCTATGGAACACAAACATTTACAAGCACTTCACAATGTTGATTCTGCATGTGTCTTTCAGCCTTTCAGTGTGGCAGCATCTATACTTTGGAGCTCCCCGCTTATTAACATTAGACAGATTTAATACTCCTGCTAAAAAGCTTTCTTTTTATTTCAGCAAGCCTATCTGAAGACATAATTTAGTTACGTATACTTGGTTTTTAAATCCCACCGATTTTATCTGCATATTACTGATAATCATCTTACTGTTTTATGTACACTGCTTAGATATCTTTCGAGTAAGCAGTTTATGAACCTTCTTAAATGTATAAAATAGACAGGCAGACCCAATGTCATCTGCATATAGGCCATTTGTCTCAGTGAGAAATGTGCTTTAAATCAGAGGTGCAAGGAGATGTTCTGGGGAATAATCCAACTCAAAGTTAAGCACCTGTCCACAGCGCTTAACTCTTCCATTTAAACGAATAGAATGCAAACATGCTTAGCTTGGACTTGATCAGGTCTCCTATATGTTGGATATGCACACTTAGGACTCAAGTCTATGGGGGGAAATGTATCATATTGATGCAGAAGCCAATGGTCGACGAAGAGGGGCCAAAGGATGCTCAGACAGATGCAACCCTATCGTCCTATTGCTTGTTGACATTGTTTAGTTTGCTAAATATGCACATCAGGGCCCTGATAGGATAGGATATTGTGCCAAGAGTTTGGGAGGGCTATCTTAACTCAGCATAAATTCAGTGGCTTAGATGAGCAGAAGGCTTGAATGTCTTAATGAGTTCAGTAACTAGGGAATGATACCAACTTAAAAGAAGTTATGAACCCAGTCCTTCTTCACTCCTTATTAATTGAAAACAAGACTTTTGAATCTTGAATTTATAATGAACAGCTTTTAATTTCCCTCAGACTTCATGCTTCTGAGAGCAAGGGCTTCACTTTGTACAGCTCCGAGAAAATGGTCGGTGGGACTTAATGATGCACTCCCCTCTCTTGATAATAAAGATCGAGTCATATGACCACGATTATGTCTGATGCTATTAGGGCCTTTTCTGTGACAATTATTAATAATGCCATTAATGAGAAATTTGCCCCAGAGCATTTTATGGATGATAGGCAATGTATTCTGAACTATGCTCATCAGAATGGGTATTGAGACAGAAATGAGAGCTTTGAACTACACAAAGGTTAGCAGCTAAAAACAATTATTTTGAGGGAATGTAATTGCCCGAAGAAAGGCCCTCTTATATCCTGCAACTTACACCAGGAAACATTAACATGTACATAGCAACTTCAATGTTGGCGCTAACTAGAAATTCCCAGTCTATTCCACAAGACACTTTAAGCAACATAATGGAATTAAATTGGACTACACACTTACTAGTAAGTAAGCCCCATTGAACACAGTGGGACTTACTTCCGGTGATCTTTTTCTAGAAAAGAGGTGCCAGAACTCACAACGAACACCTCCCTCGTTCTCTTATAATGGCAATGGAGCCCACATGAGAGGTGCTGGCAAGTTCCAGCTGAAAAATGCCCTGCTTACTTCCAAACAATCATATGGGGTGAGCTGCACATCATTCTACTCCCTTTCCAAACTTTTCTTCCTCCTTTCCTCCATCTCACACATGCCCGTGCATTCATTTCTTTACACCATTATAGCCAAGGACTGTCTCAGTCACTACAAGATGTCTGATGGTGTAAACAGAGCAACCAAAAGGTTGACAATTGTTAGGGTTGGGCAACTCCCAAAAAACAAAATTCTGCCATGTGGTCACAACCCAGATGTGTCAAGGGGTGTTGCCCAGGAAGGTCAAGAGTGGGATATGAACACCAGGAGCCACAACTAAGCACTAAAAAGGGACACAACATCTGAGCACGTAGTTCAGTAGTACATAGATTCTGTTCATGCATGGGATACAATTCTTGCTAACAAGCCCCCTACCAATAACCAATACCATCTCCACATATCAACCTAACACCATCCAGATCCCAGCTACAACAGAAGTACAAAATATTAACTCAAGCGTGTGAGCCCACCCACAGACTGTGTGTAATAATAGGGAGCATATATTGAGCATTAATCATAAATTAAACATTCTGTAAATGCTTTACCCAAGACTGAGCATCCCCAGCATGAAACATCACCAGTGAATATATGGAAGCAACCTGAAAACCCAGGCCAAACTGATCAAGAAAAGGAGCAAACTTAGCTAAAGGTTAAGTGACAATGGACACAGGATCAATAAATGAAGCATCTGGAAAACATTTACCAGTAGAACACAAACCACACCCTCATCTCCACCCCAAATATATACTCCACCTGGCTGCGACTGGTGGCTGCCTGCTCTTGGTCACCCAGCACTGGGATCCCTAGCACACTGGGTTCAGGTTATATGCTAAACTATTGCTGCTATAGCAACCTCATTGTTGGCCCCAGCACTTTTAAATACAAACAGCTGCAGATGAATGTAATCACTCCTGCTTCCACCTCCACTCTCACCCCTGCAATCCAGCCAAAATGGTGTGTGTGCATTTACAAACAGAGCTGGGGGACACTTTCCTAACTGCCCAGAGTGCAAAACACTTGCATGCACAAAACAAAAATAAATGGACTGGATCCAAACTAAGCTGCTCATGCTGCTTCAGTCCCTTTCTGTGGGGGGAGGGGGCTCCTATTCCCCTGCTGCAGTAGCCAAGTAAATGGAAATGGCAAGTCCTTTTCAGACATGTTTTATCATCTGAGTTGGAGTATGCTGAGTGGAAAAGAAATGACCCCGGTTTGCAATACAGGTGTGTATTAAAAGTGTTCCAGATTCCCATTCTGAACCAGGCAATCACACTTGGCAACATCACTGCTGCCTTTCCAAACTAGATCTGACTTTACCCTTTCAGATGTCTCTCAGTCTGATAAGCGCGTAGTTGAAATGCTCTTGAGCCCGATTGCTAAAAGTATGGGAAAGCAGAATACCCCCCCACACACACATACACACTGCATATAGGATATTTACTTTCATATCAATGCTAAAGAAAGAAGTAACAAGTCTGGAATTCAATTGCTAGGCTAAAAAAACAAACACAGACGGAAGCTGCCCATTTATTTCCTCCAAGATTTCCAGCTAGTATTTCTCTGTCAAAATCCCAGCTGTTGGGAAATGCTGGTATAAAATATCCCATTGCTCTGCCAAGAAATTAAATGACCAAACAATACATGGTAGGTCTGAGGACAAGCTATTCAGAATGTGCACAGAAAAATCTAAAGTCTGCTCAAAGCCTGCTTCTCTCCCCCACAACCCCGACCCCTTTTCCCGCATGCCTCCAAACTCACATTTCATAGGGAGTAGTAGGGGGTTGTTCTTCTTTTCATCTTAATTCAGCTGATGCATTTTCTGGTTCCAAACTGGGGCCCTAAATGGATGTGTTGAATGGAACAGCAAGGCCATTTTGGCTGCATTCCCAGCCTGAGTAGAAACAGGTGATTCCACATCTTTCATGGGTCTCTCTACCACTCCAACTGACATGTCTCAAGCTTCTTGAAGGCCAATTGAGGATTTTCAGCCTCATTTCCCAAGAGCCAATGGGAGCACCACAGTAATTTACTAGATGACCCTCAAATGTGAATTCTTTTCCAAATAAAACTTAAATGTGCCATAATTGGTATCCATGGGATGGCAGGAAAGTACAGCACATTATAAAGGATTTCAGATCTGTTTAAGTCAACCTGGCTGGTTTGCCTGGGGTCAGAAATGAAAGACACTTGGGATTTTGAAATATTCCAAGTGCTATACCTAAGGCAACACCTTCCATTTTAGATAGCAAAACAATATAACACCTTATCTCTCCAAATTGCTTGCTTTTATACTTGTTATAAATTTCAGTGAGCAAATCAGCTAGAATATGATGGAAATTTTGAAAACTATGCATCAGATCTAGAAGAGGTTTCAAAAGGCACCTGGGATGTTTTCTTATCCTAGGAGTTAGAGGACCAAATTTTACTTTGTTGCAACAGGCAATATGTCTTCTGTGAACTGCCCCTTTAAGTGTGTGTGTGTGTGTGTGTGTGTGTTCTTTGGCCAGCACATTGTCTCCTGCTTGTTCCTGCATCCCTTCATAGATAGACCCAAGACACCTGAGCTGTGTATGAACTGTGCCAAGGGGGGGGGGGAAGCATGAGAAGATGTGACAGAAATACATTGAAACAATTGTCTACCTGCTTAATAAGGGCTACAAAATACCAGCTCTACCAAAAAGGTTTAAAGGGCATTCACCTGAACATGCAAACACTCAACCTGTGGGTGCAGGCACACAAGCAAGCCCCACCCTGACCATGCTCATTGTGGCACCCACCCAGCCACCCACCAGACCCCGACTATCCCTGCATCATCATTCCTTTATTTCTGTGCCACCTTGGCACACACACACACACACACACACACACACACACAAATTATGTACAAAGTACATCATGCAGGAAAGATTTGCAGGGGGCTCCCAAGTGTTGACTTGAATATGAAGAAAACAGTTCATGAGATGAGGGCCTCTGCTTTATTCAGGGTCCTCAATCATATGGAGGGTTTTCCCCAAAATTCAAGCCAACATAACTAGAAGCCCTTGCTCCCTGCAGATCTTCCACAGTCCTAAACTGCTGTAGAAAATAGTTCAAAAGTATTATTATTATTATTATTATTATTATTATTATTATTTTCTCATTCTACACAAGCAGGCCCGAACATGGGTTACAAGGATTTAAAATTACGTATTAAAAATAGGTAAGACAAATCACAGTCAGGGGAAGACGGTGAATCCTAAAAATACCGGTACTCATCTCAGGTGTCAAAGACCAGGAAAAAGAGGCAAGTCTTCAGCACTTGCCAAAGGCTATGTAGTGAAGGTTCCGGATGCACCTCTGTGCTGAGGGAGTTCCACAATATGGTGGAGCATGAATAGTGCTGGAGCTGTATAGTTAAGATGGCATTCTTGGTCCACGTTAGCGAAGAAGAAGAAGAAGAAGAAGAAGAGGAGGAGGAGGAGGAGGAGTTTGGATTTGATATCCCGCTTTATCACTACCTGAAGTAGTCTCAAAGCGGCTAACATTCTCCTTTCCCTTCCTCCCCCACAACAAACACTCTGTGAGGTGAGTGGAGCTGAGAGACTTCAAAGAAGTGTGACTAGCCCAAGGTCACCCAGCAGCTGCATGTGGAGGAGCGGAGACGCGAACCCAGTTCCCCAGATTACGAGCCTACCGCTCTTAACCACTACACCACACTGGCTCTCCTTTGGGGCTTTGCATGCCTTCCTTAATAAGCATCTTCAGTTGTGCTAGGATGACACAATGGGAAAATGGATCTGTGTACTACAAGCTATTCCTATTGGTGAAAAGCTGCCTTGTGAACTTGCAGGAGCTTCCAAGTAGACTTCAAGGGCTCACAGGTAATGTATTATGTTATTCACATCTTAAATAAAAGTTTGGAATCTTCTCAATGTAAGGGTTAACAACGTGTCATTAGGAAACTGTCACATTACACTATTACTTACCACAGCAGATAAACCACTGACCTGTCACTACTGCTTAACCATGCTGGCTCTCATGTCACATAGTATTACAGTATTTGAGCCAATTAAACCACTTAGGTTGATGATACGAGGGCTCCAGTGGCATCATCACTGCTGGTCTTTCCCTTTTATGTCCCTCATCACTACAGATGTGGGAGCTTACTATGCTTTCCCAAAATTGCTCAGTAAAATGCACAAAAACTGTAAACAACACTGAAACCATGCTGAGATGCATTTCAAATCAGACACTCAAACACCCAACTGTTTTACCACTATTTTACCAGACAGGTTTTGCCACACATCTGCATCTGATGTGAGACAATCTCCTTT
Source organism: Lacerta agilis (assembly GCF_009819535.1). Taxonomy (NCBI): domain Eukaryota; kingdom Metazoa; phylum Chordata; class Lepidosauria; order Squamata; family Lacertidae; genus Lacerta; species Lacerta agilis. Next base: position 17,721,514 of record NC_046316.1, on the reverse strand, counting down.
CAACCCGCAAGAGTGATGCACACAAAGAAGTATCCCACCAGGGGTTGGGTTTGGTGGTTTTCTGCACACACTTTCTGCCAATAAAGTACAAAAACAAAACAGCACAGCACAAATTTTGAGCCTCCCGAAACGTTTCCCTGAATTCACAAACAAAATGACAGCAATTATATTTTCATGCTGAAAGCAAAGAGATGCCGAAATAATAATGGGTGGAGAGAGAGAAAATCTTTGCTTATGAGTCATCCTAGCACAATTCAGGCATTTGAGGAGCAGCAACAAGCAACTCAATTTCCTCAGTAATCTATATTTTTCTACTTGTAGAACATTAAGTTAATCATTTCCATATTAATGAATCCCACAGTGGAACGTATCAAATAGAGGAAGCAGGTATTGTGGGTGGATGGGCAGGAAGAGTGAGTGTGTTTGTGTGCATGACTGGAAAATATTAGAAATTGAAAATGGAGTTGGTGAGTGCTGTTTTGATTTACAGCTCCTCCTCCTCATCCTGTTTGTTTGTTTGTTTGTTTGTTTGTTTGTAGGTATTTAAACTGCAGCCCAGCTAAACACTTCCACAAGCTCAGAATATATATTTTTTAACCAGTAGCATTGGCTAAAAATGGTTGCTCTTTACAAAGATGAAGATCTAGGGAGAATTAATAACACACACACAAGCAATTGTGTTTCTCACACTAGGCTACTCTGTGGCATTTTCTCCGCAGCAGTTCCCTAAGTCAAATCACAAGACACTCCCCCAAAACTGCTGGGTTGGTGGAAAGTTACTATGGAAGGTTGCTGAAGAGTAAACTAATGGAAAACCCTAGATCAGGCATAGGCAAACTCGGCCCTCCAGATATTTTGGGACTACAATTTCCACAATCCCTGACCACTGGTCCTGTTAGCTAGGGATGATGGGAGTTGTAGTCCCAAAACATCTGGAGGGCCGAGTTTGCCTATGCCTGCCCTAGATGCATGTAAACATCCATAGGGTGCTTTAAAAACTCAACTCACACAAAAAGCTCAGTTGATTTGTCTTATCTAACAGCATTTGTATACGGCTTAACTGTAAACAAAACCTCTAAGCGTTTTACAAAGAATAGGTTGTATTCACTAAATATGTGAAGGGACACCCAATGCAATCAATTACATTGATATTAGATGCCCATTAAATATATACAGCAGCATTATGGAGGTTGCTTTGCTGTGGGTTTATTCCATGGAGGAATTTTAACATTTAAAGGTCCACCAGTATCTGCCCCCATGAAACACGTACTCTACCAAGGAAATGACCCTTAAACACTGCATGGCTATGCATGTCTACTCAGAAGTAAGTCCCATTGAGTTTAGTGGGGTTTACTTCTAGGAAACAATACACAGGATTGTAGCCAAAGGAGTTACAAATGGTGCCATGGGATGAACTTTTGGAAAAGCAGCCCGCACTGCACTGCTGTGCTATGTAAAAAGGCACTTAAAAACCCATATAGCTCACTCTAACGTTAAAATCTCAAGCAGCAAAAGATTTCTTTGGAAAAGGTAGTGTCACAGAGTTCATAATCTTGATGGGGAAAGTAGCAGAGATGTATTTTTAAAAAATGTATCCAGGAAGAAAGCACAACGTGTCCAAGACATCTATTCCCCTTTCCACTGCCTCGTGATTCATTCTACTCTATTATCCCCTCATTTCCCTCTCGGGAAGGACTGATATTGTAGTGGTGGAACACACAGTTTGCATGCAAATGGTCCCAGGTTCACTGCTAGGCGTCCCCAAATAGGACTGGGAATGGCTTCGTTTTGAAATCCTGAAGAATCACGGTCAGGCATTGTAGACCAGGGACCCTTGGATGTTGTTGAACAGCAACTCCCACCAGCCCTGGTCACTGGCTGTGCTGGAAGGGCCTGCTGGGAACTGGACTCCAACAACATCTGGCAGGCAAAATATTTCCCATCACTGGCATGAAAAATACTAAGTTTCTTTAGTCTGTCACAGTATGAGGCAGCTTTCTATGATCTGCCAAAACAATACCCACAAACTCCATTGCAGGTTGTCAGATAGCAGGAACTACCGAGTTCCAATGGTCAACAACTCAGGACAGCAGAAGCAGCTCTTGAATGTAGAAAGAACCTAAACCATAGGTGGTGAACCACAGGCCTGGGGGCCAAAGACAGCCCTCTAGGTCTTTCTATACAGCCCATAGAAATTTCGCTAGACCACATCCCTTCTCAAGCACCTTTGCCCCCAGGCTTGCCCGGATGGAGAATGGAATGATAGTTGTGTGTAGAAACTTCAGTTCCACCAACTGGTATGGCCAGGCTAGCTGTGCCTCGACTGACCTCGGATGAGGAGAAGACAAGAACCACTGAATCCAAACGCTCTTGTCCTGGTGGATTTTGGGTTTGTATTGTGCTGTTAGAATATAATGTACAATTAGTTGTTGTGCAGTGCTAAATGAGAACTGAGAGGGGGCGGAAGCTTGGCAGAAAGCTAACTGCAAGGTTAGAAGCAGCTGAAGACATTCAGTATATCAGTTCCCACATGCCTGGAACACCAAAAGGATCCCCCATTAGCCAGATGCTTAACATGCCTTAGGTAATAGAGATATCTGTGGGACACAAAAGTTTTAGGTATTCGGATTCAAAACAAAGAGAAGGTTTAACATATGCTAAACACATTTCACACTAAAATTGCATTAAAAGTTGTGATTTTAATTATGTTGCACATTCTTTTATTTTTTGAAATGTGCAACATTCTTTGAACTAATAAATAATCACTACAGCATTAATAATGTTATACACATATACAACATTGATGGGATCATGCCTTAATGCATCCTCTCATTTCCTGTTAAATTTCTTAATCTGAATTTCTCTGAGATGAGAGGAATTTTTCCATCCAACAATTTCTACTTGTTCTGCATGACTTTATTACCATTATTCTTGATAGCGGCTTCTTCCATTAAAGAAAGAAGGTGTTTTAAGGCTTTTTAGAGAGACCTACAAAAAACCTCATGCACACTAACTTTCTTAAAAGCACATTGATTTCTGAAGCCATGCACACTTACTTCGCTGTGTCAGAGAGCCCACACTACTATGCACTTGTACAGGAAGGTGTATTGTTGGACTCAAACTTCCAATAGCCCCAGGCAGCATGACCACAGGTTTTCCACTACTGCCTTAATAGCATCCTCATGAGATGCTATGCTATAGCTATGGTATGCTATCTACAAAATTCCATAGGAGTTTCACAAAATAAAGATTACATCTCAAGCCTTCTGGGACACAATCTGTCCCCTAAGTTATCTGGCTATACGTTCAGGATGTAAGTGTGAACCTTCTCATTTTGCCTTCATAACTGTGAAGAAATGAGAGGGAGCTCCTTCCCATGTTCCCCTAAAGCCTTCACTGTAAGGGGTGGGGTTGAAATGGACATCACGATCACCCGGACTATTTGGTACAGCCCTTTCCCAGAAAGTGAAAGTTAAAGGTCTTCATTCTGCAGCAAGGGGTAGTGTGGGAAAGACGGGCTGAGGTTGTTAGGTATATGCAAGAGCTCAGTTAGCGTCCGGCATTTGTCAGAATGTGCTATCTCTTCTCGGGGAGCTGTCCAAGGTACTGAAGGTCCTTTCTCTCTCCATCCTCCCCTCTCCCCTCTTGTTTTACTATCTGCAAGTGCATACAAACTCCTTTCCTGCCCCAGCTATGTGCCTCATCCCTCTCCCTGACCTGCTTCCTTTATCTTTCACCTGGGCTTATCTTAGCTAGGACTGGGCACTTTAAAGGGTTGCATGTTTGGATACTGTGACTAGCTGTCAGATGCTTTAGAATATTTATTTATTACATATGTAACCTGCCATACTCCCTTAGAGGAGCATATTCCTGATATTCAGGCATGAGCGCCATTGTTTATATAGTCAAAACAGCATTACCCATGCACAAGCAGGTTTTGCCGAAGTACACAAAATCTTTACAGAACAAAGGCAAGGGAACATCACACACAGCCCAATGAGTACTGAGCATGCTACGTGACGACAAAATGCTGAGTGTATGTTGTGGGTGGGTGGAAAACCAGGTGAGAGGATTTGCTGTATTGGGGAGGAATGGATGGTTGGCTGGCTGAAACTTGGAAAAAGAGCATTCCACACTACAATAAATTTGTTGCATGTTCCAGTTGTACCTGGGACTATCTGCTTTTCTCTTTCACAACAACCTGATGAAGATGATTAGGTTAGGCTAAAGTGACTGCCTCAAAGTCACTCAGTGGGCTCCATTTTTCTGAGTGGAGACCAGTGGGCTCCATTTTTCTGAGTATCAAAAGTCTTTCAAATTCATTTTTTCCTCTGTGCCACAGTGCCCTAGCCTGTTCAGTTGTTCATCTGATAAGTATAGCTTATCTCCAGAGCTAGAAATACCAGAAATTCAAAGGATTTGCACTCAAGTTTTCAACCACCCAAAGTGGCAATTCAATTTTTCTGTAGTTGGGATTACTGTGATCTATTTCTAATAGTAATTAGAGTATGTTATCAGTTGAAAATACTCTCCTCTTAAACCTTGGTTTTACTACATCAAATAGCAATTAATTTGTATTACAATGGTTATCTGCTGATAACTTCTCTTTTATTGTACACTGTTGTTTTTTGCTGACAAGCTCTTCAAATAAATTCTTTCCATACTTCCTGACATTATTGGTGCCATGTGCCAAGTTACAATCTGTACTTACACTTTATCATTTGAATTTATGTGATGACTGCTTCATCTGTTGTTAACAAGTGGCAACATAGAGACACTCAAAATGTTCTTCTTGGTTATGAATGGCAGCTGTGATTAACATTATTCTGCATTACTAATTTGGGCTCAAGTTCTTCTGCTTTGCCCAGAATGTCTTTGCAGTTCATATCTGTCTACTTCTTCATTACTTAAACAAACATCTTATTAAATCTTCAGGAGAGTAAGGCAAATGCATATGTTAACAAACATTAAGGAATATTTGAAAACTAACAGAGTTTGTATGTTTACTGATTAGCCTATTGGATTTTTAAAAACAAAACCTTAATCATATACAGCAAGCAGCTGTTGTTTAGTAAGCACATTTAAGGAGCCATTCTGTACACGCACTCTTTTATTAAAAGCAAAACCTAAACCCTGTGTGAGAAATATTCAGTTCAAACATTGCCAGTGTTAGCTTTCATGGTACATTACTTTATTAACTACTGTGACAATAGTCGTACTCTGTTTTTATGTCTCATGAGAACACAGCACAAAGTCTATAGAACACAGCCAGCAAGTGATCTGCTTCTCTGAGTCTATATTTGTAAAAAATGCACATAACATTCACTGGCTATATAAGGGATGAATCAGTATATTTTCATTCAGTGTCAATTTCACATGTTCATATTTCATTGCATCACATTTTAAAAGAGATGCAAGTACATACATGTTCCATATGTGAGCTGCTACAGTGCAGCTCTACAATGAGAAAAAAAAACGTATCTATTTGGCTATGGGGGGGGAGACCTTCATTATTTAGTTTAAATGCTTTAGCATGAAGGTATGGGAAAAGTGTATTTTGAAATTGCCGCCACATAATTCTCATCAGGAAATATGATGTTTGGACATTAAAATATGGTTCCCTCTTTTGATTTCCACCACTTGAACCAAGTCATCCAGGGCTCAAAGCCATTTGAACAAATGAGTGTTTGAATGTGACATATCTGAAAAATGAATTAGTTAAAATTTGGATGTATTTGAATGTGTAACACTTTTTTGTTGTTGTTTCACTTACCCATTCAGATTCTATCATCATGCACAGGGCAGCATTTTATATATGGCCACAACCCATCACATGACCCCACCTCTGAAGCCCTATTTTGAATGCATCTAGGACAAATTCAAGATGTGTAGGAAATAATCTGAAGAAGGATGAGTGCACACACAATCAACTCAAGTTCCAGTTACAAAATAGCTGTATCAGGCATGTTAGGACATAACCTACTCACTCTCCAAAGTAAATCAATTTCTTTTCAAACACTCAGAACATATCTATCTCCCACCCACCCCCCGGCGATCTTCACCTTATGGAAAAGGTCACATAGAAAATCCAAGATTGCCTTAGCAGCAGAAACAACTGAACAGCAAGATATGGCCCAACTTTCTCATGTCATTTTATGCAAAAGAAGAATAATGGAAGCTGTGCAGTTAAACAAGAACCCATGGATTTAAGTGTCTTTTGCCATATTGGCTCCACAAATCACTTCCAGCAGATCACTTGGATTTACTGGATTCAGGATTCAATAGCTTAAATCTATGTACACTGGCTTTATCAAATTGTGGTTTGTGGCCAGTGCAGACAAAACAAAAAAACAAAAAACCACACAACAGATCACAAACCAAACCTTTTGCTAAGGGAGTGTAACCTTGAATGCTTCTCCACAAAATTCCCACACAAAGAAAATAAGCATGGTTAGGGATAAAACTATGGTTGAATCCTTCTTTGTGACATATGCACATATTTCCACCCACAATTGGATCAATTGATTCCCCCCACATACCTGCAGTGGTATAACCTAAGAACTATTTCCCCATATGAACTGATGCTTGAGTAGGCAACTGAAATCACAAGAGAACACTCCCTTCTTAAGTTAGATCCTATTTGTCTCTGGATTTTAACTAAGGTCCATCACTACATACATGATGAACTGCCAGAATAGTAATAGCTTTTATCTGTTCATCTACTAAGTTTGAAGCAGCTCCTTTGAACTCTCCCCTTCTTTGGCTGGCTCAGCTACTGATATCTATAAATATTTCAGCTCTCATCAAAAATACATCACTTCAACATTGCTCTTACACCTTTGCAGTGCTGCTCAAGACAAGCCAGATTCTGGTCCCAATCCCATTTAAGAGGCATAAATGCCCCCTATATTTCCAAGACCAATTGAAGTCAACATTAGATTATCCTGCTTTATTTTTCCATGGAACTGGTGCACCTAACTTTTTGTGTTAATGATAAGAATGAGATACAATTCTTTTGAAATTGGAGAATTGCATCCCCCCTCCCCCAATGGTCTGTGTGACAGTTAGATTTGAAGTATGCAGAGCTCAGACTTCCCTTGGATACTGGTTGCCACCACCTACTGACTTGCAGAGAAGTCTCCCTTTACCAACTGACACGGACCAGTCCGATTTCACATGTCGGGTGCGATAAATATGCCTGCTAAACTACCCAAAAACAGATTGTTAAACCTGAATTTAAGTAAGGGCCGTAACATCCAGAACAGGTAGTGGTCCAATATACAAAGTCCATACAGTTAAATCTGATTCATCTAAAACAGGGATGTCCAACTCCCAAGAGACTGTGATCTACTCACAGGTATAAAAAAACAAACAAACTGGCAATGATAGTTGTTGAGCTTTTTTTAGGGAGCCAGAGTTGAAAAGGAATAAACTTCATTTTCTTTCTTCTCTGATTCTTCTCAGTGTCTCTCTCTCACCTCTCCTCCTCCAACTACTCATTCCTAACTGACATTCTTCTCCCTGTCACTCACTCCTTCCATTCCAAGTCCTTGCTGTCAATCACTCTTCCATTTACCCTTCTGTTACAAAAGGCTTCCATGGGGGCGGGGAGGGGAGGGATAATGTTGTTAGATGTTGGACCAGTCACTCTATTTCAGTCTAACCTATCACACAGGGGTGTTGTGAGGGGGGAGGGAACACCTGACTAGTAGGATGGTTAAAATCTGAGCCCCTTGGAGGAAGGAATGGAAACAATTATAAGCTGATTCCACCCCCGCACGCCTTTTGTAAGTATTTTTGTTGAAAATTTTCAACATAGAACACAATAAAAGCAAAACGTTCTATAAATCTGTTTTTTAAAAAAACAAGAACTCTTAAACCTCTTCGTACATTATTTTTGCCTCCACCTTTGTCGATTCCTTTTCTTAACTACTGTCTGTCAAGGTAAACGAATTCCATCAATATTCCCATAGGATTTGATCTTCCATTAGCTGCAGTTCATGACCTTGAGCTCCTGGATTTGACAATAAGTTCAACTTGTCTGGTAGCATCTGTTCTTCCCTGCTGAATTGATTTTCCATCATTGAGGTCACCCTCTTCAGCACCCTTTCCCCTTAATATTATGTTTAATAAATGTCACCGCATGAAAACGTAGGGCTTGCCATTGCTGTAGGTTTACTACTTCATATGCCTATTTGAGGTACATAACAGGATTGTTTGGGGAGGGTGGAATTAGATAGGATAATTCAGCACACTAGATTTCTTCAAGACTTGTAGCACCCTGAGCCCAGCCCCAGTAGACTCCTATCTTCTCTGGCCAGCAGACTAATAGGAGAGAAAGGTCAGTGGGAGATGTACTATTTGCATTAATAGAGGTACTGCACCAGCACAAGATTCTCATACACCCCACTGTAATTTCCTTGTCATTCACATGTCAAAGTGGATGCAGAAGTATGGCAGCAAGCTTGAACCCCTAAATTAATCAACCAAACTTTCAGCTGATTAGTTGCTGGGGGACAAATTTAATGTGGGATTTTTTGAAGTGGTGTATTACAAGGCCCGCTTTCCTCTTGTTAAACTGTCTCATACTGCCTTTAATATATCAAAATGGCACCGGTATTCAAATCTTGGTAATATGTACATTTGTTTAAACTTTAACCCATTGATTGACTAAAAAAGAACTACTTGAGCAGCTAAAAAAGCAAACAAACTTTAAATCAGTTGACCTATCAGTAACAGAGAACATTAACTGTGTCCATTCATTATGCCTTTATTATGTCTACAAGGGACTGTGCCAAAAATCTCAGCCTCACTTTCTGTTCCTCGACATTTCTTATAAAAACTGCTTGTAAATTGACTTTGCTCTTGGTGATACCATCACATCCTCATTTTGTAAGGTCACTAATGCAGGAGGGATTTTTTAAAAAAAAGCAGAAGGGAAGGAAATAGTGCCTAAGATTCAAGCTGAGGAAGCCATGATATCAAGCAGAATATTTACACACACACACACACACACACACACACACAATTTAGGTTGGATGCAGAAACATAATGGAAGAAGTTCTGGCAGTGGCATTATTCTGCACCCAGTTGTAGAAGAGTTATCATAAGACTTTGTACACCACTGACTTACTACATGCATGCATCCTAAGGTATCACTTTTCTCACACAAGGATCTTGCTGCTAACTCAGGAAAAGCCCCTCCATGCATGGAAGGGGTCATCTAGATCCAAACCACTATTTGTAAAATCTAAGTTCTCCCCTACACCCCAGCCCAGGGTCAGGCCAAACATTTTTTTTTACTCACAACCTTTGCAACAGTTCAAACAGCTCAAAGAAAACTTTCAGGAAAATAAAATCAAAAATTATTTCCAGTAGAACCTTAGAGACCAACTGAGTTTGTTCTTGGTATGAGCTTTCGTGTGCATGCAACACTTCTTCAGATACACTGAAACAGAAGTCACCAGATCCTTAAATATAGTGAGGGAGTGGGGGGGGGGGGTATTACTCAGAAGGGTGGTGGGAATGGGTGATCAGCTGATAGGTGTGGAAAACCTGTTGACGACTCTTAACGGCTGCAATTAGTCTTTCAGGAAAATGTTTACTATGTTAGGCCCTAGTCTCCAAAACCCAAACCCAAACAAAACTGGAGAGTTTTTTGTCTCAATTTGGATTAAAAATAAAATAAAATTAGAGTAGCATTTCAAATCCATGTGAATGATTGTGACAACAAACTCAGAGGGTGGAGGTAACCCTGCATGGCATTTATGCCATAGTAATGACTCCGCAGTAAAAGAATGTGAATATTTCCATTGAATATTTGCATGAAATTGTGTGAATATTAAAAACTAATCAAATATTAATTTACTGTGGAAGTCAGGCTCTAAGTGAATTTAAAGGTGGATTAGCTTAGGCCACTTGCCTGTCTTCAAGCGTAGCAAGCAAATAGAAATATAATAATGTTATTTTATGTTCACTTTCAAAACTGAGTACAGATTAACTTCTAGAACACTCTACAGTGTGAAAAAATGTTCTGTTGAATTATAACAGGCTGTTATAGAGTTCTAATGTACGTACTAAAAATGGTTAAAAATTATACAATACAATGGTAATTATTATTATTTTTTAAAAAATATTTATTATAAAATTATTTCCATTATATCCTTTGCTCTAGCAGTCTCAAACCATGCCACACATTATTTTTGGAGAGTAATATCGCAAACAACAACACCTGAATGTGTGTAAACTACATAATTTCAGTTTATATGCCATCCTTCATCACACGTGACCCTGGATCTGACACAAGTAATCCTAGTTCATGTAATCAGTCTGTTCACTTATCATGCAACTGAAAATATTTGTAAAGGCAATGATTTAGCTAGATGGGGAGAGCTAACATGACACCATCTAGATGTCATTCCGACTCCCAGCACCCCACTGAAACTAGACACTGAGGGACATGCCAGGAGTGCAAGGACTGGGCACCATTTCCTAGTAGAAGGAGCTTCCCAGCCACACAGATGAGTAAGGAAAGCGTTTCCCTGTTCTAAAGGGGACAGTGAATGTAGCCTGACCCCAAAGGTGAAGCCATCATGGAGAAGGCAGCAGAGAAGGTGCTCAGCTAGGCCAATGTTGGGACAACTGGGCTTGTAACTATGCCTACAGTATACTTACAGAAACTCCTACACCTTTACATCTTCTTTGGAAAGGGTAGTATAGAGACAGATACAAGAATATGCAGGAATTACAGGTAGATTAAAAGAACCTTGGAAGGGGAAGGAGTGAAGTCATTGAGTTTATGGGTATAATGAAAGATGTTAATGTGGAAATGTAAAACATGGAGGTTGTTGTTGTTGTTGTTGTTGTTGTTGTTGTTGTTGTTGTGACAGATACCTCCTAGTCACAGACCCTCCAAATGTCCCTATTTACAGAAGCTATCCTGGTTTCTGATCAGATCCTGGAATGTCCTGCTTTCCCTTAGGATGTCCCTATTTTTATCGGAGAAATGTTGGAGAGTATGAAGTTATCCAACCCACAAGTCATCTGAAGGCAGCCCTGTACAGGGAACTTTTAAAATGCTTAATGTTTTATTATGTTTTTATTTATGTTGGAAGCCGTCTAGAGTGGTTGGGGCAACCCAGTTAGATGGGAAGGGTATGAATAGTAAAACTGTTTTTTTATGGAATACGAGGTCCCTATTTTCATTGGAGAAATGCTGGAGGGTATGTAGTCACCCATAACAGCCTTGGTTCACATTCAAAGATTTATGTGCACCAGAGCTTCCCATGCCATCTCATACCTCTCAACTGCCCTGATACTGCTGGGACAGTCCCAGAATTGGTAAAGCCATGTTAAGGTGTGAAACTGCCCTAAGCTATTGCCTGTAGTATTTTCAATGCCTGGATGAAATGATAATGTAGCATTCTGTTAAAAAAAAAGAGAGAAAATAAATCTAAAGTCTATAAACTGACTAAGTGATTATGAAAACAGAACCAGAGGGCTATATTTATTCTACGAATTAATTCATAATATTGGACACACCAGAATTTTCAAGATTGCTACTAAGACTGTAGCTGTTGCAGCCTCCGGGCCTGATGATTTTGCATTTTTATAAAGCACTGCATTCCCAGATGTACCAGGGAAAAAGTAGGAAGACTCAGAGGAGTACAGAACCACTGCAATACATCGGAGCATTTTTCAATGATTCATAATTTTCATTAATAGTAATTATGCTTTCCCTTGACTCAAAACTCTAGAGAGTTTGTCAGGCTTTGCTTCTAAGCCAGCTTCCTTTTCTGTGGAGGAATGTTTAAGCCATTCCTGGGGAACAGACAGATGGAAAAATGGTCATATACAGAAAGCCCAGCAGCTGTTTGAGTAAAGCCTGTCATGTTAGCTCAGTGACAGTAACTGGCGGGATACTGAGGGGAGCAGGAAAATGCAAACCTGGAAAGAGACAATAGTTTTCAGAGAGCTAAAAATTGACTAGTATACAGATCAGAACATAGCTTTCCTTTAGATTTCAAACTTCTATGAATATTGTAATGCAGTTCTTAGCTTTAAAATGTATTTTGAGATGTAATAGATATAATACATTTAGAAATATTTTATTTTACGGGAAAATGTTTTAGAGCATGTCTTTAAATACACACCCATATTTTCACACACAATTTTTTTTAAAATTGCAGATAAATGCAGAAGCAACATGGATGGGACTGTCATGAACGTAAGTGAAATTATGTGAGATCTTCACTCAAAAGCATGCTTATTACCTCTGAATCGAAAAGAACAACTATGATTGGCAGAGCAGTCACTCAGTTATGTTCCCACAAAGATGGGCTGTTGAGCTCACCATCACAGTATGCCCACTTTATTTTTGTTCCTTTGCTTCCAAGCCTTTTAACTATGACAGTCTTCACCATTTCCCTCAGTCTGAGAAGCACTGTCTGAAATGTGTTGGTTGCTAGCCATGAAAATAGGACTGAGGTGAGGGGGGCAATTGGAGAAATAGCCAACGATGCTGCAAATGGACTGTTTTCACCCCCAAAGGAAAGCAGTATTAATTGGGGGAAAGGATGTTGGCAGGGCTATTGCAACAGAAGCCATTGCCTTCCTCTCTTTCTCAGCTTTCAGCCAGTACCTGTCCAATCTGCACTAGCAAAAGAATAGAGAAGGTGAAGGCAGACAAACAGATTCACAAAGATGTGGCACATTGTTTAATATATTAACACACTTGGATGAAATGTGTTCAGTGCAGATAAAAACAGGACTCTGTCTCTGGTTGTTATTCATTTCACTGAGATGCTGAACCTACTCTGCTCATTGTACCATCAAACTTAATCTCTGCACTGCCCAGCCTCCTTCCTTGTCTGCAGTATATTTACATAAACAACAAACTCATAAAATTTGATGGCTGCAAACAGGAGTAAAGATAAAGCACAGGAATTGCTTCACACCTTTGCCAGATGAGCCCAGAAAGGTCCCTCAAGGGGAGAGAGATTATTCCAAGACTCCACATAACGGGTATACAGGAAAAATATAAAAATATACCCATAAACCACCCTTCACACAACACAAATCCATGGAGGATGATGTCAACCAGGAGGCAAAGCTAAAACATTCATTAGAACACCTGAACATGGCTATAATGGCAGCTATTTGACTAAATGACAGAGAGAACTGGTGAAATTATGGGGAAAACAACTTCTGTAGCTTTGTACATTTCTTCTGATCATGCATTAAGTCAGGGAATGCCCCACAGTGTTTTGGGAAACACTATTACACAGTAGGAAGAAGCAAAATGCAACCAACTAGATTTAATTCCACAACTATGAAATCAGCACAGTGTTTTGTAAGCTGTTGCCTACAGTTGCCACTTTCCATCCACAGGAGAGATGCTGAAATAGGAAACTGTTTAGGTCCTGATAACATATCCACCGGCTGGCAAAATTAAGTCCATCCCTGCCTTCCATTCAATAACCCACTAGAAAATAATAATAAACAGTAAAATTAAATATCAGCAAATAATAATTAAACAGTTTACACTCAACAATTACAATAAATAATTACTAAACTAGGATCAATAAAAAATAATGGCCGGCCACAAGGCACTAAAAAAAATATGTAAAAGGATCAAATCGAGAAACAAGGAAATACAACCTATAAAGTTATTCTGTTAAAATATCCCTGGACTCTTCTCTCTTCCCAGCTGCTTCTGCTGTTCTTGAAGTCATGGTCTGGGAAAAGTTCCTGGGGCTGGCGCTATATTCTATATAGCTATATATAGGTGGGAAAAGCCATTGCAAAGTCTCTCTCCTCTCACCTGTTGTTGTGCCTCATCTCAAATCTCCTGCTCTTAGCTCATCTTGGACCATTGCATATGGGGAACCAGTGGCCCACCAGATGCTTTCTGGATTGTAACTCCCATCATCCCTTACCACTAACCATGCTGTCTACAGCTGATAGTGGCTGGGATTGATGGGAGTTGGCGTCCAATAACATCAACAGGGCCACACATTCCTTCATCCCTAGCCTATGCCTTAGTCTTGGCACTGTAATAAAGTCCCACGTCCCATCAACACTTTATTGTCCAGAGCAAAACGCCAAATCAATGCATGCTTTTCCTCACATGACTGGCTCTCGCCTTTGATTTCTTTGGCACTTTCCCTGTTATCGGATTCAATAATGCTCGATCCATTCCCTCCCAATCAGCACGGCAAAATGTCATCAAGGTTTAGCCATGCAAAACAAGTCTAACACACTTCCCTCTCTCTTTTTTTGAACGAGAGGCGGGAGATGTTAAATTAATCTAAAATGGGAAACCAGTTCCCAAGAGGCCCACCGAACATCGTAGCCATAATGAGATCACTCACTGGGTGTTGTCTTTGGTTTAAAAATAAATGCTGAGAAATAAAAACGAAGAAACAGCCCCAAGCTGCAATGCATATCCAACCGGTAAGAGAATTGTGTGGTTTACATACAAATACACATACAAAATTATCCAAATAAAGCAGTAATTGGTTCTAAAAATAGTCAGGGTCACTGGCTCTCATCAGACTTTTATTTTTATTTTTTTCAAAAAAACCCAATACAATGTTTGCTTTCTGAGTATGATCCTGGAAATTATGATTGAGTTGACTGCAAGTTAATTTGGATTCCAAAGTTCCAGTTACAGGTGGGTAGCCGTGTTGGTCTGCCATAGTCAAAACAAAATAAAAAATTCTTTCCAGTAGCACCTTAGAGACCAACTAAGTTTGTTCTTGGTGTGAGCTTTCGTGTGCATGCATACTTCTTCAGATACCAAACTTTGGATTCCAAAGTTAGTAAAGCTAAAAACCACCAAATTAGTTTTACTTAGGCAAGAAAATACTTCCAATTATTGTTGTGTGTGTCTTTTTCATGATTCTGCCCTCATTCTTTTAAAACAAAATTATCCACCTGAGCAAGCCAATCAGGGTAGCACGTAAGGAAGATGTCTGAGCAACTGAATAGCCCCTGCAACACAAGAGTAGGGAGGTTGGAGAATTTCACCAGAAATGCTAACACAAGCAGAAAGTGCAGCAATTCATACATTCATCAGAGATCAGGGACAGAAACCACACAGACAAATACAAGTGGTCCTAATCTGGTTGGGTTAGCCCCTGAGCTTGGCTGGGAACAAGAATGCATCACTGCATCCATTGAAAGCCGAACTCCAAAACACAGCAGCCACAAAATAGTAGCGAGTGGGGTCCAAAAGCAAAGCCAATGTGAAGCACAAGCAAAGCACAAGATAGCAGTCCTAAGTCAAGTGGGATGCAAAGGCAGAAGCTGGAAGCTAGACAGACCTGTCAGAAGACATTACAAAGGCAGGGAAATCAAATTGCAGGGGAAAGAGCTGAAAGTAATATGTTGCTCCTGCAACCAGCAGATCTCAAAAGAAGGCTTATACAGCCTGGCATCTTGAGCACCACCCAAAATCATCTATAGGTGTTGAAGCTTGCTCACCAGGAAAACTTTACTACTGAAAAGTATGGGTACTGTTAAGGAGCCTTTTACTCACAAGTAGCACAAATATATAGGGCTTCCAGGGGAGTCATTCTTGGCCAACCAGCTGCGTGAGCTTGGGTCTTTTTGCAGCAATGCTTCCAAGAGCTGGGAGGTGGTTCAGCTTCCTGCTTCAGCTGAGACATGAGGCTACTCTACCACAAATTCTTCCAGGTGAGATCTCTCTTTCTGGACCTAGGGAACTTTTCAATCTATTGTGCAGTTGGGGTACTCTATCTGTTCCCCCACATCTCCAGAGTCCAGGAATGAGCTGTCTAGGGTTGAATCAGGGCTCAGTATGACAGAGAGTACCACTCAGTTACTTCATGGTTCTTTCTCTGATGGACTTTCACAGATGGAGGACAATTATAGGCCAATCTTCTCACCTTCCCTTGCCATGTTTCCACACAATAAGGGATGCCCATTCATAGGGAGAGACCGATTCTGTACCATGCTGGTATCCGTCAGCATTCTTTACCGACAGTGCAGAAAAAAGAAAGGGAAGCTTTGATCAGAGTAGGTGGTCTCTCAAGGCTTAAGTGCTTCTTATGTATTCATGTCACAAACCTCTCCCGGTCAAAGGGGGCAAGGTTACAGGGTCACCAGGATGATTTTTGCCTCATTTGATTAAAGTGAGACCAGCTATAAATCCTGCTTGAGTATATGGTATCATCATTATCCCCAACAAAACCACCAAGATGAGGTTGATATTCTCAAAGGAAAAACAACATGTTACAGCCTCAGATCATCTCTCTCCCCACCCCCCATATCCCTTCCTCTCTGTACTGATCTATGCAGCACAAACCTTTTATACGTAGCACAGCCCAATATAGAAGCTCAAGGCGCTAATGAGGAATCTGCTTTAATGCATTAGCCTTTGCTCTCTGGGGCTGCAATTTGAAATCCCAGCTGGATATTCAAATTCATGATGAGGATGCAGTTATTTCTGGAACTCTGACACAAGGACCTTGTTTTTAGCCGATAAGGAGAGAGGTTGCAAATCACACATGCATTGGAGTTGGTAAAAATCCAATAGAACTGCAATTATTATTTCCAGTGCTAAAGTCCACAGTCATCCTGTTTCCATTTTACACTGTTTGTCAATGTAGAAATAAATGTAGACATATTCCCTCCTTTTATTAGTGCCACAATATATTTGTAGCAACTGAAATGTGGCCCGTTGTTCATACAGCAGCAGAACCTGTGTGCAGAGAAAATCTGATATCCATTTAAGTGTAGGTTATGAATGCTGCTTTCTGACACACACACACACAAACACATATATAATGTGAGCATCTCATCCTCCCATAAGAACTCCTGAGGTGCTTTGCTCTACAAATATGTTATGAAGCACCCTTCCCCTACCTGGTGCCCTTCATATGTTTTGGACTACAACTCCCATAAGTCTTAGCCAGCCAGGTCAATGGTCAGGGATGATAGGAATTATAATCCAAAACTTTTGGAAAACACCCAGTTAAGAAAGGCTGATATAAAGAGCCACTTTTGAGAGCCTATGTGGCAAGTGGATGATACAGAACTTGGATTAGCAAAGCCTTGTTTCAGGCTTCAGTCAGTCATGAAGCTCACTCAGTAATCTTGGGTCAACCTCAGCCTACCTCACAGGTTTGTTGCAAGGATAAAATGAAATAATTCCTATGAACACTACTATGAGCGCTAGCTAAAGGAAGGAAAGGATACAAGCAGTGCTTTTTCTTAAAAAAATAATGTTTAGGGGTACTCTCATTTTCCTACTCATATTGAAATACTGCCCCTCAATGAGGCCAAACTTAGATTCACAAAATGTTTAAGGGTATGTGTACCCCTGCGTACCCCCAGAAAAAAGCAGTGGATACAAGTATAATACAGTCAAACCTCAGTTGCTGAACATAATCCATTCCAGAACCCTGTTTGGCTTCCAAAATGTTTGACAACCGAGGTGTGGCTTTCAATTGACTGCAAGAGCTTCCTGCACTCAAGTGGAAGCCGCGTTGGAAGTTTGGCTTCCGAAAAATGTTCGAAAACCAGAACACTTACTTCTGGGTTTTCAGTGTTTGGGAGCCAAAACGTTCCAAAACGGAGGCGTTTATGAAGCAAAGTTCGACTGTACTTACAGTATTTAAACCAGTTTTTTTTTTGGGGGGGGTAAACCGCTTTGAGGTAATAAATAAATAAATAAATAATGAAAACAAAAACTCCAAAGTAAGGACACTAAGCACCACCAGTTGCAAACAGCAACAATATAAATGTAGGAAGCTACCTTATACTATCAGATTACTGATCCATCTAGTTCTGCATACACTAGTACATGGGTAGGCAAACTAAGGCCTGGGGGCCGGGGCTGGCCCAATCGCCTTCTAAATCTGGCCCACGGATGGTCCGAGAATCAGTGTGTTTTTACATGAGTAGAATGTGTCCTTTTATTTAAAATGCATCTCTGCGTTATTTGTGGGGCACAGGAATTCGTTCATTTTTTTCTCCAAAATATAGTGTCGTTGTCGTCCCCCAGGTCTGAGGGACAGTGGACCGCCCCCCTGCTGAAAAAGTTTGCTGACCCCTGCACTAGTGGTAGGAAACCTGTGGTCTAGATCAGGCTTCCCCAAACTTCGGCTCTCCAGATGTTTTGGACTATAGTTCCCATCATCCCTGACCACTGGTCCTGTTAGCTAGGGATTATGGGAGTTGTAGGCCAAAACATCTGGAGGACCGCAGTTTGGGGATGCCTGGTCTAGATTATCCCTGTTCATTGGTCATGCTGGCTGGGGCTGATGGGAGTTGGGAGTCCAGCAATATCTGGAGGGCTAGTGGTTCTCCATCCCAAGTCTCCACCGGCTGGCGATAGCTCTCCATATTTTCAGGGAGCGATACCTGGAGATGCTGGGGATTGAACCTGCCAAGCAAGTGCTCTACCACTGCCACAGTCCTTCCCTTGGTCCAAATAGTAATGGCAGCATTAAAAGCAACCAGGTAAAATCCACAGCGGCACCCCTTACACGTGCATAATTTTTTAAAAAAGAGTTTCTCCCATTCCAACGAGTCTCCTTATGGAAGCACATGCCAATGAATGGGCCTTCAAACATGTGGCGGTCATTGCTTAGGAGAGGCTCCCTGAGCCTAATATAAACGGAGATGTTGTGCTGAAAACACTTAGGTTTTGTGGCAATTTCAGTTGTCTGTCTGTCCTGATGACGTTATTGGATGCTGTCACAATATGGCCCCTGAGAAGTAGACGAGAATTCATTAGGGAATGAAGAGTTCCTTTCTATGTGCTGAGCAAGAGACCGAAGAGGCTCTGTGTTAATTAAGTTTCTTGGGGTTACCAGAAGGTTGGTCTTGTTAATCAGAGAATTGATTACCAACATGGTGCTCTCGCACCATCCCTTTTGTTCCACCTAATCCCTAATGGAATTGAGACATTGCTCTTGCCCTTTGCCGAGACATTAATTGAGTGACGTTCGGCAGCTAAGAGGTCAGATTTGCTATTTCCTCCTTGAGAAGATGAAACAACTGGACAGCAGCCCTGGCCCCTTTCCCCTCTCCACTACACTTAGCACCAAGAGTACATCTTGCCTGTTACAGGGCAGGATAAGAAATTAACTAACCCTTTGGCTTTGTTACAGCAACACCAAGCAGGGGGGAGGAAATGGGCGCTCAAGGAAGTTACACCAATACTTTTGCTGCACAGAGACAGCAGAGTGCAAACTTTGGAGGTTCAGAAAAGGGCAGCTGTTATTATGCATAATCACAAGGCATGTGTCTTGTCAGAGCCTTGTACAGAGGTGATAAATGATGTTAGCACAGAACTGAAAAATTGCCTTCTTAAAATACAGCGGTAACTAAGAAAATGAACTGATCCTAAACAGATTAGATCTGGAGGATAAAAACAACGATAGTCTTCCAACGCATCACTCCAGTTTTTAATTAGCAGCTATGACACTACATAATGATCGGCCTCCAGTACGTGCCTGACTCTGAATATACATTAAAAAGTATGTATCCCCAGATTGCCTATGAGTGGACAAATGCTGCTATATCCATACTCTATTATAGGAATGAAACAAAATTTTCATTATTTTTATTTCTGGGCACAAATAATGAATCTTCACTGCAGGAAAGTGCAGTGGGTTTTTCGGAGAATTTGTAGATACAAATTGTGTATACAAATTGCTGTTAATTGTGACTTGCTTCACAATTATCCAACTGCACAGAATGGGGAAAGAAATGAAACTGTCCGGCACTGTATACACTAGCCTTCATTTGAACGAGGTACAGTAGTTAGAATACCCTCCAACATTTCTCCAATGAAAATAGGGATGTCCCACCCAGTGCTATTTTTCTAGAAAAAGAGGTTCTGGAAATCATCATGAATGCCTTCCTTGATCTCTTATACTGGCAATGGCACCCACCTGAGCAGTGCAAGTGCGGACTTCCATTGAGTTTCTGCTGGAAAAAACCCCCTGGTCCTTCCATACCCTCCAACATTTTACTGATGAAAATAGGGACATCCTAAGGAAAGGTGGGACATTCCAGGATTAAATCAGAAACTGGGATGGCTTCTGTAAATCCAGGACTGTCCGCGGAAGATAGGGACACTTTAAAGGTCTGGATTAGCAATAGCTGGTCACTATTCACAGAACTAAACTGGTCAGACCTTGGAATGGGGAACTGAGCAAGAGACCAGCAATTTGAACAACAGGAAGCTCATCAAGTGGGGATAAGCAATAGCATTGAATTGGATCTTAGGTTGATCCAGCAAGGCAGTGCTTATGCACTTATGATTAAAAGATGTTCAGTATTTTCTCCTTCTCTCTCTCAAGAGGCATCTGTGGTGTTAAAAACAGGGGGGATTTTCTACTCTATACAAGAGCTTGACTATGAATAGCTTCCGATGTTCCATAAAAAGAATGCCGACTCTCAGCCCTGTGACTCACTCCTCCATTCGCAGGTGCAAATGGTTACCACGGTGACGAAGACTCTCTGCGTCCAGAGCTCCACATCACGTGTGATTCCTTGTGACAAGTTGCTGTTCCACAAGTTAGGATTCCTTGTCACATGCCTCAAGGCAATTAACCCCACCATGCACTCCCAAAGAGCTTGCGTCGAGAACCGTGAGCTTGCCACACTTAAACTTCCCTGACAGTTCTCCTAATGGGGGATGAGGAAGGGGAGTCAGCAAGTGCCAATCCTGGCCTATTAAGGAAGCAATGTGAGGTCAAGCCTCCCATTTCCAAGCCAGAATAAGGAGCAGTGCAAGCTACTTTGTCCGGCGCTCATTAAAGAACTCTCTAGGATTCTGGTGTCTTTAAAAAAATAAAAGAAATTTATACCAGCATGCATTAGAACAGGGTGAACAACAAGGTAGCCCAAAGGGCACTTCCAAACTTCTACAGACCTCTTAAAGAATGGGCAGAGGCACTGTGTGATGGGAAAGAGGCAGTCCCCTTCCCTGGTCTTACAAGGACACTTTTATGTATTGATGGCTACCAGCCATGATGGCTATGATCTGTCTCCACAGTCAAAGGCAGTAATGCTTCTGAATGCCAAGTGCTGGAAGCCACAGGAGGGGAGAGTGCTCTCTTGTGGCTCAGGTCCTGCTTGTGGGTTTCCTACAGTCACTTGGTTGGCCTCTGTGGGACTAGGTGGACCATTGGCCTGATCCAGCAGGCTGTTGTGTTCCTGCCAGAAGCGCTGCAGCCACAGCCTAGCACTGGCACATGAAGTGTTCTGACCCAACTCAGCAAAAGCTGAGGGAGAGTCCTTTTATATGAACCTACACAGACCCTGCAATCTGAGGCCCTTCTTCATGTGCCTCCTCCAGGAAAGGTCTGGAGGGTGGCAACACAGGAATGCACCTTTTCTGTGGAATGTTCTCCCCAGGGAGGCTTGCCTGGTGCCTTCATTGCATACATTTAGATGCCAGGTGAGAAAGTCCCTCTTTAACCAGTCCTTTGAATGATTAACAGCCTATGCCCTTTTAAATGTGTTTGTGGGAGTGAGGTTATTGGTCTGTTCTCGTTCTTATCTTTATTGCGTATTATGTATTCTATGTTCTCATTTTGTATTTTCATGTTGTGCACCGCCCTGTGATCTTCAGATGAGGGGCAGTATACAATTTAATAAGTAACCCCCCCCCCCAAGAAAAGTTACATATACCCTCTGTGACAGGTGGGTAGCCGTGTTGGTCTACCCACCTGTCCCATACCCATACCCTCTGTGAGTTTTTCCTTCTTCATTATTTACATGAAGGCCTGAAGTCAGAGCTAGAGTGGGGTTATGAACAATCACATGGCCTTACAAGAGAATTTAGTTGGTCCACCACTTACTTGAGGGTTCGGTTCTTAGGGTCTGCATGCAAAGGCAAAATCAAAGTCAGGAAACCCCAGAATCGCCGCGCCCCCCACTCCGCTCTGTGAGGTGGAAGGTTGCTTACCAGGTTTGGGGACGGTCACTTTAATAGCCCTCCCACAACCATCCCAGAGCCTAGCAAGTATGGCGGCACTTTCCTTACTGACCTCTGGGATACTCCCAGATCTCTCACCCCTCCTTCCCTGAGGTTGGTAAACATGGTGGAAGGCTTCTTTCCAGCCTCTTGGAATGATACTCTGGGAAGTTTTTTGGGGCTATCCCGCAACCTTAGCAGAGCCTGGTAAGCAAGGAAAACCTGCTGGGTGTGTAAAAAGGAAATAAATGAAAAGTGAGGAATGGTGGTTTCCATTTGATTTCAATTTATTTACTTATTTATCCCCACACCACCCATGTAAGGTTGTTAGCACATATGTAAAGTGAACATGAGTTGTGTGGCCACCATACATAAAATGACTCCATGTAAATCAGAATTCGGGAACCTGTGGCTCTACAGATGCTGTTGGACTACCGTTCCCATCATCTATAGCCATTAGCCATGCTGGCTGCGGCTGATGGGAGTTGGAGTCCAACAACAGGTTCCTTTCCCCTGGCTCAATTGGGTTAGGGGACTTCTCTGCGCTTGGTAGAAAAGGGTAGGCCAGTTGCCTTGAGCCTTTTAAAGCTGCCTTTGGAGTATTCACAAATATCCTTCAAAGGACTAGGGTCAAAATTACATGGAGGGTGTTTGTCAGCACACAGGAAAAACAGTGCTTTCCTGGAAATGGAAAACAGGACTGTTTCAGCTCAGCTCTACTGCACACCTTGCAAACTACTTCAGGTGCATGGGGAAGAGAGTGGCACATGCCTAGTCTTCCATCAAATGAATGAACTGGCGCACCAGGCCAGTCAGTAACTGAACCAGGCTACAGGATCCAATGAAGACCTCACATCGTCAGTTAAACACCTCTGAGAAGACAGTAGAATGCACAGAGCTCACTCATTAAAGCAGAATTCTCAAGTTCAAAGCATTTCAAGTATAATTAAGATGCATTGTTATAAAGAAAGTGCTTATAATAAGATGTGATGTTGCTGGGAGCTACGGAATTAAATCCTTCTATCGCAGAGAAAAGAAAAGATGTATAGCAAAAGCTGGAGAACCAAGGCAATTAATTAATTAAAAACAGAAGTCGACTTACAAGACAATTATGCCTGGGGGAACTCTCCCGTTTGCTGAAGCAGTCTTTACCAACTTGTGTTTCTCAGAGGAGGGAGACAGAAAAGATTCATCTTGAAAAGTGTGTGTGTGTGTGTGTGTGTGTGTGAGAGAGAGAGAGAGAGAGAGAGAGAGAGAGAGAGAGAGAATAATAATATGGAACGGTAATGAACAGAACCTGAGCTTGCCTTTATAAGTGACCTTTTTGCTATTCTGGTTTTTAAAAATCAAATAATTGTAATCAATATGAACATATACTCAAAATCCCAAGGCTGAGAAGACAAGTTTTGAAGGGCTGAATCAAACTGTAATATGAATATTAATAACTAAAGATTTCAGGTTACAAAGAAACAGTCAATAAATGTATGGAATGCAGGTGAACAAACTGCATCTGAACTGAGCTTCTGGAAAATTGAAGACTGCAGAACTTGGGAATTATAAATCAAAGATAGCAGTTGTCAAGGGTTTGCTAAGCTGATAAATTTGCCCTTGGAGCTCATCAGGACTCGGCACTCTCTCACCAGCGTTACAGCAGAGGGGGACTCTGGTGTTTGCTCTCAGTTCAGGGAGTGGCTGGTCAAGTCACAGCCAGCATGGACCTCTTCCAACCTGCAAAGAGTGAACCCCTAAGGGCTTTTAGTTTTCCCGCCACAAACTATGTCCCTTTCCAGATGTACTTCACCACACACCCCCAAAACCTTTTTGGGTACACAGGTGCATAGATTACGCACTCACTGAATGTAACATGTGAACACCCCAATGACTCCATTAATTCAAAAGTTAGTTGAGCAAAAATTCCTTAATCAGGAAACATAGGAAATATTCACCATGAAGCTTCCAGTGCAGTAGTGCAACCAACTCTAGAGGAGCCTCAAGTAGAGTTCACATATCTTTGGAAGACATATACCTATAGAAATTATCAGAACGATCCACTTTTTGACAAGAGCTCCATGTTAGGGCCAGTCATGGTTCAAGCTGTTTTCTCTGTGCAGTCCTACACAACAGGGAGTAAGTCAAAACAAACTCATTGAGAATTACTTTTGAGAAAATATGCATAAGACGGTGCTATTAAAAAGTATGTATTCCCCAGTAGCACATAAAAATATAGATAACAAAGAGAGAACCACACAATTTAAAGTCAGTGGCTTACACAGTGCTGCTGTAAAGCCAGGATCACTGTCTTCATTCTGTATAAACAACATTTCACTTCATCAAGATGAACATCCAAATTTAATCTCCCCCACCCTGTTATTTCCAGTTAAGAATCTTCCCCCTTCAGTGTGGCTTCCTAGCTGACATCTTTTTCTGGATTATCCTTACATACCAATTTATTCTTTCCCAAAGGAACCATTTCCACATTTATCCTGATTAAACCTCATTCTATTGATTTTTTTCTTCGCCCGTCTCTAGCTTCCCTAGAATCTGCTGAGTTTTATCTCTGCTTTTCTCAGAGTTAGATGTTTCACCTAAGCTGTGTGTCATCAGAAAATGTGAGCTGTGCAATCCCCATTTGTACAACTAGGTTAACAACAGTGAGCTTTGAAGCAGCCCACAGTTAGTCAGAGCCACAGATTTGTTAAGTAAAAATCGTTGCATTTTTGTCCCCCTAGGGCTGGTTCACACAAAGTGTTGCTCACCCAAGAGAGCAGGACCACTCACACTGCCCTCACCCCACAGATCCCACAGCTCTGAGTGTCAAGTCTTGGGAGTCCCCAGTGACTTTAAAAGTCACCTCTGGTTCTTCACCAGATTCTTGCCTGTTCTTGTTCTTTTGGCACTCTCCTTCCCAGTGTGACCAACTCTCAACCTAGTTAATAGCAATGGAGCCAACAGCACTAACAGCCACCTAAATGACTTGCTCTTTCCAAGCCACAGCAAGGAGCAGGTGAAAATCCCTGAAAGCAAGGCAAATCAGATTGACAGGCAAAATAATAATTATTATTATAATCCTATTGGAAAGCAGAAAGCAGCCAGCATAGCCCACACTTTGACACAAGGGAAGAGCATGGGGTGCTTCAAAAGCCCCAAAGGGCCTGGCAGGGTACCCTGTCAGGGAGTTCTCCAAGTATGTAAACTCAGCAACTCAAGTTTGGCTTGACAATGGTATTTCCACCCAATGAAAAAAGCTAACCCCCCCCCCCGGAAGAATATGCTAGTGTTTAAACATATGGGATTACCTTAGACAGCAAAACCCTTCCCCAAAGTGTTACAAAACTCATTCTGCAATTACTCAAGCCAAAGGACTGAAGTTTCGGTTTCATTTTTAATAGTTCAGGTTCACAAAGGTGTTAGATTTTATTCTGTGAAGAGTGAACTTTTCCCTACTCTCTTAATACCCTTCAGCTACCTGAGACGAGCCTTTCACAATCTGGCACTGTCTCTTATGCCTTTCAACAGCAAAGCTACAAGAATTTTCAATTAAAATTGATCCCTTCTCTCTTCTCTCCCTCCTATCGCCTGCTACCCGTATGTTTTTTTTTGCTTACAGGCAGAAAAGAGATATAGTGGCAGTTAATTGTAGCATCCGACTATTAAGACAGATTATAGACAATGGTAATTTACCCTGTTTTATTACTCCCAGCTGGGTTACCTGGTTTTGTCTTCCTTATCTATTCAGATATGTACTTTGGAAGGTGAGGAAGAGCTTGATGTTCCAGAATTAACTAATATGACAACAGATCGATGTCAAACAGAATAATTTCCCCTCCCTTCCTCATTAATTGCACATCCTTTTAGAAGAGCATAGAAAATGTGCGGTTTCAGATCTTTTGTAAAGTGACACTTGATTGGCCCAACTAGTAATTCAACATGTTGGTGCCAAGAGACAACAATGGGCCAACTTTGGCAGGTGGGCAGAACCAACCACCTGCCCATCAACTGGCATAAAAGCATCACATCATTGACACCTGTCAAAGCCAAAAGACGGTTGCTGTAACCACCGATCAGCTGATTAGTGGTTACAGAAACCTCATTGGAAAATGAACTTTCGGTGCTAAGCAGCTGATTGGCGGGGGATGCACCTTCAAAGGGAGCAATTTCGTCAGCCAAACTGGAACCCACCTGGAAACTGCCATAATTAAGTTTTTCACAGATACAAGTGCAAAGCAAAATTTAATACTTGTGTTTTTGTACACACCAGGCATGATGGTTCATTACCTGGTTGTCCCTGGAGCAAAGCGATGTGTAGACAAGCTATGATAAATCAGTTACAGTTTGCTTGGCTGTGCCCAAAGAGATAGCCAAGGATTTAAAGACTGAGCCTTTCACAAATGCAAGCAAAGGAAATACACTGGAGAGTGACAGCTGCAAAGAAAACACTACAATCATCATAATGGGGATCCGCTTGGATTTTTGCCCCCAAGACAAGATGAGGAATTTGAAAATCACTCTGATATTTAATCCATCAAACAGCAGCAGCAACAATGACAGAAAGTGAAACAAACCAATTCCCTTCTTTCTGCTTCTCCCCTGCTTCTCCCCAGCATCCAAGCAAAGACCTGACTTCCTCATCAGACCTTAATGGTGCAGAAATATCCCTGACGACAGCAGTCTGAGCAGCACACTCTAATTTATTGTATTTAGGGCTATAAAACCATGTTTTACTGCCAAAGATAATTGTATCTGACACTTCCATCACATTAGCACACATTAGGCACCATGACCTTCGGATGATCATGAAAGCCCTAATTTAATAATTTAGGGATCATGCGGGGTCTTGGCAGGTCCAAAGGGGAAGGAAATGTGGCATGAAAAAGGATTCCATTTCACTTTGGGAAAGATTTACTGATTGAATCTTTCAAGTGAGCTGCTATCCAACATGCACCAATTTGGTTCCAAGCACCAAGAGCAACTAGTTTTGCAGAGAGGCTTCCTATGTCTCTGAATCGGACACCCCTCATTCTTTCATGCACAGCTGCAACTGGGGACATTGATATCACCAGAGAGCAGAGGGATTTACTCTTCTCCACATACCCTGCCTCAGGCCCAACACCCTTGCAGTTAATTAAAATGCATCTTTGGAGACATTTTAACACACGGCAGAACAGATGAAAGCAATGCTGACTTGCTGACTCTCTTTTCTTTTTTTTAAAGATAGTACCAACACACTCATTAAACACTAGGCACAAGGCACTCCTGTAACAGAAATAACACGCAAGTCATGTACAATAAACGTGATTATTCGCTTACTCCTTTAGCAGTGGTGGAGTTTAGGATTTGGGGACTCAATCAGTGCCCAGATGAGAGAAAATCATGATCCTCACCTAAGTGACTGCAAGCTTTCTATTGGAAGAATAGACTATAAGATAAAAAATAATAATACACAAATAAATAAATATGTAGCAATCCACATGCATGATGCATGCCATTTCCTACATGCAAGTGCTTTCCATGTCCAAACTTTCCAATATTTTTTATTTGATTTTATTTGTTAAATTTATATCCCACCATTCCTCCCAAAGGAACTCAGGGCAGCAAGCGCATTGGCATTAAAAGAATGCAGCAAAAATTAAGAACAATTACATCTAAAACAGCTTAATGTGGACTAAAGGACTCAAGTATTTTCATTGGGCAGATCTAAACAATGCTGCTTTCGAATCTTTATCTGCCTTTATGTTCATGTCAAACCCTACGACATATTTATTTTCTTCCAGAGGTTTTCTAAATTGCTAGTTGCTAATGATGGGGAAGGGTATAAACGATAACCGCAAGGGTTGGGCTGATTTATCAAACTGTGTAGCAGCTCATCCCTTTTGCCAGCTAATTTAATTACGTAGCTAACTCTGCGAGAACATCGACATCCCACATTGTCAGTTTGCCACTATCTAATTTGTGCACCTGACAAAGTAGGCTGTCGTCCGCAAAAGGTGCCATGGTGACTTTTTGGAATGCAGTAAAGGAAAATTCCCGTGCATGTAGTGGTGTGATGTAGCTTTGTGAGATATGGGGCATTCAGCAATAGAACACATGGCTTTGCATTTACAAAAGGACCTAGATTATACCACTGGCATCTCCAGTCTAAATGATCTCAGGCAGAAAGACCCTTGTTTAAAGCTCCAGAGAGGCACTGTCAGCTAGCAGACAGCAGTGAGCTGGACCAATGATCTGACTCAGCACAGGAAGCTTCCTATGTCCCATTTCATTCCAAAGATACTATATCAACTGGCTCCGCAATATGTGATCTAATGAAGCACTAGGGAGTTTGTATCTCGAGAACCTATAAACGCTAACTGACTATAATATTATAAGAAATCATGGCCCATTCTGTTAAAAGAAGGAAAAGGCTTCAGAAAGCATGGCATCAACCTATATTGCCAGAGTTTTCAAGAATAAGAATATTTCCCTATTTCACTGAAGATAACCAAGTGCACAAAATGAATTTTGATGCTTCCCACGCAGTAACAATTCATTTGCTAAAATATGCATTTTAATACATACGCAAGAAAAAAAACCAATTATGTACAGCCAAGCAAGCTGAAACAGAATGATTCCTTTGTTATCTTACCTATAAAAAGCTATTTCATTTGTGTGTGCGTGGGCACAGACATGCAGGTATGAACACATGCAGACAGGTAACTACAGGGCAACACTAACACCTGAACTAGACGCCGTAGAATTGAGACCAAAGCATCTTGTTGTGCAGCACAGCATGGAAACAAATTTTCTGAGATGAACAATGAAGCAGCTCTAACCTCCAGGCTGCAACAGGTAGGTGTCTCCCTGATGTTGGGGGAAAAACTGGGTGGAAGAGGGAATGGAACAGAGAAGCTATCAAAGGAGGGCAGGGAGTGGAGGAAAGAGAGAGGGAGCGTTTCTCACTCTGTCCACAAAAGAGCCCATGAAGACTGAACATGTTCAATTGGAATCATCATCATCATCATCATCATCATCATCATCTCAGTGTCCAGGCTGAACGATGGAGGTGGAGATGCTCTTTCAGGTATACAAAGCTGAACAGAATACTGACTAACTTTTACAGAGAGGATGGAATGGAAAGGCTGGTACCCTGAAGTGAAGCACTTCATGCTGCGACATTTTGTTGCATGGCCCCATTTACACACAGAAATGGTCGCACAGCTAAATCCCTTTGTTTCAGTGTAATGTATATACTGATAAGTAAGGCTGAGCATGGTCAAGAAGAGACAATAGGTTTCTTTTCTGCAATGACCATTCTGCTCTTCTCATGCAAGAGAAGCTATCTGTTGTGAGAACAGCAAAACAAACCTGACATGCTCCTGTGCTTAACTAGTAATAATTGCACTGCTAAATCCAAGTGAATTATACTTAACTTCAAACATGAAATTGAGAGAGAAAGGTGCATGAAACAGGGAGAAGAGAGCCCAATCTGGTTTCTGGTACTCCAAACCACTGTTTGGCCTTGGAGCATCATTTAAATTGAGTCACTCTGTGTAAAAAGGATTGCTGCCACACACAAAAAAAGCAGGAGGAAAAAAAATAGCCCTTCTACTCTGAGACACTTATACGGTTGATAGAAACTTTGATTTGTTTCCCCTCCTGCAATGGTCTAAGACAAGGTCCATTTTCTGTGTATTATCAAATCAAGTAGCCTGGGCTTCCTCCCTCCCAGAATACATCAGCTGCTGGAAGGGGAAAAGTGAGAAGGAAAATTATAGCCTACTCCCCACCCCACCCCACCCCACCCTTGCAACAGAACTCTTTACTTTTCAAGGGGAAATTTCATCTATAATTTACACAACCCACCAAATAGAATGCCACCCTTCCTTGAAATGATTTTCATACGGTTCAGTGCCTCCTCTCCTTCTGATGGGATAGCTAGTCTTTAAAGTGCTGCCTGCTTGCCAAAGAATAAGAAAACACGAACATATGAGAAGCAGCTGTGTTTTCTGGAAACATCTGGAGGAACATCAAGCTGGTGACTTTGGGGCTTTCTTTGAAGGGGTATCTATCCACACAAGCACTCATTTTGCCATATCATAAGACCAGTGTCATTTGAGTACCACCGTAAAGGTTTCAGATGGTATGATTGTCCCTCTGGGGCACTTTTTTCTCTAGCCGTCTCTCTGGTTCTACACACCGGGAGACCACAGTTATGAAGAATGTTCCTATATCAGCCTTCTCCAACTTGATCCCACCCAACCCTTGAAATTGTGAAGAGGTGTATGTGAATTTGAACTTATGATATGGTGCATCTCTGTAGCTCATGGCATGTATAAGATTGGCATAACTCTAATATGATAGGAGACCCTCTGTGATGAGCTGGAACATGTGACCCTAAAACAAGCCTGATTCCAACTTCCCCAGAAATGCCATTTAGGAATATCTGGAGTTCACCCACATCTGACTTATAGATTAACATATGCATATTTAGTTGTCAAGTAAAGGATATACAATTCCTCAGTGACAATCATCTACACAATGGTAAGGTGAGGGCAACAGAGGAAAAGATGGCCAGGTTAAAACCTTTTACTTTAATAAACATATAACTTAGAAGAATATATTTTCAACATCATGCTCAGATTTCTAGTAACGTTTGGGGATCTCCTTTGTTTCACACTTCAGACAGATCACACTAACGCACACTGTCCTTAGCACATCCTGAGAAGTCTCTCTCAACAGCCAGAAAAAAAGTTAAAAACGACAGTTCCTTGAATAACAGTCACAACAGAATGGAATGCCTCTCTCTTGTGACTGACAGCCAGCCAATCAATCAATCAATCAATCGTCAATCAACCAATCAATCACATGAGAGCTATTGCCAAAGGAAAAAACCCATGCTAAAAATACACAGCAATTCCACATAAGTAAACATTCCCATTTCAGGAAATTGAATAGTTATCCTTAACACAAGTTTAGTTAATCCGCTCACTATCATGAGTCTTTCACCATTTTGTTCCTTGTGCTGTGCTGTAAGGAATCGACGCAAGGGCTGCACAGCTTCCCAGGGCCATAAAATCAGATTTTTTAAAGAGCTTTTGCATACTTCCCATACAGTCCAAGGATTGGGGGGGGGGAATAGACAAAATTTCAAGGAGCCCGTCTGAAGGTGATGTTCATGAATATGAGAATCAAAACTGAAGGGACTGTTTCAGGTCAGATCTACTTTACACCAGTGCATCCAACACAAGAAGGCGGAACCAACTTCTTATCATTACCATATAAAGCACTTACAACCTGTCATTTTGGCCTGGCTAATAAGCTATTTTTCATTCCTGAGCATAATCGCTTTGGCAGAATTTCTTAGAAATCAGGCAATGACATTACTGTCAGCACTAACAGTTCTTCACAAAGAAGCCTGTGAGCAAAGTATCCCCATTTAACCTGAAAGCTGGGATGTGAGCCAAATCAATAAACTATGCTGCCGCCTTCCATTTTTCTGCAAATATAAAAAAGCCAAGGAAATTCAGCTGCATGTCCTGGATTAAGCAAAAGATGTATATTAAAAAGAAACAAAAGAAAATAAAGTTGGAAAGAAGGGAACATCCATGCTGCACATTGAAATTTTGTGCTGTGCTGAAGATTCCTTTCTTCTTCTTTTTTTTCGCCTGACCATCCTCCATCAATTAATTATCCATCAAAAATTATCAAATGGGAGAGAAAAAAAACCAGTGAAGCCCCCACAGGTTGCTGTTCTTTGTTGCTGTTCTAGGAGTTATCTTAATTTCAAGATGCTTGAGAAATGAATGTATTTTCATTCTACATTGTATCTATATAAAGTATGGTTGTAATTTTTTCTTGATTTGATTGTTTTAGCTTTTTGTAAACTGCTTTGAGGGTTTATTTTTACAATCAAGTGGGGTATAAATTTTATGAATTAAAATAAATAAAATAATACAAGCTATCTCTTTGGTGGTATGCATTTTTCAAGCTTCCTAGATGCCCATGCTTCCTGCAAACCGCAGTACGTCCATTGCTGGTCTTTATAGGAAAAGTGAGATTCTTTTTAGGGTGAAAGGAAGACATTCCCTTAAAAAAAAAAATCAGCAAGCTCACCAATCTTGGTGCTTGCTAGCCAGTCTCCCTGGCTTCCCATGCTTCAATTAAAGGCCATTGTGAGCGTATCTTCCTATGAGGCCTTTTCAGATCAGGGAGTGAGGACAGCCAGGAAGGCTGCAGAGTGCAGGGGAAATATTTAATGGTAATGAAATATTGACCACCTCACAACAGAAACCTGAACTATGCACCTTAATAAATGATAAAGGAATTGTAATGCACCCATGGCCAACTTACCCATAGGCGCTAGGGGTGCAGGGCACCTGGGAGCCGGGCTCTCAGGGGCGCCAGGCCGAGAGTCTGGGGCTTGAGAGTTGAGTCCGGGGAAGAGCCCGTCCGTCGGTCAGAGCGCCACGGCGGGCTCTTCTGGTGTGGGCAGCTCTGCGCCATGAGTTCAGGGGCGACTGAGCAAGCAAGACGCTGAGGTGGCTGGCTAGCTGGCTCTGCCCTCCTGCGTGCCTGGGACTGGGCAACCTGGAGGGGGGCACTGGTGTATCTTTGCACCCCAGTGCCACATATGCTTAAGAAAGCCCTGAATGCACCCTTTGAATAAGACAGAATGGAAGTCCACTTTGTGGGAGAAGAAAGCATCAAATAAATTGGGGAACAGTTCTCAGTAGAGTATTACTGAAGTCATCAGTGTGCAGGCAGATCTGGGGTGAATAAAGATGATCATTTACCAAGATATTACTTACCATATAGCACTGACCTAACAATGGTATGTAATGATCAACATTGTCCTGCTCAGTTATGAACTGAATTGTACCACTGCCTATATTTCCGATTATGTGCAGAAGTGTGGTCAAATTTGCTTGTGTAAACATAATGTCTGTGTCTAGCAGATAACAAACTGACTTTTCCAGTTCTTTTAATCTAAATGTTATTTAAAAATGCTAATTAAAATACTGAGTTCTTAGACTCCCATAATCACTGGGCATACAGCATGCTGCCTGGAGCTGATGGAGGTTGGAATCTAGCAACTTCTCAAAAACATCACATTGGCTGCCTCTATGCTACACCAACAACATCAAACATACCATCTCAGGACTATTTAATTGCTCATCTTCCAACATTGTGTATGCAATCAAATGCCAACAGTGCCCTTCAGCTCTCTATATTGGACAAACAGGCCAAACCCTACGCCAAAGGATAAATGGACATAAATCTGATATCAGGAATCACAAGACAGAGAAACCAGTAGGAGAACACTTCAATCTCCCAGGACATTCTATAAAAGATCTCAAAGTAGCTGTCTTAATACAAAGAAATTTCAGAAAGAGACTGGAAAGAGAAGTGGCTGAATTGCAACTAATCACCAAACTTAAAACCATGGAGAAACCTGGTTTGAACAAAGACATTGGATTCTTATCTCATTATACATAACAAAGCTATCTTTAGCCATCTCACCCCTTGCCTTTCCCTGCAAGACTAATTGCAGCCGTTAAGAGTCGTCAACAGGTTTTCCACACCTATCAGCTGATCACCCATTCCCACCACCCTTCTGAGTAATACCCCTCCCCACTCCCTCACTATATTTAAGGATCTGGTGACTTCTGTTTCAGTGTATCTGAAGAAGTGTGCATGCACACGAAAGCTCATACCAAGAACAAACTCAGTTGGTCTCTAAGGTGCTACTGGAAAGAATTTCCTATTTTGTTTCGTCTATGCTATGTTGTTAATATTATTAAATCCTATCTCCTGCAATGTAATTTATTTTTAAAATGTACCTCACCATATTTAAATAAGAACTCAATGAAGGTTGCATTAAACTATGAAAGGATGCATAAAAACAAATCCCTAAAGTGACTGGTTAAAATTGCAAAAAGAAAGGAAGAGAAAGAAAAGAAACCACCTGATCCCAGTAATATAAGTTGTAAGTTAAACTAACAGGTGCCCTCCTTTAGTGTGATAGTTGGGTTTGTGGTTGGCACAGGGTGAGAGGCCATCATAATGCGTTCAGTCCTCAATCGCAGTTATAGCTCCATAGCCACAAAGACATCAGGAGCTTCCAGCCATTTCTATCTGTCAAATATCAGATGGCTTGTGATAAAATTCCATTATGCCCAAAATATTCAGTGCTCATCATTCTTTATTGCCTGGTTGCCCTATAAATCTAACAAGCACAACATGTAAAACCAATTTACAATACACATTGCAAGCCAAGTAATTGAATGTATACTTTGACAAGGTTGGCTTCTCTCTATTATAGCCAGATAATGGGACAAAACAGAGTCAAATATGGGCCACCGTGAACCAAATGCCTCTTTTTAATGCAACAATAGCATAACTGGCTATTAACATGCACAGTTCATGAGACCTCCTGAGATGCACTGTGAGGTATTATTGCTGCAGTATGCAAAGCTGGTCCAAATACCTACTATGTGAAGTTTCTTGGAAAATAACCTCCATTTCCAAGTTATCCATTACTGACCTCGGGGTAATCGCCTTAATAAATGGGTTTAATAGTTGCAATGTCCAGAGAATACTCAGTGGTAATGGAGCGGGATGGGCAGATGGGGTTCAACTATTGAGAGTGTATGATTACTTTTAGCTTTTCATTTCAGTTTATTGTATGTCACTTTGAAAATATTTTACTTTGTGTTTCTCGTAAGTCACCTTGAGACCACTATGATACATGGCAACAAATTAATAATCACCAACCATCATAATTGACATGACATAAAGGTTTGGGTTTAAAACTATTGTCTCAATACTCCGAACTTCACAAATAGCTTATGGAATTGCCTGTGGCTGACACTGTATATATATAATGAGGGAGCTTTTTATCTGTTGTCCTAAAAATGTTTTTAGTGTAGTTGTTATATATTTCTGTAGATTTTTGTTCAGCACTTGGGTAGTTTGCAATCCATTGGTTTATCCATTTTCTTATAAATGCACAAATGTACCAAAGGAACACTCTTAATTATCCATCTGAGTACCACTTTGAGAACTTTTTGCTTTAACCCTTTCTCCGCATTCCAACTCCAGTATGCTTCAATTTCTTACCTTGTATTTTTATATTGTAAACATGCAAACAGGCCATGTTTTGGTTTTGATTACATATACTGCCAAGCTATGGATCGTAGGTGCTACAACTAACAAAAATAGCAGCAAACATTCTGCATGGACCCGAAATGCATTTTTATCGCTTTGTAAAGTCACTGCAAACTATTCTGCCTTTTAAAAAAGCTTGCTTATTCTTTCACTATATGAGTTCTTGCTTGTGATAAAGTCACCTGCCTCAGTTTAATGAGGCTAGAGAGAGAATTAGGGAGCCAATACCTTTAAGGAAAATAGCTAGAAGAGATTTTGGCCTCATTTTTTTCAAGCTCTCTCACATCCTTGTTTGAATAACCAGGAGCTGAGGGCTTTTGGAAAAACTACTATTGCATTTTCGTCAATACAATATATGTACCTGCAAGAAATGAATCTGAACCATAGGACAAGTTGTTAGCTCAGTTCATAGTGGATGTCCACCATTCAACCAGACTCATTTCCTTCAGACTTTTCTTTCGACAGAGCTTGCTGCATTCCCTTAACCGGCACACACCAATTCTGCTCACGAGATACCTCCCCCAAAAGCAATATGCATATTTGAAGAGGAAAGTACAATATTTAATTATTGGGAATGTGAATAAGAGAATGATAATTAAATTATGACCTTCTATAGGACAAGGAATTTTCATATCACAAAGAAATTTGTGTTGCAACATGGTAATAAATCACATCTTTTGAGCTTTTTTGAATTACACTTGATAGAGTCTTTATGAACTCCCATACATCTTAGAGCCCTGTGATAAAACACTGCCAGTTGGCCAGGATGGATATTTTATTAAGGGTTAGAGAATCCAAATGTTATAAAGCTGATTTGGATTTCTCATAAATATAATTAACTGGCTTTCCCCCTAAAGCAGAGCACTGTTGAGAGCACTGTTGAGGCCAGCTTGTAACCCTGATAAAAAGCCCATTTACACCTTGACAGCAAACAAGGAGCTCTGGTTTTTAAACATGTAACTCTCTTAAGCCAAACAATCCTGTTTAACTTTCCTATTCCACGAGATAACAAGTTATTATGAATGCAAACAGAAATGCAGGCGCAGCTTCCATTATGCAACGCTTGAGTTCTTTAGGACAATTCTGCCCAATGTTGCATGCTCTGTAGCAACTAAAGCTACAGACCAGAAGAATGCATCCACCTATAATGGTTTGCTCCACTGTACCTCCTACCCTTGCCATCTCCTTAACGCAGTTGGTATATCCTTTAAATTAACAGAATAGTTCTGTGGCCCAAAGTTGTTTTTCCCCACTTAGATGAAAGCACAAAACACTCACTGCGAAGTGATCAAAGAGAAACCCAAGGCTGTAGCAAGACACATATGGCAAAGGTGGCAGAACTGTTAGGAAGACAGTTTTCCAGGGACTGGTCTAAATTCTCTTTCCCCTGCCCTGAATTGCCTGCTAATGAAAACAGGATTCATTGCTCAAAAATATAGCATAAACTCAGGGCATAAACACCATAAATTCTGGTAGATGGTGAATGTGTCAACCAATTCCTCAAAGGCCACATATATTGCTGCTGGGACATGGGTTCTGGTGTTCATGGGAGCACGCCACATGCAGGATGTTAGAGCTTCTCAATCAGGACAGTAGCAAGTGCAAAACTGAATCACAGCGACAATCTCTGCAATGTTCAGATGCATTCAATGTTTGGAAATAAAATGAGTCTTGCAACCAATATTCAGGACATTCATGAAATAAAAGAGGCTCGGCCTTTTGGAAACCCTTCCCTAATCTTTGCTCAATAGGTCACTTCACTTTCATCTCGGTACTCTTGACATTTAAAGGTATATGATACAGAAAAGCCATGTCAGCATTAACTAATAATACTAGTATGTACTAGCCGATCAAAAGGTCAAAGTGCCACTTCTTGTTGCATTGCACCATTTAATATGGTGGAGTTATGAAGCTCCTTAAGATCAGATCATTTCCTACGGTTTCCTGCAGCTTTTAAGGTTCACAGTAAACACAGGGCTCACCTTATGCTAAGAGCTTCCATACTTTTTCCCTTCATCATGAAAGGACATTCTGTTCACATTTAAAGGCAAATGTATCAAATTCCCACTTTCCAAAACAATATGAGAACCAAAACACAGCCATCCTTTGAAATTCGCAGCTATCCACATTATGTGATGCAATCCTACAACCAAACAATGTTTGCAAAAATGCATATATTAGGGGAAAGGCTGCAATAAAAAATAACATACTAGTGAAAATAACATGCAGAAACACATCTTATTCTGAAAGATTGCTTTCACAAATGTGCACGAATCAAAAACTACATTTGCATACAAAAATGTGTTTATTGGGATAAATTCATCTTGAAATGCTGATGAATTTTCATGAGGATTAAAAAAAAAAGTAGATTGCAGTAGAAATGCAGAGAACTGAACTTGAGATTGGAAAAGTGAGAAACTGAGGCAACCAAAACTGGCAGGTTCTTCCCTCCCTTCATTTTCCAAATGGGGAGATATATGGGAGACCATATTTACATTGCCCAGAGTTCATTGAAGGAAGGGTGGGATACAAATGTGACAAATTAAAAGGGACCATCAAATCACTGGGGGAGAATAAATTTCTTCCTTTGCCCCTCCTCTCCCCCCACTGCTTTCTCAATGATCTATGCTTTGCACTTCTCATTTCAGTTGATCTCCACTATGGAGCCTAATGGGGTACATCACTTGGGCTGAGATAAGAAATGCAGGAGACCATTAGTGCAGTCTAAACCTACCAAACTGAGCAAACTATGTAGATTGATAGGGTTTCTTCAAAGGCAGGATTCTCTGAGGAATCCTGGTGTGGGGCCGTGACAATGGGTGGCTCAATTTCACTTCCTTACTGGATGGCATAGGGCCATTAAGTTCCCTGTTACATGAAATTTTGACAAAGTACTGCAAGAGTTTGTGACAAAGTTGCTGGGATTTATCACTAAACTGGACTTGCACCTTTATGAGTTTGGATAGTGGAACTATTACTGTATTTATTTTAATTTTTGTACAATTTGGCAACATACTTATCTTGCATATTTTAACTGCTGCATAAAAATTAAAAAATAGAGTTTGAAAGTTATCCCTGAAGAACATTATATTTACCTGCAATAATTAAACATTAGATAGATAGATAGATAGATAGATAGATAG
The DNA here is from genome assembly GCF_009819535.1 of Lacerta agilis. Taxonomy (NCBI): domain Eukaryota; kingdom Metazoa; phylum Chordata; class Lepidosauria; order Squamata; family Lacertidae; genus Lacerta; species Lacerta agilis. The sequence goes on along the minus strand of NC_046316.1, from coordinate 17,683,267 downwards.
ATAGATAGATAGATAGATAGATAAGTCAAGGTGACCAAACTAAACAGCAACCATTTTGTCAAACAGCTCTGAAACACCTAGCCAGACAGCTGTTCCTACTCTTCCTTGTCGCCGGTGAGAACAGAGAAAGAGATTAAAGTGGGTCAGAAGTTGTCAAATTCTCCTTCAGTGTCTCAATACTCATTCTGTAGTGAGGATGACCTCATGCTGTTGCTGGCTGTGACCCTAACCTCAGCTGGTAGAGAAAGAGGACACAGAAACATGGTACTTCAAAAGGAGAAAACAAAAAGAATATATGAAGGGAGAGAAAGCTTTGTGCTATCAAAAGGTTTGACAGTGTTTCTTTGCTTCCTCCTCAATTTCTCTTTGCCGGGTATATGAATGGTTGGACTCCCCCCCCCCCCCCCTTGGGGAAACTCTAGCATTAAGGATCTTTGTCAAAATTCCAAATATCATTCCATACCTAAAACTACAGTGTTTTCCTGTTCCCCATTTTATGTGAATTGTAAGACATTTGAGAGAGAGCCTTTTACAGAACAGAGCACACCAGGGACTTAATACTGCCTTCTGTCATAAGATTCTTATACATTACAAATGTACAGGATGCTCAGACAGAATGAATGAACAAACACAGCAGACATTCCAAAGCAACATCAGTTCAGTGCCTGGAATATCCTAAGAGCCATTTATGTCAACAAGAAACCTCTTCACTAAATGTCATTATTCTTCTCATCCTTCCTCCATGAGCTAAAAGGAAGTTAGCGCATTTTACCACCACAACAACCATTTGAGGTACCTGGCTAGAAAACAGAGTGGAATGTGCCCCCCATGCTTTTAAACCAGGCCCTCAGGACCCTCACTGGCCTTGCTCTACCCAAAGGCTTATTCCTGCCTGGAATGCATCCAGGGAAAGCCAGATTGGTGTAGTGGCTAGAATGCTGAACTAGGAGTGCTGGACTAAGTCCTCTAGTTGTGGATGAGAATGGCACTTTGCAGAGTTTTCTCTGATTTACGTCCAGGACATTGTGATGGTTGCTGTTGTTACTTGCAGCAGCAAAAATTAAAAAAAAGCCATAGGGGCAACCAAAGAACTTGTGCTACTGTCCCTGCAAATGGTGAGCTCCACCCCCCAAAAATGCTGGAGAATTTACTCTCTCATTGGAGAAATTTGGCAAGATGGTCTCCTCCAATTCATCTGCTTAGAATTACAGTGCAGAATTTTGAAAGGCCATTTGAAAGCTCAAAACACACCATGTTCTGATGCAGCGAAGTAAAATAAGCGTTACAGCAAATGTATTTTGACAGTTCTGATTTTTTCCTCTTTTTGGTGCAGCACCTTTTCTGAATATTGGGGGGAGGGGAAATCCCATCATCACCCTGCCACCCACTCAGAAGCTATTCAGCTTACTTTGCCTCCAGTGGTGTAGCATGGGTTGCCAGTGCCCAGGGCTGTGTGGAGGGCTGGATGGGAGGGAAACAGATGGGGTACACATGCACATTCAACTGCCTAACAGCATCCATGTGACCCAGGAGAGCACAGCCACAGAGATAAGAAGAGTCGTTCTGTGGTCTGGAGAGGTCACCTCCTGGTTTGCATGGAGAAGCCGTTTTCAATGGAGCCCAGTGAAGGAAGTGCACAGCTGTATTGAGGCAGCTCTGGGTGTTGAAATTTTGTGCCCCTAATCATTTTGCGCATGGGGCAACCACCCCTGTGGGTCCCCCCATCTATGCCACTCTTTACCTCTTCCTTATGTATATTGTCAATATCTACCAACCTATTTGCAACCAGTTTTCTGGCATGGCAAGAAGGCTGAACAGCTGCCACTCGGTTGACACCATCTACTTATCTAAGTACTGCAACCATCTCTCCTTTGTCTAGGGCTGGGTCCTGCATTTTGGGGGATAGCATGTTACAAGTTATTTAGGTCTGCACTCAAGATAAGCCACATGCATTCTATTATAAACAGCCCCTTATGGCTCTGAGTGTCAGTGCCTCCTTTCCTACATTCTGCCAAAGAGTCATTTCCTGTTGGAGCATTTCTAAAAGCAATTAAGCTCTCCGTGTTTGCTGTTCCAGAGAGATTTCCTCTAAAAGCCTGTTCCATCTTGCTGAAGTCGGTTTGCATCTTGGGCCACTTGCTGGCACTTTCTCACAGCTGCCTTTGCTCCACCACCTGGATCATTTCCATCATCCGCTTCTTCAACCCGAGGCTGCAACAAACTATGGTGCTGTGCCAGCTTCATCACTACTGTAGCATGCCATCTGGAGCAGGGGCAGCCTTTTTGTAGCCCCTGCGGTCTTCCCCTGCCTTTGCCTCTTTCAGTATGGGACTGTGGCCATGCTGCTTGTGAGAGAGAAGGAAGAATGCCCGGAGCTAGGAGAATCGGAGGTCATCAGCTGAACGTCCCTTACTTTTAGGCTGTGCACAACATTTTGAATTAGAACGACTGCAGTTACATCCCCATGGCAATTATTAGAATATGCTATATTATTCAAAATTGCACACACAGTTGGCACTTCCTCTTTATTTCAAACCAGGAAGTCTCTTCACTCTTCCAAAATATACCCCGCATATAGGAGAACAGGAAAACTGAGGTATTCCTACACCCAATCCTAATATATCTGTGCATACATGTGGCTCACTTTATTATGCATTCTTGCTATTAACACAGCAACCTCATCCAGGTATAACTCAAAACTGAGGCATAGCATTAGGAGCTTGGGCAAATCCAACTCAATGGTGTAACATTGGAAAGTGTCAATCATTTCTCCTACTTGGGCAGTTATCTTTCCACAAGGGCCAACATTGGTGCCAAAATCCAGCATTGCCTGAGCTCTGCAAGTGCAGCTTTCTTCTGACTGAAGTGCAGAGTGTTTAAGGACCAGGACATTCACAGGGAAACCAAAATGCTTGTTTACAAAGCTATTGTACTACCAGCCTTACTACTGCTTGTGAAACATGGACCACTTATAAACACCATCCCCAGTTCCTCGAAAGATTCCATCAATAGTGTCTCCAAAAAAATTACATTGGGGAGACAGGCAAACTAATGCCAGTGTACTGGAAGAAGCCATGATCGTATAGTGGTTAGTACCCTGCGTTGGGGAAGAAGCAAGTATCACCAGTGTCAAAGCAATGATTCTTCAACATCAACTTCGTAGGACTGGTCATGTTGTTCAGATGCCTGATTATCGTCTTCCAAAGCAACTACTCTATTCCGAACTTAAAATGGAAAGTGTAATGCTGGTGGTCAACAAAAGAGGTTTAAAGACTCTCTCAAGACAAATCTTTAAAAATGTAGTATAAACACTGACAACTGGGAACACTGGCCTGTGAGTGCTCCAATTGGAGAACAGACTTTAGCAAAATTACAGGTGTCATGGACTTTGAAGACGCTCGAACTCAGGATGAAAGGGAGAAATATGCTAAGAGGAAGGCACATTTGGCAAACCCTCACCATGATCAGTTCCCACCCGGAAACCTATGTCCCCACTGTGGAAGGACGTGTGGATCCAGAATTGGACTCTACAGTCACTTATGGACTCACAGTTAAGACCATGTTCATGGAAGACCATCTTACTCGGCTATGTTGTTCAGTCGTTCAGTCGTGTCCGACTCTTCGTGACCCCATGGACCAGAGCACACCAGGCACGCCTATCCTTCACTGCCTCTCGCAGTTTGGCCAAACTCATGTTAGTAGCTTCGAGAACTCGGCTATGAGTGATTGCCAAAGAAGAAGAAAGAAGATAGGGTTTTTAAACAAGTGGTTAATACATTTTCCTTTTTATAAAAGAATAAATAAAGGCTGTAATTCAGACTCCAATCTGTAGATTTCCTTGGGAAAAAACAAGCAAAGGAGGAAGCAGGGGGGATGGAAGCAAACGTTTTATATGCTCTATCACATCTGAGATAAAAAATTTAAAACCCTGAAGTCAACCATGAAATTAGTGACAAACAGCAATCTATGTTTGCTCAAAAACAAAAACACCTGAGCTTCTTTAAAATCTCTGCTTAAAATCTCCGTCTCACAAAAATCAATATCCCTACATGAAGATTCCTCCAGCTCCTCCAAGGATAGGCTCTTTTTATTTTAACTCTACAGATGATATTCTCATTAAAAAATAATATAAATAGAATGCAGTCAACAGAAAAGGCTTAAAGGCTCATCCAGTTTCTTTTGGCTACTGGGATCTGGCTCTTTGCACACAAGTAAACAGCTCAACCCCCCAGCCCAGCTTAGCGGTTTTATTTCAACAGTGTTGCCATACACTTGCACTGTGATCATTTCTCAGCAAAATCGGGATGCTTGCTGCAAATTTATCCCATATACCCAGGGCCAGCCCAATACCTTTTGGTGCCAGAGACAAGACCAATGCTTTCCCTTCCCTGAACCAGACCCATGTCCTGGTGGAGTGGGAGATGCATGCCACCGGAGGCTAATCACCTCAGGTTGCCTCATTGGCGTGCCAGCCATGTTGGGGCAGAAAGCTAGCTTAGCCGCTACAGGGCAGACCACATGATACACCTTTCTGGCTACTTTCCATCCCTCAGAATTTGCCATCTGAGGCAGCTACCGCACTCTGCCTCAAGGTAGGACTGGCCCTGCATACACCTTCCTGACTGAAGACCAGAACCAACTGGTGAAGCTTTTCTGAGGCTGTACAGGTTCAGGTGTGGATGAGAGGATACTCCTCCATGAAATTTTAGATAGATGTAAAGATGGCAGGGAGAAGGCTAGACTGAATCCTCCCCCTAGGTCACCCTAGCTTTCTACATTCCTATTTTTTTTCCCCATGGAGGACTGTTCAACCACTAGATCAGTCCAGTAAAAGCTTTACCAATTGACTGAACTTTTGTTCTTCAATTACCATAAAAAGAACATGCACTAAAATCCAAAGAACATCCTTCAGCTTCATCTCATTTTTAGGTGACAGATTTAACAGATCCATATAAATATAGTACAGGAGGTTTAACCAAGACTTAAGGCACCAGAATCTTGGCCCAAAATTCTGGTTAAAGAAAGCTGATCAAAGATGTAGACCACACTGGCCAACTAATGGCCAAGAGGGCACACCCAACCCCCAGAGGGTTTATTGTGTCTCCCCCAAAGCCCTCCCCATGCACGTTTTTGTTTGTTTGCTGTAAAATAACTTTTTAATCATTATCTATTACCCACAGTCATATCTAACTGCTCTGCTGGTGGTCCCCAAAAGCCCTACAATCCTTTAAACCATTTACAAGTGGAATCAGCACTGGCATGTCCTTATTTCCAAGCACTCCTGCTGCCCTTGAAAGCTGTCATTAGTTGTGCTTACAGTAGCTTTCTGCTTTGGTTTCTCTGAGGAACCACCAGGAACCGTCATATCTCTTCATCGGGGATGGGAGCCAGACTGCCAGCCCCAGCCAAGGGCAAAATTGCCAGCAATAGGGGGCAAGTGTATTAGAGGTTTGCATTGAGCCAAGGAAAAGAAGGGAGGGCTGGAAAAGAAAGTGGACTGGAGGAGGAGCAGAGAACACTCCACTAACGGAGTTCCTGCAGAGAGAAGCAACCCCAGTAGGGAGGACAGAATCATAACCCTAAATCTAGGCAGGGCATGTTGCAGGCATGCCAACACATGTGGGGAGAGGGCTGTGGAATAAAAGAGAATGGTGCAACATAGGAGGTTGGAAAAAAGCTCTCAGCTTCTCATGGATGGCAAGAGCTGGGAGGCCACCTTGCCAAATATTCTCCAGGGAAATAGTTTTGAATTGTCAAAAAAATATATATTCTTCTGATAAATACTGGATGAGATTTTCCCTCTCAACTCTGTAACCTTGAGCACTTCACCAGAAAGGGATCCAGCACAAAGGAAAAAGAGATTAAAAATAGGGAGATAAAAATAGCTCTAATGCACCATACAAGCACATACGCAAAAGTCAGCTGCAAGAATTGGAAAGTTCCTAATGCATTCAACTCTGTCTTTATTGAGAGGGGAAATATTCAGTTCAGTCTATCATGGACCTGCACAACGAAAAGCTACAGACTGAGGAAATCTCAAAAATATATGTTTCAAATTACTATAGTATGTATCTCCCCCCCTTTTTATTTTTATTTTTTTAAAGGAAGGAATAACATGAATAATTACCCTTGTTAAAGATGCTGTCAAAACACACTGGGAAATTCTCCCTCAATTTCTGAATGGAACTGACAACCCATACCCTAAGATGCCATTCCACTGCTTCAGCACATGGGATTATACTATGCAAATTAGCTGCCGTAATTAGGTTGATAACAACACATTCCAAACATAGCTTCCTTGTGACAACTTCTTTGGGACAATTGTTGATCCTAAAGAGGACCCAAATTTGACAGCCATGCAGCAATATTACTCTGCCACACCACTAAAAATTATGGTGTTGTTATTAATTAATTCCATGTACGATTATTTTTGTTTCTAAACCATGCTAGTTATGACAAAGCAAGTCATAGAGAAGTCACAAAAGAGAGGCTTTGGTGTGCAGTATCTCCAGGCAACAGAAGAAGCAAAGATGACAACTTACCATGTGACAACTTCCTAGAGACGAGGGCTTTTTTCAGCCAGAATTCATTGGAACTCAGTTCTGTCACTTCTCAGGCAGGCACCATTGCCATTCTAAGAGAATGAAGGAGATGTTCGTGGTGAGTTCCAGCACGAAGAATCACACTGCTAGAAGTCATTGCATATGGAACACACCAACAATATGTCCGGGGACAGCTGGTAGGGTGTGCTCACATGCCCTACCACCCACCCCCAAGGTTCTCTTGCTCAGTGACACTGACCTTGTTGAGAGGGGAAGGTCTGCGGGGGGTTTCTACTTGCAATCACTTATACAGAAGTAGAACTCTCCATGTGATCATGGACAAAGTAGCATCACCGATTGCATGGAATCTTCTTCTTGCATTTGAGCAAACCCAAGTAAAAGTCCCCCACAGACCTTCCCCACTCAACATGAGGAAAGTAATGGACACAGCAGATGGGGTGGCATGCATGGGGAAAATGGGAGCAGGGTTTGCCTGCATGTTCCATCCACCCATGAATGCAGTGGTTGGAGTGTTGCACCTGGGAGACCAGCGCTCAAATCCCCACTTGGCCATGAAGCTCACTGGGTGACTTTGGGGCAGTGACTGCCTCTCAGCCTAATCCACCTCCTCACAGGGTGGTTGTGGGGATTAAATGAGGAGGGGGTACACCATCTTGAACTCCTTGAAGGAAAAAGTGGGATACAAATACAACAAATAATGCAATAATAATAATAATAATCCACAGATACAGCATTGATACATTCATGCCTTCAGTGAGCTAATCATCGGTAATGATCCTGTTTAGTGATGAGAAAATCTTACGGCACCCCTGCTTCCTTGGATTGGGACCAGATGCAGAACCATATTGCCTCACTTAGCAGGGCAATAATGGTGACTGACTAGATAGTCTGGTAAATTATGTCTTGGTACATGGCTATACAGCCATCAACCTATCTCTGTGCAATGCCATTGATTTCCATGGAGAAGCTACTCAAAGGCCTTTCATTTTGTTTGACTGAACCGTCTGTGTACCTCTCACTTCCCCTCACATTGCCAGTGAAAGTCTACTCAGTATTGATCCAGAGCAGATTCCAATGTATAGTTAGCAGAGTAAAAACTTAAACATGTTGCAGGATTCCCCAAAAAATAGACCAGAGGCAATTATATTTCATCCAGCAGAGCTTTACTGCTACTGAAGGCAAATGAGCATAATGGTCAGAAATCCAATACATTCAGGATTGGCACTGTCCAGAAGAAATCCAGTTGCAGCAGACTTAACTTAAAACTTACAATAACTTATGCTAAGTCTAAAACTTAACACTATAGCATACAGAACACCACACCAGACAGAAAAGAGATAGAAAGAGAAAGTGAGAAATCCATGCTCCTTCTGGCCCTACTATTATAGTCATGACCTTGACAGAAAGAGATTAACAGAACCAGTTTAAACCAGCTGTACTCAGCTTCTCTGAAGGAATAACCCAAACATCATAAACCTTCTGCTTGCTTCTTTAACACAGAGAAGCTTCCAGAAGCTTCTTGGACCCTCTTGAACTAAGAAGAATAGGAAAGATCTTGTCAGGGAACTGTCCCCGGCTCAGCGCAGGGTGGTGGAAGAGCTCTCAGGATCCTACAGAAATCCCCGGCCCCACCTGACCAGCAGCACCTCCTCCTCCAGCAGAGGGAATAGTGATGTCTCCAGTGAGGAGGGGCAGGCAGCTCCGGGGCTTGAGAGCAGAGGCTCTGGGGATGTTGGAGAGACCCTGCACTCCCCTCACTCAGCGGGCGAGGGAGACACACCGTTTCCGGCGCCCCAAGTGCACAGAGGGGTGAAACGCAAAGAGGGGAGGCGGAGATTTCAGATACCGAAACTCTTATGTTGGGGTCACAGCCGGAAGCGGCCACTCCCGGATTCTGTGAGTGACTGATACAGACATGAACTTGTAAGCTCTGCACTGTAAATAGCATGCACAATAAACCTGGTAAAAGCAATGTTGGAGTCTTGCCTGGTTACTCGCGAGCAATCACCCCAAGGACCTTACAGATCTCTACACATCACATCAATATTATCTGCACTAAGAAATACATCAATGGTTCACCTTATATCATCAAGACCATTGGTCCATCCTAGTCTAATACTGTCTAGTCTAAGCAGCTAGTCTTTCCGAGTCTTGCTACCCAAGATCTGCTATCTGGAGATGAACTAGGGACCTTTGGGATATTAAGTTCAACCATTAAGCTTTTGTGGTTGTTCTGACAAGAAATTACAAATCCCACATTACTGGTAATCAGAGTGAATGGAAAATATATAGGCTACCAGAGATACAATATTAGAGATACAGTTCATAGATAGGTGATAGAAAGAAATGGATATAGTGTACCCTCCAGTACCAAATCTCCACTGGATAGTTTCACTGCTGTGAAAGAAGGAAAGCTAAATATGGGGAATTCACTTTGTGCTCTGCTTGTTTTAAACTGCGGGTCTGTTATTGTACTCTGGTGGCAAAAAAAATTCAATAACACAGGTTGAGGTAGTTACCAGGATACTGTAATGAGGTCTGTTTTTTTATTTAATATCTTCCTAATAATTTACTACATTAATGAAATTTGTAGAGGATAATAAATTAGGAGTTGTGACCATCCATTCAGTAGGCAGAAACACAAAGAGAACCAAAAAAGATTAATAGGCAGAAGACAGCAACATGAGATTCAATTTAAAGAGAGAAGGGGGAAGAAACATAAAGCCATCGAGGGAAATATAATCCAGAACACAAATAATGCAATGTGGGGGACAGTAGGGCAGAAAATGGAGAAAGAGACCTAAGTGGGCAATAGCAGCACAACATCGAGCAGACTTAACAAGCATTATGCTTAAAAGAGATCCACCCACAACAAATCAATATTTACCCTAATGCCTTTTCCTTTTCGTTACCCGGTTTGTGGTGCTGACACAGTAACTTTCTGGGTCCCAGCTGCATCATATCGTGGCTCTGGCCAGTGAGGAGAGTGGACCCTGCTGCAATAGAACGAATAAAACATACGTCAAGCAAACCTCTCACACATATTTTGGTGAATCTTTGATAGCTGTATTTGACATCCTCTATAGTACTGCATGATATTAGATGGGTTGCATGTGACAATATTTTGTATCTGGGAGCATTTGTTAGGTAACATGCTACCATTTTTGACAGATTATTTGATGCATCCCAAAATCAAAAGCAGCAAGAGAGAAGTCGAAAGCACTCACTTTGAACCCAGGAAAAAAACATTTTTTTGTGAACTTTCAATATTTGCTTCACCTTATTTGGTACTTAAAATGTATTGAAAGATCTGTAGGGCCAACATAGTTATGCTTTGGAAGCACGTCAGAATTAGGGATGTCCTGAAACACAACAAGATAATCCTCAAGGCTTCACTGAGATAGCATATTGTGATCTTACCGTCTGTATTTATATAGTGTTTATTAAGGCACACTCCTCCACTGTCTTCCGAGACAGACAGATGCCAACAATGATGGATAGACCTTATGTGATCAGTAAGCAATAATTTCCAATAAATGATAGCCCTATTCTACCAAATGTTTCTTCTGCTCCAGGCACTTGCTACCACCTAAGCTGTAGAAGGCCTGACCTTGCAAGTATGTAGAGCTGAGCATCTGAGCGACTAAGAATCATGGCAATGCAAATGTTCCACAAATCATGGTTAAAGTCAATGTGCACAAAAAGGGGGAGGGCAGAGAGTGGAGAAGAGAGAGCACATTCCTAAGCCTTGATGCTGCTTTTCAGCCTGTACTTTGCAGGGAGACAGCAGTAAGCACTGTTATAAGAAAAAACTGCTCCTTTCCCCTTATGGGGTACTCAAGAGCCCGTACAGAGTCCTTACGTAGGTTCTCTATCGGTAGGAGAAAATAACAGAGGCCAACCAGAGAATATTGAGAAGCAAAACAGCTAGTAAGCATGATCTTTATTAAACTGTTGCAACAGGGTGCTCACCCCCCCCCAATGCAGAAGGGAGGAGGAACCCAGAACAATGGTGCGCAAGTCCTTATATAGACTTTTGAAATTGCCACCCCGTAGCTCAAGACCACCCCCCACTACATCATACATACATCACAGAAGGGGCGGTCTATAGCAGAATCCTGTCTGGCAGGAAACCTGTTAATGGGTTTACCTGGACAGCCTGGCCATTCTTTTGTGATGATAAATACTTAATTCCTGAGTCCAGGTCACAGGCTCACCCTGTCCATGCCCAAATGTGCCCTTAAGGCCGGATTTGTGAGCACAGAGACAATGCGGAGGCTTTTCCCATTTCCATCCAAACTGCAGAGGAATATTTGAGGTCACTAAAAGAGTCAAAATGGCTTTAGGACTGTTTCCTGTACTGTTTTCAGACATGTGGTTTATATATTTATGTATGAGTTTGCCTGAACATTTATTTTATATCTTAGACCTTATAATTCTCAAAACAGCATGAATTAGGCCCCAGTAATAAAAAGTATGAGCTATGTATTACAACCAACTTACCAGCAACTCTGTTGTAAAGTTCAGCTGGATCAATTTTCAGCCAAGTTTCAGTTTTTCAGGCCAAATGGTCACTCTGAACAAATGTACATCACACACACACACATCCAAAACAGTCAAGAATTGCAAGGCTAAACACAATACAAGACAGTCAAGCTATTATTGGCTCTAATTAGCGCTACTGTAAACCATATCATTCTTAAAATGTGGCCGGCAGAGCTCTGAAAAAAGGCATGGAATTATTTCCCGGCCCTGAAAACATGAAAGAAAGAAAGAAAATCAAAGCAGCCGCTTTCAATCTGCTCCGCACAACTAAATGAAATCCTTCATCAGTGCAAAAGGGCAAAAATGCATGAGCAGCAATTGAAAAGCGAGCTGTAATTCACAGATCCAAACACTCATTACAAAACTGATGAATGAAAAGCGTGCGTTTGAACAATTCTAAGCAAGGGAAGAGAGAGACATTTAAAGGGGGAGGGGTCAAAATCATGGCACATGAGACGGCACATTCTCAGTGTGGTTAATCCAAGAGAACATTTGAAGTTCCTTCAGCTAATGAGGGGTGGTCCGCACATGGCCAGAACATGGAAGACATACATGAAATGAATTTCATGCCTTCATTCACATACTCTTTTGGGCCATGTATAAATTTCCTTGTTAACAACAAACCCTGTGAATAAATGCCTATGTGCACAAATTTCATTTATTCGAACCATACATCTCTTTTCACAGAACAAAGCGTCACACAAGAGAGGCCTGTTCACATAGGAATCTACTTATTTGTGGCATTTTCATCCGGCCTTTACAACACTAAACTAAATAAATGATGCCACATGTTGAGTGACAAAGTCCTCTTGGGGCAGGTGGGAGCTGGTGGCACAAGCTCCCTGGCCTTGGTCCCCTCGCTTCTGTCTTTGCTCAGGTCACAAAGGTCAGAAGCAGCCCCAGGCAAGATGGTGGAGGGGCTGCCACAGAAGCTCTCTCAGGCTGTTGATGGTTCTGTCAGGAGCCAATGGCTTGGGCTCCCTATCCTTACAAGTCCTGTGTGTAGACCCAGTTTCTACGTGCCATGAGTGAGGGTGTACAGGTTCACTTTCTTGCCACATCATGCAGAGTGCAAACTATTCTGGATACTACCAAAGTTGCTCTGTTCCAACAGGTCCATTTTCGTTGTGCCAAAGTTTGCCCGGAATAGCAAGGAATCATGTCATTCATTGGACTCATGTGGTTCATTTTTGCTGATGTTACCAAAATAGCACAATATGTTACATTTCTGGAGTGGTTCCCACACCACTAGGAGTGGACAATTTTTGGTTTCTCTCAATTTCTTCTTTTTTTAAATCTTAAATTCAATTCTGCACATTTCCATATCACACACTCTCTCTCCCTCTCCCTCTCTGTGGGTGTGGGTGTCTGTCTGTCTGTCTGTCTCCTCCTTGTTAGGACTTTATTGTGCATTTCTCCTAATATACACATTTTTCTATGCAATTTTGCCTAATATACATATTATTGCAAGCCATTTTCCCTAATTCACCTTTGTATGCTGTTTTAAGTTATCTATGTATTTTTTATGCATGCTTTCCCCTAATATGTGCATCCTTGTACACATTTTTGGGGGGTTAGAGAACTGCACCACAAAATTCAGACACCATGTAAATTTCAAAAGACAGCTGCATTTCAGTTTGTATATTGTTTCGGGAAGTGCGAATTACATAGGTGCACATTAAAAGGTGAATTGAACTGAATTTCTTCCCTGGAACTGTGGCAATCTATGAATCATATGAGCAATGCATGAAATTGCACAGGTGTGTTCACAAGTCACTTGCATTACATCCCCTCTAAGTTTTGGATTACGGTAAGCTAACATGAAACAGTCACCCTATACATTTCTCCGTTAAATTACCCCTCGTCGTTACATAGTGTTTTTTCACCAGTCATATCTCCCCAGTTGATATATGTCTTATGCCGAAATGATTAGTGCAAAGTCATGTTTTGGTTTATGGTCATGTTCTACTGGATGTTGATTTGAAAATTCAATAAAATGTTTTTTTTTAAAACTACAGAATGCCAAATACATGGAGGTTATCTTTAGGGCTTTTTGCATTTCTGTTCTTCTGTACCTGAGCTGCAATGTATGGCAACGCTATCAGCGTGAGAGGAGATTGAAATTCTGAGCAGATATTCATAAGGAACGAATCAGGTAATCTGAAAGAAAATGTCACATTAAGATTTTGAAGTAAGTTGTTAATATTTGCAAAAGATTTCCTAAAGCTCCAGGGAGACTTAAAACCAATATCAAGGAAAAATCAACGTGTGCTGAAAATATCGTCACAGAATCTCAATTTTTGCCTGTCCTAGCTGAATCTATTTTTAAAGCCTTCATTATTCAAGGTTATTTTAACATATATTTCACTTGAGAACTCTAACACATACTAATGGCATTAATTAGAAAAACACACACACCAAATCCTTATGCAAGCTGCAGCTGCAATACAACATTGCAGTCTGCATATTTTTGTGTGTGTTGGATTTGGATGACTCAACAAACAGGGCTGGCAAAACACAGCTTGTTGTCCAAAACAGCTGCGTTGTAGAATGCAAGAGCTCATTCTAGGAGTCCCTGCAGTTGTTACAACTTTGTACCCGAATTCATGTGGGAGTACTGTCTTTGATAATGACCCTAGGCCAGAACCAGTAGTGAGTAATTTCAAAATGCCAGTGTGGAGAAACAAGAAACAGCAGAGCGGTGGCAGCGCAAGAGACAGTGCCCTGCCAGGGTGTTCCTGCCAGGAGGGCTGAAAGCACTTGCATTTTCCCTTTCAATTAAAACTAAATGAAAAGCCAGTAAGGTTTTCTCCCTCTATTTTTTCCCATATTGTATCTTATGGCAATTGCTATCTCCAGAGATAAACGAGTTTAAATCTTGGTACAAGTAAGCTTTGAAATAAAGGTAATTAAAAGCGTTTTAGTAATGACAGTCCTGTCTGCTTCCTGCTTCATTTGTAATCTTCATCCCCAACATTGTTCCCTGATAAAAGGAAAGATTCAGTGTGTGAATTTTCTCCCTGATACTCTGGACCCAACTCTATTAACAGATAAACATGGCCTTCAACACAGCTACTAAACCACTCCTCAGAACCCTCACTTTTGCAGATTAGAATCTCTTTCTTCTTTCAAAACAACTCATTAGCCATAAACTGGTTAAGAGATAAAAAAAAAAAACCCTTTCTCCTCAAAGCAGAAACCAAAGGTTTTATCAGTGCTATCCGAGGCCCTGTTAACTGCTACCAATAATTATAAAAGAAGTCAATATTCAGTAGAAGTTTCCAACATGGCGCCCTCAAAATGTTGTAGACCACAGGTTCCATCAGCCCTAGTCAGCAGGGACAATAGTCAGGGGTTATGGGAGTTGCAGTCTAGCAACATCTGGTTGGCACCACTTTGGCTACGGCTGATATGCACCTTTGTGTGCATCTTGCTCTAACAAGTTTCATTATTCTGTTAGCTGCACAATAGCATTAACCACAGACTCTAAATATGGGGTTAGTTACATAAGAGACCAAGGCTATGAAGATCAGACTCCATGGGGCAAAGAAAACAGGCTGCAACTTGAGATACAACTGTGAAGGGGCCAAACCTGCCCAATCTTTTTCCTTCAACAGTGCCCAGAATGCACCTCTTTCCTTTCCTCTGTAAGAAGTAAATAGAAAGCATTCACATAATGGAGAAAGCAACATTTTACACTTGGTGATACTCTCACAGAAAAGGTAAAATCTACCCTTCGCCCCAGATCCTCCCTCCCTCCCTCTCTGTGTATAATTTTATTTGCTTTCTGTTGCATATTTCATGTTTATACAATAACCATCCAAACAATTCAATAATCTCGACTTCCCTTCCCCTCCTTCCACGGTTTCTTCAGTTTCCCCTCTACTCCACATATTCTAAATATTCCATACCTTCCCCCGTCTTCTTCTTTTTACCTCAATTTACCTTATACTGCTGAAGCTACTCTAATCTTGCTAATGTATTTACCTGTTTACACTGACTTTTAAAATAATCTACAAATATCTTCCAATCTTCCTTATAAGCCTTCACCCCAGATCCTACTGATGACCACATTGTACTCATATGATCAACCATCTCTCCATCCAACAGTGGGAGCTGCAGCAAAGATCTTACCTGACCTGTATGTACTCAAAGAGGTCATATGTCAGACAACTGAAGGAGTCAAAGCAATAGCCCACTACCCAGAAAACATTTTCTGTTGCATATTCAATACAGATGTGAATCAGTGTAACAAAGTCTCTGTGTTCTCTTGAATAATGAAGGCACTATTTAAACATGGTGCCAGAGAGAAAGTGTCATTCTGAAATCAAAGGATCAAAGCAGCATCAATGTCAAGTGAAGCAAACAGTTTGCAATGGGAACCAGACAGATTCTATTTCTTGGGCCTCTGGCATACAATAAAGGGGAAAATGGGAAACTTTGAAAATTGCCACAGAATTGAATGAAAAAGAACAATAAGTAAGTACTGCAACACTGTTGCTACCTGAGATACAAGAAATGGAAGATCCCTCCTAATTATTAGAAATAAAACAAAATGCATTTTGAACCAACAAAGAATGTGATGTATGAGCAAGCAAGAATCTACTGAGACATCATAAAATTATGTTGCCAAATGATCCAAAATGGCAGGTACTTGTGAACATGACATTTTGAAAGAAGAATTGAACAGAGACAGGCGGTTAGAATAATAGATTCCAGAACACATCAAAATCCTGTATTAAATGCTACAAGGAGCCATAGATATGCACAGAGTTCTTCAATAAGTTCAAAGGCAAATACAAGTGAAAACCCACCAGATTGTGAGAATATACATTACATCCACAAAAATAAATGCAAGAAATAGACAAATACCACTGCATAAGAACAGTGAGGAGCCCAGCAGATTGTGAAAGAAAAGTTGAGATAATGACCCTGGCAGTGTGCAGCTTTGGCTCTGTATGTAGAAGTTATGAAATAAAAATGATTATGCTGAATTTCACAAACACTCTATCCATCCATATAGCACATCAGAGTGAGATAAACATCAATTGGCTTATGCAGAAGTTCAGACATATCCTCTGTAGCAAAGATGAGGAAACCTGTGATTCTCCAACTGTTGTTGGAGGGTGATGAAGAGGAGGATTAGAATTTATATACTACTTTTTGTATATAATTTTTTATTAAAATTATCGAACATTCCCACAATAAAGAAGAAGAAGAAGAAGAAGAAGAAGAAGAAGAAGAAGAAGAAGAAGAAGAAGAAGAGTTTGGATTTGATATCCTGCTTTTCACTACCCGAAGGAGTCTCAAAGCAGCTAACATTCTCCTTTCCCTTCCTTCCTCCCCCACAACAAACAGTCTGTGAGGTGAGTGGGGCTGAGAGACTTCAGAGAAGTATGACTGGCCCAAGGTCACCCAGCAGCTGCATGTGGAGGAGCGGAGACACGAACCCGGTTCCCCAGATTACAAGTCTACCACTCTTAACCACTACACCACAATTACATTTCTTTCATAAGCTGGCTGCCCACCCTCACCACCAAAGTGTTTTTACCCAAAGCTTTCCTACTACGTTATACCATTAACCAGCGCTATTTTTCTAGAAGAAGAGGTGCTGGAACTGACCACGAACACCTCCCTCGTTCTCTTGGAATGGCAATGGCGCCCATCTGAGAGGTGCCGGAACTGAGTTCCTGCTGAAAAAAGGCCTTTCTTTATCTCTGGCAAAAAGTCTCTCTATTACAATTATTTTATTATTTTTCTTCTGCTGCTTTTATCTCGAATCCTACCTGGGACTTCATTTGACTGTAATATTTATTTATTTTTTTAGTAGTCCATAAAAGACAACCACTTTTCATTTAAAGAAGACAGGCTACAACCCCCATCAAAACTACTCAGGATAACTGTGGTCAGGATGATGAGAGTTGGACTCCACAAACATTTGGAGAGTCACACAGGGGAGGTCCCTCTTATAGGCAAAGTGGGGCATAGCCCTGCCGAGATTCTTCCATGGAAGCATTCACAACCCATTCACCATTAAACCACAGTTCCCTGTTTCGTGCAACATGACTGAAGTGCCAAAGCAAATGTATGAGAGGCGGGAGAGGAGGGAGCATGTGGGACTGACATTCATTCCAGGCTTAAGGCTTTAATAAGCCAGGAACGCCAGGCTGGAACTGTCTCATTGTAACAAAACACATTCTCTTGAGCAGTCAGGGTACTATTATAAACCAGACATAAATCACACAGAGATGCTCTAACACATGCATGCGTGCATAAATGAAACACACCCAGCCCTCTTGCAATCTCCCGCCACAAACACACTCGCTTGTTAGCGCTGCATTTTGTTAGTAAGGAAGAAAAGGAAAGGGAAAAAAAGACCGCGGATACAGATGGTTGTAGAAAACGCAATG
Source organism: Lacerta agilis (assembly GCF_009819535.1). NCBI lineage: Eukaryota > Metazoa > Chordata > Lepidosauria > Squamata > Lacertidae > Lacerta > Lacerta agilis. Next base: position 17,665,749 of record NC_046316.1, on the reverse strand, counting down.
ACAAATTAGAAACAATAGAATATGTAATCACCAGCTTCTCTGTCCTATTCAATACAGAATATTTTGCCAAAGGCAATCAGTCTGCAAAAATGTTTCGCCAAGAGCTGGGTATGCTGCATCAACTAATCATTTGAGAACTGCTACCTTTCTACAAATATCAGTCCCTACCCAGTTCTTAAGAAGAGCAATTACACCTTATGCTTGGGATAATTCTGCTGTGAACTGATAAAAACAATAGATCTGATGCAATACTATGGAATTAACAGAACAAAACTGCTATGAAAGATACTGAAATCTCTCACAAATCTATCTGAAGCAACTAATATATTTTTTTTTTGAAAAAAAGAATGTAGCCATGGAATTAGAACAAACAAAGAAAGATAAGAAAATGATCATATTCCCTTTCAGTAATCAGCTATGGGAGTTATCCTGAAATGAAGAATGGAAGCTGAGAAAGTTACCATGGGAAAAAGCCACACCAGAAACACTTGAGGAATTTGTTCTTTGCATATTCTGGTCAAGGCTGATCTGACCTGCACCTCCTGGAGCAAAATGCGGATTAGAAGGCAGAAATTCTTTAGATGTTCTACATCTCTAAATTTTGGGTTGCAGTTCTTGGCTAAAAAACATACTAAATTTGTATAAAAATATGTACTTTAGGACACATACATGGGGGGGGGAAACAGTAGAAATGCACATTTAAGGTAACATAAGTTTAGAAATGAATGTTTTGTGAAAAAATACATGTTTAATATAATTTTTAAAAATCAATTTTTGGGGGGAGGGAATGGCAAATTAATGTGGAAACAGGATGAAACATGGGCACATGTGAAACAAATATGGGCCAGAAAAACAATGCAGAACAGCTGCCATTCTCCCAACTTATCATATCAGGAAATCCCTAAGTTATAGGAGATTTCATACAGAAAGACCCTTGGGGTGCAAATTCCCTATCTGAATGAGCACTTGCAGTACTATGACAAATACCTTTAATCGGTGCTTTTTTCTTTTTTTAAAAAAATGTTTAGGGATACTCTCATTTTCCTACTCATATTGAAATTTGTTGTTGTTCAGTCGTGTCCGACTCTTCGTGACCCCATGGACCAGAGCACGCCAGGCACGCCTATCCTTCACTGCCTCTCGCAGTTTGGTCAAACTCATGTTAGTAGCTTCGAGAACACTGTCCAACCACCTCATTTTTGACCACATCCAGCTTACCAAGGTTCATGGTTCTTACATTCCAGGTTCCTATGCAATACTTTTCTTTACAGCATTGGACTTTCCTTTCGCTTCCAGGCATATCCGCAACTGAGCGACCTTTCAGCTTTGGCCCAGCCGCTTCATCAGCTCTGAATCTACTTGTACTTGTCCTCTGCTCTTCCTTAGTAGCATATTGGACGCCTTCCGACCTGAGGGGCTCATCTTCCAGCGTCATATCTTTTATATGCCTGTTGTCTTTGTCCATGGAGTTTTCTTGGCAGGGATACTGGAGTGGCTTGCCAGTTCCTCCTCCAGGTGGATATAGAATATAGAAATACTGCCCCTCAATGAGGCTAAACTTAGATTCACAAAATGTTTAGGGGTATGCATACTCCTGCGTCCCCCCAGAAAAAACCCCACTGCCTTTAATAATTAGCAACAGATTAATCTTAGAATATGGTAAATCATAAGTCCCTTCAGGAAGGATTTTGCCCTATCGAATGTAAGCAATATGGCTGTTTTGTTTTTTTTAAAAAAGGATACTAAAAGCAGGACCTTCACAGTCACACATTTGTTAGGGGTTAATCAGAGTTGTTGCGGCAAGCTGATCAGTCATGCATCTCATGCCCCAGTCTCCACCATCTCAAAATAGCCCTGCCATCACTAGTGCCAAAGGTAGGAGTCAGTTAAGTCTCCTGGCTTCTAGAATACTGCTGGCCCTGTTGCTATTGGTGATGCTGTCAACTGAGAGCTAAGCAGAAAGGTAACAGAACTTAATGCAGAGTCTGTTCGAAAGAAGAACAGGGTGCCCAGAGGGAATGATGTTGTGGCTCGGTAGAGAAATAAAGATTGATGGAGATGGCAGTTGAAACAGACTTTGGAAAATGGTCCCCGTTTATCTAGTAGCCTACAGTGGGATATGCTGTGCAGGATAGCCTGAAGGACCCAGTATTCTCCTAGTCCTGCACTGTATGAGATTACCATACCCTCCAAAATTTCTCCTATGGAAATAGGGATGTCCTATTCCATAACAACAACAACAACAACAACAACAACAACAACAACAACAACAACAACAACTTCTTTATTATTTATACCCTGCCCATTGGACTGGGTTGCCCCAGTCACTCTGGACAACGTCCAACATATATAAAAACATAACAAAACATTAAACTTTTTTTTTTTAAAAAAATTCCCTATACAGGGCTGCCTTCAGATGTCTTCTAAAAGTTCTATAGTTACTTATTTCCTTGGCTTGAGGGGTTGCATAACACCATACCCTCCAACATTTCTTCAATGAAAATAGGAATATCCTACCATACCCCCCAACATTTATCTGACGTCCTAAGAAAAAGCGGGACATTCCAGGAACAAATCAGAAACTGAGACGGGTTCTGTAAATCCAGGACTGTCCCTGGAAAATAGGGACACTTAGAAGGTCTGAATTACTCTTTGTTCAGCTTGGCCACATAGAGCAGAAAAAGAAGAAATGAGCTTACAGTACAGTACAGTACATTAAATAAAAACTTTTTTTAAAAAAATCCCCACAATGCTTGCATGAGGGAAATGAACCAAATTAAATTGACTGGAATTACCAGTGTGAGTTTGTAGGGAAGTTTCAAAGTAGTTTGGTCACTTTTGCAAGAAAAGAAGAGTTTTACAGCTTGTCTGAGTGAGGGCCGTAGGACAGACAATGCCATTCCCGAAGAATTGCAAACCTTCAAACCAGCCTTGCCTTTCAAATTCAGTGACAGCCATTCTAATGTGTCATATTTTATTGACAGAGCTATGTCACATTGCTGAAGGGGAATTATGATAATTCTGCATTTTGGGTAAGCTGCTTGAAATGTTATTGCTTTAATATTTAGTTTTCATACCAATGTACATAATAAAATGACCAGAGGGGGTAGCTGTGCTTGCTGCAACAGGTGATTACTAAAACACATTATATAAGAAACAGCAAAAAAAAAAAGTATTGTGGCGCCTTAAAAGATCAACAAATTTATTACGGCACAAGCTTTCCTGAACTACAGTGCACTTCATAACCTTCTCATGCATCTGGTGAAGTAGTCTATAGTTCATGAGAGCTTAAGTCATAATCAATTTCTTAGTCTTTCAGGTGCAATAAGACTTTTTGTTATTTGTAATACAGTAAATTTTAGTCATCACCTTGTCATTAAAAACTCCAACTGCCCTGATTTTTCAGGCCTGCCATGGAAAAAGTACAATCAAGCGCTGAATACAATTACACAAATATTCTCAGAACAGGTAAACCTCAGGTGGTGATAGCAAATCTGTGACTCACCAGACTCCCACAATATCATGCCTATTCCTTGGCATTGACGGCTACAAAAAAAAGGATACTTCTTCACTACCATTGCATCTTTAGAAGGTCCACCCAGCAGAGCAGGGCCTATTCCAGCTGGGGCTGGCCAAAGGGGGAAGGGTATGAGAACTCTCAGAAGGATGCTGTGACGTGTGCTCAAGACACTCTGAGAATAAAACCAGTTTCGTCCACCTTGCCTTGGATGCCGCCAATTTTATTTCAGGCAATGAATGTGTCTGGAGCACCATCTGGTCCTGTCTTGCAGGACAAGTTTGGGCTATCACAGCTTGAATGTATGGACGAAATGCCTGGAGGGGAATGATCGATCGAATGTTTGCTCAATTCCTGCCCTTCATGGCTGACAGCATCTAGCTCAGTGGGGTGGACCTTCTTGGAGCAAGGGTGATTAATGCCTCTTTGCCAGCTGCCTGGAAACAGGTGGAAATGATGATCTGGAAGTCAGCAATAGGCTGAACGAAGCCCAATCAATAGCCTGCTTCTGATTTTCTCTTTGCCCAGGCAGGCACATTATGTGACCCATGAGAGCAGCAAAATAACCAGACTGTACAATGGCGATGGGATAAAATCAGGCCAAATCTTTATTAACAGTAGCAGGCAGGGCAAGGGTTGGCATGGCATTGGGTCCCAGGATCAGTTAATCATTCCACAAGCCCCATGTTGATGGAATGGATCCGCTGGGCTTAGATCGCTCCAAACCTGTATGACAGTAGTCAGCCAGTGATGAACCTTGCCGCGATGCAAGCCAAGCAAGCAAGGTCTCATTGGGGGACCAGGGTGCAGATTCCAACCAGGCAGATACCGAACCCATGCTTGGGTTTTGTTGCAGTCAATCCTCCCCTCAGGCCCCTTACACCCCCCCCCCCAATAATATGTTGATCCTGACCAATGCCATTTCCACCCTCATACAAACAATGTTCTTCCGCCTAACAAAGGAAAACCAAAATTTCACTGAGGAAATGGCGGGTGGTGGCGGGTGGGCAACCCAACCAAGTGCTAATCAGGGAGACAGACAGACACACACACACACACACACACAGAGAGAGAGAGAGAGGGGGAGGGAGAGAGAGAGGGGGGGAGAGGGAGAGAGAGAATCCTTTCTGGCCCTGTTAACCAGTGACCCAAAATTGCTCAGTGAAGGCTCTAACCCAACGGTGGGAGGGCGGGAAGTTCTCAAAGCAAAATGGCTGTGAGCTCCAGGGGAAGCAGCCTTATATAGGCTTTCCCCTCCTCTCTTCAGCAAGGGCTCATGAGACAGCTTTTCCCCATGAGCCCACCACACGGAGAAGATACTTACTGGGCAAAACCATGCCCAGTATTTTGCTGCAATCTATGGGCCACATTGCCACAGAGCAAAGGTGTCTCGTGCTTATTGGGCACAGAACGGGGCTTCCCTCACCAACCCTCTTTAGTGGCAGAATGTGCTTTAACATGTTAGGCTACAAGAGGAATCTCAAATGATGCTGCCTTGTGACCTTGCAGTGCCTGTGAAAAGGCTTATATTAAGCTTAAGTTTTTGTTGCTGTTTTATGGAGTCTGCTTTATAAGTTTTAAATGGCTATAAGTGTAAAGTGTTGTTCTTTTAGCTGGTTTTGTTATGTGTCACACTCCACAGAATTTTGCATGCCGCCTGCTTCTGTGGCAAGCGACTAAAAATTGGAAAAACAACAACACTTTCCATCTACCACCTTGAAAGCCTGTCCAATTAATACAGTACAAAGCAAAGCAAAAACCTTACACTGTGTAATATTACATTAATAGATATTCCCCCTCTAGACTGCATCCTGAGTGGACGCTTCATTGTCTCACCCTAGTTCTAAAATACGTATCTCTGGAGCAGAAATTGTCCATTGCACCACTGTCAGTTTCTCATTAAAGCACAATGAGGTTAGACCCTCAAAATAAAATGGTCTTAAGTAACTTTTCTCCAGCAGACTGTGAGGAGATACCTGGCACTACGGCTGGGCGATATCTGGTTTTATTGATATATCACAATGTCTGAAATAAGGATGGAACTATGTAGAGGCTGGCTTCACAGTTTTTCCCACATTGTGATTTTTACATAGCACTCGCACGCACACACACACTTTCACACACACTTCAAACATTATGAAACTGATATCATGATATGGACTTGAAACCAGTTGTTGACAATTTATTGCCCACCCCCAGTACATATCATGATTCGCAAAATATAACCAGGTAAAAAAATTATGAAACTGATAGCACAATATGGACTTGAAACCAGTCCCAAATGAAAGACTTAAATGAAAAATTGTTGTTTATGGATACTGCAAGATTTTCATGAATGCACTCATGACTGATAATCTTAATCACCGCCTCTCCACATTTATGCTTTACAAAAAACACTGCATTAAAAATGGAGCCCCACCCCTCTCTTTTTTTTTTGCTAACAATTCTAGTATTTCATCCCATTTAATTTCTTGTCTCATACATATATGTGCTGAATGTTTACATCTTCCACAACAGTGCACAAAACAGACATCTTAGGAAATTAGGTACAAGCGCATTTGCATCTCAAAACAGGTCAAGCTAAATCAATTCCACATAAATTACGTTTGTTAGACACAGGGATGCTACGGGCCTAGGGGCACAATCTGTGAAATTAGGCACGCTTCAACACCCTTCCAAAATGGCAAGGTAACTTTGCATGACTGCAGAGAGAGAAGAAAGTGCTGGTATGCAAACCTAAATCGTGCTCCATTCTTCCTACTGAAAAAAGTGTCAATTATATTAATGCCCCAAAATACTATGTATAATACATTAACTCCTCGTGTCTGAATATGTAAGGAATTGAAAGGGATGCCTTTTTAGATGGCCAGCCCCTCAAGACCGGGACTTTACAAATACTAATAGCTGTATCCTATGAAGTCATTGAACAAGCGGGGAAAGATCCACTTACGCAATGGAATTTAACCTCTCTTGTTCCCCACATAGCCCCCCCCCAAAAAAAGAAGCTGTCTGGGGGTTGCTCCAACCCTCAGGATCAGATGTGAGGTGAAGGGGGCAGATACAGGGAGTAGAGGCAGGGGACATTCTATTTCATGAGCAGAAGTTGTAGACAGCCACTTGTACAATGGCCGACCCTATGTGCCTACATGGTGATGTGACAGAAAGGAAGGAGGGAGGAAAGTCTCTCTTCTATTTACCTCACACACTTTTGCTGCGGTTCACATCACCAATTTAAGGGAAGGAATGGGAAAGGATAGTGTATTGGGAGGGGCTGAGACTGGGAGGAGTTGGCTGTCTTTTGAGAACAGGAGGCGGCAGAAGCAGGCTACCCTGTTGATTTAAAAATCTGTGCATTTGAGAGAGCTTCTCTTCATCCTTCATTGTGTTTCTTGAGAAGGTGCCCAGGCTACATGACAAACAGCTTTTTAAAACTATTTTTTTAAAAGCTTCTGACATAATAAACATGTCTGTTGGTTTAAAGAATCAAAAGAGAAAAGCACTGGGCATGCCTAGGGCAGCTCGTTGAATAACCACCACAGTGATCGCCATTTGATTTTAGCACCTGTACTTCTGTGGCGATGGTAGGACTGGCATTGCTTAAGCGGCTGCACATGGGGGACCAAATGCCTATTTTGCAACACACATGTCTGCTCTTGGAGAAGAGAAGTGAGGCTTACCTGGCAACGCCATTTCTCTTGGCAGGTTGGAAGACAGGGCTCCTAACATCCCCTTGCTACTTCTGGGTTGGGGAAAGGTTGATGCACCTAAAAGAAACCACACAAGTGAAAGATGCTGAATTGGCATGCTTAATCTACATGTTTGTGGTCTAAAATCTAGACTGTTGGATCTTGTGGGATGCTCTGCAAGGGGCTTCACAGGACCCAACCATCAGCTATTGGGCAGATGTTGCAAAGCCCACTGGAAAGCACTTTACAGGGTCAGTTGGTTGGTGGTGCCTGCAAACTCCATTTGAGCTGAGCCAGGTTTTCGGGCAGGTGGGCATGGCTTAGCTGAAATGGCCTTGCAGGCCAAATGGTGATGCCTGGCCAGCCTACTTAGGCCAACAGCCAGAAGTTCCCAACTCCAGACCTAAAAATTCATGGAATGAATATTTTCCAAATATTCTTGTGGCCTGATATATAGCAAACTATTCCCCCCCCAAAAAAAAATTCATATAAGTGGCAATTAAATTAAGTCATATTAAAGAGATCAGGTCAGAAGACAGCAGAAAACAGCAACGCTATTTTTAAAGGATCAATCTGTTCAAATATATACATATGAACAGCTTGACGAAAAACAGTTACCATCAAGTTGCTGAGTAAAAATTGATCAATAATTTTGGAATGACTGACAAATCATATTAGAAAACTTGTCTTCAGAAATGACAAAAATATTTTCAGTGCAGAAGGGTAGGAGTCTCAATTTGTTGATGAAAAATTGAAGGACACTCCAGGAGAGGCACAATAACGACACAAGCTGATAATGAAAGGGTCACCCATGCAAGTTGCTTAATTAACTCTTTTTATGAAATGAAATGCTTGCAGTCAACTGTGAATTCTATTCCCACAGCTGCGAAAAAGCTGTCAGAGCACATGATATTTCTATCACCAAAGCAATTTTATATTTTTTTTAATGGGTGGCGTAGAACTGCCAAGTGTAAGCAGACACCATGATTTCTTACAGAGAAGAGAGTTTCACTTCTGGTGGATTGTCCACTGAAAACCTATGGAGCAAATTTTACAAAATGGTTGCCAGATAATCAACAATGATCATGTCACCACAAGATCCCAGATTCTGGACATGTAATGTCGCTTCAGTACAACAGCTAGATGGCCACATCTTTGCACTATAGCCTCATCTATTTGTTACCTTCTTGTCCCTGCCATAGAGAGGAGAGAACTTCCTTCTGACTCCCCCTTGTCTCCCTGTTTCTGTCTCTGTTTGTTCATTCCATCCCTACTCCCGATTCCTCACTCTTGTGCATGGCTGGTGCCATTTTGGGGTGACACACGACAGCACTCACAGCCTCAACACTCAAAATAGAAGGAATAATGATGGGAATTCTGAAATAGGCGACTGTGTGTCAACCATATGAATTATCAACCAAGTATGAATGATCAACTACTTACATTTATATTCCCAGTCAAATATATTTGCAATTATAAAAGTAAAACAAAAAAGCCTTTGAAGTGGCTTGCAATGTAAAAGAAGAGGGAAAGAAAACCCCAAGGAATTGCAATCAAACGCAAGCTGAAACAAGAACATCAACACAAAAGCCACATGGACTAAGGACGAGTTACGTAGATCTTTTCTATCCCATGGGCACCCTGCAAATTAAGCTATGGTCTGAAAGGGGGAAGCCCACATGATTAGCCCCACCCAAGTGGGTACCATGTTCACACATAACTACATGGCAGCACCAGAAAGCAGCTCTAATGCAGCACTGTGTGTGTGTGTGTGTGTGTGAGAGAGAGAGAGAGAGAGAGAGAGAGAGAGAGAGAGAGAGAGAACAAACAAATGCAGTCGTATAGTAGAGCAGAAAAGGGGAGGCAGAAATAAGATTACATCATTGGCTGGTGCATCACCTACAATTACATCATCTGATGAAGCATCAAGGTAATGACATACCTTGGTGGTCTGACAAGTGAATGAGGTGAAAACAAGGCTTTCAAGTTTTACAATCATTTGTGACATATTAACACGGAGGGAGTTGCAGAAAATGAAATCAAGCAGCAGCTGGATAGTCATTTTCCTTTGATGGGGTTCGGCTTCATCCTTGCAGCTTGAATAGCGACGTGTGTGCAAGATGGTTTGCATTTCTAATTAAAACCTCAAGTCTGCATTTCAACTCAGTGCTAAAGCTCAATGTGATTTTAAAGTTGAACCCGTGCAGTCAGAAGCAAGCCTTCCATACTACCAGCCAGCTATCCATAAGATTGTGGTCATGCCACACAGCTCATTAGAGACGCGAACCTAGGTCCCTATAGCTAAATGCCAACACGTTAACCCCTACAACATCCTTTACCTGCATACGCTAATCAGCTGGGTATGACAGCTTCGTTTTTTAGCTTTCCTTGGGGCAAGGGTGGCTGTCATTGTGAACTTCTGTGCTTCAAAATTTACCACCACTCCATTATGAGGGAGAAAGAGAGGGAGGCCTTAGGAGCACAAGACATTGAACACGCCCAAACAACCCAGTCTGCAACACAATTTAAGTTATTCTGTAATGCAGCAGTGCTACTGTCAAACTGAGCCCCCCTCCCTCAATAGAAGACATAACAAATCACTGAAGCTTTCAGAAATCCTGTAGAGTCTCATCAGCTGGTTTTCTGATTAAATACTTCTTTCTTGATATTGTCAGACTGTTGCAGAACCGTTTGACAATTCTCTGGTGAGCCACAAGAAACAAGATGTTTTGAACAAAACCTGTGGATGTTTTCTTCCTGTGGTGCTTTTGAAACATCGTCTTTGACAGATTTTGCTCCCAAAAGATTGATGTCATAATGGAAGTTACACAAAAAGAGATGATGAGAAAGAATACAATGGGTATGGTATCCTTTAAAAAAAACAAAAACAGAAAATAGTTATTTTACCCTGGAACCTCCCTCCTCCCCACACCACCTCAAATAGATAAATGAAGTTCAGCTCACACAGGATAGTCTCTTAATTTGGCTGGTTTTCAGAGGAGAAAATGCTATATCAATACACCCACTGAAGCAATTTTGAAACCTGACTTCAGTATTTAAAGCTACAGTGGTACCTCGGGTTACGAACTTAATTCGTTCCGAAGGTCCGTTCTTAACCCGAAACCAGTCTTAACCTGAGGTGTGCTTTTGCTATAGGGGCCTCCCGCTGCCGCCGCACCGCCAGCACGCGATTTCCGTTCCCAACCTGGGGCAAAGTTTGCAACCTGAGGTAACTACTTCCGGGTTAGCGGAGTTTGTAACCTGAAGCATTTGTAACCCGAAGCACCACTGTACAATTATACACCCATACAGCTTTGTAACCCATGGGAAGACTGATATTGCTACCCAACTTGCTATTTCTTATTTCAAGGCAACTCATGAAAATGCATTATAAACATTTATACATTCCTAGACCTTTGCTGAAAACCAGGTGAACTCTTCTTACCTGGTCATAAATCTATATTGAGAACCTTAATGCACTTTCATTTTTCTAATAATTGTTGAATTATGTTCACAATGCAACTCTCACGCTCTGCCTCGAGTGGGAATATTTATCCTAAGGATTATTTATTTATTTAAAATAATCATCCTTCCCTCCTTCGCCTTAGCCCCAAGAGTTAATAAACTCTGGTTTGTTTTTTGAAAGAGGAAAGGGAAGCCTGTATTCAAAGGAAGGGCTTGTTCCATGCCTAGAAAGCACGAGTGTGATAGCTTTACTGCTTTCCCCATATTTTCTAGGCACGGGGTCCGAGAGGTTTTCCATTTACCCTGCCACTTTCCTTGGGAATATTCACTCTTTGCCGCCGAATCAGAGCAAACATCAATCCGCAAAGAAAACTCCATTGACATTTGTTCCGATTCAGTGGTAAACAGTGAGTTTCCCCAAGGAGAAGCAACAGGACAAACAGACGTGTGGAAGAGAGGGGAAGGGGAGCATGTGAGTCTGATTCTTACCACGCATAGCTAACATCTCCTGTTATGTACTGAGCTGAATCCTAGAAGAATGGGATTCAGAATGCAGCAGTCTGATTGGTCTGCAGGAGCCACCCAATCCAGCTCCAGGTGGAAGTGAATCCGCAACCTGATTGGCCTACAGGAGTAGCCTGGGATTAGCCAATCACGTGGGGCACATTGTGTAAATAATGTATATATATATAGCAGACGTTTTGGGAAAAGATTCATTCATTACTACTATGAGCTGAATAAAGAGCATGAAACGCACACTTGACTCTGAGTATATTTCATCTCCTGTTCTTGTTGGACTCCAACTCCCAACAGGCAGAATAGTGAGGATGGAGGATGTGATCCAACAACATCCACAGAGGCTAAGGAGTTTTTGGACCATCTCTTCCCAACAGATTCCGCAACATTACCGAACAGAGACTCTGTTGTTTTTCTTCTACACCGTTATTACAGTCTATGTAATTCTAATTCTAATTCTCATTCTAACAAAAACAATCAGGGCTTTTTTTTCCAGCCAGAACTCTCTGGAACTCAGTTCCAGCACCTCTCAGGTGGGACCTATTGCCATTCTGAGAGAACAACGGAGGTGTTCATGGTGAGTTCTGGCACTTCTTTTTTTAATGATGATGATAATGATAATGATAATGATAATGATAATGATAATGATACAGTTCCATATTTAAGCACTGGGTTGATTAAATCCCTTAATGCTGACATGTGTATGGCAAACTGGAAAGAGTGAGTGCCATAGGCTAATTGGGACCATCTTCTAATCACAGGCCATTTCACAGAGCTAATAATACAAAAAGCATTCATTAATTGGTAATTAAATATCCAGGATGCACAGGCTGTCAAAACTGGAAAGCCAAAATCATCCTTCATACACTCTAGCCCTCAGTTTCAGGGCACACAACATCACTGCTGTGCCAAGCGAGACGGCAGCTTTTTCCAAGCTGAAGGAAGCTGGCAAAAAGCCAGCAACTGATTTAGCTACTAGTGTCAGCTTAGTGGCACAACGATTAGATAGATGAGAGATAGACAGACAGACAGACAGACAGACAGACAGACAGACAATCTTCTTTCAAAAGGTGTAGAAGACCAAGAGCAACTTTTCCATGTATGATTCATCAAATATTTCCAGGGAACACAAGTTCATTTGGGCTGGCAATCTCCCATGAAAAACCAGTCTGGAAATCAATTCAGAAATCCACATCAGGGCAATGCCTTTATTTGACCGACCAAAATGTCACAAAAGGGGCAGAGCTGTGCAGCTTTGCTTACCAAGGAAACTGAATGTTCAGTAGGGTCTTTCATTTAGTCCCAACATTGTAATAAAGTCCCATGCTTGCTCAGAGCAGCACTGGGTTCTTTGCTGACCAGAATCCAGGCAGGCAGGGCTTCCTGAAGTAACCATGTGATCCTGCAACACTGCTGAAATATTGTCAACTGTGAATGAGCACAGGCCTTTTCTAACATTTTAAGAACAAAAAAAAATGCTCTTAAAGCAAGGGATGGGCAAATATGTAATCTTATGTTTTCTCAGTTTCCCACTTCTTTCACTCTTTTTATTATTATTATTATTATTATTATTATTATTATTATTATTATTATTATTATTATACCCCACTCACATTTCCATTTTAGTTTGCTTTTTTTTAAAAGGTGCACATGAAAATTCATCTTCATTTTAGCACAACTTTCTCTTAATATACACATTTGTAAATTTATCCTAATATACACATTAGGCAAAACTCCATACACATTTCCGCAAAGCAATTTTTCCTAACCTAATGATTTTTGTGGATTTCTAAATTTCTAAAGAAGGTGGTGTTACAGTGGATTGTGTCAGAGTGCGTGAATTAAGCAGGTTCGGCTTTAAATGTTGTCAGATTTCTGCCCCATTCCTACTTCAAACTTTAGAAACAGCCCACACTCCCTTAACTTGTAATGCCACCAAACAACGTTTCTGTGGGTCTACTTTGTGCAGACAGATACTGTACCACCCTTGGTAAATACTGAGAGAATATCAGATACCATTATCCACAAAGATGGTTTCACCTCTATGGCTTGGGTCCAAAGATCAGCTTGTGTAAATGGAAGACATATCCCTTTGTGCATAGTGCAGTCACTAATTTCCAACAATTCCTTCACCATCTCAAGCTGCACCTCCCTCCACATTGTATCACCCTCCATTTGCTGGCAAGGGGTCAGAGAGCATGAGGGGCTGCAGAGGAAAAGGATCAAGAATTGTGCCTGGAAAACACTGTCCGTTATTTTGGTTCCAAGCCTGTATTTGGCAGCTGTAAGAATTAATGTTAACAATGGTTGCTAATCATTTGGTGACTCACGGGTCAAGCTGAATGCAATATACCAATAGCAAGTTTACCTGCTTTCAGCTGAGCTATTCCTATTTGTATTCTGGAACTGAAGCACAAAGCCTTAATGCACACACCGTGCTTTTGCTGGCTTCCACAAGCGAAGAAAGATTAAGAGCTGCACATAATGCATTTAGTGTTTCATTTACTAAAGTACATTTTATAATCCCATAAGAAAAGGATTTGATGGCACCCCTGACCTGCCAGGCAAACAGTGGAGGTGCGCACATTGTCCAAAGAACTTCTGCACACAGCCCCTGTCACACAGCACCTCAAATGCTGCTGACCTACATTCCTCAAGGGGAGTCGAGCCTGCCAATCACTCCAAATCAGGCAACATTAGTTGTGATGCAGAAGACTTCACACAACGTGTCAGATTGACACTAACGCCCCGTCATTTGTCTCCAAACACAAGAGAAATGTCAACACAATTTTCCAGAACTACAAGCATAAAACCATTTTTCCACTACATAAACACACACACACACACACACACACACACACACACACACACACACACTATATATATATTTCCCCTTCTTTCCTCCCTTTGTGCATCTTGAGACATCTGTCAAGCCGCATAGGTGCGTTGCTTTCCTAGCATGTTGTTTGAACATAAATGAAGTGCCACAGAAGTGCAGCCAGTTGCTTCCTTCATTCTTGAGCCTGATTAATTGGGGGGGGAATGAGTTGGCATCTATTATGGGTAGTGAAACCCCAGTTTGAGGGGCCTCATCTGGAGCCCCCAAGCAAATGTTTCTCTTCCCCCCCCTCCAGCCAGACCCCACCAATTTTGTCAGTGGCATCAAAATGGAGGGTGGAATAATAACGCTGGGGTGGGCAGAGACTTACTGGAGATCCAATAATGGCTCTCCCATTTCCTGAGCAGTTTCAAGGGAATAACAATATCCAATAAACTGTTTAATCATTAGATTTCTTACCCGTCCTTTACCACAAGGTCCCAGGGCAAGATACAATAAAATACACAAATATATAAGAGATAAAAGAGTCATAAGTATAAAACAAATGTAAAAAAAAACTGCAAACAGTTCAAAATATAAAACAATTCCATATATAAAAACAATACCATTAGTGAAAAACAATTGCACGTATGAAAACAGTTAAAAGTTGTTGCACTACAGATGCAGACTGGGATAAATATCTCCACTTAAAGGCTTCCTGAAAGGGGAAGGTCTTCGGAAGGCACCAAAATGACAACAGAGATGGTACCTATGCAATATGTAATGGAAGCTCTTTCCAAAGAAGTGCCACCACACTAGAGGCCTGAATGCTGTATCGGGTGGAACAGACAATAGGATAGTTGTAGCAGCAGGTATTCCTACTGAAAACATATCAACCAGCAGCTGGGCTCCTGGATTAATGGATATACACCCATTGCCTATGCCAGTCCGTTTTGGGGGCTTAATCCAACCTCTGTGGCAGTATATGTCCTGGGGTAAAACCCTAAAAAAAGCTCAGCAACTTTGGTTGGCCCTCACACATGTTCACTTCACCAAATCTGGCCCTCTTTGAAAAACGTTTGGGCGCTCCTGGGGCCCTACACCAAACCTATGCATCTGTAATCAATGAGGTTGTGGCCTAATTATATATAGTCCAACATCTGTCTCCTCGTCTTCATTTGCCTCATGCACCCATTCCCTCAGCTTCACCACACCTGGGTCTGCAAATAATATTTGGCTTTACTAGGTTTTAATCTGTTTTACAGGCAAAATACTGCAGTAGGGATCATTGATGATAAAGATTACCATTAAGACGGCCACTCCTAATAAAAATGAGTGCTTGCTTCAGGCTGCAATCGTCTACCTATTTTACTGACAGTAAGCTCCACTGAACACAGAAAAAAATCTTATGAATAAATATGGGTAGAATTTCACGAGAAGTTTGTAAATTTTAATTTAATGGAATCTTTGGGAACATTTTTCTCCAAAGAGAAACCGGTTTCATTTAATTAATATAAAGTGGTGTAAACATAATCAATCAATTAACAGCTAGTTGGTTATTTGGATGACGGGCTTTGCAGAAATAGGCATGTAGCATTTTGATGCTGAATGGATACTGTAATTGGCCCAATGATAGATACCACTTTATCAGTGCTGCATCTCAGGATCAACACAGGAACAATAATCTACACTAAGGTATCTGTCAATTAAAGGCAAATCATTCTCCATTAATTATTGTTGATGTGTGGGGTTTTTTTTGTTGTTGCATTGGAGTCAGACTTCACTAGAGGCTGGTATTTTGCAAAATACCAATAAATTACCCTGATAGATTTCAGAATCAGGCCACAGTGAAGTTTTTAAGCTGCCCCTTCTTCTTGATTATAAAGACATTTTTCATTTTCAAGTTGATATATTAATGTATCATTGATGCCAACATGAGTCGGCAATACAGTGACAGCTCTTTCAACATGAGCAGCATTGTACTACAAAATAATCTACTGAATCTGTGGTTTTCCATGCAACATGAATCTCAATTACAGTCCCCTTAATTGCTGGAAAATGAAAGCAATTGATTATGTCCCACAAGCTTCATTTTCTTCACCACCAGAAAGGATCTACAGTACAAGGAATTCAGCCTTTTTTTTAACCTGTAAAATAGCCAGCAGTTTGCATAAATAAAGAATATGCATTTTTAGAATACTAGGCAGAAAACTAAACAAAAGCTGCTCCACACACCCACACCCAAATTTGTGTGACACATTACTAGCCTCGAAAAGGCATTTGGTAACATCAGATATTTTTCTCACGTGCCAGTTCTAGGTTAAAAACAAAAGTTGGACTCCGAAGACTTATTTTGAGGTACAGCCAAGAACTAAGGCATGGCCGGTGGGGTTTCTGGTTATTTTCCTTTGAATGGCAGGCGCACACACAAATATTCCAAGGCATTTTACAGCTGCTTCTGAAAAACTCCAAAAGGGATTAGCCACATGGCATTGAGCAAGGGAGCGCTGTTTATGCAGTGAAAGCCCAGAGCTCCCATGGGCACAGGGAGCTGGTTGTGCAGTTCTTTGGTTCCAGGCCAAAGTTACAAGTTGAGAGAAACAGACAAAAAACAACAACAGTTTATTTAAAACGCATATGTACCTCCTTTCATCGACATTTTCAAGGCACCTTGCAAACATTTAAGTAAAACAACAATGGATACATATAAGAAATAGGCGCTAAAATGCAGCTGGAAGTCAAGAATTAGAACACTTAAGATGGTAAATGTATTTTAAAATGCCTCCTTCATACCCTCCAAATGTCCCCAATTTTCCAAAGGCAGTCCTGGAATTACAAAAGCCATCCTGGCTTTTGATTTGAACCCAGAATGTCCCTATTTCCTCTGCAAGTGCCACCGCTGCTGAGTCCAGGAAGAGGAGCTTGTGCTTGTGCTGAGCAATGGCAATGGCCATTGTCACAGCTGCAAGCAGCCCATGGCCTCTCCTTGCCATCGCTGCCGGCCTCCTTCTCTGGCAGCTCATAGTTGCTGTTGGAGAGTGGCTGAGGAGGAGGAGGAGGAGAGGCCACCTCCGTCAAGGCAGAGGTTCTTAGAGGCAGGCAGAAATCAGGGCCATCCTGGGTGGGAGGAAAGGGGGAGAGGAGATGAGCATAAGGAGTTTGGATTACTATGATTTGATGGATATGTTAATTGGCTGTTTTTATTGGAAAATTAATAAAATGATTTTTTAAAAGGTTTGATTTTTTAAATGCTTTAATAACAAACAAACAAACAAACAAACAAACAAATACAAAACAAAACAGTGGTACCTTGGGTTACGTACTTAATTGGTTCCGGGTTGCCGTTTGTAATCCAAAAAGTATGCAACCCGAAAATTGCGCTTTACGCATGCGCGAACTGCGCAGAACGCTTCTGTGCACACGCAAATAGCGCACGCACCAAAAAACACTTCTGGGTTACTGGAGTACGTAACCCAAAAACACGTAAGCCGAAGCGGACATAACCAGAGGTACGACTGTAATAATAATAATGATGATGATGATGATAATTTCTACCCCACCCATCTGGCTGGGTTTTCCCAGCTGCTCTGGGCAGCTTTCAACAGAAGATTAAAAACAGAATAAAACTTCAAACATTAATAACTTCCCTAAACATCCATGTGTATCCATGTCTAATCTTGCCCCTTTCTAAGATTTATTTTTTGGTGTGTGTTTTTCTTTTTGTGAAATAAATAAAATAAAAATCAGGATTAAGAGGTTTTATCAGGACTGTTCAGGGTGTATGTGTTCTGTCCCATTGGTGTAGTGGTGGCAGAAATGTTCTGCGGGGGTGAGGGGGGGACACAACCAAAAATGGTTGCTCCGGGGAGGGGTCAGTGAAGAGGAGTAGGAAATGTCCCTATTTTCATCTGAGGAATGTTGGAGGGTAGTATGCTACTTACATTTTTAAAAAGTGTTTTTTGGGTCTGGTGCCTAAAAGTAAGCAAAGGTGGCACCAGGTATACCCTGAAGAGGGCATTCTGTAGCTAAGGTACCACTACTAAAAAAAAAAAAAGAGTGTTACAACTAATCTCAGCTCTGAGTAAAAAACCATCAGCTTACTACCGTAGTGTACAGATAAATTGGCATGGAAAGTGGCACTGCTTCAGGTTTCCAAACTATTTATGGCCTTAGAGGTGAACACCAGCAATTTGAAATAGACCCAGAAGCAAAAATGAAGCCCATAAAGTTTTTCTAAGACTGGTGATATTTGAGACATCACTGCCAGTCAAAATTCTGGTCGGTACATTTTACAGCAGCCAAAGCTTCCAAACCATTTTCAGAGGTAACCCTATATACAGCACACTGCAGAAATCCAGACAGGTCGTTACTAGAGTATAGATAACCATGGACAGGTTACCTCTGTTCAGGTGAGGCTCCAGCTTGTGCAAAGAAGCCCTGTACTGGCTTAGCCTCTTAAGCCATGGTTGGAGTAAAGAGCATAGCTAAATTCTCAACCTCAGCGTGCTACTCCAGCCAGAATTTGTTAAATACTTTCTATTCATAGGCTCTCCATCTTGTCAGAATGAACCTTCCATTTATTGTTCCTATTACATCCGATATTGTGGAACCTATTGTGGGCTTACCCAAAGAATAGCTAGAAAACCCAACAGTGTTTTGTGGTCCCCTCTGCAGGAGACCCTACATTTTATCAAGCAATGTTGAATCCTACTCAGGGCACCATATATGGAATTTACTTATTTTTATCCTCAAACCACCCTCTGAGGTAGATGGTGCTAAGCAACACTGACTTGTCTGAGGCAACCCAGTCAGTTTCCTTGGAGCTAGGGAGATTTGGATTGAAGTGGTTTGTTCCTGCGAATGCCTGAAAGCCCCTCCCGTTTGTGGCAATTTCAGATACTTGTTGCAAACCTCTTCCTGTTGCTTTGATGCTGCCTGGCACTTTTTTGTCCTCCTGGCCGCTTGTGGTTTGGCAGCCTACTTTGTTCCTCTGCTCCTTTGCCCTCGCTGCCATTTAATCTGATTGCCTATAGCAACCCACAGGAGTCTGGCAGCCGCATCACAATGGGCGCGTACGACGTGATGTCACACAGGCACTCATAAACAAAGCCAGCAAGGTTACTTTCACTCCTTCCCCACTCAGGGATTAATTCAGCTGCAAAATATGAGCATTTCAAAGAAGATATCAAAACCTGTGAATATCCGGGCACACCCCTCACTTGAATCCTGGTCTCCTTGACCCAAGACTCTTTCTACAGTGGTGCCATGGATTAGTCAAATGAACACCCAAGCTAGTCACAACCCAGGGAAACATTGTACCAGCAGCTAAAACATTTCTCAAGAAGCAAACTGTTCAGACAAGCTGTGATCTCAAAATAGTAGTTTGGGATGGCAATGCAAGATACAGGCAATTCTGTCCTTAAAGTTCTTTAAAAGCACCCATGCCTCATTATTGAAAAGAAACTTTTAAAACCATCCAACACGAGGGAGGGAGGGAGACAGAGGCAATGCCGACTCAGATGGTATATTCCTATTTCAGTCCCTTTGCTCTCGGCTTTCTCCCACACCCTCCTGCTTTTCTGCTTTCTCTCGCTGCCTGTGCGTCTCCACCTAACACTCCCCCTGCAGTAAGCTGCAGAATGGGACACTCTTGTTCCAAAGCCAGCCGGCAGCTGTCACATAGCGGAGGCAGCAAGCAGCCTGAGCAAAGAGTGAACCCACTCTGTCATTTAGGATGACTCACAGGGAATTGGCATCAATCCCTCTCTTTCTTGTAGTGGACGGAGCACAGCCAAAAAGCTACACTGGACCAGATCAAGGTAAGACAGGAAGAATGCTTCTCTCTTTCTCTCTCTATAGATATATGAAAGCAATACACCTCTGAGGCTTTGATGGATGGCTGACACTGGTACTCTACACCTGGCATGGCATGTCACTAGTAATTCCTTCCTGGTCTTAGCCTCTGGGGTGCTGTTCTAGAGCTGTAGTCCTTGATCACAACAGACAGACTGAAGCCAGCCACACAGATTGCTTTTCTTTCTCAAGTGCAACTTTTCTTAATGAGGGTATTGCTCCCAGGCTCCGGCAAGATATAAAAAGATGCTCAACATTCCTAAACTCTCCTCTCGGGAGGCACCACAGGGATCAATTTTAGGGAAGACCAGGGGTCTATTAGAAACGCAGCCTTGCAGCTTTCCTCACTTGCAAAATTGAGCTCAGGTTTCGTAGTTCAAAGAAGCACTTTGCTCAATCTGTTGCCCACCCCACCCCACAAGATATCCCTGGCAATTCAAAGCCTCCCAGGCACAAATACATCTCCTTAATTTATGCTGAGTGTTTTGAAAGCCACGGCACTCACTCAAGCCATCTGAAAAAAGCCCACCAAGGGACTATCAACTGTACTGTGCTGTGCTGATACTGATAAAAAAATTGCCTGGCACTACATTTTGATAAAAGAAACCCACAAATGTGCATGTGGGGAGCACCCTGACATTTGTGGGGGTAGCTAGCAACTCGTTCCTTTGAGCCATAGGGAACCATTTTATGTTCCTGGGTACAGTTTTCTCCTATTAGTTGTCTGAATCTGGTGTCTAGTCCTAATGCTACTGCTTGCATTTTATCTTTGGTTTCTAATTGAAATATCCATCTTGCTTGTGTGCGCTCTCTGTTGAGCTAATGTTCTAAGAACCAGCCGGTTTATCTCGGAAGTGGTTCCATTAAATAAACCTTTCCAGAAGTGCATTTAATACATGGAAGAGAAGCTGAGCAGAGACCTCAAACAATCTTTATGAGCTGTGCTCCTTGATGTCTGTTTTGGACCAAAAGCACCAAATAACTTTCTCTAACTGTAATAATAATGCATGCAGCGCTCTTTTCTCCGCTGGGTTTTATTTTGTGTGCTGTAAATGGAAGTGCTTTATTGTTTGTCCTTTACATCGTGCTTGGTTCACCTGGACCCAGTATGGATGGGAAATACTTTGTAATGAGTTGATGGCTTTTATGCAATTAAAGGGTCGGACAAGAGGCTGCTCATGCAATAACTAACACTGTGGGGTTGTGTATAGAGACTGGACACAGTTTATTATGCTGGTTGTTTCCACTATTTCTGCATGAACTGGTACATGAAGAGCTGTGGTGCCTAAATGTGGTTATTGGTGTAGCAAGTAAATCTGCTGATTGCTGCTGTATTGAGTGCATTTCTGATCTGAACAGTTGCATCCTTCACTAGGGGTAAAGATGGCAGTAACACATCCCCTGTGCCCGCAGGCATAGCAACACGCCCACACTTCTGAGTCCTAGAGAAGACTCATAAACACTGCGACTGAAACTCATTTGTAATGCATTATATTTAATTGCTTAAACTGTGCTTATTTTTTTAATGCTCCGGTGCTTTGTGTGTTCTTAGAAAATGATATTGCTCTTCAAGAAGTTTAATTACATCTACCTTAAAATCTTTTAAATGTGAATCCCACCTTATTTCATAGTGGCTAATAGTAGTTAAGCCATCTGTGCTGAAACATGTATTGAAAATGTGCTATAATAGATCTCATGCTTGACCCTAACTTGCCTTGCTCCACCCACCCAAGCCAGCTTTGTTTTTCTATGGTTTTAAGTTTTCTAAAACTTTCAGGAAAGTGTTCCAGGCTGGGATGACACCCCAAGGGAAGAAAATTCTACAATTTACAGAACAATCAAAAAGAAAGCTTGCATGCTAGCATGTCAGGCAGACTGTATTCCCAACAGTGAATTCTCTATTGACTACTGGCATTACAATGGTTTATCGGGGATGATATTATACCCAATATTCTTAGAGCTCTAGGAGTGAATACTAGGCATTGAATTGTGCCTGCTCGGCTGCAGGAAGCCAGAGGAAAGGTTTGTGGTATTTTATTTAAAAAACAATCCAACCTTGTTGAGACACCGTGGAACTCCATAGTGGATGAAGGATCTCCTGAAGTCCTCAAGAAGAAAAAACACATGGAGTATATTACAGTAGTCTATAGTTTCAAGGTTATAATAAATTCTTATAAAAAGGGGCAGATTACCAGTACATTGGGGAAATGCTTGCTTGCCCTCTGCAGAAACCTGGGGTTCTAGGCAGAGCAATGTGTCCAGGAGAGCCTCAAGGTTGGAGACCTGAGTAAGCAGGGACAGCTGAAACCAAACCAGCAGCATGTGGTTCCCTTTCCATCTCCTCCCAAGCACATTGCTTCAGTCTTGTCTAGTCAATTCAGCTCTAAGACAGAAGTACATGTTGCATGCACAGGCATCCCCCCACCCTATGGTCTGCCCAAATTCCATGAATAATTAGACATGACATCTAGTGTTTGTGTCAAGGTCCAATAACAAGACCGACAATCCAACAAAGAGATCCCAGGAGTGGCAGATCCAGCAAAGGAGTAGCTGCCAAGGCAAACCATGGGTCTTCCTTAAATGCCCAGGGAGTGGCCCACAACCACCCCCCTTGGTTCCCTTCCGATTGGCCAATTGAGTGAGTGGGCTGGATCCACTTCCCAGGCAGCAAGCTTGGCCCAGGGACCTCCTTTGCTGCTTGGAAAGCAACTCAAGGGGCCTCCCCCATTTGATCACAGAGGGTGGAGGGAACAGTGGCCCACAACAGCACCCGCCAAGAAGGGTGAGTAGAAACAACAACAGACAGTCACGGTATTTGTACTTCAAATAAATATACAAAACCGTGTAAATAACTGGAGGAATGGCATAAATATGAAAACTAAACTGACAATATCGTAATGCAAAGGACGTTTATAAATATTCCATCAAAGGCAAACCTATATATGCTCTGAATCATCAAAGTGCTAATATAAAGTGCTACTACAACGTGCAAAAATACAAAGTGCCATAAATGTTCAATATAATGATGAAGATGGTATAGAAAATGTCTATAAGACGCGAAAGTCCAATCTCACAATGTTGGGGAAGGTGCTTCAGAATCCCTCCAACATGTGGGTGTGTTCTCCCGACGGGTGGCTAGCTTCCAACTTCCCGTTTCACCGACGGTTTCCTCAAGGTCTGGACTTTTCTTTGGTAACAACAATACAAACCATCAACTTCACTACAGATATAAATTCAATATCCAATAAAATTCAATTATACAATGAAAAGTTCATGTACTCACCATCACATCAGAACAAAGAAAACATAACAGCTATTCCCAGTGCCTCAGACTCACATCTTTCCAATACAGCTAATGAGGACTCTAAGTATCTCCAAGTTAAATACTTGCAGGCGGGTTAACATTTAAAGGAACAGATTACTATTTGTGCTTGATGTAAATATTTAAAGATATAGCACCATTAAAGATCTAACTTCATTGACAACATCAGTACATGATATACAGACTTTAACCATTTCTTAAGAAGGTTATAAAGAAACCTATAAAATTTTTGTAAGAATTCTTATATGGTCCAAGCCTCGATCTTGTTGTCAGGGACTAAATGAATATATTATAAATTTATATAATTGTCAGAAAACTAATATGCAAAAGTTTCCCCAGCTTATAAATAAGGACTGAAATCAATATTGAGATTTAAACCTGTGGGGGCTAAGGACCCAAACCTGTATATCCAATAGGATTCCTTCTGATGTAATTTCTTTTTTAAAGCTTCAATGTTTGCCTCAGGGATAGAATGCTTATAAATCACAAACCATTGAAAGTCCGTGGGTTTATGGTTCGCCTCGACAAAATGTGAAGTGAGGGGTGCTTCCATGATCTTATTATGAATACGATTTTTATGCTCCAGTATTCGCATTTTAACTGGTCTTATGGTGCTTCCTATGTACCATAGGCCACAGATACATTGTATAGCATATACGACTCCTCTAGAGTCGCAGGTTGTGAATGATTCTAGTTGGATAGTGTTGTTGGTCCCTGGTATATTGAATTTTTTCACTTCCTTGGTTAATTTACAAGCAGCGCATTTCCCACATTTAAAATGTCCCTAAAATGTCCCTCCAGTTATTTACACGGTTTTGTATATTTATTTGAAGAAGGGTGAGTAGTCTTATGAGAAACATGGGCTGCAACAGAAAGCAGCATGCCTGCATCAAGTTCTCTCTACTGCCTTTGCTATGCAGGATCCTTCATTCCATGTTGTGCTCTCATTACATTGTGTGTTCCCTTGCCGATACCCATAGCAGCCAGTGATATGAAGTGGATTGCCAAGGAAAAGAACACAAAAAGCATATGCATCCTAATTACATTGGGTAAGTGATCCTACATAAGAGGAGCCCTTCCAGATGAGACCAGACCTTAGACCTTAAATGAACATGTAGACCCTGAGCCACAGAGGTTTAAAAATGGGCTCACCAAGGGTTCAATTAATCCAGCATCTTGCTGCCCACGGTATCCAACAGGATATCTCAGGGAAGTCCAGAAATAGGATTTAAAGGCAATACACGCTACAGAAGAAAGGACTTATGTAGTATCTGTAGATGTTTTAGAGAAAAGTAGCTGTTTATTTCATATTTATATATCTCCTGCTGTCAGTTAGGAAGCTCCCAATAGTTTTGATGTGGCTCCTTGCAAGTCTCCTATCCAGGCACTGACCAGAAAAAGACCCACATAGCTGTAACAGCATTGCACTCAGAACATTCTCCAAATTCGAGTTTCCTTTTTCTGTATTTTCCCCTCCCACAGTGAAAGTATTGGTTCATAACTGTGTTTTGTCATTTGGAGCATTCATCTGATAAATGTCACACCTCCAATTGCCATCACTATTTTCCATATTCAACAGGATCAATAAGAAATGTGTATGCAGAGGTTTGGTTTGACAAGGAAGATTACAGTTTGATGATGCGTTGCTCTGAAGCTCCTATTAATATCTAGGATGGTTGGTTTTGTTTTATTTTTGTCCTTTTTTTAAAAAAATGTGGGGAGCAAATTATACCCTGCAAGAGTTCCATCAATTGCTTTAGTTCCATTTTGATGGTTTGAACAAGTCTTCAGTGTAAATGGCAGTGTCTGATCCTGTTTGCCAGTGAATACAATATAAAACCCATTCATAAAGGAGTTTGATACTTATCTGTGTGCTATCAGCTGTTCTCCCCATGTTTCTCTTTAGCTGGAAAAACAGGGTTTATTGAAATGTATGCGATTCAATGAGATAACAGTTCATTTGTAACTTGGCAACCAAGGGAAGAAATCATGTTCCAATAAGACATCACTCGTGCAATCCTATGTTTGCGCTGCCCTGTTCCCAAGGAGATGAACCCTGGGAAAAAAAGCTACCATGCTAAGGCCGCAATCCTATTCAATTAACCTGCAAGCAAGTCCCATTGAACTCAATGGGAGTTAGTTCTGAATAGACATGCATAGGATTGTACTGTTACACTCTGCAAGTGATAGATCTATAACAGAAAGAGACAATGCCAGCTATTACTTCTAACTAGAGATAGCATAGCATCTAGACTTAAGTGCTACCGAACTGGAGGATTTGTTTTCTCTTTGTCAAGATGGATAAACTGTTGGTGTCAAACCTTATTGGATATTCTGCATCGAGAAACATTTTGAGAAGGGTATGTAAAAGAAGAGCTTCTCTTTGCTAGAGGCTTGTGAAGGGCTCCATTGTCCCACATGACGGTCTGGGCCACTTTCCCATTTTTCTCCTCATTCACCTTGGTAAATGGTGTAAAAGTAGTGGCTGGAAAGAGAGGAACAGTAGAACTGGAAAAACAGTGCAAGAAAGTTTGAGAGATAGAAACAGAAGCAACCTGTCTATATAATACTCTTTACTCCTGACGACAGAGGGGGACTGTCCCATTCCAGCCAATCTGAGTGCTGCATGAGGTCTGAGCAATTAGCCTCTCCCATGCCATGACTTTAAGAACAGCAGAAGCAGGGATTTATTTATTTATTTATTTATTTATTTATTTATTTATTTTAAAATCTTATAAGTTGTGTGTCTTTATTTCTCAAATTTAGCCTTTACATGGCTTTGCATATATTGCAGTATTTTATGCATTGAGACTTGCAGCTATTTTTATTGATCATAGTTTAGTAATTCTTTATTGCAATTGTTAAGAGTGAATTTCTGTTTATTATTTGCTGATGTTTTGAGAGTTAACTTTTATTGTGTACTATTATATCCTAGTAGATTCCTGAATATTACTTCATCCGATATAAGTCGTTCCATTTTAAAGTTACGTTTTATTATGACTTTTTGTACTGGATCAGATTATTGTAAGGTGCATGTCCTTTGTTGCATATTTTGTTGCTGTCAACCACCTTGTGTATAGTAGTATAGAAAGGCAGTATACAAATTACAAGTGAAATGAAATGGGGAAAACCACCCCCGGAGCAGTAGCAAACAACAGGTCACAGGCAGCTGGACACCACAAGATCTGGCCAAGCCCTCAGGAGTACAGAAGAGCATAGGAAGTTGCCTTAAACAGAGTCAGACCACGGGTCCATCTAGCTCAGCATTGTCTACACTGACTGGCAGCAGCACACTAGTCTCTCCCAACCCTACCTGGAGATGCCGGGGATTGAACCCGGGACCTCCTGCTTGCAAGGCAGATGCTCTACCACTGAGCTATGGCCCTTCCCCAAGTAGCAAGAAGCTGATTTGGCAAAGTATGAAGCTTAGCCAGGTAGTTAAATGCAGTAGCTTAGCCAGGTAGTTAAATGCAGTAGTGGCCGGCAGGGCAGTACAGGTGGGGATGCATTGTTGACTGGGCTTCCTAGCTAGTGGCCAGGGGGGCGGGGCGGGGGGCAAGGCAGCAGAGAGGCAGCTGAATGTGCATGCGTACTGTGTCCATTTCCCTTCCTCCCACCCACCCCTCTGCGCAGCCCCAGCCACTGGCAACTCACGCTACGCCACTGCTCTGCCTACCAGAAAAAGAGATCTTTGGGTCATGATGGAAAACTCGGTAATAATGTCAGATATGTGTCCTAAAGTAAAAAGGGGGAGTGGGGCTCATTTTTAGGATCATGATTCCTGTCGCGTAGGGCCAGATGCTTTAGCCAAACAGCTGGGAAGTTGTTACTATATATCCAAGTTGTACCAGCTAGCTTCTCAAGTGTCGAGGCGATGCATCCTCTGTCAGAAAAATAACCCCCGAACTGGACCCTTTGTAGGACCCCTTCCTTCAATAGTAGGAGAAAGCTTGGAAATAAAGACAAAAAGTGGCTTAATCTCACCGAAGAAATCCATGACGTAGCTACATTAGGAATGCAACTGAGTTTTGGTTGGTGCAGCTTAGAAACATCTTATAGAACCACAAATACAAAAACTGACAACTAAAGTAATTTAGGACTTGGTTTTTGGAGCATGTTCCCCACTAGAAAAGCCTAAAGAAACTCAAGCTACAGTTTACTTGGGGATAAACCCATTGAACCTGAATGGTGCTTACTTCTGAGTAGGCATGTATAGGATTGCACTGTTGTCTTTTAATCCCCATCCCTGTCAAGTCATAGTTTTAGAAGTCTACATAAAATGTTTGTGTGTTCTGGTAAATAGCTGTGCAATTACTAATTGTGTGATGTTAATGTAGTAATTAAAGAGCAAACAGTAAATCCACACATTTGTGGGAGCCCTTGCCTTCCCCTTGCTATGGGGAAGGCAAAACCTGCAGAGCAGGGGGAAATCCTTCCTGGCCCCGAATACGGCAGCCGTCACCAGACCAAAGCAAAGCCCTTCTAGCTGAAAAGAAAAATAATAATAATGGTTAAAGCAACAAGAAATTAAAGTAGGGAGGGAAAGGGTGGCTCACACTCCTGGCTGACTGGATGAAGAGCACAGTGTCAGCCAGGATATATAGCAGGTGGGCAGACCTGAGTGAGGCCTGCCTGACTCAGGTCCACTCACCCAGCCACGCCCCCCCAGGCTGCCATGGATTTGCCTAATTTGAAACCAGGTTTGGCAGGAAACCATGAGCCTCCATAGCAGCTGAGGGGGGTGCACACAGACAAAGTGGGGTGTCGGTTCTGGGCTGATGGAGGAGGCACTGTGTTGGGGAAGAAGAAGAAGAAGAAGAAGAAGAAGAAGAAGAAGAAGAAGAAGAAGAAGAAGAAGAAGAGTTTGGATTTGATATCCCGCTTTATCATTACCCGAAGGAGTCTCAAAGTGGCTAACATTCTCCTTTCCCTTCCTCCCCCACAACAAACACTCTGTGAGGTGAGTGGGGCTGAGAGACTTCAGAGAAGTGTGACTAACCCAAGGTCACCCAGCAACTGCATGTGGAGGAGCGGGGATGCAAACCCAGTTCCCCAGATTACGAGTCTACCGCTCTTAACCACTACACCACACTGGCTCCATACCGCAAGGGAGGTAAGCAGTCATTTCAGACCCTTCCTTCCCATTTGTTAATATCCAGAACTATCAGTTCTGTATTCAATATGCCTCCTTTCCTTCCCCAAACTGGCCAAAACTATTTAATTCAGTAAAAAATCACTGTGTACTATTGGTTGTATATCCATTCCTTTTTCTCCAGTTATTTGGTGCATAACCTTGAACTGAGAAAATGAAGCAAAACTCAGAACAGTTGAAGCACCCCTTCTTTGTGCTCCTTTGTGACAAATCTCAGAAACATCATTGTATTCCAAAACATTGCATTTGTTCACTTCTTAGAAGTTAAGCTAAATATGTTCAGAATTCTAAACCCCTGGTTCTCTACATTCAGCCATTATCCAAGAAGGCACAGCTTAAATTTTTGAATAATTTACACAGGAAGATGAATAAATTCCAAAGAGTTTATAAACTTCCCCATCAATTTGTCCTCCACTCTGATTGAAGATGCACCAAACAGTACAATTGTAATTGAATTAAATCTGATCTTGGACAAGTACAGAGATTATGTTCATCAAGCAAATATGCAAATAGTATCTAGCATCCATCACACATTCCTTTTAATTATTAGCAAGGGTCTTTCTCAAGGGTGCTTTTTAATCAAGCATCTGTTGGGTAGCAAATATAGCTTAAGCATCCATCATCCAAGAAATATCTAGGTGAAACAGAGGACAATTTTATGATCCAGAAAGAGAACCCAACAGAATTTAGAAATCATGTGGAAACCACCAGTTATACAGTGAAAGAAAATGCTGTCACGACTCTGTGTAAATCAGCTTTGGCTATGTGGTGATATTGCTAAGGACGGCTGAAGGCAATTCAGAGTGAGGGAAGTGCTTCCTGAATTGGCAAATATTGTTGAGTCTTACGTGTCAATCACCAAAGTCACCTTTTCAATGCTACCAGAAATGTTCTTCCCCACTTTGGCTCAGAATTCTAAAGTTAACTTTGACACCTCTGTCTCTCCATTTCATGCCACTCTTCAGCTCCATTTGTCTCAGAAGAGCAGTGGACAATAAGTCAGCAATATGGCCTTGCCAGACATATGTATAAAGTGAGCCTAATTCACTCTGAGATTGTTTAACAAATATGGCATCATCCATGTGCCATTCAAAAGCCCACAGGATCCTGGCACAGATAAGAGGGGTTGACAGCTGCATATTCCTGCATTGTAAGGGGTTGGACTAGGTCAGAGTTCCCCAAACTTGGGTCTCCAGCTGTTGCGGGACTACAACTCCCATCATCCCTAGCTACAAGACCAGTGGTCAGGGATGATGGGAATTGTAGTTCAAAAACTGCTGGAGACTCAGGCACTACATGATCCTCAGGGTCCTTTCCAACTCTACAATTCTATGATTGGTTGCCCACAGACCTTAGACATCTCAACATTTCAAAGTACTTTCCTCAGCACAGGTAAGCCAATGTCAAACAGAAGGACGGTGACATAGTTAAGGGGCCACAGTGACATCAGAGGAGATCCTCCATCAAGAAAACACAGCAGACTACCACCTGTATAACCAGAAACACAGCCTGATAGGTACATAACGCAGATGACAGAGCACACAGCATGGATCTCTCTCCCTCTCCGGCCTCATGTCAAATTCAAACAGCCTGACTTGGGAAGACACAGGGGAACTTGAGCACATTGCTAAAACTTTTCTGCTTAGAACTCTGACAGGTATCTTGCCTCAGGACCCAGGGCACAACAACCCGAAACCCACTCCACCAACAGGCAACACCAGGACAGAGCACCACACAGAGGTAAACAATGGAAGAAGGGGCATATTCTGTTGGAGCCTTATTTGCCCCTACGGGTTCCCATGGTTGCGCCCGGTGAGAAAACATGGGAGCAGAAAGACACCTGAGGCGACTGGCTTCAGAGAGAGAAAGATTTATTTTCTGCATGCAGAGGTACCTGCTGTGTTCAGACAGCTAAGCAAGTACAAAACTAGCCAATTTTCAGACAGTTCTTATAGACAGTTCCCTGGCTCTTCCTCTTGTCCATATAAGGAACATTTCCTGTTATACATATAAGGCAAAAGGACATATAAGGGAAAAGGACATTTAGCCCTGAGTTGGTTCATGCGCACTCCAGCAAGGCCATCCTATCTCTGATCTAGGCAACAGTTCCTCTCTGTACAAGGACAGTTACTCTCTGTGTTATCTCCAGACACTTAGTAAGGCAAAGCTTGCAGATCAAAGTTCACAGCTTTTACAGAGATGTTTCATACAGAAAAGCTTAAAAAGTTCTTTTATACTTCTGGACTAACAATACATTCAGGTAAATATATACAGGTTAGCTAATTAACTCCTTCCACTGTAAAGTAGTTAAAGTGCAATTGGTTTATTTCCCACCTCCTTTGTTACATGTGAATATCATGTTTTGTCTGAACTAGGGATGGAGGAGAAATTTGATTCAGTTTGTATTCAAAGGCAAACCTATCAATTTTGCACTTTCGGGGGGGGGGAATATAAGAACTGAAACAGGCATCTTTCAAAATTTGTCCATATCTGAATTTTGCAATGGAGTTCTCCAACCAGTGTTTACAAAAATGCATACAGTACATAGAAGTATGCATGGAAATAAATATATATTGGTGGAAGTTACATGCAAAAAACAAACAAACAAAAAAAGCATTATAAGAGGAGAAGCTCCTTGTAAAAACGTGTGCCTGAGTCATAACTGAATACAAAGCTTTTTTAGGAGAAATCCACACTAAACTTGCTGATGGTTTGTTTGTTTTGCTGTTGTTGTTTAAAGCACAACTTGCTGCAGAAATGTGGATAAGTGAATTGATGATTGGAAAAATGAGAAACCGAGGGAATCAAAACTTACAGAACCTTCAATCCCTAGTCTGAACTATACTGTGAAAACACACTTTACCACCACTCCCAAAAGTGTGCAGTAGTGTATGCCACACACAGGTGACGTCTCTGTGGTTCTTTGTTGATGGTTGCTAGATACCTCTTTCCAACTGGTGGTGGACCTTGGGGTCTCAAATTTCAGCAGTGCCCTGTGTGACACCAAAATTCAGTACCCTCCACCTCTCGTCTTCCATTCTATATCATAGTTGTGGCACCCTCTAGGCTCCATGCCCAGTGTGACCAAACCGAAATGGTTGCCTCTGTTCCAACTTCTGTCACTGCTGGTCAAATAGTTATGAGCATGCAGAATCACAGTCGGGATGCATGCAGTAAAACAAGCTGTTACCTAATGCACAGTATTTTGCTTCATTCCCCAAATGGGGAGAATGCTCACAGTCAGTTCCCCTTCCCTCCAAGGGAGGCTGAGGCCTGAGAACTGACTAAAGCACTCATATGGCACAACTTCTTCTTCTGTTTCCAATATTTACTACCACTTGGAGTTTAATTTATATGGAAATGCTGTGTATACTTAAAAAAACAGCAACAATTATTCGGGGACTATGTGCTCCAGGCTGCTGCTTATTTCATACACTCTGTCTGTCCTTGCTCTTCGTAGGTCAATTTCTCACAGGTACATTATGCACCTCATGGCCTGTTCTAGTCTAGTCAGGAGAGAGACCTCTCGTACTACCAGCAGGAGTGACCAGGATGACCCCAGCTGTTCCTCCATGCAGTTGGTAACCTACTTGGCTCCAGGCCATTTCTGCCATCATTGCAAGCTTCATGACCGCTGTGCACCAGTTGAAGAGGTTCCCACCATGGAGATGGACCCATGAGCAACCCTACAACTTTTGCCTATCAAGAGACTTGTCCAAGACATGGGAGGCCTGTCAGGATGATTGGCTGGCAATCCCACCCATGTCCTTCCTTTTCAGGAGCCACTCAGTTCCTGGATGTTGATCATTAAAGCACCACTGTTGTCATGCATTGTTGCTCCTTTGTTGACCAGAAACACTACAGCAAAATGGGTCTCTAACGCCCAAGTATCATCTGACCTCAAGATGGAACTCTGAGAGGGGCAGGAAAGGAACTTGATGGGCTCAGAAGTCATCACTCCCTCCTTTCTCTGCTCACTCAGGTTCTCCAGACTGTGAGGAGGCATGTGTCTCAGGATGTTCAAGTGGGACACTTGCTTCCGCCAGGGTGTACAAGGAAGTCAGTTAGGGTTGAAATAATGAAAGAAGGTAACTGCAGAGCTGTATAATGTGACAAATGAAATCCCAGAGCCAGGATTTGTCAAAAGCATAGCAAACTTCAAGATGCTCACCTTTTATTTACAAAATTTCGACCCCACGTTTGCTCCCAAGCACAGGCAGATTTAGGGGAGCACAACCCAGTTTGGTCGCACTGGTTGCAGAGTCTCAGGGGCGCCACAGGGGACACAGCTACTATGATTTAGAACGGAGTGCAAGAGGTCGGAGGGGTGTCAAATTTTGGCGTTGCACAGGGTGCCATTGAAATTTGAGACCCCCAAGGTTCTCCACTGCTCCCAGTGAAGCCTAGGGCACACAGCAAAGAAATACACTAGAGCAGAAGTGGCTTTCCCAGTGATGCAGAGTCCTAACACTAGTCCTCTGGCAGCAGTGCATGCATGAGCAGAGCCGATCCAACACTCCTGCCAACGAATCTGTGCAACTTCAACTTCTCCAACCGATGCCTTGCCCCTCCCACTCTTGGTAAGTGGCAGTCACGCTGCTACTGCTGGGAGGTTGGAATTGTGGCTCTGCCACAGTGGGCAGGCTGCTTCTGTATCAGAACTTTTTGAGCGAAATTTGATGCAGAACTGCCATCTCTGTTCCAGCTTCCTATATATATATATATATATATATATATATATATATATATATATATAATTCTGCTAGCCAGTCAAGTGATGATCCTCATTTATACAACACTTTCCAGGGGTGCTCAAATTGTTTCACACCTTTGTGAGAATGAGTCTGTGGCCTCGGTGAGGTGTGCATCAGGCACTTCCCAGCTCTCAGTCAACGTAGCTGCTATGCTTCTCCAACTCTAGGCACCCTCCCTCTTTCATTTTAGCCTGGCAGCATCCAGGTTTGCGGAATTTGCCTATTTGGATTCTGTAGAAGCGATGACACTGCACACATTAAACAGTATCTTTAAAAACAGAAATAAAAAAGCTCCCCCACTAGAACGACTGCAAATGTAAAACTAGCAAATTAACCAGAAAGAAGGGATATCAATTCATTTAAAGAAAGTTAATTAAAAGGATTCATTCTACTTTGAAATTTCATCAGAAGAGCATCACTTACCTTTCTCTGAACCATCTCACACCCACTAACGTTATCCATGCCTTTGTGGGTTTTGTTCAGGTTTTCTGCATTGTCTCACATTATCTTATCCTACTATTATAATCACGCTTTGCTTTTCATTACTTAATTGTCAATTATTTGTCTTCACTACTGTTCTATTCTTTTGAAATCTTGTGAAGTGTAGAATAAATGGATTTTTAAAGCTGATTAAGTTTGATATTCAAATGAACAAAAAATACTGATTTTTTAAAAGCATGATGCATATATATATAGATATAGATATAGATATAGATAGATATATATTCAGAACTTAAGAGTTATGAATTACAGTTTCTGATCAGAACACATGCAGTGTGTGTGTGTGTGTGTGTGTGTGTGTGTGTGTAAAGCACTCTATGCTCCAGACCTTAACACAGTGAAATTGATTTTGCTCAGGCTTTCCAATTCATTCGCCCTAGCCAAGCATGGAAAATCACAACCCAAAATGTATTTGTTGAGAAAGTTATGAGTTACTTTAAATCAGTGACTTACAAAGACACTGGGACTCAATGTTCAATGCTACCATCGCCTACTGTAATAAAATATACCAGGAATTCCTGCCTGCATCGTTAACGTGCAATTATTTGACTGACTTAACATTTATTCTTCTTTATAAAAAAAGGTGCACCAACACATTGACTTGGGGGTGCACATATACCTTTAAGCTTTCACATTAAGCAAAAGATTGGGCATGCTACTCCTCCAAATGTAAATTTAAAAATCTGCTTTCAGCACCATCTTCCCAGGAAGAGTGTGTGAGGTTCCCTGGGGCCTCATACGACGCCTGCACACTGTACAGGACTCTGCAAATGAAAAGCTGTCTTATGAAACAGAGGGACCCAGAGAGGATAATACCAAAGTGAAACCCTGTTGAAAGATTTACAGTTCGTGGCTGGGTAGGGGGAGGGGGCAAGACCTGTTTCTTTCTCTGTCTTCCTCGCCACTGTATTCCGCAATCTGCAGCATTTCTTTTCCCATTGATTTATCCCAAAATGATCACAAGAGAAGAACTGATTTGGGAAGCAGAGGAGAAGAAAGAATATGCCTTGTTATGCCCAATTTGGGAATGGGATGCTGGGTTATATGGGCTTTCAGTCCAATCCCAAAGGGCTCTTCTTTTGTTCTTAGTGCGAGGGAAAAAAGGGAAGCTAAGAGAAAAACAGTAAATAAATAAATAAATAATGTGCAGAGCAAAGCGCATTTTACTCAATTGCTTGATCTGTAGCACTAAATATGAAGCTATGTATTGATACACAGCATGATAAAGCGTGTCCTCCATAGAAGAGGGCACGTGTTGCGGTGCGACCTGGCCACCTGACCCAGTGTTGTGGGTGGGTAATCTTGGATCAGCCACAACCCCTGATAGGTGGGTCCCGTGTTGCTGGGGTGCAATCTGACCAATGGGGTGCAGTGAAAGAGCAGCAACGCGGGAACTATATAAGCCCATGCGAGGCTACTGAGCTTCCGTCTTTGGGGCTTTCACATCGGAAAACCCGCCCACCTCTCCCTAGATTTAGGGCTTGCGCTTGACCTTGCTATGCCGTTGTGTGTCGTCTGCCATTGGGACAGGGGCACGGCAGGAATTTTCCCCATTTGGCTGATTGGCTGGTACCATTTGGGTTTCGCCTGCCATGTAGCAAATTGTCACAACTTGTAACTTGCGGATAGGCTCTGGTTCAGGTGATAGGCGTGGCATGTGACGCCTATGCAAATGTAGGATATTCCGGTAAAGGAATCCAGGGACTCACTGGTTTGGCGTTCCCTGAAAGGGGTTTGGCCCACGCCCGAGTCCAGGGGACATCAGGACGGCTGTTTGGTGCTCCTTCCATCAGCTGTCCCTGGTGTTCATCTTTGGCTGTCCTTAGAACGTGGCTCTGGGACAGCGCTGCCTGCAAGGGTGCAGGGAGATAGTCGAACCAGAACCTATGCAACCACTCACTTGATTGTAATCAATAAAGTTGTGGCCTAAATTCTGCCAAAAACCAAACCAAATATCTGTCCCGTGTGGATTTATTTGGGGGAAGGTAAAAGGTCTAAACACGCAAGTGCATGAGCTCAAGCGTTCCTTAGTCCAGAAAGAGATGGAGCATTCAAGTGCTGAATCTCTCACACACACACTATTTTTGCGAACAATTTCCTTTGCCCCATAAGTGAAACGTTGGGGAAGTGTAACTAAAAGTTTGTAGGATTGTCCACAGCTAATAAGAATTGCTTCAAGGGGTCTTAAGATCCATGCCAATGTCACATTTGAATAGCAAGTGATTTACATGTCAGTTTTGCTATGGAGAAGTGTTTGGGTGACACAACTCCGTCTCAGGACAGAGCAAATCCAGCATGAATGGAGCAATTGAACCATGGCACTCACACAAACTTTCACACTTGGATAACTAATGTGTCTGAAGGCTCTTGCCTGCAGAGGGATGATGTAAGAACACGGTGCCAAAATTGTTCTCTCTTGTCATTGTGTCAGAACTAAGTATTCTACAGCTGAAACTGCACTATACAGGCCTGTCTTGTCCCAAAATGGTTCCTAGCATCTCACAAATACAGACATCTATTCCCAAGACTGAGATCTTATCTGTGCATTGAGACCCCTTAGCCTGGCTGTCTAGCTGGTCCTGGACTTGGAACAGGTAGCAATTCTGAGAAAGCTACCTTAAAAGTCCTGGATTTCAGTTTTCTAACCAGCAACCTACATTTTGCTTCCAAAACTGTGCAACTGCATTTCCTACATTCATCTAGACAGCTGACTCTCCCGACCGCACAATCTAGCAGTCAATCTAGATGAAGTGTGACATCCACAGCCTTCACACCAAGATAACAAATTATCAAGTGGTTCAGATGCCCGCCAGGAGCCCAGATCTCTGTGTTTATTGAATCGTCCATGACTGTAAGCCCCTATCCTCAATGCAACAGGATATCAGTCTGACCCCCAAGGCATGTGTCTCTTTTAAGGGTTCATTTCCCTCTTTCACAAAGTGGCACCTTCCTTCCACAAGACCTGCATCCTTCACAACAGCAGAGGAACTCTTCATGCTGGGAGCAGGGTGCTGCTATTGTATTCCTGAAGGCCTCATCCACAAGCTACTCTGTCTCTCCAGATTAGCTCCTGTGGCCTCAAGGGAAGAAACTTGTTCTCCAGGAAGCAAGAGCTCATTCCACCTCATTCACACCCATATTTTCTGCCCAGTGGTAAATAGCATTTTGTGTGGCACTCTGTGCAATACACTGTA
Organism: Lacerta agilis; assembly: GCF_009819535.1. NCBI lineage: Eukaryota > Metazoa > Chordata > Lepidosauria > Squamata > Lacertidae > Lacerta > Lacerta agilis. The sequence continues at coordinate 17,628,971 of NC_046316.1, read as the reverse complement.
TACACACCTTTCTGGTTTTTTACCTTCATAACTATTTTTGTTTATTGCACTTGCTTACTTGGAAAGTTATGGGTGTGGGAGTTTATCTGTCCTCCCTGTGGCTAAACTACCATAGCTCCTTAGTTATTTACCTTACTGCTTCATCTGCTGGGGGTCCGCTCATTCTTGCACAGCTAGGATCCCTCAGAAGCCTGTTTTACAGCCACTGGCTTCTCCAGGTTTCTGCTAGGTCAGCTGGAAGTAACAACTATTGTAACAGGGTGACTTTTTGTTGTTGTTGGCAGACTTAGAAGAAAAGGCAACTTGCTGGGTAGAACAGAGCTTCTATACTAGTTTTCTGAAAGATAGGTTTGCTGTTGCTTACCAGAAAAAGAGGGGGATGACAGAGGATGACATGGTTGGACAATGTTCTCGAAGCGACTAGAATGAGTTTGGCCAAACTGCGGGAGGCAGTGAAAGATAGGTGTGCCTGGCGTGCTCTGGTCCATGAGGTCATGAAGAGTCGGAAACGACTGAACGACTGAACAACAACAACAACCAGGAAAGAGAGAGCTGAACCAGTGGGGAGGTCAGTGCAGTGCAAAAGCACTGGCAGAGCCATCCAATGCTCCTTGCCACTGCGCTTGCACTGCATCAACCTTCCTGCTGCCTTCCCCCTCCCTTTCTCCCTTCTGAAAGCAAAAGAGACCTACCTGCTAGAAGGATAAGAGCAGTACCTCTGTTCCACCCAATAAACTTGCTTGGAAGTATCCCAAGTTGACCTCATGCCCCAAGCCTTTATCTTGAGCAAACTAATATCATGGAAATATATTTCCAATAGCTATCCTTAGCATTTATATAGGTCTAAATACTCAAACCACTTTACCTATTTCAGTAGCAGTCCTTCCAATGGCTCTTTAAGGTGGGCCAGTCATATCTCCATATTACAATGAGGAGGTAAACCTGAATTGCCTGCACCTTCCAGATGTGAAATGGATTTCCCAACTCATGCTCTAAAGAATCACACAACATCCACGTTGTTGAAAAGCCTTAAGCTACAAATGGGATTCAAGCTTCCTTGCATTCCACAAGCCAATTCCAAGCAAATTCTTCCTGGATTTCCAGTGCAACTGAGTTAGAGGTCTTGTTTTACCAAATATTTGTACCACTAATTGTTCATTCTCCACTGGGAGACAACAGTCCAGGTGGTGAGCCAGTTATTTTAAATCTAACAAGTAGACTCTATTTTGCTTTTCTTGGTAGCTGTGCGAAAACTAGTTGAAAATCATCACAGCTGCTCTTCTAAAACCAACTGTATTTAACACATTAATGTTAAATGTTAAATGTTGGATGTGTAGGATGCTAAATGAAGACTTCTGCCCAGTGTGTGTGTGTGTGAGAGAGAGAGAGAGAGAAAGAGAGAGAGAGAGAGAGAATGAACGAACAAATGCAGTGGTATAGTAGAGCAGAAAAGGGGAGGCAGAAATAAGATTACATCATTGGCTGGTGCATCACCTGCAGTTACATCATCTGATGAAGTATCAAGGTAATGACATACCTTGGTGGTCTGACAAGAGAGAGAGAGAAGGAAATAATATGAGTTTTCACCAAAAATAATAAAAGTTATTGGTCGAGTGACAGGATGACTTTTTCTTGGAGAGTGCAAGTGGTCAGAAGGCTTTACTAAACTCAAGGTGGTATGTTTAAGTTATTTGTATGACCTCGCTGAAATGCCCATAAATAAGTTAATGGTTACATTGTTGAAAACCACTATGAAACAGAAAAATGGCACCTAAAGCAGATATTATTTGAAAATCTGGAATGTCACATAATTGATTAAACTGGTCAGGCTACATGAGGATATGGCATCTGACAGTTCCCCCACCCCTTAAAATCTGGCTTCTTTTCAAACTACTGAACCAGTTAAACTGTCAATCAAGATTTTTGAGGTGTTTCCCCCCCCCCTACATTATATTTGAGGAGATTTTTTTCCTATATTTTTTGCTGTATTTATCTATCTTCTATAGTGTAGTACTTTCTTAGCAGGTTTTTTTTTTAAAAAAAAAAAATACAAGTAGCTTTAGAATAACAAGCTCCTTCCCCAGCTCTGAGTCGTAAGTTTCAAAGAGAGGCAAAATATCAGTTACTACATTTTCAAGACACAACACAAAGTCACTCACAACAACCATACTAGGGGCAGAGAATCGTTTAGACACTGGAGGCATTAAGCTTGCCAGAATTAGGTCAACGGAGATGCAAAGACTGATACAAAGTTCTGCTGATCAAGCCGAAAGAGGGAGGGGGGGGGAGGGCAGGTTCTACTAATCTAGAATTCTGCACTGTACTGATGTCCTTTGCTAAAATTGCTCATATGTAGGTCAGGCATCTTGCCATATGAAACAAATGTTCTCAGTTGTCCACCTTAATCGCAGCTGGACAAATTAGTCACAGACAGCAACCAGGCGATTTCTGCCTTCCCGTATATGAAAATGAAACATGTGGAATACTCCAGCTCATTTTTTTTACGATTAAAATTGGAATCTTTGTTGCATACGTGCATCATGTCCTCAAAAGTGCACTCTCATTGTAAGAAAGCTCTGATCAGGGGCAGACCATCTCATTTCACCACTTGAGGCAAAACAGGAAGTTTCCACCTACCACCAAAGCCAGGGTCTTGCCACTTCCAGGGGTGGAGGAAGGGGGGCGGACCGACCCAGGTATCATCACTGAGGGGGTGACATTCAGCGCGCCATGCGCCCGCAACTCCCTAGCCTACCCCGAGCTGTCGGGGGAAGGGGCAGAGCTACGCTGCCTTGCCAGGGGCCTTTCCCTCTTCCCTCTTCGTTTTGAGAGCTATGGGGAGTTGTAGGTAGTGCACCGTTGCCCCCTGCTCCTGGGCTGCTCTCTGGGGGTGGGGGAAATCCTCCCCCAAGCTGTCTAAAGAAGAGGGAAGGGAGGAAGGCTGCTGGCAAAGTGGCGCAGTTCCATTCCCCCGCCCCCGCTTAGGAAGCAGGCCACCATGGGCGGCTCACTCTGCCCCCATGGGTGTCGCACTCCCTGGGACACTCGCCCTGCCTCCATGGCCCCACCCCTGGGTGCCAGAGCAGCTAGCTCCACCTCTGGCTGCCTCGATCTCTCCTCTGGTGGCGGGGTGGGGGCAGGAGGTGCCCAATGAATTCTGGTGTCACTGCAGGCACCCCCCCCCCCCCACATCACCAGAGAAGTGAGAAGAAGCAGAAGTAGTAATGAGAGCTCAGTAGAGATGGCAGTATGTGGGCTTGGCAACAGGCAATAACAGAGGTGGAATCTGCCACTTCTGGATGTCGGTGAGATCCCGCCACCTGCAGCAATCGCCTCGGTGTGCCTCACGGTAGCAACAGCTCTGGGTCTGATTCAGTGTTGTGCATCATGTTGTACATCCTTTTGTAAAAATCCAATATTTGCCTTTTTCAGAGCACTTAGCAGTATCAGCAAAAAGGCAGATTCAAACAACTGCATGTTCGCACCTATATATATTTATTTAAGATCCCAAAACAATATACTTAATGCCACTCTCTATTTAGGAAAGTTATACCTTAACAGCAAGTATGCACTTTTACAATACGATTAAAAAAATTATGTATATGCATGCCATCCCCATTAAGGAGTACTCCCATATTTTACATGATTTGCAATGCTAATAAGCATGACCTTTTGCAGGACAGTTTAGACCAACTAGTTTTCACCTCTGGGCACTCAGTATGATAGAAAGCCATTTGTTATATTCAGTTGCATTAAGCAGTGCCTAATTTAATTACTTTCAATAAACGTCCAAGGCAGCTGCCAAGTGGAAAAAAGCTAAATCTTACAGACATCTACTTCACAGCATTAGAAATTAGCATTTGTAGAGATCATCTCAAAATTAGGAAGGAGAGGAGGAAGGCTTGCTTAAGTAGGAATTAATCTGTAAAGCATAACCAGAAAGACTAACGTACTCCGTAACAAATCATAGAGAAAAATCAAGACACTTGTTTTCTCATAATGCATTAAGAGTTAATAGTGTAATGGTGGAGAGAAGCCAAATGCTGTTTGCATGGAGTTTGGCAGCATGCATTGACACAGACATTTGAAAACACTCAGGAGCTAACATCGCTTGAACCCCTGGTTCAAATATCCCCCAGTAGAGGCTCTTGCATTGGGGCACAAACCTGCCGAGGAGGATGTCAAACGTGGGGGAAAGCAGCAGAAACAGCTCCCAAAGCTTCAAACCACTATTTTGGGGGGGGAGGTTTCCCCAGTGAAGCTCAGCAGCTTTGCAGGTGTCAGGAATTTAAATATGGCAACTCTGTCTTAGAGATATTTCTGTCAATCTCCTGTTCTCTGGCCAATCAGCTCTCTGTACTACTCAGACAGTTCCATTCTAAAAGCATTACTAGGACTGTTTGCTAATTGTGCAGGTTCTCCCTCCCTCCTGTAGTCATGAGGGCAATCCAGACATAGGATATAACAGTAGGTGGTCTGCTGGTGTGGCAGATTCACTAGCATCTGTTCCAAACATGCTCCGAGCTGTTTCCTTGAAGGCCACATCTCCTTACAACTCTTAGGATATTTTAGTAGTCAGGAAATGTTTCAGTAGCATTTCACTTTTTGCTTAGAGTTTTCTGGCTTTGCTAGAGAGAGTAGGGGTGGGAAGCAAGCAAGCAAACAAACAAAATCATGAGTCTTTTTCTACAATGTATGTATATTTTTCACTTAATTATCTCACATTTGTTTGTTTGTTTGGATTAGGGAAAGAAATGGTGGGTGGCTTGTATTAACTATTTTCCCGCTTTCACTCACTAAAAGCTGTAGCAGCTGCTGGGTGGGACAAGGCAGACTGATCTGAATCACATGCAGTTCCAGAGTATTTTCCAGAAAAGGTGCACGGATCTGCTTCCAACAAGCTCCTCCCCGAGCTTAAATTCAAAAAAGGATGAATGCAGATGAATGGTGGGAATTGCTGCTGTTTTGTGAGTTTGTCAGTGAATTTCTAAAATTTCAGAAATGAAAAGTTTATGTTCCATGCATGTCTGGACATTCCCCAGACATGACAAACATTCTCCTTAGTCTCAGGCATAAGAGGCTGATTATGATTACTCACATGTACTCTGCACATGAACAGAGACTATTACTTCACATTTTCAGGACTGAACCATGCACTGCAAATATTAACTGCTATGCTCTGATCTGCTTTTATAGTTGTTGGAAGCCATGCAGAGTAGCTGGGGAACCCAGTCAGTTAGGCACGGTATAAATAAAACAATACATTATTACTATTATTGTTGTTGTTGTTACTAGTAGTACTAATACTGTTACTATTACCAGCAGGCAGGAGGCAGGGGAGTTGAGTGAGAGACCTATTGCTACATACATCCCTACTGGACATACAACTATCTCACAATACCATACAATAAACAGCTCTAGCTTGTATACATAGGTCATTGCAAATAACAGAAAGTAACCCTTACGCTGAGCCGTACAAACAAATCTGATATTCTATGTAGGCTCATTAACAAATCTGGCCTTAAACATTTGATGCATAGTTGGCAGGTCCTGATTTAAACTTTTCTAAATTGGATGCCACTTCTTGCGGGTGGATGGTCCTGAAGTAAAATGTGAAATAGGTATTCGTGGCCTTGCTCAGGCAAAACATGTGCAGGAATTTTGAGAGGTTGTACAGTATGTGAATTTCCCTAAGACTGGTGTAATGTCTCATGGGCTTTCACACCACGTTAGTTGCCTGGGTCGGAGGCCAAAATTCGAAGTTACAAGAGTTTCGGCTGCTGTCAAGAACAGCAGCTCCAACTCTCTTCTCCCCGCTTATCTTTGTTGCTGAAAGTGATGTTACATCTCTCCTGAAAGCAATTTCAGGTTGGGCCGTGCTGATAGGATGGGAGCCAAAACAGCACCACTCAGAGGAACCCTGAGGTTCACAGAAGCACATTAAAAACTTAAGGAAGCAAAATCCCCCCAAACAGACCAATGGGGACTGAGCATGCTTAGTGGCCACAGACGTATGTCAGTTAGAGAAGAAAAATTGGCAAGCAGGAAGGAAATGGAATATCCTGGAGAAGGGCCTGGCTGGCTGGCTGGCTGGCTCTCTAATCAAGAACATTCGTATTGCAGCACAAATCCTACTAGGACTTTGTATGAATTCAAAACACTATGCAACAAGCTTTCTTTCCCCAAACACTCTCTCTTTCATTGGCTGCTGCTTGGATGAGCAAACTTACTGTGAGGTAACATCTCATCAGCCATTAGAATATACATATACCAAATAAATAAATTAACCTCAGTCATTTTTTTATTTCTTGGTGTTACCAAGGAAGGCAGGAAAAGTGGAGGCAGAGCTGCAGTTGTCAGTAGCAACGAGACACAGCATCTCCCAAGATGTCTGTTTTCAGCTAGGGATGAAGGAGAATTTTGGTTCAATTCACATCTGAATGCGAATCTCCCCATTTTGCACTCCCCAAAGCAATAAGGAAACTAAAATACAGCTACCCTTCCAAATTCACACTTTACTGAACCATGCGATGCAGTTCACCAAACAAAAAATGTGTTTTGTGATGATTTAAACAAAACACACAAACCGCAGAAGAAACGTGGTGAACTGCACTGGAAAAATGAGGAACAGAGAAACCGAAATAGACAGATTTGTTCATGTCTAGTTCCAGCCCTACATGATATTTATATTTCACAGTAGCTGAAGGCTGGACTTTTTTTTTACAATATACTTCTCTTCAAAGCAGAATGGGAAGACTTTGTTCAAGTGTTTTCACATAAAAGCTGTGCAGTCTTGCCTGTTTAATTAAGCATCTCAGCAGGCGAGATCAAGTTATCAGCATAACGTGAAGTTCCTAGCTTTCTCTTGAATCCCCAAAACACATGCATGGGTGCGATAAGACAAGAAGATATTTCCAAGAGGTTTATATGTGTGTGTGTGTGTGTGTGTGTGTGTGTGTGTGTGTGTGTGTATATATATATATATATATATATATATATATATATATATATATATTTGTGCGGTCAGTAAACATGTGGGGAGGGGAATCACATCAGTTCCCCATATGCTCAACTTGCATGCTTTCAAAGATCTGCCCAGGTATAGGCTCTGACTGTGACTGGTTGAGCCCAGCTGGTGGCTTGGAATGTTCGGTCGCTCAGGAAGCAAAGACATTTGCAGTCCATTTTCTGTGAGGGAAGGCAGGGTTTTCAGTTTGGCTGGGATTAAAAGCTCACATAGAAACAGGTGGGAAAAAAGGAGATCCCAAGAGATAAAGCATCAGAGCAGCACAGAGACAGGACGGCTGATGGAAGGGTGGAACAGGCAATGGACTGGAAAAGTGAAATCTGAAGGAGAGGTATGCGGAGAATGAGGTTTAAGGAAAAGATTGCTTTAGTGCACTGCTATCGTTGTGCCTTGTTCGGAAGCTGCAGCAGTGCAAAACACAGCTGCTAGGTTGCTCAGTGAGACACCCAGCTTGGCACACATTACACTGGTGTTGAAAGATCTGAACTGGTATCAGTTACGGCAATAGGTTCAAGGTTCCGTTGACACTGAACGCCCTCAACGACTTGGGACCACGATACCAAGCAGACTACCTCTTCCAGTGCAGACCAAGCCCAGCCTTAAAACCTTCTGAGGAAAACCCAGTGTATTTCAACGGGGGAAAACAAGGAATCAGACTCTGTTGGTGGGAGCATCCACCATTTAGAACGGTTTCCCCACCCCAGGTAGTTTAAGAGGCAGAGGCAATAACCATCATTAAACACTTCATAAAAACACTACATGTTTACCCAAGCTTTCCTGAACTCAGATTCCTAGTACATTAACTTTCTTAAACTGTGCAATGCCCATTTATATCTATGGTGTAGAGTTTTATACTGTTTTTATTTAGCCTTTAAAAAGTTTTATGAGTGTTGTTGCTGTATTCTTATATAAAGTTAAATCAATTTTTTATGAAAACCACTTAAGAAATTTCTTTGTATTTTTGAATGGTATATAAAATTGAATAAATAAGGGACAGATGGGCTGCTTTTGAGGATAAAAGTTGCCATTTCAGGGAGGGTGAAGCTTCCACTGAGAGGCAAGATACCCCTCGTGTAATATTGTAGAGGAGACAGGGAATTGTACAGATCAATGACAAAGTAAGGCTTTGTGGGGATTTCAAAGGATTTAAGATAGGCAAGTTTATATGTGTGGGGTAGAGTGGGAGTGTAAAGCAGAGCAACACAACAGTGGTAAATATACCGGTATATTATTTTATACTTTTACATTTTTATTTCTTTCTGAAGCCAAAGCTGGTGTATATGGTCTCCCCACATTTATCCCAAAAACAGCCCTGTGGTGTAGGTGAGGCTGACAGGTCGTGACTGGCTCCATGTCACCAAGTACGGAAAAACAGAAGGTGGTCCACATTTGCCGATCTGCCTCAGGCAGCAAAATGACATGGGCTAGCGCTGGGTGAAGTTGACACTTGTGGCTCTCATGATTTAGTTGCCATAGCAACTCTATTAACAAACTGCAGCTTACGTCACTGGAGATAACACTGCTTGGGTTGCTGAAATATTCTAAGAGACCTTTTATTAGCAAAGTTCAGAGTTTCTGCCACATTAGTTTAATGCCTTTGTATACAGACGCTTCCATGTAGAAACATAGAAATGCAGCATTTCTTTTTGTTTTTACATTTAAATTTCATAGTTAATTTTAATTATTGGCAAGTCTTCCTAGGAGATGATTCGTTTAGGAATTATTCTCCTTCCAATGTAGTGATCAGGGTTTGCACTTCAACTTGCACAAGACAAGATACCATTGACTTGCTTTCTTACTACAAAACTATTTTATTCCCATGCCCCTTTCTGCTTCTTGGTTGCAGCAGCCCCAAGATGGACTTTGTTTTGGCCATGGCACAGCATTGTCCAGTTTATCTGAAACCACAATAACTGTTCCTATGATCCCTAATACCCTGGACACAACTGCACATTGCCTATCTTCCAAGCACCCTGTAAAAAAAATGGGACATCTCGTTTTTTGTGTGAGAGATCTCAGCGGCCATTTTGGGTGGGCAGTGTGAGGAGGGTGACGGTGTGACACCATCCCACTATCTGGGCTGCTCCTGTTTTTATGGCAAACTGTAATGAAGTCATTAGATATCACAATATAATTTTCATGCAGTTGAGGAACAAGCTGGTCACAAAGGGTATCTTGGTCAAACAGAGCATGCTCTTAGTAGTGTACGACTCTGTCTTCATCAGGAAAGGACACTTTCCCAGGAAATATAAATTTAAGTAATCCATTTACCAGGGAACTTGCCTCTTTAATTATTGCTGAATAAAGTCATCTGCTTGCTTTAGATAAAACAGAGGTTTCAATGATCAGTTAGGCATTCCACTTAAATGATTGTTTATGCATATCAGTTATTGGAGGAAAAACTCCCTGTGCAGCAAGTACTCTGAGACGATATTTGGTGGGAATCACTACGGCTTCTCCTAACATTTCATGTTGGGCTACCCTCTAGTGAGAGACCTAGCTTGAAGTACTATAGCTTTCTCAGATTCCTTACAACAATGTTGCATTCATTGCTAAGAGCAAAAACCCAAAACCAAAATAAACACATAGTCTAAGGGCATGTGCAGAGTTCTAGCTGAGGCAAACTTCTCCGTAACAACAAAGCCCACTATTTTCAATGAGGCTTACACCCAGGTCTGCCCATATGGAATGGCATCCAAGCCAAGAGAGTAAATGTGACTATTGTAGAAGAAAGGTAACAGGGTGATTCTTGTTTTCTTCTTCACATGATCACATACATTCTCACATTTTAGCTACTAGCAATCTTAATAATGTGCTGAGGAAACCTGAACTTTCATTCATCTCCCTCCCTGCACCGCAAAATGTGCAGGCGGCAACTTACACTGCCTTCAGTCTAAACAATCACACCAAGGTGAGAAACTAAATTAAACAAACAGGTTTTCTGATGTTCAGTCCCACCACGCATCCAAAAGAGAGACTCCTCATTCTTTCCTTAGGAGCCCTTCTCTCTCTTCCTAGATATTTAGACAATGCTCACACAGTGAGAAAGTACAAGATCATCCCCTGGGGGGTGGTTGAGCTGCAGGCAGCTCCCGCCACACTGATTATACAGAGTCAGTCACAATGTCACTATCACACTGAGTATCTAAAACATTTGACAAGGCAATCGTGACAGGCTATTGTATCAGTCTTCCACAGGAAAGGGTTGTACAGCTGGGTGCCCCCTACAGAAAAGGGCTGTTGGGAGTTTAGGGAAGTCCATCGCTGCCACACAGCTGCAACAAACAGCAGCAACTGTGGCATACTAACACACATGCACTCAAAAAGCAACTACAGTGTTTGCCATAAGAACTTCCTTCCTGAGTTACAGCCTGGACTCAGCTAGATTGGTAAAGAAAAAGTGTTTCATATGCGTTGTATATGTGATGTAACACTGAACATCAGATGGCGTTGTGGAGTCCCGTCTTTCCCTACCAGATTTCCCTGTATGAGTCTGCAATGCCTTTAACTGAACTGCTTCTTTGACGTGTCTAGATCCAGCCCAAGGTCTATTTGGGGATGAGGAACCTTTCGGGTACGGCTTTTTTTCAGCCGGAACTCACAGGTGGGTGCCATTGCCATTCTAAGAGAACAAGGGAGGTGTTCATAGTGAGTTCTGGCACCTCTTTTTCTAGAAAAATAGCACTGTTTTTTGGGCTGGCGACCACATTAACCAAGTGGGTTCCCATAGAAGGTGGGGCCTGATCGGCACACAATCACACGCCCTAGACTTCGCACACATAAAGTCTCTTTTAAACACACAGTAATAGGTATTTCCTATGGAAATAGAGGGATTTATTTAATTCTCCACAACTCAAGATTCACTTTCCATTTTCTCCATGGACTTTTTCATTATTATTTTACAAAGTTTTTTTTAAAAAATCCCTCTAATGCCCTTTTTCTGTCCTGACTAAGGATGTGATTTTATATACTATATCTGTTCATTCATTGCTCATTGACACTTCATTGGAATCTTGTCCACAACAGTTTGCAGTTCTTTTCTTTGTGAACTGCTTCATTCTGGTTCACCATCATTCTGAATACTCACATATACCGGTAGTTTAAAGCAGTGTTTCCCAAACTAGAGTCTCCAGCTGTTTTTGGACTACAACTCCCACCATTCCTACCTAGCAAGACCAGTGGTCAGAGATGATGGGAACTGTAGTCCAAAAACAGCTGGAGACCCAAGTTTGGGAAACACTGGTTTCAAGTATTCATGACATTTTAACTTGGCTTGTTCTAGGTATGCAGAACACATGTTCTTATGCTAGCATGTGGTTTTACAGTATACAACAGTTGTTCCAAAATGTTGTGTGGCCTCAAGCTTAGTGGAGGGACCAATTACCCAAATGAAATGAGAAATAACGCGCAGATCGTTTGTTCTTCCCATAAAGTCACAGCTTGCAGTACCTTGCAGCCTAATCCAAAAACCATTTACTAAAAAACAAATGCCAGCAAGAGCAGTGGCTCAGTTTTATGCATGTTCATGCAGAACTAGGTCCAACATTTCTAGAATCTAAGTCCATTTTGTTTATTATATTGGACTCCTGTGCAGAGAACTAATAAACTGACTAAGATAAGAGTTCCTGCTGAATACATACCCTCCAAAATTTCTCCAATGAAAATAGGGATGTCCTACACCATAATGATGATTTTATTCTTTATACCCCACCCATGTGACAGGGTTGCCCCAGCCACTCTGGGTGGCTTCCAACATATATATATATATACATAATGAAACATTAAACCAGGGGTCCCCAAACTAAGTCCCGGGGGCTGGATGCGGCCCAATCGCCTCCTAAATGCGGCACGCGGACAGTCCGGGAATCAGCCTGTTTTTACATGAGTAAAATGTGTCCTTTTATTTAAAATGCATCTCTGTGTTATTTGTGGGGCATAGGAATTTATTCATTATTTTTTCCCCAAAATATAGTCCGGCCCCCAACAAGGTCTGAGAGACAGTGGACTGGCCCATAGCTGAAAAAGTTTGCTGACACCTGCATTAAACATTTAAAAACTTCCCTATACAGGGCTGCTTTCAGATGTCTTCTGAAGGTTGTCTAAATACTGTGTATTCTGGCGTATAAGACTACTTTTTAATCCAGGAAAATCTTCTCAAAAGTCAGGGGTCGTCTTACACGCCGGGCGGAGAATCTGCGGTTGAGTATAACTCAAACTCTATATTTTAACTGGAAAAGTTGGGGGTCGTCTTATACGCCTAGTTGTCTTATACGCCGGAAAATATGGTACTTATCTCCTTGGCTCCATAACTCCATACTCTCCAACATTCCTCAGGTGAAAATAGGGACGTCCAGTGCTATTCTTCTAAAAAAAATGTTTAGGGGTACTCTCATTTTCCTACTATTTGAAATACTGTCCCTCAATGAGGCAAAACTTAGATTCACAAAATGTTTAGGGGTATGCATCCCCCTGCTTCCCCCCAGAAAAAAGGCACTGGGGACATCCTAAGGAAAAGCAGGACATTCCAAGATCAAATCAGAAACTGGGGCAGCTTCTGTAAATCCGGGACTGTCCCTGAAAAATAGGGACAATTGGAGAGTCTGCGAATAATCACCTGCCTTGAAACGTGAGCTAATTCTTTCCAACACCCATGGCACCACCTATGCGAGCATACAAATCTGTCTCCTGAAGACTCAAACCACTGGTCCATCCAGTCAAGTATTGCCTACTTAGGCTTCCCAGGGGTTCAAGAAAGTTCTTTGCTAGCCCTGCTATCTTAAATTGTATTAACAACTCCAGGCTGCTCAGGTTTGAGTCATGAATCATGGTGCTGATGATCGTCACACTTATTTAAAGTGGAAATGTAAAGGATGGAACTCCTAGTCACTAAGCATGCGAATAATGTGATCTCCCACTGAGCTCTGACTCACTCCTTCACATGCCCATCTTCTACCTGACCTACTAAACCAGTGTGCCAGCAACACAAGCCCTATTCAAATTAGTCTAGATGCTTAAAGGAACCACCATCTTTCATCTCTCTGTTTCAGCTGTGTGTGTGTGTGTGTGTGCGCGCGCACACACACTCACACACACTCACACACACACACACAAGCCATTCCCCTTTCTTGCTGTGACTTTCCAAAAAAATCCTGTGCAAATTGCAGCCCATCTGTTTGTGTGCCTTTTCCCTAGCTTAGCCTTGTTCCAACATCCATACTGCAGTGGTACTGAACCATTTTTTTTAAAAAAATAAGATAACAGCAACGCCTGGTATGAGCTGCACAGTGAGAGATGCCATCTAAAAACTAGGATTTAAAAAGGAGCATTAAAATGCGGGTTTCCCCACCTGCTGGTGGCCCGTTGCTCAATTAAATAGGGTATTATCTTTGAATATTGTGAGCAGGTTTTGCTTTGTTCCTAGTTCATAATTCTTCTAAACTATGCCTAAAGGGTCAAACATTTGGTTCCTGGTGATTCTTTCTCCTTGGCAGGCCAAATACCAATTGTTGATGGTTCTCTTGCTGGGTCATGCTGTGCAGCTGAACAGAATGGTGCTGTCTCAGCAAGCAGTGTTCATGTTTTAATGGTTTAGCTTTTAAAAATGGTCCTTTGCTTCCACGGGCAGGCATTCACTGTAGACAAGTCAGATTCATAATGGACTGTTTCTGTTTGTTTGGAATATTTTACATACCACTTTGAACTGTTCAAAAAATCGCTTACATATTAAAAAGAATAGCCTAACAATGGAAAAAGCAATGAGATATGTTACACTTGCCTGTATTCTGAATGGCAATTACCCTCAAATATTGGTGGGATTAAGAGAAGGGTAGCTAAATTCCTATCTTCACTGTATAAGGATTGGACTATTTTGTTAAGGATGGAGAAGAAATTCGTATGGTCCATACTCTAAAGCAAACCTACTTACTTTGATGGTCCTGAATTTATATGCAGATCAGAATACTCCTGTCAATTGGATGACACACTTATACAAATTCTGTGGTACAGGTTTAGTTTTAAAAAGCACAAAAATGTGCTGTTTTAGGGGGAAGCACACTGGGAAATATGCTAAAATGGGAACTATTTATATATGAAAGTTTCGTGTGCTTTGAAAAATTCACAAAAACCAGGATAGATTGAGCATATGCAAAACTGATACAGAAGAGGAATGGGCTGGTCCACCCATCCCTACATTTTGCACAGGAATCTGAAATAACTAGATTCCTCAAGTATCCCAAAGTGGGAAGAGAATGGGCTGAGACATTTGGCAATGCCTCTTTCAAACTTTCCAGATCGCAGTTGCACATCATGTGTAGAGTTAGATTGTGCATTGTGTTCCCTACTTAAAATCACATTGTTTCTAAGGAGCACAAAACAGTTCTCATTATTGCCCATGACATGTGCAACTGACTTAATTTCCTTTATTCCCAACAGTATTATATTGGTTTGTTTTGGTCTTAGGTAGATACGACACAGGCAAAAATAAACAGGGACATACTTTGGTAGAGAGAAAAGGGAATATATCTAGGTTCACGTTAACCTCCCCCACCCGCTTCTCTTGCTGTCTTGCTGTAAGTGAAACCCTGATCAAGGACTTCTGCTTACACGATGGGGCTTTCTCCCCATCTCCTCCCCTATGTGCCCCCCAAAATCAGCTTGGAGGGGGGTGTCAGGAGAACCCTCAGAACAGCACACGGAGAGAGGAGAGGGTTGATCATTCCATCTGGCAAGCAGGAATGCTTACACAAATGGAATGACCGGAAGGGCGCCATATTGAATTCCACCCTGTACTTTTAAAGCTCATTTCCCACCTCAAAGAGTTCTGGTTGCTGTTGTTTACCTCTCAATGAGTTATAATTCCCAGCAATCCTTAACAAACTATGGTGTCCAGAACCTTTTAAGAGGGAAAGTGTGTTATGAATGTACTTTAAAGATATAGTGCAGCCCAAGGATTAGGGAATCCTTGGTTAAAATTCTTGTTTGGCAGCAAGACTCACTGGTTCAGTCACTATCCTCAAGGTAATAACTGGGGAATGGGGAGGCACTGGTGGGGGGGGGAGGTAGTAAAACCTTGTGCACCATCCTCAGTCAGTAGAGCCTGAGACTCTTAATCTCAAGGTCATGGGTTCAAGCCCCACATTGGGCAAAGGATTCCAGCAATGCTAGACTAGATGATCCTCAGGGTCCCTTCCAACTCTATGATTTCTAATCCTGAGCGCCGTGGAGAAAGGGTAGCATAAATAAATAAAAGCACTGGTATGATTAGGTAAATGTACAAGAAAGTTGTTTTGCGAGAGAATGCCGTATTATATCTCGGGTATAAATAAATAAATATTCAAGGCAATATTATTGTGCAAAGGAAGATGCTTGAATTGATATAGCTCTGGAGACTGACTTCTTTCACTGCAACCAAAATTGTGTACAACATGGACAGAAGGAACACAATCCGCCTCCTATGCTCTTACTGCCAAATTCTATCTGCATGGTAACACTGGGGTAAAGCGAAGAGCTGTTCAGTCCCCACACCCAATTCATTCCTTTAACAATGGGAGCTAGATTGTCAACACGGGCACCAACTGTGTGGCATGGACAGCTGCCCACTAGAAACTTGCCAAAAACCATCAAGCCATTGAACACACAACATGCTAAACAGCTGTCAGGTGAAAACAAATTGCTTTTTCCAAGTAGAGGTAAAACAAAATAAAAAAAATCCCTAAGTAATTACTAGCCTCATGAGCTATTCTGCCCCTTTTCATTATTTAAACAGAGAACCTTGATCTAGGGGGAGAAAGCCAGTGTGTGTGTGTGTGTGTGTGTGTGTGTGTGTGTTAAATCACACCTCCACTTTAAATCATGAATATGGCAAGATTTCAAGGTGTAGGCAAACAGAAATGCAAATCCTTTCCAGCAACTTTCATGAAAATATCTGCCTTCCTATACATATTGGCATCACATCTAGCACTTTTCACTGAAAGACAACATAAAAATGAAAAAAAAAACATTATGCACACAGTTGGACTAATTGCACATCATGTTCCCTATTCAAAGAACAATTTCCCTAAGGCTCGCAATCCTAGCGAGTAAGACCTGCAGTGAGACTTACTTCCAAGTCAAGATGGGTGATTTATTAATCTATTTCTTACCTGTGTTTTTTTTCCATCTATTCTGTCCCGTTTCTGTATTTGTCTGCCAAAAACCCCCAGAAAACAATCATATTAAAATGTGCATTTTGTAAATATATTATCACTCAAAACAGTATTTCTTAACATATTTTTATATATGTTTAAGCTGCTGAGGAAGTGTGAAAATTGTTGGATAATAAAGTTCTTATTTGCACATTAGTCCAAGGGGGAAGATCAGGCCGGTTTGCACCAGAAATCGCCAATATTGAATTCCTCAAACATCCCTGAGTAAAAATGCATACTGTGAATCATATAATGCAATACTCAATCATTGTGTGGATCGCATGTTGAACCAGTTGCATCCCCCCCCATCTAATAAGAGGCCTTATTCAATCACTTGTTGAGATGCACATGGAGAATAAAATTAATAGCGGCATCACTAAAGCTTAATTATACCCAGTGCTTGTTTAGTGAGATATCCTTGGAAATAGTGAAATTGTTATGCAGCCAATGAGATTTTACCATGCAAAGGACAATTCCTTTGCTTTGCTTTGCTTTGCTTTGCTTTGCTTTGCTTTGCTTTGCTTTGCATTGATCACACCTCATCCCTATAACGGCGAGGACTTATTTGAAGAGGAAGGGGGTTGTATAGTTACAGTCCAGTATAGTTACAAACTAAAGACCTGCAAAATCCCCTGGAGGAAGTTTCCTTAGCTTTGTTGACATCTATTCTGGCTTCCCTCAGAATTCCTCAGATCTCTTCTTGCCCCAGCAGGAAGCTGCAAATGCCTCACAATGTTTTGCTTCAAATGAGTTTGAGTGGGAAACTCTAACATAATGCCTTGCAAATCTTTGACCCCTTCGTTTTGTGGTTCATAAGATCAACTTTGGCCCTGATCCATTTGTCCGTTCCTGTAATGATTTTCACCCATTCCCCCCTAGTTAGTCGGTATAAGGAAATCTGTTTGGGGTCAGCAAAAGATTTGGCCCAATACAGTGGAGTATGACGCCATTAAGTCTTGCTCCTGAACACTGCCAGCAAGAAGAATTGCCTCAGGGAACCCAGTGATAACATGGTTCATTGCTTATCTGATGCTATGTTGTCTCCCTACAGTCCTTCTCGCTGTGCCGAACAAGAGCTATGCTTAATTTGCCTGACACGTTTCCTCAACTGGGGCCAGGCGAAAGCAAGTGAGCAGCAGCCATGTTGCATCCCTACACTTGGAATCTGTAATTTCCTAGCCTTGAGACTTCACTTCACTTTGTGAATAAGTGACTTTGCTCCCTTTAGAAGCTTCTGGCTAATTAATCATGGTTGCAGAGTGCTGTTGCAGGCAGCTTGTTATAACATTTGATTAATAGCAAGTGCTGATTTGGGAATTGTGGTACAGTGAGCAAGATCACATCTGGCAAGGCATGGCAGTTACTTACTCCTTCACAATATGAGCTTTTCTTCTTCTTCTTCTTGTCCCTGAGTGTTTTGCTCTGTGCTGCTAAGACTCAGAATGAAGATGCTAACCCATTTCCCCAGGAGGTGTTGAGTTCAAAAGTTTTTTGGGGTTGTTGTGCATAAAATACATTTATAACACTTATTAAACTGCAAAGCCAATCAGATTGGGCTATGTGTTGATGTCATTTAGGTTAAAAAATGATGGCAGTGCAAATGAAGAAGCAAACATTTTTGCAAGGAGTACTGAAATTATGACCAACAATGGCATTTTTCAGCATTACTGAAAATATTTAGGAAAAAAGTAAGTTGTTTCAATTTGGCACTCGTCTTAGGAAGCTGAAGATCATGAGCACATAACCTGTGTGTAGGAATTTCCATTCAACCCATATATAAATGCACACAATATTTCTGTGCTCTTTACCAAAATGACCTGAAATGAATCAGAACAGTAGTAATAAAACCAAACATCATTCCATTAGAAAAATATTGGCAACTGATACTCTTTGGCCTTTACATACCTCCTAGCTTTGCTCTCCAGTAATTAACTCCATCTGCAACCGCTTTTCAGCTAATAAACGTTTGGAAATTTCACCCCAGGCCTGAAAAATGTGGCATGGCACAGACAGTATTCTGCCTTTCAGGGTTTCAATTCTGTATCTTCTCAGCTAGCTCTAGGGTTGAACTTGGAAGATCAACTACACACAGGCAAGCGGCTATAGCTCAGAGGTACAACACACACTCCGCATTTAAGACAACCCAAATTCAATTCTTCTGCTTAAGTAGGGATGCTAGACCATTGGCCCATAGGCCAGTTCTGGTCCTCCAAGCTTTTTTTTTTTTTTTTACCCCCAAGACCACCTACCAATTTTACATGTGGCAGGATAGCAGGAACGGATCTGCAGGAATGGCAAAAATGATACCCAAATCAGAACCATGTGTAAGCAGGCATGCCAGGGGATCTGTGGGGTGGTGGTGATGGCAGCATCTGTTTTGGAGAGTTTAAGACAGTATTAGGGGAAGTTTGGGGCAGGTCTTGGCAGCCACTTCTGCCTGCCACCCTCTTTTCCACTCTGATCTGCACTCTAGAAGCTCTCACTTCTAGAAATATCTCAGGTGGGATTGTGTCCATTGGTCTGCTCTTGCTTGACTGTGCTGAGCTTGCTGAATTTCCTAACAACTGGTAGATCTCTCATGAGCATCCTCACATTGGTGCACATGTCGAAGGGGGACAAGTAATAATGGTCTTCTGATTATTAAGAGACTAGTTGAGAGACTTTTACTTTCTTGGGTTCCATGATCACTGCAGATGGTGACAGCAGTCATGAAATTCAAAGATGCCTGCTTCTTGGGAGAAAAGCAATGACAAACCTAGACAGCATCTTAAAAAGCAGAGACATCACCTTCCCGACAAAGGTCCATATAATTAAAGCTATGGTTTTCCCAGTAGTGATGTATGGAAGTGAGAGCTGGACCATAAAGAAGGCTGATCGCCGAAGAATTGATGCTTTTGAATTATGGTGCTGGAGGAGACTCTTGAGAGTCCCATGGACTGCAAGAAGATCACACCTATCCATTCTTAAGGAAATCAGCCCTTAGTGCTCACTGGAAGGACAGATCCTGAAGCGGAGGCTCCAGTACTTTGGCCACCTCATGAGAAGAGAACACTCCCTGGAAAAGAATCTGATGCTGGGAAAGATTGAGGGCACAAGGAGAAGGGATGACAGAGGACGAGATGGTTGGGCAGTGTTCTCGAAGCTACCAACATGAGTCTGACCAAACTGCAGGAGGCAGTGGAAGACAGGAGTGCCTGGCGTGCTCTGGTCCATGGGGTCACGAAGAGTCGGACACGACTAAATGACTAAACAACAACAACAGTCACTTGTGACTAGAGCTGAGCAGAGAGGATGTGTGAAATACCTGCTTTGGTTTTACTGTTTGGTTAAAAATGTGAAGTGTGATTGTGACAACCATTATTTTTTTAAGAGCAGGGATGGAGAACCTGAGACCTGTGGGCCAAAAGTGGTCCTCCAAGCTTCTATATCAGGCCTTCCAAATTCTCTTCAAGCCACACTCGCTTTCCACAGGCCACACCCCTGACTGCCTCTGCATTGTACCCCAGGCGTTTTTGCCTGGCTTCTGTGCCCATTGCCCCCACCTTCTGCCATGGCCAAAAGGAGCTGGAATCTGCCATGTCACATCTCCCCGGCTCATCTTAGGATAGTTCTGTAAGATTATCTTTATCCCACTTATTTGACCTGAGTCTCCCAAATGGCAAATTGCATTCTTAAAGTGCAATTCTAGTACCAAACCTGGGGATCTAAAAACTAAAACCTGGTAAACATGTGTATTACACAGGGAGCTGTGATTAGATACTGCTCCCTGTTGAGCATTCACTTCATAGCAAGTTTTTGAATAATGGTCAAAGTTTTCTTGTTTGTGCCAAAATCATTGCCGGGAGAGGATTCATTTTGGAAGGTTTCCATTGGAGCTTGTGTCTGCTCTCATGCTGCTGTTTGATTTCTTTAAGGGGATTGTTTAGTTTGTAATAGCTGTAAGCTGCCCTGAGCAATGCATATGCATTGGAAGGGAGGGGTTTAAGTTTTACAAGTAACTCAATACATTGCATATGATGGGCTCATTATAGTTGACAGCATATATGTGTCTGAAAGCACTAGGACAAACACAGCCAGAATTAGGAAGCAGGATTTAGACTCAGTATTGTACATTTTCTGAAGTGAACCAAGGAACTTCTTCTGCATTATCTCCCATTATAAACATGATTTATAAGCCCTGGCAGATGCTGCCTGAGTTTTGCTGTGCTTGTTATGCTAATACACCATAGTTTGCAGGAAAACCGGCATTTGTCAAATGGTCTTCCCCTGTTCAACATACATTGAATTATTGTTTCACTTGCTTTAGTTCTTCTTCTCCCCCTTTATAATTAACTTTCAAATCTGCTCATGGAACATAAAGAGCAAACAAATTCATTTTGCAATAACCTGTAAATAAAAGGGTTTCCAGATCACAGCTGACAGCTAATAGTGAGCAAGTCTGCTGCTGCTTGAGAGGCTGGCGAAATGAATGACTCAGAGGTATGAAATATCGACGATTAATTCTCATTTCTTGGCTTTAGTCTTTTAGCACATAATGATCACATAGATTTTTAGAGGTGGTACAAAGTGGAAGGAGCAGATCTTTGGGCACTGATCATATTTTTCACCTTCTTGCAAATGGAGGCCGTGCAAATCTTGCTATCAGCTTATAAAAAGTGCCAATATGACACAGTGCTAAAACTTTATGTAGAGCAAAGAATGGAACTTTAAAACTAGTAGTTATCAGTGAAGTCTCTATAGTCTTCCTTTTCTATGAAAATGAATAATTGTCCTTTCCCCCTGCCAGGCAAAAGATGCTTAGGTAGCACATAACAGCTAAGTCTATAGACAAGCTATAACTCTTGCAACAGAGACACATATCTGAAGGTGTGACATTGGGGGCCCCCAATGGAGATGTGTTCCTTGACCTTTATCAGCCTCAGAGTGTTTGTATGTCTGTGATCACATCCATTGACTTATATGCCTATTGCCAAGGTGAATGTATTGCCACAGTTCAGTAGGAGCACAGCAATCCACAGAATGCAGTGCTGAGCACAGAATTCAGCTGCTTCTAAGATATGATATGAAGTGTAAGGGTAATGTTTTAAAAAATATCAGAGCACCTGTAAATTTCTTTGCTCCACTCACTAACAATGCCAGAATAAATTATTTTTTAAAAGAGAAAACATGCAAATTTGCATTATACGTGTTACAGAATTGAGCTTTTCTTGGTGCAGAACTTGAATAATCTTGACACAGAATACCTATTTTATTTTTATTTTTTCACAAAGTGTACAAAGCTCTGTCTGTTGCTGACATCTGCTTACGCTTGACAACAACCATATTTGGTTATGTCTTTTGGAAAAGATTAAAATAAACAGTCTATAGCAGTGGTCACCAACCAGTTTGGGCCAATGGGCACATTTCAGATTTTGATAAAGTTCTCTCAGCGCCATGCACAAAGGGTTGACATGGCAGGGCCATGGGCCATGGCATAACATAAAAATAGAGAGTGTAGTTATTTCTGCTCCTCCCCCCCCCCATGACAAAAAAGCACATGCTTCTTCTGAGAAGTTACCTGTGCACAGATGGTCCTAATAGTGTTCACAAATTACTGATTACCTGCCTCCAGCAACAAGTGTTCTGCTGTCTAATAACAAGGAACAATCCCCAGTGCCAGAAAAAAACACAAGCCTCCCTCCCTCCCTCTCTCTCTCTCTCTCTCTCTCTCTCTCTCTCTCAGAAAACGCCCTCCATGGGTGAAGGAAGTGCCTGCTGTTTCTAAAAATCCACACACACCCAAAAAACACCCCCAAGCACATATGGGCCAATAGCCTGGTGCCCATGAGTGCCAGTTTGGCAATCTCTGGTCTGTGGGTTGTATCAGATGCAGTGCCAGTAGGGCTCCATTGGAGCAACAGGGCTTCCATTTTCTGCCCATCCCCATCCGTGCAGGACCAAATTTTTGTATGGCCCCGCAACACTTCAGAACCGATTCTGAGGCTCAGGGGGTGCAAGAAGGGCCAGAAGAGGAAGAGGAAGTTTCATTGCACGTCTAGAAGTCCCTTCACCTGTGGAGCTATACCACTGGATACAGACCTAAAGAATTCTACAGACATCTCAATTCATTGCAGGCTCGCCAAATTTGTGACTCAGTAAGTTGAGTGTAGGCCACTTCCTGTTCCCTGTGGACTCCTAAGTGTTTGACACCCACCCTCTCTCCCCGCCCCCCATTACAGGGATGTGATAGTGTGCCTTTCGTGTGTTAGGTTCCAAATACAACCCTCAGTATCTCTAATTAAAATAACGTGTCTGTGTCATTATTTCCATGGGGAGGGGAGGGGAGGGGAGGGACATTGCCACGCAATTAAAATCTGCTTGATCAAGATCCTGGCAGGCAACAAAGCATAGCTGGGGGAGGGTCTGCAATAAGCTTGATGGGTCAGAAGTTGTGCAGGCCTGACTTATTGCAAAACAGTAAAAATGAAATCTGTGAAGAGTAGCAGGGCACCCACTCAGACACCCATACTCTCATACTTATTGACAGGTTTTCTTACCACCCCCAAAATTCTTCCTTCTGCACAACTATTTAGGACAGTCTCTTTTCAGTGTTGTTGAACGGCGGTCCCTTTGAGGTTTGCATTTGGACTAATGGAGAATCATTAGCAGGAGGGAGGGGTGGCTGTGATGCAAGGAAAGGTGGTGCATGCTGTTCCTTTTCTTTTTCTTTTTCTTCTTTTGAGATTAGCCTTTCTAGTGGGAGGATTATTGGCTTAGCACTTTCTATCTTATTAGTGGCAGGCTGGCCTTTCTTGTTCCAAGGCGCTTTTCACTTTAATCTGATTGGCAAGTGAATCAGGGGTGCTGCTGGCTTAAATTGGGCTGGTTACCTCATTTCGGTTTTTACTAATGCTAATCCTTTTGTTTTAGGGAGATGAAGAAGTCCCATCAGATGCTGTTTTGGGGTACTCTGGTAATCTGCTACTTACTGCCCGTAGGGGTAGGCAAGTGATGTTTGGTAGGCTTTGCTGTGTCTTTCTGTTCATCTCTCAGCAAAACTCCTGTTGGTAAGGTTTTCCTTACTCTCATATTATGCTAGTCTCACTTTATGTATGAATTGGTGGCGGAGTTGTTTTTGTATTATATTCCTTTTTTCCTCCATTTTTTCCTTTTGCATCAGGTCTACTAGTGCCTTTAGTGCATTGGCAGAAAGGTAAATGTAATATTTTTAAAAAACGTGAAAGAGTGAACATTGGCAGAAGCTTTGGCAAAGCCCTCCCTTATTGTTGGACCTGTTTCCAGTGCAGGTGCGGCAGAGACCATCCATACTTAGTAAAATTGTGTCCCTGCAATGTACGGTTCAGCAAGCTAGCCTGATCCGAAAGCTCAAGGGTCAAGAGCAGGCATAGGCAAACTCGGGACTCCAGATATTTTGGGACTACAACTCCCATCATCCCTAGCTAACAGGACCAGTGGTCAGGGATGATGGGAATTGTAGTCTCAAAACATCTGGAGGGCCGAGTTTGCCTGTGCCTGATCAAGAGTATCACATAATTGGCTCTTGCCTGTTGGTGCAAGGAAGGAGACATGGGACTGAGTCACATTAGTAAAGAAAAAGTGCTTTATATGAGTTATAACACTGACACCAGATGGCGCTGTGGAGTGTCATCTTTCACCAATGGGATTTCCCGTTATGAAGTTTACAACGCGTTTAACTGAATCACTTTTTTATGTAACTAGATCCAGTCATGTTCTAGACAGGTGTCCCTGTGGATCCCTTTATTTATCCAGATCTGTGGTGGTGGTGTGGTGTCACTTGATGAAATCCTGCCCGACACCCCTCCATTGACCTGTTCAAGATAATCTGTGAGATGTTCTGATGCTTTCATGTGTGTCAACTGTTCAGTTCCTTCAGTACTGCTGCGTAGTTCTCTGCTGCATTCCTGCAATCTACAAGGCATCTCATTGTTTTATTTTTGGAATCGTGGATGGAAGAATAGGGTATGGAATTGGGGCCCGCAGTTGGTAAGAAAGAACAGAGACTATGGTTTGTAGAGCCCTATTCTGTTTCCTGACATTTCAGAGCTTTGGAAGCTGCTAGAATTCATTATGGCTAGAAATTTGCTCATTTTACAATGAAAGATGAAGATTTCTGAAGTCTGATTGGCCAAATTAAATCCTGGAACTAGATTCTGTGATCTGCACCATGGTTTGAGTTGCAAAATTAACAGGCATCATTAACTTTTGGGCAGGAGCTCTTGTCTTTTCTCATATATGCAGTTTTGGTCTATCACATTTAGGTTTTCAGTCTGACTTTGGGGTGATTATAACAGCTTGTTTTATTTCCTTGTTTCCAATCTACTGAAGCATGTCTATTAAATATATGCAAGTTGTCTGCATCACCCAGTACAATGCTGATTATCTCATGCTCCCCCAGATTGTGCTTCCATTTGTGATTATTATTAAGACCATTTTCTTCAGCAACCTTGACTTCTAAAGCTCTGCAATTTGTTGCCTCCAGAATAGTGATGAGTTATCAACAAGCAATTTGCTGTAAATTTGGAGACTGAAGACTGTGCAGATTTGCATTGCTTCGCCTTATTTCTGTTCCTAGCAGACAAAGTGACTCAAACACATGGCTGATTTCCTACAAAAATGCTGGCAAGAAACCTGGTTAAGGATTACCAAGCAAGCATACCAAATGTGTACCTTTATAAATCGCTTTGAGATGCAGCGTGGTCCCAGTAACTGGGCAAGGGTCTAACACAATTTTGCTAGGGTGGCATGGAGATCTCAAAGCTGCAGTTGCAGTACTCATTAGGCATGTGTCGATCACGGTTTTTCGTTTTGCTAACAGAGTTAACTCCAACTTTCACAGTGTGATTTACTTCTGGCTCGCTGCTGACAACGGCAACTGTGCCAAAATGAATTGCTGTGAAAATAAGAGGATGGGGTTGTCTTCACTCAGGATGCCATATTACCAAATTCTGCCCCTACTCTTTGCAATGAGGCTTCTCCCTGCTTCCTTCAATATATTATAACAGTTGACTAGTGATCTATGCTGCCTCGAGGCTAATGCCAGTGAAAGGGGGACATCGCCGATGTTGTTGTTGTTGTTCCATAGAAATAATTGTCTGCAGTCAGTATCAGAATATTGTCCGAAATGAAAACAGTTCAAATCTTCCGGAAGAAAAAATACCAACACCTGATGTAAAACTGTGTATGATATGATAATTCTTAATGCTCCAGCTGGATGGACTTAATGCATAATAAACACAACATGTTTAGAATTCAATATATGAAAGAAGGGTGGGGGAGCACAACCCCTTTCCACACCCCCAGAATTTATGACCCATGCTGAGAACATTTGTCAGAAGTTAGTAGGTATCCAGCGGTTAGAAAAAATGGGATTTCTGCTTGTGCAGTCATTAAGACAGACTAATGAATGACAAAATATAATAGCATATGTTATCTTTCCCAACCCTAGGACAGAAGGAGGCTGATGAAGTAATTTAAACCTCATCATTTAGGTCTCTGTCTCCTTCTCCCCTCTAGTAAAAAAGACTGTGCAGATTTGCAGAGCCCTCCTGAGAAATGTTGTTAGTTTCATCAAAATGCTTCTCTCGCCCCTTGAAAGTGCTCAGGTGGTTTTGCCAAGGAGGAATCTGCAAACATTTTGAGTTAGACAAAACCCAGTGGCAATTTGACCCTAGGACCAACTACCTTTGGCCTTTTGCTGGCAGTTTCTTTACCAGCTGCCGATAAGCATAGAAAGTTCTGGTGAGAGGTCGATGGTAAAGCTTCCATATTATTTATTTCCTGTGGGTTCTCCAAGTACAGGATATCTTAGAAATTTTGTCAGTCTTGTTGAAGGTAATTTTTATTCTCTAAAATTTTTGCCTGAGGAGGAATTTCCATCCCCAAACTCTGCTTTTTGTGGAATTTACTGGCCAGTCTAGCCATATTTATTCAGTGTACATTTTCCTTCCATAAGTGTGTTTATTTCCCCTTCTGCTGAAGCTAATGGAACTTTGCATGCCTGCTGAGGAGATAATATATACATTGCGTCCTTCAGCTTTGAGGTATTTGTCAAAATTGCAGTACCGAGAAAATGAATTATAAGCAGGTAACACTGTTGTTATGCTGAGGAGCTGACAGTTTCAAATTTTAGCTGGGGAGTGACGATCTGATAAGACAACAACCCGCTGGGAATGAAGCAGTTTTTGGACATTACTGGGTGATCACATGACTCTCATGGAGAAAGGAAAACTGTTCAGAGAATCTTTATGCTCTGAATAGAATATATAAAGCTTGGTTTCCACAATTTCTTCTAGTGTGAGGCAAAACAATGATAAAGCCATTTTCTTTCTTTCTTTCTTTTAATACATTTTCCCCACACTGCCACAGAGATATTGTGTGTGGTTTTTTTACTCCTGATATGCTTTATTTGCCTAAGAAAATATCTGAATAATGACTGTTTTATGTATAATTCCAGAAGGTTGGTATCTGCTGTGTTCTTTCTGAGGGCTCCATTGTGATAACACAGATTTTAAACTGTTTGAAATTCATCAAGTGGCCACTGGTTCCCTAAAAACAGACCAACAACCTGTGGGGACTGGAAATTATTTGTCGGAGATCTCCAGCCCTTTCTACAACTGCTATTCTCAGAGTCATGGCACTTTGACAGGTTTGAAAGTGGTTTACACTGCAATTCTACACTATTTAAAAGTAGTCTCATCGAATTTAAATAAGGCTGTCTAGGAAATTTGGTATAGGACTGCAGCCTTGAGTATGCAATATGGACATGCCATTTAATACTTGGGTAGTACAATACCATGGGCCAGCTGAGATGTAATTAGAACCATAGATTCCAACCCCCTGCAATGCAAGAATCTTTTTGACCAATGTGGGGCTCAAACCCATGACCCAGATATTAAGAATCTCATGCTTTACCAGCTGAGCTATAATAATAGGACTGTGCACTAGATTTGGTCAAAAGCCCAAATTCCAGGCTGGTTTTAGGAGGCCTGGGCTTTGGCTGAGTCAGGGCAAGGATTGGGGAAACAGACCCTCACCAGCTGGTGAATGGGGGATTCAATTCTACAGGCCACGGGGCACTCCTTTCCATGGCCCCCACAGGAAAGGTGATTGCAAAGCAGGGCCCTGCAGGATGGAATCCTCTGTTCACCAGCTGATTAGTAGAGGATTCAATCCTGTGGTCTGCAGTGTTCTCCTTCACAAGTGCCTTCTGCAAAGCAGCATCCAGCAGAACTGAACCCTCCTGCTCAGGGAGGGGGGAGAAACACAGGCCTCTTTCTTTTTCCCTGGCTGCATGTAGGTATTTTGAAAAACCCAATCAAACATTAGCAACCCCTGCCCCCAATTGATTCAGGGTGGAATCTGGGCTTGGTGTTGTCCAGGTCAGCTGGGGTTACAAAGGAGCTGGGATCCTGCGCTCCCCTAGCAGCCCCAAACCATCTATAAGGAATACATGAAGCCAATAGCAATGACATTCATTAAGGCATTGTGTTGTTAAATCTGTTTTTCAAATATATGTGATCGTTATCATGGTATTTTTTGTTACTTAGTTGTAAATAGTTTTGGTCTTAATCAACACCCGCCAATCAGACTATTACTCACTGACACCACCATGCCAGTCATGCATGGAAGACCCTGGGCATCATGTGCTGAAGGTGGGCATCTCATGACAACATCACAACTCGTTCCATATCCCTGCCCACAAACATGCCAGCAGAAAGAACTCACTGAAATGCCAGGAATAAGTCATAGAAGTCTTTACTTTATTTAGCAACAAAATATTGCAGTGATAAGAAAAAGAAAAGAGAGGATGGATTCAGTTGCAACTGAATATTCCTCCCGACTCTCAGCCTGCTTTCATTTCCTTACCAAACTCCTAGCCTGGGCTAGGATTTGAAGTCCAGGTGTAAGAAGGTTCTGGTTGAACTGTTTTGTTTTTTCCCCTGCTGCTGATCAGCATACATTCTGGCCTTTGTACTGCTTTTCTTTAGAAGTCACTGCTCTTTTCTCTTCCCCTCTTTTCCCCCTCACCTTTATGCCTTGGAGCATAAAACACAAGTCTAGTCTTGTGCTCCTGAGACCAAGGATGCCACACTTCTTATATATAGGAGCAATCTTTCAATTTCAAGACAGGAAGGGACAGAAAAGAAAATAATCCTCTGATCATCTTTGGATGGCTTTGAAATGTGTTGCTGACATTTCTCACACTTGGTATCTATCTTTATTATGTAGGCTCTAAGAGCCCTAGATGTGCAGCATTACTTGAGGCTATGTTCGGTGAATTTGGCACAAGAAGGAAACAGAAAACATTCAGTATAAGGGCAAGATTAAAAAAAAATAATTCTCATGAGATTTCCTGCCAAAATTGCAGGCATAAATGAAAAATGAGACCTTTTTAAAAAAACCCAAAACCAACAATTTATTGAGTCAATCTAGAATTCACAAGCTTTTTGGTATTATCCTGTGGAGGTTTTTGTGTCAAAGCACATAAGCTTTCTCTGCTTATTCCACGCCAAAAAATTTTTTCTAAAAAAACAACAACAAAAAATCCCAAACAAAGCCAGTGGGGTTGAAAAGTAACATTTAAAATGGAGTTTCAGAATCTCAGAAACAGCATTTCATGGGTCTGAGCTGGTGCACATGGTGCTACTAGATTTCAGGTTGCCATATACTGCTATAGAATCATAAGATTGTACAGTTGGAAGGGATCCCAATGGGCATCAACTCCCACCCCCTGCAATGCAAGACTCACAGCTAAATATCCCTAACAGAAGGCTATCCAACCTCTGTTTAAAATGAAAGAGAGTCCACCCCTTTCTGAGGCTGTCCATTCCACTGTCAAGCAACTTACTATCAGAAAGTTCTACCCAGTGCTTAGCTGGAATCTCTTTTCTTGCAATTGGTTTGGGTCCTACCCTCTGGAGCAGCAGAAAACAAGTTTGCTTCATCTTCCATGTGACAGTTCCTCACCTCTGTCTTCTCTTTTCCAGGCTAAACATACCCCACTCTTTCAACCAGTCCTCATAATGCTTGGTTTCCAGAACTGTTATCATTTTGGTTGCCTTCTGCTGCACATGTTCCAGCTGGCCAATATCCTTGTATAATTGTGGTGCCCAGAACTGGACACAGTAATTGCAGTGTGTGACGGGTGTGATAGCACTTTTCCCTCTCGTGCCATTGGGCCCGCTCTCACTTAAATAAGTTGCCCCCACCTCACTGAACAACCCTTTACCCGAAGGTTACCCTTTACCCGAAGGATCATTTCACATGTACTGCTGTCAAGCCAGGTGTCCCTCATCCTATATCTGTTCATCTGACTATTGCTGCCTAAGTGCAGAACCTTACATTTGTCCCTATTGAAATTCATTCAGTTTGGTCCAGTTCTCCAATCTGTTAAGGTCATTTGAATCCTGCTACCAACTTCCAGTTTCATGGCATCTGCAAATTTGATGAACGTCCTTTCAATTCCTCCATCTAAGTCACTTATGAAGATGTTGAACAACACCAGGCCCAGGAAAGAATTGCACTCAAGTGCAATTACCAAAGCTCTTGGCATTAATCTTAGGTGCTTAAGGTCAAGAATCAGCCTCCTCAAAGCATGAAATGGACTGGGAAACCAAGAGATATGAACATCAAATGAATATGGAATTTTAGCTATTAAAAATTTTCAATTACACTTCCAGGTAATTTTGAGACGGTAGGACTAGAAATTTTATTTAAATTGAAAGGACTCCTGGAATTCTGATATGATCCATGTGTTAACCTGAATTGATTGGCAGGAAAATTGCCAGAGGGGCCTGTAAAAGACTAATAGATAAATTAGTATGGGATCTTTCACACTCTTGATCTCAGATTGCATGCCTACTTTCCTTCTGCCCAGCTTTCCATTTTTGCTGGTCTGACGCAGTTTAGCCAATCTGTGGTGCATGGGCTGTAACTTGTATCTAGAGGTCAACCACTTTCAAAGAATAAAAGGGAACACGGTATCTCTTAACAGCTGCGTAACCTTGTAGAAAACTTGATAATCAGCTGTGTAGAATTTGGTGTGGAATTTGAAAAAAAAAAAATGTGCCCTAACTTTACAAATGTTTGCTCTGCTCTGAAGTCTCTCTTACTTTCCCTCTGCAGCTGCTCTCCTTCCCAGATAAAAAACCACAACTTCTTAATGTTGAGAGATAAATATTGGCAGCCCTTGGCTTTGCTTTTCATCGCCTGCCTGATGGGAAAATGCCAGGAACTTTGCATGCTTTTCCAAGCAAGTCTGTAGAGGTTTCTTTCTCAGATTTTGAATTTGGCACACAGGTCCCAAGTTCTCTAGATAGAAACGGTAGAATTCATTTGGATCTCATGTTCAGTGAATCATTGCTCAAATTTAGCATGTAATAAAAGCCTATCCTTTAAAATAAAAAGCTTTCTGTCTCATAATAACATGGCTATTAAAAATAAATGGTTAAAGGCAGTCCCCTTTAATGTTGCCATGTAAATAAAACATGCTTTTCATATTGAAAAGCTTTATCTTTTGGAGCACATACAACAATATGGCTGATAGCTTCCTACCAATGGCCACATAGCTTGGACTCTAAAGTGCTTTGGAATGGATGTGCATATTATTGCTGATCCTACGCACAGACCTATTTTGCTGATTCACTCCCTCATCCAAACAGTGTGGGAACTCTTTCTCCTATCTTCTGTTTATATAAAAGCCAGCTCCCAACCTATTATGGTAACCAAGAAATAGCACAGGATTCAGCTTTGTGGATCGCAGCACAGTTAATTCTTGTGGACCAATGCCACCAGGATCATGGAGCAAGGCAACTAAATTTGCTTGAATATGCCAATTTGGAAAAGCTGATTAAGACATGCAAACCACACAGAACATGGCAACAAAGTTAGGTTTGAGTTGCAGTCACTTCTGTCTCTCTGACTGTACTTATATAATACATTTTTTCCAACCATGGATGCTATCAAGCCAAACAATTCTGCTAAGCACAATTCTGCTAAGCTGCATAATGGAATTTCCCCACCCTCTCCCTGCACGATCCCAAAATCTGTTCTGGAGGTTCTGCCAACCTTCTGGAGTAGATTTATGGGGGATGCTGCGAGAGGGTGGTGAGGCTGCATTGGGCAGCTAAAAGTCCTTGCTTTAGTAAACTGGTTAGCTGGATAGCGTCCTGTGAGTTTGTCTCATTCACACAGACCAAGTGAACACTTTAAAACATAATGTTATGTGACACAGCCCTGAATATTTTGCAATTTGGTGCCATCTGGACTTTGTTGGACTCCAGTTCCCACAGGCCCCAGTTACCACATTCACAGCAACATTCCCCTAGTTAACTTATAGTTAGTTTTGATTCTGCCTGGAAAGCAAAGGCTGGATACTCAGTTTGGTGAAACTCATAATCAACAATCTATAAAACTAATTACTTAATTAAATGAGAGAATAAAAGTGGAAGACGTGAAGAATTAGCTACCCTCTTTGTACATATATTTTCGCTTATGCTGTCAAAATCATATAGCTTCCAAATTCAATCTTTGACTTTAGTGTCTAAATATGATTTATTACCTTAAATGTCACATAAATATTTTCCTGTCTTGAGATAAAGCTATAGGCTTCTCACTGCCACCACGATCCTTAGTAAATGAGCCATTCTCTACCCACAAAATAAGTGATCTTGAGCAGTCTTTAGAAGAACTGAGGGGTGTCTACTTGATTTCAGTGGAATTTTCTCCCCACTGCATAGAACAGCAATGCACAGGTTGCAAACAGTCCTTTAATAAATTTCCGTTTCATTTTTAAATACCAGGTGCCGGATGCCTCCTAATACTGGCTTTACTATCCACAGTATCAGAGGCATTATGTATTTGAATACCTGTTGCTGGGGATGATGACTAAGGAGTACTATGGTTCTTGTGTCCTGCTTGTGACCTTCCCACAAGCATCTGGTGGTCTGCTGTGAACAGAATGCTGGACTAGACTGACCTTTTGTCTGATGCAGTGGGGCTCTTCTTTTGTTATGTTCTGATGTAGGCTATAATTTGCAGTGCACACTGTACTAAATTTATCTTGTTTCAGTTAATGTCCAGTTCACTTTTTAAAAGTGTAGCTCTGGAGTCAATGGTTACAAGGTAGTTCATAGAACTACTAGGCACATGTGCAAAGACATTTGTCTGTATCTCCAAAAAGAAACACAATAGACTGTTATTTCATAGTTTGCTCACAGCAGTTGATCTCAAGCAATGCAAGAGAACATTAATTCCACTGGATGATTCTAGCTTGCATCATCAGTGAAGTCATCAAGAAAATGGGCACAACCATCATTAATATGATGGTGCCATTTACTGCCCAAACGGCTGTTAAGCTATGTATTTGAGGTACATTTGTGCCCAGTTTACTGTAGAGCAGCGTTTCCCAAACTAGGGCAGCCAGCTGATTTTGGACTACAATTCCCATCATCCCTAGCTAGCAGGAACCCAGTGGTCAGGGATGATGGGAATTGTAGCCCAAAAACAGCTGGAGACCCAGGTTTGGGAAACACTGCTGTAGAGTAATGGTCTAGTTTTCACAGAAGTGGTAGATCTGTACACCCTGGATTGCACCACTTGGATTCACCAGACTGTAGGTTGGTTGACACAACTGAATGCTCCTCCATTTGAAAAGAAAAAAGAAAAGAAGCTTCCTTTCCCAGAGAAATTTGGCATGTTAGTTTCAAATATGACAGGATGGTTTTTGTATGGGGGAGCATTTGATTAAGTGAGTCCCCCCCCCCACATGCAGCTAGAGTGGTTCAACCCAGACACACTTTAGTTAGACCTAGGCTAAAGAACGGACCTTCTGAGGAAACCTTCTGGAACACTGAAGGTTTGGTTGCTATCAACAGAACGAGCTGATCCATAGGGAGAAAAGAGCAGGAAGATAAAGGTCTGACAGCTTTCTCTGGGTCTTATTAGGAGGGACAAATGGAAAGCAAAGGTCCAACCATTGGATCACCTCGCCAGTTTTCAGAAGGAGCGGAAAGATGGCTTTTCAGTAAGTAAATGAGAAGGATGGTTTGTTTCCCAGATACCGATTAAGCACAACTTGCCTTTGCAGCTAATTTAACTTCAAATGTTAGTTACAGATCAATAGCGGTTGGAGTAACTGACACAGATACACGGCTTAATGTCAGTAAGAGCACAATATTAAGCCCACGTGTCTCGTTTCAAGCAGCAAAAACAGAAGCAAGTGAATAATAATAAAAAACCTAGTTATGTAAGTGGGTGGAAACTTGTTTCTTTTTCCTCCTAATGCAGATTTGGGGAAGGGAATCCTCAAACTTTTCCATTTTGGAAGGCAAAGAGAACGTACAAAAGATAGCTCAGCTGGTATTGTGTTTGTTTTCTTTTATTCCATGCGGGACTCTTCTGACTTTAGCAATTGTCTGAATGGAGCACGGGGTGGAAGTGATGGGAAAAGCTCCACCTTTCTGTAAACATGCTAGGAAATAGGCTGCTAGCCAGCTGTTAGCAGCACAGAATCCCTGCTAGTTTTAAAGGGGGCAATTCAAGGTGATGGCCGTCACACTTGCCTGGAATTGAAGATGGCCTTGGTTGATTCTCTCCCCATCCCATTTTTTTCGTGCTTAGTTTCTGGATTATTGTGCAAATAACAGCCATGGTTGTGGAAAGGGGAATCAAAGCTCTTTTATTTCTCTCGTGCTCTTGGCTTTAATGCTTTGGAAAGAACCCAGCCCAATATTACTTTTGTTTTCCAAGGAATAGATTTGTTACAGTTGCTATTGGGGAGAGAATCTGTCCACCGCACCTTAATTTAGATATCCACTGTTGAAATAACAAACCCCAAGATTGTGGCTTTCAAGGTGGTGAGCTCATTTCCTATAGGATTATCCGAACAGCATATTTTTTTATGGACAAGGTAGGAAACTTGATGGTTTGTTTTCTGTCCTGGGCTCCTTTGGGAGGAAAGGCAGAACACAAATTTGATAAATAATAGAAAAGTTTGGATTGAAGACTTGACATCACAACATCAAGCCCTCAAGTTACCTTTCTCTTTCCTTTGTTCATTCTTCTCAACTTTGGTAAATCTATGAATATGCTAGCCATCAGTTTGCGTAGGAATGATTTGGAAGTTGTTGTTGTTCAGTCGTTCAGTCGTGTCCGACTCTTCGTGACCCCATGGACCAGAGCACGCCAGGCATGCCTATCCTTCACTGCCTCTCGCAGTTTGGCCAAACTCATGTTAGTAGCTTCGAGAACACTGTCCAACCATCTCATCCTCTGTCGTCCCCTTCTCCTTATGCCCTCCATCTTTCCCAACATCAGGGTCTTTTCCAGGGAGTCTTCCCTTCTCATGAGGTGGCCAAAGTACTGGAGCCTCAACTTCAGGATCTGTCCTTCTAGTGAGCACTCAGGGCTGATTTCTTTAAGAATGGATAGGTTTGATCTTCTTGCAGTCCATGGGACTCTCAAGAGTCTCCTCCAGCACCATAATTCAAAAGCATCAATTCTTCGGCGATCAGCCTTCTTTTGAAGTACTGGAGAACATATGTTGAAAATAGATTTATGAAAAATGTTGCCACCAAGCATATCAATATGGTTATTGGGGGTTGTTTTATGGATTTTCTATGAATTTCATGTATTTTTATTATGTGTTGGATGCTGTTTTTGTGTAACAAGTGATGAACAAGTTAAATAAATAATCAATATTCAAAGTATATCTATGAAGTGCAAGGCTTAACTTGTCAAGCTTAAAAGAATACTAAGTTTATCTTACAATGCAAGGGAGTCTGGATAAAGTAAATCTACATACCAACCAGGCTGATTGTTGAGGTAAACACAGACTTGCTATGCAGAAAGACAAAGTGTGTGTGTGTGTGTGTGTGCGCATGCGCTCGCACCCGCACCCTGTTTATCCTAGCTTTTATGTTGTATTAGCTTTCTGATTTCCTTAAAGTTGATTGGTGCTGATTGACCTCTAGTTGCTTTTATAAAATGAATTTGCTCAGCGCTACGTGTAATAGATCACCTAGAAATAAAGTCACAATATGAATGTACACTGCAAAATGCACTGTCAAGATGAGAATCGAAAGCTGGCATAAAACCTCAGCTATGATAGTAGTAGAAATACTACAGTATGAAATCAATCACAGTCACCCCTTACCAAAAGCCACATCAGGTATGCATAGTGGAAATAACCCAGGTTGTGTACACTGAGGAGGTTTGGACAGTAGAACATAAATTCTAGACTGATTTAGGTATTGAATTTGCACCAGGTTCTGCCCTTAATTAAAGGATGGGGATTGATCTTGTATTGGCTGACACACCTTTTTTATTCCTTGTTACTTAACTTTACATAGGCATGGAATTCATATGAATTGCATGAGTCTCTCTTCTGTCTATAAATGCTTTCATCCATAAATAAATAACACATCCACATGGCTCCCACCGAACCCCCTGAACTATTTTACAGTTGCCTTGTGGTGCTTACTATTTGCATATTTGGGTGCAACCAATTAGTTTGGTAATTTGTTGCTTAGACAGTTGGTTTGTTCAGGCAAGATCCCAGCATGTTTTGGTCAAGAAGAAACCCCTTTGCTTGCTGGCATGGGAAAGGAGGCTCTATATAGCTCAGTAGAAGACCACATGCTTTGTACACATAATTTCGAATCGATGCCATCTCTAGTTAAAGCATCTCAGATAGGGATGCTGAGAACTTTTCCTTGAGGAGCTGCTGTTAACTTAAATGAAGAAATGGACTTACTGTGTGTAGGACAGTTTCTTGTACCCTGAAATCAAGCATTTCCCCTACAGTTTCATAGGATATGATGAGAGAATCCCAGTTGTCTTGAGAGCCAGGTTGCCAGCATGGACACACTCACCAATTTTCTCTGCCACAGCATAAGCATTAAATGGCTGAATGTGCTTTACTATGTTAGGCGGCAGACACAGAGCCAAGGAGACGTGAAAGTGGTACACCTCTGCCTAGCCTGATGCCCTTGCTGAGCCTTAGAGCATTCTGGTATTTGGCTTTCCTCCACCAATCTAACTATATTCTATGTTTAAAACTATACACAATTTACTACTATGACCTTTGCCCAAGGAGGAACTCCTCCAGATGACCTGTTTATTGAGAATGCAGCCTGATTTGCTTGCACAAAGCTCATGTGGGGGTTAAGATTATGCCTGGTCTTTATTGATCCATCTGGTTTGTTTGTGGGGAGGTCATATAACAATGAGCATTTATTCTGTTTGCTTGTGGGGTTTTTATATGTCGTTCCATTAACTGCATGCATCACAGTTTTCCAGTGTGTTTCCTTGCCACTTTCCTAAACTAAATAAATAAATAAAACTGTTTTTTTTAAAAAAAAAACAACAACAGTGGATTTGTTATGCTAGCATGATAGTTTTAATTCACTTTAATTGTGCCAACATAAGTTTCTGGTATATGTTGAATTCCTCCTGCAAAATACTGACAGGTCTGGAGTTGACCTTGCATTCCAAGGTGCACTCAGTTTAGATGCTCCTATTGCTACACTATTGTCATGTTGCACTAGGAATAGGGGAAGCAGTAAAACTAAGCAATGCATTTCTTTTGTTAGCAACTTTGTCTTATAAGTCAGCAGGGACTAAGTAAGTTCTTAAAATTTGATGCACAACTGCTTGGTATCTAATTAATCTGTCTTGTCTCCTCTGTATGTTTTGGTTCTAGAGATTAATTGTTAGCGAAAGTAATTAAGTGGGCAAGCAATTATATCACCTACCTACATATATATGAAGACAGCTAAAGGATGAGGTGAAGATATGTGAGGATCAATAGGAGGCCTCTGCTAATGATAATGACTTGATGCTTTAATTTACAGTAGATTTTGCATTATCATGGGAATCGAGATTGGTGCCTGTGTGACAACATGGAAACAGCCAGATATTGTACAGTGATCTTTAGCAGTGACCAGGCTTATTTGTTTCTTGGTGGATTTGTTCAACGACGTGTCTTTCTGAAGCTTTTCTACACAATTTCTAGATTGGTGTAAATATGTTTGAACAAGGCCAGCTACTTGTGTTAGCTTTCCCTACGTCCCAGGTAATTTTAGTGGTTTGCCCAATGGAATGTCTTTGTGCTGTCCAGAGGATGAAGGAACAAATTCTCCATCTTCCTCCTAGAATGTTTGACCACGGCTCTTTGTGGTCACATCTTAACATTCACATCTGCAAAGCAGAAGAATCCCTAGTGATTAAGCACCCCTGCACTGAACTCCATTGACTTGGGAGTTCCACGTGAGGGGACAAAAAGGCAAATATCTGCTTTATTAGCCTTACAAATACCTATTTTAATTGTGTGGAGGATATGCTGTGAATTTGTGGTTTGAACAGTGGGGAGGGTTGTTTCCCCAAGGTTTTTGTTTTTTGTTTTTAAAGTGTTATAGTGCAGAAAACAAAGTTGCAATGGAGAAGTGGCATTAGCTACGCTCGCTAAGGCTGATGGGAGTTGTCATTCAACCCCTGGCAGGCCAGTTTCCCCATCCCTGTTGTTGCGATTAAAGGCTTAATATGTAGAGGGAATATATCAGCTCGAGAAATTAGTGAAACTGCTTGAGCCATCGCTCAGCAGTGGTGGGAGCAGTGGGAGATATTTCTACAGGATCACATAGCTAAGGCTAAGGATCACCTGGCTTTGTAGGCAAAAGATTCCACTCGAACCCCTTGCATTTCCAGTTAAAAGATTCCCCATTACCAGAGCAAGGAAAGGCTTCACTGCCTGAGATCCTGAAGAACTGCTCTGGAAACAATACGGACTAGAGAAACACAGTGTTTCAGTTGTATGACTATTTTTATTGAAAGCTTTTAAAAGTAGCCACTGCAAAGAGGACAGGAGCTGAATTCATATGAGACTTGAAATTACGTGCTGGCTGCTTGCCGCTTCTTTCATATCCTGTGCTTGGCTTATTACAGTGACCTTTCTGGGACTGTCACTATTGTTAAGCCGTTCCTTGGCTGTAGATACTACAGTGCGGAAAAGCTAACAGACGACACACTTTGTGCTATGCTAACAATGCTGATGGTGTCATCACTATGGGATTATATTCACCTCATCCATCTCCGAACTGCCTACTCTTTAAAATTGCATGTCCTGTTGAGGTCTAGATTTTGTTATTAGATCTTTTAAATTCTATCCCCCTCCCCCCAATGATTAGCAATTCATAGATCAAAGGATATGCGGTGATACTGAGCATATCTTGAGGACAGAAAGTGGCGGGGGGGGGGGAGGAAGCATTAATGGGTTCAATTTCCATTTCAAGATGCAACTGGAATCTCTAAATTTCATTTGCATGTGGTGAGTGGTGTGTTTGTGTGTCAGGGGCATGGCACGAGACAAAACAAAATTGGAAGACTTGGAACCTACACTCATGTGCTGTTCACATGGCTAAGGTTCAAGTTTGTATGATGCAGAATATAAACATAATGAATAGAAAAACGTAATGAATAATACATGCTTGTGTGTGTACCAGCATCGTGTTACCTGGTTATGTGCAGGAAGCAACTGTCACCTAGACCAGGGGTAGGCAACCTAAGGCCCGTGGGCTGGATGCGGCCCAATCGCCTTCTCAATCCAGCCCGCAGATGGTCCGGGAATCAGTGTGTTTTTTACATGAGTAGAATGTGTGCTTTTATTTAAAATGCATCTGTGGGTTATTTGTGGGGCATAGGAATTCGTTCATCCCCCCCCCAAAAAAAAATATAGTCCGGCCCACCACACAGCCTGAGGGATGCTGGACCGGCCCATGGCTGAAAAAGGCTCCTGACCTCTGACTTTGACACTCTATCCTGTAAATATATAAAATATATGAAACAGCCCAGCTGCCTTAACTACAACTAGAGAAGGTATAATTGGTAATAATAGCTTGATGGAAATTTAGCCTTTCTTCCAGGGCCATTGTAATTGAATTCACATGCAACAATTTTTAAAATAAATAAATAAAGTTGCCTTACGAGCAAATTGGTTTCTAATATGTAAAACCCCCACAATGGGTGATCAATGGATTATTAAGGAACAAGCCAATAAAAACAAAATAGAACAATATAATCTAGTCAATGAAACAGTCTCACACTTTTGCAGTGCCACCTGTGTCACAGATCTTCCAGTATCATTTATAAAAAACAAATCCATACAAAACAGTTTTAGTGAAGAGTCTTGTTGCACTTCTTGCAAGCCCATTACCAGGAAGGAAGAAAACTGGGGCTAAATTGTCTGTCATGGGGACGTTTGGGCAAATTTATTTCTCTGTAAGCTAAGGGATGAAGTTTGTGAGAATTACTGAAGCCAATTGGAAACAATGTCTGAACAAAAGAAGGAGCGTGCTGAACCAGGTAGTTGCTGTATGTGAGAGAGACAGAGACACACATACACAAAGAGAGAACACTCAAAGCACATTTTCCTTCTCAAAGAATTTTGGACGCTATAGTTTAAGTGGTGCTGGGAATTGAAAGGGTGCATTCAGACATGGGGAATATTGTGTTAGTTTTCCTGATTATAATGTAAGCGCTTCTGTCCCATTTATTAATGTTCCTTTCTGGGTGTTTTTTTTTTTTTTTTTTAAACAAACCAGAACTTGCCGGAACTCGGTTCTGGCACCTCTCAGGTGGGCGCCATTGGCATTCTAAGAGAACTCATGTTGAGTTCTGGCACATCTTTTTCTAGAAAACTAGCACTGTTCCTTTCTCACTGCAATACCGGTTGTTATGGAACTTGTGGCTTTTCGGTTGCTATACTGGCATGTCACACTAAATTTCATTCACGCCAGTGGGTGTGGTGTGACACAACAACTAATGTCATCCGGCAATGTCACTACTCCATGAAAATGGCAGGAAAGAAAGGATGCCAGTAAGCTTCCCCAAATTTCACCACTTTACTCCCACAATTTTCCAGGTTAAGAGGCTGCTAATGGATCCCACCCCACCCCCATAATAAAAAAAATGGAAAAAAGCACTAAAGATGCACTACTTTCCATTCATTTACATCATGCAAAAGCTCAAATGTATTGTGGAAATTGACCATTAGGGAAGTGTTTGGAAAGAGGGATAAACTACGGTACTGTATGAATCCAGCTTAACTCTTTGTGGCGGTAACCTACAGTGACCAGAATTCTTTGAGGGGGGAAATGTTCTTTAAAGTTATAGCCAGGGTTGGCCCAAGTTATTTTGAAACAGGAGGCGAACCACAAAATGACGCCCCCTCTCCACCAGGGTAGAAGTGGTGAGTAAAGATCTGTATCAACAACAAGGGGGAAGAATAAAGATTTTCACTGGGATCTGCTGCTCCTGCCGATCTTGCCACCTGAGGCAGTCACCTCACCTTGCACCATGAATGGGGCAACCCTAGGTATAGTATGTATACAGCCAGAGAGAGCAAGAGAGCATACTTGTGTGGGAAACTAAAAATATTTACATATACACTTAAAATATCTGAAGTTGTCTTTAAAAAGAAAACACTAGATGAAAATGGAAAGAAAAGGACCATTAGAACCATCCACAGATTTGTTTCATAAATAAATATTTAAGCTGTTGGGGTTTTTTGTCTTAGGAAAATGACAATTGTCGGGAAATATGGATGTCTTGTTGTTTGAAATGTAGTTATTTCTCTTTTTGTATCTGCATTCTTCACTCTGGGTAACATTTCTATTATTTCCTCTCCCTAAGTTTTATTTGATTATTTGATTCAAGCACGTGCAAAAGCCTACTACTTTCAGCTTTAAAATATCAGTAAAATTGATTATTTTTGCCTCTGTCTACTGACAACAGATGTCTCATTATTTTCCAGCTTCTATGTTTCTTTTCTTTCCAGTTTGCTTCTTTCCCATTTCTTTCCTCTCTTTTTTTTAAATGCTATGTTGCCCATTTGCAGTTTGTCGTCTTATGCTTCATGTTTTGCCCATGCCTGTTAATTCAGAAAGACAGCCAAACTTTTGTTCTGACGAAGCTGATTGCCTGACTGTGAACACACTTGCAGGTGAATTGCTTTAGCCTCTTTTTACCTGTACTGTGCTGTGGGTTAAACCACAGAGCCTAGGGCTTGCTGATCAGAAGGTCAGCGGTTTGAATCCCCGCGACGGGGTGAGCTCTCGTTGCTCAGTCCCTGCTCCTGCCCACCTAGCAGTTTGAAAGCACGTCAAAGTGCAAGTAGATAAATAGGTACTGCTCCAGCAGGAAGGTAAATGGCATTTCCGTGCACTACTCTGGTTCGCCAGAAGCGACTTTGTCATGCTGGCCACATGACCTGGAAGCTGTACGCTGGCTCCCTCCGCCAGTAACGCAAGATGAGCATCGCAACCCCAGAGTCGGACACGACTGGACCTAATGGTCAGGGGTCCCTTTACCTTTACCTTTAACCATTGCACCTGGGTTTAATAGCCAGGCTAGCTTCCTGATGAGGTGATAGCTTGGGTGATGGGCCATTAAGGGAAACAAAGGAAGTGGCTCTGTGCCAAGAGACAAATGGGTGGGACCCCTCTCTTAACTAACTGTCTGGGAGGTAGAAGAACAAAAGTCGGAGTTGAGGTGTGTGAGCTAGAAGTTAGAAGCAGGCCACAGGCTAGGGCAGTTGACAGACAAAGCCATGCCTGATTTCTCCTGGGATCCAAGGCTGTGGCTATGGGAGAAGCAAGACCTTCTTGAGCTGTTAATGCTGTGAGCCCCTCCATCATTGGCTCTGGCTGTACTTACGTGTAAATAAGCCATATATCATAAAAATGTGTCTGCTGTGCCTCATTCTGAAGGAAAAATGATCCTTGGGTAAGTGCCTGGTGTGTGTGTGTGTGTGTGTGTGTGTGTGTGTATGTATGGGGGAGGGGAGAGGGAAAAGGATGTTGAATGTTTATAAAATTTAAAACATTTATATACCACCATTCAAACCAATCCCGGAGAAGTTTGTGGCCTTAAAACAACACAACAGATGAAATTAAATTCCAATAAATGCATGTTATGATACTGGTAAATACAAATTAAAGTGCAACCATAAATTCAGTAACCGTAACAGCTCCCAGTGCCCCCACTGCAGTGGAGCTGGTTCAGCAAGATCCCATGTCAGTAGTACTAGAAGCCACTGGGAGATCAACCAAAAGCAACAGGACAGTGCCACTCCCTCCCTCCTTCCCCTGATAAAGAAAATTCATCAGGGCAATCAGTGCTAATTCAGAACTGAACCCAGATTGGAAAGGTTCCAGAAAAATGGAATCGCCAAGACCTGTCCTATTTAAATGTAATGACATAAAAAACTGGGTAGCTGGTACGTGGGAGGGAAAAATGGGCTTATGCCAAGTGACTGACACCTATGAGCTCTTAACGGCAGCAAGCAGCTCCATGAAATTGTTACTATACCCAGGTCTGTAGTAAAATAAGATTACACAATAAGTAACTTGCTGTTAAACATTTCTGTTGTTTATCACTGCCATCTGCTAGCATAGATCATAGCCATTAGACACCTGTGCGTTTGGTGATGTTGGGTGCCCATCTGTTTGAACTGTGGTTTTGACTGTGTTCAAAGCACTTGACATGTCTTTCCTGCCTGGGAGATAACCAGAGCGGAGGGAGAATCAGACTGCTGCCAGGGAGGAGAAAATGTTTTTCATTCCAGTGTTGTTTTAGTCATTCATGTCTCAGAATTCATACAGGCAGTTTTTTTTAAAAAAAAATATCTTTATAACACCTGCTTAACCAGTAATCTGCTACTGATCTCAGTTTGCCGCCTTTACTCGAGAATTAATCTCAGTGCAACACATTAAAACCTGTGTGTGTGTGTGTGTGTGTGTGTGTGCATGTATGTAATATGTAAAACTATTTTGTTTAGCCTGTCTCCTCAGGTTGAGGAGTGGAAAAGACTATACAGTACAGGGAAAGAATATATCTGCAGTGTTGTTGTGTTCATTTTGGCTGAACTGCTGGGATGGTGGCTTGGGATGTATATGGATGTATATCTGTTGGGGGTGGGGTGGGGGAAGCAGTTTGCAGATTAGCTTCTGCAAGGGAAGGAAGAAGTGTCCACTTGGCTGTGATTAAAACCTATTGTTGTATTTATTAATGCCTTTTCCTCTGATGAGACTCTTAGAGAGGTCAGCTGAGCATTCGGGGAGTGGAGCTCTAGTCACGGGAACTCATAGGAAGGGAGGCAACAAATGGAAATAGTGGGACCTGCAGGAAGAGTGTTGGAGGAGGCAGTTAGTTGAAGGGGGCAGAGGAGAGGAGCCACAAAAAAGAGTGAGGCCTCTGTAGTAGCTTCACAGTAGCGCCATTCAGACATTATTGTGCATCGACTAGAGGGGGAGTGATAATCTATACATGTCAACAACCATCATATGTGAGAAATGTGGTACATGTTCATGTCTTGAAAAGGAGCATGCTAGACTCATAATCTGGTGAACCGGG
Source organism: Lacerta agilis (assembly GCF_009819535.1). Classification (NCBI taxonomy): domain Eukaryota; kingdom Metazoa; phylum Chordata; class Lepidosauria; order Squamata; family Lacertidae; genus Lacerta; species Lacerta agilis. Next base: position 17,585,333 of record NC_046316.1, on the reverse strand, counting down.
TTCGTGTCTCCGCTCCTCCACATGCAGCTGCTGGGTGACCTTGGGCTAGTCACACTTCTCTGAAGTCTCTCAGCCCCACTCACCTCACAGAGTGTTTGTTGTGGGGGAGGAAGGGAAAGGAGAATGTTAGCCGCTTTGAGACTCCTTCGGGTAGTGATAAAGCGGGATATCAAATCCAAACTCTTCTTCTCTTCTTCTTCCTTAATATTCAGTGAAATTCTGGCTGATAGGTATGAAATGCAGTCTCAAGCAGACTTTTTTTGTCTGGGGAACAATATATGAGTAAACCATCCCAAGTTGTTTCCTGTAAATGTTTAGGTAGGTACACTGGATAGCTCAGTCAGTAGAACATAAGACTCTTAAACTCAGGGTTGTGGATTTGAGCCCCATGTTGGGTAAAAGATTCCTGCATGGCAGGACTTTGGATTAGATGACCCTTGTCCCTTCCAGCACTACAATTCTGTGATTCTATTGATAATAAGCCAACTCAGACGTTGAAGGGAGGAAACTTAAGTTCCTCTTGTGATGTTTTCTGATGATGGTGGTAATTGCCAACTCTGTTCTGAATAGCATTCCCTTGTCATTACTGCCCATGTACTTTAGTAACAGTTTTCACAGTCATCAAAGCTAGGAAGATAAAAGCTGGTGGTGTTGAATTCTATATTCATTGCTATTTCCTTGGCTTTTGGGGAAGGCTTTCAGAACATGTACAGACCAACTCCTGGCCTTTATTGTAGTTTAGGAAATCAGAGAATATGTACTATTGAGCTCCAGCTCATTTTGGGAGACTGTTTCCAAGGTGCTTTTTGTCTGTTTGAATATGCGTTTACCAAATGCCCTGTAAGCCCTGATCTCAGTGAGAGATCCTGGATTTGGCAAGACAAATAACATCTGTTGAAAAATCTTCACACATAAGATTTGCAGGTGCAGAGCCCTAGGCAGCTTTGAACCTTTGAATCTCTCGTTTGACAGCCTCAGACTCCACTGCCCAACATTTAACATCTTGAATTTTTCTGCATAGTTTGGTTCTGTGTGCTGTTGCCAAATATGCAAATGAGTTTAATGAAGTGCTAAGAGTCAAAAGCCTGCAGACTAAAAATAAATAATTCCTTGCCAAATGTATCCAACATAGCTGGTCAGAAAATAAATGAAATTTGTATGTGTGCATGTGGTCCATTTTTTAAAAGTAAACAATCCTTGAGACGGCTGCATTCCCTACTAGCTTTTAAACCAAAATGATGTGTTTTATGATGGATATTACAATATATTAAATGCGTTGCTCCTCAAGTACCTGGCTGGCCAGTATGGGAAGCATCTTGCATAAAGGCAGTCACTATTTCCCCCTGGGAGAACCTACTGACCTTTTGCCAGAGTTGAAGAGCAACGACTTTCAGATACAGTGGTACCTCGGGTTAAGAACTTAATTCGTTCCGGTGGTCCGTTCTTAACCTGAAACTGTTCTTAACCTGAGGTACCACTTTAGCTAATGCAGCCTCCCACTGCTACTGTGCTGCTGGCGTACGATTTCTGTTCTCATCCTGAGGTAAAGTTCTTAACCCGAGATACTACTTCCGGGTTAGCGGAAGTAACCTGAGGTACCACTGTACTGTATATTTAAAAGCTTTCCGCAGCACCTTACTTGATATCCCCTCCTTTTGTATATTTTCATTGGCATCTCTCACAGAAATCTCTGTGAACCAGCCCTAAAGGGATATGTAACGGGATGCTTGCTCCTCAGTCTTGACCTGAGCGACTCATGTAGTCCTTTGGCTAATCTAAAAGATCCAAGCCTGAGGATGATCCTCAGAAGGGAAGAATCCCTTCCCCCTCCAAATTTTTCTAGCTTTATCAAATCTGTTCTGTCATTTGTTGTATCACCTGAAGAAGGAGGGAACTCCGCATTTGCTTCAAGTTTGAGGCTACACATTCCTGGCAGTCCCCCCCTTTTCCACCATGAAGGAGGTATATAGTCTTTGAACTGGTCAGGATTGGGACATTTCCCTGTGGATTGGTTTCTGGGGCTTTCTGAGAGACTGCAGAACTGCTGCACGAGAGGAATTCAATTTTTACCCTGAAATAGATTTTGCCCCCAGTAGACTTTTTTTTTTAAATAGCTTTTTAAAAGAGCCTATTTCCAATGAAAAAAAAAATGGAAACCCACCTAAATACACCCAGTCATCATGTACTTTAAGCTACTTTAGAATACTAGATGCTTCTGCTGCTGGGAAAACCCTCTTGAAGACTGGCCTTGGGCTTTGTGATGACAAATGTTTCATAACATATTTTGGGCTGATTTCTTTAATTTCTACAGGGAGCTTTTAAGCACTTCACTTACCTCATTTACATTTGAGATATGTGATCCTCTTTGCAAAAAGGCCTATCCTTCCCTGGGGCTTGGGATGGGATCGTGCCCTGTTTAAAAGTGTTAAGTTGTCATTTAAAAATTGGTTGTGACAGGCTACAAACTTGATGTGTCTGCTTAGTTTGTTGTTCAGTATAAATATTCCTCAAGATATAAAAGTAATGGAATGATGGTGAGATATGGAGGCAATTAACTATACAAAAGAGAGCCAATGTCTCTTGAATCACCATTTAGTAGGCCTATGTTTTGAGGTTGAGCTATGAAGTAAGGATGGCTCAGAATAGCAAGACGATTTGCTTTTCTTTTATTAAGATTTGCAGTCTTGATTCTTGAGTACACACATGAAACTATCTGCCTCTGCTGAAAGGGAATAATACTGTCTTCCTTTTGAAGCCTGTTAAACTTTCTGATCAGATAACAGAGAGATCCTGAACATATTCCAACTCCTTTTACATTACCATATAACTTGAATAAAACTAGCAACAGAGGACCATGCAGAGCTGCTCCTGTCACCACTATAATGTGTTTAATTGCTGGCTTTTCCTTTTTTGCTCTTTTTCTCTTATTTATACCTCTTCTGCATACTTCTAATGAATATAACTATGTAGTCAGCTTGTTTAGACTGCAATTCCAATTCAGATCCATTTGCCATATCTTATGTTCTCTCCAATCTTGGGCTCATTGAGGTGTGTTGGCGTAATCTATGGAGGAAGTCTGCATGAACAAAATCTCCAACATCCTATGAAGGCAGAGAATACAATTTGTTCCATTTTGATCAAGCCCGCACTGAAGATGAACATTGATCTGTTGGGTCTTGTACAGCAGTGGATTTTAAAGAACCTTTTCTTTCTTTCAAGGAAGACTTTACCGAGCCAAATGGTGGTGTGTTCTGGTGCTGTTCTTGTTGTGGTTTAGCATTCTTGTTGTGGTTTGGGTTGTTCTGGCTTAAATTCCACACCTGGAAGCCACAGCACCATCTTCTGTGCAAATTCTGCATGGAATGTTGCTTTCTGGGCTTCGTTTTTGCAGCACTCAGCAAACACATTCTGTACTGCTCAGGTGAAATGAGATCTCCTGGTCAGCTCCTGTCCTGCTGATTGCTTAGTGCCACTGAGATTTGTTAAGTCGTGGGTGGACACAGCAGACGACACAGTGATTTCCAAACAGCTCTTGTTTATTCTCAGGCTGGAACAGAACTGAGCTGAAGGGCTCAGCAACCTGCTTATATAGAACTCAGCTACAAAGCAACAGTAACAACTTTCTGCAGTTACCCAATCCCTGAACGTCAGTTTACAATCCTTCATTTGCATATGCGGACCTGAGTGAAAACTGCAGCAGAATGAACTATATACACACACCCCTAGTGGCCTAGGGTGAGAACTTCAATACATAACAAGATTCCTCTCCATGTTTTGTGTGCATGTGCTGTTTCTAGGAGTATGGCTGTTGGGAAGAGTTAACTGTTGTTCTAAATGTCATGCTTCCAAGGCATCATTCCATCAGTTCCATGCTGATCTTCAAGAGTTTACACCATATTTCATTCTTTTCCCAATGGAACATTAAGACAAAATGGAGTCTCCCAGTTATTTTTGATCTCAGTTTCTCTCAAACATATTGTCAAAAAATTGAAATCTTTCTTTCCCCCCTTAATATCTCTGGATACAGGTCTGCCAAAATTTCTATTTCTGTATCCTTCTCTTCCAGTGGCACCTCAGTCTACACTTTCCTTTTTATTGCATTTTTTTTTACTTTAAAGCAACTAAACCATATAAAATAGTCTCTGGGTTGTTTATTCCCTTTTTGCACATATTAAGTTTACCGTAAGAGCATCCTTGATACCATTTAAACCTTCCTGGACCATCTGTAAACAAGCTCTGAATGTTTCTTCTCCTCCTATGTTTTTTATTTAAGCAAGATTTAATTCCAAACTACTTATAAATATCACTTTATGATTATTAGTTTAACCACCCTCAGTTTGCAAAACCACATGTGAGATGGGAATCTATTTCTTTGCATCCAGTTTTGCTTTGTGAGACATTTTTACCCCACACAGAGACATGGCAGTGCCATCTATTCGCAGGCCAGTGCTGTGAGAAGCCATATGCTTTGGTGGGTTTGATTTCAAAGTCTCTAAGCAAAGGTCTTGATAGCAAATTACATGGAATAATGATATCAGTCATTTTGGTATTATGGATCAGATCACAGATGGGAATGGTTAAAGATGCGTTTGAGTGCCTGCCAGGCTTTCATGAAAGAGGGGATCAAGTGAAATTTTCTATGTGAAGAGCAGAGCTCTCACTTTCCACTGATATTCTTTTTCTCTGTGGAGTTACAAACATGGATACTGGGCCTGCACAGAGCCTTGCTTTGGAACATTCTAGAGCTAGGCTCGCGGGTTGGTTGGCAGCCTGCCACCAGCTTAGTTGTGCCACATTCAAGGGTGTGTGGCTCCTGCCTTCCATTTAAGCTTCTTTTGACTGCCACAGTAGTGACCAGAAAGCAAAAATGCTTAGGGCTGTTAACTATTCAGCATCTGCCAGTATGAGGCAAGGAAACAAAGGTCTGCATTGCCCTGATGCTAGAAATAAGACCATTTTCCACCCCAAGAGCTCAGTGGAATGATGGACAAATGCTTCTCTGCTCAATTACCTCAAAATGTTCTTGGACAACTCAGTCTCTCTCTCTCTCTCAAAACAAAATAACACACACACACACTTCACCCCTGGGCATTCCCCTGGGCCTCATAATGCTGACAAACCTTTCTGCAGGGATCTCCAGTGTGTTGTCCTTCAGAAAATGGACTACGTCTCCCATCATCTCTGACCATTGACCATGCTGGCTGGAGCTGGAGTCCTACAACAGCTGAGGGCACCAAAATCCTCCCAACTTTGTCCTAGTCCTAGAGAAAAGTTTCCAAACTGCCCTCCTCATGCTGTAGGGAACATCCTGAGCATAGCTGTCAGCCCTCCCTGCTGTTCCCCACTGCTATATACAAAGCTGTCAACCCTCCCTACTGTTTCCCAATGCTATAACAAGGGAATTTCCCGCAAAAAAGGGAGAGGTTGACAGCTATGACTGAGACTTTGGAATAAGGGGGCTGTGAAAATAGTCTGCCATAAGAATGGTAGCTCATTTATGTGCAGGGTGGGAGAGGATTTGTGAATCTGAAGCACACTATGAGTATGGAGCATCTAAGATCAACATATAATATACAGTGTCTAGTGCATTGATGAGGTATAGCAGCAGAATTGCTGGCTATATACTATAAATAATCTCATCTTTTAAACTATTTAAAAGAAACAGAAGCATTTCCGATGATAAATACTTTTTCCAGGGTTGATTAGTACAGGGAGAGATCACACCAGGCATTTCTCTAATTTTGCAATAAACTTGGTTTAGAAGATCAGCTAGAACAGAAGTGATTTTTTGAGCTGTGGCTCTTTTGAGGTTAACTTTGTCCCCTATTGGCGAACCAGATCCTGTATTTAGTGTGAAGTGTGCAATTCCTGAGTCATGCGTTCTTCATAAATCTGAAGTGTAAAAAACCTGGCCCAGTTGTCACTAAATAGAGGTGTAAAAGCTTGAACAGAAATGAGCTATGGTGGTGTCATTTGCAAGAAACATTATTATTTATTTTTTTAAAAGCTGTTTTGGAGAATTTTTTTTTAAAAAAGTTAAGAAGAATAAGTTCAATAATGTGATATTTGTTTATAAATAGTGTTTAGAAAACTTTGGACAAATATCTGTTCACATAAAAGGCAACATGTGCCTAATGGCTATATTAATAAAGTCCTTTTGGACATTCTGCCTTGCATTCATAGGCACAATGAGCTTGCCGGAGGCGTGGGGGCCAAGGTGGAGAGAGTGATATAACACAAGACAACCTCTTGGTATTGAAACAGGCCACAACTTTTGTTGATTACAGATGTCATTAGGCTTTGACAAAGGCATTGGATACGTATCCAGAATAATCTAAACCGCCTGCTGATCGATTGTACGTTATGGTCACAGGGTTAAGAATCGCCTTCAGGGCCGGCACGTCCATTTAGGCGAACTAGGCAATTGCCTAGGGCGCCAAAATGGAGGGGGCATTGGCCAGGCTTGGGCGGGACGGGCTAGCAGAAGCTTCTCCGCTGTAGCAGAGAGGTGCTGCTTGCCCCCTACACCACCACCCCGGCTCCCGCTAAAGCAGGCTGGGGCGCGGGGTGGGACGGGCGAGCAGCAGCTTCTCCGCTACAGCGGAGAAACTGCTGCTTGCCTCTCCACCCCCCCAGCTCCCGCTAAAGCAGGCTTTGGCAGGGGGCGGGGGGGCGGGGCGGGCAAGCAGCAGCTCTCCACTACAGCGGAGAAACTGCTGATTGCCTCTCCACCCCTCCACCTCCCACTAAAGCAGGCTTTGGCAGGGGGGCGGGGGGCACCAGAAGGTGGTTTGTCTAGGATGCCAGAAGCCCTAGCACCGGTCCTGATTGCCTTATGATGTATATCAGAGAGGTATTGCCACTTTGGGGATGGAAACACCTCCCCCTGCACCCACTTTCCTGGGGAGTAGCTTAAGCCCACCCCTCTCCACCTTGACTGAGGATCCAACTCAATGCCTTATTCACCAAGTTGTGACAGTTGCTATGTGTTAGGTGAAAAAACCCTAGACAGGCCCAATTTGCCTGGAGGGGAAATTCCTGCCTGGCCTCAAAAATGGCAGCTGGGATTTCCATAGCAAGATTATGCCCATGACCTGCCCACTTACCTTTGGGCAGGGCTCAGCATGCTCCATAGGGAGGAAGGGTGGGAAATCTGGCTCAGACTTAGCTGCCAGGTCTGGGCACAGTCTTCTTAAATGCCCAAGGAGTGGACCTAAGTGAAGGCAGGAGGGGGAAGTCTTCACTCAGGTCCTCTGCTTGAGACCCATCCCCTGGCCCACCCATGATTAGCTGGAGCCATGGGCAGGTTCCCATCAGTCTCAATGACCAGGAGGACATGACATCCCCTGCTAGCAATCTGGTGATTGCCTGGCTTAGTCATGGGCCGTGCCATGCCACATAGGAGGTAAGCGGACTTCCCACATAGGAGGTAAGCGGACTTCTGTGCTGCTCAACATAGAAGCAGGACTGCACTGAGTAGCTCTGCCCATAGGCTTCACACAAAGTACCACCATCTGTAGTGATGGAGCCTTCATGTATACATAAACATGAAGCCTCCATCATAATAGTCATGCTCCTAATGTGATTGCTAGGGGGCAGAAATACTCAGTGTGTCCCCACTTCTGTCTCGACCAACACAGGAGCAAGAATGCCATCTTAAATGTATTTCATAGGGAATCTGAACCATTTTAGTAATCTGATGAAGCCTTGGGGGCTTGCTTAGATGGAGTGGGGACTCTTTTTGGAGATTCTGTAAGAGAGCACTGCTCTGTGCGTAACAGTTTCCTTGATGGATGAAGACCCAGAAAAAGGGATCCATTCCAAATTAAGTGCATGTCTAAATGTTCGATTTGTCAGATACAGGCAAGGAATGACAAATCATGGTTCAGTTACATCTACCAATCTTCTAGTTCATAATGTTTTTGAGCTAGACATGGGGTAGCTGTCTAGATCTGCAATGAACAACTGGTGGCTTGTGAGCTGGGTGGAGCTGAACAAAATTGTACTGGGCTCTTAATATTTAATCAGGATGGGTTAAAAAGATTGCCTGTTGGCTCAGCTGAAAGGAAAATAAAAATATTTTCTAGGCATTTGTTCCTTCTGTCTTCCGATTGATGAGGAATTCTGCAGAAAGAGCTAAATACTATTTTGGGAACCACTAGATGAACTAGATGCTACACTTGTGTTATGGGATAGTTCCAACATTCTTGCTGATAATTGCTGGCAACTGCTAAGGATGGAAGGAACTGTGTACTATTTAATGAATATCTGCTAGTGATTAAAAACTATTCTCATTGAGTTTTAACAGCTCCTCCAATGATTCCATACATACACACTCTGTAAATAATTGTAGCTTAGTTTTCGAATCGAATAACCTTTTTAATAGACTTTCAAGAAATATACCCAGCTTCTAAAGATAATTAGCCACCAATTTATTAAATTTACTAACCATGTAATACGCCAACATCTTCTTAATTAGCCAGTCTTGCAAAATGCCAATAAATGTGTTTAATGATAATTTGCAGTAGCACAGGGTTGCATCCTTAATGAATCTAAAGCATAGACTTTTTTTGTTCAGCCACCTAGAATAGCTAATAGCAATAAGTGTCCTAACCTTTTAAAAACTATGTTAGAGTACAGCCTCCACTGTCCTTAAACCCCTCACTTTGTCGCATTATTGCTTTATATATCTGAGATGGCTGCTGAGGAACTGATTCATAGGGATGTAGAGTGGACCTGTTGTTTTTATATTATTATTATTATTATTATTATTAAGTGTTCAACTTGTTGTTTTTGGTAGTCTTTTTATGTATTTGTTTCTGGAGGAGGATCTAACATGTTTACAGTGTATTTCCCTGAATATCCAATTCCTGGTCCACTATCAAAAACTGAATAAACAGAAAATTTGATGAAAGCAAATAGGACCCTTGTTTTAGTGGGGGTAGTTCAAAATCCCGCCCCCCTACTGATAAACTGATATTGGTGTTAATTGCAGGCCCAGGGGCAGTAGCTCAACTTTGTCAGGGGCAGATGTGTTGTTGGTAAAAATGAATTCAGGACAGTGTATTGGGATTGAAATAACCACAGCAATTGATTACATATCCTTCAAGTGTCCTGATTTTCCAGGGACAGTTCCGGAATTACAAAAGCCATCCCGGCTTTTGATTTGATACTGGAATGTCCCTATTTCCCTTGCCACTGCCTCCAGTGCTTGAGCTCGGGAAGGAAGACGAGCCGGTTCTTATCCTGAGTGACAGCAGCAGTAGCGGCAGCAGCAGTGGCGGCTCAAAGGAGCATCCCATTCCCAGCCTCTTGTGTGGCTGCCTGGCGTGCTGATGACATCAACATCAGGCAGCCGTGCAGGAGAGGAACAATTCACACACACCTATCTCAGACATTCCTTTGAGAGAAGACTGTGTGCTTTCTTTTGTCTTTGTTTTTATTTAGACTAGCTTCTTTTATCTTATTGCATTATGGAAAAAGCTTCAATAAACTCTTACTTAAAGGGGAGAAATTAAAAAAGAGAACTTTTTCTTCTGATCCCCTGCTGAGCAAAATATCACCAAATGCGTTGATTGTATATGAAATGAATGTACTGAAGTCCTGTATTCTATTGGATTACCGAGATAATATATGTAAGGTGCCTTAAAAACTTGGAATGTGCTAAATGGGTATTATTTGCTACGACTAGAAGGTCACATACATTGTCAAAGCAGCACTCTCAAAACCTTACACTTTGGGAATATTATACATTCCAATATACTATTTTATTTTATTTTTAAATTATCCCCTGCTCCCCCCAACACACACACATTCCTCACAGAAATATCCTGTTTTGCCTATATTTAAATATTGTATAAAGAAATACATACACACACACACACACACACACACACACACACACGTGAAACTTGAAAAATTTGAATGTCATTGAAAGGTTCATTTCTTTCAGTAATTCAACCTAAAAGGTGAAACTAATATATGAGATAGACTCATGACATTCAAAGCGAGATATGTCAAGCCTTTATTTGTTATAATTGTGATGATTATGGTGTACAGTTGATGATAACCCCAAATTAACAATTTCAACTTTGGGTTTTCATTAGCTGTACACCATAATCATCACAGTCATAACAAACAAAGGCTTGACATATCTCGCTTTGCACGTCATGAGTCTATCTCATATATTAAACTCCAGTAGCGAATGAAAACATTTGCTTACATAAATGTACTTTTCCACGATATTCTAATTTTTTGAGTTTCACCTGTATATATATATAATGCAGAGATTAATATGTCCTGTAGTTACACACATGAGAGGCAGAGCTGTAACGGAGAGTAAGAGAATTAGCCTTAAAATAACTTATAAGTAACATTTTAAGGCATGGAGAACCTTGACCCTGAGAGCATCTTTATTCCTTTCAAAGCTGTTTTGGGAAGCAATCAAGCTATTACTTACTTAGCTTCCGCTCTACATTTTTCACTAATGTGGGAGCTGCTGTTAGTTTTTTTTTTTTTTTGTACGTTTTTGTAATGTTGTAGGTGTTGCGATGCAGGGCTGGTTCTCGCACGCACTTGCATACTTGGTCATTGTGCATGTGTGAAGGAGCCATCACTGAATTAATGCCACAGATGGAACTTTCATATGGCTTCACAACTCTGCAAACAAAATGCTTTTCAGCGGACTTGGCTCCCATTTGGCTACAAGTCAAGTACTGAGTCATTTGCCCAGTTCATGCATCTGGTGTTCCCCCAGAAGGCAGGATTAATGTGCAAGCATCAATTATATTCACGTCTGTGTCCACCAGAAGCTGTGCACATGGGGCCTCTGCACATGAACTGTATCATTACATGAGCGTACATGTGAGATGACATGGTGATGTAGATCAAAGCATCCAAGGGCTGCCTAATCTGCTAGTCTTTGACCTACTTGGATAGGAAATGGGACTAATTTATAACAATACAGATCTTTCATTTAATTAGATACGTTCTAAGGAGACTGGGCAGACTTCTCAGTTGTGATACTGTGCATCATCTTCACATTTTGCAGTACAGTTCTTGGCTCAAAAACATACTAACATCCACATAAAAATGCACATTTTAGGCTTTTTAAAACAAGAAGTGAATTTTGTAGTTTTTAAAAGAAGAAGAAGAAGAAGAAGAAGAAGAAGAAGAAGAAGAAGAAGAAGAAGAAGAAGAAGAAGAGTTTGGATTTGATATCCCGCATTATCACTACCCGAAGGAGTCTCAAAGCGGCTAACATTCCCCTTTCCCTTCCTCCACCACAACAAACACTCTGTGAGGTGAGTGGGGCTGAGAGACTTCAAAGAAGTGTGACTAGCCCAAGGTCACCCAGCAGCTGCATGTGGAGGAGCGGAGACGCGAACCCGGTTCCCCAGATTATGAGACTACCACTCTTAATCACTACACCACACTGGCAGATTGCAGATATAGGATGGAACAGACTCATAAATGAATGCGTACAAAACTGAGATGGAAAAACTTACTTCCATCTCTAGGTGAGGACATTACTATGCTCAGTTGAATTTGTTCAAGGTTTTGCTCACTTTGGGTGCAAACTCATAATTTTCACATATTTTTGCTCTTGAGGCTCAAATCCATATTTGAGGGCTTTTACAGAGCCGAGAAAAGGCTTAGATGGAAAATAAAACAAAGAGGGGACTTTTGAAAGCAAATTTTAAAACAGTTATGGGTGGCTTGTTTTTAATAGTGGCAGCTGACTGTAATAAATCATTTTGGCCCAGAAAGTAATGCCATTCAGTTTCCACAGCCTGTGATTTATAGGGAGATGTTTTCATGAGAAAAAGAATAATTAAATTAGTGCATGGAGAAGAAAAGGTAAATACATTTCTTTGACTCCAAGTTTCTCGAGGTTGGTGCCCTCCAGATCTTCTGGTGCAGGGGTGCCAACTTGAATAAAATATTGGGGGAGTGGCAGGTAAGCCCCGCCCTGCATAATTGGTCACATGATGCAACACATGCACACTATTTGAATGGCAATGCCCATCAACTTGCAGGGCAGCCCCCACAAATATTATCTTTTGGACTACAGTTCCGATGCACAGCCGGTGATCAGGAAATGATGGAAGTTGTAGTCCAAAGCAGCAGGAAAGCAGCAGGCTGGAGGGGCTGGGTGTAAACAGGGAAGTTATAGATACTACTTTTGAAAGATGAAAAGTATTCCTGATGCCTTCTCATACTAACATGCCTTTCAAGTAAGAATGGTGAAGGATTGATAGGAATAGTGTGAGCCTATTCCTCAATATATTTGCTCATCAGGAAGGCATGGGTTTCCTATTCTTGAACTCTCATGTGCTCTCTTATGATTACTAAATTCTGAACTGATGTTTTATATCAGGTTTCCCCAACCTTCGGCCCTCCCGATGTTTTGGACTACAATTGTGGCCAGACCAAGGGAATGGAAGTGGGGAATAAAGTTGAAAGGTGATGCTGTCTGGGGGCAGAAAATGGTACCTGGGAGTTCAGGGCAGAGACTTGTTGTGTGTGACATCTTGTGCTAGGATGCAGATGAGCAGTGGTGGGGGAAAGAAGCAAAGCAGGTAAACCTCTCAATCCAAACAAAATAAGTCCCCTGCCAGAAAGTATGGGAAAGAGGACGTGCTGCCGATGCCCTCCACCAGGGGCAGACTTGGGTAATCTATCATAATATGGCACCCTCTGTGAGCCCAAACCTTTGCGTCCCCAAATAGATCTTCTCAATTTTGTGGCCTTTTGGCTCGGGGGAACTGCTCACACCACCCTAAATCCATCACTTTCCTTTTGCTGGTGCCAGACTCCGCTACAGGAGAGTGAAAATGACTCTCTTCCCCCACCAAATTGTACTTAGAATTGCAAGGCTAGAGCTAGGAATGCAGCTTCCTGGCATTTTTATGTGTTGATTTTTGGTCTGTTGATTTTGATGTAACTCTGTACTTGTTAGTTCAGATTATTTTCTTGTAACTACTGAATTTATACTATGCTTATTATTTGAATTGTAGCAATTTGTCTTTTCAAATGCAATGTTTTGAACGTTTCCTGTGGACCACTTTGGGGACAGCATTACTGTGGAAAAGGCATATATAAACTATACTGAACTGGAGAAAAAGGCTGGAAGCTTAGAATCCAGTAACACAAACTTGAAAAGGAGACATGGCGAGGACAGAGGATGCTCTTTCCTAACACAAAGCATGAGGGAGAAAGTGATTAATATTACTTGCCAAATGGAGATATTTTTAAACAGGGGGTGAGTCACAAGACTGCGATCCATGGTTTGCATTGAGCCAACAGTCTGCACAAGACCAAGAGAAAGGAAACAGAACAGAAAATAGCTAATGGTCTCTAGATAAAGGGGAAATGATTGCCCCGTAACGGCACTCACCCCCGTTTTAATTCTTGATTTTTTTTTTCCTTTTTGGTGATACAGGGGATTTTTATTTTTATTTTTGTAAGAAGCAGGCATGCAGCTTCAGAAAGATGAGGGTCTACATGAGTTTATTCCTCAGGTGGCCTTGGGTGTCTGATTTTATTATGAGATTTAAAAATAACTACAAATCGGGTTCTACCCTGAGTAAGAGCACGTGTTGCGGTCGGGGCCTGGCAAGACACTAAATTTGACCTGTAGGGAGTGGCTGGACGCTGGCCTTAGTCAGGATTGGTCAGGCAGAGTTACTGGGCAAAGTGAGATGTAGCAATTTGTGATGGACAGGTCAGCGTCCTTTATAATCCTCTGCACGCAGGGTGATCCCTCTCTTGGCTTCGTGCTTCGGATCACCCACCCGCCCCCCCATTGTTTTCTTAGGCCTCTGCTTTGACCTTGCAACTGCCTGTCATGGGGTCGTCTGCTTTGTAGCAGGGGCCCAGTAGGAATTTTTCCATCTGGCTGATTAGTGGTTGCCTTATGGTTTTCGCCTACTGCAGTAGCAACTTGTCACAACTTGTAAGGTTGGCGGTTAGGCATTGGTTATGTTTTGGATTGCTCGGATGGTGAGGCCCCACCTCCACAATCATGTTTATGTTGGTACAGGGAATTCCGTTAATGGAATCCGGCGGCTCTTTTGCTTTGTCCGAACCCCAGGTCTGGGGCTAGGGCCATAGGCAGAGCCCCCCGGGACCGCTGGTGAGGGGGAGGTTTCGTCCCCAGCCTCCTTAACTCTCCCCAGCTGCATTCTCCCGACGCTGACTGAAGTCAGCAGCTGTCCCGTTTGGACAGATAGTCTGAACCAATGCCTACGCAACCACTCACCAAATTTGTATTTTAATAAAGTTGTGGCCCTAAATTATTTGCCAAAAACCCAAACCAAAATTTATGTTTCTGTGTTAATTCTTGGGGGGTGGCTTGAGGACCTCGACACGCAACAAATGTTCACATAGTTGTTGTTTTTTTACACAAGAGAGGCTTAGCTGTTGACCATTCAATAGAGAACAAGTTCCATGCAGTAGGGTACTTAGGGAGGCAAAATGTCCCATGAACTTCTGAGTGCTTGCTACTTTTGTCACTATTCACTCATGTTTGCAGCCTAGATTGTCACTGAATGCTGCCTAAAACAAAGTTTGAGGTGAACCTGCTGGTTCTTGTTCAGCAAAACACGAGAGATTTTGAGGGATGCTTAAAAGAGCTTCAGCTGAAATTTATCAATTGGATTTCATGTAAAATGTAACAGTCTCCATATGAATTGTTGCCTCAGTTGAAACTCTTAAAATGCTCTCACTGCTGTTCTCAACAAGGACTGGTTCATATAACCATGCTTTAAAATGGCAGATTCACCATTTCAACTGCAGAGCAGTTTAAAGTTTAGACTGTGGAGAGGTGGTCACGGCTGGCCTCCATGGAAAATAGCCATCTTCCTTGCTTCTGACTCCTCATTCTGAGATTTAATTCCCTCCCTGCAGAACACAGCCCTATGTAGGAATCCAATATGGGGAAAGCAGCTGCTTTCAAGCTTTTGTGAGCACTTGAACTGAATGCTTGCAAAACCCTTGTGCTTTTGCACAAACACACAGTTGAACTGCTTACAAAGGCTCAACTGCTTTCAGGCCAAGCAGCAGTGGGATGTTATGGGCTGCTAGATCCTGCAAACCCTCCTGTCTTTTCAGTCTGAAGCAGTTCATAGAAACAGAGTATCTACCAAGTCTCTGAAAGGCTGCACTCTCCATATTGTTACAAAACTCAGATGCCACCCCAACTCTCTGCAAAACTCCAGGGGGTTCCAGGCACTCCCCAGGGCCTGTGTTCCTTTGGAGAATTGAGATACTTGTTGTAGCTTTAAGAAATATGGTTTATTCACCTATTTACACCTTCAGTCTCCATGGAGGGAGTCCAGATCTTACAGCAGGGTCATTTCAAGAGCGGATTGTCCCCCACAGCAGTGCAGCCATGGAGTCCAAGGTATTTCTCCCAGCCAGCCTTCAATCAGCCTGCCAAAGATGGATCCTAGTCTTCCCCACTTATTCTACCCAGCACACCTTGCGAACAGACACTCTTTTGCTGTCACCCAATTACCCTGGCAACCTTCCAAATCTCCAGTTTCTGTTCACACCTCAGGGCAAGGGGGAAGGACAATTCTCTTGTATTGCCAATGGCTTTGTATTATTGTATCTTAATACAGTGGTGCTTCAGGTTACAGACTCCACTAACCCAGAAATAGTACCTTGGGTTAAGAACTTTGCTTCAGGATGAGAACAGAAATTGTGCAGGGGCGGCATGGCGGCAGGCCCCATTAGCTAAAGTGGTACCTCAGGTTAAGAACAGTTTCAGGTTAAGAACGGACCTCCAGAACGAATTAAGTTCTCAACCCAAGGTACCAGTAAGCTTGACCAGGTTATTTTGTGTATGCCAGTTCAGGAATTCCTCTGCAGTTTGTATTTCTCCCTTCACATCCCAAATAATCAAAATCCTTCCCATTATTCATTACTAGAGTTTAGGGAAACCCCACCCCAAAAAATAACACCATTTTGCAGCCTATCAGGACCTCAGTAAATACTGTTTTAGTGAGGTTGCATTTGTTTGGTGGGTCACAATTTATTCAGATGTGACATAAACTGAGAGGGTGGTTCTACACTGGTGCTTTCAGAAATGTGCTTGGCAGTTTTCTCCTACCACCCAGCTCAAGATGATAAGCAGACTGCTTAGGAAGACTGAGAAGCAGAACAGCAGGGGAGTTGAAAATGCAAACTGGCAGAGTCTGTGTATGCATGTGGGATGCTCTCTCCTAGCTAGCCAGCCAGCCAGCCAGCCTTCACAATTTGCTGTCATCTCCGCACCTGAATAGTTACCCAGGGGTAACATCCTCCCTCCCCATGATAATCCAATTGGCAATACACTAGCCCATTTTACATAGAGAGGTACTAATTAGCCAGGGATCCAGAATCCACTGCTCTGCTTACCACTTGAAAGGGAAACCAAAAAGACTGTAATATGTTCAAACTCCAATTTCAATCCCACTTGCCTTCAGTTAGTTGCCAAGCAACTTGGTGGTGGGGGGGTTGAGAACCACACTTTTCAATCAGGAATGAAATAATTCACATATAATAATAATAAATCTCTGCAAATTGTGAAAATGGGCCTCTTTCAAAATAAGCGTGTGGGTTTTTGTTTTTTTCTCCACAGCTTTCCCGGGGTTTGTGAAAGCTGCGTAACAAGCTTGTTGCTAGGTGAGTCAAGGCTTTAGGTAACAGGCACAAATACTTTTGATGAGGTATATACAGTATGCCAGAGTAGTCGGCTTCTTGTCAAGTGGTCTCCCCGTTGCCTTGGAAAATGCTAATGTTAAAATAATATGAAGAAAGGCAACAGCGAAGAGGGCTAAACCATGAGAATTCTCAAAGGCAATTTTCAGGGTTACACTCCAATCTCTGAAAAAAAATTAAGAACCTTCTCGGAGGATTGATTACTCAGCTTTGCCCAGCCATGTGCAAATAGAACATAGGTTACTGCTATAATCTGGACACAGGCTGGACCATTCACAAGACCTTAGCTTGCCTGAAAATGTTATCTCAGGCCGAACAACTGGGTTGCATAACTCCATCCTCAGTCAAAAGCATTTATTTATTTATTTAAAAAACAAACAAACAACAACAGCTGAACATAATGATAACTAGTTTCCACATTTTTATTTAAAAGATACTGCCTCCCCAGTCCCACCCATGGAAGAAGCTATAGAGTGGAATGGAATCAGTCACAACCAGAGAATAGGCCACAGATGCCAGGCAAAATCTGAGATTACTGGTGTTTTGGACTCTACTACTGGTTAGTCTGCAGACCAGTATGATACTGGCTTACTGGCAACTCCGCAGGATGAAGAGCTTGTATTTTAGGATTTGCATCCTGCACAGTCAGAAATGAGTGAGCCCCTGTTACCAGTGTGGAATATCAAACAAGGGAGCTTCTACTTCAAACATGGTCTGCTTAGCCTCGTGTCACATCACAGTCCACTCTTGTTCCATCTCCTGTGTCATTGACAGCACATTACTGGTACAACATACGAATCATTCTGCTCCCCATTTTGAAAAGGCTACCAATAACTCAAGGGTGGGCACAGGTAGAACCAAATCAGGCAGAGCCAGTGCAGAAGCAGGTTCCATGGGGAGCCTGAAGGAGCCTGGAAGATTAATGGTAGGGGGAGAACCCAGCAAATTATGGATGGGCTATGTTTGAAGCAAAAGGAAGAACAAGCAAGTTTTAGATCCCTTGCATGGAAAAAATGGACAAATGTGATTGGTTGACAAGGAGTAGGCAGAACTGCTCAACATCGCGTCTGTCTTCAGCCAAAAGGAAAGCAGTGTCCAACCTGGTGGTGACAGAATAAATGACGCAAGGCGGGAGCTGTAGCCCAAGCTAGGAAATGAGGTGGTAGGGAAATGAATTCAGATCTCCATCATGAGCTGCACCCAAGGGTAACAAAGCAGCTTGCAGATGTAATCTCAGAGACTCTGTCTATAATATTTGAGACTACCTGGAGAACAGGTAAGGTCCCTGCAGATTGTCCCCATCTTCAAAATGGAGTGGGGGGGGGATGCAGGTGACTACAAAATAGTCAGCTTGACGTCAATACCAGGAAAGGTCCAATAACAGGTAATTAAATGGTTGGTCTGCAAAGCACTTAGAAAGGGATGCTATGGCTGCCAAGAATCAGAATGGGTTTCTCAAAAAGAAGACATGCCAGATGAATTAAAATATCTATAGCCTTTTAAACTGGGGTGGTATTTTTGGTTTTTACTATGGTATGTGTTTTTATATGTGGTATAGAAATTTAATTAATTAATTAATTATGCTATCCTTCAAACCATTCAGCTGCCTATTATATTACAAGTTCAAATCCATCGCCACACCCTGGGGCTGGGGTAGGCAACATAAGGTCTGTGGGCCAGATGCGGCCCAATCGCCTTCTTACTCCAGCCCGCAGACAGTCCGGGAATCGGTGTGTTTTGACATGAGTAGAATGTGTCCTTTTATTTAAAATGCATCTCTGGATTATTTGTGGGGCATAAGAATTGGCTCATCCCCCCCCAAAAAAAAAACAAATATATATAGTCTGGCTCACCACATGGTCTGATGGACGGTGGACCAGCCCACGGCTGAAAAAGGTTGCTGACCCCTGCCCCGGGCCATAACGAAAGCTTAACAAGAGCTGCCTAATGTAAAGAAGGCCACTATTTTACGAGAGGCGAACCACTCCAATAAGTCCTGTAGAAACGGCTGAAGTGCTTGGTAAGAGAAAAATCAGAAGGGGGAAAAAGTGTGGCCCCTTTGCTGGTGTTGAGTCAAACAAAACCCAAACAGAGCCATACCACCTGTGACCGAAATTACTAGTTAAGCATACTGCAAATCTCAAATGCAGAGAAAGCTTGTCACCCTGTTTTGCTCACCTTTATTTTGATCCTTTTCATCATTCAGTACAGAAACAATAAGCAACTCAAATAGACCATAAAAATATTCTTTCATTGCCCCCACCAGCATTCTATTCCACCCCACTCCCGCTCAGCATGCTCCCCTCAGAGTGCTGTGGTTTTGATGTACTTTTGCCTTGTTCAATTCATCATCCAGGGAACTTAGTGCCTTTTACAGATCTCTAGGGATGCTGTTCTATCAAAGCTGTAATAGAAGAGGTGGCAGTGAAAGAAACTCTTGATGAATTCAAGATATTTACTTTTCAAAGTCACTCCGGAGCAGCAGTCAGTGCAACAGCTGATAGATGGGAGAGCTGCCACAATAGATTGCAGTCTATCTGGGATTCCTAGAATTCCCATGCAGTAAATTTTAAGAGCATTAGGCATGTTTTATGATGTGGTGTGATGCAGTTATTTATAAATGTTCCTATAATGTGCAGGCACATGTCTAGGTATCTTTAGAAAATAGGGGTAAATCTAGTATGATACTAATGAAGCCTAGGTTTCAGGGCCCCTAATCCCAGAAGGGCCCAAGAATAAAATTTAGTCCACATTGATTGAAAGTTTTGGATTGCACAATGCAAACTGATTACATTATTGTTGTATATATTTCAACAATCCCAAAATTTGAGAGTCAGTAGCACAGATGTTGTAAAGGTAGAATGTTGCGATAATGTGAAAACTATAAGGCATAGGAAATTTTTATTCACATCAGTGGCTTTGACACGTGAGATAATCCAGTACAGCATTTTAATCAAAATCTGAGATTTAGTAATTATTATTATTTTACCAAGTGATGTCATGGAACAACCCCATTGAAAAAGATAACAGTGGTTACCCAGACCTTGTTGCTGGTTGCTGAGGGGCCCCCATAACAGTACCCCAAAAATGTAGGTCCACCATTGTGATGAGGCAAGAAACAGCTTGACAGATGGGTCTAGGGTTTGCCGATGACATTTAGCTGTTGGGGTGAAGGGCATGATGGTACATACATACATTCAACATGCAGAAGCCAGCTGAACTGACAGCTGGATCTTACTGCTATAGGGGCACATGAGAAAAGAGACTAGTTACAGGGTGCATTACAGGTTGTATGGCACACATAGCCCTGTCCTCCAATAGAAAGGTACTGCAAGGGGGCTTGGGGAAAATATCCTACTGCCACTCAGCATTTCCTGCCTGAGGCAGTTGCCTCACTTTGCTTAATGGTAGGGCCAGTCCTGAAAAGTCAACTTGAACAACAAATCAATTCAAGCAACTCTGAGCAGCAAAGCAACAATCAATAAGTGAGTTATCATCTGTTGATTTATGCTCTATGTTGCCTCACTGTGGCCCTTTACTTTCGGTGATTTCAGCCTATAGGACAGCTAGATAAATTCTATTACAAGAAAAAAAAAACCTTTATAAAAAAAGAAATAGCTTCACAAGACATAAGGCAATTTATCCCAAGGCACCACAGCTCAGGGGCAGAGCAGATACTTTGTATGCAGAACCTCACAGGTTCTATCCCTGCCAGCGCCAATAAAAAGGTCTCAGCAGAGCTATTAAGCCCCATCTTGAGACCCTGAACAGATGTTGCCAGTTAGATGAGACTAATCTGGTGCCATCCACATTTTTGGACTACAACTCTGATCATCCATGATCATTGGTCATGCTGGCCGGTGCTGATGGAACTCAATAAGGTAGTTCCATTTCATGGAATCAGAGCTGGAAGGGACCATAAGGGTCATCTAAGTCCAACCCCCTGCAATGCAGGAATCATTTGCTCAATATGGGTCTCAAACCCACAGCCCTGAGATTTAGAGTCTCATGCTCTTACCAACTGAGCTATCACAACATAGCTTCTCTATGTGCATACCCAGGTTTCTTCCAAGCAGGAGGGGGGCAGTTCAAGCCCTGATTTTCTGATGAACTAGAAGCAGTTTATTCAGAGTCTACAAAACACTTTCAAGCAGATCTGGAAATCCACCCCAAGAAGGGCAGGGAAAAGTCATGCTATGGACGGCATGGTATCCTACCTACAACAGGAACAAGTGTTCCCAATGCCCTGAGGAGACATTGCAACTAAAAAACCACACCAACACTCATCCAAAACATGAGTGCCAACAACTGCAGTTCAAACAACCCCCACAGAGCACCAACAGACATCAAAGTGATACTGCTATGTTTCACAGCAATTAGGACCTGGCAGCTGTCATTCATACTTCAGCCACTTCAATATTGAACTACAGCAATGCATTTGGGGTGAGGGGGCTGCCCTTGAAAGAGTTTTGGAAAGTTGACCTGGGGCAGAACATAGCAGATGGACTTCTTTTTTTGTTTTTTGTCTTGTTTTTAAATTTCTGTTATTATACACATGATCTTTCACCTTCTAAATTGATTTGAATAAAATTATTTTGAGAGAGAGAAATATATACCACATTGCTGGGACCGCAGCAGCTTACTGGAGATAGAGCTCAGTAAGCAAACAATGGGATAATATGAACCACAGAATATAAAGGTAGACTGGAATGCTGAGTAGCTTGCCCTCATATAACCAGGCTGCCAGAGAGCAACCCTTAAATGAATTAAGTTGAGTGCAAAACCTCTCACTTAAGTGATTTGTTGCACACATCTTTCATCTACTCTCCCAGTTGTAACAAGGTTTGTTTTTTTACGGGTTTTTTGTGTTTTTTGTAAAGCAGAAGTAATTCAAACCTGATTAGTTTCTTCATCGTTTTTGTAGGAAACTGTGATGTTGGAATATATTAGCAATCAAAGTTCAGGCTAATCACAGATCTTCCCATTTAGAGGTTATTTGTATTCAATCAAATTTGCACCTGGAAGCCTTTGCATAGAGTGCTCTTATGTGCTGGGTCTTATATGCCATCAAGGCAATAAATATGGGCAGATGCATTGTTATATTTCATTTAGCCAGTAAAGAGATAGTGGCTAACACAGGGGTCCCCAAACTAAGACCCGGGGGCCGAATGCAGCCCAATTGCCTTCTAAATGCGGCCCGCGGACGGTCCGGGAATCAGCCTGTTTTTACATGAGTAGAATGTGTGCTTTTATTTAAAATGCATCTCTGGGTTATTTGTGGGGCATAGGAATTTGTTCATTTTTTTTACAAAATATAGTCCGGCCCCCCACAAGGTCTGAGGGACAGTGGACCGCCCCCCTGCTGAAAAAGTTTGCTGACCCCTGGGCTAACATATGTATAAAATGGGTTTGCTCACGGAATGTTAGAGATTTAACTTTTCTACTAATTTTGTTATAACTGGGTATATATCTATAAATGCTCAGCTAAGACAGCAAACTCAGCCCAATAAAACATGCTTTACTGGGCCAAGAATTAGATTTTACTAGCCTACTTCATCCTTCTTAGTCCTTACCCCATGTGCTGTAATGCAGAACTTCCAGGGTTTGTTGATTGGGAAACTATGGTTAATTCTCCACCCCAAACCATGATTTGATCCATTCAAATGGGGTAGAAGAAGCAGAGAGGGATGGCAAAGGACAATGGAAATTTACTTGTAATGTATATCCTTTGAGGTTTTTTCCTGTTGGAAAAGAAAAGCAAGGCACACATACAGAATAGATTAGGCAAAGCCTAAGAGAGAGTGTTTGTGCATCAGCTAGTTAATTGTTATGTTAAAATGTGTATAGCAAAGAGCCAGATTTTTAAAAGACCATATGTTTAGACTATTAAAAAAAATAGAATATCCACAGGAGTTGGTTTTCAAGTTATTAAAAAATGACATATAGCAATTGAGTTAAATAACTCAATTAGCACTGAAGAAGACCCAAGCGATAATCAGCCTTAGCACTCTCCTTTTGTCTTAAGTTTAGGGTAATAAATAATGCCCAACTAAGAATCATTTAAAAGAATTGTGCTTATAATGCATACTCCAAGGGGAATATGAGAACTTTTGCTATCATTCACCAAGTGTTTATATCCATATGCATATTAATGCCTTTTTAATTAATACACAGAAATAAACAACTCCTTAATGAAGATAAGAGTTGTCTAACGATAAAACCAAGAATACAAACAGAATACAAAAATCTAATTTACATTTAGAGAGACTATTTTTCATATAAAAGTGCAGAACTCCCATTTACAAGAAATGTCCAGAAACTAGTGATAGAGGTTCCAATTTGTATTAAAGTCTCAAAACCAACCAAGGGTAATGAACTCTTTTTTGGTGTTAAGATTTTATTTTTTATTTTTTTTCACCCACAGAAGGTAACAGCCCCTCCCCGCTCTTAGCTGGGATCTTTCCTTTCTCTTCCCAGTCCCCCACCCTGGGAGACCAATGTTGCTCTGCCTTTTATCCCAGGCCCCCCATCAACCGTCTACCACCCCATGAGTGTACAATCCCTGGACCCTAATAAAGGCCCCAAGTAGAGGACATCAATGAAGAAAGAAAGGGGGGGGGAAATAAAATAAAAGGAAGAGAGAAAGAGAAGCAAGAAGAAGAAACAGAAAGGAAAAAAGGAAAAGGAAAGAAAAACAAGAAACAATAAATAACAAGGTCTTCTGATTTCCCATCTGCCAGTTACATAAAACCAAGGTCAGTGAACTACCGGGCCCTGGAAATACCACTGGCATCAGTGATAAAGCAGCTAGAACTGTCCCTGGTCCTGAAGTAAGGGTTACAACAAAAGAATGAAAACTTATCAAAACAGATAGGAGCAGCCTTGGGGCAGGCTGAGCCCAGCAGAGGCCTCAGAGGTCAAACACATCCAAGGGATAATTCTGAGTTACTTCTTAGTCTTGTTCTTTCAACATTAAAGGGGGGGGTGACGACAAGGGAGTTTTCTAGCCTCTGACCACTTTTTTGGAACTGATGAGTGCTGTTCAATACAAAATGAGTGGCCTGATCCACAAGACAAAACTTAACTCCCTGCCACTGCAGTGTATCTGGGGCTATAAAAAATGGCCATATGAAAGGCTAGTGCAATGGCCCATCAAGCCAAGTTCTGTCAATCCAGAATGAACGAATGGCCACTAAATTTCCAGAGGCCTTTCTCCGCCTTTCTAACAGAAATCCTTCAACACATATCAGCATCTAACTCTGGACCTCATAAGTACAAGATGTTTCAACTCCCCCAATGAGATACAGCTCAGCAGTGTAAATGCCTCTTTGGAATGGAAATCATGGCTCCATCCAGTTTCCAACAACCTGGAAATGAGTTTAGGTGTTTCAAGTCTTGGAAGTTGGATGGAGCACTACAATGAACCTCCTGTACCGGCAGAGCGGCAAAAAGAGTCTCTGTAGTTGATCACAGTGAGCAGGCAAGTATATATGGGATAAGGAGAGCTCTCAGATGATCTGGCCCTAAGTTATTTTATTATATAATAGTAAGACCTTAAATTTGGCTCAGTAGCATATTGGCAGCTGGCACATCTCCCTCAGTGATAGTGTTACATGCTGATGGATGGCAACCTTGGCCACAAGCTGTAAATAACCAAATAGATTCTCATAAATGCAGGAAACTTATTTTATTAAAGAATAGATGGTACGCTGCAACACATTTTGACCAGGGATGTGCAAAACCCCTCTCAGAAATTGCATTCATTTTACCCAAACTGTTTTGGTTCCTCTAAAATTCCTCAGATGCTTCTCCTGAGGAGCAGCCAATAGGCTTACTTCTAATTTCACCAAAAGGCACAACTGTGATTGCAATAATTGTATGAATGATATCAGCTCTTCGTTAGGGAAAGCCTTTGTTCAACAGTTTCCACTTACCTTCTCTGAAACATCTATATTCTGCAACATATTGTCTCTGCAAGCATCACATCTGCCCATTGATTCCTTTCTACTTTTGAAGAACCTGTAAGAAACATCATGAAAGCCTCTTAAATAGAACAAATGCAAGAAAACATTTTCTTATTCAAACAATGTAGGTTATCTTACTTCAACCTATTTAGAAGTCTAGTCACACAAAATGGCGGGTGGATTAGCAGAAGACAAAACATATTTATCAAGCATCGGAATCATGCAGTACCAGTGAGAAGTTGCAAAGCAACCGCACTAATTCTATGGAGCTAAGCAAAGAACGTGAACAATTTGTCCTGAATACTTGTTAAGATATTTTTTAGAATTCCTCCTCAGTTATCACAAGCTTTGGATTTTCTTTTCTGTGAATATTTCATTGGAAATCAGCTATTAACAGAGCTCTGGGAGGACAAGTTCAAGCAAACAGTGAACTCAGTCTACTGGGAACTGGCTACATGCAAATTGGACCCAGGCCCAATTCTGGCTGCTGAAAACCAGCCAGGAAAAGCTTGGTCTTTTGACACCTGGCGTTATCAACACCTTTACTCCAAAGGAAAGGGTGCTAGACAGCAGCTGCTCACACTCAAAACACGCACTAATCTTTCTTTTATGGAAAGATGATTGCATATCTGAGAACTGCAGGGGCCTAGATGAGGGCAACCAAATTAAAGCCAAATCCAGGTGAATTAATTAATTATTGTTAGGAGAATTGAAATAACCACCATTGGCAAAGAGGTAGGATCAGAAAGCTTTTCCTCTTACTGCAATGTTGCATTTAGAATTGCAGGTTACAATGGCAGCCAGGAATGAGAAATAGGCAAACATAACCACTTTGAGGTGATATACACACACACACACACACACACACACACACACAAAATCCAGCAGTATATAAATTTTATGAAATAAATAAATAATGACTAAATAAATAATCCATAATGTCATGGATAAGTTTCCTGTGATACTATATCCATGACTAACTTCGAAGATGGTTTGGAGGCTGCTGCACCTTTTGCAACACTAACTCCCTGAATTCCGACTTCCTAAGTGAATACACCTTGCTTGGAGTTTTAGGCACAATGCAAAGATCTAGGTTCAATAGACAAGGACCTAAATGCTTTTATAAGCCATTCCTTCCATTGCTCTGATGCCGAGTCAGACCAATGGGCCATCTAGTTTGGTCATGTCTACACTGGCAGTGGCTCTCCAACATTTCAGAAACGAGTGCCAGCCCTCTCCTTTAAAATATTATTACCACTTG
This sequence comes from Lacerta agilis, assembly GCF_009819535.1. Lineage (NCBI taxonomy): Eukaryota > Metazoa > Chordata > Lepidosauria > Squamata > Lacertidae > Lacerta > Lacerta agilis. The sequence goes on along the minus strand of NC_046316.1, from coordinate 17,559,401 downwards.
TAACTTCCTGGATGGATCAAGTTAATACCCTAAATAACTAAATAAACAATGCTAATGACTATTATAAGGTCACTCATGAGAGCATGTAAATAAACTGGCACAGGGTCACTTCAAATGGTTTGTAGCTTCCCTGGAATTGCATGGGGTTATTGGCAACCTTAAGACCAGGCTGAAATTGCATGGAAGCATCAGATGTATGAGCTAGCGCCTCCATGTCAAAGCCACATGCATGGCCAGCACACAATAATAGCAGCCACACTCATACCTGACGCCAGGTGGAGGCATCATTTGATATATCCAGTGTATCTCCAGCAGGGACAGCCCAGACATTAGGTGAGGTGAAGCCATTGCTTCAGGCAGCAGAGCTGACTTTGTACTGAATTGCACCACAGGAGAAATTTGGTGAGAGGGTCAAGCTGCAGAAATCCTTGGGAACAGGGCCTTTTTTTCAGCTGGAACTTGCCGGAACTCATCTCTGGCACCTCTCAGGTGGGCACCATTGCCATTATAAGAAAACAAGGGAAGTGTTCTGAAAAACTAGCACTGCTTGGGAGTAATTTAACAGATCTTAAAATTTCAGCTTTGAATGAAAATGACAGGTGCTTTGCCAAAACAGAACTTCCCAAATTCCCTGTGAATTTTGCATTTGCAGAAATTAGGTAGCAACCCGAGAGGAGACTATTATTTCCCTATTGAACGTACACCGGGGGGGTGGGGGTGAGGGAGACGTGTGCCAACCAAGTAACAGCAGCACCAATTTGACCAGCTCTAGTTTGTCAGTTGATTCCGAAAAGCATTCTATTGACAAAGTGCTGTGCATAAATGAATGTTGATGTTAACAATAATAGCAGAAAAGCAATCATTATGCATTGTTCTCGTGCAGTGAAACGGCTGACTTCTGCATAGACATCTTTTGTGATGTATTTTACAGAGTTCAGAGGGGGGCGAGAACTTAATCACATTCACCAGAATGCACCTTTCCCCATCTTCCTTTCCCCAGAAACAAATGAAACCCACATCTTCGTACATGTAATTTTATTTTGCATGCCACTGCTTTGCCATTCCCCCCACCCCTAAAACACAAGTGCCAATCTTCTATTAATGGTTTACTAGGCAGTTTACAATGGACTGGTTCGATCTTTGGCTACACCAGCATATCACAAACTTATTTTAGAAAGCAAAAGCACCCAAATAAACCAGACAGCTATCTGTCCTTCATTATGCAACTGCTTTATTTCCTTCGATGAATCTGAATTTGGTTTAAGCAAAACATCTTCATGAACCATGGTTTGAAGCTGTCTTGTTTCAAACTACCCTTAGTTTCAGTAAAACTCAATTTGTCACGGCAGAAAATACAAAGGTACACAGGAAGTTTTGCACAATGTTCTAAAAAGGGCATTTCAACAAACTACTTCCTTATGTTCTTCTCAACAACACATGAAGACTTTTTGTTCTCAAGAGCTTTCCCCAGCTATTGCTGTCAAGTTCCTTAGTTATTGGTGGTAATGGTGGTTTAACTTAAATATTTATGGTATGCACATTTCATTGTTGTTCTTAGCTTTTAATTTTTAATTTTCATTGCCAATTGCTTTGAGTATTTTTTATAAACACAATGTGTTTTTCCAAATATGCATCAGTTTTCAAGAGGGAGAGCAACTACAAAACACAATGCACACATATGAGACAAAAATATGTGGCTCAGTGTTGAACTGTACGCATGGCTGGGAAATGAGGGGATATTCAAGGTAACTGCAGGATGCAAACATTTGACAGCCAGATGAAAAGAGCAGCAATCATATTTCCTGTTGGGGATGTATGGAAAATATGGCCATGCCCCAAGGTAGTTCTAGCTAGGCCACTAACCAGCATTGGCACAGCAGGGCAGACAAAAACCTTGGCAAGGCTTTTTTTGGGGGGGGAGTCCCCTAGTATTGTTCCAACTCAAAGACTATGGCTTGCTGAATCACAGCTGTGTGTCTGTCTATGTGGTTCAGAGGAGTTGCAGATTGCCTGCAAATGCGTATAACCCACTGCCAAAAAAATCAACTGCAAAAGTCATAATGGGAAGAAGTGAAACCAAAGTAGAGCCACAGAGATGCTTTTCTGAGATGATCAGCAGAATAAACATGCTACTTTTCCATGTTCAGGAATCTTGGTTTGTGTGAGGGAGAATTCTATCGTGTGAACCCCTATCTGTTCTCTGAAGTGGCTACTATCAAGACATAGGTTTACCAGAGAAGTTTACATCTGCATATATTTGGATTTACAATTAACAACATTTGTCTCTTCCATTCATACCAGCAGGCATTCCCTTTTGCACTTCCCCCTGCCTTCTAATTTGGTGGTTTTATTATGCCCACAGGTGCTGTTGCATCCAACATTTTGGGGGGGGGGAGGGTCTGGCGTCATGCACGCAGTGTGTGCATTGCATGTGTGACAACTGTTGCATCGCCCTCCTCCCAATGCAACATTTGCCCACCAGGCTGTGTTGGTCTGGGCAGCCTCTCCTGACGCTGCATGGCCCAGGGCAACATTGGGAGACACAGCGCAGCCAGGAGCAACATCCCACCAAACTGTGCAGCATCTCCCAATTAGTGAAATCCAGCTTTCCACCTCCTCACAGCCTGGTGTTGTCATTAATAACACTTTGGAGACATCTGGCTGACCTTTTCAGAGACTGTTTTGAGGTCTAGACCAGCACCGAGCCTGATATGTGTCTGGTGGGTCCACTGAGCCTGGTATGTAGCTATTGTACAGTGGTGCCCCGCTAGACGAAAATAATTCGTTCTATGAGTGTCTTCGTAGAGCGAATTTTTCATCTAGCAAAGCAGCAATGCAGCGCGGAGGTTTCCGCGCCGAAATTTTTTTTCCTTTCGTCTGACGGGGCACCACTGTATCTGCTTTGATGTGATTCAGATTTAGTACAAATTGGCCCAATTAGATTCAGGATTTAGACAATGTGCTTGCACAGCCCTACTCTGGAGAAATTGTAATATACTATTGTAATTAATATACTTTTATTAATTTTAATTGGTCTTATCCATTGTACACTGGTTACTCACTTATTTAAGAGCTTTGCCACTCTTTGAAATTGTTTTATATGTTGCTCTTATAGTAGTTACAACTGCAAAAGTTTTGAATTGCATTTTTATTCATTTAAAATTATTTAGTGATTGGTGTTATTTCATTTTATTAAATGGAAGCTGCTATGGATGTAAATTGTATACAAAAGCAGGGATATATTAACTGATTAAACATACGAAGTTAGGCTAGGCTGGTTAAATAACCAAAGCTGCAACATGCAGTTTGATGCTGGTTGCTAATGTCAAATTCAGCCTATAGTAGGACATTGAATAATTGGTATGTTTCTGTTATTCCTCACCCTCCTCTCCTCCTCGAAAAAAGTAAATGACCACACGTCTAACCTTCTCTGTCTTAGTTACAGATAGGTAGCTGTGTTGGTCTGTCATAGTCAAAACAAAACAAAAAATAAAAATAAAAATCCTTCCAGTAGCACCTTAGAGACCAACTAAGTTTGTTCTTCGTATGAGCTTTCGTGTGCATCTGAAGAAGTGTGCATGCACCTGAAAGCTCATACCAAGAACAAACTTAGTTGGTCTCTAAGGTGCTACTGGAAGGATTTTTTTTTTTGTCTTCCCAGTCTTGACATCTTACATAGACAGGCCTAGACTGACAGCTGGAGTCTTCTAAAGCATTCTTTCTAGAAATGTGCAGGGGGATTAGAAGGTTATCCCAGTGCTATTATTAGTGTTTTGCCATAATGCTAGCTTTCTCAAGTCTGAGCTGTCAGTTAACAAGGGTACAAGCAGTTACTTAAGGGGGTTTTCTGTATGGCAATACACTTAACTTTAGTACATTACTTTCTAAGCTTATCATAGGTTCAAAGCTGCCACCTCAGATGTGAACTGAGCAAACTCCTAATTAACAAATTGATGATGAGGTTTCTTGCCTCCTCGTTTTCTCAATGCAAGCACAACTAATATGAAATTAGTGCATCATAGTCGGTGCGTTAGCACAGAAAGAGGGAATTACTGAAAACACTTGGCTGGCTCCTTCAACCTGATCCCAGGGCAGAGGCACTGAATTGTACCCTGGATGAAGTGTGCCTGGGGTCACGTCACATGCGTGATGTCATGCACCCAGCGCACGCATCATCAGGAGGACACCAAGCATGGAGCCCAGCATTGTGTGCCTTCAATGGCCAGTGGCTCCTCCTCTCATGTTCAGGAGGAGCCTGTGCTGCATTCGGCTCCATGCTCAGCCTCCTCCACCCCTTCAACAAAGACACCTCAGCCCTATAGAGTTGGCGTGCCAGTCCCAGGGTCATCTCAAGACATTTTGCTACCTAACACTAAGGACAACACGATGACCCTCCCACCCTGATACATGTACAAAAGCCAGTCACAGTGGTAACCAAATTGTACTATGATATTGTCAACAGCGGGGGGGGGGGCAAACACCGTTCATCCCAAGGGCCTCATTTCCTTCAATCCAATAGCTGAAATCTTCCATGCACCAAATGCCAATGATGGTTAGGGGTGGAGGCAGAAGTGGGCAGAACAACACATGCAGATTTGGACTTTGTACAGTAGACACTCACGTACACCTCTCTATTCTCCATCCACGAGGTATGTTTGGTGTGGAGGTGTGATGATGTGTGGGGACAGCCCTGAGCGCCAGTCAGAGTTTCGGAGGGCAGATCAGCAGTATAGCTTCTTCCACCACAGCTAAAGGCTAGCCTAGGGGTGGGCAGCATCCAGACACACAACCTGCCACCTGCATTCTGACATGGCACGGCCCAGCATAAGAAAAGCACATTCAGCGAGACTGTCCATCGTGTGTTTCAGCTTTGTCTTAAGCGCACAGTTCTCGTCTAAACGGAACGTAAGGAAACATCAAGCCGCAACAATTTCTGCGAGAAAACTCATCAAGCAAAATGTTTAGGCTAAGCTGTGACAAATTTCTCTCTGATGAGCGTTTTCCAGACCAATAAATTTAGCCTTCCAGGTTGAACCGTGCTCATGGAGTGCAACAAGACAAATGGGAAAGAAAAGCCACGATGACTATAAACATTTTAAAAAGAAGAAAAGAAAATAGACAAATGATGAAAACCGTCTTGAAGATTTCACGTCCTCTTATGATTTACTAAGAGCAGCTGTCGAAAAACATTTGCATAGATGACAGTAATGGGGACTTGTAATTTGAAGCTAGAAACCATTTGTAGCGTGTCACTTCTGATTTCACTGAATAGAGGCTATAGCCATGTATTTCTAGTGGCAAAGCCTTTGCAGTCTGTTCTCCAATGCAAATTGGAAAGGGAATTCCTTATTATAAATCTGCCATCAGACTGAAGCAGTTTACTGCAATACAAGAACTAATGTGTGTTTGCTCAACCTGCATTAGCAGCTATCAACACCCACCAGGCTCAGCTTGACCATTACAGCATAGAATCATAGACTTGCAGAGTTGGAAGGGACCGCGAGGGTCATCTAGTCCAACCCCCTGCAATGCAGGAATATTTTGCCCAATGTGGGTCTCGAACTCACAATCTTGAGATTAAGAGTCTCATGCTCTACCAGCTGAGCTATCTGCATCTTGGGCAATATGTTGCAGGGTGGCAAACATTGTGTTGGCAAACATGGGCTTCCAAACAGGTTTGCTGAGAGAAGAAAGATGTGAAGGGGTGCTTCACCCTTCCTTGCAAGTGCCCCCCTCCACGCCACAATTTTCCTTCAGCATGGCTTATTTCCTACTTCAGAGCTTGGCTCAGAACTCATGTGTTCTGAGGGGAAACCCAGTAAGACGGTTGGGGTATAATAATAATAATAAGGTACAAGCAAAATCAAAAGTGTGTGTGTACACACACACACACACACACACACATGCCCCAAGGAGCTTACAATATTCTATGGAGTGACAATCAGGCAAAAAATGAGGTGAGAAGCAGGGTAAGAAAGGGGAATGCACAAGAGCAATGGCAGTAACACATACTCAGACTATATTGAGGCTGGTGGCACTTACTGGCATTAAAGTAGCTTAAGAAGATTTTAATTTTGTTATGTTCACAGGAAGGCAGGAAAGTAAGGTGATATATGCTGCAGGTGAAGAACAACCCAATCTGTAAGACCGCACTTGCTTTTTGCTCAAGTTTCCAGAGGCACCCCAGCCACCCTTGCTTTGGAGCGATACCTTCTAAATATTTATACTTTCAAGCCAACTCCAGGCAAGAGGGATTTTGTCTCAAGTGGCACAAACCTTTTGGGAGAAGGAAGCTCCAACCACTTCCTCCCCAGCACCACCAAGTTTATGTTTTCAGCACCTTCCCTCCTGTATTTGTGAGCCGCTTGTAAAAGCTATATGGCACCAACATATTACTCTGTCTGGCTGTCAACGTTGCCGTTTTTAAAAATATGGGGCTTGCTGCTTTTCCATTTAAGAAGCTTTAATACTAAAATGCTTCTGCAGTGGGAGTTGTAAACTATAGACTCTGAACTACGAGGCCGTAATTTGTTAGTCCATGTTGTGTAGTATCCAACATAAAACCTTTCAAATTGCATGCTGTTAATGCAGGTCGCCTCCATACTCAGGGAGAGAGGGAGGAGAGAATCAGAATTCAACCGTGGATGTTGAGGTTCAGGGCTGGATTTACGGAAGCCCACAGCAGACTCCATCTGGATCCTATCCGTCCTTTGCATCCCCAGTTGCATTCATCAGCATATGAAGTCTTTTGTACGACCTCTGCAGATTTTCCCAAGATTCATCAAGGATTGTACGATGTATGATAGCATCCAGGTGTTGTACCAAGGCCTTTTTGGTTGTCCTGGTGTGGCCAAGAACCCTTTTCCACTAGAATCAATCCACAAAATTCCTTGAAACAATTGGCTACAAAAATCCAGTGGGAAATTTTATTCTGTGGTAGTAGGTTTTCCCAACTCTGCTATTAATTAGGATGACCCTTAGTAAAGGAAAGGGCTCCAGTGCCATTAGTGTCTATGTAGAAGGAGGATTTTTTTTCTGCCCTTGCAGAAGTTCTAGGCTGCCCTCTGAGATCATGCAGAGGAATAGCAAAGCCCCATAAGCCTAAGGGCAACATGCCATGTCGACAGTACACCCTATGATGTATTCCAAAACCTTTTGCAATGCCTAGGGCAGGCATAGGCAACCTTCGGCCCTCCAGATGTTTTGGCCTACAACTCCCATGATCCCTAGCTAACAGGACCAGTGGTCAGGAATGATGGGAATTGTAGTCCAAAACACCTGGAGGGCCGAAGGTTGCCTATGCCTGGCCTAGGGGATCTGCAACAGATACACAAGTGTTCCACAGCATGTTGACTTAAAGAGAGTTCCAAGTTAGGAAAATCATTGATTTGGGCAATGGCACTGAAGTGGCTATGTACAAACTGTCATACTTTATTTGGGTAAAAGAAGGTAGGGAAAAGATAATACATTTATTGAAATGGGGATACTATTACTGGGATGCCACAGGAAGAATCCTTGCCAGAAGTATCAGAGATAGGCCTACATGGAGAAGTATATAAAGTGAATATGAAGTGGGGCATACTCTCCAACATTTCTCCATTGAAAATAAGGATGTCATAATTAATTATTATTATTATTATTATTATTATTATTACCCTGCCCATCTGACTGGGTTGCCCCAGCCACTCTGGGCAGCTTCCACCTTATATAAAAACATAATGAAACATTTTAAAACTTCCCTATACATGGCTGCCTTCAGATATCTTCTTAAGGTTGCAGAGTTATTTATCTCCTTGGCTTGGGGCTTGCATAATTCCATACCCTCCGACATTTCTCTGTTGAAAATAGGGACCTCCTAATGAAAAGCGGGACATTCAGAGATGGCTTTGTAGATCCAGGACTGTCCCTAGAAAATAGGGGCACTTGGAGGGTCTGATGGTACTAATGTTCACTCTGTTATAACAAAGGATTCTTCTAAGATGGCATGCAAAACCATTGTGCTATTTGGGGGGGGGCATGGTGGTGCCCCTTAAATAAAAGATGCTATGTTTACTCAAAAGTAAGTCTCTGGTGGAAAGTCTATAGCTTTGTGGTAAAGTTCCAGGTTCAATCTGGAGAACTTCTGCCATTGTTCCTCGTAGGCAATGCTGCTCTAGACCCAAGGCAGCTTTCTACCCACCCATCCACCACACACACACACACACACACACACACACACACACACCGTGTTCAGTGGTGCTTATTCCCTAGTAAGCCTAAACTCAATTGATTTTATTGAACAAATGTAAATACATACTTAACCATTGAAACCAAATGAACTTTTGCTTCCACTTTGTATGGATTTTGCCCACATATTATGCTTCGGTGCATAACATGCATAATTGGGAAAGCAAAAGTGTTGATTGTATCTGTGAAATGCAACTGATGAAACAGAGCATAGAGGAGAAGAAATATTTAAGGGGCTCTGACTGGGTGCTTCAGAAAGGATAAAACTCTCCCTATAGAGAGGCTGCATAAAGTGTGTATTTAAAAGTCTACCCATTTTTAATTACTTACTGCGGAAACTCTCTTAATTTCCCTAAGCTACTGTTTAATGATAGCCAGCAATATGAATGTCTGTTAATAAGCCATGATCAGAGAATGAAATTAACCCTGACAAATACTGCAGTTGTATAAAAGTATTCCATATGGTCTAAAAGGCGCGTCTCTGCTACAGACATATCAGTTTTATTATACCAAATCCCGATGAACACATTTACTTTCACAAACATGTGTTTTGAACCCTGCAGGGGGAAAGCCAGGGGGGCAATTTGGAGCAGGGAAACCACGGTCAGGGGTAACTTTAGATAAGGCTTCTCCTATTCCGCTCTAAATTCCCTTCTCCCAAAGCAGCTTTGCTTTACAGTGAGGAGGGGAAGCATTTGTGGTGGAATCTTACACGTTATTGCATAGCACACAGGTCTCATTATGTATCACAGCATTTACTTAGTCATGCACTTCTGTCCTTGTCTCCCCGCCTCTCCCCTTCATCATTTCCCCACTGTCAAGATTTAGACTGGAAGCTCCTAGGTGTGCAGGACTGGTTTTTTTTGGGGGGGGGGTTGCCTGCAAAAATCCATAATGCACATGTGTTCTGTTGACTGTGCTTGAGAAACACAGTTGACTCACAACTTGTGGGGGGGTTAGGTTCTGAGGATCGCGCGTAAAGCCAAAATTGTGTATAGTAAGAGCCAGCGGTTTCTTTCTAGGAAAAAAATGGTGCCAGTACTCACCATGAAGGCAAACCTTTCCTGCTGTGTGGAATGTGGGAGGGGAAGCCATGGAAGAGTGTGTGGGCTTTGTGGGGAGGGAGTGGGGTGCGTGGGTAGAGGCCTCCACCGTCCACCAACTTCCTCCTTGCCCTCTAGCCAATCAGGAGGCTGCAGTGTCATTTCTCATCCAATCCGGAGGGGCGGCTTGGCATTCATGGGGTGAAACAGCTGGTTTCTGTGACGTAGCGGCTCAGGGGGCACAGCATCATTGGCTGCCTGCTGTGCGCAGCAGCAGCAGCATCAAGTGAGAGGCGGCAGCTTGCCTTCAGTTCTGCAGTCACAGCGCAACAGACACAGAGATGCTCCAACTGACCCGGCAGCCTGTCTTGCTTTGGCTACTCAGTGGGCTCAGAATGTGCTTCCCTCTGTGGTTCTACTGTCCCACTGGCAGTTGGAGCCGAGAGTTCTTTCTGGGAGGGAGGGAGGAAAGAAGCAAGTTCTCTGCTACTGTCCTTTCTTTGGCCGGGCTGAAGTTCTGAAGTACCTGGCCTTGTTTCCATGGAACTAACTGGGGATACTGTATTACACCTTTTTTAAAAAAATAAATAAATCCCAATATCTACTGAGTGCTGTGCAGAACTGCACACACTTTGCAACAGTTTCATGCAATGATAGAGATGAAAAGCTCAGACTTGATGTGATTGAACATATGAATGTCTTAAGATCGTTTCTTATCAGATTTTACCAATGCGCAGGTGTGCATCAGTAAAATACCACAGAATAGCACCTTGATGCACTCAGTCGCATTACCATTTATCCTTTTTACAGTGATTTAACCAAGTTACACATGTGCATCTGTAGTGGAGCAGAGGGAAAGGTACAAACGAAGTCAGGGAACCAAAAAGAAGTGTGGATACTTAGTTAAAATGGAATTCAGGATGCAGGGCAGAGCAAATTAATGTCACATAAACCAGTAAGACGGAAAACCCTCACATTCCTAATTCCGTATCAAATTCCTACATGCCTGGAACCTTGCCCCATCCCAAGTACAGTCGCACCTTGGTTCTTGAATGCCTTGGTACTTATATATTTTGGCTCTCGAATGCCGCAAACCCAGAAGTCAGCATTCCAGTTGCTAATGTTTTTCAGAAACCGAACATCCAACACAATGGTTTCGGGAGTCAAATAGACTCCTGGAACAGATTAAGTTTGAGAACCAAGGTACCACTGTACCATCATATTAGGAAGCAGCTAGGCAGAGGCTGTTCAATCTGTAGGGTTAGGGGGAGAGAGTTCTGCCAAGTTCTGCCCGCTAAGAAAAACTCCTTTCTAAATTTATCAAATTGCAGCAGATGGTGTTCACAAGATGGTGCTGCATCAAAGTGTCATGGCTGCAGGCACTGGTGTCTATCAATGGAGATCCAGAAGTTGTCACCCTCTTAGCTCTAACACCCTAGAAAGGAAAGCAAGATGCTTAGATAAACCAGCCAAGATAACAGAATCCCCCTCTCTCGTTCTCAAATGCTTTCACAAAATCAACTGAATAAGCAAACACACTTGAGCTCTGCATGTGCTCCAGCTGTCCCAATTTACCAGAAGCAGTCCTGATTTTCTGGCAACAGTCCTTGGAATGCCATGCCCCCGTTCCACCTTCTAAGGAAACTTGGGAGATGTCTCCATAAAAACCAATTTTAATAATAGCGTGCAAGTCAGCCCAGGGGTCCACAAATTGTGGCTGGGCTGAGCATCCTCTTCTTTTTTCATAATCAGTGTGTCAAGGTTTCACGGAGACCAATGACGAGCATTTCTTTTGTACTGACTAATAGGCAAGCAGGGCGAAAGTGTAGCAGAACTCTTAGCGTTGGGTAACATGCTTGGGAAGAGATTTTTGATGCGAGAATTAGGGTAACACAAGGACACAAAACAATGGACAAATCAATCCTAATTCAGTTTGTGTTGATGTTTAAAGTGACCAACAGAAAGTGTGTTCCATTCTATTTTCACTTTTTTCAGTGTTTTTTTTTTTAATGCACAAAATTTTATGTACACAAAAGTACATACAAATTTGTTACAAAGTGTTCAAAGGCTTCCTTCATCCATTTCTTTTAAGGGAAATGGTTGCAAAGTTGAGTATCAGCTATAAACATTGAAAATGTATCCAAAAAAAAAAAAGTCCCTGAAGGAAATAGTGCATGATGACATGCCAACTTAGCTACTGAGCAAAGTTCAAGGTACTGACTTTGGTGTCTAAAGTCCTATACAGCCTGGGACCAGGAAATGTGAAATATCATTTCACCCCCTTATATAACCCAATCAACCAACCACATGCTGTAGGTGAGGACCTCCTGCAGATACCATGTCATCAGGATATCCATTCCCTACAATGCAGGAATTGGCCTTTAGTGTGTTGTGGCACCTACCCTTTGGGATTCCTTCCTCTTAAACATGAGAGGCACCATCTCTGCTAACTCTGTTGCCTACTGAAGACCTTCCTCTTAACATAAGACCATTAGAATAGCCTGACCCATCCAGTCCAGCATCCTGTTCTCACAGTGGCCAACCAGATGCCTGTGGAAAACCAGCACACAGAACAAAAGCACAAGAGCATCCTCCCCTCCCTCTGGTTTCCAGCAACTGGTCATTGGGAGCATTGCTATCTCCAACTGTGGAGGTAGAGCATAGTCATCACAGCCAATAGCCGTTGATAGCCAACATGCATGTGTCTCGTCCTCTTTTTAAAGCCATTCAAGTTGATGGCCATCACGGTCTCCTGGGGGAGTGAGTTCCATAGTTGGACCACGTGCAGCATGACACAGTTCTTCCAACAAGACTTTTAAGCTGAGATCTCCCCTGGAACACACCTGCACACTGGAATTGTTCTAAAGATGTTTTTCATTGTTTTATCACTTGTCGTTTGCTACCCTGGGTTCCTTTGGGAGGAATGTTGGGATATAAATTCAATAATAAATAAGAATAATAAATAAATCCGTTCAGGGAAATGACACAGCAAAAAAGAAAGAAAATTTATGACTGCACGGGTCCACTTGCTGTGCTTTCTGGCTGCTCCAAGGAGCTGGAATTGCAAATGAAATTGCAAACCATTTACCTTGTAGAATTCCAGAGCTTTACTCCAGAGAAGTCAATACGTTAATCTGGATGCCAAGTTCACACCAGAATGCAGACCGCACCCACCCCATAAATTCTTCAAGAATCTCCACACAAAGATGCCTTTGTTTTCACCTCAGAAACCACAGAATCATAGAATTGTAGAGTTGGAGTGGTTAAGTCCAGTCAAAGGCGACTATGGGGTTACGGCGCTCATCTTGCTTTCAGGCTGAGGGAGGTGGCGTTTGTCCACAGACAGCTTTCTGGGTCATGCGGCCAGCAAGACTAAACCGCTACTGGCGCAACGGAACACCATGATGAAAACCAGAACGCACAGAAACGCTGTATAACTTCCCGCCGGAGTGGTACCTATTTACTGTACCTACTTGCACTGGCATTCTTTCGAACTGCCAGGTTGGCAGGAGCTAGGACAGAGTAACAGGAGCTCATCCTGTCATGGGGGTTCGAACCACCGACCTTCTGATCGGCAAGCCCAAGAGGTTCAGTGGTTTAGACCACAACGCCACCTGCATTGTAGAGTTGGGAGGGACCCCATGGGTCATCTAGTCCAGCCGCTGCCCACAGTCATCCCTGGGTGGACTCAAACCACCAACCTACTGGTTAACAGCCAGACACACTGACCCACTGTGCTAAAAGTTGCAGGATATGGAAGTCCAAAGTTTTGTGTGGAATTTTGTGCAACCTGGAACATCCTATTGGCTTCTTCAATAACTATGTAGCCAGAAACATGGTTTCCTACTGCAGGTCAGACTTTGGGGCTGCCCATAATGGTGTGTCCTACACTAGCTGGCTGATAGCGAGTCTTCCAAGATCTCAGGCAAAGATTCTCGTGAGGCCTGCTCCCTATAGTCCTTTCAGTGCTGTGGGTTGATTTGGGGACTTTCGGTATGCAAAGCATGCACTCAGTCACTGAACGATGGATCCCCCCCCCCCCATGAGGACCCAATCTTACCAAGGTCCAGTGCCCTCACCCACATTCACACAGAGAGGGAAGAAATCAAATTATTACAGCTTCTGCTTTTCAGCTGTGTGTGCAACCAGTTCAATGGAATAAGACAAACCATTGTGAAAACATCGCCCCAGCCTTTGAAAATGCCCACAAATGTTTTCATGAGTTATTAAGCACAGGGACCTATTGAACAATGATTTTCACTTTATAAAAAAGGTGTTCTCCACAGGAATTTGTTTGAGCCATTTTTCTCTCTCACCATGGCAACTCGGAGGATACCCGAGCCTTTCAGACTAAGACAATGCCTCGCAGTTTATAAAATAATGTTTAGCGCACACTTCACTTCTTTCTGTGTTTTTCTCCCCCTGCTGTAAACTGAATGAAGCATTTTAAAAAGCTCTTTAGTAAAGCAGGATTGGGGAGGGGTGTTGAAATCTATGCAGCAACACAATCTGCTTTAACAGAAGGTGGGGGAGGGAACACACCATGCAACCGACTCTTATAAGCAGACAGGACCAAAACCCTAAATAAATTTATTTTTAAAAACAGACAAACCTACAGGAAACAAACAAAAAATATTCCACTGCTGCACACACTCCAGTTGCCCCTATTTTCAGTATCCCTATTTTGCTGGGGGGGGGATATCAGGGGTGTCTTAAAATGGCTCATTCCTCATAATTGAAACTCTGTTTGGGGGTAGTGACTGCTCTCCCCTTCCCCTTGTACACCACATTAATATAAATGCATGGATACAAATGATGAGAATGTCAAGTCCACAGATCTCCCATATACCTTCTACTAGGACTGTTAGACAGTAGCTCTGACTGCATGGAGTCAGGAATATTATCTGTAAACTCCATTTACACACTGAGCCAACTACTATCATGCCCTCATCACCAAATGCAAATTTCTAAGGCTGAACACTTTCCAGAGGGTGTGTGGTAACCATAGTTATGTATGAATATGCCAGAATTACATAGGTGTGTGCAGGCTGATAAACTCAGCTTCCTGAGAATTGTATTTAAAAATAAATAAATTCTAACCCATGTGGTTGGAGTTGCCTTCGTGCTATAAATTTTGTTCTAATGTTCTGCTTTCTGATGTTTTAATCTAAGCTTTACATTTTGTATGTTATACATTTGATTTTTTCCCCCATAGGATGCATTGAGACATACAGTTGGAAGCAGGCGTACACCAGCATGGTGTAGTGGTTAAGAGCGGTGGACTCGTAATCTGGTGAACCGGGTTCGCGTCCCCGCTCTTCCACATGCAGCTGCTGGGTGACCTTGGGCTAGTCACACTTCTCTGAAGTCTCTCAGCCCCACTCAACTCACAGAGTGTTTGTTGTGGGGGGGGAGGGGAAAGGAGATTGTTAGCCGCTTTGAGACTCCTTTGGGTAGTAATAAAGCAGGATATCAAATCCAAACTCCTCCTCCTCCTCTTCTTCATCAACCAATAAATGAAGGGATTCCCAGTTGTCAAGGCCCAGGCATTCAGCTTTTTGAATGATTAGCAGAAGCAAATACAGTAACTTATGCAAAGTGATAGAAATGGTATCAATCTGCTTCATTTGTATAAATGGTACAGGCTGCCCAGAAGTTAGCTTTTCTTCTGACTGGATTGTAGCATGTCACACCCATCATCCACACCCATCTCTCTCACACACTGTGTAGCTAAACTGAGAAGGCCTGCAAATTTTAAGGACTATGTCATGGAACAACCACACCAAACCCTCCAACTTTTTCAGACCTAAAACATCTTCCAGGAAGTGCTCCCGGGCAAGTCATGTGAACTACACTTCACTCTCGCCACAAAAAAGTTCTTTTTCAGGGCAACATCTTGTGCGCCACCAAAAAAGCACTTGGGTGTGTGTGTGTCAAGAGTGCAGTGCGAGAGATCACAGCACCCAAAATGGCCACTACAATCTCCCACAAAAAGACCAAAATGTGCTGTTTCTTTCAAGGCACTTGTCAGGTATGCCACAAACCCATATTAACCACACCCAAGGGTCATTACATGTCCTCTACCCCTGGCCTACCTGGTGGCAAGTCAGTATGTCAAGTCCACAGTCCAGGATCAATTCCCCATGTTCAAAGTCAAAAAACGAAGCACAGTTGCCTCCAAGTCAAGGTCCATCAACCTGGGCAGTTCAGCAGACACAGCACCTCAGCTCTGCTGCCTTTTTATACTGCAGAATCTGGGCTTGATGAGGCATGTGACCCTCACCTGTTCCAAGCCTACTCCACCTGAGGAATCACATACCTTCTTCCAGAGCTAGCAAGTCCCACCTGGCCAGCTAGGGAGCTGGGCTGTGGGCCCTTGTCTGCCTCAGCCACCTAGAGCGCCCCTCCCACTGTTCCCTACATTGAGCCCACTGTGTTTATGGATACCAGGGCCCTTCTGGCTCTGGTGATGGGTCCTGCTGCTCTGGTGATTGGTCTTCCTCCTCTCCATTGTCCTGTCAGTTCATGACATCACAGTGGCCAACATCTACAGGCAACCACTTCTTCCCTTTAGTTAGTTAGTTATTATACGCATGAGAAACTTCATAAAACAAATCATCCATGTGTCATCCAAAAATACTGAGTGGGCCATTTTAAGCAGCTATCGCATAGTAAGTGGTTTCAGGTTTCCACTTTAATTTACATTCTCAGAGCATTACCCTGTGATTGAGGAACCACCTGCAAGCCTTCAGCTGTTCAAAGGTAGCTCACAGGCGCTAGAACAGGCTTCCTCAACCTCAGCCCCCCAGATGTTTTTGGCCTACAACTCCCATGATTCCTAGCTAACAGGACCAGTGGTCAGAGGTGATGAGAATTGTAGTCTCAAAACATCTGGAGGGCTGAGGTTGAGGAAGCCTGCGCTAGAAGAAGAAGAAAAGGTAGAGGTAGTTCTGTGCCAAACACTTCTCCTGGGTTTTTACAAGTCCCCATCAATTAATGAGCAAAGAAAATACATCCAAAAATTATCAAACAGGAGAGAAAATTTTGCTGCAATTCTCAGGGCTGGGGTGCAGGGGGGGTGTTGTTGCATTGACCTTTGGAGATGGGCAGGGAGTTTGTCCTTTCATTCAACAAATCATCTATCCAGCTGTCAGCATTTTGCAGCCTTCCAGGGTGTCCATACTTTCTGAAAACGCCATGACCGCCTTGGCTGCGCTTCCTTGCAAGTGTGGAAAACCAAGGAGACTTTCTACCACGATCCTGATAGCTGTTCACAGTTACAAAACATAGAGATAGAGATCATAGGAGACAACACCAAGTGACCAAGGACACTTCAGCCCCCCTAAAATAGTTGAGGGGCCAGCCCCCCCCCCCAAGTTGATAGGCATTGCCATTCAAATGCTGTGTGTACATCATGTCTTGTGATCAATTATGTGGGGTGGGGCTTACCTGGGGGCCCCAATATTTTATTCAAGTTGGCACCCATGATACAGCTAGATATATAGATATGAATGCCTGAATCTAGTGAAGTTGGTAGGAAAAGAGGAACTATATGACTTCTGTGAGGCAGCAAGAAGGATTTGACCTTCTCACGGTATGAGGAAATCAGGATGTGTTTAAACTCTTTAGCCAACTCTTTCTTAATCACACTAGAGGGTGACGGAATGTTGAGAACTGAATTTATTCTGTGAAGCAGGAAGTACGTCAATATTAGCTTTGTGGCTATTTTTAAAAGCAAGGTATTCATAATATGCCTGCAGAGTTTCCAACTTCTGAAGATTGCAAGCCAAGCAGGGTGTGATACAGCCTTGCTATATTCAGGCAACACACACACACACTCTGAGAGAAGATGGATTATGCTGTATGAATTTTGGTAACATCGAAAACCTATTCATCTTTGTGGAGATTATTCTCTTTCAGTTTAAGAATGCTGGGGTTGCACTTCGAGCTTTGCTGAAATCAACCTTCCAAAAGTGAAACTAACTTGTGGAATTCTGTAGCAGCGCAGACTGCCACAAGGAGGGAAATGCATAGGAATTTATAGTCCTGCGTTTTCTGGCCTTAGGAAGGCAGCAGCCTCGTGTTCTACCAAAATGTGACCTTAACAGGAGAAGATGATCACAAGGGGAAAGCGGGTTACACATGTTTCCTATACGTTGAAGTGAGTGTCACAAAAAACATAAGAGTCAAAGCTCTGTGAAATCTGTCAGTGAATACAGGAGGGAGTTAAAGAGCCCTTTGACTGTGCCTTGCAAGAGAAAGATGTTGATGTGTAGGTAAAAGGGGTCGTTCAATTGGAGTGGGGTGGGGGCATATGGGAAGCATCTAGGGCTAGTTTGACACACACACACCTGTTGTCTGTTTCTGTGCTAGACTCATTAACACAGAACAGGTCAAAACAATTGCTTCAATGTGGATACATTCTGTATGCATTGATCCTACACCCCCCACCGAATTCTTCTGTGTCAGCTTTTGTTAGATCCCACAGAATGTAAAATGTTCTGCATATTATTACTACTAATGTAGCATACGGCAACTTTTTAGAATGATTCCTCTTGGCACAGCAAATCAGTTTCCAAGAACATCTGCTTTTACTCGGATTGTACATGTTTCCCTGCACAACTATAATATGTTTAACATATATAAAATGCATTCCAAATTCCCCCATACCCTGAATAGAATATATATATGAGAAGGCATGTCAACAACATACTGAAAGGGAAACACAAGTCGGTAATTCACCAGGGCAGCTTTGTTGATGTTTTCTGCTATTACAATTTATGACTTCAGCACTATCTCCTTATTTGAATTACTGCTTTTGTATGTGTTCATTTCTAGGCTATTTGTTATGCTTTATCACTGCCATATGGTTGTGAAATTTAATGAGTCAATGGGCAAGATTTCCAATCAAAGCATTTAAGAAGGGGAGGATTCAGTTACGGGTGCTGTGGGTCTTTCTTTGCCCCCTCTATCTATATTGTATCGTGCTAAGATACTGTGGTATTGGTGGTCAAGCCGCAGGTAGTGATTGGTTGAACTGCCCTAAATGTCATAGAAGGATGCAGCAGGTCAAAGGTCTTTCACTGCCCTGATGAGCTAATTAGATCCTAGAGAGTATCAGAGCAGGCAGAAGGACCTTGGAAAGGAAGAAGAAAGCACCTAAAGAGGCAGCAGATCTGGAGAAGGAAAGCAGTCTAGAAAAGGTGGGTTGGCTGGAACAGGATGAGGTCCATGGGGTGAAGTGAGAGAAAGAAAACTGAAGGAAAGAGCCTGAGAAAAAAACTGAAACAGAAAGGCGAAAGGTGAACAGAGAATAACCACTCACCTAGGTGGGTGACATTTGCTGCATGGTGCAGCCACAGTGGGTCCAGGGAGGCTGCCGTCTTCCAGCACTGCAAAGGGAGGAGATTGTCACCTGCCGCCACCCATCTCCAGCCACAACAGCCTCTCATGTGAGGGCAGACAGGGCTGATCAGTAGCAGGGCTTGGGGGCTGTGCCCAGCCCAGCCCTGGCCTGGCGCAAACCATCTTCTTGGCTGTTTGTCATTGGATTTTCTACCCACTCATCCAGTCTGCTAGGGGCCTTGGGGTGGGGGGAGCAGACAAGTGGCATATGGACCTTCCTATGGTTTACTTGGCCACTGTATTCAAAGCCAGTGAGGAATTTTCTCCTGCAAGCAAATTGGCCAGCTTGCAGGTTTTCGCTTTCCTCATAGTAACCATCACAACTTTGGTGGATAAGGCATTGAGCTGGATCATGATGCGAAAAATATATTACTTTAAGTAATTATGAGCAATAGGAAATATAGAGATGCAACAAATATCCCTGATTTCCATTTCCCCAAAGGAAAAAGCAGAGATTTGCAGTTCCAGGAAAGCATCCCAAATAGGAGTGTTAAGTAGGCACAGATTTCTGTTCCACCATGTATTCGTTGCATGCAGTGATGTTCTGCTGCAGTTCAGCTTCTGACAAAAACATTATTCATCTTACATTATCCCCACCCACACAAGACCCAATTATTTCTGCAAATATTTCTGCCTAAACAACTAATACCAAGAGTTTGGGACACGTATCTGCAAATGTGCAATTTTTGACAAGCTAATGTATTTGGAATTATCTTATAGCTTTGCTTGCCATGGTCCTCCCCCATTTTATATTCATAACAGCCCTGTGAGGTAGGTTAGGCTAAAGGAGAGTGGCTGACCAAAGCTTCATGGCTGAGTGGGGATTAGAACCTTATCTCCAGATCCTGGCTAAACCGATACTCTAACCACTATACCACACTGTGGCCTGCCACTCACATTGAAGAAGTAGATGGAAGGCCCTGACCAGGCATGGCAGAAATTTGAAATTCTCTCAGAGCCACAGATACACACGCGCTTCTGGGTTTCTCTCCCCACCCCCAGTTTACATACATATGGATTCTGCACACATACAGAATCATATATTAAAAACATAAGGTGCTTGGAAATGCTTGGGGAAAAGATCCTCTCATCAATATCGCTCAGTCATGGCAAAGCGGAACATAGAGCCTTGAACCTTCCAAGCTGGTAATTTTCCAGCTGGTTAGCTACCCTTCACACATCCCAATAATAAGGATAATGCTTGTAGTTTGGCCGCCTCTCCTTTCGGTCTGTAAGTGAATTCCAGGGATTTGCAAAGGATCATTATTGCTGTAGCAGATTCACAAACATCGCAAAATTATGCATGCTGTAAATCCCTGACAGAAACCATTTTGCATTAAGCTAGTATTATTCCAAAATTCTCATTAAAATGTAAGTACATAGAAAGTGTCATATAATGATCTTGCTACATGCTTAAATAAGGGCAGGGTATGTAAGGTTAATCTTGTGTTTTTGTGTGATGTCTGGATTTTTCAGAGATAATGAGAATTATTATTTTTTTGCTCCTGCTAAACTTTAAAGTGGATTTTTAATAGCTCCCTGAAATGCTAGAAATGACAGTGTTGGCTAATGAAGTCATCTGTTTATCTAAAAGACAGACAGCTAGACAGATCACTCTTCACACTTAACAGACTGGCATCTTCTACTCTTTGTTAAGAGAATTCACCTCTTTTGGATGGAAGTGCATCCATATCTTTGTTCAATCCAGCTCTCGTCACAGACACCACTCACTTGCATCTCATTTTATTTCTGCAGCGGACATTTAATGCTAGCCAAAAAATGGAAAGCCGCTTTCTAAACTACTTTTTTTAAAAAACATAATGGACTGAGGTGGAAGAAAGAACAGCTTCTAAGTACAATTCCAAACCATGTCTTTTATACCCAAAGATTAAAGGCAGTGCAGCGATGGCCAAGTTTCTTGACTGAACTGATGCCTACTGGCAGTTTATCTAAGGCTGCAATTCTGTACACATTTACCTGGGAGTAATCCCCATTGAACTTTGAATTGACATGCATAGGATTGCACTGTTAGTCCTACTGATTTTTGCAAACGTCAATAGGGTTAACAGCCCAACCCTTGCCTTCAGAGGAACATTTTGATAAAATAAGGGTTTGTACATAACTTTGTACACAAAAAGTACTATAGGAAAGTCAAGTGAAATGTAGTCCATTCCCTCCTCTCCTCCAAAGGTTTGTCCTGGACAGAGGTGCCAAGTTATGCCCAAAATTGAGGGTGTGTGGTCGTTGCTACAGTTCTGCATGTTATACAGTTTTTAACACCACCAGAATAGGACTAGGGGGCAAACAGTGGTAACTCTTTAACAAGTTAGGAAATCAATTAGCCTCTTCAGTGTAAAACATTAATAGTGTAAGTGATCAAGAGCAATAATGCTTAAATATGGCTCAGTAAACCAACTGGATTATCCCACATTTCCATTAAATGAATGTGGTGCAAATGGGTGCACCCAGGAGGAAAAATGTAAAGGATTAACAGCTGAACAGAGCATTAGGACAGAATTGGAGAGATCAGTATTCATTATCTAGGTTTCCATATAACATTCAGATTGCACCAGATGTTGAAACAACGTAACCTGAGACAAATGAGCCTGAATACATTGTTAAATGCTAGTGAGATGGGTTTTTTAAATATATTATAATAAATCCAAAAATTTACAGTTGCTCATTCAAACTACACATTTAACAGGAAACTCCATTGTAACAGTTAGTTCTGGTACAAGCCCTTGAAATGTACATGCAAACAGAACCCAGAAGGTTGGATCCCATTAGCATGGGAAGTTCAAGGTAAAGAATCATCTGAAGCACAGGAAGGGGTGCAAATTTCTGTCCCAATTTCAACTAGGGATAGAGGAGAATTTTGTGCAGTCTGCATTGTTGCTGATGGATGGTAGCCTCCACTGCCAATTCATAACTACAGACTTCAGCAACTTCAGCACTGAAATTGGTTTTGCAAGCGCTGGTCAAAGGTACCCAGAGTTAAGCTGTGGTGCAGATACAATGCTATATCGGGATAATGAATGGAAAAGGGGAGACTTAATTGCAAGGCGGAGGTGGAAGCCCCAAGGTGTGGGTCTCTAACCACAGCTAGAAGAGAAGAAAATATTATGTATCCACGAAACCCAAATCTTGCATTTAGTAGGATATATAGTGAATTCTATAACAGAAATATGAGGTTGAGATCACAACAGTATTCTGTGCTATGAAACACATGTAACATTGATCTCAACAAAAGATATTGTAGACATAGTAATCAGTTTCGCAGTGGCCCAACATCATCCTTAAAAATGGGGCTTCTGTATTCAAGTGATTGACCAATTGCAGGAATCAGGATGCTTCTTTTGGTTCATCTATGACTTGATTTTCGAAACTGATGTTATCAGTGCAAGCCTATGGTTTTAGCATCCCTCTGCCCAGCTATGCTCCTAAGCACATACTTAAACGCTACTGTTAAATTAATCAATATTAAATCAGCAAACTCACTTCGTTCTCAAGTAGACATTATTGTAGCAATCTTGTTTTGCTTCAGGTTTCTTGTTCATCACACCAAGTTATTGTCATCATAAAAGCAACAACATTTACTCTGTATGATTGAGAATGGCTATTTCAGTGGAACAGAACTAACATGCTCATGATGAGCTAAATAAAAAGAGTATAGAACCTAATCAAAAGAAGCATTAAAATCCATTTATGTGGTAATCACTTTTACCTTCAGAGAACATCACTGCTACTCTACGCAGGGATTTTTGATTTACATTTGATTTACCAAAAACGAATATGAATCCATAATCAGTATGAAAACAGACTAAAGTTCAGCTTTTTTTACTAGATACTTCCCATACAGCAAAGTGTGAGAAAGGGTCAGAACTGGCCTGTTATTTCTTGCTTCAAATATTTTTGTAATGCGCTTTTGGTTTTCCATCAATCTCAATCTATTGTCTTCCATCATATATCAAATTTGTTAATTTAGAAACCAATGTGATGTTGTTATTTGATCAAGTCACTGTTGGCATGTTACCAAAATAGTGTGTCACACACACACACACACATTCCCAAAGCCTTGTTGATAGACTCGAGATCATTCTGTCCACATTAGTGAAAGTGCTGCAACAGCTGCTAGAAAACTGTTTGCTACCCATGCCAAAAACCCTGCAAACTCTGGTATTTAAAAAAAAATCAGAAACCACACTGGCAACACACACCACCAAAACTTCCATATGTTACCAGAACACAATTTTCAATCTAGTGGGTGGGTATTTTTCAGCAAACAGCACAGCACTAACACTACAGGTGATCAAATTGGTCCCAAGACTTTAGTCCCAAGACTAAAGTCCCACTCTCCAGCAACATGTGATGACTATATTGACAGCAATCAGTTAAATTAGAATGAATCCTTAGAAAGAATCCTGAATTTCATTTCTTCATGATTTTTATTCCAGGTTGCCCAGCAATTACAGCCTTACTTGCATGTTCATATAAAACCTGGGGGAAGAAATTATGGAAGGAAGACCACATGTTCCTGTCCCTACCAGCTCCATCCTTGATTTTCACACATTGAGAGAGGCAGTCTGAAGGGTGGTGCTTTGAACGTTTGGCAGAACACAGAATCTCCCTACAGGTCTCCAGCCTCAATATGTGAAGGTTGGGGGGGGGGGGGAGCCAGCAAGTTTGTGGGCAAGAGTGGTGCATACACCATGTGCCCCCTCTACACTTCATCCTCTCATGTATGCTTTGAACACCTGAATAAACCTACAATCACACTAGCATGTCTTTCATATTCAGAGCCAATGTGTCCCTTGGCCACCAGATGCTAGGAGTTGAATCACAGGAAATGACCACTGACATTGGGTGAGCTTCCATCAGGGCTGCCAATCACTTGGGGCGTGAAAGCACATTTAAAACTGAAGAAGCTGCCATAAGCACCCCACACATCCACGCGCAACCACACTCATGCACACACACTCAGTCTTAACATCACCACCAATTCAACTTGAAAAGTGTGTGCTTTGCCACATTGGAGCCTGCTGTGGGTTTGCAGCTGTTTGTGCTCATTTTGATTTGCACAGTCGACAGGATGTTACCCTTCAAATCAGTGGTGTTATGTCCCTTTTCTGATGCCCAGGGTATGTGTGCATGTCTGCGCATGCAGGGCGGGGGTGAGGCGCGGAGGGTCAACAGAAGCCACAGGGCCTGGCCAACCCTCATACCGAGCATATGTGCACAGGGCACAGAGGGGTCACAGAACCCACACATCTCGTTCGAAGCCCCAGGAGCCAAGCAGAGCCATACTGCACCCTTGCCACTCATGCTGGGAGGAGCCTGGCTGGCTGATACAGCCCTTGGCAGGGAAATACCCGCTTACACTGGCAATGTGGCCATTCAGCAAGGGGGCTGGGGATGCGGTGTTGAGGCCAGGCCAGGATTCAGGGCCCAGAGACACACACCCCGGAAGCGGGCAGGATGGAACAGGGATCCGTGTTGAGGGGTGCTTGGCTCACCACCACCCCTAAAAATCGTGCGCCCGGGGCTATGGCTGTCCTGGCACACACACGCACCCAGCTACGCCCCTTGCTTCAAATAACACTGGTCTCTATGCATTTCCCCTGTAAATTTGGGTTAACCAATATGTGTGTAACCCTTGGGTTTATTCAACTAACCAAAAATGGATCAACAAGAGATAACAGTACAGGGAGTAGCACAAACATGTATCTGAATCTAGAATGTCCCACCTCCTCCCGGAGTCCAAATGAAGTATGTGCCTTTAGGCCTTACAGTTGGTTCAGGATTGCAATCAATGAGCAGGAGGCAGAATTTTGAGAGCACTGCAGTAAGGAACTCCAAACAGCAGTTGGCAGCAGAACAGCAGCAGCTGCAACTGGAGGCAATTTTAGCAGGTAGCAGCAGCCCCCAACCAATAGGAATTGCTAAACCAGGCCTTACATAAACCTCAACTAATAATAATACTAATAATAATAATAATAATACTAATAATAATAATAATTTATTATTTATACCCCACACATCTGGCTGGGTTTCCCCAGCCGCTCTGGGCGGCTTACAACAGAATACTGAAATGCAATAGTCTATTAAACATTAAAAGCTTCCCTAAACAGGGCTGCCTTCAGATGTCTTCTAAAAGTCTGGTAGTTGTTTTCTCTTTGACCTCTGATGGGAGGGCATTCCACAGGGCGGGTGCCACTACCAAGAAGGCCCTCTGCCCGGTTCCCTGTAACTTGGCTTCTCGCAGCGAGGGAACGGCTAAAAGGCCCTCAGCGCCCGGGCAGAACGATGGGGGTGGAGACGCTCCTTCAGGTATACTGGGCCAAGGCCGTTTAGGGCTTTAAAGGTCAGCACCAACACTTTGAATTGTGCTCGGAAATGTACCGGGAGCCAATGTACCAGTAGGTCTTTCAAGACCGGTGTTATGTGGTCTTGGCGGCCACTCCCAGTCACCAGTCTAGCTGCCGCATTCTGGATTAGTTGTAGGTTCTGGGTCACCTTCAAAGGTAGCCCCACATAGAGCACATTGCAGTAATCCAAACTTCCCCTCCTAGGTGGCTTTCTGTAAGTAGTAATTCAACCCATAGGAATTCGGCCCATAAAGTTGAGCCGTTCCCTATCTAAAGTATTCTACAGAATACTAATTCCGCAAAGAGAAACTCATTTCCATGCCAAATCTGTGCACTTCAGAGGTCTTTTAAGTTCAAGGTGAACCAGTTTCCAGCAGCACCCTTACTGAGGGTAGCTGGGTGATGAGATGGCACAAGTGGCAATGCAATGAAACTGATGCAGATCCTTTCTAATACCAAATCATTGCTTCTCCAGGAAGCTTCCACTTCCTTCTTTCTCAGAGCTGAACTGCATGATCAGCAGAGGTATGCAGTGAAGGTCCAGCACTACTATGCAACTGCACAGTGCAAAAATCTTATGATTGAATACTCACCCTGCATACCCTCCAAGAATACCCATATTTCACAAAAAAGTAAGCATTATGAGGCCTCTGAATTCTTCTTCTTGCTGAAACAGGGCACTAATAATCAAAAGGGAAATAGGCAGTATAATGAACTCTCGGTGACCCTTTCTGTGACTCTATTTCCAATGCATTAACATGAATTATTAACAATTTGTTGGCCTTTCACTTTCTTCCAACAAATCAATGCCCATTATGTGAACATTCTCCTTCAACTACAGCTCTCTGCTTCCTAAAAAATGGAACTGTTGTGCCTGCATTACTGATATTAATACACATCTATCACACACACACACACACACACACACACACACACACACACACTTCAAAAACATACCTTACCACAGACACACCAAGTAAGGGGGGGAGTGGACCAAAAAATAATAATAATTCATTGAAGTGGCTGGGCCCTCTCCAAGTTTTGTGGTGGCCATGCTGCAGGGTGTATTCACATCACACGCACAAGTCAGGGGGCATTCACACAATATGTCAACATGCCCTGTGGCAAATGTAAGTGATGTCAGCACTCCCCATGGCATGCATGAGTGATGCAGGGCATGCTGACACATGTTCACAGGCTTTATTGCATGCTGACACCATGCGCACACACCACAGGGCATGCGTACATGAAGTGTTGACATTGCACGGCCATGGCCCCCTCAATCGTGGGGGCAAGGCAGCGCACGTGCCTTAACAATAGCTTTTGGTTATACTGTACCATGTTACCATAGCTGCTTCACCAGAGGTTGGTTGAGAGGGCTTTTCCACCCCAGCATAACCTTCCACCTTGTGCCTCATCAACCTAGACTAGCCATGGTCATGGCAATCTCTGGTGAGTACCAAGGTGGGATTGATAACAGGGCCCTGAAGCCAACCGAACAGCCACTGATGAAGCCTTCAAAAAAACAGATCACTGCATGGTATTGGTTTTTGAGCGTCAAGACCCTGAGGCCTCCCGCTGTGCATATTACTCTGTTCAAGGTTCTGACTCGACTGAATGTCAAGAAATGTACCAATACCTATGTGGTTATTGTAGGAATGTCAGGCACGGTAACTACTCTCTGATGAAGTAACAACTCGGATATGATGAAAAGGAAGTTAAATGATCGTGCATGAATGATTTCTGGTTTCTTAAACTCTGCCCCACTCGTTATAAAACAAGAAGCTTAAAAGAAATTAAGTTAATGGTTGATGGGCAAAGTTGTTGAACTTTTTTTAGGGGCCAGCTCAGAGTTGTTGAGCTTTTTTTTGGAGGGAGAGCATTTCCTGCAGAGGCTTGGGAGGGAAGCTGCGCACCCTGGGAGGGAAGCTGTGCGCCTCGTGTGAGCAGCATGTGTGCGCTGGGCAGCCCTCTCGACAGCCCGCCAATCTCAGCCACGCAGGAGGGCGGAGCCGGCTGGCACTCAGGTGGGCTCTGCTCTGCTCGGCAGCGGCTGTCATCTGGCCTGGCTTTTTAATCCCCAGACTCTTGGCCTGGCGCCCCTGAGAGCCCGGCACCCAGGTGCCCCACACCCCTAGCACCTATGGGTAAGCCAGCCTGAATACACACTGAGTTAAATAGAAATGCATTCATTTAGACAATGACTCCAGAATGCTTCTCCTTCATAGAGTGCTACTAAATAATCTTCAGAAAGAAAGGTAGTAGTAGTAGTCATACAGAACAAACATGCAGCTGTTTCTTCTATCTATCTAGCTATCTATCTACCTACGAAGCACTGGTAAAATTAGCAATAAAATTGATAATTGTTGTCTGCCCATTATGGTCTAAATTGGATTTGACACAAAGTGACTCATACTTAGTTACTACCATCGGCAAATTCTAACCAACAAAGGTTTACAGTCCTTTATCTTAATAATGTTACTGCAACCAATATAGCCAGAGGGGGACTATTTATCATAATCTAAATCTCATAAGATAAAATGAAAGCCTATATGGGAATAGAAAAACTGTATCAGTGCGAAACAGGATGCTATTAATGAACACTGGTGAAGAATTGAGGGTTTCTGCCATCACTCACACTGCAATCCAAGGCAACAAATGGCCACTTGCACAGAGAAACTAATCTATAAAATCTCTTTGAAGCCCTGAAATCTTAAAAACGGGCTTGCAGCACTGCTACACAGCTAGCACATTCCTAGCGATCAAATGCACTGAGGTTTGGGAGCAGTATTCAACTAAGTTGTACTCGAAGTAGGCCCACTGAAATTAATGGACCTAACTTTGTCTACTCTGAGCAAAATTTCCCTTGTAGTGTAGAAAAAACAAAAATAGACTAAGGAATAAGAAAACTGCTCATATTGCAATCGTAATTCTCCTTTTTATTCATTTATCAGTTTCCCCACAAAATGCTTCCTCTTAGTATTAATGGCATCATTCTCTTAGGGCGGGGGTGGTGGGAGTAACCTAGCCTATTCTACAAGCTATTGGTAGGGCATCAAGTTTGACAGACGGCCAGTTTGTGACTCCATAAACCACTAAAGGGAAGTCTGAGCACTCAAAAATAACAGCAAGAGAATTTCCCTAATTTCTTTTAAGCTTCTTGTTTTATAACGAGTGGGGCAGAGTTTAAGAAACCAGAAATCATTCATGCACGATCATTTAACTTCCTTTTCATCATATCCGAGTTGTTACTTCATCAGAGAGTAGTTACCGTGCCTGACATTCCTACAATAACCACATAGGTATTGGTACATTTCTTGACACTGAGTCGAGTCAGAACCTTGAACAGAGTGACTTCACAATATATGTGAACCCATTGACCCAACATTGAGCAAGAACTGGCACTAAAGCATTTTCATGTTGCGTGACCGAAGACAAGACACTCCGATTAATAATTTCAGAAACAACCTAAGTATCTTGGGATAGATCAACAAAACACTTACTGAGACCAAAGCTCATAATAAGTAAATTAGAACTCAAGCCTGGAAAATGTACCTTGCTACAAGGCAGTCACGTGCTAAGTTCAGTTGAAAACATATAGTACACACGACAAGAGTGGTTTGTAAGCTAAAGTAGGTTATTATTAAACCAGCCACTTGGCTCAGAAAGTGGACTTGGAAATCATCAACCCATTCACAGAATTGCCATGTCAAGATAATTTATACTTTATTGGGTCAAATCTACCAACAGCATACAAATCAATATGGCTAACCTGATCAAAAACACCCACCCACCCCACTCACACAGGAAACCAAAGATCACCACAGCCAACCACAAATGAACAATCACACCCTACACCAATCCCGACCTCTCTCACCGCCAAAGAAGCACAAGTGAACAGCAGAGAACCTATACAAACAAAACTGACACCAAACCCTACATATGTTAAGGAAAATAGCAACATCATCACCCCACCTCACCCATCCCCCCATCCCACCCACCTCTTTCCTCCTTCTCTCCCTAATGCCTCAACAAACAAAACTGATTTGTAAAAATGTTACATGGAAAAAAAACGAGTGAGACATTCCACACACTTTTGTAAATCAAGAAAATCTTTAATTTAAAAAAACAGCCATGTATTTTAAAAAATCATATCTGTTGTCTCATTTGATTACATCAGTTCTTCTGATGCTAAAACTATAAAGATACCATTCCATTATGTGACCTATTTATTCATTTCCAGTTTTCAACCCTGTTCGTGTTTCCACCCAATGGGCTCACAAAATGGCTTTCAGCAAAAAAGAAAGACCTTGGCAACATCCCCTTTCCTGTAGGCCTGACAAAATCAACAGGTCTTGACTTGTTTCCTTCAAGCAAGGAATTAGCATAATCCTAACTTGGTGCTGTGAGCCAAACATTGTTCATTTCTATCTCCTAAACATCCTTTTTTCCAATCACATAGGTAAGAAGGAACCCACATAGCACAGAAACTGTGAGTGCGTGGAAATGGTGCTCTTTACACACAC
This sequence comes from Lacerta agilis, assembly GCF_009819535.1. NCBI lineage: Eukaryota > Metazoa > Chordata > Lepidosauria > Squamata > Lacertidae > Lacerta > Lacerta agilis. The sequence continues at coordinate 17,529,836 of NC_046316.1, read as the reverse complement.
AAACACATTGGTATCTCTATTAGGGTGCCACACACAGAGACATGCATGCACAAAGTAAAGAGCCCATTTTGTCCTGACATCAATTGTGCCCTTTTCCTCCATGAGTGAATGATAGCTGTTTACATACTTGGGAGAAAATAAGGAATTTACTCTGAAACACAATTGACTTGGGGGCTCGCCCTGCCTCTGTTGACCCTCAGTGTTTTGGGGAAAATGGGATTTGCCCTGTTCACATCTACTTTGCAACAACCACAGTGAATTCATTTTATCAGTCAGAACCTGTTCTTTTAAAAATCCATAGAATATCCAATACAGACTATAATAATGTGACCATTAATGGAAGATATTGAGAATTCAGACCACTTCTACATGCATTCCCTAACCCTTTTGACCCGCAAAGTCCCTTCCTGGGACCCAGCTCATGGGCAATAACACTTGGCTAAGAAGAAGCGGGGTTTTGTTTGTTTGTTTGTCGTCTGATTTCCTGGAAAGATATGAGCATGTTCTTTTGTGTGCAGTGAAGAAAAAGCAGGGGCTTTGGGACTGTCAGATGGTTTTTGGATCAATCCTTCTTCTGTGTTGTTTTGATTCCTGTTCCATGTCCCTGGAAAGTTGTATCTACAGCTATATTTTGGTGTTTTGGAATTTGTTATCTGTGCTCAATTCAGACATACACCATCAGTGCACTGAAACCACCGGCTTTAGCTAAAATCTTAAAAAAAAAATGCATCTGAAGGCAAGCCTTAGTTAAGAAAACCCCCAGCTGCTCTCCTATGCTACCCATAGGTGTCACTAATCTTCATTGTTGAAAACAACAGCAAAGGAGCAGGCAATTCCAGACCAAGGGCTTGCCTGTTTGGTTTCCCCAGTTTCCTTTGGCATCGCAGCCATAGGTCATCAGTTCAGCAGCAATGTTAAGCTGCATCTGCCTTGTTAAAACAGAGAATCAGCAAGGTTCCCACAATAGCTCATGTCTCTGTGTTAACCGCTGACAAATAAGCTTCTCTGCCAAACAGCTTTGATTAATTAGGAGCAGGCTTTGCAAAGGCTCTTATTAAGAAAGTTTCCTTTCAGCGCTGTGAAAAAGAGGCACTCGAAGTGACTTGATAAACTTAGCACTGAGCTGTACAGAAGAATCTGCATTATAATGAGGGCAATGTGACTTACTTGCAAAGGATTGGCGAGAGGTCTGACCGACAATGCAGAGTGCAAGAGGGAATAATAGTTGTTCAACAACTCCTCATAAAATTGTCCTAGTAAATTAACTGTTCACGTGAGTAAAAGGCTAAAAGCCAATTTTCACACATGCAAAGCCGTCACTAATTTTTTTCCCTTGTGACCATTCCAAAGTTTACAATTAAGAAATGCCAGTGTAAACAGAGCTGTACCCCCGCCAGACATCATTATTGGTCACTGTGGCCTGTAACTACATATATTTTATTTGTTTTCATTACTTCTATATTCCACTTTTCCTCCACGGAGCTCAAGGTGGTGTATATGGTTCTCCCACTATTTATTTTATTCTCACTGGGTAGTTTAAGGTTGAGAGGCAGTAACTGGTCCAAGGTCGCTCAGTGATTTTCATGGCTGAGTGGGGGTTTGAACCCTGGTCTCTCAGGTCCTAGCCCAAGACATTAGACACTACACCTCACGGGCTTTCACAACCCAGTTCAGGTTAACTTTATCTATTTGATACCTTGCTCCAGAGACATTAACATGGAGAGAGTGAAAAGCAACTAGTTAATATTTACAGGTAGGTAGTAGGTGTGCCGTTTGTCAAAACAAAATAAATAAATAAATAAATGTTAATATTTGTGGGACTAGATACAACATTCCTGGCTGCGTAACCTAAAATAACCTCAAAAGGAAGATGAGGAGTAGTAGTTTTCCACACCCCTTCTGAGCTTCCCTTCCCATGAGATTATCTGCATGTGAAAGGTCTCAGATGTAATCTTCAGTATCTTCAGGTAAGGGTGAGAAAGATTTCTGCCAATTACAGCAGACCTTAAAAAGGTAAAGGGACCCCTGACCATTAGGTCCAGTCGTGTCCGATTCTGGGGTTGTGGCGCTCATCTTGTATTACAGGCTGAGGGAGCCGGTGTACAGCTTCCGGGTCATGTGGCCAGCATGACTAAGCTGCTTCTGGCAAACCAGAGCAGCACACGGAAATGCTGCTTACCTTCCCGCCAGAGCGGTCCCTCTTTATCTACTTGCACTTTGATGTGCTTTAGAACTGCTAGGTGGGCAGGAGCTGGGACCGAGCAACGGGAGCTCACCCCGTCGCAGGGATTCAAACCGCCAACCTTCTGATCAGCAAGCCCTAGACTGTGGTTTAAACCACAGCAGACCTTACTGAGAGCCAAATTCACTAACCAGAATTATGCTAGATCAGGGGTGTAGCAAGGTAAATTGGTACCCGGGGGCAAAAAAAATTGTCACACACACACACACACCCCGGGCATGGGAAGGTCAGGTGGTACCTGGTGCGGAAAATTTATTGTCAACCCCCCCATTGATCCCCCCCCCCCGCAAAAAATGGTTTTACATTATTTCATATTTTCTTACAAAGGAATAATAACAAGTAATAATAATAATAAACTTTTATTTATATCCCACCCTCCCCGGCCAAAGTCGGGCTCAGGGTGGCTAACATCAGATACATAACATTGGTATAAAATCAAACAATAATTAAATTACCTCCTAAAAACATCTCAAAATCAAATTAAAGTCTAATTAGATGGCTTTCCACAGGGTTAGGGATGGGAACAGTAAGTGTTCTCTAAACTGAAATTTCAGCCTTTATAGGAAAACAGCCAAGTGAACAGCTATTTTGGTGGAGGAGGGTCAAGATATTAACCGATATGCATGAAATTTCATATATAGCTATATAATCCCTAGTATAGTAAGATAAGACCTTCGGAGCAGGCATTTAAAAAAAAAAATTCAAAAAAATTTTTCCTTCATAATTTGTCACCCCCTCCATTATGGAAACCGGGGCGGACCGCCCCCCGCCCCCCCTTGCTACGCCCCTGTGCTAGATATCTGCCATCCCAGATGTAGCAATGGTTTCTTAAATCTACCAACTATGGCAGTTGGTCAAGTGTCAGGATGTCCTGTCACCTGTGTGATCCACTTCCACCTCCTTCTCGGGCTCCTTGCCCCCCACCTCCTTCATTCTTTCCTTTTCCATTTGAGAATCTTCTGCTTCCTCCTAGCAGCACTCTGGAAGCAGAGGAAGCTTGTCAGTCATTGAAAAGCAAGTCATTGGCAGGGGGGGGGGTGGAAATAGAGAAGCCAAATGTGGAAAGTCTTATTTAAAAGAATCCGTAACTTCGACAAACAAGCTCTCTGCAGCATTGCAGCAAATGTCACATGAGAAAGCTGGCATGAACACAGAGGGGAAGTTCTAAAGAGCACTTCACATTGTTACTGTTGCTAGGGAAACCACTCCCTTGGTATCCAAGTGTTCACTAGATCTGACTCACTTCTCTCTATCTGAGCACGAGTCTCAGGGAGTGGGGTTGAACATACAACAACAACAACAACAACAACAACAACAACAACAACAACAACAGAAATCGCCTGATATTGCGAATAAAATATTTGATACATATTTGACTGTCAAACCATATATTCTTGGGCCTTCCCTTTGTTGTAAGAATTTTAAGGTATTTTATTGATAGTTGTCAAGAGTTTGAAGAGTCAGAGTGAGTATCACAGTCATCAGGGAATGCCACCGAAACGGCCTCCCCATAGTGGTGTATCCTTCACAAATATAAAAAGCTATTGAGCATTGTATAGGGATTGGCTATCACAAATCGACACCACATTTCTGGCTGCTGGCAAGTACTTCTAAACGTTACAGACCAGGCAGAGATCGCTTGATATGGGAAGCTATTTTCAGCACCATTCCCATGGCAACTCTGAAGTGTACACCAGCATATTGCAAATATGAAGGCAGATTTATATAAAAAAAATACAAAAAAACACAACCATGTGAATTGAAATTGCTAGGCGATACTGAGTGAAAACTGGAGTGCATAGCTACTGACATGTAAAAAAAAAAGAGATGCAGAGAAGAACGAAGTAAACATGGAAGAGTGTGAACTTACTCTTCACATAGTTCAGACATTCAAGTTATTATATGGCAGGGCACAGGAACAAGCTAGGAATTGTACACCTACCCCCCCCCCCACAAGCATAACCTTTAATGCTAGCACATAAATACTTTGATTAGTAGTTCCTGCTCCCAATATCACATCAACCCCTTTTCACAACAGATTGGCTTGTGTAGGTATTTGCATATGCAAGGATCATGTGCGACATGGGACAGTGTGCAGATCTTCACTCCTGTGTGCTGTTGCATGTGGAATCTTTGAGTTGACTGCATGTCCTGAGAAGTACAGCTTCCTTATCTTAAAGCAGGCATAGGCAATCTCAGCCCTCCAGGTGTTTTGGGACTACAGCTCCCATCATCCCTAGCTAACAGGACCAGTGGTCAGGGATGATGGGAATTGTAGTCTCTAAACATCTGGAGGGCCAGGTTTGCCTATGCCTGTCTTAAAGCTCTGCCATGTGTAGCTCCTCAGTATCAGGGAAGGGTTTGGGGATATGCGTTTATATATTTTAAAAACCATTAACTATCTACTCCCAACCGTACATGAGGCATATATAAGGCTGTATTGTGCATCATTAATTTTATGTTTGGGACAAGGCAGAGGCAACACTGCTGTAATTACCGCTTTCCAGTTAATTATGCCTGTCAATGCACATCCCTACAAAAACCCAGAAATGTATTGTGAAATATTTTGATGGGAAAATACATCTGAAGAGTCATTGTAAGGTTGCAGTTCATGCCTCCTGTGGCCGTCACAGGTTGCCATTGACACCACATTGTGGCAGAGGTTATTATCATATACTCATAAATATCTACTTTTTGGAGGAACGTGCTTTAAATGGTACACACTTAATAGGCTCATGATCTGGGAAGTGGGGCCCTAGGGGTGGGGTCACAAGCCCTGGGACTCTTCAACTACCTGAACCTATAAAACCGCCTTACTTTACTTTAGGCTCATCAACTGCAGTTAAGGATGGGTGAGCAACCTGGTGCTCACCCAGGGAAATCAACCAGGCCCTCTGAGAAATCCTGTTCGCAAAACCTTCAAGGAGTTTAAAGGTAAAGGTAAAGGGACCCCTGACCATTAGGTCCAGTTGTGTCCGACTCTGGGGTTGCGGCGCTCATCTCGCGTTACTGGCCGAGGGAGCTGGCGTACAGCTTCCGGGTCATGTGGCCAGCATGACAAAGCCGCTTCTGGCGAACCAGAGCAGTGCATGGAAACGCCGTTTACCTTCCCGCCGGAGTGGTACCTATTTATCTACTTGCACTTTGACGTGCTTTAGAACTGCTAGGTGGGCAGTTTACAAGTGACCAAAAAGAACATTCAGAGGGTCCAGTGGAAGCCAGCTTCCTGGTGCCTTCCCTCATCCCCAGAGAAAGACAGCAACAACCCTCACGTTGGAGAGGTGGCAGAAGGCAACAGCCAGTAGAGGGCTCCAACCAAGAGGGACTTCTTTTTCTGCGGACTGTTGAGAGCATTAAAGAGTGGGTTTTCAGGAGGCAAAAAAAAAAAGGCGTTAAGACACGGCTTGGGAAAGGGCAGGCCTGTGCCTAGAAAGCACAGAGGAAAATTAGTGTGGATGAAACCTAATTCTCAGTGGTAAAGTGTCATTTGTAGTTCAAATCCCATGATAAGCGATAGCAAAGATGCTCAGTGTACCAAGGCACCCTTGTTCCCTGAGGGAAGGGAACAGGGTGGCAGCTAATGGAGAACTGGGTGTGCGAGCAAAATTGACACAGTGGTGTGTTGTGCCTGCTGCTGGAAGGCACGCAGTAACTGGATATCTCCCCTCTGTCTCCCCAAGATCCAGAGTGTGAATTGCTCACAGCACCCGGAGGAAGGGTAAATAGATAAATCCAATAAATTGCTAGAGTAGCTGCATACCCAGTTTCCAGGTAAGAAAATGAAACTTAAGTTTGGAGGGCTTTTTTTAATCAGTAAGCTGAATTTAGTCCCTATCAGGGAGAAAAAGGATAGTGTGGGTGTTCAAAAGATCTGAAACCACAGACTTGGAATCACAAAGTGAATGAAAGGTGTCAAAACCACCAGCAATTTATGCTCCTACTATAACTTCCCACTTATTCAAAATAAGCACCATTTCATTTTATGAGCTGCTATTTGTTCTGCTTCATAAAACACAAGGTTCCCCCCTCCCTGCTGAAAACCACAGTGGCCTGTTTTTGTCGTTTGTACTATTGGGAAACAGTTCTATTTAAGGGAGAAATTGGCTGCCTTTGAGTTTCCAGAGTTAAGTCTTGTTGACATGTCCGTGTTGTCCTCTTAGTCTTGTTGATATGCTTGCTTCGAAGAATGGCATGCATTTTTGCAATATCACCATTCTTGCTACATTTTAGCACTCCTGCACCAAGTCTGCTACCCACCCATCTCGAGTAAAGGCATAATAGAACCGAGCGATATCAGATAATACTTAGAGTAAATCCCAGTTTAAGATGGGCCAACCCATTATACAATGAGACCTAAAGCAAAATTTCAAAAACATTGAGGGACTAACTGAAGTAGCCACCTGAGATTACTGTAGGAATAGCAGTGCCAAAATAATCCAATAGAAATAAATCACTGGGGTTTTCTGTGGAAGTTTGCTACTTGGGGATAAAGAAGAAGAAGATAGAATTCTAGCTATAAGCTTCCCACATCAATAGTCACCACCCCTTAGGATGCCAGTTGACCTGTTTGCAACTCATGAGCACCCTACGTAACTGCTTTTTTAAAAAATGAAATAAAAAATAAAACAAAACTGTCCAAGAGATCTCCTACTTGGTCTGAGTTTGTGACATTCCATAATTTAAATATATGAATTTATTAAATCACCATGACCATCATCATCCACCGAGAGTTCTCAAAACCCATCCACCATGATGACAGTGTTTGAACAATGTAACATCCAACTTCAGCAACACAATAAAATGGCAGTTTCCAAAAACTGATTGGAAAATGCTGCAAGCATCTCTCTTCAAACAAAACTAGACATAAGACAGTATTTAACTAGGTTTGGAGACACATGTCGGAAGAACCCAAACACTAATTTGGTACTCACCTTATTTTAAAGGGGAAAGTGGCAAGATCGATGACAAAAACTGCAGAGGGAAATAGCTCCAAGTCCACCTTCTAGAAAGGTCTGGATGGCAGAACCACCGTGCAATGCTGCTGTAAAGAAATGTAAAGTAAGTTCTGTTTTCTGTTATCCATCTTATATTTGTAGGTTTTGTTTTCATGCATTTGATTTTATTTCAAAATGGGTGCGTGGCTGGCAACTGTGGCTGATGCTAAAAGCAAAAACCACTCAGATTTGAAAACTTCTCAACATTCAAAGTTTTGCTCATCAACTGTGAATGGTTTGTGAATGTTTGAAGGGCCAGCTTTCCATGCAGTAAACACATATGTAGCACTTACATTTGATAGTGTTGTGCATGTCATGACCCAGTCCCAGATGTTTTGCACAGGGATTCAGAGGCACAAAAATCACAGATGTGGGACAGTCACAGTCTACCTTAGGAGTACCACCAACTTCAAGGTGACCCAGTGTCCAATCCAACAGTAGGCCACACAAAGAAGAGGACTAAAGCTGATTCGCCTCTCAAAAACCAGAGGTACAGTCTCAAAGAAGGGAACTAGAATCCACAGCTCCACCATCTCACTTCCATAACCCAGCAGAGGACCTACCCCAAGGCCACCTATATTTTGTAATCTTCCATTTCCTTACGTAATAAACAAAAAAAAAGTAGCGTTTGCTCTTAGAAAGGGCATTCTGGCCATTCCTTTCCCTAATACATCAAAACTATTATAGCCTCAAAGTGACAAAGAAATATTTAATTTGTTGTACAACAAATTTAAAGTCATCCCCACCAATTAAAATAACCTCTACTGAGTAAATGTCTAAAGCCTGAGTTTTGTCATCAATCAATTAAACTGATTAAAACTTGTAGTCCTCAATACAAGCATTAAATATGTTTTCTGGAGGTGTCAATGTGAGACATATTGGTGAGGAGATGTAAACATCTGTTTAAAAAAAAATACAGTGATATTTAAAAGGTGGAAAAAAAACAGCAAAGGTTCTTGTGGAACCTTAAAGACTAAGAGTCCACTTTATCGATTCATGGAGAGTTTCTAGACCTAGATCTGCTTTTCTGTAATAATGCCAGGGAATGAGCCCAAGAAACATTTGTTCAGCCTCTTCTTCAAGGCAGCCTTTTAGACTCTTGAAAACTGCTATTATGGCTCCCCTTAAATTTCCTCTCTCTGTATTAAACACACCCAGGCACACCGAGCAATTTTTCTCATGAGTTCCAACCCTTTAATCATTGTTGTTGCATTGGTCAAATTTCTCTTCGATTTCTTGCTCTTCTTAAAACAAAAATGGTCATGTAGCTCTAACCAAGACATGGCCAGCTTTATTTGCTCTAGCTTTGAAGCTTGTTTTTGTCTTTGTTTTTTAGACTGTTACCCGTGCACTTTCCTTTCCCACTTCTCCTGCTTCCTTTGTTCTCTCTTTAGCCCCTCTTACATTTTATTCTTACTGAGATATTTAATTGCCTATATTTGATTTGCTTTAGTAACATTTCAGCACGTCGCAGATAAAAATAGGGACCACCCTTTTGTTTACTGTACCGTCCTTATTCTCTGCCTGATCCTAGTAATAGGATATTTCTAGATAATACCGAAGCATTCGTGCATCATCACCACCACCATCATCACCATAATTTATTTATATGCTGCCCATCTGACTGGGTTGCCCCAGCCACTCTGGGCAACTTCCAACAAACAGTTAAGACATCAAACATTAAAAACTTCCTGAAACAAGGCTGCCTTCAGATGCAGGGTGCTCCACGGGGCAGATGCCACTACCGAGAAGGCCCTCTGCCTGGTTCCCTGTTACCTCACTTCACACAATGATTGAACCACCAGAAGGCCCTCGGAGCAGGATCTCAGTGTCCAGACTGAATGATCAGGCTTGTGGCTGGAGAGCGAAGCATTACCTTCTCCCCACACCTTTTTATCAACATGTTTAGTGTCACATCCTGCTAAGGCTATAGTCCTGCACTCTTACATAGAAATATGGAGGACAGCAAGACAGTAATCCAGGTGTACATACCAGGAAATAAAAACGTAAGTGGAGTAAGATGCGGGTCATTCGGTTTTATTGAACATGCATAAAAGAGATCTCTCCTGTATCAGGAAAAGGATATGATATTCATAAGGCTAGTCCTGTATCTGCTAAATCTTTTTTATTCATAAACGAATCCTACCATATCATGTGGGCTGTGTTCTGGGAAGCTCTTACTCAAAGTTTGAAGTTAGTCTTTTCATAGATCCTAAGGAATATGAAATTTATCTTTAGTGAGATAAGGTATAAAGGTAAAGGGACCCCTGACCATTAGGTCCAGTCGTGTCCGACTCTGGGGTTGCTGCACTCATCTCGCATTACTGGCATATATTGGTATAAATACAATAGGATGCTTAATGTGTAGGGGATGAACTGTAAAAGTGGGTGGGTATTAGTACATTTACTGCTAAAAGCACCTTATTAGTCCCTGGTTTAAACAAGTCAACAAAAACTAATAATAAAAAGGAGAAGATGGAGATCACATCTATTCTGATCTTGAGAAACGGTATATATTCTGGATTAGCCACAATCCATATCTATCCTGTATCCACTGTGTAATGTCTTATGAAGCGCTGCATTCTGATGCATTTCTCCCAAACTAGCTTCAATCTGAATTGAGAAAAAGAGTTGCATTTCAAGCCAATTAGGTATACACAGCCTAGATCTGGTCATTCTAGTGGTGTCATACATCCTGCAGACAGTGGCAGAGCTTCATGCTTCGGCACCAGGGGGTGGAGAGCAGGCGGGGCGCCCAGTGGGGGTGGGGCAGCTGCGGTGGCACCCCACTGGGATCGCGCTGATGGGAGCGGGGCGCTCCCCCGCACTCCTCTTCCTCCGCCAGTGCTAGCAGAGGCTGTTGTTTTTACTGCCTGATTGTCTTTTGTGCCTGGAGAGGGCTCTGAGGTTTGGAAACACACACACACACACACACACACACAGAGAGAGAGAGAGAGAGAGAGAGAGAGAGAGAGAGAGAGAGAGAGAGAGCTCAGTGTTGTATGTTCCAACTAAGATGTTCCGGTTTCAAGTCCTAGAGTCCCCGACACGCCTACTTAGCCACAAAGGGAAAGGATTAGCACGCAAGTTTTGTTTCGCTTTGCAAGTCCAGAGCTCCTCCGGTTAACCACAAGTTGCAGCATGTGATCCCCACGCAGTGGAAACCTGTGGGTGTCATGGTTTCCTCCCATCCATTGCCCATGCTGCAATACATTCTCAGCAGTATAAATAAACAAAGCCATAACTATGACACCTACAGTAAATGGTACTGTGGCCTAATAACAGCTAAAAGGAGCAGACATGAAATCAAAAACACAAATGTCTCCTTTGAATTTATTAAGACACTTTCTGTGAGGTAAATACACATACTTATAAGTCCCAATTTAATTTGTATTTATTTCCCTTTAAGGTATATTGGTGAAGTTTAAACACAGAAAACATATTCGTGACTAGAAATTTAAACTAGTTTCCAACGTAGTTGGTGCCCAACCAAGATAACCTGGGAAATGTGGTACTATGAAGGGGCGCAAAAGAAAAAGACTTCACCCCCAGTGCCAAAACTAGCATTGCTAGTTGCTGGGGGGAAACCATGCCAGTTAAACCCATTTTAAAGCAGTATCAAAGTGGTTTAAATTTATGGTGCAGAAGACCCTAAACAGAAAAAATGGTGCTGCTATTGTAATGCTATCCTTTCCATTATGTGCTTGATTATTACATGATTGTAAACATTTTGGTGTGGGGCTTACCAGTAACTGGAGACAAAATGTGTATACAAATCCAAAGCACAAAACTGATTTTTAAAAATGGGAAAGCGTTTTAGATCTGTTTTTCATTTGGCTCCACAGGCCTGTTTTCAATTGGGCTCTGTTTCTCAGCTGCTAGAGACCAGACAAGAAGTTGGAGATCCATAATCTGATAGTGAAATTGTTTTTTCCTTGGGTTTTCTGTATGTTTGTTTACTTTAAAACAGACACCGAGTATCCCAAATTTGATTCTGGCAATGGCACTGTGGAAGGGTGTTTAACTCATTCCATCTCGAGTCATTTCCTCAGTGAAGAAAGCACTCCAACCTACCCCTCAAAACTGATGTTAGTCAATGAGGGGAGTATATGCACTTTTAAGATGTGCTGTGTAGTAGATTCTACTATACAGAATCGTATAGAAACGTAAGGAAACATAGAAACGTATGCAAACCTGCAAATTACACACAACTTTTCTTATCGAACAGAATGAGAAAAAACAACAACCCAAATCGCAAATATGTGTAGAGCAAAGTTGGTTGCCAAAGCAAATATTTTAGTCAGTAAAGATAGCTGTGGGAATAGACAACCACTGATATAAAAATAGAAAAATATACACTGATTATCAGGGGATTAGAGACTTTGCATTGAGACTGAGCAAAGAAGCCACACTCTCAGTTTAACCCGTTGTCCTTTGCCTGTGACAAGGATATGCATTTTAACTCTGTCACGCCTTTTAGGTGCACTGAATACAAAGCCAGTCATGAGTTTCAAGTTATCTAGTCTTCACCAATATGTTTACACTCTTTCCTTTTATTAATGATAACAAAGGAAGTGACTCTACCCCCAAAATTAAGGCAAGCAGCAAGTCCCCAGAGGCTGGGCAGGATTAACACGAAGCATACAAAAGCTTTGCTCTAGGGGAATCTTCATGGAGAAAACACCACCTAATTGGCATTTAGAAGAAGCATTTGAAAACTTCATTTTTTGCCAGCACCTTTAACAGAAAGCCAAGTGTTATTTTCTCATAGGAGCTTCTTTGTGGGCAGTGAGGGATTCACCCGAACCAACCATTTTGCACAACAGTCCAAGAGTGTGTGAGGGAGTTTCTATCTGTTTCTCCCACAGCCTTTTCTGTCATGAAGTAACAGTGGCAATTGCACCTCCCGTTGGAAATTGCCCCAGGGGCCATCTGAAGGTTCCTCTCATTTTTACTAGTAGAGGTGTGGTGTGGTGGCACCCAAACAAGGCGCACAAAGCCACTCTTATTCATATGGTTGTTGATTAGGATTTATATCATGACTCCTAGGGGCCAAGGCAGTTTTGGCTCCCTGAATATTTTTGAGGGTGCCGGGGCCCCCTCAATATTCAGAGAATGTCACATGACATCGCATCGGGGTGCCCAATCCTCTGAAGAAGCTGGTGCCTCTGTATTCATGGGTGGAAAACTGTTTTTGCAATCCCAGTTGTACAACAAAACATACACTCAGCTCCTTTGGGTCTTTGTACATAAGAGTAGCCTGTTGGTTCAGACAAGTGGGCCATCTAGTCATGACTCCAGTTCTCAGAGAGGTTCTGGCTCCCACCCGACACACACAGACAAAGGCTCTTACTTGGAAGGAAGAAAGAAAATTTTATGCAGGCAAGGAGTGATACAGGCTCAGCAGCAGAGACATTGCTCAGGAGACACAATTCAGGAGTTCAAGGACTGGAGAGAAGTGACAAAGATGTCCCAACAAAGTGACGGAGTGTCCCAACAAGTTCCCCCACCCTTCCTGCTAAGCTTTTAAAGACAATGCATGCCGTCTTTCCACCTAGTGGGAATACCGGGGTGGTAAGTGCACACTCTGTCAGCACTAGTGGGTCTGCTCCGAACTGCAGAGGTGGTGCCTGGTTCTAGATGACAAGACTGTACCCTCCTGCTCAGATGCCTATTCGATCACTACCACCACCTCTTCAACCTCCCCTCCCTCCAAGCCCTCCCCAGCCTCCACTGAGAATTGCCGCTCAGCAAGAAGGACAGAGGGGAGAGCTGACATCCGTTCTCCCCCTTACAAACTGACTAAGTGAGGGTGGAAAGGAGAGATCTTTCCTCCTCCAGCCAAGATTCACCCAATTCAGTCCTCCATTTCCTCCTCCTCCATCAGAGCCTGCCAACCCAATCCAAAACCCTGACAGTGCTGCAGTGCTCATAATTCACAAAACATGGTACACTCTAATGTAGAAATCAAATATGATTTCTATGCACACTGGCTCTCAAGAAGGAATTTTTGTGGAAAGTGTTACGTCAGGATAGTAAAAACACACATTGGTTTTGTGAAGAAAATCACTAATCATTTCATGCAGTAAGGATTTGTGACGTCAGTGAAGCTGGTGGCAATGCTGACATCACAAAGGCTGAGCAATTGTGATGACACAGGGTAGCTCAGGGAACAGAACAGGCAGTAGGATGGCATGACCCTGAGGAAAGAGTTGAGTAGAAAGAAATCTGATCAGGAAAGGGAGAAAAAGAGGTGAGACTGAAGGAAGGATGGGACATGGAAAAAGAAACAGTGGAATGTGGCTAAGAGAAGCTGGCAGGAAGGAAAGGCTACACAGAGGAGTTTGATAGCGGTGGTCATGAATGATAAAGTACAGAGGTCACCTGAAACTTCTACTGTGGCTAATAGCACTTTTCCTGAGTATTCACATTTCACATACAGTACTTCAGTTGTCAATGTGACAACCCTGTATTACTATCTTCATATTGCAGAGGAGGATGTGGCCTACAGCCACCTAGTGAGTTCTTAGCCAAGGTGGTAATTTGAAGTGGGGACTTCCCAAAACAAGCTTTGAGCTGCTGCATTACACCAGAATGCCTCGAGCTGCAGTTGGGAAGCACATTTCTTAGAGATATTTACTGCAAAATCTACATGGTTGTGTTTTTTCTCCCCCACCTGAAACTTGCCGTGTCTATTTCTCCATGGAACCCATGCAGCCCTTTGAAAGAAACACACCAGCTTGGAAATTTGCCCACAAGAGAGTGATACTCCCAACTGATTGTAACATGGGAAGCTGCCTGTCTTATACGGTGTCAAGTCATTGGTCTGTCCAGCTCAGGACTGCCTGCACGAGGTATGGGGAGCCTGCAGCCTTCCGGATATAGTCAACAACAGTGACCATCCCCTGGTTGATGACCATCATGCTGGATTTGCAAATCAATAGGAAACTCTTTATACTGCGTTTGCACATAGAATATGCCCAGACCCATCTGCAGTCCAATGGAAATTCCGTGTCAGATAATTAGCAGACAAACTGATGTGGAACGGGTTTTCCAAGGTAGGAAGCTTTAGAATAAGGGCACATTTGACTGTTCATTTAACACGGTGGTTTTCACAGTTTAGAGAACTGAAATTCCTTTTAATTGTTTCCCCCGTCAAGCCAAAGTTCCTTTTCCGCCCCCATTCATCCCAGGCCCTACCTGGTAATGAGATGCAGTGAGTGGGCACAAGCTGTAGCACAGAAAGAAATGCTGGCAATGTCTTCAAGAGTGTCAGCCTCCCCCCCTAAAGCTCCCACCTCACCCACCCACACATCACAGCCACTCATCTGACATCACGAGAAGCTGGTGTTGGTTTTGTTCCTCTGTGTAATTTCCCCTTTCTTTTTTACTTTGTGGAGCACAGCGAAAAAGAAAAAAAGAAAACAAATTGCTAAGCAGTTAGTATCTGCACAAAGCAAACTGCGATGCATTTGCTATGCTCCACGGCGCTGCCTATGACTAGATAGCTTTCTAAGTGGCAACGTGGGAACCACAAGGCTCCAGTCCCTAGGTTTTTCTGCTTCACACATCAAAGGCTAAAGAAACATGAAATGGAACAGCAATTCTATGTGTTCCTTCGTAGTTGCACAAAGCTAAACACGGTGTGATGCAGGTCCCCCTTCCTGCCTCTAACTCTCGGAAGGATGAGAAGTATGCGGCTAATGGTAGAGGGAGAAGAAGCAAAGGGTTGTTTATTTTGCCCCCAATACTTAATTTCTAACAAGAAAGGTACTGGAGCTCATCTGCCCTGGAAGAACCTGCCTTTAAGTCCTAAACAAGTAGGTACAGATGACAGTAAATCAGTGGGGGAAAGTATTCACTGTGGCATCCATCTGTCTTGGGGTACGATGGAAGAGTGCACCTTTCGAGGTGAATTCAAACTGTTGGGTAGTTACAGTGCCTGCTGTGGCTGTAGTGATTGATACAGGAGAAACATGTTTTGTTGAAGCTGGGGCAGATGAAGGTATTTGGTTTTGCTGCTGCAGATGCACCATGGCATTCCTTCCCTCTGCATTCCTACCAGCAGCCGTTCCTCCTCTGCTCACTGCTATGAATGCACTGTCTGTCTGTCTGTCTGTCTGTCTGTCTGCAGGTACTGTGGTCATCTGCAAGGGATTCCCATACAACAGGGTTGATGTTGCTAGTCTTTATGTCACATTTGCAGACATCTTTCTACTGCAGAGATGGTCTGCCGATGGGCCTGGTGCCTGAAGCCAGCTCCCCATAGAGCACGTCCTTGGGAATCCTGCCATCTTCCATTCTGTGAACATGACTAAGCCAGCCATAGACGTTTTGCTGAAACAAGAGTGTGAACGTGTTGGAAATGTTGAGAGAGCACATCTTTGTTTGAGACTCTGTCCTGCCATGTGATGCCCAATATCTTCTTGATGCAGCACATGTGACCAAAAGAACCCCAGATTCTTGGACTGGGTCAACCCTGTGGGGTTCAACTGGCTGCATCCATACAGAATCCAATTTGATCCTACACTGTGCTGGTTGCAGCTCTCCTTTTAAGTGCAGCCTTTTAGCTGAGTGGGATGCTCTGATCCTGCACAATGCTGTGCACACACATTCATATCCCGCTTTATCACTACCTGAAGGAGTCTCAAAGCGGCTAACCTTCTCCTTTCCCTTCCTCCCCCACAACAAACACTCTGTGAGGTGAGTGGGGCTGAGAGACTTCAAAGAAGTGTGACTAGCCCAAGGTCACCCAGCAGCTGCATGTGGAGGAGCGGAGACGCAAACCCGGTTCACCAGATTACGAGTCTACCGCTCTTAACCACTACACCACACTGGGACCACCCATCCCAGATTCATCCCCCAAACAATTCAGGGATAGGGCTAAGGATTTTCAAAAGCCCTTACAAA
This sequence comes from Lacerta agilis, assembly GCF_009819535.1. NCBI lineage: Eukaryota > Metazoa > Chordata > Lepidosauria > Squamata > Lacertidae > Lacerta > Lacerta agilis. Next base: position 17,513,690 of record NC_046316.1, on the reverse strand, counting down.
TGTTCTGTGGTGAGCCAGTGTGGTGTGGTGATATCAAATCCAAACTCTTCTTCTTCTTCTTCTTATGAAATAATAAATAATTTTGATCAAGCTAGAAAAACAAAATACATATATACCTAGGTATTACCGAAATGTATACTTACTGTTTCACTAAAGGACTTTTGACTGTGTGCGCTCATTTACCAAAGACGTGCCATGCCAGCAGCAGGGCTTGTTATTCACAATGGCAGCGCTTGTCAGACTCAGTGACTGCGCTTGTCATTCTCAACGGCGCCATGCACGCGAAATCAACTCTTACATCAAAATATGTTACGTAGCAGCAGCAGGGTCAGCGGCACCTTTGAATACTTATAAGTTTACTTATAAGTGTGGTGGTGTCAATTCGGGGGCTAAACTAAATTTGGGGGCACTGGGCGGATCTTTGCACCCTGGTGGTGCATATGCTAAAGACAGCATTCCTGGGAGACACAGTCCAAGGACTTGTATATCATAGAATTACAGAATTGTGGAGTTGGGAGGGATCCTGAGGGTCATCTAGTCCAACCCCCTGCAATGCACAGATCTCCACTAAAGCATCCATGGCAATGGCCATCCAAGCTCTGCTTCGAAACCTCCAAGGAAAAAACTTCCAGTCACAGCTGAGGCTTGTTGTCTTAGGCTTGTAAGATCTGGCTCACTTGCAGTGAGCGGAAATGGCCTCCAAGCAGGAAAGTGGGAAGCATTACAGATACGAAGTTTGCAAGCTACAAGTGACTGGCATAGAAATGTGCCAGCTTGTGGGTTCATATAATAAAATAAAATGCTTTATCTTGCAAAAAGTTGATTCCCCTGGCCCAAACAAGAAATGTACTTATCTGTCTATCTTATTTATAGTTCCCCCTTCATTGAAAGATCCCAGGGTAGAAATGCACAGCAGGGATAAAACATTATATAATAAAACCCAATTTTACAATATTCCGACTTCAGCAAAACAGGCAATGGCAGCAGACTACGGAAACAGTCAATAAATCAGCAAGCCTGAGTGAATCAAAACCCAAAAGGCATTTATATGAACTTAGCATTTATATAGTGCATTTTCCCAACATCTTTTTTTTTCTTAATTAAAAGCAAGCACAAGGAACCTCCAGCCCACTTGCCAAATGCAGCCTCGAGCTGGCCCATGGGACTTTCCTGGGGCCACACTCTCTCAACCCTCACCAGCCCAGCTCCCTGCTCAAGATATTTTGCCTGGCTTGAATGTCTCTGTGCTAATGCCTATTGCTTGCCTTTGTAGAAGATGGAGAGATGTGGGGGAGGGTGCAGAAACCTTATGATTTTTATGTGGCTGCATTGTCTCCTTCTGGTACACCCCCATAGTCCATCTGTCTTCCCCCCACCCCTCACACAACCAAGGCAGAAAGGAACAATTTAAGTCAGGGAAACAGAAGCGGGACAGGTTTAGCCTTTTGTGTCGTGACTCCAATCTCAACTAGGAGCCCTGTTGGCTGCTTTTAACCAATGCAAAGATGTCGAGAGATCCAATTGCAGATCTCTCCCACGCCGCCTTGCCTTGTCCTCAGAATGATTCTGTAGAGTGATCAGCATTCTGAGAGAGAATGGCCTGCCCAAGGCCACTAAGCAAATTCACGTCAAAGGCAAGACTTGAGTGATCACAGTTCTGCCACGATGTTATACCAGCTCTCAGTAAGCAACACAGAAGCATAGAGTGATGTCGCATTTTTGCTTTTACTTGAATTTTACACAACTACGGCTGCAGCCTGCAAACCCCAAAGAACTCTTTGGGAATTACTTCTGGGTTGGACAGTCAACCCACGGAGAAGGATAAATGGAGCACAAGTTATTTTGGAAAGCAGAGGTCCTGCTTGTGGTGTTGTGCCCTGGTCTTTCCCCAGTGCCCCCTTTCTTCCCAGCGGCTGAGAGATTAAGAAGGTGAGAAAGGGAAAATGCCAAGTCTCACACATTTAGGGGAGGCAGGAGGGAGAGTCTCTGGAGCATTTTTAAAAGCATCAGTGGTGATTTGCGAGCCTGGTTTGGTTTTGGTTTGGTTTGGTTTGGCTCCCAGTATATTTCCAATCACAATTCACAGTGTTGGTGCTGACCTTTAAAGTCCTAAATGACCTCAGCCTAGTATACCTGATGGAGCATCTCCACCCCCATCATTCAGCCCAGACACTGAGGTCCAGCTCCGAGACCCCACTGGGAGGCTACCGTTGATGGTGTTTCTTTGAGCTTGCAGAGCATGAATTAGACTCGGGAAGACCTGGGACACTGTTTGTGCCAGCTGGTGAAGAAAGAGGAGATGGGGGAGACATGCAAATTCATCTACACATCTCTACCTGGCAGCCTGACTGACCTTGAGGCCTCTGAATTTCCTCAGGAATGGAAAGGAGAGAGAAACATCAGCTGTGGCTTATTGCTACCACCCCTCTTCCTTTTGTGTGTGTGTGTTTCTTTCCCCTCTGTTTGTGCTGTGGGTGGTGGTGGTGGTTTTTTCTGTGGATGCTTGTGGGCAACAATTCATACCACTCAGAGTGAGAGGCTGGATGGTGGGTCAAATGGTGTTAAGTTACTCAGAAGCCACAGAGAGTCTGTAGGCACAGAGTAGGTCCTCTTCTTGTGAAAGGCAGAGGAGGAGAGAATGGGCTGACCTAAGTGAAAAAATGGGGTGGGAACTGTTGCACTGGAACCATTGGTTTTTCTCATCTGTTTAAATCTCTTTGGATGTCTCGTGTTTGCTTTTTACCTAGGCATTTTGTTAATATAGCAACCGAGGTATTTCATTGTTTTCCCGCAAGGGGAAAATGACAATGAAGATTTATTCTATTCTATTTATTCTATTCTATTCTAAATTGGAATTTTAAATTCTTGTTATTGTGGTTTTGCTAGTTTACCATGTAACATAACTGTTAAATTTGTGTTTATTGAACCTCTTTATATGAGTTTATAATTTTTGTGTGTTGTTTTTCTCTGTTTATTTTATCACTTTGCTCCTCACTCCGGGACTGAAAATATTCAATGAAGATTGGGCTATAAACAGTGCAAGTAAATAAATAAATAAATAAATAGGTAAAATACCCCCACACCCTTTCCTGTGCATGTGGCAAGACTATGGATGCGGTAGGATCATAGAATTTTGAGTTGAAAGGGAACATGAGGGTCATCTAATCCAACCCCCTGCAATGCAAGAATCTTTTGCCCACTGTGGAGCTCGAACCCATGACCCTGAGATTAAGAGCCTCAGGCTCTACCGATTGAGCATCTCTGCCGCTTCATCCAGCCCTACTGCTCCACAGCCCGGGAGTAGGATTGCTCCCTTAGCCTTATAATTTGAGAACAACAAAATGTTTATCATCGTGGTGTGTGAGGGTGTCTTGGCTACTACAAGGACTCCAAAAGAGGCAGGTACAGGGCATCCCTGAATCTCAGGAGGCAATTTGCAGGCCCCCTCCCCCTTTCAGGCCACAAGAAAGGCAAGTTTAACCACTACTTCAACATCCTCAAGGGCAACTCTTCCCTCCCAGAACCCTCAGTGGCAATTATACACTTCTATAGGGGAAAGAGGAGCAATTGAAGACATTGTAGGAGTGACAACCAAGCCTCCTTTGCACTCTGGGTCACTCTTGCGATCCAAGCCTGCTCCTATCTACTTAACTCCATCTTGAGTTTTGCTTCTTGTTCACATGAGGTGGGGAGGGAGAAAAGGAGAAGAGTATGGATGTACCTTCTCCAAGTGTGGCAAATAAGCTTTTATTTCTAGTTAAAGGAATATAAAGTGACTCATCATAGGATGCAGAAACCAAATTGTCTGTGTGCAGATAATGCTTTCAAGTGGTACAGCCCAATCATGTCTTGTTGCATATCTGTTAGGTTCTACAGTCAGCTTGTCACCTTCTAGGGCAGAGTGGAAAATATGCCTCCTTCAGCTGATTTGGGGTGTCATGAGAGGGAAGCAACTAGTGGGAGTGGGAGTAGTTGCATTTTCAGGGAGTGAGAGGGGTACTTGTGCCCCAGATACCAAAATAATTAGTCTTCGGTAATTTGCACCTTGGCTTGCGGGAAAATGGAGGGTGGTGTAATAACCATTTGTTGCTTCACCTCAGGCAGCAAGATGTATACACTGATTGAAAGGACGGGCTCCCAATTCTTTTTAAAGCATTAACAATTATACACATACATGCGCGCACACGTCTTGAAAGGCACATTTCAAGGAACGCTGTCTCATTTGTGAATGTTACCCTTGAAAAGGCTTCTCTTTCATCAGTTGTTCCCGTGACAGCAAGCTCCTTTTTTTTTAGACACACTTAGCATCTCTGTTCTGCATTGTGCTTGCTGATTAATGCCCCAACCCTTCACCTTTGACCTGCAGAATAACAAACCATAAGGCAAACGCTCACAGCAATCACACTTCAAATTGGCCTTTCCTGTGCAGGCATATTAAGAGAAATTGGAGGCTGTGTGGGATGGGAGGGATGATAGATGCTTCCCTTCTAATCCTGCCAGCTCAGATATGACCAAAAAGGACGTGCTAGGGATTCTTTCAGATGTCTCACCTGAGCAGTTCACTGACAAGGAGTGAAAGATGACAGATTGCCATGTGTGAAAGGAGGATGTCCCAGCAGAACACCAGATAACAAAGTCCAGGAGCAATATGCACACACATCTTCCCTTCTAGCTCAGTTGGTAGAGCATGAGACTCTTAATCTCGGGGTTGTGGGTTCAAGCCCCACCTTGGGCGAAAGATTCTTGCATTGCTTGGGGTTGGACTAGGCAACCCTCGTGGTCCCTTCCAACTCTGCAATTCTACGATTTTATGATTCTCCCTTTCCCAGAGTTGTTGAAGGTTAGAGCTCAAAGGACCAGGTATTGTTACGGAAAGTGGATCTCATCACTTTGACTCGAGGTGCTGGTGGGAGCATTGTGGCAGTTATCATGGGCTGCCACGACCCATGGGAAATGTAGGAGACAAAAAGGGGGAGCTGGGGGAGACTTGAGGAGGAGGTGTAGCCAACTGGATTAGATTCATTCAGCATCAAAACAGACTCCAGCATTTGGTGGGGTAGACCCGTGAAACCTGGTGACCAACCCTCACCACATCAGGGTGCACTGTGTTATTAATTAAAATGGTGGCCTTTGGGGGCTGAAAGGCAAGATATCAAAGAATTGAATCATAGGACTGTAGAGTTGGAAGGAACCTCGAGGGTCATCAAGTCCCATATTTTTATTCTTCATAATAATATCATTGAGACTTCTTACTTCTGGTGGTTAGGGGATCAGGCTGTATTTCTCAGATCTAGCACGATTTCGAACCCCTGCACACCTACAAGATAGAAAAAAAACCTCTCCTAAGGATTCATCCATACTTCCACTTGTTCCATACCTAGAAAATGTACTGGTAAGTCTGAATGGTATTTTGCTTGTCCCGTGGTTTCTGGGCATGGGTCCAAATGGTTTTCTGTTTGCCCCACCACTTTCCCAGGGAAAAACCACACTTTAGTGCAAATATTAGTCCGCAGAAAATCCCATTGACGTTTGCGACAATTCAGCAGTAAAGATGGGGTTTCCCCAGGGGAATGAGTGGAAACCTGGATGAGCCCTTATAAACATTTAGGATCACATATGCTAAACAGAGATGCAAATAAAGATGACTGCACTCCTGCAACCCACAGACTTGGCAAAAACAACAACAACACCCAAACTTATCCTCCTGCTCTTGGAAAATGAAATCAGAAATGCAGGTCTTAAATACATTTCCCCACTGCATCTGCCTGCTTCACAGACCTGTTCAAGCATGCAACTTGGCTTTCAAACAGTACAGGGAGATTCTGTTATGAATTCAACGCAAACTCACTCATCCTCAGGGGCTTTTGATATGCCTCTTAGAGTTGCTCTTCACAGTGAGCCTAGCTGAGAAAGCTATGGAGGAATAAAGCAGAAGCTTAAAAATGAAGTTTCCTCAAGGGGAAAGAGACAAAATGTGTATGAAAGCAAGCTGGATAGACACCTACAAGTGCCCTTACTAGGGCAGCCAGGTGAAAAGGAGTAGAGAACTATGGCTCCACTCCAGGACCTCTAAATTTGCAGTGTGAACCTTATGTTCAGCGCAGGATTTGGTAAAGCAGGCTGCAAAGTGGAGGTCAGAGGTCAGAAAGCATAAAGTGTCCTTATGATCAGGGTATCAACCCCGTGGTTTTCAACTGAGATTACATATCACAGCCTTAAGGTAACTTTTATATCTAATTTTGGGTTTCTCAAAAACATGTTGTGGAATACAAAGGGGAGAATTAGGTTACAGAATTGTGTGTGTGTGTGTGTGTGTGTGTGTGTGTGTTAGAAAATGCAGGAGACTTTGGTCCAAGAAGCATTCCTATTTCAAGCTCAAACTAAACTAGATAAACATATAGGTAGGTACCCACAGGCTGAACTAACACACACAAACACATCACTCCAGATAACAAATACCTAGTCGGCATGCAATGCCCAGGATCCATGGGAATCAACTATTCTCAGTCAGTAGCACTATTTCATGCTGTTAGTCACCAGGCAGTCTAATCAGTCACCATGGAAACCACAGAAAACATTACACATCAAGCATCCCCCTGGAATATCATTTATTGCTTTCTTTAATATCCTTGCCTATGCTGTGTTTATTTTATATTTATCACATTTGTATTGCACCTTTCCTCAAAAGAGCTCAGGGTGGCCTGTTTGAACGCAACACACCCTTGTGAGGTAAGTTAGCCTGGCAGACAGTGGCTTGGGCAAAGCCACCCAACGAGCTCTATGCAGACCGAGAAAATCAGAACCCAGCTCTCACCGGTTTCAGTAGCATACAGGCAAGGTAGTGTAGCACCTAAAGTTCATATTTCACACTCAACTGGGAGAAAGGTTGTTTTCTGCTGCTCCAGAGAAGCGGACACGGAGCGATGGATACAAATAACAAGAAAGAAGATTCCACCTAAACATTAGGAAGAACTTCCTGACAGTAAGAGCTGTTTGACATTGGGATTTGCTGCCAAGGAGTGTAGTGGAGTCTCCTCCTTTGGAGGTCTTTAAGCAGAGGCTTGACAGCCATCTGTCAGGAATGCTTTGATGGCGTTTCCTGCTTGGCAGGGGGTTGGACTGGATGGCCCTTGTGGTCTCTTCCAACACTATGATTCTATGATAAGCCACCTACTCTTAGCAGCCCCAAGCATCAAAGCTAGATACTGGAGGGAGCGCCGAGGAGTGAACATGGACCACTGGTACCAAACTGTATGGGAAAGAGCCTTACTAGAAAAGTTAACCAACAAACCAAAACTAACACAGGGAGAAATAAAAGAGAATGTCTTCACCCCTGTGTGGCTCCCCCCTTTTTACACACATAGCCCAACAAGACAATGACAATAAGCCACTGACAGCATATGAACTGATAGGGCTAACATCACCCAACACCCATACGCAAACAAAATTTAGTCAGATGAAGGCAACCAACCATGATCTGGGCCCCCCAGCCTCTCTCACGGCCAATGAAAGCTAATAAATGAATAGAAAGAGAACCTAACCAAATAACGCTGACACAAGAACTCTGCATATACACCACGTATAATGATGGTTTACTACCCCCCTCTCCCCCCGCACCTGCTTTCTCTCCCTGCCTCTCTTCTCCCCAACTTCCTACTGCATACAACATTAATGTCTCACATCGAATATAACTGATCTGTAGAAAGGTTGTTATGATCTGAAAATAGAGACAATGTATGTACTTTTGTAACCCAAGAAAATCATTAAAAAAACTATATTAAAAAAAAACCACATGAAAGTGCCCTCTGCATTATAGGAGCCATACTGTCTTGCCTAACAGGGTTCCCTTAATGTCAGGACCAGAAAATGTGACCTCCCAGGGCTCTCTGTGTGGCTGCCTTTGGGACTCTCCCTACACCATGGCCCCCTTGGGTCACCCCCTTCTTCTCCAGTCCCTATTCGAGTGCTCTTGCCTAGCTGGAATGTCTGCTTGCTTGCTTGCTTGCTTAGATGGAGGGCAGAGACATAAATGTGTGTGTCTGTAGAAACCTCTGGTTTGGGGTAGCTGAAATGTGCGATTGCTTCAGCCGCTCTTGACTTTGGCCCCACACACCAATGTCATGCAGTCCCTAGAAGGTTCCCCACAAGGGCCTACGGGCCTCGGGCTGACAAAGGTTCCCCACATCTGATGCACGCAGAGTGCTTTGATCAGTCCAAAAGCACAATGGAAATCAGCTTGGTGCTCTGCAGATGTTTTGTATTACAATGGCCAGTGTCAGGAAGAATGAGAGTTGTGCTCCAAAACATCTGGGGAGCATCACATTGGGGAAGCCTGAAGTAAATGCTAAGTATTGTCGTTATTAAGTCCAGCACTGGCTTTGGATTATAGACTTCCCACCACGACGATGTAGGTCTGAGCTGAGAATTGAAGTTCAGCCATAATAGCTTGATAGCAGCAAAAATGTCACTTCCAATGTATGGGGGGGATTTCCACCTCCACCCCCCGTTTAAACGGTTCTTTAGAAAATGGGAGACCATGCTGACCATTTTATTTAGTCTAAAAGCCCTACACCTTGACTTCCATGTAGCTAGAATATAAGGGCTGGTATGATTCAGAAGCAAAACTCTAAACACCAACGTTTTCAGATGTGTATAAGGAAGGATGGACAGATCAGACGAGGTCCATATAATAGAGACTTTAAAACACTAAGGGTGATTAATTACCTGAAAGCATCTTCAGCATATCTACAATCTTAGTTTGTGTTCATCTCGTCCTAGATGAGGTTTAGGAATTTGCCCAAATTTGTTAGTGTAGGCAACATAATAGAGCTGTTAGACTTGCATTTTATATTTTGGGTTTTGAACCGGCAAGTTTGGATGCAGGAACTGCTGCTAGCAGCTCAGCACACAAAACAACCAGCCCCAGCTGATGGTCTTGGACAGAGGCCTTCAGTCCACCAGGGAGATGTTACACACCGTATAATTAAAGCCACAGAATGCTATTGCTTTTCTTGGTTTAAGCTTCCAAAATTTTGTTTATTGGAGCAAAGCCAATTTAGCCTGTCGATTTACATATCGTGGCTGCAGAGGGTTTGGCAGATGGTCTAATTGCACGGCTTCTCGCTAGATTATTTTACTGGCTTTAGGGCAGTTACCGCAAAACTTGAATTTAAAAGGAGGATAATGTACACGTCCAAAAAGATCTGGCCCTTCTGGCAAATTCCAAAGTAAACATAGTATGCTGTGTTTATGTACCAACATGGGGGTGAAAGCTGTCTCACACTGCTAGCAATCTATTGAGCAATGTCTTCACCTACCTTAGCAGGCCCTCCAAGTGTCCCTATTTTCCAGGAACAGTCCTGGATTTACAGAAGCCATCCCGGTTTCTGATTGGGTCCTGGAATGTCCCACTTTTCCTTGTTGTTGTTGTTCAGTCGTTCATTCGTGTCCGACTCTTCGTGACCCCATGGACCAGAGCACGCCAGGCACACCTATCCTTCACTGCCTCTCGCAGTTTGGCCAAACTCATGTTAGTAGCTTCGAGAACACTGTCCAACCATCTCATCCTCTGTCATCCCCTTCTCCTTGTGCCCTCCATCTTTCCCAACATCGGGGTCTTTTCTAGGGAGTCTTCTCTTCTCATGAGGTGGCCAAAGTACTGGAGCCTCAACTTCAGGATCTGTCCTTCTAGTGAGCACTCAGGGCTGATTTCTTTAAGAATGGATAGGTTTGATCTTCTTGCAGTCCATGGGACTCTCAAGAGTCTCCTCCAGCACCATAATTCAAAAGCATCAATTCTTCGGCGATCAGGCTTCTTTATGGTCCAGCTCTCACTTCCGTACATTACTGCGTTTCCTTAGGACATCCCTATTTTCATCAGAGAAATGTTGGAAGGTATGGAGTTATCCGACCCCCTGAGCAGTCTGAAGGGAGCCTTGTATAGGGAAGTTTTATTAATGTTTAATGTTTTATTATGTTTTTATATATGCTGAAAGCCACCCGGAGTGGCTGGGACAACCCAGTCAGATGGGCAGGGTATAAATAGTAAAAGTATTATAAGAGCGGGAAGCCAACATGGTGCAATCTAGATGCTGCTGGACTCCAAATCCCATCAGTCCTAGTCAGCATGGCCAGTGGTGAGGGATGATGGGAGTCCAACAACCCTATCATTCTTAATGTCCATAAAATGTTTTAGCTATATTGTTGAAAGATCACAGATGTTTCAGTCTATGACTCCCACCAGCTCCAGCCAAATGACTTCCCTTGCCTTGGCTCTGGTCAATACATAACAGAGTTTGATTTAAGGTTATTAGCTCCTGTTATTACCTTGTTTTAATGCCGTTTTTACTATGGGCTAAGATTAAAACAAAGAAATGGTTGCCTTCTGATTTAGCCTTTTCACATTGTTTGTGTACATTCAACAAAAAAAAAATCCATGGTTCACTGAAGGATGTGATATTTCATTGAAAAGACATTGCTTTCCAGAGGTCGAAAGCAACCCCTGGAACAGGCATGAGAACTGCTTATTTGATATACAAACCTGGGCATCCTTTATATGTCATTGAGTGTAGATCTGAAATGGGGCCCCAATCAATTAACAGCATTTTCCCCAAAAAGTCAAAACAAAATTTTAGATGCCAGGGAGGGCTTTTTAATCTCTGGATAGTCTCCTACATAAAACAAACAAAGTGGCCACACTCCAGATTGAATTGATCTAGACTGTGGGCCCATTGCATTCAAATTTTCAAGGACATTCTTCCTTAGGGCCTTCACCAGAAACCACTGTTAATAAGCTGAAGATGTTGCTTAATTTTTACAGAAAGGGTGCAGAGATGCAGTGCAAAAGTGTCCGGCCGAAATTTCATCTCAGCGTGTGTAAATGTGCTATTTTCTTAGCACTAAGTAAATGTTGTGGGAAGGACACGGTACTAATTTTAGCACTAAGAAAATGGCACATTGTACACAGTTAGAGATGACATTTTGAGCCTACTTGGAGCCATGGAAGAAAACAAACTCAGTTAATGCATGGTACCCCCCACCAGAAAATGAAGCTGTTTCTTTCATTCTTCCCATTGTGAAAATAAACTGACCACAATAAACCTAGGGGGGGGGAATGTTATGAATTGTTAAATTGTTGAGTTAAGCAAGATGTAACTCAGGATATGTCTATGCCACAATTCTCCAGGGCTCTGAGGGACAAAAGTGTAGTACCGGGCACAGAATTCTGCTTGCCGACAGCTCAACTTTCGTTAAAAGGGGATTTCTATAAGTAGCAGGTATGCAATGACCTCAAGATTTGGTTCAGACTTGATGTGGCACTTTAGAAAAAAGCATGCCTTGGTCTGAAGGCTGCCTGATTTGGCTTGGGGTTTGAGGCCAAAACGAAGTCAAAAAAAACAAAGCTTCCCATAACACATTGTTATTGGGAAATAATCATGGGAAGGAAACCTGACAAATTAGAAATAGGTCCGGAGGTTTTTATGCTAGGCATCTTTAAAGTTGGTTTGCAGGGATGGGAAAGAAGAACTAAAAAGGATCCAGTTTCCCCTCTTTGGTTTTGTTTGTTCTGAACCTTACATTGTAAATTATTATGCACCTCAGAGCACCCCCAGTTTGTAAGGGTTGCAACAATGAGTTTGCTTTATTGAGCCCCAATAAAGTAAGCAGGTCAGACATTATGAAACCAATATCACAATATGGACTTCAAGCCAGTTTGGGAAAATATATCGATTTATCACCCATCCCTAGTATATGCCCACCATTTTATTCTAGAATAAAGAGAGACTGGTTTTTGTCTGTCATCCACACACAATCTGCATATATTTTTGCTCCTGAAAATGTATTGTTGAGAAACTGGTTTCATTCAAAAAAATAAAAGTTTGTTGCAGATTGATTTTGTATTACCCCACATTTGAAAACAGATGTGGAGGGGTTGTCCCAACAATGGGGGGGCTGTCCACACCTGCCCAATGCTATTGTGTGTGGGCCCACAGTAAAGTCACAATCACCTCTTCTTCATTCACCTGGGGCACGTGCAGGGAGGGGAAGGTGCGGATAATCTAAAAAGGGAGGGGGTGTCAAATGAGCATCAAGTAACCACATCCAACCTTTGTTGATGCCACCATTTGGATTCACTCTAGAACAAAGCAGCTTGCTTCATGAGGACAAGAAGAAACAAGTCCTTATTCAGAAAACAACAACACATTTTTGTGCTACAAATGGGTTAGTGTGTATACTAACTAGACCAGTGTTTTTCAACCTTTTTTGGGCAAGGGCACACTTGTTTTATGAAAAAAATCACGAGGCACACCACCATTAGAAAATGTTAAAAAAATTAACTCTGTGCCTATATTGACTATATATAAAGTAATTCTCTTGAATAGGAATCAAATAAACACAATTTTTCCCACGGCACACCAGGCAACATCTCGCGGCACACTAGTGTGCCGCGGAACAGTGGTTGAAAAACACTGAACTAGACAGTATTGTGTATGAACAGCCACATAAAATGACTCTTATAAAGTAATAATTGATAAGGCAGGCTATGGCTGATAAATGAAATAAGTAAAAATCCCTTGAGACAACAAACAAAACTCAAAACACAGACAAGAAGAAGATTACATCAAATGGGAAATCGAAAGGTGTGCGGAAAGAAAAGTGGAATTTACTTCTGAATTATGTGCTTCAAAGGGGACAGGGATATTTCCTCTTGATGCCCATTAAGTGATTGGTTTCCCCACACCCAGTTCTAATTCACTGAAGCTGCCTTCGGTGCATGTGCTATCATCTGCACATGTGCAATGGTTGCCTGAACTGTACATACCTCAGCTTAACCACAGCTTCCATTTTCTAATCAGACACAAGGTGCTCTGAGAGAAAGCACATCAAATAAGAAGCTGCAAGAGACAGATTGATTGTGGCTAGCATCGTGTGTATTTGGCTTCAAACACCAGCGGTAGGAGCACGCTGGATTCGGAGCAAGCGATACTGACTGTGTAAGCCTAAGGTTGCACTGCCTGGGAACTAACCCACACTCCTGCACCTTACATCAAACAGATTTCCCTCTTGAAGGATCAATGAGAAATTTTGACAGGAGAATCAATTTTTTAAAACTATCTGCTTGTATCTTTATTACGGAAGTATATAGCTTGCCACCCAAAGGATATAGCTTGCCTACCTTTGATAGGCAGGTCTTACAAATTAGGAAATGGGGAGAAATGCTTCCAAATGGGGGAACCCCTGTTTACTTAGCCCTGTTTACTTATTACCTACTCAATAGGTTAACCACCAAAAATCCCAATTTCTTATATTCTGTTCCCGTGACGCTCTCTTCGCTTGCTACATTTGCATCATAAAAACTGTTGCAGTAGAATATCAGAAGCCCAAAGCACGAAGAAAATCTGAGAATGTGCCCTTTGCCCACGTAACCACGTTATCCAAATACTCTTGCTCATTGTTTTACGCTGCAACCCCATACACCCTCACTAGAGTAAATCCTATGGAAATCCGTGGAACTTACACCCGAGTAAACGTGCACAGGGTGGCACTGTATAGCGTTATTTTCAGCCCTCTTTTCCTTCCCAAGCTTCTCCCACAGTGCAAGACATTTTTCCATCTTTGGGGGAGAAAAAAGTGGCAACAAAAGACAACATTCCTGAATCAACAAGTGTAGTAGCAAGGAAAATTGCCATTTCGTCGCGTTTGATTTGGCAGGGGCGGAGGAAAACTGTGCAAAATTATAGCGGGGAGGAGGGGTGGAGAGAGGGAGAGAGAGAACCAGAGAGATTTGCAGATAGTGTGCCTGGGCAACAAGCCTCAGGAGATTCCAGAAGGTGGACAGATTCCTCTCTCGTTAATGACTTCAGATCCACTGAACACATGCCAGCAGGAAAATCCGTTCAGCTCCCTGGCTTGGCTTAGAGCCCGCTGCTTGCCTGCTCCTTTTTTGCAAAACAAGAAACTGAAGTTGCTAGCAGGTTGGCAAGGAAGGATGGGCTGCAGGAAAACTTCGCCGGGTGGTCCCAGATAATCGGTAGGACAGATATTTGGCTGGAGGAGGTAGCCAGAAAGGTAAGCAGTTATTTGTCTCTCTCTCTGCTTTGAATGGTTGTTCTGCTCATAGTTTTGCTTGAGGCTAAATAATCAGATGCAAGCAGACTAAATGGGAGCCTGTCTTGCTGTCTGCTTGTGCCAGGGTTTTTTTTTTGGGGGGGGGGAATTCCCAAGATTTAAACTCCCCACCCTGGAGTTACTGTTCTAACTATGGCACACAAGGATACCTCAGGACAAAAGCCAGAAAGACTCTTCCTTCTAGATTTGTGAATGTTATTCTCTCTCCCCTCCCATAGCAACTAAAACAGCATCACTGTTAAAAGTAATGAGCATATTAATCCCAAGAGCTTTTCTGATAGCTGGTGGCAGCAAAAGAAAGAAATTTTCGGGGGACACAGAAGTGGGGGAGTTGTGTCCTGCTACTACATGTTAAGGTCTCTGGAAGAAAAATTGTAGTATATGTTAATGACAGGAGTCCAAAAAATGGAGGGGGCAAGTGGGGGGAGCTGCTTTGAGGGGGTGCTTGCCCTCCCACCCTCTGACATCACCCATGGCAGTAGCTAAGAAGGAAGCCTTGGAAAACTACACCTTGAAAATAATACTATTTAATGTTTATGCAGCACATGTCAAGTGTTTAGAGTGTTTTAAGCTCATTACACAGTAATTCTTAAAACAGCCTGCAAAAAAATAGACTGGTGTTATAATAATAATAATAATAATAATAATAATAATAATAATAATAATAATAATAATTTATTATTTATACCCCGCCCATCTGGCTGGGTCTCCCCGACCACTCTGGGCAGCCTCCAACAAATATTAAAATACAATACAAAGTCACAGATTCCTGTTATTATTCCTGTATCAGTTGAGCCGGGTCTAAGGGGCCACTTCAAACATACCCCCCCATTTGTATTGGCACTGGCTTGGGGTAACATGCATCAAAGCATAGTATTTAATTTTTTTATAAAAAAAACAACAACAACAGGGCAGATGTGGATTGTAGTTAACGCGTGTACACAATTTCCAAATCAGTGGTGGAGCACACTGGGTGCAAAATAAACAAGAGTGAGTACACAGATTTAAGTATACTCACTGGCAAACCTCTGTTGGCTGGTATGTAATGCATGGAAGTCTGAAGGCACACTATACAGTATATGTGATTGGAATGCTTGCTGTATTTTTATTGTAGAAAAGGCAGCTGCAGGGGCTCCCAATTTGGACTGGGGCTACTGTGAGGAGAGAGTGGGGGAATCTAACCCTAGGATCCCATACCACTGCCCCAATTCAAATGGGACCTGCCATTAGCCAACGGGGAAATACAGGGTTCAGTCAGGGAACTGGTGCAGATTCCATAGTTTGCAACTTAACAGGGAGAGGTTAAGGCAGGGGCAGACTTTGGCAATCTTTAATGCCCTGTGCGAGGCCAAAAGTGGATCTTCTCAAGTTTGTGCCCCCGTGGCTCAGTGCCCTGTGAGGTGTGGGTGGGGGCACCTGCACTGCCTTAAAACTGGTGCTAAATTAAAGCACAGAGCCTAGGGTATGTTGATCGGAAGGTTGGCAGTTTGAATCCCCGCGACGGGGTGAGCTCCCGTTGTTCGGTCCCAGCTCCTGCCCACCTAGCAGTTTGAAAGCACATCAAAGTGCAAGTAGATAAATAGGTACCGCTCCGGCGGGAAGGTAAACGGCGTTTCCATGCACTGCTCTGGTTCGCCAGAAGTGGCTTAGTCATGCTGGCCACATGATCCGGAAGCTGTCTGTGGACAAAAAACCAGCTCCCTCGGCCTATAGAGCGAGATGAGCGCCGCAACCCCAGAGTCGTCCGCGACTGTACCTAATGGTCAGGGGTACCTTTACCTTTACCCTTAAAAGTGCTTTAAGATCAGAATTGAGAGAGTGCTTTATAAACACCAAAAATGCTGCTTTCTGAACCCAGAAAGCATAACAGGTTTACTTGCATTACTTTTAATGTTTGATATTTCATTATGTTTTTATGTGTGTTGGAAGCTGCCCAGAGTGGCTGGGGGCCACTCAACCAGATGGGCAGGGTATAAATATTAAAATTATTGTTACTACTACTACTACTACTACTACTACATGAGTACAGTGCTCACATCTCTCAGTGCCAAAGCTTACATGCAATCCTGAAGGGTGTACGTACTACACAGACAGCAAGAAGTCACTCTTGGTTTTCCAAAAACCTCACAGGAGAAAGGAGAAGAGTAAGGGACAAGCTGCATTTATCTATATATAGCTTGTTTATAGAAAACCCACATTCTTTGAGTGTGCCAGTTTCAGATGGGCTGAGACATGAATAGTCCCTTGAGTAAGTGTTTATAGCCACTGCTCTGCATTTGAACATCCATTGTAATACAACATCACATACCAGCCCCTTAAAGGGATGCCGAAGCACTGATGTCTGCTATATTTTCTGTAATCTTGGCAGTGAGCATTAATGCCTTCAGGAGAACGAACAATAGCCTAAATACTTATTTTAACAGGAGCATTGAAAAATGTTAGATTTTAGAGACATGCTCCAACTGGCTTCCACCCCCCCTTCCATCTTCCTTTTTCTTTTTTTCTGGCATCTGGTGGTGACAGAACCTCAAGGGAGATTTGAGAGAAAAGTAGTGATACATATAGAAATAGCTTCCCCACTCAAATAATTTCATCATCAGAAATTACATAAACATTAGTCAGTTAAAATTGGCTATATTTTCAGCAAAACTTAGTCATGCCTAAGTCCATATAGTTAAAGCTATGGTTTTCTCAGTAGTAATGTACGGAAGTGAGAGCTGGACCATAAAGAAGGCTGATCGCCGAAGAATTGATGCTTTTGAATTATGGTGCTGGAGGAGACTCTTGAGAGTCCCATGGACTACAAGAAGATCAAACCAATCCATTCTCAAAGAAATCAGCCCTGAGTGCTCACTAGAAGGACAGATCCTGAAGTTGAGGCTCCAGTACTTTGGCCACCTCATGAGAAGAGAAGACTCCCTAGAAAAGACCCTGATGTTGGGAAAGATGGAGGGCACAAGGAGAAGGGGATGACAGAGGATGAGATGGTTGGACAGTGTTCTTGATGCTACTAACATGAGTTTGGCCAAACTGCGAGAGGCAGTGAAGGATAGGCGTGCTCTCGTCCATGGGGTCACGAAGAGTCGGACACGACTGAACGACTGAACAACAACAAAGTCCCATTTGTCTGAGTCCCACAGGGTGAGGGATCTGCTAGGATGGTGCTTCCCCAGAGGTTGATGAATCCAATAGGTCTTCAGTCTGTCCACGGAGACTGACTTTTCTGCAGACTTGGCAAGCCTTCCTGTTGAAGCTCTAGACAATTTCTCAAACAGGAAGCTCACCATCCAGGCAGCTGACATTCTTAGATTAAGTCTAAGAGAGGGGTTATCTAAGAATGTCAACAGCCTAGGCGGTCAGCATCCTGTTTGAGATTTTAATGTTTAATGTTTTTCCATAGATCTGCTGGAAATGAAGAGTGGGGGGGGGGGAGTGTGCATAGAGGTCAGGTAATTAAATATTTGGGGGTCTACCTACCAAATGCAGCTTAGAGCCCTATTCTGCAATAGTGTTGGCAAACAAGGATCAAACTATATTTTACATCAATATGTAGTCTGGCCTTGCATGCTTAATTCCCCCTTCCCAGGTGTATACTTAACTTATGGAATTCACTGCCACAAGATGTGGCAATGAGCACCATCCTCAATGACATTTTAAAGGAGTAGACAGAATCATAGAGAAAGGTCTATCAACTGTTTTTAGCTATGGATGCTTCAAAATTCAGAAGTAGTATACCTCTGTATTCCATATCGAGACAATCGACAGGGGAGGTACCAGACTAGCCACTGTCGGAAACATGATGAACCAGTTGATATAGAAAAACAGGTCTTAGGTCCCACATCACTCCAGTAATGTAGGAATGGACGAACCACAAAGAGGTGCAGGATCACATGAGAAGAACCACACCAGCAACAAAGGCTGAGTTAAGAAGGTGATGCTGATGAGCTTTTAGCTGCATAAACATACCCTTCATCCATTACAGGAGCAGGGTGGAAAGCAGCTATGGGGAGCAGTAATCACACTGCTTGCATAACTTAAGAACCAGACTATTGAAAAATAGTGCAGCTGCTTCTGCCAGTGTGGTGTAGTGGTTAAGAGTGGTAGACTCGTAATCTGGGGAACCGGGTTCGTGTCTCCGCTCCTCCACATGCAGCTGCTGGGCTAGTCACACTTCTCTGAAGTCTCTCAGCCCCACTCACCTCACAGAGTGTTTGTTGTGGGGGAGGAAGGGAAAGGAGAATGTTAGCCGCTTTGAGACTCCTTCGGGTAGTGAAAAGCGGGATATCAAATCCAAACTCTTCTCTTCTCTTCTTCTTCTTCTATTCAGAGGAAGTACTTAGTCCAATAGCAGAAACTGCCTAGTGTACCCCCATGAACTGTTGCATCCTATTTTCTTCTCCTTTATTTTGATGAGGCTTGTCAGCCTTGGAAAATAGCCCACTTAGGAGAAGGAAAACTCTGACCCTAAACCTCCACAGCCTTGAGGGACATCTTTGGGAGAAGAAAAAAGCCTACAGAAATCTGGAGTGGAGGCCCTAAGATGGTTGGATGGCACATTATACACCTCATTTCAGTGGCCGTACAGCCATGCTGCTGCCAAATGAATTGCTCTGCTTTCCTTTGGACCACATCAGCAAGGCTGGGGAGGTTTAGGGTCTTGCCATCTGGGCAGCCCAGGACCTCCATGCACACTTCCCAGGCTTGCACCCTAGGGAGGTCACTTTGGTGCTGCTAACACAGCAGTTTGACCCCCAGAGATGTACTCCATTGTGTCTCAAGACAGACAGGTGCCAACAACTATGCTGCAATCAAGGATGCTTGCACCAGTCTAAAAACAGAGAAATGGTGCAATGCCAGCTCCAAATATCACACAATCATACAATGTGCACATATAACATTAGCAGAAGAAAATCCAGTAGAAGCAAAGTATTTCTTTTAGAGGAAGAGACTGAGCCTGGAAAATAGGAGAATGAGTTTTCTGTCTTTGTGACTTGTTCTAAGAAGTTTTCTTTATTTCTTTTCCTTTAAAAGTTATCTGAAAAGGACCATGCACAGAAAGGCTATGTGTACCCTTACAGAAATAGTGAATCAATAAAATTCTAATGGCTATCCCCATTTCAGTTGTCTAACCAGAGAAACTAGAGAGAACAAGAGGTGAGAGAGGTGATTCTCTTTTGTAATAGCAGGAATTGAAGTTTTGAGTGGGCGACAGAGGCATCTGCCTTGTCTCTTCAAATAATATGTTCTTGGAAAAAGGTAATAGCCTTTTATTGTCAAATCTTAAGATTCCTGGAATGGAATGTGTGTACGGAGTGGGAAGAGGGAAGGGTGCAGCTTTGCTGGTATAGCTTATGGGCATATGGTCTTGGTTGGTATGGATACCGTTCACTGAGCTGATTCTGAGTGAAGTGCTGTTGTGCAAGCCATCAACATACTTAGCTCGAGATGCAAATGATAGCCCACAACCAAAACGAAAAGGTCGCAGGGCAACAACTTACAGGATCATGTGCTCAGGATCACTCCAGTTTTTTAACCCTTTAGCACACTGCTAATCAGAGTGGATTCTGCTCTCCGTAGTTCTCACCTTGCTAGTCATTACACCCTTTTGTCTACAGTGTGTGTGTGTGTGTGTGTGCAGGATACAGAGAGCCAGCATAGTGGGGTGAAGTGGTTTCCAAGCTGTATTATAGGGGACCCTGAGTTTTCTCAGTACTTGATCAAGATCAGTAATGGTGAAAAAACTTTACTGAAAGGCAGTTTCTCAAATACTACTGGTCTTCTCCTACAGCAGAGATGGGGAAATGGTGGCCCTCCCAATGGTTTTGATTAAAACTTTCATCAGCATGGCCAGTGAGTAGGGTTGATGGGAAATGTGGTCCAACAACATCTGGAGGACCACAGGTTCCCATCCCTTGTGTTGCATGCATTTATCAGCTCATATACTTATCATGTAGCACTAGTGAGTCCCAACATGTTTGGCCAGCAACTGGCATTGATAGAATGCACAAAACACATAAGCTCTTCCCCAAGAATTCTCTGTACCTCACACAGGTTGTGTAGCTGAAGTGCAGGGTTTCCTTGACGGGAAACTTTATGCAGAAAGTGTTTTCTGAAGGGATGACGTCTGAACATCTCTGGTATAATAGATAGACCTTTACTTCACTGGGCATAAAAGTGGGATAACCCCCGGATATGCTGCCCTATGCTCCCTGGAGAGAAAGGATCCACATCATAAAATAAACATGGATAACAATCCCCACTTTATACACTCGATCAAACAAATAGTAGCCTACAAAAGCTTAGGCACTCGGGTGCCATGACATTTGTTGTCTTTTTATAGTGTCCTGCACCGATCTGGTCATGAGGCTGATGCAAATCCCATTAACGCCAATGGGATTATTACCACCATCTTCACCGATTCAGATTCTCAATTTCGTTTGGTGACAGATGCAAGCCTAAATGCAACAATTCCATTATGGAAACCGTTTTTCAAAAAATTAGATTAGCGTCAGTACGTGAAGCATAACAGCACTGACTAGATGATCCTTGATGTGTGAACATAAACAATGGAAGAGATTCCAATTATCTCTAATTCAGATTTTAGGCCAAAATCAGAGGTGTTGATGAATAATGGATTAGCTTTTTTTGCAGAAACATCAGTGCCGAGCAGAACAAATATGAAAGAAAGTTTGGAAGGGGGGCTTCTGTATATGTGGGAGGCGAGTAATTTGTTTAAACAGACATATGCCACATTTCTATCTCTTGATACCTCAACACTGCTTCAATTAACAAAACACATGTCAACAGACAGCTTTGAAACAGGTAAAAAATGGGTTCTAATTTATAGCTGGTGCATTTTGGAGTAAGATTTGGTCTTGACATTTTCTGGAAAAATGTCATCTCTGGGGATCAGGGCTGAACCATGGGAAGGTGTCTGAAGACAGGAACCGGGAGTCAGGACAGAAGGGCAATCAGGATCAGAGAGTGAGCTATAAGGCAGTACTGAAGGCAAGACCAGGAACACAAGAGCTCTGGAAGACCCTTCTGATCACTCAAAGCACCAGTGAGTTGACACAGGGAGCTTTCTTATACAACTTCCTGCCCAGAAGCAGCCAATAGCCAGTCCAATGGATAGGCCAAGTCCAGAACTTGGAAAGTTCTTCACAGAAAGGATGCAATTGGGTCTTTTCTCACATGGGACTGTTGTTGTTGTTGTTGTTCAGTCATTCAGTCGTGTCCGACTCTTCGTGACCCCATGGACCAGAGCACGCCAGGCACGCCTATCCTTCACTGCCTCTCGCAGTTTGGCCAAACTCATGTTAGTAGCTTCAAGAACACTATCCAACCACCTCATCCTCTGTCGTCCCCTTCTCCTTGTGCCCTCCATCTTTCCCAACATCAGGGTCTTTTCTAGGGAGTCTTCTCTTCTCATGAGGTGGCCAAAGTACTGGAGCCTCAACTTCAGGATCTGTCCTTCTAGTGAGCACTCAGGGCTGATTTCTTTGAGAATGGATAGGTTTGATCTTCTTGCAGTCCATGGGACTCTCAAGAGTCTCCTCCAGCACCATAATTCAAAAGCATCAATTCTTCGGCGATCAGTCTTCTAACACTCACATGGGACAGTGTTCAGCAATTCCTGCTAGAGGGATAGTCTGCTACAAATATACATTACACCTTCACAGGAGAACGTGCCTCCATTGCCTCTGGGTAGATAACAATAATAAATATGCCCACTTATTTGAGTCATGGGGCATCTCCATGGCAGAACTCATGTTCCTTACGGGGTGGTGATGCTGGCATCATGGAGACCCTGTGAGAGGGCATCGTATATATTTACAGGTGCTATTAATTACATACAAGATGTGGGGGACATTAATACCTGTGATAAGTGTACTATGGAGGCCTGCCCTTGAAAGTAGCTCTACATATATTTGATGGCCATTGTTGAACACTGTGCAGAGCTATAATTTCATGTCTCCATGGTGGCAGAGGAGCAGTGAGCATTCTGGTAATGAGTGGGATTTCTATAAAAGTTTGACGATACACTCTTGGATATATTCAAGTGAAGGGAAAGCAGATTAAATTGCAAAAATGCAATGCACTCCATTGGGGGGGGGGGCTTTTCTTGTGATTATGTGGTGTGGAAAGTTGCCATCAGCAGTATATGTACTCCTGACTCTGGGGAATCATAATATGTGGTGTCAAACAAAGGCGGCTGGGTGAGAAATCCCCACTCTCCTCTCCCTCTAAATGAGATGTTTGACGTTCAGCAGAATGATAATTTCGTCTGCAGGTGTCCGTAATTCAAGACACATTTGGATAACATGTCTGTAGCTGTAGCTACATGTGAAAAGAACATTAGTCTCATGTATTATTTGGGTTGGAGGAACCGTGTATATTTTGTGAAAAGGGCTGGGACCGAGACAGGAAGGTGGTTCAGATTGATTGTAACTGTAAAAGGATGCATCTGGATAAGATTTCCTTCAACTTTTTATCTGAGCCCTGGTTCAAGAGCTCTGCCCAGTCATTATCCATCCCTTATGTCCACGGGTCATTATCACAGTGCGCCATGCAAAGGAAGGTTTCCTGCATAAGCCATCAAAGGCTGTTGAGAAATGTATGATCATCATTGTCGCACAGATAATATCTATAGATGTTTACTAGCAGCATCAGCCATTCAGATCCTGGGAAGGAAAAGACCTTTCATCCACACAGCTCTACTTTGCATTACAGGAGAAGCCATTGGTCAATGTTAACCATGTTATAGATTTGGAAGAGGGACCTGCCCCCCCCCAAAACCTCAAGAAATTAATAATGGCAGGATTTTTATTATTTGGGGTGTGAAGGGAGAAATATAAGCTGCAGAGTAATTCCTGGGCAAGCCTATGCAAAATGACCTGGCCAAGCTAGGGCTATTAAGAAACAATACAGGGCCACTGAGGGCTATTGGCAAGGCAAGAAAAATGTCCCCCCCCCCCCGCCGCCCAGAGACAGGGGTTTGGAAGGTTGCCAGGGTTACATGGTGTGAGGTGATAGAGTCTTTAGCAAGGGTTGCTTGGAAGAAGCAGAAGAAAGAAGGACTGGGATCCATGTTGGGCAGGTTGGCTGCAGGTAGGTTAGGAGAGATGCCTTGGACTCCATGGCTACACTGCTGTGGGATACAAGTCCCTCTTGAAACCACCATGCTGTAAGATCTGGACTCCCTCTATGCAGACTGAAGGTGTAAATAGGTGAATAAACCATATTTCTTAAAACTACGACAGTCTCCACCATGTCTCAATTCCCCAAAGGACCACAGACCCTGGGCGAGTGCCTGGAACTCCATGGCTCTTGCCACCTTTGGGCAGAGAGAAGGGAAGGTACTCAACTTTTGTAGCAGCCATCAGCCACTATTTGCAAACTAGGTAGTCTCTGCTGTTTAATAGTCAAAATTAATTGTATGAAGATTGTTTATGGCACTGTCATCCCATGGAAACATCACAAGGTGCATCAAGCCACTGGTGGCAACTGTTGCTTGTGCACTATTGCAAAGGGATGCTTGTATTGTATGCACTGGAATTGGACATGGGTAAGGAGTTCTGGAAACAGACAATAATACAATAATTAGGATGCTATAATCTGTTTATTGGATTACGTCTTGTTTGGAAAGTCAGAGGTAGCCTTGTGTTTATTAGTGTAAACTAATAATTGGCAGGCGGCTCTGAAAACTTTTTAAAATAAACGGCTTTGTAAAGATCACAAGACATTGCATCTAACTAAATGGTCAGGATACGGTAGAAGCAGTTGGAAAGGATGGCTGATTTGCATGTCTTTTAGGCGGGATACCTTAGAAGACATGGTGTAAGTATTTAGCACTATCACCAGAAAGAGAGCAGAGAAGCAAAAAGTTGTTGCTATTTTAAAAGCATTATTTGCTAGGATTTTAGTACTGTATATTGCTGGAACACATATCCAGAAAAAGCAAAGCTGTTCCCAGAACTTTGTGAATATGGCCAATCAAGCCAGGGATCCATTGCAAGATAATAGCTTTATAAATGCATTTGATCCACTCATAGCAAGAGAATCTCACCTCTATGGGGATTTTCTGCAAATGGAGTTAAGCAATGACTCAGATCGGTGTTTTGGAAACTTTCATTGCTGAGGTTTGCTCAGAAATTGTTGTGTTAGTAAATGTAAGGCTCATGTGCCAAGGTTTTATCAGTTTGTGCCTGTCTCATGGTCACTTTCACACATGGGATGCTTCAAAATTATACAAGAAAGCAACAGCTTAAATCTAATGCCATAACCTGGGAAAGTAAAGAAAGTTGCTAGGCTGTTGCCTGCCAGAACTATTAAACTGACTTGCTAGCCTTGTTGTTTTTAGTTTTCTTTAACATATTGCTGCTTCTGATGTCTTGTGGCTTGAAAAGCTTTCAAAGGGAATGTTGTTAAATAAGAGGAAGCTTATAAACATCCCAAAATACCACTTTAAAGACTGACATCAGCAGACATTTGTGTTGTCTCTGCCGATTTGCTGGAACATTCATGTGCTTGCATCCAGAACTGTCAACCTTCCTTTTTTCTCTTTTTTTTTCTTTTTTGCATTGGGAAACGGCCATAGCTGTCAACTTCCCCCTTTTTTGCAATGGGGAACGGCGCTGGAATAAGGGAATTTCCCACAAAAAGGGAAAGTTGACATAAGGGGTTTTGCATATTCAGCTATGCTGGTACAGTTTTAGTAGGAAAGTCGCAAGCATATGAGGAGAGGCAAACACACACACACCCCTCCACAAAAGTTCACAAGAAGGAACCAGGGGGAACATAGGATGGCTTGCAGCCTGATGCGAGCAGAACCGTGTTCAGTCCTGAGAGCCATTGCCTCCCGAGCCCCCTGCCCCACCATGGGAAAAATGTAGGAAGTGAAGGGAAAGCAGAGGTTGCATTTGTCCCTGAAAACCATATCTTCCCCTCCTCCTCCTCCTCCTGGGACTAGAATTATATCCCAGCATCCTTGGTGGAGAAGTGATGTTTCAGATACTATTCACAAAGCCTCCTCCCAAGCAGGAATGGGATAGCATCACTTTCCAACTAAGGATGCAGGGACTAATAATTCATATCCCAGTCCCATGTGGGGGGGCATGTGCTACTGGGAGCATCCACCACTACCTGTACAGCATTTTCTGTCGTAAGAAGGGAGAGTGCCCCCACCACTACACCAATGGGACACAGCAGACATCGTCCTGAGAAAACTCAATGATCCCAATTTTATTTTTATTTTATTCTTTGGTAGATTTGCAAAAAGAAAAGCACACACCAGTGAGTAAATTTTAGAAAGGGGCAAGATTTGACATGGATGTACAAAGCATTTTCATTTATATATTAAAAAAAAAACAAGACTCCTTCTTCTCCCCCTTTCTTCCTGCCCAGGGCAACCCTGCCCTCTACCTGCCCCTCAGAGCCAGTACGTCACGTGAGTCTGGGGGGCCATGGCCTCTCCTCCTCCTCCTTGCCCACTCTCTGATCCTTAGCATGAATCTTACTTACATATTCTGTTGAAAAATATCAGCTGATGAAGACTATCACGAAAGAGTAGTATCATTCCGGAGACACTGTCCTTTTGAGGCTTTTGAGACGTCTTCCGTTGAAACTTTTGAAAGACTATTGTGAGATTTTACTTTTGAAACTTTTGAGGTGTCTTCTGTTGAAACTTTTGAAAGACTATTGTGAGACTGTCCTTAGACATCTGTTTTGAACACACGGCTTGACGGTCCTCGCTACCACTCTGTTATATTGTACATATGAACTTTGATTGGCTTTTCCCTATCATTTGAATGATATCATTATTCTATTATATATCCTCTACTAGCTGTTAGCCTACGTGTTGTGTTTGTATTGTTGTGACTGGTTCTTATTGCAACACAGGGGTTTGTTTTTGGTTCAAGGGAGTAGGCCAGCAGTGGCGGCCATGGAGAGACAATGGGGTGCTCCCTTGTGCTACTGCCGCCACTGCTACATCTAAGGACAAGCGCTGGCTCATCCTCCTCCCCTAGCTTGGCAGCAGCACTGGCAAGGGAAATGGGGGCATTCCAGGATCAAATCAGAAGCTGGGATGGTTTTCGTAATTTCAGGACGGTCCCTGGAAAATCGGGACACTTGGAGGGTATGGTAGCCGTTATGTTGCTCTATTAGAGCTCTGCTGCTGCCAGTCAGGGAGTTGGATTACAGTCTTACGTGGCTCACAGTCCTGTTTACACTGCCTTGGGTGCATGCTCCAGTGAATACAGAACATTCACATATGTATACTGACTTCTGACTAGCCATTGATTGGCTCACACTGTAGGGGCATATCATCCTATACTATAAGAAAGCCCCAGTCAGTTTAACAATCAATGGCTTCCCCCACAGAATCCTGGGAAATTGAGTTTAGTGAGGGTGTTGACAGTCCTTAAGAGATCCCCTCACAGAACTTCTGGTGCCAAGATTCCAAGGGGAAGAAGGAATGACTGTTAAACTGATCAGTCATCAACTGATCGCTCATCAACTCTGTTGATATGGCCACAGAACCCACAAACCTGATTTTTACTGATAGCTTTCATATTCACAGCTGACTGAGAAGAGCTAAATTAAGTTACTGCCTCATTGAGACCATTACTGCATCTTATTATACTAAATCTTAAAGTTCTAAAATTTATTTATTTTTTTTAAAAATATACACATAATGTACCTTTTACTAAATTAAAAACAGAACATTTAAAGTAACAGAAGGCTAACTTTTTATTATTATTAAGGAACTGGGAGGTTAAGTTTTTAAAATGAAGGCTTTTCCTTTAAAATAAAAGTATCATTTGCACTGAAAATGTAAACTATCTTGGAACTCGTTATGATTGGTAATTAGGAGTGACCCTGAGCTGTTTCACAGAACTAGAGTTCCCAGGATTCCCTGCTTGAGGTCCATGGCAGCTTTGAAAAGCATCTTTCCATTTGTCAAGCGGATGTGCCCTTAATTCCTGTTGTTAAAAGACATGTCCTTTATTTGCACTGTTTGTTTTGCACAAGCCAATTAAATGTATTTTTTATTTAATAGGAAGTTCAAATTCAGTGGGAGTTCCCTGTCACTGGTAAATATACATAGGACTGCAGCAGCAGTTTATCATTATGCATAATTCAGACTCAAATACTAATAATGTCGTGAAACTTTATAATATACAGAGGTATCACCCCTAGGTGCCCTCTGAGGCTGCATACTTAGCTACCTGTTGCTAATTGCTCCTGGAGGGCATTTCCTGCACGTTCTATCCTTCCACCTCACTCTGCATGCCTCTCTTGTTTGTGTCAGGCTTTGTTTGCCAACTGTAAAGAGCCCCGCCCTGCCAAAGCAACCCAGTAGCGATAAACAAGAACACTAAGAACGGATACCCTAAACTTAATCCAGCCCTGTTTTGAATAAGCTTGTTTACTACTGCACTCGCACATGCCAAGGTCAGAAACCAGCATGGAGCTTGCAGCGTTTAAACTCGTAATAGACTCGATAAAATTCGTTCGCATAAAAACATTCTCGTGAATTGCCACGTGTTCTGTTTGAACGCACAAAAAAATGAATTTTTAAAAGATGTGTTTGCTGCATTAAATGGCTTTGTTACTTCGCTGCATAGAGATAACAGGCAAGCTGAACAACCACCCCGTTTTGCAGATTCCAAAACTTCTGCATCACCTCCCCATATAGTATGCTTGTTTGATGCGGTGCAGTGTCAAATAAGAGCTGTGGACCTCCCAATAAACCAGTGTGCAGTGTTTGAAGCGTAGCAATACAACACTATGTTGTACATACAACACTATGTATGTAGAAGCACTCAATGAGTATGGAACCTGGCCAATGCCTAGATGGAAGGTGACATATATCCCATGTAAACAACTCTGAGGTTTCTAAAGAAAGGAAGTGTTTAGTATCATCAGTAAAATAACAAGCACGCGATTTACAATTGAGAGGATAGTTTGTGGCATAGTGTTTCAGTTGCAATACTCAAAATTTAAAATCAATTTTAAGGGTGTGATACCAATGTGTCAGAGGGGAGGCATAAATTTGAAGGCAGTTCTCTACCACCTAATGCAAACCCTTTCTGGTCTCAAGCTAGCAGAGTGGAAGTGAGAATGGAAGAACACTCTGCATACCTCTGTTGTTTCTGGGCCTTAAAATATTAATTTTGGGTGTGAGTCAGGATTGTCTGTTTCCATCCCATTATTTCCAGCAGGAGGGGGAAGGGTGAGGGAGAGGTTTAGAGATGCTAAACCTTCCTCCAGTTGTTGGATCCAGAATGTCCCTTTTCTGGCCCTACTGATGCCAGAAGTGTGATGTCAGTTGGGCCAGGACTTCAGAGGGATGCTGGTGGTTTTGAAGAACTAGGCTCCAACACTGAAGTTTGGTCTTCAACATCCAAGGTGAAGATCCAGTCTGCCCTATGGCTGCATAGGATTGTACTCTTAAGGGATTATATGAACATGACAATATTAAAGAGCATTCTCTACCCAGATTAAAACGTCAACACAATTATTTTTCTCTCAGGAACAATGAAGTAAATTTGCTCCTTGCTTCTAGCATTCTGGTTAGTTATTGCAAAAGCACTGGGGAATAATAATTTATCCTTAGGAGGATTCAAGGTTGTATTTTATTGACTTAAACTGGACTACATGTATTTGGGCTTTGTTATTTCTTATTAAAAAAAAACAATCCCCGCTCCAATCTCACTCTTTCCAGGATGACTCTCAACAATTAGCACTACACCACCCCCATTACAAAATCTCTGCCTGTGGGCCTGATCTCAAACAGTACAATAAAACAAACTAGAAATTATTGTTATTATCATTATTATTTCCAGCTTAGTTTACAGCAAAATATGTAACATCATGAGATAAAAGCTCAGTTTCCACATTAAAGATGCTGGGCCCATTTTATACTGCTCCATTGATTTTCAAATTTTGTTGTAGAAACCCTTGGATCTTCAGACACTATTCAGGGGTTCCTTGTAAGTAATGGCAAGCAAGCTTCCCTAAAAGCGAGACGGCATGCTCCTATTAGCCTTCCTGGGGGGATAACCAACTTCTGGGATAACCAGTAATTCTGGAGTGCCTGCTCCCACTGGTTATGATTGGGTCCGCTGGTTATGAAGCTGAAGGTCGTGAGAAGTTGTTTGGAGTTCTGAAGGTTTCTCTGGAGTTATGAAGGTCGTTACGAAGGCTTTTAAGGTTCCAAAGAGGAAAGGATAGGCAGCGAAAAGAACAGCAGAAAGTGCGGCCAAAAATAAGAAGGCGGCCAAATAAAATAAAGAAATAAGAGACTGCAGTCAATGGTGGAGTTGCGCTCTCCTGACTACTACTCTGTGCGGCTTAGTTTCTCTTTCGCTTTCTCTCCTGCTTGTCTCGCACACTTGTTCTCTCTTGGCTTGTCTCGCGCACTCTACACACCGCTACAGAGAGCAGGGGCCATTTATTGATAAACTGAACGTCATAGTATTTACATAAACCAATCACAACATTGCATTTGGCTGTGTTTCCGGGCCGGAAACTGCTTTCGGCCATTACTAAAAGGCTTCCTGGCGCGCTTTGTTGTAAGCGCGGAGTAATCCAGGCAGAAAACCTTGGCCGGATCTTTGCCTTCCATGCATTGCGCGGAAGGTTTTTGTGCTGCGGCAAAGTGTGGGAAGTCCACAAAAAACGTATTCCCACACCTTCCTTTGCAATTCCAGAGTACCCTCTCAATTTGCACATTGTAGATTCCAGTTTCACAAACAAGACTCTTTCAATGCCCCACATAAACTGAGGGTGACATTAGAACGCAGCCCACAATGTTCTGCAGGATTTTGGGTTTTCATGACAAACAAAACCGTTGTGAAAGGCTCTCTGCAAGGAGGGAAGCTTGAAAACTATTGCAACCAGATCCAAAGAAGTTGCCAGCTGTAGCCTGACTGAAGATTCAGTAAACCGCTTTTAAGCACTTGTTGCAGAAGTTGCCTGCACCACAGTTGTGGCCAATCTGGTTTGCAATGGAGTATCTAATATGTTGAAATTAACTAAGGGTTTCTGCTTCACACCTCTGTACCACACCTTCTAACTGGGAGGCCCCAGGTAATACTAAGCTCATAAAGCATGCTGAGTATGAACATTCCAAGAATGCTTCCCATTGTGCACAGGTTGTGCTGTTACATAAGAAAGGAAGGCAATCCAGCATGTCATCCCCTCCACTGGTTTACCTAAGTCACTGCATTCCAATGAGGCACTTTCAGCAATGTTTCCAAGTGTTCCTCCTGTACAAATCTGAGGTGAAAGATCCTCTGTGATAAGAAGACTGTTTTCTCCTTATAGATACTCCCCATCCTTTTTGCTGCTGTACATGAGTGGCTGAAATCGCTATTAAGCTGGAAGTCTCATTATTTGCTATTTACAGAGTGAGAAAGATCATGCCTTTTCCAGGGCCCGCCCTCATTATTCCTTCCCCATTTCCTCACCCCTTCCGCACCAAACTTCTTTTTTCAGAACAGCATTTCATTGCACATGTATTAGTGAAGGATGACTCTATGTTGCTAGACCACATCACAACCTTTCACCCATAATTTATTTCGATTTCAAGCATTAATCGGCATTAAATAACAACAACACCCTTCTAAAAATCAGGGGTGGTGCCAAGGGTTGGGGCATGTGGTGTATTTTTCTCCGAGAATGGGCATTTGCTCTCAAAATCCGTATTTCGATACTTTCCAGAACAATGTCATTACACTTGGAGAAGTGTGAAATATGGTGGATAATTTAAGTTCCAATGCACGCATTGGTCTGAGATGTGTGCATCAAGTCGTTTCATATAGGAATCCCAAAAAATGTGAATTCTTCTTTTTTTAAAAAAAATTAAAAAATCTTTATTCTTTCTTTAATTTAAAAAAATGTGAATTCTTCAAGTGGTTGTAGCATGCATGTTGTTCTGTGAACTCTTCTTAAAGAGCAATGTACATGTAATGCACCTAAACATTACTGAAAGAACTTACTAAGAGGATGTAAATGGCATATGTCAAAGCTACCTCCCTTGTAATTAACATGATTCAGAAGAATGTAAATTGGTGCCTTTGTAATTACTTGTTGCTGTCCTGTAGGAATCGGGTATGCAATTTATCCAAGTGTCTTTAAGTAAATCGGTTGCAGCGCACTGTAATCCAGTTCTTCGTTTGTTTTTGACTTTTTAAATTATCACGGTTCCCTCTGACCCCCGCCTCCCCAATTTTATGTAAAAGTGCTTAGTCTAAAGAAAGAAGGAAGCGCCGCTCAGACTTGTTGAGTAGGGTAAAATACTTTTGAACAGTTTCTCTTCCCAAAAATTTTATGTGTCAAACTGAGTGCTATTTATAGAGAGCCATGTGTACATAACACATAGTGCAGTGCAAATGGAGTGCATTGGTCTTGTGTCTGAGCTGTAATTCTGTTTACTCAGAAATAAGTACCACATCGTTCAGTGGATCTTACTTCTAAGTAGGATTATGCTTAAGACACATTAAACACCATGGGACTTATTTTTTAATACAGTATGCCCACAATTTACATGCCTTTAACTTGTGCATGTTCATCTTATGTGCTGGCTGGGGGGGTGGGGTGGGGAGGAGTATTAAAAGGGGGTGGAAAGGGGGACGGCATCCAGGAAAAAAGACTTTGGTAATCCCACCCACCATTGAACTATATTGACTATATGTGATTTTAGCTTTATGGATAAATATGGATAGGGTCACGCTTTTTGGCCAGCTGTGATAAACTCTGTCATTAGTGACTTTGAATGAATCAGTTTCAGTTTCACACCATAAAATAACAAAACTGTCATTTTTGGAAGGGTTTGGAGTAGATAAACGAAATAGGAACTGTAAAATATTCTCAGCAGTTGGAAGAATGCAACCTGAATGGCAGCTCTATACCATAGTACAAGCATCACCGTCTAACCTACAACTGAAATATTATTTGCATTTTACCAAGACAAAACAGAGAACGGCTTGCAAAGGAGCACAGCAACAAAATCCTGGAAACCCCCAAGGTGCACAGCTACAAACCAACTGACCTACGAGTAAAAACAACACAGATAACATCTGGCCAGGCCAGTTTCCTGCTGGTTGTTTGGCAAGCCTACCAGCCGGCCAGGTGCATAACAACCTCCCTGCTTTGGCAGTTCAAGGCAAGGAGCAAAAGGAGAGATTTGTAATACACCTCTCAAACCAAATTGAAGTCATGTTCTTTCCTGTAATTTCACACAAATTTGAAATGTACCCCATCTTGGGTGGGGGGTGGGGGCAAACTGGTTTACGGTCAACTGACCACTATTGCTTTTATTGTGTGCTTCCTTTACACATTTCCGGACACTTCTAAGTAAAGCCTGTAAAATCTAGGTATCTAAGGGGAGCTTTATCAACCTTGCATCCAAACCATGCTTGGTTATTTGTTTCCATTACACTTTTCTTTAAAATACAGCCGTTTGGGTCAAATATTTTATCAGCCCACAATCTGAGCCAAAGTCAGTCTTGTACTTCTTCTTGCAGACAATACACACATACTAAATGCACTAAAGTTGTTGGACTACAATTCCCATCACCAAAGACGTACCTAGGGGTTGGAGAAGCCGGCACTCTCCGGGGGGCGCAGGCCCTGGGGGAACACAAAAATCACCCCAGAAATCTGCCTCCAGTTATCTGTGTAAGGTAATGAGTTAAGTTAGGGTTAGGGTTAGGGTTAGGGTTAGGGTTAGGGTTAGGGTTAGGGTTAGACCAGAGCTGGAAACTGAGAAATGGCGAGGCGGTATGCAGGTAGATTGCTGGAGACTATAGCATCTATGATGTATATGTGTTTGGCAACATCATGCCACTGCTGTTGCAGTAAGATCAAACACAGGAGATTCCTCCTGCCTTTCTTGCCCGTCCTCCTCACCTCACCCTCACTCCAGACACTTTTGAGTACTTGGGTCACATAAAATGTAGTGATTTCTGATGTGGCTATTATGGTAAAGTGATTTTTTGGGGTGAGGAGGGCAATACAGATCCTTGTCAACTGCATAAGGGACCCTAGATACACCTCTACCCATCACCCCTGACTTCGGCTATGCTGACTGATGGGAGTTATAAGTCAACAACATCTGGAAGGTACCACTTTGACTACTTCTAGCCACACACAGAAAACACCAGGCATAAGATACTGGAAATTTGCTTGTGAGGGGAAAGCCCGTTGTTTCCTCAACTACCTTGATAGAAACGTTCTCGGTTTCTTATCACCGTGCAAGGAAAGCCTCAAATGTTGATAGAGGTTCTTGGGAGGGAGATGAACTGCCATGACCTTTTGTAACAGAGTGTGGAAAGAGCAACACGCAACCTTGTCCATAACCACCCATCAACATTCAAGATGAAAAGCTCATAGAAATTAGTTCTTTCCAAGGTTTGTTTAGAAAAGGGCCTAAGTAGCAGGTTAGTCATTCTTATTGGGCATGTTCGTCATTGTTATTATACACCGCTGCTTTCAAGAGGCACAATGCAGGCTCTAAGTGTAGAGCAGTGGAGGCCAAAATATACATGTTTCTAAATACATTGAAATATATACATTCTCACAAGCAAAGTGGGAAGTAATGGGTTGCTACAACCAGGTTATAAAATTGGAGTGATGTCCAGAGTAGCCCAGTTTTAGCAACGGGAATTAAGACTAAAAAATAAAAATAAAATAAAAAATCTTAGTCATACTTGCCTTTAAACCAAATATAGCTAAATGATTGGTGTCTATTTCATAAATTTATATCCTTCTCCTGTCCCCCACAAAAAGAAATTCAAAGCTGCCAATAACAATAAACTATACACACAAACCAAATCGACAAATAAACCACAAAAAACATATTAAAAACCCTTTTAAAAATCAACAAAAAACATCCATTCATAAAACTCCCCAAACTAAGTGAAGCTATCAAGGAAAACAGTCTTAAAATAGTAATAGTAATGAGAGGATGGAGGTTTTCCATCCTAAACCAGGCGTTAGCAAAATGTGTAAGTCCACAAAATGTTTGGGCTTGGCGAATCTAAACAGGGAGGACTTTCTACAAGGTGGATGCCACAAAAAGGACTCTGCTCCATTTTGCCGCCCCCTAGGATTCAGGTGATTCCTCAGGTGGTGAATGGAGCATGTGAAGAGGAACTTATGGAAGGAGGTGCTCTTTAAGGTATATGGGTCCCAAGCAATTTAGGTAATACTGTATTCTTTTCTCTTCTTTCATAATGCAATATAAATAATACAATCATAATACTTAAGGGGGAGAATGCCAGAAATGCACAATTAATTCATTCTTGTTGATCCTCCCGAGCAAGTAGATAAATAAATTAGTGGAATTTCTCCAAAATTCTTCGGTGAGGTACTTTGTCAAAAGCTTTTTGAAAGTCCAGGTACAAAATATCAACTGGATCACCTCTATCTATATGCTTGTTAATACTCTCAATGCACCCTAAGAAGGTAGTGAGACAGGGCTTACACTTGCAAAAGCCATGCTGATTCTGCTTCAGCAAGACTTGTTCCTCTATATGCTTTCCACCTGTTTTCCTGAAAGACACATGAAATTAACTGGCTGTTATTTCTTGGATTCCCCCAGATCGCTTTTTAAAAATGGGCATACTGACGACCACTTTCCTGTATAGAGGCCGATCTTAGAGACGCATTAAATCTTTTTGTTAAAGAGTATCAGCAATTTCACATTTGAGTTACTTAAGAACTCTTTGGCAAATGCTATCTGAACCTGGTGATTTTCAGTTTTTATTTTGCCAGTAAGTCCCAGAACACTTTCTCTTATCACCACAATTCTTCAGAAAGTTAGTTCATGCACAGGGATCAGAACTATATTGTCCATTGTAAAAGTATTCACCCAGCTTCTCTGCAATCTTCTTTTCTTCCTTCAACATACCTTTGACCTACTTGTCATCTAAAGGCTGAATGAAGCACCTCCCCAGCTAATCTCCTGCTACTAATGTATATAATGATTTTTGTTGTTGTTGGTCTTTAGTTTGCTTGTTCATAACTATGTGCTCCTCACATTTTGTCCCCCTCTCCCTCATACTGTCTGCTTGCACTTCTTTTGCCAAAGTTTGTTTGCTCATTTGAGCAAGACTTTCTGAAGGAAGCCTTCTTTGCTTCTAACAGTTCCTTCACTCTGCTTGCAGACCACATCCCCTTGGTCCTGGGGGTACCTTTCTTGATCGGTGGTAACCATAATAACTGAACTTCTAATGTTGTGGTTTTCAGTAATCCTGAAGCATTCTGGAGACATTTGACCCTTCTTAACTTTCTCTTTCAACTTCATTTTGGGGGAATTTCCTCTTTTGAAGTCAGATGTGACTGTGTTGCATTTAACAATTAACCATGTGAGTAATCTCGTGCATATTTCAACACAGCAATGAAGGGCCGGGGAGGGGGGAGAGGGTAATGGGGGCAGGGAGTGCTGCATCTAAGAACTGTTTTCATAATCAGCTCTTAAATTGTCTTTTGCATTTCCTACACTTGAACACAAATAATGAAACCTAAATGAGCTAGAACATTCATTCAGTTTTTAAAATAAGCCTCTTCTATATTTGATATGTCTAAATACTGGAAAAAGAGGTAACAAATGAAGACCAAAAGACATGGCTACTTGTGGGGAAAAAATCAGAGGGATACAGTAAAGGTAAAGGGACCCCTGACCATTAGGTCCAGTCGTGTCCGACTCTGGGGTTGCGGCGCTCATCTCACGTTACTGGCCGAGTGAGCCGGCGTACAGCTTCCGGGTCATGTGGCCAGCATGACAAAGCCGCATCTGGCGAACCAAAGCAGTGCACGGAAACACCGTTTACCTTCCCGCTGGAGCGGTACCTATTTATCTACTTGCACTTTGATATGCTTTTGAACTGGGACCGAGCAACAGGAGCTCACCCCGTCGTGGGGATTCAAACCGCCGACCTTCTGATCAGCAAGACCTAGGCTCTGTGGTTTAACCCATGGCGCCACCCATGTCCCTCGAGGGATACAGTACCTGCCCTTTAACCTAGAAATTATTCCAGGACAGGACAGCAGTTAACCCTATTAGCTGGGCAAAACATTAGGACAATAAAGGGCTATTGTAAGCACACTAACATGATATACAGTAATTGTTTTATTATTATTTTATTATTTACTAATTACGACCATTGTCATAAGAGTAGGAGTAGAAGCATGTTAGCAAGTGGGGAAGGGTGAGTCTCCACCCCAAGAAGCTCACATTCTAAATATACACAATGCGGAAGACAACAAAGGGAAGGAAGGGAGGCAAAGGAAACAGGATGAATGTAAGAAAAAGTTTGTTAGGTTTTAGCTGGGGATGAGAACACTGTTTTAATTATTAGGATCTGGAGAATTTTTCCACAGCTGCTAGCGTCATACTGAAGTAATATGAAGTTGGTGGCAATGTAGAGTGTGCTGTGTATGTGTTAATTCAGTCTGTTTGGATTGCTGGATGATCGTACTATTTGTTGCTTGTAAAACTTTGTAAGGAGCCATGTGCCCTGATAATGCTACATAAATGAATAATAACAATAGTCATCCAAATCACAAGTACACAATCCACAATTTGACATTCATGCACAGGGTCTGTCAGTGTCCACCGTTACTGTCTATCAGGATTCCCCTACTGACAAGAAATAACTCAAAAAGCCATTGTTCGAAACCACGAGGAACTATTTTGAGAAGCGGAGTCGGTTCTATGAAACTGGCTAGAAATACCCTGACTGCTCCACACAAGGCCTTGGGTGTTTTATTTTTTTCAAAATAAAAACTCCAGGCCATTCAGTAAGTTCCTCATCTTTGCTGCCCAGCCCTTTCGATTTCCGAGAAAGCAGAGATGAAGGGTGAATGGGGAATAGTACAACCATGCGACCCAACCTGTTGGAAAGCTTTTCATAAAGGGAAGCAGAGGGTGGGCTTTTCCTTTCAAAGCTGGCACTCTCAGAGCACAAAAGGCAGCTGTAGTAGTAAACTCCACTCCTTTTGAATCAGACAAGCTTCCTCTCAGCCAACGGCAAGCCCAGCCAGCTACTGACGTCAGAGCTCGTCTGGGAAGCTTGCAGGCTTTCTGGTTTTGCTCAGATGAAGTGGAGCTGTTTTTGAGATCTGAGCTGGCGGGAAGGGCAGCTGAAGCCAGAGAGCTTTCTCGTTTTCTCCTCTCAGGCTCGAACTGCGATGCTCGGCTAAGGGTTACCTATTTTAGAAAGCCACCGGGATCAACATAACACTACAAGCTTATGTACATACTACAGAAAACAATGAGGGTAAGAAAAAAAATGATTCCCCATTTTCCCTTTATTTCTCTTTTACAGAATTTTCTGGGAATGTTTTGTTTTGTTGTTCTAATACTTCTTTCCTCCTCCTCCCAAAAGAGCAGTAAATGACATTCGGGACTCAGTTCCCCCAGGTGAAGCTTTGGCTTCTCTGCTAAGCTGTGGAATCGTGTCGCATGTCATGCACTACAGCCGAGGTTTAAAAGTAGTGCGTATGTGGATATTGTTAAATGGGGCTTTGCTGTGTTGTGGCGGAAAGAACGGCTCCCACATTAAAAAAAAGCTGGAGGGGTGTCTCTCTCTCTTTATGGGATCCTGTCAAAGTGCATTTTCGCTTAGAGTTCCAAAATGCACATTGCGGTTTGGTTTCGCGTTTGGCTGCTGTTGTATAAATATAATTGTGCCAGCTTCAGAGCACTTGTGCTCCAGAGACTGCTGGCGAAAGTATGCGTTTTAAATTGTTTTATCTAGAAATAAGGCATCAGTGAGTGACCGGATTCTTTGAGCTCTATTCCGGTGTTTACTGACAGACATAACAAGAGTAGGTGACTTTTAGCCTCGGCATGGGCGAACATAAAGATCTTAAACATCCCAGCTCCGCATTCTTAACATGCCAAAGCAAATATATTATTTCCCTCTCTCTCCCCCTCCCCCCTTTCTTTCTCTCTCTCACAGGTAGCTTTTAACTTGTGTGGTTGTTGCTCTCTTGTCTTGGAGTGGAACTAGATGTTGCTAGACGCACTACTTTGTGTATATTTTGTCCTCGTGGCAACCTATAACATTCTACAATGCACAATGTGATGTCATCACCCGTTGCATTTTTCTGACACCAGGATCAATGATAGGAGAGGGAACACATGGCAGAATGTTATGTTATTTTAGATTTTTGTGTTCCTTGGGGCAGGGAGAGGTTTTGCTTTTCGCTTATATTGTATTATTCTATAATATACCACATAAGGGAAACATGCCATGCAACTACAAGTCTCAGAACCATTGAATCCATTGTCTTGGCAATCAGTGTGGTACAGGGGGGTGGCATTTCCCTGGACTGGGAAAATCCAGGTTCCAACATCCATTCAGTCATGTTTTTGGGGTAGCCTTCAGTAAGTCCCTGTTATGCCAACCTCAGAAGGTTATTGTGAAAGGAAAATGGGGTATCTTAAAGGAAATCCACAGGTAAGCAACTTATTTGAGATAAGCCAGTCCTCTCTAGAGATGTGAAGGCACTGTCAAAAAAAAACAAGAAAAGAATCAGGGGAAAACCCCAATTTCCTTCTTTCCCTCCCCTTAAGACTTCTTCCTGGTTTTTCCAATGGGGGGAAATGGAGTTAGGTTTTGTTGCCACAGAATACCTACGGGTGTAAAGAAATGGATCCTGGGGAGGTTTAGCTGAATGGCAATGTACAGTCATTAAGAACCACGTGAGTGCATTGACACCCCCCCCCCCGAGATATGCATATGTCCCCTCTATCTGTACATTCTGGGGATAGTGGGTGAGGAACAGGAGCAGAATGCCTGCTAGCATTGCTTCATAAACTCTGCATGTTCAGGGCGAATGTGAAAGTGGCCTCCTTGCCCAGAGCCAAATACACATAGGGCTCCTTCACAGTACTGGGAACCCTGATTGCCCCACAAACCAAGCTGTACACATGTACAGCAGTTTGCACACATTCTGCTTTTACACTCATTCTGAACACGTGGGTGCCAGGTAGCATGGGCAGTGTGGGCACCAATACCAGCAAAGTTGCCAGCAGGTGCAAGCCACTACCCAAGTTTATTTATCGTGTGAGGAGGGGGTTGTTTAGTATAGACATGCTAACATGTCATTTCATGGATTTGGAATCTCTTCATGCGCGGCCAAGGATTCTACTCTTCATATTCATATCTACGTGCCTAAGAACACAAGAGTGGTCCTTCTGGATCAGGCCAAAGGTTCATTTTGTCCAGCATTTTGTTTACATCAACAGCTGGCCAGATGATGAGAAAGGGCATGGAGGCAACAGCTCCCCCATGTTGTCTGCCCTCCACATCTGGTGTTCAGAGGTCTAATGCCTCTTAACATGGTAACTTTCAACTATCACAGCTGAGAGCTGTTGATACACCTGTCTTCCTCAACTGATAAGAGATAAGAACTACACAACTTTTATAAGACATCTGAAGGCAGCCCTGTATTGAGAAGTTTTTAATGTTTGACGTTTTATTATGTTTTTGTATGTGTTGGAAGCTGTCCAGAGTGGCTGGTGTATAAATAATAACATTATTATTATCATCAGGATTGTATCCTAAATGGGGCCACTGATGAACAAGAGGGAAGGAGCAGCAGGTTTGGAAGCAAACCCAAGGTTTGCAAAAGTACAAAAAGATTTTCCCAGGGGGAAGTCTTAAAAGGAAAACCCACCACTACCAAAACCATCTAGTGAGTACTGTCCATACTCGGTGGCCACAGGGTGCTGAATGTCCATTGGTGTGATGGCAACTGGGAGCAATATGGAATGGTGTTCCTGGAAGAGGGCTTGGTTGGGGGCTCCAACCTTGAAAAGAAATGCACTCATGACAACATTTTGTTGCAGGCCCCACTGGTCTAAGCGGATGGCCATTCCGGCATCTTGTTGCTGTGAATCTTATGTTAATTATTCACTTTGTGAAGGAACACCTCCTTTTGCCTGTGTTAACCCTGCCAATGAATCAATTTCACTGCCTGACCCTGCGTTTTAATATTATGAAAGAAGCATGTTCCCTCCCATTCCATAATCTGCAGTTTGAGCATGCATCTAGATGAAATAGCCTGACAGTGCACACTGTACATGAGTAGCTCATTAAAAACCACTGCCATATCCCTTAAAAGGAAGGAGTAAACTCACAGGCAACTCGCATAATAAACAGAGTCAAGCTGCCTTCCACGTCCCTCCCTCCCTCCCAAAGAAACATCCCATTTGTCAAGCTGTCATGCGAGCCTACAAGGATGCCTTGTGACTAAATTTGTGAAATACCACAGAACATTACCAAGGAAGCACTTGTGCATAGAATTGCCGTGTCTCATTTCTCAATTATATGTCAATTAGATGCTGTACATTTTGTCTCTCGTCCCCATTCACATGAGTCACTTCAAACATTTAAATGACAAACACTGGCCTGGACTGTGGGAGGGATATGCTGCTGTTTACTATTAGGGACATTCTGCCTTCTAAGTCGTAAACGGCTGTGCAGGATTCTGTCCTAGCATATAAGCTGGCAGGAGTTTTCTTCTTTTAGTTATGTCTTGGTGTCAGGGTGATGTTGGAATTAACTTAGACAAGTCCCCAACTGGCTTGCTAAATATTGCTTTTGGGGGGAAGGGGGAAGCTGCCTTAAAAGGGAACATAATGTTTGACTGGTGCTTTATATAGCAGAGCTG
Organism: Lacerta agilis; assembly: GCF_009819535.1. NCBI lineage: Eukaryota > Metazoa > Chordata > Lepidosauria > Squamata > Lacertidae > Lacerta > Lacerta agilis. The sequence goes on along the minus strand of NC_046316.1, from coordinate 17,472,863 downwards.
GCTCGCACTGAATTAACATCCCATACAGGGCCGTCTTAAGCCTATCCGGTGCCCTGGTTCAAAGATCCCTCTGGCGCCCCCCTGCGCCCCTGCCGCCTCTCCGCCCGCCTCCCTCCCACGCTGGCCGCCCCTCGGGATGGGGGTGGGCGAGTGGGGGATGAGGGGCGTGGCTTTGGAGCGGGCGGGCACGCAAAGCCCCGCGCCGCTCGAGCGCTCTAGCTGGGGCTCCGGGAGGCGAGGGCGGCCGGCTTGTAGCCTGCCCGCCCGGGGGCGCGCGAGTGCCCGCCCGCCCGGGGGCGGGTGCGGGTTGGGGAGGGGGAGCCAGGTATGCCAGCGGGCTCGCGGGGGCGCCCCTGGGGGGCCTGGCGCCCTGGTGTGCCGCGCCACAAGCCCCTATGGCTGAGACGGCCCTGATCCCATATGAAATTTAATGTTGCTCCCCCAGCTCGCATCATGTTGTGGTATTGCCTCCTCAAGGTTGTCCCAAAAGTAGCTCCATCCCCCTCTTTTTTTGTAAGTAAATTGTGTGAAGGGAAGGACCTGCAATGGGAGCAGTTATGAGCGTTGCAATACCCTTCTTCTAACCCCTATTGTCCCAAGAGGTGTGAGGCATTTGTGTTACACCATTCAGGGTTTGTTTTGAGTTTCACAGTAACCTCCTAGATTTTGATAAGCCAGGCAGCTGCATGTCCTTCATATTGTGTTGAGCTGCCAGGAATGGGGGGGGGGGGGGGGGGTGGAAGAGGGATAACAGTAGAAAGCAACAATTATTTTAGTCTTAGTATTAATGATGAAGTGAGGCTGACTCACCACCTTGAACCTTGCAATGACCATCCATGAATTTTCATCAGGTAGTGGGAGGTTCATGAACTGTTTGCTTGCATATGCATCAAAGGGCAGTAAGGAGTCATGCATGCCCATTACAAAGTTTGCTGAAGCTCCATGGCTGGTGGAATTTTTCATGTGCCATATAGACATTGCATATGCATGGTAGAATTCTGGGTGGTGGCATACAGGTGCTCCAGCAGTACTTAGCAGTGATGTGTTATAACTTAGTTAATAAATCCTCAAATATTGCAGGATATCTACATTTTAGTGTGATTAAGGGGGACTTTATTATGGTTTATGATGTGCCTGGCAGTGACTGGCTTAGTGGCTCTAATGTCACAGAAAGCAGAAATGTCTCTGACTGCCATTGGCTCAGCAGCTCAGAGCCCAGAAACAAGCATGGCAGGCAGCAGGAAAGGTGATACGGAAGAAACGGGGTTTGGAAAGGAAAGGTCCCGAGAAAACAGTGCCAATCCATCAAAGAAAGTGGGGCCGAAGAATGGAGGGAAAGCAAAGGCTAGGGGGAGGAGACTGCAAAGGAAAGAAAACTGAGAGGGCAAAATTGCTCATGACCAGGAAATGCAGGGGTGAAGAATTGCATATTAACTAGCAATAGTATTCACATATTTCAAGAAACTTAATTTTCCACTAGATCCCTTGTTCGTGGCAATAATACAGTCTCATGGAGGTGATACCATACATATCAGCCATGAAATGTTTACAAAAGCCACCCCAATATCCATGGCACGAAGGAAGCAAAGCAATGTCACCTGAGCCACTACTGAGGATTTCTCTTAGCAGCTACTCCTGATATAGCTTAGCAACCTTAGCTTAGCAGGCTAGTAAACAGGAGCTATCGAGAAAGCATATGGAGGGCTGATGCATAATCACTCTGACATTCACGTTTCATGATCTAAGCAAACCATGGCAACTTGATTGTTTTCGCCTCCCATGTAAATTTGCTTTGCAGCCACACATATTTGTAGTTGTTGACTATCACATACTTCAGTCTGATAGCTAGGAGAAGAGCTGGGTGGGGGGGAGCTCTGATCTCTGCCAATAACCCAGGATAGCAGGTATACCATTTTTCCCTGAAGCAAGACATAAACACAAGACACTGTAAGGTTGTGTTTGCACTCACCAGTATGTTGTTAAGACAAGCAGGCAGTCTGGCCCCATGTGTTTCTGTCCCAGGATAAAACCTGGTTCCTGCCACCTCCCTCTGACCATGCTTAGAGAAAGCTGCCAGACTCAGAGACTCGGTTTAACCAACTGCTCCCTTTCCCAACTGTCCCTATAGCCCACACACCTCTGAAAGCATCACCGCAGCAACGCGATCCTGAGTGTTCCAGAAGCCAACTGCCTCCTCAGATTGCCTCATCTTTGGCAGATGTTCTGTCAGCAGATACATCTGCAGACACATCTTCAGACACTTCTAGAACTGTTCGTGTATGAGAGGGCAGGGCAAATGAGATGAACTGCTGTCAAGATCTAAACCAGATCAAGCAGAACAGCCGTGCTTGAATCGGTTTTCTGCTAAGTAGCCATCTAAATGGGTCAGGCAGAATTGCTTTGTTCCACCTTGGGAAGCTCCTCATGTCATGTGGGCATTTCCTGCCCTGTTCAGATCTGTTGAAGAGACTTCACTACACATGCCCTGTCCTTGGGATGCTTGAACATCGATGGCCTTGGAAGAGCAGTGTCATTTCTCTTGAGAATTCTCCCCCCCAAGTGAGGCCCACTGTTTGAAGTTTTTACTTACAAAGTTTAAACAGAGGAGTGAGGAGCTTCCAGATTTGCTAGACGAAGAGCCCACCAACCATGACCACTGAACACTTGTGCTGAGGCTATTGAGGATTAAGTTGAACAACCCTTGGAAGGGTACAGGTCCCCAACTCCTGTTGTAAGGCAACTCAGTTCCACCATGTGTTTAATTTGTGGGTTTTTAATTGGACTATTTTAACTGTGAATCTTAAGCTTCTCTTTATTTAATAGTTACTTGTTTTCATAGGAATCCTTATGAACAATTTTTAAGACTGATTGTTTGGTTTACTCCTTTGTAAGAATGTGTCCTCGAGGTTGTCTTCAAACACTCTTATTGTGAGACACAAATGTCATCCTGCTAGCCAGTGCACAATGTAGGCCTAACAATGGGTATTTCATTTAACAACAAAGCCAGACAAAAGGCTTCGTGCACACTTGTGCATGTTGGGACCGCAAATTCCTCTTCCAAAGTTCATGCTATGTTATGTGCAGTACAAAAAAGCAGTCTGACCCTATGAAGAGTTGGCCAGAGGTCTAAGCCGAATAATTGCAGTGGACTTAAGCATGCCTAATGTTGCACAGGATCAGGCTGATATTTCTTCAAAACATGGGAAAGCACCAATGAGACACGTGAAAAAGCCACTGTATATGGCTCACATCGCTTCCATTTTCTCCCTCCACTTTTGCAGGAAACTATGCCCCAGACACCAATATTTTCCAGCATGCTTGGTTCCGGATGTAGTGGGCAGGTGCAGCCAGATACAGGAGAGAGGAGTGGAGATCCTGTTTATCAAGATGGGAGTCTCATCTCTGGATCACTAGAGGCCCTGATTGAGCGCCTAGTACCCACCACAGACTATTATCCAGATGTAAGTAAATGGTTGGAGTTTTCCTTATTTTTTGCCACCGTTTTCATGGCCTGGGGACTTGAGGGTATGCAGAGCTGCTGGAGGAAACATGGTGCGTGTATTTGCACAATACAGTTAAATTGCTTAAAAAGTCATTTTCTCTCCCTAAGGAGCCTTGTGATCTGTAGTTTGGTGGGAGTTGGGAGGGGGAAAATCTCTAATAGGCTGTTCTCAGCATTATCCAGCTAAGGATCCTGGTGGAGAAAGCCAGTAGAATCAGTAGAACTTTGCTGTGCAGATATGGCCTAGATACTTTTGTTTGGTTGTTGAACTGTCAGCTTTCTCACTTTGCTGGTCAGATCTTTGTTAGTATACACTGCATTTTGAATTTTCAAGCTTTTATTATTTGGATTTGGACTGGGGAGACCTCGGTTCAAAGCTTCAGTTAGCCATAAAGCTCACTTGGTAGCCTTAGGCTGGTCACTCTCTCACGGTTAACCGGCTTCATAGGGTTATTTTGAGGAGAAGCTATACCAACCTGAGTTACTTGGATACGAGGAAATTCATGAAACTAAACATAAACACAAAACAAATGCAGATTTGCTGCATCCAGTGTTTTAAAAATGCACTGTCTGAGTATGCACCTTCGTAAATGCCTTAAGACAGCATGCTGATTGCCAGACCTCAGGAAAATGATTTGATCGTGCCATTTCAACAATGAGGGGCTTATCTCACACAAAAATTAAGTGAATAAATTTTCATATAAGGTATGTTAGAAAGTATCCACCCTTAAACTGGGATGACGTTTGGCAGTGGCTTGAGCCTCTTGGTTTGCATACTGCTGTGACTGTTGAGTATTTAAGTACAGTCATAAATTGGTTTTCGAAAGCCTTGTGACTTGAACGTTTTGGCTTCCGCAGTGTTCCAGTACGTGAACTTCTTTTGGAAGCTGAATGTCCAAAGCGGCTTCCTTGGCTTCCGATTGAGTGCAGGAAGCTCCTGCAGCCAATCAGAAGCTGCACCTTGGGTTTTTGAACATTTTCAGAAGTCGAACGAACTTCCGGAACGGATTCTGTTCGAGAACCAAGGTGCGACTGTACGTACATGCCAAGAGTGGGACAAAATGAAATGTCAAGTAGCATGAGTATTGTTATACCTCAGAGGCCCCAGATTTCAGGGGCAAGCTGCAACTTCACCCTTTAAAACAATTTATTCATACCGGTAGTTCATTCTCCTCCTCCTGCACCCACAATCAAATCTGCCAATCCATGTACCTCTTGAAGGAGGAGAATGTCTGATATACTCAACTTTAGTCACATGATAAAAAGTTATTGAGTCTTGCCAGACTATTAAACCAGTTGTACTGTCCTGTAATTGCATTGCACCTAGTAGACAGGCAGTTCCCATGTATGTGTAAACCCTGGAAGGTGCCATTATCCAGATTATACCCAAGACTGGCGTGCCATTCTTGCCTCATTTCATAGAATCATGGAGTTGGAAATGACACTGAGGATCATCTAGTCCAGCCCCCTGCAATGCGAGAATAGGCAGCTGTCGCTTATGGGGATCGAACCTGCAACCTTGGCATTATCAGCACCACACTCTAAGGGAGCTATCCAGCTGTCTCCTTACACTACTGACATAATTAACAATGGAAACAAAAGTTGCTTTTATGTGGTCTTTGCGCAGATTAAATTCTGGGGCCATGTTAGCACACCATTATAACAACCAGTTACTTCCTCACCCTTCCCAAGCAGAAATTGTCCCACGCCCATGTCTCCAACTGGATACAAATTCCAGAAAGGCAGAAAAAGTTCACTTGGAGTGTAACAAGTTCTCCCACCCCCGTCTTCTTCTGGCCACGCTGGAGGGTAACAGGAAAACTGCAAGGGTGGTTAGTGGGGGGGAAAGGAGAGAGAAGAGGTACACACAGTTCCATAGAGGATTCTATGCATACAGGGCTTCATTTGCCTAGTACACAGGAAAATATTCGTACTCGCAAGACTTCAGCTTTCTGGAGGTTAGGAATGGAATGTGCTTAGCTGCAACCCTTGATGCCTATTGCAAGCAAACATTTCAGAAAAAAATATTCAGACAAAACATTCTGGATTGAACAGAATGAGCTGAAGGGGAAAATATTTTTCTTCTTCTTCCTCAGAAGTTATCACTGCATTCTTGGTCCTTAAGTAACAGTTACTATTTTAGTCTTCCCTTTTACTTGTTCTCTTCCTGTTCTCCTCCACCCCTCCTTCAATTAAGCGTGTCTCTTAGCAACAAGTTTAGGAGCTATAGGAATCCACTTCGACCTTTTCAGTTTCAAGGCCCCAAACCTTCTTTTGTATCGTCTTAAATTGAGCCAAGAGTTCATGGGGTTTTCCCCTTCTCCCAAATTCTCCCCAGCTGCTGGAAACTAAGTGGGGTGTAATTTTCAACCCCAAAGATTCCACAGCCTCATTTTGTTTGCATAGCCATGGTGGCACAAAAAAAATATCATGACAGTTGCATGTGGCTTCCATGCATGGGTACCATTTTCTCCCTGTTGGTGCTGCATCTGAATAGTTCCTTGGGCCAGTGGCTGGTGCTACCATCTAGCATTAACTGGGTCCTGTGTCTAAAAGTTGGAACATTTGCCCAGCATCTGCCTAGGATGTTGTTTTGGTTGACGCTGATAGTTGTCAGTGTTTGGTGAATGTTTGGAATGGTCTAATCTGTGTAAAACTCCCCACACATAGAAAAACAAGCCTGTTTGGCAGGGGCAAGATGGGGAAGTTGAGCTATCTCTCTGCATGGGTCTTTTGCTTTTCATACGAGACAAAAATTCTTTTTTACAACCTGGGACCTGCAACCTTTGTAAACCCAGGTTACACTATTAATGTTGACTTGGAGCTCCTGTGCAACAAACCTCTGTCCCGACCCCACCCCACCGATTGGCTTTTAATGATAAGGAAAGTGGCAAGAAGTTGGAATAAGATTTGCTTTGTTTAACCTCTTCACAAACAAATCAGAATGAATGCTCCATAAACAGCCAGTGTCTAACATGACTGCAAACCTTGTGCAAAAAAATCAGGATGAATGCTCAATAATGAACAGGTCATCTGGAACCAACCTTCATTTCAGTCCTCCTCTTTCTAGAAGTCTATGAATCTATTTTAAAAAGAAACTGCTTCTTCATGCAACATAAGCAGTTTTGAGCAGGGGGAGGGGTGGGCAAAAATCTTTCAGTGGCAAATCACTTGCAAACTTGATCGCTTCCCTCATTTTTCCCCATCCTAAGAATGAAATCAGTGTAGGCTGTTTTTAGAAGAGAACCCAACTTGTTTTTCAGCTCTCACCATTTCTAAGTTCATACATCATTACTCAAGAGCTGGCTCGAGCCTGTCCTTTTTAAGGAAAGCACACGCAAAGGAATGCAGTACGTTAAGTGTTCTCTTGCTGTAATATGCATTTTGCAGTGTTTTTTTTTTTTTAAAAAAAAAATGACATTCAAATTACATTAATCACAGACCACTAAAATAAGCTCATCAGCTGCTTCCCTCCAACTCATTGTGTGCACTTCCATCCAGAACAAATTGTTCACTCCCGAACCGCTCTCACAAAAATGGAGTTGGCAGTAGGGTTGTGCACACACGCCTCCATTCTGAAATGGATCTGGGCCCCAAATTAATTGTGGGATGGGGGAGAAAGCCCTAATGTTTTGTTAAAGTTTTTAACCCTAACCAAAAGGGGGCTAGGGAGAAAGGAGGCACTGTGTCTGTCCCCTCTCCCTCCAACCCCACTGCAGGCTTGTTGGGATGTTGTTTGCCAGCACATTCCCCGCGGGGAACATACCGGTGAAGGAGACCCCCGCAGCCAGCAGGACTGAGCCCTCTGCCCACTGGCATTTAACTAAATCTGGTGCACAGCCCTAGTTTGCCGTGTCCACTCTAGGCTTGGCTGATGTATCGATACATCACCCTGGACCAGTATGAGGGCCAGAGCATGATGGCTGCTTCACCCGGTGGTATTTCGTGGGTGAAGCATCTGCCACTCCTGAGTACCTCTTCTCCTGTAAACACATTTTTAAAAGGGTGTCGGGGAGGTCTTTGGGATCAGGGCTTCTTTTGGATGCAGACTGGGGGATTCAGATGCTGGTTTGGGCCCCCAAACCCCCCTGTAAAAGAATACTGGGTTATCTAGGGGCAAAGTACCCTCCCACACCCTAATTACCCACACTTCCAGCATGTCTGCGTGCAGCATTTGGCATAATGAGTGATAGTGTATTTGAGGCCACCTCACTGTAGACATTTAAAAGCCGGTACCGGGATTGCAAGTGGGCTGATTTTCTTATTTTACAGGGCTCTGGCACAGAACATCTCAAATCACCTTCCCAGACACTGTTGCCTGCCTACACCATCTCACATGGCAGTACTGTATGTGAAATTGGGGTCAGGTAGGCACAGGTTTGGACACCCACCCACCTGAATGCAATCAAAGATGTTGTGAAAGCTAGACCCACCCACCCCTCAGTGTCTTAAACGGTTTCCCTGGTTTCCTTTTAACATATGGAAACCTATTCAAAATGTTAGGGACGCTGCATGTGCCAACCTTTTCAGAGAAGTGTCTCACTCCAGACTGTGTGTGGGAGGGCTCAGCTGTAAAGTATTCCCCGCATAAAAAGCCTCTCTGCACACTGAAAGTTAACACATTAAGGAAAAGACATTGAATTTTGAGGCATTGCTCCCTACCAAGCATTCTGAGCAGGCCCAACTCCAGGAAAAGACGTTACCCAATTTATATTTGGTATAATTGACTTTCTTTCAAGGAGCTCAGTGCAGAATTTCTGCCTCACAGCAACAGTGCCAGGAAGGTTTCGCTAAGAGATATTGGACTTGCCCCTGCACAACCCCACGGGTTTCAGAGCCAAATGGGAATTTGAACCAGAGTTTCCTGTATCTAACCCGACATTCTAGCTCATAAACTTGTGACTATTTGCATGGAGGTTGTTTTTCCCCCCTCTGCAGAAGTGTTTTGTCCTGGTTTTCCCCAGGTATTTCCCCATCTTCTGAACACTGGGGAAATGCCACACAGGCCTCTGTAGCTTCTTGTTTTGCAAAAACCTTTTGTCCACGAGAAACAAAACACGTTGGTCTCAAATGCAGAACCACTCCTGGAGACAGTGAAACCTCTGGCCTACACAAACAGTAATTGAGGCTGAAAAACTGTTACTAGACTAGACTTGTGCTATTTTAGACTGCAGGTGATAATAAGGGACGGCGTATGTTTGAATGGTTTCTCCCACAATACACATGCACGCACACACACTGCACATTAGAAACTAACCTGTAGAAGCAAAGGTTAGGCTAGAATCATTATCCCAGATGTGCAAGATCTCTTGCGGCATTATGAAGAAAACAGTGCAAACATATGGCAGGAGAGCAGCAGGTGGAAGTATATTAGAACAGCGTGCCTGCTTTGACCATTTTTCTCACCTACCAACTTGTGGCAAGGAGTCCTTTATATCAATGGAGGCCCCCTGCATCTCTTAGAATGGAATATTTCTTACAAACCTAGTAATATGGGTTGTGTTTGTTTGGGATTTATGTCTTCTGAATGTACAGTGTAAAAAATAAATTAAAAAACCCACACACAATTTGATCTTTCTCTGCAAACAAGATGGCTAATAATATAAACCAATTTTTAAAACGTAAAGGTATTAAAATATTTTCATGATTCCCTAGTGAACCTGGGAGCCTGATGCCTTAGACCAGGGGTCAGCAAACTTTTTCAGCAGGGGGCCGGTCCACTGTCCCTCAGACCTTGTGGGGGCCCAGACTATATTTGGGGGGGGGGAATGAATGAATTCCTATGTCCCACAAATAACCCCGAGATGCATTTTAAATAAAAAGACATATTCTACTCATGTAAAAACACGCTGATTCCCGGACCGTCCGCAGGCCGGATTTAGAAGGCGATTGGGCCGCATCCGGCCCCCGAGGCCTTAGTTTGGGGACCCGTGCCTTAGACAACCTTCTTGATTGTGATAAATGGAGAAATCGGTGGCCCCGTCTGTATCGACAGCCTTTGTTATTCATGGCTCCCGTCCCACAGCGTTTGAAAAGCCAGTATTCGGACTGGAGTTATCTCAGCTTTAGACAGCAATTTCCTGCTTTATGCAGACTGTTCAGAATAGAGTCCCACACTAGAATAAGTGCAGGGGACTGAATTATAACATGCTGTCCTCAGAAGAATGTGGCCTAGCTTGTTGGAAGAAGGGTCACTGACAGGGCAGAGCTGCTTACATGTCAGATTCTTTGCACTGACACATGTAGCAAAAAATTCTGCCTGGCATACGCCAACACCGCTGTTACCGGTTTTATCCAGTAGAGTGAGGGGGAAATTTATTCAGTTTTCCAAGATAAACCTCTTTCAGTTCTTCCTAACTTCAGGATTGGAATGGAGGTGGCACAAAGCAGCAGGCAATTGGCACGCTACCATGAAGGACTATAGCCACACCTGTCCATTTTACCTTTCATGCCCTCCCAACGTTGGACAGATGGAAATGAACAGTCTTGCAGCACCCTTATTTGCAGATCAAGGAAGAGCCTAAGGCTCTTTCCCCCCACTAAAATTTTGCTGAAGGCTTTCCATAACAATGTTGCATCCATTAACTCTACAGCAGCCTGCCTGTCTTGCCCTGGCTTCAGAAGCAGGATATAGCTAACCGACCACAACTATTTCCTCTTGAAAACAAACAAACAAATGTGAGAATGTTTAATCGCTCAGCGAAACTGGTTGTGCTCATTGCATAATAGCAGCAAGAGGAAAGATGTTGATCTTTCAGTATCATAGTATGTTGGTTTGGAGACAGGAGGTGAGAGTGGAAGTAACTGAGGCCCATGTATGTGCGGTTGCAAACATGTGCTCTAGAATCAAAATGCATCTGCCCAAGCTCTTCCCAGCTCCTCCTCATGGTTTCAAGGGCAAAACATGGGAGATATAAACAGCCTCCTGGTTGTTGCTGTTTACGGAGAATCAGCCTTGGAAGCTGTGATTGTGAGCTGAAGGCTGAAGGTGGAGGGGGCGGCTTAACCTTCCCTCTTTCTGCTGTTTTCCTGCTCAAAATCAGTCCCACACCAAGTTGTTGTCTTGCTCCCAAGGGAAAATACACAGAGTCCCCACATCTTTTCCTCTTCAGAAAGTAAAGCAGTCCAGGGAGGTCATTTCTAAGCAACCAGCAGCAGGAGGGGAAAGAATTAAGCACCCCTGCCCCAGCCTTTCCTCTGCTCACACAGCTGCTCTTCAGTTTTGCGTTAAAAGTCAGCAAACTGTTCTTGTGAAATGCTCAGTTTGGGTTTAAGTTGCAGGTGCTCGGGAGCAGGGCGGGAGACAGAGGGAATGAAAGGCAAGGAAGTCCAGTCAACATATACGTATTGTTATGTACTGGAGTTCTCACCCTAGGCCACTAGGGGTGTTGTGTATATAGTTTCACTCTGCCCACCGTGACTGCAGTTCTCACTCAGGTCCGCACATGCAAATGAAGGATTGAGAGTGCCATTCACGGATTGGGTAGCTAGAGAGAGAGAGTTGCTACTGTTGCATGTTACTGAGTACTATATAAGCAGGCTGGCTCAGCCCTTCAGTTCAGTTCAGTTCCAGCCTGAGAATAAAGAGAGCTGCTTGGAGAATCACTGTGTCGTCTGCTATGTCCATCCACTACTTAATACGTATGCTAGTAATGACGTTTTAAATAAGCACCCTCAGCATCTCCCTCAAAGGCAAATTACGGACTGTGGGTTGGTTCCAGACTGTTAGTTGAACCTAGGCCTCACTGGGACAGATTAGACAAGACGTGAGTCCCATTGGTTTCAGCGGGAACTACCGTATTTTTCGCTCCATAGGGCGCACTGGACCATAGGGCGCACCTTGTTTTTAGAGGAGGAAACAAATATTTTCCTGGTTTTCCTCCTCTAAAAACCCTGTTTTTTTGAGGATCAGCTAAAAGTTTTGCAGCTTTTTTTGCAAAGGGAAAAGCCCTGGTTTTTTTGAGGATCAGCTAAAAGTTTTGCAGCTTTTTTGCAAAGGGAAAAGCCCTGGTTTTTGAGGATCAGCTAAAAGTTTTGCTGCTTTTTTGTAAAGGGGGGAAAGCAAAGAGGAAAAGCCCCATTTTTATGGGGTTCAACTCACATTTCTGCAGCTTCTAAAGGAAAGGGAGCCTTTTCTACAGTTTCCAGAGATAATCTAATCAGCCAGTCACATGTCGCTGGGGAAACAAACAACCTCCCTCTGCAGCACATTCAACAATGAAGGGCGGGGCTGAAAGGGAGCCGGGACTCTTATCTCTCTCCTGATCTCTTGCTGATGAGCTGCTGAGCGGGGTCCTTTCAACACTCCCTTTTCTCTTTGTAAAATAAAAAGCATGATCCTCTTTTGGCCCCTGGGCAATTCAGCTCCAGGGACCACCATTCGCCCCATAAGACGCACAGATATTTCCCCTTACTTTTTAGGAGGGAAAAAGTGTGTCTTATGGAGCGAAAAATACGGTAAGTTTGACTAACTTAGTGTGCGTTCTAACCCAATGTTTTACCAATGACAATCATAACACAGATACCATCTCTGATAAATGTTTGTTGGAATCCTATTCCATCACAGAGAAAAGTAAATCTACTGCATACAAGAGAAACAGGGAACCTCTGGCCCTCTTAGATGTTGCTAGACATTAAATTGCCTCATCCTTCATCACTGGCCACTCTTGTTGGGGTGATGGGGTCCAGCAAATTTGTTGCAGAGAACATGGAACAAGAACTCAACATGGGGGTGCTATCTTCAAGTTCATGTTCTGTAATGTTTGCTTCAATTTACATTGTGTCCTGACATCATTACAATGTGTGTGTTTTTGTTCCACCAAGCAATGATATAAAGTGAGGTGGGGGGAATGCTCATTTTAATGTCAGGGTAGGTGTTCACTTGAACTAGAAGCTTGGGGGACACAGTTCAAACTGCAGGGTCATCTTCTTTGTATATTACATCCAGTTCTGCACTTAGTACAGCTTGCTGGCAAAGGAAGGAGAACAGGGGAACAGGAAAATATGTGAAGTGTTTATCACTTGCAAACACGCAACTGTAACCTCTTGTCCTGTCACTGTCAGCTGAGTCAATAATTTGTCACAGCAAGCTTGGCTATCTTTGTGTGAGCAGACAGATTGGAGAATGAGTCTTTTTTTCCTGCTTTGGTCAAAGGTTTTTGACTTATCATAACTTGAAATTGTGCATTAAATAACAAGAATGAATTGATAACCTTATGCCAAAGAAACAGATGCCAGTTGCTACCCCTCCCCCCAAAAAAGAAACCAAGCTTGCTTAACAAGCTTACCTCCATTTTACAGGTGGTTCTCAAATATCAGCAAGGGAAATCAAGGGCATTTATTATTATTATTATTATTATTATTATTATTATTATTATTTATATCGTAAGATCTCAGGACAATTCACACAATAAAATACAGTGGTACCTCTGGTTATGAACTTAATTTGTTCCAGAGGTCCGTTCTTAAGCTGAAACCGTTCTTAGGCACGCTTTCACTAATGAGGTCTCCCGCTTCACACACGCCTCTGGCACGCAATTTCCGTTTGCATCCTGGGGCAAAGTTCGCAACCAGGAGCAGCTACTTCAGGGTTAGCGGAGCTCATAACCTGAAGCATTCATAACCAGAGGTGCTACTGTACAGGATAAAAACAAAATAAGTAAAAGCAAAACAGCAAAACAATAACTCCCCCTTCCCACATACACATTTAAATGGCTGTAGAATATTAATCAGCCAAAGGCCTAGTTGAAGGGGAACATTTTCGCCTGGCACCTAAAAATATATAATGAAGGAGCCAGGCGAACCTCCCTGGGGACAGCATTACACAAATGGGGAGCCATTACAGAGAAGGTCCATTCTCATGTTGCCACCCTCCAGACCACACGTGGAGGAGGCACACAGAGAAGGGCCTCAGATGACGGATGCAGAGTCTAGGGCAGTTTATATGGGGAGAGGCGGTCCTTCAGGTATTGTGGTCCTGAGCCATCACTTCAAACATAAAATTAAGATTTTCAAATAGTATAGAAACACCCCCCCCCAAAAAAAAAACACTCCAGCAACAAGCGTAAGAAAACAGCAAGGACTGTAGTGAAGAACTCAAGATATAGATATTCCTAAGGAGCAATCACATGAGCTGAAAGGACATATATGATCTAGGCCTAAATCAATGGGGAGGGGCCTACACCAGTATTTTTTTTTAAGGTTAAAGTCATAGCATAACTGGACATAGGTCGTTTGTCTCCCAAACTAAACAGGCATTCTGAACATCATGAAACTCAGTACACATAGCCTTCTCCAACCTCATATTAATGTTCTATCAGTCATGCTTCCTTCGTGCTCCACTCCCTTCTACTGTGATGAGTTCCAGACCTCTGAACATATGCTGCCCCAGCTATTGATAATTCATCTGTCCTCAAGCGAGTTTAAGATCTTAGTAATTCTTCCATAGATCATAAGTTCTGCATTAACATGATGGATTCACTCAGCTAGGCATTAAAATGTAATGTGTGGTGGGGTTTTCTATAAAAATAAATGGTCATATATTTTGCAAACGTTAGCTGCTCGTCTCTGGCAATAAGATGGAGAGAGGGGAAGAGAAGCATTATATTCTGTTCTGCAGATTTAAGATGATTCATCTACAGTGGAGACCCGGGTTACACACACCCCAGGTTGCGGACGTTCAAGTTAAGAGCGCCCACAACCCGGAAGTGTTTCCAGACCCCCGGATGCACAGAACGCTTCTGCACACTTTGCGCATGCGCAGAAATGCTCAAATTGCGCCACTTCCGGGTTTTGGGTTTTTTTCTTGTGCGTTTGGGATACACATGCCCGCGTTACGCACGGCGACCCGGAACGGATCATGTGCGTAACCCGGGGTTGCACTGTACTTCTGTTCTAGTACTGTACTCAGCTGCTGTTGAAAGAGGTGGGAGAAAAAGACACTATGTGACTGGTACACACTGTGGGCTGATACATAAAATATGTAGGATTTTCAAAGGGAACATTTCAACATTACCTGCACTATCTTCAAAGGCTGTGGCCTAATCACAATTGCACACTTGTTGGGAATCATGGATCCTGCAGCCACCACCCAAATAGTTGGCTTGACCACCGTAGCATTGCAGAAAAACAAAACAAAACAAAAAACCCTACAGGATTTATTTGCATATTATCAGACCCATGCACATTGTCTCTAGTGATTTAATTGACAGGCAGGGCACTTCCAAATGGCTGCTGTTTTCAGGTGGCATTCAATAGCATATTGGCACATTCAGGTTGCACAGTTAAAGCCGGTATGAAGATTTTGTGTGACAAAACTGCTTTCCACAAAGATTGGACTTTTTGCAATAAGGAGAGTGATGGGGAAATAAATATTGGAAAGTGTGGAATAAAACTTGCTCGATGCAATGTCATCTAACCTCTTCACAAACAAATCAGGATGAAACAAAATAGAAAATTCTTTCCAGTAGCACCTTAGAGACCAACTGAGTTTGTTCTTGGTATGAGCTTTCATGTGCATGCACACTTCTTCAGATACCAGATGCATGCACATGAAAGCTCATACCAAGAACAAACTCAGTTGGTCTCTAAGGTGCTACTGGAAAGAATTTTCTATTTTGTTTCGACTATGGCAGACCAACATGGCTACCCACCTGTAACTAAATCAGGATGAATTCTGAATAAGCAAGTCATCTGTAAGGGGTCTTAGATAAGGTTGCCATATTTTAAAAGGTGAAAATCCGAACACAAAAGTTGTTGAGCTTTCAGCTACTTCACTGCCCGGATGTATGGCAACCCTACCTTAGATACTGTGTCTCAAGCAGGAAGATGAGGTGATCCTGAGGCAAGACAGTTAGACATGATCTACTGCCACACTATGTATTTTCATGCATGTTTTTCTTGAACAGCTAGGATTCTCCCACTGCAGTCCAAAGGCAAAAATATGAAAACAGAAACCTCTTGCATACAATAATTATATTAAAGTCTTTGCGCAATAAATTCAGTTATCTTCTGCTTTCTGGCACTACAACAACTTAGAGATAATGAATCACAGTCAGTAAAAATAAAATATCCCTTGGTGGTCTTGTGGCTTTGACCATAGGAGAAGCAGGGAGAGAGAGAAATCCTCATTCACTGACAGATGGAGAGTCAAGGGAGGCATAGAGAATGAGGGGTCTGGAGAATGGAGAGCATTTGACTTTGTCAAGCAATGGTACTGGCACACAGTGCTAGGCAATTTGGTAGGGATAATTCACAAATTATACATGTCTGCTGTACTGTTCGCAAGCTGTGCTATGTATGTTGTCTGTACAATGAAATGTTCAGATTAAATTCAGAGCTGAGGGTGTACACCTGATCCTTGCAGCCTAAAGTCTGCAATTCTAAGCCTGTTTATAAACCCCATTGAATTCAATAGGACTTCTGAGTAGACCAGGTTAAACTGCATTGGTACTAACTACATGGGAAGTTACTTGGTGGGGAAGGGATTACTCTGGGAATCCTGTGCCTCCTTAGAATTAAGTTCCATTGATTCTTAACATTTTCACAAAGATTTCAGGAAGAAAGATCCATATTCCCCTTAGAAGGAAGTCCATACTCCTTACTCTAACTCTGTGCAGACTAAGAGGGAAATGTAAACACAAATTATTACACAGAACAAAGACTGCAACTCTAATCTAGAAGTTTTGTCTTACTTACATCAAGCTTGGTTCACACATGCATGGTTACTACATGATGGCTGACACATGTAAGGGCTTGCAGGTAGAAATGGATAATGATCTAACACTACAGACAGAAGCAGAAAATTATTTACATTTGCAGGCCTCCTCAGGCATTAAAAATGTGTACAATGAACACATATAGAAGGGGCCAAGCATGCAGGACTCCCTATAGAAACACACAGTTTTACGGCAGAGCCACTACTACTGTGCAATCATTGCACCTGCTTTGAACACCTTGTGATTGTTGTTATCATCATCATCATCATCATCATTATTTATATATCGCCTTTTGCCCAGACCAGGACTCAAGTCTTACATAGCCTGCAACCAAGAAAAATCACACCCTCTGTAGAAAAATGTAGTTATCTGTGTATGTAAATATGTGATGCAGGCCTTACTTCCAAGTAAACTGTGATCTGCTGGTATGATTTTTTGAGAACATAAATACATATGTTAGTATGTAACTCAAAAACTTAGTCTATTTTGGCTGGTGGTTGTCAAAATGATACCAGTTATCTAATGATTAGATTCTAACCCTGAGAAGACTACATTCACATGCCCTTTGCTAATTCTTTTCCTTGTCTCTCCAACACAGAGGACATATATCTTTACCTTCCTACTGAGTTCCCGAGTCTTCATTAACCCCCATGAACTTCTGGCTAAAGTGGGGCAAATCTGCCTTAAACAGAAGCAGCAACTGGAGACTGGAGTCGAAGCAGACAAGGTATGTGGAATACAAAGCTTCTCGCTGGTTTAGGAGCAATGTATTTTTTCTTCTCTCCCTGAAATCTCTACATCCTCTTGTCAAACAGGTTCTTCCAACTAACAGATACAATCTCCTAGTCACCAGCTGTACCCTTTTGCTAACCTATTTGTTTTTGCACGTGCTGTATATTCCGGTACTCAGTAATATGAACTTTACTGCCAGTTGTACTTACTGAAACTGGCACAGTGCTATTGCTGTGGGTAGGAGAACTGAATCTCATAGCTGTGTTCGTGCACTGAGAGACCATGTTGGCTGTTTTGCACAGCAATGCTGCCGGGGTAATTGCATTTACATCGCGATAAGCACGGCTGTGTATGTCTTCCTTGAAACAAACACCTGTAAATTTCACCTTAGCAGCCATTACTGAACGTACCTAGGCATCATCTGAGTCAAATGTTAAAACAAACAAAACGTTATCTGTGTGAGACTTTACAGAGACAGCATCACATCCAAGGTGCCTACAAAGGCAGCATTCCCAGGCCATAGATTCTGGGCATACTAATGCTACACGTGTAGGAAACACACTGCAATTTATACCTAGCAACAGCCATTAATTTATCTTATGTCAGACTGTTGCCAAAGATCAGGAGTGGGACCTGTTAGAAAAATGGACGGGGTGGGAGAGTTACTAGACTGGGATAGCTCAGTCAGTAGAGCACGAGACTCTTAATCTCAGGGTTCGAGCCCCACATTGGGCAAAATATTCCTGTACAGTCATACCTCGGGTTGCAAACGCTTCAGGTTGCGTACTTTCAGGTTGCGTACTCCGCAAACCCGGAAGTAAAGATCCACGCGCAGAGCATTCCATGCGTCCTGCATTGTCTGCGCATGCGCAACAGCACAGTCTCACGCTTTCGCGCATGCGCAAAATGGACACTTGGGTTGCGTACTTTTCGGGGTGCACACGGCACCCTGGAATGGATCAGGTACGTAACCCGAGATACCACTGTATTGCAGTGGGTTAGACTACATGAACCCTCATGGTCCCTTCCAACTCTACAATTCTCTGATTCTGTGAACTAGCATTGATTCTACCTATTATAACTCCCGGCTCCACTTACCATTCACTGTCCTGCCTCGCACCTCACCAAGCCCATTGGGCACCACTGTCCCCAAACAAATAAGTTGCTTTAACAAGCCCAGCATACATATACATTGGGATTGATCCTCATTAAACCATGTAGAATGAATCATTCCTTTGCTTTCTCCATGCTTCTGGGCATCCCCACCAGAAGAGAATGGCTAAGGATAGAGGAGCGATGCATTGGAGTCTAGGAGCCCTGTCTCCTCCGTCCTTTCAAAAGCTTGCAAATATTTATTCTCAGGACATTATTTGAAGTCTTTCTTGTGTCACACTGTCATATTCCAGAGACACCAACCTTTACAGATTAAGGGGAAATGGTTATGTATCAAGATTCTGGTTTCCTCTTCTCAAATGTTGGAGGAGACTGCATCATTTATTGCATCTGTTGAGCTTTCTTCAGCAGAACAGTTCTCATTTTAATTTTGTCCATGATTTGCTGAGGAATTGTGAGTTCTGAAAAGTCATAGTGCTGCCAGTCAAAGCTTACTACTGTGCAAAACAGATGAAACACACAAACAGATCTCTGATGCACTGTGATAAGTTACCTGTATGAACAAACTATTAAATCAAATACTGGTTGGGTGGCGTGTCAGCAGAAACCCTGGCAAGAAACCAGGCTCTGTGGTTATGTGCTTAGTACTTATCATTCCTTTATTAATGACATCACCAGCCACTAGCAAAATCTCACAGAAAATGTTCCAAGACACTAGCTGACAGATTAAACACAAACTTTAGCCCTGCTCAGATCCACTTGGGAGGCTTTTGCTGCTTTATTTGACAAGGGAGAGGGTCTCGGTGTTTTAAAATACCACGTTTTCATAAATATGTCAGAGGGCTGTTAACCCTGCCAAAAAGTAGCAAGTTAGCTTTACAAGACTATATAATATGAAAAGGGGGGGAATCAGATATTGCCCTCCTTAGGGAACAACCAGAATGTAATTCTTAGCTAGAATCCAGAAAATTGCTGAAAAGGTAGAACTATTTAGGACCTGCATGCATGATAGCTGTCAACCCTGCCCCCCCCCACCAGTAAAGCAAAGGAGTGCTGTTTCATTTCTTTGAATTTTCCACTGCCAAAATTTTCCACTGGGTATGTGTCAAATATAGCAAAAATAGTTATTATTATTATTTTAAAAATCCCACTCTCTTCTCTTTGAACAGCTCAGTTTGATTTATTGCAGTGTTTCTCGAACTTGGGTCTCCAGCTGTTTATGAACTACAATTCCCATCATCCCTGACCCTGACCACTGGTCCTGCTAGCTAGGGATGAAGGGAGTTGTCGTCCAAAAACAGCTGGAGACCCAAAGTTTGGGAGACACTTATTTATTGTGAAACTAACAAGCATCTCAACTGGGGGTGGGGAGTACTGATACTTTCCCAGAAGAACTAATTGCCTAAAATAGGGGGGGGAGCCTGTGACCTTTCAGATCCCATCTACAGCTGCCATCACCCCTGGCCATTATGGGCCCTGCTGGTTGGAGATGGGAGATGAGAGTCCAGCAATGTCTGGAAGTCCACATGTTCCCCTTCCCTAAACACTTCACTGTATCTTGAATTTCTCCACCCTGTTTGTGAGGAGATGAATTGGGGGAACCATTTCACTAGATTTCTTTCTGGAGGAGGAGGAGTTCTCCAACTGTTCCTTGAGGGTGTGGCTCATTAGCACAGCTTCTTTGTCTCTTCGCCGCTGAATATTTTTGTCGCTGATGCTGCAGATGCAGCAACTGTGCTGGCAACTTGGCCATCAATTTGCATCCCACCCAATTCCCAGTGCCACTCGAGGGCAGTTGGAGGGGGAAATGGTGGTCACCATGATAAATGACAGAGAATTCTGCAAAATTGACTTCTTTTTTGGGAGGGTGGGGGAAAAGATCTTGACTATTTTCTTAGAAAAAAATGTGTATTCTAAGAAATTTTGGCTCAGTTCTAGTTTTCTTTCAATCATCAAGCGCACAGTAATCAAGCACAGTGAAATTAAAGGATATATATTCACATGTGAACCTGGTCTTTGGAATTTTAGGAGTAGGCATGGAGGGTGATTGGCCAGTATCCTGCTACCAACCCTTCAGAGACTGCTGCTTAAGTCCTCTGTTTCTCCTTCCACACATCACTCTTTCCTTGTTAACCTTGGGGACAAATGTTAAAACACAGAGTCTAGCCCAGGAACTGCCAGTTTCCAGTTTCCATCCTAGATGCTGCATTTGCTGGATGGTAGAACAGTTGTTCCTTGCAGCTCTTGAACGACCCTTTTCCAGAATTCCTATGTAATCTGGTTAGACATTAATATCCCAAGCAAGTGGCTAAGTCTCCAGCAGATTGTGCTTTGGTGAGTTAAGAATCAATAAAGAGCTGCTGGGTTATTTTTCTTTAAAAAAACAACAACCAAAGCCTGAAATACTGGAGCCTAAGGATCACTTTCTTTATGTTAAGCAATCACAAGGCATTTTCCCCTTTCTCTGAAAAGGGAACCTGTCTGCTTGACATCCCCTAGAGCTCTGTAAATTCCCAGGCCAGGGTGGAAATCACGGAAGGAATAACCCTTCCCTTGCTGTGGGTGGGGAGAAACTTAAAGCAACTGACTAGAATGACAAACAAAGGAAATGGTTGCTCCCCCAAACTTTGCTGAGAGCATTATTTCTGCTCCTTCTCACAGCAAAACTTAAATCATTTTCTCTCGCTGAGAACTTTAATTAAAGGTCATTAGCTAATATACCCAAGCAGGGTGAAGAAAAGGTACAACAACAGAGCTATTAGGAGAAATGAATAAGATGCCCTGTGACCAAGGAGTATTTAGGAAGTCCCCACCCTCCAAAGCCTGGATGAAGCTTGAATGACGCAGTAATGAAGGAAATCTAAATTTCCAACTCCCTCCAAAAATGCTCCATTGGAATATGCTGATACTAGACTCCAGCCAATATGTAATGAAACTAGAAGAAGGATCTTGCCTCGTGACACCTGATTACAACATTGAAAGACGTGCACGTTCCTTGTATAGTAAATGCACTGGATTTTGGGAAGTATTGGAAATGACACATGGTCCAGTTCAAGGTGCCCAATGGGCATTTGCTGCAGGAATCACCACCTCTCCTAAATATTTACATTGGATTTAGGAATGAGTTAGACTGTTGGTCTATGCAGCTCAGTAACTGGCAGCAGCACTCCAAGGTCTTAGGCAGGAGTCTTTCATAAGCCCTACCTGGAGATACCAGGTTGAACCCAAGATCTTTTACATGTCATGTATATGTTCTGCCACTGACCTATGTCCCTTCCCATTTTGCAAGCTTGCTCAAAGTGCTGGTTTTGATTTTCAGAGTCCCAAAAGCCCTGGGCCCTCAGTATCTGAAGGAGCACCTCAGCACTTTATTCCTTCATATTCATTATGATATTCAGAAGCAGCTCTGCTTAGGGCAATCTTTGCAAACCTGGAATGCTTTCTCGTCGTTGTAACTCTCCCTGAGAAACCCACCTGGCCAAACCTTCTTTTGTTAAAAACAAAAAACAGCTTTTGAGCTGCCAGAGAAGACAGTGCCTTTCCTTCACCATGCCTGCTTGTCTGTGTGTGTTTGTGGGGAGGTTTACTATGCATTTTAAACATCATGCATTAAATTGGCATGAAACCGTATTTATTTTTATGTTGATATTTTGTAAGCTGCTATGAGGACTTGCAGCGCTGCGGGATGCATAAATAAATGCCACAATCCAGCCACAGTTAAAAGCGCTTTCGCTTCCTGTTGTTTTTAACGAGGAAGCTAAGCATGCGCTTAAATCAACGTGCTTAACTTTGACTGGCTAATGTCTAAAACAAAATAAACCCAAGGGATGCATTGTCTGTATGGAAGAAGCTGGGGAGACAGAGCTTTCTGACAAAATGTGCTTTAAAGCCGTAGAGCAAGCCGCTAAAACTTTGCATCAAAGGTATCCCTTAATTTTCCCTTTCTTTTATGGCTGTTGAGACAGCTGAAAGAACCAAGCTGCCCCCCACCCCCGCCACACCACACTGATGCAAAGCCTTGAGGATGCTGAGCTAAGCATTAGACACACCTGCTATCTCTTTTTAATGCTCTCTATTTGGAAGAAAGACAGAAAGGGATTTGTAAGACCAGCTGAGACTTTAGCCTAACACAACTTGTTTTTTTCCTTTTGTTTTCATATGCCACTGTTAATGATTCAAAGATTTGGCAATTGGGGTGCCATCTGGTTACCCAGAAGTCACCGTCAAGGAAAGTCTCCTTGGCTCATTGATTAACCACTCTGCATTCTTTCCTAGGCAAAGCTTAAGTCCTTTGCTGCCAAGATCATTCAGCTGCTGAAAGAATGGACTGAAACCTTCCCCTATGACTTCCAGGATGAAAAATCTATGAAAGAGCTGAAGGAAATTGCTCACAGGATCACACAGTGTGATGAGGTAAGGGGGGGAAACACACACACACACATGCAGGTGGAACAGACACCACCAGCACCCATCCCAACCTATAATTTGTCTTGACAGGTTACAAATATTTGCTAGATGCGTTGAGGCACCACAACTGGTGATCATGACTTGCCTAAATGGTATTAACAGGAGCAGAGGAGTTGGCCCCTTCCACCTCTTCAGGGACCTCTTACTCCTCAAATTTTATGTACAACTGACCACACCACCACTATTGAGTAACTCATGGTGCTTGCTACCATTGCAACCCCCATATGGAATTAGTCTTAATGTAATCCTAGCAATGAGAGCCCAAGCCATCATATCCGTTTCCCTTGCTCCCCCTAATCTCAAGTGATGAGTGCTGAAGACATGAGCCCAGAAGGCCACTGGGGTTGGGGGAGAGGGAGGTATCAGTTTGCTCAAGGAAGCCCAGAAGAGCAAAATGCTGTGGGTTTTTTTAAATTAAATCAAAAACAGATCTAAGTGGGTAGCCCTCTGCCACACCAGAAAATACAGCTCAATGAAAACTGAGTGCACTCAGTAGCCAGGAACACTAAGAATCAACTGGAATAGAAAAACAAGAGTTGGAAGAGAGTGGAATGTCATGTTTGGAAGGAACGGCTGCCTAGAACCCTGAACAGAAGCACTCCTTCTAGGGAGGGAGGGTACACTGCAACATTTTATTGCAGGCTCCACTTGTGTGGCATACTATTGGATAGTGCTTGGATGTTCACAATATTCCTGCAAGGCAACCGGCCTATTTTTATTTATTTTTCTTACTGCTGGTGTGATTTCAACATATTCCATTAGAATTTTCATACCTCACTGTAAAATTAGAAAGGGCTTCTCAGGTAGGTTGGTGGCGATCTGTCACGGGTGTTTTAGCTGAGTTTCCTGCCTTGCAGAGGGTTGGACTAGATGATCCTTGGGGTCCCTTCCAACTCTACAATTCTGATTCTATGATTTGTCTGTGCATCGAGGTACAGCCTACCAAGTAGTGCCAAGGTACAAAATTCACACATGGCGTTGTGATGAAAAACTGCCTATTGTACCTTATATTATGTTGATAAATCAAATACATTCTGAAATTCACAGGGAGTAGGGGATAAAAGGCTCATAACTAGATCCTTACAGCATAATCCTTACAGCATAATCCTGAAGTTGTTTACTCCAAAGTCTAGCTGAGTTCAGTGGTGTTTGTTTCCTGAGTCTATATCTGGTTAGGCGTGTTGCCTAAGTGCCGTATAGGGTAGAGCGAGAAGAATGCTGTCTTTTTGAAATGACTGTTCCAAAAATATATATTTGAGATTGGCCCCAGAGGTTTAAGATTGACAGGCATGTGTCTGTTTAAAATGTTAATGGCCATAAAGACCAGAGTGGTGCAACAACTTTGGCAGCAGCGCAGGATGATTGGAGGTGATGCTTTGATATTAAAGGTGTTGTCAAGAGTAGCACGACAAGTTTCAGGATGTCAGCAATGTTGTTTACCTGCATTTTATTAAGCTGTCACAACCTGAAGGCAAGAGGAAATGATTAAGGCTATGTGCTGGTTTTTTAAATGGTGTGCGCAAAAACACTCGTACAATCTTACACTAAAGGAAAACAATTATATTTTGTTTTATGTTCAGTTTTCATTATCTGGGTCATTTTCAAAATTGGAGGAAACACTCCTGTCCCCTCCTTGTCTCCCATTCATCAGCGAGGCTATACCTGCATCAAGAATAATAAGTTGTAAAAATAATTCATCTTGGTAAAGGCCTATGCTTCTCGGGTTGTAAAATATGCCTACAAACATCCAACAAGATCAACAATAGCATGTGGACCAATAAAATGAGGACAGGGAGAGTCGTGTATGTGTCTGCATACCTATGCAAAAGAACAATCAAATGCTATAAGGCCACCTGCTTATGATGTACAATTTTTGTGCATGTCTACTCAGAAGTAAGCCCCACTGGCTTCAGTGTGATTTACACCCAGGTAAGTGTGCCTAGGATATCAGCCTGATCTAGACATAGGTGCTTTTCAATTGAGAACCATGTGCAGTCCTTCACATTTAAGTGGTAACGATGTGGGAGCATCAAATCACCATTTGAAAAATCTGACCTTTATGAAGATTGCGTACTCACTCTTGTCAATATATCCCTAAAATGCAATATCTGAAGTATCTGTGGAAACAAAGGGGGAGCTGGTGCATGCCAGAGGCACCAAGCTCCGTCCAATATTGGGGAGGAGGCTCTTTGTGTGTGCGTGACATCACACACACGTGACACTCTGCAAGGAGGCCCAATGAGATTAACCTCTGCTGTATGTTTAGCCATACATTAGTCTAGCCAAGGCAGCCCTCTCAGCCAATGTTTCTGATGTCTATGGCATCCTAGGGACATGGTTCTACTTGTCAGACTTTTG
This sequence comes from Lacerta agilis, assembly GCF_009819535.1. NCBI lineage: Eukaryota > Metazoa > Chordata > Lepidosauria > Squamata > Lacertidae > Lacerta > Lacerta agilis. The sequence goes on along the minus strand of NC_046316.1, from coordinate 17,447,975 downwards.
CTCTTATATGCTGTGGCAACGTAGCAGTCAGGTAATAAACATGCTGACATTGACAATGCCGCTTGCTGTGGAGACTCAAGGATGACACAGACAGGCTGCTTTTGTTGTCTGATTAAGCAAAGATGCAAGACATACCGAGGATTTCAGACATGAGCAGGGCCCAAGTGTATTGCGTAGGCAGTTCTTTAAAGTCTCGGCACAGTAAGGAATACTAAAGGAAGATCAAGCAGCCTACATGCCTATGCAAGCAGGATGACAACACTTATCAAGGTTCATGGCCATGTGCTTGAGGTCACAATTGAGCAACAAGCCAAATTAACACCGACGTCGGCAAGGAGAGTTTATGCAGACTCAGTCAGTTGTGGCAATGTTGCCCCTGCTTATATACGTAACTAGAGCTTGTTTCTAAGGTGAGAGGTGATTGTTCCTCTTCCGCAGGACTTCAGCAAGGCTATACATTACACAGATAACATGGAAAGCAGCCTGAATATTCTTGACTAGATGCCTCTATCAAGGAAAGGTGGGGCATCTTAATATACTCACTTCTCCTCATATTCTCCTGCATTCCTGATGTTGGAACTGATGTTGAACTGTACTTTGGGCTGGGAGACACTGAGCTGGCTCTTTCCTTGATTGTTACCTCCCATGTGATTTGAAACAGAACAGTCCAACTGTTAACTGAACTAGAATCGTAGAATTGTATAGTTGGAATCCTGAGGCTCATGTAGTCCAACTCCCTGCAGTGCAGGAATATGCAGCTGTCCCATGCAGGGATCAAACCTGCAACCTTGGCATTATCAGCACCACACGCTAACCAACTGAGCTATCCTAGGCTAACTAATTGCTGGCTACCTAAGAGTATAAACTGTAAGCTGTTTTAGTAGTTCTATATGACTAGAATTGATTGGCAATTGTAGCTTCCATTCAGGGGCATTGTTGACTCAAGTCTTTTAAGTTTTGGCTGGTATCTCAAATCACTTGGCAATCCTACACAAATCAGAATGATGATACATTTCATCTGCAAAAAGCTCTCCAATCCTCCTGAGGGCTTATTCAGCACATGAACTTACTTGATTCTAATATCCCAGTCAGAAATCTTTCCAGCGTAATTCTGATTAACAAAGAGACAATCTAGAATTTCCTCAGCCAGGAATAATTACCCTAACAACAGTCTGTTTTATTGATTAGGAAAATGGAACTGTGAAGAAGATCATCAGCCAGATGACGCAGAATCTACTGATGACTCTTGCGGCACGCAATCAGTACCAGGAGATCAGAGAGAAGTTCCGCCAACCCGTGACTGACAAAGGCACAATCCTTAAAACAAAGCCTCAGTCGTCACAGAAGGACATACTGAGTGTTTGCTGTGACCCGCTCGTCCTTGCGCAGCAACTCACACACATTGAGCTGGTGAGTTCCTTTACCTTCCATCTACTTGAAGGTTTAGCAGGGCCAGGGAAAGCTGTTCTCCAGCCGAGCTCTGAGTTACGGCTTGAAGGTTTGAGAAAAGTGGCTTCTAGATACAGTATAAGAGAGACTGAAGGAAGAAAGCAGTCTGGCAGTTACAGAGACAATGAACTCGCTTGAGCTGGAGAGAGAAAAGACCACTTGCAACTGATCACTTTCTCACTCCTGCAACCTCTATTAGGAGATTCATTGCATTATCAAACTCTTGTTCCTGACTTGGAATATCTCAATGGGAAAAGGGGAGCGGGAAGGGGAGTCACAGTCAACATCAGAAACTTACCGTCTTCTAAATCGTTCTAATGAGTACTTCAACCACTCAACCCATCCATACATGCTACCAGGACTGGTTTCAAATGCCATCTCAGAGCAAGGCTAACACACCCAGAGCCTAGGAGAGACAAATGAAAGCAAAAATCTTTCCCAAGGACCACCTCTCTTAAAGGTCCAACCACATATTTGCATTACTGTCCCCTGGTTCCCTGACCTGGAATAAGGGATGCCAAATATTAACCTGGAAGCTCTGCTGGTGAATATGCAGCTGTGACATCACCTGCCCCACTACATCAATGGTTATTTTGCCCACCCATCCCTCCTCTCTGCTGTGCTGGGCAGCTAGAATCTGCTTGCTACAGCAGAGAAGGAAAAAAAGGTGGAGAAAGGAGCAATGGAGCAGCAGGATGGGAAGACACTCTGCCACATGTCTTCTCACTGCTCCATGCCCTTACAGAATCTCCTGGTTAGCAACCAGCAACCCAAGCTGACGCATTTCAAAAATTCATTCCTGCACTTTCCATAAGCACCAATTTACGCTGCATAAAGAATTTCCATAAGCACCAATTTACGCTCCCCATAAAGAATCCTAGGAACAGTCGTTTAAAGGTGCTGAGAATTGTAGTTCTGTGAGGGGCAGAACTGGGGTCTTGGGGGGGGGGCGATAAGTGTGCTTTAAATGGATATACGCAATCTTAGGCACAACAAGAATCTGGTCAGGCAGTACCGAAAAATCTAGACAAAGAAAGGGGTAGCAAGAGAGAAAGCGAACTCTTAGGTATGTGTGTGACTCTGCGATGCAGCACAAGGTGTGTCTTTTACAGGACCCAAAGCCTGTTCTGTTAAACAGATGTCAATTAAGATCTGGCCCAACAGGGCTGACTGTCAATCCACAGCTCTCTGTTCCTTGTATGTGTGCTTGCAAAATTGACGGCCTTTGCTATCTTGCTGTATCTAGGAGAGGGTGAGCAACATTTACCCCGAGGACCTCATGCAAATAGTCAGCCACGTGGACTCCCTGGATAATCACAAGGTGTGTACAAAGTGTGAATGCAGTGGCAATTTGAAACAGGGCTACAGGTAACTGTGTGCAGGGCTTATAAAGGTGTTTAAAGTTAAAGGAAAACTTATCTTGTTTCTGTAACAGTTTAAGTGTTATAGTTTTCCCCCAAAGGATCTTGAGCATTGTAGCTTGGTAAGGGACGCGGGTGGCGCTGTGGTCTAAACCACTGAGCCTAGGGCTTGCCGATCGGAAGGTCGGTGGTTTGAATCCCTGTGATGGGGTGAGCTCCCATTGCTCAGTCCCAGCTCCTGCTAACCTAGCAGTTTGAAAGCACGTCAAAAGTGCAAGTAGATAAATGGGTACCACTCTGGCGGGAAGGTAAACGGTGTTTCCGTGCACTGCTCTGGTTTCACCAGAAGCGGCTTTGTCATGCTGGCCACATGACCCAGAAAAAACTATCTGCGGACAAACGTCGGCTCCCTCAGCCAGTAAAGCGAGATGAGCACCGCTACCCCAGAGTCGTACGCGACTGGACTTAAATGTCAGGGGTCCTTTACCTTTTTTTTAAGGGTATGGTATGGGTTAAGATTAAGATCTTTGGCCAGAAATCCCTAGTCTACTATCTCCCACCCAGAACTACAGTTTCCAGGATTTCCTCAAGAAAGAGGTTGACTGTTACACCAGACTAAATCCATAGCGCAGGCTACGCTTTGACAAGCAGGTGCCCTCTAGATATTTTGGACCGCAACTCCCATCAGTCACAGCCCTGTTCTGACTGCAGCTGATGGGAGTTGTGGTACACAACAACTAGTGTAGACACTCCATTAATAGTTGCCCAATCTGCCACATTTAAGTTTACACCCAGTTCCTATGGCACATACCAAGTTTTTGTACACCCAAGAATCGAATGTAAAGAAATAGGAAAATTATCACCCACGGCATTTAGCTAGTTTCTTGAACTGTCAAACAACCAAGCTGCACTTGGAGATGGGAAAACAAAGAGAGGTGTACTCTAAGAGAGGGATAGCCAATGTGGTGCCATTCAGATGTTGCTGAACTCTCAACTCCCAGAAAGCTTGGCAAATGTTCAGGGATTATGAGAGCTGAAGTCCAGTATCATCTGTAAGGACCATACGGCTAGCCCTGCTCTAATAGGACAGCTCCTGTTAAATAAGCTGACTGCACTGATTTCTTCGCTAGCTGAGGCTATTAGTACATTTTAATATATTGTGTATGCATATAGCATGACAGACAAAGTGGGCCTTCTTTTTTGTTCATGCTTTATGAGGCTTAAGCATTGAGGATAAACTAACAAAAAATATTGCTGGATAAGACAATAGCCCCTATCGCTGCCCCCATCCCCTTTGTCTCTTAGGTGCCCTGTGGATTTTATTCAGGTAGGAGGGAGAGAGATCCCTATTTGTGAGCTGCCACCTACACAGCTGGGAGAACATGTAAAGAGCACCTTATGTAGCAGTTCTTTTCTGCAAGTTAGCAATTATGGAATTCAGAGGTCAAGGAAGTCTGCAGGGATATTGTACAAGACTGGGATCTGTCTAGACACAACAACAAGAAAAGATTAAATATCATAATTCACACAAGTACTTATTATTTTGAGCCTCTTTCCTTAAAGTCCCCTGGTAGCGAAGTGTCAGATGCTGTTGTATTTTTTCCCCCAACCTTCCTTCAAGGTTAAAAGCAATTTGAAGTTTCTCAGTTACATACAGTGAGTTGAGTACGCCCACATTAGCTATTGTTCCCTACTAGCATATAATGTTACTGAACATGCAGTCATCTCTTAAATATGACAAAATGGGTTCGGACAGTGTGTATTTCCATTCCCCCTCCCCGCTTGTCATTCCTAAACGCTTATTGTAGACAATATTCAAATCCTTACTATTTTCACAAACACTCCAGGAGGAAAAGCACAAGAAATATACACCCCTTTCTCTCTGAATGCTCTAAGTGGTTTCCCACACAGCTGTCCAGACCAAAAATTCAAAACGATATCAAAGAGAACCAAAATTCTTATTTTTAATGGTGCATTTATAGCCAAAACAATTGGCCATTTTGGGGGGTTTCCCCGCCCACAATTATAATTGTGCAAGGGAGGAAACAACACGGCCATGCTTCATGGCCTCACCCCTTCCTTAAGGGGTGTTTGTCATTGCCCAGACTGTGCATCTCACACATTTGTACAGTGTGGCTCCCCACGTGGAATGTTCTCCCCAGGGAGGCTCGCCTGGCACCATCATTACATATCCAACACTTACAGCAGCCCCATCCCCCGCAGAAGTTACCCTTGCAATATGTAAGAGGTGCACAGACCAGGTGACAAGGAAGTGACATAGCAGGCAAAGCCAGAGACTTCAGCCCTTCTCTCCGACCTCACATAGGCTGTCATCCTGTGAGGTGAGGGGGAATTGCCCATGTAGGGCACTTGATTGCTGGAAATGTCTGAAATGGGGAATACATTTTAATGTATTTTTAATCTTTGTTGGAAGCCGCCCAGAGTGCCTGGGGAAACCCAGCCAGATGGGCGGGGTACAAGTAATAAATTATTATTATTATATTACTTTTGCATCTGACAGAACTGGGAACATAACATTTCCCCAATAACAGAGGGCACCGATCTAGTAAGGAGGATACCACATGGGATGGGGGAGTTCATTTCCCCCACTACGCTGTTGAATCACAGCCTGGAGACTGTGTCTGTCTCTGAAGCATGCAAGTTGAAGTCACTAGTGTAGAGATGCATGGATGTCACTGGAAACAACCATTTTTAGCAAGCGCTTTGTACAGGCATAATTTACAACCTTTCTTTTGCAGTGCCGAGGCGACGTTACTAAGACTTACACTCTGGAGGCGTACGACAACTGGTTTAATTGCCTCAGCATGTTGGTGGCGACGGAGATTTGTAAGGCAAGTACTGACAAGGGAAATGCGGCGCCTGTGAACCAACCAGCTACTCTTCCTTCACTCTCGCAGATTTTGGCACAACTCAGTCCAAACTGCCTTGGCTGAAACTCTGTGTATCTTAGCCACCTCCCACCAAGTAACATCTCCTCTGCTTGGCTCAGGATGCATATGAATATACCCGCTCACGCAAAAATGCAAACCTTTACAGAATATTTGTTGGCACTTGAAGCTAGCTTCCATTTGTATTTTTTGCACCCATTCTCGTCCTATTCTGATTTGACTCGCACTGCATAGCAAAAGCCCAATTCATACATTCCCCAAGCGGCATTACTGCTGCTTCACCTGGCTCCATCCCATGCGACGCTAATACTGTAGGATGTAGTGATATCCCAGGAGGCTACTTCATCACTGTACTTCCCCTTGAGTTCTAGCAGATGTGGCACTGCAAAGTCCCCTGTGACTTTCGCCTCCAACACAATCAAGTGTTTCATATATTTCTGGAACTTTATGGGATGCGGGCTGTGGGAAACAGCAACCATGTTGCTCTGGAAATGTATGAACTGGACCAAAGCGAGGGAACAGGAATGGGTTGGGTCATATGAACACACATCATGCCTTGTGACGCAGGTGGCACTGTGGTCTAAACCACTGAGCCTCTTGGGCTTGCCAATCAGAAGGTCGGCAGTTCGAATCCCTGTGATAGAGTTCCCGTTGCTCTGTCCCAGCTTCTGCCAACCTAGCAGTTTGAAAGTGCCAAGATGATAAATAGGTACTGCTGTGGCGGGAAGGTAAATGGTGTTTTCATGCGCTCTGGCTTCTGTCACAGTGTTCCGTTGGACCAGAAGTGGTTTAGTCATGCTGGCCACATGACCCAGAAAGCTGTCTGTGTAAAAACGCCAGCTCCCTCAGCCTGAAAGTGAGATGAGCACTGCAACCCTATAGTCACCTTTGACTGGACTTAACCATCCAGGGGTCCTTTACCTTTTTATCTTTTACATCATGCCTTGTAACAAACAGTACATCTCCGCTTTAGAATGAACAGTGTGTAGGTGTGGAGATGCAATAGTCTTTGTGGCTTCCAAGATGCAAGCTTCGCTAGAGCTGCTTACAGTGCCCAACTAAAACATATTGGAGTTCTTATTGCCAAATAAATTGTAATGAAACCAAATAAGAACTCTGGCCAAAGTTTTAACAAAAAAACATGCGTTTACTCATAAGTAATTCCAAACGTATTATCAATTCTGTAAAGAATTACAGTCTTAAACAACAAATAGTTTCATATGAAAGTTTTCTTTAAAGTCTTTTAGAGATGGCTGTCAGGGCTTCTCCAATGCGTGTCAGGTGTAAACCAGGGAGACCAGGACAGGGCCCCGTTTCGGCATGGATGCCTTCTTCAGCTGGCAATATCAAATAGTATTAAATAGCACAGAGTACATCAAGTTTCAAAATTGAACATTTTAAACAACATCAAACGAGTTATGTAAGGTTTTAAACAGAATTATAAAGTATCATTCACTAAAGGTCATAATTCAACAACATCAAATAAATTATTATTACAGGAAGTTTTAAAGTCTCGTGCTTATATATGTGCCCAAGTGGCTTTTCAAAGTATTTGGTTCCTTACCTTGTTTTTTATGGTAGAAGTATGTGAAAAATAAAAATGGTGTGTTTCTTTGATTCCTAAGAGGATATAGCGTCTGTAAACCATAGAAAAAACGACTGTTACAATTCTTCCATTAAATTGTGTATATGTGAAGTACAAGATTATGTGTGGTCTCACCTTAGAAGTTTTGCTGTATTTTTCTCTGTTTTTTTCGGGCGTTTCCTACTCATAGGTGAGTTTGTGGCCTTATATCTGAAAGGGGAGGAGATAACCCCCTGTTCTTCTTAAAGGTGTAATACAATCTAAACTCCTCAAAAACAAAAGGCACTGTGGTGATATTTTAAAGAAAGGAAATGTATTCCTGATGTTCATTCAGACCCTTGGGAGACATGGTTTCAAACAGATGAATGTATCTGGCTTCCTGTTGTAATAGAAGTTTTTCAATATTTCTTCGGTTATATAAGTCTATTTTGGGTTTCCAGATAATAAAGAAGACAAAATCATCCTCCGTGTGTTTTTGTCGTATATAATGTTCCACTAAAGGGGCTTCTAGTACCTTGTTTCGGATCCGTGATCGATGTTCATTTATGCGTAATTTTATCGGTCTAGTGCTCTTGCCTATGTATATCTTTTTGCAGGGGCACATCCATGCATACACACTGTTTTTTGTGTTGCAATTGCTGAAGTGTTCTATTTGAAATTTAAAGCCAGACTGTACATCAACAAACTCTTTCACTTGTAGTGCATATTTGCATACGCCACAGCTGCCACATTTGTAATGGCCCTTCGTGGTTTCCTCCGGGTATGTAAGCAAGTCCGATTTAACCAGATAATTTCTAAGTGATTTGGTTTTATTTAACCCAAACATAGGTGGATTCTGACATCCCGGTATGTTCGATAACAGGTGCCAATGTTTATATACCAGTTTCTTAATATTGGATGTGTAAGGTGTAAATTGTAACGCTGTGTAAATCCGATCTTCTTTGGATTTTCCAGAAGTCTTAACAGAAAGAAGATCTTTCCTGTCTTTTAATTCCGCTCTTCTTTTGGCAGCTTGAAGAGTTCGTAGCGTATATCCTCGCCTTAGTAAAGACTGTGTAAGTTTATTGGCTGCTGTTTCGTAGTCTTGTTGAAGGGTCGCATTTCTTTTGAGTCTCAAATATTGTCCATATGGTAGATTATTCAATAAATGTGGAGCATGGAAAGATGAGGCGTGCAGTAAGGAATTACGATCAGTCAGTTTACTATATGGACGGACCTTCAGTAATTGGAAGTGATCTATGAAAACTGTAACGTCCAAAAAATTGACCGATGTGTCGTGGATCGTCCCGGATAATCGTATATTAGGATCTTGAATGTTTATCCATTGCAGAAACTGTGTGGCCGCGTCTTGGTTCTGTATAACAAAAAATAGATCGTCTATAAAACGATAGTATTTTATGATTTGGGTTCTGAAAGGATTATGATTATTCAAAATGAATGTTTTTTCAAAGTTTATCATATAAATATTGGCAATAGAGGGGGCACAAGAGGATCCCATGGCTACACCTTTGATTTGCAGGTAAAACTGTTCCAAGGTATAACTTTTGGATATATTGACAAAAAAACAACGGAATTCTTAACAAAAAAATATCCACGAACTCCGGTTTTTTATATACTCCCTAAAATTCATAAATCACTCAGTGCTCCTCCTGGCAGACCCATTGTTTCTGGCAATGATTCCCTTCTGGAACCTTTGTGCCAATATATGGAACATTTCTTGCACCCATTCGCCATTGATACCCCGTCGTACATATTGGACACGAAAACATTTATTGGAAATATAGAGAATATTCAAGTACCTCAAGGAGCCTCGCTTGTAACTTTGGATGTTGAGTCTCTTTACACCAATGTCCCCCTTCCGGAGGTAAGAACAATTATAGAATTCCTCCTAAACTCTAGGCCCAACAAAGAACCACCAACTCATTTTTTGCTCGACATTCTGGATATCATCTTGGACCACAACTTTTTTCGTCATTTGGAACAGTTTTACCTGCAAATCAAAGGTGTAGCCATGGGATCCTCTTGTGCCCCCTCTATTGCCAATATTTATATGATAAACTTTGAAAAAACATTCATTTTGAATAATCATAATCCTTTCAGAACCCAAATCATAAAATACTATCGTTTTATAGACGATCTATTTTTTGTTATACAGAACCAAGACGCGGCCACACAGTTTCTGCAATGGATAAACATTCAAGATCCTAATATACGATTATCCGGGACGATCCACGACACATCGGTCAATTTTTTGGACGTTACAGTTTTCATAGATCACTTCCAATTACTGAAGGTCCGTCCATATAGTAAACTGACTGATCGTAATTCCTTACTGCACGCCTCATCTTTCCATGCTCCACATTTATTGAATAATCTACCATATGGACAATATTTGAGACTCAAAAGAAATGCGACCCTTCAACAAGACTACGAAACAGCAGCCAATAAACTTACACAGTCTTTACTAAGGCGAGGATATACGCTACGAACTCTTCAAGCTGCCAAAAGAAGAGCGGAATTAAAAGACAGGAAAGATCTTCTTTCTGTTAAGACTTCTGGAAAATCCAAAGAAGATCGGATTTACACAGCGTTACAATTTACACCTTACACATCCAATATTAAGAAACTGGTATATAAACATTGGCACCTGTTATCGAACATACCGGGATGTCAGAATCCACCTATGTTTGGGTTAAATAAAACCAAATCACTTAGAAATTATCTGGTTAAATCGGACTTGCTTACATACCCGGAGGAAACCACGAAGGGCCATTACAAATGTGGCAGCTGTGGCGTATGCAAATATGCACTACAAGTGAAAGAGTTTGTTGATGTACAGTCTGGCTTTAAATTTCAAATAGAACACTTCAGCAATTGCAACACAAAAAACAGTGTGTATGCATGGATGTGCCCCTGCAAAAAGATATACATAGGCAAGAGCACTAGACCGATAAAATTACGCATAAATGAACATCGATCACGGATCCGAAACAAGGTACTAGAAGCCCCTTTAGTGGAACATTATATACGACAAAAACACACGGAGGATGATTTTGTCTTCTTTATTATCTGGAAACCCAAAATAGACTTATATAACCGAAGAAATATTGAAAAACTTCTATTACAACAGGAAGCCAGATACATTCATCTGTTTGAAACCATGTCTCCCAAGGGTCTGAATGAACATCAGGAATACATTTCCTTTCTTTAAAATATCACCACAGTGCCTTTTGTTTTTGAGGAGTTTAGATTGTATTACACCTTTAAGAAGAACAGGGGGTTATCTCCTCCCCTTTCAGATATAAGGCCACAAACTCACCTATGAGTAGGAAACGCCCGAAAAAAACAGAGAAAAATACAGCAAAACTTCTAAGGTGAGACCACACATAATCTTGTACTTCACATATACACAATTTAATGGAAGAATTGTAACAGTCGTTTTTTCTATGGTTTACAGACGCTATATCCTCTTAGGAATCAAAGAAACACACCATTTTTATTTTTCACATACTTCTACCATAAAAAACAAGGTAAGGAACCAAATACTTTGAAAAGCCACTTGGGCACATATATAAGCACGAGACTTTAAAACTTCCTGTAATAATAATTTATTTGATGTTGTTGAATTATGACCTTTAGTGAATGATACTTTATAATTCTGTTTAAAACCTTACATAACTCGTTTGATGTTGTTTAAAATGTTCAATTTTGAAACTTGATGTACTCTGTGCTATTTAATACTATTTGATATTGCCAGCTGAAGAAGGCATCCATGCCGAAACGGGGCCCTGTCCTGGTCTCCCTGGTTTACACCTGACACGCATTGGAGAAGCCCTGACAGCCATCTCTAAAAGACTTTAAAGAAAACTTTCATATGAAACTATTTGTTGTTTAAGACTGTAATTCTTTACAGAATTGATAATACGTTTGGAATTACTTATGAGTAAACGCATGTTTTTTTGTTAAAACTTTGGCCAGAGTTCTTATTTGGTTTCATTACAACTAAAACATATGGCACGTGCCTCTTTTTCACACTCCATATAATAAAAAGGAAGGGAGAATTGTGTGCCTATGACATGAAAGTATCTAGAGATACTTAGACCAACCATTAATGGCTGAGAGCTAAACAACTTTCTTAGAGTTTGTGAAAACCCAATATAGAGAATATGTAGGCTTACCTCAACAGAAGTGTCTTCTCTGTACACAAACAGGTGGACACCAACCGCACGTAGGATTCGTAACATGTCAGAGTCTGACTGGAAGATGGAAATGTATCCCAAAACATCATCTTCCAGACGTACGAAATCAGTATGGTAGTGAAAAACTTACAGCGGTAAATTTTGGGGTGCATTTTTCCAAAATTCTTAGAGTCATGTGGCAGAATCATGTGGTAGCATCCTTCCTGGATTATATCACTTTAGATTGCAGGTAGGCAGTGACAATTTTGAATGCTCCACCATTTCATTTAATTTTCTGCATGTAAAATCTTGCACGCTGGGAGAAAGGTTCTAGCATAGCCTCTCCCTACATTTGATTCTGCCTTTAAAAAAAAAAGGAAAGGAAAAAACATTTGTTAGCCCTCAGAAACAAAAGCTGACAAAATAATGCACAAGGCAAGCATTGATCCACTATCAACAAGGCTAGTGAACAGTGACTGATAATTGTACCAAACCCATTAATTCTCAGAAGCTAATTACAAACAGCATAGGCAAAAAATGCAACTCAGCAACAAGTCATGTAGGAAACAAATGTGTTTTTAAAAAACAACATGAGGCAGTCATTCGGACAAAGCTAAGAATTTTAAAACCCTTTGTTTTCGGGGGTATATTTAAGTGCATGCCTAAGTCTCCCACTTTGAACGAAAAATGTAAAGATACTGTTTTCCCACTGTGGCAAACTGCAGCAGTGGCACCAGGACTCTCCTGGAAAAATGCCTCACTCCGAAAAAAGACCCCCTTGGACCTTCCTTGCAGTGAAAGTGAAAAAGTGCAGGGAGTGGCAAACATGTTCACTTTGCTAGGACTAGCAGCCAATAATGAGGTGAGCAGGGGTGAGGGGTCAGCAATTTTTCGCTGCCCTGCCTGAGACAGTTTTCTTGCCCTGCCTTAATAATTGTGCAAATGCTGTTGATCAGTCTCATTTCCCTGCCGATTTCAAGTGCAGATTAGTGCTTTACCTCAGGATATCCTATTAACAATAATGTTTTAAAAAGCTGGATTATAAATCCTCAGTGCTGTAATGAAGCAAAACAGAAGTACACATCCCCTAGATGGAATATTTCCTATTTTCTACATTTGAGGACAGAATCTTTTAAATGTTTTTGGTATTCCAGTCACCAAAAGCATTCTTTCTTTGCTTGACAAAACTTCCCCAGTACCTAGTTTCTTTCTTACATAAGGCTATGGGATTCCAGCATCCATGAACATACAAAGTTTTCATGATCTTCCAAAGATAATGGCTCTTCAAACAAAACAGGGACCTCAGATCACTATCACAAAGGCTTACTCTGAAAATAAAAAAAGAGGTGGCTCAAATCAGGATAGAAGCACCAACACCTTTTCCACTGAAATGCTCTTCCTTTTTTAAAAAAACAAAAACAAATGTTGTTTGCTTGCAGGTTGCCATGCCTCCATTGAGTAAATGCTACCCCGCTTCTCCCATTCAAGGTTTGCATTTAAATTTTCAGGTTGTGAAGAAAAAGCAGCGGACAAGAATAGTGGAGTTTTTCATTGACGTGGCAAGAGAGTGCTTCAACATTGGAAACTTTAATTCCATGATGGCCATTATCTGTGAGTACTCTTCCGCAAGGCACCTGTGGGGCAATGTGTGTGACAGCATCAGTAGAACGGTGGTGTCTGAGTAGATGCAGCGTCCCACTGAGAGTGCTGCACTCTGGATGACAAATGGGCATCAAAGATATTACCAAGTGAGCGTCTCCAAATAATTAACTGGTAAGCAGTGGGAGATCAAAAGAAGAGACGGGGGAAAGACAGGTAAAAGTAGTCTGTGCTTGCCAAAGAGACGAGCCACACAAGACCTTTTCATGCGTTGCAGAATGGCAAATCAGAGTTTGATGCTCAAAGCATATTTGACAGAGAGGTACAACCAATCCTGGCTCCCTGGTGAGAGTGAGTCAGTGCATGTTTGCAAAAGACAAGTGTGCCTCTTCTTGTCTACATAATCTAGTGCACACTTAGAATATTTGAGGTGTATGCCTAATGTGTTAATTGTCCTGATTACATAAAAGGAGGGTTTTTTTTTGATAATCGGAGAAAACTTTGGCACAGATGTAACAAAAGTGACCAAAAGTGGACACAGAATTGTTTTCTCAATAGCAAAATTCCCCTCCAGCCAGTGTGGTGTAGTGGTTAAGAGCAGTAGTCTCATAATCTGGGGAACCGGGTTCGTGTCTCCGCTCCTCCACATGCAGCTGCTGGGTGACCTTGGGCTAGTCACACTTCTTTGAAGTCTCTCAGCCCCACTCACCTCACAGAGTGTTTGTTGTGGGGGAGGAAGGGAAAGGAGAATGTTAGCCGCTTTGAGACTCCTTCGGGTAGTGAAAAGCGGGATATCAAATCCAAACTCTTCTTCTCCATCCTGCATTAAAACATGTTTAAGGTACGCAACAGCTGTCTTAACTGGGATTAAGCTAAGAAGAATTCCAGTCCTAGACTCTAAACTGGCATTGTCACCTGAAGAGGAAACACACGTAGACGGAGGCTGTGGGGACACATGATCAGCCCCACCGGCTGGTGTCATGTGACTGCTTAAGAATCCTGGTTAAGTGGGATGCCAGGTCCGTGTTGGTGCCAGTGCACTGCTTAACCATAGACAGGGTGGCTAAGGAGGGATGCAGTCTGGAGAGGAGAGGAACAAGCGAGAAGGAGCATGCGATCCCATGGCCTGTTTCTTATCTCTTACCTGGGGTTACCAGAGCCCTTCGTTACATCTGCACTACCCTCCTTTGACACAACTGTCTGCAGAAGTAGTGATTTGCAGTACATAGCACCAACAATACTGCTGGAAGCATCCTGACAGACATGCAGGGATGTTTTAAATGATTTGCTGAAAAATTTCCATTTGTTTTTTTCCTTCTCTTTTTAGCGGGTATGAACTTGAGTCCTGTTGCCCGGCTAAAGAAAACTTGGTCCAAAGTCAAAACAGCCAAATTTGATGTTTTAGAGGTAATTAAATCATCATCATCATCATTTGTATGGTGCTTTTTCCACGTGTCCCATGTGGTTCACAATACAACAGCAAAAATCCGTATCAATGCATTATTAGAACAGCCCAGAACAGTTGATTTTAAAGCATTTGTTTTGATAATACTAACATTATAGCACCATAAATGGTTCATGCTTTGCCATGTACTGCCAGAAATGTACAGCTACAATGTGCCATGCATTTCTTCCTTTTAAAAAAGTATTTAAAACTGTGTTTAGTAATTGTTCTCTGCCCATAGCCAAGATAGTATGAATGAAACTCAAAAGGCACACTTATAAGATGCTGAGTGAGAAACAACTAATATAGCCTGATCTCTCAAAAGCCATTGAATTCCTTCACAAACTTTAATTCAGTTTCAGTAGAAAATAATATTTAAAAGTTCCCCAGTGCTCATCGGTCATTTGCAGTTTTGCACACATTGGGCTGTAACACTGCAGTGAAAGAACACATTGATTCATCTTACTGAGCAATTGGGCAGAATAGTGCCTGTGCATCTTTAGTCCATAAGTAAAAGATCCTTCTTTTAAAAGGGAGCTGAACTTTCCGAAAAAGGACCTGGAATATCCCTAATTGTGGCCGGTGCCCCCTCCCCCACCTCAGTCCCTGTGGTATCAGCCCTGTTTAAACATAAATGACTTTCCTTTTGCCTTCATGGTGTATATTCATCTCCAATTTAAGTCCGCCATCTGGTGGAGAGTGATGATCAACATTTAACCAGAGTAATTCCTGCCACAAATCTCTCTTGTTATTTTTAAATCATTTGAAAACAAACACAACTGCGGAGGAGAGAAAGCAAGGAGAGCGAAATGGTTTGGAATATTTGAAATATATTGTTGGGGGCTTGTCCTGAATCACTAGAAATTTCACTAATATTCTGCCACTCTGGCCCCTAAGTAGACCCTTGCAACAAAAACCAGTTGGTGAAAGAAGCACATCCCACTTTCAAACAATAAAATTATCAAAGCAGGAACAAAAAATGAGCAAATGATGTTTCTCTCCAAAGGCAATATTTAGCCATGCATGATGACTTATATGTGTGCACCTAACCAATCTTTCCCACCACAAAGCTTTTTAGTGGACAGAGTTCACATGTGCAACTCTAGGTCATCAGGTAATCAACTGATATACATGGATGTGTGAACCAACCCTGAAAATCTCTGGATCACAACTCCCAGGTCAAATCCAAACCTGCACATGGACATGCATATAGGCAAGCACCTATTTCAAACAGAACCCTCCATACTCCTTTGGTTCCTCAGAATGCATCCTGTCTAAAGGAATGAAATAGCACTTCCTCCAGTCTCAAGAAGGTTCTGTGGGGAGGATGTTTGTAATTATCAGATGCTGTAAGCCAGGGGTGGCCAACTCCCAAGAGACTGCGATCTACTCACAGAGTTAAAAACTGGCGGTGATCTACCCCCTTTTTGTTGAGCTTTTTGTTTTTAGGAAGGAAAGCCCTGTTTTGGAGGGGTTCGCGTAAAAGTTGTTGAGCTTTTTTAGGGAAGAGGAAAGCGACATTGAGATTATTTTTTTTTAGGGAGGAAAGCCCTATTTTTGGAGGCTCATTTTAGGGGTGCAGGGCAAAGATGTTGAGCTTTTTTAGGGGAGCCAAAGTTTTTTTGGGGGAGCCACTGATCTACCGGTGATCTACCACAGACGTCCAGTGATCTACCGGTAGATCACGATCTACCTGTTGGACATGCCTGCTGTAAGCAATAGGAATATGCCTAAATCTTTTTTAAAGTCTTTTATAGGGGGGGGGGGAAACAGATCCTGAAGGAGAAGCAACAACTCACTTACGCCATCCTGATCACTATAAAGCAAATGTTGTAAGCATTTGTACTAAGAGGAATTCTAACAAATCCTCTTTTTGATCCAAACAGCATCACATGGACCCATCCAGCAACTTTTGCAATTACCGAACAGCCCTTCAGGGTGCAGCACAGAGATCTCAGACAGCACACAGCAGCAGGGAGAAAATAGTCATCCCCGTTTTCAACCTCTTCATTAAAGATATCTACTTTCTGCATAAAATACACACCAACCACTTGCCCAACGGACAGATAAACTTCAAGGTACGGCTTGTTTTGCAGGCTGCGAATGAAGCAGTTGCACAGCTACACGATGAGTGCTGCAGGCATACAAAACATCCAAGCAAAAGAACAGAATGCCATATGTAGTCAGTGAGGCTTGCCACTTGGCCATTTTTATACTGATCTGTTTGCATTCTGTTCCTTCAGAATAGGTTTGTCACAGCTTGCTCACAGCCTCACGTTCAAACTAGAGCAATTAACCAATCAGATTGCATTTGAAGTGAGTGCATCTCAACAACGACAAAAAAATTGGGTTACTTGCTATCACAACATTGAACACAAAACCTCTGTCTCCTGTGTCCCCATCTGTAGAAGATGGAAGTGCTGGTTGCATAATAGGCAGGGGATGAAACTCTTTTACCTAGTGGAAACAAAATAGAAAATTCTTTCCAGTAGCACCTTAGAGACCAACTGAGTTTGGTTTTTCAGTGTATCTGAAGAAGTGTGCATGCACACGAAAGCTCATACCAAGAACAAACTCAGTTGGTCTCTAAGGTGCTACTGGAAAGAATTTTCTATTTTGTTTCGACTATGGCAGACCAACACGGCTACTCACCTGTAACTTTTACCTAGTGGTTAGAGTGCCAGAACAGGACCTGGGAGGCCTGGGTTTGGCCACAACCCACAAAGCTCGGTGATGCCAGGATTGCACAGAGGAGCTGGTTGCATGATCTGATGCTTCTACATGGGAGGAGGGAGTGAGGTAGCTGCTGCCATCTGCACGATAGCAGCAGCTTTAAAAAGGCCCATTGCAGCTGTGCCAATGGAGGTGGCTGCAGATCCATAGGGATGCATCCAGTACTGTCCTAGTGCTTGTGCAACAAAACTCCTTGGGCTCTTCCTGCACACACACCTCAAACCAACTCTGGAGGGTTTGGGGGATTCTGGAGCACTTTCTGGAAGGAAGGGCGCATAGGGAGAGGAGGAGAAAGTTACGTTTTGTGCAGGACTGGATGCAGCCCATACAATTGACAAGCCTTTTGATGGCCCTGTTCCTGGGGGCAGGAGGGGGGGGCTGCACACTGTCACCTCTAACCGTTGAACTACAGGCTTAACCAAAGTTCAGAAGGTGGTAGGAAAAAAAACAATCATGAAATGCTGATTTGAATAATTTTATCTCACACAGAAGTTCTGGGAAGTTTCAAGGCAAATCCACGACTTTGTCACATGGAAGCAGGTGGAGTGTCCGTTTGAGAAGGACAAGAAAATCCAGAGCTACCTGCTCACCGCACCTATTTATAGTGAAGAAGGTAAGATTCTTCGGCAGCTCGCGCAAAATTTGCTCGTTTCCACAAACAACATGTGCAAGAGGCTCAACAGTGAAAGTGAAAATGAGCAGCTGTTGGTGCTGAATAGGAAGAGGAAGAGAAATAAACTCTGCAACCGACAAGCATAAACCACAAGGCACTATTCTAAGAATCCATTAGAGGATTCCTTCAGCTGTTAGGGCTCCGTTTGAAAGGACACATACTTGCAAGGCTGCTGACAGTAATGCAACCACAGTTTTTTAGGGTCCAAGAAGGCAGGTGTAGTTAAAATTATCCATGCTTTACAGAATACCATGGAGATAAGAGGGGGGAAATGTATTCTCTCTTTTATGTCTCCTAAAATGCTATCGTTTAACATCATTATGGCTGTGAAAGGAGAAGGGCTGTAGCTCTGCTTGAGTTGCAGGAGGACCAGATAGGGGTGGGAATGTTCCCTGTCCCAAGTTGTGGAAAGACACTGCCAGTCAAAGCAGTACTGAGCTAGGTTGGGCAATGTTCTCACTACATATAAGGCCACTTCCTATGTGATTAAAATCCTGTTACATGTTCTGACTGACTTCCCATCCTTCTCTGCCCCACCCTCCCAACCCTCAGCTTTGTTTATTGCATCATTTGAAAGTGAAGGTCCAGAAAATCATATGGAGAAAGACAGCTGGAAGACACTCAGGTAATGAAACCAGCTCCTTGGTTCTTTTTCATACTGCGAAATGCAACCCACACTACCGGCCTTTTGAGCCTTCAGAAATTTGGCATGGGAGCTACACATTAGGTAAAGAAGAGGTGCCGGCAAAGTTTGCCATGCTCATGGACTCCATCAGTTGAGAGGCGAGAATTAGAAGGCCATTAATTCTTCTCTAGCTCAAATGAAAATCAAAGCCATACATACAAGACTTCTTGGTCTATTTCTGCTCTGAAGGACTATACTGAAAGCCAAACACACAGACCATCCAGAGGAACATAACCCTCATGCAAGACATGATTGTGCAGTATGTGCAGGGAGCAAATGACATTGTACAATGCTCACTTTTGTTGAAAAACTCCTTGCAAATAGAAAGCCAACACAACCAGCAGAGGACTTCTCCCCGCAGAATGTTTTGTGTGGATTTTTAATATTTAACATGGATAGTATTGAGAAGTGATATTTCCCACCTGTAGCCTGAGGCACTACAGCCCATCAACATTCTGCAATCTTATTTTCACCTCATTTTGCCGCAAATTTCAATCCAACACAGTAGAACAGCTCTGAATTGCAGAGCAGCCAAGGCCTTGCTGGACCTAGGCTGGATCCAAAATCACTTTTTGGTTGAGAGATACAGTGTAGGTTTAGTACCTAAACTCAAGCCAGTATTAGTCTGGATTTTTTTATAGATAAAAAACAAACAAACCAGGGAACACCAGTTCCTATATCAAGGGCCAGAAACCTGATCTGTGGTCAGTTTTCAATACACGGTTGAGGACTGGCAAGTCATTATCAAATGATTGACAATATTGGGGCAAACTAAGTACGCCGGTAACAGAGAAAACAAGAAACCTAATCATCCAGCTAGGCAGTTGGAGATCCGAAGCCATGCTTAATGGGGCAGCCAGACACTAATAGCTGGGAACTTATACCAGCCAGTAATCTGAGCTGATCTCAAGTGCATTCACAGTTGCATCTGTTTCTCTTAATGTAACTTAAGGTGACAACATTTAAGACGATTTGCTGACGTTATCTTTTCATTTTTATCTCTTTGTTTTTAGGACAACTCTGCTCAACAGAGCCTGAGATTTTGGACTTCTGCTCTGGATTCTAAAGCACACACTAAAAAAAACATTGTTTTTAAAATCCTAGAAGACATGATTTGAAAAAGGAAGGCCTCACTGGTTGGGGTCTGTTTTGTAGATACAATACCTTTTATGAATTACAGAAGAAAAAAAATGTGCTAAATATTTCACATCAACCTTAAGGCACTTAAAAAAAATGAAGGATTTTGTTTTTTAACTATAAAAAGAAGAAGAAAAGTCAAGGGCCGGGCCCTGTTCTCAGAGATGAAATGGATTGTGGGGAGTGGTATCTATGGTGGTGTCTTATTGTGATGACATCCAGATCTTTATTTTCATGTTCGGTTTCTTCCACCTAACACATGCACAGTCTCAGGCGGGCTCAACATTTTGCAGGTTTGGTTTCCGCTATGCCTTGATCCACCCAACGCTTCCTGGAAATAAATGTTGCCGTGTGGGGCTGATGCGTTTGAAATCAGCAAGGCTTCCACAGGCCTAAAGAGGGACAAGCGCAGTTCCCAGAACAGGTGCAGGTTGACTAAGGACGGTATAAGCACAGAGCCCTTGGTTGAACTATAACCCTCATTTTGGGCGTCTGATATTTTTGAAGAGCTTGCTTCTCCTGCTGCATCACAGAAAACAGAAGGCAAAAAGCAGCTTCTAAGCCACACCTTGTTGCCCCCCCCCTTTTCCATCTAGTGAATTAGTAATCTGCCTATGAAAGCTCACACCGCAACAGATCTACGAGTTTCCAACGTGCCACACGTTTCTTTGTTGCTTCTATTGCAATGGATTCTACACTGCTACACTTCTGGAATTTCTTCTCAATGTTCTGGGTTTCCCTTTTTTCTTTATGCTGCTTTCCTGGCCTCATTTACTTTGTGGAGCACTAGAAAATTGTGCTCTTGGGGCCAATTTATACAGTCAACAGAGTCAAGCGGTAAAGCTTTGCCTGGAGTGTACCACTATAGACAGAGGGGTGGTGTTGCTTGCATGTGTGAATGTTCAAATAAAAGAAACATACTTTGGAGAAGATTTTTCTACCTAATATGCTAGATTTCTACATACGGTGCCTTGGATCGTAAGATACACTAATGTAAGGGAGTTCATGGAAGTCAAGTGTTCCTTCTCCTCCCCCCACTTCTTTAAAGGATCAGGGCTCCCTCCTGAACAATGTGGGATGGGGTACTGCAGCCTCCTTGGGAGAGGGGAAATCACCCCTAATTGGGCTTGGAGTTTACTTAAGTTCATGGAATAAAAATTTCCTGTCTCATCCTCTCCCAGCAGCTCCCTGCAACCCATCCCAAATAATTTAGGAGGGCTCGCAATCATCCAGAGAAGTGTCTTTTGTTTTTAAGAGGCCAAGATTGCCGCGAGGCAGGGGAACGGTGGGAAACTTTCTTTCCATGAACTTCCATAAGTAAACCTCTCTTAGGATCCAAGCCAATTCTTTTGTTTTCTGGAGTGCACACAAAAAGCCTATCCACCCCCCACCTGTAGCGGTCCAGACCAGGTCCAGCTTCACCATTTAATTCTGCCAGTTTTGTAAAGTTTGGTAAGATTGGCAGAAAGGTCGGTAGTCCTGCCCACCTGTCAGAGTTGGCCCATGGAGGTTGGGGGGGGGGAGAGATCTGGCCCACAAGGCCAAATAGGTTCCCCCCATCCCTGGTGTAAATAGACCCTCGACTGCAAGGAAACAGTGTGGGAGCCTCTGCGGTTCAGCACAAAGACTGTCTCCTTTAGTCTGGCCTTAAAAACCACTGTAGCAGCATGGCTGCTCCCCTCTTACATCAGAGAATAGTGCCTTACAAGGTATTGAAATTGTTTAGCGTACCTTCTTCTGCAACTCGGGTTGGAAGCAAGCAAAATAAAAATATGGATGTCTTTAAATAATAATAAAAAAACCAGCTACAGCTTTGTAAATAAACTGGAAGATATGGCACACGAACTAGAATATACCTACAGTAATGGTGCAGCAGAACTTATTTTTGTTACAAGGTTTGACAAGGTAAAACAGGATAATTGCTAGAGCCTCCTTCATCTTTCCTCCTCCCCTACCCCTCCTTTACTAGTCCCAAGAAGTCTTTAGTTTACATTTGTGTATTTATTTATCAGGGATTTTAAGAGAGGGAGAGTACAGTTGTCACAGTCTCAGCAAAAGATTAACTGCCGATGGTGTGTTGCCTTTTACAAACTAGCCTCTTGACTAACGAAATCCTTAAATTAGTCGGAGAGGGTCAACCAGAGTATTGCAACACAAGGTTCAAGGTGGACTTTATAAAAAGGCTTCACTAACTTAAGGTGAGCTCAAAGATCAGGTAAAATATTAAAGCCATTGGTAGCCAGTGTGGTTTCCTCTGGAAGTTGATATATTGCACCTCCCAGCAGCCTCAGCCGACAAAGCCAATGATCAGGGATAATGGGAGCAACTTTTAGAGGACCACATTGGCTATCCTGGGTTAAAACATCCTACAGTGAATTTGGGAACAGTTTGCTGCTGCCATGCATTGCTTCTATTGGTAGGCCAATTGCCTATTGATATTAGTTCATGTCCCCTGACCTTATGATAACGTATAAGAGCAATTTACCTGATTAAGTAACTTTTGTAGTTATAACTTTGTATTATATACAGTCATGCTCAGAGTAGGCCCACTGAAATCAATGGATATGACTAATCCATTTCAGCGTGTGTCTACTCAGACTGATGCTGGAGACAACCCAATATATGTAACATGAAGTCACCTTTTGATACCAAACTCCTCCTGGGATGATGGAGCTGGTTGTATAGTTATTGGTAACAGTGGAACTTGTAAGAGGTTGTCTAGACAATCCACCACATTCTGGTGCAAACACAGCTGTGCAAGACACAATTTCAAATTTATAAGCATTGCAATGCCTCCCTTCTTAATTTATTGTATTGCTTTGAGGAAACGCTTCCTACTCATTATAAATATCATATCATGCTATTTTGATATTTTCATTTTCCAGAGCCACACTATTTTCCCGTTTGCTCCTTAGAAAGACCTCAAGCTGTCGTCACACACAAACCGCATCACTTGATTACTCAGGCGGCAGCTGAATGTGTGAATTGACTCCAATAGAAGAGTATTGTGTTTGAGGTGCTCACCCACATGCAAAATAATCATTTGATGTTTCACTTTTCAAGTGACCAACATCCATATGCAAACCAGCCCATTTTGAACAAATCCCTACAGACCAAGTTTAGGAGCATATTCCAAAACCAATTAAGCTAGCCTAATTTAACTTATTTTTAATTGTTCTTGAGTATATGGCTAATTCACTGATAAGAATCGTTAGGCTTCAGATTTCTCAGTTGCTTAAAAATCTTGTTACTATCCAGCTTTTTCCCAATTAAGAGACAAAAAACAAACACCAAGCACTGGATTAAAAACACTTGTTTTAATTAAGTGATAATTATATATTATCATGTACCTACAACTTTCTTGAGAACAATTAAACTAAGACCCAGTAGTGGGCCAATTAATATACCATATTTGCAACACCTAAAAACATAAATGTGTGAAAAGATCTTACTATTCCATCCTATCCCTGTTTTCAAGTTAATACATGCTTCTCTTGGAAGAAAACTATCATTTTATTGAAAAAACAAATATGTTTTGCCAAAGCATTTCACTGCCACCACTAAAATTGTTCCACGAATAAGGCAAAACAAATGAACTAAACAAAAGCAATGGAACAGATTTATACACGTCAAAAGAGGAAGCAGAATATTATGTATTAACAGAAAGATGTCCCCACAAAGACAGAGACAGAATTAGTGGCTTTGATTATTTGTGACCTGCTGCTATCCCCCCCACCCCCCAATGCTGAAGTATTGATCTTCAGCCCTAGAGGTAAGAGAATATTTATACTGTATTATTACAGTGGGTTTTTTGCACTTTTGGAGATGTCCTAGCTAGCAACATTGTCAAACACTATGAAAGGGATTGTATATCAGCTTTGTTAATGTATTTGAAATTTACAAAAGGATGCTTTAAATTTCAGAGATATATATTTGAAATGCAGTTCTGGGACACTTTGTGTATACATATTCAAGAAGAGAGAAAAAGCTTTTACATGAATGTGCACTCCAGTGGTCAATTGGTTCTAGTATATATACTTGAAAAAGTGCCATTTCTACATGGCTTTCTATTATTATTATATTCTTTTTCTTTGGTTTGATACATTCCTTCGCCGTCCGTGTTTTTGTTATTCTGAGCTGAATTGCTACATATAAAGCTGTACCATAAAGCAGGATATTCTGTGTTTGACTAGATGTGCTTGCATTAATAAAATCAGAATTGCTTCAACCAGACAGCATAGATTGTCGTCACTTTTTCTGCTCCCAAAAAGTAGTAATTCAGAGGTTCCCAGGCCATTTTTCAATGTATAAAGCAGCAAGCTGATTGGATGAGGTGAACAAGAATGGTAGCTGAAGTTTCCAGTTCAAACATAAATCTGGCAAAGAGACAAGCCTCTCTCCCTCAGTGCACACCCATTCCCAGTCTCTGACAAAGATAATACTGGCCAACCTTATAAGATTGTTGTAACAATTACTAACATCCATTCAGCCTTTAAGCACTTAAGTGTCTCATTTATTTATTTATTTTAAAAAGGTAGCCTAATGAAACAGTACTCTTAGCCTGCTGACTATGTCGAAAAACATCCTAGCTAAGGAGACATTTCAGTTTCTGTCCTGTGTGATGGGGTCACGATATAATGCTAATGTTTTACCGATAGCCACTTCCATACCCTCCACTGCCCCACATGATAATCAGGACACAACCTGGATGTGGACCTGTGACCCTCCAGATATTGTTGGACTACAACTCCCATAATTCCTGACCGCTGGCCATGCTGATTAGGGCTGGTGGTTATAGTTGTCAGTTCAACTATATCTGGAGTGACACAGGTCCATAGCTGTCAACTTTTCCCTTTTTTTTAAGGGAAATTCCCTTATTCCGAATAAGATTCCTCGCAAGAAAAGGGAAAAGTTGACATCTATGCACAGGTCCCCCAGCTCTGCCCTACACCATCCAAATCCCCTATACAGTAACTGTACACTAGGTATCAAAAATAGGTCCCGAGAAGCATTAGGAAAGCAAACTTTCCTTCCAACACAGTCAAAGAAAGTTGGTTTTAACCCAACATAGAAATCTATGGCTGCTGGCCAACAAAATTAAAGATTTAGAATTACCTTACAAGCTGGGGGGCCCTCTATTTTTTTTTTTTATTTAGGCTTATTTCTAAACTGCTTATTGTTGAAATAAGCAGGGGATTGTATGAATAGAAAATAGACTCTAAAAATCATCAGTATAAAGCCTACCAAAATAAAAGAGCACCAGAAGATGGTAATACAAGGCTGCGGAGGCCAGGATTTCTGACACAGAAGAGCCCAAGCGAAGTGTGAAGGGACGTTTATAATAGGCCACAAAATGTTGTCATTTACGCACAAATGGGCAACTCCTGTTGCCCCCAGCAACACAAATTAAAGGCAACAGAGACCCCAAATTGACATTTTTAAATTTAGGCACCTCATTCGCCCTACGATGTGGCTCAACGCAGGAAGACAATCCGACAAAACGACTGCCGGGAGCAGGCCCAAGTGTCCCCATTGGCTGGTTGGGCCTGCTCCCAGGGGAACACCCAAACAAGGGCTGCCAGCATTGACCAATAGCCACACGATCTGGTCCGCCATTGGTCAGATTGCTTGCACGATTCGGGGCCTGGCCGCAGCATCGCCCACCCAGGAAGGTGAGCAGACTTACCCAGGCTCTTCACAAAGGAAACTCCAAGTATCCCTTTACTTTGTGAGGAGAAGTTTGCTGTTGAAAGGCACCTGCCCTCTTGTGTCTTTGGCAGTTGGTTGCCTAGCAACACTGTTTCTATTCCACCCCCCAGGATTCCATAGTCAAGAGTCATACAGTTGGAAAAGACCATGAGGATCATCTAGGCTAGTCCAACCCCTTCAAGCAGGAGCTAAGAAGCAGGAGGTGACTGAGTGACGGGGTGAGTTCTGCTATAGGATAAGTCGATGACAATAGAAACCTCTCCCTTACAAGAGGGAGAATAGTTTGTATATAGCACGAAGGGAAGGGTGTATTTTATATGCAAGGCAGATTGTGCAGCAGTAAGTCAGAGCACATGTTCTTTGCCACCACTAGGATTTTGGGAAGCCAACAATCACTGGGGAAAGGATTGAGTCATTTGCTTGCCATAGGCTCAGGACACAAAAGTGTGCCAGAGACTTTGGCTTAGTCACAGAACCTCTTCATATGGAATGTGTTTAACCCTAGCTGTTGGCTTTTAAGTGTGCAACTGAAATATAGTGCAAATGCAATGAACAGGTATTTGAGAACACCTGTGTCCTGCTGGTGTATTCATTCAAGAGTCTGGAATAGCTATGAGTGGCTTCCTATTGAGCGTACAGTTGGTGACAAATCCAGGTTACATTATGTGTGAAATAGTTTCCTGTTACATTCGTTTTTCAGTACCAAATACATAAAAGCAAAATGGCACTCAAAGACTCCTGTCATTGTTTGTAGCAGGAACAAACTGGACTACATCTCCAGAAAATGGATTTTAATTTCGCAAGACAAGTTTTAAGCATTCAGTAGGACAAGGATGAAGTGCACAAAATACTACATAAAAAGCTGAAGATCTCACATGCCACCATGTGGACACAAAAATTAAACTGATCAAGGTATATAGAAGTTGTATGTCAATGAGTCTTAATATTTGAAGCTACGCCTATCACAGGAGGAAGATAAAAACCTAAGCCACAGACATCTAGAATTCAGGGGCTAGAACGCACCTTGCAAGTTCTGCTTCAGGACCCAGCAATACTTGGTTATATTATTTAGCTATTACTTGTATTGCCTAGGGGTGAGTCACCATGTACAGTACACGTGCAAGACAGATGTAATTTATCTGTAAAACTTTAACATATTATTATTATACACTGAGGCATTCAGCTAGAGGCAGTTTAGCACCTGAGCAAAACTGGCAGAGCAATGATTTACCACATAGCAAGCTAAGAAAACTAGCCACAAACAGGCAAAATACTTGGGAATACAAATTACAATGAAAAATATTGATTTGTTCGAGAATTATAACAAAATATGGAGAGAAATTTAAAAGCAATTGGACACTTGGCAGAAATTAAAATTATCACTTTGGGGCAGGATCTCAACGATAAAAATGATGGTATTACCAAAATTGCTGTTTCTATTCCAAATGCTACCAATAATTAGTAAATACCAGATATTTGAAAAATGGAGGAGGGACATCACGCGATTTATATGGCAAGGAAAGAGACCAAGGGTAAAATATAAAATACTAACAGATTCAAAGGAAAGAGAGGGCTTTGGATTACCAACTTTGAAATTATATTATTACGCGGCTTGCTTTGGTTGGATTAAAGATTGGGTCATGCTGAGAAATACTGAGATATTAGACATGGAGGCGTGGAACAACCGATTCGGCTAGCACTCATATCTGGCATATGGTAAAGTGGAGGTTAATAAAGATTACCTAAACCACATAATCAGAAAACCCCTTTATAATTTATGGGCAAGTCACCGTTGGCTACTTGAGCCAAAAACACCCTGGTGGGTATCTCCACTGGAAGTTATAGGCTTCAAAAAATTAAACATGCAAAAGACTTAGCCAACATATGATTTATTAATGAAAGAACAAGGAGCAATGAAATTAAAGTCATGTGAGGAGATTAAAATACATTGTAGTAGCTGGCTACAATATTATCAGATTGCAAATTTATTTAAAGAGGACAGGAAGAATGGCTTCGAACAAGGAATTTCAAAGTTGCAAAATGAGCTGTTAAAATCAGATAAATGATTAATATCGAAAATGTACAATTTATTATTGGAGTGGGCGTTAAAAGATGAAATTATTAAGGAAACAACGATAAGACGGCCGCAAGGCCTGGACAAAACAATTGATTTAGATAGGTGGGGGAAGTTACGGAGCCAAGATATAAATTTCACCGCATGCTATCTGATAAGGGAAACTATCATGAAAATGTGCCACCGCTGGTACCTCACCCCGGTGAAATTGGCCAAGATGCATTAAAAATATTCCAATTTATGCTGGAGATGTTAAGTAGGAACCCTTTTTCATATGTGGTGGGGGTTGCGGGCTAATAAAACAGTTTTGGATTTAGATTCATGAGGAATTTTTTTAAAAAAAACTTTAAAATCACAATATGTAAAAAAAAACCTGAAGCATATTTGCTGGGCTTATTAACGGATGATATTCCTAATGACAAGAAAAATATATTCCTTTATGGAACAGCAACGGCAAGGTTATTGGTCGCAAAATACTGGAAAACAACAACAATACCAGAAGTGCTGGAATGGAGATTAAAAATTTATGAGTTTGTGTCATTGGCGAAACTAACAGCGTTGGTAAGAGGAAGCTCTACTCAGAAAGTCAAGAACGAATGGGAAAGTGTAGATTTATATATGAAGAAATATGGAAAAGAAAATTAGCTAATAGTAAATATAATGGATTATTAATTGCAAGGTTATTGGATAATAATGTGAGGAATGTGTATATTAAGAATAAAAATAAATAACATGGCAGAATACATAATACCAATAAAATCGCATATGGGTGAGGGAAGCAGGGAGAGAGGGGATGCATAAGTAATATTTGAAGCTTTTTATTCTTTATAACGCTTCAGCTGTTTATTTGTGAACTTTTTTGAAGTTTTGACATAATTTTCAATACAGATTTTTAAATAAAATAAAATAAAAATAAAACTAGCCACAAACCTTGCCAGTGACTCCATCAAACGCAGAATCAGAGTTCTTCAGTGAACACACCTGCAGGGCAGAAATGTAGTATGCCAATAAATCACTAATTAATCTACAAAAGAGACTAGCCCACAAAAAAGTACTAGCTCGCCTGCCTACGTATACAATAATATGAGTACTTAAAGTAACTTTTGCAAAAGCATTTCTGCTTGGTGCCATGGAGCATAATCTGAGCTGTGTCTACTCAGAAGTCAGTCCTATTGAATTCAGTTGGGCTTACTCTCAGGTAAGTGGTCCCAGGACTGCAGCCTTATTCACCAGCGAATTTTTCCAAGTGTTCATTCTGGGGAACGGCTACACACACAGGACCTTGGTCTGGTCGGCTCCTGTGATGGTACTTGTCTTACACCTCTGAATCCCTTAACCTTTGGGTCAGGATAGGCAGCCTGTGACCCATGGCCTAATTTCGTGGGTGGAAAAGAGGGCGAAAGGCAGGGAGAGGGGGTGTTCCCCCACATCAGATTACCCTCAATAGGATGCAGCCCTCACCAAAGAAAAGGTTGCCTACCTGTTTTAGGCAATGGTAATTCAAGAAGAGGCATTTCTGGGATAAGCGTAGTTTGACTCTGGAAACTTGGCTTTGAGTGCTCTTTTTCTGTACTTCCACACCTAGTGGTCTCTGCTGTCAAGAAAAGCCTTTCTTCTGCTTAGGCCTTCACCAAACATTTGTTTCTATAGGCCTCTGAGTAACCAGATAACTGAGTTCTGGTGAGAAAGGAAGCTCTTACTAATAAGGATGAGATCATGGATTGAGTACACCTGTGTTCTTTAGTGAAGGCTGTGAGCTCAAGGTCAATTCGGCTGCCTGCTTGATTAACAGCAACTGTGGATCTGTGAGAATCCACTTACTGAAGTCCTGGAAAGATAGTGTCAGCTGAGCTTCTGGTTGCTTGGACAATTCTGATGCTGTTCTTAGGTCATTCTCTAGAACAGTGTTTCCCAAACTTGGGACTCCAGGTGTTTTGGAACAACAATTCCCATCATCCCTGACCACTGGGTCTTGCTAGCTAGGGATGATGGGAGTTGTAGTCCAGCAGCAGCTGAAAACCCAAATTTGGGAACCCCTGCTCTAGAAGTATGAGTTATCTGCAGGGGCATCCGGTAAGGTCAGGAGGACTCTTTACCCAGGCTTGGGGACAACAGGGAGTAGCGGCAGCTTATTATTTTTGCAAGGTCTGGTTGGTGGTGGACTCAGGTTGGATTTTTGTTGCTGCTTAGTCCAAACAAGATTCCTTACTTCCTGGGTTTGGGCAATCTTGGACTGACTTTATGAGGTAGATGCCAAGGCTGCAGAAAGTGTCCTGCTCTTTCTCTCTTTTGATTTAACCTGATGGTAAGCAGCTTTGCTGCCCCTCCCTGTGTTTCAGACAAGACTTAAGAAAGGAATGGTAAAACTATCTCCTGCCGACTTCCACGGCTGCAAACCCCTTCTCCCCTGCCAACATGTAGCCTCTTTCTGACTTGTCATTATATCACCTCTCACTTCCCTCTACAGCTCTCTTCTTTGGGACAGCCTACAGTAACCTAATCAAATTGCTACTTTCCTTTTCCTTTTAAATGTTTCTTCCCTGGGAAAAAGAAAGCAACTCTGTTGGTTCCGTCCTTACGAGAGCACTCTGATAACTAGACCTTGACTGCAAGTTGTGCTCTTGTGTATTTCAATAAATTTGCTGGTTTCTAGACAGCTCCACCGAACAGCTGCTTTTTTGTCTAGGAGTCAGAATAGGAATCTAGTTCACTTAAGCAAAATCACCCTCAGTTATTCATGGTCCAGAAGGACTTATTCACAGAACAGTTTGCCCTAAGAAGTGGAGTGAAAATAAAAGGAGCAGATTCAATCTTGCCAACTAAATCTGTAGAATGACCTTATTCAGGATGCTACAGCTTTGACCAACTCCTCTATACTGTCTTCTCTGGGAAGTTATTGTTTCCCACTTATAGGAGATGATGTGAATATATGCTTTCAATTGTCTACTAGGTACGTCAGAACAAACTAGACAGGCTGTGTTGATGCTTCACAATTTGGCAAAAAGAAAGGGGAATTTAAACACTGGGCATTTATTTGCTGATGAACAGTGACAGAAATGAGACAGTTTGATCCTTGCATACCATGCAATTTACTTTTGATTAACACTGAACAAACAGGGTCTTGTTCTATTTCTCAGTGAGTAGAGACAGGTCAAGACGCCTTCTCATAAAAGCTGTAATTAATCCCACAACAAAACACAGCATGGGTGATAGGAGTTCTTCCCTAGGAAAAGCTTTTTTTTTTTTAAGAGTATTTGCTTGGAGTTGCATTTGTTAGAGGAAACTGAATTCATATAGGAATCCTAATCTCTCTCATAGGAGATTAACAATTCACAATTTATCCAGCTGTGAAACCAAAAGGACAGGTATGAGCAACACCCAAAGATGCACAGCAAATACAAGATCAAGCATTACAATTTTACTTCCATGGAAGCAGAATGTGGGCCTTTGGTAGCTGACACAGAAAGCTCCCCATGATAATCAGGTCTGCTCTACACATTCAGTGCTGGACTCTGAGAACTGCTGAACGGTCAAGATCAAACTGATGTATTATGTAGGCTGCTATGGCTTCAACCCTATGAGACTATTTGAAGTTATTACTTACGACACCCTTCATTAAAATTATTCTGGGTGGTGTACAAATGTGTAAATAAAATTCACTCCACCACAGAAATAACAGCTTTAAAACAGATAACAAAAGGAAATCCAAAAAAACTAAGTGGGATAAAATATTATTCCAAGAAATGCAATATATTCTTTAAATTTCCCTTACTTTGTTATAGTGAAGGTAACACCAGGTACCTCACAAGCAGAATAATAAGCTTTTGAATATGGCCAACTTCACAGGACCTACAAAGTGGCCTGAGACAAATATTCTGACTGTAGACAACTGGTTAAATCCAGATTAACTGTGGAATCAGTTTGGGTGCCCTGGGATATTTTACACTTGTTATTCTCAACTTCCCTCTTGCTAAATGATGCACAGCAAAGGAAGGGAAGTTTCAAAAGCAGTTTATGACGCAGCATGGGGGGGCGGGGGCGGGTCAGCCAAGCAAAAGTCAAATCTCACCAGGCTATTGCAAATCCCATACATGAGCCTAAATATGGATCCTTGCCAAAGGGATCAAGCAGCAAGTTATGTGGGAGTTCTGCAGTTGGCTCTCCTAATCTATCCCCCCCCTAAAAAAAAGTTAGGTGTATACATTAGCCCCACATCAATTCATCAGTGCAAGAGCCCCCTCTCCCATGGCTCCCAAACTATTAGCTGCAAGGAAGACATACAGGGACAATAACAGGGCCTGGATGTTTTCTGCTGCAGGGACCCCTTCCCCTATTGTAGATTTTTCAATTTGGGCTTACTGCCCAAGATTCTCAGTGCAGTTCCAATGCTGAAAAGCCACCTCCTCCATTATTTTACTAACATCATTTGTTCTGGAGCAAACATGTTATTGGTCTGATCCAGCTGGTCTCTTATGTTCTTAAAGCAGTTAATCTTCCATCTTCTGTCTTGCTGGCCATTTTCCCAGATACTGAATCGCAAGGGAGTTCTCTAACAGATTAAAGAATCTGGTGTTGGGAAATTTCTTCTACGGATTGGCACTTGTGTGACTGAAAGTTCATTTGGTTGGGCATTTCTTATTCAGCTACCAGAATGATACATTGAACATTGCAAAATGTGAAATTAAAAGCAAAGAAAGAGTATTGCTATTACGCTGATGAAAGGTTGTTGGAATGTGGGGGCATTCTTGGAAAACAAAACCAGGAACTCATAGCATTGATATAGCTCTTTACCTTTGTCCGAAAAGACAGATATGGTATCAGCCTGTGAAGGTATCGAAGAATGAAATCAGTTCAGATATAGCAGGAGCAAAGTGTAGATAGTTAACCAATAAGGGTGGCTTCCCAACTCCATCTTCAATCCATTAGCCTTCTTTATTTGAAATGGGCAGGAAAAACAGCACCTATATCAGATGCCACTTTGATTTTAAAAACCAACAAACCCTGTCGTGACTGTTCTTTGCAGCATCCCATGTAACAGAAGCTATGCACCTGATTTCTCATGCAATTGGATTTCTATGCATCCGATTCCTCACAGAAAATATGCCGTCATCTTCAATCTACAGTCGTAACTTGTATCTTTAGAAGCACATGACATTTGCTTTCTTTTTTGCTGGCCACACTACACTATATGCATTCGCAATGCGCTTTAGGGCTGCAGCACATTGCTTCATGACCTCAAAACAAGAAACCAGTCCTATATTAAAACACAGTAGTATTCAATTTAATTATAAAGAGAAGACAACAGCAAGCCAACTTGCATTACATTCTCTCCACTTCAGACAAGTTACATTGTTCTTCACAATGTTATAAAGGCAAATTACATGTTTTTAAAAAAGATCAGTGTCCAGAACTATTTTCAAACAGTACATAGTCTTTCAGAGCTAAAAGCCGTATTATTTTCATTGCCCACGAATTCAATTGGCACAATGCTCCCAGTGTTCCTGTCGCAGACCCCATTTGAAACGGATAAGAGACTGCACAAAAGCACAGCTCCGCTTTCCTGCAACTCTTGTTCGTTTCAATGGGGCCTGAGCAGGAGACATTATTGTGCCCAGTGCCAAAAGTAAAATAAAACAGCCCCAAGTTA
Source organism: Lacerta agilis (assembly GCF_009819535.1). Classification (NCBI taxonomy): domain Eukaryota; kingdom Metazoa; phylum Chordata; class Lepidosauria; order Squamata; family Lacertidae; genus Lacerta; species Lacerta agilis. Next base: position 17,414,792 of record NC_046316.1, on the reverse strand, counting down.
GCAAGTGATTGCCGTCTTTTCTCCTGTCCCCTCTCCCAAGTGACAGAGACTTCAACACTCACCTGAAGAACAAAGGATATCAGAAGTGTAATAACGAGGCAGTGAAATGAACTGCTTATGTTCAAGACAGCATTTCTTTCTACATCCCAAAACATGCAAAAAAAATTTATTTGGCCAGTAGCTAGGATAAGCAGACAGCATACAAGATCAATTCATTTACAATCCAATAAAGAACAGCAATGCAATATTATTGTAAACTGTCCAATGTTCTTTCTTTTAAATACCTTAAATACATATTTTTGCAAGTTGATTTATGTACCTGATGGTTAATAAGGCGAATTCAGTGATTCTGGCTGCACAACATACCATGTTTTTTTGCATATAATTCTCCACAGGCTCTTGCCTCAGGGCTTTATTCTTCCCACGGAATGCATACGTACTTATAGTGTCCCTTTCTAAAAAAAAACTACAGTGAAGCAAGCAGCACAGAATAATGATAGGCAGTGGAGAAGGCAGTTTTTCATTCAGTTGTGACTCTTATTCCCACATAATGCAAATCTGAAAAAATGAAAATGTTAAAAGAAAAATCTAGATGCAGAAACGTTAATATACTCTGTTCTTGTTCCCTTTTCCCACAACCCCCCCCCCCATGCAGTTAGACATGTTAAAAGCAAACTGAAATGCTTCCTTTCGCTCAAGTGCCTGATCTGGTGCAATGTGTAGGTAACAGCTGGCCAGAGAAAGGTCTCTGAAATCATCTTCAGCGAGAGAGAGGCACTGCATTATTTTTTTAGCTGAGTTATAATTAAGGCTTCAGAACGATGCTGGTTCATAGCAGCTCGAGAGTCTTAGGATTGCACTGAGGATCATTTAACCTATTGCTTCACTGTTAGTCCTGTACGCCTGCTTACGCAGGTGGGTCTCAATCTCCTCCCTGAACACCAGCATCCCTAGGTGAGAGTGAGAGGCCTCATTCATGGCTTTAGACTGGATACACATGCGATATTGCTCCGGAGTCAGTTCATCGGCACAATGCTTCTCATGCCAGAGATGAAAGAGGCCAGGGACTGGGGTCCTGGCCACAATTAGATCGCCATGCAAGTACTTTCGATAAAGGTGGACGTCTTCTCCACCCCAGCCTTTGACTTCCAAGTCAAACCCCCCTGCAATAAATCAAAGACAGAAATCAGAAATGCCGTAATCAAATTACTTCACAAGCAGAGGTGTAGAGAAGATACATTCATTTTCAAGATCATACATTTCCAAGCAAGATAAACCAGCAGGGCTCACAAGGTTCAAAGATAATTAAAAGCAGAGATATCAAGTTGCAAGTCAGGTAATAAAAGGCAAGTCCTTGTCAGAAGAGCTTCAGATTCTAATCACCTAGGAGTCAACAAAATTTTATGTATGTAATCACTAACAGAGAAGGGCAACCTGTTTAACAAAGATGATCACATCTTAAATTTTAGTTGGAATTATTCAACTGTTGTCCTCAGTTGTGAACAGCTTCCAGAACCTAGATCCATCAGAAATCATGAAAAATCTGCACAATGAGTGCAACCATCTTGCTGCTAATTCTTTAGTAGTTATTCGCCATTTTTAAAACATGAAGATGGCAAAAAATGAAGTCCGAGAACTCTTGTAACTGAAAGATAGGTGAAAGCCAAAAATGGGGAACCCATAACACTCCAAAGTTTGTTCAGTGCCCACCAACCTCAGCCAATGGTAAGGAATTAAAGGAATGGAGTACAACAATCTCTGGAGGACCACATATTCCCCATCCCTGATATAAGCTAATAATTGCCTATAAGCTCTGCAAAAAAGCACACATGCTAGTACTCCGGTTCTGATGTCATAAAAAATCTTATTCCTGAAAGTGAGGAATTAGTTTCCAGATTCATTAAGGGAAGCTACGTCTAATCATATTGCATTTTTTCATGGAGAATACAGGATAGGCAGAGTTTGAGTTCTCACCCAATTTTCATTAGCACATATTTTACAAGAAAGCACTGCCATTTATACATACACTTTCCCATTCAACAATCTCCTCTACTCTCAACTGCAGTTAAAGCAAGCAATAAAGCAAAGAAATATTAGTCATTGCAATTTATCATTTATTTTATTTATTAAAAGCATTAAAAGAATAAAATTCAGTATTAAACACAATACTGCAAAAAGAACAGAAGTAGCATAAAATGCACCCTTTCTGGCAGAAAAAAAAATACTAAAATAATTAGCCCAGGTGTACAATAAGATACAAGTAATAAACAGAAGTCCAGATTATAGAAAAACGTGAGTTGTTTAAAAGCAAAAAAATGTATAATATGGGCACGGCAAATGAGCAATTGTCAGCAATTGCCAAATTTTGTAATAAAAAAGTTTCCTTTAAAAATCAGCAAGAGTTATTTAAGGCCCTCAAACCAAACAACAATCAATGGGAACACACAAAATTACCAAGACTGATGAATTCTGTAGCAAAATTGGTTTCTCGTTTCTCCTTTTCTTTGGAATTGTTTCTCATCTCCCTACCCAAACTCTCGTTCCACTGAATTGGCTTTATTTGTCTCCTCCAGTTATCCCCTAGGAATTGTTCCTCTTCTTTAGATAACCTACTCCTATGGCACTATGGACATACTCATCTTTCATGGACAGGGAACTAAAAAATCAAGAAGCTGGAGCGGAGTCACACATACTTAGGGCTTGGGCTGCCCACAGACAAACAGGAAGTAATAATAATTTGCCTTAATTAAAAATATGAAGAAAATATTGGTGCATTTTTTAAAAGCAGCATTAATATTGTACAGTAACTAAAATGAGACATAAAGCTATCACACAATATCAAAACTCAGTTAAGCCACAAGATGGTGCCAACATATATAGACAAAACTAAGCTGTGAGGCTTGTGCTAGCTTTTTAAATACTCGAGTAAGAAATCACATGGGTGAATAACTCACACATTTTTTTCTACAAAGTTCAAGAACCATGATTTAATTAAGTATGCCCTGGGTGTCTTTAGACTGAAAGGCCGGACAGAAATAATGCAAAGTAATAGTTTCCTGGAATAAATCATTTCTCTTTCTTAGTGAGAGCAAGAGTCACTTGAACTGGGAACTTGTGCAGAATATCCAGCAGGAAGCAACATTCCCATGTCAATCAGTAAACAGAGGATACCTGACAAAATCCAAGACAAAAATCATAAAGCAAAGCATCTTACCGACAGCCAAGAAATCTGTTCGATACTGACAAGTCATCCCAAAACCAAAATCCCTCCAAAAACCAGAATCCTTTTTGTGCACCTACAATTATAAAAGTATGCATATTTAGGCATTTTGAGAAGAAACAGGACCTGAAATTAATTATCCCAGTAAACAATTCACTCACCACCCACTAGGGATGGGGGAGAATTTCAGTTCGATTTGCATTTAAAGGTACCTAATTGGCAGTTTCCAAAACAATCTGAGAACCGAAGCACAGCTGTCCTTTGAATTTTGCAGTTGTCTAGCCAAGTACCATGTACAAAAATGCATACACAGGGGTAAAGTGTCCATAAAGATGTACAGTATGTGTTAGTGAAAACATACAAAAACTTTGCATTGTCAAGAGGCACTGGAAACAATGACATCAAGGCAAAACTAGGCATAACAGGCAACACAAGTTTAATGCCAAAAATGGCATGCAGGCTACCCGCTTTCTCTATAACAACATATGGTCATAATGTGCCTTGAATGCGTTTTCGCTAGGATTTCCACCTTTGTTGTCCCATCAAGTTCAAGCTGAAGTGAGACTAAGGAAGCAATCCTAACTCGCCCCACCCACAGCCTGGCTTCATGACTGCAAAGCCAGCCTGGAGCTGGTGCACTGGTTGGGCCCAGGCCACACCTGATGCAGCAGCAGGGATAACACAGGATTTAATGGATCCTGGGTTGGCTCAGCCCAGCAAAGCACAGTTTGAAGGCTTTATGCTTCTGGGATCCTGCTGGCGGCACTTCCATATGCACATTTGGCAGGCAGAAGTCGGTGCAAAGTAATCAAAGCACCCTATGTAAAGAAACACACAGCGCAATTCTTCTTCTTAAGTCCTAACAGCCACGCTTCTTGCATGTAGAAACTGAACACAAGCAGGGCAAGAGCACTGACCTTGCTATCTCCTTGGCCTTCTATGAACTCCCTGTTTGATCCCCAGCTTTAGCAGGCTTCCTTGACCACAGCTGTGGAGGCTCCCTACTTTACAGCTTTACATGCAGCAGCATGAATAGGACATTAGCCTACCCCGTACTCAAGCCAGTGTGCTACACATTACACAGTAACAGATTTCCAGTTTTGCCTTCATCAAATGTTTCTCAGCTTTTTTCTTTAATGAAGCAAACACCATGTATCATTAGGAACATGCCATTTTAATTTTTCCGCAAATGGTGTGGTAGAATCGTTCACCTTTGACCAATGACTCTGATACTTTTTTTAAAAAAAAACTGAACACAAAACTCTGCAAGCTTTGCAAGATGTTTGTATGCATCATTCGTAGATGCTGCTGAATTACTGTCATTTTTACTGAAAAGTGTGGGGTAAATTCTGCAGTACAGGATCAGGTTTAAGGTGCTGGTTTTAACCTTTAAAGCCCTATACGGCCTAGGACCGTCGTACTTACAGGACTGCCTCTCCTGGTATATCCCACGGAGGATCTTACGGTCTTCAAATAAAAACATACTGGAGATCCCTGGTGGAACGCTCTGTTACAGGAGACTAGGGCCCTGCGGGACTTGACATCTTTCTGCAGGGCCTGCAAGATGGAGCTGTTCCACCGGGCCTTTGGCCAAGGCACAGTCTGACCCCCCTCTCTCCTTCTGTAATCCTCACAGAACTCTAGCCCAATGGTTGCCATTAATTTGGTTCCGAATTGATTTTAGAATGTATTTTAATTAATTGTGTGATTTTATGTACACTGTGCTATTTTCACTTGCTGTTAGCCGCTCTGAGGGGGGGTTCAAATAAATTTTTATGATGATGATGATGATGAAGAAGAAGAAGAAGAAGAGGATAACTGGCATTAGCACCAATCTATATGTAGATAAAGCTATAATCTTCCTTCTCAATTTTTTTTATCTTTGGGTTAAACGAATGAATAGTGGGGAATTTAGGAAGCTTTTAAATAGTTTGGACTATGGAACATTTAAGGAACATGCAATTTAAGGCTTACTAGTATCTGTTTGGTTACTTATTTTTTTTCCCAAATTCTTCTGAGTTGATTGTTCTTGAGTAAATTGCTGAAATCTTTATTTGCTCTATTTATTTCACATTTTGGTTCCCCCTGCCTAGCATTTAATGATTTACATGCTTCTTGGCATGTAAATGAATGTGCTCATTTACACATTTGTTTTATGTTTCAGTGAGTGTTGAATTTATAAGTTTTCATCATCCCATGCAGTGTTTTAAATATTTCAAATTTCTTTTTCTTTTGATCTGACTCTTGTCCTCTCTGCTTAATGGAGAAGGCTCAACAGAGCTAAATTTAAAGGACCTACTTTCCATGATAAACAGTTCTTCCATCAAACACTGCATTGAAGCCGCTACGGTTAATATGGAGAACAAGGTTTTTAAGCTTCTTTAAACTCCAGTCACTTACCAACTGCTGCTCCACAGGGGGTGGCACATCTTGATTAGCATAGACAATGGCAGGATTATAAAGGCTGAATACCACAGGATAGAAAACTTTCTTCCCTACAGAGACAGGAGAGATTCGTTACTCCTTATGGGACATCTTTGGGCAGAAAAAAGCAGCTGCACATTTCCTCTGTTTTTTTTATTAAACAGTAATCCATCTAACAAGCAAAATAAAAGAAAAAAGTTTGCCTCTTAAGACTTTTGCTCAAAAAACCCATGTTATGCATCAATCACAGCACAAAGGGGGAACGGAACCAAGCATGCACAGCCAAATATTATATTTGGGTCTGGAACGAGAGCATCAAATAACCCGAGGAGTTAAAAGCAACAGTGTTCAAAATTATTCCTGACTGGAGGAGATCATTCTTATGTAGGTAACTATAAGTAAAACTTTTGAAAAGGGTCAAGCAGCAGTATGTGAAAGACACACGACTCCTAACCTCAACGTCCCTCTAAAATAAAAGGAATAGTCTCTGCCATTGCTGTAAATTTTGGCCCAATTCCAGACGTGGCTCTTGCCAAGGGTGTGGATAGCTGTTAAGAGTGTCACACTAGGATTGGGGAGGCCAAGATTTAACTCTTTTATTGCGCAGGATCTAATGAAGAGGTGCCAGTGCCAGTTTAAAGATGCACAGTGGGGTTGTCCCCTGCCTGTGGGGGGTGCTAGGCAAGAGAAGATAGATGACAGGAACATAGAAAAAAATGCTTAATCCAAGTGAGAACATTGGTCCATCTAGCTCACAACTGTTTACGTGAGTGGCAGCAGCTTTCTGGTTTCGGACAGGAGACATTCCAGTGCTAATGGAAGATGCTGTGAATGAACTTGGGGGTCTTCTGCATGCAGCACTGAATGCTCTACCAGGTGGCCTATGCCACTCCACCATTTGAAGCTCAGTTCCCATCTTTGTTTTATACTCAAGTTTCCAGTCCCTAACAAATTATCTGCCCACACCTATCCCGGTGCTAGGCTTTTCATAGTGGCCAGTGGGAACTATACACGTGATGCATAGAGACAACATTCCTATTTGTACCCAAGATCTGGTTTGTGGAGGAATCCTGCCTCTGAGCTATTTCATTCCATTTAACTATAATGGATGATAGCAGAGACTTCTATGGGAAGAGCACTGAGAAGCAGTATTGAGTAGAGCTGGTGGGACTTGCAACCCTCCCTCCCACTTTCCGGAAGCCTTGGCTGCCTCTGCTGACTTTAGGAACCTAGTGTGAACATACCTGGCTCAGCATTCAAGCGGCAGCTATTTAAGAACTCGGCTGTGAAATAAATATCAACGTCGCAGAAGAACATCAGGACCTCGCCTTTTTCCCAGGCTCTGGCACCCACATCTAGTCCCCGACCACGATTGAATTCCTCATTCAAAGAAACCAGGGTGTAATTATGAAAGTTAGCCTCTCTAAGAAAAAAAAGGGGGGGGACATAGGAAAAGAGTGATGTTAAAATGTTCAGTTCATGACACGTCAGCTTCAGCTGGGCAAGCTATGCTTCATACACAGCCTGGGCTCAATCTCTTTTATGGTTCCAGTTACAGGTGGGTAGTCGTGTTGGTCTACCATAGTCGAAACAAATTAGAAAATTCTTTCCAGTAGCACCTTAGAGACCAACTGAGTTTGTTGTTGGTATGAGTTTTCGTGTGCATGCACACTTCTTCAGATACATGCACACGAAAGCTCATACCAAGAACAAACTCAGTTGGTCTCTAAGGTGCTACTGGAAAGAATTTTCTATTTTGTTTCTCTTTTATGGAATAGGTTCTGCACTTATGGATGCTGCCAATTGTTGGATTCTGTCAGAAGCAAGGGCAACTAGGTGACAAATCAGAGTGTTATCTGTAGTGGCACTTGAGCTCTAGAAATCTTAATGTCTTCTTTGCAAGTCAACACCTTTTTATTTTTAGTTTCTATATTCTGCTCCAGGTAGAAAGAGTTTCTCCCAGATATGAAACAGAAATATATAGGATCAAGATGGTGGCAAGATTTCACTTCTACCACTAAATTAAATAGTTTCAAGAAAAACATGAAACACCTTGCCTGCAAAAAGTTTGCTGTAAATTACCGCTCCCCCCCACCCCAAAAAAAACAGTTTACCAAGGTAGGTGTATTTTTGAACACAGAACCATAAGCACAAATGGAAGTCTCTTAGTGCTTATCAGCATCCTGTATTGTGTCATTTAAAATCTCCTACTGGCGTAGGATATTTTTATGCTTTAGAAAAAAATTGCCACATCAGCAAATCTTGGAGCTATCACAGATTTTTGTTCAAAAAAGCTATCCAATAGTTACATGAATTCAGCGAATATAGAGAACAGTCATTGTGAACTGTTTCCCCCAGAAATGCCAAACTGGCCTCAACACTACTAGCGGTGACATCTTTTTAGAAACTGCTTAGAGACTGCTCTGGTAATAAGCAGGATACAACTATATGAAATGAAGAAACAGCTGTTTTGGGAAGCTTCTGGTAATGGCTGATTCTTTTGATTATTTCTGCTGCTGCTGAGTTTGGGGTCTTTTCCCCCTCTGTTGCCTTTTAAAAAAAAACAAAGGCTGTTTATTCTTGTGTGAGGTTTTTGCATTGATTTGTATTTGTTATGGTTTGTTGCAATGTGTCTTCTTGTAAAGGAACAGCAGGATATTAATTTTGCTAAAAAATAAATTCAGAAAAACAAATTAAAAACTTTGCTACTCACTCACTAAAATGCAAAGTGATAACATTGCATGGGCTTCTCTGAAGGTTTTCTACTCACCCCAGCCAGTCATCACAACCCTTTGCCTAATCTGGGGGAAAGCATTATACCAGCACCTCATTAAAACAAATTTAAACAGCTAATTGCTGCTTTGTTTTTCACATAATCAAAAGTTTGAACTTTTTCAACTCACCTAGCAACTGATTCTAAGATGCTCTTGACATCAGAAAGCCCCTCATGTCCAAAATATACAACTGTGAGGTGAATCCGCTTGTCCTGGTTAATGCACACTTCCCTGGAGAAGCAAAACAAGTATTTGGTATTGCAATAGCTTAACAAGGGGTTTTGTAATTTAAAATAGCAAATATCGCATACTGGATTTGTTCTATTTACAAATACATTTACCTACTGCATCCTAGAAACCAATCTGACCAAATTATTCGCTAAGTCACTGCACTATCGGGAATACTAGGCTTATAGGTGTGAAGTCCATTATAAATGAATGACAAACGGCCGCAGTTCATTCATCCTTTATGCCTTCTTCCCATTACTGCTTCTTGAGATGTGACTAGTGTTTAATCCATTGCACATCAGGTACCAAATGCTCCAGGAATCTATGGTCACATTTTGCACACTAGCCTATATTTCAGAGGCAAAAAAGCATCTCAGATTTTAAACTGAGAAGATGCTTCTCCAAACTGGAACTACCAGTGTTCTACAATACCACTAAGCATTGTAGCTGATTGGAAAATTCACTGTATTTGCCTTCTGCTGTAGAAAATGACTACATAGGATTGGTATAGGGCCTAGTTTCTGAAGCACTTACCTGAAGTTTTGCATGAACTGTGCAAAAACCTCCGTCCTTCCAGCAAGGGGAACAATAATGTTTATTATTGACCTGGAGATGTCAACAGTTTCACTCTTCACTTTCATTAGGGGCCCAAATGGACGAAACAGTGTGACATGCCTGTACTCCATATCATCTGCCTTCTTGTAGAACAGTTCATATTGTGTCCCTTTGTCTCTCTCAGTACGGTAATAACCTTAGGAACAATTTACAGGAGGAACTGATTCAGTCACAGACTTTAAACTCGGTGACAAATTCCACTGCTTCAGGAATTTACTATACATTGTGAGGATGAGTGTCAATAATATTCAGGATGGTGCTCAGCCAGGTAAATTATTACAGACAGTATGTAGAAAAACAAACAAACTCAACTGTCAAGATTGAAAATGTGAAAGGAGTTCCAGAGCACAATCTTCTCATATATAAAACCCAGATTCAACCCCTCGTAATTCCATTTAAAGTATTTCAAGTACTAAGATGAGGAAAAGACCTTAGCCAAATGCTGGACAAGCTGCTGCAAGTCACAGCAGATGGAACAATGATCTGATTCTCCAGGGCAGTTCCTTAACTATTTCTGCAACAAAAGCACCAACCCAAGTGTGTCTCCTGCTCTCAAAATGCTAGTCAAGTTGTAAATTGCACTCTGGCAGGGAGAGGGGGCAGAGAGAGTGAGAGTGAGAGAGAAAGAGAGACTGCAGTAGCCAATGTTCAAAATGAAAATCAGACTCCTGCCTTCATTATCTATTGTAGAATTTTATTGACAGATTAAGATGCTTAGTAGGTCAAGTCCTACACTAAGCAGCAGATGACTTGGCTTGACTGTGTTAAGCTGCGACTGATCCTTTTTCAAGAAGATCAATACTTTAAAATCAGCTGGCTGACTTTCATAGAACAAATTTGTACTCATTTAAGTCTAGCCTGCTTCTTGGCAACATCAGGCTCTCAAGAAAGTTTTCATTATAATTACTACCAAATACAGTTCTTATAAAAGTATCTGTTGGCAATCTTTGATTTAGCAATTGAAACAACCATTCCCAATTTCTCTTTGAAAAAGAAAAAAGATGCTACTTCTTTAGGCTTAACAAAGGCTAAGTATACATAATTCATCCAGGGGTTTGGGGGGGGCAGGGAGAGGGAGAAGCAAAAGGTGCGAAGGAACAAGTACTAGAAAGCATTATCATTTCCCCCCTCTAAATAGTTCCCATATCCTTAAAATAATCTGCCAACATTTAGAAGTACTGCACTAAAGGATGACAAATTTGGCAAACACTGACAATAAACTTGTATTGCCTCCAAAGAGCAAATATGCATTACAGAAACCAAATAGTAGCAAACTATTTCCATAGCTGGCCTCAAAAAATGCCCATTGCAAGAGGTAAATAATTTTCTCTCCATCAATTTCCTTGATAGAAAATGAACTGTGGTAGATCTAATTAAAACAAACACTATTGTCATTTGCAGAAATTTTTATAAATGCTGCTCAAAGTGAAAATTTTGAGTTAAATATTTGCTTAACTGAAAAGAATCAAAAGGGTAAGTTTAAGGGAACAAAAACAGCCTCTCTAAAATCTGTATCTATATCTATATCAGCTGCGAAGCTAGGGTGACAGTTTTGCCAAATATTTTCCAGAGAACTACTGGAAGAAAAAAGGTTTTATTTTATTTTATTTGTTTATTTATTTAAATTGTATACCACCCTACATCCGCAGAGTTCAGTGCAGTTCACAAATTAAAAATACAAGATAAAAACACAAAATACACAATAAAAGCAAGAAGGAAAAAACCTAAGAATAATTTTTCATAATAATAATTTTGTTTTTCATATCCCCTTCCCAACAGCCAGCTAGACCAACCTGCTAGATCAGGTCAATGGCCCATTCAGTCTAGCATCCTGTTCTCACAGTGACCAACCGGATGCCTGTGGGAAACACGCAAGCAGTCAATATGCACACATTCTCCAAGGCCTGTTGAAGATTATGCATATTGACCAGGAAATGTGCACTATTCCCTCTTCATGGAAGCATTATATGCACATTCTCCATGAAGCCAAGTGAATGCATGCAATGACTAGCTGTCATGCACATCAACTGTTTGACAGGGCTAGGAAAATCTGCTTTCGAAATATACCGTAATATATCGCCAGCTAAAACTTGCGATATCCTGATATATTATGATGTCGGAAAGGAGGCAGGGAGGAAGGAGGCAGTTGCCGGCCATGCAGATGATCAGCGTCACTGTGCACAGCTCCTGCTGCTTCCTGGCAACAAGGCCAGGCAGGTAGCATTGTTCGGAGTGGAGCACTTCAGCCGGGGCACCGCGTGGCACTGCAAACGCAAACACGGGGATTCCTGCTCCGAAATTCTGGAATCGCTCTTGCGATTTTAACTCTAAACAGGTTTCCAGGCAATGTATCAACACATCATCCAGGCCTACTGCTCAACTTACATTCCACTTAACACCCCTCCACACATAAACACACAGAATTTCTAATTAATAATAAACATAACAATGATGTGGCCTACACTATACAACATTAATGATTCAAAACCCAAACGGAATAAGAATAAAGGCAACACCTGTCTTTCTGTACTGGTAGTTTGAAAGTGTTAAGATACCTGAAGGCTGTTTTGCATGAACAACTTGAAGGCTGCAATACTATACAATTATCCCCTGGACTAAGTCCCACAGAAGTCCAACACACAGCTGTCAAGTAAATATGCATACCATAGGGTTGAAGGTGGGCATGAACACCCAAAGTGTGCAGAGATTGTCGGAAGATTATAATTCTCTATGAGCCAACAGAATTATCATGCCTAGCTGCTAGGGTATTAATCACCAGTCCTATGTGGATTTCCACGGATCCCGCCAAGACTAATGATGTCAAAGCTCTGCTCAGCTAGTCAGTCCACTGAGGACCAGGTTACCATGTCCCTACCAAAAATAATTTAAGAATCTGGGAATAGGCTGCTTTCAGACCTTTTAACAGACGTTTCTCAACAAATAACTTCTGGATTTCTATCTCTTGCTTTTATGCTGAAATGGCATTTGTGAAGAATAATCCAGAAACTGCTATGTTGCAAACTACCATTTGAAACTACATCCCATCTCCAATGTCTGAGCTTGCAGTTTGGCAAAGCTCATGATTTACTAATAAAGGATTGACATCACCTGAACTGGGGTTCATCTTAAGAGTCCGTTATCTGTTCCTTTCGCTAACAGACTCAAATCTGCTATTCTAACAGTATGAAGAATTTGTTTCTGCTCCTAATATTTCTTAGAAACTTATCAGCCTGCTTCAAACACAAATACAGTAACTTGAGCAATTGTCAAGACCGTCTAATTAAAAATGGCCACAATGTATGCTCGGTTCTGCTGCAATATACTATGCTAATTCATCCACTGCCATTTAAGGAATATTTATTTTTTCTACATAATCTGACTGAACAAATTTAAAATGTATATATCCAGCTTCCTGTAGAATATGTACAATGCTATCAGTTCATGGCATCCACAAAGATTCCTCAAAACAAATCGGAAATGTAAAAGCAGGCAAAAGACTACCAATATGCATGGAAAACTATCAACAGTCCAGTTATTTCCATGTTTATTTCTCAAGGTTAACAACTGTAATGTTTATATCAAACTCTTTGTACACTAAACTTGTTATGACAGAATGGCTGAATCAGCAAATAAAATAAAACTGATATGTTTTCAGGATGTATTGGTTTCCGGCTTCAACCAGGCAAGCTGCAAACTTATCAACCGGTTTATCATTTTTGAACCCACACCAAGTAACAAGGTAGTCTTGGTAATCAAGAGTATTAATCAGGGGAAATGACAATGCTAAATGGCTGTTAAAACTGAATGGGTCCAAGTGAGCAATGAACTCTTAAAATATTTTAAACCCAATAGTTTATAAACAATTTGCCAGAGAGATTGCAAACATTTCTAGGGGGAAACAAAAACATCACCCAAGACTCTTTGCAACGGAGTGGTTCACTGACTAATCCCTAGGCTATTTTTTCCATGAAGGAAACAACTACACAGGGAAATGAGTTTTGGAAAAACCAACAGCAGCAGCAATAACTCTTCCCTATCCATGATTATTTCCATCATACATTGCACTCATTTTATCTGGGTTAGTAGCTAACAGGGAAAAGCGCAAATACCTCGTCCCAATGTTTGCTTGCCTGCTCAAGCAGCAGTCTATGTTTTGCCACAAGTTCTGCCTGTACTACTGGAATTACTGAGGCCTTTCCACTGTTCAGTGTTGTTGTTGTTGTTTTTTAAATGAGGCATTTCTGGATGGGTATAGGGTGAACTCAGCAATTTTCTGGCTTTATCATATGACTTAAAAGAATGCCACTAGCCATTATTGTGAAATGGCTGGGAATCTCGGGAATTGTAACAGCCAAATTAGAAACGCTAATGTTAGACTTCAACCACTTCTTGAAATGAATAAGCAACTTTATTCTGTGACTGAGTGAAACAAATTATTTGACAACGCAACTAAAACCTGCTTATAAGTTCAAAAATCAGTAATACTGCATTCTCCTGGTGGTGATGGGGGAAATCCATAGCAATTAACTCTTGACTGGAGTCTGGGTGCATCTAGCCAAACTCTCAGAGGGTTTTGTTTTTTTCTTGTTGAGTACTTTGAGTGGTCACAGGTTAGCCTACCTGCTGCTATCGTGTTATGCATACTGGCACCATTGCATTCACAGTTACAACTCCCAAAGAACTTCAAACCCAAATTCTGTTGATAATTAATTCAATTTCTCCATATCATTAGACAGAGTCACAGTTAAGTGATAATAATTTTAATTGTGCATGGGTACTTTAACAACTGCAGCTGTCTGCTTACTGAAAATTTGAAAACCTAAATATTCTGATAAAGATGCCAATTTTGATTTTTTTTTTTAAAAAAAAAACATGCTTCAGGTTACTGTTACTTGCCGTTGTGATATATGTTTGTAATGTGCACAGTTCTTAAGAGTTACATTTGTGATTAACCCTAAAAGTGATTTTAAGTATAGAATCATAGAATTGTAGTTGTTCCACTCTTGAACAAGTCTTATTTAAAATTCTTTTTTTTTTAAGTAACAAGGCAAGAATATCAAGTGAAGCAGTTGAATTTGTCTGGAAAACTACTTCATTTGTTGATGCAAGCTAACCAGGCAACAATTTTTATGAAGTGAGCAGATATACAAGATACTGAAACCACCAAAGGGAACAAAATATTAAGAGGGGAAGATTTAGTCATTGGTTGCCATAGTTACTCAATTCTCACCAAAAAAAGTCTTCTGTTGGCTTGCCAGAAAAAGTTTAGTCAATGCTATTTCCTCATCTTATAAACTGCAGACTAACTGCCTTAAAAAAAATAGAAACGTACCGAAAAGAGGCGATGCAGCATTACTGCTGCCAGCTACTAACCTACTCTAATGATTTACTGCCCAGAGTGAATTTCCTTTAAGTGTTGCAGAATGATTCAACAGCAACTATAACCCAACAATGAAGACACTTGGCCATGAAGGGAACATGCTCACTTTGTTCTGAAGGCATTGCTCTTTAGGGAAATGCATATGTAAAAGTCTTAGTATTTACAGAGTGCTTTGTGGGTATTCAAAGCACTTCACATACATTATGCATAATTCAACAATATGCCAACATGGGCGCCTTCATGGAGCAAACAAATCATCAACACCTGAAGATCGAGATAGCAGTTCACAAAACTGCACAAGTACACATGATGACAGAGACAGATGACAGGTGCATAAAAAAGAGAAGTACTTGCCACCGTGGTGCAATTTCTTGAAAATGACAGTCTCAAGGCAATCTTAGACATGAACATTTTCAATAAGTCTTTGAAATCATTGCCATATTTTTGACCGCATTTTGGAAACAATGACACGGCATCCAAAAGAAAAAGAAAAACCTTTTTTTTCTGCCTGAAGAATTAGCAGTGAAGTGAAACCATCACTGTAAGTTTCTTAGAGCCTAAGGATAATTGACTGCAAAGATTGCTAAACAAGTGAATATTTCATGCGCCAGTCAAGGGTGGTCACAGCAGTTTTCTGCGATTGGGGCACACTGTGTACTGGTTTGAAAAACTCAACTGAGAAGTTTCAAGTACACCCAGTCTGGGATCGCTAATATGTGTTCCACCAGACTACTCTAAAAATGCTGAGTACTGCATGTAACTAATTACCCCGATTATAGGACTATACAGCAGCCTGAGAAATACTGAAGTACTGCTGCCAACTTGTGATTTAAAAAATATGTCATCTGTTACTGGACTGGTGGAAAGTGGGCAGGGGTGGGGGAAGAAGGCAAGAGTATGGAGCTGCTGTCTATGGGGGTGAGGGGGATACTTAACCCCTGCACAGTACTTCAATATTTACCTGGTTTTAATTCTATGCTGAAATCTGTCCTCCCAATTTCTCAAAGGTTTTCTTCCCCTGAGAAAAGGCTTCTATTTTTTTTTCCTGCTTCATTCCCAGGGCACTTGATAATTCCTTTAGAAGTTTGCTATGTGCAGGATTTTGAGTTTGTCTCATCGTTGCAAGGTGACCGAGGACACTGTATGGTCTTTTTATTTGCGAGTGCCTTCCCTTTTGTCCTACAAATCATTAGGTTGCCGAGAAGGGATTGTTTCCCCCTGTCTGAAAACGGTTCCCCCACTTCTGGAGCACACAGTGCTAAGCTAGATGGATCAATGCTCTGAGATGGTATGAAGCGGCCTCCTATAAATCAGATGCCAAAATACTTAATGAGTAAGCAATATATTATATACATATGCAATAACTGGCAGGGCGCACACTGGAGAAGATGCAATCCACCAGCTACTGGACAATTTCCCTGATTTTTAAACCATGATAGCCCGGGAGGGGGAACCCTCAGGTGGTTTGCTGAGCTCCTGGTAGTCCAACACATATGGCAGTGATACACCACAAGTTGTTCATGCAAAACAGAATGCTGTGACTTCAGGCCAGTCAGATTTTTTTTGGGGGGGGAGAGAATGGCACACACAAGACACACTGCCTTACCTTCTTTTCTTTTTTAAAAGAAGTATAAAGGCCAGAAATGTTTAAGCTTATGACATATTTTCATCAAGCAGGGGAGTGTGTCATTGATAGTCTCCTTTAAATAACAACAGCAATACAGATAAATCTGGAATTGTAAAAGTTGATCCAAAAATGAATAATGATTTAAGGTTTTTGTTTGTTTCGTTTCGTTTTTTAACACTCAAATGGACTACTTATGCTGGCAGCTGTCATTCCATTCTGCACCGTTCCAACTGCTTCATGCAGATTTACACCACACAAATGATCTGGTTCTAACCGTTGTTCATTTTCTTGAGCAATAATATAATGCTTCTTCTCTACACACACATGGGCATAACATGAAACACATCATGTTTCACATCCAATTCACATGATTCACATCCAATGCCCTTTTAAAATGTGAATTGTTTTTTTTCAGGGGGGGGGGGGAGCTGAAGGTATATAGGGTGGTATACAAATTTAATAAATAAATAAATAAATCACACACTAAGCCAGTAACTATTTCCTGCTTTGATAGGGTATCTGGATTTCTGTTGTAGTTATCATTGATCCTTAAATACTCAACAGAGTAAATATTACAAGAGAAGGACTGCAATGGGTGGGATTCACCTAACAAGCCCTGTTAGTAGTGGAAGACCTGTTTGAAGTCTTCCACATGCACAACAGGGATTCCACCCCCCCCCCCAAAAAAAAAAAAAATTGGCTCTGGAGGGGCAAGAATCCTGAGAACAGCACATGGGAGCAAGAGAATGGAGAACATTCTGTCTGGCAAGCCTTGCACAGACAGAATGTTAATCAAAGCATGACCCTGAATTCCACCCAATATCATTGCAGTTACCAGTAAAGAAAAGTGCATAGCTCCCATGATATCTATAAGCCAAGGCTGGTTTAGTCTGAAGGGATGAATAGGGATTAAGGGGATAGGAGTGAGCCACAGCAAAGTGCATGCCCTTACCTTGTACACACTTAGTTCCTCTATGTGGCTTGGTAATGATGCAAAGGCTACACAGGTTAAAGTAAACTGGTTATGCTTGTAAACTCACTTGGAGAACCAGTGTTGGAAGCTTCCGCAGGTAGAAAGGATATATAGGGAAATTCACACACAAGTCAAGGGCAGGGCTTACAATTTCATGGTGCCATTCCCCAAACCTGTTATTTAATGACCTACTGCAACCTTCTACACCCTCCAGATGTTTCAGACTACAACTCCTGACATCCCTGGTCATATGCAGAAAGGAATTGTAGTCCAAAGCATCTACAGACTACCTGGTTGGGGAAAGACGGTCTTCTGTCTCACAAATTCTGCCGTTTGGTTTAGACTACCATATTACGAACTAGAATTCGAAAATGCATAAAGTACCTTCTATAAAATCATTTTCATTGTAAAGCTGTCTCTCCCCTATTCCGTCATCTTCATCTTGACCATCTTCTTCATCTGGATTATTGATTACCTCGAGGCCAGCCTCAATTACTTCCACCAATTCATCTCGCTTATCTTTCCTGACAGGTTTCTCCTCTGGGTGTCGTGTTAGCCCCATTTCCAGCTGGAACACCTTCATGGAAGTAAAGCTTTCAAAAGGAACGACTCCATATTCACTAGGCAGCTTGGACCCCATGCTCACTTCAGCTTTGTCTATTTGAGAATGCAGGTATTCCAGGAGATCATTGGGTGCTTGTTCTTTGGTGCCTTGATAGCCCATGCTGTTGACTCTTGGGGTTTTCTTCTCCTGTAACAATTTTAACTTGTCACTCATTTCCTGAAGCTCCTGCTTTAACTGAGCAATTTGGCGCTTGAGGCTCATAGCTCTGGTTTGGTAATGTTCTTCCTGCTCCTGCAGGAGGGCTTGGTAGTGTTCCTTACCAAAACTCTCCCCTACAATGCCAGGAAGTGATCCATTGCCATCCGTTTGTGGAGCACATTCAAGGAGGTACATAAACAGCAACAAACTCAACAGCAAGGCAAGACCGACCAACAGCCACCGAGTTCTGGCTTGAAATATTATGCCTCTTCTAGGCATTCTTACGGCACTTAAGTTGTATTCCAACTAAAACAGCTGATGTTTTTGGTCATGTCTTGCTAGTATTTTCTGAAAGGAGCAATTGTTGGTAAGCTGAACCAAAACTATTTCTACTGATACATCCATTTGTGTTAGGCAAATAAGGGGGGGAACTTGCAACTGTTGTCTTGCTCAAGCAATACTGCAGAGATCGCAAATCCCAGTATTGCTACAACTTCCATCATTGCAAGCATTTACAGTCTAAACAGTCAGATAAAGCCCCCATTACTTTCAGGGCAATTTGTCTAAACATACGTTCTTGGAGGTGTAGTGAATTTGCTATGCTTCTGTATTCCAAGGACAAGTTGAAAACGTATCAAATTCTGATAATTATAAAGCAAAAGAATCTCGCAATTTATAGCCGTGGGGGCATTTCAAAAATATTTTTTCTCACTATCTGCGCACCCCTGTAAGAGCCATAAATATATGAGCAATAGTAATTTTCATGGGCAGTCTGCAGGATATTTTCCTCTGGTGCTTATGCTTCTCTCTCCTCCGTCTTGGAAATCTGTAATCTGAGTCAGCAAAATTAAGGGAGAGCCTAGAATTAAATGAAAAGTACACTCAGTTAGAATTACAAAACAGGCAAACATCTGGAAAACACATGAAGGCAAGTTTTAATATCCTAAAAATGTAGACATGATGAATCACAAAATTTATTTTTCTGCGACGGTCCATGACAGGGGAGGGTTGTAAACCTTCAATTCTTTCTACTGGGTTACACACCAGTGATTTCCTTCTTGTGGAAATGTCTGAAACAGACTCATCCAACAGACTAGTAAAAAACAGGGTTTTTTCCAGCTACATAAGTGGTTGTCAGAATTCTTTCCCCTGCTATTTTTGTCATTTCTGGAATGCATCATAACCAGTTTTTTTTTTTTTAATTTAAATGGCAATGTGTTAAGAAGTTAGTGAATTTAACTCCTACTTCCAATTATATTTTCTGCCACCATGCAGGAACATCTACCTTCTTCTGAAAAGGGTGCACAGAAAACCTGTAGTTTTTTTCAGGTAAAAAAAATGGACGGTCAAATATGAGGTTTAGAATTCCAAAAATATTAGAATGTGCGCTTGTATTTTGAGAGGGGCTTTATGGTTCTCAAACAACAAACTATGGGGGTTGCCTTCCAACTTGCATGACTTACATAACTGCAGGTAGGTAAAGACCAACCCTCCCACAATCCTAAAACAGTCTCAGCAGAACCTCTTAACAAAACTACCCCTATGCAAAGTGCTAAAAGCACTGTAGAGATATATTAACAATAGCTCCTCTGCAATTGTCAAATGCCTATCTCCGAGTCCGAAGACCTGTCAGAGTATTAAGGCCTTTTCACCAGGAAGAGTGTTTTGGGCGTAGGGAAGAGTCAAATAAAATTATAAATTAGTATCTACATGTATACTGAAGTGACTAACACCAGGTGTATCTTCAAGTCACTGACTAGAGTCCAGATGTGGTGAATCAAGATGCAAGAAACAAAACACATCATTATGTACCAAACAAGGAGAAAAGTATCACACTCTCACACACACACAAACCCAGCTTCCAATCTCTATGGGCTGCATCTAACTAATCAGTTCTGCTAGTCCAAGGACTTTAAAACATATTTATTATAACAAGTTTAAGGGGGAGTGAAAGAAGACAGAGCAGATTTAGGGGTCATGTAGAGAAATTCCAAATTTTGGGAGAAGGAATGCAGCAGCAGGGCTTAAACCCACTTTCAAATATTTAACCAAAAAAAAATTTCTGTTCAGAACATTCTTAGTCTGCTAAGGCATAAGTATTCATGAAAATCAGATTTTGTTCTGGAATAGATTTATTTAAGGCATGTAAGTCTGAAATTGTATGCATTACCACTAGTTAACTGAAGGCTGTAAAATATTCATATCCGAGTAGAATGAACAGAAACAAGCAAGCTCAGTCCATTTAAACCTCAAGCACAGACTAGGCTAACAATAGCAACGTAGAAACAATCCATTGACTTTCTGCGGAAACCATCGCAGCATAAGTTTGCTTTCTTGACCATGAGAGAACATCCTTTTGACAACAGCATTCTGCTTATTGACATATAAGAACAGCGAAAGAACACAGCATTGTTTAACCAGTCACTTCTACCTTCAAACACACTTCACAGTTGAGAAGCAAGTATCCCTTTCCTCGAAGAATAAGGCTGGCAGCCATCATCTAACAAACTGAATACTGTACTTTGGCAGATTACACAGATGCAATAGCACTGTAAACCAATACGCATTGTAAACCTAGCAGCTCAAGGGACAGATCCAGTACCCAAAGGATCTTTTATCAGGCTCTCAGCTGAGGCTGATTCTTCTTATGAGACCTACTCTAAGCACACAAAGACCCAGACAGCTCACCAGTTATGCCCAAGACTCAGCTCTTTGATGTCCCAAGTTTTAAACCAGCATCCCCTGATGGCCTGTTATGGGCATTTTATTAGTACAATTCCCACAAAATGCAAGACAAAAAAATGGCAACTACTTATGGCTAAGATAACCACTTCTTGTAAAAGAATCTCACATACTCTAAAGCAAAGGTAAGCCAGACAAAATTAATAATGGCTTCTGTTAGACAGCCAAACACTTCTATCATAATACTGGTGCGATTGAATATTTCCTTCTGATACATATGGAAACTTCATTTCCCAAAACTATCTTAAGGTTTTTTTGTAGGCTACGAAATGGTCCTTTGGCTTCATCGTTCTGTGGTTATCTGACTCAGTTCAAGATCATCAGCAATTTTACCTCCAAGAGAAAAATGTTCCCAGACTTTTCCTTGATTTTGCCATTTGGAAAGTGATGCATTTTTTCAAGCAAAATTCTTATTCTACTCACAGGAAATGTTAGCCTTCATGAATCTTCATGGGACCTACTAGAAAAGCTTTCAGACTCCCTCCCCCAATCCGCTATGGGCTTGAGATCACTGGTTTATTCATCATATATTTTGCAAAGTCATCTGGTAAGGGTGAGTTGGTACAGTATTCGGAATCATACTGCCTCCAACAATGAATGCAGAGCATAGAATTCATTATTTCTGTTCTTTTAAAGGTGGCAAGTGTGGTTATGAAGATAATGAACAGGCCACAGGTTAAACGGAGTCTGTCCTAATTTGACATGAAGCTATATCACTTCATCCTTCCCTACTGCACTGACTGAACCTCCTTTCAAATGCCTTAACAACTTATCCTCTGCTACTATTCCAGCAACCCTCACTTTATTAACTATGAATCCGCAGTAAACTTTGTAAACAGTAAACATCTTTGCCAAGACCCACTAATAGTGGTCATGACATGAGACTTAAAAATAAATTCAAGACTCAGCTGAACACACACACCCAAAAAATGTTTGCCTTCATAAATGGCTGTTTGCTGCTTTCACTGCTTCATTCACTGCTCTAGCCTTGTCCCCTTCTAATCAACCATTGCTAGGGGCTTGTAATACTGTTATGCCTCTGCCATTGAGTGAAACTAAATAATTCACTCTTGATACAGAAGCACAGCAAAATAAGCCATCCCAAAGAGGTGCCAGGAATGCACACAGAAGCACAGCGGGTGGGTGCCCCCAGACAGCATGGAGTTTGTACCATCACAGAATAAGATTTTTACTTGAGAAAAATAATGCCTCAGCTATGAGAAGTTTTAAAAAAGCTTCATCTTGCCTACTCCAACACTGGGCCCATTTTTTTCAATCAACCGCAGCAGAATGTAGGTTTTTGGGAGCTGGCAGCTACATGTTCAATTATCCCCAAGAACAAGCCAACATACACTCTCCATTCATAGAAAAGTAGGTTTGTTAGGAGAGAGACCCCAGTGAAAGCCTTCCTGAACAGAAACGTCTTCAGTAGACACCTAAGCATCATCTTGCTAGGTGCCTTTCTAGTTTTGGCTGGTAAATAATACCAGAAGGCTGGAGCTACAACATTGAAAATCCAGTTTCCAGGACAGGCTAAGTGCACCTCGGGGGCATATAGTTGCTCCCAGCAGTACGCCATCTGAGGAGCACAGCAAAAGGGCACTGGGTGTCAATCAGCCAAAGGCCTGGTTAAGGAGAAACACTTTTGCCTGGTGCCTAAAGGTGTATAATGAAGGCACCAAGTGAACCTCCCTGGGGAGAGCATTCCAGAAACAGAGAGCCATTATAACCAGTGCAGCCTTTCCAGCAAAGCTGTTATTTGGTGTTGTTAGGATACCCGAATCAACAAATTAGCTGCTGCATTCTGTACCACCTGGATCTTCTAGGTAAAGCCCAAGGGAAGCCCCACATAGAGCACATTGCAGTAGTCCAGTCTTGAAGTTACCAATGCCAAGCTCACAGTAGCCAACCCTACCTTATTCATGCCATAGCAAGACAGTACACACAAAGTCTGCAATGGGAGCAGGTGTTGATTAAGCAGCCATGCTGTATCACACTCCATAGTGCCATATAACTCTATTCGAAACACTAAATTTTATTATCTGAAACAAAAATTTGAAGATCTTAAAACACAGTTTTTCAATTCCAATAGAATTCAGCTATGATTAGCAGGGGTCGGAATTTTTTTTCAGCAGGGGGCTGGTCTATTGTCCCTCAGACCTTGTGGGGGTCCGCACTATATTTTGGGGAAAAAAAGAAAAAAAGAACGAATTCCTATGCCTCACAAATAACCCAAAGATGCATTTTAAATAAAAGCAGACATTCTACTAATGTAAGAACACCAGACAGGCCCCACAAATAACCCAGAGATCCATTTTAAATAAAAGGACACATTCTACTCATGCAAAAACATGCTGATTCCCGGCCTGTCTGCGGGCCGGATTTCGAAGGTGATTGGGCCAGATCCGGCCCCTGGGCCTT
Source organism: Lacerta agilis (assembly GCF_009819535.1). NCBI lineage: Eukaryota > Metazoa > Chordata > Lepidosauria > Squamata > Lacertidae > Lacerta > Lacerta agilis. Next base: position 17,391,625 of record NC_046316.1, on the reverse strand, counting down.
AGTTTGCCTACCCATGGATTAGTGCATCAGCTGCGATTCCCCACCCCCTGGGAGAGAGAAAACCTGTTGACCATTATCCATGGCGTGGTAACCTCTAGATGACTAGTTTGACTAGATTGGCCAACTACATGGGCTGCCTTTGAAGACTTCACAGAAGCACCTGTTGCATTTTGAACTGGCATTGCCCTTTACAAAGTTTCTCCCACGTAGTTAAACAGCGACATTTGTTGCTGGTCCATTTTCAGGCGCAATTCAAAGCACAAGTTGTTACGTACAAGAGGGGGCTGACTTCAACCACATGTTCCTGTCTGACCATTAGTCATTGTCAGATGCTCACTTACACAAGCCCCTCTGTCATCAGAAGAGTAGTTTTCAAATACGATTCCAACATCAGTGAAATACTTTGTTATTTGTCCAGGCATTCCAGTATGGTAACCAGCTGGTTTCACTGTTTCTCAGTCTTCTGCTGAGTTTTATCATCTGCTCTTGGCCTGCTGCTTTCTACTTCCATTGTTTTAATCTGTATTTTTACTGCATTTGTTCACATTGTATTAAGGTGTGTGCCTGCCTGAGAGCCTAGTGCTCATGCCTATTGCCTATATATGTGCCAAATAAATGAGGCCTAATCCAGAGGGCATTGAACAGGGTGGAGGTGCCCCTCTGCTCACAGAGATGAGTTTTGGTAGCAAGACACACCTGGGGGGGAGGCCCTCACTAAGCCCACTGAATGCTTGGTGAGCACAGGTGGGTTTTCTGGTGGGAGGACCTGAAATGGGGTGTTCTGGGGCCAGCCTTGGACCTGCTTGGTTTCAGTTTGGAGGATTTTGAAGACACAGATTCCACCTGTTCAAAAAAGGAAAACATCATCCTACTACTACCTTTGGAAATGATGGACAATCTGTCACTTCAACCTTCCCATCATGCAAATTTAGGGCTATTCTGCCTATAAGCTAGGGGAGGAAAGAGTTTTCAGAAAGCCACCATGTTTAAACACCCTTCTTCCCCTACGCCACTCTTCTCATCCAGCGCAGTAGCGTGAGGGGCAATAAGCTGCAACTACAAGGAAACTGAACATTTTTTTTCTCTTCTTCAATTGCAGTCACCCTCAAGAAGGGGAAACCTGTGAGACGAGGAGTAGAATCAAATTGCAACAGAGCAGGTTTTAAAATCCTCTCTCAACCTCATGCCCATCACAGATGGGACGGTAGACTTTTTTCTCTACCTGTGTCACTATTATTTTTATACAGTTAAGGCTCACCTGCCCCAAGCCTGTGTGGATAAGATGGAAATCGGTTTAGTTATGAAACATTTGAGGTCAGACTGCAGACCTCAGTTTTTCAACATATAAACTGACTGTAAAGACTTTTTCAGTATTATGTACATGTATGTCTCATTAAGCCCTTTGCACAAATGGCTCATTAAGCCCTTTGCACAAATGGCTACTCCTATCACTCAGTTGCATTAAATTAATTTCTTAAAAAATAGCACCAAACGCCAAGAATACTTCACCATCATCATTATCTGCACACAAAGTCATTACTTTATATACAATAGTATGATATTTGACATCTGTGCTGCAACATTACCCTGGAGCAGTCATCTCCAGAACACCTAACTCAGGGGTCAGCAACCTTTTTCAGCCGTGGGCCGGTTCACCGTCCCTCAGACCATGTGGTGGGCCGGACTATATTTTGAAGAAAAATATAATGAACGAATTCCTATGCCCCACAAATAACCCAGAGATGCATTTTAAATAAAAGCACACCATTCTGCTCATGTAAAAACATCAGACAGGCCCCACAAATAACCCAGAGATGCATTTTAAATAAAAGGACACATTCTACTCATGTAAAAACACGCTGATTCCCGGACTGCGGGCCAGATTGAGAAGGCGATTGGGCCGCATCCAGCCCCCGGGCCTTAGGTTGCCTACCCCTGACCTAACTCCTTCAGGGTCGGGACCGAAATATAAAATGCAATTAGAAGATCAGCAGATTTTAAAGTAGCAAAGAAAATAACAGCACTTCCAGGTTATTTTACAGCAGTGCAGTTAAAAGCTACACCGAGATTAGGACACATCAATGCAACAAAATTTCCACAGTCAAGAACTGTTGAATTACTCAACATTCAGCTAGTCAAATAGTTCCGACATTGTATCTAACTCGTTCACATTGCAAGTGTCTAGCATTTCACACAGAGTGTTGCAGCAGAGACTTCAACAGTCATACAATATGACATGAAAACAAAACTTGAGTTCTCCTACTTGTCTTTTTAGATTCTCAGCCATAAAGCAGCCTTAATCTTTGTTGCAGCAAACTTTCTTTGAATATATCCATGAGAGGTAAACTAAGAAAAGTAGGAGTGTTTCTATTGTCAATACTGGAGTACCCAAGAGCAATTAGAAAAAATAATGATATTTTAAGTTAAAAGTTAACACATTTGCCATAAATACATGGAAGATTCTTTGTGAAATTAACATACAGTAAATGAAAGCACATGCAGTTTCTATTAAACAGCAATGCGCAACCCCACACATATATCTCTAGAAATAGTATCTTTTATTCACCATGTCAGTAAATTGAATTTTCTTACTTTTACGTGCAGCATAGGTAACTACTGTACTGAATACTATTTGCAAATGAATACTTGGAGCTGGCATAGGAACAACTGTCTTTAGCTTTTAACCATGGTTGAGGGGTCAGAAGTGGGACACAGAATGACAAATTTTCGTTCCGCTTACAAGAAAGATTGTGCTGTTGTTAACCATGGTTTGGGACACACATGCATTGATGTGAACCATGGCTGGATATGGTTCAGTTCATGGAAGCAAAATGCAACTGGCACCCGGCTACTTTCAAATGCTGGACAGCAACCAGGGCAAATTATTCTGTCTAAAGCAAAAAAAAAGAGCGGTGTGTGTGTGTGTGTGAAAAACAGTACACCTAACCAACGAGAAATTTGATTACCTTAGCTACCAGAGCTCCCCTGTAACTCTGTGGCACAATGAATCACTGTGTAGCTGTAAACCAGAAGTTGGTGGTTCGAGCCCACCCAGCGCAAGATTCCTGCATTGCAGGGGATTGGACTAGATGAACATTGGGATCCAACTCTGTATTTCTATGATTCTACGGACAGATGGGATGCAGGTGGCACTGTGGTCTAAACCACAGAGCCTAGGGCTTGCCGATCAGAAGGTCAGCAGTTTGAATCCCCGCAATAGGGTGAAAGCTCCCGTTGCTCGGTCCCTGCTCCTGCCCACCTAGCAGTTCGAAAGCATGTGAAAGTGCAAGTAGATAAATAGGTACCACTCTGGCGGGAAGGTAAACGGCATTTCCGTGCGCTGCTCTGGTTCAACAGAAGCGGCTTAGTCATGCTGGCCACATGACCTGGAAGCTGTACGCCAGCTCCCTCGACCAATAAAGCGAGATGAGTGCCGCAACCCCAAAGTCGTCCACGACTGGACCTAACAGTTAGGGGTCCCTTTACCTTTTCATGGTCTTTAAAGGTGCTTATAGTTTACATGCATAGGCTTGAAGCACACAATCCAGTCCCTTAACTATAATCAAAAGACAAACACGAATACCTGATCACTCTAAGCACTTTCCTTCCCATTCCAGCAGTGCAACAGAGGCTTTATGTGAGAAAGAATGATAGCCAAGATTTTGGCTCTCTTTACAAAGCAACAGTTTCCATGCCCACACGATTTCAAGTGACCAGCTTTCTATGCAACTTTTTCCCCAGTAATTTTTTCTTCAACCAAAGCAAGGACAGATGGGAACAAATATTTAACCCACCCTAAGAGTAGACATCTGCCAGTTGTACTGATGATTTCATGAACATATTTTCCTTAACCAAATGAGATCACCAATATGTTTTAAAAGAAACAGGAAAATTGTGACATGGTGCTTCATATGGTGTAGAACAGGGGTCCTCAAACTTTTTATACAGGGGGCCAGTTCACTGTCCCTCAGACACTGTTGGGGGCCAGACTATAGTTTGAAAAAAATATGAACAAATTCCTATGTACACTGCACATACAGTGGTACCTCTACTTACACGCACCTCTGGTTATGTATCCTTTGGAATAATAATGCGGCAAACCTGGAAGTATTTTTCCAGGTTTTGCCACACACGCATGCGCAGAACCGCTCTACCACACCGTGCACATGCACAGAACAAGCACCTCCGGTTGAGAAAACCTCGGAATCCGACCAGAGCTCTGGAACAGATCTCATTTCAGAATACCAAGGAGCCTTCTGGAACGCCGGGGATGGAATTGTTGCTACTTTTCGCTGCTTCCCTTTTTGTGTGCGCCAAGCATTCGCTTAGAGCCTCTCCGCGGGAAAAGGAAAAGGGGTGGACGCGGTGGGTTCTGTATTTGCCGGGTGGGCCTGGTTCAGGACTCAGGCAGACCAGATCTGGCCCGCAGACCATAGTTTGAGGACCCCTGGTGTAGAATCTAGGTATGAATACTCTCTAAAGCACCAGAAATCTGTGTTTTGTGATGATTCTGCATATTTTAAATATGTTTTTTTTAAAAAGGGGGAAAAAGAATGCAGCCTAAAGCCAAGAACCACAATTCATATCTGGTGTTCTCTTTTAGTTTGTGCCAGATAAGACCAGCAAGACTCATGCAGGGCTAATAGATACCCTTGGTTTCATAACTTCCCACATATCCTATGGTTTAGTTCCATCTCTGATGAGATAGTCAGACATTACAAAAGAATGAATCAACATGCTTTAACTTTTTTTTCTGCCTAGAACCAAGAAAAGAAGGGATGTGGGTCAGGGGAGCAATCGTAATCCAGACATCAGTCACTATGGGATCACTACATTTGAACAGGGGCAATGGGACACCGGAACTGATTTGCCCCCCTCCAATGACATGTACCAAGATCTGGATGCACTCTTAAGTAGCTATGCTACATAAGGGTTCTTCTATCTGGAAAAGCACCAAAGGGTTGAATCTCAAGTGAGTACCAACTTCACCTCACCATTCCTACGGTAAACACCAATATAATTTAATTCAACTGGTGCCAGATGATTTCAGCACTGTGTCACAACAATGCAAGTTGGCTTTGCTTAAGGCTACAGCAATTCATGCACTTCTCACCTCCCATGATACTGAAACATCCTGCCAATTTACTGTGTGCTTTCCCAATATGACATGTTTTAATGTTAAACTTGCAACCACCCTGTAAAATTAGGTCAGTACTATCTCTGTATTCCAGAGAAAGTGGCTGTGACTTGCTTGAGGCTACGAGTTCATGGCAGAGGCAAAATATGAAACAGAGACTTACTGATTCATGGTTCAGCTTCGTAGCCATGACCAGTTCTGTAACACAGTTTGGAACACCTCAGTTGGTTCTTCTCTCAAACTTGAAAGAGGAGCATCCAACAAAATAAAATGAAAGGAGTAATTTATCTACTTGCTCCTCTGCACCAGGAATGGGGAATCCTTCGAAGATGTTGCTGGACTATACCTCCCATCCCTGACCATTGGTCATGCTGGCTGGGCTAATGAAAATTCAAGTCCAGCAACATGTAAAGGTCTACCAGTTCTGCATACCATTAATTTTTTTTTTACAGGAAATATGAGTGATCGATTGTCGCTAGTAAAAAAAAATCCCTCAGTTCATTAACAGAGCACCCATCTTGAGAGAAACACATGCTAAATACTGTCTAGCACACCATCCACTTACCACCCACAGCCTTCCAGACTGCATGGGATAAACCACTGCTTACAAAACAGCTTACTCTGTAAGGGAACTGAATAAATAATGAGTTTTCCCTCTTTCTGTATCTAAATGAGAAGAGATATCTGAAGAAAAGAACAGGCACAAAATAGAGGGAACTAAGTTATAAATTTACGGGTGGAAGGGAGAGAACACACACCACAATGCAACAGAGAGAAACACGGCCCAGAGTTATTGCATGTGGACTGCTCGTCTTGCAACACATTTTAACTATCCTTTTGCCTATGAAACTACTATGACAGAAACAGATCTCCACTGCATGCTTTTGCACATGGAGGAAAAATTCTGGTTGCAACTGAAGCAGCTATAGGACAACTTGCAAGAGTGGAGTGTGATTTTACGCAGTTGTTTGAAGAAAACAGACTAGGAAAAGCGTGTCCGGGAAAGATAAGGCACAGATAAGAAATGCAATTGTGATTAATAGGAATAAGGGGGACAACCGAAGAATCTTGCACATAGAATCATAGAATTGGAAGGGACCCTGAGGGTCATCTAGTTCAACCCCCTGCAATGCAGGAATATGCAGCTGTCCTGTACAGGGATTGAACCTGCAACCATGGCAATATCAGCACCATGCTCTAACCCACTGATCCATCCAGGCTATCTTCTATCATTTCAACTTAGTCTAACCTATATAAATTTATTCGGAATAACCACCAGCCTTGATGCTATATAGCCTACTGACAAACCAGTAATTCGTATGACAGAAACCCTATTCCCCAAGATATGTAAGCTCTGGAAAGGTGGAGTGGGGGGAATGTTGCCTTCCACCACTCTAACGAAACTGCACGAATGGGGAGTTACAAGGCTTCACCCGATTTGCATTCAGAGATCTTCGGCTTGGCGTCCTGAAGCCCCGAGAGGATTTTTGAGGAAGGAAGAATAAAAGGTTCTTCTGTAAAGGGGCGGCGGGAGGAGAGAAAGGGTTAAGATACGGCGAGGCGGAGGGTTTATTTAAGAAAAAGACACACACACGCAGGTGTGTAGGTAGGTATCCAAGAATTGTTACCCATCCTGCACACACATCACCGGGGGTGGGCGAGCGGGCACAACAACGAGCCGAGGTGGGCGAGATGTTTTCGTTACGTGCGCAAAGGACTTTGGACTGGACCTGCTCTGGCGAGCCTAGGTTCGGGTGTCATGGAGGGGCTGGGGGTGGGTCGGCGGGCGGCAATCGTGGCACCGGGAGCGAATAAAGGGGTGGGAGAACCTGCTTGGGGCAGATGCGCCGAAGCCACGGGGAGGCTGAGAAAGGGGGTAAGAAAGGCCGGCGAACGTGGCCCGCGCGCCCCGCTAGACTCACCCCAAAACGGAGCCCCTCCTGCTGCTGCTGCTACTGCTTCTTTCTGGGCTCCACGAGCAGCTCTCTTGCTGCTGCTGCTGGACTGCAGGCTGCGCCGCGCAGCAGCGGCCCCACTTCCTGTGAGCGAGCGAGGAAATGAGGCGGAGGAGGCGGCATCGGCGCGCCTCAGCCACTACTCTCCTCCCGGCCGCGGCAGCCCCTTAAAGCGATAGGCACCGGCGGGAGGGGAGGGTGGCTGCTGCTGCCGCTGCCGCTGCCACTTCGCTTTCCTTCTGTCCATGCTACCCTTGCTGGCAGAGGGGTGAGCCTTCTGAGGGCGAGGCCAGCCGCCCTCCCGCGGCCACAGGGGCAGGCGCCCTAACCCCCACCGACGGGTCTCCCCTCCTCTCTACGCCACCCTACGGGGACCCCAGCAGCTGACGCGGACAAAGCCCCCCCCCAGCTGCGTTTTCAACTCCCTGCGCGCGCGCGCATGCATAAAGGCGCTTCGCCTCACAACGCAAAAAATTACCTCACAATTCGCGCGCGTCCCTTTGCGCGGAGAGGCGTCGGCGCGCGCCCCTAGTTTCGCCATCCCAGCCCAGGCTGAAGCGGCGGCTGTCGCCTCGAGAGGAGCACCGTCCCTTCTCCGCCTCATCTCCGCGGGGTGTGGGTGGGCGCGCTCCTCACGCCTCCCATTTCAAAAAAGTACTGTACTTCGCTTCTGCTGTTGCTCTTTAGCAATAGCGACAAGCGGCACGTCGCCGAGTGTTGGAAGCGTTCCACATAACGGCGGTTTATCCACGCAACGGGCCTTGTAAAGCACGCCAGTATTGTTACGCCCATATTGGAGATGCGTGGCTGACGCTCCAGAAAATACGGTGGCTTGTCAGAGGCCACCTGGTAAGTTAAATGGCTGAGATAGGATTTGTAATTAAGGCAGCAACTGAATCGAGGCTCATACTCGGGTACCGTCCACACCATGCCTTTAAAGTGCATGGCTATGGCTTGCCCCAAAGCATCCTGGGAAGTATTGCTTACACCTTCACAGAACTACGATTCCAAGCACCATGGGTCCCAGGTACCATTGCCCGCTGTACAGGTCCGGTCTCCTACGAGGTAGGGTTGGAGGGGGGGTCTGGTTTGGAAGAGACACCTTGACCAGATCAGAACCAGGACACCTCTGAACAGGGAACTTCAAGCGGAACCAGAGGACAGAGAAATGGGTACTTTGGGAGAATCTGTGCCAGGCCAGGGTGGGAACCAGATGGGTTGCAGGTGACCGAGTTACCCCAGCAAGGTGACTTCAGGCCGGAGTCCTCAATGGTGCCATTGGCCATGACCCCTTCAGAGCTGGCCTCCCCACTTAGACCGCAGGTACCAGAGGAACGTCCTGGGTCACCCATTCGGGCACAGGAACCACGACGGTCCCAGCGGGAGCGGAAAAGGCCAGCACACTTTGATGACTATGTTTGTTCCTTTTGTTAGGAAGTTGGGGGGAGGAGTGTTATGTATTGGGTTTAACACATGTTATGATTCTAACCAATCGAAGCGTAGGTGGACGAAAGTTCTAATGGCAAGCTCTGTCAACTGTCAATAGCACATCCACCTTGTCTGCCTCCCTAGTGAAGCCTTGTAGTCGGACGTAGCTCCTTATTCGGCGGAGCCACTGTGGCCATTTTGCAGGATGGCTCATATCGAAGTCCGGTGGCGGCCGACTATGACTGGTGGCCATCCTCAGACCTGAAGTAGTCACTTGTACGATTATGGGTGGTTGCGAAGACGCGGCAGGCGCAGTCTCATTTCCGAGGCTTCTTGCTGAGTCCAGCGTGGCGTTGTTGTTGCAATTACTGTGAGGCGGCAGGCGGCTGTGCTGCGTTGCAGTCTCAGGCCTTTGGTATCTAGCGGGAGCTCATGAATCCCATCCTCGTCGCCAATATTAAATATTCAAGAAAAGTCAGAAGCCCAATGTAACTTCGTTTATTCAACAGCTCACTCCAATATTAAAACAAGAACACATACTGAAAGCCCCAACAAGAACTGCCAGTTGGCAGTTGACAGTTGACAGAGCTTGCCATTAGAACTTTCGTCCACCTACGCTTCTACGATTGGTTAGAATCATAACATGTGTTAAACCTAATACATAACAGGTACCGTCCACACCATGCCTTTAAAGTGCATGGCTTGCCCCAAAGCATCCTGGGAAGTATTGCTTACACCCTCACAGAACTACGATTCCAAGCACCATTAACAAACTACAGTTCCCAACAGGCGTGCCAACTTGAATAAAATATTGGGGGGGGGGGAGATGTAAGCCCCACCCACATGAGCAATCATGTGATGCAGCATGCACACACTATATAAATGGCAATGTCAATCAACTTTTTTGGGGGGGGGCAGTTCCCTCATATATTTTATTGCTGAGGCCAAATGGATCTTGGCCACTAAGAGTTGGCTCCTGTGATTCCCAGGAATATTGGAGGGAAGCCATGTGGATGTCATCTCTAACTTGGCCACCACCATCCATGCAGAGCCGTCTCATCCATAGAGGCCGGTGGCGCGGCGCGCCAGGGCGCAGGGCACCCCAGGGGCGCCCCCGCGAGCCCACCGGCATACCGGGCTCCCCCTCCCCAACCCGCCCCCGCCCCCACGGGCAGGCGGGCACTCGCGCGCCGGCGGGCGGGCGGGCTGTAAGCCGCCCGCCCTCGCCTCCCGGAGCCCCAGCTGGAGCGCTGAAGCGGCGCGGGGCTTTGCGCAACCTTCCAGCACTCCAGCTGGGGCTCTGGGAGGCGAGGGCGGGCGGCTTGCAGCCCTCCCGCCCTCCCGCCGGTGCGCGAGCGCCCGCCCGCCCGCCCCTCATCCTCCGCCCGCCGGAGCGCGGGCGCCCGCTCCAACGCCACGCCTCTCATCCCCGCTCGCCCACCCCCCCTCCCGAGGGGCGGCCGGCGCGGGAGGGAGGCGGGCGGAGAGGCGGCAGGCTGGGGGCGCCGAGGGATCGCTGCGCCAGGGCGGCCGATCCCTCTAAGACGGGCCTGCATCCATGCTATACCATCTCTTCAAATAAGCTGCTTCTTTAGTTGGGGAATAAACTACCCAGTTTTCCTCTCTACTTTGTCTTTCTCCAACACATTTCCAATCCTGTGACCATTGGCTTTGGGCATTCTGCAGGGGTCGGTCTAATTCAGTATCTGCGCAAAACCACTGGCTAAGATTGCCCAGCTCTGAATCTCCTTTTGATCTGATTGCAGGGAAGCTGTGGGAATTCTGAATCAGCATAGGAAAGCAATGAAAGGATTGGATTTGGGCTAACAAACTGAAGCTTACTTCAGATAAAATGGAATAATGGATGACAGGTATGACCTAGGAAGCTGTCTTTTGCCTGTTTTTTGGGTGGGGCTGTACTCTTCCTAAAGAAGCAGGTATGTGGCCTTGGATGAAGCTGATCTTGCTATTGTTACATAGGCCAGGCATAGGCAAACTCAGCCCTCCAGATGTTTTTGGCCTACAACTCCTATGATCCCTAGCTAGCAGGACCAGTGGTCAGGGATGATGGGAATTGTAGTCCCAAAACATCTGGAGGGCCGAGTTTGCCTATGCCTGACATAGGCCCATGCCATACGTGTAGCTGGGGGGGGGGAGTGCAGGCAGAGCAGCTGCCCCCCATCAAGTAATAATAATAATAATAATTTATTATTTGTACCACACCCATCTGGCTGGGTCTCCCCAGCCACTCTGGGCAGCTTCAACAATATTAAAATACATTAAAATATCACAGATTAAAAACTTCCCTAAACAGGGCTGCCTTCAGGTATTTTCTGAATGTCAAGTTGTTATTTATCTCTTCGACCTCTGCTGGGAAGGCGTTCACAGGGAACGAGAAGGCCCTCTGCCTGGTTCCCTGTAGCTTTGCTTCTTGCAGTGAGGGAACCGCCAGAAGGCCCTCGGCGCTGGATCTCAGTGACCGGGCTGAACGATAGTGGTGGAGACGCTCCTTCAGGTATACAGGACCAAGGCCGTTTAGGGCTTTAAAGGTCAGCACCAACACTTTGAATTGTGCTCGGAAACGTACTGGGAGCCAATATAGATCTCTCAGGACCGGTGTTATCTGGTCCCGGCGGCCGTTCCCAGTCACCAGTCTAGCTGCCGCATTCGGGATTAATTGTAGTTTCCGGGTCACCTTCAAAGGTAGCCCCACGTAGAGCGCATTGCAGTAGTCCAAGTGGGAGATAACTAGAGCATGCACCACTCTGGTGAGACAGTCTGCGGGCAGGTAGGGTCTCAGCCTGTGTACCAGATGGAGCTGGTAGACGGCCGCCCTGGACACAAAATTAACCTGCGCCTCCATGGGCAGCTGTGAGTCCAAAATGACTCCCAGGCTGCGCACCTGGTCCTTCAGGGGCACAGTTACCCCATTCAGCACCAGGGAGTCCCCCACACCCGCTCGCCCCTGTCCCCCCAAAACAGTACTTCTGTGTTGTCAGGATTCCACCTCAATCGGTTAGCCACCATCCATCCTCCAACCACCTCCAGGCACTCACACAGGACCTTCACCGCCTTCACTGGTTCTGATTTGAAAGAGAGGTAGAGCTGGGTATCATCTGCATATTGATGAACACCCAGCCCAAACCCCCTGATGATCTCTCCCAGTGGCTTCATCTAGATATTAAAAAGCATGGGGGAGAGGACGGAACCCTGAGGCACCTCACAAGTGAGAGCCCAGGGGTCTGAACACTCATCTCCCACCACCACTTTCTGAACACAGCCCAGGAGGAAGGAACGGAACCACTGTATAACAGTGCCCCCAGCTCCCAACTCCTCTAGACGGTCCAGAAGGATGTTATGGTCAATGGTGTCAAAGGCTGCTGAGAGATCCAGCAGAACTAGGAAACAGCTATCACCTTTGTCCCTAGACCGCCGGAGATCATCGACCAGCGCGACCAAGGCAGTTTCAGTCCCATTATGAGGCCTGAATCCCGAATGGAAGGGATCCAAATGGTCTGCATCCTCCAGTCCCGAGCGGCCTCTTGCCAGGTCATGTCGGCATGGATGTTAAAATCCCCTAAGACAACCAAGCTAGGTGTCTCCAGGAGCACATCTGCCACGACCTGAAGCTGCTCGGGCAGGGAATCCTTGGTGCAGCGGGGAGGTCGGTACACCAAGAGGAATCCTGTACTGCCCCTATTGCCAAACTTCCAGAACATGCACTCAGAAAACTCGGTCTTTCCAATAGGACGCCTGGTGCAAACTAATAAAGATACTTAACTGGCCAATTGAGTCGCAGATAGCTCGGTTCTGCCCACCCCCAAAAGTCCTGCCCTCCCAACATAAATTCTGGCTACGCCCATGGCCTATGCCAGAGTACTATTATACATTTTACATGGGGCTGCCTGTTATAGTGTGGTTTTAGGCTTTGTAATTATGTTATAAAATACTATCATTTTAAAAAATATGTTGTGAACCACTATGGGAGGGCTAATCCTTGAAAGATGGCTTATGTAAATCAACAACAACAAAACAAAGGTGTTCACATTCATTGATGGCACAAAACGTGGTAGAAAGACCTGTGACAGGAACATGGTTATTTGACCTTATTACCGGTATACCTATTTGTACTTTATTAGCTGCACTGGGTTCCATTTTATTTGGGGGTCCAATTCATGATGCTGGTTCTTGGTTTAAATGGTTTAGGATCTGATATCAGGAGGACTGTCTACTGTCACATGAACTGACTGAGGGAAGATAGTGAATGACTAACTGCATTGTCTAGACTCCAGTGGAAATATTCTTAATTATGTCTCCGAAACAAGACCATTTGTTTTCCGCATAGTACCCAGAAGAAGCATCTTTTGTCTTAGACAGAAGTTGCCATATTTGTTCTAACTGGACTTTAGTGAACAACTGCCATTAGCTTACAGTTAAGAGTTTATGATGTCATTCTCAGGTTACTAGGCAGGCTTCCTATAAAAAGGAATTTAAGAGGACTGTGGCTGATTCCTCCATATTCAGCCTCCTTTGCAATGTCTTTAGGGTTGCTGGAGTCAAAGTTCATGTGAGACTGAGAGAACTACTCTAACAGCTTTGAGAAACCACTCTTGATGTAACACCAGTCTAGAGTAATACTTCTGACACACGTTGCTTAATTTTAGTGTTATACAATTTATTATTCTTTCCTTATGACAGCCTATAATTTCTTCTTAGTTAAATTGCTAAATATACATCCTGCCTTGTATAACTTGCAACACAAGTAGTACCCACAAGCTTCTTGACTGTTAAAGGTGAAAGTTGCTAGTAAGTGCTGAAGTTGTGTGTGTGTGTGTGTGTGTGTGTGTGTACAGAAGTAAGTTTGGAAGAACTGGTACAGTAGAGGACTAGATTCCTTCTGGTATAAGTTACTCCTGAATTCAGGATCCTACTGGCCTTGAGACAAAGTGAATAACTAGGCAATTGGTTCTAGATTCAGGTAGGTAGCCGTGTTGGTCTGACACAGTCGAAATAAATAAATAAATGTCCAGTAGCACCTTAGAGACCAACTAAGTTTGTTGTGGGTATAAGCTTTCATGTGCTACTGGACAATTTTATTATTATTATTTTTTAGGCAATTGGTGGTGGCAGTGCTGAGGCTTTGGCACTGTGGAAGACTCCCATTTCCCCCTTTGATCCTGTTTAAAGTAATACTGTTGGAGGCCTCAAGTAAAGGAAGGAGCAAGCTCCTTAGGGCAGCTGTGGTGCATCACAGTAAATTATGTACATTTGTGCTAGCACAGCTGAAGCTTATAGGATGGTTATGAAAATCAGCTGTTATTTCCAGCCAGAACCTGGTAGTCTGATCAGGATGAAAGCTCACATAACAATCCTTGCAGGACCCAACATCAGCTGACAATGGAGAGCAGGCAGCAAGTAGAGGGTAAGTCCAGGCATTGCAGGGAACTGGGAGAGCCCCCAGAAAAAACAACAATCCAGGTATTGTCTTGAGAGTGGTTGGAATGGAACCTCATTTAACTCCTAAATGATGAAGCACAGCTCTTAAGTGTCTGCTCTCTATCCCACCTCTCACCTGTAAGCTAAGCAGAGCCCTGGCTTGAAACTATGCACTGCAGGGCTGCTGGGTGACCACCGGTTGTGTATTTTCTCAGTCAGGAACTGGTGGCCGGGGGGGGGGGGGGTGCTTGGCATTTAGTGAATTAGTGGAGGTAACACCAGAATTTTTTGCTTTGGGAGTTTAGGACCCTGGCCTTAGGGGGAGAGTGAGACATCTTTCCCCAAGATGGTACCGTTTAAAAGTTTGCTTATTGTTAATTCATTTTATTTTTATTGCTTTTATTAAAAGATTTTCATAGTTTTTTGTGTCAGCATTGTGAGGATAGGTTCTTTATCTGTTTGTTTGCAGTACGAGAGGTTGGAGAGCCCAGAGCAGAGTTAGTTGCATTTAGTTGATTGCAGTGAGGGTTTTTTTGTGTGTGTGACGGGCCCAGTGTGTGTGTCTGTTGGGTCAGATTAGCCATATCAATTTGTATGCTGTTGGGGTGGGGGCTATGTTGTCGTCTTGCGGGGCTGTATATGTAATAAAGGGGAGCCATACTAGTGTGAAGGCATCCTCATTTGTCCTTGTGTTAGTTTCTGTTGTGTATTGATTCAAGGGTTATAATATCTGTATTTGAAATATACTCGGAGTCAAGTGTGAATTTCATGCTCTTTATTCAGCTCATAGTAGTGAGGAATGCAGTTCCCCCAAAACGTTTGCTTTATATACATTATTTACACAATGGGCCCCACGTGATTGGCTAATTCCGGGATACTCCTGTATGCCAATTGGAGTGCGGATTCACTTCCACCTGGAGCTGGATTGGTTGGCTCCTGCGGACCAATCAGACTGCTGCAGCTTTGTGACTGCTTGAGATTGTTCCCTCCAAAATGTATCCCTTCTAGCCAGTCTTTCTGTCCCTATAAAAGTAGCTTCCCTCTCCTCAGTTCCCCAGTCTTGTTTGTCTGAATAAAGAGTGTTACTTGAAGAAGCTTGTCTCCTGTCTGCTATGTCAGAGCTGAAATCACTTGCTGAATCACGATCCCCACGTTACAACAGTTTCCATCTGTTGGTTAGCTTTTCTAGTAGGGCTGTTTCCCATGCAGTTTGGTACCAGTGATATTTTGTTTTATCATGTAGAATGGTAGCAATTATTTACCCCTGGATAGGGCTAAAGGAGAATGCAGTTTTGGGAGACACTTGCTATCACAGATCTCTGCAGACCCTCTCTTCCTCAGAGAAGTTGTCTGTACTATCAAAGGATGGCAATACAACACTTGTCTTTATTTCCACTTACATCCAATGAAGCACATTTCTAAGCATGCTACAGCAGCAGCTGCTAAATGTTTCTGTGATAGTGGAATCCAGGGGCGTTCTTAGCCCCTTGGCTGCCGGGGGCAGGAAGCCAAGAGGCACCCCTGGGGGCGGGGCATCGCGGTGCGTGCGTGCGTCATTACGTCATGACGCACGCGACACCCCGCCCCCGGGGGTGCCGGACGGCGGATTCAGGAGTCTTTGCGGGCTGCAAAGACTCCCGAAGAAGCCGCTGCCCGGCGGCAGCACCCCTTCTTGCCGTGGCTGCTCGTGCTTGCGTGAGCAGCCGCTGCAAGAAGGGGTGCTGGGCGGCGGATTTGGGAGTCTTTGCGGGCTGCAAAGACTCCCGAATCCGCCGCCCGGGCTCCCTTGGCGGAGCGCAAGTCGGGGCAGGGAGAGGGACGGGCCACCTCGCTGGCCCGCCCCTTGCCTCCATGCTGAGCTGCGCCGCTGGAAGGGGGGGCTATTTTCGGCGCTGCTGGGGCGGAGCCGCAGGGGTGGCCAGCGAGGGGGGGTGACACCCCTCCTCGCTGGCCACCCCTGCGGCTCCACCCCGGCAGTGCCGAAAATAACCCCAAAATTATTATTATTATTTTATAAACAAATTTTTAAAAGCCCAGCGGGCAGGGCTGCCCCCGATGTGTCACCCCAACAGGGGCGCTGTCCGGGGCCCCCCGCCCCCTCCGACCCCCCCTGCGACGCCCCTGGTGGGATCTGCCTCATGCTGTTACACCAAGGAAATGCAAAGTTTCCCCGTGTAAGAACAATGCCACATTTTGTGATTTACACCCGTGTTGTCTTCATTGAACCCCACCTTGATCTCCTATTTGCAAATGTAACAGCTTCCAATATTGCGCCCTACCAATTAAGATCAGCTGTTTTTTTAATTAAAAAATGGGAATGATTCCATCTCTTTCAATTGTTAGTGGAACTATGAAAGAGAGATGTGTTCAGAATAGAAGTGCACTAGTTATCGGCATTTTTGTTTTTTTTTGATAAAGTGGAAAGCAGAAGATGATACATTACTAAAATAGAGGCTTTTTGCATCCTAAAAGATAACAAATGAGAGAACAGTTAATGCAAAGTGGAGGTAGGAACGCATACCTGGTAGTAAACTGAAAAATAACTGAAGGAGAAGAAGATTCAACTCTCAGAAAGCAGCGCTTTTAGTAAAGAAGTGTTTCCGAGGCTGCATAGATTGTGCTCAGCTTTTTGGGAGCTGTCAGAAAGTCATTAGCTTGATTTGCCAGAGGGGCCTTTTACAAAATTCCATGGTTCAGACCTTAATGGTAGAATAAGTCCAGCAATGATCCCCATGTGATGCTTTTATTGTTGTAAATTAGTCATGATCGGCAAAGCCAAAATGTGCAAGTAATAATTTTGAAAACGTTCATGAAATCTGTTTCAATACACTTTACAATTCCTGAGCTGTTATGTCATAAATCCCCATCTGGAATTTGATGCTGCATGATGTTTTTTTTTTTATTATTTTTTTAAAAAATACAAATATTGTTGAAGAAAGACTAGTACAGTGGTACCTCAGGTTACATACGCTTCAGGTTAAGAGCAGTTTCAGGTTAAGAACGGACCTCCAGAACGAATTAAGTTCTTAACCCGAGGTACCACTGTATATGCTTTACTGCTGTCTGGATTGGGTTGAGGATACCTGGGGGATTTCCTCCTCCACATCAACCTGCCTGTGCATGGATATCGTTTTTAGTGCACTCCCATACACTGTATGTGCTGCTGCCATCTAAGATGAGGCAAGTGTCACTGGAGAGAAGGCCTGTTCAGTTGTGCCATTCTACTGACGGATGTTTTTAGCTTTCCCATTACATAATAATGCTACTTCCCTTAAAGGAGCCATTATTCTGAATAAAACATTTTCAGGCTGGTAGTACCCTGGGAAGAAGTCATTTGTGAGTGGTGCAGCCCTGTTTGCACCACTCTCTCATGAGGGAGGCTTGTCTGACACTTTCACCTCTTTATTTGCTATACTTTCACTATTTTGTGTTCTTATGCTCCTTTGATTATTCTGCTCTCATCTTATCGTTGGATTTTAATTCCAGGATGTTCTGGGAATATTTGTATGCAAGGGGAGGTGTCTCCTTGCCTTGTATTTGATAGTGCTACATCAAAGGGCTCAATTTACTTCCTCATGTAAAGGTGGTGGGGGGGAACTTGCCTGCTTTTGTATTTATAGTGACTGTATATTGATGGTGGTTAGGTGCACCATCTCAGGGATCTCTTACACATGCCCATACAGAGTTTAGGATTCATTTTACTTTCAAGCTTTAGAGTCTAGACCAGAGTTTCACAAACTTGGGTCTCTCCAGCTGTTTTTGGACTACAGTTCCCATCATCCCTGACCACTGGTCCTGCTAGCTAAGATAAGATTACCAAAAAATTTTCAATGATTTTCAACTTTTCAATGGATTTTGTATGGGGACTGATTTGTAAATCCAGAGACTGTCCCCAGGAAACGGGAACATCTGGTAACCTTAAGCTAAGAATGATGGGAGTTCTGGTGCTCTGGTGTAGCATTGGGTTAAAAGGAAGCCATTTTGTAAGTTCAGGGAAGACATTTTATAAGTTAAAGGTTTGTTTCTAGGCGGAGTCCAATGTATCAATATATATGATACCCCCATCTTGTCTCCAGGCGGAGTCCACTGTATCGATGTAAATGTACATGCTGTAACTTCTGATTGGTTTAATGCTAAACCTAGGAATGTATAAAGGAAAGCTTCCCCTGTTAAGAGGGGCAGGACTTTGGAAAATATTCCTCCGAGCCTGTTGCTAGCTGCCAGCAATAAAATCTTTTTGTTTTAAATTCCTCTGTTGCTGTGATGGGCCCAACCGTTGCTATACTGTGTTTAAAATTTCAGATTAAAACTGCAGAGTGGAAGGAAAGGAGGACCTTTTTTCTGCCATCCCACTTCTAGCTGCCTCAGCATGGATTTCTGGACAGTGAGGTGGGCGGTAAACCAGCAGAATCCCTAATCTGTCCCAATTGCCCAGTTTAATAGAACTTACTCCCAAATAAATTCTCAGGGCTGAAGCTTCTTGTTGGTTGGTTTTAAAAGAGGAACACAATACTATCTTGGCCCATTTCAATTGGGGTTTAGGCTCGGTTTGAGCACAGAGACTGTTCGGTTTCTCTGTATGATGACCTCTGTCAAGGGAGAAACAAGGGAAATATGTCCCTGCTAATTCTTCTCAACCTCTCAGCGGCTTTTGATACCATCGACCATGGTATCCTTCTGGAGTGACTGTCTGAACTAGGGGTGGGTGGCACCAGTTTGCGGTGGCTTCAGTCCTACTTGGATGGTCGTTCCCAAAGGGTGTTGCTTGGAGAATGCTTTTCAGCCCCATGGAACCTTCAATGTGGGGTTCTGCAGGGCTCAATCCTATTCCCCACATTTTTAAACATCTACATAAAACTACTGGGTGGGGTTATCCAGAGGTTCAGAGTACATTGTCAGCAGTATGCTGATGACACTCAGCTCTATTTCTCCTTTACATCTGCAGGTGAGGCAGTGGAAATGCTGGACCAGTGTCTTGCCTCGGTAATGGACTGGATGAGAGCCAACCAACTGAATCTCAATCCAGATAGGACTTGAGGCACTGTTAATGGGTGGTTCCCTAGAGCGGATGGGTGGGAGATAGCCTGCTCTTGATGGGGTTACACTTCCTCTGAAGAAGCAGGTTCATAGCTTGGGTGTACTCCTGGATCCTTTGGTGTCGCTTGAGGCTCAGATGGCCTCAACTGGCCCAGAGTGCCTACCATCAGCTTCGGCTTGTGGCCTAGCTACACCCCTCTCTGGACATGGATAGTCTTAACTACTGTTGTCTATGCTCTGGTAACCTCAAGGTTAGATGTCTGCAATGTGTTATACGTAGGGCTGCCTCTGAAGATGGTTCGGAAACTTCAGCTAGTACAGAATTCAGCGGCCAGGTTGCTCACCGGAGCAAGATGGTTTGAGCATATGACACCTATCCTGGTATGACTGCAGTGGCTACCAATTAGTTTCCGGGCCCAATTCAAAGTGCTGGTTTTTACTTATAAAGCTTTAAATGGCTCAGAACTGCAATGCTTCAAGGATCGCCTCTTTCCCTATGAACCTACCCGGACCCTGAGATCAACTTCTGAGGGCCTTCTTTGTGTGCCTACTCCTCTAGAGGTCAGGAGGGTGGCAACACGAGAACGGGCCTTCTCTGCAGTGGCTCGTCTGGCTCATTTGAAAAGGTTTAAGAAAAGAGGAGTCTGCAGAAATATTCTCCGCTCAGAAAGAATCCTTAGCTGCTTTACTGTGAATGGTTAATACATTCCCTGTTCTGAATCCATACCTATGCCCCCTTCTTTCATTCCTACAGTTAAATCTATTTTTGGCCCTAGATGTTAACAAAAAAAATCAATATGCATGGCTATGAAACAGAATATGTGGAGTGCCTGATTTTAAAATGAACGTGCAGAAAGAGTGCCATTATTATACAGTAAACATATTTTTTGAGTGTCAGGCGGAAGTAACTAAAATAACACCCTCAGCTGTTGCGCTAGGAAATGCAAGGTTCCACAATAGTGATTTGTATGCTTGAAAGAACTGCCGCATTTGTGACAAAATGAGGTCACTAAGTCATGCTTTAGCGAAGCACATATGCAAACTTAGCGAATCTGCAACAACACCCACAATTAGATTATGAGCTCATCATTGTATGCAATCCTTGGTCAAGGTACTCCCCCAACAGAGCTGAAATTTGCCTCAGATGGAGTGCAAAGGACCTTGGTTATTTGGGGTGGGGTGTCTGAGAAAAGAGCATTTCGGTAACCAACTGTTCAATATCTGGCAAGTACTGTGTCAGTGCCAACTTCAGGGAATCCTTATCTGTCATGTTTGAACATTGCTTACTCTTCATCATTTTTAAATATGAAAATGCAGATTCACACTAAGTACAACCAAAACATGAGTATAAAATTTGACTGCATCTTCTCAAATTTAGAAATTTTTGTCTACGCACAAACTTCCAAAAATTTTCTTCTTCTGCACAGACCCTCAGAAAAATGTCGTTTTTCAGAGTTAATATCTCATTTTCAAGAGATGATTTGTACTGATAATGACTGCAATTTTTTAAATGTCCAAATCAGATTTGAATGGAAATGACATGTACTCTACAATTAATTCAATTTTTTGGAAGTCGCCAAATCTTTTTTCTAACTCCAGAATAACAGAATCAATTTTGGCCACATACTTCTGTTTGAAAAACAAAGTCAGGATTCCCCCCCCCCCAAGATGGTCCTGCATATTAGGAAAGTGATCAAAAATGATTGAGGGGGGGGGACAAAATACATTGCGCCGCCAACTCCCAAAAGGGGAGAATTCTGTCACTCCTGGATAATACATGGGCATGGCTGTTTTTTAGAAGAGGAAAATTACATTGGGATTTCTGTGACTGACTATGCATATCTACTCAGAAGTAAGTTCCATTTAGTTCAGGGAGATTTACTTTCAGGAAAATGTGAACAGGATTGCAGCCTGAATACTTTAGCTCTAGTTTAGTGTTCTGGTGCTTCTATAGGAGGAGAGCTTCCCATTTGTCCCCCTTATGGCACCCACCCAGGCAGGCGGCCCCCCACTCCCCGTCCCTAGGCGACGCTGGTGTCCCCAGAGGTGCAGAGCAGGGTGCAAAGGAGCTCTCCTCCTATAGAAGCACCAGAACACTAAAACCAGAATCAATGGGACAAAGGGAAGCGGGAGGGGAGAAGTAGAGAAAGATTGAGGGCTGTTGTTTCCAAATGGATTTTTCAAAAGACAGCAAAGATCTCCAGCAATTGGCTCTCTATGGAAAACAAGAGTCTTTTCAGTGAGGTGGTGCAGTGGGGGAGACACCCCAAAGTTGTAAATGGGGACAGGCTGGGAGGGGGGAGAGGAAGAGAAAGGAAGAAAAGAGGGCTTCTTTCTCTTCACACCACGGCCAGGTTTGGGGGTGATGGAAGACGCAGGAACAAATCCCACCCTAAAGATTGTGCGGCAGGGGGAACGGCCTCTCTCTCTCCCTGGCAGGGCCGTCTCATCATAGGGGCTGGGTGGCGCGGTGCACCAGGGCGCCAGGCCCCCCAGGGGTGCCCCCGCAAGCC
This sequence comes from Lacerta agilis, assembly GCF_009819535.1. Taxonomy (NCBI): domain Eukaryota; kingdom Metazoa; phylum Chordata; class Lepidosauria; order Squamata; family Lacertidae; genus Lacerta; species Lacerta agilis. The sequence goes on along the minus strand of NC_046316.1, from coordinate 17,370,119 downwards.
CGCCGGCATACTGGCCGCCCCCTCCCCAACCCGCGCCCGCCCCCATGGGCGGGCGGGCGGGCTGGCGCTCATGCGCCGGCGGGCGAGTTGGAAGCCGGCTGCCCTCCGGAGCCCCAGCTGGAGCGCTGGGAAGGGCGCGCAAAGCCCCGCGCCGCTCCAGTCCCACGCCCCTCATCCCCCACTCGCCTACCTCCCTCCCGCGCTGGCCGCCCCTCGGGGGATGAGGGGTGTGGCGCTGGAACGGAGCGGGGCTTTGCGCGCCCTTCCCAGCGCTCCAGCTGGGGCTCCGGAGGGCGGCCAGCTTGCAGCGCCACGCCCCTCACCCCCTGCTCGCCCACCCCCCCTCCCGAGGGGCGGTCAGCGCGGGAGGGAGGTGGGCGGAGAGGCGGCCTACCGGGGTCGCCGAGGGATCGTCGCGCCAGGGCGGCCGATCCCCTTAAGACGGTCCTGCCCCCTGGCCTCTGCTTTTAAAAAGAAAGTCTGCGAGCCTTCTCTCCCCAGCAAGGTGGAGGGCAACTACACTGAGAAAGGAGACATGCAGCTGCAGAAGCCTCACCAGGTATCTGGGAAGCCGGGGTTAGACCACACACACCCCCACCAACTGTGTGTTGGCAAGAGGGAAGGAGCTCTCCCTGCAATTGCCCATTGTTATTGAGATTTTGGGAGGGGGAGAAAGAGGAGTCATTGAGCTTCTTTTAGGGGGAGAGCTTTTTTTCCTTTTAGGCTAAGGAACCCACGATCTACCGGAGATTGACCAGTAACATCCTGGCGATCGACCTGTTGGACATGCCTGTTGTAGCTCATTGACAGCTGCTTCTATGTCAACTCTCCCCCTTCTAGGTTGGGTTTCAAAGCCCCTAAGCTCCTCCTCTGGCGTCTTATTGGTCAGCCAATGGTCAGCCAATTTAATCCTTTCCCCACTCCTGCACAGTCATATTTTCCCCAGGAATGGACGAATTTTGCTGACAAATTCTTTACCAACTCGCCTGTATAATTGCAATAAGTAAATGAAAGTTAGGCCTAATACTAGTCTATCTTGATGATAAGTGTTGAAATGAAAATATGCCTAACCTAGAACTCATAAGAACACTTTAGGTTAGCAACCTAATAAATCAAGTTGAAAACTGTCACGGGTGGGACAGAAAAAGAATTATTAAAATCTCATGGTGTTTACATTAATTAACTGCATTTCTATTATTGATAGGTGTATTATACTCTAATATATACTCCCACAATAAAACAAACATAACCTATATATTAGTTTATCACAAAATAAACTTTTGTACCTTTTGCTGTCATGGGTGGGAAACAAGTCCAATGTGTAGACCAAGTTCTTCAATTTAATAATATACCAACAATGACAATCACAAAAGTGATACTGAAACTTCAAATTGAAATCTCTCTTGGGGGAAAAAATTCCAATTCTTTTTTTTCTTTTTTTTTTGGAGGGGGAATATTGAAATTTAATGTGTTTAGGTAATGAAACTATAAGTAAAATAAGTATATTTTAAAAATATTTTTTTCTTATCAGGCTCATTTTTCATGGAATGGCCCTGTAACTTAAAGCCATTTGTTTGAGTACTACCCTCCAGAGCAGGAGAAAACAAGCTTGCTCCAATCTTCCATGTGACAGACCTTTAGATATTTGAAAATGGCTATCAAATCTCCTCCCATTCCTTTTTTCCAGGCTAAACATACCCATCTCCTTCAATGGGGGAGGATGGTGTCCCATCACCAGTAATGAAGAAAGATTTAATTGCCATGCTAATTTGCTTCTATACATGGAGGGGGAGGTGCATCTTTGTCTCAGGCAGCAAAATGTATTGCAGTGTTTAGTGGCTGCATAAGGACCAAAAAATGATATAGAATAACTTCTGACCTCTAAAAGATTACTTACTGACTATAAGATGTATCAGATTCAGTGCTTTGCTTACTTCAAGAGTATAGGACAGCCATCCATACCATAATATACTGGAATAGAAAAACTGGGTATTATCCACATGCTGTAATTGTTGCAAAATGAGGATCAAGTATTCAGTTCAGAAGCTGCTATGCCTGGGAATACTCAACTCATGGAAAATCAGATAGCTGTGAATATTCCCAGGGAATATACCATATTTACTCAAATCTAATGTGCACCTAGGGAACGCGGGTGGTGCTGTGGGTTAAACCACAGAGCCTAGGGCTTGCCGATCAGAAGGATGGTGGTTTGAATCCCCGCGACAGGGTGAGCTCCCGTTGCTCGGTCCCAGCTCCTGCCCACCTAGCATTTCGAAAGCACATCAAAGTGCAAGTAGATAAATAGGTACTGCTCCGACAGGAAGGTAAACAGCATTTCCATGCGCTGCTCTGGTTCGCCAGAAGCGGCATAGTCATGCTGGCCACATGACCCGGAAGCTGTATGCTGGCTCCCTCAGCCAATAAAGCAAGATAAGCGCCGCAACCTCGGTCCACAACTGGACCTAACGGTCAGGGGTCCCTTTACCTTTAATGTGCCCCTTAATTTTCACAACGTAATTTGGCCAACGTAATTTGCGAACGAGATCCGTTCTGGAGGCCCGTTCGCAACATGAAAAGCCTGCAACCTGAAGCACCGTATCTGCGCAGGTGTGTGGTGCACTTCGGCGCTTGTGCGCATGGCGAAACCCGGAAGTAACCCTTTCCGGTACTTCCGGGTCACTGTGGGACGCAACCTGAAAAAATGTATCATGAAGCAAACGTAACATGAGATATGACTGTATTTGTTTGCTGTCTGTCCTTCCTTCCTTTGACTTGGGTTAGGTGTTGACACACACCAGCAGTACCCACTGTGGGTTTGAGTCTTCAACAACAATGAAGTAGCAAGTCTATGACATTTACATTTTTATTATTTGAGATGATTGCTTGTTACAGTATAATCAGGGCTGTTTCACATCTCTGTAGGCAGTTTTATTGTAAACACAGTGTCTAGCGTAGTAGTTAGCTTACAGAACAATAACTTTAACCTGTCCCTTTGTCTGAGAACAGGCTTACTTTCAAACAATGTTATCCTGTTGAGGTGTTCAGACCTCTTGCATTAAAAGAGTGGTTACAGTTTTTGGCAATCTGACTCATTGATTTCTAGAATATGGGACATGTAAAAGAGACACACAGAATTACATAGCTGAAACCCAAGAGACAGAAGCAATACTTTGGTATAATGTTTTTGATTATGCAAGAGTATCCAAAAAGGATAAACACATTGAGTTAACATTCCAGCATTCCCCTTCCTTAATTAACATTATGAAGTTACAAACAAAATACAAGTAACATAATGCCGTGTGTATCAACCATTTTATCTAACCTCTGCAGGAGTCAGATTATCTTCCAAAACACCACACTAAAGTTAAAACATCACATCAATTATTAGCTTTACTCTCAAAAAAACAAAACCCAAATCCTTAGACATATTAGCCATATGGACAGAAAAAGAAAAGAAAGAATTTTTTTTGTCTGCACATGATTCACAAGAAAGTGAGTTGTGTAAATAAAAAGTTCTCCAGGGGTTGATGCAAGAGGAGGTCCCTGTTACCTGTTGTTAAAAACAAGGAACTGGCCTTGGGAAGGTGTGCTTTCTTTTGCAGGCTGTTTCTCCTTCACCACAACCAGTTTGTCAGCACCAACATTAACTGTGGCTAACCAGGATTCCCATCTTTACCATGGTCTGAAAGAAGTTTGAAGAGGGATTCAAATCCTGGGCTATGGGCAACTCTGTTTAACATTAACCATTGTGAACATTGGTGATCCAAACCATGTAAATGCAATTAAGGTGGAGGGAGACTGCACACAATTCTAAGCCTGACTCCCAGTGTATCAACCATTCTTAACGGGGAACCAGTGGTGTGTCTGCATTGTCCCATATGGTTGTGCAATGGGGTTGCAGAAATGTAAGAGTTTTGAGCCGAAAGGACAAAAACCCTCTGGGCATGACTGCTAACCAGGTTCCTTGGCTTTAGCTCATTTCAAAACATCCTGAGCAGATTTTGAGACATCAGTAAAATGGATGTAAAGAAAAAAGTTGTGTCAGGTGGGCACTCTGTAGGTCAAGTCTATTAAAGTATATCTGATATCAAAAACTTTCCATTGTGCTAAAGTTAAGAATAGTTTAACCCTGATTTTTCAACAAAAACCTCTTTTCCCATTAAGATGGAACAATATATTTCTATAGGGTTCCAAGACTTGAAAAGTTGAATCTCAGCACTGACTAGAATCGTTCAATGTCTTGGTCCCCAAACCCCATTAACTCAGGATTTGTTACTGCCAACAACATGGTAACACGTAACGCTACAGCAAACTCAGGATTTATTTATTTTTTTTTAGAGAAAATTGTTCCCATCATGTAATTTGTGCTTCATGCTTGGATCAGTTTGCTTTTTCTTAGCAATGACCATAGAGATAGCAGTATATATAGTGAAACAACAGTGTTCCTCCCCTGCCCCCGCCCCCTTCATATCCATTCCAGAACTGTGTCTTTGCCCTGAACATTGTAAGTAGGAAGGTCCTACTGCGTAAAACACAGCTACCAAAATGGACTTCTTGGAGAATGGCAAAAACCAATGGAGGAATTGAAACTAGCATGTGACCCAGTTTGATACAACTTTAAAAGGGGGCAGGGAGTCAATTACTGTATAGTATTCATCACACGAGAGAGAAGACACTTTAGGTACTACCCAAAAGTAAGGGGAACATTTCCCATTCTGGATGTTCCTGTAGCTTCAACCAGTTGTTACTATGCAAAGAATGAGCCAAAGGGAAGGCCGTTCTTTGGACATTTGCTCCCCTCCTGAGTCCATTACCTTTTTTTTTTAACCAAGAAACTGTTAACTATCAAACTTGTCCATAAATTTTGCCGCTGAGGGTGAAACCATCCAGTTAGCATATACACTATCATTTGCATATCTTGAAAACACAGACTTAGGGCCATCGCATCTTGTGAGTGGAACGGGGCTCTCCTCAGGCCAGTTCGGGTATGACATGCCTAAAAATGAAAACAGATAATTTTTTCTGCACTGAAGAACCAAAACTTCATGTGCAGACAGTAAGGCCCTTGGCAAAACTCCCTTAAACAATTGCAAGCCAAATTACAAAATATCCCCACCACCACAAAAAGAAGAAACAAAACAAAACACCAAACATAACTGTGTTTGAAAGGCACTAAAGCACAGGTTGCAGTGAAGGCCAAAACAATGAAAAATAAAGTGCTCTCCTGATATATATCCCAGTACAAGCTCCTGATAGGTCTTTGGATCTCACAATGTTGTATCTTCATGGGAATACAGCAGATTGGCTATTGCAATGGAGTATTCCTGTGGTAAATAAAGTGCTCAAAGCAGTAGTAAGCCTACATAGTCTTCCATTCTGACAAGTTTAAATACTTAGCATGCATGTTTCACTCCTAAAAACATTCATCCCAATTAAGTCAATAGGATGTATGTACATAAGCATATATTTTTAAATGGGCCCTGGAACAGCTTCCATGGGGCCAGTGAATGTCTCATGAATGTCAGATTTGATTCTCGCTCTTCTTCCTGAATCACCTAATTGTTTCTGTTTAGTTGTGGGGGTAGGCAGAACTACTTGCAAGTATGCCTTGAAGTCTAAAACACAAATAAATCTCTAATTCAAGTATTTCTTTTGGAACCTGAATATAACAACTATGGTCTACTCTAGACTATTCAAGGGGCATTCAAATAACTCATTGACTTCAGGAAGATTAGCCTGGTACATAAGCCATCTTAAAAACATGCCCATTAATTTAAGAATCTAAATATGAATTGAAGAACGGGGGCTCCAAAATTAGGCTCCAAATGAGTACCTTGATGCTGACAAATAAAAAAAAATGGCCAAAGGGGAAAAGCCACATGGCTTGAATTAAAGCAATTTGAAAGCATTAAATGGCATGTAGAGCATTTAATTACAAGACAAAAAATGTAGGAGTTTTGGCAAGAACCATCTTTACTGTCCATCTCACCACCACAATATTAAAGCACATTCCTTTTAAGACACTTGCGACAACATTCAAAACATGGCTTAGATGTTGACATTTTCATGAGAAACCAAAAGCATGTGAAAACAGAAGAGAGGTTGCTTTCATGTGGTCCTCACCAATTCAGCTTCCAATGAAATACACAGCTGTACTTGCTCTACTCTGACTTCTCTGCATTGTAAGCTGACTCTTTCAGACTTCCCTTCTCTGCCCCCACCCTAAATTCCACTACTTAGTAAGCAGCCATGGCTGACTGGGAACTTAAAATATACAGGCAACAGTTGAAATTCAGGAATCCATCAGAATAAAAACAAGAACTATTATGCAATGGACTCTTAACAGTGAAATGTGAGGGGAGGGGGGAACAAAAATCTTCAAGTAGTAAAAAAAAAGTTACCTAAAATTAGAGATTCCATATTAAATGATGCACTTGAAGTGCTCTCAATTCCATGGATACCGAAAAGTATAGTTTTAACTGAATATTTGCTAGCATTTTTTTAAACTTCCCCTGAGAGTACTTCCCTGATCTAGGAATTAGTTTTTTCTTTATTATACAATATATATTTAGTAAAGTTGCACGTTTTCACATCCTTTTTCTTTTAAAAAAAATTAAAAAACTAAACACAGCTGCAGAACCGGCTAAAGTAAGAACCTAATGCAGAGTTTTGACAGTGACAAATGAAAGGAAAAGAAAGACTTGCCAAGCAAATTTTGACTGATTTCATTCAGACAAATAACGCTCTAAAGGATATTACAGAGAGTGTGAGGACGGTGCAGAAGAAAATCACTTTGGGTGTGTGTGTTGCTAGAATCTAGTAAATGCATGTGAAATTCTACCATAGAGTTTGTTTTCAATCCATGTGGAAGGGAGGGTTCGAGGGAGGGGAGCATTATTACAATCCACGAGGGGTGTCTCCTCTTCTGAGAGTCCATCATCATATAGCAAGGAGTCGGATGGGGTGGAAGCTGCAAGGTCTAAGTAGTCCTAAACAGATTTAAAAAGAGAGATAGGAGGGATTAGGGTTGGTTGAGAGTGCAGCTCTTTGGCTATCATTTCTATCCAGATTTCTCACCGTTTAAACTGAACACTAAAGGCTCAGTATGGATGAGATCATCACCAACCTGCTTTCTACAAGAATGGTATCCTTGGCAACACATTTGTTTGGAGTAACACTAGACATGCTTCTTTAGACATATGCTCAATTACAGCTCCCCATGAGCGATGTCCTTTGCCAGCGAGTTAACACAGTGAGTCTGGCAGGCAGACTTGGAAAATGTTGTGCCTCTTCCAGGATAGCAGAAGTGTTCAGAGTATGATTATCAGCATGGCACAGAAGCTCCTCTGAGCAATCAGGAACCATTTCAGAAGCACTGGATTTCATGAATCTGGTACATTGGGAAGGGACTGCTGGAATCAAGAAGATTCCAGCCCCCTAGAAAGGGCATTGCCCCCCTTTTCTGTGAAATTTCAGAAACAGCCACAGCTGGACATAAGATGCTAGGTGAGGTGGTGTAGTGATACAGTAAAGTTCTAATAGTAATTATTTAGAATAGGACCACGAAAGAAGATTGTTGCCTTCATTACATGCTTATAAGCTTCCAGGAGGAATCCGGTTAGCCACTGTTGAAATCAGACTTTTGGTCTGCTCCATCAGATGGCTTCATAAGACAAGGTCTACCTGACTACTATATTTGGGGAGAGGAATACTTTATCATCATCATCATATTTATAAAATTTGTATACCACCTTTCATCTGAGGATCACAGGGCGGTATACAATATAAAATCACAAAATATATAACGTTCTAACACACAAAAACAATACCCCCCACCCCAGTTTCAAAGCTATAGTTTGTTGAATCAGCCAAAGGTCTGGGAGAAGAGGAATGTTTTTTTCCTGGCACCTAACAATACGTAACAAAGGAGCCAGGCAAGCATCTCTGGGGAGAGCATTCTACAAATGGGGAACCCCCGCAGAAAAGACCCATTCTCATGTTGCCACCCTCTGGACCTCTTGTGGAGGCATGCAAAGAAAGGCCTCTGATGATAATTGCAGGGACTGGGTTGGTTCATATGGGGAGAGGCGGCCTTTGAAGTATTGAGGTCCTGAGCAGTTTAAGGCTTTATAGATCAAAATCAACACTTTGCATTGGCAGCCAGTGAGAAATGGTTTTACCAGTGCCCCCTTCAAATGGGCAGGGACCACTCCCTCTTGCAAGAAGGCATTAATCAGGTCCCTGGCCCAGTCAGCTGTCCCCTCCCTTCTAGCAAGGGGCAAGGGTCCACAGCACAAGTGGTTTTCCTGACTGATCCAAGCACCTTGTCCACCTTTTCCCTTTCATTGAAAAAAATCACAAACATTACTTGTGAGTTGATTACTCTGGAATGGACTTTCTTGAATTGTGAAGCTTTGCTTTTTGAATCATTTGGATTTCTTAAAATCCCATTATTCCTTATGAATATCTGGACTGTGCATTGTTGGGTCCAACTCCCTACTCATGGCATAGTATTGCCCTTCCTGCAAAACTGTGTCTTTGAGTAGTGTGTGTGTGTGCATTTATAACTATAAACTGTTCTGAGAGGCAGAGTAATCTTTTCCCCCATGTATGCAAATAGCTATTTGTTGCTGCAGAGCGTGATAAACCAGATGTCCTGATAGTTAAGGTTTGGTCAGCCTGACATTCTAGTTTCTTTATCTTAAAAAGCTTGAAACTCCAGTTTGGGAAGTCAGCAGGGTCTATTTTATGGGTACCTCTGTCCATCATACACAGCAACTTGCTGGACCTTTTTTCCTGGCCACATATTTTTCCATGTAAATGCTAGTACCTATTAGCATAAGCTTACCTGAGCGATTTTTCTCAAGCCCAGCATCTTACCATCGTGCAGAGTTTTGATTTGTTTACTCGCCAAGGAGTGGGGAGATACTTACACTTTGCCAGTCCTGTAGGGTTTGGATTTGGGAGGGGAAGGTTCATTTAGCGAATACTTGGATAAAGCACATATGGACTAGATGAAGATACTCCAAGCTGGCAAGAGGGGTGTGTCCTCCTAAACCTGTTTTTCAATGCCATTTTGAATAAATTGCCATTTTGGAAATGACTTTAAAAGGACTCCTAGAAATCAAGTAACCAAGCCTGGCTGTGCTTGGCCTTTTACACTACCCTTTTAAGAAGAAAGTTTGTCTTTTATCCAGACTTTTGTTTAAAAAATGTTTTTCACAGAACAGTATTTTTGATTAATTATGTGAGCCACTTTGGGGATTCCAGTAATATATATATATATAAACATAACAAAACCTACTTTTTCTATGCTGCACTAACCTACCTCTGGATTTTGACATTTTGCATCTATCTACACTTAAATGATCTGTTGTTCTCTACTTCTCTACGAGAAATAGGTATTTTGGTTTTACATGAATGAATGACAGCCCAATTCCCTCAGCTAAGTGAAGCATCCCCAAATGCCTAGAGCCTTAAAGGAAAACTTTTGGGCAGTGATCAGCAATAACATATATTTCATAAAGGTATATATCTAATCTGAGGGGGCAGTCAATGAGGTTGGTATAATTCTGCACGGGTTTCTCACGTGCAAATGCAGTTTTCCACCTCTCCCCTTCAACTAGAAGGAAATGAGGTTGGGCAGGAATCTGCTCCTCTTCTTCCTTGGTCAAATTCCAAGCTTCTAATGGGGCTTCTGTGGCTTGAAAAACTCTTCTCCAGCAGCTGCTGCTCACAGTTAGCTCTGTTTGTCATGGAGTACCAGTGAGCCAAAGCCCACCCACATCAGCTCCTGTTTTTTTGGGGGGGGGGTGAGGGCAGAGATCACAAGGCCTTGTAAAGAACTAGAGCTGGCTGTGAGCAGCAGCTGCCAGAAGAAACAGTTTTAAAGGCACCAAAGCTTCCTGAGGGACGGGGGGAAGGGTACCTTAACACAGCCCATAAACGTTCAAATGAGGGTACATCACTTAGAAAAACAAGTGACTTGAAACTTGAATGCTGGTATAAGCCAGTTACTTCTTTACAGGAGTTTGATCTTCAGCTACTCATTTATTTATTTATTTATTTATTTATCTATCTTTTACAACTAGACAAAGAAATTTGTTGTTGTAGAATTTTGCTTCCATGATAAGCGACTTGGGTCTGTTTCACAAATTATGAGCGAATAACCTGGGCTTGCCACATAAATGGCCATTTAAGAGGGGGGCACAGGTAATCTCGTCTCTGGTGAATGCTGCATGTGTTCTCAAAACACCTGTTTGTTGCAATCATATGTTGCTGCAAACAGGTAAGTGAGTGGTGTCTAGGTCAAAAGGAACATAAAAGTTTAACACCAAGTGAATGTTAAGTGCCTTTTCGCACATTAAGGTTTGTTGGTGTATATAAAAAATGTAATCAGGCACCAGAAAAAGCTTTTTTGTGATACGCAATTACATCCCTTCCTCTGAACCATCAACCTCTTCTCTCATTCAAATATCCCCCATTTGATCTCCTTCTTTTCAAAGATGAATGGTGAAAAATGAACAATGTCTTACCAATTACTGCTATGTAAATCCTTGCACTGGAAAATCTTTCCAACTTTCCTTCATGCACAGTGATAAAGCCTGAAAGGCACTTACCCTACTCTTTACCATCATTTTCTCTAATTCTTTGCTGATCTCAGCAAATGTTGGCCTCTTATCTGGTTCTTGTTTCCAGCAGCGAAGCATCAGATTGTACCTTCAGGAAGACACATAAGAGAGTGTTATATTGATTAATACAAATACTTTGTTGAGATGCTTCACATGCACAAATGGACCCAAACATTTAGCAGTGGCAACAGTGCCTCCACCCCATGGGCTGAATGCAACCTGTGGGGTCTCCCCTCCTTATCTGACCTCAATTCAGGAGTAAGGTTGGTTTTTTTTTTAAAAAAAGTTACCACTGGTGACAATGGAAGTGTTTTGAAAAAAATTAACTGCCCTGGTGGAGGGTGGTATCTTTATGGAGACCGTAGCAATGGAGAGAAATATTAACTCTTCACTCCCTACTGACTGTGCTCTCCCCATTAAGTTCATACCCTCGCTAAGCAATTAAGCTTGAAAAACCCTCCAATACCTAATTGCTGTATGTGTGTGGGAGGAAGAATTTCAGTTGAGTTTCCACTACTGTGACATTGCCCACCCCTCAGAAGGTTTGCCACACAAGGGAATGTGACTCTCTGGCTCAATTTTTTTTTTTAATGGTTTCCCATCCTCCTCCTCTACACAAAGCCCTTGGCCAACTTGTATAAACAAGTTTCTTATACTCAGATCACGTAGTTATCAACAAGGAAGTGGCAAGCAGGCAGAGGCAGGATGCTATTGGGACATCTAATTTATACAGTCTGCAGAATTCAATTTTATCATTGTGCGATCTTCATTGTTTTTAAAAAGTGCAGAATCCACGCAAAGCTGCCTACTGCCTTTCCCCAGGATTGAGGGAGAAGCAGGAGCCTGCACAGAGAGATGGCAGTCTGGAACAGCCGGGAAGATAAAATACCATAACAAGCAACCCATTTATAGTTAAATTGCTTTTGGATCCAATGTTTTTGGTGGTGGTGTTTTTAAAAAAATCCTTTGTAAGCTGCCTTTCAGGCTGCAAGTTAAAGCAGGTTTGTCTGAGCTGAAAACTAAGCCACTGTGTAAGCGAATGAAGAAACAAACTTACTCACCATTCTAAAAGCAGTCATTGGTGTCCTTTAAATGAATGCTCTATAGTGGCACAGGTGCTGCCTTTTCCACAAGCAGCTCCTATGTGGCTGATGTACCATTTGAATGACTCAGCCATGTCTTAACCATAGAACCACACCCTTGGATAATTGGCTCCCCATGGAAAAACGATGGTTGCATATGAACAGTCTATTCTGCCATGGGTATGTTGATCTGAGGCAAGAGTTTTTGGGTATGCTCAACTTCTGTTTTGAATTGTCTGATGGGTACATTATCCTGCCTCCCCCAAATTCATCAGTGAATAGATTTTTCACCTAGCTCCAGCTCCTATCTTTGGTCTATTTATATGTCAGTTTTATGTCTGAGTTCATTGCTTCACAATTCATTATGACGGCACCTCTTTGTTTTTCTAAACTCACTCAAGCTACATCTTCAAGACCTTCTGTCTGAAAAAGAACTAAATCAGAGCAGCTGATCATAATATTTTATTGGTATAATCAACTAATGGAATCTCTTTGATTAGCAATTCTGGCAGCTTGAAACTACTTACATTTCTTCACTGCAGTTTTCTGGCTTCTCCATTCTATAGCCTGTTTTTAAGAGGTTAAATAGTCTCTCAGGAGCAATACCTGGATAGGGGTTACCTCCCAGAGTGACTATCTCCCACAGCAGAACTCCAAATGACCATCTGAGAAGAAAAGAAAGGAATATTTACTGGAAGCATTAGGGTAATGGGCTTACACTGAAGTTTACTCCAGCCTCCATACTGCACATCAGTTGTGCACTGGTGAAACAAAATCCACGTATCTGATGAAGTTGATACGTTTTCTAGAATTTGGTTTCACACTGCAAAACCTATGGGGTTGTGTATGTCAAGGCTGGTCGATTCCTCTTCACATTACCACACAAACGTCTCTTGGTCTTTTATAATTTTTATTAAGAATTCACAAACAGTATTAATAAATAGTTCTTAACTTCAACTATCACTCCACAGAGTCATTCAGTTCAGATACCTTCTGAGCTCTGCTTCTCCCCTGACCAGCAACTCTCAAAAGGCTTTTCCCGCTCTTTTTCTAACCTCCTAGTGAGGAATGGCTTGTACCTGCCCTCCCCTGATTTGGAGTCATAACTTAACCCTTGCCTCTGTGGACATTCTACCTCTTTTTCTAACTCTACCCTGACAGTATACAACTAGGTTTTACTCAGAATAGACCCAAGTTAGTCATGTGCATTAATTTAAATGGGTCTACTCTAAGAATAACTAATGATGGATGCAACCCAATGTTCTATTGCAACTTCGCTGAACTGCATGCTGCAGTTGTGCATTTAACTTAAAAAAAATGAAAAGCTTTATTGTAGCTCTCAAATAACTAGGATTAACAAAACACAATCCAGAGAAAGGGAGACATGGCTGTTCCCCTTAAATCAGTGGCTCCAATCGTCTAATTAAAAGATAACCATAAGAAAGGAGAGTGGGCGCCTTGAAGTTGTCCCTCAACTGTCAGCACCTGGGCAGCAAACAGATCAGGCACACAGATTACTTGGCCACAGTATTCCCCACACTGGTGAGATGTACTGTACAGTGGAACCTCAGTTGTTGAATGTAATCCTTTCCGGAAGACGGTTCGACTTCCGAAATGTTCGTCACCCAAGGCTCAATGGACGGTCCACAGAATCCATTGAGAAAAGGAAGAAATGCGCCTCGGAAGAATTCGCTTCCGGGTTGTCAGCGTTTGAAAGCTGAAATGTTCGACTTCCGAAGCGTTTGACAACCAAGGTTCCACTGTATTTCTATTTAAAGTATAGGCATTATTTATAAATTTGCATCTATACATAGATACATCTATCTCTATTAGCACATGCAAAATTTAGGCAAACTTGTAATTTCTTTCTTCTTCTTCTTTTGTAATGTGCAAGTGACTACCCTGTAACCAAAGTGATTAACAGTGCATTTTCCTAATGAGCTGTATGAGACTGAATGTGTTCTAAGTGGCTGGGACTTTTTTAAAAAATCATTTTTATTAGATTTTCCAATTACAAAACTCACATCAAATATTCCAATTTATATATAAATATCAAATAATCCAAATAAACTCCCAAATTATTAATTTTTTTGACTTCCCACGCTTCAAACTTTTAGGAGTTTTAGTCCGTATCATATTTCCATTGCCTTCCATAGTCCTCCGATGTTTCCCATCTCCTTTCGGATGTTATCCTTCAATCTTTCTGGTGTCTTTCATTCTTCTTTCACGCCACAAGCGAGATAAAACAGCCGAAAAGATTCATGTCTGTATGGATTTTATGTCCATAAATTTCCATATATTGCAATGCCCTCTAGCACATTGGTGTTTCTCAGATCCAAATCCAAAGGTCTTATCTCCGCAGCCGCCATCTTCACTCGACCCCGATAAATTCCATACAGTGCGTTCTGCTCAATATCTTTTCATATCAGCTGCATCCAAGTCTTTCAGGGGAGGGTGCCTGTCATACTGTGAATTCATATATATTGAAGTTATTTATTTGCTTTCCCTCCCCCTCTGACTCTGGTCCGCAGCACAATCTCTGCATCAGGTCGGTTCCTAATTAAGACTGTGCCACAAATCACGTCAGACATTCCAGGAAACCATCCAAAAAGAAAAAGAAAAAAGAAAACTGGTGACCAGGGGGTGCTCTACCAATTAACAGATTAAAGTGCCTTTTATCTTCTTCCAAACTGCTCTGAAATATAATATCTTATTTATAAGGGTGGTGCTATTGTATCATATATTCGTTTCCACAGTTTATATTTTGGAGGCCATATGTCCGCAGATGTCGCACTTTCAAATTTTCAAATCTCACTTGTTATAGATAGTGAAAACGTCTCTTCAAGGGGGGGGGGGGGTTGCCCATAGTTATAGTGTAATAAAGCAGAGTTCAGTAACAAAGATCAAGGCTCCCCCCCCCTTTTTGTTCCCACATACCGATAAGGTGTTATAATCTTCTTATTGATCTTTCTTGTCTTCTCAGTGGCTGGATTGTTTAGCAAAGTACTTCTCCTCCTCCTCGTTTGAAGCATGTCCAAAACTTATTATCGAATTGTTCATTTTAAGTAGTGGAACTCGAGCGTCGGTGAGGTAGCTTCCGGGAGTGCCGAATTCTCTCAGGGGCTTTGCGCACAAAGCACCCCCCCTTCCTCGGAGTTCGGAGCAGGTTTAACGGGCACCGCGGGCGAGGCAGTCTCTTCCCATAGCTCCTGGGAAGATTCGGGAGGCTGATTACTCCCATCTCAGCCCCAATTACCCTGTGAGAATTGGAGTGATGTTATAGTCCGCCATCACCCTCCTATGCTCGAGCGGAAGTCGGGACTTTTTCGTCACTCTTCAGCTTTGCAGTCACAAACTGTGTTAAACTCACTAGGATGGGATTCCTCCTGAAATTTTTGGCAACTGAAACCTTTTTCTCTTTGAGCAGCAATCATTATGCTTCATAAATTTTAAGAAATTACTTCAGTAAGGAACTTGCAAAAATGGTTGCATAACTGAACTGCTTGCCTCATTTGGTCATATGATGATGATTTTTTTTTTTTGGCATTCTTTTCTTACCCAGACCATTATTATAAGCATGGTGTAAGGTTCTCAGATAGTTGCTAATGAGTAACCAGTCCGAACTCCGCTGTTCTTTTGACAGTTTTATTGTGCGAGCTATTTACAGTGTAAGAGGTAAGAAGTTCACATCTGTCTGCAGAATCCGGGAGTGCCTCTTTCCGGTTTTTAGACCAGCATAAGAGTCTCGGAATATGAAACCCCTGCCTCCCGTGTCTGCGTCTGGCCCCTCTGCGCAATTGGGGAGACGGAAATGGCGTGTCTCCCTCTGCGCGAGAGGGGTGCAGGGTCTCTCCAACATTCCCAGAGCCTTGGCTTGCAGTTCCCTGAACTGCCTCCCCTTCCCCACTTGAGGCATCGCTGCTGCTCCCGCTGGACGGAGAGGTGCTGCTGGTCAAATGTTGCTGAGGCTCTCTGTAAGATCCCGATAGTCCCTCCACCACCCTGTGCTGAGCTGGGGACAATTCCCTGACACATGGAAAGAAACTTTCTGCAACTTCCTGGGTGTTTGGTTTAATTAATTAAGTCAAATAACCTTTCACAATGTTTTTGAAGTCCATCTGTTCCCTTTATATGCCTTTTATTTGAATCTGTGCCTCTTCCACACAGTTTTATCATTCTCTCTATGATGATGCCAAACAGGGTTTACAGTAATTTGGATTTTATTTCTAAGTGTCTCCCTTGTTTCTGTAAAAACAGTTTGCCACAGAATTAGTTATAGCATTGGAGGGGTCCTTATAGGTCATGTTAGTTAGTTAGTTAGTATACTAACCTATACGTATTCCAAGCTCCTGCTCAATTTATTTAATGCATTTTGTTTTGCTTTTTGTTGAAGATCTGCCACTCCCCATGTCCCTCACCATTTTATGCTGCTATCACCCAGGGTCACCCAGTTGTCAATCATCTGACATCATAATGGCCTGCCCACCTATATAAAATTAGCCAGGGGCAGGGGGTAGACATTGACCAAGCAGGACTGATGTGTAGCATTGATTCATTCTTGCAAACTTGTGGTTTCAGGTGCACATACAGCTGATCCAACCACATCTCTACCTTCCTGGCAACTGACTTCACATGGGACATCAGGTGTAGGTGGGTGGGTTTGGGGAAATGGCCTGGTGGGCCAAATTTGGCCCAAAGGCCAAAGGTTCCCCAGCCCTGTGTAACTTGTGCTTTATGTTTGCCTTAGACCTGTTCACTGCTAAATAGCACACTTCATTCAGATAAGTGAGACATAAGAGTTGTGTTGCCATTATCAGACCAACATAGTTTCCAGTTCACATGGAGGTGATGCTGCCCCTCCATGCTTCTGTAGTTGAAGGTTCCACAGAAGGGTCACAAACACATTTATAAATTCAGGTGACTTATTTTCAGGGATGTTTAGCACTAAATGAATGTTGGCCACTTATAGTTCTAAATAGCTTAGCATGAATCATGCTGAGAGACATGGACTTGAATGAACAGTTGCACAAAGTAATGTTAACAGCAGAATACATGTTAAATAGCCAGATTGTTTTTGTTAAGCTCCCCTCGTTAGCTGGTGGAAAGTCTCCTCCCCTCCCCGGTACGGTTCAAGCTGGTTATTTCCCAGCATTCTGTGGTTACTTCTGCTGGTCACTGGAATATGAGCAAAAAGCTTGCTAAGTACAAAAGAATTCTCTATGCCCAGAACCCAGCACAATTCTTCAAACTGCATTCCGAGGCCCCCATCTGTGCACACAAGTCCCGACACCTAGCATCCTGGGAATGTGACCTCATACTAAAAAAACCCACAATTTCTCAGACGGAGTCTATTTTATTTCACAGATACAGAACATTACTGAGGCAAGGAGAGAGAAAACAGCAAAAGGAAAATGGACAAACCCGGTGATTTCTGAAGGGTAAATTCACCAGCTTGCGTTCAGGAAAGCCTTTGTGCTTCATAACGGCACAAAAGAGAGAAAGTGGCATGGCTCAGGCTTCTCCCACCAAGAGCTATGTATGTCCTCAGATCCTCCACTTTATACAAACATTAAAGATAGAGGTTACTGGTTGTGTATGAAATCTGATGAGCTGGAATTCTTTGCAGGGCAAAATAGCACGTTGGGGAGCTGAGTGTCAGAGACAATGCACTACAATGGACTGTAAGTTCAAAGGTGGAACTATCATATAATCTAAGGATTATGCTGTGGCATCAAGTGATTAAAGGTTCCTCCCTTCATCATTACAGCGTTGTGGCAAGAGTGACCTGTCCCTCTGCTAGCAGCTCATTTGGTGGGGAAGGGGAAAGAAAACAGGGTGCTAGACAAAGAGAAAATGGGTGGCTGCGTCCACTTTTGGCTCTATCCCTGCCTACTGTGGGCATGCAGTCTTGACAGATTGCCCTCAAGCACGGGATAGCTGAGTCAGTACAGAAAGAGATTCTTAATCTCAGGGCCATGGGTTTGAGCCCATTAGGCAAAAGATTACTGCATTGCAGGGGGTTGGACTAGATGACCCTGGTGGTCCCTTCCAACTCTACAATTCTATGAATGCTGCTCTTGACAGAAAAAAGGTTGCCCATCCCTGGGTTAGAGGGGTTCTGATTCTAGGGAAATTCATACTTGTCCAGATTACAGCAAATATGTTTGAAGGACTGCAGAAAGCTAGCTGAAAGTGAGGCTTCATGAATGCCTTGGCCAGTGAAAGCTTGTTAAACAAACCTTAAGTTACTGCTAGCTAAGGTTTAAACTCCTCCTTGCAGGAGATGCTGGGTATCCTGTGAATGAGAAGCTGACTATCCTGCCTGCTACAACTTACTCTGTTTTCTGCTATAGAGCAGATGGCCTCTTCAGCCTGAGGTGTTCTGGCACAGCATGGGTACAAAGACAAAGCTGCATGACAGGGAACATAAATATATAGACTTACACATCACTTTGTGTTGTGTAGATGTGATCAAAGAGAGATTCAATTGCCATCCACTTCACAGGTATCCGACCCTGGCAGGAAAATAAAGAACTATTACTGCTTGCAAGTTCTGTTTAGCACTGCTTCTCATGTCACATTTGTTTTCATTTCACTTTTGTCACATTTAACATGCATGTTGTCAAGTAGTCTCATATGCCTTTTATCAGAAAATGTGCATTTCATTCATACTGATTACAGCAAAACATGGATGCACCAGGAAACCCCTTGGGTTGAAAGTAAATAGCTTGCACAAGATCAAAAACAGAAGACTACATACACAAGTTTTACACAACCCATATTGGCTGTTCCTTTTTACAATCTCAAGGCACACAAAAGTTTGTGCACTGGTGAGTCCTACTAGACATGTTTCAATGTGCTGTGCCCAGATGTTCTCTTACTAATGTGTATGGTTTCCTTATCAACTTATCAATCCCAGGCTGCCAGTGACTGTGTTTGTACCTTGCTCCTCTTGACGTAAGAGTCCTCCTCATAAACATCTCGTGACAAACCGAAGTCAGAAATCTTCATCTTACGCCCTTCAGCTACTAAGACATTTCTGGCTGCTAAATCACGATGTACAAGCTTTGGGGAAAGGAAAGAAAGATTTTTAACTGTCATGTATGCTTACTTGGAAGGTCACAAAGAGAGGGCGAGAATGAGGGACACCATACCTTCATTTCCGCAAGGTACTGCATTCCGCGAGATATTTGCCATGCAAACGAGATCAGGTCACCCATGGTTAAGGCTCGCTCGTCCGGATTGTCCAAGTAGCTGGAATTCCTGTTGGAATCACTTCCCATATAGCTGGGCCCAACTTTCCGGCTTTCCCTCAGAAAACTCCTCAAGGAGCCATATTTAGCATATTCGACTATTAAGTACAAAGGCCCTGAGGCATAAAAAGATACAATTCAGAAGCAGAGTTAGGTCAGCTTGGTCTCAATAATTAGATAGTAAAGCAGCACATCAGCAAGATTTATACACTTTGTACACCACCTGCACCCCCCAAAAAAACATTTAATTTTGTTACCTGTTTTAACAGTCTGGTCCTATGCATGCTTACTCAGACTTAAGTCCCACTAAGATCCACGGGGCTTACCCCCTTGCAGCACTACAGCCTAAATTATGCATATCAAGCAAATCTGAATATAAAGCTTATTTGCACATACCATATTTTTCGCTCCATAGGGCGCACCTCGTTTTTAGAGGAGGAAACAAGAAAATTATTTTTATGGTTTTCCTCCTCTAAAAGCACTTTTTTGAGGCTCAGCTAAAAGTTTTGCAGCTTTTTTTGCAAGGGGAAAAGCCCTGGGGGTTTTTTTGTTTTGTTTTTTTGAGGATCAGCTAAAAGTTTTGTAGCTTTTTTTGCAAAGGGAAAAGCCCTGGGGTTTTTTGAGGATCAGCTAAAAGTTTTGTAGCTTTTTTTGCAAAGGGAAAAGCCCTGTTTTTTTTTTTGTTTTTTTTTTTGAGGATCAGCTAAAAGTTTTGCAAAGGGGGAAAAGCAAAGAGAGAAGCAAAAAGACTTTTTTATGGGGTTCAACTCACATTTCTGAAAAATCTTAAGGAATGGGAGCCGTTTCTACAGTTTCCAGACAGATAATCTAATCAGCCAGTCACATGTCGCTGGGGTAACAAACAACCTCCCTCTGCAACACATCCAACAATGGAGGCCTGGGCAAGGGGCCGGGGCCGGGGCCGAAAGGGAACCGGGACTCTTATCTCTCTCCCGATCTCTTGCTGATCAACTGCTGAGTGGGGTCCTTTCAACACCCCCTTTTCTCTTTGTAAAAAAAAAAAAAAAGTACCATCTGCTTTTGGCCCCTGGGCAATTTGGCTCCAGGGACCACCATTCGCTCCATAAGACGCACAGATATTTCCCCTTACTTCTTAGGAGGAAAAAAGTGTGTCTTATGGATACGGTAATCCTAGGGGGCTTAGTTTGGTCAGAATCAACTATACACTTAATGCTAAATACATTATAGTACTTCTGGTAAATGCACTACCATAGCTGCTGGAGGGCTGTGAAAATGTGTGTCCTGGGCTTTTTAGACTCATCTACCCCATGTACTATCTGAAACCAAAGGGGCACATTGGTTTCCAGATATGGTTTTCCCCTCCCCTCCAGCTCTCCTACCCCACTAAAGGAACATTATATAAACTTTTCTATGAAAAAGAGCACAACAGAACCCAGTGCTATAAGGTGAACTCGTATGTTCAGAAGTGTTCTCCCACCATGGAGACAGGCAGTTGAAATGAAAAGTGCTTATTTCTGGGAACATGCCTTTGGGTATCCTGTCTAAGAAAAGCAATCAATGGCATTGCGCTGCATTACTTTCAAAGTCAGACAGATAAATTGTGACGTTTCCTTGGTTTTATGGAATGTTTAAGGAAGATTTCTATGCAAATTGGTCTGCGCAGAGAAACCAATCAAAAGCTCTCGGTTTAAGGTATGAACATTATTTTCTGCAGCCTGTGGCAATCCTCACAGTATCTCGTGCTCCCTGCACACTAATTACAGTGGTTTGTTAAAGCTCTCAAGTATAGATTCCTGCAGAAAGGATCCTGACATTTCAGTCCATTAGCAAGCTTTGCCTCATCATAGCCACCCACATGAATGCTCTCCCCCATGCTACAATATTGAACACAGAGGCCTGGAGGTTCAAAGCTCTCCTATCCCAGCTTTAACTGGTCCATGGGGTCACGAAGAGTCGGACACGACTAAAATGACTAAACAACAACAAGAGAATATAAGCATCCAAACCAGAAACGGCAGGATTCCTAGCATTCTCCCCTATTGCACCAGGCTAACAAGAAAGTGCCAAGCTTGTATCAATTTTACTCATTCACCAACCTTAAAACCTAGCTCTGTATTTATCTTTGATTTAAAAAATAACAACACCCTGAAATTCCAGGCCAAATGAATCCAAATTTTATATACACAAAAGCAGGACGCTGCAGCCTGTATACATTATTCAAATTAAATACATCTGCATAGACTTTGTGTAATTTATCTTGCTTGTGCTAGCCATAGGAGGGACAAGATGCTAAGCAGGGCACTAAAACTCTGACCCCAGGAACTCCTATGGAACCCTGCTCCCAGGGCTTTGGAGATGACAAAAACCTTCCCCCACATGCCGTCAGCCACAAATGAAATTCTTATAAATTGTGCCATGTGGAAACATATAATGAATGTGGCTGATTAGCAAGTTCAGAAACTGGGGGTGCTGCTGAATATACGGCTGCACAAATCAACCAACTTCAGTATGGCAGTATAACAAATCTCATGCCAGTCCCTTAAGGCACAGTTCCCCTTCAAATGTGAGACTGTTGCTATGCAACAACAATTGCCATCAGATCTATTGAGATGAATGCCTAAGTTACCAAACTAATAATTCCCCCTATGGCTGTTTTATTGCATCGTCCTTTGGAATATTATTTCTAAACTAAGCATCTGTCACTTACTGTATTGGCCTGAATATAAGCCTCACATTTTCCCCAAATTCTGACCGTGAAATGTTTACAGTATGCAGCCAGGAGCCTGGGGGCAAACAGCCCCAGGAGCACAGCAAAGCAGCACCCACCCCGTGTGTAGTCCCCCGTCCTCTCCCCCAAGGCTGGGAAGGGAAGGAGCGAGGAACGGGAAAGGCCACCGGCAACTCAGTGCGGCTCCCACCCACCCACCCAGTATGCAGCCAGGAGCAGCAAGGAAGGGAGCAGTTAATATTCAGGTTTTGTTGTTGTTTTTTTCTCCCTCCCCCTCCAATTTTAAAGGTGTGGCTTATATTCGGGTGCGGTTTATATTCAGGCCAATACAGTAATTGACAAAATCCTATAAAGTTATCAGTAAGGTGTATGTGTGTTTCTTACTTGTTTTGCTGGGTTGTACCTATCACTGTGAAAGTGTCCCTGTCATGTCCAAAGCACGTGGCCACAGATACTACCATTTTAGCTGAATAATACACATGTGATGGGAGTATTTCAATATCTAAGATGGCAGCACCTTTGTCCAATAAAGCCCGGTGATTCTGCAAGCCTCCTCTGAGCCCAGAGTTCTGTTGATCTTTTCTCCAGGAAAGCAATCACATCCAATGCGAAGGTAGGGCCCAAAAACTGGCCCCCAGTGGAATAGGTTAGGAAGGAGGAATTGGCCAGAGCAGTGAAAGTGCCACAGCAGAAATAAAAGGCAGCCCCCCTCTGCTGATGGATACTTTGGGGCACAGGACTGAAAAACTGATTGACTGACTGTCCCAAGCTTGTATTTCTCTTGTGGCACCCTGGGGATTTACATACCGTCTCTTTCTTATTTTATATACAGGCAACTCCCCATTTCCACGGGGCACTTGCGCTCCTGGTCACAGCGCACATTGACAGAATGCGCGTAAGCCCACCCTGCCCCTGTCCCACCCCATTCCTCCAGGTCCAAAAGGACCCGTGCGTCAGCTAAATTGGACATGCCTAAAATGGTCCCCGTTTGTGACTCTCACTTACCATCTTGGCTGCAAGCTCCATAGAGTTTAATGACATGTGGATGGTTGACCTGTTTCAAAAGATTGAACTCCGAATGCAGATCTCTCAGCTCACTTTGGGAAGCATTTTCTGCAGAACAGAGCAACATAAGAAATACCATATATTAATTACAAACACTATTCCCATAATATTGAAATGCTGACATACTACCTGGATCTCTGGCACTTACTGGCTGCAAATAACCATCTTAAACAAATTAGGGGCAAGGTGTTCCTTGTTTTAATTATTCATGTAAAGCACTCTGGGAGTCTGTTTCAGCTGAAGAGCAGGTTTAAAATGCCTTAAATGAATAATATATAGAGAGATTGAAAGTGCTTCCTTGATTTCTACCCACGTGGGGGAAAATTAGCCTCTTCCAAGCCAAAGAAGAGAGTACTGAGAGGCATGAAGTGACGCATGTTTGTTTTCATGAAAGAATCCCAGATTATCTTGAAAACACTTGCTCCACTAGATTCTCTAACTGTCACCCACCTTTAACAGTTGGGTTGCCATAACAACCCCTCATGGCTCAACCCTCACCTTCTAATCATTCTATTGCAAAGGAAGATGTAGCAGGTAGGGAACAAATGCAGGCCAAACTGCTCCTATCCAGGCTCCTGTATTCTTTGATGGCTTTGAGTATCTTTGCCTGAAAAAGTTGCTGCAATGTGGCGGCAAAGGGAAACAGTGAGAACCACTTGAGAACATTAAAGAAGAAATCTGAACTGAAACTGCTCCTCTTTTAGTAATATTTTGGAGATGATTCAGCACCAAAAAGTCAGGTCTGTTGCTAATATCCCTTTGTTCTGGGGGGGACGGGACACTGTTACTGCATACTCAGCAGAACCTGGAAGCAGATGCTGAGAATTAAGGTATCTTAAACTTCCTCTTTGCACTGTAGGCATGTTGATAGCTAGCTCCTGCTTGGTCACAATACAGCTTGATACAGGTGAATGTCCCGCTACCTGCCACGGCGAGGCTCCTCACGGGGTCTTTGCCGCAGGACCACATTCATCCAGTGCTCTACCAGCTGCACTGGCTCCCGGTGGAGTACAGGGTCAGGTTTAAGGTGCTGGTTTTGACCTTTAAAGCCCTATGCGGCTTAGGACCCTCATACCTAAGGGACCGCCTCTCCTGGTATGTCCCAGGTAGGACCTTAAGGTCCTCAAATAATAATTTGTTGGAGGTCCCGAGCCACAAGGATGCTAGGTTGGCTTCAACTAGGGCCAGGGCCTTCTCAGTACTGGCCCCGACTTGGTGGAACAGTCTGGCACAAGAGACCAGGGCCCTGCGGGATTTGGCATCTTTCCGCAGGGCCTGCAAGACGGAGCTGTTCCACCTAGCCTTTGGGTTGGTTTCAGTTTAACCCTGATGTTTCATTCTTTTGGGGTGATTGGTGGGCTACTTAAAAATGAGGCTGAAGTTTAGATTTAGTTTTAAACTGTATTTTAATCTGTATTTTAATGAACTGTTTTATGTTTTTGTTGTGATTTTATTGGTGTTAGCCGCCCTGAGCCCGGTTTGGCGGGAAGGGCGGGGTATAAATAAAAATTTATTAATAATAATAATAATAATAATAATTATTATTATTATTATTATTATTATTATTATTACCTTGCAGGACATCTTTGGGAGAAGAAAAGACTAAGGAGTAAACTCTACCCAAATTTGGAGTCCTTAAGGTGGTTGGATAGTGTCCAGCACACCTCCTCCTGGCAACTCCTGCAGCCAAGCTGGTGCCCAATGTATTGCTGTGCTTTCCTTTGGACCACATCAACAAGGCTCTCATCTGGGCAGCCCAGGACCTCCCATACACATTGCCCAAGCTTGCGCCCCCGAGAGGTCACATTGGTGTTGCTAACGCAGCAAAAACAGCACATAAGGCAACAGTTATGACTTACTGATCTCTGCAGCCACAGCAGACACTGATTCTCCAGCAGTTTGACTTCACCTTGGAGGCACACCCCATTGTCTCTCGAGACAGATGGATGCCAACAACAGGCTAATAATGCCTTAACTGCTTGAGGTTTATAACATTCTGCCTGGTACAGATACCTCAACTCGATGATCTTCAGCTTCTTAATAGCTCTACCATTTCATAACTTGAAATTGTTATTACCACTTTGCAGAGATGGGTAATGCTACCTTCCATCTCCCTTCGTTCACCCTCCCTTCACTGCTTCTCCTGATATATACTGCAGCCCAATGCCAATGTGCTTGGGAAAGGGGAATTGGCACCGCACCAATTCTGCATGCAGGAAAAGGAAGGCAGATGAAGCAGAGCAAAAGGAACAATGGGTATACCCATGGGCAAGCTGGCCTTCCTTCCAAGCTACTGCTTCACTTTTCTCACACTCTGCTGTGACAAACCAAATACTCTAGATCTGGCCATTGTATATTGATAGAGCAGCTATAGTTAGAAAGATCTGGTGAGCTTGTTGTTCTTTCGCATATTATCTGTGACAATGAGGTGCTATTTTTATACTGTACTTTAAAGTATCTGTAGGAAAGAGTTCAGCTAAAGCTGAAAAGCACAGCATTTTTAGAATGCTCTTGAAACGCCTCTGTTGAAATGACAATTTAAGTGAGCTACATTGGCCAAGCTAAGTCAAGCTGCCCTTGTGCCCTGTGGAAGTGGCTGCCCTCATCAATGCAGTACAGGGAAAAATGTCAGAATATAAATAGAATGCTTTAGGACATCCGGCTGGAACGTATGTGGGATCTGGCAGCTTTTTGCTTCCAAGCTGGACCTGTGTCATAAGTTACCAAATCAATTGCAGATATTTCCAGGCGCTTGCAGAAAAAGTACCTTTTAGCATTTTGACTGCAACAGTAGTATAGCCTGCCTTCCCCTTAAGCCTGAAAGCAGTTGCTTTGACGACTTTCCCGAATTCTCCTTCTCCAAGCGTTTTGCCAAGCACCAGGTTCTTCCGAGGAAATTCCCACTTTGGATCTTCCTGTGTTAAGACGAAAAAGTAAATCTCATGAGACAGAAGAGTAACATCATTTGATGGGGGCACTTCCCTCTCCTTTCCACTGCAGGTCATCTGGTACTGTTTCCAACCTGCCTTCTCTCTCTGCCAAACGGGGAAGGAAGGCCCCAATACCTTCTTTAATCTGCCAATAGTTATATTCCCTTGCAAAAGAAGTTTCTGCTTTTCTGCTTCATTAGCAGGTAATTTTAGATTTTCATTTAAAAAAAAAATTATTAATGCAGTGGGTGTAAGATTGAGCTTATCTTATGGTTGTTGCAATTTAGCGAAGTGTGGTATGTGCGTTTTTCTTTCTATTAAACATTTCTCCAGCACTCTCCCCTTTCCTTGGCTGTTTGTGCTTCCTGATCTGAAAAAGCCCTATGGGAGGAGATACCTGGGCTTTAATTGAAGCACAGGGACTTGGGGATGCTGAGCTACCAGGAGACAGAGAGCAATACACTCACTGGTGTTTTTTTTAAAGGAAGCCCTTCCTTTCACCTTAAACACCCCCCCCCCAATATCTTTAAAATGAGACCACTGGAGCTGGGCGATATAAACTTTTCATCATCACAGTATATCACCAGCCAAACATCGCAGCCTGCTCATATACCACACTGTTGAAAAAACAAGCTGCACTGCCGCCAGGCGCCTGGTGAAATCGCCACAGCTCTCATCGTGGGAGCTGAGGTGGTTTCAACCAACCCGCTAGCAGTCTGGGACAAGGCAGCTTGTTTGTATGCTCAGCTGGGGTGCAAGAGGGCTCCCAATCCCCAGCAGAGCCATGCCCGGTGCTCTCCCCACTTGCGTGGGAGCCAGCGCCGGGCTGGGGGGATCCTTTAACTGCTCAGTTGAGGGGAGCGGTAACTGAACACTCCTCAGCCAAGCAGTTAAAAGAAGCAGATGCAGCCTTTTTCTCCCTCTGCACAGTATGAGGGCAGGGTGGGATGGCGGTTTCACTCCATGATATATCGCTGATGAAGCTGCCACCGCTGAGTCCCTCTGCTAACAACGCTCACTGGAAAACGTTGCTAGCAGAGGGAGTCAGGAGTGGTAGTAGTTTGACCAGTGATACACTGCTGAGTGAAGCCGACATCACAGTCTGCTCCCCATACCGGTCCTGGGCGATATATTGATATATTGCCCAGGCCTAGAGACAACCTTCACTTTTCTTTTCTATATTACTGGTAACTGATGGATAATGGTTGAAAAAACCACAGAAGATAACTTTTGGCAGAGCAATAATATATGTATACCAGACCTGGCCAACCCAAATGTTTTTGTTTTTTTCCTGCTTGCACTTGAAGAAGGTTCTGAGGCCTGATCACGTACAATCTATGGAAATTTATTGGTCTAGTTTGCAACCCTGAAGTTCCCAGGTGCAGCTGCCTTTTATAAAACTATGAAGCCAGTATATGCACATGACTGGTGGCAATTAGGGTGGAAACTATCTGCGCTCTTGCCCATCAGTGTTGCCAGAAATGAAGAGTAAATGCTCTTGGGTAAAAACATTTCACCGTTTTATAAGCTTGAGGAAACCGAAAGGGAAGGGAGGCTTGTTTTAGAACTCAACCATTCATCTCAGACAATTGCCTTTCTGTTTCGGGAACCTATCAAGCCTGACAGTCACAGAACAGTGAGGACTGTATAAACCAACAGAGAAGCAAAAGCAAACAGCATACATGCCTCTATGAAAGTATCATCCCCTAACATCTAAATATAGTCTAGGGAGACAAATGAGATGCACAAAAAGACAGTGTTTCACTGGCAGAAGCTCCTCCCCAATGCCTCCAACATTGATTCCCCGTTGTGCAGAGAAGAATTTTTAAGGTTACGACACTAGCAACCACATTGAGCTTAATGTTCCTGGAACGGAGCCTTCACTCTCTATCCTTTCATGTATATATGCACCAGATTACCATTTAAACAGAATTCTGTTTTGCTTGGGCATTAAAAGTTAAGTGAGCAATATTAATTTGGATGCTTTTTCCACATACATTATAACGGGACTTTTAAGGTTGGTAACCTGTGGCTCTTGTGTCTGTGGTCATTTCATAAACTTTATTTCATAAAATTCGTGCAATTAAGAATTGATGCTTTTGAATTATGGTGCTGGAGGAGACTCTTGAGAGTCCCATGGACTGCAAGAAGATCAAACCTATCCATTCTCAAAGAAATCAGCCCTGAGTGCTCACTAGAAGGACAGATCCTGAAGTTGAGGCTCCAGTACTTTGGCCACCTCATGAGAAGAGAAGACTCCCTAGAAAAGACTCTGATGTTGGGAAAGATGGTGGGCACAAGGAGAAGGGGACGACAGAGGATGAGATGGTTGGACAGTGTTCTCAAAGCTACTAACATGAGTTTGGCCAAACTGCGGGAGGCAGTGGAGGATAGGGGTGCCTGGTGTGCTCTGGTCCATGGGATCATGAAGAGTCGGAACGACTGAACGACTGAACAACAACAACAACAAATGGGTCTGAAGAATATTTCCACTATTGATGTTACTCTTCATTTTTATGTGACCGTTTACTTATTTATTACCTCATTCTCTTCCAGTGTGCCCAGTGCAAATGCCAGTGGCTATGGTGGCTCGTTTTCTAGAAGTAATGTATTTAGCACTAACTCTGAAAGTGCATGCTCAATTCTGAGCAAACTAAGCCCCCTAGAGCAAAATATACATCAGTAGGCTTAGTTTAGTCAGAATCGAGTATACCTTTGCTTCCAGAGTTAATGCTAAATACATTACTTCTGGTGAATGAGCCACCATGGCTGCTAGAGGCCTCTGAAAATTCTGTGTCCCGGGCTTTTTAGACTTGACAACCCATGTACTATCTGAAAGCAAAGGGGGGCCTTGGTTGCCAGATGTGAAATATATTATTACCGTATTGGCCTGAATATAAGCCTCACTTTTTTCCCAAATTCCAACCATGAAAAGTTAAAGTGTGGCTTATATTCACGACCTTACGGTATGCAGCCAGGAGTTCAGCAAAGTGGCGCCTGCCCTGTGCATAGTCCCCCGTCATCTCTCCCAAGGTCGGGAAGGGGAAAGGCTACCAGCAATGCAGAGTGGCTCCCCCCCCATGTAGCCAGGAGCAGCGAGGAATGGAGCGGCTTATATCCAGGTTTTTTTTTTTCTTTCCCCCCCTCCAATTTTAAAGGTGTGGCTTATATTCAGGCCAATACGGTATTTTCAGCTCTCCTACCCCAGTATATTGGCTGCACCTACAAAAGTCTAGCCAGGTTCCAGAACCTGACTGGAAAGGGAGCCTGCAATGTGCAAGCAAGGCTGGAGAATGTCATGTGCCAAATCTTACCTCATCCTCCAGCTAGTAACACACAAGTCATCTCAGAGGCCTTTGCAGAGACACAGAGGCATCAGGGGTGACCTGTTATTGGTGCAAAAACAGCATGTGGTTCTCTTACATGGTGTTCAGCCAAATCAGTGGTGTCGGAAGTAAGCCCCGCCCCCCAAGAGATGAGAGGTCACTTTTTAGAAAATGGGAGGGGGGGAGTACAGCATGTGGCTCTCATGGCCCCTGCAATTCTTCCCTATGTCAGCTTGTGTGTGTCAGGCTGTGCGCTGTTAGGCTCTTTGCAGTCACCCTTCTTCCCCATGGCAAACGAAAGGCTTGTCTGCCGAGTAGGAAGCAGCAGTGCATAGCAACTGAGACTCCTAATATGACACAGGAAGGCAGGCAAGGGGGCCGGGGAAACCCAAGTTTGGTCATTCCTGACCTAGTCAGTAGAACTATGTATGCAAACATGGTAAAGCAAAAGCTCAGGATAAATGCAGGTGGCCATGATGACCACAAGCTATCATTTTATTTTTAAAAAGACTGCTATTCGTTTCGACTTTTTAAAAGCTGAAATTTTCTCAGGCAAACGGGTTTTAATATTGTATGGCTGATACAGCTGCAGTGAGGAGCAGCCAAACGAGGTTGCTAAAATAATTAGTTGCAGACTTCTGGAGGGACTAGTTAACTGTAATCTAATTGTTCATTCCAGTAGAACAAGCAGTCATTTATGGTTCCATACCAAAGGACGTACAACTAACAAACAAGCTATTGTATTAGGTGGAACAACCACAGAATTGAATGGAATGTTTTCTATTCATATGGGTCTAATTTTCAGGCAGATAAACTTACTGCAAGTTGTTTTCCAAGATCTCAAACTCCATATGAATATCAGCCATACGTGAAGAAAGGAAACTGAACAAATTATATTAAGTAGCATTATGCATAGGATTCCCACCCCCTGCATTGACTAAGGGATAAACTGTTGGTAGCTGCATGCCAGCTGTGGGTGGGGTCAGTGTTGCTTGTGGGTAGGGCCCCCTTAACTCTTTCTGCCCCCCTTCTGTATATCTCTCTGCCCAAGACAGCTATCAACTATCAGAAAACTGACAGATTCATTTCTGCTCTCCCTTCCTCCCTGCCAGTTTTTCCTCTCCCACCCTCTTCCTCCTCTCCTTCACTTCTCTGTAAGTTTCCATATTTACAAGCAACTACCATTTAAAGTTCCAACCTAGCAGTTTGAAAGTGCAAGTAGGTAAATAAGTACCGCTCTGGCAGGAAGGTAAACGGTGTTTCCGTGCGCTGCTCTGGTTCGCCAGAAGTGGCTTAGTCATGCTGGCCACATGACCCGGAAGCTGTACGCTGGCTCCCTCGGCCAGTAAAGCTAGATGAGCACCTCAACCCCAGAGTCGACCACGACTGGACCTAATGGTCAGGGATCCCTTTACCTTTACCTTTACCATTTAAAGTAACAGTAGCTTTTATTAGAGCAAACCTAAATCTTCAAGAAACAGTAACTGGTTTAAATATAGCAGACCCTCCAAGTGTCCCTATTTTCTAAGGACATCCCTGATTTAAACAAGCCATCTCGGTTTTTTATTTGATCCTGGAATGTCCCACTTTTCTTTAGGATGTCCCTGTTTTCATTGGATAAATGTTGGAGGGTATGGAGTTATCTGACCCCCGAGTCAACTGAAGACAATCCTGTATAGGGAAGTTTTTTAAAAAAACAAACAAACAAAACTTAATGCTTTTATATATGTTGTGAGCTGCTCAGAGTGGCTGGGGCAACGCAGTAGGATGTGTGGGTTATAAACAGTAAAATTATGATTATGGAATGGGATGTTCCTATTTTCATTGAAGAAATGTTGGAGGGTTTGGTATAATATTTACCTTATTCTACCCTTTAAAGAACAACTTGTTACTTTTATTTACTTACCCCTATTGTGAACCTGGCTTGTTTTATGCCAAACTGAAAGTACCACCGCTACTATGTAGATTTAAGGCTCTAGTAAACAGCAGACATAGTAAAGATACATGGTGGCAGCTGTAAGAAGGATTTGACAAATAAATACAATGGTGGGAGTAAACCAGGAACTCTTCCGCACACTTGGTAAATCAGCAGTAGTAAATAGAAGCTGGTTCTCCATATGCCTTGAATGGTAAAAGTAGCTGAAAACTGGAAAAACTTACAGGTATTTTAAACGTGTCTACTGACATCTGGTTCTCAGAGTCCATTGATGGTCGACGGACGTTTGTCGATGAGTAGCTTATGGGGTAGGACTGGGCAGGGCGGCGGAAGGTCATCTCTGCAGAAGCAATAGGTGGCTTTGGAGAATTCTTGTGATAGCGATGGATGAAGTAGGAAGAAAGGAGTACTGAAATAATGAAGGATAGCAGGACTCCTCCTGCAATCACAGTTTTGCACATGTAATCACACAATGGCTCTGTGGATAAAGAATAATTTTGTCATGGCCCTTGCCACAATTTTTTTCTTTCCACGCCAATTAACAATCACATTTAAAGCATCTCTATTGAAAGCAAGTATTAGGAGAAAACAACTTGGGAAGTAGAGGAACACCTACATCAGCTACCTAACGTCCTCTCAAATGTTAAAGCAGCTTTTACTGTTGCTAAAAAGCTGCTATACTTGCTCCCTAAAATCAGCAGGCTGCATTGATCAGTGTTGCCAAATCAAGCCAACTGTGTAGCTTGAGATACTTCCTTCTGTCTTTAGTTCTTTTCAGACCCCTCTCACTTAATCTTTAATTTTCTTCAATCTCCCTTTTGATCAAGAGTTAATTAAAGGATAATGTCAGCCATTAAATGGGAAAAAAAGTCCTTGGAAAATTAAAAGCGCTTGCTCTTTCTTCATTTCCATCTCTATTTAAAAATTATAATCTAAACATCACAATAATTATCTCCATATTGTATTACTACTACTACTACTACCATAGTGCAATCAGTGTACATGGCCACAGGGAATTTCCCATCTCCTGGAAGCTGATTTTATTACCAAATGAGTTGCAGCCAGCATCTTATGAGTGCTTGCCATTGACTAAGCTTTGAGGCAAGGAAGCTCACAACACGATTGCCCCCACCTCATGCATACATACATACATATCCTTTATTCGACCAATAGTCAGAAAGAAAGAAAAAAACATTTCTCAATACAAAATTATAGAACTAAAAAAAAAAAAAAAAAAATCAGAGGGATACACAATTAAAATAGGACAGCACTAGTAAACCTCATACAGATAACCCACATTGAGACATTCGATTTTGCGCTTCCAACACTTGAGCGCCAGGAAGAGGAATTTAGCCACAGATAAGGCTATTTTCCCAGTGGGCTTATTCAGCAGATATGCTACCTGCCTTTCTCTTAATCGAGAGCTAAATTGAGATAAATATGGGGCTATGCGATATTGCCTTAAATCGTTATAAAAGGGACAACTCAGTAGAATGTGTTCTGTGGATTCTACCTCTCCTAAAGCACAATGGCACGTTCTCTGATCATATGGAATTCCTCTAAATCTTCCCCTCAAAACCGCCGAGTCAAGAACGTTCAGTCTGACCGCAGTGAGAAGTCTGCAGTATTCCACATAGTGGATATCTGCCAGGTAACGGGCTGGTGCAGCCCGATACACCTGCTCCCCCAGAAACATCCCAGGTTTCACGCGGGCTATGTCCTTGTGTCTGGCGATATCCCCCAACCTGTGAGCGATCATCGCTTTAGCATGTCTATACGTCATGGACTCTATATAAAGGGAGGACAGTCCGCACTTCTGCACTTCCTCCACCACCTCCCCTTCCCATGGTGATTTAAAATTATCCCTCAGTATCGGAGGAGCCAAACCCACCAGTCTAAAGCGTAACTTGAGCCATAGCCATAATTTCGCTTTCAGGGCCACATACCTAAAGGCTTGGCAGCCGGTCTCTAGTCGCATGACTGCACCCGCAACGGAAGGGGGGATCCTGAGAATGGCCCTGAGGAATTGCGATTGGATATATTCCAATCTTACAAAGTCTCTATGTGAACCCAAAGCAATGCCCACCAGTAGTAGTGGAAGGACTTTCATTTGGAAGAGTCTCAGGGCAACTTCCACTGTTTGTGCCTGTTTCTTGGCATACAGGGATCTAATCAGCAAGGCTGCTTTAGATGCATTTGTGGCTATGTATTCTCTGTGTGCCAGGAAAGACCTGTTTGATCGTACTACCTGGCCCAGGTATTTGAAGCAGCTAACCTGTTCTAGAGGAATACCATTAATCGACCACGAATGGAGTTTCGGTCGAGCAGCAAAGACCATTATTTTGGTCTTGGCATAATTAAGTTGGAGCTCGTGTCGGATCTCGTATTCATGAAGTGCTCGAAGCATCCTCCTCAGCCCAATGGGGGGGATAGCTAAAAGGACGGCATCGTCTGCATACTGGAGGACATTCAAAGCTCGACCTGCTAGTTTTGGGGGATGGAAAGCAGCATTGGCCATATGAGCCACTAGCGAGTTAATATAAAAATTGAACAGGGCAGGGGCAAGCAAACAGCCCTGTCTTACCCCCCTAGTGGTGGCAACCGGATTGGAAACTAACCCATTATCATCTAACCTAATTCTCAAGAATTCTCATGCAATGTGCGCTGCTTTACAGTATAGTCAGGGAGATGCTTTTGGGTGTTGTGGAGAGTACATATCCCAGCTGTAAGTTATAGGCACGAGGAATTCAGAATCTGCAACGAGCACACAGTGACCTGAGGGCAGTCAGTAAGGAGATGGTGGCAGTTATATGTGGAAGTTTATTTCCATTAGAGAATACATGAGGATGATCACTCATTTCAATGTGCTCCTACATCAAAATCTCATTGCGTATTGAATGTTTCCTTGGCAGGAAGAAATACACAATCCTTCAGTTTCCATAGGTGGCCGTGTCCTGTATGCACCCTTCCATCCCATATACATGTGTATGAGAGAGAGGGAGAGCACACACAGAGAATTTTTTATCTATCCAAGATGAAAGTGTTGGAGCATTCAATAGCACAAGTGTAAAGTCAGTAAATAAACTTCAGACTTACCTCTGATATCATCTTTCTCGCAGTAACAGCTAATTCCTGGAAAGCAGTGACAAACTCCATGTCCTGCCTTGATTCCCAGTCCATTCAGGCCTTTCTGGTGGCCACCAACAATGTTGGTCCCTAAATTAAACACGAATGTGAGCATGCACCATTCCACAGACAGAGCTCAATATATCATGTCGGTATGTTCTGCGGGTTTATTCTGTTGAGCATTGGAAATTCCGTTTGTAAAAACAGGAGAAACAAATCTGGGCGCAAAAACTGGCACCTGTCTTTGGGGCTTAGCTCTAAGAAGCAATCACATGAGACCTTGTTTTGTGTGGCTATTATGATGATTATCAGTTGCTGCCACAAAACAGCCTGCCTTAAAATATTACAGTAGAGACAAACGTGAAATGGAATTCACAATGGTGTATAGATTTGCTTTATGTGCAAAAGCAGCTACATCACTGCTAGCTTTACTTTACTGAAAATAGTCTTCGAAGCTATAATCCTGCCCACTGTGCCATGACTGAGTCCTAGCAAATCAATGGATCAATCTATGCACAGAATATGTTGCCAGACCTGGAGTGAGGGGGGGGGGTGTTTGAGAGAGAAGGGGGGAGCTGCGGTGTCCTAGGTGGCAAGGTGAGAGGGGTGGCAATCTGCATCCTACCCTGGTGACAGCACAGCAGCAGGAACCACACTGCAAAGGACACTTTGAAGCACTGAGCACAGGGGTGGTGATCTGCTCATTTCTCTCTTCCCCACCATTGATTGCCAGGGGAGAGACAAGGCTGGCATTTGCAAGTGGAGCGTCTCTGCTTTGCTACCCTTGCTTGCAAAACATAGCTTTCTTTCTCCCCTCTCCACAAGCTGGTGGAACGGGAGAGGCAGACAGCACTTGGAAATGGGCATCACTTCTCTTGCAGCAATAGGTAGAACGGACTTGTTCCCCAAGTGCCATTGTGGTGGCTGTGGTTGGGTGCTCAAGAACAGATTCAAATAAAATACAAGGCAGGTTGATGCTACAGCATAGCAAAAGAGGATAGGGAAACAAGCATGGATAGGAGGAGGTGATTTGGAAGCAATGGAGAATGGCCAGTCTTCATCAATAAGGGCATCTTCCAGAATACAACTCCCATGAGCTCCCCCTAGTGTAGCTAACAGTCAGGGGGGGGGAATGGAAGTTGTAGTCCAACACAACTGGAAGGGTTTGGGAAGACCACTGGGAGGTGTGATAGTGAAAGCAGGACATGACAATAATGGAAAAATTATTGGGAAGAATGGACTATCCATTAGCTTTTGCCTGTCTAACATCTACCGGTACATGTATTCCTTTAATGAGCTCTAATGATGAATTGTTGCTTTCAAGGGAAAATGTAGGGTATACTTGCTTACTGGAGGTGGGGGTAAAAAGCAATGTTTTGCCAATGCATGCATGCATGTGTGACGAGAAAGAAACAGTCTGGTTTTGGAATGTAGCAGTAAGTGGGACAAAGGTCTGAGTTTTGCAGCTGACAGGAAAAACTGGATGGGTGGTCCAAGTGGATGCTGTTTGCTTTGGGGAAAACTGATTGTATTTTATAAATGAACGTTTTCTCTCCATGCTTGTCTGCTACCCCATGTTCAGTGTGTATACTTGTAAATAAACAGATGTCCCAAAAAATGCCTTGTGTTTCCAGTGCTCTCTCCTCATAAAAAAATGAACCTTGCAGCAGTTTCCAGTGGAAGTCGCTACCGCAGAGGGATGTGGGGAACCATATGTTTAAACAGAAGATTTTTCATCAAGGCTTGGCAAACCAGTCAGTGCCAGCTGATGATGAGAATCCATTAAGAAGTGCACAGGCATTTCCGAATATGAGAAGCATAGTATTTTGCTTACAATACCACAGTGCTGAGTCTGCTTCCTACTATCGCAGATTGTGCAAGGTCAAGCTGCCACTAGAACAATGAACCCCACTTTAATTTGTGGTCTGGGTATCAAGAGATAATGTATGATGTGATAGGTGTACCTGTCACGCACATGCATGCACCTATGTCTTCTGAGACTCAACATGCCAGGTCAGTATCTGAATGGGTGAATAGCTGGGAACCCTTACGGCCCATTGCCACTGAGTTTAACCAAGGGAATCAAATGTAGGACTGCAGCATAAGAATGCTACCCTGAGCATACTTAGCTACATACATAGGTAACTAAGAAATACACACACATTAAATTTGGACTTCAGCCCAGTATAGTGCACAGGCAGAGGATAATGGGAGAACCAGGAAAATAATATCCCTTTTCACTTCTTGGAAGAATCAGTTTAGCCTTTTTTCCTATTATATTTCCTCATCTTAAATGGCAATAAAGATACTTAACAACTTTTGCAGAGTGCTCAGAGACACTCTGGCTCAAGGCACTCAACAAAAGTGCTAAGTATAACTACATTATATAACCCTTTAACTGAACATTAAACTATCCAGACAGGATGTATGCTATTATTGAATATAACCACTCAACCCAGTAACTATGGAACTAGAACTCATGCTGCAGTTTAGCTGCAACATCAGAGCCTAATCTGAGAATTATCACATTTAAATAAAATAGAAACCAGTACCTTCAAGACATAACCTTTCTTTAAAAAATATATTTTGAATCTATGTTGTGTTTTTAATTCCAGTTCATTTTTTTGAGATAGCCACCCTGAAACTCTGGGCATCTTCAGTAGCCACTAATGCAGAGTGGCTGTGGTTGGACAAAAATAAAACAACCAGCAGAGAAAGACCAAGTAGAAAATCTCTTGTTACGTTCCTAGAGTAGTTCTTTGGGTCATGGCTATTTTTAAAAAACAATAAAATAAAATACAGAATAAGCACATTCTAATATTTATACAGGTATCCTGCATAAATCACTCTGAATGCAAAAAGTAACACAGAGTTATGTGCCTTAAAAGAAACTTTTTGGCCCTGGTTCACATTTAAGATAAAGCAACAGCTTGACCCAGAAGTAGGAAAGCAAAACTCAGTAGAAAAGAAAATTGAGAGGCGTCAATTCCATACTTGTGCAATCTTGAGGGCATATTTTTTTATCTCTGCTCTCAACAGCGTCACAGATAGCATCCGGGCAGGTCTTGATGCTTGGACTGCAGGTGGAATAGTTTGTTGTTATTCCTAAGAACAAGAAACAAAGGAAGGAACTTAGCATGTTGTGGCCCCAGCATCTTTATACAGCAAGATGAACTACTGAAAAATCACCCTGTAATTATATTTATTTTTCAGCTTGGGCAACTTTCTGCCTCTGAGAGCTCTTTCTACACCTCTTCCATAGCTGTCAACTTTCCCCTTTTCTTCTGATGAATCCTATTCAGAATAAGGGAATTTCCCTTAAAAAAAGGGGGGAAAGTTGACAGCTATGCTTTTCAAATAAGTTGATTAGGACTTTGCTAAATTTTAGCAGCAAACATTTACAGGGCAAATTGGTTCCTTCAGGCCTTGGAACACCCCCTGAAGAAGCACATAGTACACACACACACACACACACACACACACATATATTGGTGGTTTATCACAGCCACTGTTCAAGACGGAACCAAACTGATCCTAATATAAGTTGTCTCCATGGCAATTTACTATATTGGTCTGAAGGAATTCACCTTTAAATACATATGCTGCCACTCCAAACAAAGCTATTTTATCGGTGACATATTTATACTGATTATGTAATAGATGACATAGTTTGTCAGTGCTATTCTTCATTCCTGCACAAAATCTCATACAAAAGTGTTTGTCTAAGAGAAGGGTGAGAGGAATGGAGAACGTATTAAACTTTTTATAGGTTGCAATCACGGTATCTGATTTCCCGGTATCTTTAAGTATAGCACTTCTCTAAAACACAAACACAAACACACACACACACACACACACACACACACACACACACAGCAGTAAAGGCTGCTCAAGGAATAAAACGATCAAATAATATTAATATGTTTGCAACTCAAACCCTGAATGTCCTCAATATCCAACTGAGGTTCCCAGTGACAGAATTGCCCCTGCTCTTCAATGCTCTCTTCAGATCCGCCCTACTCTAGATTCCCATTCAATTGCTGAGTGTCTGGGCATACCTTTACCACTTCCCTGTCTCCATTGGCATTTTCCCATTAGCGCTCCAAGTCCACCACACTCTTCACATTCCGATCGGGTCTTGCTCATCGAACAGGAGTCTGGGCAACCATCATCGGTATGTATAGCTATAAAGAAGAGGAGGAGAAGGGCTATACCATCACCAGAAAATTCTGTAAGAGTCTACCCAGTGCTTACAAAATGCAAAGAGCATATTCTTTCCTTTGAATTCAAAGGATTTCATCCAACAACACAGTTCTGTGTTGCTGTCCAGAGTGAGAGAAGGGAGGCTCCCTGGGGCATATATCTCACATGCAAGGGCTGCTGCATAAAAAAGGCCTGAATAACCAAATATTTTGCATATTCAAGTATTGGAGGCTTTGCATATTCAGAGCTCATCTCACTGCAAAGACCAAAGCCCAGAGACAACTTACGTGATCCATCAAGGACAATGGTAACATGGGTGAGAGCTTCCTTCCTGCTCTGCTCTTCTTTAGCTAGTACAGTGTACTGGATTTCTTTACAGTCAGGTCTCTGTAGCACAGCAGAATCATTCACGTAGAGGGTCCCATACTGGTCTTCAGGGCCCTGAGCGATCTCCACAGCATAGCAGCTGACATTGGGGGTCTGTAAGCTATAGGTGACGTTGACGCCATAAAACCTCATGCAGTTGTCAATGCAGATTTTTCCTATCTGGGCTCAAAGAAAAAAGAAACCATCACCAAAAATTCCACCAGTAACAAAAATACTGAAGCAGCACTAATGGTGGCCTCATGCGTGTTATCAACAGTTAATGTCATAGACAAGCAACAATATATTCAGAAATGCTAATGCTCTGCAACTCTGGACACAATTTCACACATTGTGGGGATCTGATGACAACTGGATTGGTATGAATACTAGTTTGCAGGCGAAACAATAATTTTCTTGCTCATGTGGTTGGGGAACCACATTTAAATATGTGGAGAAGCACCTACACAGGGCTTCCATATTTAAAGCCATAATCCTATCCACACTTGTGTGCCAATAAATCCCTTGCATTCCGCAGGGCTTACTTCCAAGCAGACTTGCATAGGACTGGGCTGTAAGCATGGTTTTCTATGGCCCTCCATTGCTTTCCTCCTCTCAAACCCATCAAACCATGGTGGAATTGCTTTGTGGTGTGCTCTTTCACACATACGCAAACACTGCAACCGAGTAGGTGGGGCCAACTGAATGGGATTTTCCTGATTGGCAACCTGACACTAGCCAACATTCAACAATTAAAACACTTAACAGATTTATTGTGGCATAAGCTTTCACGGACTAAGACACACTGAGTGATCTCCCTGGTAGATAGGTCACACACATGCACACACAGAGATGAGTGCACAAGATAACACTGCAAACAGCAGATCCCCAAAGCCATGAATTTCACACAGTACAGAAGGCATGTGACATTTCAATGCAAAGTTAACAGTAAATGCTATTTTATGTACATTTGACCTTTGCACAGATGGTCCATGTTCCTCTATATATAATGGCCTTTGGGGCTCATTGTTTACAGAACCCATCTCTCTCTTTTCATGTACACACATACACCCCAAGGATAACTCTGCACACATCTGATGAACTGAGCTCAATTAGTGCCCCAATATGTTTTGTTCTACAACCAGACAAGAAAACGCAAATTTAAAAAGATACAGCATCTCATTTCATTTGTATGTATCTCTATCCTCAACTGCAATCCAAATGGAAAGCATGTGTACTGTGAGATTCACAGCAACTTTCCCTCCTTATGGATAGCGCCTCCTTTTTGAAGCCGGGGGGGGGGGGGTTAAATCCTATTTTTGATGTGGGACAGGCTGCTGCCAGGCCATGTTCATGCTTCTTCATTCATTCACTTGACTGTCAAAATGGAGAAATGGCATCAGCCCAAAGGTTAATTACTTCTTCATACTCTCATATTCTCCTTGGGGCAAAAGGCCATTTTGCCTTTGTGTTAGTTCTTCCTGCACTTCCCCCTGTGCTAGCTAATCATTCAAGATTATGCCTAATACTTCAAGAATGTGGAGTGCCACCCTCTAGGCAGTGAGCTTCTTGAATCAAATTCCCTGCTGCAGATCTTAAAATTGACATCCAAATCGAGAGGAAGGAGGGGAGATACACTATGCCCCAAATCATATGCACACTGGGTTATGTACCAACTGGATATGGTGAAGGTACAAGCTTGCCTCCATCCCTCCTGGGGCAAGAACCAAACTAACTGGGGCTGCACATGACTGGGCATTTGCATGGGGCATTTGGTTTAGGTGAGATGATACCTGCACAGCAGAGAGAGCAAGATTGCTAGCTATTTCCCCCCTTAGAATGCAGTAGCAATTATTACCTACAATTGACACCCTTCAAACTGAATGAAGACGGGATGGTGCTGAGACTAAATGACACTTCTTAAGGAAGTGTAAGCTCAAGATCCCAAGTATTTTGATTATTTCCTCTCTTCCTGAAAATTTGCATTAGAAAGTTTCCACAGGACAGAACAGTAAATAAGTTGATGCCTTTATCAACTGATAACAGCAAGCCAGTCTGAAGAAAGCCTGAAGCACAAATATATGGAATGCATCTGTAATGTATATTCAATCTACAAGACTCGGGAAGAGGCATTCCAAGTATATTTTTATATGCTGCTCAAAAATGGGGAAGAAACATTGTTAAGCTAATTATAGGGGTGAAGAGGAATGTTTAGTTTGGTTAATCCATTCAGACTCACTTTTAAAACCTCATTTATTTAGTTATTTCATTCATAATTTTCTTTAAATATTATTTAGTTTTCATCTCCCATTGCCTTCAATAGGATACCCAGTTTCTGTTTTGCTGCTTTTGCAACTTTTGAGGTTCCCCTCCCCTCTATCCAATTAGCATTAAACTTTCAGAAATTCTCCTCCAAGGGATCCTATCTGAAATTTTAGACAGAAAAGAATAAGGGAACCAATTTTATAGACAAGAAAAAGGCAAAGCCCAACCGTGATCTAAACTAACTGTAAATAGAACTAACTTTGCAAATCAACTAAAGACACTCATAGAAGCAGCAAAAGCACAACAGGTGCAATCAGAACTCCAAGTCTGCCGTGTTGGGTAGGTTAGGATACAACATACCTGTGACCTTCACTGTTGAGGGGAAAACAGACCCCTGCCAGCTGAAGTCACATAGGAAGTAATGGGCTGGGCCCAATCTGGGGAAATCAACCCTACACTAGGTGCCTAAGAGGAGTAAAAGATTGCTAAGCCACTAGCCAATATGACACCTGTGTCTATAAGCTAACTCTTGTAGGTCTTTTGCTTTGGAGATCACAACCACACAGGTTGCCTGGCATCAACCATAGGAGGTACGCATGATATGCGCTCAGCTACTCCAGACATGCTCTGCTTCTTCCCCCATGCTGCAGGGGGAGAATTATGCTCTGTTGCCATACCAGCAACCACCTCCAGGGTCCTGGGTGGCCATCAGTGCCACCAGGGAGAGACTGGTGGTCCACTATCCAATGCTGAAGGCCATCAATCTAGCTATGGTTAGGATGTGAGCTGTGGTGTCATCACCACTACTGATGTGCCTGCTCACCTCCACCTGCCAAACCTGAGAGGGATGTCCCCTGGGGGAGCGAGGGGTATTTGGTCTACCTGTCATTGCTGCATGCTGCTGTGACTGTGTGGGCTTCCATGGCTCCATGGTTGCAATAAATCTCTCCTCCACATGACTCTCTATGTGTTGTCATGGTTTCTTGATTTGTAGGGGAGCATCTGGGGGCTGTGACTGCTGTGCGTTTGAGGGGTACCAGCGTGCGCACATGCATTTGTTTAGTGTTGCACCAGGGTGTGCTTGTTATGTGTATGTGTTGGTGACTGTGTGTGTTTTGGGTGGGTGGTATGTCAGGATTTGGTGTCATCGGTGGAAATTCTATAGGTACCATGGCTGTGTCTCTGTGTCCGCTGCCAGGCACGGGTGTTTTCTGCTTGCCACAGCGTCTTTCAGCCACTGCCAAGTGGATTTTGGATGTAGAAGTTTTTGTGTTGACAAATTACCAGCAGCCATTAACCATTCTGAACCCATGAAGCTTAAATTGCTCTGCAACTATGTGGGTGCCACTTGCTCACCCAGTCTCCCCCAATTCACACACTTGCACAGGCTGTGGGTGCTATCCAACATTAGTCTACTTAGAGTACGATTTACCGAGATCATGTAACTTTTAATTAATGTATTTCTCTAAAATATAAACTACTGTACAAATCACTTCACCAGGAGAGACTGGTCCCTTCTTCCTCTCCCAGTGGCCATTAAAAACCAACTGCCCTGTGAGCAGGAGAGGAAGCAGCAGCAAATTGTCGTAAGTGCCACCTCTTTAAATAGCCTATTTTTACTGCCTTAATCATATGTTACTGTTTTTATCAATCTAACGCACACCACTCTAGGAGCCTTGTCAAGAGATGAGTGAGATGAAAATACTTTGAGTAAACACAAGGGAATGGGGAGAGGTAGGGGTAATACAGTGTGAAATGGATTGAAAATGCTTCAAGGAACTGCAAGGGGTAACTGAGTGGGAACTGTTTTTGCAAAAGACAAAGAACAAACCAACCAAAAGACGGACCTGCAAATATTCACTAACGGAGGAGAAAATCTGCACGGGCAAAAACAAAACAAAACAAAAACCCAAGCATTTCTCTCCCTCTTTTATAAACTTCCACAATTCCCTCTCCCCTTAGCACTATGATTGGAAGGTTCTATGCAAAAAAAGACCAACTAGAATGTTGAACACTTTGGTTTCAATGTGTTTGAGCTGAAGATCGTACAGTCTCCTGACACCCAGCTCTCTCTGAAACTTCCATCTGGCCTATTCTGACTCATAAGGGGTGGGGGATGAAAGCTAAAATAGTTTTGAGTGACTAACAAGATTAATTATACCATGCTTGAAATAATTTTGGGACTCGTGCATTCGTTTCTTTAATAAAAAACTAATTGAAACAAAGGGGCCCTTCATTTCATCTTGCCCATTCATTAAAAAATGAATGTACACTTAGCTAGTGTTCTAGATCTACTGAAAGACGAACAACATATAGCGGGGTAAATATGTAGGAAATGAAGTAGTAGTATGATCTAGCACAGGGTAGGCTGATGGGTGGAACATGCCCAGCAGTGGAAGTCAGCAGGGAGGGTTCCCTAGCGCTTAACCCAGCTGCCATCACTGCAAGACTCTCACATGAGGTGCTCTGAATTTTTGATAATTTCTAAACAACTGGATTTTTTTTTTTAAAAAAAGATCAAAATCCCTAATA
The DNA here is from genome assembly GCF_009819535.1 of Lacerta agilis. NCBI lineage: Eukaryota > Metazoa > Chordata > Lepidosauria > Squamata > Lacertidae > Lacerta > Lacerta agilis. The sequence continues at coordinate 17,326,697 of NC_046316.1, read as the reverse complement.
TGAACATTTTCATACCTTTTGAGTGGCCCTGAAATTGCCTACTAAGATGTCACTTTTCAAGACTCCCTAGAATGTCTATTGAACAACCCTACACACCCAAGGTTTGACACACTACAATATTCAACCTAGAGGTTGGTCACCGGAGGGACTGGTTTCTATAACCCTAGAAGTGCAGCAGTGGACAGACTAGAAAACAAGGAAGAATCCCTACACCTTGCACCATCATAGCCGAGAAGCTCTATGAGAAGAAAGAGGAACAGGGTAGCCGTTGAGACATCTTCCTTCTGGAATGAAACTCCCCAGAAATGGCAGGGGACTCTTTGTGCCCTCTTTCCAACCTGAGAGGAAGCACTCCTTGGCAAAATATGCCCTCCCTTGGCACAAGAAATTATACTTTTTTTAATAATAAAAAAGTTGGAAAGACAACAAAGGACATAATCAACCTCTGAAGGATATTCATTTATATAAACGTTTTCCGGCACGAGCCAACTGTAAATTCCAAGTTGAATTTCCAAATGGAAAAAAAGAGTACACAATCCTTACTTGTGAAAAGTTGGCAGCATTTCTGTTCACTGTGAACTGATATGTCACATTTGAAAACTGGATGCTGATTGGAAGAATGGTGACATTGAAGTGGAGCATCAGGGATTTGTTAGGCCCCTGGTATTCTGTGTCGTTCACAATAACGTCCACCTGGTGGGAGCTGCTTTCAGTAACTGAAATGCTCTTGCCTAACACCAGTCCTGCAGAAACAGAAGACTGGACTCATTAAGTTCGCAATACACAAACACTTCAGGGATATTCTCTCGTGGAAAGGAAAAGGTGGTCAAGAGAGACATCCAGTGGACACAGAAAGCAGGGCAAAGATGGCTGGTTTGGCATGCAGGAGTGAAAAAGGCACCCTAAGAGCAGATTGTAAAATCAGAGTGTCATCGAATTGGAAGGGGCCACAAGGATCGTTTAACCCACTGCAATGCAGGAATCTTTTGCCCAAAGTGGGGCTGAAACCCACAACTTTGAGATTAAGAGTCTCAAACTCTACAAAGTAGAGCTCATGGCGAAAATTGGGCACAGGCATAATGGTGTGCAGAGCTCTGTTCTATAAGACAAATCAAAACCCCCCACTAAGCATGTGCATCGGGGAGAAACAGAAGAAACAATCTTATTTGGAACAGTTACATGACCCAACATTGGCTCTTCAGCCCTCTTTAAATCATACTTGTCACAGAGGTGTGTCTGGCACCTTCAGAATGGAGTTTTCATCAGACATACCTCTTTACTCTGGCCTTGGTCTTGGACACTTGAGATATATATTTTAGGACCTACCATATTCTCTTGATTGTAATTAGTTTAAACTGCTTTTAATACAGCAGAACCTCTGGTTACGTTACCTTTGGGTAATGTAACTTTCGGCTTGCAAACTCAGCAAACCCGGAAGTGTATACTTCCAGGTTTCACCGCATGTGCAGAAGCACTACAGCATGCTGTGCGCAGAAGCGGCACCTCTAGATGTGGACTTTTCGGGGTGCGTATGGATCCCCAGAACGAATGAAGTTCATATCCGGAGGGTCCACTGTATTGTATTTTAAAGTAACAACAACCTGCAGGAGAATGCAGGTGAAAGGCTCATTTTTGATCTGATAAACCATGGCTTGTTGGACCAAGACTGTTATGTCTGAACCAAAACAGTTATTATGCTTTCATTTAAAGGAAACAGTATTACTATTCATTGCACAGATTGGAATATAATCTGACCATATGCATTTGCACAACAGTGGCAATTAAAAGCTCTTGGTTTCTTGTCACCATATAAATATTGAAAAGGCCAGTTAATTCCATCTCATAAAATTTGAAAATGGTCCAAACCATTATGAACTTTAAAATTGTTAACTGGTTTATTTTAGGACACAAATCTATATCTTTAGCCCACTAACGCAACTGGGAATTATGCCAACAAATGAACTGAACTGAAGGTGCAGAACCTGAACCGTTGAACTGTGAGCACAATGGCATTCCATAGTTGGTTAGGATTTTCAAGCATACCTGGCAAGTTCCCATGGTTGGCCATGAACTTGCGTTTGCGTATTCTTGCCTTCCATAGTAAAGGCAGTTTATTGTAAGGGATTATTATTATTATTATTATTATTATTATTATTATTATTATTATTATTATTTTATTTGTACCCCGCCCATCTGGCTAGGTCCCCCCAAGCCACTCTGGGCAGCTTCGAACAAATATTAAAATACATTAAAATGTCACAGATTAAAAACTTCCCTAAACAGGGCTGCCTTCAGGTATTTTCTGAATGTCAAGTAGTTGCTTATCTCTTTTAACTCTGATGGGAGGGCGTTCCACAGGACGGGTGCCAGAACCGAGAAGGCCCTCTGCCTGGTTCCCTGTAAGGGATTTAGTTAATAAAAGGCAAACTTGGTTTCTTTGAATGTCTCAAAACTGAAACACTTTTCCATGGCAAAATCCACAAGAGAGGGCCATGTCTGTTGCTGATGTATATCTCAACATAGACAAATAGTTACAGTGCAGTCCTCAAACAGGTCCTAGTTTGTTGACAAGCATAGGAGATTATACTTCCACCAATGGTGATTAGTCAGGTCCGTTATCTGTGAAAGGGATAATGTGGAACACTCCACATGTTCTGGACTATGACTCCCATAATTCCTGGCCATTGGCCATTCTGGCTGAATCTGATGGGACTTTTAGTTCAGAATGTCTGGAGGTTACCAGGTTGTCTACCCTGATTTATGACTATTCTATACTGCCCCTACTGGCTGAAAGGATTATTGCTACAGCATCACAATTACTGTATCTCTTTAGCACTCGCCACTGGAACACACTGCATTATTATCTCATGACATTCCCTGCCCTCCCAGAAGTCTGATACTATTACTTATTATCTCGCATCTCCAGCTTATGATTCAAAAGCTGGATAAGGCAGCAAAATGCAGAACTAGTTCTTTGTAAGCATACTACTCCTTTGGGAATAATAATCCACATAAACTTACTGTACTCGTGTCGTGTTCCCCTCACTTGGCTGCCATTTCGGTTGAACAAGATCTCATGGAAGTTGTGCTCCACTTGAAATGTCTCCTTGATCCATGGATCAGATGTACTTATGGTGCCAGTGTACTTCTTCCTGCTACTCTCTATAGGGAAAATAGGGGTGGTGTCTGCATCATAGACAGTTAACTCTGCAATGACGGTGCCCTTTAAAAGAGAATAGGTGGGGGGAAATTGCTTGCAGTCACAATATATTATTTTTGGCTTGGCACTTAAGCATTATCCTAGGATGAAAAATATAATGTAAAGTGATTCAATACGCAACAGATTTGCAATTTCATGATAATTATCCCATTAGAAAAGATCATGTTTTTAGCAGGTACTAGAAAGAGTACAGTAAAGGTGTCTGCTTGATCTCAATAAGCAGGAATCTGGATTACTGGTTTTAGACTCAGACATGATTCCTCAAACAACATTGCATGCGTGATTAAGCTTGCTGGTGAATAGTTAGCATATAGGTTTCCATTCAGCACTCAGAATATACAGTCGTCCTTCAATTTTAACTCTCCAGAGCCAGCTGAGGTGGATAAAATGGGGGGAAATGCTTCTGGCCTGTTGGTGGCAGCAAATATCCAAAAACGGTAAATCCCTCTTATGAAAAATCTAGCAGTCAAAGAAATAAGCTGTCCAGGAAAGAAACAGGCCTATGATTTAAAATTTATGGTTCTCATGATAAATCTGTTAGAACTTTTTAACAAAAATATGATATTGTATTAAAGGGAGCTCCAACACAATGGCACTTTGGAGTGTTTAAGATTGAAATGGGGTGGGATAGGAGAGGGGACACTCCTAAAATCCTCCCCCATTGTCCTATATAAAAGGGTTTCAGATTTCTTCATTTATTTAGGACTGGGGCAAGCTACTAGCTCTGACCCTGACTGCTTTATTTATTTAAGAAAACCTACTGCCATAGCATCCTGAACACCCCAAATTTCATCTGACTGCTTTATTGCATTACAGCTGGGGGAGAGGAAATGTAGTGCAGGAAGGAGAGTCTTTAAAACTTATGATGTACATTCACTTGACTATAGACTAGCAGGCTAGTTCCCTCTGTCTCCTTCCATTTTCCATTGATATTTCAGCTGACGCCTCCAATATTCAATGGCTCAACTGCCCTCAAACACAGATTTAATTGAGAAGATTCACACACACTGCCTGGACTTCCAATTGCTTTAGACATTTCCACAACCCCAGGGCAGACAATTATGCTGCTAACAGAAAACATTGGAGAAATCCAGGATTTTAACAAAGCTGTAATTGGTGGCAGCATCTTCCTCCTCAACCACCAAACAAAAGGCAGCAGGGAGGACAAGATCTCATGTAATTTCCATTCCATGTAATGTGACCCTGGAAGTTCCCTCTCCAGACAATGAGATGAGTTACTCTACCATTTTCTTATCTCAATGACCTCAATGTTCTGTATGTCCTAGAAGCTCACAGGGTCCTTTTGAACATTTATTTTCTATTGGTTTACAACATGGGTAGGCAAACTAAGGCCCAGGGGCCGTATCTGGCCCAATCGCCTTCTAAATCCGGCCCAAGCGCGGTCCAGGAATCAGGGTGTTCTTACATGAGTAGAATGTGTGGTTTTATTTAAACTGCATCTCTGGGTTATTTGTGGGGCATAGGAATTCATTCATTGCCCCCCCCCAATATAGTCCGGCCCCCCACAAGGTCTGAGGGACAGTGGACCAGCCCCCTGCTGAAAACGTCTGCTGACCCCTGGTTTACAACCTTATATGCTTCTGTATGTTTTCGAGGTCCTATAAGTGTTTAAACAGCATTACATTGCGACTCATTGGTATTTGACAACCCAAATTTGCTACTAGAGGGAATTAATGATTAACATCATATTCTGGGAGAACGTTTTGTATTCATGGGTCGCTTTTGGAAGTGCTCCCATGAACACCCTCAAGAAGAAATGTTTGACTGAAAATTTATCCATGTAACTCTTGGGATAGACAGGAAAGATCCATGTTTCCTACCAGGTCCTACTACAGGAAAACGTTACATGGAAAGCAACTCTACATTTCCACATGTACGTACTCAAAAGAGCCCTTCAAAACATGCAAAAATCGTGGGAGGAAGTGGAAAGGTTGCAAAGGACTCTTAAATCACCAACAAGTCACATTACATCATCATGGAGCGTTACCTTTTTCCTGCTGAACTCCACAACTGCATCTGCTGTGTTCGTGTCATTAGGCAAGAAGGGGGGCATGTCATCTTCATCAAAGACAGCTACAAGAAATGGCACCTCCTTGGAAGTTTCCCTGGAACCTTCTGTCACAGTACATTTGGCAATCAGCTCATACTTCTCTCGCTCCTCTCGATCCAGAGGCTGTGCCACGCTGATACTGGCCGTGTCCATGTTGTAAAGAAATGGCACACCGTTATCTAGAACACAGCAAAAATACCGTCTCATTCCATCACTAACAAAGCAGGAGCTCTTTGCGATACAACCTGGGGGGGGGGAGGGGTAAAGGATTCTATGCCAGAAGTAGACAATTCACAATCAGCAAATACCCAAACTGCAACTCAAAGTCAAATCCAGTCAATTTGCATGAATGTGTTATTTACACCATTCTTCAATCTTAGAACTCTTTATAGAGTTCTGGAAATCGTGCTGGATATAAAAGACTGGAACTAGGGGTTGAAAGGATTTCCCCATATTCTATACCTTTATTGGATCTCTGGTTTGCTCTGTCTGGCATTTCATTCCTACTCATATCATTAGGGAAGACCCACCCACCTCCGGGTGATATAGACACACCACACCCACTGCCTAGTCTGCCTTTGCCACACTAGCAAATGAACTATTAATGGATAAACTGTGGCTCATGACAAAACTTTCAAAGGGTGTTGCTTTTTTCTGTTAAAGTAAGGGATGGTTATTGTTTCTAATGTTTCAATATTCTATTTTATATATATTTAACCTTATGCTTATATATCTTTAATGATGGCGTAATGTTTTTAGCTATGACCTTGTTACCCACTTTGAATATTTTTCAGTGGAAAAGCAAGGGCGAGGGGAATGCCTGCACCCTGTATCAAAGCAGGCACGTTAAATCTTGCAACAGAGTGAAATGACGCAGATGAAACTTCAGGGAGCAAGAGAAAGCTGCAAGGAGATTTACAAGGCAGGTTCAGGTAGTTTTTGAGGCAGAGGACTGCTCCTCCTTAGTGGTGGTGCTGAAGGACAGCAGAGAGCAGGTCAAACATTCGCAGCCAAGGCAAGCCACTACTGTACTGCAGGAAGTGCCTTTGTCCTGTTGCTAGAGTCACTGCTTTGAGTCTTACAGGACTTCAGTCTTACAGGAAAGAAAATGTGGAAAGGTTCATTATTCTATTTATCTATTTAAAATGCTTCTTTACCTGGCTTTCCCAGATGGTTAAGGCAGCTCAAAATGTAAATTACATCAAAATCAAGATGAAGGGGGAAACTACAGGTGAAACTCAAAAAAATAGAATATCGTGGAAAAGTTCATTTATGTAAGCAATTGTTTTCATTAGCTACGGGAGTTTAATATATGAGATAGACTCATGGCATGCAAAGCGAGATATGTCAAGCCTTTATTTGTTATAATTGTGATGATTATGGCGTACAGCTGATGAAAACCCCAAAGTTGAGTGAAATGACATATCTTTCCACGATATTCTAATTTGAGTGAAATGATATAACCTTTCCACGATATTCTAATTCTAATTTTTCGAGTTTCACCTGTAGCATTGGTTTGGCTTGGATTTTTAAAATTTGAATCACTGCAAGCCCTTTCCAGAATCCCTTAAACACTTCAGCAAATACCCAGCCACATAAATGTTCCAAGACTTTTGCCGCAATGGTGGGGATGTGAAAATTCTCTTTCAGGACCATTATAATGTGTTAGCCAGAATTCCCATTGATAATTCTTCTTAATATGCAATTTCAACCATCAATGATACAGTGTTTAACTTAATGCTTTTCTGAAAATAGTGAAACATTCCTAATGAAACAATGAAGGCCATGAAATCTGTTGCTTAAGTTTTTTTAATTTATGGAATTTGCTGAACCATTGCACATATGGGGGGGGGATGGTATAGCTTCTATACCTAAACCAAGTTTCCAAATGTTTTGACCAAGTATTTTCATATGTGGCTTCTACCTATGTAGGTGCTCTTGTCCCTTCCAATGCAAACTTTTGCCCAGCTTCCAATACCTCCTCCAGAGGCTCATGGGAGCCATATTTGGAAGCGTGTTCTAAAGCTGTGCAGAAAACCCAATGAAATAAGGATTTGCAAAGGCAAACAGGGTCCCCACTGCCCACTGGACAAGCAGTTGCTTTACCTGCTATCACCTCATAGGAAATGCTTGCATTCTGGCACTGGTTTTGCAGAGGATATGACTGGAGCTGATGAAATATCCCTGGTGGTTTGTTCTCCTTGATGTGAAAAGAAAGGTCCATATTGGCAAAACACAACTGGCTTGGCATCCCATAACTGCAAGCTGGCATGGTGGAATTGATAACAGAAAGCTTCACCAATACTTTGGTATAAGATTCATGGCATTCCTTCCCTTGGAAAGGTAGGGGTGAGACGAAAACTTGGAGGATCAGCTTTGATACCGATGATGAAATTCCTGGAACTATCAGGGAGGAGACAAGAGAAACGGGGAAGATTACAAAGAACCCTCATTTTAGCAATTCACCATCATCTATGGTTCTATACCCACCTAGACAAAGCACCCCAAACAGCTGCCCACCATGTAGCTCTCAGTGTTCCAGCTGAGATCACAGAATCACAGGATGGTAGAGTTGGAAGGGATCCTGAGGGGCATCTAGTTCAACCCCCTGCAGCGCAGGACTCTTTTGACCAATGTGGGACTCGAATCCATGACCCTGAAATTAAGAGCCTCGTGCTCTACTGTTGGAGCTATTTGGCCTCTACTTCCCCCAAGTGCCACTGAATCACATTGCCCTGATGGGAGGGAAGACCTTTCAAAGGGTTTTCAGGAACTCCCCCCCCCTTTGCAGTCTGTCTTTGTTCTTTTATTAGGGTTTTAATATTTCCATGTATACTGCTTTCTAAGACTGGCCCGAAGAACAACGTAGGAAAAAAAAACAATCTTAAATAAAGAATTGTAATTTTCTGTTAACCACAACAAACACTAATTAAATCTCTTGTTTGTTCTTGTTCCTCTTTCTGTACAGTTCATTCAGCGCTAGGATTTTGGGTTTACAAGTAAGCTAAACATAACCTTAGAGTGCAGGGAGTTATTATTTCACTAATCTGTCAGCCGTTCCAAGAATCAATTAGAACATTTCATCCAAGTGTTATCTCCTTTGAGTGAGTGGCTTGAACCAAAGTAGCAGAGAAGGACACATGAGAAGGCAAATGGCCAAGAAACTCTGGGCAATCTTCATATAATAAACTGCTACTTGCGAGCATCCTTTGAGGCCCGCTTCTCTGTCTCCACACATTAACCACAAGCTATATTTAAAGGTAAACAAAACAGAATCACATTATTATTGATGCATCACTTCTTGTTGTGTCAATCTCTAAAACTAACGTATATGTAGTATGATATGTTTCTATAGGGCAAGGGGCTGAATGGGCGGGGCGAATAATGTGATGATTAATTTCTTGATCTTGGGGGTACCAACAGGACTGTTTGTTGTTCTTGCAATTGACTAACATGGTTACCCATCTTCTTATTGGTGTCTGTGCCAATGTTTAGGAAGAGGTTCCAGAGTACCTTCCACTCAATGAAAAAAATTCTACTGATTTGGTAACAATTCGTATCTGGATAAATTCCACCAGATGGAAATGAAGGTAAACATGATCTGTCCCTCCCTTTCTTTCTCTCTCTCTCTCTCTCTCTCTCTCACACACACACACACATATATATATTAGTGCAATGAGGGCATCTGCTTCATCTGCATGACTTACACAGCATATCGAAATCCTCCCTATCTAGGCTCTTATTGAGGAAAAGAAGTCCAGTTTTCTCTTGGATTTGAAACCAGAGATTGTCTTTACTTCCAGCTCGCGGGATGTGGAGTTGTGGGCACAGCCAAAAATATGTATCCTCCTCCTCTGAATCTTTCAAGGCATGGATCTGTAGCAGGGGGGTTCCGCTGGGTTGGTCAAGGTAGACGTTCTCATGATATTCCCTCCGGGGAAAGTAGAGGCCAAAGGCAACTGGAAAAGATACAGAAATGAAGGAATGCAATATGTACAATGACTAGGTGGACTTTTTATTTTTAAGCGCTTTGCAAAGGCAAGACACTTCCCTTCTGTAACTAGCAGGAAATATTATTTGTCCAACTGGTTCTTTGGTTGATCATGCTAGATTAACTACCTCTTCCCTCAAATACCTGCCTCCATATTGAGATCTGCCTCAGAAGTTTTTACAGATCCCACCCCCATGTGGTGGGTGGTGACTGGACAGGGGGGCCTTCTATGGAGTCACATTCCAGGTTTGGAACTCGCTCCCCAGGAAGCTTCACCTGTGGCTGGGTTTACGGCCTTTTTTTACACCAGGTGAACCCTTTTTAAAATTCTCTCAGGCCTTTTCGATCTCTGTTTTTATTCTGGATGTCATCTGGTCAACTTGCTTTGTGATGTTTGTTAATTTCTGCATCACTGTATCGCATTTTTGCATTGGGAGCTATTCTGGAAACATCTCGAAGGGCAGGGTATTAAAAGCCTAACAAAAATTAAAAAGCAGTACCAGCTGCCGTGTGGTTCAATCCATTGCTCAATAAAATGCGAAAGGAAAGCAATAGTGTAGAAACTGATCTGCCATACTGGTTTTGTAAAAAAAAAGGGCAGTTTGGTATACATTTGCTTCATATGCCTAGATGGGCCTAATATTTTAAAAGTGATTATATGTGAATATGAATATGTTCTTATTTAATTTTATAACCATGACTGGTTTTAAATATGTTATTATCTTGAACTGTGCAATAGTGAGATATCAGCAGTGCATGGGGACAACCCAGGACATGTTGCAGCCTCAGGTGAAGGAGAGAATGTTACCTCCACATTCCATGTAGCACACAGTTTGGCTCTCCAGCAACTCATTGCATTCCCTTCTAGAGCTGATACAATGTTTATGTTTGTGAATTGTGTTAAAAAGGTAAAGGTAAAGGTACCCTTTACCGCGGACAACTCTGGGGTTGCAGCGCTCATCTGGCTCTATAGGCCGAGGGAGCTGGCGTTTGTCCGCAGACAGCTTCCAGGTCATGTGGCCAGCATGACTAAGCTGCTTCTGGTGAACCAGAGCAGCACATGGAAACGCCGTTGACCTTCCCGCCGGAGCGGTACCTATTTATCTACTTGCACATTGAAGTACTTTCGAACTGCTAGGTGGGCAGGAGCAGGGACCGAGCAACGGGAGCTCACCCCGTTGCGGGGATTCGAACCACCGACCTTCTGATCGGCAAGCCCTAGGCTCTGTGGTTTAGATCACAGCACCACCCATGTCCCTTATTGTGTTAATCCTCTACAAATGTTTTTTGTTAACTATGTTTGTCTATATCATAATAAAGCAAACACTGATGGTCATGTTGGTTCACTTTCTTTGCTAATTTAAGTTCCTGTACTTTATTGTTAAAATGGACATTTGAATAAAAATGTATGGGGGCGGAATTGCACATGCTATCTAAATGATGACATTTTAAAAACAGAAGGTGGGGGAGGAGGAGCAAATTAGCTGATCAATCTCAGTTGCCCATAACTGACCACTTGCCCTCTGGAGTCATTTATCCATCTCAAACACCTCCCTTATATTAAACCTTTCTTAATTTTCAAGCAATTTTCCCGTGAACACTCTTCTTCCAGTGGCTAGTGCATGAACCCACACTGTATCAAATCAACACTGACCTATTTGACGTACCGACACTATAGACCTAAACTGATTTAACAGTAATTTCAAAATCATATGCAATAAAACTGCACAGAAAAGGTCAAAATGTTTTTTTAATCAAGTCTATGCTGAAAGCAACGGATCACTCTCAGTACCATTTTTATTTCCCTTCCTGGTACTGCTAAGCACTTTATTTAATTAGAGCTTAATCAGAACCCATTTCCTACAGTCTCATTCTCAGCAGGCAGCTCTGAAGTGTGGTTCTATATTTCCTTCCCTCAGACGGCTGCCTTTCCACATTGTTCACAAATCTGAACAGTCTACAACTGTTAACGAAGGAGCACTGATAAAGGCAGGTATGGAGCTGTAAAATATGCAACATAGATGCCTTGCTTTATGCAGTTATTTCGTCTGGTCTGAATGAATCCAGGACCAAGAGTGTAGATGTCAAAAGCATTGATACCTGAACTCTCAGGTGCTTCTCTTCTTCATATAAAGGAAAACAAACTGACAGATATGAAACAATACAATACGTTACATCGGGAACTGTGGCAATGCAATCTGACTTGAACCAACAACACTGCAATTTAAACCTATGCTTGGAAAGCAAGGCAGGGGTGTCCTACAAGATTAGTCCTACTGCCAATGCAATATTCTCCACAAACATATTCTCTAAGAAATGCAGGTACTGGGATTCACCCCACCCATGGCAGGGAAAAGTCTTTATGGCCCCACATCAGAGACTCTTGTTAGTCCCATACTCCCTGTCCTCATCAGTGCTCTTCAGTCACCACATTACCTTGTGGGGTGGGGACGCTACTGTGCTGATTCTGAGGTCTTCGCACCATTTATTTTTATTTATTATTAAATTTATACAAGGTCTGAGCTTCTTCCAAGGAGCTCAACACAGCATACATGGTTCTCCTTTCTCTCCGTTTTATTCTCGCAACCATCATGTGAGGCAAGTTAGGCCGAGAGACTGTGACTGGTCCAAGGCCACCCAGTGGGCTTTATGACTGAGCAGGGATTTGAACCCTGATCTCCCAAGGTCCTAGTTCAACACTCTAACCGATACACCACACTGGGATCACACCATAACGTTTGCATCACACAACTTGAACCCGAACCCTCTTTACTAATCTTAAGTGCTTTCTCTTTGAACTCGTGTTTTTTGCAGCCTCTCTCCCTAGGTCCATAGGCTAATATGAACATCGTGTGGAATTTGTTTGTCTTTCCCCATAAATTCCCTTTCCCTTCAATGAACATAAAGCTAGATGCAAGGTGACCAAAGATGCCGGATTCTAAGAGTTGCTCCTAGTGAGCCTCCATAATTTAAGCATCCCAGACTCCCTGAAAATGGTGACATCATCTATGACATTGTGGTATATGTCAGGCATGGAGGACCTCAGGCCTCTCTATATCTGACCCTCTGAACTCTCCCCATCCATAACCCCTCTTCTAAGCCCACAGCCTTCACTGACCCCGTTTCAGTGTTTTTGCCTGGCTGGAATGCATCCTTGAACTAATGCCTCTCCCTTGCCTGTGTGGAGGACAGAGAGGGGTGCGAGAGTGTGTTAAGAAGTAGGCTACTGTTCAAAGCTAAGATTTGTGCTAGTTGTTCTGCTCACTTTCACTTTGGCCTCACCCAGCACTAGCCTGTGTCCCCCACTCCCCCGTCCCCTGGAAAGGAATGAGGCTTTCTGGCTAAAAATAATAATTCCCTATCCCTAGTACAGTGGTACCTCATATTGCGAACGGGATTCGTTCCAGAGCCCCATTCGCAACATGAGCAGAACGCAACACGTAGCGCCGCATCTGCACATGTGCGAGGTGCGATTCGGCGCATGCGCGTGATGTCATTTTGCTCTTCTGTGCATGTGCGAATCGCCGAGCCCGGAAGTAACCTGTTCTGGTACTTCCAGGTTCGGCGCATTCGTATCCTGTGACGAACGCAACCCGCAGCGGCTGTAACATGAGGTATGACAGTATACATAGAATTTTAACTATGCTGCCAAGAGAAGCAGTAACACTGAAAAGCCAGCAGCTTTTTTGCCTAATAGGCAACTCTTTCAAAAGCAGCTAGCAAACAACCAGGCTAAAGTTTCTTTAGCTGCAGCATTCCCTAAATTGAAGCCCATTACTTCAGCTCTCGTCCACATACGAAGTACAGTGTATACCCACGTCGTTCTGAATAGACAAACACGGGACTGCACTTTTAGCTATCTCTTATTGTTGGACTCACTTAATCCAAGACCCGACAGAATACTGTGCATTGCAGGTAAGCATTTCTATTTGGAAATATTACATAATTCCTTTGAAATATGGCCATGATTCACGAGACCACCGCCAGATCTAGCAATGAATCACTGTAGCACGATTTACGGCTGCCTTTGTGATTTGTTCTAATGTATCGTACATTAAACTGATAATCTAGGACAGTAATAAAGGAGGTGAACATTTATTAATAATTTCTTGCTGAAGGGTCTGACAAGTTGCAAAATGAAAACTAACAGCTCCTTGTTGTTTTCCACCTTTCCGCAATAATTTATTACTGCCATTTTATTTTGCACCTCACTACTCTGTGGAGTTTTTGTCACGAATCGAACTTAAAAGGCACCCATTATTTTCACGTCTTTAATCAACTAGCAATAGTCAAATGCAAATTTACTTACCACAAGTATGGCTCTACCCATTTTCTCTTGCTACCTCTGTGGCATGGACCTCTCCTCAAAATCTACCTTTCTTGCAAGGGGCCTCTTCCCATGTCATGCCTCACATTGCCCTTCCTTCACACCCTCCTTGAGGGTCCTTGCACTCTGACAACATTGCTTGTGGTTTGAGTGTGTATAAAGACTACCCTATTGTAAAAGGGTAAATTGATTGTTTCACTCACTTTTGACTCTGGCCTCCGCCCGCCACTGGCTTGTGGTGCCCAAAAAGGAATAAAGGTAAAAGGTGAAGGACCCTGGATGGTTAAGTCCAGTCAAAGGCAACTATGGGGTTGTGGCGCTTATCTCGCTTTCAGGCCAAGGGGGCCAGCGTTTGTCCACAGACAGTTTTCCAGGTCATGTGGTCAGCATGACTAAACCGCTTCTGGCGCAACGGAACACCATGATGGAAACCAGAGCACGGAAATGCCATTTACCTTCCCGCTGCAGTGGTACCTATTTATCTACTTGCACTGGCCTGTTTTCAAACTGCTAGGTTGGGCAGGAGCTGGGACAGAGCAACGGGAGCTCACCCGGTCACGGAGATTCAAACTGCCGACCTTCTGATCGTCAAGCCCAAGAGGCTCAGTGGTTTAGACCAAAAGGGAATATACAGCGTCAGATTGGAAAAAAAAGTTCCCTATCCCAAGCTTAACCTCTTAATCATTATCCCAAACTGTAACCAAGTGACAAATGCATGCAGCTGCATTTGCCCACATTCACCCTTTGGCATCCTTGTCGCTCCCCCCACCTCCTTCCTCACAGGGTGTCAAAAAAGAGGGCAAAACACGACATGCACTACTTTACATGTACAGGTGCAAATTTAGAAACCATTGCCGCAATTTAAATTTCATAGAAGGCAAGCCGATTAATTTCCATTCAGATCAGCACAGATCAATTGCAGTATTCAATTAATTCGCACCCCGCCCCAGATAACCCCAAATTAATAAGGACCTATCCGATTAAGTTACCCCCAATTAATTGCCCACCCAGATCCCACACCAAAATCATTTCCTCTTCAATTGCTTGCCCCAGTCATCAATCATCGTTACCCTGCTCCATAAATTAAATTCCAAAGAAGTAATAAGGTGCCTGGGTGCACGATTCTGTTTGGAGTGGGAGTCTTAACGAAAACAAGGAGGGTGGGGTTTATGGCTTTAAAAAGCAATTACAGTAATATGTTGGCCTGCTGTTGCTTGCCCGCTGCGGCACATTGCAAGTCATGTTAATTCCATCCCCAAATCACCTCCTGACCAGCATCTTATGCTGTGTATACTGACTGCAACTCTATATCAAGCCCCGCTTCTTTTCTGTGAAATAAGCATTCATAGAAACAGGGCACCATGAAGTCTCCAACCTCCTCCAAACAGCAGTCAGTAGGGTTGAACCAGAAGGGCATTGAGGGTGAGGCATCCGATGGTGATTATTATTGTTTTTTGTCACACTTTTTTATGTCTAGATATGGGTCTCTGAGTGTGCCTCTGCAAAAAGATGGATTCAAATCGGCTTACGAAAACAAACATTTAAAAAACAAGAGTAAACCAAGCCTGAGGGCTGGGCTTGTGATATTTGTATTGATTTGTAAGCTGTGCATGAAGTTTTCCAGGCTGCAGAGCGGGGCACAAGTGCTCTGAAAAATTTGTCAATATGAAATATAAATAAACACATACATAGATGGGAGGTAATTAAATATGAAGTTGAAAGAAAACCTTCATTGGCTGAGTCTATCCCTCTTCATTCATTTGTTTCTAAATGAACACTGAGTGAATATTGGCCTGAAATGACAACTTATTTTAGGAATGTTTATGGATTATCGTTTGTTTCTGTTATTTCTGGTCTTTTTCCTTCTTTCTTTAGTTTTAATTTGATAATTTTTTCCCACCCAAAAAACTTGTCAAGCTCACAAAACCAGGCTTAACTCCGGTGGTTTCAGTTGCCAGGGTGGGGGGAATATTCTTGGTTACAAACTAGGAGGCAAAAGATTTCCCCCTAATTATATACTTTCCACTGTGCAACCAGGGCCTCTTTATGACACTTATTTAAACTACCATTTGCTGTATTTTCAGAGAATAGCATTTCTATCACAGAATAACAAGTTCCATTTCTTATCCCTAGGATTTCACCAAATCTTATTGATAACAGGTTGTGTTATTAATTATATCCTTATTTATTCAGATTGTGAAGCCAGGGCTATCTCTTTTTTTAACACAAAAAAAGATAATGAAGTTACCAGACAAACATGATGCTTCCTATTAATAACCCACTATTTGTGGTTAAGTATTATATTTCAGTAATCAATCAGAGCAGTGGTGGACGAGGGTTCTTAAGATGGTTACAGTTATTAATGATGATTGACAGTTGTTCAATTGCAAATATTTAACTACTTGATGTTCCGCTATCCTAGCATAAAATCATGGAAGTGGGCAGGCATGAGTTGTTGGCGGTCTCTGAAGGGAATCCTCACAAAATTGATTTCATATCTGCTTCCTTGAGCTTATGCAGAAAATGAGTAGCAGAGGGTTTTTTTGTGTCTACAAAGTGATGTTTAATCTTCCAAAACACAGCTTTGCACACAGATACAGAATATATATTTACTTTACCCTTGAAGATGCTGCCAGTACTGAAATGAATTATTTCCTATAACTAAGGAGCCTCTTATGAGCATACTACAAGTTGTTGGCATCTGTCTGTTTCGAGAGACAATGGAGTATGCTTCCAAGGGTGAAGTCAGAACCACTGTGTTAGCAGCACTGAAGTGACTTCCCCAGGGCACAAGCCTAGGCAGTGTGTATTGAGCTCCTGGGCTGCCCAAACAAGACCGCCCCCCTTGGCCTTGTTGATGTGGTCCAAAGGAAAGCAGAGCAATACTTGGCTGCAGGAGTTGCTGGAAGGAGGGACAGAAGGTGACATCCAACTGTTGTAGGGACTCCACTCTGGATTTGTGTAAGATTTATTCCTTACAAGTACTTAATTATGTGTGTTGTCGTCGTCCCCATTCACAGTGGGAAAGCAAGATTTCACCCGCCCCACTGGTCACCTTTAAGTGGGCAGAGCATCAGAATACAACGTGCACATGTCCTGTTACCAGATTCCATGAGAGAACTTTAGGTGTAAAAATGATGGTCCAATCCAACAGGAGGAGGGGGGGAATACTCACACGAAATGGTGGGTGGCTGTGAATGCTCTTCTTGAGTGCAACTCTAATAATATTGTGTTCAATGCCACTTCAAGGGGAGAGAGTAAGAACAGAGCGCTTGATTCAGAATGGAGGGCTTGGTTCAAATCTCCCCCCCCCCAGTGATGATGACCAGTACTGAAAAAGACTGCTAGGTTGGTCTTTGAGCCCACTCAAACATGAGCACAGCCCACCACCACTCTTTTCCACAGACATTTGCAACAGGGCATCCAAAGGCAGAATACAGTAAGTGCTCCCAGAAGATGACAATTTGGCATCAGAGAAATAGAAAAGTCAATGTCTACTCCCTGTTAATATAATTCACAGCTACCTTTCCCCCTCCATGGGGTACAGAAGTCTTCTATCTGTGTTGCTTGGTCTCTAATGGGCTCATTCACACAAACAAAAATCTCCAGTTGACTCTGCATTCAGCAAATGATAATCACATATGAAGTAACTGATCCATCACCTTCACACCTATCTCTCCAAGCTCGCTGATGACATAGCATCATTACGATGTCATAATTCCATGTAACTGCTAAGCCTCACCTCCATATATGAGGCAAGGGAAGGGCACAGGGCTGGTTGGGGTGAATTTCTCTGCTTCTGTATAGGTCCCTTGAAAGCATTACAACCATGTATGAACATCTGGTGAGACTTTGGATACCAAGAGGAGGAAGAGAAAGGGGGGAAAGGAGAAGGAGGATCTGAGAAGCACTGTGCTGGGGTTCTCTTTCTACCATTTCAGCCCCAGTCTGAAGTGACTATTTGTATCTTCATGAATAAATACAGCAATACTATCTCCCCAGAGACTTCACATACCTTGCTAGGGAATCTCTCTTAAGTGTGTAACTGACGAGATAATATACGACACTGCAATCAGCGAAAAGGGAAACGGAAACACTCTCAAGCATTATCTGCATCTCGTTCTTTAATATTAATGCTAACTGTCTGTCAAAGTTGTATTAACAGTAATTCACAGAGAATTACCTGTTGAGCTAAACCATGGGATGAAGCTGAATCACTTGGTAGCCAGATTGGAGTGTAGTGCTACTTAAGTATAAGTATCTCCCAAAGCTGCTGCTTCCTGTCCCTTTCTCTTAGTCAGCAGCAACAGACATCAGGTCATACAAATTAGCTGCTACTGTACTTTTCCTAAGTGCAGCGCAGTCACTTTGAAATATAAGCTGACCATAGGAATCAAACAGGGGGGGGGGGGGCGCCTGCAAAAATATGATGCATGGGATCATGTTGTTCTAATAGGAGCAATTACAGGTGGGTAGCTGTGTTGGTCTGCCATAGTCGAAACAAAATAGAAAATTCTTTCCAGTAGCACCTTAGAGACCAACTGAGTTTGTTCTTGGTATGAGCTTTTGTGTGCATGCACACTTCTTCAGATACACTGAAGTAGCTGTCTTAATACAAAGAAATTTCAGAAATAGACTGGAAAGCGAAGTGGCTGAATTGCAACTAATCACCAAACTTAAAACCATGGAGAAACCTGGTCTGAACAAAGACATTGGATTCTTATCTCATTATACATAACAAAGCTATCTTTAGCCATCTCACCCCTTGCCTTTCCCTGCAAGACTAATTGCAGCCGTTAAGAGTCATCAACAGGTTTTCCACACCTATCAGCTGATTACCCATTCCCACCACCCTTCTGAGTAATACCCCTCCCCACTCCCTCACTATATATAAGGGTCTGGTGACTTCTGAAGAAGTGTGCATGCACACAAAAGCTCATACCAAGAACAAACTCAGTTGGTCTCTAAGGTGCTACTGGAAAGAATTTTCTATTTAATAGGAGCAAGTCAGTGGTGAATTTGAGAAGGGACTGTTAGGTATGTCGTACCAGCCCAAGATCTGAAGGCAGTTAGGGAGTTATCTCAGCAAGCTATATGCTGTAATTTGTTTGTTTTACTAAACAAAAAACAAAACAAAACTGGATTTGTTGTAAAGGGAGAAGCGGCACTCCTTTTTTAAACAAAAATCTAAATATGTTCAGATAGGCTGCAGGTACTCAACAAGAAAGGTACTCGCTATATGAACAGAGGCTACTACTATTCATTATCAACTTTTATGTATTTATTTTTTTATCCAAAGTTGGTGGGGTATTCGTAATTGAGTTAAGGATGATGTGACAGAGCTAAAAGAGCAAAAACAGCCTGCAAGGTCCCACCATCACAGAGCCTGCTTAGGCCACTGAAACAAATACGGCAGTCCAGATCTCCAACTACTTCAGCTTCCAACCCTCCTTTAGGCCATTTTTTTTAAAAAAACGGGTCTATCTGCCAAAGATGGTTCCTACCTGAAGATGGTCTCTGGCATCATAAGCTATGCTCAAATAATAGTACTTAGAGGCTTGTCTCCCACATTACCTCAGAGCTGTGCCTCACCTCCCAGGAGTGACACTGGTTTCAGAATCATCTTCATTATAACTACCTCCCATGTGAAACAAGGCCCCAGGGGTCTCAGACCCATGAGGTCAGCCTTCAAAAGCTGTTGTTTTTTTAAAAAGGTTCCAAGGAACTGTCTCTGGAGTGCAGTTATCTGACAGAACACAGCACAGGGAAACATCTGAGCTTAGAAACAATGAACTTGACTGACTGAACTCAGGGAACTTCTCTGACCCAAATGAGATAAATCTTAGGCAGAATCCCTAAATATCAGAAGTGGTTAACCTGTGGCTTCTCCAGATTTTGTTGGACTGCAATTTCCCCCATCTCTGGCTATTAGTCATGTTGGCTTGATAGAGTGATAGAGTCCAACAACATCTGGAAGGCCACAGGTTAGACGCCCCTACTAAATATATTTTCTAGACTTCCAGGGAGTTTGAAGAGCGCTGTCGGAGCTGTGATTAATGTTCAGCACTTGGACAAAGCATAGGAACACTTTTAAGCGTTGCGCAATTTTTGTAACACTTCACCAAAAGCACTTCCTCCCCCCCCCCCAATCAAACACAAAAATCAAAACTCACGGAAATTCAGCTCAGCTCTAAGAGCGGAGTAACAAAAACTGGCAATGCAGGAGGTACTTTTTTCTATCTTTTCCTTATTTTCAAAACGTAGTTTTGAAACAGTATCATGTCGTTACTCTTTTATATATGAAAAAAAAATCAGTGAAAGCCTCTGCTGGCAGCTGAAAACTGCTAAAGAACTGAGCAATTAACATAACTATGTACCTCTCATGTGAAAGTGCTTTCATTATGAAGAACTGCTATTCCCTTTTCAAACATTCAATGGGGTTGTGAAGGCACAATTCTGTTTTTCAGTCCACAAAGTAAACTGATGCAATCAGTTCGTGCCACAGCTCTAAAACTGGCATGAGACATCCAACTTTACATTTATCAACTGCAAATATTTTCATGGTGGAAAGAATTCTGTAGAAAAAGCCACAAATTCCCCATGCCCATGAAGTTGTAGCCAGGACTGATGGTCAGGATCAGCCCCTGTCTTAAAAAAAAAAACAAGCTTGAACTTCAAAAACATTGGCTGAGGACCCTGGATTATCACTGGTATACTTGCCAAAAAACAAACAAAAAAAAACACCCTTTATATAAAGTGCAACAAATTCTGTATTTTTTGTTAGTTTGCTCAGAAATATGATTTATGTGCGTTGCTCACTGTTTAATTACTTTGTTTTCTAGAAGTTCCTTCCTGCTTGTTTGTAAGGAAATAGTCAATTAAGAATCTAATGAATCCTCTCCTGTGACAGAATTAATTTGGGAAGCTGTGACCTCATGTAAAGAGGCATCAGAGCTGGTTAATATGTAACACAGAGACACTCCGTGCAGACTGATGATCATTACATGAAGCATCTTTGATCTGCTGTAGTTTCCAGCAAAACAAGGGAAAACACGCGCTCTGCTCCAGCTCTGGCAAAAAAACACTGTACATCGGAAATGTACGGTAATGTTAAGAGCAGACGGTGTTACTAAGATATGGCAAAGATGACGGAATGTAATCCCCGAAGAGGAAAGTACTGCAATTTTCCACCTTTGATTTCAGACACATGGTAAGAACATCGCTAGACCTCCAACAACTCAACTTGGAACAAATCAGACATAGCTCAGAGCCCCACATAAATGGAAGCTGAAATCTCAGTTGAATGTCTATGGATCAAGATGGGGTGCCTTTATGTAACTTATTTATACTTGAATTATAAACATTACAGTGGTACCTCGGGTTACAGATGCTTCGGATTACAGACGCTTCAGGTTACCCAGAAATAGTACCTCGGGTTAAGAACTTTGCTTCAGGATGAGAACAGAAATCGGGCAGCGGTGGTGCAGCGGCAGCGGGAGGCCCCATTAGCTAAAGTGGTGCTTCAGGTTAAGAACAATTTCAGGTTAAGAACAGACCTCCAGAACGAATTAAGTATGTAACCAGAGGTACCACTGTACTTAAAACTTGCTGATTTGGGGGGAAATGAATCACTATGCATGATTTGTAGACCCGGCAAATTCCAATCAAAATGGGAAAACTATCAACCCCGCTGAATCCCCAGTTGGCACTGGGTTGCATAAGAGCCCTCTTTGCATGTTACTCGCGTGAAAGGGCAACACAGATTCAACGGGGCTGTGCATTCAGCCTCACCCCTGGAGATAGTGTGGCTCCTTGCAGCCCTCACAGGTTGATTTAGAGAAGAGGTTTCCCAGATGATTAAGAACCCTAAACCTTAAAGCATATTGGAGAGTCGGTGTAGAGAAAAGGTTGTCTCCTTTGGTATGTTATCTCTCAAAAAATGAGGGGCTGGAATGGACTGCGCTACCTCAGGGTGTTGGCCTAAAGATGTACTTGGATAGCTAGGTTGGTTAGAGCGGATGCTGATAACACCAAGGTTGCAGGTTCAATCCCCATATGAGACACTTGCATATTCCTGCATTGCAGTGGGTTGGATTCGATGATCCTCAGGATCCCTTCCAACTCTACTATTCTGTGAAATTCCCTTCATACTTCTGTTTATCTTTCTGAATGAGTAGCATGAGAAGAGGGCATAGACCTTTAGGCCAACTAGGTCAAACGCCAGGGCCTCTACAGAGACCAATGAGACTGCTGTAGACTGCACAGTGCAAATGAAACTCTCTCATGTCCTGTGAGTCTCTGCCTCCGATACTTCACAAGGTCCCATCCCCAGTGGGCCCTGAAATCCATCACTGAATTCTGCATCCTTCCAGAATTTAGAACTGCCCTTGAGTGCATAAAGAAACTTAATGTGAATGACCAATGCCTTTATAATAAGTCTTTAAAATATTCTGATCTACCAAAAGAACAAAACGAAAAACAACCCTTTCTTTGGAGGACTAAATGCAAAACCACACCATACATTTAAAGCACACTGAAAGCACATGGTTTCTCCCAAAGAATCTTGGGAACTGCAGTACCCTTCACAAACCACAGTTCCCAGGATTCTTCGGGGGGGAGGGAGATCAGAAGTTTTACATGTTCAACCGGGTGTGCTCTAAATATGTGGTGTGGGTCTGCCCTAAGCTGACAGCCACAGTACCGGTAATCGCTTCTACAATGTGCAGCAGTATTGACTCAAGTCTTGTTAATAACATTTACATGAGTTAATGATATACGATCTGCGAGCACCTGATGCTGTAGCACTGTGAGCAGGTGTGACACAAATGCAAGAATAGGAAACTAACGACAGTATCCTGTTTTTATTTTGATTGTGTCCTGTTTTATATACTAGAGATTTTAAATAAGTAATAAATAGTTACAATTCAAGTATTTCTTTTTTTTTTTAAAAAAAAGCAAACTGATTCCACAGACCAACCAGGAAGTATTTTTTGAAGAGAAGCAACAAACCGTGTTTACAATATGATAACTTTAACAGAGTCCCTTAGTTCTCCCGCATGGATAATATATGTGGAAAACAAAAGTGGAAACTCACTTCCATCTGCTAATCATGTAGAGGGAAATTTAGTACTGTAAATCAGTGTTCAGCAGCCCTTGTTATGTCCACAAAATACTAGCACCTGTCCTGTCCATTCATGCCCATTTCTCTCACCTCTTCCTTTTTTATTTTGTGCTTTCCTTTGAGCTAACTGTGAAGACACACTGCAGCACAAAGAACTCTGGCAACCACACCAACCAATAACTGAGCCTTCTGAACCACCAGTAAAACAGATATGCCTCACAAGATCATTATGTGCAATTTCAGTGTATCTGAAGAAGTGTGCATGCACACGAAAGCTCATACCAAGAACAAACTTAGTTGGTCTCTAAGGTGCTACTGGAAGGATATTATTATTATTATTATTATTATTATTATTATTATTATTATGTTTTGACTTTGGCAGACCAACACGGCTACCTACCTGCAAATGGAATACTGGAAGGAGTAAGGGGAAGGTTCCTCTCTCCCTTGTGCTGTAAAGAAAAGCCAGCAAACCAGAAACACACACGCCAACTTTCAAGATTTGGGAGTGGGGAATTAACTTACATTTGTGGTGTGTGTGTGTGAGAGAGCGGGGGGGGGGAGGAGAGAGAGAGGAAGAGAGAGAAGGGCAGTTGAGCTTCTAAACCCTGTTCCTATTAGCATTTAAGTGCTGGTTTTTGGAATTAAAGTTTCAATGAACATAAATGCAACCTTTGGCAAGCTTCCATATAAGCAGGGGCGGGAGAAGGACCTTGTCTGATTTCCCCTGCAACAAGGCTTTTGTCCTCAAAGTTTAAATTGAAGCCTTCCCCCCATTTTTTTCCTGCAATTATTTTGATGGTCTGCAGTTTGATATAGGGCATTTCAATTACAGTAGTTGCAAGATTTTGCAAAGAAATTGCCAAGTGTATAGATATAATTTACTGGTAACCTGAAGACCTTGAAAAGTGGGTAGGGACTCAAGCTTAGTCTAGGACACAGCCAACACTACTCACATGGAAGTTGGATGAATACCAACAGACTCTCAACTGTATTGGCACTTATAACAATTAAGAAAGTCTATCTCCTGTCAGGAAGGCATTCAAATGAAGTGGCTATCGTATTGATCACTGTTCCAAGCTGCTGATCTGAAGCTTAGCACTTCTACAGCAATAGCAAGATAAGGACAAACACTCAGAGGGTTCCCCCACATGACTCCAAAGGGAATTGGGGTTGCCACACTGCAACCGAAGCCAGTGTTAGAAACTAAGATATATAAGCTAGGCACCAAGTGGCTCTTTAAACCAGGGTTACAGTCACCCAAACGGAATGCCTAGTTGCCATTTTTTGGGGCAGAGAAGCTCAAAAGTCACATTTTTCAATACGGCTTTTTGGTTCCTCAAATTCATTCTGATTGTGCTGATAAAATATAATGGATAGAATTCTACAGGATGTGTTGCTAGTATGTGAAATCAGGAATGATCCAAGGATCCCCAGGCATGCACCTCCAGATGGTGGAGACATCAGGCGCCATCCTGGCACCTGGGCATCTTCACTTGGTCACAAGTGGCCGATAGCCAGGTGTAAGATGCACCTGGAGAATTTCAAACACTGATCCAGATATGGGACACATATATTTAAATCACCCTCTAATCTAACCTCAGACAAGGCAGGACAGTGGGAGACAAGGCTTTCTCCACATATTTCCTGCCCAGTCCTACCATTCCTGATGATGTTATTAGAAGGCTAGAGCATTATGGGACCTACAGATCTCTCTGCTACTAACCTGCAAGCCAGCCCTTCCTCTTTTATCCAAATTGACCTTACCAAGGCAATGAGCTGGCAGGAACAACTTGAGGCAATTGCCACACATACTTGTTGCAACATTAGTTGACATCACAAAGAGGTGGACAGTGGCACAAGCTTTCCATGGGAACGGATGGTGGGAAAAGCTCAAGCATTGTACATTGCTTCCCCAGGTCAATGGATGCTGAAGCAAGCGCATGTCAGCACATCCAGATCACAGTCCCAAGAAAATGTGGCTCCGATCTAGGGCTGTGTGATAAATCGTTGAATACCAGGTATTAAAACAACATCGTATTACGGTAAGTGTTTCAACAAGGCAATACAGTGGTACCTTGCTTCTCAAACGCCTTGGTTCCCAAACACTGGAAATGTTCTGGTAAGTGTTCCAGTTTTCGAACGTTTTTCAGGAGCCAAATGTCTGATGCGGCTGTCGGCTATTGTTTCTGGGGTGCCTGCACCAATCAGAAGCT
The DNA here is from genome assembly GCF_009819535.1 of Lacerta agilis. Classification (NCBI taxonomy): domain Eukaryota; kingdom Metazoa; phylum Chordata; class Lepidosauria; order Squamata; family Lacertidae; genus Lacerta; species Lacerta agilis. The sequence continues at coordinate 17,301,751 of NC_046316.1, read as the reverse complement.
GCGCCTTGGTTTTCAAACATTTCAGAAGTCATACAGACTTCCGGAACAGATTAAGTTTGGCACTTTTGTATTTGCTATTGATTTTGCATTTTTGTTTTTGAGGCTTTTTCGGTTAATTTGTTTTTGTGACTGTGTGGAACCCAGTTCAGCTACTGATTGATTGATTGATTGTGTGACTGCGGAAATGGATACAAGCCCCCCATACAAACAATGACTATCATCAGTGCAGGTAAGAATTTTTTTTTTAATCATCTACAATACTGTCTTATTTTATAGTACAGTGCATTGATTATTGCTTTCATTTTATGGATCAATGGTCTCATTAGATAGTAAAATTCATGTTAAATTGTTGTTTTAGGAGTTGTTTTTAAAAGTCTGGAACAGATTACAGTGGTACCTCTGGTTACGTACTTAATTCGTTCCGGAGGTCCGTTCTTAATCTGAAACTGTTCTTAACCTGAAGCACCACTTTAAATAATGGGACCTCCCGCTGCCGCTGTGCCGCCAGAGCACAATTTCTGTTCTTATCCTGAAGCAAAGTTCTTAACCTGAAGCATTATTTCTGGGTTAGCGGAGTATGTAACCTGAAGCGTATGTAACCCAAGGTACCACTGTAATCCATTTTGCATTACTTTCTACGGGAAAGCACACCTTGGTTTTGGAACGGACTGCCGGAATGGATTAAGTTTGAGAACCAAGGTACCACAATATACTGGTGAATAAAAGGTGGAGACTTAACAGCTTCCCAGAGGGAAGCTCGGGGGAACTGATACTTTGCAGGCTTTGTTTGCTCTCTCCCTCGTGGGTGGTGCTGTGGGTTAAACCAAAGAGCCTAGGGCTAGCCGATCAGAAGGTTGGTGATTTGAATCTCCCATTGCTCAGTCGCTGCTCCTGCCAACCTAGCATTTCGAAAGCACGTCAAAGTGCAAGTAGATAAATAGGTACCACTCCGGCGGGAAGGTAAACGGCGTTTCCGTGCACTGCTCTGGTTCGCCAGAAGCAGCTTAGTCATGCTGGCCACATGACCCGGAAGCTGTATGCTGGCTCCCTCGGCCAATAAACAAGATGAGTGCCGCAACCCCAGAGTCGTCCGCGACTGGACCTAATGGTCAGGGGTCCCTTTACCTTTAATTATGCAGAGTCTGCTAACAATTCAGGAGGGACACCTCCCCCCATGGCTAGACAATTAAAGACCCAGCAGCAAAGTAAACAGAGAACTTAACAACAAAATGGAAAACACTTCTTTCTTCCCTCACACTGCCCACAACCCCCCCTGAAAAAAGAGGGGGAAGAGTTTTTGTTTTTGTTTTTGTTTTCTGGTGGTGTTATGTTGTTGGTTTCCCCTAAATAGTTCCCCTCCATATTAAAAATGAAGGTTTCTAAAATTTATTTAAAGGAGACTAAGTCTTTGCTTGCTTGCTTCCCCTCCTTCCCTCCCTTAAAAGGAGGAGAGATTTTAAAAAGGGAGAGATTGGTGGTATGGGGGCTGGGGAGGGGGGGGCTTCTGTGGAGGACTGAATGGAGAGGAGAATGTTTAGCTGGCTGCCTTATGCTGAAATGGGAGGCTGGGTACTATGTGAGAATGATGGGGAGGGGGTTTGTGATGAGGAGGATGATGATGACTAGCCCAAGGTCACCCAGCAGCTGCATGTGGAGGAGCAGAGACACAAACCTGGTTCCCCAGATTACGAGTCTGCCGCTCTTAACCACTACACCACAATGGCTCCCTTGCCACTGCAGGGAGGCCCAGCAAGGCCCTCCGCCGCTGCCGATATATGGGTATATATTGTCATATTTAGCTGGTGATACATCGTGGTGTTGAAAACCAGATAGCACCCAGTCCTGCTTCTATGTGTCCCACTGTCTAGTAGATGCTGTTGCTTATAGTTGTGGCAGCATCCAGAACTCAGTTCTGATGTTTATAGCTCCTCAAATCCTGCCTGATATCCATTTCACTTGTTTAAGTTAGGAGAAGTGGGTAATCGGGACACTCACAGGTGGGGAAGGTGAGGGGGGGGAGGAACCAAGTTCAGGTCATTATGGACTTGGATTGAAACAGGCTCAGGGGTTTTAGAACCATGAAATTCAATTGCCAATCTCCAATCCCCCATCACTAAATATTATTTTAGTATTTTCCCATGGCTTCTCTTCTAGTTCATGTATTCTTATTTAGCTCATAAAATTTAAAGACCACTTGATTGTAAAAAGAAAGCCTCAACAGAGGGAAGCTGGAGCCCAACAATGGATAGTGGATATCCCAGGCCGCTCTCACTCATTTTTTTAAAAAAGTTCAGTGGGGATGGAGTTCCAAAAGGTAAATTGACTTTTAGAAGAAGACCACAAGTCAAAAGAGTTTCTGAACGTACTGGCTTAAAGGAACTTTAGTTTAAAAATACCTTTATGGCCTTAGCTCTTGACCACAAACGCTAAAATATAATGCTGACACAGTGGGGAGAAAAAAAACGCTTCAGATCCTGTAGGAAGGATGTACAGTTTCTAATTATGGTGTCACCAGAGATGAAGAAGCTATATTCAGAGATAGAGAATAAACTTGCTGGACTTCCTTTTCTCTGCAGAGGCTTCATTATTGGAGAAAATCCCAAAGTAAAATTGCTCAAAGCCTCCACTCTCTCTCTTTCTCTCTCTCTCTCTCTCTCTCTATATATATATATTACCTTGGGCTGTAAAAATAAATGCTTGCAGGCCAAGTTGTCGTCACTTTAAAGCTTAGCATATGATAACTGCATCCACATGGTGAGATAGATGGCTGCCTGGAACCTTTAACCACATGGTAAAACCACCATTGCTACCAAAGCTCAATAATCTGGGAGAAATGAAGAGGTAATTCCCTAGTTTAACAGGATGGTAGGGAGAAATGACTCCCCTACAAGGTTACATGTGCACATGGTAACCTTTTAAATGGCTATCTTGCAATTGCCAGTTATTTCTGACTATCCTGATTTTATTTCTAATTTAAGAGGTGTAGGAATTGAAGCATACCAATAAGACACATTCGCTGACTTGAAAGCCTTTCTCCTCCTCCTGGATGCCTATCGGCTGGTTTTCATTACTCGGTGCTGAGAAGGTACCAGGGGAAGCTGGTCAATGAGGACGACCGGGGCACTGCCCCAACAACTTCATTCTGCCCTCAGCCAGCCCCCTCCTGCCTGCATCCTTACTGGATCACACAGAAGGAAGCAGGGAGCTCGGTGCATGTGCCGCGGCAGAGCCAATCCAAATCTCCTGGCATTTCTTCCCCACCAAACTCTCCACTGCCTTATCCCCCCTTTCTCAGTAACCGGAAGTGACAAATGGCACTAGAAAGAAAGGGGACCTGCCTGCATCACTGTATCCACCATGACTGTTACAACCATTCCAGGAGGCGGCCCACTCTCTGCCAGCTTAGTTTAGTGTTGCCAACCAGCACTGGAAGGCACTCTGCCCATTCTCATAAATATCCTCCTCTTATGAGAGGACTGATCCTTCTCCCTGAATGCTGGCTTTGGGCTGAGCCCCAATGAGCCACGGCTCATATTACCCTGACATTGAGACATAGCACGTCAACTAAATACGGCTTCTGCACTGTTTTCTTGTGAAACTGCAAGCAAGCTATGGGTGGGGTCTAAAGTGCCATGAATGATGATCTCCTTTCAGCACCCCGTTCCAACAGCATCCTCTGCTGCCCCGCAAAGCCACCCGCACCACAACGCTTCTGAAGCAACATCTTATGATGCCCAATGGACTCTCACCAGCAGGAGATAAACCCCCTTCCACTTGAATGGAAACACTTTCCACTCAAAACACTGGAGAGAGTACGTTGGATCCTGGCCATTGTTTAACTTATCCAGTCATCACATTTACATTCTACAAAGCCAAAGGCTTCAATTGAGAAACAGGATTACAGTTCCTTGTTAAACATTAAGTATTACAACTAGTACCACAAAGCTTAATTGATTTAAAGCTTTTGTTAATTATTGATGGGGGACAAATTCCAATTGATTGGATTGACAGTTAAGGGGACTTTTTTGAGGGGTGAGGTTCTTTGCCTTCTGGAAGATGACTGTGATAAGGAATGAAAGAGGAAAGAGAAAAGGTATTTCCAACTAACAAGCATTCATTCATTCATTCATTCATTCATTTCCCACTCCATTTTATTTCTTTAAAAGTTGCTTTTGCTGGAGGATGGTACCTCCAAATCAAATGTGCAACTTTTGGTTCATAATGTAGAGGCAAAGACTGATATTACTCATAACTGGAGAAGGGAGGTAAAGCGCAAAGCTAATGAATCGGGACTTGGAAGAGACATTTGAAAAACTAAAGCCAGAGATAAATTACAGTACATACTTATTTAACTGCTAAGAGATTGTAAACACAACATATACTTTTCGCTTAATGTGGGAAGCTTGTATGATCCTGGCATTGCTATTGTGCTGAGGATGGGAATGGTTCCCCGATCTCACTATGACCACAAGAGGGTAGGGGTACCTGGCCTGCATCTATTAATAAGAGGGACAACAGCTGCTAGCAGCTCTTCCCCAACCTCAAGTCCAGTGTGTTATCTGTGACGTACTGAAGGAAGTGGCAGGCCAGCATACCAGGTTGAATTGTAGATTTGGAAGAAATCCTGAGGATCATCTGTCCAACCCGCTGCAATGCAGGAATATGCAGTACAGGGATCAAATCTGCAACCTTGGTGTTATCAGCAGCATGCTCTAACCAACTGAGCTATCATGTTGGCCTCAGAATCTTTTTCAGGCATAGAATGGAGGTGGGTGCCCAACATTGGTTCCTGCATTTGGCAAGCAGTAGGAAGCTTCTGGATTGACCAGGACTGAGAAAAATATTATTGGCCCAGTCTGTTCCCTGTTCCTCATAGCAATGCAATAGGTTATATATATATATATATATATACACAGTGGTGCCCCGCTAGACGAATGCCTCGCTAGACGAAAAACTCGCTAGACGAACGGCATTCGCTGCGGAAGGCTGCCCCGCAAGACAAAAAAGTCAATGGGGCTGCCTCGCAAGACGGGAAAAAAAAAAGATTCGGCACGAAAACCTCCGCGCTGCATTGCTGCTTCGCTAGACGAAAAATTCGCTCTACGAAGACACTCATAGAATGAATTATTTTCGTCTAGCGGGGCACCACTGTGTGTGTGTGTGTGTGTGTGTGTGTGTGTGTGTGTGTGTATGTATATATGTATATATAGATATATATATATTGGGGGGAGTCCTATAATTCATCTATTATTATTATTATTATTATTACTACTATTACTATTACATTTTAACCAAACACATATTGAGTCAGGCCCAGATCTTTTTAGAGAGCAGGTCAACTATGCCTTCTCCTCTATACATGCACATAAGTTCTGCCTCAATTCATGAGCACAGGATAAGAACCTCTCCACTGTTATCTCCAGACTTTGCAGAAAAGTCAAATGCTTATGTTGTGACCAAGAGGATTGCAGATCCTAGATAAATATTTGAAAGCTCACCTTCGTTGTTCTTACATGATTCCCTTGCTACCATGTTCTGCTTCTCAAAGATTTTAATGGCTCCCTTTTTGCATTAAAAAAGACAGATGCTGTCATTTTTCTTTGGCAACATAACAAGAAAAGCACAAAGATATAATCTAATACCGTATTATGTCATATTTAGACATATCATTGACTGCTGGCATCCAGGTTGGAACCAGTAAGATATTTATGCCGGCTATAAGAGCTCTTCAAAAGGCTACGTCTGCTAAAATCACTTTAAGAGAATATTACACATGACATCACCCATCAGTGACTACACTGACTCAGGGCAATTACTGCTAATCAACTTAGACTATATCTGTGTAGTTATTTTTAGATGTTTTATTGATGTTGATCAAGAAAGCCTACTGTAGCACATCCTTTAACCTAGTTGTCATGATGGTCTATTATTTCAGAGGTATAGTAGCTTGTTCCTCTCCATGCTATGTTCCTTCATTCATGTTTGAATTTTCAGTACTATTATTTCAAGCTTATTATTGTTAACTGGACATATTAATCCACTGCTGAGCAAGATCTGCCCCTGCTTGGTCTTTTCTGTACACAGACTCACACTTAGCCAGTCTGAACAACTTTCAAGGAGTTTAATGAGGCTATATTCATGCATCATAGATTTTACTATGATGCCAAAGTTTTGCCTACACAGTCACTTAGACTCACTGTGAAGACCGTGTTCATAGAAGACAATCGTACTCGGCTACAAGTGATTGCCAAAGAAGCAGCAGCTAGGGATTGAACCTGGAATCTTCTGCATGCAAAGCAGATGCTCTACCGCTGAGCTATGGTCTTTCCCTATCTTATCAAAATGTGGCACATGGGCCTTATGTTGTAAACATAGAAACATAGAATTGTGGGGTTTGAAGAGACCCTGTGGATCATCTGGTCCAGGCATAGGCAACCTTTGGCCTTCCAGATGTTTTGGCCTACAACTCCCATGATCCCTAGCTAACAGGACCAGTGGTCAGGGATGATGGGAATTGTAGTCCAAAACATCTGGAGGGCTGAAGGTTGCCTATGTCTGATCTAGTCCAACCCTCTGCCATGCAGGAACATGCAGCCATCCCATACAGGGATCAAACCTGAAACCTTGGCGTTATCAGCACCACACTCAAACCAACTGAGCTATCCAGGCTGACTTAAGAATGAACCGAGTCAAAGAAAACTGCACAATCTTAACACACATACACGAACTCAAAACCAATGGGTAACTGGAACAGCTGAACTTATAGACAAAATGATGCTGCTACTTTTTATTTTTAAACCCCTTCTTAAAATGACTTGCTGATGCTTAAGGGTAAGTCTATGTGGTATTTGTAATATTCCCTCCCAAAGATGTAACTCAAAAATTAAAAGACGACAGTGCAAAGTTTTGCCCTTGATTTGCCTAACCTGCTATTGCTATATATAATCCTTTTATATGCAGCAGCTGCCCCATTATTTCTTAAAAGGCAAACAAAGGCTATTTACCTCTCACGCTGCTCCACCTGGCTCTCTTGCTTTAGTAGCCGGGCCCCATCTTAAATCTGTGATCTATTGTTCTTGCATGAGCACACTTCAAATGAAATACGTCTGTGGTCTCCGTTCAGGGCGCAGCGGAAGCTGACACCAGGTAATGCAGTCAAGACCTTTCCTTATCACTGTATCAATTACCAACTGTACCCACTCATTGAAACAAAGCAGGTTCGAAGGGCTAAATCTCAGTGTCCTTCTGGCTTCCGAACGCTACACTGTACTTTTAACATGTTGTTTATTCCCTAGTAATCAATGTCACCAAATTCAAGAGCTTCCTCCTCCCCCAGGTAAGAGTGTAGTGAGGCAGAAGAAGAGCAAAGAGTTCTCTTTGCAAAAGTGATTCATTCGTGAGAGCTTTAATGGGCTGGGTGGGTTTTAGAGGTAGACAGTGGGAATCTGCTTTCAATTAACTGTGTCTTATTTATGCCTCTTCCCAAACTGTCGCCACACAAGGCAAGTTGCCCCTCTTAACTAAGTAACAGGATAATGTGCAACCTCCGGGAGAGGGGTTGGTAAAAAGCACACACGGAGGTAAAGCAAGTACACAATGCTCTAGGGAACACAGCAGATTTTAAACAAAATTGGGGTTTGATCATGTATTATGCTTGGAGTCTTTCCTCCTCCAACCAGGAACACACACAGTTTTATTCCTCAAACAACGGCAATAGTCATGGGAAAGCTTTTGAGCCATGCAAAGTTGAAAATGTTGGTTGTCAAGGCATGCGATTTTGCACTTTTCAAGCACCTTCCCCAAAGTTCTGCAGAATTTATACGTTTTTAAAAGGGGCAGGATTTTCCGAGCCAGGTTCAGATGTAACAACAAACTATGGGTTGTTGTTACACGGACAAGCCAGCAAGAGCCTTGGACTTGTGTGCTTCCCCATTCTCTTTGCATGAAATGGAAGGAGATCTAAAAGCATCCATTCTTATGTTAAAACCACCATATGTGGAAAGCCAGTAAACCAAAACATAATTGGAGCACATCAGCAGTTTTACTGAATCTTGGGTGGCAGAGGGGGGCTGCCTTCTGAAAATCACACATCATCACAGTATCTTTCCAACTGTGTTCTGGTGAATCCTAAGTTTCCTTAGCAGCTTGCTGAGGTAGTGATGGTAGCAAATTTCCCGAAAAGAGTTTGCCCACCATTGATGACCTTTCCTGTGCAAATGAGCAGCTGTATGGGAGCATTATATTGCTAATCTGAGACCCAATAAGCCTAGCTAGCTCTCCATGAGAATTTACTGTTCAATCTTGAAACGTGACCCAGAATCTGCCACAACAGGGTTGGAAAATCTGTAGCCCTCCAGATTTATTTATTTATATGACTGATCTATTTCACTTTTCTTAAGGTACGGTTGCAGTGAAGCACATAGAAAAAGCCCATTAAAATAACACAAATCCCTGAATGACAAATTAGTTGTTGGGAACCAGTCAGCATAGTCAATGGGTCTGGGATGATGGGAGTTACAGTTCAGCAGCATTTGAAAGGCCACAGGTTCCCCATCCCTGCTATACAATACACAATGTTTCCCAGCAGACAAGCCAACTTGGAATGGTCTCCATTAAGCTGGTAAACTTGAAAGTGTACAGGATGGAAGGCAGCTCAGGATACCAAATTTTGCTGCTCATAACTGCAAAATGCAATGACAGCTTTCTAAAAATCTGGGAGAGGTGGACAATGAAAAATATACCATGAGGCCTTTTGCATGACTAAGCACAGAACCATTAAACATGTAGTGATGAAAGTTCAAACTGAACTCACTCCAAAAATGCTTCTATCTTAAAGAGCATCACCAGACTCAACCAAAGACACTGCCAGTTTCTCACCTTTCATTTCTTTCTTGCTTTCCCTCTTCCCCTGACTCCAGTATCTGGCAAACACTGAGGAACAGTCACTCCATCACCACTTTTCCTGTCATATAAGTCACTGGGTGAGTTCCCTCAACAGTTGGGATTCCGTAATAATGCAAAATGAACCTCATGATTACCAACACTCAAGGAGGATTATAGTCTCTTTTCTGCTCGCCTAGTCCCTACTGCCCATTCCCGACTTGTTCTCCAAACATATCTGGCAACCGGCTTATCAGGTACTATAATAGAACTATATTTGTATTTCCAATAAAATTAAAATGAGATCCAAATGTGGATGCCATGGGGGATATAAAGATGACTCGCAGCACGGGGCATTCATAAAGCTGGGAGTTCAGAAGTATCAGATATTCAGCGTATGGAAACGTTCAGAAGAATAAAGAACTAGGAAAACTAGTTTGTCTGGGTCCAGCTTAAGATAACCTCCTAAGCCAAACCTTGGCTTTCCTTAACACAGCAGCAAAAAAAAGAGGAGCAAAGTTGCTGGGAGCGCCCCTTTGAGAACCTGCATTTTTGCACTAATCCAAGGATTGGCTTGAGGCAGCCCATAGCTCAATGGTCCTAGATCGGTCCCAAATCCTAGAAAGCCACCACCAGACAGCAAAGATCATACTGATCTAGAGGAACCAAAGGACTATCTAAGTGTAAGGCAACTTCCCATATTCTTACCAGGTCACTTCAACACACCATTGAAAGCACTCTTACACCACTTGAACAGTTACAGCTTCCCCCAAAGAATCCTGGGAAACCTAGTTTGTTAAGGGTGCTGGGAACTGTGTGCAGGCTCTCCTAACAGTTTTCTGCACCTTTAACAGTTTCTGTGATTTTATGCAGAGGCCATGACTGTTCAAGTGGTATGAGAGTGCTTCAAATAGGAGCATTTCAGGTGCATCTCTGAAGCCTCCTGCCTAGATGTCTTTAGGTCTATATGCTGAACCTCATATATAATTCCCTTGAGCAGAAGGCATTCCAGGAACTATTCAGGTCCTGTCCTACCATCACTGCCAACTTTTAGTTGATATGCTTTTATTCAGGTTTTAGGCATTGCAGGAAGATAAGGCAGGGCTGGTCTTTCTTTCCCATCACTAAAGAAACCAACAACAATCCCCTCTTCTCCTGGTTTCTCAGGCTTTGTTAGGCAGGAATCAAGTGTCTCGCTTTAGGAAAAACCTGAAATATTGGAAACCCAAGCATGCGACAAAGTGTACCATGTGCTTAAACAGTTTGCTTCTCAATATTTGTTCCACATGGTTACAGCTTTCTGTTGTTCTACTGCAGAACAATGAAGAGGTGACAGTGAAACCTTTCAGCTGCAAGTCAGAATAAATGAAGGTTTTAGGGAGTCTCCGGAAAGGAAGAATGTGGTACCTCCAATTCCTTCTCGGTATGGTTTATTTAATTTGGAGCATTCCCACCTTTCCTTTCTCTCCAGAGCCTCTGCTTCAACTTCCGCTGCCATCCGCTCTTCTCCCCAGGGCAAATAATTAGGAAGCATTGGATGCCAGAAGGCTAGCTTTCTACTCAGTGCAATGCAGTTCAAATTAAGTGCTTCCTTCTGGAATATCCTGGAATTAAAAGAGGAAGCTCTTTAATGGCGAAATGTATTAGACTGTGAAATAGACTCCTCGCTCCCCCAGGGCAGGGCCTGCTTAAGAAAGTTAAAGCTTGCTGGAAAAAAAATGTGCTTTAGGGAGCTACACTGAAGGCACAAAAGGCAAAGTTCCAAATGTTCCAATGATGGGAGTAATTATTTTTTAATAATCCACTAAGTTAGCTTGGAAATGAGATAGATAGATAGATAGATAGATAGATAGATAGATAGATAGATAGATAGATGATAGATAGATAGATAGATAGATATGCACATTCTGTAACAGCCATCACATTGCAGTTTCACTGGTAGAAAATTATGGGACAGCTTTGTGCAATGAAAATTAGCAGCAGCAACAACAACAAAAGCACAGAACTGAAGAAACTGCCTTATTCCAAATGGTCCATTTAGTAGTGGCTATTCAGGGTTTAAAACATAAGATGTTACCAAGCCTACCTGGAGATACCAGGGGCTGAACCTGGGATCCTATGCATGGCTAGTATGTCCTCTACCACTGACCCACAGCTATTTCCCATTGCCTGGCCTGGTCAAAATTTAGCTTAGGTACGGAATGCAAAAGACGTAGATCACAAAACATGTAGAATGCCAGAAACAGTCCCCAAACTCTCCCAAAGACCTGCACCACAATCTAGCTCTAGCTGTAACACTGTGAAAATGTGGACACTTCCCATGACCAGTGTCCTCAGATGCCTGACAGGAACAGCCAGCTGTACCACCTTCCCAGATTGAAGAACTGGGTCCAAACCAAGAAAATGACATTTTAGTAGGGACAAATGTATGGTTCTACACTTAGGCAGGAAGAACCAGCTGTAAACAAACAAACAAACAAAAAGTTTGCCAGTAGTACCTGTGAAAAGGATCTAGAGGTCTTACTAGACCAAAAGCTTAACATGAGTCAACAATGTAAGCATATTAATTCCAGGATATTCCAGAAGGAAGCACTTAATTTGAACTGCAGCAGTAAACAAAGATCATGCTATTCTAGACTGCATCAACAGAAGTATAGGCTCAAGTCATAGTACTGCTCCATTCTGCCTTAGTCAGACCACACCGGGAATACTGTGTCTAGTTTGAAGAAGAATCTTCAAGCTGGAATGTGTACGGAGAGGGTGACCAAGAGTCTGGAAACCAAGCCTTATGAGGAATGGTTGAGGGAGCTGGGTACATTTAGCCTGGATAAGAGGAGACTGAGAAGAGATATGATAGCCATATTCAAATGTCACATGGAAGATGAAGCAAACTTGTTTTTTCCTGTTCCAGAGGGTAGGACTAGAACCAATGGCTTCAAGTTACAAGAAAGGAGATTCCGACTAAACATCAGGAAGAACATTCTGATGGTAAGAGCTGTTCGACAGTGGAATGGACCCCCTTGAAGGGGGTGGGCTCTCCTTCATTGGAAGTTTCTAAGCAGAGGTTAGATGGCCAACGGTCATGGGTGGTCTAGTTGAGATTCTTGCATAGCAGGCAGTTGGACTAAATGACCCTCAGAGTCCCTTCCAACTCTACAATTCTATGATTCTATGAAATCTGCTTTGATGGACTGGAAACCAAACCACCTACTTTTCTATTTTCTCCTTTGTAAGTTTCTCCTTAATGTTGTTTTTTGAAAGAAAATAAAAAGTAAAAACAACCCATTAGAGCAACAGAAGCAACTTTTTAATATCTCCTAAATATAATGTTTAATTAGTTTTCTAAATGCATATGCCATTAGCTAACCATTAGTGATAATGTACCCATCTTCCTTTGCAGAATCAGAGAAACCACTGATTTAGTTAGACAGATTCTGAAAGGTAATTTGGCTGAATAAGTGTATTTGTATCATGATTAACTGAACAAAGTTTTGTTTTTGTGTTTTTTTTAAAAAAAACATTTCTGCTAGTGGCAAAGCGTCATTTTTTCTGAAAGCTTTCTTCAATTCTACTGGCTCATTCATGCCATTTCAGACATATTTTTTTTTTTAAATGGTGTCTCTGAAATACAGACTCTTCTGAAACTTCATTTAAAAGTCCAGTTGTTGAGAAAATTCTCTGAGCAATATAAAGCAAATGCCCAGAAACATGTTTTGTAGGGAAAATGTGAGAAAGACCCAGATTGAGTATTTAGAGAAGTGGTACTCAAAGGGTGTGGCAGGAGAGGATGGCAAGTGTGGCAGAAAGATTCAAGGGCAATCAAATAAACATTTGAACATTTCAGCGCAGTTATAGTATTAGGGTAGGATAGGATAGGATAGGAAGAAACTGATGAGATCATAGAATCATAGAATTGGAAGAGACCACAAGGGCCATCCAGTCCAACCCCCTGCCAAGCAGGAAACACCATCAAAGCATTCCGGACAGATGGCTGTCAAGCCTCTGCTTAAAGACCTCCAAAGAAGGAGACTCCACCACACTCCTTGGTAGCAAATTCCACTGCCGAACAGCTCTCACTGTCAGGAAGTTCTTCCTAATGTTTAGGTGGAATCTTCTTTCTTGTAGTTTGAATCCATTGCCCCGTGTCCGCTTCTCTGGAGCTCAATTTGTCTGTCTCAGATTCAACTTAATATAAATGAAATTACCCAGCAAAAGCAAGCTCACACCTCCCATTGAGTTTCCATACATAGTTAAGGTAAACATGCAAGGGGCTTTTAAAAAAATATTATTTTGGGAATGATTCCTGTAGCTGCGCTGTTTTATACTTTCTGGATGTCCCATGATTGTATTATAAAGTAATTGTGTGCAGTGTTATAAATCAAGCACAGCTAGGAGTTGCTTCTTTTTGTTTTCCAATGTATTTCTTATCAATAAAAAAAACTTGATGTGGCATGAACAAATTTTTATTATGAAAGTGTAGCCCAGAGAAAAAAGTCTGAGTGCCACTAATTTAGAGTGTCTGGGGCAGATGCCAACGTGCACTCCTACTAAACCCTTCCTCCAAAGTTCTGCAGGTTCTGAAAGCACCACTGAGGCAAGAGGGGGAGACCAATTTCCTGCTACTTCCCTAACCTCCTCCCACACCAGCCCTCAAACTTGCCAGGCCTCTTAAGACAAACAGAAGGCATAAAATGCATTCTCTTTCCCCATCCCGTCCCTTCCTCCTGTCCTCCTCCTTCATCATGGAATGACAAGCTTTTCAAAATAAAAATAAAAATGTTGTAACAGTTTTAAGACTTCTAGGAGATAATAATGAGCTGGATCAAGACTAAGGACACAAAACAAGAGCTCCTGGAAGGATGCTTGAGACCTAAGGAGATAGCCGATCTCCTCTCTGCTTGCAGAGGTATCCAGCCTCTCAAGGGGTGGAAAACCCTGCTGCCCTTGCCCACTTCACTGCTGGCACTTCAGTGGCAGTAACATCTACAGAGTGAAACCTCCCATTCCCTCCACATCTGCCTGGAAGGGGGGGAAGGGAGCAGACCAGCTCTGGAGCTGGCATAGTTGTGCCACTGGAAGAAGTGGGAGAGAAAACATAAAAGGGAAAATGCATGTCTGAACTGAGGGTGAGGGGTGGGCAGGGGGGGAGAGAGTGAGTGAGACAGAAAGACAACAAGACATCTTCCCTGCCAGACTGAGCTTGGATTGGGCAGTTCTTGTGCTTGGTTTTTCTCTTCACTGTGCCCAAGGATTATTCTTAAATTACGTCTTCAGTTTATCCTGTTGGTTTCAATGAGACTAAAACATGGCTAACTTAGACTGAATCCAACCCAGTCTCTGATCACAGAATGGAATAGCTAGTGGCCTTTCTAGATTTTCTACCATGGCTTCTGCTAGAGCACCCAAAGTGCGAATGGATGCAACTTTCAGCGTCAAAAGTGATTAATACCTCCAGCACATTGTTTGGAAGGGCTTTTTGTTGTTAGGCTGCATCCTGTAATGTTTGTACATAACAGATGCCATAATATCATTAGGAGATCATACGGTTGCAATCGCAACTACTAACTGCCTGAATTAATAACAGTTTCAAATTAATGAAGCTTGGTGCATCATTGCCATCCCTCATGAACATACATTATGAATCTCTAAAAGTAAATTCCCATCAGTGGATCGTTAACAGGGAAATACCATTTTTGAACAAATCAATGTCATTAATCTGCTTTTCAAAAGGCACTTGTGCAGGTTTTATTCAAAGAAATGGAATACCAGACAGACAGTGCAGGTACCCCTATTAACCTCTTAATGCTGAACCATATCCAGGAAACTGCCAGCCTTGCATTCAAACAGCCAATACAGGCATCTGGAGCCACAGTCCACACTTCCATCCCTTGACTCAACCTGCACTCTCAGCAGCTCCTCCTTCTCCAAGCAGCCCCAGGTTTTCCTAGCTGGAAGCAACAAGGAAATCATTGCCTGGGCTGTTTTCAGATTTTGCTTTGGCAGTGACTGCTCTTGCCTGTAGCTGGAAGAGATAATGGTAGGGAAAATCACAGATGAAGCCAGAGAGAGAGACAGGAAAAGGAAAAGCAGCCCGTACAGTGAATGCCTTGTTTTCTCTGGCAAATTAAAGCTGTGGTGGCTGCTAGGGTGAGTGGCTGGCAGCAGTGACAGGGAATTTCAACTTGCCAAAATCACAAGGCTAGAAGAAGGCTCTCCAGCTGGAGAGCCTATTCCTGGCAGAGCTGGAGACCAACCCAGGAGCAGAGAAGCTGCAGTGTGCTTAGTATCTGGCTGCACTTATGGGGACTCTTAGCTGATTGAGCCCTGTTGCAACATATTCTCTTTAGCTGCCTATGCTCACTGCTGGAACAAACAAACAAGCAAAAAAAACCAGTCGAGAATAGAGATGTTCCTGGAGGATGCTAAGGTACTCAAATGGATGAAGTTAAGGAACTAATGTGCAAACAAGTATAAGGTAACTAATGTGTAGACAAGCTTCAAATGGCAAGTCAGCCAAAATAGTTTGCTTCTTCCTGACACCAATGCCCAAGCTCTGTACAGTATATGACTATTTAGATCGGTGTTTTTCAACCACTGTTCCGCGGCACACTAGTGTGCCGCGAGATGTTGCCTGGTGTGCCGTGGGAAAAATTGTGTTTATTTGATTCCTATTCAAGAGAATTACTTTATATATAGTCAATATAGGCACAGAGTTAAATTTTTTAACATTTTCTAATGGTGGTGTGCCTCGTGATTTTTTTCATGAAACAAGTGTGCCTTTGCCCCAAAAAGGTTGAAAAACACTGATTTAGATCACCCCATTGATTTTGGCATGTTATCTTTAAACAGTACTTCTATGGTCTGGAATTTGAGACTGTTGGATTCACAAACTAAACCCAGTCTTCTAGGAGTGCATATTTAAAATTACACACAGGATGGGTAGCATGCAGGCTGTTTAGCCACAATTCAGTATTTATCATGGCTGGATAGATGTCCATACCTTATTTATTTAAGCTTATACAAACATCCAAGAGCAGATTACCGCATTAACCTTTGGAGTTCAGATCTCTTTACTCCTACATCACTAGATACTGATTGAAGTTTGAAGGTGGTATTTGTTTATGGATGAAAACAAATAGCAACTTGCCAAGAAATAAATGTGCTTGTGTCAAAAATTTACATAATATTGGGCATCTACATAATTTATTCTATTATGGTCTTGGAAGAGTTTTGCTTTCTACAATGTGACATTTCAGGGTGTTTTTTTGGCTCATACAAAGTAAATAATCTTCCCAGTTAAAACCTACAGCACTTCTTACAGCAGAAACTCTAACCAACAATAGTAACCACAGGCTAGATCAGTGTCCACTAGGTCTTCTATGGGTTTGGTATACAAATACTAGTTCTCACTTCTCCTACCATAACCTAGTATGTAGATACAAGATTAATGTGAACAATCAGTCCATGTGACAAACCTAATTTAATAAAGTGGTCTGCCCTATCGATCATGTCCCACTGAATTCAGTATTTCACATAAAAGTGTTGGCTTCTCAATCTTCATATTCATTTCCATCCAAGGGATCTTTGGTCATAACAAAACTCATCAAGAGATACAGCAAAATAGGTAAGCGATAAAGGATTGGGGCTGGAATTCTGAGGAGGAAACAGAGCCCAAGAGCATTATTTTCTCCCACCAACACAACAAAACAATTGAACCCAATCAGATCATGAGACCCCCCCCATTAAACTGGGAAGAGGGCCTTTTAAAAGTGAGGTGGTGGGACCCACCCAAGGCATGAAAACCTAAGCATGAAACCAACATCTGTTATATTTATATTCTTTGGGTCTGTCCAGGTTTCTGCACTCTGTGCCCTACAGTGTGTTGGTTCTTCCCTGTCACAACCAAGGATCCACATATGCCTTTCCCCATAGAAGTTGTTTATGTCCTGGGAGAAGGGCCCTGTGTTTATGTTGGCTAAAGATACTGCATCTGTGGTGAGGAGCAGGGCTTTCACTGCAAATTGCTCTGAGGATAGAGAACAACCAACCTTGTATGGTTTGGAACTCTGCAGAAAGGATGCAAAGCCAGGCTCTTCCAAAGTGCCTATGGCTCTTGAACAAGCTTCTAGATCTTTACTGCCATGCTGTTGTTGCTGCTGGAAAAGAGTATCGTTTTTCTTTAACGGAACATTGTTTACGAGACTGTGATCTTAGATTGTGATATTATTACTGGTATTGGTTTACTGTTTAATTTTGTTAGAAGTTGCCTCCAGTCTTGGAGAAGCAAGAAACAAGTTCTTGAAACAAACATCCCCATCGTTATCTATGCCATTTAAAGGAAGTCAAGTGTGTGTCCAAAGTCCATTTTCTCTGCCTTTAAAGTCCAGGTCGTAACCCAAGCAAAAACTCCAAAACAGTGTGCCACAAGGGAAATGCAAGTGTACTGAAACGGTGATTTTAATCACTTACAGATTATGTGACTTCAAGGCATCCAGCTACCCACAGAAGAGGCTGCCTGCTGCAGCTCTGCACGAGCCCAGGTTCTGGCCTTCTATGAACAGTGACTCATGCAGAAACACTGGGGTTGGACACATCTGAAGGCAGGTAATTCTTACTCCAACACATTTAAGTTGTTTAAAGGAGTAAAGATCATGAAGCGTGCCTCCAATTTTAACTGAGGAATAAAAGTGTGCCACACAAACAAAAGAAACCTGACAATGCCAGACCTGCATTTTAGAATCAAGCCTCCAACTAAAACCATAAAAAACAAGGGATGATTTAGAGCACACAGTGGGGAAGGGACAAGAGGCATATCCCTACCACTGTGTAGGCTTTTGCCCAGCCATCATTTTGCCAACTGGAGCTCCAAGAAGATAAGAATCCTTTGCCAAGGGAAAATGTGGCTATTTGGGGAACAGAGAACACAGGCAAGCAAAGAGATCAACTCTCACTACCATTCATGCTGCATTTTTAATTGCCCTCTGTCCTGCCCCTGTTTTTAAGAATTCACTGCAAGTCCTATCAAGTCATGCCGTCACTGCAGCTAGTTTGATGCTCAGCTTGCAGGAAAAGTGCAGTAATGATTGACTTACACCAAGACTGGTGAACCTGTGGCCTTCCAGATATCACAGGACTAAAATTCCAATCATCCCCAACTACTGGTCACACTGGTGAGGGCTGATGGGCACTGGAGGGTTCTCCACCTTAAACTCCAAAGGAAATCACACATTTCCATGAGCCTCCTCTTACCAAACCAGAATGACATCTCAAACAAAAAAACAAAAAAAACCACCCTGTATCCACTTTTAACCTGGCCCTTGACTTTACCAGTGACCTGACTTTACTGTCTGCTCTCATTACCATTTCCCAGAAATGGACATTATAATATATGTTAGGCTCGCTCTTTCTTTCAGCATTGGGGGAGGGGGTGCGACGACATTGAGAGAGACCATTTTAAAAGGGATTTGTTCAGCTAAAAGAAGCTAAGGACACACGGCACTCGTGCATTCAGCATTCTGTAATGCTGTTTGAAAACATGCGTTGTCTAGGTTGTCACCCTGACTGACAAACGGCTTTCTCCTCCATTAATATTCACAGGGGGTGCTTCTTTTTAGCATCATGTGTGAAAACAGCCTGACACTTTTCAAAATGGTCTGCAAATAAACCACTTGATGCCGAACTGCTGAAGACAGATGTGGACCAGATCAGATCATGTAAGCCACCATCATCAAGATCTAAGCAGATACAAATAGTAGGTTGCACTACAAAAAAATAATAATATTCCCTTCATCCAGAGGAATTCCTTTCCTGTTAAAATTAAGATAAACTTTGCATGTAACCAGAATCTCCTAGGATATTTAGCCATGGGTTGGAGCAGGAGAACAGTATCACCGTATCAGTAATACAGTCCAATACTGAACAGATCTACTTACTAAATTAATCTATACTAGTATAATGAATTAAAAGCATTCTGTAGCACAAAGCAAGCATAGCTGGTGACCACTGGCAACACATGGCCTTGTGGAATGACTATGTAAGGAGAATTCCAGTTGCAAGTAAAGAACCAGTATTTTACAGTACAGCAGAGATTTAACTATATGTTAACTTCATATGTTTATGAAGTTACACATAGTTTAGTTTTTGTCACTAAAGCAAATAAAAGATTTTTTTTAAAAAAAGAATTAAAAACATTCTACACAATGGCTATTTCTGTCTTCCAACTTTAACAAAGACCTATACAGATTTTCAAAACAATGTGTTTTATATGATCAACAGCTGTTATTATGAATCCCTACTGCAGAAAAAGTTTATTACTAAATCGAACGTGCCTCCAGAATACTCAGTGGCTATTGGCCATGTTTGTACCTAAAGCTATGAAGGGGAAAGCTTAAGTCTGAACCTGATGCTCCAGCCCAAAACAATACGCAAGCTGAAACACAGCTTTTCTTCAAAATTCACATACATGCTGTGCTGTTCACCAACCAAATAATATTTAGGAAAATGCCTATAAAAGAGGGGAAGGGTGCACAAAATAAATATATTCGTTAAGATAATACACAAATGTGTATTAGCGGAAACTGCTTGCAAAACTGTTTGTGAGTCAAAACTACATATAAAGCATGCATGTTAAAAGAAAGTCACTAAAATGCTAAAAAAATATATATGATGGGGATCTTTTTTTTTTTTAAGTAACAAATTGCAGCAAAATTCAGAGAACCGAATTTAAGATTGGAAAAAGAGAAGGGGCCTGGCCATTATTCACTCAGGATTTAGCACGAGGCAATTAATAAGCAGTTTCAGTAGCTTCCCTGCCCCAACTTGGTTTTGACCCAATGGTGGGGCTGTTGACTTTAACACCAATGATTCCTGGTCCACCAACTGGTTAATTTAAATCAGGGGTGGGGAAACCTCCAGCCTGGGGCTAAATTTGGCCCAATGTGGCCCTCAATAACTCATGTGGCCCTTGGGACTGTCCCCGGGCCACGCCTCCTTCTGAGGCCACAGCCCTTCCTGGTACTATTCAACACCCTTTCTCAAGTGACTTGAACTGTGCCTGGTTGCCTGAATGGAGGATGATGATGTGTGTAGGAACCTCTAGTTTTTGTGGTGCTGGAATGTACAAAGTACAAATGTAAAGAGTCATATTTGTGTCCCCCACCCCATTTTTTCACCTCTGGTCCTGCCCACCAATAGGATCTGGCTCCCCATAAGGTTGCCCATAAGGTAACTGGGGCCCTCAGGCTGAAAAAGATTCCCAACCTCCGATCTAAATTGTAGGTGAAAAGCCTTATTCACAGTAGAACAATATCTGCCTGTAGTAATTATTCTATAGGGGTGGGGAACCTCACGGGGAATCTTCCTGTTGCAGAGGCCACATCCCAGAGGTAGGTAGGGCCAGGGGCAAAAGTAAACAACAAGTGTGACTCCCAAAATAGGCTACATTCAGGCAACACAAAAGTCAGAAGTATCAACACACACCCCTCCATCCTCTGTTAAGGCAAACAAGCAGTATCACCACAGCTTGCTTTCTCTGGGCAGGTATCTCTGAACGGAGCAACAGTGAATCACGGGAGCCCAGAGAGCAGTCTATAGTGGTGCAGTCCAGGCACAGGTTTATCCCAAGTGAAAAGCTGTCCTGAAATGCTAGCGACTATGAATAAACCAAAGATGCATTACAATCCAAGCACAAGCCATATTTCTTTTCTCTAACCTTCAGTACGGATTAGAGATAAAGGCTTTTGTCTTACTGGTAGCACCCTAGGATTTCATTGTTCCATAAAAAAAAAAAAACTCATGACTAACACCTGACGGTCCATAAATCAAATAAATAAAAAGATCAGGCATACATGTTCCCCATCGTTTTTCTGCGTCAACTATTAATTTTATTTACAAAGCATGGTGTGTGGAGGGGTCGGGGTACATGTGTGCAATCCTGCAGTTGGCATTTGGCTGGCTTAGTCACCAAGTGGCATAAACGCCATTGCCACCGGTGGAGAGGAAGGTCCACTGTCAGGGTACCACCTATGTCCTCTGCCAACAGCATGGGCCAAAACAGGACATTCCTTGTGGGTGTCAGGGCAAGTTCCATGAATGCCAAGGATTCTAAGCCCCCACCACATGGTCTCAAACGGACCTCAAAGCTATGCCAGCCCTGGGACTGGCCTACTTATCGCCCTTTGTGAAAGAAACAAATGGGAACAGCAGCCGCACCACCACCTCCTCCCCAGGGCATGGCTAGTCAGCAGGACTTTGGGTGTGCTGGCTGCTCAGCCACATACAACAGAACTGCTCTTTGTTACATGCTTCTCTGCATATGATGAAAACATCCATCAAAGCAAAACATTTTAAAACCTGTGTGGCCCAGAGCCTGCAGCAACAAAATTCCCATTTAGAATCCGCCATCTCTCAAGTACTTCTCAAATAAAAAAATGCTTTAACTTCCCAACAAAAAGGGTACACACACAAAATCTGTCGCACTTATGAGTTCCGTAAGGAGGGCATCCCAAACTGTGAAACCATTGCCCTGTGCCCTCATTGTGCCAACGTCAGTCGAAGAGAGTATGCAAAGGGACCGGGGGGGGGGCAGACCCAGCCAGCCCAAGACATGCTGGTGTCTGAGGCAGAACAGCAAATGAAACCCCCTGCCGCATGCACCATCAAATCGGGGTGCATTAAGTATCAAGGCTGGCCAGGTTATTATAGCACCCAAGACACAAAGCATTACAAGCAGCTCTCCCTGGGAGTAAAAAATACAATACATTTAATGTCCATTTGCTGCCCGTTCACAGTTCCCAAAATCAGCTGTCTGAAGGCAGCCACCTCACTCTATGTAACAGGAGGGCTGGCTCTCTCAGCTGCTGATTGGAGAGGTATATATGGGGGAAATGCTCTGTAAAGCAGGGGTTTCCAAACTGTGGTTTGCGGCCCACCAGTGATCTGCATGCCTCATTCAGGTGGTCCATTGTTGTCTGCCTGTGAAGAACAGCAGGAGCAGTGGCTGTGAACAATTGGCGCAGTGCATTAAATATTCACATTGATTTTAATTGTATTTTTACTGCTATTAGTTTTCATACGTGTATTTTATTATTTGCTGAATCCAAACTGCAACACAATAAAATACTATATAATAAATAAAAGAAACAAAAAAATACAAAAAACCTAGTACAGAATATTACATTACAATTGCTACAGAAGGAAGAGAGAGAAAACACCATTGAGGGGTCTATCAAGACCCTCAGCAATTCTCAAGCGGTCCATGGGGGGGGGTGGAAATCACTGCCCTAAAGTACAGTACACATGTAATATTCTAAGGCGGAAGCACTTTTTACTTTTCAGAGGTACATCTAAGTTCACCCAAATATGACAAGTCAGTGTTTTGAAAACACCTACCGTACATCACCCAGGCGTGAGGAGGAATTAAAGCGAGGAGGAATTAAAGAACCTTTTAATAAGGGTGTAAGAGGAGAGCGCAAAATATGGTCTGAAGCTCAACATAAAAAAAACTAAGATCATGGCCACTGGTCCCATCACCTCCTGGCAAATAGAAGGGGAGGAAATGGAGGCAGTGAGAGATTTTACTTTCTTGGGCTCCATCATCACTGCAGATGGTGACAGCTTCTTGGGAGGAAAGCAATGACAAACCTAGACAGCATCTTAAAAAGCAGAGACATCACCTTGCCAACAAAGGTCCATATAGTTAAAGCTATGGTTTTCCCAGTAGTAATATATGGAAGTGAGAGCTGGACCATAAAGAAGACTGAATGCCGAAGATTTGATGCTTTTGAATTATGGTGCTGGAGACTCTTGAGAGTCCCTTGGACTACAAAAAGATCAAACTTATCAATCCTTAAAGAAATCAGCCCTGAGTGCTCACTGTAAGGACAGATCCTGAAGTTGAGGCTCCAGTACTTTGGCCACCTCATGAGAAGAGAAGACTCCCTGGAAAAGACCCTGATGTTGGGAAAGATGGAGGGCACAAGAGAAAGGGGACGACAGAGGATGAGATGGTTGGGCAGTGTTCTCGAAGCGACTAGCATGAGTTTGGCCAAACTGTGGGAGGCAGTGGAGGATAGGGGTGCCTGGCGTGCTCTGGTCCATGGGGTCACGAAGAGTCGGACATGACTGAACGACTGAAAAACAACATCACCCAGGCACACTCAGAGACAGGGATTGGGGGCATGCACAGAAGCAAATGCAGCTTGGCTACTGGGTAGCAGGGGAAACTGGCCCAACCTAATTGGTCAAAGATCAATAAATCTGGGCAGCTTTCAAAATCCATCCGGAAGTCTACAGTACTTTCCTGTTACCTATGTGGATATTTCAGTAACATAAATAGGAGCTGGTGTCACACCTCTTTCAGACTTCATTTCTCCCACACAATAGGCACCTTTTGTGCTAGACACCCTGCATTCCTAATTAACATTGTCCTAATAAGCATCTGCAGCTATGTTGACTCAAAAACTTAAAATGGCATTAGTCATCTACTGAGGTCCACAAGCGGAAAATGTGCACCTAAGGAAGCTAACTTTGTTACTTTGCTGAGGACGGGGGCACTTCCAGTGGTAAGTTTGTTTTCAAGCCTCTTGAGGAAGGAGACAAGAGTCTCGCATGGGAGACAAGAGCAGGAATTGGACTTCAGCCCCACTTTAGAATGTTATCTCCTGACACTGAGTCTTAACACTCATTCATGATGCTTTTGAATAGAATATTTAATCAATGAGATAAATAAAATGATTAGCAGACTTCAGTTCACATGAAGCTCAACTAAGATAACAAGGAGAAAAGATGGTTAGGTAAAAAAGACTCAGCTATGCCTCCTGTTGGACCCACAACATATATTTGGTATTTAAGGATCAATCAGCTTCGGTGAATAAGGAAGGAGGAAACTGGGCAGCATTTGCAAATGCTCACTAAAAGGAAGTTCAGCACTGGCAAGCATTCAAATATAAATGTGCTGCATCTTGCAGTTCTCTAGAACAACCTCTGGTCCTATACAAAGCAGTGTAGTGGGGAATTCTCCTGTGCAATGCCGCCTCCCATATTTTGGGGTTTGTTTTTACCGGTAATTAAGCTACTGAGATGAACAGGAGCTGCAAGCTCCTGCACATTTAGATACTACCGGTACTTAAACAGGAGAACTTTCCCTTGCATTGTTCCCTTATTGCAGTTTTCGCCATTGACTATTGGTATTTTTCGCCAGATCTCCTACACCTGCAATTCCAGCCCACACACAAGAAAATCTGCGTTCTTTTCCTTTCTATCTAGATCTGCATCCAGCATGGTACACGCTGCTGGACAGGTGTTAAGTTACATGGGGGCAACATTACCCAGCACACAAATACAGCAATGGGCACATCTGTAGCTGCTAAATTTCTGCTTGTCATACACAAAAGCTATGAAAGATTAAGAAGTTCTCACACACAAACACACACACACATCAATTCACAAGTGGCACAATCCAGACTCACAAGCATTAATCGCACCACTTCTGAAACAACCCTTCTAGCAGTTTTCCATTTGTTAAAACCAAAGAATGGTAGCCTACAATATGCAGCCAATAACCCAATTCTGCGAACATTTGGTAAGAAGCTGAATTCAGTGGGACTTAATCTCAGGTCAATTCCACAGTATTGTCATCTAAGAAGTTTTGATATTTAAAGCAGAAGGGCTATTTTTGAAAATGTGTTTCTGTTCCCCATCCAGTACGCAGATGCTAAGAACATAAAAGCAACTACGTATATAAAGGTTACAAACAGTAAAGAAGTAAAGAAGGCGGCAAATTAATGTTAAAAGGAGAAACATTCAGTTTCTGGAATAGCATTTGCACTAAACCATATTCAGTTTAAAGGAGGAGACCTAAAAGCAGCTTCCAAATTAATGTGTGATAAATATGATGCAGCATTTTACAGTGAAACATCAGTTTCCAAAACATGAATATGTGTATTCAAAAAATACAACACTGTACTGCTGGGGGGGGGGAGGATTTTGAGAGAAGGATTATATACTGTCCTTCCCTCTCCCCTCCTTCCATTTCCACCCATACCATCAATATTTAGATTGTAAGCTCCTATGGGCAGGGACCTGTCTATTTTGCCGCCGCTGGCATTATCTAGATAATACAAAGAGGCATAGCCTAAGCAAAAATCTCTATTAAACACATTTCTGAAAACATTCAGTACACTTTTGAGTATAAAGAGAAAACGGGGCTTTAAAATGTTTGCATTCTAGCCATTTAGACCTTGATGTTATTGTTTCAAGCTACAGACACCAACTGCAAGAGGCACAGAAGTTTAGATTGAATGATGGACTTAAGTCGGAGGAACCTCTTTGGGTGTAAGATCTGAAATAGGGTAAGGGGCCCTGGGTATTCTTAAGAAATGTGTAAGGCAGAACAAGAAAAGGCTTCTGTAAATCAACCAGTGCTTCCAAAACTCAAACCAAAACCTCATTTTTTCACTGTTTTTAACTGATGGCTATTTAAAACCACTGTGAACTGGTTTAAAATTATTAATCATAACCCAGCATTCAGCAAACGATCCTCCTCTAGATCAGCCACTGATGTCTACCTGAAAAAAGGCATTCCTTTGTTTTGGCTTTTGTTATTTTGAATAACAAATAAAGGGGACCCTCACCCCGGGAGAGTGCGAACAAGTTTCTTTACAACACACAAACTTTGATTTATTCACGTAAACATCAGAAACGCTTTGGCAAACACGGCCAGATGGAGGGAAGGAAGATAATGGCTTTTTCTGTTTGCCTTAGAAACTAAACAGCTGCGGGAAGCATCATCTGTGTGGCGAGCCAATAACTTTTCATCTTTTAGGCTCTTCCATTTATCAACCTGAAGCCAATTTAATTTGATGATGGCGGGGAGAGAGAAATATATATTTTTTTAAAAGATCTTTCAGGAACTTTTAAAAAGTCATTCCCCTTTTGCATCTTAATTTGTTTGAAATTGGGGTTTATGCACAAGTATGATGAGATGGGGGGGGAGAGAAAAGAAATAAAAGAGTAAATCAAGAGCTAAAGCTCACAGGCGTATTGAGGGGTGGGGTCGTTTTGGAGCACAGTCTGTCATCACCACGAAGGGTGATCCGAGTGAAAGTTAAGCATTTTAAGACTGCAATCCTAAACACATTTCCTAAGACATAATACAGAGGAACTTATTTCCAAATAAACGCACACAAAGTCTGCAGTCCTACGCCTACCCCTGCTCAGTCAGGAGTAAGCCGCACTGAACTCCCTGGGACACACAACTCAATCCTATGTTTCTTCGGAAGTAGCACTTAGTTCAATGGGGCTTACTCCCGAGCAAGTGAGCTTCTTAGATTGGCTTCCTTAGAGTAAACATGCCTAAAATGGGGGCTGCAACACACCCACGGATCCCAGCAAAGTAAAGCCAAGCAGGTGCTCAACGCTCTGCACAGAAATCCACGCGGGACGAGGAGCCAGCTGCACGTTTACAAGGAAACGCATCTCACTGAGAGTATATTCAATTATTGTAATGCGTTAACATTGGCTGAATCGTGCCCTAAACCAGTGGAAGAGGGTTTCCCCCATCAGATCTACTTACCCTCGCATAGGACGACGACACTTAACGCCCAACGGGCTAAAGGCATCTTTCCCCCTCGCAATAATCCCATCGCCTCTCCTAACTTCTTCGACGGCAGGGAAGAAGTCTTGGCAAGTCTCTGGAGTTCGACGTGCACGAGATAAGATAGTTCTCCGCCCTCCCTTTCCAAAGCAGGCGCCTGGGTCTTGGGTGGGGATACAACAGTCCGCTCCTCAGTCAGGTCGCCCCATCCTCCGAAGGGTCTCCAAGATCCCCCTCGGCTCACTTGCGGCTGCCAAAAGCCAACAAGACCAAAGGCTCAACTGGAAAGGGGGGGTCCCCGTCTGCTCCTGCCGGCCTGGGTCTTGAAGAGCCGCGCTTGGGGCACCTCCCAGGTCTCTACTCTCCCCAGAAATCGAAAGAGAAGTAGAGACCCAGAAGCGTGCAGGGACGAGGCGGATTCAGCCCACCTGCCTAGGCAGCACTGGCTCAACTCCCGTTCGTCTTTAGCCGCCCATCGGAGTCTACGGGGTGCTTCTTCATTGAATCTGAAACAGAGGATGCGGGGGGGGGCGGGAGAGATTTGAGCTGGTTCAGACCGTGGTGGGGGGAAAAGTGGAAATTAAGATCTGCTCCGTTTGCTTCCAAGGCGGCTGGCGCGCTCAGGAACTGCACGGCTGCATTGATCTTCTCCAAGTGCACTTTGCAGCGCCCCCTCCTAGGCGAAGGGGGAAAGGATGCCGCTCCGACGCCTCCCTCCAGCCGGGAATGGAAGGAGTTCAGTCGCTCTGCTCCGCAAGATCTAAGAGCAGCTCGGCTTTTGTGCCGAGCGAGGGGCGGTGGTGCTGCTGGCTGCCGCCTGGGGTGGTCTGGGCCAGCTGGGAACTTGCCTGGGTCCTTGCGGCGGAGCTGCCGTGCGCCTAATGAGGCTGCTGGCAGGCAGGCACAGAGCGAGCAGGGCTGTTCCCCCTCCTCGCGGTGGAGCTGCTGCGCGGATGGCTCGGTCCAGGCAGCAAATGGACAAGCAGCTCTCTTTCTCCCCCCCCCCCCAAAGTTAATGAACAAATTGCAGCAGCGAGAAGCGGTGTGTGTGTGTGTGAAACTGATCAGGGGGCAGGGCGCCTGGCTGCAGAGGCAGGAAGGGACTCACCGAAAGGGGGCCGAAAAAGGAAAACGGAGGGAGGGATCAAATCTCAAGAAAGGAGGGCAGAGTCAAGGGGGAGCTCAGGACCGCTTTGCTACAGGTGCTGCTGCTGCTGCTGCAAACTCCAGATGTAGGAAGTTTGGGCGAGGACGCCAATGCAAAAGACCATCATTTGGAAACGCAACTGGTCCTTGCATCATTTGCAGCAACGTTTTAAAAAACGAAAGCACCCAGCAGTTTGGAGATGGGGCTGCATCCAAACAGCCTCCAGGCGCAGAGGTCGGGGGCGCCGTCATGTGCTCCTTTCCCCGGGCTTGGTTGCAAGATAGCAGAAGCAGAGAGGAAGGCTTGGCTCTTGAAAAATGGCCGGAGGGGTTAGGGGCAAGCAAGCCCAGAGCGGGGTGCGGAAGATTGGGCTTGCAAAATCGAGGCAAAAAGTAGGGATGCGATTGAACAGGGAGGACACCCAAACGAACATGCAGAAAGGAGTTACCAAAAGATCTGGAGCAGGGCGGGGGGCGGGGAAGAGAGGTGTTAAAGCAACAGCAGCCTGTCCTCTAACTACATCGTAATACGAAGGTACCGATTTCAGAATAGTAACTTGCCCCGCCCTGGATACATTAAACATGCTGAATAATTAATTGCTGGGGAAACAGATATTTTTGTCTGATGGTGAGAGGATGCTTAAGGGTAGGCAAGCTACCTGGCAGATGCCCAAAGTAACCTAGAATGTATGCCTGCAGCTGCTGCTTATTAGTGTAACACCACTTTTGAACCACAAATGAGGAGGGGGGGGGGGAGACTTTGCTCAACCTATTAGCTTTCCCAGCAAGCCATCAATACTCAGCTAAAAGCCCCAGCAAAAATGTTGCATGCATTGTGGAATGGAAGCACTTGAGTGCCTCAGCCACTTCTGTTGCATAATGCCAACACCATCTTTGCAGTTCCCTCTGGGTACAATTTCTTCTTTGGGGTGGTGGTGGTGGGGAAGTTGGATAAACTTTCTACACTGGGACCTGCCCCCCCCTTTTTTGGAATATGCTGCAAGAAGTCAACAGGGCTTACTCTCAAGTTAAGTGTACTGGGGATTTTCACAAGCCTTAAAAACAATATAAAAATCGGTGTTAGAAAACACCTACATCATACAGGCACGCTCATCAGAGATGAGTGCATATGCAGCAGCAAACCCAGCTTAGCTGCTGGGTAGCAAGGGAAATGGCTCTACTAGCTTGGGTGAAGATCAATCCACAGGAATGCTTTTCGGCTTCTGAAAGTTTCAGATAACATTATACATTGCTTGCCCAGGAAGCATTACTTAAAAACTCTGCAAATGTTATGTTTATGTTCCCGAAAAACCCTAAGAGCAGCTACTTAAACCACTCAGTATTATGGAGCCCTAAATGAATGCACACACCAGTAAGAATATGTTCGTATCTGCAAGTATCCAGTCCAGGAATTCCAAAAGTCTCTGTAATGAGAAATAAATATAAGGAACTAATGGTTCCAGAGTAGCTTGCAAGCTGCATCTCTGCAGGATTTAATGTTCTGAGGCCCCTTATCCCATTCCAAGAATCTGGAAGGTGAGTAATTCAGCCATATGTCTGCATCATGTTCAATTCCATAATTCCCCACCCTCAGATATGCCATAACTGCTCTTTCCCTTAAGGGAGGCTACAAGAGTCACCTCCCCTCAACTTGTCTCCTTCCAATCTGGAGTCGTGAGAAGCACAGTGATTCATACAAAACTTACAAAATTCTTACTCTTTCACACTGTTATAGATTGCCAATTAGATTTCTGTAAATAGGATTATCACTGTGGGGTGCCTTAAGGCAATACCTGGCCAGAGTTTTGGACTTGACAAGGAGTGTTATTAGTCTGGGATATTCAGGTATTGCATCTGCATGGGAACTGTTGGAAAAATCATACTTCATAATAGCTAGGAAAGTTCTGAAAGAGAGCACTGCCACCCCCCTTCACCCCTAGAGCCACTAGGGCAGTGTATAATCTAGGTCTGTGCATGGCAGTTGAGAAGTGAGAGGCTAAGAGGCAGCAAGAGCTAAATTTTGGGACTCTGAACATTTTGGGGGGGCTCCCTCTCTCTGGAGAACTGGTATGAGGCAGCAGATCTGGCTAGTGCTTGAGGGAATTTAAACTGTGCCTCTACCTATGCTCAACCTGTGTATCTGTAAATAAATGAAAATATTGCAGAATGCCATAAGACCTCCTTCCAAAGGAAGCACTGTGCTATTGGACCTTCTCAACCCCCAGAGATGTGGAGTGGTCAGAACACTTATCACTATCATGTATAACTTTTCAGGAGTAAAAGGGAGGTTTGGCTGGTGCCTTCAATATATACCTTCAAATGCCAGGCGAAAACATCCCTCTTCAGCCAGGCCTTTGGCTGATTAACATCCTATAGTACCCTTTAAAATGTGTTTGTGGGAGGGGCAGGGGTTTATTGGTTTGTTTTGTTCTTGTTTTTATTACACATGTTGAGTTTTTATCTTGTATTTTTATGCTGTGAACCACCGTGAAATCTACTGATGTAGGGGAAGAAGAAGAAGAAGAAGAAAGTATACTTACCTTATGGTGAGGAAGTATGCTTTGACTATCACAAGTTTGGAAAATATTTCTCTTGCTGGCCTGACTGCTGATGCAAAACAAACCTAATGATGACATCAGTAACTTTACTGTCACTATTTGTCAGCAGCTCCTCTTGCTTTTGGACCACAAGTCTATCCAATTTTCAAAGCAACAGGTTTTTGAGTGCTGCATTGGAATTGCACACAGGGTACACCATGTGCCAGATGAGCAATATCAGGTGATACTGCTGTGCCTGAGTCAGTGATTACAAAAATGTAGAACAGTCTTTTCTCATAACCAGGCAGCAATCTCTTCTTCCAATAAAACCAAGCTACCAGGAGTTAATGATGGCTTAAAAACAAATGGAGCATTTGCTCTGCCTTGTTACACTGTGGGTTGTGATCACTCCCTTCTCTGTGTATGCCTTGGAATGTTCCCTTTTTGGTTTCACTTTCATTTTGCCATCACTCCTGTGTTGTAGTGATTCCTTCACTTGCTCTGTTGGCCAAGTCTTCTCTCTGTCTGGAATAAATGAAGGAGGTTGTGTTAGGTATCTTTATGGCTGTAGGCAGTTTGCTGCTTCTGTGATTCCTCATGCAAGCACATAGAATCATAGAGTTGGAAGAGACCACAAGGGCCATCCAGTCCAACCCCCTATTTTTTCTTTAGAAAAAGCCCCTATTTTTTCTTTAGAACAGCCATTGTGGCTTCCTTTGTATGCAACATATAGTCTGCCCCCAACCGCAACTCTCTGTTATGGTGTTTTCATCAGCCAAGCCCATGGCAACTTTGCCCTCCTTGAAATATCTAAAGGCTGGAGTGACTTTCACTTCTTCAAGGAACACCTAGTGAACCTATTGACTGATCAGGGTTTATGAGCCTTTTGATTACTTTAGCCCTACTTTCCTCCTTCCCACCCATGTGTGTTGTGTGTTTCACATTGCAAGTCTGAAGGCAAGAACTGTCTCCTTACTGTTTTTTGCAAGCTACTCTGGGACCCCTCTTTTGGAAAAAGAGCAGGGTGAAAATGCTTTAAATAAACAAATTAAACACACACACACACCACAAAATCAGTAGAAAATGAGGACTTCATTCACGACACATTAAAAACCAAACGGAGAATAACAGAAAATCTAATCACAGACTATCTGAAAGCAGTGCAGACATTTTCTGCAATGATCACAGCCATGTATCTGCTAATATCATCCTGTATGCCAGGGGTGGCCAACTCCCAATAGACTGTGATCTACTCACATAGTTAGAAACTGACAGTGATCTATCCCCTTTTGGGGGGTTCAGCTCAAAGTTGTTGAGCTTTTTTTTAGGGAGAAAGCCCCCTTCCCCTTTTTGGGGGGTGTGGTGCAGGGCAAAAATGTTGAGCTTTTCTTAGGGGAGCCAAAGTTGTTGAGCTTCTTTGGGGGGAGCCAGTGATCTACCAGTGATCTACCACACCACAGGCGGCCAGTGATCTACCGGTAGATCACGATCTACCTGTTGGGCATGCCTGCTCTATGCCTTCAGTCTACTGTGTTTATGTGCCATTTAATCAGATCCAAAAGCTCCCATGGTTGGTCAATTCTCAGCCAATTTCATCATGTAGTAATGCCTGTGTTTCTTGAGCAACTGAGGCATGGTAGGCAACTATACAGCCACCCATGATATATTTGTCTGACCAGTTAAACCGAGCTCAAGCAGTCTGAAAAGCCAATAAACCTCAAAGCTGCCCTAACAAATAATGAAGTTTGTTACTGACTCCATTTCTGGATCTCCAGCCTACATCCACAGACTGTGCTAGGCTCTGCATTGATCCACCAAGTTCTCTTCTGGCTCTACATAGGACTGACAACTCATCCTGAACCGCAACTCAATCCCGAGAGGCTAGTTATTGTTTACAACAGAAGTTTGGGACAGGTGGTAGCTCACTGGCAGAGTGCCTGCTTAGGAGTCAGAAGATCTCAGGGCCATTCCCCAGCAAGTTCAATTTCTGCTGCATTTCCCCATCCAGGTAATGCCGAAAATGTACCTTGATTTGCTAACCTTCACATCCACAACCCCATGCAAAGTAGCCAACCTGTGGCGAAGTCTCCCCTGCCATACCTTTCATAAATAGCCGTAATCAATCAAGTCTGTTTCAGCTTCCTTCAATTTTGTTTTAGAAAGCAACAACAAGCATCATTTCCATTAATAGAAAATATTAGTCCATCCTGCAGTGCTTACCTAAGTAGCAAAAACATTAAACTTTGGAAGCATGAAATATAAATGATCTATATTGAGCAGTGAGGTCACTGCTGAATCATAGTCCCAGTCAAACGTAGGTCATAATCAAAGTACTAAAAAGCCTGCAGGTCATCATCTGGTCAAAACCTCTGCTCTACACAGAGATGGGCACTAAGAGGCCCATTGACTTTCCCAAGGTAGAGCATACCTCATCTGCTCGGAGAGAATGGATTGCTGGTTGGTTGAGGGAGCACACCAGAAGGAAACGGAAGCTCCCTGTAGTTCACAGAAGCATTCTTGAATCCAGGATAAAGCTATATCTGTGGGAGGTACAGTGCACAGAACCAGAAGAGACAGCCTTGCTTCCAGGAACCATGATGGAGTGACAAGGATTTAAGCCAATGTGACTGCAAGCGTGGAGCGATGAATTTTCATGCATTCACATTTTGCACAAATGGCTTCCCGCAGTCTCCTTAAAAAAGAAAAGGAAAAACAGCCCAGAGTGAACTCAGCAACAATATTATTCATTTATACTACCACTGTGATCCTTGGATGAAAGGTGGTACCGGTATATAAATTTAATTAATAATAAAAATAACATTGAATAACAATGTATTGGGGTGGGGTGCCCAAAATACTTCACTTTATTCCATTCATAAATAAAACAACCAACTAGTAATACAGAACAGCAGTTGGAAGGTCAGGCCGAACAACAAAAATATAGGGGCTCACATAAAAGGCCACTGAGTGGCTACGTTTGCATGTAATCATAATCCAAGAAAAATGGCTTTGTAAACCAAGCCAGATTTGCTTGCTGGTCTAAAACCATTCTTGTTGGCTTATGCATCCTGGCTTATTAGGGCAAAGCAAACCACAACCCAAGGCTCAGACATAATGCTAAGCTATCCTCTTTCTGCTTTACCTGCCTGCACCTAAAGAGAAGCAAAGTGAGGAGTTCATGCACCGTGAAGTTTGTTAAGCCAAGCTTCTTGGCTTACTGTTACAGGCTAACATGGGTGGTGAGTTAATGGTTGAGCTGAGGTCTAGTCCTTACGGAGGTTATAAGTCTGAATTTCAGAACCTACCATGCCACAGTTCAGAACTGTGGGTAGCAGCTCACATGATCGTATGTTCCTGCTTTCTAAAACATTATCTTCATAAATAAAACTAGCATGTTAAGAAGGAGGCTAGGCCAGCGCCTCTGTCTTGAAATCAGCTTTCCAGCTATCTATTTGTTGCTTTCCAAGAAACGTTCCGTCTTCTAACCAAGGCTATCTCTACCATGTAGGAAAACTGTTCCCACTATCTACAAAACACTGTTGCTCACCATCCTCTGCTCACACCTAACTTCTAGAAAACAGAGCTCTCTCTGCTTCTTTCCATCATGTTATATAGCAAAATAAAAAATCACACCCTCCAAATTACAAAGATAAAAGATATTGCAAAACGATGGCTGCTAATTTTGCCCATTGGTTTGCAGATTGGCAGATGACATAACCCACAAATCCAAAGACTTCCTGTGCTGTGTTGGCTCCATACCCCAATCAACAATGAGAACAGCATG
Source organism: Lacerta agilis (assembly GCF_009819535.1). Lineage (NCBI taxonomy): Eukaryota > Metazoa > Chordata > Lepidosauria > Squamata > Lacertidae > Lacerta > Lacerta agilis. The sequence goes on along the minus strand of NC_046316.1, from coordinate 17,267,811 downwards.
AAGGAAATTTCTCTACATTTCCAGTCCTGCTGAGCTGCCTTACTTGAAGGCCCCAGTCTGGCCCCACCACAGAGAAACGTCCCTGCCTTCCCCCAGGTTATGCCCTCTAATGTTTTCTGGATACACGATGTCAGTAGGGCCCAAATACTCTAGGCTGCATTTCCATATTCTTTCATGAGACAACGCCCCATTGAATTCCATGAGACTTACTTCAAAATTGACATAGGCTGCAGTCCTGTGCATACATACTGAAAGTCCCACTGAACAAAGTGAGCATTCTAGGGTTGCATTGCTAAATGGCTTAAGAAAGCCACCCACACCATTAACCTTGAAGGCTTTAATTTAAGTTGTGTCCTTGGGTAAGGAAGCCCAGGGTCCTTACAAATGCTGAAAGTGCTCATATAAAATAGTTTTTTGCATTCAAGCAAGACTTGCTTGCTTATTTTTGCATGATGGGAATCTGTAGAGACAGTCTGAGAGCTGGAAATTAACAGAGCAGGAAAGGTAGGAACTAATGAATCTCTATCAGGATAATAATGTAGGAAAGACAACACACAGGCAAAATATGCCTCAGATCAATGGTTTGTGTAGAAATGTTTTACCCTCAATTGATCTTGTTCTTGAATTTTTTTTTAAGAATATCAACCCATAAATGAATCAATATGGGTGCCATCTAAAAACCAAAGAACAATTGAATGAAACGAATGAAAGGGCTTTTTAAAGTCATGGAGACCAATACATTTGGGCTGAGGCAGGGTTGGCTCACCCATGAGGCGAGGTGAGGTGACCGCCTCAGGCTCTACAGAGGCAGCAGATCTAGCCACCAATGAATGCACTGCTGCTGCCGTAGTGGCAGCAATAGCTGCAGTGCACTCCTTGGTGGTCAGACCTCTCCCTGCCCCCACAGTTCCACCTCTACAGTGGCCTCTTGGCCAATAGGAGGCGCTGTGAGTCTCCTCCCACTCTTGTTCCCAATGTAGATCTTTATTCCCCCCCCCCACTTGTTCCTGGTGTAGCTATTCATTTACCCCTTCTTCCCTGGCGGGAGAGGGGGCGCCATTTTGTGATTCGCCTCAGGTGCCAACAAGTCTTGAGCTCTGGACAAAGGTCCTAGAATTTTTCATCCCAAAACTTTTTAAACAACTACCATAATCAGAGCCAGCCCAAGACATTTTACTGCCTGAAAACACAATTTAGCAAAACAGCATGCCAGAGTTTATACTGAGCCTAATAAGGCCTCAGGCCTAATGTTTATTTCAAGTTTGGGTTGCCCCCAGAAGTTTGAACGACGTGCAAAGCAAACCTAAGTGGGCTGGTGAAGTGGCCGATGACCCAAAGCTCTGCTGTGGATGGCTTGGGTGTTTTTTTGCCCATATTTCAACTTTCTCTCACTGTTGAGAGAGAGGGAATGGGGGAGCGGATTTGGGGTTCATGGTTGTGCTCATGGTTATGTAGTTATTTTCCTACAACTTATACCTCAAGACCAAGCAGTTTTGGATCTGGTCACAGTACTTGGATGGGGGGGATCAGTAAGGGCCCCCCATATACAATGTCCTGAGAGCCACGAAAGAAAGAAAACAGAATAACAGTGTGTTGTTGTTGTTGTTTTTCAAAAAGGTGACAGCAGAAGACTCGGTGGAATTACTCAGGGAATCTAAACGGGATAGTTTTTAATGTTTCATTATTGAAGTGTTTGTCACAGGGGAGAGTTCCTCCCCCTGCTCTGAGATATGAAGGCTGCGCTATCGATTAGGATTCATCATTGAATTTTGACAAACTCTTTGTCACACTGTAACTCGTTTTGTGATAAATAATATCTTGCTAAGGAAAGATGAGACAACAGTAATAGAACAGATGGGTTCAATCTTTTCAGCAGAGACTTGGAAAAAAGACAATGAAAGGAAATGTATTGTAGTAGAAGGGAAATCATTCTTGTGAGAAGAATTATTTTCATTCAAAATGTCCTTAGTAGTCAGGCTAACTGAGCATTTTAAAGTAATTCTCGCTGTCAGTAAACAGACAGTTTTAAGTATGCATACACTGAAATGATTCCATATGTGCAAATGAATAACTGCTATTTCCCACCCTTTAGGAGAGATAGCAAACATTTTGTGGGTCTCCGTCCACCTGGCTTGGCGCTACCAGCTCCACCATATTCCCCATGAAACCAAGTTGCTCCTCTTCCCTCACTCCTACACCACAACACCTGCACAATTCCTTTGGTGTCTACTCACTGCAAGGAAACATTCGAAATCCGTCCAATTTCCTTGAAAGCAGCCTATCCTTTTGACATTGCACAAGGCCAAAGTACCTCCTTGTCATCTCATCACAATCTTTGGAGTCTCTTCTTCACCCTCAGTAAATCAGAAGAACTTTAAGTGATTCCAGACTGTTGCTATTTAGGGGTGGTGTTCAATCATATGCCAGCAAATTTGGGTTACGAAATTATGGTTTACTGCATACCTTTCCCAGAAGATGGGACTTTTTGCTTGAAGGAAAGTGATGAGGAAATTCAAGGAAATGAAACCTGCTTTGCTGCGATGTCGTCTAGCCTCCCCAGATATAAATCAAGTGATTGCTCATTAAATAGCTGTCACCTTCTCTCTGCACAAACAAATCAGTATGAAATGTCATTAAACAGGCCATCTGGAGGTACCCTTTATGAGGTGATAGGGATTCCCAGTTCTAGACTTGTGTACATTGTTGAGAACCATAAGAATATCATCTCAGGTTGTCCTTAAAAATGTTATACTCTTTGAACTGAAGCATTGTGAAGAAATATTTTTAAAATCAGCACAAAATTGTAAAATGGCAGCCCTCATTTATTTTATCTGTAAGAACAAAACCCATTGCTTAATTCTACAACAATGTAATGTGTGCCCCCCCAAAATAATAATAATAATAATAATAATTTATTATTTATACCCCGCCCATCTGGCCGGGTCTCCCCAGCCACTCTGGGCGGCCTCCAACAAATATCAAAATACAATACAGAGTCACAAATTAAAAACTTCCCTAAACAGGGCTGCCTTTAGGTGTTTCCTGAATGTCAGGTAGTTGTTTATTCCCTTGACTTCTGACGGGAGGGCGTTCCACAGGGCGGGCGCCACTACCGAGAAGGCCCTCTGCCTGGTTCCCTGTAGTTTTGCTTCTCGCAGTGAGGGAACCACCAGAAGGCCCTCGGCACTGGATCTCAGTGTCCGGGCTGAATGATGGGGGTGGAGACGCTCCTTCAGGTATACAGGACCGAGGCCGTTTAGGGCTTTAAAGGTCAACACCAACACTTTGAATTGTGCTCGGAAACGTACTGGGAGCCAATGCAGATCTCTCAGGACCGGTGTTATGTGGTCCCGGCGGCCACTCCCAGTCACCAGTCTAGCTGCCGCATTCTGGATTAATTGCAGTTTCCGGGTCACCTTCAAAGGTAGCCCCACGTAGAGCGCATTGCAGTAGTCCAAGCGGGAGATAACCAGAGCATGCACCACTCTGACAAGACAGTCTGCGGGCAGGTAGGGTCTCAGCCTGCGTACCAGATGGAGCTGGTAGACAGCCGCCCTGGACACAGAATTAACCTGCGCTTCCATGGACAGCTGTGAGTCCAAAATGACTCCCAGGCTGCGCACCTGGTCCTTCAGGGGCACAGTTACCCCATTCAGGACCAGGGAGTCCCCCACACCCGCCCGCCTCCTGTCCCCCAAAAACAGTACTTCTGTCTTGTCAGGATTCAACCTCAATCTGTTAGCCGCCATCCATCCTCCAACAGCCTCCAGGCACTCACACAGGACCTTCACCGCCTTCACTGGTTCTGATTTAAAAGAGAGGTAGAGCTGGGTGTCATCTGCATATTGATGAACACCCAACCCAAACCCCCTGATGATCTCTCCCAGCGGCTTCATATAGATATTAAAAAGCATGGGGGAGAGGACAGAACCCTGAGGCACCCCACAAGTGAGAGCCCAGGGGTCTGAACACTCATCCCCCACCACCACTTTCTGAACACAGCCCAGGAGGAAAGAGCGGAACCACTGTATAACAGTGCCCCCAGCTCCCAACCCCTCTAGCCGGTCCAGAAGGATGTTATGGTCGATGGTGTCAAAGGCCGCTGAGAGATCCAGCAGAACCAGGAAACAGCTCTCACCTTTGTCCCTAGCCCGCCGGAGATCATCAACCAGCGCGACCAAGGCAGTTTCAGTCCCATGATGAGGCCTGAATCCTGATTGGAAGGGATCCAAATGGTCCGCATCTTCCAGGCGTGCTTGGAGTTGTTCAGCAACCACCCGCTCAATCACCTTGCCCAAGAATGGTAAATTTGAGACTGGGCGATAGTTGGCCATATTGGCCGGGTCTAGAGATGTTTTTTTAAGAAGCGGTTTAATGACCGCCTCTTTCAGCGGGTCTGGAAAGATTCCCTCGCAGAGGGAAGCATTCACCACCGCGCAGAGCCCATCGCCCAGCCCTTCCCGGCTAGCTTTTATAAGCCAGGATGGGCAAGGATCTAGGAGACAGGTGGTCGGTTTCACTCGTCCAAGCAGCCTGTCCACATCCTCGGAGGTAACAGATTGGAATTGATCCCATGAAACATGACTAGACAGGGCTCTAGCACTCTCCCGCCCCGGCCCTGCTCCCACGGTGGAGTCTACCTCCTTCTGAATCTGAGCGACTTTATCTGCAAAAAACTTTGCAAAAGCATTGCAGGAGATCTTGGGGTCCCTACCAGACCCCGGTGACAAAGGTGGTTCTGCTAGGTTGCGAACCACCTGGAAGAGTCTCCTGCTGCTGTTTTCTGCAGATGCAATAGAAACAGCGAAGAAGGTCCTCTTCGCTGTCGCCATTGCCACTTGGTAGGCTCGAAGTTGAGCTCTAACCCGTGTCCGGTCTGATTCAGAATGAGTTTTCCGCCACCGGCGCTCTAGCCGTCTCAGCGACTGTTTCATCGCCCTCAGCTCCGGGGAATACCACGGAGCTGTCCGGGCTCCATGCAATCGGAGAGGACGCTTCGGAGCCAGACAGTCAATAGCCCTGGTTAACTCCGCATTCCAGCGGGCCACCAGGGAATCAACTGAAAGGCCATCAACATGGGATAATGCATCCCCTACCACTCTCTGGAAGCCAATTGGATCCATTAAGTAGCGGGGGCGGACCATCTGAATCGGTCCCACCTCCCTGCAGAGGGGAAGGGTCGCAGAGAAGTCCAGTTGCACCAGGAAGTGATCTGACCATGGCACTTCTTTTGTTTCACTTTTACTTAGTGTCAGATCACCAACATCCATAGAGGTAAACACCAGGTCTAAGGCATGTCCGCGGCTATGAGTTGGACCAGACTTATTCAGGGACAGCCCCATGGAGGCCATGCTTTCCACGAAGTCCCGAGCGGCCCCTTGTAAGGTCGTGTCGGCATGGATGTTAAAATCCCCTAAGACAACCAAACTAGGTGTCTCCAGGAGCATATCCGCCACGACCTGAAGCAGCTCGGGCAGGGAATCCTTGGTGCAGCGGGGAGGTCGGTACACCAAAAGGAATCCTGTACTGCCCCTATTGCCCAACTTCCAGAACATGCACTCAGAAAACTGGGTCACACACACCCAGGAAAAAAACCCACACACACCCAGGAATGAAATCTGATATTTTTCTGTAGGCTGCTTTCTATAACTAATCACACTTGTATCTCACCCTTCCTCCAAGGAGCTCAGATAGCTTGTATGGGTTTCTTCCCCATTCTCACAAAAAGACTGTGAAGTAAGCTGGGCTGTAAGATAGTGACTGGCCCAAGGTCTGCCTATGAGCTTCATGGATGAATAAGGATTTGAAAGAAGAAGAAGAAGAAGAAGAAGAAGAAGAAGAAGAAGAAGAAGAGTTTGGATTTGATATCCCGCTTTTCACTACCCGAAGGAGTCTCAAAGCGGCTAACATTCTCCTTTCCCTTCCTCCCCCACAACAAACACTCTGTGAGGTGAGTGGGGCTGAGAGACTTCAGAGAAGTATGACTAGCCCAAGGTCACCCAGCAGCTGCATGTGGAGGAGAGGAGACGCGAACCCGGTTCCCCAGATTACGAGTCTATCACTCTTAACCACTACACCACACTGGCTCTCTCACTGGCTTCATTAAATGATTTGAGAACTCATTTATTTCTGCACTGTCAGTGCAGATCAATCAAATCATTGTACTTTTGTTTTTAAAAATTACACAAGTTGCCTTGTATAATGCTGTGTTTTAAATGCTGAAGCTGTTAATAGGTGCTTGCTAATTTTGATCACAGACTTTGCTCTGCACCATGATAACTGCAGTGCAACACACTGAGAAATTTCCTTACATTCCTGTAATGTACTCAGTTTTGTCTTAAATACGCTGCCAAAATAAATTTTCGTTGGTTCATCCAATGCCAATAATTTACATTTATGAGCGTTTGCTGTGGCTCATTAAAATGTTAATCCCTTTATTGTTATTGTATTGTCACTAAGTTTTTGATGCAGAACTAATAAACCTGACCTGAAACCTGTACAGTTAGATGTTTGTGGAATAACAATCGTATTTTGGCTCCCACAGCTTATGACCATAAGAAACATGCAATCATCCTGATCTAGCAAGAAGAATTGTCACTGTGTTCACCAGAACTCATGAAGACTAATTGCATAGGAAGCTTTACTACTGCCAACAGCAAACAGTTGCACGAGGTAGCTGTGAATAGAAAACACCACTAGCTCATTTAGGGATGAATATAGAGAGCATCCATATGATGAATCCTTGTGGGAATTCAAATGTGCGTCCTTTGATAATCTAAAAACAAAACAAAACCCTAAACATCACTTGGATCACATGAATGCACCACAAACTACCATTTTATAGACACACCCTGCTCACTGCTAATAGCTATTTGAAATACATGCTTGTTACTTCTCCAACATCTACACCAAGTCACATATACCCTTTAATTATCATTAAAGGAATCTTCCACCTCTTTAACTCAATGCACGTTACATTACATATATTTACAGTGCTCTTTTCCCACTTTAAATGTCACCACCCTTTTCTCCAGCCCATATAGATTCAGATACAATCCCACATGTATCTTTTTTGATGGGTTCACCCACCCACCCACCCAACCCACTGCCCAGTTTGCCTGCTCTTTTAACAAGAGGTTTTAATACGCTGTTTTTGTTGCTAAGCTTTATCGTTTGTGGTATTTTATTACCGTTATATTAAACGCACCCTGGGATTATGAATTGATAAAAGAGTGTGACAGAAATGGAATAAGTAAACAAATGAAATTTCCTTCACCATTCCTTCTCTTTAGCACTGATACCCCTGTGCTCTTCAGTGAAATCGATACTGTCAGGTGAAAACGGAGAGACGTCCGTGCTGGTCAAAGTGACTAGGTTTCCTCACCACACTTCTGTATGGGGGAAGAAGTTAAGGTGTGGAAAAGCCACTCTTAAATATATTTGGCTCTACAGTGGGAATGGTGGGATGAGGACTAAAAATGTGCCAACAGTATGGGAGAGGCTTAAAATGTCTTTAGGTGATGTGTGTTTTTTTTAACCCACTTGGGTAACAAGCTCATTAGGGGGGGGAACTTAGGGATTCCATGAGGTAATGTAACACGTAAATTTATGCCTCACTAAAGCAGTGCTGAGTACACTGTGACAGCTAAAAACAAAGAACTTTGCAACCACAAGAGAGAGATCCCATTTTCTGCTTCTCTAGAGGGTTACAGAATTAAGGGCAAAATGATCTTGGTACAAGGCATACCAGATTAGATTTTGCATTGCACATTTAAAGCGGTATCATACCACTTCAAAGAATCATGGCTTCCCCCAAAGAATCCAGTGAACTGAAGTTTGCTAAGAGTGCCGAGAGTTGTTGGGAGGCTCCCATTCCCCTCACAGAGCTACTATTTTCAGGGTTCTCTGTGAAGAATGAGGGATCATTAAGCCGCTCTGCAATTTGTAGCTCTGTGAGGAGAATGTGTGTCTCACTACCAGGGTCAGCCCACCCACATGAGGCAAGGTGAGGCGACTGCCTCAGGCGGCAGGATCCACAGGGGCAGCAGATCCAGCCTCCAAGGAATACATACCGTGGTATGAATTGACCATTTCCTCAGGAGGCTTGCTAATGCTAATGCTGCCTCTACAGTGGTCTCTTGGTGAATAGAAAGCACTGCTGCTGCCCTCCCACCAAACACGACGGATGAGGGGGCCAGGCCAGTGTGACTTCAGCATGTGTACATGATGTCAGGCTGCTGCAGAATTTGGAAAACAAATGAACATTTTGGGGGGCCCTCCCCCCTCCCCAATGGCACACCTGCCTCCCACCCTTGTTTGCCATGTAGATCTTTATCCTCCATGTTCCTGAAGTAGATCTTCATTCTTCGCTTCTTCCCTGCTGGAAAGGGGGTGGGGGTGGGACACACAAACTTTTGTGGTTCTCCTCAGGTGCCAAAATGTCTTGGGCCAGCCCTGCTCCTTAAAACTCTCAGCACCCTTAACAAATACTATGTAAGTTTGTGGACATCAGAGTTTGGAATTAGAAAGGAACCTGGGGAGCGGGAATCCACAAGGAACAGAACTGGGGAAGGGGAATTGAGACCAAAGAATTTGGTTTCTTTGCTCTCTTTCTGTTCCCTACAACTAATCAATCACTGGAGGTGTGGATGGAGCTGAGACTATGCCTTCTGTGCTATCCACCCCACTCATGTCAGCAGCACTAAATGAGCCCTCCCTTCCTGAAGTGATGGTTGGGGAGAAAATGGGTTGGCCGCAGAGAAAGTGTGCCAAAGTGTGTTTCTGGCCCCATCCCATGTTTGGCATCGCCAGTGTCTGCACAACTGCCATCCAGAGACACAGGCAAGTGCAACTAAAGTAACTGTGCTAAACCCAAACTCTAGGAACTTTTTAAGAACTTACATTGTTCTGCCAAGCCTATGACTGAGCAGACCACTATATATATTATTTTCACTGCAAAGGTTTTAAGGCCTTATTGCTGTTTTATTTTATTGATTTCCTAGTTTTTATTGGACTTAGGAAGTATTTATAGTCTTGACTGATATTTTAGGCATGATTTTTATTGTTGTAAGCTGCTTTGAGAGTCTTAGCAGGCTAGTTAGTGCAAAACAATATATTTTAAATCCTAGTATAAACTAGAAGGTGTTTTGAGTGCAAACATATGAACAGATTGCCTATACAGTGGTACTTTGGTTGTCAAACTTAATCCGTTCCGGGAGTCCGTTTGACTCCTGGAACCGTTCGAAAACCAAGGTGTGGCTTCCGATTGGCTGCAAGAGCTTCCTGCACTCAATTGGAAGCCGCATCGGACATTCAGCTTCCAAAAAACGTTCGCAAACCGAAACACTTACTTCTGGGTTTGCGGCGTTCAGGAGCCAAGCCGTTCAACAAGCAAGGTACCACTGTAGAAGTAGACTTTGTTTGGACAAATATATTGATAGCTGAAATAAATTTAGAATAATAGAATCATAGAATCATAGAGCTGGAAGAGACCACAAGGGCCATCCAGTCCAACCCCCTGCCAAGCAGGAAATACCATCAAAGCATTCCTGACAGATGGCTGTCAAGCCTCCGCTTAAAGACCTCCAAAGAAGGAGACTCCACCACACTCCTTGGTAGCAAATTCCACTGCCAAATAGCTCTCACTGTCAGGAAGTTCTTCCTAATGTTTAGGTGGAATCTTCTTTCTTTTAGTTTGAATCCATTGCTCCGTGTCTGTGTTTAAATGGAATACAGTAGGTTATTAGCAACTATGGATAATAATATGACACATCTATTCAATAATCTATAGAAATGAATTTGATGTTACATAATGTAAAACGATTCTGTGAGGTAGGTTAGGCTAAGAGATGGTGACTGGCCCAAGGTCACCCAGTGAGCCTCATGGCTGAGTGGAGATTCAAACCTTGGTCTCCCAGGTCGTAGTCCAATACTCTAACCATTACACCACACTGGTTCTCATATCCCCTGGTGGCAGTTTAGATCTAGTCCTTTTCAGTTACAGTAGTTCACACACTGAAGGGTTGGATCAGACTAAGTCAGCTGATTTTGGCCACAAATTAGTCAGGACCTAAGCTCTCGGTGATGTGGGCCAAAATCCAGTTCATTTAGCTTTCGTCAAGCCAACAATTCCAAAGAGATCCAATTTGGTGTTGAATTGTGACCAAAGCATAGAGCAATGAAATGTGCAGAAATTAAGTGGTGACTGCATATACATGAAATGGTTTTTTTTCCCCTTTACAGAAATAGGAATTCAGTCTAACTGAGTAAAATCCATGAGGAACAGAGCTAACAAACTACTGATCATCAATATTATTTATGTCCACGAACATAAAGTTCATAAAGGAAAGATAACATCTTCTGGAATAAAATTTAATTTTGATACTATAGGAATTAGTATAAAAATATCAGACTGAGGACTTACAGGGGGCTAACCTGTAAGTTAACACGCAATAGGTTCTATTATTTCTTGAAGCTGATTTACATTCTTCACCATATGTTTCAAAAACTTAATCAATAAAAGATTAGACTGCCTTTAAAAAATCCACAGCCATGCTAAAACGCATCTGTTAAAATATATGGTGCTCTGATGATTAAAAATAAAGAGAGAATACTTGTCTGCAACCAGGTCATATCTCAGTCTTAAGAGGAAAAGAAGACTAGCAAGGCCTTATTTGTGTGGTTCTTCTTCTTTTTTTAAGATAACAGACCAAAATCCAACACAGACCTACACTTGATTAAAGCCCATTGAAACAAATGGGTTTAAGTAAGCATAACTTTTTGTTGGATTCAGACAATAACATTCCTATATGTGCGTACACACACACACACACACACACCATAATCTCCAACTGCCCCCAACATGCGAGGACCATCACTAAAACCCTTAAGGCACCACGGCTTCTCACTACGTTATACACAGTCCAGAATTTCGCAAGTGGTGAAAGGGTGTGGGGAAGGGAGGAGGACCCGTAGAGAGGGGAGGGGCGCCAGCTGCTGCCTCTGTACTCCTGCACTCTGCCAGCCAGTACTGCTCAACGCATCCAACTATAGTTGATTGCGGCAGCAGGAACAGCCTAAGGGGGCGTGGCTTGCGCAGGCACACGGATGCCCTCCGCCAGTCATAGCTGCAGACCATAGAAACTATTATGCTTGTGCAGAAGTGCCACCTTGAAAACATCTGGCACAGGTGCCTCTTCTGAAGCCCAAGGCAGGCAGTGTGGGATATTTAGTCAAACCAACAATTCAAGTTTTGCTAGATAACCACATGATTATCTATATATTCTCCTACCTGCCTGGACACAACCTCTGTCTCTTTTTCGTCACTTTCCACCAAGCCAGAAACGTGAGAATATCTGCTGAGTCTGAGCTAAATGCTCAGATTGCATTTTAAGCTAGACTTGTGTGTCTTTGTAACTGAATTACCATTTGAAGCCTGCCTGAACAAAGATGCAGTGTCTGTTACTCTTCAACAAGTATTCTGAGTGAATAAATGTTATTTTTACCTTTTACAAGACTGTGTGATTATTGTTTTAAGGGGGAGAAAAGGGAAAAATACCAAGATAATTCAGCCTGCCTTAAAACTTTTTGGATTACTTAAACTAAAAGGCTAAGACTAGGCTATCTGAGCTTACCTTTTAAGCTGCAAAGGGATGGCACTTTGCTGAACTCACAAACGGGAGGAAGGAAGGATAGTGTCTAATATCCTCTCCTAGCATCTACACATTCAACAGGCTGAAGGAAGCCTCACAGTTTAACAAATATCATCTAAGGCTCCAGCATATAACCAAGACAATTGCTTGAATGGCATTGTTACATACTCCACATGGTAACAGTTGTTGGGGCAGCTCAGCCAACCCTACCCTTTCCCCATATTTTCCATCAGCAGTGTGCATATGCTGTATTTTTCCATGTATAAGACGCCCCCCCCCCCCTATTTTGGGGGACTCCAAATTAAGAAAACACACCTCAGCACTACCCGTGTATAAGATGAGCCCCAATTTTAAACCTAATTTTTTGGTTAAAAACAAAACAAAACCGTACTCTTATTCACGGAAAAATACGGTATATGGGGTGCAGGGCAGGGGACACTGATGCAGAATAGAATGACCCTATTTTCATCTGAGGAATGTTGGAGAGTATGACACACAATAATATTTTATAAATAAGACAGACTTCCATCTGGGTCAATTGGCTGATAGCAGTTGATAAACTGATCTCTGTACATGCGGATATATTAGCCATGTCCCTCGAAGACATAAAAGCTGCGCCCTGCATAAATGGGCTTCCTCCAAACCTGGCCAACATTGTCACATGCTCATTGTGATTACACCACTATTCATGCTTTGTGAGGCATCTCAGCAAGTTCTGGATGTTTTCAGACTCACTTGGTGTCTGCCAGGCATGTGGAAAATCTTCCAGTTTTGATGCTGTTAAAACTCTGTATTTGGTCAGGGACTGTCTGTATTGGGCTTATCCCTCAGCCCATTTCCACATCAGTTTGGTGCAGAGTTCTCATTGCCCATTTCCCCTCCCTTTTTGAGTCTTTATATGAAAACAATCCCCGCAGTTTCATAACACAGTATTTGGCTTGGGTGAAAAATCGCCTCAGCATAAAGCAGGCATTAGCCAGACCAAGAAATCAATTCAGCAGTGAGGATTTTTATTATTCAATCATGTAAGTAATTAAAACCATTGATTGATGGTATGGCAACACAGCTGGAAGCTCTCTCACTCATGCCCCAGCAGAATGGTTTGCACCCCCTATTCTCATCTGCGAAACAGCACATGGGCCCACTGATCATATTTCCCTAACTTATACTGTACACATCTGCAACTCTCAGCAAAAACATGGGACCCAATAACTCAAGAAGCCATCTTATTAGGGATATAGACACCTGTAAATTAATGTACCACTACTGTGGAACTGTCATCAAATCATTTGAAACTGGAGAATTGTACATACTATTTTGGATAAAATGTTGTATAAAATGCTTTGGCGCAATATACACCAAGCTAACACACTACTGCATATCGCAGACAAAAATAAGGAAATTTCCCCAATTCCACTGCCTTGATGCCATCCACCCCCCCCCCCCCCGTATTTTGCTGAAAGCTGCTCTGGTTTTTGCTCTGCCATAGCCCATTGTGGCTTACTTTATAAGCAAAGAACGTGCATTTCAGTCAAAGACCAACCAGCAAAACATAACAGTCCTACAACAGGGCATCAACAGTTAAGAAAAAAACCTTGAGCTACAGCATAGGAGCTCTCAGCTTATACCCCGATTGGGGATGTTCTGGCCCTTCAGATGCTGTTAGACTAGAACTTCCATCAGCTCGGACCATGCTAGCTAAGGCTGATGGTAGCTGAGAATTCCCCATCCTTGGCTAGATCAAGGGAAGAGGCTAAAAACTGAAGACGTGAAACTCATGCCTACAACATTTTTGAAAAGCACCCCCCCCCCCCAAAAAATGGTGATAATAATTTGCCATGGATACATCATTTATAAATAAGTGGGGCAACTAAACCTTATGCTAGATCTATTAACTGTACTTATTGGGTTCATAAAATGTGTAGGTCCCTGCTTTAAAAAAAATGGTTATATTTTACAAGCATAAATATTGCAAAATATTGAGAAAGCCCTAGTAGCATTCCATCTATTGATATTTGGCTACCAGAATAGACCCAGATAGAAATGAATAAAGCCAACAAAAAATAAAAGAACTGGAAGGTTAATGTTTTGGTACTGTAATTATCCAAATTGTTTAGTCAAGCTGCACATATCATCTATGGTGTAGCTGTCTCTTATTTCTTTCCATAGACTGCAGCAGTACAACCTTGCAGCATGGAAACTAATTGCTGTGCTGTGAGCATCACTGCTGTATCTGCCTTCTGCCTTTTTGTAGCACTGTACCAGTCAGTATGATGATACAACAAGTCAGACTTGGATCTGAAACAAAAGAATTCCCGTGAACAGATGCTGGATATCAATGGAGTTTGGGTTGTGTCTTTTTACCTGAGTTTAAGCCAAGACGTATAAATCATCATTGCAGCTTTTTCGTTCCACTTCTTCTACTTCTTCCTGGCAATGCACTTAGACATGCAAAGTCTTAAAATGACGACATCTTCCTCTCCTGTGCGTTGACTTCAAGTAATTAAAGCTATAATAGGTCTCTCTGTGAGTTGTCAGCTTTTCAGGCAAGGCTTACTCAAAAACTGATGGTGGGGGTGGGGTGTGAGCATATATAAAGAGGGGCTGGGGAGGGGAAGAGAAAGGTTATATCAGGCCTATTTTAATATAATGAAAGAGAGTGGCATATTTCCAGATATAGTAACTAAGACCAATACAAAAAGAGAGGGTTTGGTTTGTTCTCAGAGGACAGCATCGAGATAACATTTGAATGTTATCATTTGAATTTGAATGTTTCACTCTGTTTTAGGCCCCTTCTGTTCTCCTCTTTCCCAACCTCAAAGCCAAACATATTTTTCCACATACGGAAATGCAGTAGACTCAGAGCCTCATTGGTCCCCATTATTGAAATACCCAATAGTCACTGAAAGTTGAGAAAGAGATTATAGATATCGGGGGTTTATGCTTTATTTCAACCTTTCATATGCAGCTGTAGAAAGCAGATCCAGCTGAGCCCAAGGGTGGTGTGTTCTTCTGCAATGGCTATTTCAAAATATCTGCTAAGGGATGCGAAATCATAATCCCAGCAAGCACTGGGACTGGATGCTAGAGGGACTGGGGGCTAGAGGAAGCACTGGGGACTCCTTCCTCTTCTGAGAAGATTCCATTCACCTTAGGCTTCGGGATCTGGTAGATCCTGGCACTGTGCTGGCATATGGCATGATTCTGTGTATATTCGTATGTGGTATGCTCCTGGGAGCATGTGGAGGGAGAGACTACCAGGACTTCATTTGAGTAGCAGTTCCTGGATTGACTCACTTGGTCCCTCAACCTGCAGGAACAGGAGGAGGAGGACTGAAAGACCGAAGACAAGAGTGTGCAGGGCCAGCGCATCCATTTAGGCGAACTAGGCAATTGCCTAGGGCGCCAAAATGGAGGGGGCGCTGGCCAGGCTTGGGCAGGACAGGCTAGCAGCAGCTTCTCCGCTGTAGCAGAGAGGTGCTGCTTGCCTCTCCACCCCCCGGCTCCCGCTAAAGCAGGCTTTGGCGGGGGGCGGGGGTGCCAGAAGGTGGTTCGCCTAGGGCGCAAGAAGCCCTAGCACTGGTCCTGAGTGTGTGGCTGAAGCTTAAGTTGTGCTGCATCATCACAATACAAAGTGCTTACTCTTTACTTGGCAGAAAAATTAAGGCAGGCAAACTTAACTTTCAGTTTGCTAGCTTTTTGGTGCCTGAGCGAATTTGTCAACATATGAATGCTTCTTTTAAACTGAAAGGGTTTTTAAAACCCTGGACAATGGGATCCCAGTGACTGGTGTAAATGTTTCTTAAACTTCAGTCATTTTTACTGTATCTGGATCTGAATTCTGTGGTCATGATAAAAGGTAGAAATAAAGTATAAAACAATGTATCCATCCTGCTGCTTAATTACAGTTTTTGACAGTTATCATAAGATGCCCATTGCTTTCCTTGACCTTGCAAACATGGGATAAGGACATATAGCCATACCCACTCTTCTTTGTGCTGTGTTTCATGAAATACAATTTTAAAAAATAGCATCATATGATCCTCAGCATTGATCCAATGCATTATGGGAATTATTTTGGGAAGCCTACTCAATTGAAACCAATTTACCTGCCAACGATTCTCCATCAAGAGGAATTTTCATATGAAACTATTATTCAGCATGTTTGCCCACGAGAACAGGTAGCTCTTATCCCAACTTTCCAAGATCATTTTTAGAAATCTGCTTCCTGCTGGCTGTACTTCCACCATCTACCATCTAAACCAGTGGTAGGCAACCTAAGGCCCGTGGGCCGGATGCAGCCCAAACACCTTCTCAGTCCGGCCCGCGGATGGTCCGGGAAACAGCATGTTTTTACATGAGTAGAATGTGTGCTTTTATTTAAAATGTATCTCTGGGTTATTTATGGGGCATAGGAATTTGTTCATTATTTCCCCCCCAAAATATAGTCCAGCCCACCATATGGTCTGAAGGACGGCGGACCGGCCCACAGCTGAAAAATGTTGCTGACCCCCTGACCTAAACACACCAAAAAGAAAAACAAGAAATAGCTCCTCTTTTTGTCAAAAGAAAAGTAAAATGCTGTTTTCCTTCCCATAAACTTCTCCTGCTGCAGCACATACAGCCAGGCTGTCCAGTACCAGTGAATTCTCTCAACCTACAGTCTGTTTAAAAACCAACTGCTTCTATCACCTGAGAATAGAATCTATGCAAATCTGTACAGTCAAATCTTTGCAAATCTATACAGAGTGGAATCTTCAGTCAACTGCCCAATAATGCTTGATATTATGTAAAACAGTCAGCCTTACCTTGAGCTTGTGAGTTTGACTAAAGTAAAAGGCAATGGTCACATTGCTTTGATTTTATTACTCCTCCTGTTCCTCACTAATGGCATCTGATTGGATTTAGGAAGAGTCAGTGGCAGCTACAGCTGCCAACTTTCTGCAAAGCACAGTAGATGTCTCTTTGGCAGACATCAGGAGGTGTTAATGTTCATTTCCAAGCTGTGGAGTTTCACCTGCTGATTTCCTCCCATCAAAAAGCTGTTAAAGGCATAGAGAAGGCCAGGCAGCTGGAAGGAATAAGAAAATACCTCCACTGATGGATTCAGCTAGCTGGGTGGGGGCAGGAAAGAGTCTATGCCCTACATCTTCAACTCAAAAGCAAAGAAACAAACAATTGTGCCACAATAAAACATTAGGTGCACTGTAGCTTGCCTTGCAGGTCTTAATTTGCCTCCTTCACTCAGCTTTTACAAGGAGAAGAGAAATTACCTTTGAATGGGGGAATCACATTTGTGATTGTACAAACTTAGCAGTGCGTGGAAAAACAAACCACATAAGAAGAAGAAGAAGAAGAGAAGAAGAAGAGTTTGGATTTGATATCCCACTTTTCACTACCCGAAGGA
Source organism: Lacerta agilis (assembly GCF_009819535.1). Classification (NCBI taxonomy): domain Eukaryota; kingdom Metazoa; phylum Chordata; class Lepidosauria; order Squamata; family Lacertidae; genus Lacerta; species Lacerta agilis. The sequence continues at coordinate 17,250,753 of NC_046316.1, read as the reverse complement.
GTCTCAAAGCGGCTAACATTCTCCTTTCCCTTCCTCCCCCACAACAAACACTCTGTGAGGTGAGTGGGGCTGAGAGACTTCAAAGAAGTGTGACTACAAGGTCACCCAGCAGCTGCATGTGGAGGAGTGGAGACACGGACCCGGTTCCCCAGATTACGAGTCTACCGCTCTTAACCACTACACCACACTGGCTCTCACTCCTACTTCCTCCTGTTCTCAGCACAAAATGTTGTGGATGGCATAAATACCCAAGCGGACAAAAAATCCCTGGTTTTACAACACACATACCGGTATGCAGATTTTTATCTGGCCTCCAACACATACACATCCCAGCAGGTTTACAAACCTCGACCCCCTTCCAATGCAATCAATAAAAAGAGATCGGCACTATTAACACTAACAACAAATTTAAAATACACAGAGATTAAAAAGAGCCTTAGCTAAAACTAAATTCCATCAAGGATTAAAAAGAGTTAATTAGAAGGCCTGGGAGAATTAAATGGGGTTTGTCTAATAGAAAGGTTAAAAGGTACGGAAATCTTCCTGGGGAGAACATTCTGCAAGGGGGTTACCACCCCTGATAAGAATATCTTATTGCGTTGCCCTTGCTCATCTCAAGTGGTGAAGGTTCACAGATGGGGGATTCCAAAGTTGATCTGAATGTATAGGGAGAGTGAATCCATCATTTCTCCCCTGCATCTGAACTGTAATGCAAGCAAGACAGTTTCCCATACTATTAAAACATTGCACAAAACAAGGACTTGAGAAATCAATATACATCGCTTTATCTACACACACACACATTTATATTATATTATATTATATTATATTATATTATATTATATTATATTATATTATATTATATTATATTATATTCAGAGGACACACCACACCAGGATTGCAGCACAACCCATTTTGACTTCCCCCTCATTTTATTGGCCCTGCACCTATAACAGAAACCTAACAGAAGTTAAACAGGGCAAAGTGGGTTTGCTATTTCCTTGGCATGGAGATATGAGCGATGCGGAAAAACTCCACGTGCTAAATTTAAAAGCACAGAATCAGGACCACTGAATGAACGTGGGGTGGAATCCTGACCCCTTAGGGGGGGACCCAGTGGTCTGATGTAGAAAATTTCTCCACAAACAAAAAAATAGTGATAAAATTCTGCCACATTAATGGAGGGTAAGGTCTGCTACAGGACATGTCAGGCGAGATTTTACCCAAGGACTGCCTGGCTCACAGTTCAGACTTGGCCATTATGCTACACTAGCTTTCCCTTGATCATTTCCAGAAGGTTAAAGAATTCACCAACAACCTACACTGTCTCAGAAGATGTACGGCCATGCTTAACATCTAGCTGGCATCAAGGGCCCCAGGCCCACATAAAGATCATTAGAGGATTAAAATTTCTTCTTCTTTTCTTTTGTAAAACACATGAACTGGGCATGTTTATTTTCTTAATTAGGAATTATTTTAATATTTACTTTTTGCATTTTGTACAAGTTTGCAGCTGGGACTTGGAGCTTTGCAGCATATCTGTTAAAGTTCAAAGCCTCTGTGCTAAAAGAACATTAATAAAACCGAGAAGAGGTGGCTTTTCCCTTCGACATGTAATTTATTCAGATTCACTGACATTTGTGCTGCATATATATATATATATATATATATATATATATATATATATATATATATCCAAGATTAACCTGCAGAAGGAGCATTATGTTTGCTCAGAAGATTATGTGGCCGGAAACCTATTGTACACCCACAAGTTGCTCTCAGTTAAGGGAGCATGGGTAATGTCAGCATACCATATCACATAAAAACACATTGAAAGGATTTGATCCAGTGTGTCAACATGACATTATCTTAAAAAGTCAAGGAAACTTCCTGGCACGACTAAAACCAGTGTTACAGGTATCCTCAGCCCGCACTAGCAATGCTGCAAGATTGTTTAGACAGGTTCAAGGGTACATGTAAATATTAGCCATCTCCACAACCCAAACCCTGGTGGGGAGGGCTACTCACATATTTCAAATTTGCATGTAAAAATGTTGCAGTGCATGTCTTACAATTTTATATTCAAGTTTTATATTGTAAGTGGCGTGAATTTTAATCATTCAGGGACTGTATGCTCAATAGATGAAGTTTGGGTGAGAAGAGTAGGGCATCGCACATCCCCCCAAGCAGGGATCAACGTCTTGCATTTGGAAAGAGGGTGGGGCTGAAGGGTGTTTGGGACATTGTGCATGGTGGGTGTGGGGAAGGTTCCCTCCATGTGCAGCCGGCCACACAACTGAGGAATGGATTTTGCCCTTCCCCGTGAAAGTAACCTTGTGAAACCAATACTTTTGATGAAATGACGGAAATTAAATCACTTCACAAAATCATTATTTCACTCACTGGTTTAATAAAATGGCTAAATTGTTCAGTCATTTGGGGAAATGACTGACATCGCGAGCATATTAATACACTCTGTTTCACTGCATCAGCAGCTTCACCTGGAGTGGCAAACCAGAGTTCTGGGCCCAAGCGTTGTCAGGGCAACGGCAGACTGTTATTGAAAGAAGAGATCCAAACTGGTCAGTTGGTTCCGGGGAATCAGTGGGAAGGCCTGATCTTAAGTTACCAGTGAGTTTCTGATGTTTATTTAAAGGGCTAATCTAAAACCGATTATCAAATGACCAAGTGCGACTGTGGAAGTTTTTGGAACTTGCAGCCGTGGACAACCAAAGGGACTGGACCAGCCAATGTTAAAAGAAAATGTTCCCCAGTTCCTGTGTGAAGTGAGGTATGAATGAATCCATCTCAGTAGGATTTAAAGCTTATGTAACTGTGCCATTTTGTGACAGTAGTAGCCTTGGCCTGTTGTAGCAAAACACACATGCACTTCATTAATGTTTTCATTCTCCATTATGCTAACACAAAATTAGGGTAGTGTTGTTTTTTAATTCGCCCTCACCAGATACAACTGCCACCCATGGATGGATCTAACAATAAAACTGAAAAGAGCAGCCAGAGGTCCTCTAAAGCTCTCCTCTGCCCTCCTTGGTTCTGCCTTGCTTTCTCTCTGAGGCATATGGCATCTGAACTTGCCCTCCATCTGAATGAAACAAAGCAGGAACCAATCCATCCATTACACAAACAGACAGTTTACAGAGGACAAGATCTATACTGACAATACAAAAAACAAAACAAAAAAAGTTCCGTGATTGATAAATGCACTTGGGGGGGGGGGGAAGTGGAGGGGAATCCATGACAGAAAGAATAAGCTTTTCTTTAAGGACCATCAATTTTGTACTGTTATTATTCTGCTGGAAGTAGGGATTGGTGAGCACAGACAAGCATAGATTTATAACATGATACAAGATGACAAATGTTTTTAAAAGGTGTTGGTTTCAGGCACACGCTATACTCCCCCCCCCCCCCGTTTTACCAGTCTGCTCCTGGCATTGCTGGGTACCAGTGGCGGGAGCGGCAAAACTGGGGGCACCCCCCGGGAGCGGGGCGGGGCGCCACTGCGGAGCGCGTATACATCATACAGACCGGTGCATGTGCGCTCTGCAGCGGCACCATAGCAAACCCCACGAGCAAGCTGCGGAGCTCACAGAGCTACAGTTCCCAGAGCTCCCCTGAATGAGGGACGATTGTTAAACCACTCTGAGAATTGTAGCTCTGCAGGGGGAATAAGGGCCTCCTAACAAGTCTCAGTGGTGCCCCACCATAGAATCTATTGGGGGAAGGGCCATATGGCTCAATGGCAGGGCATCTACTTTGTCCCCAGTTCAGTCCCCAGCATCTCAATGGAAGGCTGGGAGAGAGTCCAGTTTGAAGCTCTGGAAAGGCAATGCTGAGCTAAATGGACCAATGACTCAGTATAAGGTAGCTTCCCATATTCCTATGAACTGGACCTTTAAGCGGGAAGATGGACAGCACAGCCTCAGAAGAAGTTTATGGAAGAGACAAGGAAACAATAGACCTAAGTGCTTGACTAGATTCATTTCTGCCCACAAGCTACATCCAATTTATACTGATTGACCAACTGCAGTGACCTTTTTAAAATTCATGGTTAACATTTGCACTTTTATATACGAGAACAAGGAAAGCACACTTGGGTGCTTCCAACAAATGCTTCTGCGTTATTTGAATTTGAAAGAAGCACATTAGGTAGAATAAACGATGCATGGTTTGAGGGTTCCTATATATTAACAGAAAACATATTCTGTTTCAACTGAATATACACAATGGAGTGGGGATTTGCACTTGGTTTTGACTGCAAAGATACGGTACTTTTTAGGATTTCACAAGACGGCATATGCTTTCATGTGAAATTTGAGGTTTGGTGTGGTCAGTTTGGCTAGGAGTACAATAAAAAAATGCACGCAGCAGCATCCTATGCAAGAGTAGAATGCAACCCGAGGGGTTCAGCACATGATCCTGCCTTTCCTGGGGAGACCAAGTGGAATGGAAGTGTTGTGCAGCACTTCCTGAAGGCAAGCTGCTTGCACAGGGTTGCAGCCTTGGTATAATTGTAACTGCAGTTTAAATATTTATTTAAACTGTTCTCTTGTCAATCAATGACCCACCAGTATATGTAGTGTTGGGAAATAGTAAAATATTTTCTCATCAGCTAGAGTAAAAACCGCACGCTGCCATCTTGGTAAAGCTAAGCAGGTCTGGGACTGGTCTGGGAAACTCAGCATATGCTCCCTTGAGTGCTATGATGGAAAGAAAGGCTGGATATTAATGTAATAAATACATAAATATGGTAAAAGCTAGCAACTTAATTCCAAAGGTGCCCAAGGCAACTTTTAAGTACTGTGACTCTCCTATTGGTTTCTTTCACTGATAATCTCCAAATAAGTTCCAAAAGGGCAAGTTTGTTAGTCTTTTTTTTTTTTTTTGCTGAAAAATAATCTTCTGGAACCTTAAAGGCTAGCACACTCATTATGGCACAAGGTGGTGGATGACAAAGATTTCCAAGGGTCCAGTGAAAAGCAATTGCTCGGTTACGTAGTCATTGCCTTCCTTTTGTTACGACAGTTTTGGAAGACAATCAGCCTCCTGCTGCTGAAGGCAGGAATTTGAAAGTATGCTTTTTGTTCTGCATCAATCAAGGTGGGGCATAATCATAAAGGAATATGTGGACTAAGCAAAAATAGCAACCATTGAAACTCACCAACTATTAAGTCCATGGAAAGTTGGCCACAGTCCTCTTTCCACCTGGAGCCTCTCCTTCGCCAAATCCAATGGATGCAGCCAGTTTTGTGCCTCAGCCCTCAACCTGTCTCTGCATCTCTCTCTTAGCCCACCTATGCAGAACTTGGAAGAGTGAGGCCCTTGCATTTGTGTGTTCAGTTTGGAAGCTCACTGCTGAAACCTGGTAAGACCACCATTTTGACTGCTTAGAGTAGGCTGCGTTTATAGGAAGCTAAGTGCTTTGTTTATTCCTGTTCCAATACCCTTGTCCAGGGGTGGGAAACATCAGGTCTTGGGACTCTCCCTAGGCTGTACCTTCTCTCTTGCCCACTTTCCATGCCAGCCCTGCTCCACAACCTTCTCTGAGTGTTTCTGTGTGGCTGAAATGCGCTACTGAACAGTGATGATGCCTCTGGCTTGTCTGTATGGAAAATGTAACTGGGCTTACAGAAACTTGAGCTCCGCTGGAATATATAACCTACCATGCAAATATAGGAGTCATACCCATTGTCCCGTCCCCTTTCACCTCTGGCCCCACCTACCACAGGCATGTGGCCCCTGGTTGACCATGAGGAAATGTGGTCCTTGATTTAAGATCCAAGCCTTGTCTAGTTGATGGGCACCAGGAAGTTGGCACCTATGCCCTAATACCTCACCCTGCCATTGCTGACCTTTTTCATTGGCTTCTGAGGAACTCCGGTGTTGCCTGGAATGGAGCCTGAAAACCGCTCTTAAATTCACCATTAATCCACTGTGACACTACATTGAGAGCAATGAGGTGAGATGAAAATGTTGGTTCCCTCTTTTGCTTGCTAGTCACCCAACTTTCCCTTCAGTGCTACTGCATATGCCTATACTACCTCTGTCACCTGTCACCCTGTAAAGTCACCAGGCACTTTGTCCAGCCGCCAAATCTGGATCCGTCAGCAGCTGCCTTTCCTAAGTGAAGCCTCCCCCTCTGCCACTTCCCCACCCAGAATCACGAGCACCCTGAGAGTGTGATGGGAAGACTGGCTTATGATTTCATTCCTACCTTTGTCATTTGTATTTCTGATATTCTTCTGTGTTTTTCTGGCCTCAGCCTGTAAAAGGGAGGTGGAATAGCCTTTACGGTTTCCCCACCTCTAAACAGTGAACTGTTAAAATAAAATAGAAAATTCTTTCCAGTAGCACTTTAGAGACCAACTGAGTTTGTTCTTTGTATGAGTTTTCGTGTGCATGCACACTTCTTCAGATACCTTCAGACACGAAAGCTCATACCAAGAACAAACTCAGTTGGTCTCTAAGGTGCTACTGGAAAGAATTTTCTATTTTGTTTCGACTATGGCAGACCAACACAGCTACCCACCTGTAACTGTTAAAATAAAACGACTTTTAAAAAACACTGTAAAATGAGCAAGTGGCAGCCCTGCAAATAGGACCGAAAGAGGTATAACATAATCTGCCAGTATTTGCATATTAATCCAACACCTACAGATACATCTGATACACCATTCTATGATCATATAATCAAGTTCATGACAAGCTGCTCCAGGGGATGGAAAATTTCTGCTCTGCATTGACCTCGGCTGTGGGTCTGTGGAGAAACAGACTCCAGAAAACACATTTAATGTCTTTTATCCAGCACAACCATTTCCCACTTTAGGAGGCTAGTGGCAACCAGATAATGTATCTGCCCCGATCATTGGTCAAGCACACATACTTTTTATACAAGTCTATATTAGATTCCCCCCAGGGTTGTGCAATTTTAAAAACATTGTGTTGCCAATAATCTGCTCTGGTGCTTTGCAAAAATCTAATGAATTTTAAATTATTTTAAACTTTATTTCAACAAAGTATGAAGGGACATGGGAATTTTAACCTCCTGTAACACATATTGGCCTGGTGTTCAGGCAAAGATAATGACACAGAAAAATAAGAAGTAAATCACAAAAAGAAGTTTTTAAATGTCAGTTGCCGGCAAGTTCATCTCTATTCTGACTGCTGATGAAGTTAGCTGTAATAATAATTTTAAAAATTCTACAGGAAGCTGAGATGCAGTTTGAATTTTAATAACTTGTCTTCATCCTTTGTCCCCTGATTGATTGGTCTGTCTGCAATTCCAAACCACAACGTCCCTTTTTATCAATGGCTTGTCTGGCCAGCAAAGTGCAGGAACTGAACAACTCAATGGCCATTCACGGGCCAACAGTTGCAGAAAAAGCAGACCACCACAGCAAGTTAATGGCAAATCAGGCAGAATATGCTATAAGTGCCAGTTTCGTGCTATGAATGATCAATGTTTAGTTTTCAGCCCTTGATTGCTTCTTCCCTGTGATTAAAAAGGAACATATCAATTCAGATTAAAATCTGAATTGTATGCAGAATGATAAGGCTAAGTGAAGGTAGCATAATCTGTTACAGAGAGTGGGGATTGTGTACTACTGGTCTTTCATAAGTGGGTAACACAAGGAGCATCACACACAATATCAGTTGTTGTTTTCAAACAGAAATATTACGTCAGTGGTGGGAAATCTGTGACACCCCCGATATGTTCTTAGACTCCAGTTCCTAATCACTGGCCATACTGGAGCTGGAATCCAACAACCTCTGGTGTCCCACAGATTCCCCACCCCTGAGAGAGAGATTGCTAGGATTTTGCAGAGCAAGCCAACACATTAAGAATTGAAATACATTTGTAGTATCTGGCATACCTTCCTGCTCTGCTTGTGAGTTTTCAGAAGTATCTGGATCGCTGCTATTGGACTAAGATGAATTTGGTGTACTTTTGATGCAGTGGCCAAATACAATTATCACCCAAGCATACAGAAAACAGCTTCTCCTTTTACAGTTTAATCTCCCTGCCAGATTCTCCTCTGACATCCCTACCCCGCAAATAATTCCTTTCCAAGCCAGATTCTCAGAAATAATTTTCCATTTCAATATTAATTCTCCCATCAATATTTTACAGGATTCCCTCCCTCAAAAAAAAAGTTCCCCTTGATTATTTGACTGTTTTGATATGTTGCGGGGGGATATATGTTAGAAGTACAGGGAATCTCTATAGTGTTAGCCAGCTGTCTTTGAAATATTTGCGTTCTCTATTCACTGTCCTTTGCTCTTACTGAGTTAAAAAAAATGCTTAAGGGGATTGAAAAAAATATAATTTAGAATCCCAATTTTGTAAACCACTTTGATGGTTTTGTTACAATAAAGTGGTGTATAAATTTAAACAAACAAAAACTTCCATACAGCAGCAGCTGGAGGGTTTAGGAAACATTATTGATATCTCACTTACCTGCAGTCAAGTCTGGCTGATTTCCTCTTCAGAGGCACTTACACGCTTCTTCTCTAATATTGCCAACCAAATATTGCCTAGCTGTCATATTCACATTATTGCCTCTTCCAGGCTGGGTTTCCAGAGTGTACTCTCCATATGACTTTGGAATACAAACAGAAATTGGCTACTTGCTGACTCTTGGGATTTGGAGCTAGGACTCCAAATAAAAAAGAAACCCAGTATAAATTTGAATATAAAAAGGTAAAGCCCTTATTTGAAAAACAACAAGAAGAGTTTTCCATTAATTGAAAAAGTTATACTTGACATACAGTTCCTTCTTTAGGATCCTGCTTAAGATGTCCAGTGGGCAGATTAATCGTGGGAGTTCTCCTCCATTGTGTGTTCATTACAATGTACATGTAAGAGTCATCCAGGGCCAAAGACTCTGCTGCGGCCTTTATGCCCGTAGATGATACTCTCCTAGTCATCCTCCAGTAAATAGCACAAGGGGCTAGGGGAGGATCCCATTCACAATGTTAAGGCCACAGCAGGATGGGGTACTTGCAAGCCCTTGTGCATGGTAATGGCGCCAAGCTTGCTAAGAACTTCCACGAAAAGGAGCTTCTGTACAGGTATAACCCAGTGGTCTTCCACCAGTGTTTCAGGGAATCCTGGTATTCCTTGGAAGCTTATCAGGCAGTCTGAAGATCAGTAATGGCAGACATACAACTCACTTGTAACTCCTGATTTTCCCCCTGCAACGTGCAGGCATGGACAACATTTGGCATAGAATGCACTCTGAGATCACACTAGCTTATTCTCTGTTCATGTTAGATGAGGCTCATCAGGCAAGGCCAAATATCTGCTCCATAACACACACACACACCCCGAATCTTCTACAACAGGGGTGGCCCAACTCCCAAGAGACTGTGATCTACTCACAGAGTTAAAAACTAGCAGTGATCTACCCCCTTTTCGGGGGGTTCAGGTCAAAGTTGTTGAGCTTTTTTTAGGGGACCCAAACTTATTGAGCTTCATTGAGGGGAGCCAATAATCTACCTGTTGGACATGCCTGCTCTACAATATACAGTGATATCCAGGGGGTTTTGAGTAGAGAGGTTCGTAGGAAAATATTCCTGGATAGCTTGGAAAACACTAGTATAAGCACATAATTTTTAAAAAATAACATTTAATTATCTGTTATTATTAATGCCCACCCCAAGACAATATTAAGATATAACTTAACAAGTCTACTGAAAGGTCCCTATTTTGAAATATATTAGCATTACCCTGCAGTCTTAGTTAGTGGCAACATTCTGGAGGCCTCACAATGTTGAAACATAGTGACTCACTATTTTGCCTACCTCAGATTAAATAAAGATGGTTGAAAATTTTTAAATTAAATTCATCCCATGGAGTGCCATAACCTTGACCTATGCGAGGCACTTAAGATCCTGCAGTTTCAGCACTGGTTGAAGGACAGCGCAATGAGGTTCTCACCAATGCTGGAGATCAACGCAGTGATGTGATGCTAAAGGTAAAGGGACCCCTGACCATTAGGTCCAGTTGTGGACGACTCTGGGGTTGTAGTGCCTTTAAAGTACATATATGGCCTTTAAAGTACATCTGTGAATGAGGGAAATGACATCTTGAATCAACCGTTTAAACTGCTTGTTTATTAATTTTGTACCTTTGAGACACACATTTGATAAAAGGGAACAAGTACACAAAGAATCAGTGAAACAAGCTAAACTTCAGTACCAACGTATTTGGTTCATGATAGAAGTTCATACCATTGTTGATATTTGGGGCCAGCTCCAATACAACATTTTGCATCATGTGGGGAACATGTGGACTCTGGATGTTGATGAACTACAGCTCCTATCATCCTTGACCTTTGGCCATGTTGGCTGGGACTGATGGGAGTTGGAATTTAGTAACACCTGCCGGGCCACAAGTTCCCTATCCCCGATCTTTGGAATGGATTCAGTGTCAATTCCAATGGGTGTCCATGAAAAACTGTTTTGGCAGAATACTTCCTTACCTGTCTTGCTGCTTGGTGCTGAGAATGGATTCCTGGGACTGATTTGGGAGTGAGCCAGATGCTATATGAGACAAAGAGCTGCTGCTTTCTCTATATTCTGCCTCTTTGCCTTGTAATGTTTAAACAAAGTGAGATGTGATGGCATTGTGATTGGCATCTCCCCACTCCAGCCTCATATTATTGTGATGCAGGGATGGTGCTGTTGCATCACACATTTTTAATGTCACATGTTGCAAGAAGAGATGGAGAAGAGACATGGAGTCCATGATATCCTGTGTAGGATTCAGGTTTTGAGATTGTCAGTTATCATAATCATATTACAAGAGCTGGGGGCGGGGAGGAAATTACGTTCCTGAATCCCACGCCATCATATTTTTAAAAAGAACTTCTTCCTATACAGAAGATAAGCAACTAATACCCAAAGTGACGTGCCTAGTAGATTCTGAAACAAGGGTTCGGCGTGGGAGTTCGGAAACCTCATTTCCCAACTGAAAGGGAAATATGTGCTCAGGAGGGAGCTTGCAACGTAGATGAGAATTGAATTCATCCCTGTAAATTCATAGGAAGAAAACATAGTTTAGGATATACCATTGAAGAGTAGCTTGCATAATCTTTGTGTGACAATCTGTATATTAAAAATCACTGTACTGCAACTCTGAAGGATAGCTAGTTATTTTGCCCATACATTTCCTTGTGGGGTGTGAATAATTGTTGTAATTGGCCTTTTCGCCTTACCCAAAGTTTAAGGGTGAGGATGCTAGCGGTGATTCATTTTGCCACCTCCAACATGATCATGTGACAGAGCCACTTTATTCTTCTACTTCCGCCAGCCAGGTCAGATGATATTTTATTTTATGTGCCTTAAAATTTCTAAACCTGCCTTTTGACCTTATTGGGCCCTTTAGACAGCTTACAAGAAACAAAACCATTACAACCACAGTCAATAACAATTGCAAAAGTGGCAGATTAAAATAAATAAAAAATAAATTGAAGCATAGTCATTGTGACTACCATCATTCACACTATATGAAGCAGTGGTGGATACAAACACTAACATGGGCTACACTTCATTTAAGCTGCACCTAACAGAGTATTCTGATGTTGTGTACGTATAGAGGCAGAAGGGGGGTGCTGCAGCAGCGGATGCTGCAATATGATTTAGAATGGCGTGTGAGAGGCGGGGAGCACCAAACTTTGGCATAACACAGGGCACCGCGGAAATCTGAGACAGACATTAAATTCTGGTGTTGACAAATCCTTAGTATCTAGATTCTAGAGATGCTACTTCATAGAGGGCTGTAACTTGAAAGACGGCAACTCTGACCATTCACATTAACGATGTTTTATAAAAAGCATGCATGACATTGCCTCCAAAGGGAAGATGAAAATAAAACAGGGACACTGTTTTACAAAGGACAGCTATCGGGGAAACTGCAGCCTACACTCTAATGAGGGCATGTGCAGTGAGAAATTGACTGGGAGAACCTGAATCTAACTTGCATTGTCCAGCATGAGATCAGCAATGTATAGTTAAGCAGCATTAGAGGGACTGCTGAGAGCAAAAGTCTAGCTGCTTAGAGACTTGAGTTATGACCTATGATAGACATAAGCCATTTGGCATAACAGCTTCATAAATTACTAGTCTGTATTCCTGAACAAACACATAATTAAGTAGGGATTGCCAAGTGGCTCCAGAGGAAGTCTTAAGACTGAGCAAAATACAGAATGATTTATCCTTGGCTTCCACCAGGTACAGTCACTGCACTCTCAAAGTAGCATCACTTGTTAATGTCAATAAGCACTTAAATGAATCACAGAGCAGCCTTTTCACGTGTTTTGGAATTGACATTGTGCAATTCTCAGGCAAGGGTTTGCGGGGTGTCTATGTGTAACACCACCAAGCTTCATTAGTATTAATTCGTACATTAGTCATTTTTCTGCCCTTCTACAAAAAGCAGGCAAAGCAACTTTCAACAAGCTATTAAAATCTAATAGTTAAGAACAAAAGCAAACCCACAACCACATAAAAAACAATCTATAAAATAGATTCTCAATAAAACGTTAAAATGCACAACAGCCACAATCAAAACAGAGACTACACTGCTGGGTCAAAAGCCAAAGCAACATCAGTAGCCAGGAAAGGCTCTGGAAAATAAGAGAAATAATAAAGAAAAACATTTCACTTGCTGTCAGAAGCAGAGGAGGGAAGTAGGATTTTGTCCTTTTGGCTACTCTAACTGAAAAAGGTTCCTCAATAGTCCTGTGCTGATGTTTGATCTGTGCAGACCTGTATATATGCAGGGGAGTTGGGACTTGTCGAAACTCATAAGCTCTTTATGTGATAAGACAAAGATAAGATAAATCTTTATTTCGGCTATAAGCCCACACAGATAGAATTTATGTGCAGATCTGTAACCTCCATTTTTACAAAGCACAGATTGCATGTCAGGAGTGTATGTGGAGAGGTCCCTGTAGGGACAGACTCTTCCATGCATGGAGACTATGGACAATGATGGGGCAGGACCAGTGGGTGTGACCCTGACCCCCTACCCCATGTCATTTTCAATGTAGATTGAATGTCTGCACTAGGCTGCTGTTAGAAACATACCTTGGTGTTACTGCCCCAATCAAATGTTATAATAGGCCACAATTGCAATATCTTACCTGGAAAAATGAAAGGTTGACCTCCCCACCAATTTTTCACATCGATAACATAGAACATGATTCCCAGCAGGACAAATGAGAAGCAGCTTAGGGTGGTAACAAAGGACAAAGACCTAGCAAACACAGAAAACAACCAGAAAGACAGAACTTCACTGTGTGGCACTATACTGGACTATGAAACCCACCTAGAGAAGACACAGGAAAAGGGATTATCATGGTCCCATTTGAATTGCTCTTAATTTTATCTGTGTTATAGACTACTTTGGTTGAAAAGCAGCCTAGAAATTCATTCAGCTAGTCAATTAATGAAATAAAATTGCTCCCTTTCTCTAGCCATGAGCTAATGAGCCCACTCACATATACGGTAAATGGGAGAGAAATCCAAGAGCAAGTGTGAGAGATAACACCATTGTTAGCAGGTCTATCTTAACCAGTCTTGTAGCTTTAACCACAAAATACTGAGGGACACTGAATGTGGAATTCAGTGTTGTGTTAATACAATTGTTCCATCAGTGCAAGCATTTTGTGAGCTGTTCTGGGGATTCTCCCAATCCCCCTGAGCTGATTTACAGGGGTGAAAGCCCTGTTGCACTAGCAGGACTCGTAGCACTGGCTCCCCCTAGTGCAGCTATTTTGTTGAATCTGCCCCAGACAATTTGTAATGCTCCTGCGCTGGAATACGTCAACACATGCAAAGAATGCATGAACAGCCATCATCACTCCCTGAGACAGATGCAGAAAGGTTAGCCATGTCCGATTCTTAGTGGGCCTTACTCCCAAGCAAGCATACATGGGCTATGTTTGTTAGTCACTAGGCTACATCACTTTAACAAGAACAGTCCTTTGCCATTATCTACCCCAGGATATCTTCAGAAACAGAAAACACTCATTCATCACATTAAAAATTTTTTTTTATAGTTAGGTCATGTCAATTTCTGTGCAAGTTTCATTAAATCTCTTAATTTTGCTGCCATTGTAGTCAAAAAACAGCAAGTGGATGTAGCAGTTTCACTTCATTAAAGCTATACGTTCACTTGCTGCAGCATATTTTTCCTCTTGGCTCAAAAGTCCATTGTCCTACGTGATATTTTTTTCCCCGTGCCCTTCCTTAGACCCAGCCAGCTAGGCTGTTCATTTGCATACTGCAAGGGCTGTAAGTAGCTATTGATTTTTCACTTTCCCTTTAAAACCGTCAAATGCTTCATCCAAGTGTTTCATCCTCTCTGATAAGCACCATAAAAAGGGCTGGAGATAATGGCCAGACTCATTTGAACCCCTGTAGGTGTTCAAAACTAGTTAACTCTCCATTAGGAGTCACTGCATATTCTCAGGCTTTCTAGAAAACATGAAAGACGGGCACTGTGTCTTTGCTACAATTCCCTTGCGCTTATTTAAAAGGAAAGGGGGGGGGAACCAAAGCATTTGAGAGCTACGGTGTCAAGTCACACTGCAGCATTGGTTTTTAAGATAAATATTATTATATGGATTTTCATGAGAGGATCGTCACTGTACCATAAATTTTCAGTCTAACCCACTAGAAAAGAGAACGCTCTGATTCTACCATCTGAGGTCTGGGCCAGCTTCCTGAATTGCTGGCAGCAGAATGGTACTTGCCGCCAGCCTGTGTTTCCTGGTAATGAGTGCAATGTCTGCCTACATTGTCAGGGTGGATTTTGTGAATATATAGCACATTTGTGATCCTATCCCCACCTTCCCCAGTGAGAACCAGCTCTAACCATGTATTGTTAGCAGTTGAATGGATGCCACAACCAGATGGCTATCAGTAAATATGAAAACAGCAGTTGATAGCAGAATTGCATGTTAACAAATGCCTGACACTTGCTTTTCCTTTTGGGAGGGGGCTCTGCAGAGGAGATGTGACAGACAGGGGAAAGGTTAAACAGACTCCCATGTACCACTGGTGTTGCTCTAAATACCCCCTTGAAGCGGCTTTTCTCCAGAGGAACAGCAAATGTCAGGCTTACAGGAAGTTGCCTTTATACTGTACCAAGTGATGCTGGAAGGGACCACCAGGGTCATCTAGTCCACCCCCTGCAATTCAGGAATCTTTTGCCCAATGCAGGGCTCAAACCCACAACCTTGGGTCAGACAAGATTTATTGCTACTACTCCTCTGCCTTGCAAGAGGACCCAGACTACAACCTACTCTTTGCTAGCCATGGAGTCTGCATCATTAAGTAAAGTTTGTTCCTTTGTTGTTGTTCAGTCGTTCAGTGGTGTCCGACTCTTCGTGACCCCATGGACCAGAGCACGCCAGGCACGCCTATCCTTCACTGCCTCTCGCAGTTCGGCCAAACTCATGTTCGTAGCTTCGAGAACACTGTCCAACCATCTCATCCTCTGTCATCCCCTTCTCCTTGTGCCCTCCATCTTTCCCAACATCAGGGTCTTTTCTAGGGAGTCTTCTCTTCTCATGAGGTGGCCAAAGTACTTGTTCCTTTCATTCTCGTAAATGCCTGTGTTTTGGACATGAGCAAGGACAGGCAGTAGCTTTCCATGGTTGCAGATAGAAGCCCTTCCTGCAGTGATGCCAGGAGTTCAGCTTGGGACCTGTTACATGCATTTGCAATGTGTGGTTAGACCACTCAGAGGGGTGGTTCATACATGCATGCTCATCAGCTGTTGCCTGTAGCAGCAAATGAAGCCTTGCATGTGGGAATGAGCCAATGCAGATCAATCGCTGAAGCAATGCTTTCCAGTGGAGCCAATCTTCAGGCAGTGAGTCATTGTTCAATGACAGGAGATCAGCTGATGAGCATCAGCATTTGTAATATAGCCCACATCACACCAGGGGGAAACGTAAACCCAACAAAGGCAGGGGCGATACAATGGAAGCACCTTAATAGGGCAAACCGGGTGGTATCTGGTATCTGACATCTTTCATCTTATTCTTGGCATGGTTCAAACTATGAGGAAATTTTGCCGTGACTTGCATCAATCAGACTTATAAGGTGGATTTGAAAGCACTTACCAGAGATTTTTATTGATGGGGATGAATCCTTCATTTTGTGTACATTTGGTTAGGATGGCAGAGATAATCCCCTTAATAAGAAGGAAAAGAGAACAGGTCAATAGCAAGTGATAACATATCTAACTCAGGGGAAACAGAAAAGAGAGGGAAGGGAAGGCAAAGGAAGAGGGAGGAACAGATTGTGTGCCAAGTTCTAAGTGTTTCCATTGATTAACTAATCAAAAGATGCATTGCAGAGCAAAGAGAGAGGCGCTGAACTGAATAGAAGACCTTGATTTAAAAGTGTGATTGTTTTTATTTTATTGTATGAGGTTTCCTAAAACAAAACCCTTTCCAGAAATTGGATCAGCCTGAGTCAAAGAACCTCAAGGATGCCAGAGAGGTTTGAGCCCAATAGTAACATTATTTTGTACAGTTTGGTGGGAGAGATTGGTCACGGGTACTGACCAATGACAGCTTGACAGAAGACAATCTTAATATTTTTAGTTACAGGTAGGTAGCCGTGTTGGTCTGCCATAGTCAAAACAAAATAAAAAATAAAAAACCTTCCAGTAGCACCTTAGAGACCAACTAAGTTTGTTCTTGGTATGAGCTTTCGTGTGCATGCACACTTCTTCAGATACACTGAAACAGAAGTCACCAGACCCTTATATATAGTGAGAGAGTGAGGAGGGGTATTACTCAGAAGGGTGGTGGGAATGGGTGATTGGCTGATGGGTGTGGAAAACCTGTTGATGACTGTTAACAACTGCAGTTGGCCTTGCAGGAAAAAGCAAGAGGTGAGATGGCTAAAGATAGCTTTGTCATGTACAATGAGATAAGAATCCAATGTCTTTGTTCAGACCAGGTCTCTCCATGGTTTTAAGTTTGGTAATGAGTTGCAATTCAGCAACTTCTCTTTCCAGTCTGTTTCTGAAATTCCTTTGTATTAAGACAGCTACTTTAAGCGTCATCTTGGATGAGGCTGTTGTGTTCCAACATCATGCCTACACTAAGTTCTTAGCATAAAACTTTGCTATAGTGGCCAGCAACTGCTGGACCCTGGGACAAATCTGCCTTCAGAAATAGATGCCAAAGCCTGGTTCACACGAATCCCTCATTGCAAGCTACTTAAATGAGCTGCCAGCCAGCGTTACTTGCCCTTTCTTGGACCTTAGTATTGAAGACACATTCTAGAATTAAGTCATGGCTCAAATGAAGCCCTTTACTGGCCTGTTCATGAGAAATGGAGACCTGGACATCTTTATCCCTATAGTCCTATATCCTGAACAAGATGGTAAGGAAGCAAGCTAAGTCTCCACTGCAGTAGCTTTGCTGTCTCTAAGCCTCGGGAGTATTTGGCCTGGTTGCCTTGTTTTCTGACACCAAGCTGTTGGTGTTTGCACCACTACAAACTGCAAGGCCAGAAAGCTGCCTTCAGTATTTTTTCAAATAAATCCTGGCAGACAAAACTCAAATAAATCTATTGCTGAAGGAAATTGCTAATGCCACACTCTGTCACATACCCTCTGTGCGGTGTTAAAAACGCTAAATTAATTAAATAAATCAATTGATGAAATCACCCTATAAATGTGACAGTGCGTCATAATTCAAAGCGGTCGTAGGAGCAGCAAGTCAGATCCAGGGTGCGGGGAGGGGAAAAAATGATTTGCTGCTCCGGTTTGGTTTGGTTTGGTTTGAGGTGAGAGGGAATGTTAACATTTGGAAGTCCCCATTTTGAGGTGCATCCCTGTCCCTCATACCAAGGGGGACATTACTGATTATTATTTTTTTAAGCAGCAGCAGAGAGAAGTACAGAACTTTATACTATACTGGTCAAGTTCCCCTCCACATCCTGTATTGGAAATGAACATTTAAGCTGAGACTGCAGTGCTACCACCAGAGAAGCCTTATACAATATGAGACCCACTTACCAAACTCCGCCCATCAGCCATGTGCAGCACTGTGGCCTAACAGCTGCGTCTCTTTGATTCGTATACTTTACTACAGGAACCTGTGACCCTCCGTATGCTACAGCAGTCCCAGCCCGTATAATATGATATAAGAATTTGAGTCCAGCAATATCCGGATGACCAAAAGTTCCCATTCCTGCTTTAATCCTGCACGCATGGACATAGACTCAGTAAATAGGCTGAAACATGAAATTTTCTTTTGTTAACCCCGGGAGTCAATAAATTACTCATCTAGCGGGTGTTTCTGTTAGTATTTGCATTGTATTTGCATTGTAAAAGTGTTTCACAAAGAATAAATGGTATTGGGGAAAGGAGGTGGCAGTTGGCTGGTTGTTCTGTTACTGTAGTTGATTATTATTATTATTATTATTAAAGTTCTTTTTTTATTAAAGATTTTCTTAGTTGATTATTTGACTGAGTGTGTGGAAGTGTGGTGACTTCAAGCAGACCCTGTCTGGAGGATTTTTGTGAGAATTAAGCAAGCTATGGATTAATAACTTATGCACTGTTATGAAGGAGTTTTGAAAACAAACAAAGACTAAAGCCTCTCTTGGGCTCAAGAGAGAAAAAGCACATTGTATTCATGTGAATAATACTTGTTGTTCAACTGTTGCCAACCTGACATGTAAAGATTTATCTTCAAGATTTGGGTAAGGCATCTATTTTATCACAGATAGCTTAAGAGTTTCCCTGTTGCATATTAGTATTACGCTAACAGCTTAAAGGATATAGTTCCAAACGTTTAATCTGTAGGGTGTGGGAAATTCAGGAATTTTACAAGCTGCATCAACTGCCTTAAAGTGTAATGGATTTGTGGTTAAATCAGCTTTGAGGTGGTTTAACGAATGCTTCGGGTTTCATGTTGTAACACAAGAATGGAGATGCTTTGAAATCAAACATCAGGGCAGTGGGAGGCAGGAGGAGATGAAAATAAAGAGAGATTTTCTGTGTAATTAGAAAATGATCATACACAACTGTTTTTGATAGTTTCCCCACCAGCCAATAATGAGCAGTTGAAAAAGTCAATGGCAAAACAGTCTACTTTCATGCATGGTTATAATCAGAAATGAAAATTAGTTCCTTTACAGAGCAGTCTTAACCCACGCTTCCTTCTGCTCTGGCTGGCATAAATGACCAGACTTCAGACGTGGCAATGGCTCTGATGCTCTGTTCAGTCCCGCTGCTCTCAGCTGGGAGTTAGGGTTGGTCCACTACTTTTTATGGACTTTCCAAACAAAGACCTGGTGCAGATTTAATATTGTTTTCCCTTCACCACGGGTTAAGCATTTGAATGTGCTCTGCATGCAGGCTCACACACTGCTTCCTCCTCTTTCCCTTTCCTCCTATCCTTTCCCTTTGCAGAGAAAAACCTCTTGGTTATGAACTGTGCTAGCACCAATGTGAAAGACGATCACTGTTAGCTTCAAAACAGACATTGCAATGAGAACAAGAAGCTTGCTTGCAAACCCTGACTAAAGGTAGCATGTTTTGTGTTAAGACCTCTCCTCATTGCAAGTGGGAGCCGTTTTCCGCACTTGCAGGGGGGGGGTGTTCGGCCCCCTGCCTTAGCCCCTCCTTCCTGCTGCGCCAAGTCCCATAGCCAGCCAATACGGCTGGCTGGGGGGCGGTGTCTGGCTGTAGTCAAGCAGCCGCGGCAGCGCCATCTTCCTATTCTGCTTCCTGCTCCCGCCCTCCCTCCCTTTAGCTCTTGCTATGCTTTTGACCTTGCTATGGACTTCGTTTGGTCACCTTGGTTGCCCAAGGGGCCTGGTAGGAATTTTTTATCCACTTGGCAAATTGGCACCGGCCTCTTGGATTTTTCGCCTACCTCGTAGCAATTCGTCACAACTTTATGGTATTGGCGGTTAGGCATTGGAATATTCAATAGGTGATGTAATATGTGTTGTGTGTTGGAGGTCAGGTTGTGGCCATCACCTACCTCCTAGGGGTATCCCTTTAAAGGGATCTGGCGGTCGTGGATCCTGTCCGATGCCCTGCTAGTGGCTAGGACCATGGCACGACCCCCGGTGACGGCAGGGGAAGCTTCCAGTTGTATTCACATCAACAAGCTCCTCCCACTGGTTGTTAACCCTAAAGTGACTCCCCGCCCCGCGGGGTGGAGTCTAGTGTTGCGCTCTTGTCCAATGCCTAAGCCAATACCATTCACATGCTGTAATCAATAAAGTTGTGGCCTTATTTTGCCCATTAACCTAAAATCATGTGTCCGTGTGTTTTATTTACTCCACATGGGTAGCGGGTCATCGACTCGCAATATTGGTAATTCAAAAAAAGGTAAAGGGAGAGGAGATTTCACATACAATTTTGCCTGTGCTTATTTTCTGAATGCCTGATTCCTGTTGAAGCCACAGTGGTAAGTAAATGAAGGTGGCGAGGCAACCCTATTTGCAGGGAGATTGCATTTTACTAGCACTCAAATATCACTGAGCTACTGTCCTTGAAAATCTTTTGTGGGTTGTTCCTGTAATAAAAGGTTGGGAAGAATCTCAGGATTAGATATATTACTGTGGCGTGTTCAAACGTGCACAAGCCCACCTCAAACTCATTTAAAACTGAATTCGTTCAAGATCACAAAAATCTATATTTGTTCAGTTTCTGTGCTTTTAATCAGCAAAACGGAGCACTGCAATTTAGGTGGAAAGATGAGTGAGGAAATGACGTGTTATTAGCATGAAAAGAAAAGCAGCATATATATATATATATATCAGTTAGAAATGTACTCATGTTGCAAATCTGGGTATGGGCTCCAAACATGATTGGATCCTGAAATATGTTTGAAATTCAGGAAGTTTTGGTGGGGTGGGGAGGAATTGGTGTTTCCAGATTATACCCCTCTCTGTTCTAGTTTACAAGGTCTTGCAGAAACTGCACAAATCTGCAATGGCAAATTTCACTTCCCATCCCTCCTGCAGAGAAAAGTAGATTAAAAAATGCTGAAACATTATTTTATTTATTGCAGAGCTGCTTTTCAACCTATGTGGTCCTTGAAAAGGCTTACAATGAGGAAAACAGAAGAGAGCAAAAAAACATGCATAATAAAAGCCCTCATGCTGCAGTTAAAAGTGCAGAATTTAAGGTGTAAATACACAACCGCATTAAGATGTGTTGATCAGTGCTTACTGCAGCAATCATTGCTTGTGTCCAAGAAATAAAGAAAAATATCATGTGTATACAACAAATAACACATGCAAAACTGGACAATGTGCATTGACACACACATTATCCAGTTTCACAAATGTTATTCACTGGACAAAAAGTGGCTTAGCTGGGACATGTGATCCTGTACTGTACACTGGCTGTCTTTAAAAAAGGGCAATATATCGAAGTATCTCAAAATACTTTGAAGACTACATTGCAGTAGTCCCACTTAAATAATAGCTCCTCCATATGCACGCCTGACCTTGAGAGATCCTCTGTTTAGTTGATAATATTAGCTTATGGTATATTCAGGAACTGAATAACAGGATAGCGTGAGAAAAAAAAACCCAGCCAATACCCCCAGTAAATATTTTGTGTGTGTCACCAATGCCAAAGGGCATGGAGTGTGTGTGTGTGTGTGTGTGTGTGTGTGTGTGTGTGTGTGTGGTTCTCTGATACAGGTGCAGCCAACGTAGACCCCCTCCAATGCTCTGGACTACAATTCCCATTATCCCTGACCATTGGCCATTATGACTGGGGCTGATGGGAGTTGTAGGTGAAAACATCTGGAGGGCACCACGTTGGTTTTTCCTGCTCGAAAAGCTCTAACGCACCAAAGAGGACACATTCCAGCCAGGCAAAAGCACTTAAGGAGAGTGCAGAGCAGATCCGGGGAGATGAGTGGTCTGACAAAGCAAGACTGGCCTGGAGAGAAGGCAGACTGGCCACGTGGACTACTGAACAGAGGAGAGTCCTCTGCTTGAAGGGTTGTCCAGTCCAAGTGTAGTTTAAAAATAAAGAATGATAAGAAGGGAGAGAAGGAGTCTTGAAGTTGCTCGTCTTAGCACCTGCACTGCAAGCAGCTCACCTGCCCACAGTCTTGTTCCCCTCCCTGGCAAGATTCACTATATTCCTGTCTAAATTGCAGTATTATTTCTAAATCTGCATCTATACGTAAATGACCATATGCAAATCTTAAATCCCCATTCCCTTTGGTCCTCTCTTTTTTGTTGATGCATGTTCTCGGGGGGGGGGAGGCAATGTTCAACTGGCCACCCTAGGAGAGAAGGAGCAGCCCTAGGGATAGTCCTCAGGGCAGGACAGAGAGGCTCAGAGAAGTTATGGGATGGAAGCTCCCCATCCTTGCCTTACATTCATACTTTATGTCTGCAATTGTTATATAGCACTAGCATAAGGAAATGTTTCTTCCTACCTTGAGCCTTAGAAAAATGACAAGCTTCTTTTAATGCCTTTTTTAAAAAAATGGGCTTATTTCACGTAGGCTTGTACTGACAAGTGATGGCAACATTTCTTAACATTACATGCAGCTATCCATCACTGGAGCATGCACACACCAAACCACAATAGGATCATATTTACAGCAAAAGTCACAGCTGTCCCTCACAAAATGAAATTAGATTTGATTTTGTGTCATGGCAATGTTCATTAGTGCCATCTAGTCTGCAAGGGCAAGATCAGATAGCTGGTGGCGGACCCATAATTCATTGCAAAGGCGCAATCTGACTGGCTATGTGAGGAAGAGACAATGCTGGCTCTGACCTCTTTGCAAATAAAGTGCTACTCAGCGCACATGAAGCTGAATTTCACTTAGGTGCTCTCTAGAACCAGAGGCACCATTTCATATTTTGTTAAGGGGAGCAAAAATTTCAAGAACTGCATTTGGATACATGCGCAATTAAATTGTGAAACTCTGCCTGTTTTAAGAGCATTGGCTATGGTTACTTTTTTTAAAAAATCTCAAGAGCAATTTCAGACATGTTTCCAACACTGACCAAATAGTTTATCCTGTTTTGTTAAGTAAAGGGATCTGCGTGTTTATAACAATAGCCATTCGATGTGTGGAACTAATGAGTTGGGTGGAAATGTTGGGTGGACTCTAAAGAATAATGTGGCATGAAACATAGGGCAGTAATCCTCCTCACTAAATGGAGTTCCTTCTGTGGAACTGTGTTACTAGTGGAATTAAACATTCACTTTGGTCTCCTAAATGCTGAGTAACAGGAATATCACAAAATAGGAGCCCAAGCTGAAAGGTTTGGCAAGGCTAACTGCAGCGCTGCTAACGTAACTGGCACCCAGAAAGAATCAGACCTGTTAAAAAAGCCATTCTAGATTGTGCTGTGTATGAACACTAGACATACTGCAGTGCACATGCAAAGACAGATTCAAGGTGACATGAGTCATGTGCGCTGCCTCTGTCAAGCCTTTGAGACTGACAAGAACACTTGTCAATTGACAAGAACACTTGCCCCCAAGAACAAAGGGCAAGAACACAGAGGAGGAGGTGTAAATAAGAAGAGTGGTTCAGAGTTGGCCATTAAGAGTTAAATCTTGCATGGATATGGCCCGTCTTCAATTTCTATCATTCCATTCATCGGGCATAAGAAATAACGCTGACATGAAATTTTAGTTCACGGACAAGGCAATGCCATGTTCAACTATGGTGGCCAGCTTTTAATTTCAAGAATACTGCCGCCCTTAGCAGTTTTGGGGTAAGCCAGGAAAGGTAGAGCCATAGCTGAAAATGGAGTCTATTGTGATACAGCAGAGGGAGGGTGTGGAACCTGTCGGGTGAGAAGCAGAGTCTGGGAGCATTTTATGACTTTTTAGATCTTGATACTGACTACCTAACGAAACAGAGAGGGTTACTGGTGAGTAAATAAAATGCTGCCTACTGGTAACCCAATGCTCAACCTAATTATACTTTTTTTCTGCAAACCAAAACACTTTCCAGTGTTGCAAAGATCAAGGCTAACAAGGACTGTAGATGGAATCCAATGTAAAGCTAAGGAAACCGTTTTGCCAGTGCAGTGATTTTCACAGCACATGCTCCAAATCTGTTCTAGGGGTTCCCCCAACCACCTGGAGCAGATTTGGGAAGGGTGTGGGAGTGGAGGAAAAGGCCCATTACAGACGTGGAAACCCTTGTGCTAATGTGAGACAGTAGTTAGGATTGTGTCCCAACCTGTGTTAGGGTTGTGCTCCTTTGTTATGACTGGAGTGCAGGCCACATCTACCTGCACTCCAGGTACAAGGATGAGGGTGGAGCCAATTTTTTTTTAAAAAAAGCAAGTTTAAATGTTAGCTAGTGAAAAGGAAGTTTTAGATTTGGAGACGAACAGGCAAGAAGCAGTTTGAACATATTGCTGTGGCTTTTGGAACTGATGCTGCTTCAAGATGAATAACATCTATGTGCGCAACTGCTTTCTTTCTTTCTTTCTTTCTTTCTTTCTTTCTTTCTTTCTTTCTTTCTTTCTTTCTTTCTTTCTTTCTTTCTCCCGCACAACTTGTCTGTTGTAAATGGATTACAGAAAGGCCTTACATTTTCAGCACTTTCTACTCATAAGAAATCAACCCCATTAAGGACTGCATGGGAAGATCCAATCACGTGACTAAAGGAAGTGTGAAACAACATATGAACCAATGAAGCAAACCTGTTTCCAAACACTGGTACTCATCTTTAGAAATCAAGGCCCCCCAGCTGAGCAAAGTCCAAGAACAGATTCTCAAGGAGGCAGCTTTTCAAAAGGCACTGCTAACTGCCTCTGACAAGCTGCAGTCTGGGTTTCCTGCATGGTGTGTGGAGCCTGGATCAATGGCTTGGAAATATTTCTGCTTGCTGCAGTCAATTGTGCCTTCCAGGCTTGTTATACTATGGCTGAGCAAACACATAATTTCCAACTTGTCACCTACAACGGTCTCTTTCTATTCCCTACCATTTTGTGCTGACAGCCAGAGAGAGAGAGAGAAAGAGAGAGAGAGAGAGAGAGAGAGAGGACCACCCATTCTGCACAGATTAAGACATAGTTTTTTGAAGAAAAATAACCCAGTTGACCCACCATTTTCAATTAAAAGGCTTTCTTGTGAGATGGTTTGAAAAGACCCACGAGAACCTGTTCTAGTCACAGATGCCAACACTGGACAAAACGGACCCAATGGCTGGACTCAGTTGTGTAATTTAATATAACCATATACCGAACTCCTTCCCCACCATCAAAATGATCACAGAGGCAAATCCACTACAGTTCATGGTAGCAGATAATTTTATGTGCTATTTCAATTACCTTTAATAATGGTCCCCAACAGGACCAGTCTAAGAGGTTTTGCTGCGAAGTGAAATGTCAAGATGTCCCTCAGTTCCATGTTCAGAAGCCCAATGAACTAGCAGTTGAAGTTTATTTTGCTATTGGTGACTGGGCAGCTACAAAGCACCAGGCAGCCAAGGCAGCACACACAGTTCTGCCCTCCGAAATGTCAATGCTACCCCCTGCCCTGCACCACCTGCCCCCCCAAGACACACACCTTGTTCTAATCTACCTAATGGTAGGGCCAGCCTTGGCACCTATACGGTCAGGGTAGTTACATTTTCCTCCTGCTGTGCAAGAGCTGCTCATCAATAAATTGCTCCCACGTGGCTGGGAGAATATCTAAAGGGCATCTACAGTCAACTGCGATTTGACAGCAGCTACAAACTTTATGTATTAACATTGTGTGGAGAGGGAGTTTGCAGCAGGCATGCACCCTTAAACATGTGTTTCAGCCTCCCACACATCCATCAAGCCTCTCTTATATGTGTATATATACCTGCTAAATGGATGGCATTTGTTTAATTGATAGTCCACTCTTCCTCTGAGGAGCTTGGAGCAGATTACAGTCAGTTCCCAAGTGTTCTCCCATCAAAGCAGTTTACAGAGCCAGGCCTGATTAGCTTAAGGCGACCTATCAGCCTTATCACCAGGTCAAGTTCTGGTAGCCCAGGAGCTGAGCAGTAATAAGCAATTCAAACCACATAACAACTACCACATGTGAAATATTCAACCCACTACTCCAAATAATTGAAATGTTTCTGGTGAACAATGGAGAGAAAAAACAGAACCCAAAAGATATAGAAGGAGAAACTATTTTACTTCTTGATCAGCTTTTCCAGCATGTCTGATCCAAGTGCATTTCACCACACTTGTTAGCTCATTTGCTGTCACTATTAATCAGGCATTTGCCTTTTATGTCGAGGGAAACAAGTCTGCATTGAGAACTATGCTAACTGATTAATTTTTTGTAAATGAACATTCCATTGATTTTCTTAATTTGATGCATCAATCATCCAAGTCCTCATTCAAGTAAGTGACCAGGGAGGTACTCTTCCCACCTCGGAGTCAAGATTGGGGATCTTTGAGATTGGCATAATCAGTCTTGACAGACGTGAACCATCATCCTGTTCAGATGAACTGCAAGATCTGACATTCAAAAAAGCATGCGGGGGGGGGGGGAGAGATCTTTATCACTGTGCTTTGGAAAATGGAGAAATGCTTGCTGAATGGGCAGTGTGTAACCAGAAGATTGCTGGTGGTTCTATCTCAGTGTTCACTACATGGTGAGTGTGGCTTATTAGGATTTTCAGAGGTTTTTAAGGTCAAGTCACAAAACTATCAGTCCAGGGAAGCCTGAAGAGAATCAAATCTGTGTTATAGATGGCAACATGCTGAAGCAGTCATTTGATATAAACTTGTTGCATCTGAGCATGGAAACACAATTAGTGCTGCACGGTTTGCAACAGCAGTCAACCAGATGTCTTTGGCAGCTCATACAGAGGGCATGAAGCAATTTTCTTCTCTGCATCAGTGACTAGCAGGTGACTAGCTGTCGGAGGCATTAAAGGTCTGAGTCCTTTAAGTCCATATTTGCAAAGCGCAGGTCTTTGGGAAATCATGCTGCAGCATTCTGCACCAACTACAGATTCCAGAACAAGTGTGAGTGAAGTCCCACATAGAGTACATTGTACTGCAGTAATCCAAACTTGAATTAACCAATGCATGATCTACGGCAGCCAAACAAATGGTCATAGTTGTTGTAACCGCTGCAGTTGGTAAAAGGTGCTTCTAGTCACTGAAGCTACCTGGGTCTCCAGTGACAAAGATGGATTCAGAAGCACCCCCAGGCTGCAAATTTGCTCCTTCGGGGGGGGTGCAACCCCATCCAGGGTAGACAGGTGACCCATTTCTTGGACACGGGAACCAATTTTGTGAATGGTTTTATTAACTGAAAGATTTAAGTTGTGTGCTCATTATAGCAGTCCATGCGCTGGTGACCTCAAGGCTAGATTACTGCAATGTGCTCTGTGTGGGTCTGCCCTTGAACCTGGTTTGGAAGCTCCAGCTGGTGCAGAATGCAGCAGTCAGACTGCTGGTGGTGGAGAAGGGGCTTCTGGCTGAGAACATGCGACTCCATTGTTACAAACATCTGCTACTGAGCCATGTTCAAAGTGCCTGTATTAATTTACAAAGCCCTGAACAACTTAGTTCCAGCATACCACAGGGACCACCTGAACCCTTATATCCAAGCTGAATCACTGCAGGAGGATTGTTGGTCATTCCCCAAGTTGGCAAGGCTCATCTGACAGCAACAAGAATCAGAGCCGTTCGGGTCATTGGCGCAATATGATCTCCGCCAACAGAGATTCCGCAGGCATCTTCTGTTTCAATTTGCCTGCTAATCCCCCCCCCCCCCGCACACACACCTTCTGTCAGACTTATGCAGGCAATTAAGAATACGTTTTCCCATAATAGTTGATTTCTGATTTTAACATTTCAATACGGGTTTTATTGTATAATGTTACATATAATTGTTAAAAACCACTCAGAATTTTTTTATAATGAAAAGTGGTATATAAATATTTTTATAAATAAATAAATGTTTGCAGCTTTAAAATGGAAGGGAGAAGACTGAACTCCAAATGAGTTTTAGCTGAAATAAGCTGACAATGGAAAATTACCCGAATTATTAAGAGCTGACATCTATGGTATTATTTTACTATCACAGATGTTCAGTAAGAATTGAGAAATTGTCCAGTAAATGCAAAGCCTAGCAGGAAATTTGGTGCATGAAGGGGATGATTCAAAGCTGTGGTTTTTGGACAGGACATGGAACATTTTATTTTGCGTTACCAGATGGAGGTAGGAGGTACAGTAAGGCATGAAAACAGGAGATGCTAGCTAGTTTCAGAGCATCAGACTCCAGGAGGCATTCATGAAAGGAGGGCTTACCGGTACATAACTTGATAAATAGGAATTATCCAGTCATGAAGTCTTAAAGCTTGGTATCATAGAGGCTTGGTCTAAATCAGTTTTGAAAACAGGTGTCTTCTCTTCTGGCTGAAGAGTCCTACCCACAGACGTGCAATATATATTGTTCTGAGTATTTTCTCAGTTTTTCTTGCTAAATAATGAAATGTCTTAATCTACACTTGTATCTGCTTGTGTTCCAGTTGATATCAGTTGATATATCTGCTACAGACTTTGGAAGTTGCTGGTTGTTTGGGAGATGCAGCCCCTTGGCAGCTCTTGAATTATCAATAATTTTAACCCCTAACACTTGGAGGGATATCATCAGATGACTTTACTGTGACCATTTAGGTAAAAATCTAAGTGAAAGCAAAACACACACACACCATTCCTAAAACACCCTTCATTGTTAAAAACATAGTATTGAAACTGGATCACTAGCTTGTTGCAAAAGGTATTGGCTGTCGCAGAGACTTTCCTGTGTTTCACGGTCAATGAAGTTAAACATTTGGCATGCCAACAGCTCCTGAGAGGAGCACATAGAAACCTGTCTGTGTCTTGGCAAACCATGCCTTTGGACCTGAAGCAGGCCTCAAAAATTATGTGCATAAGTTAGAAGGTGAATGGAAGGGAAAGGACACGAAGGAGAGATTTTCGGCATTCTAGCTAAGTGCTTTAATGAAATATGGTGAGAACTGATATATTTTTTTTAAAATAAAATGCCGCAATGGGCCACAAGCCAGGTGAAAACAAAAATAGAAAGGGAAGGAACAGGAGGAGTACTGTGTGTTCTCTATCCTTCCTGGGTTAATACCTCAGTCTGGCCTTTGAATTCAGACAACAGAGTTTTCCTTTCCCCAATAAAGTGACTTAATATATTAACTTATAAAAGGAGGGAAACTGTTATATGGAAAAGGACAATATTCTTATGAGTTTGGGAGTGCCAGACCCCTGTAAATTCCTGGATCCAGGCAAGCTTCCTATGTTCAGGTGATCACCTGGGTGATGGGCCATTAAGAGAATAAAAGAAAGGTGATGGGGCACTGTGAAAGCAAAGGAGAAGGAGCTCTGTGCCAGACAGCAAAGGGGTAGGGCCCCCTCCCTCAACTCGTGGATAGTAAGTTCAGACTTGAAAGTGTGTGTGATGTGACCCAGGGGGAAAAAGCAGCAAGCTGGAGAGAGGGTCAGAGAACAATATTGGAGGTCTGTTTGAATCCTAGGCTGTGACTATGGGAGAAGCAAGACCCTTTGGGGGCATTAATGCTGTGAACCCCTCCACCATAGGCTCAGGCTGTATCCTGAGTGTGTTCCAACTGACATGCGTCCAACTGACATGCAACCGTGCACACGGGCATCATGGCAACCCGGCTGTGGCCGGAAAGGGGGCAAAATATGGCATAGTGGTCTTATCTTAGGTGCACTTTACCATTGCATGCGTTGACCCAGAATACAACACCCACACACATTGGGAGTTGCCAGGATATGTAAACAAACCCTATATCATAAAGACACCACAGTCTCCACTGTGCCTCATTCCCAAAAGGAAACACAAACCAGTTTTCTGACAGGGTTCCTTGTGCACAGCTACGGAGGGTGGTGGGAATCCAGGCAACCCACCCACTTGTTTCCAGGGTTCCTCTGCTGAATTTGGCTCTTTGCTTAATCAAGGCATCTTTTCTTGAAATCGTGAATTTGTGATTTCATGATTCTGTGAATTCAGAAATCATGAATTCATAAAAATATCATAAATCATGAATTCAAAAAGAAATCACAAAATCGTGAATTCATCAAAATCGTGAATTCATAAAATCACAAAATCATGAATTCATAAAAATCACAAAATCATTTTCTAAGGAGTTGAACTGGTGGTCCTAGAAATGGCTACAATCATGTCAATAAGCACTTTCTGGAAGCTACAGGGACATCAACAGCCCTGTGTCTTGTTTTCAGACTACGCTCTATATTCAGTAATTAATATGGATTCCATTAAAGCCAGCTAGCAGAATGATGATAAATAGGCTAATGGTAACTATTCAATCAGCAATGATGGGGGGGGGGGATGGGAACTGAACTTTGAATTTTGAGGCATTTTAAAAAATAAATAAATCAGAAGTTGATTTTAGTCTTGTTGGAATAGGTGATTAGCAAAAACAAAAGGGAAATTACACACAAAAAGAGAAAATAGCAATTGAAAATCTATAGTTAACAGGGAAACAGCAAGTGAGGTGAATCCATAGATCATATTCATCCCTAGAGTGACTAGCATGTCTTCTGCAGAAAGCAGTTTGGAGTTATGGAGACTCCATCCTCTCTCACTCCTGCTGCTGCCAAAGTGAGGAGAAGTGGCGGCAGCAGCTCCTGGCGAGATTTCATGAGATCTCGTGGAAGTCTCACAAAATCTTGCGGGCCTTGTGTGAGAGGTCACCGCTGGCCCCATTTCTCCTATGATGGGCAAGGTGCCCTGTCTGCTCGCACACCACTGCCCCTGCCAGAGAAGCAAGGAGAAGCGCCTGGGGCTTCTGGTTTCTGGAGAGATCTAACAGAGATGTCTTGCAAGATCTTGCCAGAAGTTGAAGTTGCGTGAACCTGGCAAGCAAGGCTTTGGCATGAGGCACCTAACCATTTTGCCTCGGGTGGCAAAATAGGATGGACTGCCCCTGACCCCACCAAGGAAGAGGGAAGAGCTGAACAAGGGTTATACCAGATTACTTCCAGTTTAGATGTTTTGAGGAGCAGTTGGAGATAACAAGGTGGCAATGCTGCAATACTTTGGGGCTCTGGACCATTTCCCTTCTTGTTAGATTATCTGCAGCTTGTGAGCAACTACTGTAATTAAAAATAACGAGGGCCTGGCAGCACCGCTAATGCTATTATCTTTAAAACATCAGGCTTCAACGACTCACCAGCAAAACAGCCCAGATGAGAAATCTCTTTAAAATGCTCAGTGGTTGCTGACGGTACATTAGGATAATCTTCCCTGCCTGAAAATCAGAGAAACATAATGAAAATACAAACAAAAAATCAGGGAAGCAGTGATTATTTTCAGTAAGCTAATACGGTTTATTTTTCACCTTGTACATAAAGAGGCAAACTAACTCTCTAAAGTGGTGGCAAAGGGCAGCTTGAACACATACATTTTGCCACAGGCAGAAGCTGGCAGAGAGGAATGTAACTTGGAGAACAAAGGCAGGGAAGTCAGACCGTCAGTTTTCTGTGCCTCAGACATGGCTCTCTGATGCTCCCACATTTCCCCCTCCAACCATTCCCCATCAATTACTGAGAGAAGAAACAGCATTCATAAATTATCAGAGGGAAGAGAAAATCACAATGAAATCCTCAAGACAGAGTGCAGGATTTTTCTTATGCTTGCCTTCCTTTTGAGGTAGGTCAAGATGTTTTGTGATTGCGCCTTCATTTCATTCTATAAATAATCACTGTGCTGGCTGGCATGGGAAGGCATCATGACCTAACTCTTCCTATGGGGCCTTTTCAAAACAATAAGGTGTGGGGAGTTGGGGGGATGCAGTGTACTGGAGAGGCATTAATGACATGAAAACCACACAGACCAGCCTCAGCCACCTCACAATGGTAAGTTAAGTTGAAACTTGCACCCACCAGAATTATGAATAAATTCTAAAGCACCCTGAGAGTGAAAGAGAAGAATCATAGACTTGAGGAATTGTAGAGTTGGAAGGGACCACAAGAGTCTTCCAGTCCAACCCCCTGCAATGCAGGAATCTTTTGCCCAATGTGGGACTTGAACCCACTACCCTGAGATTGAGTTTCATG
This sequence comes from Lacerta agilis, assembly GCF_009819535.1. NCBI lineage: Eukaryota > Metazoa > Chordata > Lepidosauria > Squamata > Lacertidae > Lacerta > Lacerta agilis. Next base: position 17,218,620 of record NC_046316.1, on the reverse strand, counting down.
CTCTACCGACTGATCTGTCCCATACACAGAAGTATTATTATTATTATTAGTAGTAGTAGTATTTCATTTCTATATTGCTTTATATTTTAAAGGAAAAAGAATCTCAAAATTCTGTACAACACAGAATAAAACTTACAAGGAATTGGGAGGGCAAGTTTCAGCACAGCACTAATGCTGACCAGCGTTCAGCCCAGAGAAGGGATGGGTAAAGTGGAGGATCAGGATCGAGAAGGGAAGCAGAGGAATGAAAGGGGGAATGAGGAACTGAGAGAAACCGACTGGGTGTGGGCCTGATGAAAAGGAAAGCATGTCTCTGGCAGTAGCCGTTACTAAACATAAACTCAGCCAGGCGCTGCTCCCTGCAAACTTCTTCAGAAGAGCTGCTGAACATGGCCACTGCATATTGGTCAGGCTACAAGTCATGGTGGCTACATGCTTGTTCCAAGATGGCATACCAGCTGCTGGGGAGCAACAGTGGGAGGCTATTGCACTCATGTCCTGCTTGTGGCGTTCTGTAGGCATCTGATTCCCTGGCTTAGGAAACAAGTGTGGTGGGCTTTGGAACTTTAGTCTGATCCAGCAGGGCTCCTCTTATGTTCTTAAGGCTGTCTAAGCCAGGAATATTCACAATTCATATAATGCCTGCACTGCACCAGTGTGCCCTGGCTGCTGTCTCTTCCCTAGACCTTTAAACACTTCCTCATGAGACCTGGGGAGGGAACTCCAAACTCTGAAAGAGATGGTATTTAAATGTTTCTGTGGGGAGGGGGGAAACAACATCAGGGTGGGCATTTTAAGACATGGTTAGGAAGCACATAGGTTGCCTTTGGCAACACTTTAGCAACAAATAAAGAAGAAGCTGTATACCCCCACGACTATGCAAATAACGCACATTGCAAAACAATTTATATATCTGTTTATGTATAAAGTGTGCATGCATTTAAAAAGTTAGCTGTAGAGAACTAAGAAGAGCAGCTTTCCTGGCTAGAGTCCAATAGGTGTTGAATAGGCGGAGGAAGGAAATTTGCTTGATAGTCCATTTTCACAGATTCCTCCAATGTCCCTGTGGGTCTCTCTTTGTCCAGACATATGTTTATTCTAAAGTGCAAGTGCAGCAGGAATCTAAAAACTCTTGAACTTCTTCTCACTATAACCTCTTCCCAGGATCCTATTCCTGAATCAGGCAATGTCTCCATCCATATGTCAAAATTGCACTGTCATCACCTAAGATTATGAGAGATTTTGTGAGCCAAACTGTGACCTGATTCAGGGCTAAGTTGTGTGGTGAGAAGTCTGTTTGCAGAGGAAGATTATTTTTTTTAAGAGAAATCAAGTTCTCAGGCAGAAAGAGTCTGTGGCATTTTTCCATAACGCGTCTTGAGTAGGGAGCCATTCAGGAGGATAAGCAGAAATCTTTGCCAGCCCTGCTGAAAAGTTTCCAACTGGGACCATTAGAAGAAACAATACCTTAAGCCAATGCAGGCATCAATATCCATTATTTGTGAAGGAAACTTGCTTCTTTCTAGTAATTAATGGTATGAATGTCCTGATCCTGCAAAAGTAGTGATGAATCAAATATTTACCTCCCTGTAAGGCCAGAGATGCAGAATGCCGCCATGTTCCAAAGGTAGGAAAAACACTTGCAAGATTCCAGAAATGAATGGAGGTAATGGGGACCTCTTTTAGTGTAGAGTCTTATTTTGCAAATTTCAGTTGATCAATGTGCCACTAAAACACAAACTGAGGATACATTTTTTTATACACTTGCTTGTTCCTACATTTAGAGCTGGTTTGTGTATGGATGTCATTTTTAATGTGTGTAATATTATTTATTTATTCAAATAATTTTATAACATCTTTCAGAGCCTAACCAGCAGCTTTTCAAAGCAGTTCATAACATAAAACCATCATGGCTTCCGGTGAGGACGCCATTGCGGGCGGTCGAGGGTCGTTTCGGCAGCGAGACGACCCTGGCCTGTCCCGGGGGTAGGAGCTCCGCTACCGCACAGCAGGCTCTGCCGAACCGCGGGTCGAGCGTTCCGCGGCACGGGCTCACCAGCGGGCCCACTATGGCGCTGAACCCTTCTCCCGTTCCCCTTGTAAAAGGGGCATGGGAGTGAAGGGACAACGGCGCCGGGCTGTGGAGGCTATGCCCCAACCGGGCAGGCGAAGTGGTGGCTGCCGCCTGCAATGAGCATGTCGTTCTTACCTGATTTGAAGGAAAAAAAGAAGAACCCCGTAAGCCGTAAGTACGGAGTTAATTGGATCTAAAAATTTTGCAATTGGCACTCCGGGAGGAACGTAAAAAGGAAGCCCGTTCCTTTCTTTGCTGAATGAAGAAAATAACAATGTTTCTAGCTGCTGCTGCATTAGCGGATACAATGTCTCTACGGAGCTTTTTGACAAGTGAGATCGGCTGAATCCCTGTTAGGGGAACTAAGATGTTGGAAATATTTCTTCTTTGAAGTTGTTGGATTATAATCTTTTCACCCTGATTCGGGGGGAAATGGTGGCTGAAACTTGTGGCTAAAGATGGAAAAGTACTGAAACTTGATACCCTCTGCCTACTTCTACCATGCTTGGTTTCGTTTTTAAACTGGCGTTAGATCTGGGCTTGACCCATGAACAAAGGATAATTCTTTTGAAGTTAGAACTGCTAAACCAGAAACTAATTTTGTTGAAGCAGAATGTTGAGGAAAAGTTTTATGCAACAGGAAAGACTCTTGAGAACTTTGTTAAACTGGAAGAAAACCTTGCTAGGGAACTTAAGGAAATATTTGAGGAACAAAATATAGTGACTATGCAACTCCAAGAAGATGGAAAATCCTGTTGGTGTGAGACCCAGGGTTGAAAGACAATTTATATCCGATTTCTGGGGTGAGAGCCTAGAAATGAAGGGGAAACGACTTTTGAAATTGCAATTTGAAGATGACCGGAACTTTGGAATGGAGATGCTGGAAGGTGATGCTTTGTGTTCCCTGGAGTTCTCTGCAAGGATGTTTATGGATTGTGGTCTGACTTTTGGCTATAAAGAAGAAGAGGACATTCTGGACAATGATGTTGGAGGGAGGTGGAGAGATGTCTGGTGGGCGATCCCGAGATGGCGAAGGAAAATGGTTAGAAGGGGGATAGGGTGAAAATACTTAAAATATAATTAGGACGGCTCATCATGGTACCCTGAAGTCAGTGTGTTAAGAATGTATGATTTTGAACTAGTGAAGAGATATGGGAATTGATTTATTAGCAGCAGTCTAAGTAAAATAAGATGTAGGATTTGATTTAAGAAGTAATATGTTGTATTATGAAGTAAAAATAAATATTAAGAAGTTATATCTGGATATTTTGATGGTGATAGATTTAAATTTCAGAGATGTGAAGTTATTAAAGTAAATTAGAATTGGAAGCAAAGGAGAGAAAACGGGGGAAGTCCCCCAAGTAGATTCGAAATAAGATTTTTTTATTAGTAAAAGGAATGTTGGTATTCCAGTTTAGGTTTGTATCTTTGTTTATTTTTGTTTTAGCTGTTGTATTTGTTGATGTTGTATTTGTTTTATTGTATTGTTTTTTGTCTTTGTGGAAAACTGCGAGGTTTTGAGTCTCTGAACCTCCTATCAAAACTCATTAAAACCAATGGCACTCCATAATCAGGCTTAAACATTTCATCCATAATTTTTACTTAACTTGTTAATGTAGCATTACTAGAAACTGACAGATTTCTTCATGCTGAAATGTGCTCTTTGAGGCTCTGGAGCAAAATACTTGCAAGAGCCTTTAATGAGAAAAAGAATAGTATTGATTGCCTGGGTCCCATCAATCCAATATTTTAAGAAATAAGAAAAAGAGAGTCCTTTATTCAATATATGGTCTTCTTTCGCACAAGCTAATATCATGCCTTGGTATTTGTGAGTAGCGTTCAGTCTGAAAGAAAATGTGGCTGTCACAGTGATTAATAACTGAACGCATGCCATGAAGGCTAACTTCTTTGTGCTCCCTTCCATTTTTAAAAATACTGTTTTTCAAGTGCAGAGGGAGGACTCTGCGGAGAACCAACTCGGAATTAAATGTCAGGGGTTGTAAATATAGTTCCAGAAAATTCAAGTTGTAAAGAATTCAGTTCTGCGAGAAACATTTGGTTGTATTCTTCAAAAAGGAAGACCAAAACACTCTTCAAAAAGGTGGGGCTCAGATCAAAGCCTTGGCCCAAGCCCAGCTTATCATTCCAAGTTCAAATCTCACCCTAGCTATGAACTCAGTAAGTAGTCTTAAGCAAGCCACTGTCTGTCAGGTCCAGCTCCTGCTTTAACCGGGGAGAATAACCAGATCCAGCCTCAGTATCCAGAGAAGGTCCACTATTTCACTGATGCCTGCCCTTGAAGGATGCTGAGGCACGGAGCTTACCTAACTTCAAGCAGAATGGCATTCTATCACTGCCAGGCCACTTCTACATTTCTTCTGTGTGCCCAACAGCCTAATTGTGTTTGTTGGCAGGCACCTGGGCATGTTTGATGCGGGTGCAGGTGATTTATCATTATCACCGGGGCCAGAAATACACCTGCAACCAGTGCAACTGGTACAGAATAGGTGTAATGTACTCCAAACTGCCTGACCCCCAACATGGTGGGTGCAAGTGCCATCTGTGGTGGCGGCAGCAGCAGCGTTTTGGCATTTATTGCCTACACAATGGGAAGAGGAGGTCAGAAGGGGAAGAAAGAGCAGAGCAATATGCAGCCACATGGAGAAGGAAAACGTAGCTGAAACAGAAACATGCTGAGACAGAAACTGAAGAAAGCAAGAAATGAGGAAGAGTAAAGAACCAGTTCCATTTTCAGTTCAATAGCAAATAATCCCAAATTCCTATCATCTATTAATTTATTTTAAGGTTTAGTGGGGTCCCCCCAAAAAATCTATGAGAAATACTGTGTGCTATAGGTTAATTGAGGTAATGCTATTAGAATTCCTAAGGGAAATTCAAGTGGGGGGGGGGGAGAGAGAGGAATTCTGGTGGAGAGAGAAGATTGGCAGAGGCTTGGAAAGGGAGTTTGAATGTTGGGGGGAAGCAGTTGAGAGTTAGCTGAGGGCGGTGGGTTCTGGAAGGGCGCACTTAGTGGGGGACCTGAAGCTGGGTTGGGCAGCTCTTCGGCGTGGGATCAGTAATCCAGTGGCCATCACCCTCGTTTGACGGTGGCCGAAAAGGAATGGAGACGCAGAGAGGGACTGTGTGTCTCCTGTGGAGGCCAGAGTATGTGGCAGCCCCATGCCCAGCAAAGAGGGTCTCTGCCAGCTGCCCGGGGAAAGAATTCCCTCTGTTCAGGTGGGCCATGGAGCCAGGGCTTGGCTACCATTGCCAACGCCCAGATGCCTTGCACCACCCCCTCCAAGCAACTGGAAAGCAGCTTTACAGACCTGGGCTATGCCTGATTATCGTCTTCCCAAGCAACTTAAAAATGGAAAGCGTAATGCTGGTGGTCAACAAAAGAGGTTTAAAGACTCTCTTTCTGCTCTCATGCCAGAAGGTTCTTCTCCCATTCTCTGTTTATGCTCAACTTGTAGGGTGTTCTCCCCGCCCCATGCAAATCTTTCCTTCCTCTTTCCTGTTCTTTTTACAAGGGCAGCTTTGGCAGCAGCCACAGCGGCGCATACAGGAGATCATGGAAGAAAGAACGTATCCTTGAAGCATGGCAGAACTCTATGCTATGGGGTGCTTCAAGGGAAGAATCTTTGCACATGTGAATGGGCTATCACAGACCAAACGCCAGGGGCAGAATGTCAACTCAGACACACATTCAGCTGTCACACACACACCGTGGAATTAAAGCAGGGTGCTGGTTGGCTGCTCCACAGTTAAATCACCCGCGGCCACAACCACACTCAGAACTGATTGGCTGGGGCTGTCCCACAAGGGTAGAACCCCAGCAACAACAATGCTGTGAGAGTGCAATGAAAAGATGTCTCATTCCATCTGCATCATTACTATGTGAAACACACTGCACTGCAAAATCCAAAAGTATAAGGATTTTTTTTCTACCAACTTTGAGAGTGTTTTTAAAGAAAAGATTTGTGCTTTGCTCTCCCCTGCTTCAGCAGCACAAGTGAATGTATCAACTCCACATCTTTCTAAAGGTTATCCTTTTCTTTTTAAAATACAGTCTCGGCTATTTGGCAAGGCCTTGTTGACTGTGAAGAAATCATCAACAGGAAACTGGAGCGCCCATGAGTCACTGTTAATAGGCTTCTTAATACAGTGGTGCTGAGAGACATATTTTAGCCACCTGCCCTTCCAAGAAATTTGAGGCAACACCTGGTAGGTGATGCTCAGACTGACACCAAAAGGACTTCACAGCAATGTGATTACTTGTTCCCCGGGGGGGAGTACCATTTAGCACTTGGCTGCCACGCAAAATTGCAGGGCAGAGCAATTAAGAAAGACCCAGAAGTTTTGGGAAACAATAACAACTGAATGGCCAGTTCAAAGTCTGAGGCAACATCCAGTTCATGCTTTCCTCCACTTCCATCCACACCTGCACACAAAAAGCAGAACATTTGACATGCAGTCCACATGCATGATGTGCCTGTTCTTAGGAACTGCCCATGCCATGCAACTTTACCCCACCTCCTTTTCCAAGTATGGACACATGGAGGAGGAAAATTGCACAAATTTGGCTCAGTGATGAGGGTCAAAAACCCCAGAACTGCACAAAGGGAAAGGTGAGTTATTCTGTCTGGGAATCTGGTATGCTTGCACAGGTGGAACATTTATAATAGTGCAGTGTTGAATTCTACCCATCACTTGGGCATGCGCATTAATGCTGCACGTGTAAGCGTGCGCACACATAAGCACAATACTTGCTCCTACACTTTACTGTGTGTAAGGCATTGGTGCATGGGCTGTGCATGTGCCAGCCATGATTTTTCCCATACTGTGGATGATGTTTTGTGCATGCATCCTTTGCATTTCTCTCCCCGCCCCCCAAAAGATCATAACATAAGGTTGTAAAACATTGATCAATGATTCTGTGTCCTCCTCAGAATAATGCTGTTACTTTGTAACCTGTCTGATCATTTTTGAAGGAGATGCCATGATACTGTAGCTTTGGGGAGGTGTCTAACAGGCTAAGTGGCGCATCGTTTTGTGGATCATTCCTATTCGCTTTCTTATAAATTGGGGAAATGATACTCCGTCTCTAACCAGAGGGCATTTGGCCCGTGGTTTTTATGTTGTTAATGCATAAAGCTGTATTAACAGAGCCAAGGAACACCTGCAGTGACAGGAAAGAGATGGAAGCTTAAACAAGTGCGCAGCAAGAGCTCAACATCAGAGAGATGCTAAGACTTAAATTACTGCTCTAGAGGTGCGCTGCTTCCAAACAAAGTACAGTGAAAGTTTATGTCTGTCAGTTCTCCACAGCATCTTATTTGTCCTCAAGTTTAGAAATGAATTCATCTCTACACATTTTGTTTCAGACAATCCTGACCTAATTCACAAACTAATTGAAAGATGCACAACCCACCTACTTATCTAAACATAACTACAGGGGCCTGCAAACTACAGGAGGTCCTGTTAGTTCAGTGAAAATTACATGTATTACATTTGCTTGGGATTGCAGTCTTGCGGTTCTAAGGAGCAGTTCTTACCTACCCGGTATATGTTTGTCACTCACCGACTATGCCATCAAATAAATTGCAACTTTTTCCAGTCACCACATGTAGAATTTTCATATTACTCAGAGTCAGTTCAAAACACAATATTTTTCCATGGAGACATGGAGTTCGCACATTCGACTGCAAAGTCCACTCCATGCTAAGTCACAAGTGATGAACATGCATGTGTGAACTGGCCCAATAATGTCCCATAGGCTGCCCAGAAGTGACTCAGTAGCCACAAATAGCTGGGCAGCTGAAGGTGAACCATTGCTGATCTGATGGCTTTCCTTACTAAATAGTGCCTTTATGCTTGAATTAGAAAATCCAAACAACACCCTCATCAATACTAACAAACATTCACTGGGAAGTTCTCCTGTACAAGTCAGACTGAAGTGAAGCTATGAAAGAACTAAATTATTATTATTATTATTATTATTATTATTATTATTATTATTATTATTACCCCACCCATCTGGTTGGGTTTCCCCAGCCACTCTGGGCAGCTCCCAACCGAATATTAAAAACACAATACAGCATTAAACATTTTAAAAATCCCTAAACAGGGCTGCCTTCAGATGTCTTTTAAAAGTAAGATAGTTGCTTATTGCTTTGACATCTGATGGGAGGGTGTTCTACAGGGCAGGCGCCACTACCAAGAAGGCCCTCTGCCTAGTTCCCTGTAACCTCACTTCTCGCAGTGAGGGAACCGCCAGAAGGCCCTCGGCGCTGGACCTCAGTGTCTGGGCTGAATGATGGGGGTGGAGATGCTCCTTCAGGTATACAGCACCAAGGCCATTTAGGGCTCTAAAGGTCAGCACCAACACTTTGAGTCGTGCTCAGAAACGTACTCTGGGGCACTTCAGTATGGGGGGCTTGCACCTGAGAAACTACGTAGTATAGTGCCCAAGTCCATTTTATACGCCAATATCCTGAGGCAGCGGCCAATCATGCTTCATGGCAGGGCTGTATGAGCAGCAAAATTGGTTTCTTGAGATTAATATGGTTCAAGAAATGACTAGGAATAGTGTAATGTTGCATAATTAAAATGATAGTCCTCAATTGGCTATTTTGAACCATAAGCACCTGGTGGAGATCCAAAGGACGGTAATAATCTCCTTAAAATACTTTTACTATGCATCTTATAGGTTCACAGAAAGGCAGAGGTTATTTATAAACCATTGGAACAGAAGGTTTCAAGACAATGTACAGCTGTATGTTTTATTTGATTTGATTGTGAAGAGATATCAAAGGTTGTATTCAATGAAGTCATCCTTTTTGTCAAGGGCTTCTGCTATGGAAGTTCCCCCACCTCTCCTTTCCTCTGGTCTGCCCAAGTCTGTTCTAGAGGTTCCCTGAAATCTCCAGAGCAGATGGGGGGCATGTAAAGAGATATGGGGGGAATTTCCATTCTACAACCAGATTATTTTGTTGGCTACAACCCTAACATTATTATTGGCATTAATATTACAGTGGAATCTGGGTTGTCAAATGTAATCCGTTCTGGAAGACGGTTCGACTTCCAAAATGTTCAACAACTGAGACGCAATGGGTGGTCAGCAATTTCAATGGACAAAATAGAGAAATGCGCCTTGGAAGCCGTTCAACTTCTGAGGCATGTTCAAAAATGGAAGCATTCACTTCCAGGTTTTTGGCATTTGGGTTCCGAATCGTTCGGCATCCGAGATGCTTGAAAACTGAAGTTCTGCTATATAAACATTATTCCCAATTACATCCCACTCCAAACCAAACATGATGCAGAAAATGTGTACACACACACACACACACACACACACACACATTTTTCCCTCTCTCTCTTTTTTCCTCTTTTCTTTCTTATTATTTTGCCCCTTTCCAGCTCCTTCTCTTCTTTCTTTCTAAATGAATACGATTTGCTTGTTTTCTACTTTGTATTGTAATTGATTGTCATGGCATGACTTGTTTAGCATTGTAAACATGTTTCACATTTTTCTAAATAAATAATGTTTCCTATGCATACTAACATATTCTTAAACCTAAAGTGGCACCTGCAAATATGGGTGAAAATGGGAACAGCTATGCATTCTTGCCTGAACAAAAGATAAGTAACTAAAGCCATGTGGGAATGTATCATAAAATGTGTCTGACTCCTGAATTAAGTTTGCTAAGTCCTAAGCATATTCACTTCTTGTCAACATTTACCACTAAAAACTTCAGCAAGAGAGCACAGATTTATGGGAAAGTAACCCTTTGAGATTCAGTATCTAACTTCCATTTCTAAGTAATCATTCCCATTTGTGGCTTTGTCAGAATTCATCTCTCTGTCAAATCTGAAATCAAACTCATGAGAACAGATGCCTTTGAATGAGTTCCAATATTTCTTTCTTCTGCTTGAGTCACCCTAGTGACATGTCATCACTTCTGCTTCTCAGTCTAACAAATGGATGGCCGCTACAGAAGAAAACCTACAGGGCAACAAGTACTGGCAAGGATGGCTTCCAACCTTGTAGTGCCCTGGTTTGGAGGATGCTGCCCATTCTGACCCAAATTCTTGCCCATAATTTTGTTGACCAAGAGAAAGGAGGATAATAATATGGCAGTTTTTCTAACTGGGCTGCTAGGTACTCACCATAGTACTACCAAGGTCAATATTCAGGGTAACGCTGTACAAGCAATTCAATCTACATTTAAAGTCAAATCTATCAAATTTGCACTTTCCGCAACAATATGCGAACCGAAACACCACCTTTATTAAAAATCCATATCCGAATTCTGTGATACAGTTCTCCACCCAAACAATGCGTACAAAAATGCATATATTAGTGGAAAGTGTGCATCGAAAAGGAAGATAGTAGTGAAAACAACATTAAAATGTATTTATATTTGGAAAACTGGTTGCAGAAATGTGTACTTTGGTCAAAAGTGCACATAAAAATTCATTAGGGGAAATCCAGATAAAATTTCACAAGATGCTTTTTTTTAAGTGAATTGCTGCAAATGTGGAGAACTGAATTAAAGATTGGGAAAATAAGAAACTAAGAGAACCGAAATTGACAAACCTGTGTCTGAGTGGCACCACTGCAGACTGCAGGTGATTGGGCTCACTTGATTTTGTGATCCTTCATACAAAAAATTCCTGTACATAGAAAATAAGCACATCATGGTGAAAGGCTGGCTTTCTCCATGACATGCATTCAGTCACATAAGTCCTCCTCTGTAGTCTAAAGTTATTCAGAACTCACAATGCTGGAATTGCCACATATATTCAACAATTCTGATTCCACCTCTTCTGAGTAGCGTTACACAATTGTTATATATCAGGGACGCCCAACTCCCAAGAGGCTGTGATCTACTCACAGTATAAAAAGAACAGCTGTGATCTACCCATTGTCATGGCCAGGAGTTGTTGAGCTTTTTTTAGGGAAGGATTGACCAAAGTTGTTGAGCTTTTTTAGGGGAACCCAAAGCTAATCGACCTAAGACACCACCACTCCGATCGACCGGTGGATCACGATCGACCTGTTGCACATGCTTGTTATATATAAATTGTTGTCCAAACTAATAAAATGCCTTATTTTTTTAAAAAAGACCAACACAATAATCTCATAGGGCTTCTTAAAATACAAGTGGAGAACCTCAAAAAATCCCAATTGAATTTGCATGGTTTGTTATTATTAAGTAAATAGCTTATATCGCATCATGGATTTTTATACCTCTCATTGTTAGGATAAATCCAGACGGAGGAAAATTAGAAACAAATGGAAAATATGGGTCATAAGTATTTAACTGAGACATAACCGAGAGGTTAAAAAGGAGGGAGCAGAAAACACAATTTCTGATGGAAAAAGCAGAATGTTTTGAACACATAAATGCAGAATTAATATTTCATGTCACTTATAAAAATAAATACATAAATAAGCCCAACCAACAAGGAATGGGAAAGAATTTCTTCCAACCAAGCTCTACATCATGTTCCTCACATTTTTTCAAACCTTAATTTTTAAAATTAGTATTCTCATGGTGGAAGAAAAGTGGTCTAAGCAAATTGGTAGACAGAGGAAGAATATCTTCACTGTCCAAGTACTGCTCCCAAATATTCTATCTTGGGACAACACATTCCTTTGTCTGCATTTTTTAAATCCTGAATTGCAGTCTGACACTATCCATATTTGGGGGACCACCAGACACACCTCCCTCGGCATATAAACCTACTAATTTGGAAATGACTTTCCTTAATTGCCCCTGAAGCAGAAATTGATCTTTGGGAGCCATACAGAAAATGGCTTAGTTCTCACGGTGGGGGGAAACCCGTGCCTGCTTCAAACAGCCACTGGGCTCTCTCTCTCTCTCTCTCTCTCTCTCTCTCTCTCTCTCTCTCTCTCTCTCTCTCTCTCTCTCTCTCTCACACACACACACACACACACACACACACACACAATACAATATTTCCTGTAGACAGAAAATTAGGATGTTAGGGTACAGAAATGAAGCCTAGCCTTCTCGCTGGCATGCTAATTTTCTGTCTGCAGGAAAATTGTTTGTGGAGGAGCATTCTGTCATGTGAATCCCCAGGTGAAAATCTACTCAGGTAGGCAACACTGCTTTCTGGTTCAGAACTCCTTGAGATCCCTGTAAACAACCACCCGAACTGCCAAAAGATGCAACTGAAGTTTACCAAGGGGCAAAAAGTGCAACTGATGAATGCTGTACTTAAATACCATAAATGTTTTGAAGAATGTGCACAATGCTAACTTCTGCTTTACTCTACATGTGCAAGTATGCCGAGTTACAAGAAAATAAAAACAAATAAATACATGTAATGCTCTTTGCCAGAGCATAAGCCTTATAAGTTCCTTTCCATTCCCAGTTAAGAGGCAAGGCATGGGCTGTCATGAGGCCTGCGCCAGGATATAACAGCTCAGATTAACTTAGCCTCTTATAGGAACAATATCTCCACTATCTTCGCTTTGTCCCAGGTCCTGTTGATTCTGACTGCTGTGATCACTTACTTCTTTGCAACCTGCTACCTTGTTTATGAATACCAGCTATTCATTTCTACCACGTGCTACTGGACACAGGGGCGTAGCAAGGGGGTGGGTGGGGCCTGCTGAGGGTGACACTTCAGGCGGTAGCCCCGCCCCTGGGCTTTTTATTTTTTATTTTTCTTTTTAGGCTATTTTCAGCACTGCCGGGGTGGAGCCGCAGGGGCGGCCAGCGAGGAAGGGTGTCACCCCCCCCCTCGCTGGCCGCCCCTGCGGCTCCGCCCCGGTAGCGGCGAAAATAGTCCTCCCTTCCAGCGGCGGAGCTCGGCATGGAGACAAGGGGTGGGCCAGCGAGGTGGGTGCCCCCCCCCTCGCTGGCCTGCCCCTTGCCTCTATGCCGAGCTCCACTGCTGGCTGGCTTGTAGAGCCGGGGCATGGAGAGGGGTGGGCCAGCGAGGAGGGACACCCCTCCTCGCTGGCCCATCCCTCTCCCTGCCCTGACTTGCGCTCCGCCAAGGGAGCCTGGGCACCAGATTCGGGAGTCTTTGCAGCCGCAGAGACTCCCGAATTCGCCACCTGGCACACCTTCGTGCAGCGGCTGCTCGCGCAGGCACGAGCAGCCGCGGCATGAAGGGGTTCCACCGCTGGGTGGCGGCTTCAGGAATCTCCCGAAGCCGCCGCCTGGCACCCCCGGAGGCGGGGCATTGCTTGCATCATGACATCATAGCGCACGCACACACCATGATGCCCCGCCCCCAGGGGTGCCTCTTAGCTTCCCGCCCTGGGCAGCCAAGGGGCTTATAACGCCCCTGACTGGACATCTTTTCATTCATGTCTAGTATGCCTCATGGCCTGCACCCCATTGGAACAGGTCAGGTCTCTCAATAACTTGCCAACCAGAAATTTGAATAAGAACAAGAACATGTTGTGATTATGTTAATAAAGGCAATGAATTCTAAAGCAATTTTCCAAGGAATGCTATTGGCTTTACCAATATTCCTTCCTCATTTCAAAGAATATTCTTAGGACATGACTAAGTCCTCTGATTTTCTGAGGACAAGCACGTGAGCATTCAGGCTCACAGCTGTCTAAATGTTCTTTCATAAAATTACATGCCTATCTTTCCGTCAGAGTGCATTTGAAAGGCATTTGAAAGAGGAGTAAAGTTACTTTCAAAGGTGCCTGCCAGATTCCCCCCCCCCCTTCCTCCTGTTTTATCAGATATAGTCCTTCTGTAAAAGGAGTTAGTGGTTGATGTAATTTCCTGCCAATGAGAACTTCGAATGAATACAATTAAAGAGACCACAAGAAGCATAGCTTATCATCTTCACTTCCCAATTCATCAAGGCTTTATCTCAATTTAGGAAATGTATTTGTTTTATTGTTCTGCAAAAGAAAAGAAAAAAGGACTGATGTTGTCAGCCACTGCCTTTCAATAAACATCTTTTTTTAAAAAAAAAAATCAAATCAAAAATAATAATCATCTTTGTTTACTATGCATGTGTTTTAAAGATTATAATACATGAAATAAACATAAGGACTGTTTTTTTAAAGAAACAAAGCTGAAAACCAATTGCCTCACAGTCGTTTCAGTCCACTCACATGAAAACTCTCCCTTATGTTTTAAGAGTGGGCCCTGTAGTTATTACATTTCCGATTTCCAATTATAACAAAATGTTATAAACATTAAATCATGTATCATGAAGTAAACCCACTGCTGAGGAATATTATATTTTTTTCAAAACTGTTAAGATCTCAACCACACACTGCTCCACATTACACCCCCCCCCCAATTTACCTCTGGATATAGAGTCACTGAAGAAAAGAGGAACTGTTTTGGTGGATGAGAGCAATGTCCATCCAGTCTGGGGGTTGGCAAACTTTTTATGTCAAAGACCACATTGCCTCTGCAGTAACTGTCGGGGGACACATATCAGTAGTGGGCTGAGATGAGGCCAACTGTGGATGAGCCCCAAACCAAACCAAACCAAACCAAACCGCTACCCCCTTCATTAAACTACACAAACCACTCATTCCTTCATTTGCGCTTCCTTCTCCCATCACCCTTCTCTATCCATTTATTAATCCTCACGTTCCACACATCTTATATTCCAGTCCAACATTCTGATCAAAGTCAAGAGGAACACATCTCACAGCAGATTGGGAATCCCTGGTCACTCTGAAAGCAGCCAGGTGCCCCTTGAAGTTTGCAAGCAAGCCATAAAGGCAATGACTATCACCCGTGGCTTGTCCCCAGCACCTGGTACACATTACTAAACTGAGGTGAAAAACGAAGGCTCAGATTAGCTAACATTCTGTATAGCTATTGATAGACCTATCCTTCACATTCTGTTTTCCCAATATATGAGCTTTGTTTGAATCATTCCTGTAACAAAAAAGGAAAGGCAATATAGGCTCTGAGATTTCGTGGATAACCCATGACTTGGATCCACAAATGAGTGGATCCAAAGATATTTCTGCTTGTGCAAGATACCTCTACTGAATCCCCCATCCCACTACAGCTTCCCCCAGAAGGTGCATCAACTCTCAGGAGCAGCTTTTGGGGTGTTGAAAGGGTGTGTACGGAAGTCGGGAGTCTGGAAAATCCCGCTGTACAAGTGGAGTTGCACATGAGCACCTCTGCATCAAACCCCACTGGCGGAGGAAGGGGGTGGTGGGGCGGTCTGCTTGGGTACCATCTCTTAGGGGGGTGACAAAAAGGCACCCCATGGGAGGCTCGCCTGCCACCCCTTGGCATGGCAGCACAAGCCTGCACCATTGCACCGCCACAGTGCAGCAGATCACCCCCCCCACGGTGCAGTGCATAGCCGCCACTCTGGGCACCCATGCAACTTACTCTGCCACTGTCCAGCCCAGTGTGTTTCTCACTAGTAGAAACTTTCCCCACAATTTATAACTTGCAGTAGGATTTATAGAATTGAAAATTATCATTCAGCTAGTTTGGGTAACAGAGGCAAAACTGATTAGATTTGACTATTTTGTCCTGAGTGAATAATGTGCATGTTAAATAAGTCCAGGTCTGCATTTGGACTCCCTTATTGTTTTTATGAAGGCAGGTTTCTGCTTATTGAAGAGCACAGCATATGGGACCAAACATTGCCCTGGCTGTAGCTGATGGGAATTTTATTTTACTGTTGGTGGGAAGACAATATTACAGTCATGGCAATTGGCAAAGCTGAAGTGGCAACGAGGCTGTGTTCTGTTAATCAGCAGTTTTCACTCAACAGCTATTCAGAAGTGTGGGAAAAATTCTCCTTTCCAAAGCTAATTTTCCATATGCATTTATAACAACCCCAATTTTTATGCTTGGGGAGTGTGAGTGAAAGTTTCTGCCTGCTTAGTTGTAGAAAAATTATACCACCATCTAAATAATATTGGCAGAACACATGCCACTTGACTGCAGCTGATGGGGGTATACATTTTTTTTTAAAAAAAAATATTTCCTATAGGAACAAATTTATCTAACTTCAATTCATTATTCCAGAATGTTTCCTACTGACATCAGGACAGCTTCTTTGGAAAAGAAATGGATTTGAAGGCTGCAGATTTAGCTAAAAAATGAGATTTCATATCTCTGGAAACAACAAGGTATCAAATTACTACTAGCATGCTGTAGTAATGTAGATCTCTCAGGACCGGTGTTATCTGGTCCCGGCGGCCACTCCCAGTCAACAGTCTAGCTGCCGCATTCTGGATTAATTGCAGTTTCCGGGTCACCTTCAAGCTCAATTTACTCACCCTCATCCAGCCCACCATGGCACCCAGACTCTGGCCCAAGGCTTGCACAGCCTCACCTGCCTCAGATGTAATGGAGATGGTACCCAACTCTATATCTCCATTACATCTGAAGCAGGTGAGGCTGAGGCAGGTGACCCTGCAAGTAGCAATGGAGATACCATAGAACAGCATCGCCAATACATGAATACTGTTGGGGTGGGGGCTAGTGGAACAGAATACTAACACCAACATACAAAGCACACATCTCACCCCTCTAATGCAGCAGGGAAACTGTTAAGAAAGCCTTAATGTTACATCTGTGCCTGCCCACAGTCTTCTGCTGGAATAGAGAGCAAATAACCATGCTGCACTAGTAATGATTATCACCAGGAGGTGGTCTCTGTCATTAACAGTGAGGTTTGCTGCCACAGTAGGTCAGGACAGGATCACCAACTGTGCAGCTGTTTCTTTAGGAATAAGAGGATTTAAGCAGTCAAAGTGAAGCTTATTTTACCTTACTGATTCCAGCAGGAGCTAAAACATTGGAAAGAAGGTATGACGTGTAGGAGAACAAAAATAAAACACCTAAACTGGGATGTTTAATGCACATGTTTTCTACATTAACACTTTACAATGCTTTACAGAGGCCCAGCCAAAGCACAAAAATATAAGCGTTAGCATGGAATACTGCCCAGATAACTTAAATGGCTAAATAAGGAAAATGTCCCACAGAGCCACCCCACAAGCATTGGCTGAGTGAGTGCTATCCATTAGAGAGTTTTCAACACATCTCACCATCTTTATCACTGAACAGGGATTGCAGAAATTTGCTGCACTACAAGATTTGCAAATATCAAGAGCACATTCTTAACAGTTCAGCCATAACAGTCAGAGAACTGAGTGCAGACAGAATAAAAAAGGGCCCAATTCCCTTCAGAAAGAAGGAGAAATCAGCACAACCACCAAATGGGAAAAAAATCTCACCGTTATTAGATAAAACATATTCCTCAGGAGCACCAAATAAGCATTTGCACTATATCAGTCATGCAGACCTAGAGACATCTATAGGTCGTGTGTTGTACAGAAGTAGGCAGATAAGGAGAAGCATGCAACCAGTTACATGTAAGGTTTCTTTCCTGAACCAACTCTAATCAGAAAATTGGGGAGAGATCCAATTAGCTGTTCGGAAGTGGAGGCTTGGTTACTGTCACTCTGCATGCTCCTTCCCTGAATTGTTATTTTATTATTATTATTTATTAAATTTGTTAGTCACTTTATCTTGCCCTGGTCAACCCAAAGTGACTTACAACCCTGAATAGCTGACCAGCGCCATAACAATGATCTGTGAGCTACAGGCACACAACCTATTGTACACAAGAATAGCAGGATCAGGGCAAAAGCTTGCCAGGCTCAGAATGACACCACAGAATGACTCTGCTTCAGACTCTGAAGAGCCACTGCCAGTCAGAGTAGAAAATATGAAGAGCCATATACAGACGAATGGTTTCACCTCGTGTATGTCACTATTTTTCATTCAAGCAGATCTCATATGTACCTTTCCCTCACTTGACTCATGGAAGCTGATCAACTTTGAAAAGCTCTTCCTTTAACAGCAAAAATTGGTTAAGACCGAAGTCTCAATACCCGGCTGGTTTCAAAAACCACTCTCAGCAAATTACACAGCAAACATCTGCAGGGAATTCTAGCCTGCACCATGATGTCAGGCAGCAGCTGTCCTGAAGGAGGACTCCGCTGAAAGGGTCCTGAGAGCCAGTGAGGAACATTGTGGGGGAACGAGCCTCTCGGACTTGTTTGGTAATCCTCCCTCTGCCTCTCCCAGCTGACAGATCTGACACCTCATACAAGCCTGAGAATTAACTGTGCTCATAAAATTAGGAAACAAGAGTCCCATAAAGTTGTAATGAGCTTTGGGTTTCAAAATTCTACGGGTAACTATCCTCTGACCAAGGGAGCCATAAAAGACGCCTTTAAAAAGCAGCTTTTCCATGTATTTACGAAACACCCAATTTTCTTAAACATCTCATACAAAAGAGGCCGTGCTTTTTACTCGGTTTATTTCATGTTCTCATGATGTGCAGCATCTGTTAAACAAATTAATATCTTTTTAAAAAATGTTTAAAAAGAAACAGGATTTCTTGCTCTCCTTTTTTAAAAAAACAAAAAAACAAGCAAAACCAACCAAAAAACCCACCT
The DNA here is from genome assembly GCF_009819535.1 of Lacerta agilis. Classification (NCBI taxonomy): domain Eukaryota; kingdom Metazoa; phylum Chordata; class Lepidosauria; order Squamata; family Lacertidae; genus Lacerta; species Lacerta agilis. The sequence continues at coordinate 17,200,069 of NC_046316.1, read as the reverse complement.
CTCTGTTATTGATCCATTGTGGGCTTATACACAAAATGGCTGAGCCTCTTTTTTTCTCATAAAGTCATTTCACAGGCAATATTAAGGGACAGGAGGGTCACAAAGTGAAAAGGTCCACACGAGCTGTTTCTGATGCAGCTTCGTTTCTTACATAGAAAACTGAACATATAAAATATTTCTAGAGGGACTAGTTGTGTTAGTCCATTGTAACAAAAGCAACCAAGAGTCTTGCAGCACGTTAAGGTAAAGGTAAAGGGACCCCTGACCATTAGGTCCAGTCGTGTCCGACTCTGGGGTTGCGGCGCTCATCTCGCGTTACTGGCCGAGGGAGCCGGAGTACAGCTTCCGGGTCATGTGGCCAGCATGACAAAGCCGCTTCTGGTGAACCAGAGCAGCGCACGGAAACACCATTTACCTTCCCGCCGGAGCGGTACCTATTTATCTACTTTGACGTGCTTTCAAACTGCTAGGTGGGAAGGAGCTGGGACCGAGCAACGGGAGCTCACCCCGTTGCGGGGATTCGAACCACCAACCTTCTGATCAGCAAGCCCTAGGCTCTGTGGTTTAACCCACAGCACCACTCACGTCCCGTAGATGAACAAATCCTTAGAGATGAACAAATCAATTGTGGCATCTGATGAAATGGACTCTGGTCCAGGAAAGCTTGTGCCACAATCAGTTTGTTGGTCTTTACAGTGCTGCAGGACTCTTGGTTGCTTTTGCCATATGGAAAATGTTGCCCTGCAGTGAAAAAAATCCACAAGGATTACGCAGGAAAGACTCAAAAGCAGGATACTAAATAATTGCAGGTTCCTGCCTGCAGATCTTTCTTTCAACATCAACATTTATGGACCCAAAGAATACCACACAGTATTCCATTGTTGAAGTTCAACACCACAAGTCTGAATCTGGCTATACAGATGGGGGTCTACTAGGAAATTCCATGGGAACTGCTCTCTCTTTGTTTGAGGAAAGATACGAAAGAAAAACAAAGAAACATATTTAGGGTCCATTAAAAAACACCACTCCTATAGAGGAAAAGTGTTGCCATCCCATCAGAAGTCAAGGAGATAAAGAACTACAAAACTTTCAGAACACATCTGAAGGTATCTGTATCAGAAAGTTTTTAATGTTTGACGTTTTTATATGTGTTGGAAGCCACCAAAGGTGGCTGGGGTAACCCAGCTAGATGGGTAGGGTATTTTTTATTATTATTATTATTATTATTATTATTATTATTATTATTATTATTATTTCATAACTGTCCCCCACATAAAGTTCTACTGGTGTGCCTGAGGACGACAATTCATGGTTCCCCTATCAGAACCACTTTCCTACATCAGACTAATAGATAAATCCCTTTGGCCTCTGTTTGTCTGGTTCTGACACAACATTGAGACAGATTTCATTCCCAGGGAATGCAATAGTGGGAACAGAGTGTACCATCACCGCTTCACTGAGGGATATGCTTTTCAAGCGTCAAGCTACACATGATGCTCAGCCAAGTAAATGTTTTTCCCCAAGAGTTTTTAAAAAAATTAAAAATACTCGAAGCAGCTGTGGGAAGTACATGCGTGTGGAGGGGTAGAAGGATGGTGGCACTTGTTTCTTTTCCCCATCTGAATTACTTTTTGCTCCATGCGGGGAAGAGATGAGTATCCATCCAAACGGGGGGGACGGGACAGTTCAAGACAGGATAATTTTAATGAGATCAAACACCCACAGGTAACAGGATAATCAGCCCCTTCCTCTCAGCATGAACATCTGGAACAGACTGCTGCTTTTTTACAGTGGCAATGGTAAAAACCTAAGGGTCACATCCACCTGACTGCACATCCATCATGTGCAGTTTGTCTCTGATGAACAATATTGTTTCATGTACCTGCCCTGCCTTCCTCCATTGTTCCATAACCAGCTGGTGGCTTCAAATAGCTCTGCAAACTTCTTATAAAATTAATGAATATATATAAAATGAATGAATGAGTGTGTGTGTGTGTGTGTGTGTGTGTGTAAAACAAATAGTTCTGCAAACTGGTCCTATTACTGTCTCTTGCCCATCATACACACCAACAAAGCTAAGGGAGGCATCCATTCTACAGTGTAGAGTGTACCTTCTCACAACCCAGCTGCCCATGGGTGCCATTGTGAGAGATGAGGAAAATCTGGTCATGTGAATCCAAAAGAACCTCTTGTGTACACTGACCACAGCACTTTTAGCATGTCAAATTACCTGAAGCCCAAAGAAAGCCATCAGAATGGAGTTGATTGTACCCAAAATGCCTTCGGGGTCAAAAGGTTGAGTGGTTTTGTACAGCTCCTAACAAGAAAGAAAACATTGCTTTGGTTACTCAAAACTCCCAAGATCTAAAACAGCAGGCAGCCTCTCAATTTGCAATATTACAGGTCACAAAATAAATGTCGGCCACATAAGACAATGTGGCATACATCCAAATTGTCTCACTTCCTTAAATATGTATATCTATTCATTGCATCAAACACAGTCATTAATGCAAGACGTTCAGAGGCAGCCGGCTCATTTGTTCATTTATCCTGTGCCAGAAAAATGTAATTCCCTTTTTAAAATAAATTACCATTTCTATACCAAAGACATCCAAACAGAGGCAGATTTAGGGAAGCACAACCAGTTCGGTCGTACTGAGCCGGGGGGGGGGGGGGCTGCAAGGGACACCATAATTATGATTTAAAATGGAGTATGAGAGGTGGGGGTGAGAAATTTGGGTGTGGCACAGCGCACCCCTGAAATTTGAGGCCCCAATGTTCGCTGCTGATCCAAATCTTTTCTCTGAAGTGATTATACAAATACAAATGTTATATAATTTTTTTGCTTCATTTCACCCCCCTCCCCCAATTAATTTTGAAGCAATAACAAAAACAATAACATTAGGAATAAGTAGGCATCACATAAATCTGTAACACTGATAGCAGCTAATATAGCATTGTGGTTAAGAACATAAAATATAAAACAGTATAGAAATTATGTGAATAAAATAATAATAATAATAATAATAATAATAATAATAATAATAATAATAGCCCTAACAATTTGCCCATAAAAATGGCAGGCTAGTTACAGTTTTGAGACATGAGCTGGTTACCAGTCAGCTTTTTTCACAAGGTGTTTTTAAAACTCTTGGGAGGTTTACAGCAGCTATATGGGAAGCTGACAATTTGCAGCATCCATCCATCCATAATGAGGGAATACTCTACTAGGCCAACTTCATTATAAATTTATTGGACACAGCAAAATTTGCCTTATGCCACTGCTGGACACTACAGATCACCAGCTCGTAGAGATGCCATGAATATTCAGAATTCAGTAAGATTTCAAACTAAGAATACCAGTTATGGGTTTTTTGGGGGCAGGGGAGAAGTGTCAACTAAAAGCAGGGAATGGGGGAAAAGAGGTACGCTCTCAAGTCTTTCCAGCTTTACTGATCTCAAATCATTGCACATATGCAAGTAACACGTATAGAAACACATGTATGCCAGAAAAGTGTGCATAAGATACATGTATTAGTGAAAATAACAGGGGGGAAATGCACTATATTAGGGGAAATTGCTTTGCAAAAATCTGCATATTGGGCAAAATTGCAAAGAGAGAATTTTTTTTGCACTAAAATACTGATTGATTTTCACCAAGAGCACATCCTTGCCTCATATTAGGTCCTTGGCCAATTCTCTGGCACTGGCAGTTAAAGGATATCAGACGTGGGGGACAATTTGGGGACCCACTGCTAGCCAGGATTAATAAATATTTGGAGCTAGATGGGCCACTGTTCTGATACAGGGTTGTGAAAAGTCAGCCCACTCGGAGATTCAATACACTTCCCAGAGCTTCCTATTGCTCCCTGATACTTATATACCTGAAATTTCACTGTACTTCACTGCCTTTTAGCACTGCCTTTTAGTGCATAGCCATCTAAATCATTCCACGGTGCAATCGAGCAAAAATGTATACAGAACTAAAAATCTACAATTTTCTGACAGTAAGAACCATCGCTTAGCTGTCCTTGAGCCGAACCTAGCCTCTCTGACTTGCCAGTGCAGAGGTTAAAAGGGGGCATGGAAAGAGCAGCCAATGTAGTTTGTGGAACTTGCCAGGATAGCATTGTCACCAGCTAAGGCTCTTAGTCCCACGCTGCCACTCAGCCTCCTTTCACTGCCTGCTTTCTTCCCACAACTGTCTTTACTTCTGTTGGTCTGCCGCTCCTGTTCCTAGCATCACCGCAGCAACAGTGTTCCTTCAGCATTCCAGAAGCTGACTGCCTCATCAGAACGGCAGATGAAGGGATGGGCTTATAGCAGCCACTTTAGGGGAAAACTGGTCTTAAGCATATCCGGCGCCGTGGTGCAAAGATAATAACAACAACAACTATTATTATTATTATTATTAATACCCCACCCATCTGACTGGGTTTCCCCAGCCACTCTGGGCGGCTTTCAACCAAATATTAAAAACAATACAGCATCAATCATTAAAAACTTCCCTAAACAGGGCCGCCTTCTGTTGTCTTTAAAAAGTAAAATAGCTGCTTATTGCCTTGATATCTGTTGGGAGGGCATTCCACAGGGCAGGCACCACTACCGAGAAGGCCCTCTGCCTGGTTCCCTCTGGTGCCCCCCCCCTTTCCTAGGGTTGAACTTTTTTAAGGGCTGGAGGAGGCGGGCAGCGGCTGGAGGGCGGCTCCTCCAGCGGGGAAGAGGCGGAGGCTGGATGTGGCGCCTCCTGGCTCAGCTAGCCGCTTCGTGCCAGTGGCCACGGCAGGCAGCACACCGAGCAAGCGGATCTGCGCTGAGTGAGCGAGGGCGCGTGCACCACTCCCAGCAAGCTTTGGCTCAGTTTTTTCCCTTTTAGCCTTCTGGTGTCCCGCAGAATTCGGCACCTGCAGGCTAAAAGGGAAAAAACTGAGCCAACGTTCAGTGGGAGCAGTGCAAGCACCCTTGCTCACTCAGCTCGCTCGTTCGGTGTTCCCCGGACTCTCGCCTGGTGCCCTCCAGAACCTGGCGCCACTAGCCTCAACGAGTAAGACGGGCCTGAAACTGGTAACTCATTAGCCTTCGCCCTGACCCTCTTAAGAATACTAGTTGCTGTCTAGGGCCTCCAAAGTATCAGATATAAAGCATTTTATTGCCAGTGCCAGGAGTTCTGTTTGTAGAAAAGGCACCCAATGACAGAAGATCGAAACACCACTGTGTTTGACAAGCTAGTTTGCTTTCGTCTTCTTCTGTCTATTCAAAAATGGCCAGCTGGTAGCCTGCTAGCCACATACAGCCATCAAGAGGATTTTAACAGGCCCCTAACAGTCCTCTTAAATTTTAAGCAAGACATAGGAAACTGTCTTATACTGAGTTAGGCTGTGGGTCCATCTAGCTCACCATTGTTTAAATTGAATGGCAGCAGCAATCGAGGGTTCAGACAGAGGGCATTCTCACCACCACCTGGAGATGCCGGGGATTCAATCAAGGACCTTCTGCATGCAAAGCAGATGTTACATCACTGAAGGGGGGAAAGCAAAAAGCTCGTGCACAACTTCCCTTTTCAGAAAAAGATAAATGTTTGCAAGGGAGATGCTCCACTTTTCAATGTCCCAGTTCCCTTTTGGATTTTGTACGTCATGTGCAAATGTATATAAAACGCTGAACACTGGAAGGTGCTAGAAGATGCCAGCTTCTTACTATGGAGCACAGAACTGCTGTTAAGTATGGTTAAGTTGCTTCGTGCAACAAAATACACTTTTAGACACTGGGTGACTCTCTGAAGATTACAGTGGCCCTTCAAGGATATAGAAATTAGAAACGCCTGATCTATATATCCAGCAACTTGAAAATTATATTTAAAAGGAGATCAGTTTCTAGAGACCAGGAATTAATGCTCTGTCAAATGTTCTTAATACACAGAGGTATTAACACTTCCTGAAACATCTGGATTAGAGACAAGACAGACGGAGAGCATTTGTCCAGCTAAATTGTGGTGTTTCTTATAGTATTATATGCAAAGGTAAATCCCAAAGAGCTGAGATTGCTTGTGAACTTGACTCTGAAACTCCTGGCTGTCAAACCTTAACACTGCTTTCACACTAGATTTCTTCCATCCTCTGGGGGTGAGGGGAAAAAATCAGTATGATAATGGTGCCACAATAAGTGTTCCTTTTGTTTGGCTGCACCTGGCTAATGTCTGACAGGAGAAGGAAGGGAATGGCTAAGCGATGTTATCATATAAAAGCCAAAGGCCAGATAAGCCCAGCACTTACAAACACTTCACCAAGCAAGCCCTGCAGATAATCAATTACCTTACATGTAGGGTAGTGGTATATGTGGTCCACTCCAAGCACCAACTTATCAATGTACCCTGCTGCACCGCCAGTACAGTTGGGATATTTTCCATCATCTCCTATCCCCCCAGGGCCCAGGTAACCTCTGCAGAGAGAACACACAATATTAATTGCAGCTGTCAGTTTTCCAAGCACCGGAACTGATTTTATTTTTCGTCACAAGACCAGTCTGATATGACAAGAATTTGAAAACGAATTAGTGAGCTTATTTTCAACTCCTGAATAGCATTTACTACACATGCACCATTACGTGTAATGATCCTTTTGATCTCTGAAAGCCAAAAAGCTCTGTTAATTCTGGCAATCACTGTTTTTGTTGCCTCTCTGATCTTCCCCCAGAATGGGATGTAATTTTTAAAATGCATTAGAATACAGCAATCTGAAAACATGCTTCCCTAATTGAGATGTACCATCTGCCGCAAAATATCTACAAAACACATCTCCACTAATTCAAATGTTTGATGTTCCTTTGCTTTTCCCATCTCTGAAAACAGTGGAGGATGGTATCATGATTGGAATATAAAACCAGTTCTATTGTGTCAATATTTACTGTGCGGATTCATCCCCAACAAAGATGCATTTTTCCACAAAACAAAATTTTAGCTTCTATTCACTGAAATACACTCAGAATGTAACCCTCAAATTTCAAATATTGCTTACTAAGCAGAAAAACAAGTATTGTTTACCTGTTGGCAGGGCTGCAACTGCACTATATAGCTGTGGGTGGCAATACTTGTTTGGTTAAGAATGGTTAAGAAAAATGCACTGGGGAAGCCTAGTCTGCTGTTTCTAACACTCTTAAAATGGAACATTGGAGATTTTACACTCACTTAGCTAAATTAGACCCTGCCTAGGGCAAAACGATCTTGGGTTGCAGTAAGGAATACTAGAGCAAAGAAGCAATGGTTACTTGCCCTTAGCAAACTTCAAACCAGCAGTTACTCAAATCTGTCTCTGGAATTACTTGGAAAATGCAGGACCTTGCCTTGTGAGGCACACAGTAGACTTAGCAAACATTGTAGTTTGTATGTTTGCAAATTCTGCATGTTGTGTCTAAACTGCAGGTGCATTTCACAAAGTCGTCAGGAGGATGAGCCACTTCTTAAGGCTTGCTCCAATAAACCGCTACTGTGGTTCATCAAGCTTGTGAGTATGAACACCCTCCCTGCAATCTTACAAATTTAACAAATCAGCTTAATTCCGTTTGCCTATGACTGGCGCTATAGAAAACTTAATCTGAAAACATGGAGCTAGTTTTTCACACATCTCCCTAGCTGCAGTTTCTGCACAGCTTCTAAGAGTGTGTAGAATGCATATTCCATCACTCACTTTATGCTAAGCTAATTCCACTAATACAACTGCACATATGTGCATGAAATTGGTACCAGATTGTCAGTGCTTAGAGTAGAAAACATAGGAGTTCTGGGTGCTGAAAATTCATTCAGCTAGGCTTCTCCTAATTTAACTTTTTAAAAGGCGGCAGGAACGCCATTTCAACAAATAATGCAAAATGAAGAATGGGTCAGGATCATAGCCTTAAATGAAGAATGGGTCACAGCCAACGTGGCCATGTCAAACCTGGCTTCCACCTCTGTGCATGAAAACATGCATTTCTTTTTAAATAGTTGAGGGTCGTGGTTCAATGTTCATTGGGAAAAAGAGTATTTTATTCCTTGAGAAGTTGATGTGTGTGATTTATGGCTGCATATTAGCTTCCACAGAGTGAAAGAGATTAAAGAATCACACTCTGTCATGAGCCATCTGAGATGGAGGAACAAGCTGCATCCATCTTTTTACACTTTCAAGAACACTTCTTTCTATCTATTGTATTTCTGTGGCATATCATTTCCTCCCAATCAACTGAAATCAAGGTGTCACAAGTCCCTTTTATTGCACTTTGGGTGCATCAGAAGAACCTGAATGCTAACTTCCTGTTGCAAGCAATTTAGCAAAAATTCTTTCTACCATTAATAGACAACCAATCACCACCGGCTTTAAATCAATTCTGCAGCAGAAGTATGGTGTGTACAATGAAATGTATAAACAAATAACTATTGACTTTCTCTGTATCTCATAATAAAAATCTTTGCTAACATGCAGGTGCAAGCAGTAGGGAAACTCTACAAAGTTTACCTAGAAGAAGAAGAAAGGTTTTGAAGAATCTAATGTGCTTCAAAATACTTCGTTTTCTAATGGGGTAACTAGATGATGGGGTTGTGTAGAGAAAGATGAAATATGAGTTAAGTTGGGTGGAACTTTGTATAATGTGCAGACAGGGAGTTCAGACGATGTGAGGATGTGATCCTGCCTCCTTGCAAATTTGGAGGCAAAGAGCTGTGTTGATCTGGCAACATTTTGAAATCTACAGCATCGTCAAGTTTGCAGTGGTTAACTCAAGAGTTTCCAAACATGGAAATAGGGGAAAGTGCAAATGGAGAGGATTGGTCAACCAGACACTGATTTCTCCAGGACCCTTTGCTGTATATTAGAAAGAACCTTTTCATTACAGTTGTTCCTATGGTTAGGAAAGGCATATGGAAGCTCCCCTGCCCCCGTGTAAGATTCCTCAAGAGCACACCATTGCTTTCCTCCCCTCTTGGGGGCAGACTTTGGTCTTTCACAATTCTCAGTTCCAAGCTGCATCTTAGAAAGCTCAACGCCAGATGCAAAAAGTGGGATTGTTGTAGGTATGTGTATGTCTTGGTATGATTAGTATAGGCACCTGTAGTGCCCCTGGGTACCTACCGTATAACATGTTCTTTGTTTCCTTTCTCCTCTTCCTCTCCCCCCCCCCCACCTCTATGCCTGGAGCAGTTTTGCATGTATTTTTAATTATCATTTCACTTTTTATTATGTAAAAGGGCAGGTTCAAAGCCACATAATTGCAAGTGCTCTGGTAGACCTTTTAAAAAAAATCCTTCCCTCTGAACTATTAGATAATTTGTCCCCACCCCCACCCCTCCAAAAAACACAGCGAAATTTCTTAGACCTAGCATTATTTCTAGCATAATCTAGTCAACTTGCATGGTACTAAGAAATAGGGAAACAACCCAGCGTTCCTTCAACCTCCCCTCAGTGCAGGACTTGTAAGATTCCGATGCAAAATCTAGGTTACTGTCATAGTACCAGTACTGTAATGGGGTAGGGGGACGTTATTGTTTCCCATAAATAAATCTTCCGACAGAGTTTTTTTTCTCTCTCTTCACATGCCACGAAAGAGAAGATTGGCTTCTTTTTCACTTCTGTTGTTTTAAGATAACAGCAACATTTATCTGCAAGGGGGTGGTGGCAGGAAATTATCCTGCTTCGTTTTAAGTAACGGGAGGGGGAATTGTTAAGAGGTAGCAATATAGCTTTGCCTTATTCACTAAGACATGCAAATGATCCCATACTAAAACACAAACTGATACATCTATTTCACACAGCTCTTCTGCAATCCCTTGCATGCACCTCAAGCTGTGTCTGCTGATGGCTAGATCATTATTTTAAATGATAAAACAGCAGGACACATAGCATATGACAGCCTTGCCTTGCCGGTGCCTTTTTGAAGGATGCATGTCCTGGGGTACATGAAAGAGCTTGAGAAACACAGCCAAAAACACCCGACAGTGTATATTACTAGGTATGTATCAGTCACAGCAAGCCAGCCCTGTTCCCTCTTCTACAATTCCCAAAGAATAGAGTTTTAAGGGGGCTAAATTCACTCATTTGCAAAACTGGGATTTAAAATTTAACACCACCGCCACTGCCCTTCAATTTTCTGTCCAAGGAAACGAGAACTGACAGCACAACCCTAAGGACAGGGAGAGGTGAGGTTCCGACTTGAATCTGGGACAGACGAGCTCTCAAATGTTTTTTTTAACTGGACTTGGGGAAAGGGCTCAGTGTACTGGGGAATAATACACTCAGGCACTAAAAATGACTGCCTGGCAGGTGTCACTTAGAATGGGAGTGGAGGGTTCTTTAGGGTCCAATTATTTCCAACACAGATTGTAAATGGAAGCAAGTCTAATGCATAGGTATGTTTCTACCAGGTCTGGCTGTCTGAACTCAAGTAGATATTGACCGAACAATCAAGCTGGAAAGCAAATGGTTTGGAAAGAGGAACATGGATAGTCAGGGGGTGGACACTCAGGGAGCAGTTTGCACTCAATCTGAGCAGCCTTCTCAGAATTAAAAAGCTTTTGAGCACCAGTTGCAACAACTCCATTGGCCCCCTTCTGTCACCTGACCAGTGGTCAGGGCTTGCTAATCAGCTGATATTTTCTCAGTTAGAGATAATAACTGGAATATATTTCCTTAATGGAAAATCTACCTGACAAGTGGTGTTTGTGTGTGGCAGAAAATACAGCAGTTGCCATTTAAACTGAGACAGATGGAAAGATGGGAGTTTTTTTGGTTGGCGTTGGCAGAAATAGGATGCAAATGTCACACTTTGGGATTCAGGATTGGCACTTGCTGCCCGCTCTCTGAATCTGCTTGTTTTCAATAAGTTATAATTGTGTGCTTGCAAATTAACAGATGTTACAAAGATGCTATGAGCCTCCAGTGCTTTCTCTCTTACTGCAAAGAAAAAGATCCTGTGGGGGTTGGAGCGTACACAGAGAACACCCTATCACTTGGGGGAAATGGGTAAAACCATTGGCCTCTTTTGGGAGTTATGTACCCTTCATACAATAGGTTGTTAGGAATAAGACCTTTACAAATACACTATTAGAATGTCCTTTTTCCATTACGAAAATTCTACTCTACTGTGCATTCAGACTTGCTTACCTGGGGCATCCAGGGACAGGTAGCAGGAATGTGAGGCACAGCCAAAGGGTCTCCAGGATCACCATGATTACCCACTCCGGCCAGTAGAGAACAATATCCCTTAGTGGAGCCCACCAATTATCAAACTTCAAAGAGAAGGAAATTCGCATCATCAGAGATACAGTCAAGAAAATAAATATGGCCACTTCCAGAAGAATGTGTGTCAGAACCACTCTTTAACCCCCAAAAGTTTTCTTTCCCCCATCTTCACATACATCAATAAGAAATTGCTCTTTTAACTACATGAAAGTGAAAGCAGCATTTAGAATGTTAGCCACTTCCTGTCTCCGTCACTTGATTCACATGCAAAAAACCCTGAAGACAATCCATCAAATCAAATCATAGGCACACCTAGGGAGGTTGGGTGAGCGAACATGCTGAGTGCTCATAAGAAGCCATAAGGCCATATTTATCAATCAGTTGCCCAGCTACTAGGTCAGTGATTTTGCATGTGTTCAGGCTGTGTACAATATACCTTCAAAAAAAGAGAGAACTTTATTCATCTCATTTCCCATGTGCTAACCAGAAGAAAGCATGTTGTGCAGCCTATAGACTATAGACATTGCAATCTATTATGCTCTCTATATGTGTCATGGACTGGCTGGATGCAGACGAGTGGTGGGAAGCACCAGCAGGAGAACCCCCAGAGGAACCCCCCCAAGGACAAAGGCTCAGAGCCAGGGGAGTGATGATGAGTGATCAGAGGGAGAAGAGGGAGTAGACCGGGAGGAGGAGGTGTTGGAAGATGAAGAGGCAACAGGGTTGAGTGAGCAGGAAGAGGCTGTGGCAGAGAGCAGCTCAAAAGCAGAAGCAGAGGTGGGTCAAGAAGCAGAGTGGAGGCGGGCTGCTGAAGAAGCCAGAGAGTGTCCCTCTCCTGCTGTGACCAGCTCCCTTGCTCGCTGGTCTCCCAGTACACAGAGAGGAATGAAGCAGGCAAAGCAATGAGACAACAATACAAAGGTGCCTTAGGCTGATAGGGAAGGAACCAGGGGAGGAGCCTTAGAGAGTGGTGGGAAGTTGGGGACCTTCAGTCCTCACAGATGCCTCACAGAGGCAAGAAAGACCTATTGGGAAGAGTTGCTGGGATCACTAGGCCTGCACTGTTTTGGTTTCTTTGAATGAAGAGTTGACTTTACTGACGCCAGGTGTTTTATAGCCAGGGCCGTCTTAAGCTTATCCAGCGCCATGGTTCAAAGATCCTTCCAGTCCCGTCCCCGTCCCCGTTTCCCAAGTTGCAGACCTTTTTACAGTGCTGCCGGCAGCTTTGCGGGGCTGGAGGAGGCGGGTGGAGAAGAGGCAGAGGCTTCAGCACAGCAGTGCCACACCCGGCCTCCGCCTCTTCCCTGGCACCCGTGCCGCGGTGGCCACAGCAGGCGGAGGCTCTGGGCACAGCGCTGCTTTTGTGTGGCAGGCGAGGACAGTGAGCTGATGCCAGGAGGCACCACGTCCAGCCTCCGCCTCTTCCCAGGTGCCCTCCAGAACTCGGTGCGAACTTGGCACCCTGGCGCCCCACGCCACTTGCCTCTATGGGCAAGGCGTCCCTGTTTATAGCTACCCTACTCCTGACTCCAGCTCCTGAAAATATAGCCCTGAGGATGATGGGTACAGATGGGGGAGAAATTCAGTTCAGTTTGCATTTAAAGGTGACCTTAGCTAATTGGCATTTTCTAAGAAGATGCAAACCAAACAATACTTGCACTTTTTCCAATTTATGCAATACAGTTCTCCAGCCAACTAATGGTTCAGTTCATTTTTTATGCCATCCTTTGTCACTGGAACTTTATTAGCTGAGTATTTTATGCTTGGTGTGGTCACCCAAATTCATTCCTGACACAGATATGTGCCTTTGGTGCCAGCTTTTCAAAGGTGGCTCCTGAGGGTTCTCGTCTGATCCAAGAAGCATCAAATAAAACAGAAAGGATAAAATCTACCCCACGTTAATGCATGCATCATTTTAATTCAGGGCCTGTGCCACAACACCCATTGCCATCTCTAATGCAAACATATATGTAGGCAGTTATTAAAAGACAGTTATCCAGCAGCTTGTAAAAGCTCGATTGAGTCACTGCAGTCTGTTGTGTAATTACATACTTAGTTCATCAGCGAAGTATTTATCATTATTAGCTGATCATTATCACTAGGAGAAGACACCAGAGTCTGGTCTATAAATATGCATTTAAACCAAATTTAAAACAGGATCGTCCAAGTCAGAGATAAAAGGAAATGGATGGGGGGGAGGAAGGAATGAGGTCACTCAGTTCACTTGCTTGCCAATGAAGAAATATTATTTGTAACATTCCCTCTAATTTATCTCTTGATCTTCTCAGACTGGAAGCCAATGGAAGCATCCCCTTTTTTCAGAGGGTGAAGACAGAAATAAAACACTCATCACAAATGGCCCTGCATTCCCAGTGCAATTCCAGATTTCTAATTTGGCATACATACACATAAGCACAATACCAGAAAGTCAAACACTGGTTTAGCTCCTCCCCTCAGTCTCCAGGCAAGCTTTCAATTTTAAATATATATATTTAAAATCGAATTCATGTCATATGTTCATTATTCACCTTTATCGAACAGAATTTGCATAAACGGCTATTGGATTGGGCTGTGTGAGTTGCTGATGGAGAAGGTGCTAGCCAATACATTCCTTCCAGAGAAATATTTTCTCCTAGTAATTCTTCACACTGAACTGCATTGAAAATATGCAGAGCTTGTCCCAGGAAAGAAAATGTCTGTTTCTACTGAACATAGTGAGAGTGCTTTCAAAGTGGCCTCACTCGTCTTAACATGTAACTTCTGTCTTCAACCTGTGAAACCCAAGCATGTACACAAGAAAACCCTGATAGAAGGTGCATGTAATAAAATCTTGAAAACGGCTTCAGTAGGGTGTGTGTGTGTATGTGTGTGTGTCATATACAAGAGAACAGGCCTTTTCTGTGGTGGCTCCCCGATTGTGGAATGCTCTCCCCAGAGAAGCTCACCTGGTGCCATCACTACATGCCTACAGGTGCCAAGCAGAAGCATTCCTCTTTACTCAGGCCTATGGCTCTTCAGTAATCTATGGCATGTGAAAGTGTGAGGAAGTGGAATGTCACTATGATAATTATTTTACTCTTGGGCTATCTGTCATTATGTTTTTTATTATGTTTTTATCACAGATGTTCTGTAATGTGTTTTTAATGTTGTACACATTACAACATTAATAAAGGGTGGTATATAAATTGAATATATAATAATAACAATAATATACAGTAGTTCTATTATAGTGTTGTTGGGATTAATTTGAAGTCTCTTTCAACATTTCTCACAATTATACCTTTACTGTTCCTCTGCTACCAAATTTCTTTTTTTTATTTTCTTTTTTTAATTTTAAAAACAAGTTTTTATTGAAATTTCTTTAAGATAATACAAATAATAATACAAACACAGTCTACACAATAACAAAAGACAATTACACAACCACATCATTACATACAATTACACAATCAAGTAAAAATAGAACTCAAAAAAAGGAAAAAAAGAGAAGAAAAAAAAGTTGAAATGACTTCCTAAAGTTCGTCTTCGTGTCTCCTACTAAAGTTCTTGTCTATGCTTTATTTAATAAATCAAGTTTGTTACAAAATATCTTTATATACTTATCCCTCGTTATCCATAATTACCTTTTCCTGTATGCCAGTCATTCCAAGCAGATCACCAATTCTGTTTCTACTCCTTCTTTCTTCAAATATTCCTCCACATATTTCCATTCTCCTATAATTTTTTGTTTTGAAATATTCCTAATTGCTGCTGTCATTTTTGCCAAGTTCACGAACTCTACTAATTTTAGGTGCCACTCCTGTATCGTTGGAACCTCTTCCCCTTTCCAATATTGGGCTAATAACATTCTAGCAGCTGCACACGAATATAGGAAAACATTTCTTCTATCTTCTTGTATTTCCTCCTGTACCAAACTCAATAGCATTGTCTCTGGTGTTTTTTTAAAGGTGATTTTTAACATCTTTTTCATTTTTTCATATACCATATTCCAATACTTTTTAATTTTGACACAGGTCCACCAACAGTGAAAGTAATTACCAACTTTCTCCTGGCATTTCCAACACTTATCTGACTTTAATTTATATATTTTGGCCAATTTTTCAGGTGTTAAGTGCCATCTATATACTAATTTTAGCATGTTTTCCCTTATTCGCGTGCAAGCCGTAAATTTCATACTAATATTCCATAAATTATCCCACTGAGATAATTATCCATTGATGCATTATCCATTTGCTTTTGATGCAGTGGATAGGTGCATATTAATTAGATAAGTATTTAATTTGAAAACCTACTAAATACCGGGCTCTTATAAGGGGCAGGAAACCCAACAATAGCCAAGGCCTGGTGTCTTACTTACTGTGCTACCAGTGTACTGCCTCTGCTGAAAAGCTGACTGACTCAATGCAAGGGCATCACCAAGGCTGCAGTAATTATTTGCTGACCCCTCACATTTAACAACAACAACAACAACAACAACAACAACAACAACATCCTGTTTTTACACTAGTATGATAATGGTATTTAACAAAATCAAGCTGCATAAATAAATAAATATCTAAGTTACATAAAGGGTGGGTTGCCTTTACCATCTGTAAATGTTGACCTCAGCACTGCAGCTTTATCTTTTTGCTTGTATAAGGAAGATCAAATAAAAATGCATGTGAGTTCTTCATTATTAACAACAGAGAGGAAAGATATTCAGTACAGTCATATAGTAAATAATACCTAGTTATCTAACTTGTAAAACTTGTGTGGAGATTCAGTTTGTGAAACCTTTGAGCATAATATACCTCACTACCAAAAGGAGAGTAAGCAAGGGCATTGGTTACAGTGTAGCCAAGGTAAAGGGACAATTGAGATTATTTCTGATTGAAATTTAGTGGTGCCAGACAGGGGCGGAGCAAGGGGGCGGGGGGGTGGTCCGCCCCGGGTACCGTCCTGGGGAGGGTGACACTCTGGGGGCAAGCCCCACCCCTGCGATCAACACCGGTGGTGTGGCAACTTTTAAAAGGCTGCAACGCGCGAACAGCAGCACGGCGCCTGTGCTGCTGTTCATGTGCTGCAGCCTTAAAGGTTGCCGCACCGCACGGAAGGTGTGTCGGCTGATCACGCCCGCCATCTTGGGTGGACATGCGCAGTCCACCCAAGTTGGCGGGCGCGATCGGCCGACACCCCTTCCGACCGGCACCACACCACGCGGCGTTTTAAGGCTGCAGCGGGCAAACAGCAGCGCTGCTGTTCGCCGGCTGCAGCCTTAAGACGCGGTGCAACGCGGCCCGGTGCCGGTCGAAAGGGGCACGGGCCGATCGCGCCCGCCATCTTGGGTGGACTGCGCATGTCCACACATGCGCAGTCCACCCAGGAGGCTGCACACGTGTCATGACATCAGGCCGCACGCTCTGGGGAGCGGCGCACCGCCCCCCAGGGAGGGGTGCCTTAAAGTTTGCTGCCCCGGGCGGCAGAGCGCCTTGCTCCGCCCCTGGTGCCAGAGAGTGAGATTATAGGTAAGAAAGTCAGCAGTCCTGGAAACTGGTAAAATAGAAGACATCAATAATATGAGGCTAGCTGGATGCCACACACATACTACCACACACGTACTGAAGGAGTGTCTCCACTCCCCATCGTTCTGTCTGGATACTGAGGTCCAGTGTCGAGGGCCTTCTGGTGGTTCCCTCGCTGTGAGAAGCCAAGTTACAGGGAACCAGGCAGAGGGTCTTCTCGGTAGTGGCACCCTCCCTGTGGAATGCCCTCCTACCATATGTCAAAGAGAAAAACAACTACCAGACTTTTAGAAGACATCTGAAGGTAGCCCTGTTTAGGGAAGCTTTTAATGTTTAATAAACTATTGTATTTTAACATTCTGTTGTTAGCCGCCCAGAGTGGCAGGGGAAACCGAGCCAGATGGGTGGGTGGGGTATAAATTATTATTATTATTATTATTATTATTATTATTATTATTATTATTATACCAAATGGATCTGTTGGGTACTCAAAAGTGAGCAAGGGTATGGTTTTCCAAGGTCAGTCCTATTGCATCTCACCTGATATCTGTCAAGGTCTTTTAAGCAAAAGAAGGTCTCCATCAAAGCCAAAATGAAGTAAGTAAATCCAAGACGCTGCAGAACACCTGGAATCCTTGCCCAGCTCCATGACACTGTAGGTACAAAGCTGAATGTTACATATAAGACCTAATTTGAGGGGGGGGGGAATCCAGTACATGATTTGCAATTATGCATGTTACATATGCATTTGGCCCAAAATTACTGAGTAATCAGATGCATCAAGGATTTCGTTCCAATACCAAGAAACTTATGGGCTAAGGCTTGGAGTCCAGTGATTGTGTGCGTTCAGAAGCCTCTTCATGCATAGTAGGGAATATATGGGAGCAAGAATAGCCTTTGCAGTTGACAGGCAGTATGAGACTTCTAGATCAGTATACGCCATCCTGGTGCCCTCCAGATGTTTTGTACTACAACTCGCATCAGTCCCAACCAGCACAGTCATAGAATCATAGAACTGTGGGGTTAGACGGGACAGCGAGGGTCATCTAGTCCAACCCCCTGCAATGCAGGAATCTTGCCCAATGTGGGCTCGAACCCACGACCCTGAGATTAAGAGTCTCATGCTCCACCAACTGAGCTATCGTGTTGAATGAGGTTAGTGGGAGTGGCATTTTAAAATTTCCAGAGGGCACTAGGATGGTGAAGGCTGTTCTAGATTCACCATAGATCCTAGGAGCTGATATTTTGCCTTTGATTGGCCAACCCTTTGAAGTAGCACTTTGAGCCTATTGCACACCAGGCTTCAACTCAACTCCCCAGTGTCACCTCCAGCCAAGAACAGCAGAACCCCTGGATTGCAAAACACCAAACGCTTTCAGGTCTGGAACTGGGTATAGCTGTCCACACCAACAGCCTTACTCTCAATGAAGTACAGAACATTTGGAGAAAGTTCCTCTATGCAACCTTCATTGCATCCTTTGCAGATCAACGTCTTTGCCTCCCTGTCAGCCCACCACTACCGAGAGATGAAAGTTACTGGTAGTTAGTTTCCTTAGAGGTGCCCGGACATTTTGACAATTTCAGATATGTCTCAACTTTCTCCCAATCAAGATGTCTCTGTTCTCTCTTCTAAAATACTGTCCTTTTCACAAAGCCACCCAGCAACTTAAAGCGCTTACATTTACAATAGTGAATCTGAGGATTAATCAGCAGGTTTCATACTTTTAAAGCTCTGGGCTCCATCCAGCCTGTGCTGTCCACTTAAAGGGGAAGTATTCCCATCAGTCCATTACTGCCATTTATTCTTAATGTACTGCTGTTTTGTTGTGCAAGCACAAAGGGGACAAAGACAGAAGAGGAGGCTTTCTCATTCGCTCTCATGGAGGCGGAACTTGGCCATTCTGAGTAAAAGGACAACGAACTAAAGCCAAATTTTATGGGAATGTCATTTGTTCAAGGCAATCATTTTGTTTTATGCTCTCCATTTCAAGTGGTAGGATATTTCGGAGTAGGGAGCAGCATTTTACAGTCCATTTTCCTTGTGGTGAGTAAGCACTGGAGACTTATCTGATTATTTACATCGGGGTTGCCAATGTGGTGACTTCCATATGTTGCTGGACTGCGGCACCCATCATCACTCAACGCTACCGATGCTGGCTGGGGATGATGGGAACTGCAGTCTAACAACTTCTGGAGGGCTTTACATTGGCTGCCCCCAACAGGGCTGGAAAACATCTCTGAGCCTGAAACTCTGGAGAGATACTGCCAATCAGGATAGACCATATTGGGACTGACAGACCAATAGGCTAGCTCACTATAAGATACTAGCAAATCTTGGCATTCTGTAAATTTAGCGAAATATTGCTAGCAGCTCCTCCTAGCCCTGCAGCTAAGCCTTACTCAATTGTGAAAAGATAACAGAGTCCCCACAGTCCTGACATTTTGTCCTGGATGTAGCTTGGCTTGCTAGTGCTGGAATGAGGAGATTTATAATGAGGTAGCATCAAGTCCTGACTTTTGACTTTTTGATATGAAGATGTCCCTCCTTCAAAGGCTACTAGCTATGACGCGACTATTGATGACTGCTAGCCACAGTGACTATGCTCTGCTGCCACAGTTGGAGGTAGCAATGGCTCTGAATACCAGTTGCTGGAAACCACAGAAGAAGAGAGGGCTCTTGTGCTCCAACCCTGCTTGCTGGTTTCGCACAGGCTCCTAGTTGGCCACTGTGAGAACAGGATGCTGGACCAGATGGGCCATTGGCCTGATCCAGCAAGTTTTCCTTGTGTTCTTATGTTCATGCGATGCCAGCTAGGTTGCAGACATACCATTTTTTTTCTAACTTTTATGCTCTGACAGGTATTAGTATGGAATCACTTCAGAGAGGACTGAAATTACATTGACATATATATTTTTTTTATAAATCGCTGTGTTGCTAAATATATAACCCTGTCTTGCCTTTCAAACACACAAATGTTGGCATGAATGGGGGTGGGCAACCAAAGACCCTTTGACTAATGGGATGAGTGTAAAAATACTAGAACTGATAGGTTGTTGAGAAAGTCCATTCTGATTCAGATAAATGGAAAAGTGCGGTATAATATTACCCGTTTTCCATCACATTACGAAAAAATGTTAGATTGTACTGGGGTGTGATTGGGTTAGTATTAGGTTTTTTGATCATATGATACATAGTAGAAACCATTCACATTACTCTTGGGAAACTACAAAGCCAGCTGGCAGATACTGAAAACTCAAGTCACAAATTCGCAATGTATCATCTCGCTCATTTTCAATCACATTTAATTATTTAATTATTATGTTATTGTATTTTCAGAACCCTGAAAGAGTCAGGTATGACAAAATTTGCATCGTGCCAGTCAGCCAGGTATAGACTAAGGTACCAGTATTAAATATAATCTTTTATTACATTTCCTCTCTTCATTCCATATCTGAATATGAGAGACAATCAGCCATATGAATTGGTTCAATTATTTCCAAGATTTCTTTTGGAGTCTCGGTACAAAACACATCTGAACACAAAAGCCAATGAAGAAGGGAGGCAGTGGATCAGGAAGATAATAAAATATAATCTGGAGGCTTAAAATTCATAATTCTAGACCTGTAGGGCTCAGACGCAAAGCTTTCCAAAAGAGAAACTTCCTACACTTAAGATTATTTTCCTGTTGCTCATGCTTAAAATTCTGAATTTGGCTCAGGTGAAGGCCTCTCCCCAAATTATGCTACAGCAGGGGTAGATGCCTTGTTGCCTAGGATAAATAGCAATATCTGGAATATATAATAAAGCTTATCCTACAAATTCTTAACTGTTAAATGTTTTTCTTTACTAATGTTTTCACTGCTTTCAAATTCTTTTAAGTACTATACCATACCCTCCAACATTCCTCAGATGAAAATAGGGACATTTCTCAATCCCCTCCAACTGGCCTTCATCAACCTCTCCCCCCTTTGGTCATTGTTCCCCTATCAGAAGAAGGGCAAGTGCCACCACAACTACACCAATGAGAGACAGTGCACACACCCTCCATTGTCCTGAGAAAACTCCTTTATTTTATTTTATGCATTGGTAGATTTGCAAAAAGAAAAACACACACCAATAAGTAAATTTTAGAAAGGGGCAAGATTACACGCGGACGCACAAAACGTTAAAAATAATAATAATCAAGACTCCTTGCACTCCACTCCTCTTTCTTCCCACCTGGGGCAGCCCTGCCCTCTGCCTGCACCTCAAAGCTGACGTATCACGCGGAGCTGGGCCTCAGTCGCAGCAGCCTTTTCTCCTTGCCTGCTCCCCAGCAATTGCTGCAAACTGCCCAAGGGAGAAGGCCAGCTAGTGGTGGCCGTGGAGAGGCAATGGAATACTCCCTAGCAGACATCACTGCCATCACCACCGTTTCTTGGGACAAGGGCCAGCTCATCCTCTTCCTCGACCTCAGCAGTTGCAGCAGTGGCAGGGGACATAGGGACATTCCAAGATCAAATCAGAAGCCAGGACAGCTTTCATAATTTCGGGACTGTGCCTGAACAATCAGGGCACTTGGAGGATATGCTGTACAATCCATTATCCCTTTGAGGTAAGTCACTATGACATCAATTTTACAGGTAAGGAACTGAGCTGTGGATGCATCAAACCCTAGGCCCTATTCAGATGGAATAAGGCCTAGGGTCTGATGGAGGCAATTCCACACCATATTTCCATGGCAACACAAATCATAAGGCAAGGTATTCATCCAAACACCCTTTTAAATGCTGTCTCAAACCCATTCGTGTCCTCTGCTAAAACTGCAAGCAGACGAAACATTCGTGGCCCAAGTATCATTCTCAAACACTGAATTCATTGTTAGCTGAGTTCTTTTTAACACCGGAACCTGCTAGTATACCCAAATACTTGTACATTTCAAAAATTCAGTCCATTTATACTGTACTTAAGGTGATGTTCAACGTTGTTTGTTCTGCCAGAAATTATTCACGTAGACTAAAGCTTCTTTTAGGTTTAGGACTGTCAAGTGTTGATAATCCTATTGAGGTAGGGTGCTTTTTAGAGCAATGGGAGTGACTTTCCTTATAGTCTTCTGCACACCTTTGGGAAACGCAGTACAGTGGACGCTCAGGTTGCGAACGCAATCCATGCGGGAGGCGCGTACGCAACCCACAGCATCCGTAACCTGCATCGCCGCATCTGCACACCCGCGGGTTGCGATTCGGCGTTTCTGTGCATGCGCTGAACACAGAAGTAACCAGTTCCGGTACTTCCGGGTTTGGCGCGGTGCGCAACCTGAAAACGCACGACCTGAAGCGGCCGTATTCCGAGGTATGACTGTAGTACTTCTAAGCAAACAGGCCTGAGATTGCTCTGTAAATGCTGTAAAAGTAACACAAGGATAATGATGGTTATGGTTATGATGATTATGAAGCAGGAGGAGGAGGAAATGTCTATGCTAGAATCTGGAAGGAAAATATATTTAATTGAATATTTTGAGTTGGATTGGGGGTTTCAAGACAGCCATTGTCTCTTACATCCTGCCCTGCTATATCACAGAGGCGCACTCCTCCCAAGACAGATGGATGCCAACACTCTGAGGAAAATCTATCTGACTACCACCCACCCACGGTGTCGTCCTTCACAGAGGAAACCATACATCTATCCTGGTTCCAGCTTCAGAATCCTGCAAATGCAGAACTTTATTAAGGCTTCCATTATTAAGCCCTTCCTTTAAAGAAAGCAGAAACTCGTGGTTAGGAAGAAATACGTGCGACCCCAACTGCGCTGCACTGTGGATTTAAAAGGGCAACTGTCAAGAACATAATGCATTTTGGGGGTGGAGATCGGGATTTGAAAGCCGATACCACAATGGCTCCATAAGTACTCAGCACTTGGAACTGGCTATCCTGCAGTACTGAAGTGCAGAGATTTGCAAATAAAAAAAATCACAAACATATCTAATCTAAGTGCCAAGTTCTTAGTTCCTTCTCATTTCTCTCCTTTCCCTTGGGCTGCATAAAAAGAGCTGTCTTTGGTTTCTGCTGGAAAATGGATGCTGCATGTAACAGCCAAAATAGGGAGAGAGAGAGAGAGAGAGAGAGAGAGAGAGAGAGAGAGAGAAGAGAAGAGAAGAGAAAGCATTCTGATAAATAAACGATTCACACAGGGTGTTATGCCACCAAGACTGTTGCTGCCTTTCCCAAATACTTCCAGTGCTTACAGGATTTGCCATTGGGGGCAGCAGAAATGAGACACCTCTGGTCTGGTAATTGTTGTTTCTAAAAGTCTCCAGATCAGATTATTGTCACTAAAAGTACCTTTCTGTTTTGCCAAACTAAATTAGCAAGCCATTTTTGCTGAAAGCAGAAAAGTGTTAACAGTTGACATGCCCAGCACCAGCTGCAGGGGCTTTAATAGGCAATAACTAGCTGTTCTGCTGGTGAATGCAAAGTTGTAATTTGCTGTTGTGTATTTAGCAAAACAAACAAATAAAACTATAGCAACTATTGCTCAAAAGACCAAAAAAAAAAAAAATCAAATCACCAGGGACTCCTTTTTCAAAAGCATAGTATTAGGGTCCCCCACTCAATAAATGGTTTTAACCATTTGTTATTTTTAAAGCCTAGATCTTCTATCTGCAGATGGAGATAATAATGCACCATTGGGGAAAATAATAGTCCTATTCGTGAATTCAAAAGGCCACATGGAGGCTCTTCACTTTCCCCTTCTGAGCAGGATGATCTGAAGTGGGTTGCAAACATGTTACAAGTCTCCTTTCTATCAGGAACTGGGTCATATGAGCTCACGAGGCCCCAGAGACCTTCTCTCTAAACACAAGAAGATTGGGGAGGCAGCAGGCATCATAGAATTGTAGAGTTGGAAAGGATCCCAAAGGTCATTTAGTCCACACACACCCTGAAATGCAGGAATCTCAACTAAATCATCCATGACCATCCAACCTCTGCTTAACAACCTCAAATGAAACAGAGTCTCCAAAACTTCCTGAGGGAGTCCGTTCCACTGTAAAACATCACCTACTGTCAGAAAGTTTTTCCTGGTGTTTAGTCGGAATCTTCTTTCTTGTAACTTGAAGCCATTGGTTCAGGTCCCAACCTCCGGAGCAGCAGAAATCAAGCATGTACCATCCTCCATCTATCAGTCCTTCAGATATCTGAAGATGGATATCTCCTCTCAGTCTCCTCTTTTCCAGGCTAAACTTACCCAATTCCCTCAACCATTCCTTATAAGGTTTGGTTTCCAGACTCTTCTCATCTTGGTTGCCCTCCTCTGCACATGTTGCGGCTTGTCAATATCCTTCTTAAATTGCAGCAACCAGAACTGGACAGAGACACTGGGGCTAGGGCTAGGGCCAGCAAAGCTCCACAGCAAAAAAAGGGGGGAAGTGGGGGGGGCACTTGGCCATAGAGATTTAAAGCACAGGCCGTGCCTGGAAAGCACAGAGGAAAGATAAGTGTGGATATTGTACGTGAATGTATGATAAAAACACTAATGACTGAAAGGCAATTATACTTACATGGACCATCTCTTGGTCCATAGTTAAGGAAGCAGAGTCCCATCAAGAGTAAGATCACAGTCCTCCAGGTCAATTTACGCAAGAGCTGGATACGGCTCACTCCTCTTTTCACCATCGCATGGAAAGCCAATGCTACTGATGTGCCAATGATGAAAACAAACCTATAAACATCAAGGATTTGTCAGAAACCCAACTCAAACCATACATTCATTGATTTTCCTTTCGATTCAAATCTATTGGACTCCATTCGCCTAAGTAAAATCTCCATTGACAAGGAAGGTAAGGATGAATGGGCATTTGTTTGGGGATATATTTCCATCTCACACTTCCAAAATGGGTGTTCCTGAAGTAAATAAAATTATTTTGGGGGGGGATCTACTTTCCTAGTAGATGAGACAAACTACAACTCGGATTTAAAAGCAGCTTGCCTTGTTAGCTAAGAGGGCTGTGGTAGAGGAAATGGTCCCTTGCCCTTGTGGAAATGCCCTTAGATTGTCTCCTAGAGCTTGGGAGCTATAGTAACATGCTAGCAGCCTCCTGCTCTTTATGCAAGAGAAAGTCAGTATTAGGGCAAATGATTCAGTGAAAGAACTGTTCCAACTAGTCTTCCTTGGGTACATCCATTTCAGCAACCAGTAACCCAACATTCACCAGTGGGAGAGTCATTCTTTTTAATTTACTTTTAATATCAGGAATGGCAAAGGGCCAAATCAGAGATGACGGCAGAAGACTAGGTCTAAACCAATCATGTATAAAGAGAAGAAGCCTGTTTTCGAGAGCTGTGGAAGCAAATAGATGAGAGCACCAGATGTGTCCAGAATAAAGGGACAGGTTTTGGTGCATGGTAATAGTTTTATTGTAAAATAGTTATAAAACCAATACAGGTTTGCACATATAAAGAACAAAGGTTGCATTTAGTTCTAATGAATGGTAACTTTGCCATATTGATTTATGCTAGCTTCGTGTTTATTTTTACATTGTTGTGGTTACGTACTATTGTTTTTCATTGCTTTTTAATTTGTTTTGCTTGCATTTTTTATTTTATTACTGAGTTTTGTAAACTGCCCAGAGGAAATGTTGTAAATAGTCTATAAATTGATTTACATCTAATCAATTAATTCAGTCAAAACACAGATTAATCAACTAAAAGTTCTTTTTTAAATAGTTGGCAGTTTAATAGGCACAAAATTCCTAATAAACCAGCTGGTAGAATTCAGTACTACAAGATGTGGAGTTAACTACCTGCTTACACAGCTTTAAAAGTTGGTTAGACAAATTATTGGAGAATTTATTTGAGTTTAAACTAAAACCTCAATATAGAGGTTGAAACATGGGTGAAAGCATTAAATTAAATACACCATTACTTTGAAGTGAACATGAAATGGAAATAATTAATGAAGTAATTGGTAACTACTATTTTCAATATGATGATAAAGGGAAGTCAGAGAGGGAACAGGATTGTGCATAATTTGGGGTGCCGGGGAGGCTATCTTAAGAGGACATTTTAACAAATACTGCAACATTATTTAAACAAAAGTAAAGACACATGGAGAAGGGGACGACAGAGGATGAGATGGTTGGACAGTGTTCTTGAAGCGACTGGCATGAGTTTGGCCAAGCTGTGGGAGGCAGTGAAAGATAGGGGTGCCTGGCATGCTCTGGTCCAGGGGGTCACGAAGAGTCGGACACGACTGAACGACTGAACAACAAAAAGACACATTACAACTGAAAGGGGAAATAAAGAGCAAGAAGATGCACATAAGCAAAATGGCTCAAAGAGGATATATATTTTTAAGATGTGACTAACAACTTTGCCTTATAAAATAAGTGTTCTGAACAATCAGCTATTGTTTGAACAGCATGAAAACCTGAGACGGATGTAAAGATGCTAATTCAGGATGTGGAGAGGAAAACAGTCTCCAGGGAAAAGACATTTTTTTAAAAAATGCCAAATGTGCAAATCTGTCATTCTTTGCCTTAATGGGCACTTATAAATGTGCAACTTGCCAAAGATCTTCCTCCACAATATGATTGTGGTTATAAAACGAACAGCATGGTCAATAACATGATCTAATCTGATTGAAGGGGCCAGTAAGAAAATTATTACCCACTTTACAACCCATTAACATCAACCTTACATTACAGGAATGCACACGATAGATTAAAAACTTGCTTACTTAAAGCAAGGGGGTCTAAATAAACTCCATTAGATTTGTTGGGGTTTGGTTTTCTTTTTTATTGCTGAAGCAAAAATGAATACCCCCCTGGTGACTGGACCAAAATGGGGAAGGGGATATGATGCTGATAGGATGCTTGCTGAGTTAGGGCATTTTGACAGTCATATATAGATGTTAGAGAGAATGACTGTTTAGATAGCTTTTGCCTTGACAAACTGATACGGATGGGGAAAATATGGCACAGAGGAAGCTGAAATATCTCGAATGTAGTTACTAGGATTTAGGACACAGAGAGTCTGACTTGGAACAGAATGGATCGCTTGGAATTTTTAATTGCATCTGTGTTGCCGAGAAAGCTCTATATGCACCCATCTTGGAACAAAGACTAACATTATATGTTATTATTAATCACAGAATTCAGACGTATTAAGAATTTGCCCATCATATATCACTGGCTGTAATAGAAAGTAAAATTATTTAAGGTTACACTGACCTTTAACCTAAGAAACATGACCAAGATACCTTCATTTTATTCGGCGTTAAGTTTGAATGCTGATTTGAACAGGGGGGAAAATAGTTTGGAAAAGGAACTTTCATGTTAGAAAAAGGCTACTGATCAAGAAAATGGCTGTTATGAAGAAGTTAAGGGATTCTGTTCCCTCACTTTTCAGGGCTATGCAGATTATAAGTGTCAAATTATAGTTTTGCCAATACGGTAAGTCTATAATTTATGCACATTTAAGTTGTGTGCATTCAGTTTTACTTGTGTGGCATTTTTTTTTTAAAGGAGTGGGAAAAGGGCAGGGTTCCAGGGAAAATGACTGGCAATCCCACCTGTCACTGAACCCAATGGGCTTTGATTGTACGTGGTTTTGGCTTTAGGCACGATCCCTGGGTAAATTATGGGCTTACTGTTCAGTTCAGCAAAGTCCTGAGTGTGAGACTAAAGGAAATAGCAAAGCAAAATCCCTCAAGGTAACCAGGAAGGGAGGAAAGTTGGCCTTTTCACATAACCTGCTATTTATTTAAATCCATTCATATATTTCACTACAAGGCATTAAGGTTAAAATAATCAAGTGATATCCATGCATGTGTGAACCAGTTCAAAGAATTTATCAGAGCAGAAAGAAATGATATTGCTGAGCAGTTTTTGATAGCTTACCAGGGCATGACCAGATCTGCAACTGTCAATCCTATAATGAAAACACAACAATGATTTTAAAATGCTGATAGTTTAACAGTTTACCAATTCATGTGGTAGATAAGAACAAGAAAATGGATCTGATGTCTGACACAGCATCTTGCTAGTCCTCATGGCCATATGAATGCATTTGGAAGCATACTAGAATTGTTTGCAAATACTACAGCATTCGTAAGTTTACACATCCTCCAGTCCTTATTATTGCCTCCTGCTACCACAATAATCATTGCAAAAATATTCTGACTCTTGCACAAATTATGTTTGGTTTCTGAATAAGGCAGATATGCCACACCTTTTATGCAGAGTAAGCATATTTATGTAAGTTTTCTTTACTTCTTTCATTTGTTCTGAGTTCAGATAGTGCAGATGGGTCCCATGTCATAAAGCACAGACCCTGCCCAGGTTATGGCACACCAAGTCAAACACAGCCCACTAGCAATGTATGGCAAGCAATCCAGAGCCCTATAACTCTAATTTTGCTGCCTGCCTGGACCTCAAAAACAGAAGAGTTGTCAAGGACTTGGCAAGCCACTATGAATGGCTGGTAGATTGTGTCTGGCTTGGAAGCTCCAGCTGGTCAGACTTTATGTAACATGTGAATGGCCATGCAAGTGTATATAACAGTCAACATACATGTTAGGAAGTGCGGACAACATAATATGAAATGAATGACCCTTCATTTTTAGTATGCTCTTTTCCACTTCACAACACAAAAGTGATGAAGATATATCTAACTTTGTTTCACAGAGTCAGTGGGCCAGTGCCAATTGGCAGGGACAGAGGAATATTTCAAGAAACATATGTTGAGTGTTGACAAGTTGTAAGAGGAGATCCACCAAACCAATACTCTCGTGACTGAAGCAGGACTGGAAAAGACGTGTGGTTTTCCCAGATTAAACTGTGCATGTAATTAAAGCCTGTGTTATGAAGATGGCAGTTCAGAAGTACCGCCAATTGATTTCTGAGCTAAAATACAGAGCGAGGCAATTATTGTACTTGGCATCATGCTAATCCATTTAACCGAGAGCCCAATAACAGGAAACCATTGTTACACAATATGTAACTCAGATTGGGGCGACTGTAACATGATCTTAAAAGCTTCTCTAGCTCTCAGAAGTCAATATACTCCTTGCAAAAAAGGAAGGGTCAGCAAAACGGAGCTGTTACAGACCTTGCTTAAACCTAAAGAAAATGGCCTCATAGACAATGCACTGAGACAATAAAATTAAAGGATGAACTCCAGCTAAATAAAGTAATGGTCCTCCAGTGGAAAGGCAAAATACAATTAGCATTCACATGCTTATTTTAAGATCAATATTTTTTTCCTGCTGATTTGCTGAAGAGGCTTTTATGAAGTTTAAGCAGAGTTCATTGTTAAATACTCTTTACCTACAGAGGATATGGTAGGCCATATTAATTCCTGTTTCTTTTGGAGATCAATAATGAGTTTGCTGATTTGTATAAAGTGCTTAGGGATGCAGCAAATGCAATGGGAAGTTGTTCCCTACCATTCCACGCAGCGTGCTCAAAGAACCAGTAGCCCCCGCCTCCACAGTTCAGAAAAACCATGATGGTGAGAGAAAATCTGAAAGGGGAAAAGGGTTAATGGGTCAGGAAACAAGGTGAAAAATTTCTGGTTTTGGGCAGTGACACTGTTGTACCTAAAGGTTGGAAATCAGACTAAAAATCAGATTGACTAAACAACTTAGAATGTTAACATTCTTCTTTGGAAATGGGTAAGTTTGCGTTAAATAATTTGAACATAAGCTTACATTACATTAAAGAAAGACTCTTAGTATGCATTAAAATAAAACAACAAGAGGTAATCTATATATATTTTTACCATGGCAAGACAAAGTAATCTTAGCATGCTATTTTTCTATGTGCAGAAAGGGTTGCTTCTCCCACCCATATCTCTGTTGGAAGCACATTCATATGTCCAACCCTTAAAATGCAGTCTGAAATGGTATAGCCTAGGAAAGATTTTGCTGTTTGACAGGAGGTTACCACCTTACTGAAGCTAAGCAGGTCTATAGGTCTGGTCAGTGCTTGGATGGGTGAGTGCCTGGGAAGCACATGTATGTTGCCTGAGGTTCCCTGGGATATAAATAAACCCACTGCATGTGTAGATTGCCTTAGAAATATGTGTATACCTCACTACCCAACTGCAACTAAGCAATGGACCATTTGCCCACCTTACAAATCAGGAAGATTACTCAACAAACCAGACACCTGGAGCAGCTATAAAAACACCTCTGTCCACACCTTAACCACAAGTTGCTGAGACTAAAATGTCAGGGCAGAATCAGTAGCTTTATCAGACCAGGTGGAATGCAATTGGCCCCTTATTGGCCCCAGATCCTTGCTGAATTGTAGTATCACCCTTTGGCCATCCGCAGTGGAGGCGCATAATGAGGCCAGTAGCTCCCTCTTCTGGAAAACTACCATGTAGTGGTTAAGGTGTTGTTTGGGTCTTGTTGTCCAACTTCCGGAGCTCAGTCTGCTTGTGCCTTCCAGGCTTTCTAGAGAGACACCTATGCTTCATTCAAGTTTGTGAAAATGCACGCCCGTTATTACTCTCATGAAGGTGCTGCACTAGGTTGCATGGCCAGCTTCAGGTTCTTGCACCTTCAAAAAGACAAAGATCATACAGCAACCAAGGGCTGTTGTCATAAAATATTTGTATAAACAAAACATTCAGGTCATAATGAGCAGCAGCTTCCTCTGGTCCTAGATAAGGAGAGTTACGGAAATTGATAATTTTGCTCATTTTGTTTTGTAGGGAGCCATCAGCAGCAGCTGTTTTAGTCTGCCTAACCATACAAAAATATATTGCTTTTGGCATCAGATTTTTTTTTTTAAAGGAGACAGAGGAGATTAATTAGTTTCAGTTTAATGAATACTTTTCATGCTTGCCCTTGGGATGACAATGCACTTAGGTGCTAATAGAGAGAGCATTTTATGAAGAAGAAGAAGAAGAAGAAGAAGAAGAAGAAGAAGAAGAAGAAGAAGAAGAAGAAGAAGAAGGTAGAAGGGGACACTCTTTTTGGTGTTGGTTTTGAACAATGGGAAAAATACTATTCAAAAAGCTGGTTATTAAATATTCCACATTTTTCTCAATTTGAAATTGTACCCGAAAATATGACAGTGCATCATTTCAACTGTGCTAGTTGCTGGTGCTCCTTCCAGTCTTCTCATGTGCCACCCCACCCCCAGCAGTGTGCAGGTGTTACGGTGGTTCAGGAGCACAACCATTATGCATTTTCTTTTACTTAACAGCTCTTGCAGGAAATGGAAGGTTATATTACAGATCAATGAGTGGGGAAACGGACTATGACAATCTGAGGTCAGAAGCAGAAGGATAGATGGCATTAATTAATTCTTGCACTTGCTAGAAAAGCTATGAGAGATGTCTCATGCAGCCACCACATGCTGATTCCTGAAGGCTAGACTATTCCATCCATTCCTATACTCTTATTTTTCTGCCTAATACACAACATTTTGCAAAACAGAGCACCTCTTAAATTGCTTTTTTAGTTATTTGAAAATATGCCAGACCTTGTTTTTACAGAAATATCCAGAAAATCAGTTTTTAGTGTTAGATACATTTGGAATTTTATTCTTATATTTGCCTAACAAAGGAGACCCAATATGGCAGTTTATTAATCATATATGAATTTTTTTTAAAAAAAAAAATTGCATCAACACATACCTTTATGCATATCTGTGTGTGTTGCTAAAAAGAACTCTGCCACATTGCTCAACTAAGCCCTCAGGGCAGCTTGCACTATCAAAAGTATACTATAATAATAAAATCTCCCGTAATAAAATGAAAGATAATAACAGCTAAAATCATCAATTTCAGACATCCTCTTAAATTTTCAATACAGATGTAGATGTATTTAAAGAGAAGAGGAAATGCTTAATACCTAGCAATGGATTTGGATATCTACACAAAACTGTTTTCCCATTGGTAAGATTTCATGTGAAAACATTGCTGCTTCATATTTTTAAAAGAAAGTAACCCTGCAAGACTTCTTGTAAAGTTTAAATTTGTCCAACACTTCATAACAGTTTGTCCTGTCCCATTTGCAAGAGGAGTATATAAATCTTATTATGAAAAGTCTTTACTAAAACCTAGTGGGAAGCAAAATAAAGGAAAGTGGTAGTCATATTATTTATTTTTTAGTAATAAATTCATTTTGTATTCAGTAGTGCATACATATACAGTAAGACATATGGTAATACATATATCTTTCAGTTATACAGAGATCTTATAGATCTCATGTGTACATCTGTTACTAGGTTCATTTTATTCATTTCTTTTTTCCTTTTGGATGGCAGGCCAATTGCATGTCAAGGACCAGATCCCTCCCCCGGTGAAATAAGACACAGTACACCATAAGTAAGGTTCAAATGGGAAATAAATGGCCACAACTTTATTGGTTACGGATGTTGGAGCGGTATTGGCTTAGGCATTGGATCAGCCGACTATATCAGACTCCAGTACGTAGTGCTGGCAGTCCGGGAAGGGTTAACCACGATGGATGAGCCCCTGCTGCTGCACATCAGCTATGGACTCACCCTGCGATCACCGGCCTGGGGCGTGCCTGGGGCCCTCACCTTCCACGGCTCCGGACAGTGGTCACGCCCCACCGAACTCCTTTATCGAAGTACCCTTCAGCCCCTTTGGGGGGAGGTGATGGCCAGTCCTCCCCCCCCCCACCATTCCAACCTAACCTAAGATCCAATGCCTAACCGCCAGACCAAAGTTGTGACGAATTGCTACGTGGTAGGCGAAAAACCACCAGGCGGACCCAATTTGCCAAGTGGGAAAATTCCTACCAGGCCCCTCAACGGCGACCAACCGTGGTCCATAGCAGCGTCAATCCTGCCTAGGCTATTATCCAAACTAAAGGGAGGGTGGGCCGGGGAAACGCGACGAAGGGAGCAGGAAGCAAGAGGCTGAGCCCCGGGAGCGCCCTGCTTAAATGCAGCAGGAACGCCCAAAGCCGCCGCGCCGGTTGGCCGGCGGCCTTGGCACCGCGCCCAGGGCTCAGCCAATCTGTGCCAGGGGATGACCCCATCCCCTGTGCACGTGGAGGGCTCGTGTTACCTGCCTGCAACCCCCCCTCCTTCTTATGGGCGGAAGGGGCTTTGCATGTCAAGGACCAGATCCCTCCCCCGGTGAAATAAGACACAGTACACCATAAGTAAGGTTCAAATGGGAAATAAATGGCCACAACTTTATTGGTTACGGATGTTGGAGCGGTATTGGCTTAGGCATTGGATCAGCCGACTATATCAGACTCCAGTACGTAGTGCTGGCAGTCCGGGAAGGGTTAACCACGATGGATGAGCCCCTGCTGCTGCACATCAGCTATGGACTCACCCTGCGATCACCGGCCTGGGGCGTGCCTGGGGCCCTCACCTTCCACGGCTCCGGACAGTGGTCACGCCCCACCGAACTCCTTTATCGAAGTACCCTTCAGCCCCTTTGGGGGGAGGTGATGGCCAGTCCTCCCCCCCCCCACCATTCCAACCTAACCTAAGATCCAATGCCTAACCGCCAGACCAAAGTTGTGACGAATTGCTACGTGGTAGGCGAAAAACCACCAGGCGGACCCAATTTGCCAAGTGGGAAAATTCCTACCAGGCCCCTCAACGGCGACCAACCGTGGTCCATAGCAGCGTCAATCCTGCCTAGGCTATTATCCAAACTAAAGGGAGGGTGGGCCGGGGAAACGCGACGAAGGGAGCAGGAAGCAAGAGGCTGAGCCCCGGGAGCGCCCTGCTTAAATGCAGCAGGAACGCCCAAAGCCGCCGCGCCGGTTGGCCGGCGGCCTTGGCACCGCGCCCAGGGCTCAGCCAATCTGTGCCAGGGGATGACCCCATCCCCTGTGCACGTGGAGGGCTCGTGTTACCTGCCTGCAACCCCCCCTCCTTCTTATGGGCGGAAGGGGCTTTGCATGTCAAGGACCAGATCCCTCCCCCGGTGAAATAAGACACAGTACACCATAAGTAAGGTTCAAATGGGAAATAAATGGCCACAACTTTATTGGTTACGGATGTTGGAGCGGTATTGGCTTAGGCATTGGATCAGCCGACTATATCAGACTCCAGTACGTAGTGCTGGCAGTCCGGGAAGGGTTAACCACGATGGATGAGCCCCTGCTGCTGCACATCAGCTAGGGACTCACCCTGCGATCACCGGCCTGGGGCGTGCCTGGGGCCCTCACCTTCCACGGCTCCGGACAGTGGTCACGCCCCACCGAACTCCTTTATCGAAGTACCCTTCAGCCCCTTTGGGGGGAGGTGATGGCCAGTCCTCCCCCCCCACCATTCCAACCTAACCTAAGATCCAATGCCTAACCGCCACTCGAGCCGAAAAGGCTCGCCGCCAATACCCTCACACCCGAAACCAATACCTAATCCCCAGTATTATATCAGCCAGCCAAGTATCGTTTCCATCGTCCGACAAGTGCACGCCATCGTTCCGGTATAACTTTTCCTCGCAAAACCTTATCGCAGGGTGTGAGATGACCTGGCCACCCAAAGCCAGTACTCTGCGAGCCACCGCTTTGTCCAATAATTTCCTCGCCCGGTTCACAGCAATCGGGCAGCTGCAGTCCCGCCAAACACGTCTTTCCAGCAAGGAGGACCAAAATATGGTCAGACCAGGGAAGGCAACCAACAGTTCGTCAAAGTCCTCAAAGATCTTCCACTGAAGATCGACGCCCTTGCGATAGGCCAGGTCATTCTCGCCAAGCTGCACCACCAAAACGTCAGGAGGACCCTCCAAGGCTGCCCTAGCGTTCACGGCGGGAAGGAATTCGTCCCACCGCATGCCCCGCCTTGTGATCCAAGTAATGTTAATCCGAGGTGGCAAACCCAAATTGCGACCAAGCCCGCGGTGATAGGCCCGATTCCTGGCCCAGTGGACAATACTGTGGCCCACCATCCAAATACGCACACGCTGGCCCCCTGAAAGAAGGAATGAGAAGAAGGACTAAGAAACGAGAACCACACTATTTGGAATTGCGTAGATAACCTTTGTATGCTTTGGACTTCCACCGACCTAATTCCTTTATTCTTTCAGTTGACAAGCCTAAATGCACGGCCGTGGTGGCAGCTCCGATTCTGAAAGAATGTGCGGCAAATTTTGATGGGGGGAGACCACAGGCAGCGATAGCCTTTCGCAATACTCTAGTGAATTGGTGTCTGGACATCGGAGAACCGTCCTGATGGATCAATAGGGGGCCAGCTGCCGCTGGTCTGAGATCTAGGAAGCGCCTGGCATCCTTGACTGGGCAAGGGCCAGTACACCCAGTAGCCGGTAAGCGCATCCAGGCCCCCCTTCCCTGCTGGTCCGTTTTTGACCGGCGAATGAGGACCGAAAGCTCGGTTGCCGTCAAACGCACGTCCTCCAGTCTTATTCCCCGATCTGCCTGGCCCTCGCAAACCACCTCGCCGATTCTTAAGGCCCCATAGAAAGAGATTGAGTAGGCTGCTGAAAAGAGGCGCGCTTCGTATTTAGACCAGCAAATCTGCCTTAGGAGCTTGCGGATTTTAAGCAGGATGTCAAAGGTGATGGGATTCCTCCCATCCGAGCTGGGAGGTTGAAGCCTACGCCATCCTTCCAGAGCTTTGCGTACCAAGAAATCCCCACACGGGTCTGCTGAGTATACTGCCTTACTGAAAAAGGAAATAGCCGCGGAATGGATATTAAGCGTCCTGGCGGCCCTCCCCCTCCGCCGCAACTGGGCCAAATACTGCAGCACCTCCCGCCTGTTCGGGGGGGAAGATGGCCCCACCCCAATTCCATTAGTGCGAAAATGCATAAAGTCCGCCCACGCTTTTTTATATGATCTAAATGTGGAGGGGGCGACCGAAGCGAATACTCCCTTCAGGACGTCTCGTTCCCAAGGTTCCATAGGTGGTCCGGGAATGGTTCCGGCAATTGTCGAGCTTCCGGTGCCAATGAGCGGAAGCGACTTGTCTGGAAACGAGATAAAGCATCCGCAACGTCATTATCCAAACCAGGTATAAATTTAGCAGAGAAGCGAATATTTAATTGCAGACACCGTAATACGAATGAGCGCAGCAGTGCACCAACCCGAGGGGATCTGGAGGATCGCCTTGATAATACCCCTACCACAGCCTGGTTGTCAGTCCAAAAGCACACGTGATGGTTCCTGAAATCTTCGGCCCAAAGATGCACGGCGACTACTAAAGGAAAGAATTCTAAGAAGGTGAGGTCACGTACAATCGGAGTTCCCTGCCAGGAAGAGGGCCATCTCTGGGCGCACCACCTCCCTCGAAAGTAGACGCCGAACCCCAGAGAGCCTGCTGCATCCGAGTGGACCTGGAAGTCAGCGCGTAGCATCAAAGTGTCTTGCCATATGGATACTCCATTAAATTCCTCCAAGAATTTAACCCAAACCTGTAGGTCCGCTTTGACCCCTTTCCTAAGACGAACCCTATGGTGGGGTTTTCGCAACCCCGCTGAAAGCCTAGCTAGTCTGGCGCAGAAAGGGCGGCCAGGGGATACCACCCGGCAGGCGAAGTTGAGGTGACCCATCAAAGACTGAATCTGCTTAAGCGTGACTTTCTTTAGTGGGAGGAGCTCCAAGATTAGGTCTTTTAGGGCTGTAATTTTTTCCCGAGGTAGGCGGGATGTCTGGGCAACAGTGTCCAATTCTATTCCCAAATAGGTAATGGTGGAGCATGGCCCTTCCGTTTTGTCCTTTGCCAGAGGTACCCCAATTTCTTTTGTTAGTGCACCGAAGGCCCTCAGGAGGCGGGCGCATTCTGGACTGTTAGCCCCGCCCACGAACAAAAAGTCATCGAGATAATGGGTCACGCCCCCCATGCCTGTTCTGAAGCGGAGTGCCCATTCCAAAAAGGTGCTGAAGGTCTCAAAGGCCGAGCAGGCCACTGAGCAACCCATTGGCATGGCTTTATCAATGAAGTATGCTCCCTGAAATCTGAATCCTAACCACTTGAAATCCCGGGGGTGAATAGGTAGCAAACGAAACGCTGATTCTATATCACATTTGGCCAATAGGGCCCCTTTTCCATAAGCGCGGATTAATTTTATGGCCTGATCAAAGGAAGCATACTTAACAGAGCACAGATCGTGAGGAATACCATCATTGACAGAGGATCCCCTGGGGTGAGACAAGTTGTGAATTAGTCTATATTCCCCGGGGGTCTTTTTTGGAACGATACCTAGCGGAGAAACATGCAAGCTTTCTATGGGAGGTTCAGGGAAGGGGCCGGCAACCCTCCGGGCCAATAATTCTTTTTCAATTTTCTTCTTTGCGATCTCAGGCAGTTCTCTAACTGATTTTTGGTTTTGAGGATTCCCTGAAATTGGGATTTCCAAGACCGGGATCCTAAATCCCTGAGAAAACCCTTCCCATAGATAGCTTGCAGCCTTCCTATCTGGATAATGCAGAAGGAGAGATTTTAAAGGTACCAATTTGATAGGGGAAAATGCTAAGCCCAAAGAAAGATTACTGGCGATTTGCCCCTGTGGCTGGGGATGGTCCTGATGCACTGCGGGGATTATAACTGGCATTTCCCCTGCCCCCACGAAAGGAATGCCTCCCTTTAAAGCATGCTGAAGCTGGGTGGTTGCCCCCGCACTTGTCGCAGTCATGGGCAAATTTACAGTAAGGTCTCTTACATAACCCGCTGTTAAATTCCCAGCATACCTGGCGGTGGTTGGTTTTCTTGAATTCTTTTTTGCCTGATTTGTGGGTCTCGGGTTGTTTCTTCTCCAAATAGGGGGCGACGTGCTCGTTCCAATAGGTGTGGTTCGTCAGATCCCAACGAGTCGTTGAGAGGAGCGATGCGTTTCTCCGGAATGCCTCGTCATACGTTATGGCGGCTTCCTCCCCCGCCATTGACTGAGCCTTCCTTATCTGAGCCATATAGGCCAGGAGATGCATGGCTCTTTTTGGATATGCAGCAACCACCACCCCCATAAAGACCTGGAACCCGTCCAACCAGTTCTCAAAAGTCCTCTCCGCCCGAGGCTCCCTATATCTGCGTTTTCCATAACTCCGTTTTTTCTCCCCTTTGGCAGCAACTTTTGTGGGTGGAAGGAGGGTGAAAATGTCCACGTAGTCCCCGTTTAGTATTTTCTTTCTCTTTTTGCTTGATAAATGGTTGCCCAAAATTACGTCTGTAGAGACGTATGTGGACTTTTTCACCTCTGGGACCAGGGCCCCCTCCTTCCATTCCAAAGTGCCATTGAAGGACTTCCTATGAGAGTTAGCCCTTCGCTCATGAGCCCAAAGAGGCAAGCCCATCACCTCTTCTCCCTCCCCCCAATAACCATCTAACGAGGCATCGCTATCCGAATCGGAGGAAGTACCTGAGTCGTCCTCGGAGGACGATGGCTTGTCCTTCTTCTTCTTGTGCGACTTCTTCTTAGATTTCTTCTTATCCTGTTCCGCGTTCCCAGGGGTATCCCGGTTTGAAGGACCTGGCTCCTGCGAACTGGCTGCCTGCGAAGGCCCCACCTCCTCCTCTGATGTGGTTTCCGAGGATGCCCTCCTTCTGTTGCTGGATTGCGTGTCCCGGAGGAAACTGGGAATACCTGGAGAAAGCTGACTGGTAGAACCACTAACCTGAGATGAGCTGGTCTCGCCTGCACGTTGTGCGGTGGAAGTGGAAGCGGCGGAGGATTGGGACCTAGTCCTCACATGATTTGCTGGTTCAATGCTAGCCTGAACGTTATTTAAAGAGGAACTAGAGGTCCCTCCGTTTGCTGGTTCAATGTCTGCCTGAGTGTTAATTAAGGAGGAACTAGAGGTCCCTGCATCTTCTTGAGAGCTGGTGGCCGTATCCGGAATGACATCTGGTGACTCCTGAGATGGGAGTTCCACTATGGAAGCGCTTGGCCTGGCGCTTGGCCTAATCTGTTGACAAATAGTTTGGATGCCCGCTAGCAGATTCTCCAATGCTTGGGAGGATATGGTGACGACAGCCCCCCCTTGAGGCTGGGCCCCTTGTGGTTGCGCCCCCCCCCTTTGCCTTGCGCTTAGAAGGAGGAGCTGTGGCTGCGGCCTGCTGCCTTCTTTTGGGGGCCATAGTAACGGCAGGAAGGAAACACTGTCCAAAATCTATTCAAAACTAACCTATAAGCGTTTTAATTTAAATGATATATATTCAAGTTGTGACTTACGACCGAGTTAAATAAGTCCCTGACCTATTGGAATTATCAGGCAGCCAATTAGTAAACCGATTTACTAATTAATATTGGTAAGCTCTATGAATATCACACAGACAACGCAGCTAAAGAATAAGAGACACAAAATCCCTGCACCTATTGCCAAAGAGGAAGGAAGGAAAATAGAACTCTAGTTATTATTGGTAAGCTCTATGGATATCACTCAGACAATGGAGCAAAATGAATAAGAGACAGCTCAAACAAACAAAATGGCGGAGCCACGTGGTAGAATCAAAATGGCGGCCCCTAGGCAACTATTGTAACTGCCAACGAAGTACAACACAATAACAGGAAGCAACACTGCTGACAATAAAAGAGTAGTACTTTACCGACCAGGGTCTTGTGTCTCGGAGGACGTGCTGGCTTCCTAGCGCTGCACGGCCCCTGGAGCAGCCTCCTGCCAAGGAGGGAGAAAACCGGGTGCGCTGTGAGGCTGCCAGCTAACCGCTGAGAGGTGCAGAGACGCAGAGTGGTGCAGGAAAGAGCTTTTAAGATGTGGCGCCAAGGTGCCTAGCAAACAAGAAACAAACAAAATAGGAGCCAGTAATGGGCGCTACAGAGCAGCACTCCGAGGCGATGAGCTGGCCGGAAGGCGAGGAGGCTGCTGAGCGCCGGTGGCCGATCAGCTGGGAAGCGGCGTTCCGCGCAAGGATGCCTCAGCTCACGACGCGCACTACAGAAAAGAAGAAGAAGAAAAAAGCCCCGCGAAAACTGGCGTTTAAAAACGCCCTTAGGTGCTTTTAGGGGGGAGCAACCAGAGGGGGCTGAGGAGCTTCTGGGCCGAACCAGTAAGTAGGCGACCCGGCTGAGCCAGAAGCCCAGTGCGATCCCCGCGGCTCTGGGAAGCGGCAGCCGTCCGGCGCACGTGGAATCGGCTTGCAGCCGATCGCTAGGCAACTAGGACGCCAAGGCCACGAGGACGCGAGCAAACAATTGCCGATGATTCAAGCGGTAGCGCAGCAGCGGAAGCAGCTGAGAGGCGGCTCGCCAGGCACGAGGAAGTAGAAGACGACCGCCGAAGACTCCGGCGGTAGCGCGGCAGCGGAAGCAGCTGGGAGGCGGCGCGCTAGGCACAAGGATGCCGAAACGCGATCTCCGATGATCCCGACGGTAGCGCAGCAGCAGAAACAGGTGAGAGGCGGCTGCCGGCCCGCGCACGTGGGTTCGGCTTCCGGCCGTTCGCTAGCAGCGAGAACCACTGAGAAGCGGCTCTTAGCGATGGGCTGCTGAGCGGTGCTCGGAGCCTGGGCGGGGAAGGCTGCACAAGCCGGCCCCCCGAGGATCTTTGCTTTGGCTGCCGGCCGCGTTCTTTCGATGATCCGAGGGCTTGATACGGCGAAAGCAGCTGGCGTTTAAAAACGCCTTTTTAGTGATTTCAAGCGATGGGCTAGCTGCAGCAGCTTCGCCCAGGCGCCGGCAAGGAACAAACGGCTGAAAAAACCCCTCGGCGGCGCTAAGAGGCTGGCGTTTAAAAACGCCGTTGGGTGATCTCAGCTAGAGGAGCTGAATCTTGATCCGAGGAGCTGAATCTTGATCCGAGGAGCTGAATCTTGATCCGAGGAGCTGGTGATCCGCAGAAACGCGACGAAGGGAGCAGGAAGCAAGAGGCTGAGCCCCGGGAGCGCCCTGCTTAAATGCAGCAGGAACGCCCAAAGCCGCCGCGCCGGTTGGCCGGCGGCCTTGGCACCGCGCCCAGGGCTCAGCCAATCTGTGCCAGGGGATGACCCCATCCCCTGTGCACGTGGAGGGCTCGTGTTACCTGCCTGCAACCCCCCCTCCTTCTTATGGGCGGAAGGGGCTCTATGGAGCGAAGTAGCCATCCAATTAAAATTCAGGAACCGTTTTCCTGATTGTCTGGTCCCATTTAACCTTGAAACCCTTAAGCAACAAATACTGAGAACTGGAATTAAGCCAAAACTTGTTCTTCTCGTAACAAGCCGCTTCTTATAACATGGTGTTCATTTTCCAGACTATTCTGAGTCTGAATTACTTAATGATAGGCACTTTCATTGGGTGCTTTGCAGGCAGTATTGGGGTCTTTGTGGTATTTTACCTGCCCTTTGTGTATGGGGTGGCTTGTAAATTGTGGCAGTATGGGATGGCTGCCATTTAACCTAGTAAGAAAAGTCCTGGAGCAACAGGTGTGCTTTAGCTCCATGAAATAGCATCAGCAGTTGCCATTATGCAGATAGCAGAATGCACCACTGACGCAAGCTTGTTTAAACTTTCACATGAAATCTTCATTGGACAGATTAATACAAATTAAATTTGGTGCATCTTTTTTTTTGAAAACTGAAAATGTCAAGGATACCAGCAAGAAGAAATTAAGATGAGCATTCATTCAAGTTGTTGCAGAAGCATTTAGTATTATTTATATTGCACCTTCAGTGTATATATGGTGCTTTACTGCGCAACGTAAACGAAAGACAGGTTCCTGTCTTTAGGCGCTTACCATTTTAAGTGGTATGCTGTATTTCACTTCCACAGATTCTCGGGTACAATATTCCTTAAACTGTGGTCCACAGAACAGTTGGGATTTGCACCCGAGTTATTTCTTCTAACAATGAAGATCAAGTGTTTTGAGGTTATCCAACAGAA
This sequence comes from Lacerta agilis, assembly GCF_009819535.1. Lineage (NCBI taxonomy): Eukaryota > Metazoa > Chordata > Lepidosauria > Squamata > Lacertidae > Lacerta > Lacerta agilis. Next base: position 17,158,608 of record NC_046316.1, on the reverse strand, counting down.
TAACACAGTGCTGCAGCAATCTACTATCTATTCCCTAAAAATGAATCAGTTAAAGGAACCTGCCTTAGTAGCCATGGGACCGTGATGCTCATAACATAGCCCTGGTTTTGATAATGGTGCTGGCAGTGAAGAAATTTAATTCATCACTTACAGTAGTCCACGGGTGTGGGGCCAGTTAAGAACCATTGTTACCCATTCATCTGCTTGCCTCCTACATTTGTCCTCTTTCCTCTGTTATATCCTACCTAACCCACTTCCTCATAAAAAAGCTATTCTGTTTTTAGCCTTTTGAAAGGCCATGGGCCAGCTACTGCTCATCTCATTTACCGTAGTGGCCTGGTACATGGCAACCGTCCATCTACTCCAAGGGCAAAGCACACAACTGTTAAGAAGAGCCCAGCTGGATCAAGACGCACCTAGTCAAATCCTTCAAGCTGGACACATGTGCAGTATCCCTTTCTAGCTCATGATCTGCAGCAATTGGTATTCAGAAACACATTGCCTCTGATACTAGAAGCATTACATAGCCATCATGACTAGCAACCATTGGCAGCCTGATCTGCCATGAAGCTGTCTGACTCCCCTCTAAAGCTGTCCACGTTAGCAGCCATCACTGCCCACTGGGTGAAAAAAAACTTCTGTCTGTCCTGAACCCAACACCATTCAGCTTCAGTGGATGACCCCAAGTGCTAGCATTATGAGAGAGGGAGAAAAAATGTCTCCCCAACTACTGTCTCTACACTGTGCTATATTTTACACATCTCTGTTTAGGGAAGCTTTTAATATTTGATGAATTATTGTATTTTAATATTTTGTTGGAAGCCGCCCAGAATGGCTGGGGAAACCCAGCTAGTATCATCATCATCTTCATCATCATCATCATCATCATCTCCCTCTCGCTCATTTCCCCCCTAAACTAAAATGTAGCCTTTCCTTATAAGGGAGTTGCTCCAGCCTCATGATCATTTTCTTAAGCATTTCTTAACCATTTTCTTAACCATTCAGCTATCTGGTACCCTTTTTGAGGGGCAGCAACCAGAACTGTACACAGTGCTCCAAGAGCAATGCCACCATATATTTGTATAACTGCTTTAGGATATGGTTCTTACAAGATTTAATACATGATTTAAAGCAAGAAACCATACTAGCAACAACCCAACATACCAAACATATTGCCTACCAATTGCAAACATAGAAAACCATTCATTTCCTCTTTTATTCATTTGTACTGACCATATCTGTGGGTGCTTTGACACACTTTGTAATATTACTTTTCCTACATTCTAATTTTTCACATTGTTTCTCTCTCTCTCTCTCGTGGATTTTGCTTCAGCTTGCTCTGCAAACAAATTAGCACTTTTGTCTCATTTTCTAAGCCATTACATGCTTTTTATTATTCTTATTAGAAAGGACTCTTTTTGTGCTAGCCTGCTATCTCATATAATCCACTGCTATCAGCTGTATTTCTACGGAGCGTGTCTTTGCTAGCCAAGAAAACATAAGAATATTTGTACCACTTATCTTTCCACGCTAACGCTCAGGTACAAGAAGTGATTTATTAACCATTCGGATACAAGTATTTCTCAGGCTAGGTGAAAGAAAGAAGAGTGATATTTTCCTTATCTGAATCCTGGAGGAAGCAGCAAAATATAGTGAGGGAAAAGTCTGCAGCAAAACTCCAAAGCTACTAGCCAGCACCAGCACTCATAAATAAGCATTGCCGGCAGATACCAAAAAATTCCAATCGAGATCCGGCTATGCCCCTGTGGATCCGGCCATGTAGAGACTGTGTCACACGTACTCTTGTCCTGCCCCCTATATAAAGACCTGAGGGATGAGACCATCACGCCGCTCCTATCTGCCATCCCAGGCCGCTCTTGTGAAGCTAAATTGTTTTCACTTCTAGCCGACCAGAACAGCTCAATAACAGAGAAGGTTGCCAGATTTATCGAGAGAGCAATGAGACTGAGAGCTGCTATCTGAACGACAACAGTGTTGTCATCCGGATTCCCAGCATAGGATTTTATTATTATCATCATTATTATTATCATTTTACTATTTATGTTAAGTTCCAAGGAGCTATTACCTTGAGTTTTAATAGGTTATAAGGTTTTATTGGTAACCATATTTGTTGTATTTTTGTTGGTGTTTGTCTTTTAGATGCTATGGCCAGTCGGCTACGCAAATAAAGTTTGAATTGAATTGAATAAGCATTGCAAAATAAGGCTACTACCGCCAAAAAGATATCCCTGGTCATCATTAATAGATTTGTTCACATGTCACACTGGACTCAGGTACAAATATTTCTCCACAAATGCACAAGTGTGTGATCAGTAATCCAAGGATCCCCAAATGAAACGCACAAACATGTCCTGGTACTGCTATCAAGTGACAAACACGGCTAGTTTAATGTTGGGGTGAAAATGGGCAGGAAGCAACACTTTTCCTTAAGCGTTATTTAAGAGTAGTCAACATTTCAGATTTTGGCATGACTAGGACTAGATCCTTAGGCCTCTGAACAGGCCAAAAACTCTTTTTTGAGATCTTCTTTCTCTTTTTACCATTATATCTTTTCAAGAAATCCAACACAGCTTCATTGATTTCAGGTCAGTTAAATACCTTGAAACATAATGAACAGAGAGTCAAAGAAAGCATGCTTGTCGTGGACCCTGTCTAAAAATTCGATAGAGTTATATGGTATGATCTAATTCTTAACTCTTTTGTGGGTCAATATGAATCCATGTGAAAATGCCATTAGAGACATTATTTTTAATCCCAGGAGAATGTGTTGCAATTTTCAGATTATATTGCAGGTTATTAAGCATTACAACGGTGTGTTAAATGAACCTGTGTTTTTATAGGAACTTTTCATAGAGTACTAATAAGCTTGAGATACAGGATGAACAATTTGAGGGGGGAAATGCAAGTTTTGGAGTTAAAATATGAAGTGTTGGGGGAATACAATTTGCTCATATAGGATTTCAGTCCATTAATTTCATCATTATACCATAACACTTCAAAAATTCTTCAGCTCCTCTACTCATTCACACCCTGTGTCTCTTTAAGATAGATTTTTCCAATTATATCCATTAGTTGTCCTAGCAACAGAGGCAGAGGTTAAGTCATTTTCGAAAAGTGGTACATCCCAAATAATGGTATTATACCAAATTCTTCCTGTTTTTTTGCCACCTTCCTTTCCATTCTGGTAGCAGCAGAGAAAGTAAACAGAGCTGGTCAAATTTACAATATTTAAATCAGACCCATCCTCAAAGATGCACACAGTAGCTTAATTGTTGCAGGTCACTTCTGTTAGAAAAGGGGAAGATAAAATTTTAATACCAATACTGAGATGGTTCAATGCACAGTGAACTAAGAGTTCTCCAGTGAGGAGAGAAAACAACTGGGTAATTTAACAATAAGGTCATAAGCAATTCAGTTGTCCCCTAATTATTCACTTTATTCTAATGTCAAGGTATCAGTTAATGCCATGTGCCAATTAATACATTTTCAAGGTAGCCTTCAACAAAGAGGATTTTAATTGCTGCCAAGACCCAATTTCAACTTGGAATCTCAGCTTAAAATTGTTTCAAAACTACTGATGTGTTTTCTGTGAAAGTATGCAAGAGCTTATGCTTCCAAATGACAAATATTTCACACCATTTTCAGAAAGGATCAGTTGGACTTCATTTCCACCAATTAGCAAGTTGAAGGCAGAAAATGATTATGCTTGCTGTAACTTATGCTTGGCGTAACTTCTGACACCAGAGGTACCCAACGTGGTGCAGTCAGTGATTGCTGTACCTCAGATAACCATCATGGATTGACTCCTGTTCTGTCTCCAGCCCATCTGCCTGGAAGAAGACAGAAGAGGGAGCAAGGACCAAGGGCAGGGAATCAAAGTTGATTCCCCTTCCCGATTCCTTTCACAGAAGAGCAGGAAGTCACACATTTTATCTGCATCAGGGATAGAGATATCATGGGATGGCTCTGAGTGTAGGGCTATTACTGTGTTGATGATATTTTACAACGTGACAAACAGAGAAGAGGGTTGGATTAAAATATAAAGAAAACATCCACTAAAGAAAAGCTTTCATGCCTCAGCTAACTGCAAACGATAATCACTGGATTATTTAATGTAAGTGAAAGTGTCAAAGTATGTCCATTTCATACGTTACATATTACAAGCAACAGGGTGGGGAATTAAGCAGAACTACAAAGCTTTTCTGAGTCTCAGAGCAACACATCAACAGTATTTGCAAGCCATTTGGATATCTCAAATTTTAAAAGGGACATAATTAGGAGAATACCACACAATCTGTTCACAAAAGTAGTGTGTTTAGCTATTAAATATAATGCTACTTCTGATCCTGGTTATTTGCTTGACTGAATCACTTGCATTTTAGATTCTATAGACATTCAACTCAATATACAAATGCCTCGTTTTATAATGGATTGAATCAGCTCGTGTCTTTTTAAACTTATGGAAGAGATTATTTTTAAATTGTATATTAGCTACGCACATAGGGTGAGCTGGATCATCCCTGTTTCCTCTCCCACCCCCCCAGAAGTTGTCTCAGTTCCATGACATTGTCTAAACTATTACAACATTTTAAAGCTCTTAATTCTAAAATTTCTATTACAGCTCCATTTACACTCTTTCAAAAGTCTTGCAAGTCTCATTGAGCAGATGGAATCAGCAGCTCCTGGCTTCTGAACCGCTTGTTGGAGGAGGCTGCTGGAAGCACTGAGGGAACAGTAAGGAAAAACAGTCCTCTCCCTCAGACTATTGTTGCTGTTGCTGCCTCCCCAAGCTCACAGCAGCCACGGGAGAAGAGTGTCCCTCAACCCTTTACTGGATGTGTACTACTACAAAACATCAGGCATGCGAAACACAATATATTAGTGTCCAAAGAGAGCAGAGGTTTCTCTTCACCTGAGCAAGTGGCAACAATGGCAAATCTCAGCAACAAATTCACCAACAGTGTAATCAAATGGCTATGGATAATATCTGAGAAGTCATCTCTCCCCCTGCATCCCTTCCTGCTCACTGAGTTCTGTTGATGGTGCCATATGTTCCCCTGGGAAAGCACTGTGGCACCAGTTCTCTGCAAGCCCAACATGGGTGGTTTTTTTGGTTGAAAACTGTTATTTGCCCCCAAGCCCTTCCAAATCAGTCTGTTTTATTTCTGCAGTTTTAAATTCTTGTTGGTTCTCAGAATGTAGAACAGTTTCCACTGCATGAAATAAATAAATGGGTACTCGGAAGTAAGTCCCATTTATTCAATAAGACATACCCCCAATAAAGCAAGTATAAGTTTGTAGTTTAAATAGCTTTAGGCGAGCCATTCTCTCTGTCTCTTTCTCTCTCTGCCTCTCTCTCATACCTGCAAACACAAAATACCCCCTAATGTAGAGATAATTGTTTGTTCAGTCGTTCAGTCGTGTCCGACTCTTCGTGACCCCATGGACCAGAGCACGCCAGGCACGCCTATCCTTCACTACCTCTCGCAGTTTGGCCAAACTCATGTTAGTAGCTTCGAGAACACTGTCCAACCATCTCAACCTCTGTCGTCCCCTTCTCCTTGTGCCCTCCATCTTTCCCAACATATAATTGTACCAGTCTTAATTACATCATAGTTGTAGGGATCGTGTATGTGAAGCTCTTTGAGTACTTAACAAATAACGCTATCTATTAAGGAAGACAGGGCCATCATATTTGAAACCACTAAAAAGTTCATAATGCATTCTGTCTTCCATTTTGCTTAGTTATTCCTGTTTGACTGTACTGTGTTGAGTATTTTAACCCCCGTTTATTTAACCCAATAAAAACAAAACTGACAAGAGATGAAGTTGTACGGTGCTTTTGATAAGGCACAACTTGAATTACACCTTGACACCTAGTGTGCTTGTATTGCTTGGAATATATAATATTGCAGTATTCTTGAACAACCACCCAGACACATGTGCTCTGATTAAAGAGCCGGTGCTTTACTGGCTCATAATTCACCAGAGAACGTGATTTTAAAGAAACACAAATGAAAAAGCCAATGAAATTGGCCACATCGAAGCTCCTAATGAGAAAAGCAATATGCTGCCATGAGATGAGACACAACAAACTATCAGTGCTATAAAAGGCAGGGAGGTGATGCCCTATGTACCAAAATTTACTAACATTTCAGTAGCAGAAGGATTAATAGCTCCCTGGAGAATTTTATATCTTCAATGTCAGAGTAACAACAAAAGGCATAGTGGGGTGAATAATGCCTGCTTCTTTGAATCAAGAGCACTTCTAATGGACTGTAGACATTTCCCCAAGACAAATGGGGTGTTCTAAAATTGAACTTCATCTTACACAAGCACTGTTAAATCAGTCCAATGGCACAACCTCAGGTGCTAAATAAGTCAGCCATCCATACCTCCCAGTATAGCACTAGTACAGTGGCATATGCCAATGTGACCACACCAGCAAAACCTGGCATATGTAAAATACACAGATTTACAAAACAGCAGAGAAAAGGGCGGGGTAGACCCTTACAGAAGAAAACACAGTGCATAAGCCAGCAAAAGTTACGCATTTTTTTCCATTTTTGAGCATGCTCACAATTTAGTTAGTTACCCAGCCAATTATTTCAGACCTCAGACAATTAAGATGACTTTTGTCCCATCAACATTTCAGATTTGCCATGAAGCTAGTAAATGCACTTGGTTTTCAAATTAAAATTTATCCCACTTGACAAAAGGTAAGCTGGTGCAGCAAAAGATGTATTTGATTATCTTCTATCCTGCACAAAACACTATCTTTGTTCTCCAAAAGGCAGACACCCGCCCCCTCTGTTTTCATTGTATGCCTGCTGCTCATTTCATGCAATTGCTCCTTTGGGAGGATAGGCCTGTTAATTGAAATGGGCCCCCCATGCTACAGTCAGCAGCTGGGTCTGATTGCTCTGTTCCAATAAATAACATGGCCATATTAATTCAGACAGAACAATTAACACCAGGCCAGACACTTTTGACTGTACATAGAAATTCCACACTGAAATACTGGCTGTCATTGAAGATGAAATAAATTCAGCTAGAGCGTGATCCCTTCAAAATAATAACCTGTCCTTATTTCATACTGTCCTTTAACTCATTCACATAGGTGTCTTTTGTTGCAAATAGGCTTCATCACAATCTAAGTTGCAGCCATATCCGCTGATCATGTTGTGATTAAGAAATAATAAATTATATAATAAATTATCCACTCTTGTTCAACCATCAAACTCACGAAACCAAAAACACAAACCAAAAGTGCCTGATCTATTCATCTGAATAGACTGGGAGCTTTTGATTTGTGTTTAACTCCAATGAGTAAGTCTTAAAAGCACTTTTAATAATTAACTCTTTGGAATACAAAGTTATATCTCATTGACTTCTTATCAAGTAAAACATAGGCCAAGCAACTTTGGTTACACTAGGAAAAGAGAAGGAAGAGGTCCATGAAAAAGGAGGTCTGAAGAACGCAATGGAGCCTAGAAAAGGAGGGTTGGCAGAAAAAGTGGTGCAGATGAATGACAGAAAGGAGAAAATGCCAGAGGGTGGACTCTGATAGGGGGAGGAAAACTGGCAGAGAGAATGGTTGGAGAGGAGAGGTTCTCACACACAGCTAGAAGCTGCAGTGATGAGGAAGGCTGGAGTTCACATATTGATCTGAAACAACCAGCCAAATCTTCAGCTTCAGACCATTACAAATGATCAGCTCTATAATCACCATCTCATTACATCTCTGTTGCAGCACAATTACTTAAAATAGTCTACGTCTGGAGCCTTTCCTTGATTGGTCCTTGCTCTCTCCTTGCAGAATTATTAACCTTTTGATTGGCACACAGTGTTTCTAGAGCACAATTGCGTAAGACCTAGGAACAGCAATTGCTTGGAAGGCATGTGATAGGAATACCAAATGATAGCCAACTATAAATAGAATTTGGTTATCTTAAATAGAATTGGGGGGGGGGTGTTCTCCCTTAAATGACATTTTATAATGTATAGTTTTTGTACCAAGATCAACAGAACCATAGTAAGGGCTTATCTCCAGTAATAAGCAGTGTGGACATGACTTTTAAGAATCTGTGCACTGGAAAGACTTGGTACATAGAAGGAATCATCAAAGAGATAACCTAAGAGATCACAGTGACTGAGGGAAAGAAAACTGAAGCTTTTAGGGGAGCAGCACCATAATCTTGGGCATCTATATTGTGCTACACTTGCAGCAGTGAAGCCTTTGACAATGATTGGCAGACACTACAGTACAGTACAGTACAGTACAGTACAGTACAGTATGTTGCTTGCCAGGAGAACTGCTCCTTGCTCCTGCCAGGGAAAAGCCAAAATGACCAGCAAGAAAGAAAAGTGAAACTAGACAACAGCAACTCCATCCCACACTACAGGGCAACTTTCAGGATTCACACACCCTTCAGCTAACGAACACATCCCAAATGCCCAGTTGTCCATAAAATGGCCCGCATATGTAATACAATGTTTGTGGCTGCTTTTGTATGACCTCCCAAACCCTCTTTCTTCCCTAAAACACAAACATTGGGCAAAAACTGACTGGGCTGATTGCTTGTGCAGATGCACAAGTTTGTGTCCATTGAATATATATGCTCTTGACCCTGAGCAGCTGTCATGACTCTGACACAGCCTGGTCAGGACGACCGACGGTGTAAGCTGTGGAGTTGCTGAACCCAGAACCAGGTCTCAATACTAAATTCAAACCTGCCATCCTGGAGCCACTTGAGCCAAAACCTCTAAACTGGGGCCTCCAGAATCAAATTCCTTGGAGAAACTGCTCCACTCCCTTTGCACTAGGTGACTTGAGTTCCCCACTCCCTGCTTGGCAGTGCACAAGGTATTAGCTGGCTGAGATGCGCCAGAGGACTACACCTTCAAGGCTCTCCAGGAAGGGGATGAAGTTTCTGTGGGATAGCTTGGGGTGATAGAAATAAAAAGGCCTCAGTTCAGCTCTACACCAAGCAAATTATCTGTTTGGAGCTGTCCAGGGTCCTGCAGCTCCTTCCTGAGTGTGCCACCCTCAGACATCCATCCAGATCCTGTGGAATCCCACTTGTGTCTATATCTAGCCTGTCATGCCCACACCTGCTCAAAATACACTTTGTATTTATTTTAGACCAAGCTCCTGAAACATGAGTGATCCACAAAAGGATAATCGGGCAGCAGCCTTAGCTCTGCTATTAAAGCTATAATATAGAAATGGGAGATATTAATGATTATATTCTTCAGGGATTCAATATAAATTACATGTTTTCCTCTCATTAACAATGAGTGATTCCTATATCAATAAGGTGCCCAGCAGTTGCACAGAAAATGGTCAAACAAAAGACCTAGCTATTCAGGATAGGAAATTACTACTTCTGCTTCATTTGTAGATATGCTCGTCTCTGTATATATGTCACTAATTGCACAGTGACCCATTTCCTGATTGCTATAAATGATGATTGTACAAGGCATACCACAGGGGCATCATTAAATTAATAGGCCTAGTTATATCACTCCAAATACTTAACCGCTCTCAAGGACTAAAGTTTAACCACAACGAGGTGCCAGTTGTAACACCAGACCATTTATGTTAGTGTTTGGGCAAATGCTCTCAATTGTGCTATGACAACACGCAAATGGCTTTTATGGAGACACTTTACCCAATCAACATTTAGATCCAAATCTATACATTATTCAGAATGAGGTGGTAGACTGTGATAGCAGAATCCTAGACTGTACCACTTAAGGATGCAGAAAGCAGGGGAGTTCATATTTTGCTCCCCCACATAAAAAGCTCCATGATGAAGTACACTGGCAAATTGGGGAGAATGCTACAGTAAACCCCTCTCTCTCTCCCCGTCATGTGGTAGTATTTTTGACATGCAGGGATTTTGTTTCATTCCCCCCCCCCAAAAAATGGGGCAAATTCACAGGGAGAGGTACACCCACTGATGTTTACATATTCCATTATCTTGGAGTGAAAAGAGGTGAGCATCCTCTGATTTTGTCAAAGATGTATGAGTTCTTGCTTCAGATGTTACACTGGAAGCACACACACAACCATCAAACCCAGTCCTCTGACTAATCTAATACATGCCTATATATATATATATATATATATATATATATATATATATATTCATCTACCAGGACCAGAACATTACAAAAGGAAAATTGAGTTGCCCAGGCACACCTCTACATGCCTATATATATATATATATATATATATATATATATATATATATACATATATATATATATATATATATATATATTCATCTACCAGGACCAGAACATTACAAAAGGAAAATTGAGTTGCCCAGGCACACCTCTACCTGAAGCTAATCTTGGTAAACTGAAAAGGGTAAGTGGTTAGAGCAACCCCCTACATATTACATATCTAAGAAGTGCCTGTTGGATCAGGCCAATGCGCCATCTAGTCCAACACCCTGTTCTTTAAAAATTGGCCAAATGAATGCCTTTGGGAATCCTGCAAGCAGGATTTGAATACAGCAGCGCTCAGGAGCAGGAGCATGTTACATGGTGTACTCCACCAGGGGAAAAGCATATTAAAGGAAGATGGAGTTCAAGACTGAAGCTGTTGTGGAGGGAGAGAACTAGAGACGTTAGTTAGTTAGTTAGTTAGTTAGTTAGTTAGTTAGTTAGTTAGTTAGTTAGTTAGTGTGCCACCCATCTGACTGAACTGCTCCAGCCACTCTGGGTGGCTTCCAACAAATTATAAAACCACATTAAAAGATCAGACATTTAAAACTTCCTTATATGGAGCTGTCTTCAGAAATCTTCTAAATGTCAGGTAGTTGTTTCTTTCCTTGACATCTGACAGGAGGGCATTCCAGAGGGCAGGCGTGAAGGCCCTCTGCCCGGTTCCCTGTAACCTCACTTCTTGCAATGAGGGACTGCCAGAAGGCCCTCAGAGCAGGACCTCAGTGTCCGGGCTCAATGATGGGGGTGGAGATGCTCCTTCAGGTATACAGGGCCAAAGCCTTTAAACTGGAGGCTCGGAATGAGAAGCTGGAAGTGCAGACAGAGCAACCTGAATGTTGCCAGTTTGATGGCATGTTTACATATGCACATTACCATCACTTTTGCATCAGTGTTTAGGCACACAACAAAAGCAAATGCTTTTTCAGTCACAGGCAGATACATGCATCTCCTGGTGGGACATTATATGTGAATAGTGGGTTACATTTAGCTTGGTGAATTCCACATTTTGTTGGCCTATCTTAGCCATCACAAATCTGAGCAGCAACAGATTTCCAGGGGAGAAGAGATTTCTAAAAGTCTCAGGTTCTGATTTAGGAAGGAGTAGGTTGCACTCAGTTATGGCCCTGAATCTTTGGCGCTTTACTCCCAGATTAGATCACCAAATTAAAGTGTGTGTGCATATCACAGTTTGGGTGCATGCACTGTGTTAATATTTGACAAACTAGCCCCGGTCACAGGTCTACTATAGTTGATCTGGTTTGCTTTCCCGTGATTGTCTCTTTCCTCCTGACCCTACCAAAACTTTTTCAAACTTTCTCTAGCTTGCAACAACCAAACCCATGTCGAAAAATTCCACAGCCGACAGCACCATCACACTCTTGAGTTGTACTGCAAAGAAAATGCATGCTATAAATGATGGTTTAAAAGAAGTAAATAGAACCCATGAGCCACAGTTTGATATGTAATCTACTCTGACAGGCAGTAGGCTGGCTTTGCCGGCCTATTAACCCTGCCCACAGGCAAAGTGTGCCTCTTTGCCACAGCTAATTTTTCCAGTACTTCCCTGTCACTGGTGAAGTCCATTTCGAAACAGCTGAAAAGGTCAGCTGAACATCCCCTCCACTTTGAATGCACTCAGTTCACATCCTGGCATGAAAATTCACAGTAATTTGATATAGAAATCTTTTAGGCTTTCCCCCCTCCTCTCTTCCTTGCTTATTACAGCTTTCTCCCTTGTTATATTCATGTATGATACTGATTATGGATGTCGGTTTTGCTTCGTTTAGAACTGCAGTTTGTGCAATCCATGTAAGACCAAGCTTAATTCCTATCCAAAATGGCATATGGATTCACTTTAAAACGGTGTCAAGAGAGAATCATGGGAAAGGTCTGCAGCTCTGTAACAGAGCATATTCTTTGCATGCATACGGTTTTAGTTTCAATCCCCATCACCTCCGGTAAAAGGACTTTGGATAGCAGGCCTGGAAAGACCTGTGCTTGAGACCTTGGAGAGCTCCCCTTGGAGAGCTAGGTAGGCCAACATTCTGACCCAGTGCAAGGCAGGATCATATGTTCAGTCTTGACAGATGGTCAAGGAAAAGCAGATGGGATGGAAGGAACAAGGACCACTGATAAAGAAAATGGATAGAAACGAGTTGCAAAAAGTAAGTGATGCCTGATTATTGCTGCTGCTGCTTCTGCTGCTGCAAGGAAGAGGAAGTGTTTATATTAATTAGAATAATGGGAAGCAGGGAACAAAACAGAACATTCATTCACTTCTATACATGGAGAGAGAGGAAATGGCAATTCATAGCAGGCTACTGTTGTAGAGCAGTAAGAAGGAGACTAAGGAAGAAGCTGTTCCTAGAGCCTCCCTCAATACTGTTTTCAAATCAGGCTCAATAGCACCCAACACAAGCACAAACCTAATACCTAATACCAATACAGACATAGCACTAAGGTAAATCGAGTCTTTTAGACTGGCACCAAATGACTGAAAATAAATAAATGAAATAAAATACAGTGTGTATGTAGGTTATTATTTTTTGTTTGTTTCTGTGTTATGTATTTTTATGTTTTTAATACAGGCAACCCCTGATTTGCACAGCGGTTAAATTATGCCCCTGCCATGCCCCCACTCCCAGTCTGCCCCCTTTTCTGGCCACTTCCAGATCACTGCTATGCATGCGTGTGCAGTCGCACACAAAACTAACGCGCGTAAATCATTACCTGTATTGTAAACTGCCCTGTGATCTTTGAGTGAAGGGTGGTATAGAAAGTGAATAAATGAATGAATATCAGTTAATCCTTCTGCAATAATGGGAAGAATGAGCTGCAGAAATACTATTTTGGACTATTGGTATTCATGATTTTATGCAGCACTATCCATTAGCATGATGCGTAAGTGCGGAAAAGATAGGCTGTGGCCCCAAGGACTGACAGTGTAGTAAAGTTTGATAATGAGGAGGAACAAAGGCAACAAGGTATGAATGTGAGCAAATAGTCTACTGATTTCTTTTAAGCAGTTTCTTCTACAGAATAATGTTCATTTCCTTTTCGACAGCACATCTCTTGGGTTTTAGCTATAAATGCTGCAATTATTCCAAGGGGGGGATGATTCAAAATTACAGCATAGCATTCCAAAAGTACTTTGATTCTCACCTCAAAGGGCAAAATGCAACAAAGCAGTGATACACAGCAGGCCAACCAACCTGAGATAAATGTACTTTTCCCCAGAGCTGTGAAATAAAATTAACTCTTGAAAGGGAGTTCACTAACTGTGACCCAGTGCTAACAATTTATGGGTCAGATATTTAACTCCTGCAAAATTACAGCCGCTCCTCTAAAGTGAGCACTTGATCCTTTTAGGAAAATCAAAACTTCTCGCTATGCAAATTCTAACGATCCCATTTTAATAAAACAACTCTACCGGTTCGGAAAGTAATTTGATCCCGTGGGTGCCTCATCACATTGTCCCTCACTTCCTTTGGAAGACAACAGGCAGGCGGGACCAGGCCAAAATATTCTGCTTCTTCGTATGGCTATAGCACCAAAAACTAATTTCCAGAATCCCTTGCCAAGTCATGAAGTAGGATTGGAGAACCTATGATTCACCAGATGCTGGACTCAAATGCCCATCAACTCAAGCCAGCATTGCAAATAGTCAAGATGATGGGAGTTGTAATCTGGAGGGCCTCAGGTTCCCCATCCCTGTCATAAAGGATGATGGGGATTAACCCTTGGACCAGACACACTTGCATGCATCTGAGAAGTGTCACCCATCAGCCTCTATGATGTCACAAGGCCTTCTGGGACACACTGTTTCACTGACACTTTGAAACCAACTGGCCTGCTTTCTCTTGACTTCTGGAGACTAGTGCTGGGTCCAGACCCTCCCCATATTATGTGCTGGAAGACTGAAATCACTGAATTATGGTGTCAGGGTTGAGCCGGATGAGGAGGAGTGGTGACAAGTCCCCCCTGGCGCGGCTGCACCCACGGAAGAATCTGGGGAAATGGAGGAATTCATTTTTTTTTATAAGAATTTATTGGCATTTTCATAACAAAACATAAACCCACACCCACACCTACATATATAAATCAAATACGAACACAAATACAATTCTTCTTGTTTACACACTTAAGAAAATATTCTAGTTCCAAATCTTGACAGTTGACTTCCCCTACCTTCTCTCCTTCGGTTTTAAGTCCATATTCTACTTTAATAACATCATCTCTCTAAAAATTATATTCACTTAAAAAAATTCGAACCTTAAACAAAAATCTTAGTAACAATTCTTTAAATCTTAACAAATTATTCTTATATCAAATCTAAACTATTCTTCTTTCCCTTAAACTGCTGCTAATAACAAAAAATTTCAAAATATCCCTTTTCTTGTTAAAAATTAAAATAAAACTTAATGTCTTAACCCTCCGATTTCAGATTACCATAACAAAGCATTAGTATTCTATACTTGACACAATTCACCCTATCCCCCCTCTGTCCAATGTCCTTCTCCATCTTTCACCGGAACCACTCCTCAAATTGTCCTCTTTTCTTGTACGTCCACAGAACCAGACACAGTCCCCAACAGTCCTTGCATCGAGCATCAGGATACACTGTTCATCTTCTTTCGGCTTCTCCCATTCAATGCTGCATTCTTCTATTTGTAAATATCTTAATTTCTTGCCCTTCGCTCCCGAGCTCACACCTCGGGGGCTGGATATAACATTCCTCGCCGTCCCCGGGCTGCCACCACCGAAGGACGTTTCTTTTTCCGGGAATCGCCATGCCGTCTCTCTCAATTTTTCAATCATCTCCTTCAGCTCTTTGCCAAGGCTTTCTTCCATAGTATCGAATATCTGGAAGGTCTCCTCTGTGGGAAGTAGATTTTTCTTCATATCCCCACTCAAAACCTTCAATTTCTGATTAAGCAGTTCCAGTTTCAATATAACAATCCTTTCTTCATCAGTTAGTCCAGAGTTCAAAACAATTTCAAAAACAAAGCCCAACATGGTGAGGCCGGGCATAGGTATCAAATTTCAGTTTCTATTTCAATATTGTCCATCTTATAACAGTAATTTTCCACTTCGGTTCAGAGTTTTCGCAGCCATTTTCTCTGAGACCGGGGCGCAAAGACCAAAACTTTCAAATGGAATATTCTCCATCCTCTTCCTCCCCAAAGGGAGATCTATAAAGTCTCACTCATAAAAAAATCTTAACAATGTAGCCATCCAGTAGCAACAGTATCACAGTCCGTTATTTTCTTGCCTCCGAAGGGGGACAGGCAGACTTCCTTTATCTAAAGCCTCCCGGATCGTTAAGTCTTTAAGCTCAGCAGTTAATCCAATCATGTACTCACGACCTCCGGGCTTCTTTTCCTTTCATCTCTCAGGGAGAATGTCGTCGCTCGTCACGGCCAGTACTCGCCGCTTTTCCGCCCGGTTGGGGCATTTCCCCTAATGGCCCGGCTCCGCGCTCCCTTCACCCCCGCTCCCCCTTTACAGGGGGAGCGAGGGAAGGGTGCGTAGCCTAGCGGGCCCGCCGGGGAGCCCGAGGCGCGGGACGCTCTTCCCGGCCTCACCGGAGCCCCGCGTAGCGGTGGCGGGGCTCCAACCCCCGGGCTGGACTGGGTCGCCTCGCTGCCGAGGCAACCCAGCGACCGCCCGTGGTGGCGACCTCGCCGGAAGTCCGAAATGGAGGAATTCATACCTGGAGAAGACTGGTGGCAGCACTCCTAAGAAGAGGAAGAATCAGGTAGGGAAGTGGAAAGACCAGAACAGGAGGAGGAAGAAGTTGAGCCAGAATCAGGCCCTTGTGAGGAGAGGAACCTGCGGGCCCCCTCCCCTCCTCCCTTCTCAGCTGTAGAACATAGAGTTGAGAGACGCAGGGAACAATTAGAGGCAGCTGCAGCTCATAAGAGACGTGGTTATGAGCCAGCTACTTAAGGAAGACCGGCTACTCCATTCACCAGCATCTGCAACTGCTGTGCTGGAGTGTGTGGTTGTTCTTGCTTGTTCTGTTCCTGTGTTCGTGACTTCGGCTTCCTGATTCCTGGCTCGTCTGTGACTTAGGCTTCCCTGACTCCTGACTCGAACCGACTTTGGCTACTCCTGACCCCTGTGTGACTGTCTGTCCTCAGCTGGCCTTGACTCGGACTGTTACTGACTTTGGCTTATCCTGACCCTGGTACTGTTACCTGACTTTGGCTGGCTCCTGCCCCGTACTGTTGGATCCGTACTGTTGGACTATCTGACTCTGACTGCTGCTCTTCAACGCGCCAACTTGTTGGCGTCATAACATATGGCATATGAGTATGGAAATTACAGATTGGGCAGTTATTGGCTCTTGGCTCCCTATTGTTTTCTGGGCAAAATTTAAGGTGCTTGTGATTGTCTATAAAACACTAAATGGCTCGAGTCCAGCATACCTAAAGCATAAACTCCTCCCCATTGTCCCACCACAATACACAAGGCTGGCCTAGACCATGGGTGAGGTAATCTGTCAGGGACTGCATGCCGGTGGAGGTGGAGGTAAAAGTGGGCAAGGCCAGAGCTCAAATGGGTGAAGCCAACCTCTTTTCTCTTTCTGCACACCCACTTCCCCCCATTACTTCATGTAAGATCTTTTTGTTCAAAATGCCTTTAAGTAGGTAGGGAATGGGCAAGAAAATGTTTAAATCAATGCAACTTGGATTTGTTTTTTGTTTTTTTTTTGATTAACATATTGTTACCCAGTGCCAACATACTACTCAGTTATCCGGTGCACACTGTGCATATCATAATCCTGTGCAAATATGAGGCAGAGTATACACTGGGTAGCAGAGGGAACCACTTCTACTCTGCACATCCTAATACAACTCTGTGTCTCTCTCTTTCTTGTTTCAGAGAGTTGATTCCCGAAGAGTTAACACACTCCAGCCATCATTCAGTTTGCCGGTGAGTGCCTCTGTTTGGTTCTGCAAATGAAATTTATTAAAACCATTACACGCACAACAATGCCACAAATACCCAGGCCAAAGTTACTGTATCTAAAATGTGCTTTCATTTTATCAGGAGACAGCGATGAGATGTAATGAGTTGAGGCAGAACCTTGATTTCTATGACTTCTCCGACAATGCCTACATCCTTTAACATAGACCGCACCCACCTATTACTGTACCTCAGATTTGTTCTTGAAAAAGCCATCACTGCAGAATAATATTCCATTTAATACACCCAAGCTTTTGCTTCTTACAAGCCTGACAGGCATCACATTTTCCCTGTCTCCAGCTACTTCTCCTCAGCCATTTTAAAACAATGTGTAGTTCTATCTCCACATCCATCTTGTCTACCCATACAATGGAGATCCTCTAGCTGAATTCCAGAAAACTTATCCTCGGCAATGGGGCTGCATTAATCCCGAGATTCATTTCCTAGACAGGAATTCTCCCCCTCTCTTTTGCAAAGAGCGCAGGCATCAGGCTAGATAACAGTAAGAGATCATCCGTCAAGCACATTTCCATCAGCAGCTCTCAAAAAAGAAGAAAACAATACACAAATCGCAGAGAAATCTAAACAGTCCTAAAGAAGAATGAGGAGAGTTAAGCAAGTTTTGATCTCAACAGATGGTGCAACATGTCGTAATTATTATCAAGACACCTGGGGATTCGTTCATCCAAGGAAGATTAAAATTCACTGGTGTATTGGATGCAGTGGTCCAGCAGAGGGAGAGAAAAATATATACTGTACATTGTTCTGCAAAGGCTTTCACCACAACAGAATTCTAAGGGTCAGAGAAACATTTTTCAATAATCTCTAGGTGATTTCTAAAATTTTATATAGTTTAGCTTGGTCTGATACAGTACAATTAGAAATACTCACATTCTCTTCTATGACTGGAGAAAGAAGCCACGCATACAAGGGATTTGCTGCAAACCACTGTGCATGGAAAACATTCAGTGGTTCATAAAAGAAAACAGGGAAGCCTTCTGAACACGTGAAGTTTTGTGGAAACACTGGAACATCTGCCTGAATGTTCTCACCATTGAAATGGGTCTCATGTTTTTGCTTCTTTTTTCATCTTAGGTAATGTGTTATATAACCTATCCTCTAGGATAGGGTGAAATGCAAACTCAAATAAGAATACAGTGGTACCCCGGGTTAAGAATTTAATTTGTTCTGGAGGTCTTTAACCTGAAGCACCATTTTAGCTAATGGGACCTCCCGCTGCCGCCGTGCCGCCAGAGCACGATTTCTGTTCTCATCCTGAAGCAAAGTTCTTAACCTGAAGTGTTATTTCTGGGTTAGCGGAGTCTGTAACCTGAAGCGTATGTAATCTGAAGTGCCTGTAACCTGAGGTACCACTGTAGACTATTGTGCAGATTAAACCGAGACTGATGAAATGCGGTGTAGAGTCGTAGCAAACATTTTCTGCTCTCGTCTCCTGTGCTGCGGCCTTCTTCAACACACTCTAATCAGCATTGTTTATTTACTAGCTGTATTTTCACCCTACTTTTCAGGCAATTGTTCCCTCTCAAAGTGGCTCACATAAAAAAGAGAGGTAACTTGCCATTAAGATTACAAACTAAAAAGGCAAGAGGCAGAAGGGAAGGGGAACGGAAGGAAAGAGGCAGAGGAAGGAGATCAGTTCTTCAAGGCCAAAACAAAGTGGTCAGCTACAAGTGGGTGTTTATATTCCACTGCAGTGAGGCTGATCTTCCCTTGCTACGTTCTTGCTTGAAGAGCAGTTGGAGGCTCTTGTTCCGTTGGCATGTGGGTGGGGCCAGAGTCTCCTCCCCCCACCCACCTTTGCTCCTGCTTTCTCAAGGGAACTAGCAGTTGGAGCTGAACTCAGTTTTTGGCTGATGGATGAGGCCTGGTTGGTCTCCCATGTGCCTTATTGTCATTTTTGGACAGCAGGGGATATACAGCCTCCCAGTTGTCCTAGGTTTCCTCCTATTTCCTCCTGTAGTCTCAAATCAGGTATCTCAAATTACTCAAGCAGTGCAGTGATCAGTTCCCTATGACTTCACCACTCTTGTAACACCTCTGGCTGCTCCTGCAGCCATTTTAAAGCTGGGGTCATTCCCCCTGAGACCTACTGTGGCCCATGGATTCAAAAGCAGAGTGACAGTTGGTACAACTAAGGATTGTGGTGGGGTGGGGGAGGCTTATACACTCTTTTGATCCTCCCTGCAACTCTTCTTTTTAAATGTACTTTGAAACATACCACAAATCACCTCAAGCTGGGAATACCAGTGAGGTACAATAGGTGGCTTCTGGAAGGTGGTGGCACCCTAACTCTGGAATGCCCTCCCCAAGCTTTTGATCTTACAGTGGGGGGTTTTCTAGAAAAAGAGGTGCCAGAACTCACCATGAACACCTGCCTTGTTCTCTTATAATAGGAATGGCACACACCAGAGAGTTGCTGGAACAGAGTTTGGGTGAGTTCCGGCTGAGGAAAAAGCCCTGCTTTACATTTTAGTGAGTTTCAGATCTTTGAGGTGTTCCTTGCATTTTAAGATCTATGATATTTGAGTGCTGCCATGAGCTTCATTGCTTTGGTTTCTATTGCTGGTTTTCTGCTGTCAGATTTTATACTGCAGTTATGTATTAATTATCACATATATACATATTTGTCTTAATTTTTATTGGAAGCTGTCCAAAGGATTTACGTTATTGGGTGGCGCATAAATGTTGTAAATTAAATAAATAAATACTTGAGATAAATAATCAAATGCACAGACTAGCAAAATCGTGTGGGGCATTCCCACCCAGTACAATCCCCTTGGTGGTGTGGGCAGCACAGCTGGGCACAACAACACAATTCAGCTACTTTATATGAGTGAGTCACTTCAGCCACAAATCTGACACCTGCCGATCATGCGTTTCAGTTCTCGATGGCTGTAAAACCTGCTAACATGAAAACCACCTTCTTTGCCCTTGTCAAAGGCAACTGGTCTGAAACTCTTAATAGGACTAATACACAAATTCTGCATACCCTTAAGAAAATTACTGGGTTGTGCCCAAAGCACTTGGCAGCTCGCCGACTGCAGTCTGTAAGCCATCAGGCATGCTACAAGCTTTGCTAAAACTCTAGTTAATAAATACAGAAAGGGGGAAGTTTATAAACAGGAAAAGATAGTCCAGCACCATTCTGTGAAAATATTTCTATTTGTGCAGTGGCATTAGTATTCATAGAACTTACTGAGGAACAACAACAGAGGACAGGCCCCTGCCCTGAGCAGCTTACAATCTAAAGTGAGGTGTGTGGGAGGAGAGGGAAGAATATCAAATCACAGAGAAAGAGGAGGGAGGAAACAGAATGGCAAAAAATAAACAGGAAATTAAGTTTGATCAGATGGATACTCAACTTTGTTTCAAGAGGAAGAGAAAGGGTGAACTGCACAGGTATTCCGGAAGGAAGTGGCAGAGCAGGACAAAATCCCATCAGGCAGCTTAGTGCTGTAGTGACGGAGGAGCGAAGGTCAATGTCAAGGTGGGATATGCATTGTGTTCTCCGAGTCATGTTTTTTAAAGATAATACAATTAAGAAGCCAGTCCTTTCTTGTTGGATTTCACATTCACAAGGTGCACTTTGGCTACTGCTCTTTAGCTTTCACTTGTACAGACTGCTTTCTTCACTTAGCAGCTGAAGCTCACAGAGAAGAATGAACATGGACAACGAGGAGCAGTAAATGCAAAACAAATAGCCCTACATACTTCAAAGCCTCACTGTACAGATGACAGCTTGTTTTTTGTGGCTCCTATGAGACTCATTCTTTTTCTTCCAGGACCATAGCGCTATAAAGCGTCGGGTTCTTTTTCACTCTTAGGGAAGCATTATTGGTTGTTTAAACTAGGAAATATGGCTGCATACCCGTGTTTTTGCTGGGAACCGCAAGTTTTTCATTCGGCAACTTCACAAACTATTGTGCAGGAGCTGATGGTTGCTTGAATTTATTTCAAAGTCTTACATGGAACATATTTGGCACACATTTCCCACTAATGCATATGGCTTTTGCAAATACAATAAGTCAAAGTCTTTCACATAGTACCCTGTAATCTCTGCAGAGCAATGAATAGGTAATAAATTAGAGCAGAGGCCAAATGACCCGAATAGCACATAACACTCAGTGCCAGGTTGGGGGGCATGGAAGATATTAACAATGTTAGTTCTCATATCCACCAACAATGATGCCTCCAATACCCATTTTATAAAGGAACCCCACATTCTATTTTTCCTATCTGCTGGGCTCTGGACAGCCAGCTGTGCACACGTTGTTGAAAGTATCAAGTCTGGAAGAGGAAGTGGGGCAGAATGCTGGAGCAAGAGAGAAAAGAGTCACAAAGCAAGGGGAGGAAATCTGGACGCCAAAACCACCACAGGCCAGGGTCTAACCCAGGCATGGTGAACCTGTGGCTCTCCAGATGTTGCCAGACCACAACTCCCTAAACACTGGTCCTGATGGAGCTGATGGGAGTACGAGTCCAACAGCAACAACTGGACAGCCACATGTTCTCCATCCCTGGTCTAAGCTACTGGGGACTGTGGCCAGAAGAGGCTGGACAGGATGCAAGCACTCAGCAAGAAAAAAGGCAGTCAAATGAACAAAGGGAACAGGAGCCTGGGAGTGAAATCAGGGAGGAAAGGAGAGGCAAATATCAAAACAGTTCTCTAAAATAGTGATTTATTAATACCTATGACTTGCTTAATGCATTTTGATTTTAAAAAAAAAATCTTCAGGGGCATGTATAACTGAATAATGTAATGCTATTCACTCCTCAATTCCAAATGGCAAGAGGTTCCAGAGCAGATGCTACTGAGTTTGTTCCCTTTGGATGAGAGAGAGTTCTACAGACCTATGGTGCCTTCCTAATATCTGCTTTGTTTAGAAAGAGACAATCAACAATGTTCAGAGAAGTTTCTTCTCAGATGCAAGGAGAGTCCATAGGGCTATGATGCACCTGACCTATATTTACCATGGTTTCCAATGTTTGCCCAGCTTGTCATAATAGCTTCCATTATGAAAAGGGCAAAGCTCCAGGGTGGGGAAGAGTCAGCAACTTGTGTCTGTTCTAGTTATTGGATAGATCCCTTTGTCTGTTATGTAGACTACAGAAGCCTTTATCCCCACCCCCACCCCTTTCCATCCACTTTCAATTTGGGCGACCTGGGCTGCTCTAGAGAATTTCTGAAACACCTGTTCAGAGTCCCCCACAGAGATGTCAGGGTGACATTCTATCCTTTCCTTGACTCTCTCAATCAGCTCTCAATCAGCATGTTACCCACCAGATGTTATCCAGCTGTAGTGCATGAGGTTTACCTAGGTTTTTCTTCCAGGCCAGATTTGCCCAGAGGTGATAATGTGAGATCAGTTGAAACCAAGGTGGGGAACCTGTGAACCCCCATCCCCACCCCATGTTTCTGGACTTCAACTCCTATCAGCCCCAGTCAGCAAAGTCAATGGTTGGGGATGAAGACAGCTGTAGTCCAGTAACAATTTGAAGGTTGTGGTTTCCACCAGCCCTGGTTAAAGCTTTGCAGCCTAGCTATCCAAAAACATTTCTCTAGCAGCCTCTCCTCTCACTTGTAAAATAATGGCTAGATTACATCAACAGGGTGGGTGGATAACCTTTGTGCAATTGTGAAGCATTTTAAGTATTAAGAAGGAGGTGGGCTCATAATCAGGTGGGGAAGGGGAACTCTCTCTTTACATTTACTCTCCCAATACCTTCTTAAAAGAAACATGCTGTGCTGGAGCTGTTCCAGGGAACATTCAGCCAAATCCATTTGGAAATGGCTTAAGGCAAAGGATGGAACCTGGACGTTTTGAGGCCCTGCTTAGTAATTCTATCCTAGCCACATAATGAAGAAGGGCAATCCACCTAAGTAACATTGTATTTTGCTGTCTTGAGCTGTCTTTTGCCTGTTTCCTCTTTGTGTCACAGTTTTATCAGTCTGGGCCCAGGATTTATGAAAAATCCTGCTTCGATTGTTTGGTTACACACTTCTTTGAAAGAGCTGGATGCCCAGATTAGAGAAGAGGGATTCGGAAATTATGGCTGTAACAGACAGATGGGTCTCAGACCTTAAAACTGTTCCTCCCTACAGCTTGCGTTTACGTTGGACATCCAAGCTGACCTGGATAAATTTGGTGGCGGCAGTTATAAAATATTAGCAGTTGCCAATAAGTTAAAATACATATGGGCTAAGAATGAATGATTTCCTTCCTGTGCAACTACAGGTTTGAAAGCAGTAAAAAGGAGCGTAGGAAACCTCCAATGTTGTGTATACGTTGAATGTAGTAGATGTCATATCTGAAGTCCTCCCGTTGGTAGGCTTCTTATATATGGAAGTTATGGTCCTGAAGCATATTCCTTTCTTAAGACATTCAGAAAGGCTATGTGACTAACGATAACTTATGTACAAGTGGAGCCTGCAAGAAATGTTGCTGTATATCCTCACCCCCTAACACAGAAGCGGGGAATGTCAGTCCTCCTTTGGGTCAAATGCAGCCCTCCAGACCTCTACATCTGGTTGCCAAGACTCTGTACAGGCTATATCCCTCACTGACCCTGCTGCATGCTTTTGGTCTACCAATTTTACCTGGCTGGAATGTCTTCTCGACCTGTGATAATACCCTTCCTCATCTGGATGGAGGATGGAGAGTGGTATAAGTCTGACCACACCCCAGAAGACTCCTCACAAAGGAATGTGACCCTTAGAGCATGGGTGGGGAATCTTTTTCAGCCTAAAAGGAATGTTCCAGCCAGCCAGCCAACCAGCTGTGTCTTCCTCCAGCTCAAGGATACTATAACCTGTTGAGGTGCAAGGAAATCAATTCACTCTTCCCCCTCCTTGGGTTTCCATTTTCCTTTCCCAGTTAAATATTTTGATGCTCAACCTGAAACCCTTTGAAAGGATCTAACCTTCACGTAGCAAAGTGCTTGAAGGCAGGCACCAAAAATCACTAGCTGGTATTACAGCGTTAAGACTTGAAAAAAAGCCAGCCTTTGATCCGAGCACATACTTAACTCTCAACATCTGAGGAATCCCACTGGAGTTAAAAGTTTAAACACATATGCGGTGGTTAATTGCTTTAAAAGGTCAAGACCTTATTGTTTCACAGCAGGAGTACATCTCAGCCAACACACGGGTGTATTTCACACAGTGACATAAGCACAATACTCAACTTGCACGCTAGTCATAAAAATTGATCATTTTAAGCCTCCCCTCCCCATTCTACCCCTCAGTTAAACAAGTCTTATATCAACCAAGCCAGCTGTCATTGATATCCACTATCCAGTCCCAGTGGGAGCCTTTGAACATGAACCAAAGCAGCTGCCTTCTAGACAAAACTAGGTGATAACTGCCTATACCAGAATGAGGTTCTAGCCTTAGTTCAATCGACAGTTCACACATTTGTGAGTTCACACATCCGAACTTAGGATTTTGGAAAAGTGTGCCTACTTTGAATGAGTCACACACAAATATGTATCAAGTGGCTACACACTTTCAGGATTTTGCGGTGTGACTCAATTGTTTATCAAAACTTTAGGTTTGTGCATTTAAAGTGGATTAAAGCCCTCAGTTGCCATAGCACAACAAATCCACTTTATTAAAAAAAAAAACCACAGACTTTTTGCAGTTTGGAAAGTGACAAGGAAATGTATTGAACGGAAGACATCTAAACACCCCACAAGCAAATTGGGATGAATGTTCGTTGTTGTATAACCACCCCACAAACATCAGAACAAATGCTCAATAAATAAGTTAGAATTAGCTACAGCTCCCTTCCCTGTCAGCTAAACAGCTGGTTATAAACCTAGTTTGTTGGCATGTAGTTTGTGAAGAGGTCTTGCACCCATCATTTCTGAAACCTCAGTTGTTACATTGGTTAGCAACAATCCTCAGATTAGCACAAAAGAGCAATTATGGAGACTGTAAAGTCTCTGGATTGGTCCTTTCTACCTTGCCACTTCTCAAGTTCCCTTACTACATCCTAAGACTGGAGTCTTAATGCTCAAACTGCAATGAACCTCAGATCTTCTTTTCTGCCAGTTCTCTTGTTAACACCTCCAATTCCCCAACATTTGCTGCTGGATTAAACTGTCCCAATTTGCAGCAGCAAAGTGGTGGAGTTCAGTCTGCTTCCCTCCCTGTTCAATTCAATGGGAATGCATGGAATGCTCTGAAGACTTAACCCAGGGGCCAGCAAACTTTTTCAGCAGGGGGCCGGTCCACTGTCCCTCAGACTTTGGAGGGGGGTGGACTATATTTTTTTGGAGGGAGGGTAAACGAATTCCTATGCCCCACAAATAACCCAGAGATGCATTTTAAATAAAAGGACACATTCTACTCATGTAAAACCACACTGATTCCCGGACCATCCGCGGGCCAGATTTAGAAGGCGATTGGGCTGGATCTGGCCCAATGACTTAACCTGATGGCCAGTGTCCATGGAGGATTCCACCATCAGCTTCCGAGAGGAGAATTTTTGTCACAGCCATGTTAGGGAGGGGTGTGTGGTTAAACCCCACTGTTATGAGTTTGTGGGGAGAGTAGGCTGTACGCTGAGACCTTTCTAATCCCGCAAGTGTTAAAATTTAATCGAGGATTCAAATTCCTGGAATAGCCATAAAGATAACAAAGGAAAGGGGCTCTGTGCAAGGTGGGAAATGGGTGAGGTCCCCTCCTTCAACTTGTGGGCAGTTAGAAAGACAAAGGTAGAGCTGAGAGTTGAATGATGTGAGCTAGAAGCCGGCAGCAAAGCTGCTGGCTGAGAAGTCAGAGAGACAGAACAATGCTCGATTTCTATTTGAATCCAAGGCTGCATCCATGGGAGAAACAAGAACCTTTGGGGGTGTTAATGCTGTGAACCCCTTCATCACTGGCTCAGATTGCATATATGTGTAAAATAAACCATATATCATAAAGACACCACAATTTCCACTGTGACCTCATGCCAAAGGAAATATGAACCCTGAGTAAGCGCCCGGAGATGGTTATTCCGCTGTTTTAGTCGCGTTTTAGCATTTTGCAGTTTGAGTTAATGTTTTGTTAATTGCAAACCCCTCTTGATTTTCTTGGAACTGAAGAATAGAGTATCTGATTCCTTAAATCAATGCCAATAATTCTTACATATATAAAGCTGCTTGTGTATATTTACATGTATTTTCCTAATTTTAATAGGTACCACTCAAAAAGTAAATTAAAGGTAGAATGGCTGTTAGCCTCCGATTTTAGCAGCTGAACATTCTCACCTCACTGCATAACCGGGGGGGGGGGTGTTTAATGGAATTACAGGAAAGTAGCAGAAGAGTGCTGCTTGGTCTCAGGCCTCTATAGTTGATTCTTTTGACACAGCTGAGTGTGCTTCCATACCTCCTCCTGCACTTGGTCTCCCCCAATGGGAATAAAATAGATTGACTTAATAGGTTTTAATGTACAATGATTAGCTCATTTATAAAAGATTTCTACCAAAGCCTCAATTATTTAGATGCAGATCAAGATCAAAAGAGATCAAAGCATATCCTGAACCTGTAGGAAAAAATCAAGATGTTAATTAAATGAGGAGAAGATCAATGGACTCTAACCTCATCTATATGATGCAGGAGGAGGAATGTATTAAAATTCAGGACAGCCAGGACACTAGCACACAGGAGAATGCCATGCTGGCTGCGCACACACACACAGTGCTGCTTTTTGCTATATGAAAAAGCATTACATCAAGTCATGGACCTTGATTCATGATTCATTACCCGTCACAAACAGATGACATCTGACCCACAAAGAAAGATTAATACAACTATTTCAGCTGCGTGTTTGTAAGTGCATCCTATGCTGAAAAAGTCAAAGTAGTAATGAATTATGACACGTATGTCACATGACATGTCAACAACCCAAGATTCATATACTGGGGAGCTTAAATAACATCGGTGCAATCTAGTCCTTAGGGTCATTCAAGCCCAGTGCTGGAAGTCAGTTTATCACTACCTGCCTCTTTCCAGCAGCACCATATGCTATGGCTGAATAGACGCAGTGCACTGCAGGGTTTTGGGTTTTTTTTTGTTTCACCACTGGGGTTCATGTTGATGAAATCACCCCCACCTGTAAGTACATTGGAAGTCAGCCTCTAAATCAGAGCTGAGTGGCAAGGAGTTGTACAGGTTACCCTTTTCAGCCTGAGTTTGTTACACAGATGGCACACATCTGGCTAAAACTGCCTAGTCAGCATACAGATTGCCAACTCCCCAAGTCAGTGAGAAGGCTGATTATACTGCTTTGAGTTTTTCCCTACAATTAAGCGGTGTATACATTTTGTGAAATAAATGAGCACAGCACCACTAGCAAAACAGCAGCCTATGCACATGCAAAGGGAAGGCTTGTTTAGTGCAGGGACTGGGGTGGGGGTGCAATGTGTCTCAGTGTACTCTTTGCAAAGACACCTGAGCCTCTTTCTCCCACAGAAGCTGCACCAGCAGTCAGCCCATCAAGACTGCTTTGACCACTCTGAGAAAACACTGTTTGACATTTACCATTTAGCTCAGGGCTGGGGACCCTTTTTCTGCCCAAAAGCTGCATTCCTGCCGAAAAGCTGGGTGGTCTTCTATGGGTCACATGCCAAAGATGACCAGGGTCAGAGGCAAAAGTAGACATAGTAATAAATGCAAATTTTACCTTTCCACAGTAGGCTGGAAGGTCCCTTCCAACTCCATGATTCAAAATGGAGGACTAACTGAGGAGTTTGCGGCAACATTTGAGGCAGCTGAGATGCAGACATTCTGCCTACTTTTCATGCCTGCCTTTCAATGCTGCTATGTTCATTTCTAATGTCTGATGATCCTACAGCAATTCTTAGCATCCACGGTCACTGTTGGGAACTAAAGCATCAATGCCAGGCCCAAAGATCACAACCTATCCTTTAGGTCTCCATTAGGTCCTTAGATAGTTCCCCATCCTAATCCATCTGAGATGGTTTCGGATGCTGCAACATTTCTAAGGTAGGAACCTTCACTCTTGCAGAGGTCCAGTGGCTTGGTTTATTCTGAACTTTGTTTCCTCAGACACACAAAAAAAGCAAGGTGGGGAGATCAGGGAAAAGCTCACATTTCTACTGGACAGTGTTTGCAGCTCATTAAGGAAGCCAACACCACAGAGTGCGCAGCATGCCACTTACTGGCATTTTAGCAAAGCAAGCCAAAGAACTGATGGCAGTCGCACAAATCTTGGAACCATAAAAAGGGCAACAGATAAAGGGAGGGGAAATGATTTGTTGAGAAGTAGAGAGAGGTTCCAGAGGGAAAGAAGGCCTCGGGGAGAAAATGAAAGATCTAATTATTTGGTGAAGCAAGGAATATTAACACATCACTCATGTTTAGCATTAGCAATCATGAGAGTTCCACATCACTGCATTGTACAGCACGAAGCCGGAACCTGTTGAGAATGATAGATATATTCGGTCCTAGACAATGACAGTGTAGAAAACAGATTTTCATTAAGCAAGTGGGAATATCTGTAGATTGCCAGCTATACATCTGTCTCATCAACATAATGCATAGAGTGGAGTGGGAGACTCTAGTTGATCAATGTGCTCAACTAGGTCAGTTGCCCTAAGAAGATCTTTATGGATCACATTTAAAGCATTTTAAATATATGTTTGTAAGTGTTACAGAATGAGAACCAGGCTAGTACAATCCATAGTCTTGTATGACTGATAAAGTTGCCCACTAATTAAATAATTTTAGTTGATTAATCATCTGCCTTGTAACCAAGCAACAGAGGAATTGATTCAACATTGACTCACTGCCTGTACCTATAAGGCTATTCAAATGCAGCTACACTGAGCATCAAATATTTCCCTGAATTAAGGCTGAATAGCCCCAAATATTTTTGGATCTGGGTTATTATAGAAAAATATGTATTGTGCCTACTTTTTATAGTTGTGTTTA
Organism: Lacerta agilis; assembly: GCF_009819535.1. Lineage (NCBI taxonomy): Eukaryota > Metazoa > Chordata > Lepidosauria > Squamata > Lacertidae > Lacerta > Lacerta agilis. The sequence goes on along the minus strand of NC_046316.1, from coordinate 17,129,412 downwards.
CATGAGGTTTTGGTGATACTGCTCTATTTTATGAGTTGGAATCAGGTCAAGTCTGCCATTTGTAACATTAAAATCCAAATGGGAACTATACCTGGATATTATTATATGAAATGCCCTATAGGCTTCAGATTTGACCAAAGGCATTTTTTGTATATTAGGATGCCAAATGTACTAGTTGAGTATTTGGCAGCCTGATATACCAAAGGAGGAAAAAGTTATGCAGCAAATGCTTAAAGAACATTCAGTTTTTGCATCCTTTTAAATCAGGGCCTGCTCAAGATATTTTGATACCAGAAGTGGAAAATTCAAATGACCTCCCTGATGCTTACTGAAATGGAGCAGAATCTACTGGAAAGGAAGTACAAGACAAAAAGGTTGATAAAACTATGCTTTGTGAAGAAAATGGGTAGAGAGAAATATTTCTCCCTTGCTCAAAATATTCGAACTTGGGGTCATCTAAAATGACAAAATGGCAGGGGCTTCAGAACAGGCAATGTGAACTCTTCATACATTCTGTAGCTTTAAATTAGAATGTCCTACCCTGGGATGTGATGATGGCTGCCAGCTTGGATGGTTTAAAAAAGGGATTAGACATGTTCGCATGAAGGATAAGGCTATTGATCACTCATAGTCACAATGGCAATATATGACCTACACGATCAGAGGTACCATGCCTCTGAATACCACTTGCTGGGGGAGCAATAGCAGAATGAGTCTAATGCCTTCTTACCCTGCTTGTAATCTTTCAAAAGGCAGCTGGTTGGCCACTTTGTGTAACAGGATGCTAAACTAGAGAGGAATCACCAAATCATAGAATTGTAGAGTTGGAAGCGTCCCTGCAATACAGGAATCTCAACAGTCTGATCCATTCACAGGGCTGTTAAGTCCTCCAGAAATTCTTCTAGCTCAAGGCTCATTGATATGCAACTGTTATGTTTTTGTTCATTTCAATGGCGCCTGAGCAAGAGACCTTGGTGACTTATGCAACATGGCAAGATCTATTTGTCTTCTACTCGGCTGCCATTACCCAAAATCCACTGCCAGAGGAAGTTGCCATTTTCCAAAATCCACCACCAGTGGAAGTTGCTTCACTTTGCCTGAAGAAGAGCACGACCGCTTTTGCTTTACATACTGTTATGCCTTATTAAGAACTGCCATGGACATGGGCAAGGGAGAAGGTTAACTCCATCCATACCCCTACTGGAAGGCGTCTAACTGTCATCAACATAGTTCTATCAAGTCTGATAGAATAATGCAGACATTATCATCAGCTCCACTCCTGCAGCTGATCTGGGAGAAAGACTGCTTCTGGGGTGAGACTCCTTTTTATCAATGGCAAGGCAGCCAGAACCACTGCTGACATTGACAGGGAGTTGTTGCTCTTGTAGAGACAGAATCTACATAAGCAAAACTATCTATATAACTGCATTATAAGACCTGTAACTTTTTTTAAAAAAAAAACTTAGCTTACTTTTCCTTTTTCCCTCCCATTCCTTTCACCTTGTGTGCCATGTCTAGATTGCGAGCTGGAGGGCAAGCACCATCATAGCACAGAGTTCTGCAAGCTGCTCTGAGAGCCTTTTTGGCTAAAGGGCAGTATATAAATGACATAAATTAATAAGTCCCTTTTGCTATCCCTTTGGGAAAAATATGTCCTAAAGCCTCGTTCCTTTCCTGAGTACATGTTTGCTTAAATCTTGTTTTCCAAATGGCATAACATTATCTCTCACCTTAATTACAATACATGGTGGTGACAGCATTAGCTTTGCACCATCTCCTCCCTGGAAGAGCACGCAGCATCAGATGCCATGAAATGCAATTAAGTGTCGCTCAGGCAGCCAGACTGGGCTATATTGGCTTGCTTTTCCTTCAGAATCCACAAGCAGCTCATTGTAGTAGCTACTCAGCCAGAGCAGGCTGATATCTTTGGTGACCTAGCAGGCATGCGGGAAGGGAACCAAATTGCCTCCTAACCAGTTCATGACCTCTGTGCCTTTTCATTATATAGGATCCCTATTAGCAGCTACTTAGTAGGAAACCACCTACGGAGAAACTGTACATTTGCTTGCATGCATGCATGCAGACTAAACAGAAGCAAAACAAGCATGTCACATCACTGCTAGTAAAGGTAAAAGGTCAATGACGCCTGGACGATTAAGTCCAGTCAAAGGCAACTATGGGATGTGGCGCTCATCTTGCTTCAGGCCAAGAGAGCCAGCGTTTTTGTGCAGACATCTTTCTGGGTCATGTGGCCAGCAGAACTAAACTGCTTCTGGTGCAACGGAACACCATGATGGAAGCCAGAGCACACGGAAATGCCGTTTACCTTCCCGCCGCAGTGGTACCTATTTATCTACTTTCATGGTGTGCTTTCAAACTGCTAGGTTGGCAGGAGCTGGGACAGAGCAACGGGAGCTCACCCCCTCATGTGCATGGATTCAAACGGCCAACCTTCCAATCACCAAACCCAAGAGGCTCAGTGGTGTAGACCACAGTGTCACCTGCATCCCCATCACTGCTAGTACCGAGGTAGGGTAGCATGGTGGTGAAGGGAGTGGACTGTGAGCCTGAAGTCCTTGGTTCAAATCTTGCCTCGCTATGAACTCCCTTGATTGCCTTAGACAGACAGTAATCTCACCCTACCATATGTTTAAAGCACTCTTTTACCACACTTCACCAGTCATGGCTTCCCCAAAAGAATCCTGGGAAGTGGCTCGTTCGATATGTGCATGATCGCGCATGCATGCATTGTGCCGAACCTGGAAGTAACCTGAAAATGTCACAAAAACATCACCAAAGGGCTTTTCCAATGGTGTTTCAAATATACGTGATTTCACTGACACACACATTGCCTCAGAATATATACACACACACCCGTGTTGCCTGTACCCAATGTACCTCTAATGAACTCTGCACCTTCTTAACAGTATAACTAGCTAAGTAGTTAATGTACTAACAAGCTCCCTCTGCCAGCTACTAGAAGTTAACTCTGTACTTTAAAAATGGCAGTGTAGAATAGACACAATGGACAATATCACTGGATCTATAATGCCAGTGGTTTGATTCTTGGCTTGGCTCCATTTCCTGTTGTTGTTTACATATTGCCTATAACAGTAATGTCTTGCTCTGAATGTAACTGACCTGTAGGAAGGACTCTATGATTTGAAAACAGAGTCGTATGTACTTTTGCTACCTAAGAAAAATATTTTAATAAAGAACAGGGAGAGAGAGAGAGAGAGAGAGAGAGAGAGAGAGAGAGAGAGAGAGAGAGACTTACTAGCTCATCAGGCAGTAGGTAGGGGAAAATCCACTGCAGTAACAATGTTAACCTTTTACTCCCAGTGGGATTGTAACAACTAATAAGAAAATGAAGTTGCAGCAGCACATGGAAAAGATCTGGTCAACTGCTTATCTCTCATGTCTTTATGAATCTGGGTAATCCAGCATTTTTCTCAAAATGGCATTAACGTTACTGTTCTCTTGCTATTTATATTATAGTAGTATCTAGGGTATTGCTCTGAAAACTGTTTTCCTCATTTAGTTACATGAACACAAACAAAACAAACTTGCTGTATGAAAAACACCACAGCCTTTAGCCAAGGGCTGAGTAAATGCCCTTCTCTACTAAAGAGAATGAGTCTTCTTCTCTATTGAAAGAAAGGTACAGGAGTGGGGAATGGGTGCCAACCAGCCAACAACTCTTTTATTTTGGTTTTTAAAAACCAAATTTCTATACCATTTGATTAAGTGAATGAGTCTGAAGGTGTGTGAGCAGTTTCTGCTTAAATCCCAAAATGAACATCTCAGTAGCATTTGCAGCCATCAGAAAAGGTGGGGCTTAAGCATACTGCATAACCCACTGCACCCCCCATTCCCCAGTAAGAAGGCACATTATAAACACTGCTCCAAGTTTAAATGATAAACTGTATAAATTCATCTACCTCTGATTATGAACTTAATTCATTCCGGAGGTCCGTTCTTAACCTGAAACCGTTCTTAACCTGAGGCACCAATTTAGCTAATGGGGCCTTCCGCTGCCGCCACGCCACCACCATGTGATTTCTGTTCTCATCCTGGGGCAAAGTTCTTAATCCAAGGTACTACTTCTGGGTTAGTTGAGTCTGTAACCCGAAGTGTTTGTAACCCGAAGTGTTTGTAACCCGAGGTACCACTGTATTGTAGAAACGAATTTTAAAGACTATGGCAAATCAACATGGTGCAGGACTTTACCCTCTAAATGTGTCCAGGGAAAGGAGTCTTCGACGTTTGGGTTTCTCCTCCACCGGTCTTGGGCTCTCTGCAGAATTAAGTTCCTAAAAGGGAAAGTGGAGAAAAGAGTGATGCACCTTTGTTGACAGTCAAGTTCTCCATTCAAGGAGGGTCAGAGCATGGCAAAGACTAAAAAAGCTGGAAGTCAGCATCGATGTAAGATTAGAGTTTTGCTAATTACTTAGAGCAAAGTGGTCCAACACGAGTCCCTCAAGGCCTTTTTTGGCAACCCCCAGGAATATTTGACCTCCGCCACAGTCCTCCAACTGCCTTCCCAAAGCCAGGTAAACAAAGTGTTGGGATTTGAGAAGGAGGCATGAGGACACTGACAGGTTCCTAGAGGCCTCCCGCTTCCTTCCCAAAGTCTAGTTAGCACTTTCCCAGCTTTGAGAAGGCGGCAGGGAGGGCTTTAGGACCCTGTCAGAGCTTTGTGCCTCCTTCCCAAAACCTAGTGCTTTGCTTAAGCAGTTTTGGGAAGACAGCACAAGGGCTGCAGTGTGGGGGGCATCAAATGTTGGCCTCTTTCTTTCCAGTAGCACCTTAGAGACCAACTGAGTTTGTTCTTGGTATGAGCTTTCGTGTGCATGCACACTTCTTCAGATACACTGAAACAGAAGTCACCAGATTTTTTGCCACATTAAGAATTTGGAGGATGTGTCAAAGATGGTGCGGAATGGGCCAGAGTGACACCCTTATGCATAAAACTGCTGTCAAAAACTGTGCAATGTGTTAGAGACACTTGAGAACACACACACACAAACACTTATTAACTTCTTCATAGCCAGAACCCATCTGGAACAAAACTGAATGGCCTAGAATGGAGACTTCCAAGCGAGCAAAGTTAGCCAAATTCATCAGAATGAGTAAATCACAAAATGTCCACAGAAACCACATTCCAATACCAGTTCTGGGCCATAAGTGGTATTCCCCACCATAAAATGGCCTAAAATGCCAGCTTCTGAGCTAACTGAGTTAACCAAATTCATCAGTCACACAAGTCTAGACTAGAAAGAATCCCGAAGAAAAATTCCACAGAAATCATGGTCAAATATCCATTCCAAGCATTAAAAACATTTTGGATTGATGCAACGAGCCACGGTTCATCCACAGAAACCATGCCCCAATACTCATTACAAGCATCAAGAGCTACTCCAAAAACTGGAATGCCATGTTCTGAGCCAGCAGAGCCAGCCAAATTAATGACACATTGGATCCAATGGGCACAATGAAGTAAGCCACAAAACCTCTACAGACACCATATTTCAATACGCATTGCAGGATATAAACCATTTATTGTGTAAACAGCACAGAATGCCTCCTTCTGAGCCAGCCAAACTAACTAAATTCACCAGTGACATGTGACTGGGTATGGGCTGCAACATCTGTTTGCAAGCCAGGCAAAGCACTCTAATTCACACATTAGAACGTAAGAAGAGTCCTGTTGCAGCGGACCAAAGGTACATCTAGTACAGCACCTGATTCTCACAGTGGCAAACCAGATGCCTAGGCCCTAGGGGAAGCTCACAAGCGGGTGGGACCCAAGTACAACAGTAGTCACTCCACTTGGTATTCCCAGCTAATGGTATCCAGTGCCATACAGCCTCTCACCGTGGAAGTAAAACACAGTCATCAGATCTTGGAAGCCTTAACCTCTATGAACTCATTTAACCTTTTTAAAAAAAAATCATCCCAGTCAGTAAATTCCATATTTTAATTATGTGTTGTGTGAAGTTTCTATGGTTTGTCCTTATCCAAGTCATAAACATTCAGCTTCATTCAATGGATGCCCCAGGTTCTGGCATTGTGATGTGAGTGGTGGGGAAACCTCTTGTTTCGGTTTTATTTTCAGCACTGCCTAATGATCCCTAACATGGAATTCTCCTTTTTTCACAGCTGCCACACACTGGGTCAAAATCTTCATCGAGCTATCCCCTATAACTTCTCAAGGTCACACACCTCATCTGGCACTCATCCTAGCAGAGGCAGATTCTGTGTAAAAGAGGTGAGATTCGGCCTCAGGGATTGTGAAGGTGCAAACTGAAGCTGTATGTCTCTTCAGTGCCTTACTCCATTACTGTTAAATGGACAATTGAAGCAGTTTGTTAGCAGTTATTATTACTCAGGAATTTGGTTGGTTTGTCTAGCTCACAAGTTGCCATTCCAGGTACTTTTTTCCAGAATACCATTTATGGTCCAAAGCAAGAACCCAAATGTGGTTTCTCTGGGTGTTTTACAATTTACATCATTCCAATCTGTTTCTCTGTGAGTTGTGAATATGGCTCTTTTGTATTGCTCAGAAGGTGGTGTTCCAAACAGGGTTTTCCCACCTTATATATCCACACTTCTGAGGTATCATGAGGTTGTCCCTGCATTTTCCATCCAATCTTTGCAGCCATATGATCTAGTCGTTGGCTTTTCCCTAACTTATTTTAATAGAAAGCTGAGTTTGATGGTATACTGAATTCTGCACCCCATCTACATTTAGGGGATGCACTATGTTGGGAATGCACTATGTTGGGAAGCATTGTAGCAACACATTCCTTTTAAACAGATGATTTTTTTAAAAAAACATTAATTTTAAAATGGTTTCTGGAACCTTGCCTTACGTACAGCTTCTCACGGATAGAGATTTGTGTGCTGCTCTTTTACAATCACATTTTTGCCCATTTTAAGACCTGGATGTCAGTGTGGCACTGCCCATATTTCTCAGAACAGGAAATAATGCATCAAAACCTAAGTGGGCAAACATGCACCAAACACTCTTTTCAAAGGATCCAGAAGTCAACAACTGATATTACACAGTGTGTTTTTACCACTGAACTATTGCCCAGTGTAGATTGTCTCCAAAATACCTTGATAAATTCTGCTTGACATGTACAGTATGCCCTTCTCCATTTAAAAATAGAGGAAGCTTACATGCTAATGCTTGTGGGATGCAAAAGGCGAGCCGTGCTTCATTAGATTTGAAGGGACGATTCTCTCGTGGTTAGGCCTCTGGCTTGGCCATATTGAATTACAACGCTAAACAGAACAGGAAGGATCTGCCTGCCTAATTCTGTTTGATAGATCACTTTGTCATTTTCAGATGCCAGATTGGAGATAGCCGCCTCCTCCTTGGCAAAGAATGGTGCTTTAGAGCTCTAGGCTATCAGGAGCAAGCGCTAATGTAACCCAACATATGCACAGAGACTGCTAGCTTGCTGTAAAATAATTGCTGCAGTTTCTCCAAAAATTATGGCAACCCATTTTCTAGCAAGTTGCTTCTAGGATTAACTAAACTGGACAAGCTGGATCAGCAGCAACAGCTTTGGGTGCTAATGTGACATCCCATTGTCAATTGTTGTTGTTCAGTCGTTCAGTCGTGTCCGACTTTTCGTGACCCCATGGACCAAAGCATGCCAGGCACCCCTATCCTCCACTGCCTCCCGCAGTTCGGCCAAACTCATGCCAGTCGCTTCGAGAACATTGTCCAACCATCTCATCCTCTGCCGTCCCCTTCTCCTTGTGCCCTCCATCTTTCCCAACATAAGGGTCTTTTCCAGGGAGTCTTCTCTTCTCATGAGGTGGCCAAAGTACTGGAGCCTCAACTTCAGGATCTGCCCTTCCAGTGAGCACTCAGGGCTGATTTCTTTAAGGATGGGTAATTTTCATCTTTTTGCAGTCCATGGGATTCTCAAGCGTCTCCTCCAGCACCATAATTCAAAAGCATCAATTCTTCAGCGATCAGTCTTCTTTATGGTCCAGCTCTCACTTCCATACATTACTACTGGGAAAACCATAGCTTTAACTATACGGACCTTTGTCGGCAAGGTGATGTCTTTGCTTTTTAAGATGCTGTCTAGGTTTGTCATTGCTTTCCTCCCAAGAAGCAGGAGTCTTCTAATTTCGTGAGTGCTGTCACCCATCTGCAGTGATCATGGAGCCCAAGAAAGTAAAATCTCTCACTGCCTCCATTTCTTCCCCTTCTATTTGCCAGGAGGTGATGGGACCAGTGGCCATGATCTTAGTTTTTTTGATGTTGAGCTTCAGACCATATTTTGCGCTTTCCTCTTTCACCCTCATTAAAAGGTTCTTTAATTCCTCCTCACTTTCTGCCATCAAGGTTGTGTCATCAGCATATCTGAGGTTGTTGATATTTCTTCTGGCAATCTTAATTCCAGCTTGGGATTCATCCAGTCCAGCCTTTCGCATGATGAATTCTGCATATAAATTAAATAAGCAGGGAGACAATATACAGCCTTGTCATACTCCTTTCCCAATTTTGAACCAATCAGCTGTTCCATATCCAGTTCTAACTGTAGCTTCTTGTCCCACATAGAGATTTCTCAGGAGACAAATGAGGTGATCCGGCTCTCCCATTTCTTTAAGAACTTGCCATAGTTTGCTTTGGTCAACACAGTCAAATGCTTTTGCGTAGTCAATGAAGCAGAAGTAGATGTTTTTCTGGAACTCTCTAGCTTTCTCCATAATCCAGCGCATGTTTGCAATTTGGTCTCTGGTTCCTCTGCCCTTTCGAAATCCAGCTTGCACTTCTGGGAGTTCTCGGTCAATACATACATACAGATGTTCTCTGTAGGTTATAAACAGGTTTAAGTTTTTATGAACTGAAGGGAATGCATTGGTGCCACCATGCCCTTAACAAAGATGGCCCTAATTTCTTCTTTAACTAGTGCCTCTGATCAAACACGTTTTTCAGGTTTGTTTGGCCAGAGAAATAGATATAAATGCGAAACACAACAATGTTTAGGAGCACAGAAAGTTGCCTGATACCAAGTCATACCATTGATCTACCTAGCTCAGTGACAAACTGATGTGGTGGGATGTGGGGCTGGGGTTTAAGAACAGAGCTTCTCCATGCCACAACCCCCAACATGAAACAAATTAGCATAGATTAGTAATTAGTAAGGAGAGAGAACACACAGCTGAAATATACATTTCTGTATGGCAGGATATATTCCTGGGGAAGAAAAAAAACAGGTTGGCTAAGGGAGAAACAGATGATGATGTCTAAATCCTTTAATAGTTCATTCAAGCTCTGCACAAATTTAATATTGAAGTGAGGGAGATTATGAGCAAGGAAACCTCTGGGCTTAACCTCATTTACCTTTCCCCTGCTCTTTCCAAAACTTGGTGTAGAAAGAAAGAGAAAAAATTTGGTTCTTAGGTACAATATGGATAATTCCATACTTAATGGCCTGTGCCCAAACAAACCTGCAAGAGATTTAAGATCCATGACAGAGATTCTACTCCTTTGCCTGCCACGGAGAAGGTTTATGCTACTGGGCATGAGCGATGGTGGCTCTATGTGGGTGGTCCCATGAATGTGAAACTCCCTCTCTAGAGATACAATCAGCCACCTCTTTGTTCTCATTTAAATGGGCTCTAAAAACATTTTCATTTTTGATTGTATTTAACTTTTTCATCTCATTTGTTCTGTTAGATCCATCCTCTCATTTTATGGTGTGATAACTTACGGCTCTTGTATTTATCCCCCCCCACACACCTGCACCATTTTATTCTATGATGTGATGACCTAGAGTGAAGCAATACATTTGAACCCTGAAAAATATTTGTATTCATGACTGGCTTACCAAGGGGTCTTTGCTTTGCTTTTTTATGAGGCTGGCAGAATTGGGTTAGTGTAAAATGTTTCACCACTGCAATTATTATTGGTGCACTGTTTTATTTTTATATGTCTTTTGTGTTTATATGTTGCAAGCTACTGTGAGAAGACAATATATATTGAATGGCAGAATTAAATGAGTGAATGGCATTCATTAAGCAATTAATAATAATAAGTGAATATTTTAGATAACATTTTTTTAAAAAACCAACTTGTGAATTCCAAAAGTTCTGCTAAAACTGGCCTCTCAAAGTCATTTTTCACCTTTGGACACGGAGAATTTGCTGTTCTGTTACTGCAAACTATAATGGGTCTGTCACAACTGTGGATATTAATGGGCACCTGACCTTTCTAGTGCCTTACACTGGGGTCACTTCAAAATGGTTTTATGTCTTTGGTTGGAAGAAATGTTCCTAAGAGAGAACTTCATTTAGTCTCATCTATTTTTAGTTAATCCAACTCTTCTGACAGCAAGCAAGGTCAACAAATCTTCACCAGAAGGTCACAAACCCACGATACAGCACTACGTAAGTTGCCAGGCCATTAATTATTCCACAGAACAAACTCTACTTCTTTGGTTAAACCAGTTACCATCTGTAGTTAAAGTAGCAGTAGAGATACTGAAAGCTAAATACATGATATTTTTATTTTCTTGCTGGCAGAAAGAAACAAGCGCTTGGGCCTCATTGTTAGAAATCTTTGTGTGAACAGATCTGTATGGGATTGGGCTGCTTGTTTGCAAACTAGGACATCTGTTTCTGTTTGGTGTGCATGTAACACATGGAAATGTCTTCTCCACTGAGCCAGCCCACTTTGACATGGAGTGAAGCAGCTGCCTCAGGCAGAGGAAACAGAAGAGGTGGCACTCCTAGAAGTGCTCCACCCCACCACTGCCAAGGAAGCAACCCAGATAAGGGAGGCTATGGTGGCAATGAAGCAGCACAGCACCCCACTGCCCAGCTGCTTTATTTCTTCCCTGCCTCTAGGGACAGAGAGGGACCAGTGGGCAAAGCTCTGCAGAATGCCTCACCTCTCAACCAGTTGGCGAGAGGGGAGGAGTTCAGCCAACCAGCTTTGCTGCCAGCTGGGAAAGGAGCTTTAGAAAGAGGAACAGACTTGGTCTTCTTGATGAACCAACGGCCTGATCTAGTGTACATTAGACCACCCAACCGTATTTCAGTCCAGGATGTTCTGCTCCAGTTGGAAAATGGCTGCTTGATTAGAGATGTAGAAGGACTTAGAAATTAAAACAACATAACTAGCTTTGCTTGGAATATAAAACTCTTACTCTGGGTCTGCACCTCTCTCATTGCAAGCGGGACCTGCAGGAAAATGTTGCCATATGGAGTGCTTCTACTCAGGGTTCCAGCCAGCTGTGTGCATTCCAGAATATAACATTCCACTCTCCCTCCTCATTTTTCTGGTTTCCATTTTTTGTCTTCCAGAAGTCAGCCAGTAAGTTAGTATTCCATGCTCAGTAAGCATGCTCAGTTTTCACTGGTCTGTTTTTAAGGTTTCCCCTTAGGCTTTTTTCCTCTAAAGTTTTTTTGTACTTCAGCAAACAGTGAGGTTTGTCCAAGCCTGCCTCTTCCATGTGAATGGTGTCATTTTGGCAAGATAAGGATCATAAGGATCCACAGTTGGACAAAAATTCATTATATATCATCAGTGAAGTTGATACTTTACCGAGCAACATATGAAAAAAAAGAGGTCCCTGTGGGATTAATTTCATTTCTAATCTTCTTGAAAAGCACTACTAAATAAAATAGTGTTACAATCTCTAAAACATTGTTCTTAAAGACAGAGGTGCTTTTATCGGTCAGGAAATTATTCATTATGCTAACTACTTTGCACCACAGTTGAGAGGCCAAGAAAGAGAATCATCATTTATCACAGAAAGTCTTGAGCAGAAAGAAGCCTGAATGCTAATTTTTACTGTGCATTGATTGTTTAGACTAGAGCTAGAAAAAAAAACAAATGGGTAGTTTATTTCTAACGAATTGTTTTCATATCCAGACAAATGTCACAGCAGGTTTAAAAGGTTGCTTTGTTGGTGCTCTGCATGGGGAATCTTGTTTCTTGCAAGACTTTACAAATGGAAGAACTATAGGGTGTTTATGTCAGTCCCTTATGATATTTTATTCTTCATCTTCCTCCATTGGCTTTATCTTGTTTAAAGAGCCTCTCTTGCAGGTTGTCTACAGGGTTGTTGTGAGATAAACGTAACTTCTTAGTCTCATTTATTTATTAAAAATATTTATCTATCACTATTCATGAAAAATATCAGAGTGGTTTCCAAAAAAAACCTTTTTATGTGTGTTCTTAATCAACTTTTAATCAAATATCAAAAAGAAGATTTATTCCCTCCTTCTTGAAGGAAAATGGGCAATGCCCTTTCTAACATGGTGTCGCCAACTGCAATTTTCATAATTACTTGCATCAAAAAATTACCGGTATTTATGAAAGCGAAACTGCTGCCTAATTAACTATGATGTCTTTTTACATTAATTGATTTTAAAAACTTCTGATAAACTAATCAATTATGGCTACAATCCACTTGCCTAGGAGTAATGTATAAATTACACTGTTGCATGTTGTAGCCCTAACACACCAGCATCTTTAAATTAAGTCAATACTTCATTTACAACTTAAGGTATATTTGGGCTGACACTTTTCCCTGCTGCTGATATTCACATGAAGAGAGCAGCAAAAGCGTAATTCAGACATTCATCCTATATGTGTGTATGCATATTTGTTCGTCAAATTAACTCATACTTAGATTAGACCCACTGAAAACAATAAGCAGAAGTTACTTAGACCCATTTATTTCAATAGGTCTACTCTAAGTATGACTAAAAATGGATCTCACCCAGTGTCTGTAAGACTTTACACACAAAGGCTTCAATTGCACATTCAGGGAACCTTTGACTTTGGTAACATTGTGCCCTGAAGGAAGCCAAAATTTGGCACCCCCAAGTATTTAGTATTATCACACTTTCAACACTGGAAATATCCTGTTCTGTCTTCTCTTCCTGGACACCTTATTGATTTGTTTCTGCTAAATTGTTTTATCAGTAACTAAACTGGACTAATTGACCATCCATTTTCAAAGTGTCCCTCTTTTCTATGGGACTGCAGAAATATAATTGCAGGTGTATGGGTGTGATTCAAAGATGGGTGAGCCTGCAGTGCCAGCATGCAGGGACTAATGCTGGAGGAAATGAAAATATTTGTGCTAGAATAGTGAAAAACAAAACTTAAATGAAAGTGTCAGTGCAGAGCAGACTTTTAGCAGACACTGATTTGGAGATCACACTGGAGATGTTTTGAGCCTCTCCCAAGCCAAGGATGTCAAGCAAATCGATAATCAACTCAGCATTTCCCAGAAAATTAAATTGGAGTCAGTGCTCTCCTATTTTGAGAAGGGATTGCAATTGCATTTGGGAGATTCCTAGACTCCAAAGAAACAATGCCAAACGCTTCTGATATTCCAAACATAACAAGTTGAAAGTACAGTATCTAAACAAAACATAAAATATTCTGGAGCCAGGCCAGGTATGGTCTCATCGGTGGGGCTCCCACTTGGATAGCAGTATAAAGAAAAAGTAATGCAGTCACGGAACACTAAAGAGCATGTGCTAAGCAAGATTTCCAAGAGAAATGTAGCATCTTGCTATGTCAATGCTTCCCTCCCAAGGAACTTAACAATTCCTTTCACAGTTAATGAAAGCAGCATTGATTGATTTATCACATTAGCATCCCACGCGAGATGAGCGCCGCAACCCCAGAGTCGGACACGACTGGAACTAATGGTCAGGGGTCCCTTTACCTTTTATCCCACCTATGTTGGCTTGCTCATGAACAAAGAATGGAAGATGTCAGCATCCCCAAGAATGTGCTCTGCGGGGAGCTGGAATTAGGCACCAGGCTCGTCGGCAGACCAACTTTGCGATAAAAAGATATCTGCAGGCATGACATGAAGACTGGAAACACCAACCCCACTGTGTGGGAATCCCTTGCAGATAACCACAGTGCCTGGAGACAGGTTGTGCATCCTTTGCAGTGACCAGAGGAGGAATGACCACTGGGAGGAACACAGAGAGAGGAAATGCCATGGTGCAGCTGCACCAGCACAACTGGACACCTTCATCTGGTCTCACCTGCAGCAAAACATCTCTCTCCCATATCAGTCTCTACAGCCACAGCAGGCGCTGTAACCATCCAACAGTTTGACTTCACCCCCAAAGGCACACTCCATTGTCTCCCAAGACAGAAAGATGCCAACAGGCACCCCCACCCTTCCTCTAAGGCAGTGGTGGGGATGCATTTTCACCCTGATGACTACATTCTCTTCTGAGCAACATGACAGCTAGTTTCTACACACACTCGCACACACCACTCTCTGTCCTCCATCAAGGCAAGTAAGAGGCATCCTCAAAACTTGTGGGCACATTCTAGTCAGGCAAAAAGTTTCAGGTGTGAAGCGGAGCCAGTGAGGGGTGTGGCTTAAGGAGAGGAGGTGTGGCCTGGAGAGAGTTCTGTGTGTCAGATAAAGAGGCCTGCATTTGGACCCTGGGTCTGAGGTTCCTCAACCCTGGTTCAAACCCTCCAAGTGTCTCTATTTTCCAGGGAGAGTCCCAGATTTACAGAAGCCATCCCTATTTCTGATTTGATCCCAGAATGGCCCACTTTTCCTTTTGTGTGTGTGTGTGTTTAGTCGTGTCCAACTCTTTGTGACCCCATGGACCAGAGCACGCCAGGCACTCCTGTCTTCCACTGCCTCCCACAGTTTGGTCAAACTCATGGTAGTAGCTTCGAGAACACTGTCCAACTATCTCGTCCTCTGTTCTTCCCCTTCTCCTTGTGCCCTCAATCTTTCCCAACATCAGGGTCTTTTCCAGGGAGTCTTCTCTTCTCATGAGGTTGCCAAAGTATTGGAGCCTCAGTTTCAGGATCTGTCCTTCCAGTGAGCACTCAGGGCTGATTTCCTTCAGAATGGATAGGTTTGATCTTCTTGCAGTCCATGGGACTCTCAAGATCAGGGGTCAGCAAACTTTTTCAGCAAGGGGCTGATCCATTGTCCCTCAGACTTTGTGGGGGGCGGGCGGACTATATTTTGAAAAAAAATGAACAAATTCCTATGCCCTACAAATAACCCAGAGATGCATTTTAAATAAAAGGACACATGCTGCTCTTGTAGAAACATGCTGATTCCCGGGCCGTCCGCAGGCTGGATTTAAAGGTGATTGGGCCGGATCTGACCCCCGGGCCTTAGTTTGCTCAAGAGTCTCCTCCAGCACCATAATTCAAAAGCATCAATTCTTCGGTGATCACCCTTCTTTATGGTCCAGCTCTCACTCTCTTTTAATTTCGTGACTGCTGTCACCATCTGCAGTGATCATGGAGCCCAAGAAAGTAAAATCTCTCACTGCCTCTCACTGATCCTTCATGGATCACTGCCTTGTCGTGGTGAAGGGGCTTGAATAACTCAGAGAAGCTATGAGCTATGCCAAAACAAAATAGAAAATTCTTTTCAGTAGCACCTTAGAGACCAACTGTGTTTGTTCTTGGCACACGAAAGCTCATACCAAGAACACACACAGTTGGTCTCTAAGGTGCTACTGAAAAGAATTTTCTATTTTGTTTCGACTATGGCAGACCAACACGGCTACCCACCTGTAACTATGAGCTATGCCGTGCAGGGCCACCCAACACGGACGGGTCATAGTGGAGAGTTTTGACTAAATGTGATCCACCTGGAGCAAGAACCGGCAAGTCACTCCAGTATCCCTGCCAAGAAAACTCCATGCACAAAAACAACAGGCACTTTTCCTTAGGGCGTCCCTATTTTCGTCAGATAAATGTTGGAGGGTATGGACCCCTGAGCCAAGGAAGGCAGCCCTGTATAGGGAAGTTTTAAATGTTTGATGTTTTGTTGTGTTTTTGCATATGTTGGAAGCCACCCAGAGTGGCTAGGGCACACCAATCAGATGGGCAGGGTATAAATAAAATTATTATTATTATTATTATTATTATTATTATTATTATTATTATTATGGAATAGGACATCCCTATTTCCACCGGAGAAATGTTGGAGGGTATGTTGTTTTAAGGAGACCTTTGTTGTTGTTCAGTCGTTCAGTCGTGTCCGACTCTTCGTGACCCCATGGACCAGAGCACGCCAGGCACGCCTATCCTTCACTGTTTAAGGAGACCACTGTGGAGTAAAAAATGAGTTATTTGAAATCCAGATGCCTCCATCCAAGTCCAACACTGTGCGTAGAATCCAGTGTTCTTCTTCTGTAAATGGAAGAAGTGTTCTTCTCTCATTCTTTGAATGGAAGCTCCTTCTGTTCACAAAGTAAAAAAGGTTGGATACTTATCTATATCTATTATTTCCATACTTGGCTCTGCAAAACACTGGGAAGGCATCTCCCCAAATTAGAATGGTTAGAAGCCTAGGTGGATCTTTTGTCTTTTTTTCTACTGCTGTTACCCATTCTGGGCCTTTGGGGTGGGTCAGATCAATTTCTAAAGAAACACACACAAAAATAAGGGGCAAGGGGCAGAGATAATCTAATCAGCCAAGAAATAACCATGGAAAAGTACAGGTTCCTGTGAGACATTTTGACTTATGATTTTGTGCCCAAAGACTTGGCATTCCTGCCTTTCTCATCTAATAAAGAGAGATGATTCACTGATAATGGAAATGGTTCCTTAAGTAAATTGCTGCCTCATCTAGGCTTTTGTATTTGTAAGCAATAACTGGAAGCTACGGCACATTTTTACTCTCTTGTCTGGAAAGTATATTGAGCTCAACTTTTGGCTCATACCTGTGTTCTGATATATAAAACCAGCAGCATCGTGTATTTTTTTTAAAAAAAAAAAAAACGTTCCTGGATTAAACCACCTCTAACTGTACATGGAGGGGAATCACATGATTGAATACCACTGCTTACAAAATCCCTGTTGAAAGCTAGTATGTGTCCTGGGAAATTTTTATGCGTTTAGAAAGAAAGAAAAAAGCTGGAAGCCTTCTCCTCACATTCAGCTTTCCACATGAAGTTATTGATATGGGGGAGAAGTCTGTCATGTGATTTGTGCTGTGACGTAGTTTCCTTATCACAGAAAGGCTTCTAAGTGCAGATGCAGGAAAGTTGGGGTGGCTTGAATGGGAACTGCACACAGTCTTAAATGTACTATTCTCACACTGTTTGGGACAAGAGTTCTATATAACAGGACATTTTCTAGGATTTGATCATGGTTAAGGTTTTCCAGGGAATCAACAGGTAAATCATGTGGTGACGTCAATCAGTCCTCAGGTTTGGTTTGGTTTTTTTAAGCGATCTCCAAGAGAGAAGTTGTCAAATCCTGTGTTTGGGCCCCAGTATACATCTTATTCATATGGACTCCTCCTGGTCTTAGCTCAGGAAGCAGAGAACACAGTGCAGAGTTGTTTTCCATTCTCTACATCTCAGAAGCAGATGTCTTTCTGGATGCAATGCTTGGCCCCGCCATTCCTAAAAATCTACCTCCTCCCCTTCCTATGAGCCAATTCACATGCAATTATCTTAATTAAAGGGTGCAATGTAACAAAGCCACCCTGTGCCTGTATTAGCTTCTGAAAGAAGGCAGCGGGCAATTTTCCACCAATGGCCGCTGAAGCAGCTGGAGAATACTTCCAAGCATGCTCATCTTTCTGTCATTCTGTACAGTGCAACTGCAAGTTATTTCAGTCGCTGCCAGTACAGCTCAATTAAATCCACAACAAGTAGCCTGCTCTCCAAATATACCTCATTCTGGTGATGGAGGCTTTCCCCTAAGCCAGTGGTTTTCAACCAGTGGGCCGTGGCACCTGGGGTGCCTTGAATGATGGTCAGGGGTGCCACGGGCAACACTGGCCTGTGTCCCTCTTCCTTCCTTTCTTTCTTTCTTCCTTTCTTCCTTTCTTCCTTCCTTTCCTTTCCTTTCCTTTCCTTTCCTTCCCTTCCCTTCCCTTCCCTTCCCTTCCCTTCCCTTCCCTTCCCTTCCCTTCCCTCCGTCCTCCAATGTGCACTTATTCTCTGCCTCCAAAGGCTTGCAGAGTTGTTTGTTGCAGCAGCCCTGGCTACAAGCTCCCTAGGCAAATGATGCCTCTGGGGCTGGCCAGGGGGTGCCTCCCAGGCCCTTGTGGGGCAGTATGAGGAGGCAACTCTCTTTAGGGCAGGGGGGGCAGCTCAGAGACCAGGGGTGGCAGCTGCGGCTGCTCAGCAGACTCCCAAGAAGAGGGGAGAAGAGAGGTGGCTGAGGGAACACTCAAGGGAAGGTGTTCGAAAAGGAGTGAGGGACTGCCAGCTCGGCAGGCAAGGGGTGACATAACTGGACTCTTGAGCCCCACAAGGGTGCCACAGAAAGAATGTAGTTGGTCATGGAAGCTGTGGACCCAAAAAGCTTGAAAAACTCTGCCATAAGCAAATGGGGGAGCAAGACTTTCCTCTTCCTGACAGCTTGTGGCAAGCTGTTGGTGAGGATAAATTTGGTGGGTTGTGGGGGGTGGGGAGAAGCAGTCACTACCAGATTGGGGAAGAATATGAGCCAGTGCATGGTAAGTGAAGAACAGCTGGGTAGCTCTTCTTGCCAGGAGCTCCAGGGTGTGCAAACATGTTTAAAAGTATTCTCCAGCTGTTGTGCCTGTAGTAGGTGCCAAGGCAAGGGACTTCCCTTTCTCCACTAAAGGCAAGTTTTTACATTCAGCATGCTAATGTAGAGTAGTTAAATAAACCACTCATAGTGCTTCCTTTCCATTTAGTGCATATTGTTGGAAAGAGAGGTTTGTTCCAAGCTGCCCCAGGACCTTAGGGTGAAGGGCAGATTTAAAATAACAATAATGTAGTAGCATTGTTGGTGCTGGAGGAGACTCTTGGACTGCAAAAAGATCAAACATATCCATCCTTAAAGAAATCAGCCCTGAGTGCTCACTGGAAGGGCAGATCCTGAAGTTGAGGCTCCAGTACTTTGGCCACCTCATGAGAAGAGAAGACTCCCTGGAAAAGACCCTGATGTTGGGAAAGATGGAGGACACAAGGAGAAGGGGACGGCAGAGGATGAGATGGTTGGACAGTGTTCTCGAAGCGACTAGCATGAGTTTGGCCAAACTGCGGGAGGCAGTGGAGGATAGGCATGCCTGGCGTGCTCTGGTCCATGGGGTCACGAAGAGTCGGACACGACTGAACGACTGAACAACAACAAAGCATTGGGGAAAATATTACAGAACAAATCAAGACAGAATAAATCTAGCACTAATGTGCAGGTGCACTCTTCCATTGTCTCCCAAGACAGATAGATGCCAACACACACACACACACACACACACATGTCAAGGACGTGTTACAAAATGCACCAGTGTGGAGGGTCCTCCCCTCTGACAAACAGCAGGTGAACAGATGCCAAGACTGATTCTTTTTCTTATATGTTATAAGTACATATGAAGAACCAAGCCAATGGTCCATTATGTCCAGCATCTTGTTCTTACAGTGTCCAACCAGATGCCTGTGGGAAACCTGCAAGCAAGGCCCAAGTACAGTGGTACCTCTGCTTAAGTATTTAATTCGTTCCAGAGGTCCGTTCTTAACCTGAAACTGTTCTTAACCTGAAGCACCACTTTAGCTAATGGGACCTCCCGCTGCCGCTGCGTCGCCAAAGCACGATTTCTGTTCTTACCCTGAAGCAAAGTTCCTAACCTGAAGCGTTATTTCTGGGTTAGCGGAGTCTGTAACCTGAAGCGTATGTAACCTGAAGCATATGCAACCTGAGGTACCACTATACAAGAGCACTCTCATCTTCTGCAGTTTCCAGCAAGTGGCATTCAGAACACTACCACCACAGCTAGTAGCTGAGCAACAATCTGCTCAACAAATTAGAATATCTAAGGAAAAGCTAGACATTTCTTCGCCAGGTATGTTCCAGCTACTTCTGCCTGGAGTGGGGTGGACACAGCATTAACTTTGAAGAGGCTGAATTTTAACACTGGTAATATTTTAGCTGTTTTAATTTATTTTTTATTTTATTATTTTTGTAAAAATACTGATATACTCTCTCTCTCTCTCTCTCTCT
The DNA here is from genome assembly GCF_009819535.1 of Lacerta agilis. NCBI lineage: Eukaryota > Metazoa > Chordata > Lepidosauria > Squamata > Lacertidae > Lacerta > Lacerta agilis. The sequence continues at coordinate 17,109,428 of NC_046316.1, read as the reverse complement.
CTCTCTCTATATATATATATATATATATATATATATATCACATCAGTTTACGGCAATATAAAAATGTAAAACCAAGCAATGAAATCATAAAAAGTTAAAAGCAACTTATAAAGCAAAAATAAGTGAAAAGCAAACATCAGTAGATCATTGTGAGGGATGTATCCTTAATTCATTTTTATATTTGTTTAAAAATATTTGGGCACAATTTGTTTTAAATTAATTAATAGGTTGTCCTTAAAAGTCTAACACCAAGCCAAAATCTAGTCGTCTGGGAATTTTAGATTCTGGAATCGTATGTTCCAGTCATTGGTGTGTGCGTGCTTCTTTTTCTCTTTAAAAATGTTAATTTCCTAAAACCTGCTGTGAAGCATTATTAGCAATCACATCATGTTAAAAAATGCCCTTCAAGATTAAAAGCCTGAGCTAGAGGCCAGATTGCATCTCTCCAAACTCAATTTTTCCTTGCTTGATAGATGGCATCACCTACTTTATTTCCGGTTTATATCATTATATCCACCTAGCCAACTGAGGCCCATTCCGAACCAACTCATAATTGCGATCCATTTTTCTTTTAGAAGGATGAGAAATACTTTATGAACTACACACAAGCTGTACCACCTAAAAAAAAGAAACCAGCAGAACATTCTTATCCCTGCTGGTCTCATACTCAGGATTTTCTGAGTACCTATGATGGATTACAAGTTGCTCTAGGGTACAAACATTTGCCTATTTCCTGCAAACAAATTTACTGCTAATGCCAGTGGACAAGCAATCAGTATTAAATCAGGAAGTCTCATTCAGTTTGTACAAGTTTTTTCAAACTCTAAAAGGGCATTGTATGAGGGCTAACAACTTCTGGGAGAGGTGCCTTGGTAGAAGTGGGGAGCAGCGTTACTTTAAGCCCGGAGGAAAGGGGCATTATATCAGCCACTGTGATGGGCAAATAGAATGAGGCCTCTGTGTGTTTGTACTAGTTGTCTGGCCTATTAACTTTGCCTGGTCAACAATGAAGGTGTCAGCTAGCTGAAGCTCCGGCGCCAGCCCCTGACTACATGGATCTTGAGTTTTGATACACACATTCCAGAGCTTGTTCCTCATATGGCCACAGCCCACTAACAAAGCACAGTGCCCATTCGTAGCCTGAATATCTCAAGCAGAGGCTAGCAAAAAAAGAAAGACAGACTTAAAAACACTTGCTGTAGAAGAATACACCATGAGGTTCTTCTACAAACCTGCCACGTACATTTTTAAACACCTCCATCTACTCTGACTGCTCTTGACAACAGTTCAAATCTATCTCCAGCAGTGGCATTCTCTCATTACTGTCAAGTTAGCTGCCACATTAAGCAAAAAAAAAGGTACATCACCCAGCATCTTGTCTGACAGCAAGCACTATTGAGCAAGACAGGGACACAAACAAGAGCCCCACAGCATTTTATCTGCTTAGTAGGGTTGCTATCAGAGATGAACACACAGTCTTCTAAGGGTGCTTCCAGGCTATCGCTGTTTTGGGGTGGTATCACAGATTGGCAAATTCAATCACATGCTGGCAAATTCAAGTTGCACAATTAAATTTGATGCAGAGCTCTTGCGCAACAAACCACCTTCTCCCCTAAATCAAACATTTTGAGATAAGGAAAGTGATGTGGAAATGTAAAGCGTAAAACGACACTGGTTGATGTAATGCTGTTTGAACTTGCAAAGAGATCAGAATGAATGCTTAGTAAAGAGCTGGTGTCATCTAGCATGCCTGCAAACTTGGTACAAACAGATCGTGATTAATGCTCAGTAATCAGGTGGTCTGGAAGCAGCCTAAAAAGGCCAGAAGGAAGGAACTTTCTTCTAAGCAGCATACTTAGGGGCAAACTACACTGCAAAAAAGAACATCAGCGTATACTTGGATCGGAGGTGTGCAGATATTCCCCCTTTACACCCTGGAAGCATCACCAGATTTTGAGAGGTGGCTTTGCAGTGGCAACCAGGAACATATCAGTGTGGAAAAGTGCAAGCTGCGTTGGACACAACTCACTTGCTCGGGGAGACGGGGGACGACATCAAAATGGTAAAAGATCATTCCACAACAAATAGAAAGCTGAAACATAGTACATTGCACAGGTCAAGGCACTCTCTTTAATAAAAAGGAGGGTGCTTTTATGCCTATCACTCAAAACTCAAGAATAAGCACTCTTAATTACTGAATCCACCACTCCAGCAGGGATCGCTCTTTAAAACATGAACAGGTGGGGAAAGGAGGTATTTGCAGAAATTTATGCGCATTAGAAACATATACAGTGGAACCTCGGTTTACGAACTTAATCCGTTCCAGAAGTCTGTTCTTAAACCGATACTGTTCTTAAACCGAGGCGCGCTTTCCCTAATGAGGCCTCCCACCGCCAGTGTCCTTCCACCATTCAGCTTCTGTTCTTAGACTGACGTAAAGTTCGCAAACCGGGACACTACTTCCGGTTTTGGGGAGTTCGTAAACCGAATAGTTCGTAAACAGGGCTGTTCTTAAACCGAGGTACCACTGTACGAGACGTGCATATTTCACAATTAAGGGTGGTTCAATTAAGTTTTAGTCAGAGTAGACCTGTTTAAATTAATTTGCCTAATTTAGTCAAGAGTTATTCATTTCAATGCATCTACTGTGAGTAAAACTTAGTTGAATACCCCCATAAATGTTTAAAGAATGTGAAGCGGTACATATACTTACAATGGAAGTAGGTTTGTGTTGAAGGCAATGGCAGTGTACCCGGGTACAGTGAAGTCTGCAAGAATTCAAAAAGTAACCTGTCTATAAATCTATGGCTTGAATGTTACCTAGAATTAGAAAACCTGAAAATAAGTAACAGTTTAAGGAGGAGTTTGTCTCCTGAAACTTAATAGATTGACAAAACTCCTTAAAAACACCGAAGAAATTTTAGGTGCAGAAGGTTACCCACTAACTTTCAAAAGACGGTGTGGGTTCCTGAATTCCCTATGTACAATGAAGAAGCTCACAATACACTGTAACTTAAGTTTATTCAAATTTGTAGGAAATAAAGACCAGGAAAGCCAATGCCATGATCCAACAAAGCACTCCCCACATATGTTGCCTGAGGTTTCTTTGACGTTGCACTGTGGCTTCTTGTTCTGTTAAAGAAGCAAGCCACATTTTGCACTGAAGTGGCCACAACAGTGGCTGCAGAGAAAACTGCAAACACTGGTGGTGCATATGTGCATCTAGTTTTACTGAATCAAAAATATCAAGAGTAATCACACAATAGATTAAAAGTGTTAGAAATTGGCCATTTGATGCCTGTATGACGATCTCACACAGATATAGGCCAAAATCCATTTCTAGGCATGGGCGTACTTGCCATGAGCAACAACTGGTGGTCCTGGATGGATGCAGCTCCTTGTAGATATCTTTAAATCGGGTCCTCCCTTAAAGAGAGCACGTATTGCGGTGAGACCTGGCAACCAAACCCTGTGTTGTGGGTGGGTAAGGTTGGATAGCCACAACACCCAATTGGTAGGTCCCTTGTTGCAGGGTTGAATCAGGTCAATGGGACGCAGGCTAAACGGATCAAGGGACCTATAAATACCCATGCACGTGACCCAGAGCTTCCTCTTTTGATGCGTACATCGAAACACCCGCCCACCTCTCCCTACTTTTAGGGCTTGTGTGCTTGACCTTGCTATGCCGTCTTGTGTCGCCTGTCATTGGGATAGGGGCACGGCAGGAATTTTCCCCACTTGGCTGATTGGCTGTTGCCATTTGGGTTTCGCCTGCCGCGTAGCAAATCGTCACAACTTGTAAGGTTGTGGATAGGCTCAGGTGATAGGGATGGGAGAACGCTCTCGCCATCCCTATGTGAAGAGAATGCTCTCGCCATCCCTATGTGAAGGGTATTCTGTTAAAGGAATCCAGGGACTCAATGGTTTGGTCAACCCTACTGTGCCCATGCCTGAGTTCAGGGGGACATTTGGGTGGTGGAGAGAGCATGTTCCCGGCTTTCCGCTTATCCAGGTGTTCACCCTTGGCTGACCTATGCTGGAACCCTGGGTCAGCACTACCTGCAGAGCAGGGAGCTAGTTGAACCAGAGCCTATGCAACCACTCACTTTCTGTAATCAATAAAGTTGTGGCCTAAATTCTGCCAAAAACCAAACCAAAATTTAAGTCTTGTCTGATTTATTTGGGTGAGGTTAAAAGGTCTGAACACACAAAAATACATTCAAGAACCAGGTCAACGGAACACAGCTGAACTTTGTGACTGACAATATACCTCCATAAATGTGTTTTTATCAGCCCCATACAGGTGAAACTTGAAAAATTAGAATATCGTGGAAACCCCAAAGTTGTTAATTTGGTGTTCTCATCAGCTGTACGCCATAATCATCACAATTACAACAAATAAAGGCTTGACATATCTCGCTTTGCATGTCATGAGTCTATCTCATATATTAGTTTCACCTTTTAAGTTGAATTACTGAAAGAAATGAACCTTTCCACAATATTCTAATTTTTCGAGTTTCACCTGTACATGGAAAATGGCCACTCCTGTCACCTAGTTAAAGGTCCACACCCATAAAAATGGACTAAAACTATTACTGTTTATTCTAATTCTTTATGTGTCTATACTTTAAAATAAATAAATGCAAAAATAAATAATTCAATGATAACTTGCAGATTTAAAACATAGCACAAAAACATATACCACATATCCACATATCACTTACACAGACTTACTTGGAGACATAAAGTCCAAGAAAATACAGGAGGGCCACGGCAATCATGCTGGCAAAAGCAACCAACAAAGCTGAAGAGAAAAATAGCAATTTAGTTACTTGTGGTTGAGTTACAAGATTCTCTTTCTCCCCGCCACTCCACCCCACATCCTTTCATTACATACCATTAGCAAACGCCATGCTAAATATTTTATCTATAATTTCACAATTTCATTCTGCAAAAAAAAGCACCCCATTAAGAAAAATGACTGCCTCTAGCTGCAGATAAGAAATCATTGTGTTGGGGTGATCAGTCATGGATTCTTTTAATAAAGAAAATAATTCAGACATTTAAAAGAACTGCTTTTCTTGACTACAGTGGAATTATCAAAAAAATGTTTCTGACAAATCCGCTCATATATCATATATGTGGCCCACTTTCTAGCCTCCACACCTGCCCTTGGGTCTTCATATTGTGTCACCCAATGCCTCTGAGGAGACACTTGCAAGTGTCAGAAATATGGTGCCGCCAGGACAAGACTTTGGGGCAGATGTACATCAGAAGAATGAGCAGGAGGAGTCCCCCAAACACAGCAGGGCTACCTTCTGAGTTAAGTGAACGTAATAACTCCAACATTCCTCTGAAAACAGGGACATTCTGTTCTACGCCAGTATTACTGCTTGAGCATTTCCTCCTGGTCAAGTGTACAAAAGTTATTAGAGGAAACACACAAAACTACCGTACTTTAAAGCACAGAAATCTTGGAATTTATGTATTGCATTTAGGGAAGCTCGGGGGGGGGGCAAATCAATAAATACTACTAACTAGCATTGATACTGATGTAGAATAGAATGTCCCTGTTTTCTGAGGACTGCTGGAGGGTAATAGCATGGCGGGGGGGTGGTTAAGACCAGTAAGTCTAGGGGGCACACACAGGCCTCCTGTAAGTCCATTACATCACCCAAGTGCCCCACTGCCCTTGAGTGGCACTCTGTCCTCGAAAGAGCTGTAATTGGAAGGAGAAATCGCGGTACCTGCAGCGTATGACTGGAAACAATTAGGGCAGATCCACAGAGATCTTTGTGCCCTGGGGCAAAGTTGCACAAGATGAATTGTTTTGATTTGTTTGTTTGTTTCAGTTGGGGCTCCACTTTCTCACCTATAGGGTCAAAGCACCTATATTTCCCACAGAAGCACAGGACAGTCTCTAGCTTGGCACTGTGATCGTCTTGGTTTTCACTTAAGGTGCAAAAGCTCGTTTCAAGCCCAGCACAGGTAAATCAAGGTGGCATTTACTAAGGCAAGGAGCCCCCTCACACAAATAGTTTCTATCCTGAGGAATGCTGCCCCCCATGTGGCCTTCCTGGGAAGCATTGTTCTCATTGTAAATGAGCTTCATTTGCCCCTAATTATGTCACCCAGTACCTAAATTTGCTATGTGATAATCTCTGGTCACTTGAAGAGGAATAAAATGGATGGGTGCTCAGTATGGCAGCAAAGAGGAAATGGATGTGAACAATTATAATTAAAAAAAAATTATCAGTATATAACTAGAATTAACTGGAGAGGGGAAGCTTTTGGCCCTCTCAAAGATCACTACTGTACTTTTGAACAAATTAACTGGATCTGTGGAACGTTCAGCTCAGTTCACAGTTCCACGTTTTAGCAGCTCCCACACCACAAATCTAAAAACAGAAGTGGGACTGAAACCAAATTTAGACTACCAGATTACATTGTAAAATTGGACTGTACCACTAGACTGTGAATTGGTGTGTGTGTGTCAGATATTGTAAACTGCCCTGTGAGCCTTGAGTGAAGAGCTATATAAAAATTTAATAAATAAATAGTTGAATAAATAATTGAATACTCCACTGAGAAACAAAATGCCAGCATGCAGAAAAGGAATAAACTTGTCAGAACAGGCTATACTTGTCCTCTCTGATTTCTAGTTTTCTAGGGCAGAGGGGTTGTTCTATGGAGAGGCGCTCTCTCCATCTCACCCCCAGAGTCTCAAGTCATGGAGTCAAGGAATTTTTTTACTACATGACAAATTCAGCTTCAGTTTGTGGATGCCACAGACTTTGCTCATTTTTAACTGGAAGGTTCTATTTCCCCCCACTGCTTTATAAAACCATATGTAACTTATTTCCTGTAACTGCAAACTGATGACAAATCTGACTGGATTTATAATCCCGCCAGCAAGCAATATCTATTCATCAAGCGTACAATGGAAGATACAAGCCCAATCAAATAAAATGCTACTGGACTATTTCCAGCAGAGCTAATAATACAAATCGAATACTTCGTTAGCCAGTGTGTCTAAGGCTAAGATGCCTCATCCCAGAATTATTTCCCATGGATTTAGATTCTTAAATATTCATCCATCCAACAGCCAGAGTGAATTTTCATACGTATTTCTCAGACAGGGGAATTATAACACTTCAATAACTATATCTGTCTGCACTATGCATCGTAATGACATCAAACCAATGCCCAAGAACTGTCTCTCAGTATTAATTAGTAACATGGGTCACCCTCCCCATAGCCCATTAAAATATCCCATTTTTAAAAAAATCTGAACATTGATTGGGGTACCTTCGATTCTTTTGTTTCCTCTATTTAAGCCCTTTGTCTTTCTGGCTGCCTGATACATGGGTGTCAATATGTATTTATGGCTAGGCGTGGCAATATAACACATATAAATCAGCCTCATATAACCAACATGTTTAACTCTAATTACCGTACTTTTTTGTGTATAAGACTAGGGTTTGTTTTTTTACTTTAAAATAAAGTGAAAAATCTGGGAGCGTCTTATACATGGATAGTGCACATGTTCATCTTCTAAATTTGGGGTCCCCAAAAGTAGGGGGCGTCTTATACACAGAAAAATATGGCAGAAAAATACGTTAATACATGGAGGTGTTAAGTCCATGCTTAGGCCACTCCCCCTCACCTTGGAAGGAAGGGCTACCAAACTCTTTCCACCACCCTTTTCTTTCCACCATGTAAACCAACCAGTTAAGAATGCCTGGGCTGGCTGCTCCAAGCCCAGACCCAAAGCGGGTGGAAGGTGCTGCTGGAACTTACTTTTGACTTTGCTTGAATGCTCAGAGACAGCGGGCAAACACAGGCAGCAATAGCCAAGAGGATGAGAACAGGACCAAAAGTCTCCAGAGAATGTCAGTGGAAGTTTGCCTTGGCAGGTGCCCAATGATGCTAAGGCTAGACAGGGGTAGCCTAGCTGCTTTGACTCCTGTACTGGTTACCTCACAACTGGACTGTTGTGATGCGCTCTGTGTACAGCTGCTCTTGAGGGATGGTTTAGAGGCTGCAGTTGCTGCAAAATGTGGGAGCAAGGCTGTTGGCTGGCTGCGCTCCTTCAAACCACATTACATTTATTCTAAGAGAGTTGAACCAGCTGCGACTTCCTAAGCAGGGTTGGAGAAGCCCACCAGGCTCTGCCTCCTTTCCCCGGCAGCCCTATCCTCCCCAGTGATCCCCTCCTTCTGTTGATATTGTTACCCCAGCAACAGTGACTTCTAGAAGCCAAGCGCCTCATCAAGCGCCTTCTTTCTGGCAGTTGGTCCAAGCCAGCATCAAAATGTCTGCTGCACATAACAAAATATTTGAATGCTCGGAGAAAACAGATTGAAAAGAAGAAGAAGAAGAAGAAGAAGAAGAAGAAGAAGAAGAAGAAGAAGAAGAAGAAGAAGAAGAAGACACAGCATGGTTTTCAGACCCAAATAATGATTTTCAAAATTCACCAATGAAATATGGATGTTTCTGTATTAGGGGTGTTTTGGGGGGGGGGGAGTTGCTGTGAATGTGATAGAGAGCTGTAAGCTTTTTTAAAAGTTCATCAACTGCTCTCTATCTGCAGACCAAGCAGCACCATGAATAGCTATAGCAAATTGTGCAAAAATGCCAAATCCCCATGATACTTGACACCTACAAGTACAATCATTCTCATGGAATTCTCGTTCATTTTATCTCAACTGAGATCACAGACAATACAAATTAATTCCAGTCAGTAAAATGCAAAAAAAGGGAAATGTACACCAAAACCCTCTGAAAGCAGAACATTGATTAAGAAGTCAGAACTACATAGCAAAAGAAACACAGGAAGCTGCCTTATATCAAGTCCGACCATTAATCTACCTAGCTCAATAGTGCCTACACTGACTGGCAGCAGCTCTTCATGGTTTCAGCTAGAGAGCCTTTACAGCCCTGCCAGGAGAAGCCAGGAATTGAAGCTATGACATTCCACACACAAAGCATGAGCTCTACTATTCAGCTATGGTCCATTCACATCTAGCAAGAAAGGATGGGTAACTGCTTATCAATTCTGGTCCACAGTGTCAAGATGAGAAATGCTACCTCTTAATTTTCTGGAAAGTTTTAATTAGTGTACTCCAAAGGTAAGCTAGTTGTGCAGCACAACACAATGCATATTACTTGGACACAAGTCCCCCTGATTTCATCGCAATTCATTGCCCAGCAAGCATGCTGAGAATCATAACCTTTGAACATTGAAGTTAGTCACAATTTGAACCGCAAGAGAAATAACAACAAGGAGAAAAGTGGCAGTGAGGAAGGTGAGAAGGTAAAATAACACAGTCCGAAATTAGCAGTTTCACTAGAAACAAGGCATCACAGTTGGTGCCCTTTTGTTCTATATATCTGTAAAGTAGCACCTCCAAGTGGTAAAACTCATTATTGCCAGTTGCTTCCACATCATTCAATAAACAGTGAATAAGAAGGAAGAGAGTTAAGTCATTCGGCCAAGACTACAAGAGAGGCAAGGGAGAATGAGGCAAGGTTCTAACCTGACACAAGAAGGTAGATTTCTCCTTCCTTTCACTGCTCACGCAGGTAAGTGAAAGTGTACCATGGTTCCCCAGACCAACACTCCAGCAAACCATGATTACTTGCATGAATTCAGATTACTGGATTGCTTAACAGATTCTGTTTATGATATTTTCTAAAGTTCATAAAACTTTAATTTCTAAAAACTTGCCTACAGTTCATATCATGTGAATTGTACTTTCTAGATGATTCCAGACAAATTTCTGTTTTACAAAGAACACACTGGCCACATGGCTGGGCGTGGGGAAAGGGAAGGGCAAGAAACTCAGAGACAGAGCACATGATGTCCATGCAGAAAGTCACCAGGTTCAATCCATGCTGTCCTTAAACTGCTATGTGATCTTTTCTGATAAAAAAGCTATCTATAAATACTTGAAATAAATAATATACTTAGGTAAAGGTAAAAGTAAAAGTAAAGGACCACTGGAGGGTTAAGCCCAGTCAACTATGGGGTGAGGTGCTCAGCTCCGCTTTCAGGCCGAGGGAGCCAATGTTTGTCTGCAGACAGCTTTGCAAGTCATGTGGCCAGCATGACTAAACCACTTCTGGCGCAATGGGACACTGTGAAGGAAGCCAGAGCGCACAAAAATGCCATTTACCTTCACACTGCAGCAGTACCTATTTAGGTATCTACTCGTGCTGGTATGCTTTTGAACTGCTAGGTTGGCAGGAGCTGGCACAAAGCAACAGGAGCTCACCCTGTTACACGGATTCAAACTGCTGACCTTATGATCTGCAAACCCAAGAGGCTCAGGGGTTTAGACCACAGCGCCACCTGCACTAGGTACACTGATTTCAGTAGGTGTGACTGTGAGGCACGACTAAGGTCCTCTTTCTTGGTAAGCAACTCTTTGTTGCCTAAAATACCTCTGGGCACAAAACAACCCTGCAGTTAAAAGAGTCTGCAATCTTTTGGTTAGTTTTTTTTTGGGGGGGGGGTAATACTTTTTCTACAGCTAAACATCTTGAAATGATTTTGCTTGATAAGAAAAAAGTCTAGTGTGATGCTAACCTCCCAGTTTAACCCCAGCTTAAGCAGGAATCCTGAACTCAGTAGACTGCAGTAATCCATTGAAACCAGCCAGTTTCCAAGCCACATTTTGAATACAGTACATAGCTTTTGGATGACAGCCTGTTAAGACAAGTCAGTTCCTCACCACATGAGAGCAATTGTTCATCGGTTCTGGAAGAGCCATAGCCTCACTTGCAGTCACGGTTCATTTAAGACGCTAGAATTCATGGTCCATATGAAACAATTAACCATGTCTTTGCTTCTCGGGCAATAATAAGGCAAACAAGTCAATGGCTAGAATGGGGATCAAGCCGGTGAAATGTGGGCTGTTATGTATCAGTGCTGATGGAATTGCTGGTAGAGCTCCCAGATACCAAGCTGGCCTCTGAAGTCATGCAGAAGCAATTTCTCAAAACAGGAAACCGATGTGACTCTGGGGAACTCTGCAGGTTAGCACAATCAGTAACAGATTGGCCCACCAAGAAAGCTCTTGAATCTGGTGTTGTGGCATGCTGAAACAGAAAGCAAGATGGCAATTTGGCAATGGTGGAGTTGGGTAGGTTTGCTTGTTGAACAAACAGCCAGCTCATGCCTGGCTTTCTGATGCAACGCAGCTGGAACTAATTTTGAAAGGTGTGAATATAACTTAATGCAATGCTGATGATGAAGTAGACTTTAGCCCATGAACCCTTTATGCCATAATAATTTTGTTAGCATTTAAGGTGTCACAATACATTTTGCTGTGGCTAATATAATGGGAATGTGCACTACTTTTATCCTACTTGATGGACTGTATTCAGTATTGGCCACATTCCAGTAGTGCAAGTTTGCACCAGACAGTTGCTTTTTTGGCAGTTGGAAGCTAGTGTTCTGCAACGGAGACTAACATGAACGCTGGCTTATACCGAATCAGTCCATTGGTCGATCCAGCTCAGTATTGTCTGCCCTGACTGGCATTGACTTTCCAGGATTATAAACTAAGGTCTCTCCCAGCTATACCTGGAGATGCCAGAATCTGAATATGGAATCTTCTGCACACAAAGCAGATATTCTTTCCTTGTGCTATGCCCATTAAGGGAGACAGGGCAGAAATTCAGAGTCAATAATATGTGCTTGAGTCTCATTTGTCACATGCTTTTCTGAGAGGGTAGAGAGATGCATCACGACTAGTTATTATTATTATTTTTAATGAAATATGCCTGTGCACAGAAAAGAACGAATGAATTCTGGAACTGAAATTCACTTTTGCCCAAAAATTCTGCTCAGATTTTGATGCCAAATGCATTGGATATTGAGTCTGACTAAACTGCGGGAGGCAGTGGAAGACAGGAGTGCCTGGCGTGCTCTGATCCATGGGGTCACAAAGAGTCGGACACGACTAAACAACTAAACAACAAAGCATTGGATATTATTTAAATATTTGAGTATTAGGATGCTCAACATTACCCCCTATTTAATATTGGATAGCATTTGATGGTTTGCTTGCAAAGGTATTTTGTATCATTTCAAAGTGAAGAACGTTATATATTTGGTCTCTTCCCATCAAAACAACCAAGAGAAGGCACCAACAAGATCAAAGCACTTTTCCCGATGAAGGAAAAGCAGGTAGGGCCCCAGGTGCAGCCTGTTTAAATGGCCAAGGTGTGGACCCAAGGGAAGCCTTCCTGCTCCATTGGCTCTGCCCACCCCTGGCCCAGCCCATGCCCAAGCCTGCACCATTTGCCAAACCCGGGTGCAGGCTAGTATCCAGCTCCTGATAGGTGGCACAGGTTTACGCCCACACCACCTATCCAGATGGGACACTGATGCTGTGATTCCCTCGTCAGGGCCTGAGGAGAGCCCTCACTGTCCCACAACGCCGCCGCACCAAGAGGGTGAGCAAATCCTTGCGCTGCAAATCCTGAGGTAAATTTTTACTTTAGAATTTGAATTTCAAATTTCAAATTATTCCATTCACCATTTGAATAATTAATTCTGAGATATGGCAAAAAAGAGAATTATTTCATCTCTAATTCCTACCTGACTAGATTCTACAGTTCTTTGGAGATCATAAGAATGGCCTCATTGCTACAATAATCAGCTGTTATTTTTCTTTCTTTTCTGTACAACTCCTAAGCTCTGTAGACCTTACTTGAAATTAATACTTGAATTTTTAAAATAAAATAAAAACATTAAAGACAGAAATCAAGCATTAGCTTGCTGGATCAGACCAAGGGGTCATCTAGCCTAGCATTCTGATTCCAGCAGCTGCCTGCTAGATCCCTCTGGGAAGCTCACAAGCAAAGGATGAAGGCTAATGGCTCTCTTCTGCTGCTTTTTCCCAATACCTGATACTCAGGAATTATGCTGTCTCTGAAACAGAGGTTTCATTTTAGCCATCTAAGCTACTTGGTCCAGCATGAAGGAGATCTGGGCAGAGCCATGCAGCCCTTCAGAATGTCCATTTCCTCAGTCTGCTTTAAGCTCTCGCTCTCTCTCTCTCTCTGTCTCTCTCTCTCTCTCTCTCTCTCTCTCTCGTCTGCTGCATGCTAAAATATCCTTCTTGTCCTTATGATGCTAAAGGAAAGGTTAAAAATGGAACTTGAGACCAATTAGCATACACATTACAATTTAGCGGTGTGATTTACGAGCTTGGCCACATTTTGTACTCTTTTGGAGAGCTCGAGTTCAGACCTTTTATTCCTCTGTCAAGTTAAATTTGTCTCCTTGGAAAGTTACTGGTGGGGGGGGGGGAATGACTCAATGCTAATTTCAATTAGAGGCAGATGAAAGCCCATTCATAAATATTGCTTTGGACAGACTCACTTTTGCCTCTCGGTGCTGCTGATCTTGAATAACCACCACACCCGTCCCGCCGCCCCCATGGTTAAAAAAGAAACAGAATTAAGGTTTTGCAAGCTCATGTTTATATCAGATATAGCTGCTACAGTTGTTAAAAGTTGCTGGACACATGTAACAGAAAAAATGAAAAATTAGGTTTCATTCTCTTAAAACCATTTCCTACAAACAAAGCAATTGCTTACAAATTCCTGCAAATTTTTACCATAAGAGCATCAGATTTTGAAGGATGCCACTACTGATTGTGTTTCCTTTTCTGAACACAGCTGGACCATTCCCCCCAGTTTGTTTCCATAAAAGCAGATGGAATTGTGTCTTCCACCAGTTCTAGCAATATGCATCCTAAGCAAAAGGAGCTTGCTATTTAATGCCAAAGGTGACATTAGTGGGTTAAAAGTTATAGTCCTGGTCACCTGCTAAATGATTCCATAATCCTAACTCCAGTTTGTTATAAGTAAGGTAAGCCCTGTGTCAACAAGAAATTGCAAAGAGCTTCAGCCACACTGAGAGAAGTTATGCACAAGTTCACCAAAGTGCATAGACAAACCACATGGGGAAGCAGGATCATACCCTGCTAGCCACTGCTGCTTCCACATGCTTATCATAACATACAAACTGTGGGTCACTTCCTGGCACAGGAAGTGATTATGGTAGAAGAAACCTCAAATTTTACAAATTAGTCAGGAACAGTTGGAATTCGCAAACTAGCATGTTATTATTAAGACGAATTAGACTCCAGGGTAGCTCTGTAAGTAGAGCATGAGGGTCTTAAATCTCAGGGTTGTGGGTTCAAGCTCTACATTGGGCAAAAAAATCCTGCATTGCAGGGGGTTGGACTAGATGACCCTCATGGTTCCTCTCCCACTCTACAATTCTGTGATTCTATAAGCAACTTGTTAATCATTTATTGGTTCTGTTCAAACCAGTTGTTTCCAGATTGGAAGGAATCTAATTAATCTGTGTCAACAAGAATGCAGGCAGCAGCTGCCACATCACACCACCTGCCCCAAATTGTTCGGTCTGCTAGTACAGAAATTTGTAACTAAAGCATTCACCTTTTGCTGCCACTGCTTTCTGCTTTTCCATTCTTTTTTCACATTATTATCCCAGCTGAACTCGGTACTGTGGTTTAGCACTGACCGTAGTCCGTTTTGAAAGAAGCCAGCTTCAAACCGCAGTTTATTAAGCTAGTTTGTTTTGAAACTCACCATAGTTAGTGGTAACCACAAATCTCAGTTCAGATGACTCAGGAAGGCATGGCTTACTTAAAACTACCGGTAAGCAATTCTGAATTCATCCTTCAAGCAGTGCAGAATAAAGAGAGGGGAAGAGGAGCCCAGAAAGAGGTTTAGCTCATTCATGCAGTATTAATCTGTGGTTCAGTGTTATGTCCAAACATGGTCACTGTGCGTGAAACACTTGAAATACTATATAACAAAGAAGCAGCCACCCTTCCCAATCTTTCAGCAACCTGGAGGAATATTTTAAGCCAATGAGAATGAACATTCTGCCTACCACAACGTTCTGAGGAACAAAGTGTGCTTTCATTTGGCAATTAATTTTAAAACTCTAGAAGAAATAGCCACTGCCCTCCCCCTGCCCACTCTGGGAGGGGGGAAAAGGTGTTGGGTCATTTCCAGTAATGAAATGGATGGTTCTGCTCCTTCAGGGGGGGAAAAATTAAAAGGAAACTTTCCACATACAGTCATTTGGTTAGCACCAGTTTCTATTAGGTATGAGAAACAGTTTTCATTGGCCTCTTTTCAACGTGTCTATGAAGTTAACAGCATTTATTGTTATTCCAGAATTTAGTTAGGGTCATGGAGAGGAGGGGATGAGCTCTCCACATCTTACCAAAGAGACATTTCGCAGATGTTAGGCAATTGATTAACTATGAAGCTGCAGTGTAATAGCACCGCATGCGAGTTTGGGGAATTGTAACTTCCAGCTATTTGGCTGTCTGACACCTTTTATTGATTACAAAAACAGACTCCTGCTCTTGATATCGTAACACAGTATTTTAATTACTGCCTTATCCAGTGTCTGACTTTCAGTATATCGGCAGAATCTTAAATCCGCACAGACAGAGCAAAAAAAACTCAGGCTTGCTCACAGTACATAGCCTGCCTATGCCCAGCTAATCTTTGTGCACAGATTCTCCTATTGCTTTGTGGTTGGTTTTTTTACTGCTCAGTCATCCACTTTCATATAGGAAAACACCTTGCCCTTTCTGTTGGGCAACAGCGTGCAGTGGAAAATTCCAAAACATGACCCAACTTGGTGCATGCACTTCCCCTGCTTAGTCTATGGTCATTTAGAAATGCAGCCCAACGGCAGAGAAAAAATGCATGATTTGAAAGCTGTGTATGCTTGTAGGGGGGGAACCATGCACACATCAGAGAGGCTCCCTGATGCATGTAGATCTGTTTATAAAACACACACATACATCATATGTGAAGTAGCCTTTAATCATGCAAACGGGGGGGCATTAAAAAGCACATCCAAATCAATACCATTATTACTACATTCAATTTATCTCACCCTTTCTCCAAAGAGCTCAGGAATGGATAGTGTATACAATGTTCCCCTCTCCTTTCCTTTATCCCTTACAACAACTCTGTGAGGTAGAGACAGGGAGTGGTCCAAGCTCACTCAGTAAGGTATGTGAGGATTTAAACATGAACTTCTCCAGACTCTAGTTGCTACACCGTCCTGGCTCTCAAATTAATTTTTTATTATGTGTTCTGCCCCCAAGTGGTTATTGTGTTGTTTGTTATATTGCCCCCTAGTGTATGCATTTAGAACTGTTTCAATATTCCTTCTGCAACCCTGTTAGCATCTGGTCAATCCTTAGTACAGTATCCAGTATCTTCAGTTGGTTGCTCTTGTGTAGGTTATCTAATCCTGTTTAGACCTGGTTAAAACTGATTGCCTCTGGCCTTCTCTGCCACACTGAGTTGCAGCCTGGTCATCTGCATTTGCAAATTATTTGCTGTTAAAATTGATTTCAAGCCATTAATAAAGATGATGATGGGTTTAAATGGAAATGTGGATTGGATGTGAGCTTAGCTGGCTAGTGTGTGTTGATGAGGCCAGAACATTACCCACATAAAAGCTGACAAGTAGTTTTCTAGTAGAAACCTAGAATGAAGTAAATCAAGGGTGAAAAACTGGCGGTCCACATGCTGGATCTGGCCCCTTTAAAACACACCAGGTGTCCACAGATAGCTTTATCCATCACTGTGCTGATCACTGAACTAGAGCAAATGAGTGCAATTCTAGGTAACCATAGATTGGGCAGTGGGGACGGGAATGTGGTGTGATGGAGAAGCAAAGCAGCAAGCTGGAAAGGCAGAAAGGCAGAGCACTGGTTCATTTCCATTTGAATCCAAGGCTCAAGCTATGGGAGAAACACGACCATTTTGGGGCGCTAATGCTTTGAACCCCTCCATCGTAGGCTCAGGTTGTATATATGAATAAATAAATCATATATCATGAAGACACCATGGCTTCCATTGTGCCTCATTTCCAAAAGGAAACACCGACACTGAGTAAGCGCCTGGAACTCCTGGAATCTCACACCGCTCAGAGATTGGGGTGTTGGTTGTTCAGCACCCACCTTTCTCCACCACACAGTTCTAAGGCATGACAGGCTCTGTCTTACAATGTTGGATCAACATGTTCTGGGGTGCAAATCACTCCACACACTGGAAACGTCACCGACATATTATAGCGTTATTACATTAGAGGATGTGTAATAATGCTATATTTATTTTTAGAAATCACTCGCTGGTTTGCCATGTATTCTGGCTGCTCTTGACTCCTGTTAGCTTAATTAACGTGCACTGCCTTAAACAAGCCAAGTAAATTTTATGTGCCATGCATTATTTAATCTTGATGAGCTTTCTTCAAAAGAAATAAAATTTGACTACACTCCAAGTACTTTCAGTGCTGGATATTTTTACAAAGCAGCAACAGGGTCACCACATTCAGCATGAAAGGAAAATGGCAATGAAGGAAGTCCAAATGGGACAACCTCCTCTTCGAACTGGGGACTAGTCCATGCCTACATGCTTGCCGCTTGAGGACGACAATATTAAGCAATGGCTTCCATGTCTGAATTGACTTGCACATGACAGATAAAATACCCCAAAGCACAATCTGTTAGATTCTTGCTCCGTGTTTGCAGTCATGGGATTGTTGTCTATCACATGACGGTGTATGTTTTCATTCCACAGTGTGGGAGGCAGGGTGTTTTGATGTTACTGCGTTCCATGGCTAGTTTGTTGCTTGTATTATCTGTGACGGCCTTCCCCAACCTGGTACCTTTCAAATGGCTCCTGGAAAATGCATCTTGCTAAGGGTGCTGAGATATCCTAAGCCTCCCTCAGAAATGCACTTTCTAAATACAACTTGTTTTCAAGTTGTTGTATATGGTTGTGTTCTTCCTCCCTATTTTATATTTAAAATAGCCCTGCAAGATGGGTTAGGCTGAGATCAGTTGGTAGCTGATCTATGCTAATCCAGTGCTCTTTAGGAGTCATGATGATAGAGGAGGGTTCAAACTCAGGTCTTCCTGCTTTAAGTCCAACACTCTGTCCACTACAACACACTACAGTTCCACAGGTTCTGCATAGGAGAAGAAATTACTATTAAACCAAAGTAGATGTGCCCAGAGAGATAACAAGTTTGTGTAATTGCCCGTGTCATATTGTCATATATGATCCTACAACATACAAAAGTCAATGAATAGGTATGAAGAAACGCCATTATTTTACCCACTGCCCATTAGTTCACTCATATTGTTGAAATGAAGGATGAGCTATTATTAACTCTATTTTTTTTAATAAAAAAAAATCCCCTTGTCCTCCCAAGTCTATAAACTAAACACTTCCCTATTTTTCACAGAACGTCCCTCCAACGGAACGACACAGAGATGATACCATTCAATTGTGTTCAGAATTAATGTAGCCTGAAAGCACTGCCTGACAGAGAAGACTGCATGAAATTGAACAGAAGGATTGCTTCATGTTTTATCTTCTTATACAGCATGTTATGCCTTGTGTTTCCTTCCATACAGTAGTTTATATGGGGCAAGGAGGAAAGAAGATTTTTTTTTTAATGGCTTATCAGATAGGTAATTGCAGTCATGTGGTTCTCAAATAAATGTGATTAAAAAAGAATAAGTTTTGAAGAAGAAGAAGAAGAAGAAGAAGAAGAAGAAGAAGAAGAAGAAGAAGAAGAAGAAGAGGAGGAGGAGGAGGAGGAGTTTGGGTTTGATATCCCGCTTTTCACTACCCGAAGGAGTCTCAAAGTGGCTAACATTCTCCTTTCCCTTCCTCCCCCACAACAAACACTCTGTGAGGTGAGTGGGGCTGAGAGACTTCAAAGAAGTGTGACTAGCCCAAGGTCACCCAGCAGCTGCATGTGGAGGAGCGGAGACACGAACCCGGTTCCCCAGATTACGAGTCTACCGCTCTTAACCACTACACCACACTGGCTCTCTGGTGCAATACAGTGGTCTAAGAGTTCCCAGGTTCCAATTTACTTCAGCCATGAGCAAGCTAGGCAATCAGTCAACCTCACAGCCCTGCCTAATATGATAATACTCCCTATAGTATTTGTCGATGATGTTAAGAGATAAGGAACTGCTGGCCCAGAGACCTAAACTTCTAGGCTTCTCCGGTGACCTCCAGCAGCCCACAGATCCAAATGTACTCCTGCATATGTTTCTAAACCACTTTCTGCTTTGTCAGACAAGAAACAGGTCAAGAGTACTTCAACACACTCTAATCCGAAAGTAAAAAGTAACATTTTTTTTTTGGTAGAACCTTAGATGCTCCCTCCCAGTTAGAGGGACCTTCCCCCCCCCTCTTATTTTGGTATGCAGGCAGATACACATACCCTTCAACATTTCTCCAATGAAAATAGGGACGTCCTATTTCATCATCATCATAATCTTATTATTTATACCCCACCCATCTGACTGGCTTTACTTCCAACATACAGTGGTACCCCGTGTTACGCACACGATCCATTTCGGATCGCGCTACGTAACACGGGCATGCTTAACTCGAACGCCCCCCCAAAAACCCCTGAAAACCCGGAAGTAGCATATTTGAGTGCTTCTGCGCATGCGTGAAGTGCACAGAAGCGTTCTGCGCATCCGGGGGTCACACGCACTCCGGAAATGCTTCCGGGTTACGGGCGTTCTTAATTTGAACGTCCGCAACCCGGGGTGTGCGCAACCCAGAGTATGACTGTATATAGAAACAATAAAGCATTAAACATTTTTTTAAAAAAAAACTTCTCTGTACAGGACTACCATCGAATGTCTTCTAAAGATTGTATAGTTAGTTATCTCCTTGGCTCGGGGTCACAAAACTTCATACCCTCCAACGTATCTCTGATGAAAATAGGGACGCCCTAAGGAAAAGTGGGCCATTCTGGGATCAAATCAGAAACCGGGATGGCTTCTGTAAATCCGGGAGTGTCCCTTGAAAATAGGGACACTTGGAGGGTCTGTATACATGGGGCAGTCACACCATCACATTCCAGACAGGCCCACTAACTGGGGAAGGAAGACATTTACCCAGCAACAGTATATGGCAGTTTGAGTGCATCTTGATGGAAGACGCATTGATCCTAAGCAACAAATAAGCAATGATGCACATGTTTGTGAAATTGTGAGTGTCCTTTACCTCATGTCCTTGGCACCAGAAAAAGAACGCTTTTAAAAGAGTCTCGTATACCATTTGAGAGATTGATATAGTTTGTTCTTGGCTATAAACTAGCAATGAACATGGAATGGATTTTCAGAACTAAATCTGTCATTAGCATAAAAAGTGAGCACTCAAACGGCCTCCTGAGTGCCAACTTGCATACAAAGTTATGTAGAAAAGTTTATTGGCATGGCTCCCTCTGGAGTTAAAATGAAGATGGGCTGAATTTACATGATTCCTGTTTCTAATGTACAGCATTAAAGACTGTGACTGGATGGCTGGTATGCCTGATCAGTTTGTTGTCCAGGTACTAACTATTGATAGGCAACTTCACCTTTGCAAAGCAGGGCATATGGCCACTCTACTCACCAGCCCAGGAACAGCATGAATTTTGGCCCTCGTTCCTCTTGTTGAAAATGGAAAGGAAATCAAGATTCACAACTTTATAAGGACCATGCAGCTGCTATTCAAAATGAATATACATTACAAAGTTACTGAAGCCAAACGGCTGCATTAGCAGCACTGAAGTGATCTCCTCAGGATGCAAACCTGGGCAGCATGTATGGAGGTCCTGGGATGCCCAGACGACAAGACCCCCCCCCCTCGGCTTCGTTAATGTGGTCCAAAGGAAAGGAAAGCAATACATTTGGCACCAGCTTGGCTGCAGGACTTGCCAGGAGGAGTCATACAAGGTGCCACCCAACCACCTTAAGCACTCCAACTCCAGAATTGTGTAGGGTTTACTCCTTAGCCTTTTCTTCTCCTGAAGATATCCCACAAGGCAGCAGAGGTTTAGGACCAGAATTTCCCTTCTTTCAGATGGACTTCCTTTCCAGATTGACAAGCCCCATCAGTAGGAAGACACATGCAAGAGAGGAGTTGTGCCTCTTGCCACCAGTGATGTCACAGGCAAATATTATTTTGCAGCAGTTTAATGACTCCCTGGAAAAGACCCTGATGTTGGGAAAGATTGAGGGCACAAGGAGAAGGGGGTGACAGAGGACGAGATGGTTGGACAGTGTTCTCGAAGCTACCAACATGAGTCTGACCAAACTGCGGGAGGCAGTGGAAGACAGGAGTGCCTGTCGTGCTCTGGTCCATGGGGTCACGGAGAGTCGGACACGACTAAATGACTAAACAACAACAATGACAGCACATGCACTCACCCTTGTTTTTCCAATATAGGCATCACCATATGAAGTATTCTCTATTCCCCCACCCTCCCCCCAGATTGAATATATATTGCAGCATAGGATCATTTTGTGCAACTCTGCCAAAAGCTAAATTAACAGCTCCAAGCGGTACTTTCTATTAAACAGAGCCATTTATTTTCACCGCATCACAGAGCATGCAGATTTTGCTCTGCTCTTAAGGGAAAGGACCCAGCTTTACAAATGCCTTTAGAAAAGGTCACAGGAAAGACTGTGGTGTGTTTTACGTAGGATATGGGAAGCCCGTCCTTCAGAATACATAAAGCGCCTCTGCAAAAGTAAACAGACACGCACGTAATGGGAAAAGGGGATTAATAACGGAGTGGAGAGAACACAGTGAACTTGGATGATCTGATTCTTCACAGCTTATGAAGAAATCTTTAATACCCTGCTGCAAATCTTGCCACAAATGACCGGAATCTGTGGGCTTAAGTGCAGAGATTTGTCTGCTTTGAGTTTGCTTACTGAGATTACATGATAAAAGAAGATAGCAAAGGGCCCAGAGAAACTGCTCTCTATAAACACGCATTTAAATATGTACACAAGTTTTTGTTTTTGTTTTTTAAGGATATTCTTGTATACAAAAAATATATATACCTATGCCTCACACCAGAGATGTTATCTTATCTTACCCAGTCATGAATGAGAATCACCTTTTATTCCTTTTAACGGCTTGTATGTTTATTAACTGTTGCTCCTGTGGTGCCTCTGTTATGTTTACATGTTTTATTACAAATTAATTTTTAAAAAGTATTTTTAAAAGATGATAAAGCCCATCAAGAAGGCTGATCGCCGAAGAATTGATGCTTTTGAATTATGGTGCTGGAGGAGACTCTTGAGAGTCCCATGGACTGCAAAAAGATCAAACCTATCCATGCTCAAAGAAATCAGCCCTGAGTGCTCACTAGAAGGACAGATCCTGAAGTTGAGGCTCCAGTACTTTGGCCACCTCATGAGAAGAGAAGACTCCCTTGAAAAGACCCTGATGTTGGGAAAGATGGAGGGCACAAGGAGAAGGGGATGACAGAGGATGAGATGGTTGGACAGTGTTCTCGAAGCTACTAACATGAGTTTGGCCAAACTGCGAGAGGCAGTGAAGGATAGGCGTGCCTGGCGTGCTCTGGTCCATGGGGTCACGAAGAGTCGGACACAACTGAACGACTGAACAACAACAAAAGCCCATAAAACTGCAACTCATACCGTTATAGCAGACATACAAGTTCCAAAAAGTTACACATCATATATATTCAATAAGTAAAACTTCCCATAACGACATGGATAGTAAATATTGTATTTTAGGACAGCATCAAAACAGCCTTAAATGCATTTGTGCCCATTTAGCTCATATAGGAGGCAAATGAGACCAAAGGCAGCAGAGCGAAGCATTGAGGCCAAGCATGAAACCATTGGTTCACAATTGCCGTTTGAAAGCCACGAAAATAGCAAGGTGTACTCCAAATCAAAATGTTCAGCACGGACTGCATTTTGTTTCAGTAACAAAACACAACTTAGATATTTTCACATGACCATCACATGAACCGAGGCAGGCTCCGCTTAGCAACACCTTCTGTGCCGGCTGCTGGTCTATGTCAATACTTCTGGGATTTCCTTCATCACCATCAGTTGCACAGAAGCCAACTCCTAGGGGCCGAGGTCCATTCAGGCCCCCCAATAAAATATTTGAGGGGGGTGACCCCCAAGTTGATGCGCATTGCCATTCAAATGGTGTGGGTGCGCCCTGTCATGTGATTGATTATGCGAGGAGGGGATTACCTGCCCCCCCAATACGTTATTCAAGTTGACACCCCCTGATCAGTTGTATTAGTAAACCCCAGGAATTTAGTAAATCCTCAGGAAAGTGCCATTGAGGCTAGGAATCCATACTGCATGGGGGCTCCCCAGTGTGGCAGGCATACTGATGGATGCATCCAAAATTATGGCTTGGGTTTAAAATACACACTTCTGCCTCTGCTTTGGCACAAAGTTTGAAAATCACTAAACAGTTGCATCTGTCTTCTTTCATACTACAGAAAAATCTACTAAGGAGGAGAGAGAGAGGTACAGTAGAACAATAATTTTACAGGTGTGAATAGGAAAATGCGTGGTTGGGGAACAGTGAGAGTTGTCATCCCTAGAGATGGTGGGTGACAGTTTGGGGTTGCCCCTCCTTTCTTAATTGCTTGTCCTGCATTTCCGGTCCTTTCTCTTGATCTAAAACAGCTCCAGTACCGGCTTTCAATTAATTTGATACTTCCTGGAAGGCTGGAACTAGACCTCCTCAATCCTCACACTTCAATTAGCTCTTTAATTAGAGGAGATACAGCTATGTCATTATTACTATTATCATTATTAATTGCATGTATTTGCTTGGAGCTGCTACTTAGCACTTCCCATTGGAATAAATGCATAGTCCAGAGGTTTTCAACCTTTTTGAGTCCATGGCTCCCTTGACCAACCACATTATTTCTGCAGCACCCCGTGGGGCTCAGGAGCCCAGTTATGTCACATCCCTTGCCTGCAGAGCTGTCAGCCTCTCATGCTTTTTCAAACACCCTCCCTTGTGAAGTCTTCCCTCAGCCTCCTCTCCTCTCCCCTCTTTTTGGGAGTCCTCTGGTCTCTGAGCTGCCCCCACTGCCCCAAAGAGAGGTGCCTCCTCACACTGCCCCACGGGGGCCTGGGACTCATCTATCCATTCCCAACAGGAAGGGCTGGCAGACACTCTAAGGGTGCCTCAGCTCCTGGCAACCAGCACCCCCTAGCCAGCTCCAGAGATATCATTCACCAGCGGTGGCTGCAACAAACAGCTGTGCAAGCCTTTGGGAGACAGAGACAAAAGAGGGCATCAGAGGGAGGGAAGGAAGGGGAAAGGGATGGAGGCCAGTGTTGCCTGTAGCACCACTGACCATCCTTCAAAGCACCCCAGGGTGCTACAGCACACTGGCTGAAAACCACTGGCATAGTCCATAGGTGACATCCACATTGTGCTGGGAATTTTAGCTCTGTGGGGGCTAAACTATAGTGCCCAAGATTCTTTGGGGGAAAGCAATCTGACTGAGGCACAAGGAGAACTACAAGAGCAGGCCCTCACCCAAAAACTGTGCCCCATATTAAAGCAGTGGTCTCCAAAGTTCTGGGGACTGAGTGCACATTCTGAAATCTGAGAAAATGCATTACAAGCAGCACAAAATGTCTATTTCACACAAGAAAAATGCAGGATGCTCAGAAGTACTCTCCCCTATGCCCCACCCCCCACAACTTTTTTTTTTTAATCAGACCACTGTGCAGGGAGGAGAGGTTTACTATCTGTTTACTCCCCATCCTACACCAGACAGCAGATTGGGCCGTCTCCACAGTGAGCAATTCCCTTCCACACACACAAAGGTCATATCTCTGTGTGGGTGGGTCTGGGTGATATCTGTGTTCTGAGGAAGGCTGTGGATGGGAACTAAGCCTCCTCCTCCCTGATTTCTCATGCTTGTAATGAATAAGAAAAGAAATAGAGATACAGCTCATCAATCAGGCAGTATTCATTAGCTAAGCTGAGAAGCCTGAGGCATAAAAGAGGTCTCCATGCTTTGCTTACTACCTCATCCCAAAGAAAAGAAAAGGTGGGGGGATCCTCTCTTCAGATATTTGGTGGCAAGATCCTGAGTTTCTGAGCAGATTTCTCTTAAGCTGCCTGTCTTCCATTCTTCTACAACATGAAGTTTACCTCAGAGTGGTACGCGTGCAGGCCTGCATGTCTGCAAGACTTTCATTCCCACACATTTTTTATTTTTATTTTTTTGCAGTTGCACCACAGTGCAACTAGGTAAAGGTAAAGGACCCCTGAAAGTTAAGTCCAGTCGCGAACGACTCTGGGTTGCGGTGCTAATCTCACTTTACTGGCCAAGGGAGCCAACTTTTGTCCACAGACAGATTTTCCAGGTCATGTGGCCAGCATGACTAAGCCGCTTCTGTTCAAACCAGAGCAGCACACGGAAACGCCGTTTACCTTCCCGCCAGAGAGGTACCTATTTATCTATTTGCACTTTGACGTGCTTTCGAACTGCTAGGTTGGGAGGAGCTGGTAACAAGCAACAAGAGCTCACCCCATCGTGGGGATTTGAACCGCTGACCTTCTGATCAGCAAGCCCTAGGCTCAGTGGTTTGCACCACAGTGCCACCCGCATCCCTAATAGCGCAACTAATCATTAGTTAAAAAATAAAAAATAGGAAGCTCCCAGGAGCAGTTTTGAGAAGTCTTGACATCTTGGCCAGGGAGAGGGTGAACTGTTGCCAAAGGCATTAGTCACCAAGGTTTATTGCTCTATACACACAGAGAGGGGGGGGGTGGGGGCCTTACCCATGAAACTCACCTTGGGCCACTCTCAGTCTAACTTACCTCACAGGGTTGTTGTGAGGATAACATTGAGAGGGGGAGAATTATGTACCCCACCTTGAACTCCCCAGCAAAACTCTCAGGGAAAGGAGGAGAGCACGTCTACATGGTTGATCCTTCTAGCATTGTGCTGAAGAAGGCCTGAAGTGATTGGGACATCCCTTTCCAAACCCTTAACTACTGAGCCATCGGGGTTTGAGCTGCCCTCACTCCACTTTCTTCAAAATGTTGCTGTGTGTGGAAACACAGAATCAGGGAAAGGGTGGAGACAACACTGCCCACATGGTTATGTCACATGCGTTGTGTGGAGAGAACATAGCAAGAGGCACACACTTAAAAATTGCTGTGCCCCACCTGGCCCAAGTGTGGCTGGTCAATCACAATTCTGCTTATAGCAAAATATCATTGATTAGCAGCCCTGAGTCATCCACTCTTTACATACAAAATACAACCCCCACACACTCGGTTCTTCAAAAATGAGTCATTGACAGCCTTATATTTCCATTCGTATGTTCCTGACACTTGAATAACCAAACAATGGGCCATTTTTGACGAGGAATATTTCAAAGCCAGTTACTATGGTGCAACCGGCTTATGAACAGGTTTATTCCAAGCCTTGATTTCCCCACTTTGGACCTTGGAGGTGCTGCAAAATAAGCAAACATTTACCAGTAAGCTGTGTGCTACTTGCCTGCAACTTCTTCCTGTATGGTTTGAGCTTCAGATTTTCCCACTAGCAGATAGCAATCAAGCTTTTTTTTTTGCCATTGTGCCAGTAGTAGCACTGACGATGCCATTTTTGTTTACTTTAAAAGATTCTGTTAAAATGAAGCGTTTTCAAATTTGTTCGAAAGCAAGCCCATCCAAAAATTGTAGACACAGGCTGCACACACAATACCTTTAAAGCATATTGGGAAACACATTTCCACACATACACACCCCCAAGGAATTCTGGATACCGGAGTTTCTTAAGGGTTGCTGGGAGTTGTATGTCTGTGAGAGGTAAACAACAGCTCCCATAATTCTGTGAAGGAATGAATATGCTTAAAAGGCACACGTTACATTTTCAGAACAATTTCCCCCCAAAAAACACTTTGATTGCTCCAGCCCTACACTCAGCCTCAAAACCACATAACTAGAACATGATAATGACATACCTTCCAACATTTCTCCAATTAAAATAGGAAGGTCCTGTTCCATAATTATAATTATTTATACCCTGCCCATCTGACTGGGTTGCCCCAGCCATTCTGGGCAGCTTCCAACATATATTAAAAACATAATAAAGGCTAAACATTTAAAAACAGGACTGCCTTCAGATGACTCAGGGGTTGGTTGGATAACTCCATACCCTCCAACATTTCTCCGGTGAAAACAGGGACGTCCTAAGGAAAAGCGGGACATTCCAGGGTCAAATCAGAAACCGGGGTGGCTTCTGTAAATCTGGGACTGTCCCTGGAAAATAGGGATGCTTGGAAGGTCTGTAATGTAGGTCATCCCTAACTTTCTCCCTCATTCCAAAGTGTAAAGCCCTTTTGAGTTCCTAAGCTGAAAAATATGTTACATTACACACTTATTGTAAAAGATGCAGATGGCCATTGTCTGGTGCAGAGGGGAGGCAGCCTATCCTCCTTATTACAAATTGTTGTTTCCAACTTGGCACAATGTAGTTCATTCTGGAGCACTGTGGGGATAAATATACTAGAACTGTTATGTGCCTAAGCTGGCTGACGCTTAAGGGAAAGGATAGGGCTCACTTGCCAAGCCAATTTTTGATTTGCTGTTGTGCTGTGTGATCCTGGCTTTGCAGATGAAAGACCTCATGCAATTGCTCAAAATGCTGCAACTGGTACCTTCAACATTAAATTTGGGTGGGTGGGGAATCTTCTTATGGAGAGTCAGTTAAGCAGTGAAATCAATGGCTGGTATGTACTTTTTGCTTAGTTTCAAATGCTCCCTTTATTATTATCTCTCTGAATTTTACTCTGTCCGAGATGGCATTACATATGCCACACTGTTGGTAACAGGTGGTTACTAGACTTTTTTTTTATTGCAGTATAACCTTAAAGTTGGCTTATCTTTCAAGTCAACCAGCTGAACAAATATTCAAGGAAAAAAACAAATGGGGTTTTAAGCAGTTAATCCTTTGGCAGCCCTGTTGCCTTTTGTCTCTTTTTGCTACTTGCCTGCAAGGACCACATTTGTCATCAGGCTTGTCAGCGAGCTTTGCCTGCTGCGCTAAATTAGATATTGACCGGATGTGCCAGCTTAATAGTATAAACTTGTTGTGAGAACAAAATGAACTCCTCTGCAAAGCAAGGCCATGAACTCGCCTTACCCCAGTTGCCTCACATGGGCCAAGTATAATTAAATAAATGGACATTCCCTCCCCCTCCCCCTTGCAGACACCTAAGTTAACCTCCATGGATAAGGGTTAAAGTGTTCTCATAAAGGGAGGAGGGCTCAGCTGAGCTACCCAGTAGATGTGATAAGCAGGGCACTGGGTCAAAGAGGTCTCTACTATGGCATCAGAATTCA
Source organism: Lacerta agilis (assembly GCF_009819535.1). Lineage (NCBI taxonomy): Eukaryota > Metazoa > Chordata > Lepidosauria > Squamata > Lacertidae > Lacerta > Lacerta agilis. The sequence continues at coordinate 17,081,147 of NC_046316.1, read as the reverse complement.
TAGTTTAAAGGGATTTATATGGAGAGAAAAGATTCTCCTGCTTTCTTAGCTAGGTGCCTTTAATACTTCTGTGCAGCTCAGAGCACAGTGTTTATCTGTATTGTTGCAAGGAAAGAGAGCAGTGGCAGTCTCCTGACTTGAGGAACAGATTGGCCTGACCATTGCACAAATAACATTGGAGTTAATCGCAAACCCTCCAAATGTCCCTATTTTCCAGGGACAGTCCCAGGTTTACAGAAGCCATCCCAGTTTCTGATTTGATCCCAGAACCGTCCTGCTTCTCCTTAGGATGTCCCTATTTTCATTGGAGAAATGTTGGGGGGTAACGAGTTATGCGACCCCCAAGCCAAGGAGAAAAGTAACTATACAACCTTTACAAGGCATCTGAAGGCAGCCGTGTATAGGGAAGTCTTTTAATGTTCAATGTTTCCTTATGTTTTTATATATGTTGGCAGCTGCCCAGAGTGGCTGGGGCAACCCAGTAAGATGGACAAGGTATAAATAATTACATTGTTGTTGTTGTTGTTGTTGTTGTTGTCATCTTCATCAGAGAAATGTTGGAGGGTATGTAATCATTTAGGAGGCAGAACAAGAATAGGCTGGTTCCAACTACTGGCAGCTACCCTGAAAAAAACAGAAAACATCTTGTCCCTGCACTCATTTCCCTCAGCCTAAGAGTTATGTGGTTTTAATACTGGGAGAACTGTTTACACCCCCAAGCAGGCAAGCAGCTCCCACCTTCAGTTAAAACCTGGACATGTTGGCTCCTAACATCAGGACCAGTTCCAGAGGATGGCAGGCTGGGCACCTGCCAGGACTGCAAGACCAGCCAAGGGCCCACTTCTCAGCTGTTCTCTGTTTATACTGTACACATCAGGGGTGGGGGACCTGTGGCCCTCCAGATGTTTTTGAATTCCATATCCCATCAGCCCAGGAAGCCTAGCTAATGGTCAGGGGTGATGGGAGGTGTAGTCCTTCCACCTTTGGGGTGCCACAGGCTCCCCAGCTCTATTTTACATGGAACATGAAGCCTAACCCAAGCGGTTCTGAGCCAAATTAAGAGAGTTTGCATGTACATGTTGCCTTTTCTAGGTTAGCAACTGCCTGGAGACTCATATGGTCAGCCTGCCCTCTGCAGGAAAAGGCTGCTCTGACTACCCCTCTTATTCTGTATTCATCTGAGATTACAAATAAAGGGAGGAGGCAACTCAGCCAGAACAGAGTGAAGCATGATACTATGAATAATCGTCTAAATAAATTGAATTTCAAATATGTCATTGATCATCAATTTAGTGGATTTTAACCAATATATGGATTCATTAAATTGGTTCTTGCATTGGCAAAATGCCCAACACAATGTAATAAACAAAAGCTGCCACTCACTATTAGACCACCATCTTTAATACTTTTATCACTCCCTATTACAGTAACAGACCAGAACCAAAATAACTTCAAAACGAGCATGCTGCTAACTTTTAACCCTGCTGATTAAAATGTGCACTCGCCAATCAGTCAACTAAAGCTTTAGTTGACTAATACAATATATTCCTGGTTCCCCAGTGATTATCCATGATTTTTAAGTACCTATCCATAGTAAAGTACCCTATCCAAAATTTTGTCATTCTATTTCCTTTAGGACAGTAGCTGGTTTTTTAATTAAAACAAAAAACACTAGTGAGAGTTTTTACACTTGACATTCTTCAAATTTCAGTCCCAGAGTCTGTAAAATCTGAAGGGGATATGCATCTTGACAATAGACATGCACATGAACAAGAAATGTATACTATTTGCTTTTTCTATTCTATTTTCTCATAACTGCATATCAGTATATGAAATGCTGCCAAATTACAGCATGTGATTTTAAGCTTACAATGTTCTTTTTTAAAAAATTGGCCTCTTTTATCCCCCAACAACTTGATTTGCTTAGATTGTGAGGCCCTTTCGCACAGAACAATTTACATCCAGGAAAGAAAACTGCTGTAAGCTACTTTGAGCCCATGGGATAGAGTCGGAAATAAATCAAATTGCATTGAATTGTGAAATTTAAATTTCCTTGGCACTATGGACAGTATATTAAGCCCACAGGGCTGAACAACACACAACGTAAGAGATCTTGGGCAGATCTTATGACTTCTTCAACCGGAAGTATGTACACACAAAGAGAGAGAGAGAGAGAGAGATTTGGATTGAGGCTGTGGCACTGTTAAACCTTTCACTTCCACCATTTCCACAATTCCTCCCAGAAGTTGCTATGGAGGTAAAAAGACCGCTTCAATATGGAATCCTTTCTCTGTCCTCTCCTCGCATCTTTTGCCCCAGTAGCTAATATCAGTTCTGAGAGAAGGAGATTTACAGTTGGGAAAATATTGGGCAGGGGATGGGGCAGAAATTAGAATCCATAAACCAGTGCTGTAACCTCAATCCAAACTAGAGATTGGAGGTGTAGCTGCTTTTGAGTGGCAAATCTCCCTTGTCATGACTAGTTTGGCTCTCAGAAACCAGCTCAGGAATGACCATTGCAGAACAGGCAGAGAAGAGGGTTCAAGCCACATTTCTTGGTGAGATAGCATGGGTGTTACACAACAGAGAAACCATGTTTTCACCTGAAATGCTGGACTGCATGTTATTATCTAATGGTTAAATTTACAACCCTAATTTTCAGAAAGAACTGATGAACTGACAAACTATGGCTTGATTCCAACATGAAATTAAGACTGCTCTGAACCCTGAGGCAGCTTTGATGCCCCCCAAAGTGTGTCGGGTGACATACAAGCACAGAAAACAGCTTTATTTCTTTGCCAGGACAATTTCACTTGCCCATAAAATTCACCCGCCTTTTATCAGTGCCATCCGCAAAGATATTGTGGCATCTGTAAGATATCCCTATCTCCAATGTGCATCGTCTTGCAGCCTCCAGAGCCAACAAACTGTCAAATTAGAACCGGCTCCTGACAGCTTTATGACACATAATCTTGTTCACAAAGAAAATGGCCTGAGAACTCATGCCTGTTACAGCTGCCAGAATGGAAATGTTTTTCATGTCTCTGTGCTAAGTTTACATCTCCACAAAGGAGACAATACATCTGCCGTTGCCTTGAACCAACCACAATGCAAAAATTCTGTATCAAATATAAACCTGCTTTCCTCCTTTGTAATATACCTATTTTATGAGTCCAGCAAGGAAAGGAGTCCAGCGAGGAGGAAAGATGGAATAAAATATATAATGGGTGGGGTTAGTTCCAGGTTTATTGGAATCCACTGAAAGATCTCTGGTGATTTGCAGGAAATCAGCAAGGGTTTCTGAATCCCAGTAGTTTAAACAATACAAAACAGCTTTTTTTGACCTAAACAAGGCTGTTAAAATCAAGAAAGCCAACCAGCAATGGACTTACATGTGAAAGGACTAATAAACGACCGTACTTTTCCATGTATAAGGCGAGGTGTTTTTTTTTAAACTATAAAATAATGTTTAAAAAACGGGGGGGCGTCTTATACATGGATAGTGCATAGGGGAGACTGGTGATTGGTTGCAGCCGCACAATTGCCAGCTGCTGTTGGTGAGTGGACAGACGGACGCTTGTTGGCTTCCATGATGTGAGTGACTGTCAGCATCTGTCATTCTGGTTAGGGAATTTCTGCACCCCCCCAAAAAAAAAAAGCTCAACAGCCTTGAACAACCCCCCCCCAAAAAAAAGAGAGCTCAACAACTTTTGGAAATCCTCCCCCAAAAAAGATCAACAACTCTGGACCACCTCCCCCCATTTTTCTTAATTTGAGTCCCCCAAGTCTTATACACTGGGGCGTGTTATACAGGGGGAAATACGGTATGTTCAGTACTGGTCGAGGCAGCGGAGTGGAATCCTAGACTCAGAATATGCTCAAGGGTACTTCATTAATTGTACCTGTAAGTCTTTTGCACCTGAAGTTGGTAGATCTTTAGGTTCTAGCAAATCTGACAAGCCTGAAACCCCTGCTTTTAAACATTCTGAGGCATTATATAAATTATTACTCTTTTGCACCATGATTCATTCTCTCTCCTATTCTTCACCCAAACTGTATCAGCATGCTAGGAAGAATGCCATTTTAACTCCCCCAGTTCTGCTTTTAGCAGTGAGGAGCACACAGAGGACAACAGCCGAAGACAGATACTTTTCCTAGAGCTGCATGCCGTTTTTGGAGGTGTGTGGCTCCCTCTACTGGAAGGCATAGGTAGCAAGAAGTACAGTCGTACCTTGGGTTACATACGCTTCGGGTTGCGTACTTTTCGGGTTACAAACTCCCGTAATCCGGAAGTGTTTCCCGTCCCGCGCGCAATCTGCGCATGCGCAGAAGCAGTCTGCGCGGTCTGCGCATGCACAAAGCGCGTTTTTCGGGTTACATAAATTTTGGGTTACATACAGCGACCCAGAATGAATTGAGTACGTAACCCGAGGTACCACTGTAAACCTGAAAGAATTTGAGGGATAATTTGGCAGATATGGCAGACATATTCAGGGTGGGTGGGGTGCATCTGACACTGTTTGTTAATGACCTCTGGTTGAGCGACTTGCGACAGGTACTCATGGACTGGGTAGACAGCAGGGTTTGATGACAGAGTATGGGTGATGGTCAGAGGCATAGGAAGGTCAGGTGGTACCCGGTGTGGAAAATTTCTTGTCACACCCCCCCATTGATTTCCCCACCCCTGCAAAAAATGATTTTACATTATTTCATATTTTCTTACAAAGGAATAATAACAAGTAATAAAAAAAAAAAACTTTTATTTATATCCCGCTCTCCCCAGCCAAAGTTGGGCTCAGAGTGGCTATCATCAGATACATAACATTGGTATAAAATCAAACAATAATTAAATTGCCTCCTAAAAACATCTCAAAATCAAATTAAACTCTAATTAGATAGCTTTCCACAGGGTTAGGGTTGGGAACAGTAAGTGCCCCACTGAACTGAAATTTCAGCCTTCACGACATAGGAAAACAGCCAAGTAAACAGCTATTTTGGTGGAGGAGGGTCAAGATATTAACCAATATGAATGAAATTTCATATATAGCTATATAATCCATAGCATAGAAAGATAAGACCTTTGGAGCAGGCATTTTTTTAAAAAAAGTTTTTTATGAAACACCCTAGTAGGGCAGTAATTGTTCCTTGATAATTTGTCACCCCCTCCATTATGGAAAATGGGGCGACCCGTCCCCTACGCCCCCCCTTGCTACGCCCCTGGTGATGGTTCCTCGGTTGTGGGACTCTTGGCGGTGAGGCCCTTGGGGGCCTCGGGTGGCGGTTTTAGGCCTTGGCAAGGCAGCCTTTAGTCTATCATCAGATTGGGGGGGGGGGGTTGCTTTCATGCTCCCTTCTCATGCAGCGGCACTTGCAGGGCCCGTTAAAGGGCAAACCGGGAGTCCCTGGCCCTAGAGTGGCGGCATGTAGGTCAAACTCCCGGACCGAGGTTAGTGGGAGGGCATGCTGTGTAGGTTTGCACTTTACAGTCCCCTCCCACTGTACCTCTTCAACCTGCATAGCCTCAGCCACACGGGCTGAGAGGGTTGCCTGCCAAGGCCTATGCCAAGTTTCCCACTTCTGAAGCTCAATAAAGTTGTGGCCAATTTGAACCCATACTCTGGTCTCTTGCCTTGTTCTTTGGGGAAGGGGTAGGCACCACAGACAGGGTTTCATGCGTGTGTCCGCAAATACTTTCCCCAGAGCTGCATGTTGGTTTTTGGAGGTGTGTGGCTCCCTCTACTGGGAGGCATAGGTAGCAAGAAGTAAACTTGAAAGAATTTGAGGGCTGATTTGGAAGTTCATTGGGAATGTTCTTTATAAAGGAAGGAAGGAAGGAAATTTTTGTACCCATACATTTTTCAGGAAGTCACCTTATCAGTACCCAAATATTCAAAACAACACATTGCTGTTTAATTTTTTGTAATATCTCCAGGGAAGTTAATTGATGAATAGGCACAAAACCCTATATTTACTTACTGAATTAAAATAAGTGGGGAATGTCCTTGTGACTGTCTAAATCAGGGTTTCCCAAACGTGGGTCTCCAGCTCTTTTTGGACTACAATTCCCATCATCCCTGACCACTGGTCCAGCTAGCTAGGGATGCTGAGAGTTGTAGTCAGTCCAAAAACAGCTGGAGACCCAAGTTTGAGAAACTCTGATCTAAATAATACAAATCATGTGTGGGGAAATTTTGGCCCTCCAGATGTTGCTAAACAACAACTCCCATGATTGCTGGGGCTGATGGCAACACCTGGAGGACCAAAGGTTCCTGACACATGATATAAAAAAATATAAAATTCAGTTAACAGTAAACTGAATTCTCAAAGGGTACTGGACCTTATATAGCAAAACAATGCTATCCATGCACAGTAGGCTTGGGAGAATCCGAGTAGCACAAAACAAATGGGGAGGGGGAATCCTAAGGGAAGAACAAAACAGCAGCAGCAGCGCAATGAGAATTTAACATGCTCAGTTGGCAAATAATGCTGACTGACAGTTCAGGAAAATGAAGAGAAAAGAGAAAAAAAGCAGGACACTTTTACAGTAAATTCAGACATTGTCATTGTTAAGCAATTGTAACCATTGCTTTTTTTCAGGGGGTACTCAAGTCATATATTACTGGCACCTCTTTTTTGTTGTTGTTAAAAAGTGTGGCACTTAGTGTAACACCTTCACAGTGAGTACCGGACCCTATTTTTCTAGGGGGAAAGCACTGACCGTAACCCTATGCCACACTCCTTTTTTCGGACCTCAAATGTAGTGATTTCCCCTCACTTAAATCACTATTGCCAGCCAGGCCAGGGGTATTGGGTCTTTAATTAGAAGCCTCCTCCTTCTATTTAAAATGGTCATAACAATATGGATAAATTGCCCCTCAGTTAGCCTTTAATTAGTTCCTGTTCTCAGTTTTCACAGGTGCAAATTGGCAATTTAGTATCATGTGTGGGAAGTTTATAACACAACCATATTTCCATTGCATACCTAAAGTTTAAAGCCAGTTTAATCTGCCATGGTTTATCTGTCCCCCTGCCCACTAAGATATCCCTTGAATTGTAGGTCTGTGAAAGGACTGGATATTGTTATTGGATTTCTTCTAACATGCAATACAGTTGTACAGCCCCATTTTTAAATCATCATATACCGCATTTACTCAAATTTAATGCTCAACTTTTTTGGCCAAAGCACATTGCAAAAATTAAGGTGCACATTAAACTCGATGGCACATTTACATTTGCCAGCAAATTCTTTTTCTGGTTTCAAGGTTTTGAAAACTGAGGTGCACATTAGATTTTATGGCACAACATTATACTTGAGTAAATACGGTAATCCTAAACCATGTCTACTCAGGAGTAAATTCTAATATCTGGTCAATTTTAATTTTTTTGAACAGTATTCTAGAGTGAAAACATTTTGGCAACTCCTTGTCTTTTTATAATCTATGTTGTTCCAGGAAAGCGGGATGGGGGGAGGGACTACTTTGGGGGTATTATTCTCTGCATGTTCCTTTTATTTTTCCTGTTTGTACTTTTCCATGTTTTTTTTGAAAATCATTAAAATATATTATTTAAAAAGGAGGAAATTCTACTGAATTCACTGGGACTTATTTTCCAGGTAAGTGGGATTAGGATTGCAGTCTATGTTGTGACCCTAATTAAAAGCATAAGGGGTTACATATTTTAAGAAACATCATCATTATTAGTTGCTCCTCCTGTCAACAAGGATGCATTCAATCCACCATCCCTGTGGTTATTCCGCCACCAATAACTCTTGACTTTAGGCCATGGGTAGGCAAACTAAGGCCCGGGGGCCGGAAGTGGCCCAATCACCTTCTAAATTCGGCCTGCGGACGGTCCGGGAATCAACATGTTTTTACATGAATAGAATGTGTGTTTTATTTAAAATGCATCTCTGGGTTATTTGTGGGGCATAGGAATTCGTTCATTCCCCCCCCCTCCAAAATATAGTCCGCCGCGGCCCCCCCCACAAGGTCTGAGGGACAGTGGACTGGCCCCCTGCTGAAATAGTTTGCTGACCCCTGCTTTAGGCCATCAGAATGGCACCATGAAACATTTCTCTGTGTATAACCTTGCCCTTAAGGACTTACCGGTAAGTTTTCTTTTTATGCAATCAAATCAGCTACGCTGAGCTTTGCATTAGTATATTTAAATGGTTTTTGCAAATTTTCCCGTATGCTGCTTCCAATCATAAATCACCATATTTTGTCTTAACAGAATTTAGAGAGGTTTTTCAAGCAGTATTGAGTCACTACCTGGAAACATACTGAAACATTCTCAAGACTGGTTTGTTACTCCCAAATCTCTTAGGAAAGATACATTATCTTACTTCCTCAATTGCAGGGGGGGGGTCACCTGGTTTTAGTTCTTATGTTTCTAATCCTGTGAATGATAGGAACATTGGTAACTTTCTGCAATCACTTCCAAAATAATGGGTTTGGAAAGAAAGATTTTCCTGCAGCAGGAAAATGACAACTGCATCTGTCAGTGACAAGACGCTGGAAACGGATTGCCTTGTAGTACTTTAGGGTATCTTGCCTTGCATTACAAGAAGTCTCCGATGATGAGAGAGAGTGCCAGATGAAGAACGAACAAGGGGTGGCAAAGTGAGGGCAGCATCCAGCACCGACATTATGTTCCTCTTCAGTAAATCTAGTTTGACAGACTGCACCCAAGAGATGCTAACAATAGCCAATTGTAGCAAAGATGGTGCCTCACTTGTTCTGAGCCATGCTGGGCTGACAATCAGCAAAGCACAAGAGAGGTGTGGACTCATGCCCTGCGCTGTTAGGTCATTGTGTTTGATGTCCACAAAAGTGATCTGAGCTACAGCTCAGATGGTTCACAACCTTCCATTAAGCACCACCAAAACCCTCTATAAATTCCAATGCAACCCAAAGTCAGCATGCCAAGATCATGGAACAGACATCTAACCAAAAATAACTGCCTCTGATACTTCATTTGAAATTGTTAGATGCCTTAGACTCATAATGAAACACAGGACATGAACTATTACAGCACATGAATAAAACAACTTGAAACAAACTCTTGGAAGCTCAGTAGGCCCACCCGGATGAACTTTTCACTGAAATACACATCAATTTAAACTCTTATATTTGTAACACATCAGTCCCTTCCCTGTGCACAGTGATTTAACAATGTTTTTGGATACTTACGTATGTAACCATTCTCAGGATCTTTCTCCACACTTAATGTACAAGAGACTTCAGTTGTATTCTTGATGGGCTTGACAGTTAGCAAGTACCGGCCTTGTTCTCCATATAATACTCTCCAACTAAACGAAAATGCACAAAACAGAAAGAATAAATGGGCAGCAACTGTTATTCAGAGGCATACACTGCCTTTAATGGTGGAGTTTGAACATAGCCATGATGGCTAGAGGCCATTGATGGATAGCCTTTTTCCTAAACTAAAAAGGACCAAATCTTGAAACATTTCCATAAAGGAGAGTTGTTCCAGCACCTTGATTATTTTGTTTGCCCCTCTTCTGCACCTTTTCCAGCTTTACAGTACCCTTTGTGAGGTGTAGGCCTCAACAGTTGATATCCCAGATAATACCTGGGAAATACAATTTGATGAGGGCCTACTGTAACACACCTTATTGAAACAAAATAAAAATAAAAATCATTCCAGTAGCACCTTAGAGACCAACTAAGTTTGTTCTTGGTATGAGCTTTCGTGTGCATGCACACTTCTTCAGATACACGAAAGCTCATACCAAGAACAAACTTAGTTGGTCTCTAAGGTGCTACTGGAAGGATTTTTTCTATTTTTTATTTTGTTTTGACTGTGGCAGACCAACACGGCTACCTACCTGTAACAACACCTTATTGAAATTGTATTCCCAAAGGGACAAATTGTAGCCTTAAAACATATGTGTATATACAATTCAAAATATTTTTAAACCAATGACATTTCAGTGATACATCTGCTGGCTCTTTTACTTCTCACATATTTCTCCTGAAAAACCTTAAACACAATACTGTGGAAACAGGACACACAAATATATATTTTCTTATCTTAAACTATTTTTGCAGGCTCAAGTTCAAGCATCAAAGAACCCCAAGTACATTTCTGTTGGCTTAAAAAAACACCCCACACTTAAATGCATGTATAAAGAGAGAGAAGATTCAAATCTACCTTGCAGATTATTGAAAATAGAATGGTGTGCAGCAAAGAGAGAGAAAAGCCAAAGAGAAATGGATCAAAATTAATATAATTCACTAAAATATGAGAATAGCAGAAAGGACAGGAAATGCATTGTCTTGTTTATCAAGGAGGAAGTCAAGTACATGAAAGGACAAACTTGAGGGAACATAAAAAATCTGACAGCGACGCAAATTTGGAGCTGACGTCAGGCAGCACATTTTAAATTAGGAACCATCTGCCAGTCGCTACACTCACAGCACTGAAGTTCAACCAAGGAACAGCCAAAGGGTACGGGGAGGGCAGTGGTTTTCAGATGAGGGCGGGGGAGATTCAGCTTCTTCCTCAGTACTACTGTCCCATTTTAAGACAGCATCAGTAAATCATCCCAGTTCATTCAAGCAAGGGGGGGGAAGGGAGAAGGTGGAGGGATAAAAGTCCTATTATGCAATGCCAGAGGTCACGATACCAATATCAATCTTCATTTTTCACACTAGGGTCAGCTTCAATTTTTCTTCCCATCTTTTGACACTGAACTGACCCCCTGATACTGCTAACTATAGTACTGGTTATAGAAGACCATGGTAGTTTTTGGGACTATGCCATATTCAAGCAGAAAGGAGGAGCCGGACTGAACACCAAATCCTATGGCTTTAGCCCCAGAATTTATTCTTCAGATTGTAGCCAAAGTTGGTTCCATTCACAGTAGGCCCAGTGAAAAAAGGAGTTGTGGAAGGAGGCTGCAACAAAATCCTGTCAATCCCTGTTCACCGCTTTTGCTTAGCTCTAAGGAGTACCAAGTCCTTGATGCTGCAAAATCTTCCAGAGAGATAGCTATGTTAGTCTTGTAGCACTTTTAAAAGGCTAACCAATTTATTATTTCTTACTGCAAAAGTATTATACCGCAGAAACTCTACCCTAGTTGCCTTTCATTTCTCAATCTGAATTTGGCCTGACTGATTACAGTGGTGCCTTGCAAGACGAAATTAATTCGTTCTGCGAGTGCTGTCGTCTAGCGAAAGTTTCGTCTTGCGAAGCACCAACAGGGGAAGAGCGGTTTGACGGGGGGAGGGGGAAATTCGCGGAAATTTTTCGTCTTGCGAGGCAAGCCCATTGGAAAATTCGTCTTGCGAGACAGCCTTTCGCTAGCGAATGCCTTTCATCTAGCGAGTTTTTCGTCTAGCGAGGCATTCGTCTAGCGAGGTACCACTGTACTATGAAAAGATATGCCGTATTTTTCCATGTATAAGACACTCCCATGTATAAGATGGCCCATATTTTTTGAGCCCAAAATTAAGAAATAATTAATCGCAACATTCCATGTATAAGACGACCCTCAATTTTAAACTTTAATTTTTTGGGGGGAAATATACCAGTAGTCTTATACACAGAAAAATACAGTATACGGTAATGCGATCAGATCTAAGAGGACTTTTGCTTTAAAATTGTTCCTTGGGTTGAGAAAAGGATTTTACCATTGATTTTGGAGATGATACATTGCTCTTAAAATCACATGAGATCCCTGGCAAGAAAAAGCTAATGCTTCTAGAGACCATTTACCTGTATTTTTCGCTCCATAAGAGGCACTTTTTACTCCTAAAAAGTAAGGGGAAATATCTGTGCATTTTATGGAGCGAATGGTGATCCCTGGAGCCAAATTGCCCAGGGGCCAAAAGCAGATTTTGCTTTTTTTTTTTTACAAAGAGAAAAGGGGGTGTTGAAAGGAACCGCTCAGCAGCTGATCAGCAAGAGATCGGGAGAGAGATAAGAGTCCCTTTTGCCCCACCCGCTTGCCCAGGCCTCCTTTGTTGAATGTGCTGCAGAGGGAGGTTGTTTGTTTCCCCAGCGACATGTGACTGGCTGATTAGATTATCTGTCTGGAAACTAGAAATGGCTCCCTTTCCTTAAGATTTTTTCAGAAATGTGGGTTCAACCCCATAAAAAATGGGCTATTCTTCTTTGCTTTTCACCCTTTGCAAAAGGAGCTTTGCTTTTCCCCCTTTGCAAAAAAAGCTGCAAAACTTTTAGCTGATCCTCAAAAAGACAGGGCTTTTCCCTTTGCAAAAAAGCTGCAAAACTTTTAGCTGATCCTCAAAAAAAACAAAACCATAGCTTTTCCCTTTGCAAAAAAAAGCTGCAAAATTTTTAGCTGATCCTCAAAAAAAACAGGGCTTTTAGAGGAGGAAAACCAGAAAAATAATTTTTTTCTTGTTTCCTCCTCTAAAAACGAGGTGCACCCTATGGAGCGAAAAATACCATAAAAATTACCTTCTTGAGCAAGGTTTTGAACCATGAAGCCCTAATTCACTCTCTTGAGCAGAGAGCGAATTCCAAAACATCAACACACTTGTTTTGGAACTTTGGCACTGAGCCTTATGAATGTTTTAGCCTTTGTATTTCTGTTTGTCTATATTGTGTATAAGCAGATTTCCGATTTCTCTCTCTCTCTCTCTCTCTCTCTCTCTCTCTCTCTCTCTCTCTCTCTGATATATTAATTAAAACACTAGCATGTCAGGTGTGGTGTTAGTTGTATAAGTGTTAAGGCAGGATTAGAGGCTGCCAGTAGGAAAATAAAGGTAATGTACTGTTAAATATATGGGATGTGGGTGGCACTGTGGGTTAAACCACAGAGCCTAGGGCTTGCTGATCAGAAGGTCGGCGGTTTGAATTCCCATGACGGGGTGAGCTCCCGTTGCTCGGTCCCAGCTCCTGCCCACCTAGCAGTTCGAAAGCATGTCAAAGTGCAAGTAGATAAATAGGTACCGATCCAGTGGGAAGGTAAACAGCGTTTCCGTGCACTGCTCTGGTTCGCCAGAAACAGCTTTGTCATGCTGGCCACACGACCCGGAAGCTGTATGCCGGCTCCCTTGGCCAGTAATGCGAGATGAGCGCCGCAACCCCAGAGTTGGCCACGACTAGACCTAATGGTCAGGGGTCCCTTTACCTTTTACTGTTAAATATATATATATATTTTGTTGGGGGTCCGTCTGGATGAGTTTCTTCCAGGCCTGTAATTCTGCATCCAGTGGAATTTAGAATGTAGCAGAAGAAGCCCCCTGAATCAACCAGCCAGTTTATTTGTAGGGTAATAGCCTTAGCTGGCCAGTTAAGTACTGTTGATCTCCTGTTGCCATAAAGACAAATGGGTGAGCCTTTTCTCACCTCACCTGGCTGGATGCCATATTATCATAGAATGGGGAACAATAGGCCAAGGGAGGTTGGGGGGGTGTGAGAGACTTTTGCAATCCAAAAAGGCCCTATTCATGCAATCAACTGCTTATCTCTAAGTAACAGACAAGAAAAGAGGCCTGCAACTGAGAAAAACTATAAGAATCTGAAGGGATTGTCTAATCACCTCTGCACTGTAGATATGGCCACTAAACACCCAATCTGTTTCCAAGTTGTACCCCCAGCAGAATTTTATATCCAGACTTTAGATAAGCAAATTCCAAAAGTTCTCCCAGGCCTGCCTTAGGAACAAGTAAAACACCCTTTTCTGTATACTCAGCAGCAGAGAACATATACTATATTTTTCCGTGTATAACACACCCCCATGTATAAGATGCACCCTATTTTTAGGGACTCCAATTTAAGAAACCCCCACCATTCACTATCCATGTATAAGACAACCCACATTTTTCACATAATTTTTAAGTAAAAAAACAACAACACCCTAGTCTTTTACAAGGAAAGGTACGGTAATCCTCTCAGGGAGACTCACAGAAGCCCATAAATAGCTTGTCCCCGATATGCTATCATTGTGGGTGTAAGGTTTTTGCCATGAAGTATCATTTTGAGTAACATTGAAATTATACAGTGCAGGAAAAAATTCACCTCATGATTCCCCTGAGTGTGTGAAGCGGCCTTTAGTTCCCACCATTTTCTCTCAGAACCGCTCCCCTGAAATGCATCTGAGCACGATTTACCTGCAAACAGGGGCAGCCGCATCTGCTTCTGCAAACATTGTGACTGTGAGAGCAAAGCCAGAACTAACCGCCACGCTTGCGTTTGAAGGCGCTCCCATGGAAGTCGGTGAAACCGTGAGGAGAGGCTGCGGCAGACACTACAGAAACAAGGGAATAAACAGACGTGTCTTTTATGATTTAAGACCCCGATGGGGAAAGTAATCTAGCTGAGGGGAAGCAGGCTGTGCTGATGGGATATTAATCTGAATGCCAGCAAACTATCTAGAATAGAGTGGATCTGAGGAACTCTTATTTTATTATCAAAACAAGGACAACTGTCACAGTGTATCAGCAGGCCTTAACAGGTGTTCAGGGCTCCGCTCCAACTAGTTTGGCACAATAAGATAGACACATTTGTCTTTCCCAACATTCCTGAAACAAACAAACAAACACACACACACACAGAGAGAGAGAGAGAGAGAGAGAGAGAGAGAGAGAGAGAGAATATATATATACTGAAGGACTTTATTTCAGGGATGTCAGGCAGGCAGGCCTAAACTGGATAACTTTATTGCAACCAGTTCTGGGTGAGAAAGAGAAAAATGTGGTCTCCTTCCTCTCGCCTGAGGTCTTCCTGCCTAAAGCAGGGAGATGTTTGTGGCTTTTTAACCTTTTAATACGCATCCTGCTAACCCTAATATCCTCCTCCTTCCTCCATTTTTCCTCTCCTTCCTCCATTTTTATTATGTACTACTATCCAGTACAATTTTTCTATTGAAAAAAAGGTGCTGTTCTCTTATAATGGCAATGGAGCCCACCTGAGATGTGCCAGAAGTGAGTTCCGGAAAGTTCGCAGCTGAAAAATAAGCCCCGCTACTATCATTTTAATTAATTTATGAATTGCCTTTTATATATGTTTATTCAAGTTTCAAGGCAATTTGCGAGCAGACGTGTGTGACTCTGATCTTATGCTATGGTTTATCTCTGTAGATCATTGGCATAACTTTAAAATAACATTCCATCATGATAAATCTTGCATGACTTTAGCACAAGCCTGATACTGGCCTCATCTCAGATTCAGACTGTGTAAAGGCCAGCGTATGCAAATCCAGTTCCTAGTAAAGTCTATTCAAACTCCTTAATGGATATCTTCAAGCTATTGCTGGTACAGGAGGCAAACAAAAAAACTGCCAGGTTCAGCTAACCCGCATTAGAAGTGGAAAGAGGAGGGAGGAAAATATATCCATTTGTCCTTAATGCATAGCAGAAGTGTGCTGACTTTTGGGGAGCGCTGGGTAAATTCTGGAGCTAGAAGAACTAACTGCCTACTGGGAATCTGTTGTTGTTGTTTTTAAATAAAAAATATTATTTATTGTAAGGAAACTTTTCCCACCCTCCTTAGACATTGGCTAAATGTTAGCTTATTACCTTGTGTGTGTTTTGCTTTTAAAAAGGTGAAAAATGGTATGCTAATGAGCCATTAACTGAATCCAGGAAGGTCGTTATTATGTTCTTATACTATCTGGTGAGGAGTTAAGAAATTCCATATTGATTTGACATAACTAGCCTGATCTGTGGGCTGCAAGCCTGTGGTTATTTGTAGTTCTTCACAGAAACACTAGATGCTCTGTGATCAAGCAGCTATCAAATTCTGCAGTACCACCAACCCTCACCCTCCCTAAACTCAGCTGATTCCCCACACATTATTACAGATGGCACAGCCCTTATTTTCTCAGTGATGTCGTGGTTTTTTTTTTTTTTACTTACTTTGTAGCAGGCTTCAGAGACATAGAAAGCAACAATTCGTTCAGGGAGGTAATTGTTGACAGAGAGCAGGGCCTGGTCAAGCTTCAGTTCATTATCTAATTTCACACAAGGAAAATCTGAGTTTAGGCCTACTCCTCACATTATTGGAAATCTCAGTGAATTTACCTTTGTTGACATCTTCAGGTATCTAAAGGAAATCTAAAGACTGTGTTTAACATCTGTAAGACTGTTTTCAGACTTGTCAGGTTAAAAGTCTTTGTGGCTTTTATATATAGACTTTATATAAGACTTTATATATACTTTTCAGAATTTTGATTATCAATATATGATAAAGAATATATTATCAACTTGGGGATTATTATGCGCTGCTAACATGTTGCATATATTATACTAGATTACATTGTTAAAGAGCTAAACATGTACGGGGGAGAGATATACATTGGATGTCCCAAATATTGTTGAAATAAATAATCCACTAATAATGAGGGCCAATTCCCTGCCTTAACTGATTCATTGGGGGGGGGGACCTTGCTAAGAGACTCCATGCAAAACTCTCTCTTAAGGAATATCCTCCCTGACATACAGAACTGAACAGGTGAATTATCTAGCAATCATGCTGTTATAATTTTAATACATTTTAACATATATTTGCAACACAGACAGGAATGTTTGGATTGTAATGTGTTTGCCCTTTGTAAACAAAACCAATTACAATCTATAAAACCAAACAGCCAAAAAAAAATGTAAGCCACCTTTTGGAAAAACATTAGGCTTCCATAATTTCACGTTCTCTTACCTGAATTGCTGTTTTGCACAAAGCTCATTCCTAAGAAAAGCAAAAGGACAGCCTTTGCATTTGTCGCCATTTTCTTATGCGAACCTGTATGCGCTTCAGTGCATAAGGATCAGAGGTCACAAGGATCAGAGGTCCTTAATTGCTTTATTACTTTCATATATACAGTATATATATGAGATAAACAACAAAGGAATTTGTAGTCAAGGTATCAGCTGGTAACTCAGCAAATGCAAATTACACATACGGAGTCTGTTCCCATATTTATTTATTTATAAATTGATTTATTTATTTTATGTTAGAGCAGGACATACTATGCCTAACAGGTCACCACAAACTCTGCCACTTCTGTAACATACTGTA
Organism: Lacerta agilis; assembly: GCF_009819535.1. Taxonomy (NCBI): domain Eukaryota; kingdom Metazoa; phylum Chordata; class Lepidosauria; order Squamata; family Lacertidae; genus Lacerta; species Lacerta agilis. The sequence goes on along the minus strand of NC_046316.1, from coordinate 17,064,137 downwards.
CACACAACTCACCCTCAAATGACTGCCATTGATAGGGGAACATCATAGTGACATCAAGAAACTATCATTGTGACATCAAGAAACTAAGGCAGCTGTACTACATATGGGGTGGGGAGAAAACCTGGTTCAACAGTTGTCTACTCAGAATAGTTGCTGTTAGCATCCGTCTGTCTCGAGAGACCACAGAGTTCGCCTCTGGGAGTGAAGTCAAACCACTGGAGATTCACCGCGCCTGCCAGTGGCTGCAGAGACTGGTAACTAACTCAGGGGTCAGTAAACTTTTTCAGCAGGTGGGCCAGTCCACTGTCCCTCAGACCTTGTGGGAGGCCAGACTATTTGGGGGGGGGAGGGGGCGAATGAACGAATACCTATGCCCCACAAATAACCCAGAGATGAATTTTAAATAAAAGGACACATTCTACTCAAGTAAAAACACCGATTCCCGGACCGACCGCGGGCCAGATTTAGGTGATTGGGCCGGATCTGGCCCCCGGGGCCTTAGTTTGCCTACCCATGCTCTAAAACTACTGCCTCCCACATTGTTTTTGCTGCATTAGCAGCACCTAAGTGAATTCTCCAGGGCACAAGCCTGGCAGCATGTATGGAGGTCCTGGACTTCACAGATGACAAGACCCCCCCCCCCATCTTAGCCTCACTAATGTGGTCCAAAGGAAAGCAGAGCAATACGTTTGGCAACAACTTGGATGCAGTTGCTGAAAGCTATACACCGGTCCTGAGAGATCTACATTGGCTCCCAGTACGTTTCCGAGCACAATTCAAAGTGTTGGTGCTGACCTTTAAAGCCCTAAATGGCCTCGGTCCTGTATACCTGAAGGAGCGTCTCCACCCCCATCATTCAGCCCGGACACTGAGATCCAGCGCCGAGGGCCTTCTGTCGGTTCCCTCACTGCGAGAAGCAAAACTACAGGGAACCAGGCAGAGGGCCTTCTCGGTAGTGGCGCCCGCCCTGTGGAACGCCCTCCCATCAGAAGTCAAGGGAATAAACAACTACCTGACATTCAGAAAATACCTGAAGGCAGCCCTGTTTAGGGAAGTTTTTAAACTGTGATATTTTAAATGTATTTTAATGTTTGGTGGAAGCCGCCCAGAGTGCCAGATGGGCGGGGTACAAATAAATTATTATTATTATTATTATTATTATTATTATTATTATTATTATTATTACAAGGTGTCATCAAACTGCCTTAGGCACTCCATTCAGATTTGTGTAGCCTTTTTTTCTCCCGATGATGTCCTGCAAGACAGTGGGTAACTCAGAATAGACTCACTGAATTAATGACCATGACTAACTTAAATTCATTAATTTTAATGGGTCTCCTCCAAATAGGGCCTGGGTAAATACAACCCTTGACACTGAGCTAGCATTTTTGGTGGCAGTTCTGTGTTGATGACTGTTTGTTATGTCCCACCCATCTTTTTGTATTTTATTAATAAGTTGTATTTGTGAATGTGATTTTTATGTATGTAAGCTGCCTTGAGTGAGGTACAAGCCTCAGAAAGAAAGGATAACAATTTTATAAATAAAACACAACACATAGTTTCACCCTCAGAAATGAGATCGGTGTAGGATTTGTCAAGATTCAAGTAGGTCAAATGATACCCCACCAGTTGTCAATTATTCTCTTTTGGCAATGATGCAAAGACCTATCAAGTAACTGCATAATACATAAACACTCTCCACAGATGAAATGTAGTCAGAAGGTGCACTACAAATTTTGCTGGATCAAAGTTCAGCTACTTGGCAGAAAGATTTGCTTTCACATTTCTTAGGAAGCATGGCCTTTCCTAGAGAAATGCACTATATTTCAATGTGTAAGAAATAACTCATAAACAGATTCAACTTGGGCTGCCCATTTTTTTTATCTCATTCAAACATTAGTATTAAAACCATGTACAAACTGCACGATCCATTTTTTAATAACAGCAAACAAAATTATTTTGAGTAATCTCAAGATCATAAATGAATCCCATCCAAACAATCACATGTAAAATACTTTAATGAATGTTCAGAGACTATGCAGTGTGCGACACCTTCACTTCTTTCTGAAGCATGCTGCAGTAAACACCATAAATCATAATTTACATCTGATGCTGATGTTTTCAAATGACAACTAATGTGATTGTTTTTTCTCCTCCAAGGCAAGTTCATTGGAGTCCAGAACATTATTAACAGTATTTTTGGGTCTTGCTCTTAACTGGGCACTCCAGGGTAAAATGTCTTCTCACTTCCTTCAGGTGGCTGCTGAAAACTCACTTCTCCCTTTCAGCAGTTCCTCTCAGGCTTGATTTCTGCCGCTTTTTCTCCCTTTGTCCAATAATGCGAAAGAGCTTCTTCTTTGCTTCTTTCTGCCTCTTTATTTTCCCTTCCTCCTCCTTCTGCCTCCCTTTGAGATGTTCTTTAAGCTGCTGCCGATGTTTCGCCTTGGCTTTCTTCAGCTTGTAACTGTGTACCGTACCCAAAGCAGACAGAAGTGCTGCAATCTTAACAAGAACAATGAACAACGTGTGAAATGTACATATCGAACTTTAGGGCTGACAAATGGGAGCAAGAACTGGCAAATTACCGGGCTGATTTCCCAGGATTTAATTACAGTTAGAAAGGGAGATCCAGCACTAAAACGCTACTCACTAGCACTGAGCTGCAGCAATGCAAATCAGCACATGCACTTCTGGGAGGAAGATCAAAATCTTAGCAATGACATAAGCAGGAACATCCCCCTCTCATATCGAACAGATTCTTATATCAATCAGAGCTGTTGGTTGTTTTCCATTTATCACACCCATCTCCCTCTAGGATAATTAAACACAATTTGTATCTTGATAATTGTAGCCACTGTTTCTTGGATCAAACGCACTACACCAGTAGTTCTCAAAGGATGTGGCAGGAGAGGATGGCCAGTTCGGTGGAAAGATTCCAGGACAGCCAATATTATATTGTGGTAATGATTCATGTTCTCATGCAGCTGCATTGTATTGTACTTTGTGGGTGTCCCATGATCAACTTAGAATGTAGCTGTGTTCTGTGTTATAAATCAAGGAGCTGTTTCATTTTGTTTCTCAGTGTATTTCTTATCAATAACAAAAACTGGTGTGGTGCGAGCCACAATTTTTTATTCTGGAAGTGTGGCCCAGAGAAAAAAAAGTTTGAGAAGCACTTTGCTACATAAAGCAGGCCTTTAAGATTCATGGCAGTCATATACCAGTTGGTACATTTTTATTTGTTTACTATCCTGAAAGCTACAAGTCAAGTTGCCTTACGTTGGAGGACTACAACAAATTGGAAGTCCCTTAACTCCCTTTGCCATAGAAATGGATGCAAGACAACCACAGCTGCCCGTTTGCCTGAGAAATTTTGGATGGGTGGATTTTTCTTAAAAGGCAACTTACATGGCCACCCCACCCGCTCCATTTTATCCTGAGGTAGGTTAGGATGAGGGACAGGACAAAGTCATTCAGCGAGCTGCATGGCTCAGTGTGGAGTTGAAATCCCAGATCCTAGTCCAGTATTTCTCAAACTTAGGTCTCCAGCTGTTGTTGTACTACAATTCCCATCATCTCAAGCTAGCAGGATCAGTGGCCAGGCATGATGTTCTAGTCCAACAACAGCTGCAAACCCAAGTTTTGAGAAACACTGTCCTAGTGCAACACTCTAGTCCAAGTTTAAGATGCAATCCACATCTCATGGAAATTCCTGACAAATCTGTTGATTTTAATGGGAAGGAATCGTTGACGTTTAATAGAAATCTGTGTTACAGGTTGTGAATAACTTGTAATCCTTGTAAATTACAGCAAAAATAATGAGGACTAAAAACACCAATATTGGTCAGCAATCAGAAAGAACTCCTAACTTGCTATTTTTAAGTGGTTCTTGCACCCAATAAAGGATGATTACAAAACCTGGAACAACTTACCTTCTTTTCATGAGGCTCCCTGATAACAGCTGGTCTCCACTTGTCCTTTGTGACTTTTCCTTTTCCTTCCTGAAGCTTAGGTTTGCTTTTAAATGGCAAAGCCTTCTGAAGCGCTTTTGGAATATGCAGTTTATTGAAATGTTTCTTTTCTCGGATTACAGGCTAAAATAAAAAAGAGTGTATGTAAATTGAACAGCAACATTCATGTTGCTTTCTAACTTAACCGTTACATTCTGCATTATAATGAGGGAAATGGGCAAATAAAATCTCTTGGCTTATGTTCACAGCTCCTTCCCAACCGAAATGTAATATCTGAATCCTTGGCCATGTAGGAGGAGTTCATGTTGTCATTTTTCCCTGTGACAACATCTGGCTTACCGGTATACTGACAAGAGCAAGAGTCACTGGGTGAGCTCTATTTTTGTTATCTGAGCAAGGCAGGAGGGAACTGCATTGCAGTGGCTCCCTTAGCATAAACGCAATTCAAAAATAGGGTCTCATTAACAGACTTCATTATCATTTTACATATCAAATGATGTCACAACTGTTGCAGACAGACAGAATCCTGTTCTACGTACTGCCGCATATCTAGCAAGGGGGCTGAAGGCCATTTTATAAATTGAAAGCTGGAATACTTTACTAATCGGAAGTGGGGAAATTGTGCCTACCACTTCAACATGTTGGGACTCCAGCTCTCATCAGACCCAGCCAGCAGGGCTAATGGCTGGGGCTGATGAAGAGTTGTAGTTCAACCTCATCTGGAATAAGGGGCACATGTCCCCCCAACCCCGCTTTACATAGGCCTGTGAAATCATATTAGGTCCTCAACCAGGGTTATCCTGAATCTCAGGCACAAAATCACCAGGTGGATAACTCAGCTGGTTAGAGCATGGTGCTGACGATGCCAAGGTTGCAGGTTCGATCCCCATAGGCGACAGCTGCATATTCCTGCATTGCAGGGGCTGGACTAATGATCCTCAGGGTCCCTTTCAACACTGATTCTATGAGAATCACCTACTCTACAAACTCATGAATCTGGAAGTTATACTACTAAGGAAAGAGGCACACAATAGGGCTTTTCCTCCCCACTTTGAGATGGGAAAGCAGAGTTGTCCTATTTAGTCTTTCAATGAAAGAGTGAGAAGATGACAGAGGTGGGAATCAAGAAGAAAGATGGTGGACTGGGGACGCTTTCAAAGTCGGACCATGCTCAGTTCTCTGTGCCACTGCACACTCAGTATGTTATCAGAGCCTCCACTATTTCACTAATAGTGTTGCTATTGTGCTGCTGATCAAAGGCAATTTAATATAAATTCTATGCATATTTTGACACCAAACAACATGCACCCCCTACCTTGTAGAGAGAATCTTTGTTTTGTTTTAGTCTGATGCCCTTCTCATGCCTTAGCTGGCCTGTTGTCTTCATTCCTGCCCAGGAGTCTTTTTCACCCACAGCCTTTAGCAAGGAAGTCACTGGGTTATAGAAGGCTGGGGTAGAGACAGGATACCAAGTCCGCAAGAAAACAATATCTAGAATGGGAAGAAAATGGTTAAGCTTTTAAAACTGTTTTAAGGAGGCAAGCTTTGCAGAACTGCAGGTGAACCCCCAAGTCCACATATCTGGACGACAGCTTTGCATCTCAAGCGGTTCCCCTCCTAGACCTGCAAGCAGAGTGAGACAACGGAGTCCTGAGATGAGAAGAGTGGCAGGAGAATGTCATTTCTGAATCTCCCTTATGTGAAAGTAGAACACAATACAAAACCAGCACATCAGGTTCTGGCTCAACTTTCACCCTGTACCACCAGTTTTCTACTTACACAGAGGTTTTCCCAGCAGAAGGTGGCATAGCCCATTCTACCACCTCACTCTGCTGTTATGTGTAAGACCCCGGTCCTGCTGTCACACAGTAAAATACAAAACTGTAGCCCTGTACAGAAGCTGAACACGCCAACTGCCACCACAGGAATATCTGAGACAGTCATGAAGATGACAGCAATCCAGAGCACAAAGCAGAAACATAGCTTTATTGAGTTTGCCTCTTACTATAAATGTAAAAATCAGAACAGTATTGTTACAACTATTGCAATTAGGGAACACATGTAGCATCTCTGAAACTGACCCCTTGCTACCAATACTTTTTTATAGGGGCGGTGGGAGGATGCACTGAAACTGTGATCAGAAATACCAGCCTGGTGTGGCAACTTCACTGATCACCACTAGAGGGCAGAGCTTTTTTTTACATTAAAGGAGGCAAAGCCGAGTTTGAGAAACCTGCCCTCTCAGAAATGACTGCGAAATTCATTCCACAGATATGACAGGAGTGCAACCTCACCTTTGGCAATTCCTGAAAGGAAACGATCCTGAAAGAATCGCCCTGCAAAGCAACTGGAAGGTGCCACTTACCGCTCATTAGCAACTTATCTTCAAAGGTGGCTCGGAAGGCACCCTCGGGTGTCCGCAGGGCTTTTTTAATCTGACCTCGGATGCCGCTCACAGTACGAATGGCTGCGCCTTCAAACTTGGCCACTTCCAGTACAGAGTTAAACATCCCCTATGTTGACGTGAAACAAAGTAGTAATACTGAGCTTAATATTGCAACATCACCAAAAGCACCCTTCTATACCAAAGCTGTGTAGGCTTCTGCGAGGCCTTGGGAACAGAGGAGGACAGCCCTGTATGCTTTACTGATTTATTAATAGAATTATTTCTATACTACAATATCATATTGGGGCAGTGTGCAACATTAAAACGTGAAGCACCACTCAGAACAGAACTTTCCAAACTGTGTGTCGTGACATGTTAGTGCAGGGGTCCCCAGACTATGGCCCATGGGCCTAGATGCGTCCTGAGGGGCTCATTTATCTGGCCCCCAGCAACCCCTGCCGCCCGCTACCACTGCCCGCTCTTACCGGCACGGCTGCCCACTTTTGGGTCAGCGCAGCACCAGAAATACCTTGTGTGCATGCGCAAGTGTCATTTCCAGTGCACTTCCAGGTCTGTGGAGGCCCGTGTGCACATGCACAAGCTATTTCCGGTGCTCCGTCGACCCGAAAGTGCGCCGGAAATAGCGTGTGGGCGCGCGCTCCCCCGCCCTCCGGCCCATCGCGCGGTCGGCACTGGAGGAAGCAGCCCAAGGTCCGGTAAGTCTGGGGACCCCTGTGTTAGTGTGCCAGCTGCAGTGTGAATACCCGGTACTTCCTGTGCTCCTTCCGGGGCTGCAAGGGGGTTAGTTTAACCTCTGGTTTAATAGTAAGACTGAATTACCGTGTCATGAAATGACGCACGTTTAAAAAGTGTGTCACCAACATGAAAAGTTTGCAAAGCTTTGATTTAGAACCATTACCACCATTAGTGACTGGCTTATCACAAAAATTCAACAGCTGCAAAGGCCTGCTTGAAAGAGACGCTTGAAAATCAAAAGTGAGGATGCCTGCCGAATCTCTGCTGGGACAGTGCTCTACTGCACATAGGACAAGCAGTGAGCTCTTTAACACAGCAAGGCCTCTGTAAGACAAGCCACAACTTACAGCGCTCACCCAGTGACTGAGCAGAGATAAAAGGGCTCGCGCGGGCCTTAAGATATCCTGTACCCAAGGTGTTCCAGGGCTTTGTATACTGACGAAAGAGCCTTGGACCTGGCCTAGGAGCAAGTGGGCAGCCAATGCAGGTGGTTAAAAAGAGGTACAGCGTGTTGCCCCCATTATCTGCTGCGTTCTGTGCCAGCTGGAGCTTCTGCATGAGGAGCAGCCCTACGGAGAGCGAACTGCAGTAATCCAGCCTTGATGTTACAAAGCCATGGGCTACAATGCCCAAGTTATCCCAGTCCAGATATGGTCATAGCTGGCACACCAGACAAAGCTTGTAAAAGGGGGAGTGCTTTGCCTGAAGGAGTTCCTGGGTTCAACCCCCAACATCTCCAGGTAGGGCTGGGAGAAACTCCATGTCTAAAACTCTGGAGAGCTGCTGCCAATCATTGTGGACCGTACTGAACAATATGGGCCAATGGACGTGGTATAAGGCAGCTTCCTATGTCCCAAAGAAACTCCTAGCCACATATGTCATTTGTGCCTCTAATGACAAATAAAAGATGGTCAAAGGCCTGGAAACAATGCCTTATGAGGAACGGCTTAGGGAGCTGGGTATGTTTAGCCTGGAGAAGAGAAGGTTAAGATATGATAGCCATGTTCAAATATATAAAAGGATGTCATATAGAGGAGGGAGAAAGGTTGTTTTCTGCTGCTCCAGAGAAGTGGACACGGGGCAATGGATTCAAACTACAAGAAAGAAGATTTCACCTAAACATTAGGAAGAACTTCCTGACAGTAAGAGCTGTTCGACAGTGGAATTTGCTGCCAAAGAGTGTGATGGGAGTCTCCTTCTTTGGAGGTCTTTAAGCAGAGGCTTGACAGCCATCTGTCAGGAATGCTTTGATGGTGTTTCCTGCTTGGCAGAGGGTTGGACTGGCCCTTGTGGTCTCTTCCAACTCTATGATTCTATGAAATATGTATGCAGAAGTACCCCCAAACTATGGATCTACTCCCAACCTTCAGCCCTCCAGATGTTTTGGACTACAATTCCCATCATCCTTGACCACTGGTCCTGTTAGCTAGGGATCATGCAAGTTGTAGGCCAAAGCATCTAGAGGGCCGCAGGTTGGGGATGCCTGATCTACTCCTTTGGAGGGCATGCAACCTTGTCCAGAACAGGCTGCTGGCCTATCCTCTTGACGCAAGAGCAGTGCTCAAAATTAGCCAGGCGCCAGGTGTGTTTTGTAACTGGTGCGGGTCCAATTGCAATCACATGGAGATCTCTGGACACCAGGTTGGCAACTGCGGGGAACAAAATGTCACTTAGAGGAGGATCTGAAATATTTCCCTTTAAACTTGAACTAGTTTTATTCCGGTTTGTTTAAATGTGTTGTAAACCGCTTTGAGATTTGTTCTTTAAAATATAAAACGATATAGTAATGGAATGGGTACTAATACTAATAAAATCCCATCGGGGGGCGGGTGGGGGGTGGCACCTAAACATTCCATTGTGGTGACCACAGTCTAGGTTTAAGCCGCCATCTGGTGATTAGATTATATACCTGAATTTCAAACACTCTGCAGCAGCCACTTACCTACGGAGTTCAAACCCAGTTTATTGGCCCTAATTGATTTTGAAGTTCACACAGTAGGGTCATTCCGTATCAAAATATTAAGAAAATTGGAAGATACAATGTAAAAAAAAAGGGGGGGATCACTTGATATGGAATGACTACCTGCACAGAAAAACAACCATACTAGATTTCTTCTTTGTCTTCTATGAACATACTGAAAAGAGACACTTGCATCACAAAAGGAAGCTAGGTGAAGACTTTGAATTTCAAAAAGGAAAGATACTGCCTTTGTGGGAGCTGCCTGTTCCAAACTGCCTCCGCCTAAGACAGATAACAGCAAAGAATGGAGCCACTGAATGAGTCATAGCACCCAGGAATTACCCAACTGACTTCCAAGATAGGGAGTTCCAAGTTCAAAATGGAGCATAACAGATAAAAATAAAGATAAAAAAGATAAAAATGGCTCCTTCCCAAAGACAAAACACAAAGAAGTTTTTAAAAGGTGGGCAGAGGGGGGGGAGCAACTTCAAAATGGCCCTGGAAAACACATTTTATAATGACCAACACATTTCTTATTCGGTCCTTATTCGGAGGCACAAGGAGGCAACACAGGAGATGTTGCCTTAATTGGAAAATTGCATAAGGCTTTTAGAAACATGCATTGGGCATTTTACTATTTAAAATATCCATTTCGCATCCAAGATCATAGGGTGTCGCCCGACACATGATGCTATACTTTCAACAGAGTTGAGGGCTGTAGGGAAAGGTTAGGGACAAAGATTCAGGATCCTGGCTACCATTTTTGGTAGGTACAGCTTTGCTGGATCATGCCAAGGATCCATAACACCCTGTGCACAACAGAAGCCAGACAGGTGTTTTAAGGGCAGCCGAAACAGGGCCATAGTTTATCACCATTGCTGGCAGCCTAGGTAATGGCATTAAGAGGTATGCTGCCTGGAAATTAATAATAACAGCAGCAGTAATTAAATGTACTGCCCACCCTTCACTAGCAACTCCCAGGGTGGGTTATAATTTAAAAACAGCTACAACAAATTAAAGCTGCAGGAATAGGGCAAGTCCTGAGAACACGCATCTCAGGTGTCAACAAGCAAAGGTTGACATCTTCTGCATTTGCCAAAAACTGCTTATTAGTCGTGCCAGATGCACTTCTATAGGTAGGAAATTCCACAATTCAAGGGCTGCCACAGAAAATGCAGCTTTTTGGTGGTGGTGGTGGGATCCACACACACACACCAAAATTCTGAAGGCGGTGGAACTACAAAGGGGGACCCCTCTGCTGATCTTAACACCCAAGAGGGTCCTCAACATTCCTGCTGCTCAAACACATACCTTGATAAATGCTGTATTCTTGAAAATTTTGAATGGGAAACCGGTCAACTTTAATTTCTTCACAACTCTTATGGACTTATCTAAGTCAAGCACAACTCCAGTGGCAGCTATCCGAAAATCAGGCTGAAATATAAAGCACAGAAACTTGCTTGTACTTGTTATACGATATCCAGGTGTGCGCATGTACGAACACACATGCGGGCAGACAGGGTGGGGCATGCACATGCATCAGAAAGTGCAGGTTTCAGGATGCTTATCTCCAGTTCTCATTTATTTTGCTCATGGGTCTATAAATTTTGCTTTGGCTTACTGCGTGTGTATGCATACCAGAGAAGCTGGAGGAGAGATGGGCCTCTCACATCGCACTTGGCTTCACACGACATACAGAAACAGTGAGACTCTCACATTGCTTCTGCTTAGTCTAAAACGCAGCAATGCAACAGGAGAAACTCCTCCCCTCTTTCCCCTCCCTTGACTAATGGAAACATTTCACCAAGGAACTTGCCCTAGCAAGCAGAAGCCGAGTACAGTGGACGCTCTGGTTGCGAACGCGATCCGTGCAGGGGGCACGTTTGCAACCCACAGCATCCGCAACCCGCAGCGGCGCATGCGCGGGTCACAATTTGGCACTTCTGCACATGTGCAAAGTGCGATTTAGCATTTCTGCACATGCACGAGTGCCGAAACCCGGAAGTAACCCGTTCTGGTACTTCTGGGTTTGGCGCGGATAGATATTGCCCCTCCTGCACACTTCACAAATAAATCCACCAACAGAATCATAGAATTGGAAGGGATCCCGAGGGTCATCTAGTCCAGCCCCCTGCAATGCACCCTAGGCCAACTATACACCGTTCGTGGTAAACACTTACTGTTGCTCCGCTCACTGATTGGATTGCCAGACATCCTGCTCCTTGTGGCGTGATAGGACCTAACAAACAAGATTGACCCAAAACTTCAGTGTATGGTTTAGCGGCCAATATCTTCTCTTAAAAAACTAGTGAGAGAAGTAAAACCCAGGGTAAACTAGGGAGTTAAAAGCAACTACAAAATGCCTCCTTTCAAAACTGAGGTCATGCTCTTAATATATAAACCCCCTGGCACAAGTAATAATCAAGGGAGCATGATTTAAGGTAAAGAAATATGAAGCTTTCTTGGACCTGGCTCTTAACACAATGGCCAGGTTCACATGTACCGGTAGCACTAAACCAGCCTTCCTCAACTTTGGGTTTGCATATAATGCTGGAATCCTGGCTCCCATCAGCCCTGATCATTGGCGATGCTGGCTGCAGATGATGTGAATTACAGCCCAACAATATACAGGGATCCAAGACTGGAAAAAAAACCATGCTAAGCCATGGCTTAGCACTATTATTATGAATTAAATTTGTTGTTGGCTCAAAGCTCGATGACTCACACGCTCCCCCTGCATGGCTGCCAGTATCTACTTATCTCAGTTTTTTTTATCAAGTTTCCCTTATCTTGGCTGACCATTGTGTGAACCAGGGATGATTTCTTATCCTACACCCAGGCTAGGTAAACAAGACATAATCCACATCTTGAAACAGCAAACCCTTTTTCCTGACTGTGGCTCAGTCCATCTCATTCTATCCCTGCAAATTTTATAAACGAGGCAGAGGTGCGGGTTTTGCATTTCCCCCTCTAATTCCACCGCTGCTCTTACATAAAGTTTCAAACAATTAATCTTCATCATAAGGTGGCTTTACCAGTGCTGTTCCTGAGGCTGGGAAGTTGCAGAGTTTGCTTTAGAGCTTGCTCTTACCCCAAAAAGTTGTCCCACAGTGCATATGCTGTGGTGTATACTTGAGTAGCCTGTGACGGCCATTATGGTCTTCGATGTAGTACATAGGGATCGTCTGAAATCTCCTCCAGCCCAATGAGAAAATGAGAGGATCGCGAGTCTTGAGTATTTTCTTGTACCAACGATGCTTCTTCAAGCGCATCTGAGGAAAACCAAGGGTGCTTCATCAAAAGCAAACTCCTACATTTATGCCAATAATTATCTCAGCAGTCCCTTATCCTGTCTTAGTACTGAGGCCACCGTGCACTATATAAAATGCAGTTAAGTGGTTCAGTGCTTGCTGTTTCGAGAACGCTTGGAAACAGAAAATGATAACAGGGATCAAGGAAACACATAGAATATTTCGCAACTTTCACCCTCAAAGAGCCTGATACAAAGGACCACTGAGTGGAAGGAAAGTATCTTGTTACCACTGTTCTACAAAGTCTTGCCTAAGAACTAGCCGTGAGCTGTGAATACCGTATATACGCGAGTATAAGCCGACGCAAATATAAGCCGAGGCACCTAATTTGACCACAAAAAACTGGGAAAACTTATTGACTTGCGCATAAGCCGAGGGTGGGAAATGCAGCAACTACTGGTAAATTTCAAAAATAAAAATAAATAAAATTACATTAATTGAGACATCAGTAGATTAAATGTTTTTGAATATTTATTTCAAAGAAAAACAGGGGCAAGGAGTTCCATAGGCTTGACTCTGCACCACAGGAATAAGCGTTTTCTTTTATTTGCCCCCTCCCCTCTTCCAACAGTTAGGCTTTCCTTTTTATTTCTTTGGTGTATTTTATGTCCAATATTTCCATCCCCCTACAACCTCTATCAATAAATGGGACTGATTCCTGAGTGTGAGGGGGTTTATTTTCAGGCCCTTTTCTTCCCTCCCCAAAGAACCCTCCCTTCCCAAACAGCCAAGCTGTGAATGGATCCAAAGGAAGATAAGAGTTGCAGAGCTCCTGTGACCTTGCCTCCTCCTGGGCTTTGCAGAGAGGAGGGGGGCAAGAGCCTCTGTTCCTTGACTTGGGGGTCCTCCCTGCACCCTCCCCTTCATCCCAGGGACCCCCTCTTCTCCCCAATGGACCCTTTGCAAGATGAGCAGAGACTCACTGGATTCAGGAGGCGCCAGGGATGAAGCACATGCAGAAGAGAGAGACAAAGGCCCCCTCCTCCTTTTGTAGGTGGGCTTGGTATTTCCTGACCTCTCTAGGAATCCCACTCAATCCTTTTTAACCCTTGGCAAGCCAGTGCCCCCAGCTTCTCTGATCCTGTCCTGTGCCTTTTGCAGGAAAGAGCTTCTCTCCACTTCTCTCCCCCCCCCCCAACTGACAGAGGGGGAAGCATTGTGCAGTGCTTCTCCGATCCTCCATTCTGTGCCTTTCTGCTGGTGAGTGGAGGCAGAGGCGTCTTTACCCTTCCAGCTTGTGTCTGGAGGCGCTAGGACCTCGCAGACAGCTGCAAACGCACGGGATGGGATCCTGCGGGACCGGAGGGATCGGGAGAAGAGGCGTCTCAGATCTCCATCCTGTGCATTTCCTGGTGGGGTGGGGGGGTGGGGAAGCGGAGAGAAACTCTTTCTCTCTGCTTTTCCTACCCAACCACCTCGCAGACAGCTGCAAACATACAGGACGGGATTGGAGAAGATGCCCCCGTCCTGCACATTTCCCGGTGGGGTGGGGGGAGGGAGAGGGAAGCGGAAAGAAGCTCTTTCTCTCTGCTTTTCCTTCCCCACCGCCCGCCTCACTTGCGCATAAGCCGAGGGCGACTTTTTCAGCCCCAAAAAATGGGCTGAAAAAGTCGGCTTATGCGCTAGTATATACGGTAATCTCTCACGAAGATCTTTAACATGAGGTGAAAAATAGCCCTTCTGTGAGCAGAAGAGACATTCCACACAAGGAAGGGCAGCCTTTTATGTTCTAGCTTAGACAAGGGTCGGCAGAAGGGAGATGCAGGCAAGGAATCTGGAGGCACACCGAAAGCCATCTAGGATGGCAAAAAATGAAGGATTTTTATGTAGCAGCAAACTGGAATGCCATTCATGTGAAAAAAATGGCTGGATATGATTCCCTGGAGGTAATAAGAGCAGCACTGCTCAAATAATCACTTTACGAGAGCTTCTTCCACACTCAGCTCAGTTGCTCCAGCAGTGCATAAGCGAGCAAGGAAAGATCAGCCCAGCCCCAAATGGGAATAAATGCTTTGTTCTGGACCTGATGGATGAATCTCCCCCCCCCCTCAACCTTCCCTCCACCCACTTTCCCTTGCAAATATTGCCTTTCTAGCTGGCAAGCCTGATGGCACGGCATCCCTCTCTCCTTGAGGTAAGCTGCATTGCGGGAGAATAATTATATGAAAAGTGGGATAAGCAAGTGCTGCAACCCTAAGCCAGAAATATGGGAGTGGGGAAATATGGTCACACAAAAGGTGATGAACTGTGACACAAAAGAATTCTGCACCATAGAGGAGAGTGTAGTGTTGTGACTGCATACCTGCACATATCCGACATTTCCTTCGGTGTTTCCCAGGCCACCCAGGATAATTGGATAGTGTGGGTCAAAATGCAGAACCAGCTCACATGGGACGTTCTCCAGTTCTATCCGTACATACATTCCGGGCCGGAATCCCTCATACTGAACTCTGGTCTCGTCGTCTTGATCTTCGAATTCAGCCCGGTTAAGCTGTGCGACAGAAGCAGTTCGGAGATCCGTTAAACTGACAGAAAAAAAATACTTGGAAACCAATAATGGTAATAATGAACATTTACATTATGAGCCTCCTGGTACAGGTTAATGAATTAAGGAAAATGCACACATTCTTTTCAAATTATAAAACATTGCTATCAAGCTGTATAATACTTGGTGCCTTGCAGCTGGAGCGCACTTGTTAGAGAGCTCAAACCATTTCACATACATGGTGTTATTTTTCTTATGATAAAGAAGGGCTGAAGCTGACATGCAGGGATTACCTAGTGAGTTGTGGAAGAAGGGGGAAATTCAAACCAGAGATACCCCGAACCGTATTTCAACCTTTTAACCATGTCTACTCAGAAGTAAGTCCGATCTAATTCAGTCTTGCAGTTCTAGCCACTAAGCCACAGAAGCTCCCTATCAGGTATGAAATTTATACCTGTGCCTGTTTCTGCATTTCCCCTTTTAGGTCATCAAAGTAGGTGGCATCTCCTTCGTCATACACAGCATCAAACATCCTCTTCAGCTTGCGTTTCTTATCCATGCGCTTCTTCTTTTCCTCTTCCTCTTCACCAGATTTGTCATCTTTCCCATTGTTATTCTCTTTCTCTTCTTCGCTTGATGCCTAATGGGGAAGGAGGGAGGAAGAGGGCTTTATTCTATGTGTTTGTTTTGTCCTCAGGGAACAAAATTACAAGTCATTTTAATACTGCAGCTTTTTGTTTTCAACTGACCTAAGGCCTAAGAAAGATCAAAATTTATGGCTTGTCCATTCATGTAATTAACTAGTGATCATCGAGAGCAAGGAGTCAAAACGGCAAAAAAAAAAAATGTTCAAACTCAATCTGTGCATCATTAACAGATAAGCATTATTGGGTTTATAGTGTCTGTGAAACCTTAAAAAAAATGCCACTGTAATCCCATTATGTGAGAATTTAAGCAGTTCTGACAAGAGCTGGAGATGAGCTACATGTTGCTGCATAGCACTCTAGTAAATGATGAAATCCTACAAAGTAAGGGGAAAGTTGTAGGGGAAAAGTTTTAGGCTCTGAACAGTTCAAAGGTAATTATGAGTCCCACCCAGAAGAAATGCAATGACACTCGTAAACTGCAAACAAAGAACAAATACACATCTGCTAACACTGAGGAAAAATATGCTGAATATTTTCAAATTCCCACGATCTGCATCATTTATTTGCTGAAGAATTTGGGTCTCCTTTGACAAGAGAATCTGTAACTTCCTAGCTTTGAACACCTGTTCAACAAATGAATCACAGTTAATTCTCTCAGACCTACCTCATCTCCTTGATCAGCTGCTTTGCCTTTGTGTACAATTCCTGTCTCAAGATCTTCAAAATCGCCGTATAATTCTTCTATAAAAAGTAGACATCAGAAAAATCATTAATATTTTCTGCCTTAGTTTCTCCTATACAATCAATCTTTCAGCTTGTTCATCGATAAATTTTATGCATGCATCTGAATGTTTTCATTCAAACACACTCAAACACACACACACACACACACACACACACCAAGCCCCCATGGTCCCTTCATTTGTGATATTTTCATAAAACATGAAAAACTGGCAGGTGGGAGGTGGTATATTTACATGGATTGATTATCTGCCCTTCCTGATAAAATCAGACTTGAGTTACAACACTACATAAATGTATGGGCTTTTTTGTACTCTGTCTTCTGTGTGCATACATTCAGTGTCTATATGAAGTCTTCCATCAAAACAAGGAGATGAGTGCACTGGCACTCAAATCTTCCAATAAAGGTAATCAGCCATTTCCAGAGCCCATTCCTGCTCCACAGATCTCCCAAACCCAGATACTAGTTTTCAATAATAATAATAATAATAATAATAATAATAATAATAATAATAATGTGTCCCTCCCGACAGTTCTCAGCATTGTCTCCACATGCAGAACTCCACCACCCACTGAAACCCATATTTTCATCAGCCCTTACCCACTAAAGCTGGCCCTGAAGCAGGTTCACCCATAGCTGCTCAGACCTTTCCTTCCAGCTATTAAGAGAACAACTAGCAAAGGAAAAGGCTCCAACTTACCATCCTCCTTCAACAGTTTAGCAGCATCTTTATCGGCTTCCCAGTTTCCAGTCACAAAACAGTCTCTGATACTGTCCATAACCTGCAGGCAGAGTAGCAAACTTGTTTTCTGCTGCAAACACACCTTAATTCTAGAACTGACCCACTGTAGCAGCAATTATTTTACCAGTTGCAACAATCTGAGCCGCCCATACAAAAACATTTTTTAGAATATTTCTAATCTATTGTTGTTTGCTGAACACAGTCAACGCACACATTTCTCAAGGAAGCCATGAAAGTTAAGATCTGGCCACTGTGTTTTCAAGAACAAAGAGCTATCAGGTACAGCAAAACTGGATACTCGTGAGGCATCAAATTATCTACAGTATCATGCCTTGAAGTGGCTTTCTTAGTCTATGCACCCTTCCACACAGAAACGACTACCTGCCCTAAAAACTATCCTTCCATATGACCAGCATACAGGTGAAACTCGAAAAATTAGAATATCGTGGAAAGGTTCATTTCTTTCAGTAATTCAACTTAAAAGGTGAAACTAATATACGAGATAGACTCATGACATGCAAAGCGAGATATGTCAAGCCTTTATTTGTTATAATTGTTATGATTATGGCTTACAGCTAATGAGAACCCCATATTAACAATTTCAACTTTGGGGTTTTCATCAGTTGTACGCCATAATCATCACAATTATAACAAATAAAGACTTGACATATCTCGCTTTGCATGTCATGAGTCTATATCATATATTAAACTCCAGTAGCAAATGAAAACAATTGCTTACATAAATGGACTTTTCCACGGTATTCTAATTTTTTGAGTTTCACCTGTAGACAAACATAAACCAAAAAAAGGCCTGCACAATTCAAATACCGCCACTCCTTCTTAACCATCCTCCCCAGACATTGCCAGTTTAGTTCCCTACTGATCTCCACCCTCCTGCTTGTTGCTTCTTTTCCTTTCCAAACTCCAGCTCCTCTTTTTTGCAAGTCTAATCCACAATTCTCAAAAATCTTCAAATTTGTGGGAGTGGTAAATTATGTTTCTACCATCACCACCACTTCTACTCCTCCCAACCTCCACTGATACCACCAGCAAGTGAGCATATACCGTGTGCACTGTCTTATTATGAATACAGTATCTGGGATATAAATCTAGCAAATAAGTCCTCCCTGTGCATCTGCCATCTAGAAGCTGCTTATCTTAATCCTCCCTCTATTAAATGTCTTGAACAGCTCGGACTGTGTGACGTGCACACCAACTGACCATCCCTCCATCATACTGCTCTAAGAATACAGTAAGCACTGAATCTCAAGTAGAAGCACCTCGTCTAAGTCCCAATCTTGTGGGGTTTCCACAGGGAATTTGGAGCAGTCAAGGGCATCGGCTTTTCGCTTCGATTCTTCGTTGGGACGGCTGATGCGGAACAAGCCTCCAAGCTCATTGTTTTCTTCATCTTCCTCCCCCTCATCCTCAGCCACTGAATAAAAATAGAAGTGCTTCACAGTTATACTTTGAAAGGAAGGCCTGGGAATGTTGCATCTTGTAATATTTCATTACTAGGGTGCAGGCTTAAGTACCATATTTTTTGCTCCATAGGGCGCACCGGACCTTGTTTTTAGAGGAGGAAACAAGAAAAAAAATATTTTTCTGGTTTTCCTCCTCTAAAAGCCCTGGTTTTTTTAAGGATCAGCTAAAAGTTTTGCAGCTTTTTTGGAAAGGGAAAAGCTGTTTTTTGAGGATCAGCTAAAAGTTTTGCAGCTTTTTTTGCAAAGGGGGAAAAGCAAAGAGGAAAAGCCCTGTTTTTAAGGGGTTCTACTCACATTTCTGAAAAATCTTAAGGAAAGGGAGCCATTTCTACAGTTCCAGACAGATAATCTTATCAGCCAATCACATGTCACTGGGGAAACAAACAACCTCCCTCTGCAGCACATTCAACAATGGAGGCCTGGGCAAGGGGACGGGGCAAAAGGGAGCCAGGACTTTTATCTCTCTCCCAATCTCTTGCTGATCAGCTGCTGAGCGGGGTCCTTTCAACACTCCCTTTTCTCTTTGTAAAATAAAAAGCATGATCTGGTTTTGGACCCTGGGCAATTCAGCTCCAGGGACCACCATTCGCTCCATAAGATGCACAGATATTTCCCCTTACTTTTAGGAGGAAAACAGTGTGTCTTATGGAGCGAAAAGTACGGTATTCAGGAGCAAGCATCCGCAAATCCATTCCCCAGGACTGAATGGGTCTTGTCTTCTGGTGAGAAGAATGTTCACTGACATAAATTCCCCCTCACCCACCCAAACACTCACTTGTCCAGTGGTTTAGGATGCATAGTGAAAATGTCTGCACAACTCAGAAACAGCCCCACTGCTCTTCCAGTCCTCTGCATATGCCAGAGAGCTTGAGAAAAAGGCAGGTTTTGTTTTTGCACGGTGAAAAACAAGTATCCTCTTAACTATTACAAAATGTATGATAACGATCTTGACACTTATTCTTTAAATTCCAAGTCTCTTCTCCTCTAAATATAGCAATATTATATCATAATTGTAAGGTCCTAGGATGGTTGCTCATGAGAAACCAGGCAAACTCCAGCCGTTTCTTTAGTAGTTTTATTGTGCATACTGTGTACAGTGCAGAGCTAAAAAGTTCATGTCTGTATCAACCATCTGCAGAATCCGGGAGTGGCCCCTTCCGGTTCTGACCCCAACATAAGAGTTTTGGTATACGAAATCTCCACCTCCCCTCTTTTCGTTTCATCCCTCTGCGCACTTAGAGCAATGGAAATAGCATGTCTCCCTCCTTGCCCGCTGAGCGAGAGGAGTGCAGGGTCTCTCCAACATCCCCAGAGCCTCGGCTCTCCAGCTCCTGAGCTGCCTGCCCCTCCCCACTGGAGACATCGCTGCTCCCTCCGCTGGAGGAGGAGGTGCTACTGGTCAGGTGGGGCTGAGGCTCTCTGTAGCATCCCGAGAGCCCTTCCACCACCCTGCGCTGGGCCGGGGACAGTTCCCTGACAATAATCAACACTTAATAATGTCATCTTAGTTGCTCTTCTTGCTTTTGTTATTAAGTTTATCCACCTCACTGGAATTATCTTCTGTCTTTTCCAACTACAGTGGTACCTCTGGTTACGAACTTAATTCATTCCGGAGGTCCGGTCTTAACATGAAACCATTCTTAACCTGAGGTGCCACTTTACCTAAAGGGGCCTCCCGCTGCAGCCGCGCCTCAATTTCTGTTGTCATCCTGAGGTAAAGTTCTTAAC
The DNA here is from genome assembly GCF_009819535.1 of Lacerta agilis. NCBI lineage: Eukaryota > Metazoa > Chordata > Lepidosauria > Squamata > Lacertidae > Lacerta > Lacerta agilis. The sequence goes on along the minus strand of NC_046316.1, from coordinate 17,043,925 downwards.
CCAAGGTACTACTTCCAGGTTAGCAGAGTCTGTAACCCGAGGTGTTTGTAACCCGAGGTGTTTGTAACCCAAGGTGCCACTGTATAGCTTACCAAGCTTCATAATTCCAATATGTGTTATTGTTTGCTGAAAAAGTAACCTGCCCTTAATCATCAGCGTGGTTGATATGCTACAAAATAGCCAATAACCTTTTAAGAAGTTCCAACTTGATTCCAACAATCTGATTTTGGGCCGAGCCAACTGCTGGGAAGCTGGTCAATTGTGTTGAAGGACACAGATTAGAAACCAGAAAGCCTATCAGGGACCACGCTTGGTTGCCTGGTTGCAAATAAATATTCTGGGACCAACCAGAGCAGCTTTCATAAGCTGGGAAAGAGCTGGAACTTTTCTTCTTTCATGCAGCCAATGTACCACAAATGATTAACATGTTATTATTTTTTTCTCTCCTTCCACAACCCATTCTGTTAGTCCCTTTTCTTAAACTGTATAAATGCAGTGTATTTATTATACCTGTTCCATAAATAAGTTTGCGAAGATTGGGAGCCGATTGTTGTTGCCTCAGAAATGCTTCAGCTGCCTTTTGAGTAATGCCTTCTTTCCACTTAAGCGCACCTGGGGGGGGGGACAACATGGTTTCTTTAACTGAGCAGATTCAATGCTCACTCAGATTCGCAACTGTCCATTCTACCACTAATATAAATAGTCCCTGCTGTCATTAATCTCCAAAAGATTATTTACTTTCTCCAGTTCCTATCTGAGTTCACTTTTTCTTAATCACATCTCACATGCATGGGGCTGGATCCAAACTGAGGCTTCAATCCTAACTACACTTAGCGGGGAGTTAGCCTTGTTGACTTCAATAGGACTTAGACTAAGTAGGTATGTAAATTAGTTGCCCACAGTTCACATTGTGATCATTGAGACTACACATTGTGATCACTGAGACTTAACAGCACAAACCCAACCATGTCTACTCAGAAGACATGAATGTAATGCCAAACATGCCAAAAGAGCAGTGTGTACATACCAACTGTATCTAGAGAAAAGTCAGATGCTTCTTTATACTCCTCTTCTTCTTTCAACAGACCTTCAACATCATCCTCGCTTTTGTCAGACTTTGATTCCTGTGTTTTAACTCCAGAACACTGCGGCTGGGAATCTTCCCCGTCAGATTCTTCCGTATCAGAATCTTCCATTGATTCTCCTTTGTCCTCCTCAGATGATTCTTCCATCTCAGATGCTGATGCTTCTTCTGCTGTCCCATTTCCAGAATCTGTAGCAGCAGCCACTTTTCTACACAGATTTCTACTATTTCTCTCCTCTTTGTCCATTTCACCACCTGCAGACCTATTCAATAAATCTGTGTTTCTGGCTGTAGATTCAGAATACGCAACTCTCTCCTCCTCGCTTCCTTGTCCATCTCCTTCTCCATCTTCCCCGTCCCCATCAAGGCCCATTTCTTCTTCCTCACCTGAACTTATCTCAAGATCGTCATCGCTATCGGCAAATGCTGGAAGTTCTGTTAGGGTTCCTTGTTTGGGTTCTTTTTTAAAACGCTTGGAAGATCTCAAGGCCAGCTCCTGATCTGGAAAATCTTCATCACTTTGTTGCCCGTCCCCATCCTCGTCATCACCGTCACTACCACTCTCAGACATTTCTTCATCTTCCTCCTCATCACTACCGCCATCTTCTTTTTCCTCATCTTCAAATAGTGCCTTCCGACGTACCCTCCCAGTATGTGGGTCAGTTTCCTTCTCTTCTTTAGGCATCTCAAACAGACTTCCAAAAGAAGCAAAAATCAAGTACTACGAACCATTCGAAAACAAACATACTGCAGAGAATATTTGGGGAGCTTCCAGGCCATCAGTCAAATTTGGTTTGTGAGGCTGTTTTTGGAAAGCCACACTCACCCGCTCTGTCGGGGGTGGCACAGGTAAGGATGGGGCTTCAAAGGAACAATTGGGAGCTTAACATCAAGTTCCTGATTGTTTCTCCACTGGAGCAAGGAAATGCCCCAATCACCCATCAGCTGGTGGGCACTAAGAATGCACCTTGCACAAGGAAGGGAAACCCTTTCTCCCTCCCAATGCTGCTCTTTGAAAACTTCCCAAATGGCGTTTCTCCACCTCCAGCATCGGGGTGGAAAGGAGAAATAGGGGGAGACTTCCGAAACAAAGGGCTGCCAATACCCTTGTGCTGCGGTTCTTACACATGGGGGTCCCATACAAAGGATTTTGATATTGCTTCCGGAGCCGTAAACGGTCGTCCCCCCACCCCACCCCGCAAAAAAAAAAACAAACCTTTTTGGACTCATCAAAATCTGCTTGCTACGATGACTAAAATAGCCAACAGTAATAAGTGAAATACTCTCTCAACTGCCCCCTTGGTAATCAAGGGTTATCAACTTACCCTTGGTTGTCAATGTCAGTCTCTAGTGGTTGGGAATCCATGAAGAGAGACACTTTGCTTGACGCCATTTTGGCATCAATAGTGGAGTGTGTAGAGATGAGGCTCTGGACTAGTTCATGGTTTGGTCTTGCTTCCTCCTGACAATCCAAAATTCTGTTAGCAACTGTTTTCTAAATATACTTATTTTGCTGTTTGCGTAAGTTAGCTGAGACCATAGTGGTACTTGTGCCAAGAGATTACACCCCATCAAGCAGGCTGGCGAGAGAAGTCTGCCAGGGGTACATACAACTGACTTCAGTACTGCACAAGAATTAACACTACATTACCAACTGCTAAAGAATCAAGCCAGGAGCGTGGACCCTCACCTCTTCTTCTTTATGTGTGTGACTTCCTCCAAGGTCGATATAAACCGCATCTTTATCATAAACTAAGCCCCCAACACCTGACAGTGGTGCATAAATCAGCTTCTCCTTCTCATTTAAGGAACGCTTCTTCTGGTGTTCAGGGAGCGCACATGGATCTGGCAGGAAACTGACATCACTCACTGTGAAATCCCCAACGCCTGGGTGAGAAGAAGCACAGAAGAAAATCAAAACAGTGTCCAAGTAGGAATTGCTAAAAATTAACCACGCATGCGGCGAAATGACCACAGTGATTTCACTGTGTTAATGGTCTTATGTCAATGAAGTACAGTATGGATGAGACTTCCTACCACATTTTTTATTTATTGGTAAGGTACAGGAATCTCATGAACTGGCAAAATGAGCCTAGCTGGCAAATGCCAATAATAATAATAATAATAATAATAATAATAATAATAATAATAATAATAATAATTTGTTATTTATACCCCGCCCATCTGGCCGGGTCTCCCCAGCCACTCTGGGCGGCCTCCAACAAATACCAAAATACAATACAAAGTCACAAATTAAAAACTTCCCTAAACAGGGCTGCCTTCAGGTATTTTCTAAATGACAGGTAGTTGTTTATCTCTCTGACCCCTGATGGGAGGGCGTTCCACAGGGCGGGCGCCACTACCGAGAAGGCCCCCTGCCTGGTTCCCTGTAGCTTTGCTTCTCGCAGTGAGGGAACCGCCAGAAGGCCCTCGGCGCTGGATCTCAGTGTCCGGGCTGAATGATGGGGGTGGAGACGCTCCTTCAGGTATACAGGACCGAGGCCATTTATGAACAAACCCCAATTTTTAAGTATTTATCTCCCATATTTGTATTTTACTTTTTCTGTATTTTCTATATTTACTTAAATAGCAAGTTGCAATACAACTTTACATGTGATATAGAATATTAATTAAAGTAACAGGCTGCTCAGTAAAAAATGTAAACAACTGCATAGGCCTGTAAGCATAAAAAAGTCTTCAAGAAACACCTGAAAGTCAAAAGCAAGGATGCGTGCCAAATCTCTTCTGGAGGCGAGTTTCACAGCAATGGACTGGCAACACTAAATGCCTGACTTCCGGTTCAACAGGTATTCCCAGCAAAGTGTGTACAGGATTATAGCCTCAGCCTTCCAATCTGCAATATGGGGGCAAAGTTTAAGCCCTAAAATATTGCTGATTGGAAGACAGCTATTTGCAGGAACATAGTCTTTTAAAAAGGGCTCCATGTACACTTCATTGGAACAATGCATGTGCAAATTGTATTATTCTTAATACAAGGCTGTCCTTTGTCAACCAGACACAGTGCAGCAAGAACTAAAAAATAAGAAGTGGTGGTATCCAACCTGGCATATGTATTTGACTTTTGTTTTTCAAGTGTGTTCCTCTTAAGTAACCATAAAGTGAAACCTTCCTGTCACACTTTGGATTAACTCTGATATCTTCTGGGTTTGTCAAGTCTTCCATCCTATAGAATATAAGGAAAGAGCCACAGTAAATAAATAAAAAGTCATTTACCAACACTGCGGAGTGTTAGGAGGGTAACAGGGGAAATGAGGGGTGTGTTGTATGGAATTACCTGTCTGCTAGGACGTAAGGATGAGATGTCTGCCACATAAGGGGACGGAATTTCATTACGGAAATAAAGCGCCCCAGGTTGTGGATTTCCTGTTTCTGATATTCTCCATGTACCATCCCAGAGAGATAGAACAATTTGGCACCCTAAATTGACAAATTAAGAGAATAATTCACAGAACAACTAAAGCAACACACTACACTTTACTGTTTCTCCAGCATGAGCGTGATTTCCTCTGAAAATAAACACAGAGTTGTGTACATGATACAGTTTTGCATAATAAGAAGAAAAAGCAGCTCAAGTATATTGACGGCGGAATTCAGCTTCCTGAGAACTTCAGGGAGAGCTATGTATTGGCCACAGTCTGTCATGCCAGATGACAATTTGTCATGCCAGATGACCAGATGAACAATGGCCAACTAAAGCAAAAAAATACACTTCTGAAGTCCCCCAGGAGGAGAAAGAGAAGCCCAACTGCATATCAAGCATGTTATGCTAACCTATGGGCATTATAACCAGCAGGATTGCCAACAAAACTGCATCCCCAAGTTGAATTGCAATCTCCTTACCCCCATAATGTTTCCGGACATCACTACATTGTGTGTTTCCCCACCTGTGCTCCATACATTTGGCCTCCACTCTCTGGAAAGCACAATTCATACAAACTGCAGCAAACAGTTATCTTGCCATGTTTTTCGGTGCACTGCAATCCTGTATTACTGGTAAGACTAAAATGCTATACAAAGAGTGCACCTACAGCGAAGTCATACAAGTACCAAAATCTGTACTGGGTTTGAAAACTCATTTGAACTGTGGAAAGCTCATTACACAACAATGTAGATATTCTCTTCCAGACTAAAATCCAAATCCAAATCTGTGACTTTAACCATGAGTGGATATGGAACAAAATAAAGGGAAAATTTTCAGGAAGGATCCAAAGGAAATTGTAACAGAAACACACTAAAGAGGTATAATGCAGCCTTCTAGTTTCACTGCCTACAACTCTAAATGTTTTACATTCAATTCACAGGTTGATCCATTGATGCAATATCATACCTGATAAACCTCTGTCCAGAATCTGTGTTTCAATCTCTTTTTAGTCTTCTTGAGCTGTTTGTTATTCTTGAAGGTATCCAAGTGCGTAAGAACACCCATAATTTTGGGGAAGCCATGTACCTGGCAAATGTTTAAAAATTCAAATGTTTCCATTTCAAATCCGAAGCTGGCATCAATGAGCATTAAAACCTGAGAAATAGAAAGAAAACTGTCAGGGGGGAAACATGTGGATCAGCAATGAGCTGGAAAATGTTAATGCTCAGTATAAATTAGATTCTCAATTGACTTCCCCCTCCCCCCAGAATATTACCAGCATATATTGAGAATTTAATAGAGAAGAATTTGTGATGATCCAACTATCAATAATGGGTCACCTGAATCAAATAAAGTGCATGTTGCATAGTAAACAACAACATTTTCCTCTTTCAAAGAAAATATGCTTAATCCAGTATATCAGTCCAATTTATTCACTAAATAGGACTTTTTTCTAAGCACACACATAGAATTGCAGTGTATAACTATTGTTTATAGAGCACAGCTCTGGAGAAATATACAGTTTGACTTATATCCATCTTGTAATTAGTGTATGATGTTTTCCCAAGTTTATAATTAGCATATGTTGTTTTATAACAAGAAAAGCTTGTCATATACTGATACAACTCACCAGATCGGCAACTTTAGCTAGATCAATCATTGTATTAATATCACATCCACACTCAATTATGGTAAGCCTACGCTTTTTACCTGTAAACAAAGGTGAAGAGCAAAACATGACAGATTTTAGTACTACCATTAAAAGCGTAACAATACTTTTCAGCTCATTGATTGAGAACATCAGATCACACTACCATGTGATGGTTTCCTGTCAAAATCAGATAGGCTAGCAGGGAAATTAAAGTGATTTTGGCTGATTTTAGTTTATTCAAATATTCTTATAGCACATATGATCATGTACAGCACACTATACTCCTCTAATTATGTCCTTGCTTTTCAGACAAATATGGACCACCTGTCCATCCATGATCATTGGATGCCCTGGCTCCAAGTACTTCTTCCCATCCAAAATGCAGCATGAGGCAAAGGGCCAATGGGGCCTTCTCTGTGGTGGCACCTCATTTGTGAACACTCCCCAAGAACACTCAACTAGTCTATCTTTCAGGCACTAGATAAAAGCTGTACCATTCTCTCAAGCTTCTAACTACAGTATAGATTTTTTATGTATGGTACGGTTCAGTCAAAGTAATGTACTTTAAAGCCACAATTATTTCAAAACAGAACTCAGTAAGCACTTCCATTTTCTTCCATGAAAATCAACAGTACTTAAAAACATCCAACTGTTAGTAGGTCTGAACTGAGGATTGTTTTAAACATAAACCAAACACACACATGTACATAAGCTTTTGTTTATGTGGATCAGTTCTTACCTGACACAATTGTTACAGGGCCCCGGATTTCAACTAACTTCTGCCTGGTGAAATTCTTAATAAGACATTTTATCAAGGTGCTCTTTCCAACTTTTGGAGGGCCAACCACAACCACAACCACAGGAGGAGGTTCTAATGGAGTGCGGTCAACCACTGGAATGTGATGTTTTTTCATCTTCAAATCCTGGGTCCTGTTTTTAAGAATAATGTTTACTGTAAGCTACAAAGTAGACAGGACAAGTGCCCTTCCACACAGAAAAACAAGAATAACACCAGTTGTTCAGACCAAAGATTCACCCACCCTCAAATTCCTCCCCCCATGCTGCATGTACCACAACAGCCTAGAATCCAAGGAAATTATCTCATGCCATCTAGTTACATCCATTCACATCAGAATTGCATTGAGTCTCATAAAATTACATGGAAATGAGAACTAAAACATCGGCTGCAACTCATGGACCTAGATGTGGACAGTTATCAGCTAGTTACTCAGCGTAATCATTCTCATAATATTATTGTGAGGCTAAAAAACTGATTTCCCTAAAGAACAGGATATAGATTAAGAAAAACCGCATCATACCAAAATGGAGAGAGCTCTATCATGTGAGTATATATGAAGACAGCTCAGAGTGTTATACAGTTACAAATTCTAAGCTGAAGAACACAACCTGAAGCTGAAAACGCTAAATGTAAGAATAAAGCATTCTAACAGGTAGGAGCAAACCAGTATGCTAACAAAGTCTAGCAGTTCCATACCTGTGGAAAGTTCTGGCCATCTTGACTGCAGATTGGACTGCAAAGGCCTTTGGGTTTCTTTTCCGGGCATCCTCCTCATCTTCAAGCCCTAAATCTTTCAAATGACGCTTCTTTTTCTTGCCAGCCTTTGGCCCACTGTGTCTCTTGCGGTGATGTTTCTTATCGTTTTCCTCCATCGCTTTTCTTGGTGTTCAAACTATCACTCAGGGCAAAATACCTGTTTTTACCAACGTAATGTTAAGATAAACAAACAAATGTACTATATATAATATGCATCATTCAGTGGGTAAGAAGTGAAGGTGCTTCAACAACTGACCTTATTCCCAACCTTCAGTAGCTGGCGACTGACACAGTTTTCCCTTTGTATATCCACTTGGGTGGAATAAAAGTGGAGAATGTTTGCTCACTTTGGCTAGTAAAATACTAGCTTCCACACTAAGTGTGGTCTAAACACCACTACCCATGTTTACTTGGAATTAAATCCCACTGCACTCATCAGGGGAGGTTAGCTCCAAACCCATGTTCAAGGCCTTGCTACTGCCATATAAAACCATAACTTGAGCCAAGTAGTCTGCTTCCCCTTATATTGCCCCCCCCCTTATGTGCTTCCAACCAATCATTAAGTTCTTCAGGAAGCAGCATTGCTAGCTGTACTACAATCAGTGGTCTGCCACTTTATAATATCTAGGAAGCCTTCTGGGTAGGGACAGCCTCCCTCTGGAACACCCTCCCAAATGCAATTAGGGAAGGGGAAACAGGACTTAAGAAACCTCTGCAAACCGTACCTTTTTATGCAAGAGTCCCCGAGATTATCAAAACAAAATAGAAAATTCTTTTCAGTAGCACCTTAGAGACCAACTGTGTTTGTTCTTGGTATGAGCTTTCGTGTGCATGCACACGAAAGCTCATACCAAGAACAAACACAGTTGGTCTCTAAGGTGCTACTGAAAAGAATTTTCTATTTTGTTTCGACTATGGCAGACCAACACGGCTACCCACCTGTAACCGAGATTATCAAGTTTTACTACAATGTTTTTAATTTAAAAAATAATAATCTTGGGATAGTACTTATATCTTGGTTAAAGCATCTTATATAAACCAGGGATTGTGTGTATTAAACAGCATAATGAACAATCGCAGGTAAACAGAACCCCATGTGCTCAAGAAACATTCCCCACTGACAGCTACTCTTTTGCCAGCTGGAAAGCGGAGATGAAACCTGAAGGATGGCAAATCTAGCAGCACCACGCAGCTCAGATTTCTAGCCAGCATCGATTCAACACCTCTTCCCGGAAGACAAAATAGGGGCAGCAGTACTTTTATTTAATGAACAGTGCGGGGAAGCAAGAGGCCAGAAACTCGCAAGCCTCTGAAGAGGTGCTCCGTTCGGGAGCGGCAATGGTTTTCTTAGCCTAACACGTGGATGGACGCTTTGCTCGCCATCCCGGATATGATCCGCGATTTTGAATAATCTGCCTAAGAAGTACTTCTCCTACCATTCCTAGGAAGCGCCTATCTTACGGCTTATGGTTCGGAGAAATCGCTTCTACCGCGAGGGGGGGGGGTAGAAGGATCTCCCGGACAACCGCACTAACTCCCGGGACAGAAAACACCGAGCTCGGCTTACCAGACGGCTCCTTCCTCCTCATAGGCAGCCCAGACGGAAGCAGCGTGCGGTTGCCGGTGCTCACTTCTCCCGGCTCCTCCAGGAAACAACGGCGCGCGACCATTTGTTCCGGCGTGACGGGGAGCTGGGAGAGAGAGGGAAGGAAGACAATGCCTGAGGCACCGGAGGAGGGGGGCGGCGGAAACTATAGCAGCCGGGATATTTGAAGCGGGTCGGCGGTTGGTGCTCAGGTTACCCCCGAGGAGTGTTATGCATAGCTGTCAACTTTTCCCTTTTTTAAAGGGAAATTCCCTTATTCCAAATAGGATTCCTCGCAAGAAAAGGGAAAAGTTTACAGCTATGGTGTTATGTACAAGGGATTTTTTGGTGTTAGGAGTCCAAACCAGCCTCAGCCCTTCCCTAAGCAAATAGAAAGCATTTCAGACGCAGCTATAGGGTGGGTCAGTGCCGGATTTACGTTTAAGGTAAACAAGCTACAGCTTAGGGCCCCACTCTCTTGCGGGGCCCCCAAAAAATTAAAGAGAAAAAAACTGGATGTACATTCCCGAAATGTAAGATAAAAAAAACAAATAAAATAAAAAACCTACACACAGCAACAGTGTTTTGTGTTGTGTAGGCTTCTACGATGTAAGTAATGGGCCCCGCCTGCTAGCCTGCTCCCTAAAATATCACTGGTTTGCTCATTTATATAGGGTGCCTACATTCTAGCATATTTTGTTATGTGCAAATGGATTTAGATACCTATTGGGTCCACAAATTACCATATAGCATATATTCAACAGAAAAAAACAGAGACAATTTGTTGTTGACAAAGCTGGACATACAAAGGGCCCCATTACCTTCAGTAGCTTAGGGTCTCAACAAACGTCCCAGCACCACTTTTCCCTGTCAGAACAGGGACAAAAGACTACGTTGTTGTTGTTATTCATCACTTATTAATTTTGTCAGCCCAAAGCCATTACAAAAGATAAAACGCAGAAGACAAAATCAAGACGGAATAAAATGCGTTATGGGGATAAAATAATCATTGAAACCAGACATTCTGTTTGCTTCCCAGGAGAATGTAACTTGCCGTCTCCACAGTCGTTTCTCCTCAAAGTTGCTGCTCTTTGGCAAAACAGGCCAATTTTTCAGAGGTGTCCGGGAGGGCAAGTTATTGGAATACCCAATCGATCTCCCCACTGGGAGTTTTAAATAATTGAACAAGGCTGCTCGAGTCCTCAAATAGATGGGGCAAACCAGCAAGAGTGGGGCAGGGCCAGTCCAAGACATTTTCGCACCTGAGGCAGACACCAAAATGGCACCTCCCCCCCCCCAGGAAGATTTACATCAGGAATAAGGCGGTGTATCCTGTCACCTGGCAGTTGCCTCACTTCATGGGTGAGCTGGCACTGTAGAGGGGTAAGCCCCCAGACACACCACATGTGCCTCTGCTCGTGGGATCCCACAACAGTGTCCTTCAACTATGGCAAAATGCATTGACTGGAGCCGCAGGGCGGTGAAGCCTTGAAAGCTAGGAACTGACACTTGTGGGACAATGCTTTGGTGGAATATAAATGCAATAAATAATAGTAATTTCAAAGAGTGGAGGGTACAGGTGCACCCTGCCACCCTGTACTCCTGTGCACTCCAAAGACCACTATGTGGTTCCTAATTAAGGTTCACTGGAGCCCTGAACAGGAACACCACAACTTTCTGTTGGCAGTCACTACTTGTCTCAGTCTTTCCCAAGCTGGTGCCCTCCATATGTTTTGGACTGCAGCTCACATCAGCCGCAGCCCGCAAACCTGTTGTAGTCCATTTGAAGGGCACCAGCTTGGGAGAAGGCCAATTATAAGAAGCTGGTTTTTGTTTTAAAATCTGGTGTACAGGCTTTTCTAAAATGTAAAGTTGTCACTTTTTAACCTTGACAAGTTGTGGACATGCCAAGGAGTCACATCAGGAGGCTGGTTTTGATCAAGTTATGATTATGAAGATTCTAATTTAATGCATTTGAGCAAAAATACCCTTCTGCAATCCTTAAACAACCTGCAAGGTATATCAACGTTATCTCAGTTGCAAAGGGCAGGGGGGCAGGGGGTCTTGCTCAAGGCCACCTACAGCTTACACCCCAGTCTTATCTTTGGCTGTGTACACATTACCATTTACTGTGGCTCCACATTCACTCGTCAGTTAAGCTGAGGTGTGTACATTTGAGACAGTTGTTGCACTTGAGCAGATGACAGCTTTGTGGATAGGAGTTGCAGGCAAGGGAAGACCAAACAGGTAATTCACATCAGATGAAGACATCCCAAACCCTTATCTGGTTTGTACAATAATGTGCTAAAATGATGTGAAACACAGCAATGGGGGGGGGGTGACCTCAATGTGTTTTAATCCACTAATATCTACATAGCCTGTGTCTTATGGGGTTTACTCAGTGTGACATTAGTGAGCTTTTAGCAGACATGAGAATTGAACCGTGGACTTCCTGTGTCATAGCTGTTTTAAATAAGAACTTGGAAACAAAGGTAATAATTGATTAATGGTCATACCATGATATTCTTCACAGCAATTTTCTTTTCAAAGTAGGTCTGACAAAATAATGCAGGTATTATAGAATCATAGAAGTTTGAAGGTACCATGAGAGCCATCTCTTCCAACCCCCTGCAATGCTAGAATACTATTGTTTTTCTACAAACAACAAATGGGTAGTTTAAAAAGACCCTACCATCAGAAACCATTTCCTGAAAACACACTAATTGAAGAATGTTGGGACGCAACAAGAATCATAAACCAAACAAACAACAAACTCTGTAATATTATTTCCTTGTGGTCTCAAAATATGAGCAACCCATAAAAATCAAGAACAGGTGACAACCCTATCATTAAAATTTACAGTGCAATCCTTATTATTATTAACTCTTTATTAAACAATCAACATTAACTTACATAACAGTACACAACAATACAATATTTACATCACACACTACATCCTTACAATCTACAACTGCGTTACAAAGAAAGAGGGAAAAGGAAAATAAAGAAAAAGGAAAAGATAAAAAAAATTAAGAGTAATTAAAATATACTTCCAATTACTGTATTCTCATTGTACTATTTCTCATTTTGTTATTTATCCCACAGTGCCTTATTGTTGTTCTGTCTTCCAAAATCTTATCAAAAATTTATATTGTTTATCACCTTTATATTACAAGAGTCACTCAAGATCTGCCACGAGGTTTTGTTATCACAATAATTTTTCAAATATTCTTTAAATACTACCCATTCTTTATTGATCTTCTGCATCGGGCATCCTCTAACGCCCTGTCATCCTTGCCAATTGTAAGTATTCTACCATTTTAATCTGCCATTCGATTTTTGTGGGGGTCTTTTTACTTTTCCATTTCTTCGCCACCAGGATCCTGGCTGCTGTTGTTGCATACATGAAGAGTGGTCTGCTATTTTTTAAATTTCTGTTGACTTTATTTGTAATAGGAAGGCTTCTGGTCTCTTTGTAAATGGGAATTTTAGTATCTTCTTTAATTCATTATACTGTATGATGTCCCAAAACCCTCTTCCCACCACATATGCATATACGAACCTTTACCTTTTTTGCATCTCCAGCACACTTCTGATCTATTTTTATACAGTTTGGCCAATTTGGCCGGGGTAAGGTGCCATCTGTACAGTATTTCATTTTCATGATGTTTTCTCTAAGATTATAGCACGCTGTAAACTTAATGTCCACCTTCCATAATTTCTCCCACTGGTTCATGTGAATATTATATCCAAGGTCTTGGGCCCAACCCCTTTCACTTTTTCTTCTTTTACCTCCCACTCAAGAAGTAGATTGTACATTTTTGAAATATACTTTCCTTTGGATTTGATTAGTTCTTTTTCCAAACCTGAAATCTTATTTTCAAGTCCTTTTTTATCTATACTTAATCTTTCATTTAATTGAAAATAACCAATGCATCAGATACAACCTAATTTCTTCAAATGATTTTATCCTTTTCAAGAATTGGTTTAAGGAGAGCTCTAAAGATTTTTGGTCTATATTGTAAGTCTAATTCCCTTACAATAAACCATGTTAAATCTAAAGTTCTAATTTTCTCAAATAGCCGAAGAACATATAATTGGAAAATAGATGGGATAACCATTGAGCAGGTTTTTAAATTTCAGTATTTGGGTGTTTATTTACAGTATAATATGGGCTGGAAAACACATGTTACTTATACATCAAACAGAGCCAAGGCCTCTGCCTTTGCGCTTCTCCGCTTTTTCTTTTTAGATGGGGCATTCCACGTTCCATCTGCGCTAAAGGTTTTCAATGCTAAAGTGATTGCAACATTGGCGTACGCGATTCCTCTATGGGGACCCTTTGTTAACCTAACCCTTCTGGAAACAATCCAAAATCAGTTTTTGAGAAGGTTGTTAAAATTACCCAGATGCGTAAGCAATTCAGCTATACGACTAGAATTAAATGTACCATCACTAGGAACCATTTTATGGAAACGTATTTTAAGCTACTGGCTATCATTGTGGCATAGACTTCCTAATCTCCACCTGATCCAATGTCTTTGGAGAGATGGCTTCTCTAGTCCTTGGTTGAAAGCTATACATAATAAACTTGTGGACATTGGGTTATCCCCATCCGATCTCCTGGAACTGGACTTAGTCTCAGCCAAAAGAGCTTTTTCTCAAAAGTTAGAGGAGACTGATTTTCAGCTTACCTCTCTGACAAGTCACGGAACTTGCTCACCATCTAACTTAGGCCTATTACCACCAAAGAAACTACCACACTACTTAAGCAATCTCTCTGTTGTGAGGTATAGGTATGCCTTCTTAAAAGCCAGATTTAATGTTTTCCCATCAAATGTTTTGAGCAATAGACTTTCCAATGGTCAAATCTCCCTCCTTTGCGACTGTAATACTGGTTCCATAGAATCCTTACAGCATATATTTTTTTGCTGTCCATTTCATTCGGCAGCTCGGTCCAAATTTTTGGTTCCACTTTTGAAGAAAACCCAAGATGGAACTCAGGATGCTAAATTAATCTACTTATTAAATGATGAGGAACCAAATAGAACCCATATGGTTGCTAGGTTTTTGACTAACGTGCTATTTACAAAGAAGAGGAATGGTTCTCTTCAGATTTATGACAATGCAGAAAATAATTAAGACCTATTATTGGGGCGATAAAATAGCTGATAAATTAATTTTTAACAGATTTTTATTTTTATTTTAATTTTAAAAAACTAGTTCAGTTGGACTACTCAGATCTCAGTGTGATTTAGATGGAAGGGTGCAAATGGGTTGTTTTAAAATTGTTTTCGTACTGTATTGTTTAAGTTTGTTAAACTGTTTTACTCTGTGTGTATTATGATGAATGTGTTTTATGATGTGATATGGGCCACATGGCCGAAATAAACCTACCTACCTACCTACCTTCAAACTTTTTCAGCGTCAATTTGTTATTGTTTTCTTCTAATATTCTATATGTTGGCCAGTCTCCTTTCATATTTTTCTTTTTTACTGCCATGGCTTCTGCCGGTGAGGTCCACCAGGTGGTCTTAGGTTCTAGTATTCCTTTATATTTTCTCCCATATTTTATAAAGGGACTTTCTCACTATGAAAAAACCTGTGTACCTTCACCTTTTCATAGACTAAATATGCGTGCCACAGAAATAAAATCCACTGAATTAAATGGGACTTACTCCACAGTGTGCTTAGGATTGTAGTCTAAATTTTAAAAAATGAAATAAAAAAAAAGCTTTCCTTGCAGTTGTGGCTGTGAATGCGTATTTTATTCAGTTGTATTTTATCCTTTTCTGATACTCTCCAAACAGCTCTGAGACTTTGGTAATCATCCAATTTTGGTTAACCTGTTGAGAGGAGAGGATTGATCACATCAGGTCAATTACCTACTTAGTTCAATCTGTTATAAAACAAGAGTGACTACAAAACTAAAAGCCTCTCTTCTATCTGTGATGCATTGGTGACACTTTCCTCTCACTGCCCATTAACCTAAAAACACCTTCTCATGAGTAACAGGCCATATAACAGATATGTGGACAAGAGGGACCAGGCGCTGTGGCAGAGCCAGATCCCAACTTTATTCCCATATCTAGTTTAACATAATTATTACAGGAGCTAATAATGTCAGTACAACATGAGGGGCTAATTCACCTACTCATCTTCTAAAGTAATACCTGTATATGCCATCAATTGCCAACAGTGACCTAGCCGGTCTATGCAAAAGAACGAATGGGCACAAATATGAAATGGCACTATAGAAAAGCCAATGAGGGAACATTTCAGCTTCTCAGAATGCTCTGTCACTGACCTTAAGGTGTTCATTATTGAATGAAGTGACCTCAAACCATGAGACCATTGTATTACAATGCACAAGTTCTATTATTTGCTGGTGGAATCCATACAATAGATGTTGGGTTTACGTTTTTTAAAATCACACGAGATGTGCTAAAAACTGGCTTACCAGTGCAAGGATGTCTGTGTTATCAACTACTGTTTTTGGTGCACCATTACAGTTAAAAAGGTCATTATCCTCAACTGTATATTTCAGCATTTAGTTTCCCCCTGATCTCTTTTTACAAGCTCCCCACCAATTGTGTCCCTGCAACTCAGGACAATACTTTGTGCATCCAATGAAGTGAATTATATTGCGTGTGTCATAATAAAATGGTTAATCTTTCAGGTGCTACAAGACTTGTGCTGGTTTTTCAGAATTGAAAAGATTCCCCCTGCACCAATTTTACAATGATTGCTTATGGATTGAAATGGTAATCTGAAGAAGTCATTGTGAATTGGGTACTAACTTCTGTCCTAGATGTTACAGCCTCATATGAATGGCATTTCATGACTACAGGCTACAGCATCTTTTTGTGCTTAAATAAAAAAGAAACCCTGGTCTCCCTCACCCCCTGCTTTGTGAAACACCTTGTCTGGTGAAGAGTTCTAGAGAGCTTGCATACTTGTGTGTCATTCTTCTTGGTGTCAATAAACACATTACCCTACTGTGGATTGTGGAGTTATTGTTGTTTTCTAATGGCCCAGCATGGCTACTTTTGCTTTTAATGAGCTTATTAACAATGGATAGAGTACTCTTCCCCTCCAAGAGAGAAAGCAGCTTGCTTTTTTTTTTTAAGGGATGAGGGACATACAGAATCATTATAGACTGAGTGCATCTTCTGAAGGCAAGGATATGGTTGGTTTTTTAATTGCATGCATTAGATGCTTGTTTTTATTTCTTTAACTCCAAATGATTCTGGAAGAAGATCTGGTAGTTGGCAACTAAAGAACTACTTGTAGCTATTTTATTCACACATCTCTCATATCACATCTAATTTGTGCATATGTGACCACCTTTCTGTATATGAGGTCTGTTTAGGATAATGCCAGGTTTCCCAAGAAATGCCAGGTTTTCCAAGCATCCTGCTTCACTCAGTGGCCAAGCATATCACTATGCAATACCAAAAGCAGAACACAGGTCAGGTGAGTAGCCTTTCCCCCTGCTCTTTCCCAGCAATTGATATGCCTCTGATAGCATATATCCATACCGATTAGCATCCACTGATAGTCTTAGCATTCATGAATTTGCCTAATCTCTTGAGAAAGCCATCTAGGTTGGCAGCCGTAATCACATCTTGTGACAATCATTCCAGGGCTGTGCTTGCACACACACACAAACACTAAGGTATGAACCTAGATCAGCCCTATCCCAACCTAGGTCACACCCAACCCAGATCTGGCCATATATCAGGTTAGGACTAATGTGGTAGGACAGGGTAGGACAAATCCACTAGATTCAGTTTGATCTGCCAAATCTAGTGCCCAGCCCCATTAAATTCCATAGTGCAGAAATATAATGGGACTGGGCAAGTGAGGTTTTATGGCATGGATTTGTAATATATTCCAACCCTAAAGCCTATATCTTGGTGAATGGAGTAAATTCAGACTCATTCAGATTATGTAGAGGTACTCAACAGAGATGTCCTCTGTCTCCACTGCTGTTCACACTTTCCACTGACCCATTAGCAGAACCATTTAGATCTGAATGTATAATCAAATGAACAGGGAACATAATGATATACCAATAATGTAGCATTATTTGTGAAAACCCTTGAAAAAACCATTTCGTAGATTTTTTTACTCTTGGGCTCAGTTGTTTCAGCGTTTTTGCTGGGGTGCATATTGCAGCTGTTGTTGCTTTTGGGGTTTTTTTTTGTATTAGGCACAATCTAGTTCAAAGGAAACCCTCCTATAAAGGCTTCATTGAAGGCAGTAGAGCACAAACGGGGGGGGGGGGTTTAAAAGCAAGAAAATGAAATAAAGTGTTCAAAATATCCCCCCCCATGTTGCAGGCTAAAACACACACAAGTTAAACTTATATGTCTTTAAAGCTTTGGAGAGCAACTTAACACACTCATGGTAGAAAAACCAATTAAACCTTGTATCTCCATCTCAAACTTCCGTTTTTTAAAAAATGGAAGACTCATTAATGGAAACCAAACTTATTAACACAGAAAAGTGCTACTAAATCTACTTATACCAGGAACTACAAATATACTTTTGCATACAAAGTAAACACAGCAAATTGCCACCTACTCTAGCCTCAGATACAGAGACTTAAAAAGGAAAGGAAAGGGACAGAAAGCCATTGGTACATTAAAATGTGTCTCAGGAATATTCAGCCATTAGAAGACCTGACCTTTTATCTCTAGAACCATATGTGCAGTACAACTGACTTTTTTCTATGGAAAAATTAAGCCCATGTTTATATGCTAGCACACAGGAAAGTGAATGCTTCAGTAAATTGAAAGTTAAATGAAGACTCCAGACAAGCTATTAAAAGAACAAACTTTATTCAAAACATTCAAGTAATACATTAAAAGGCATTAAAAGAGGGAGCTTGTAAAATATGTACAGTACCAGATAGCAAGGAAGGAGTTGGGATGCTAATCTGGAAATGGATTTCTTTGATGTCTATTTTTGGTATTTTTCAAGCAGCATTTGCATAGGATGGAGTAAGACTCCTGGGCAGCTTATTTTGTTGCATAAACTTTAATGCTACAGGTTCTCATCCTAAATCTTTGCCCTGAAACCAATTCTCTTGGGCAGTCTGGCTGTTTTGTTCCGAAACCTGACTTAAAGAGAAGAACTGAGAGCCCGATACACTTCCATAAACATCCTGCATTTGTACAGGATTGGCAGCTGGATTGCTCCCCATTGCAGACCAGTGTGTATAACTACTTGATGCAATGGAGAAGTTAGCAGCCGATTCGGGTGGAGGCTGCCTCACCATCTCTGCACTATAATATGGAACTGGGCAGTTGCTTGCCTGCGAAGTTTCGAAACAGCCAGTCCCACCAATGGCAGCTTGCTGATGATGAACCGGGTCCAGTCCCTGGGAACTCTGCTGCTGCAGGGCATAGAGGTGCTCCCCTATTTGAGTGTTGTTCTGCCAGAAGCCTCCTCCTCTATAGGTTTCGGAATAATTAAAGTTCTGTGGCTGGTAATATTGTTGCATGTGAATATTTTGGCAGCTTCCTGGACTGCTTCTTGGGCTGCTGTCCAAGCTGCTTCTTGCACTGGTTCTCTCACTGCGGCTACAAGGAGCTGCAGCAGGGTTCCCGATCCTAATCTTGGTACCAATCCTCTTTGGTGTTCTGGCTCTTCTATTTTGAAACCAGACCTGAACAGAAGAGAAGGAGAGAACCAAATGCCCATTATTTCCAAATTGGTAGGCTGTGATTTCACTTGGTCGGTACAACAACCAAGCAAAGATTACTGTATGACAGTGGGAGAAACTACGTTAACTTGTTTTGTGTTGTGTGAAAGGCATATAGGCATTATGTTCAGTGAATATAGAAGAAATTGTTACCATGAATATGTATTTTGGATCCAACAGAGAGAATTACATTTAATAAATGGCAATTATGATTAAAACCCAGAATCTGCATCAAATGTTGCAAATGAATGTGTGCTGTGCATGAATTTACTGGGAAGGAAAATGAAATGATTTCTGAACAAGTATGGGCACAGTTTCTTCCTAAATTTGAAATGGAGGGAGCACAACCCACCTACCCTTCACAAAAAGCCTTTACATCCACGATACACCCCGTCCCCCAGTATGTGCGGTTTAGGGAAGCCCTAATCCATCCCGATTCTTACGTGCACTCGATCCTCTTCGATCCCGATGCGCCTTGCCAACGCCTCCCTAGCCTCATATCCCGGGTACGGGTTTTCTTCAAAGGATTTTTTTAGAAGCTCGACGTGAGATGGACTAAAAACCGTCCTTTTTCTTCTTTCTCCACCGACTTTGGGGTAGCTTCCACCTGGAAAAGGAAATAGAGGCAAATCTGAAGGAAGCGCTCATCTTAAACTGAAGCGACGGCTGCTGATCTTCCTCCCGTAACGAAATAAAAAAATATTTTCCATTAGCATTTTCCTCCCGACGTGGAAAGCTCAGGGCTGCATCGGCTGCCCTTCCCCGTAACAAAATAAAAAATAAAAAAATACTTTCCCATAGCACCTTAGAGATCAACTATGCACACATGCCCACGAAAGCTCATACCAATAACCAACCTGGTTGGTCTATAAGGTGCTACTGGAAGGATTTTTTGTTGTTGTAGTCCAGGGGAAGTGCCGGCGAATTTATTTTTGTTTTTTTATTTTGTTTCGACTACGGCAGACCAACACGGCTACCAACTTGTCACTTCCCCGACTTCTCTTAGTTTACACTGCGTAAAACGACCACCGGTTCCAAACGCTTCAGTGCCAATTCTTACAACCGCCTAGCTGGAAACCCACCCGGATGAGCGCAGAAGGGCAAGCCCGTCGCTTTTTACAGGAAGGCTTTTGTACCGGGCATAGAAAACACGCACTTTGTGACCTTTAAATAAACCTCCCGTTGCTGTGAACAAGGCTTGAATGAAAACAAGCCAAAGAGTAAAAATTTAGCTCTTATTTCGACGCCTGCCATCCTTTGTCGCAACTGATCCTAACCACGTTTATTGGGAAATTTAATCCCGTTTATTTGAAAGGCATTTAACATTCAGAAAGTGTGTACGTAGCTGCTTCATGCAATAAAAAGTAGTAAATACTTCATGCTTAGAAGTAAAGATGTGCAAACCAATCTCGCGAAATGTATGAGCGCCCCTGTAATCCCTCCCCGGCTCCCACAAATGGGTCTTTGAAAGCCTTCCCCACATCCTGATCCTGACCCAGAAACAGAAACAACCTTCATTTATAAAAACCGTCCGTTTATGTAACCCTGAATTTATATCAATCATTTAAGCAATATTTTTTTTAAGACAAGTGAACTAAAAAAAATCCTTAATTCTTACCTCGGCTGGTAGTTTTCATCTTGCAAAAGCGCTGCGTCTCTCTCTTCCAACAAAGCTGTTTTTTGCTTCCAAGAAGTAGGCTACCCTTGCACTTCAAGGTATTTTTCAGGTGTTCAGCACCTTTCTAGCCCCTCCTGGCTGCCAATTGGCCGGCGCGTTTCCCTTCGATAAGAAGCGCTCCAATGGGGATGCGGCTTTTGGGGAGGAGGGAGTTTCAAATTCACTTTTCAAGCGCTGCTTGACCAATCTATATTGGCTGGAGCGCACCCTTCCTTTAGCACCACCCCTTAGCAAAATTTGAAAATAGACCCATATTTGAAAATAGGTAAACATGATAAATGGAAAAAATACGAGAGAGAGACACGTTGTACATACTTTGTAAATCAAGAAATCTTTAATAAAAAGATTATTAAATAAAATAATCTACAGGCATAAATAAAATAATCTACAGGTATAAATAAAATAATCTACAGGTATAAATAAAATAGACCTACAGGTGAAACTCGAAAAATTAGAATATCGTGGAAAAATCCATTTATGTAAGCAATTGTTTTCATTAGCTACTGGAGTTTAATGTATGAGATAGACTCATGACATGCAAAGCGAGATATGTCAAGCCTTTATTTGTTATAATTGTGATGATTTTGGCGTTCAGCTGATGAAAACCCCGAAGTTGAAATTGTGAATTTGGGGTTCTCATCAGCTGTAAGCCATGATCATCACAATTATAACAAATAGAGGCTTGACATATCTCGCTTTGTATGTCAAGAAATTAACCTTTCCACAATATTCTAATTTTTCGAGCTTCACCTGTATAGGCTTGGAGAGTTAGTGCTCACAGTTGAAGAGAAGGGATTTGAGAGGACGGGTAAGGGAGAGAGAGAGAGCCAAACAGAACTGTGGTTTATTTAAAAATAATAAACAGAAAAATAAAAAAGCCTATATGCTGCAACCCCCTGCCTTTTGAGATGCAGTAGGCGCCTTTGGCCACCTCATGAGAAGAGAAGACTCCCTGGAAAAGACCCTGATGTTGGGAAAGATGGAGGGCACAAGGAGAAGGGGACGACAGAGGATGAGATGGTTGGACAGTGTTCTCAAGCGACCATCATGAGTTTGGCCAAACTGCGGGAGGCAGTGGAGGATAGGGGTGCCTGGCGTGATCTGGTCCATGGGGTCACGAAGAGTCGGACACGACTGAACGACTCAACAGCAAAAACAAATGCGCCTTCACTGCACCCTTTTCGCCGCCTGTTATAAACTTCGTTTCCTTTAGGCAAACCTACCTGCAAATAGTTGCTTTGCCTTTTAATCTGTGGTTTTAGCGTAACTGTAATTGCATTTTGCATGTTTTCCACTTTGACTTTTATCCATAATGTTCATGCTATCATAAGCCGTTTAGAAGTTTTCGTTACGGTTAGGCGGTGCAAAAACGTTGCTAAGGCGAGAATGTGAGTGATACCATTGCAAATAAAGGGAATCGGCAAGGAAAATTTCTCCCGAGTAAGAACTCCTCTTGCCAAGAAGTCAGGAGTATTTTCAAGCCAAAGCAGTTGATGTTAGATGCTCGGAGTATTAAGCCCCGGATAGACGTCGCAACCAAATCCTGAATCTACACAGTCTCAATGCACTATCGCTTGTAACTGCAACGGGGTTCAATTCTGAGCGAAAGTGAGCTTTCCCTTCCCTGTGCTTGTTTCGAACGTTGCTGGCGCTCCCTTTCTTTTTCGCTTCAACTATTTCTCTTTGTGTCTTTCTGTCCCCACAACTTTCACGTGGCCATATTCGTCTGCCTTTCAGGGACCTGCGGCATCCCCAAAGCCTCCCGCTCCACCCTGCACCCGGGGCAAGATAGTTGCCTCCGAAGATTCCCAGACCCTGGCAGTTTGTTAATCAATAATGGTTCTCTGTTGCTAAACCCTTTGTAATTTTTGCATAAGAAAATTTACACAAGGGGCCCTCCCTACAAACCCTAATCATAGGTATGATGACTCAGAACTAGTGAAAAAAAAGCTTCTGTGAACGTTGGGGGTGTTACAGAAAGATGTGGAAACCTCAGTATACGTATCAGTACTGTCCCAGGAAAGATTATCCCTGAAAAAAGGAGGGCTCACATTGGGGGTGCGAGAGACACATTGGGGGTGGGAGGGGCTAGCGGTAGGGGTCTTCATATTGGGGCACTTACTAACAGCTCAAGCAAAAAGGCAAAAGATAGGCAAAGTTTTGGGAGAGTGGTCGGTCCTATTTTGCTGCAGAACAAAAGCACCAGAAAGGGGTGCGGGGGGGAAGAGAATATGGGGAAAAGAGTAGGTAGGACTATTGTCTGTACTTTTGGGAGGGAAGAGACAATACGGACATAATCATCTCACTCCCCCCACCCACATAAAGGATTCCAAAGCTGCAGAGGTAGGCTCCAGACAACCTCGCCTCCTTTTATTCAGATTTTGCTATCTCTTCCCCAACCGTCTGCAGTCATCCCTATCTCCATTTCTCCACCGCTCAACCTCAACCCCTAGAGATGTGGATGGGAAAAGAGATTTCTTCTGGAGGAGTTTGTAATTTGCATCCATGAAAATCCCAGATTCCCTCCCTGGCATCTCCAGATAGGGCTTGAAAATCCCAGGGAGGATTCCCCCCTTGAGCCTCTGCCCGCTTTTTGATCTTTGCCTCCTTCTTTCCTGAGACTGCCCTCTGAGAATTCGCCTTGTGTTTTTCTCCCTCCTCCATAAAGAAAGCCCTGACAGCCCTCACACTACCATTCCCTGGGCCGTTGCCAAATGCTGAGGGGTGAGCACTCTGCACATGCCTGGGAGTAAACGATCTACTGGCTCCTGATAGATTCCCTTAGGTGAGAGTAAGGGTTTTTACACAGCACTGTCGAAAACGAGGACATCGTTATCATTCAATGTGTCTGTGCTAATTTAAGTTAATATTAAGGTAATAAGGTATGTTTTGCAGTATGGTTGCGTTTTCCCCTTCAATTTTATTATTTTATCTCTTAGTAAACCACCTTGAGGTTTTTTGTTTTACAATCAAAGTGGTGCATACATTTTGTTAAATAAATAAATAAATAAATAAATAAATAAATAAATAAATAAATAAATAAATGCCATAAGGCAACGTTAAAAGCAAAATCAACTGAGCTGTGATCCAGTTAATTAATTCAAAACTGCAACTAGGTTATAAAGCCCTTCAAAGAATGGTGTGTCTGCTAGGTCTCTGTTCCAGCACTCTTTTGCTTAATCAAATTACCACTAAACTTTTCTTCAACAAGGCTACACTTTCTGAAAAACAACTTATTCACAATGGACTTCAGAAACCACAAAGTTACTGTATAACAACCTGCACATTAGGACACACACACACAAATTAATTACAGATGGTTCCAAAGAGCATTCACAATGAAGTATGATTTCAGAGCTTGAAAAGAATGTTTTGGCAAACTTAATGCATGGAAGAGATATGGGTATTTAAAGAGTTTAGATGGATATTTAAAGATTGCTCTTTAAAAATATACATTGAGCTTTTGAAGGAAATGTGAAGACACAAGTACAGTTTTTCTGATATCTGCTGGCATAACACATTGTCCACAGTCAAACTGGACTTATTTGAGTAGTATAATAATTTTAATATTTGAAGCAGAAAGTGTGTGTCTATCAGGGAGAGAGTTGGTCACTCTGAGAACAGGATGCTGGAAAAGAGGGGCCCTCCTGCATTGGGGACTGGCACAAAACCTAGGTCAGTTGATCTCAGAAAACCACTATCTGCAGGAGGAGAGTTTTGGGGAGTTGCCCACCACATGCAAGGTCAAAGAAATTAGGTCATTTCACCTGCACAGTTTTCCTGGAAATTGTTTATTAAAGCTTGGGTGTTTTATGCTGTGTGATGCCATCCATATAAGTTGCAAAAAAAAAATTTTGTTCTCTTTTATTTTATATATACCTCCCTCTCAATCCCTACCATTTCCTTTACATATGTACTGCTTTTGAAATGAACCTCACAAAGTGGTTTACATCAATATATCAAAACAAAAGCATCCATTAAAATTGTAATAAAACAGCAAAGGCAAACTGCATGGGGGGGGGGAAGTTGAACGATTTTAGGATTGTAGCTTTTAAAAGTGTAGTTTAGTGGGAGAGAAATTTTTCTCTTTCTAGTTTCTCCATGCAATGCAAAATTTATTTAATTTCTGTCATGCCACCTCTTGTTCAATTTTTCTCTAAACTATAAAATCCCGAATGCTCCAACCTTTCCTCATTGTTGCATCCACTTAATCCCTCTGGTTGCCCTTTCCTGATTTATCTGAACTGGAGATCTGTGATAACGCATCACATGCTTGTATGCATAGGGTGGAATGGGGGGCGGAACCAATCCCTTTCCCACTCTCCCACTCCAGTCCTAATTGCTCTCTAATTTGCTATTTCCTTTGCCTGGCAGTGGTGTAAACGCTGGGTGTTTTGCAGTAGATCATAAAGGATTGCTGACCTCACCTCCCCGTGTTTATAGATAACAGCAAAATAATCCCTCTCCCCCTCTACATTATACTGCTGGGATGAAGAAAACTTGAGTTAACCAGGAATGGATTTATGTGTGGAAAGTCTGTGAGCTCCCATTCATTCTGATTCTCAAAATAAATTCCTGGGCTCATAATTCTTGTATTCTAAGTGTATGACTGTTGTACTACGCTCTTTACTGCTGGATCCTTGGTTCTAGTTAAAGTGAGGGAAGCAAATCTCTTGCTGCATTGTGTCTGTGATTTCCAATTCCTCTTACTGGGCAAATACTAGTTCTGAGTGGGCAACTTGGATGGGCAAAATAGCTTGGTAATTACACTTCTTCCCCAGCACCACAAATAGTTCTGAATCTCAACTCCCCTCCCCTCCCCTCGTTTGCTATTTTAAAACCCAACAACAGATGACTCTACAGTATTAGAGTTCTCCCAACATCAGTCCCAAGCAGTGATAGACCTACATTTTGGGGGCCCTGAAGCTTGAGCTGTTCTAGGGGCCCCTTCACAACTAGCAGTGAGTTCTGGCTAACCACTGTTGTGATTCTCAATGGCGTTGTTCCATGACAGATCGCCACATTTAAAAAATCAGATTTTGATTAGAATATCTGATCTGGGTTTTCACACGTGTCAAAGTCACTGGTGTGAATAAAAATGTTTTAGAATGTGGACAAAATCCCTCTCATGTTAGGGGCCCCGAATCAAAAAATTCATTGGTTTCATCGGAGATCTGCCCCTGATTCCAAGCTGCTCTGTGTATAACATAGGCAAAATGCCAGAATCTAGATGCTAGAACAGCTCTGGAGAGATAGATAAATGTAATGCAATAGATAAAAGGCAATATTAAAACAACTCCCAACTGAGATCAAAAAGCTAAGATAAGAGGATAAAACCTGCAATAAGAACAACTAGCTGCAACTAGATCTAAATGTCTTCACCTGACACATACAAAAACATAAAAGTGATGCCAGGCAAGCCTCTCTGGCAGTGGGAGGGGGGATTTATTTCCCCACATCCATCTCTCTGAATGAGGGAAAGAGTGGTGGAGAACAGAGGGCATCATTATGCAGGAGATACTGCTAAATCTTAATAAAAGGAAAGGTACTAGGTGGTGTGTCATCTGGTGTGGATGAGGGAAGACTGCAGCGTTATCGGCTGCCCTGGATGGAATCTACACATAACAGCACTCTGCAAATGCTTTTTAAATAAACATTTTGGGAAAATATATTGAATTTCCCATAGCTCACCACCACCATCTAGTGTCACATTTGTATATTGCAATTTACAACACATTTAAAACATTTTATTTGCAGCTGCATAGGGACCGTCCTATCCCAATCGATCTCGCCGCTGGGAGTTTTAAATAATTGAACAAGGCTGCTCGAGTCCTTAAATAGATGGGGCAAACCCTCCGTATGTTTTGGACTGCAGCTCACATGAGCTGCAGCCCTCAAACCTGTTGTACTCCATTTGAAGGGCACCAGCTTGGGAGAAGGCCAACTTCTACTGTTGCAATGATAAGAAGTTGGTTTTTGTTTTAAAATCTGATGTACAAGCTCTTCTAAAATGTAAAGTTGTCACTTTTTAACCTTGACAAGTTGTGGACACTGCAAGGAGTCACATCAGGAGGCTGATTTTGATCAAGTTATGATTATGAAGATTCTAATGTAATGCATTTGAGCAAAAATACCTTTCTGTAATCCTTAAACAACCCTGCAAGGTACACCAGCGTTATCTCAGTTGCAAAGGTCAGGGGGGCAGGGGGTGTTGCTCAAGGCCACCTACAGCTTACACCCCAGACTTATCTTTGGCTCTGTGTACACATTACCATATACTGTGGCTCAACAGCATTCCCATCGCTAGTGTATGCATGACACTTCCCACAATCTATTCTAATGTACTCTGAGGGCAGTGTGTGCATAGGATTGTGACATTGGTGAGCTTTTAGCAGACATGGGAATTGAACCTTGGACTTCCTGTGTCATAACTGTTTTAAATAAGAACTTGGAAACAAAGGTAATAATTGATTAATGGTCATAACACCATGATATTCTACATTACAAAGTAAGAGGGGAAAGGAAAATAAAGAAAAGGTAAAGATAAAAATTTAAAATAATTAAAGTATACTTCCAATTATTCTCATTGCACTATTTCTCATTTTGTTGCTTATCACACAGGGTGTTATTGTTATTGTTTTCCAGAATCTTATCAAAAGTTCTATTGTTTATCACCTTTATATTACAAGAGTCACTCAATATCGGCCAGGAGTCCTTGTTTAATGTATACTTAATCTTTCATTTAATTGAAAATATGTAACCAATCCATCTGGTACAACCTAATTTCTTCAAACTTCCTCAGTGTCAATTTGTTATTGTTTTCTTCTAATATCATTCTATACATTGGCCACTCTCCTTTCATATTTTTCTTTTTTACTGCCATGGCTTCTGTCGGTGAGGTCCACCAGGGAGTCTTAGGTTCTAGTATTCCGTTATATCTTCTCCCATATTTTACAAAGGGATTTTCTCACAATATGGTTTAAAAAACCCCTGTGTACCTTCACCTTCTCATAGATAAATAAGCGTGCCACAGAAATAAAATACACTGAATTAAATGGGATTTAACTCCATAGTGTGTTTAGGATTGTGCTCTTAATTTGTGTAGTCTTAAATTGTGGCTGTGAATGCCTATTTTATTCAGTTGTATTTTATCCTTTTCTGATACTCTGCAAACAGCTCTGAGACTTTGGTAATCATCCAATTTTGGTTAACCTGTTCTGAAGAGAGTATTGATCACATCAGGTCTATTACCTACTTAGTTCAATCTGTTATAAAACAAGAGTGACTACAGAACTGAGAGACTCTCGTCTATCTGAGATGCATTGGTGACACTTTCCTCACTGCCCATTAACCTAAAAACACCTCTTCATGAGTAACAGGCCATATAACAGATATGTGGACAAGAGGGACCAGGCGCTGTGGCAGAGCCAGATCCCAACTTTATTCCCATATCTAGTTTAACATAATTATTACAGGAGCTAATAATGTCAGTACAACCTGAGGGGCTAATTCACCTACTCATCTTCCAAAGTAATACCTGCATATGCCATTGGTTGCCAACAGTGACCTAGCCGGTCTATGCAAAAGAATGAATGGGCACCAATCTGAAATGGCACTATAGAAAAGCCAATGAGGGAACATTTCAGCTTCTCAGAATGCTGTCACTGACCTTAAGGTGTTCATTATTGAATGACGTGACCTCAAACCATGAGACCATTGTATTACAATGCACAAGTGCTATTATTTGCAGATGGAATCCATACAATAGGTGTTGGGTTTACGTTTTTTAAAATCACACGAGATGTGCTAAAAACTGGGTTACCACTGCAAGGATGTCTGTGTTATCAACTACAGTTTTTGGTGCATCATTACACTTAAAAAGGTAATTATCCTCCACTGTATATTTCAGCATTTAGTTTCCCTCTGAACTCTTTTTACAAGCTCCCCACCGGTTGTGTCCCTGCAACTCAGGACAATACTTTATGCATCCAATGAAGTGAATTATATTGTGTGTGTCATAATAAAATGGTTAATCTTTCAGGTGCTACAAGACTCTTCTGCTGGTTTTGCAGAATTGAAAAGATTCCCCCTGCACCAATTTTACAATGATTGCTTAGGGATTGACATGGTAATCTGAAAAAGTCATTTTGAATTGGGTACTAATTCTGTGCTAGATTCCACTGCCTCAAATGAATGACATCTCATGACTACAGCATCTTTTTGTGCTTAAATAAGAAAGAAACCCTGATCTCCCTCAACCACTGCTTTGTGAAACACCTTGTCTGGTGAAGAGTTCTGGACAGCTTGCCATACTTTTGTGGCATTCTTCTTGGTGTCACTAAACACATTACCCTACTGTGGATTGTGGAGTTATTGTTGTTTACTAATGGCCAAGCATGGCTACTTTTGCTTTTAATGAGCTTATTTACAATGGAGCACTCAACAGAGATGTCCTCTATCTCCACTGCTGTTCAAACTTTCCACTGACCCATTTGCAGAACCATTTAGATCTGAATGTTTAATCAAATGAACAGGGAACATAATGATATACCAATAATGTAGCAATATTTGTAAAAAAAAAAAAAAAAAAAAAAAACCCTGAAAAAACCATTTGGAGATGTCTTAGGCTTGCATAGATTTTTACTCTTGGGCTCAGTTGTTTCAGGGTTTTGGGTGGGTAGGATGTTGCAGCTGTTGTTGCTTTTGGGTTTTTTGTATTTTTATTTTAGAACTTGCAATTGATGTGGAAATTGCTGGGTTTGGTTGTGTATTAGTACAGTGTTTTTCTACCACTGTTCCGCGGCACACTAGATGTTGCCTGGTGTGCCGTGGGAAAAATTGTGTTTATTTGATTCCTATTCAAGAGAATTACTTTATATATTGTCAATATAGGCACAGAGTTAAATTTTTTAACATTTTCTAATGGTGGTGTGCCTCGTGATTTTTTTCATAAAACAAGTGTGCCCTTGCCCAAAAAAGGTTGAAAAACACTGTATTAGTAAGTTCAGTGGGACTTCTAAATTAGTTGTCCTACGGGTTTTTTGAAAATGGAAGACTAAATAATGGAAACCAAACTTATTAACACAGAAAAGTGCTACTAAATCTACTTATACCAGGAACTACAAATATACTTTTGCATACAAAGTAAACACAGCAAATTGCCACCTACTCTAGCCTCAGATACAGAGACTTAAAAAGGAAAGGAAAGGGACAGAAAGCCATTGGTACATTAAAATGTGTCTCAGGAATATTCAGCCATTAGAAGACCTGACCTTTTATCTCTAGAACCATATGTGCAGTACAACTGACTTTTTTCTATGGAAAAATTAAGCCCATGTTTATATGCTAGCACACAGGAAAGTGAATGCTTCAGTAAATTGAAAGTTAAATGAAGACTCCAGACAAGCTATTAAAAGAACAAACTTTATTCAAAACATTCAAGTAATACATTAAAAGGCATTAAAAGAGGGAGCTTGTAAAATATGTACAGTACCAGATAGCAGGGAAGGAGTTGGGGTGCTAATCTGGAAAAGGATTTCTTTGGTGTCTATTTTTGGTATTTTTCAAGCAGCATTACTCCTGGGCAGCTTATTTTGTTGCATAAACATTAATGCTACAGGTTCTCATCCTAAATCTTTGCCCTGAAACCAATTCTCTTGGGCAGTCTGGCTGTTTTGTTCCAAAACCTGACTTAAAGGGAAGAACTGAGAGCCCGATACACTTCCATAAACATCCTGCATTTGTACAGGATTGGCAGCTGGATTGCTCCCCATTGCAGACCAGGGAGTATAACTGCTTGATGAAATGGAGAAGTTAGCAGCCGATTCGGGTGGAGGCTGCCTCACCATCTCTGCACCATAATATGGAACTGGGCAGTTGCTTGCCTGCGAAGTTTCGAAACAGCCAGTCCCACCAATGGCAGCTTGCTGATGATGAACCGGGTTCAGTCCCTGGGAACTCTGCTGTTGCAGGGCATAGAGGTGCTCCCCTATTTGAGTGTTGTTCTGCCAGAAGCCTCCTCCTCTATAGGTTTCGGAATAATTAAAGTTCTGTGGCTGGTAATATTGTTGCATGTGAATATTTTGGCAGCTTCCTGGACTGCTTCTTGGGCTGCTGTCCAAGCTGCTTCTTGCACTGGTTCTCTCACTGCGGCTACAAGGAGCTGCAGCAGGGTTCCCGATCCTAATCTTGGTACCAATCCTCTTTGGTGTTCTGGCTCTTCTATTTTGAAACCAGACCTGAACAGAAGAGAAGGAGAGAACCAAATGCCCATTATTTCCAAATTGGTAGGCTGTGATTTCACTTGGTCGGTACAACAACCAAGCAAAGATTACTGTGCGACAGTGGGAGAACCTATGTTAACTTGTTTTGTGTTGTGTGAAAGGCATATAGGCATTATGTTCAGTGAATATACAAGAAATTGTTACCATGAATATGTATTTTGGATCCAACAGAGAGAATTACATTTAATAAATGGCAATTATGATTTAAACCCAGAATCTGCATCAAATGTTGCAAATGAATGTGTGCTGTGCATGAATTTACTGGGAAGGAAAATGAAATGATTTCTGAACTAGTATGGGCTCAGTTTCTTCCTAAATTTGAAATGGAGGGAGCACAACCCACCTACCCTTTACAAAAAGCCTTTACATCCACGATACACCCCGCCCCCCGGTTTGTGCGGTTTAGGGAAGCCCTAGGAGCCCCCTCCATCCCGATTCTTACGTGCACTCGATCCTCTTCGATCCCGATGCGCCTTGCCAACGCCTCCCTAGCCTCATATCCCGGGTACGGGTTTTCTTCAAAGGATTTTTTTAGAAGCTCGACGTGAGATGGACTAAAAACCGTCCTTTTTCTTCTTTCTCCACCGACTTTGGGGTAGCTTCCACCTGGAAAAGGAAATAGAGGCAAATCTGAAGGAAGCGCTCAGCTTAAACTGAAGCGACGGCTGCTGATCTTCCTCCCGAAACGAAATAAAAAAATATTTTCCATTAGCATTTTCCTCCCGACGTGGAAAGCTCAGGGCTGCATCGGCTGCCCTTCCCCGTAACAAAATAAAAAATAAAAAAATACTTTCCCATAGCACCTTAGAGACCAACTATGCACACATGCCCACGAAAGCTCATACCAATAACCAACTTGGTTGGTCTATAAGGTGCTACTGAAAGGATTTTTTGTTGTTGTAGTCCAGGGGAAGTGCCGGCGAATTTATTTTTGTTTTTTTATTTTGTTTCGACTACGGCAGACCAACACGGCTACCAACTTGGAATTTCCCCGAGTTCTCTTAGTTTACACTGCGTAAAACGACCACCGGTTCCAAACGCTTCAGTGCCAATTCTTAGAACCGCCTAGCTGGAAACCCACCCGGATGAGCGCAGAAGGGCAAGCCCGTCGCTTTTTACAGGAAGGCTTTTGTACCGGGCATAGAAAACACGCACTTTGTGACCTTTAAATAAACCACCCGTTGCTGTGAACAAGGCTTGAATGAAAACAAGCCATAGCGTAAGAATTTAGCTCTTATTTCTACGCCTGCAATCCTTTGTCGCAACTGATCCTAACCACGTTTATTGGGAAATTTAATCCCGTTTATTTGAAAGGCATTTAACATTCAGAAAGTGTGTATGTAAATGCTTCATGCAATAAAAAGTAGTAAAAACTTCATGCTTACAAGTAAAGATTTGCAAACCAATCTCGCGAAATGTATGAGCGCCCCTGTAATCCCTCCCCGGCTCCCACAAATGGGTCTTTGAAAGCCTTCCCTACATCCTGATCCCGACCCCGAAACAGAAACAACCTTCATTTATAAAAACCGTCCGTTTATGGAACCCTGAATTTATATCAATCATTTAAGCAATATTTTTTTTTTAAGACAAGTGAACTAAAAAAAATCCTTAATTCTTACCTCGGCTGGTAGTTTTCATCTTGCAAAAGCGCTGCGTCTCTCTCTTCCAACAAAGCTGGTTTTTGCTTGCAAGAAGTAGGCTACCCTTGCACTTCAAGGTATTTTTCAGGTGTTCAGCACCTTTCTAGCCCCTCCTGGCTGCCAATTGGCCGGCGCGTTTTCCTTCGATAAGAAGCGCTCCAATGGGGATGCGGCTTTTGGGGAGGAGGGAGTTTCAAATTCACTTTTCAAGCGCTGCTTGACCAATCTATATTGGCTGGAGCGCACCCTTCCTTTAGCACCACCCCTTAGCAAAATTTGAAAATAGACCCATATTTGAAAATAGGTAAACATGATAAATGGAAAAAATACGAGAGAGAGACACGTTGTACATACTTTGTAAATCAAGAAATCTTTAATAAAAATACCTACAGGTATAAATAAAATAGACCTACAGGTGAAACTCGAAAAATTAGAATATCGTGGAAAAATCCATTTATGTAAGCAATTGTTTTCATTAGCTACTGGAGTTTAATGTATGAGATAGACTCATGACATGCAAAGCGAGATATGTCAAGCCTTTATTTGTTATAATTGTGATGATTTTGGCGTTCAGCTGATGAAAACCCCGAAGTTGAGATTGTGAATTTGGGGTTCTCATCAGCTGTAAGCCATGATCATCACAATTATAACAAATAGAGGCTTGACATATCTCGCTTTGTATGTCAAGAAATTAACCTTTCCACAATATTCTAATTTTTCGAGCTTCACCTGTATAGGCTTGGAGAGTTAGTGCTCACAGTTGAAGAGAAGGGATTTGAGAGGACGGGTAAGGGAGAGAGAGAGAGCCAAACAGAACTGAGGTTTATTTAAAAATAATAAACAGAAAAATAAAAAAGCCTATATGCTGCAACCCCCTGCCTTTTGAGATGAAGTAGGCGCCTTTGGCCACCTCTTGAGAAGAGAAGACTCCCTGGAAAAGACCCTGATGTTGGGAAAGATGGAGGGCACAAGGAGAAGGGGACGACAGAGGATGAGATGGTTGGACAGTGTTCTCAAGCGACCATCATGAGTTTGGCCAAACTGCGGGAGGCAGTGGAGGATAGGGGTGCCTGGCGTGATCTGGTCCATGGGGTCACGAAGAGTCGGACACGACTGAATGACTCAACAGCAAAAACAAATGCGCCTTCACTGCACCCTTTTCGCCGCCTGTTATAAACTTCGTTTCCTTTAGGCAAACCTACCTGCAAATAGTTGCTTTGCCTTTTAATCTGTGGTTTTAGCGTAACTGTAATTGCATTTTGCATGTTTTCCACTTTGACTTTTATCCATAATGTTCATGCTATCATAAGCCGTTTAGAAGTTTTCGTTACGGTTAGGCGGTGCAAAAACGTTGCTAAGGCGAGAATGTGAGTGATACCATTGCAAATAAAGGGAATCGGCAAGGAAAATTTCTCCCGAGTAAGAACTCCCCTTGCCAAGCAGTCAGGAGTATTTTCAAGCCAAAGCAGTTGATGTTAGATGCTCGGAGTATTAAGCCCCGGATAGACGTCGCAACCAAATCCTGAATCTACACAGTCTCAATGCACTATCGCTTGTAACTGCAACGGGGTTCAGTTCTGAGCGAAAGTGAGCTTTCCCTTCCCTGAGCTTGTTTCGAACGTTGCTGGCGCTCCCTTTCTTTTTCGCTTCAACTATTTCTCTTTGTGTCTTTCTGTCCCCACAACTTTCACGTGGCCATATTCGTCTGCCTTTCAGGGACCTGCGGCATCCCAAAAGCCTCCCGCTCCACCCTGCACCCGGGGCAAGATAGTTGCCTCCGAAGATTCCCAGACCCTGGCAGTTTGTTAATCAATAATGGTTCTCTGTTGCTAAACCCTTTGTAATTTTTGCATAAGAAAATTAACACAAGGGGCCCTCCCTACGAACCCTAATCATACGTATGATGACTCAGAACTACTGAAAAAAAGCTTCTGTGAACGTTGGGGGTGTTACAGAAAGATGTGGAAACCTCAGTATACGTATCAGTACTGTCCCAGGAAAGATTATCCCTGAAAAAAGGAGGGCTCACATTGGGGGTGCGAGAGACACATTGGGGGTGGGAGGGGCTAGCGGTAGGGGTCTTCATATTGGGGCACTTACTAACAGCTCAAGCAAAAAGGCAAAAGATAGGCAAGGTTTTGGGAGAGTAGTTGGTCGGTCCTATTTTGCTGCAGAACAAAAGCACCAGAAAGGGGTGCAGGGGGGAAGAGAATATGGGAACTGAGTAGATAGGACTATTTTCTTATCTTTTGGGAGGGAAGAGACAATACGGACATAATTATCTCACTCCCCCCACCCACATAAAGTATTCCAAAGCTGCAGAGGTAGGCTCCAGACAACCTCACCTCCTTTTATTCAGATTTTGCTATCTCTTCCCCAACCGTCTGCAGTCATTCCTGTCTCCTTTGCTCAACCCCAACCCCTAGAGATGTGGATGGGAAAAGAGATTTCTTCTGGAGGAGTTTGTAATTTGCATCCATGAAAATCCCAGATTCCCTCCCTGGCATCTCCAGGTAGGGCTTGAAAATCCCAGGGAGGATTTCCCCCTTGAGCCTCTGCCCGCTTTTTCATCTTTGCCTCCTTCTTTCCTGAGCCTGCCCTCAGAGAATTCGCCTTGTGTTTTTCTCCCTCCTCCATAAAGAAAGCCCCGACAGCCCTCACACTACCATTCCCTGGGCGCTTGCCAAATACTGAGGGGTGAGCACTCTGCACATGCCTGGGAATAAACGATCTACCGGCTCCTTTTAAGATTCCCTTAGGTGAGAGTAAGGGTTTTTACACAGCACTGTCGAAAACGAGGACATCGTTATCATTCAATGTGTCTGTGCTAATTTAAGGTAATATTAAGGTAATAAGGTATGTTTTGCAGTATGGTTGCGTTTCCCCCTTCAATTTTATTATTTTATCTCTTAGTAAACCACCTTGAGGTTTTTTGTTTTACAATCAAAGTGGTGCATACATTTTGTTAAATAAATAAATAAATGCCATAAGGCAACTTTAAAAGCAAAATCAACTGAGCTGTGATCCAGTTAATTAATTCAAAACTGCTACTAGGTTATAAAGCCCTTCAAAGAATGGTGTGTCTGCTAGGTCTCTGCTCCAGCACTCTTTTGCTTAATCAAATTACCACTAAACTTTTCTTCAACAAGGCTACACTTTCTGAAAAACAACTTATTCACAATGGACTTCAGAAACCACAAAGTTACTGTATAACAACCTGCACATTAGGACACACACACACAAATTAATTACAGATGGTTCCAAAGAGCATTCACAATGAAGTATGATTTCAGAGCTTGAAAAGAATGTTTTGGCAAACTTAATGCATGGAAGAGATATGAGTATTTAAAGAGTTTAGATGGATATTTAAAGATTGCTCTTTAAAAATATACATTGAGCTTTTGAAGGAAATGTGAAGACACAAGTACAGTTTTTCTGATATCTGCAGGCATAATACATTGTCCACAGTCAAACTGGACTTATTTGAGTAGTATAATAATTTTAATATTTGAAGCAGAAAGTGTGTGTCTATCAGGGAGAGAGTTGGTCACTCTGAGAACAGGATGCTGGAAAAGAGGGGCCCTCCTGCATTGGGGACTGGCACAAAACCTAGGTCCGTTGATCTCAGAAAACCACTATGTTCATTATCTGCATGAGGAGAGTTTTGGGGAGTTGCCCACCACATGCAAGGTCAAAGAAATTAGGTCATTTAACCTGCACAGTTTTCCTGGAAATTGTTTATTGAAGCTTGGGTGTTTTATGCTGTGTGATGCCATCCATATAAGTTGCAAAAAAAAAAATTTGTTCTCTTTTATTTTATTATAAATCAACACAAATCCATTTAGTCAGAAATACCTCCCTCTCAATCCCTACCATTTCCTTTTCTTATGTACTGCTTTTGAAATGAACCTCACAAAGTGGTTTACATCAATATATCAAAACAAAAGCATTCATTAAAATTGTAATAAAACAGCAAAGGCAAACTGCATGGGGGGGGAAGTTGAACGATTTTAGGATTGTAGCTTTTAAAAGTGTAGTTTAGTGGGAGAGAAATTTTTCTCTATCCACTTTCTCCATTCAATGCAAAATTTATTTAATTTCTGTCGTGCCACCTCTTGTTCAACTTTTCTCTAAACCATAAAATCCCCAATGCTCCAACCTTTCCTCATTGTTGCATTCACTTAATCACTCTGGTTGCCCTTTGCTGGTTTATCTGAACTGGAGATCTGTGATAACGCATCACATGCTTGTATGCATAGGGTGGAATGGGCGGCGGAACCAATCCCTTTCCCACTCTCCCACTCCAGTCCTAATTGCTCTCTAATTTGCTATATCCTTTGCCTGGCAGTGGTGTAAACGCTGGGTGTTTTGCAGTAGATCAGAAAGGATTGCTGACCTCACCTCCCCGTGTTTATAGATAACAGCAAAGTAATCCCCCTCCCCCTCTACATTATACTGCTGAGATGAAGAATACTTGAGTTAACCAGGAATGGATTTATGTGTGGAAAGCCTGTGAGCTCCCATTCATTCTGATTCTCAAAACAAATTCCTGGGCTCATAATTCTTGTATTCTAAGTGTATGACTGTTGTGCTACGCTCTTTATTGCTGGATCCTTGGTTCTAGTTAAAGTGAGGGAAGCAAATCTCTTGCTGCATTGTGTCTATGATTTCCAATTCCTCTTACTGGGCAAATACTAGTTCTGAGTGGGCAACTTGGATGTGTAAAATAGCATGGCATTTACACTTCTTCCCCAGCACCACAAATAGTTCTAAATCTCAACTCCCCTCCCCTCCCCTCGTTTGCTATTTTAAAACCCAGCAACAGATGACTCTACAGTATTAGAGTTCTCCCAACATCATTCCCAAGCAGTGATAGATAGACCTACATTTTGGGGCCCCTGAAGCTTGAGCTGTTCTAGGGGCACCTTCACAACTATCAATGAGTTCTG
Organism: Lacerta agilis; assembly: GCF_009819535.1. Classification (NCBI taxonomy): domain Eukaryota; kingdom Metazoa; phylum Chordata; class Lepidosauria; order Squamata; family Lacertidae; genus Lacerta; species Lacerta agilis. Next base: position 17,006,406 of record NC_046316.1, on the reverse strand, counting down.
GGTAACCACTGTTGTCGTCTTCAATGGCGTTGTTCCATGACAGATCCCCACATTTAAAAAATCAGATGTTGATTAGAATTTCTGTTCTGGGTGGTCACACGTGTCAAAGTCACTGGTGTGAATAAAAATGTTTTAGAATGTGGACTAAATCCCTCTCATGTTAGGGGACCAGAATCAAAAAATTCATTGGTTTCATCGGAGATCTGCCCCTGATTCCAAGCTGTTCTGTGTATAACATAGGCAAAATGCCAGAATCTAGATGCTAGAACAGCTCTGGAGAGATAGATAAATGTAATGCAATAGATAAAAGGCAAGATTAAAACAACTCCCAACTGAGATCAAAAAGCTAAGATAAGAGGATAAAACCTGCAATAAGAACATCTAGCTGCAACTAGATCTAAATGTCTTCACCTGACACATACAAAAACATCAAAGTGATGCCAGGCAAGCCTCTCTGGCAGTGGGAGGGGGATTTATTTCCCCACATCCATCTCTCTGAATGAGGGAAAGAGTGGTGGAGAACAGAGGGCATCATTATGCAGGAGAAACTGCTAAATCTTAATGAAAGGAAAGGTACTAAGTGGTGTGTCATCTGGTGTGGATGTGGAAAGACTGCAGCGTTATCGGCTGCCCTGGATGGAATCTACACATAACAGCACTCTGCAAATGCTTTTTAAATAAACATTTTGGAAAAATATATTGAATTTCCCATAGCTCACCACCACCATCTAGTGTCACATTTGTATATTGCAATTTACAACACATTTAAAACATTTTATTTGCAGCTGCATAGGGACCGTCCTATCCCAATCGATCTCGCCGCTGGGAGTTTTAAATAATTGAACAAGGCTGCTCGAGTCCTCAAATAGATGGGGCAAACCCTCCATATGTTTTGGACTGCAGCTCACATGAGCTGCAGCTCTCAAACCTGTTGTACTCCATTTGAAGGGCACCAGCTTGGGAGAAGGCCAACTTCTACTGTTGCAATTATAAGAAGTTGGTTTTTGTTTTAAAATCTGATGTACAAGCTCTTCTAAAATGTAAAGTTGTCACTTTTTAACCTTGACAAGTTGTGGACACTCCAAGGAGTCACATCAGGAGGCTGATTTTGATCAAGTTATGATTATGAAGATTCTACTTTAGTGCATTTGAGCAAAAATACCCTTCTGTAATACTTAAACAACCCTGCAAGGTACATCAGCGTTATCTCAGTTGCAAAGGTCAGGGGGGCAGGGGGTGTTGCTCAAGGCCACCTACAGCTTACACCCCAGACTTATCTTTGGCTCTGTGTACACATTACCATATACTGTGGCTCAACAGCATTCCCATCGCTAGTGTATGCATGACACTTCCCACAATCTATTCTAATGTACTCTGAGGGCAGTGTGTGCATAGGATTGTGACATTGGTGAGCTTTTAGCAGACATGAGAATTGAACCTTGGACTTCCTGTGTCATAACTGTTTTAAATAAGAACTTGGAAACAAAGGTAATAATTGATTAATGGTCATAACACCATGATAGTCTACGTTACAAAGTAAGAGGGGAAAGGAAAATAAAGAAAAGGTAAAGATAAAAATTTAAAATAATTAAAGTATACTTCCAATTATTCTCATTGCACTATTTCTCATTTTGTTGCTTATCACACAGGGTGTTATTGTTATTGTTTTCCAGAATCTTATCAAAAGTTCTATTGTTTATCACCTTTATATTACAAGAGTCACTCAATATCGGCCAGGAGTCCTTGTTTAATGTATACTTAATCTTTCATTTAATTGAAAATATGTAACCAATTCATCTGGTACAACCTAATTTCTTCAAACTTCCTCAGTGTCAATTTGTTATTGTTTTCTTCTAATATCATTCTATACATTGGCCAGTCTCCTTTCATATTTTTCTTTTTTACTGCCATGGCTTCTGTCGGTGAGGTCCACCAGGTAGTCTTAGGTTCTAGTATTCTGTTATATCTTCTCCCATATTTTACAAAGGGATTTTCTCACAATATGGTTTAAAAAAACCCTGTGTACCTTCACCTTCTCATAGATAAATAAACGTGCCACAGAAATAAAATACACTGAATTAAATGGGATTTAACTCCATAGTGTGTTTAGGATTGTGCTCTTAATTTGTGTAGTCTTAAATTGTGGCTGTGAATGCCTATTTTATTCAGTTGTATTATATCCTTTTCTGATACTCTCCAAACAGCTCTGAGACTTTGGTAATCATCCAATTTTGGTTAACCTGTTCTGAGGAGATTATTGATCACATCAGGTCAATTACCTACTTAGTTCAATCTGTTATAAAACAAGAGTGACTACAGAACTGAGAGACTCTCGTCTATCTGAGATGCATTGGTGACACTTTCCTCACTGCCCATTAACCTAAAAACACCTCTTCATGAGTAACAGGCCATATAACAGATATGTGGACAAGAGGGACCAGGCGCTGTGGCAGAGCCAGATCCCAACTTTATTCCCATATCTAGTTTAACATAATTATTACAGGAGCTAATAATGTCAGTACAACCTGAGGGGCTAATTCACCTACTCATCTTCCAAAGTAATACCTGCATATGCCATTGGTTGACAACAGTGACCTTCTAGCCAGTCTATGCAAAAGAATGAATGGGTACTAATCTGAAATGGCCCTATAGAAAAGCCAATGAGGGAACATTTCAGCTTCTCGGGATGCTGTCACTGACCTTAAGGTGTTCATTATTGAATGACATGACCTCAAACCATGAGACCATTGTATTACAATGCACAAGTGCTATTATTTGCAGATGGAATCCGTACAATAGGTGTTGGGTTTATGTTTTTTAAAATCACACGAGATGTGCTAAAAACTGGGTTACCACTGCAAGGATGTCTGTGTTATCAACTACTGTTTTTGGTGCACCATTACAGTTCAAAAGGATACTCCACTGTATATTTCAGCATTTAGTTTCCCTCTGAACTCTTTTTACAAGCTCCCCACCAGTTGTGTCCCTGCAACTCAGGATAATACTTTATGCATCCAATGAAGTGAATTATATTGTGTGTGTCATAATAAAATGGTTAATCTTTCAGGTGCTACAAGACTCTTCTGCTGGTTTTGCAGAATTGAAAAGATTCCCCCTGCACCAATTTTACAATGATTGCTTAGGGATTGACATGGTAATCTGAAAAAGTCATTTTGAATTGGGTACTAATTCTGTGCTAGATTCCACTGCCTCAAATGAATGACATCTCATGACTACAGCATCTTTTTGTGCTTAAATAAGAAAGAAACCCTGATCTCCCTCACCCCCTGCTTTGTGAAACACCTTGTCTGGTGAAGAGTTCTGGACAGCTTGCCATACTTTTGTGGCATTCTTCTTGGTGTCAATAAACACATTACCCTACTGTGGATTGTGGAGTTATTGTTGTTTTCTGATGGCCCAGCATGGCTACTTTTGCTTTTAATGAGCTTATTTACAATGGAGCACTCAACAGAGATGTCCTCTATCTCCACTGCTGTTCAAACTTTCCACTGACCCATTTGCAGAACCATTTAGATCTGAATGTATAATCAAATGAACAGGGAACATAATGATATACCAATAATGTAGCAATATTTGTTAAAAAACAACAACAACCCAAAACCATTTGGAGATGTCTTATGCCTTGATAGATTTTTACTCTTGGGCTCAGTTGTTTCAGGGTTTTTGGTGGGGTGCATGTTGCAGCTGTTGTTGCTTTGGGGTTTTTTGTTTGTTTGTTTTTTTAGATCGTGCAAATTGCTCAGTTAGGTTGTGTATTAGTAAGTTCGGTGGCACTTACTTCTAAATTAGTTGTCCTAAGAGGGTCCAATTTAGACTCTAAAATTAACTGACTTATTTTATTATGATTAAACCTGGTTAAATCAAGGCTGAAAGGCATAGAAGGCAAACTATTAGGCACAATCTAGTTCACAGGCAACCCTCCTATAAAGCTCCATTGAAGGCAGTAGAGCAGAAACCTTTGGGGGGGGGTGGATTAATAGCAAGAAAATGAAATAAAGTGTTCAAAATTTAAATGAAGACCCCAGACAAGCTATTAAAAGTACAAACTTTATTCAAAACATTGAAGTTATCCATTAAAATGCATTAAAATTGAGAGCTTGTAAAATATGTACAGTACAGGCTAGCAAGGAAGGAGTTGGGGTGCTATTCGGGATAACTCCCCATTGCAGACCAGGGAGTATAACTGCTTGATGCAGTGGAGAAGTTAGCAGCCGATTCGGGTGGAGGCTGCGTCACCTGACTTGAAGGGAAGAACTGAGAGTCCGATCCACTTCCATCAAAATCCAGCATTTGTACAGGATTGGCAGCTGGATTGCTCCCCACTGCAGACCAGGGAGTATAACTGCTGGATGCAGTGCTGAAGTTTCCAGCCGATTGGGGTGGAGGCTGCATCACCATCTCTGCACCATAATATGGAACTGGGCAGTTGCTTGCTTGGGAAATTTCGCAACGCCCAGTTCCACCAATAGCAGCTTGCTGATGACAAACCGGGTTCAGTTCCAGGGAGCTCTGCTGTTGCGGGGGATAGAGGTGCTCCATTATCTGAGGGTTGTTCGGAGGTGGCTGCCAGAAGCCTGCTCCTCTATAGGTTTCAGAATAATCAAAGTTCTGTGGCTGGTAATATTGTTGCATGTGAATATGTTGGCTGCTGTCCAGGCTGCTTCTCGCACTGGTGCTCTCACTGCGGCTACAAGGAGCTGCAGCAGGGATCCCGATCCTAATCTTGGAACCAATCCTCTTTGGTGTTCTGGCTCTTCTGTTTTGAAACCAGACCTGAACAGAAGAAAAGGAGAGAACCAAATGCCCATTATTTCCGAATTGGTAGGCTGTGATTTTACTTGGTCGGTACAACAACCAAGCAAAGATTACTGTATGACAGTGGGAGAACCTACGTTAACTTGTTTTGAGTTGTGTGAAAGGCATATAGGCATTATGTTCAGTGAATATAGAAGAAATTGTTACCATAAATATGTATTTTTGATCCAGCAGAGAGAATTACATTTAATAAATGGCAATTATGATTAAAACCCAGAATCTGCATCAAATGTTGCAAATGAATGTGTGCTATGCATCAATTTACTCGGAAGGAAAATGAAATGATTTCTGAACTAGTATGGGCACAGTTTCTTCCTAATTTTGAAATGGAGGGAGCACAACCCACCTACCCTTCACAAAAAGCCTTTACATCCACGATACACCCCGCCCCCCGGTATGTGCGGTTTAGGGAAGCCCTAGGAGCCCCCTCCATCCCGATTCTTACGTGCACCCGATCTTCTTCGATCCCGAGGCTCCTTGCCAATGCCTCCCTAGCCACGAATCCCGGGTACGGGTTTTCTTCAAAGGATTTCTTTAGAAGCTCGACTTGAGCTGGAGTAAAAAGCGTCCTCTTTCTTCTTTCTCCAGCTTTTGGGTAGCTTCCACCTGGAAAAAGAAATAGAGGCAAATCTGAAGGAAGCGCTCAGCTTAAACTGAAGCGACGGTTGCTGATCTTTCTCCCGACATGGTCAGCTCAGGGCTGCATCGCCTGCACTTCCCCGTAACGAAATAGAAAATTAAAAAATATTTTCCATTAGCACCTTAGAGACCAACTATGCACAAATGCAAACGAAAGCTCATACCAATAACAAACTTAGTTGGTCTATAAGGTGCTACAGGAAGGATTTTTGTTGTTGTTGTCCAGGTGAAGTGCCGGTGAATTTTTATTTTGTTTTTTTATTTTGTTTCGACTACGGAAGACCAACACGGCTACCAACTTGTCACTTCCCCGAGTTCTCTTAGGTTACACTGCGTAAAACGACCACCGGTTCCAAACTCCTCAGTGCCAATTCTTACAACCGCCTAGCTGGAAACCCACCCGGATGAGCGCAGAAGGGCAAGCCCGTCGCTTTTTACAGGAAGGCATTGAAATCACGCACTTTGTGACCTTTAAATAAACCTCCTGTTGCTGTGAACAAGGCTTGAATAAAACAAGCCAAAGCGTAAGAATTTAGTTCTTATTTCTACGCCTGCCATCCTTTGTCGCAACTGATCCTAAGCACGTTTATTGAGAAATTTAATCCCGTTTATGTGAAAGGCATTTAACGTTCAGAAAGTGTGTATGTAACTGCTTCATGCAATAAAAAGTAGTAAATACTTCATGCTTACAAGTAAAGATGTGCAAACCAATCTCGCGAAATGTATGAGCGCCCCTGTAATCCCACAAATGGGTCTTTGAAAGCCTTCCCTACATCCTGATCCTGACCCAGAAACAGAAACAACCTTCATTTATCAAAACCGTCGTTTATGGAACCCTGAATTTATAACAATCATTTGAGCAATTATTTTTAAGACAGGTGAACCAAAAATCTTTTTAACAATCCTTAATTCTTACCTCGGCTGGTATTCATCTTGCAAAAGCGCGGCGTCCCTCTCTTCCAACAAAGCTTGCAAGAAGTAAGCTACCTTTGTTGCTCAAGCCTCAAGGTGTTCTTCAGGTGTTCAAGATTTCGGCGCCTTTCTAGCCCCTCCTGCCTGCCAATTGGCCGGCGCGTTTTCCTTTGATAAGAAGCGCTCCAATGGGGATGCGGCTTTTGGGGAGGAGGGAGTTTCAAATTCACTTTTCAAGCGCTGCTTGACCAATCTCTATTGGCTGGAGCGCACCCTTCCTTTAGCACCACCCCTTAGCAAAATTTGAATATAGACCCATATTTGAAAATAGGTAAACATGATAAATGGAAAAAATACGAGAGAGACGTTGCACATACTTTTGTAAATCAAGAAATCTTTAATAAAAACTTTTTTTTAAAAAAAATTGAAAATAGACCTACAGGTGAAACTCGAAAAATTAGAATATAGTGGAAAAGTTCATTTACGTAAGCAATTGTTTTCATTAGCTACTGGAGTTTAATGTATGATATAGACTCATGACATGCAAAGCGAGATATGTGAAGCCTTTATTTGTTATATTTGTGATGATTTCGGCGTTCAGCTGATGAAAACCCCGAAGTTGAGATTGTGAATTTGGGGTTTTCATCAGCTGTAAGCCATAATCATCACAATTATAACCAATAAAGGCTTGACATATCTCGCTTTGCATGTCATGAGTCTAATATATGTTTCACCTTTTAAGTTGAATTACTGAAAGAAATGAACCTTTCCACAATATTCTAATTTTTCGAGTTTCACCTGTATAGGCCTGGAGTATTAGTGTGCACTGTTGAAGAGAAGGGATTTGAGAGGACGGGTAAGGGAGAGAGAGAGAGCCAAAAAGAAATGTGGTTTATTTAAAAATAATAAACAAAAAAATAAAAAAAGCCTATATGCTGCAACCCCCTGCCTTTTGAGATGCAGTAGGCGCCTTTGGCCACCTCTTGAGAAGAGAAGACTCCCTGGAAAAGACCCTGATGTTGGGAAAGATGGAGGGCACAAAGAGAAGGGGACGACAGATGATGAGATGGTTGGACGGTGTTCTCAAGCGACCATCATGAGTTTGGCCAAACTGCGGGAGGCAGTGGAGGATAGGGGTGCCTGGCGTGATCTGGTCCATGGGGTCAAGAAGAGTCGGACACGACTGAAGGACTGAACAACAACAACAACAACAAATGCGCCTTCACTGCACCCTTTTCGCCGCCTGTTATAAACTTCGTTTCCTTTAGGCAAACCTACCTGCAAATAATCTGCCTTTTAATCTGTGGTTTTAGCGTAACTGTAATTGCATTTTGCATGTTTCCCACTTTGACTTTTATCGATAATGTTCATGCTTTCATAAGCCGCTTAGAGGTTTTCGTTACGGTTAGGCGGTGCAAAAACGTTGCTAAGGCGAGAATGTGAGTGATACCATTGCAAATAAAGGGAAGGCAAACTCCTCTTGCCAAGAAGTCAGGAGGATTTTCAAGGCAAAGCAGTTGATGTTATAGTCTTGGAGAATTAGTGCACACAGTTGAAGAGAAGGGATTTGAGAGGACGGGTTAGGGAGAGAGAGAGCCAAACAGAACTGTGGCTTATTTTTTTTTAAAAAAAATATTATTATAAGGCTTTCATTTTACATACAGAGATGCGCCAAGACTTAGGCGTGTTCAAAGGTTTTGCCCAAGAAGCCTACATGTAGCAAGTACACTCTGACACCGCCTGCCTTTTGACATGAACCAGGCGCCTTCGCTGCACCATTTTCGCCACCTGCTATAAACTTCGTTTCCTTTAAGCAAAACTACCTGCAAAAAGGTGCTATGCCTTTTAATCTGTGGTTTTATCTTAACTGTAATTGGATTTGCATGTTTTCCACTTTGATTTTTCTTTCACGTGGCCATATTCGTCTGCCTTTCAGGGACTTGCCTCATTCAAAAAGCCTCCCCGCTCCACCCTAAACCCGGGGCAAGATAGTTGCCTCCGATCCTGAGTTCCTTAATTAACAATGCTTCTCTGTTGGTACATCTTTTGTTATTTATGCATAAGACAATTAACACAAGGGACCCTCCCTAAGTGTACCTGTAAACCCTAATGATAGCTATGATGACTCAGAATCGGCAAGGAAACGTTTTCCCGAGTAAGAACTCCTCTTGCCAAGAAGTCAGGAGGATTTTCAAGCAAAAGCATTAGATAGATGCTCGAAGAATTCAGCCTCGTGTAGAGGTCGCAACCAAATCCTGAATGACTGACTATCTTAAAAAAAAATTTTTTTATTGATTTTGTAAGATTTTTAAACAAAAATAACATCGATACATTTTATACAGAAGATAAAAAAGAAAGAAAGAAAGAAAGAAAGAAAGAAAGAAAGAAAGAAAGAAAGAAAGAAAGAAAGAAAGAACAATAAGTTCTTCTTACCTCCATAACTTACTTCACATTTTTGGGTGACTTCCCTCGCCCCCCCCCCCAACTGAATTTCATTTCCTTACTATTCTCTAGCAGTTTCTATAGACTAACATCCTAATCATTATATTTCTAAAGCATATACTTATACTAATTCAATAAGAGAAACCTATATCTACTTCCTAAGGCAACATTAAATATTATAATATTTATTCAAATAAATTTTAAATTTCTTCCAATCTTCCTCATTCGTCTCTTCTCGCTGGTCACGGAGTCCTCCAGTCAGTTCAGCAAGTTCCATAAAGTCTATCATCTTCATTTGGCCATTCGTCTATTGTTGGTATTTCCTGGCTCTTCCAATTCTTGGCAAGTAGTAATAAAGGTGTCTTTCAGCACTTTTTTCATCTCATTATAAATCTTTTCCCAGAAGTCCTTTATCCTGGGGCACGTCTTCCACATGTGGTAAAAGGTCCCTTATTTTTCTTTACATTTCCAACATTTATTATCAGATGTATGATACATCTTTGCAAGTTTTACAGGTGTCATCTTAATATTTTATTTCAAAACAGTACATGCTGTAAATTTAATACCTTTCTCCCACAATTTCTCCCAATCGTTTAACATAACATTATGCCCCACATCCTTCGCCCAGTCTATCATTACAGATTTCACTTGTCCATCCTTTGTATGCCATTCCAACAATAGATTATACATTTTGGAAAGATTTTTAACTTTTGTATCCAACAATTCTGTTTCCAGTTTGAATTTTCCTGAATGAAAACCAAACTTTTTATTATCCACTTTAAACACCTCGTTGATCTGATGATATTGCAACCAATCATTTAGATTGTCTTTAAGTTGTTCATAAGACTTCAATTTAAACTTCTTATCAACTTCCTTTAAAAGATTACTATATTTCAAACCATGTTTAACCTTTTATGGGCTTTAGCCTCTAATGGTGTTTTTCTTTCTAACAAATCTTTCTATCTCATCCACACATTATACAATGACTTTCTGATTGTGGGTGGAAGAGACACAATGAAGTGTCTCAAATTTCTGCCATCATCATCGATTAAAAGCTTGGTTTATTTCTGTGGAAGGCAATTTATTTAAATATGTATTCCTGTAAGGTACTTAGGGTAGCAACTAGTAGAATTTCCTGGAAAACATTTACTTGTATCGGTTGGGATACAATAAGTTGCAATCTATCTCAATATATTCTTCATCATAGCTGTGGAACATTTACCAATAATATAAGGGGGTTCTTATTCGTTCCACAATATAGAAATGTGTCCAAACTAATTTGCTTCAAAATTCTCTTATTTTGGAAGGGAGATTTAGGATGTTGTGCTAGCCTCACTTACTTGAGACTTAGGACGTACTTCTGAGTAGGCATGGTTAAGGTTGCTCTGTTAATAGCATTCCCAATATTGTGTCTTTTGGTGTGGTAGTGAAAAGCTGGAAACTGTACTACATGGGTTACTTTTTATAGAGTTAAAAATATAAGACTTATTTGCCTGCTATATGACTTTCTGTTTGTTTGTTTGTTTGTTTGTTTGTTTGTTTGTTTGCTTGCTTGCTTGCTTTATATTCCAGTCTTCTGTTCTGTAGTTCTTGGTTTGATTTGGGTTGGACTCTCCCAACCCTCCTGTTGCTGGAGTTCAAGAACTTTGGGGACAGAATTGCCTGGGATTATGCCGTTGCCCTGAGATCAGAGATTCATAGAATTGTAGAGTTGGAAGGGACTCTGCAGATTATCGAGTCCAACCCACTGCAATGCAGGGATCTCAGCATCCATGACAGATGGCCATCCAATGTCTGCTTAAAAACCTCCAAGGAAGGAGAGTCCACTACCCCAGAGGGAGACTGTTCCATGGTCAAACAGCTCTTACTGCTAGAAAGTTCTAAACACTTTCCCCCCATTAGACAAATTATGATCACTTTTACAGCTGGGAGAGAAATACAAATTAACATGTTGCTACCATGCAACAAAGTGATGCGGGTGGCACTGTGGTCTAAACTAGTGTTCCTCAACCTTGGGTCCCCAGATGTTTTTGGCCTACAACTCCCATCATCCATGACCACTGGTCCTGCTAGCTATAGGTGATGGGAGTTGTAGGCCAAAAACATCTGGGGACCCAAGGTTGAGGAACACGGGTCTAAACCACTGAGCCTAGGGCTTGCCGATCAGATATTGATCGGCAGTTCAAATCCCCGCGACGGGGTGAGCTCCCGGTGTTCAGTCCCTGCACGTGCCAACCTAGCAGTTCGAAAGAATGTCGAAGTGCAAGTAGATAAATAGGTACAGCTCCGCCGGGCAGGTAAATGGCGTTTCCATGCGCAGCTCTGGTTTTGCCAGAAGCGGCTTAGTCATGCTGGCCACATGACCCTCAAAAACTGTCTGCGGACAAAGGTCGGCTCCCTCGGCCAGTAAAGGCAGATGAGCGCTGCAACCCCAGAGTCGTTTGTGACTAGACCTAACAGTCAAAGTACCTTTACCTTTACCTTTACCTTTACCATGCAATAACAGCAAGTGAAGAAGCCAAAACAGATTTGAAATTCATCCTTACTATATTCAACAAAGCTGAATACAAGAGCCTGTTTGATTTTTAATTAAGACTATACATTCTCTCAAACTTCCATAGGTATAATAATTTCCAACATGAATGACTGTGACTACAATCCTAATAATATTAAGAAGTATGTTTATTAACACCAAAGAAATCCAAAGTTTGCATGTTTAGGGTCTAAGACTGTTGTTCTAGTAATATGTAAATTATCAATCTAACTTATAATATTGGATAGTTGTAGCCTACTCAGGAATCAAAAGCTTTGTGTCTCTTTTGTCGGAAATGTATACTTTTTCTGCCAGCTGCAGTTTCCACTTACATTGGAGTACCTCCTTTATTACATGTTATCTGTGAGCATTGTAAGTTGCTTTTACTCCTTTTTAAATGTGTTTTAACGTTTGTTTCTGTCAGTTTCTTTGGGTTCACTTTTGTGAAAAAGTGAAAAGAAAATCTAAATAACCAGTGACGGAGGAAGCCCAGGGCAGTGGTGCGGAGGCACCCCCTGGGGGTGGAGCTTCACGCCACGTGCGTTGTGACATCAAGACGCACGTCAGATGCACTGTGCATGCCCAGAATTTCCAGGCATGCGTAGCGCATCGTGGCAGGCTTTGCTGCTCCCGTGACAAGCCAGCGGGCGAGCAGCGGCTTGTGGGGCTGCCCCAGCCGGTCGTAAAGAAGCACGGACGGGGTGCCGGGTGGCGGGGGAGTGGCCGGGGAGTGTCCCCCCCTCCCCTGGGACCTGGGGCACCCCGCCCCACCGCCCCTCCCTTGCTACACCACTGTAAATAACAGGAAAAATAACGACTAAAATAATTGGAGGAGAGGTAGTTTAGTTAGGCGAGACAGGTACAGGGGGCTGGGGCTAGCGGTAGGGGTCTTCATATTGGGGCACTTACTAATAGCTCAAGCAGAAAGGCAAAAGATAGGCAAAGTTTTGGGAGAGTAGTTGGTCCTATTTTGCTGCAGAACAAAAGCACCAGAAAGGGGTGCAGGGGGGGAAGAGAATATGGGGACAGAGTAGATAGGACTATTTTCTTATCTTTTGGGAGGGAAGAGACAATACGGACATAATTATCTCACTCCCCCCACCCACGTAAAGTATTCCAAGCTGCAGAGGTAGGCTCCGGACAACCTCGCCTCCTTTTATTCAGATTTTGCTATCTCTTCCCCAACCGTCTGAAGTCATTCCTTTCTCCTTTTCTCCAGCGCTCAACCCCAACACCTAGAGATGTGGGTGAGATAAGAGATTTCTTCTGGATAAGTTTGTAATTTTCATCCAAAAAATCCCAGATTCCGTCCCTGGCATCTCCAGATAGGGCTTGAAAATCCCAGGGAGGATTTCCCCCTTGAGCCTCCGCCCGCTTTTTCATCTTTGCCTCCTTCTTTCCTGAGCCTGCCCTCTGAGAATTCGCCTTGTGTTTTTCTCCCTCCTCCATAAAGAAAGCCCTGACAGCCCTCACACTACCATTCCCTGGGCGGTTGCCAAATGCTGAGGGGTGAGCACTCTGCACATGCCTGGGAGTAAACGATCTACAGGCTCCCTTTAAGATTCCCTAAGGCGAGAGTAAGGGTTTTTACACAACACTTTCAAAAACGAGGACACAGTTATCATTCAATGTGTCTGTGCTAATTTAAGGTAATATTAAGGTAATAAGGTATGTCTTGAAGTATCGTTGCGTTTCTTCCCCTCAATTTTATTATTTTATCTCTTAGTAAACCACCTTGAGGTTTTTTGTTCTACAATCAAGTGGTGCATACATTTTATTAAATAAATAAATAAGTGGCCTAAAGGCAACTTTAAAAGCAAAATCTATTGAGCTGTGATCCAATTAATTAATTCAAAACTGCAACTAGATTATAAAGCCCTTCAAAGAATGGTGTGTCTGCTAGGTCTCTGTTCCAGCACTCTTTTGCGTAATCAAATTACCACTATACTTTTCTTCAACAGGGCTACACTTTCTGAAAAACAACCTATTCACAATGGACTTCAGAAACCACAAAGGTACTGTATAACAACCTGCACATTAAGACACACACACACAAACACACAAATTAATTGCAGATAGTTCCAAAGAGCACCCACAATGAAGTATGATTTCTGGTAAAGTAACTTATGGTGAAAAGAATTTTTAGGCAAACTTAATGCATGGAAGGGTTATGGGTATTTAAAGAGTTTAGCTGGTTATTTAAAGATAGCTCTTTAAAAATTTACATTGAGCTTTTGAAGGAAATGTGAAGACACAAGTACAGTTGTTCTGATATCTGCAGGCATAACACATTGTCCACAGTCAAACTGGACTTATTTGAGTAGTATAATAATTTTAATATTTGAAGCAGAAAGTGTGTGTCTGTCAGGGAGAGACTTTTATTGGCAGTAGTACCCCAGCTATGGAACAGCCTCCTGAGTCAGTCTTTCCTAGTGCCTTTTATATGGTCTCTAAATCATCTAGTGAAGACCTTTTGTTTCACCCACATGGTTTAATTGTTTATTAAGGCTTGGGTGTTTTATGCTCTCTGTGATGCCATCCATATAAGTTGCAAAAAAAGATTTCCACTCAGGCCCTGCTGGTGAAAAGAGGGGCCCTCCTGCATTGGGGACTGGCACAAAAACTAGGTCCGTTGATCTCAGAAAACCACTATCTGCATGAGGAGAGTTTTGGGGAGTTGCCCACCACATGCAAGGTCAAAGAAATTAGGTCATTGAACCTGCACAGTTTTCCTGGAAATTGTTTATTAAAGCTTGGGTGTTTTATCCTGTGTGATGCCATCCATACAAGTTGCAAAAAAAGTTGTTTGTTCTCTTTAATTTTATTATAATTCAACACAAATCCATTTAGTCAGAAATACCTCCCTCTCAATCCCGACCATTGCCTTTACTTATGTACTGCTTTTGAAATGAACCTCCCAAAGTGGTTTACATCAATATATCAAAACAAAAGCATCCATTAAAATTGTAATAAAACAGCAAAGGCAAACTGCATGGGGGGGAAAGTTGAACGATTTTAGGATTTTCGCTTTTAAAAGTGTAGTTTAGTGGGAGAGAAATTTTTCTCTATCCAATTTCTCCATGCAATGCAAAATTTTATAAATTTCTGTCATGCAACCTCTTCTTCAACTTTTCTCTAAACCAACGAAATCCCCAATGCTCCATCCTTTCCTCATTGTTGCATCCATCTGATGATCTGATCTCCATTCAATGCATCCATCTGATCTCCATTCAATGCAAAATTTATTTAATTTCTGTCGTGCCACCTCTTGTTCAACTTTTCTCTAAACCATAAAATCCCCAATGCTCCAACCTTTCCTCATTGTTGCATTCACTTAATCACTCTGGTTGCCCTTTGCTGGTTTATCTGAACTGGAGATCTGTGATAACGCATCACATGCTTGTATGCATAGGGTGGAATGGGCAGCGGAACCAATCCCTTTCCCACTCTCCCACTCCAGTCCTAATTGCTCTCGAATTTGCTATTTCCTTTGCACGGCAGTGGTGGTGGAAAAGCTGGGTGTTTTGCAGCAGATCAGAAAGGATTGCTGACCTCACCTCCCCGTGTTAATAGATAACAGCAAAATAATCCCCCTCCCCCTCTACATTATACTGCTGAGATGAAGAATACTTGAGTTAACCAGGAATGGATTTATGTGTGGAAAGCCTGTGAGCTCCCATTAATTCTGATTCTCAAAACAAATTCCTGGGCTCATAATTCTTGTATTCTAAGTGTATGACTGTTGTACTACGCTCTTTACTGCTGGATCCTTGTTTCTAGTTAAAGTGAGGGAAGCAAATCTCTTGCTGCATTGTGTCTATGATTTCCAATCCTCTTACTCGACAAATCCTAGTTCTGAGTGGGCAACTTGGATGGGTAAAATAGCATGGTAATTACACTTCTTCCCCAGCACCACAAATAGTTCTGAATCTCAACTCACCTCCCCTCCCCTCGTTTTCTATTTTAAAACCCAACAACAGATGACTCTACAGTATTAGAGTTCTCCCAACATCAGTCCCAAGCAGTGATAGACCTACATTTTGGGGGCCCTGAAGCTTGAGCTGTTCTAGGGGCCCCTTCACAACTAGCAACGAGTTCTGGCTAACCACTGTTGTGATTCTCAATGGCGTTGTTCCATGACAGATCGCCACATTTAAAAATCGGATTTTGATTAGAATATCTGATCTGGGTTTTCACACGTGTCAAAGTCACTGGTGTGAATAAAAATGTTTACACATGTGGACTAAATCCCTCTCATGTTAGGGGCCCAGAATCATAAGATTCATTGGTTTCATCGGAGATCTGCCCCTGATTCCAAGCTGCTCTGTGTATAACATAGGCAAAATGCCAGAATCTAGATGCTAGAACAGCTCTGGAGAGATAGATAAATGTAATACAATAGCTAAAAGGCAAGATTAAAACAACTCCCAATTGAGATCAAAAAGCTAAGATTAGAGGATAAAACCTGCAATAAGAACAACTAGCTGCAACTAGATCTAAATGTCTTCACCTGACACATACAAAAACATCAAAGTGATGCCAGGCAAGCCTCTATGGCAGTGGGAGGGGGGATTTATTTCCCCACATCCATCTCTCTGAATGAGGGAAAGAGAGGTGAAGAACAGGGGGCATCATTATGTAGGAGAAACTGCTAAATCTTAATGAAAGGGAAAGGTAGTAGGTGGTGTGTCATCTGGTGTGGATGTGGAAAGACTACAGCGTTATTGGCTGCCCTGGGTGGAATCTACACATAACAGCACTCTGCAAATGCTTTTTAAATAAACATTTTGGAAAAATATATTGAATTTCCCATAGCTCACCACCACCATCCAGTGTCACATTTGTATATTGCAATTTACAACACATTTAAAACGTTTTATTTGCAGCTGCATAGCTGGGTCACGAAGAGTCGGACACGACTGAACAACAAAGCTGAGTCCTTGTGGTCTCCCTCAGTTTGAGGGAAGGCAGCTCAGATCAGCAGCGTTATCAGCTGAAACCATCATGCAATATCAGCGGTGCCCTGAAATCAGCTGCCCTGCTCTCCCTTGCGTGAGGAGTGACATATTGCTGCATATCACCGGGACAAAATCATTTTTGCAGTGTGACTTTAAATTGGCCAATATATTGAAAAATTGCACAGCACTAAAGTCGACTATAAAATTTGTGAAATTACCATGCAAAAAAAAAAAAAATAGTTGGGGGGAGGCAAGAGATTAGGCCACGGACCCCCCAGAGTCTCCAGACCCTTAACTGGGATTTTACTGCATTAAAGATTTGGGGGAATATCTTCACTTCTCTAGCATTATTGACATTATGTGGTTGAAAATGTCATTTTAAGGGTTAAAATTCTTATGAAAGTTACAACATTTTTGTGAGGTAATATTCAATAAACACAAATACAGTAGTCACTCAGAGCTGTAAGGAACATATAGTTTGATTTAAAACAAACAAATAATTGCTGTTCGCCTTAACACACTGGATAGGGACACTCCAATTCAGCTCTATTTAATGGGTTTTACTGCTAAGTAAATCATTTAGATTACATGACTAGTTTTCATTACAGGGTTGCACCACCTACCCCCCCCCCCAATAATTATGCCAATCTATATTCCAAAGGTGTTGTAAGCAATATAGCAAAATGTAAAATGTAAAAAAGTACAGGACCCCTGGGTGGTTAGGTGCAGTCAAAGGCGACTATGGGGTTGCAGCGCTCATTTCGCTTTCAGGCCAAGGGACAGCTTTTCAGGTCATGTGGCCAACATGACTAAACTGCTTCTGGCGCAACTGGACACCATGACGGAAACCATAGGGCACGAAAACACTGTTTGCCTTCCTGCCACAGCAGTACCTATTTATCTACTTGCACTGGCATGCTTTCGAACTGCTAGGTTGGCAGAAGCTGGAACAGAGCCATGGGAGCTCACTCCGTTGTGGGGATTTGCCACCCATGTCCCTAGTATAGCAAAATATATTGAAATAATAATAATAATAAAATAATAATAATAAAAATAAGGCTCTTTCCTCCTGAGCCATGTCCAGAAAGTAGTTTCAGGGGATGAGTGCTCAGACTTCTGAGCACTTAATAAATAATGATGATGATGATGTTGATGATGATGATAGACACTTATTAATTTTGTCAGGCCAAAGCCATTACAAATGAGAAAATGCAGAAGAGAAAATCAAGGTGGGGGAAAATACATTACGGGGATTAAAAGGATAACTGAAATCAGAGGTTCTGTCAGAGGGAGAGTTTTCTTCCCAGTAGAATGTAACCTGCCGTCTCCACAGTCATTTCTCTTCAAAGTTGCAGCTCTTTGGCAAAACAGGCCAATTTATCAGAGGTGTCCGGGCAGGCTGTCCCGTAATAAAAAGTTATTGGAATACCCAATTGATCTCCCCACTGGGAGTTTTAAATAATTGAAGAAGGCTGCTCGAGTCCTCAAATAGATGGGGCAAACCCTCCATATGTTTTGGACTGCAGCTCACATCAGCCACAGCCTGCAAACCTGTTGTAGTCCATTTGAAGGGCACCAGCTTGGGAGAAGGCCAACTTCTAGAGCTGCAATTATAAAAAGTTGATTTTTGTTTTAAAATCTGATGTACAGGCATCTCTAAAACATAAAGTTGTCAAACATAAAATTGAACCTTGGACTTCCTGTGTCATAACTGTTTTAAATAAGAACTTGGAAACAAAGGTAATAATTGATTAATGGTCATAACACCATGATATTCTACGTTACAAAGTAAGAGCGGAAAGGAAAATAAAGAAAAAGGTAAAGATAAAAAATTAAAATAATTAAAGTATACTTCCAATTATTCTCATTGCACTATTTCTCATTTTGTTGCTTATCACACAGTGTGTTATTGTTATTGTTTTCCAGAATCTTATCGAAAGTTCTATTGTTTATCACCTTTATATTACAAGAGTCACTCAAGATCGGCCAGGAGTCCTTGTTTAATGTATACTTAATCTTTCATTTAATTGAAAATATGTAACCAATCCATCTTGTACAACCTAATTTCTTCAAACTTCCTCAGTGTCAATTTGTTATTGTTTTCTTCTAATATCATTCTATACATTGGCCAATCTCCTTTCATATTTTTCTTTTTTCCTGCCATGGCTTCTGTCGGTGAGGTCCACCAGGGAGTCTTAGGTTCTAGTATTCCGTTATATGTTCTCCCATATTTTACAAAGGGATTTTCTCACAATATGGTTTAAAAAACCCCTGTGTACCTTCACCTTCTCATAGATAAATAAGCGTGCCACAGAAATAAAATCCACTGAATTAAATGGGATTTAACTCCATAGTGTGTTTAGGATTGTGCTCTTAATTTGTGTAGTCTTGAATTGTGGCTGTGAATGCCTATTTTATTCAGTTGTATTTTATCCTTTTCTGATACTCTCCAAACAGCTCTGAGACTTTGGTAATCATCCAATTTTGGTTAAACTGCTCTGAGGAGATTATTGATCACATCAGGTCAATTACCTACTTAGTTCAATCTGTTATAAAACAAGAGTGACTACAGAACTGAGAGCCTCTCTTCTATCTGGGATGCATTGGTGACACTTCACTCTCACTGCCCATTAACCTAAAAACACCTTCTCATGAGTAACAGGCCATATAACAGATATGTGGACAAGAGGGACCAGGCGCTGTGGCAAAGGCAGATCCCAACTTTATTCCCATATCTAGTTTAACATAATTATTACAGGAGCTAATAATGTCAGTACAACCTGAGGGGCTAATTCACCTACTCATCTTCCAAAGTAATACCTGTATATGCCATCGGTTGCCAACAGTGACCTTCTAGGCAGTCTATGCAAAAGAATGAATGGGCACTAATCTGAAATGGCACTATAGAAAAGCCAATGAGGGAACATTTCAGCTTCTCAGAATGCTCTGTCACTGACCTTAAGGTGTTCATTATTGAATGACGTGACCTCAAACCATGAGACCATTGTATTACAATGCACAAGTGCTATTATTTGCAGATGGAATCCATACAATAGGTGTTGGGTTTACGTTTTTTAAAATCACACGAGATGTGCTAAAAACTGGCTTACCACTGCAAGGATGTCTGTGTTATCAACTACAGTTTTTGGTGCATCATTACACTTCAAAAGGTAATTATCCTCAACTGTATATTTCAGCATTTAGTTTCCCTCTGATCTCTTTTTACAAGCTCCCCACCAATTGTGTCCCTGCAACTCAGGATAATACAAAATCGAAAATTCTTTCTAGTAGCACCTTAGAGACCAACTGAGTTTGTTCCTGGTATGAGCTTTCGTGTGCATGCACACTTCTTCAGATAATACTTTATGCATCCAATGAAGTGAATTATATTGTGTGTGTCATAATAAAATGGTTAATCTTTCAGGTGCTACAAGACTCTTCTGCTTGCTTTGCAGAATTGAAAAGATTCCCCCTGCATCAATCTTACAATGATTGCTTATGGATTGAAATGGTAATATGAAAAAGTCATTGTGAATTGGGTACTAATTCTGTGCTAGATTCCACTGCCTCAAATGAATGACATCTCATGACTACAGCATGTTTTTGTGCTTAAATAAGAAAGAAACCCTGATCTCCCTCACCCACTGCTTTGTGAAACACCTCGTCTGGTGAAGAGTTCTGGAGAGCTTGCCATACTTTTGTGGCATTCTTCTTGGTGTCAATAAACACATTACCCTACTGTGGATTGTGGAGTTACTGTTGTTTTCTAATGGCCCAGCATGGCTACTTTTGCTTTTAATGAGCTTATTTAAAATGGAGCACTCAACAGATGTCTTCTATCTCCACTGCTGTTCAAACTTTCCACTGACCCATTTGCAGAACCATTTAGATCTGAATGTATAATCAAATGAACATAATGATATACCAATAATGTAAAAATATTTGTAAAAAAAAAAAAAACCCTGAAAAAACCATTTGGAGAAGTATTAGGCTTTGATAGATTTTTACTCTTGGGCTCAGTTGTTTCAGGGTTTTTGGTGGGGTGCATGTTGCAGCTGTTGTTGCTTTTGGGGTTTTTTTGTTTGTTTTTTTAGATCTTGCAAATTGCTCAGTTAGGTAGTGTATTCGTAAGTTCATTGGGACTTACTTCTAAATTAGTTGTCCTAAAGGGGTCCAATCTAGACTCTAAAATTAACTGACTTATGATTAAACCTGGTTAAATCGAGGCTGAAAGGCATAGAAGGCAAACTGTATTAGGCACAATCTAGTTCACAGGAAACCCTCCTATAAAGCTTCTTTGAAGGCAGTAGAGTACAAACCTTGGGGGGGGGTTTAAGAGCAAGGAAATGAAACAAAGGGTTCAAAATATCCCCCACCCCACAAAGCTGAAAGTTAAATGAAGACCCCAGACAAGCTATTAAAAAAACAAACTTTATTCAAAACATTGAAGTTATCCATTAAAATGCATTAAAAGAGAGAGCTTGTAAAATATGTACAGTACAGGCTAGCAAGGAAGGAGTTGGGATGCTATTCGGGATAACTCCCCATTGCAGACCAGGGAGTATAAGTGCTTGATGCGATGGAGAAGTTAGCAGCCGATACGGGTGGAGGCTGCCTCACCTGACTTGAAGGGAAGAACTGAGAGTCCGATCCACTTCCATCAAAATCCAGCATTTGTACAGGATTGGCAGCTGGATTGCTCCCCACTGCAGACCAGGGAGTATAACTGCTGGATATAGTGCTGAAGTTTCCAGCCGATTCGGGGGGAGGCTGCCTCACCACCTCTGCCCCATAGTAGTGAAATGGGCAGTTGCTGTTCTGGATAGTTTCGCAATACCCAGTTCCACCAATAGCAGCTTGCTGATGAGGAACCGGGTTCAGTTCCAGGGAGCTCTGCTGTTGCGGGGGATAGAGGTCCTCCCCTATCCGAGGGTTGTTCTGAGGTGCCTGCCAGAAGCCACCTCCTCTATAGGTTTCGGAATAATCAAAGTTCTGTGGCTGGTAATATTGTTGCATGTGAATATGTTGGCTGCCGTCCAGGCTGCTTCTTTGACTGGTTCCCTCACTGCGGCTACAAGGAGCTGCAGCAGGGTTCCCGATCCTGACCCTGGAACCCATCCTCTTCGGTGTTCTGGCTCTTCTGTTTTGAAACCAGACCTGAACAGAAGAAAAGCAGAGAACCAAATGCCCATTATTTCCAAATTTGTAGGTTGTGATTTCACTTGGCTGGTACAACAACCAAGCAAAGATTACTGTATGACAGTGGGAGAACCTACGTTAACTTGTTTTGAGTTGTGTGAAAGGCATATAGGCATTATGTTCAGTGAATATAGAAGAAATTGTTACCATAAATATGTATTTTTGAGCCAACAGAGAGAATTACATTTGATAAATGGTAATTATGATTTAAACCCACAATCTGCATCAAATGTTGCAAATGAATGTGTGCTGTGCATCAATTTACTGGGAAGGAAAATGAAATGATTTCTGAACTAGTATGGGCTCAGTTTCTTCCTAAATTTGAAATGGAGGGAGCACAACCCACCTACCCTTCACAAAAAGCCTTTACATCCACGATACACCCCGCCCCCCAGTATGTGCGGTTTAGGGAAGCCCTAGGAGCCCCCTCCATCCCGATTCTTACGTGCACCCGATCCTCTTCGATCCCGAGGCTCCTTGCCAATGCCTCCCTAGCCTCGTATCCTGGGTACTGGTTTTCTTCAAAGGATTTTTTTAGAAGCTCTACTTGGGCTGCACTAAAAACAGTCCTTTTTCTTCTGTCTCCGGCGAGTTTTCCACCTGGAAAAAGAAATAGAGGCAAATCTGAAAGAAGCGCTCAGCTTAAACTGAAGCGACGGTTGCTGATCTTTCTCCCGACATGGATAGCTCAGGGCTACATAGCCTGCACTTCCCCGTAACGAAATATAAAATTAAAAAATATTTTCCATTAGCACCTTAGAGACCAACTATGCACAAATCCCAACGAAAGCTCATACCAATAACAAACTTAGTTGGTCTATAAGGTGCTACTGGAAGGATTTTTGTTGTTGTTGTCCCGGGGAGGTGCCGGTGAATTTTTTTGTTTGTTTGTTTGTTTCGACTACGGCAGACCAACACGGCTACCAACTTGTCACTTCCCCGAGTTCTCTTAGGTTACACTGCGTAAAACGACCACGGTTCCAAACGCTTCAATGCCAATTCTTACAACCGCCTAGCTGGAAACCCACCCGGAGGAGCGCAGAAGGGCAAGCCCGTCACTTTTTACAGGAAGGCTTTTGTACCTGGCATATAAATCACGCACTTTGTGACCTTTAAATAAACCTCCGGTTGCTGTGAACAAGGCTTGAATGAAAACAAGCCAAAGCGTAAGAATTTAGCTCTTATTTCTACGCCTGCCATCCTTTGTCGCAAATGATCCTAACCACGTTTATTGGAAATTTAATCCCGTTTATGTGAAAGGTATTTAACGTTCAGAAAGTGTGTATGTAAATGCTTCATGCAATAAAAAGTAGTAATACTTCATGCTTACAAGTAAAGATGTGCAAACCAATCTCGCGAAATGTATGAGCGCCCCTGTAATCCCTCCCCGGCTCCCCCAAATGGGTCTTTGAAAGCCTTCCCTAC